>NC_090998.1:38747500-41247500 GCF_041146395.1 Eulemur rufifrons | reverse complement strand
TAGGGTTCTAGTCATACTGCACCCTCAAGAGTGCCTGGTATTGTCAGTCTTTCTATTCTAGCTGTTCTAATAGGTGTGTGGTGGTATGGCTCTTTGTTCTGAAAAATACACTGATGGGCTTCTTAGCTTTTGAAAGGTGAGACCCTCTCCTCGCCTCTCCCCCCATGGTAGTCTGGAGAGGGTAAAGCAAACTGGGGGCATTCATTACCTGCCTATGTTAGAGGGATTTTGAATTTTCAAAGGGGATCCAGGAGAGAGGGGCCAGAGCTGCACCAAGAAGAGAAGAGGAAGGGCGAGGAGGAAGGGGGTGGGGCCCACTCTGGGCCAGACTGGGCTGGGGTGGGATGGTGGTCCTGGGGTCTGGAAGCCACAGGCAGAAAGCAGCTGTGAGACAGGCTGACAGGGGAGTTAGTGTCTGGCTCAGGGATCCATGGGCACGGGGAGTGGAGGAGGGCACCGAACTCCCTGCAAGACTAGGATAGGGCCTGAGCGTTTGGCTGAGCATTAAAGGAACGGAGACCCTGGAGGGTTGGAGGACTTTGAGGACACTAGATTACATTTCAAACACAAGCCTTACTATGCTATAGCCCCATCAAGCTCTTCAATGCTTCCTACCTCCTGAGATCACAACCTGACACCTTCATGTGACCATAAGGCCTTCCAGATAGGGCCCTGCCTAACTCTCCAACTTTATCTCCAAACACCATACCTCCTTCTGCACTGCCTGTTCCAGCTAGAGGAAACCGCTTACATTTTCTTAAACGCTTTGAGCTCTTCCAAGCCTTGCGTCCTTTGCACATGCTTCCCTTTGGCGGGAATACTTTTCCCCACCTTCATTTGGCTTTGACATGTCCTGCTCTGTGAAGCCCGCGCTGATCAGTTTCCCTGTCTGCACTCCCCCTGCCCCACCAGCAGAGCTGCATACCCCTGTCCGTGTCACCACCAGGCCTTGCACAAACCTCCATGTTCGCACTCAGCAGTGTGCCTTGCACTTTTGTGTTGACACGTCTCTCACCCTCATTACTGTGACCTCTGTGGGAGCAGGACCAGCTCTTCTTTGTCTTTGTGACCCCAGAACCTGGCAGTTCTGGGCTCAGAGTAGATACTAAATAATGTGAACGAGTGAGGGCTGAGGATGGACATCCCTTCAGGGGCCCTGACACTCTAAATAATCATCTGTCCCTGTCCTGCCTGAAATACCATACTTGTTTATGAAAAGTATCTTTAATAAAGCTGGATACATTTTGGCTTGGGAAAAAAACTATCCAGCTCAGAGTATGGGGCTCAGCTGGACACGGATGTGTCTGATTTGCTGTGTCCCTTCCGGGTGCTGCTCCGTCTTCTCATGAGCAGCCCTGCCGGCATCTTGCTGGGACCCTGTCCCCTACATCTACAGCATCCTCTGGTCTACCACGTGAGCTGCCCCTTCTGAAAACGAGATAGTTAGTCTGTCATAATGTGTCCCTAGTAAGGCCTTGCTGGTCCCTGAGGTCTCATGGTGGGAGGGGGTGCCTATCTCCACAAATTTATATTCAGTACGTGCTCTGACGCTCCTGAAGCAAACCCAGGGTCTCTGTGGCTGTCTCTCAGTGGCGTGCCTTCTGGCCGTGCCTCCTGCTGCTCTCATCAGATAGGGAGTTCTCTATGAAGTGGCTGCACCTCACCTTTCTGCACCTTCTTCCCCACCTTCCTCCCGCATCCAATACTCAACAGGTATTGGGTGTGAAAGGATATGGGCTGGAATCTTTATACAATGCACAACCCCTTGTCCTTGGGAAATACCACAGCATGACTGTGTAGCAGTCTGCATTGCAAAGTCAGTGCCAAGTCCCTGTGGCTAGTACATAGTTAGAAGGCACAGTCTACCTGGTTATGACAAACTCTCTGCAACAAGTAAGTGATGCCACTTCTCAAGTGTTCTGACTAATTCCCACCAGGCCATGGCACATATTTGTGTAGTTTTACTACAGAGAGATTCCACCTGAGGGGTGAGTGGAAACAGATCTGCCCCACCCTCTGCTAGCCAAGTTCTCCACTTTTGGGGCGGCTTCTTCCTGGGGGGAGGTGGCACCTTTATCTAACGTGCAGAAAGGCACATAGAAATTAGGTGTGGCCCTCATCAGCCTCATCTGAAGTCATCTTTTCCAAGCTAATTGCTTGTCCGGGTGCTGTTTGCCTTGTAGAAAGAGGAAGAACACAATCTTCTCCCTCCTACACCACTGCCCCACATCCATCCAGTAAGGGCAAGTGTTTGGGTCTCTCCTGCCCTGTGGGGGCTTTCCTAACCCCTGTGGCCCTCACTGAGCCTGGTCCTCTTCTCTTGCTGTCTGACCACAGTTTGTCACATGGGACCCTGTGCTGCCCTGGTGTGTACGTCTTGTTTCACCTGTTGGATTAAAAGCCTTTAAGCACAAGGGCTGGGTCTCCTGACTTTCCCCCACGCCCAAGCTGCATCTGGGCATTGGAAGGCATTCACCTTGGGTTTGGAAATGAGTGGATGAGCCATAGCTGTGTCCATTTCCTTTCCGTAGTCCCTCCCTACCACCCCCACTGCCCACCAAAAGCAATTTCACTTCTTTGAATCCTGAACATTCTGGCTTCCAACTTTGACACACAGAAGAATCATCTGTGGAGCTTTCAGAGTTTCTGATGCCCAGGCTGAACCCTAGACCAATGAAATCAGAATCTCTAAACATAAGATCAGGCACCAATATCTTTCCAACATGTTGCCAAGTTTGAGAAGGTGCTAAGACTAGCTGGTAGCTTGGGGAATAGATAACATCCCCTTTTCTAAGTTCTCCTGGATTTAAATAACTCTTTTCCAACAAAGTTCAAAGAGCCTCTCTCTAAGCCGTTTTACAGCCTGAATCCAAGTGTTCTTCCTAAAACGCAGATCAGATGGTGTCATTCCTCTCTCAAAATTCTTTCAGTGGCTTCCCAGTGCCTGCTGGTAAAGTCCAAACTCCTGGCATGCAGACCAGGTCCCTCCTGGCCCCAACCTTACTGACCTCTCCAGCCTCATTGCCCACATCCCCTTCCTCAAATCCTGTACTATGGGCACACTAAAGTTTTTGCGATTTCATGAACATGTTATGGTTCCATGTGTCCTCAGGACTCCTTGTATCTGCAGCTATGTGCAGACAGCCATGCTTTCTGATGGCATCTGATTCTGAACTGCTTCTCACATCTGCAAGCTAAAACAGCCCCCTGCCAGAGGGTCTGGTTGCTGTCACCCATATGGTTTGATTTTTCATTAAGTCTGTAAAGAGTGAGATTGCAAAGCCCTCCTTAGCATGCCCTCTCAGAGTCTGCTTCCTCTGTAGAAAGTTCTCCCAAACATCTAGCCTAAGACATGGTCAGCGAGATGCAACACTCTGTCCTCACTGTGGTCCCAGGAGATGGGAGCACAGAGGGCTCCCCATGGCTTCATTATCTGTGTGGTTTTCCTGCTCTTACCTGCACCATGGTATGGGGGTTGAGCAGGTCCTCCACTTGCTCTTTGTTCTCTGCCTCTTCCCCCTCCAGTGGGTGCCAGATTGCCAATGGAAGAAGGGTCCAGGCTGGCAGCAGGGCTTGGGTGTTGGGGACCTGGCACCCAGAGGCTGAGGACTAGTGAGCGTGTGTGGGGGTGGCCCCAAGCCTGGCTGAGTGTCTGTTCCATGCCTCTGAAGCCTCTTGTCCCACCAATTATTGAATAACCAGGAGTCAGCTGCTTTTCTAATGCACTCAAGTTGGGCATGACAAATGACCCTGGCAGGACAGAGAAACAGGTCCTAAAAGAATGTTCCTGGAAATTGTAATTAATATGTTTATCTTTCCATTCCTTGTCCAGAGTGCCCATGCTTGGGGCCCTGTGCTGAGCTTGGAACAGGAGGCAGATGAAGAGGTGGAAACGCAAGAGTTAGTGGGACATCCTAGCTTCCCCTTCTCCTTTTGTTTTCCTCTGCAAAAGTCCATGTGCCCAGTCAGTCCAGCATGAGGGCTTTAAGTTTTTGGCGAGAGCCCTAGAACGTGCAGGGCATTCATTTGATGGTCTGGGTGGGGGTTAGGCATCACTCTGTACCACCCAGGCATGAGGCGGTTGGGTTAAAGCCCCTTATACAGGGTGGAGAGTCCTGTCCTAGCCGGCTGGGCATTGTCCAGAGGTCAGGAGGGTTATTTGCTCTGGAGAAGGAGCAAAAGATTTACCTTATACACTGGGTGACCCCAGCATCCTGAGGTCCCACCACAGTGGGTGTGGTTCCCAGGAGAGTTGATGGTGCTTTTTCTCAGGAGGACCACACTCTGCATAATTACCCAAGACAGAGTCTCCTGTGAGCTTCTTATTTCTTAAGAGCTGGGATCTGACTGACAGAAGCCAATGACCCAGGTGACTGGAGATGGGAAGAGCGTGGAAAATCACCTAATTATAGCAGATGCCATGAAGTTTGGGGTTGGGTCCCAGTAGGAAGCAGCCCATCCCTCAAAGGGGAGCCTAAGTATTTTTCTGCCTTGGATCTGGTGAGGGAAAAACAAGACTAATGTCGGAGAAATCAAAGCAACTGGTGACTCTAGGATTAGGGCCAAGGTGTTTTTGGGATTTCAGGGATTGACCTATTTTGGCTAGGAAATCAAGCTCAGGAGATCATCAAATTAATGGACCAATGCTCTGGGGCCTATAAAAGGGGCCACCTCTCTCCCTGTGCCAGAAGGTGCTCTTTCCTCCGAGGCTTTCTGAACCAGGACATCTTCCTGCATCCACAGAAAATGATGAGCCAGAAGTCCAGCAGGGCCTCCCAGGCCACCCAGGGATCCAGTGGCCGCTCTGCCATGGTGGTGTCTGGCCAGAGCCGCAGCGGCTCCACCAACTCGCAGCCTGCCCCTCGCTCTGGGGGAGGCAGTGCCTCCTTGGCCTGTGCTATGATGGGGGGCACCTTTGGCAGCAGGAGCCTGTACAGCCTTGGGGGCAGCAAGAAGATCTCGCTGAGTGTGGCTGGAGGTGCCACCCAGGCTGGGGGTGCGACATGGGGCTGTTCGGGTGCCTTTGGGGGCAGCCTGTGTGGGGCTGGAGGAAGAGGCACGAGAAGTGGCTTTGGAGGAGGCTCCTTCAGTGTTGGGGGGAGACCGGGCAGCTTTGGAGGAGCACCTGGTGGAGCTAGGGGCCTTGGGGCTTCGGGGAGCTTTCCCCTTGGCATCCAGGAGGTGACCATCAACCAGAGCCTCCTTCAGCCCCTGAACGTGGGGATCGACCCCCAGATCGGGGAAGTGAAGACCCAGGAGAAGGAGCAGATCAAGACCCTCAACAACAAGTTTGCCTCCTTCATCGACAAGGTGAGTGCCCATGGTGGGGGAGGGGCCGCGGTCCTGAGAACCCCTGGGCCCCCCAGGTGAGGAGGCCTGGGTTTGGGGGGCAGGCCTGCTCCTGGGCTGGGGCTGGGCAGGCCACAACCTCTCCTCCATGGTTGATCACAGGTGCGGTTCCTGGAGCAGCAGAACAAGGTGCTGGAGACCAAGTGGTGCCTCCTGCAGCAGCAGACAGCCACCTCCAACGCCAGAGCCGATGACCTGCAGCCCTTGTTTGAGTCCTACATTGGCTGCCTGCAGGCCCACCTGGACAGGCTGCTGACGGAGCGGGGCCGGCTGGACGGGGAGCTGGGCACCATGCAAGCGCTCATGGAGGAGTACAGGAGGAGGTGAGAAGCGCTGTGAGCGAGCCGAGGCTTAGGTGCCAAGGGTGTGAGGCCGATTGGCCTCCGTGGGCCTTGGGCAGGGAGCCGGGGCAGTGAGTGAGGGAGGAGCACAAGGGGCTCGCTGGAGCACCTGCCGCGCACCGCGGCGTACGAGTGCCAGCTCCGGAGCCAGGCTGCCGGGTGCAGGCTTGACTATGTCACTCTCCAGCTGCACAACCATAGGCGATTTATCTAACCATTCTGTGCCTCAGTTTCCTTATTTGTAAAATGGGGATGATGAGAATTGTACCTACCTCGGAGGTTTGTCGTGAGTGTTAAATAATTTAATATACGCTGAGCATTTCAAACGGTGCCTGGCAAGTCGTGATATGTTATTATTAATTAATTAATATTAATGAAAGCTTCAGCAACCAAATAGATTGCTACTAATAATCATTTCATCATTATTAAATTACATTAACTACAGTGGCCATAACAAGAAAGTGTATTGAGTGCCTGCTCTGTGCCCGGCCCTGTGCTAGGTGCTGGGGTGGCCGCTGGGCACACGTGGCCGGCTGTCTAGGGTAGCAGACTGCCTCAGCCGGGGGCAGCAGCAGCAGAGATGGGCCCCGTCAGGGCCTGGACCGCGGGAGGGGCCGGAGAGAGAAGCCCAGGGTTCTCTCCAGGAGTTGCGGGCCCTGTGGGGCTGCAGTGCTGACTGAGGAACACAGAGGCAGCCTGGAGCTGGGGGTGGGGAAGCCTCATTGTGGGGACGGCAGGGGTGTGGGGGCAAATCAGAGGACTGGGCATGATGAAGCTGCCTTCCATTCGGTCCCTCTGGCCTGGAGGAGGGCAGGCTCTTGCCCGTTGTGGGACCATCAGCCATGTCCTGAACTTCTGTGCTAGTGCTGGGCAGGGCTGGGAGGACTCGGGGCTCTGTGGGTCTCTCTTCCTGAGAGAGAGATTTCTGCTCGGTTCAACCCTGGGATCCTCAGCCTAGAGCAGAGGGCAGCGTTGGGGCCGGCCAGGGCCCTCGCCCAGCACAGCCCTGTCGCACGGCTGCGGCTGAGCAGGTTGCTCCTCCCGCAGGTATGAGGAAGAGGTGAACAAGCGCACAGCGGCTGAGAATGACTTTGTGCTTCTCAAGAAGGTGGGCAAGGACTGGGGCTGGGTGGGGTCTGGGGCTGGGGCTGGGTGTGGCCAAGGCCGGGTTGGACGGTGCTCAGCAGGGGGAAGGCCAACTTCCCATTGTGCTTGGGGGTCTTCCCAGAACTTTCTTAGCGCCGCCAGCCTGATCTCTTCTCAAATGTCACACTCTGCTTCCCTTATCATTAGACTAGTGCCAGAGGGGCCTGGGTGATGGGAGTGAGAAGTGATGGGGAGAGGGTGAGACATGGACAGTCTCCTGAGCCTGAGACGGCTCTTGGCAGAACCTGCCCCAGGCTGTGGACGGGGGCACACATGAGCCCTTGCAGGTCCCTGTCACTGGGTGCCTTATCTCTTTCCAGGCAAAAATCTTGCTATCTTTTTTTTTTTTCCCTGTGACCAAGCTGCTTCCTGAGACTACAAGGGCTGAACAGTGGCCAATTCGCTTTGAGCTCTTTGGGATACAATTGCCACTTTTCTTGCTGCAGGGAGGCATTGGCATCATACACGAGAACTCTCTGTAATCCCTGAGTCCCATTTTCAAGTCACTCTTACCCCAAGTAGTCTAATGACCAGGGTAACAATGTTTTCCATTTCCCTTCATAGCAATTGTAATTGTTGACAAGTACGTATTTTAAACAGATGAGGATGTGCTAATTGCTGGTCTGGGTTTTCCCTTCCTAGGAAGTGGACACTTCCTACATGGCCAAAGTGGACCTGGAGGTCAAAGTGCAGAGTCTGACGGACGAGATCAACTTCCTGAGGCCCCTCTTTGAGGCAGTAAGGCCCTGCTCCATCCCGTCATGTGCTTAAGATGTGACTGATCTCAAGCCTCCTTTCACTCTGCTTTGTTCCTCACGCTGATTACCACGCCATCCACTCAGATTCTGAGATCTCTGAAACCATCCATCTGTCAAATATCCTAACTCCCCTCTCTTTTTCTTTCCCGCTTTTCTGTGTCCCCCACATCTGTGTCCCCCATCTGTGCCAGCACCTATGGGTAACATTCTCCAAGTCTCCTCACCCATCCAAGGTGCCTGGACGCCCCTGCGATAGGATTGGGACAGATGCCTCTTCCTTCGTTAGCCTGCTGGCTGGGGTTTCTGCCTGCACCTTGTCACCACAGTTTTAGTGGCATTACTGAAAAGCCCACTTTGGGGGTTCGTGGTGGGGCCTGCCCATTAGATGTGAGCAGGACTGGCTTTGTGTCTGCAGGAATACAACCAGCTGCTGTCGGCATCCAATGACACGTCTGTCATCCTGTCCATGGACAACAATCGGCACCTGGACCTGGATAGCATCATCGCCGAAGTCAAGGCCCAGTACGAGGAGATCGCCCAGAGGAGCAAGGCGGAGGCCGAGGCGCTGTACCAGACCAAGGTGGGTCAATCAGGCTCCCTGGAGGAACCAGCTTTCTCTTGGTCCTTCATTTCTGCCCAATTTAGCCACCCAGGTCCCAAACCCCTACGCTGTCCTCAAGGACAGCCAGGGACCCTCTGAAAACTGGCTCACAGAAACACAGACTCCCCAGGACCTCCAGGCTAGACAAATGTGGCCAAGCGTCCAGGTGATCAGTGAGAGCTTGGCATGGAGGTGACGGGAAAGCTAATGACCCTGATTGGATCACTACACAATCTGTACATCTATTGAAACGTCATGCTGCACCCTGTGAATATGTACAATTATTATGTGTCAATTAAAAATAAAATAAAACTAAAGAAAAGAGCTTGACAGATCACTACTGTCACCACCAGGGCCAGAGCTGCCCACAGAGTGCCTTTGTGCTGGTTAGAAAAAGTGGCCTTCGCACAGCTGCGGCAATGTGGGCCAGGGCTTGGCTAGGAGAGTGTAGGCTGGGCTTTGGCCCCCACTTGCGTCCTTGGCCCAAAGTGGAGGCCTGCTCACCACCACCACCACCCTCCTCCTCCTCATCTTCCTCATCATCAGCCAAGCAGGTTGATAAGCAAAGCAAACCAGGTAGGACAAGCAGCAGCCTTTCCTGTTTTTTGGATTGGAAAAAGCTCCCCAACTGATCTCCAGTGCTTTCCTTCCATGGCAAGTTCTTGAGCAGCACCCGGACTTTGAACATATACCAAAGATCGTCCTGAAGGGCCAGAACCCATATATTCTTTTTTGAGCCCCCTCTGGCGTTCCTGGTTGACAGTTTCCTCTTCCTCCCGCCTGTCAGCTCGGGGAGCTGCAGACCACGGCCGGCAAGCACAGCGACGACCTGAGGAGCACCAAGAGTGAGATCGCGGAGCTCAGCAGGACGATCCAGAGGCTGCGGGCCGAGATCGAGAGCGTCGGGAAGCAGGTACCCTTGGCAGAGGAGCAGGGCAGGCTCAGCGTCCCTGGGGTGGGCCACACTCTGCGGAATGCTCCCCCCAGCTCTTAGGCTTGCTGCCTGGTATTTTGAGGGAAAAGTTGGAGGGGCTGTGAAGGGAGGTCAGGCCCTACCCCTGTCATGTCCTAGCCCTTCACCCACGCAAACGTACGAGGGTCTTAGTGCACACCCGTCCTCCACTGGGGACGGCCCCCCTGGTCTCTGGGTGACAATCTGGAAGGCCTAGGTGGTCCTGTCATTCCCCCTGTGCTCATTGCACCGAGCTGCCTACTGGTTCTCAAACCTTTCAACACTCCCACTGTGGCAGCCAGAACGTCCTTTCCCGTCTCCGCAGCAGTCTCTCACCCTCCCGCGTTTCCTCCTGCCAAGCCCCGCCCTCCCTGCCCCAGCGTCCCTTCTGGGTTCCGTGGAGCCCTGTGCTTTCCATGCCACGTCATGGCCTTACGCTTTTCACATGCCTGCTCTCCTGTTCTCCCTGTCACCTGGGAGGGCGCCGGGCTCCGGGGCTGTGTCTCGTTCATTGCTGTTTCCTGGCCCCCAGCGTGAAGGACAGAGGGCAGGTGTTAGGGGAGAAGTTGAGGGTGGCTCCTCTGACCTCATCACTCACTGCCACTTGCCTCAGTCCTGAGTTCTTCTCCCCCAAACCGAGGCCACTTGAAACCTCTCTCAAAGTCGCTTCCCAGATGGGATGCTCTTCTCCAGCGTCATGGGGTTGGGGAGTGCTGGGGAGGGACACACAGATGCGGACCTGTGCTCACCTCCGTACGCCCAGGTGGGTCCAGAGATCCAGCACGCTTCCCTTCCCTCTTCTTCCTCCAGAACAGTAACCTGCAGACGGCCATCACTGACGCCGAGAAAAGGGGTGAAACGGCGCTAAAGGATGCCCGGGCCAAGCTGGCGGGGCTCAGGGAGGCCCTGCAGCAGGCCAAGGATGACCTGGCCCGGCTGCTGCGTGACTACCAGGAGCTGATGAGCGTGAAGCTGGCCCTGGACGTGGAGATCGCCACCTACCGCAAGCTGCTGGAGGGCGAGGAGTGCAGGTGGGCGGGAGACCTTGGCTGTGGTGGGGAAGCCACTCTGAGAAGCAGGTTCCTCAGGGTCTTGTGTGCCTGGTCACATCCACAGTGATCTTCCACCTAGCTGCACTGGCCCCTGCCTTCCCTGTCGTATCCCTGGGGTCCCCACAGCATAGCAGGGGACAAAGGAGGGCCTCAACAAATGTTTGTTAAACTTCACTTTCTCCTTCCCCAGCTCCTTTAAGGCTCAGGGATGCAAACCTGTTTTAAATTTCCACAATTCGGGCAGGTAAATGCTTCACTCGAAACAGGCATGCAGTGGACCCCAGGGGCAAACACCAGTCAATTTTGCATGTTTCTGGTTTTGATCAGCCCTGCTCTTCCCGGTCTCTTCCTGTGGCACGCTGAGAGCACACTCTGCCATTGGCGTCACATGTTTCAGAGCAGCTGAGGTCATGGGTTCAAACGGGGCATCTCATTAATTCCCAGTCTCCTCCCACTGAGGCATCATGAAATCCACCTCACCCTCAGGCTTACCTCTTCTCCCCTGGTTCCCTATCCTAGCTTTCCACCATTGCTTAGGAAGTTCCTTCTGAGGTCTAACTTTAGCCCAGGCTGCTGCAGTTCACATTTGTACTGTCTGGACAGTCAGTGGAAAGCGCCATGGAAAGAGCACTGGATTGGGAGTCCTACTTCTTGTCGGGCGACCACTGGGGTTTACCTGCATTCACTGTGTGACCTTGGATAGGTTCCATCCCTATTTGAGCCTCATGTTCCTCATTTTTAAAAAGAGAGGATTGGATTAGATAATTTTTGAGGTGTTTCTTAACAGTACATTCGAGTGGTAAGGGGCTCTGTGTTTCCATAACTTGTGTTTTTTCTTTCTCTTTCTGCAACAGGATGTCTGGGGAGTGTCAAAGTTCTGTGTGCATCTGTAAGTAACTTGCATACTTTTTTCCTTTGAGGTTGGTTAGTATCATTGCTAGTGGGGTCACGTAGCTACTGACCTTGGAATGGAGTGGCAGGGCCCAAGCTTTCTCTTAGACAAGGAATAGGTCTCTATAAATGAAGGCGGTGCTGATCCCCACATTCCCACCTCTGGAGCTGGGGGAAGAGAAAATGCATGCACTGCCGTTCATTATGTCTCTGCTGTAGCTGAGCTCGCTCGCCACCACCTCCTGCGGCCACCTCACCTTCCAACACCCCTGCACCTGCCTGTCACTGCCCATCCCTCAGCCCTGAGTCCCTCCACCTTCTCTGCACCCCTGTCTCTTTCCAACACCCCATGGGCAGAGAGCTGACAGGTCGTCTCCTTGCAGCTGTGGTTCACAACACCAGCACCATTGGCTCCGGAGCTGCCAGCCGCAACGGCAGAGGCAGCGGCTCCAGCATCTCCAGCCGTGGGGGTCAGAGCACGGGTCAGAGCGTCCAGACCACCAGCAAAGTCCCTGTGGGCCAGAGCTTGGGAGCCAGCAGTGCCTCCTCTTCCTCAGCCAGAATCATCCAGACCAGCAGCACCAGCAGCCAGCGCACCTACGCCAAATTCTGAGCCGACGCCTCGCCCCTCCCTCACAGATGTCCCCGTCTAGCCCAGCCCTCCTGCTTAGTTCTCCGCATCGCCAGGTCCTCATGCCCCAGCCCCAGACACCCCAGGTCCAGGGCAGAGTTCCTTCCCCTCCTGTGGGTGCCGAGCCTCTGTGGGAAGGTACATTGTCGGATAACAGCCTCTCTGCTCCCAGCCCTGGCCTCGGCTTGATTTGAGATATACCCCCACTCTCTCCCTCTGCAGGGTCTCCACTTACTCCTCTCTAATAAACTGCTGCATGTTTCACTGCATTTTCATTGACGAGTTTTATTGAATGTCACCCTGCACGGTTGGTGGGGTAAGTGGCAGGGGGAGAGAAAGAAGACATGTCCTCAGAGAGCAACCTGTTGGGGACAGAGGGCAACATAAGGCATAGATAAGCAGGCAGTGAGGTAGGATGGGGACTGTGGAGCCTGGCAGGGTGGAGACGGGACCAGCCGAGTCCCCACTCCTGGAGCCTGGCTCTCTGGCCTGGTTTCTGACCTCTCATTTGCCTCTCACTTTGCTGTCTTGCTCCAACACTCCTGCCCCAGCTAACCGGTTAAGCGCTCCCAGGCCCCCTTGGCTCCTAGGTCTGCAGCCTGTTTGCTTCCCACACACCCCGCAGCTCCAGCCCTGCACTGGGGCCACAAAGCTGTACTGGCCCCGCTGGGTCCTGGCCTCCAGCCCCTTGCACCTCACTGCTGGACCCGCAGACCCCCCACCCCAAGCTGAGCCAATCTTTGCCACCCCCGCAGAAGAGGGGGTTCAGGGCCTCTCAGTCTCCGTACCCTTTTGGCCCACGGAATGCTCCCACCTTTCTCCACCTGCCAGTCATCTTCCCTCTCAAGCCTGGCTCAGATGTGCAGCAGCGATGAGACTTGGGGATCCAAGGGCTGTGGCCTGCCCACCCCCTTCCGCATGCCGCGCAGCTCCCAGGGGCCATGTTTGCCGGCCCTCAAGGTTAGATCCTCTGGGGGCTGTTGACCTGTTTTATTTGGGGCAGATGACGCTAGGGTCCCCTCTACTGTGATTCTTTTCACTTCTCTTGGGGAGGAGCGAGAAGACAAGTTTGATGCCCATGTTCCATTCACCTGGCCCTCTGCCACTGGGTCCTACTCTGCCCACCCACTAAAGTCTTCCTCAACTAATGGTGGCTTAGTTTGGTCATGTTCCTAATCCTTTGAAGCCTCTGACACTGTTGTCTACCCCTTTTCTCCTTGTTTTCCCTCTGCCTCTCTTGCCCTGTCTTCTCGATTTCTTCGGCTGTCTTCTCTTCCTCTGCCCACACATTGGATGCTGGAGTTCTGCGACACTTTAAAAACCTTTTATGAAGCTACAATAAACATACAGAAAAGAGCACAGACCTCAAGTGTCCAGCTTGGTGAATTTTCTCAAGCTGAGCCCACCCAAGTAATGAACTCCCAGAGCAAGGAACAGATATTCCCATCACCCCAGAAGTTCTGCCCTGGGCTCCTCTCTAACCACCACCCCCCACCCCCCAATCCCAGGAAATCATTATTCTAACCTCTAACAGCATAGGTTAGTTTCACATGTTTTTGTACTTTCTATAGATGGAATCATACAGT
The DNA here is from genome assembly GCF_041146395.1 of Eulemur rufifrons. Classification (NCBI taxonomy): domain Eukaryota; kingdom Metazoa; phylum Chordata; class Mammalia; order Primates; family Lemuridae; genus Eulemur; species Eulemur rufifrons. The sequence goes on along the minus strand of NC_090998.1, from coordinate 41,234,193 downwards.
TTGCGTCTGGCCTCTTTGTTCAACATAGAGTTAGTGAGCTGTACCTGTATTGTTGCAAGCAGCTGTAGCTCGTTCATTCTTAGCAGTATTTCAATGTGTGGCTAAACACCAATTTATTTCCCTGTTCTACTACTGAGGGGCATTGGCGTATATTCCAGCTCTGGCCGTTAGGAACACAGCTGCTATCGACATCCTGCACGTGTCCTTTGGGGAGTCATGTATGCACTTCATGTTTTTGTGTGTACCCAGAGGTGGCTTTCCTGCTGCACGGGGTACGCAGATGTCCAGCTTTAGCAGGCACTCCAGACAGCTCCCAAAGTAGCTCCAGGAGTGCAGGACGGGTCTGGTTGCTACAAATTCTTGCCAACACTGGTATTTTCTTTCTTCTGTATTTCAGTTTTTCTGGAGTGGGTGCTGTTACATGTCTTTGTGGCTTAATTTGCATGTGCCTTAGTGATCAATGATGTCGAGCTCCTTTTCATGTTTATTGACATTGGGACCTCCTCTTTCATGCCTGTCTTTTGCCCATGTTTCTGTTGTGGAGTTGTCTGTATTTTGTTGGATATATGAATTATGAATATCTTCTCCCACCCTGTGGGTTGTCTTTTCACTCTCTTAATGAAACTGTTTGATCAACAGAATTATTTATTTTTACTTCTATAAATTAATTCGTCGTTTTGTGCGTGTGTGTGTGTGTGTGTGTGCGTGTGTGTGGTATTTTTGTGTCCTGTTTAAGAATTCTGCTCTACACTCTAAGGCCACGGAGACATTCTCTGGCTCCTTTAGAAGCTTTATGTTCTACATTTCACATTCAGATCTACAGTCAAATTTTGTGGCTGATACATTTTTTCATATGGATATCAAATTGGGGGTTTTATAACGTTTAAAAATTCAAAGAGAGGTAAATCTGGTTACTCTTGGTGGTGAACACACAGGTGTCTGCTATATTATTTTTAGAATGACTATAATGTTCTACAGTTAAAAATAAAATAAAAAGTATTTAAAAATTGATGTTCCCCTGGATTCCTTCTTTGATTCCCTGTTCTGCTCATGCTGCATACTATTCCTGGGGGTTTGCCTACTCCCATTTCGTTCATACATTTATTCAAATTTCATCAAGCACCCATTTGTACCATGGGGGTGGTGGCCACAGAGATGAATATAACTTGCGGTCTGGTATATATAGGGACACACAAATGTAGCAAAGCTCATTGGAATGGCTATTCTAAAGAATAGCTCAGAGCTCACACTGTCTTAATCATGAACATCCCCTTCCTCCTGTCCTCTTTTAAAACCAACTTTACTGAGGTATGATTTGCACACAATAACAATGCACCCTTTTCAGAGTACAGTTCCATGAGTTTTGACAAAGGTATATCCCTGTGTGACCACAACCATGATAACACTATAGAGCATCTTCCAAAATGCTCTCCATGCCCCTGTGCAGTCAATCACGGCCAACTTCCAGCCCCAGGCTGAGGCTTGCTTCTTGTCACTACTGGTTAGTTTCGCCTCTTTCAGAGTTTTATATAAATGGAATCATGCAGGGTGTATTCTTTTCTGTTTGGCATCGTAATCTTTCTGAGATCCATCAGACATTTGTACTGTGAATATATTGCCCCAGTCCGTGGTTTGCCTTTTCATTTTCTTAGTGATGTGTTTCGAGGCTGCTCACCCCCTTTCCATCCCTCTGGTGGAGCTTTCCAATCACCACCACCTGCTCCTGCATCTGAGGGCTGACTGCGGGCCTGGCCCCTGGGACTAGACAAAACTCTATGTCTGGTGTGGAGACAGGGGACCCTCTCTTGTTGTCTCCCCAGCCTTTCACGAAAACGTGGAATTCTCCTCCTATAATAAAGTTGCTTACACTATAGGAATTAATCCATCAGAATTAAAGCAAATCGGAGTTAAAAAAAAAAAAATACAGGTGCCTGGGCCTCACTCCCTGAGATTCTGACTTAGGAGGCCAGAAGTGGGGGTTGAGGATCTGAATTATTTAAAGCTGCCTGGTGGTCCCAATGTGCAGTAAGCACTGCCCACAGAGCAAAGTCCAAACTCCACAGCACAGCACAGAGAGATCATCCCAACCAGTTTCAGCCTACACCTTCAGCTCCTCCCCATCATATCTCTTCTTCCTCCTTCAGGTGCCCTAATTTGAAAATATGTTGGATCTCTTACCAACATTCCCCCAGCGCATCCGAAAGTTCCCCTCTACCAGCGGTGCCTTTCTCCTATTATCCACACCCTGGGTCTACTCCTATTCATCCCTCAATACCCCACTCAAAACTACCTCCTCCATGATGCCTTCCATAGACTTTCTTCCCCTCATGCCCATGGTACTTTGTTTGATCTGCTTTCAATAACACTGATTTCAATGTGCTCTAAGGAGTCGTTTACATGCTTAGCACCTCCTTCAACGGAACTGTGGGCTCCTCCAGGCCACAGACTGGGTTTAGTCCATCACTGTGTGCTATCAGGAAGCCTGGTGCCTAATACAACCAAAGCTTGACACATCATTGCTGAGTGACTGAATGACTGGAGAGATGACTGAATGGACATCAGCCAATGTTGTATCTCTTGGAGGGGAGGGAGTCCTAGGGGGCAGGAGGGCTGGAAACCCCTGCCTGAATTCTCTGAACAGTGTGCAGGAGCACCCCTTATGCCTGACCTTTCATCCCTGCTCTAATGCCTCTTGGCAGAAAGTAGGTTAGGGTGGCATCTACCTTCTGACTGCATCAATCTTCAAACCTAGTTCACGCTTAATGCTTTTGTCATCTTCATTTGGGGTCACAGGTTGTATGAAAGTATTTTGTCTGTGAGTCACGAGAGGGTGTGTGTCTGTGTGCCATGTGCTTGCCCATTTTTATGTCGGATCAGATAAGTGGAAGGGCTTTAAAAAGTTGGAGACACTCCACAAATGTCACATACTATTAAGTATTGGCACGTACCCTCGTGAGGCTGTGGCATGGCTTTCTTCAGGGAACCAAGAACTTCCCGAGTTGTATAAGGCCACTGCTAATGAAGGGACTTGGGGTGGGCCCTCATTAGAGTCCCAAACTTCTGCCCCAATCTCTTTGGGATTTATTTTTTAAAATGCAGACTGACCTCTCAGCGTCTTCAAGTTGGACCAGGTCATTGGTAGCTGTCAGGGGTGGAAACCAGCCAATTGTTCTGTAGTGCTCCCCTTTGATAGCAAGGACATGAGAAATGACAAGAGGGGACAGGAGGACTGTGAGGGATATTTCCTCACTTGCTCCCAGGGTCTCTTTTGACAAAGGCATAGGCCACACTTGGAGCCCAAAGCAGCATTTGGATTTTGGAGTCAGGATCAGCCCTGCGTGCCAGCAGGGAGAACAGTTTTACGTGTTAACCCTCCTCCCCGTTCCCCAGGCCTGGCTCTGTCCTCCACGTCAGGGAAGTCAGCATGGGAAGGGGCCTGGGATGGTGTTGGGCCCGGGAGTTTCAAGGTTGTTTTTAAACAGCAGAGCCTTCTCTTTAAGAGATCCGCACCGAGAGCGGTGGCAATGAGACGGGGACACAGCCCACTGGCACCCCTTTCTCCCACCTGGACCGCCTGGGAACCCCGGGGCTTCAGAAGGCCCAGTGTGGACCCCTGCTCAAGTTTGAAACCCTCGGTGCACAGAGGAGGAAGCTGAGGCCGGGCAGGGGGACGGCAGGGTTTGGAGTGGGGTTGGGGGAGGGGCCATCACCTTCTTCAGAACCACAAAGTCTTTCTCTGCAGCTGTGTTGATCTCTTCTTCATACCTAGAGAAAGGATCCCTTTCTGGTCTGCCCTCTCTGAGTCGTCCCCATGGTCCCAGAGCACATCCCTTAAGTAACACAGACTTGGGACTTCTTGCTCTGCCAGTTTAGCTCGAGGCCTGTGTCTCTCCTGACTGTGGTTTCTGTGTGTGGGTGAGACCCAGAACATTCCACAGACACTTACTAAACCTTTAGGCTGTGCCAGGCACCACTTAACAATGGTGATGGTTATTATTGGACACTGGAGTAGAAGCCCCTTTCTGTGGGGTTCTATTCTGATTGATCCTACAGGGCTTCCTGGGGAAATTTGTTTTTTTTTTTTTTTTAGCTATTTATGTGATGAGAGGGAGGTGGCCGAGCTGCCAGGAGCTTTCAGGGAATTTCCGGTGCCAGCCCTGTGTGCCGGAAGGACAGTAGCACCATGGGGTCTCCATAGATAATTATTAAATGAATGAAAACGAAGATTGTGACTAAGAATGTGCCAGGTCCTGCTGCATGAATCATACTTATAGTAACTCATTCAATCCTCATTATAACATGTAAATACTATCACTGTTTCCATTCTATAGATGAGGAGACTGAGGCACAGAAAAACAAAGGAATTTGCCCAGAATCACAGAGCTGATGAATGGCAGAATGGGACTTGACCCAGGCCCCCAAACTCCAGAGCCTGTGCTCTCCACCCTACAGCGAGCTGCTGATCGTTGAGAAGTCTGCGGCAGGGCACGGAGGCTGCACATATGCTTTCAGCATTCGTTTGCCCACTGGGTTTCTGCTATTGTCTCACAAAGAACATGTCCTGGATGGCCCACCAGTCACAGAGGAAGGAGAAACATGTAAAGCCAACTTGAACTCAGTTCATGGCCTGGAACCAGGTTCAATCAATCCCAACTAGATTGGCCAAAATCCTGTTGGCCTGAAAATGTATGAATGAGAAATAAATGCTAATTATTTAAAAAGGAAGAAGAAGAAGAAGTCTGTGATAGGGAAATGACATTTCATAGACCGGCAGAGTTGGAGGGGCACGTGGAAATGACCCAGTCTAAGGAGAGTAGAGGGCGTTATCCGGTTCTGTAAGGTTCATGGATGAGTTTCAGTGTGTCTTAGAACCCCCAAATTTTATAGATAGAGATATATAGATATATGTTTGTGCGTATGCCATTTTATTAAATTCCCCAAACGGTTTCTGCCCCAAACAAGGCATGAGCCACCATTTTAAAGACTGGGTTATTGAAAATCAGTGAATGTAGGTTAAATTCCTATGAGCCTGAAACCAGCCAGAACAGAGCCAGACTGCAGCCAGGTGTCCTGGAGCTAAGCCCAGGCCTCCTGCACTCCACCCGCCCACCCCAAACAGGCACTGGCAGCTCTCCTGAAGTCCCCCACCACCTCCTGCATGCTCCTCAGCTCCCCTCCTGCTTCCTCTTCTCGCCGAGCAGCCCATCCGGCAGCCCATCCAGGAGGCTGCTGATGTAGTTCTCAAAAAAGGTTCAAGGTTGTGGTTGTGGGTGTTGGAACTGGAGCTCAGTGCTTATTAGAAGGGAAATCACGCCCCAAACTCATGCACACGAAGATTACCAGTGCGGTGCTGGGCTAGGTGCTAACAAATGCTGTTAGGTAGATCCAGGTCCTGCCTCCCTGGAGCTTGAAGGCTGACGTAGGGTAGAAATACTGAGTCTGACGGACATGATTAGAGAGAGAAAGGAGTCGATTGTGTGAAGACTGAATTGGGAGAGTAGTCAAGGAAGCCCACATCTAGATGGGCTGGGAGAGAGAAGTTTTCTCTGATAATTCAGGAAGACTTCCTGGAGGAGGAAAGTTTTCAGAAGATGCTAAGTCATTTACCATAAAAAAGGAGAGACGTATAGGAAGGGTCTGACTCCTCCTGAGCTGGGCTAGGCCCTTGAGGCCAGGTGTTGCTAATCCCACTCCTTGGCCTGCTAGGGACTAGATCCAAGCCCAGGCTTCTCTAGTGACCAACTGTGTAGCCTTTAACCTCTGAGGGTTGTAGCTTCCTCAGTTGCCCAACGTCAGGGGAGGCAGGTGCAAGCACTAAGCACACAGGGCAGGTCCTCAGCGAATGGCAGTCTCCTGGCTCCCCTGCACCCAGAATGCCAACCTGCAGGCGGCCATTGCTGACGCAGAGTGGCACAGGGTGGTCGCCCTCAAGGATGCCAATGTCAAGCTTCAGGACCTCAAGGCTGTACTGCAGCAGGCCAAGGGGAACCTGGCCCGGCTGGCGCACAAGTACCAAGAGCTGATGAACGTCAAGCTGGCCCTGGACATTGACGTCACCACCTGCAGGACCCTCCTGGAGGGTGAGGAGTATAGGGGAAAGTCCACCTCGCCCCCAGGAGGCCCAGAAGCCTGGGGGCTTTTCCGCCTGAGCCTGCTGCCAGGTGTGGGTGTGTGTGCTGTTGGAGGTGATAGTGGCCCTTGGCAGGCACAGCCGCCTCCTATTAAGGGCAGGGAGATGCTGTCACACCAAGAGAGCTGTGTTTCCTGTGCATTATTAACATTATCAGATCCTTGCCTGGGTTAGATTTCCCCACCTTCATGCCCCGTGTTTTAGCTGTAAAATATATGTATGCAAAGAGGAGGAGTCATAGACATAAATGTTATTTCTAGCCCATTTCTTTATTACTGCCGTGACTGCAGGCTTTTGAAGAGCGGGTTCCTGTATGCTGGCACATGGGGACAGGGCGCTGGCCCATGCGGGTTCAGATAATATTTACTCAATAAAGATATTCTGAGGAGGCGGGGAGAGGTGGGCAGGCCCAGGCATGATCCTGGTCTGTCATTTGGGAGAATGTTCGCGGAAAGGTAGCACTTCAGCTCCAACCTTACCCAATAGAAAGACGGATGTATTTCGTGATGTTTTGAGCACCTGTCTGGCCTGTTTCTTTCTCTCAACATCAATCACGAAAGAGTCAAGGGAGCAGGCGGTGGGGGGACCAGGGCTTTCACCACTGTTGACCTAAAGACAGTGCTTAGGGAAAGAGGGGATCTGAGCCCACTGTCTGGTCGTCCCCAGCAGGATGTCCGGGGAGAGCCAGAGTTCCGTGAGCATCGGTGAGGGTCCAGTTCTTTCCCTGGGAAGGGGCTGGACGCCTGGGAATAAGGTATCTCGAACCACGGGCAAGCGCTGGGGCGAGATCAGCCCATCTGCAGGCTGGGAAGGGCTGCTGGGTGGTGGTCTCAGAGAAGCCACCTCCCCCCCTTGAAGCCTGTGCTCCCACCCTTTGCAGAGTCTCAGCACTGCGTTACCGCGTTACTGGGGAAGACCAGTGGGCACACTGGGGGTCACTCTGGGACTGGGGGAGGGGCTGGTGTGCCGGGCAGATGCCCCAGAGGCTCCCTGACCCCAAATTCTCTCTGCAGAGATGGTCCACACCACCACCAGTGGTGGCAGCCGCTGTGCCCTGGGAGGAGGAGGAGCCGGGCCGGCAGCGGTGGGGCCAGCCCCTGGGGCTCCTGGTGGGTTCTCTAGTTGGGGCGGGGTCTTCATGCGCCTTCACGGGGGTTGGCTGCGGCGGCAGCTCTGTCCACATCTCACAAAGCTCCTCCCAGAGCCCACGGTCCCACCACAAATTCTGAGTCGCGTGCCTGAGGTGTCCCTGGACCCTAAAACCTCTCTGCCCGCCTGCACACCCAGCTCTAACTCGCTCTCCCACACCTCTGCTTCCTTTCCCTCCACTGCTTCTGACCTGCAACCCGGAGCAACCCCTTCCCGGATGGCTGGTGGCTGGCATCGCAGCCCAAAAGGTGCTTAGAAGGGGGATCTGGCTGAAAAACTACCTATCCCTACAAGGCCAGGTCACGAGGCTGTGCCCAGGAGCTGGGCCATGCCACCGCCTCTGCCCCGCAGGAGGCCCCAGCCCAGTCGATGTCCCATTTCCTTATGGAGAGCCCCAGCCAGCCCTTTCCCCACTCTTGCAGACAAGGACTTCCCTGGTCCCCACTTCCTGCTGGTGCTTCCGTTTCCCATGACTGGTATGTCTCTTTTTGGCTCCAAGAAAGAAATTCTCTGTTCTGTATCTTAAATTAAATGCACTGTGTTTCAGACATCATTGTAGCATTTTCATCCTGGATTCCATACCATTGTGTCTGTCTTTGTAGCCAGCGGGTCACTCACAGTCCCTTTCACATTACAGAGCTCTGCCTGAGCTGGGAAGGAGAGCTGCGGAGGAAGTGTGAGGGCTCCGGGCTGGGTGGGGGGCAAGGCCTTTTCATCCAAGGGACACCATGGATGACATACATCAACTTGCCTAACTGATAAGATTTTGAATTCATAAAAATTTTATTATATTTGAAAAAAGTTGTAGGTTAGATTTCCTTGCTTTTCTAGTATTTTCAAATATGTCTGAAATTTCCCAGGGAGCACAGCTAATTATAATCAAATGAGCTGCTGGTAGTTAAATATTTCCAAAAGCAATTATAAAAATTCAAATGTTTTATAGCAAAAAAATTATATATATTGAGGGTGCTTGTTAACATGTTTGGTATGATATGGGGCAGAGCCTTCAAATATTAAGAGTTATGAAAGCCTACAAAGAATTTCAAATGGGGACCCCTAATCCTACCCCGGACATGAGCACGGAATCCAGGCAGATCCAGAAGTACTTGGACAGAATTCCGGTTCAGTGCAGGGCTGGGGAGCCCCAGCTAACTGCGGGCATGCAAGTGGGAGCAGCAAAATAAAAGGTGGACAAACATGCAAGAGAGGACGTGCATGAGAACCCTGCTTAGGAAGCGTTGTCCTCACTAGCGTAAAGGACGGACAAAAGATGTCAGATAAAGAGAGAGAGAGAACACACCTTATGGTAATCACAGAAACTTTCAGCTAAGTAGACGTGCAGCTTCGAGATCCCCAAATGCTCCATGCTATATAAAAAAACACAACATACAACTGCAGCTTCAACAGAGAATGTTCTAGCTCTAGAGTGAAAAGCTTGCCTGGAATAGTCTAATTCAGAGGGAGGGAAGCCCAGGGACTGTCCACTGCAGCCTGCACTCAGAGGGGCTGTGGCCTCACCTCGAAAAAACAAATCCACTCTACCAGGGTTCCCTTTTCTCCACACCCTCGCCAACACTTTTTATCTTTCAACGTTTTGATAATAGCCATCCTACAGGTGTGAGGTGGTATCTCATTGCGGTTTTCATTGCATTTCTCTGATGACTAGTGATGTTGAGCACCTTGTACACTGTTGGTGGAAATGTAAACTGGTATAATACAGCCATTATGCCAAACAGTGTGGAGGTTTCTCAGAAAATTAAAAATAGAACTATCCTAGGATCCAGCAATTCCACTTCTGAGTATATATCCAAAGGAAATTAAATTAGTATCTTGAAGAGATATCTGCATCCCCCTGTTCATTGCAGCAAGGAGTACTTGGATAGAACCCAGAACTTTATCCACAGCAGCCAAGATATGGAATTGACCTAATTGATCAATGGATGAATGGAAAATGTGGTATATATTCATATATATATTTACACACATACACACACAATGTAGTATTACTCAGCCATACAATGAAGGAAATCCTGTCATTTGCAACATCATGGATGAACCTAGAAGACATTATGCCAGGTGAAATAAGCCAGACACAGAAAAAGAAATACTATAGGATCTCACTTACATGTGGAATCTGGAACAGTCAGAGTCAGAGAGAAGGGTGTTTGCCAGGGGCTGGGGAGTAGGAGAAATGGGGAGATGTTGGCCAAAGGGTACAAAATTTCAGTTATAAGATGCACAAATTCTCTAAATAAAGAAGAAGAAAAAAGTAAGCCTACATATTCCTCCTAAGTGGTGGATGCAGCTCGGAGTGATTTGCTTTTAGCCTAATGACAGAAGAGATACTTTCGACCTGTTTCAAACCTGTCAAGAAATTGCCATGTTCCTTTAAACAGATGATTAAAGAAAAGCTTTTCTGCATCTTTCATGTGATTTACAGTGTATCACAAGGCCATGTGTTCCTGCTCACAGTGACTTTCTAATTTGTTAAGGGAAGCTGGACGGGAAATACAGTCTAGTTAATAGAAATTTGCTTTGTGTAGTAATATAATAATCACCAAAATTGATGATCCCTTGTTAGTTGCCTGGCACTATGCTAACAACTTTTTATGAACTAACTTCTCTAATCTTCACAGCCCTACAAGGCAGGCAGTGTTATTACCTCCACTTTACAAATGAGGAAACTGAGGCATAGAGAAATTAATGAATTTATCCAGGGTCATATAACTAGTAAGGGGTGGAGCTAAGTCCAAAGCCTCCTTGAACTGCCCCATAAAACATAAAGTGATATAGTACAATGGGAAAGTTTCAGGCTTTGGAACCAGGCTGCCCAGGTCTGCTGTGTGACTGTGTGCAGGGGTGTGACCACCCTCCCCATACCCACCCAAATGGCATCAGTAACATGCAGATGGCATCATGCCATCTGTTTAACTCCTGGCACACTGTAGGAGCTCAATAAAGGGTCTTTACTATTTATGGCCAAGGATTCAGGACTCTGCCTATTCTTTAAATGGAGGGAATAATAAAAAGTTGCTCATTCCTTATGTTTGTATAGCATTCTAATCTTTCTCACCATGGCTAAGGTGAGACATCAATGGGGAATTGACTGTAGGGCTCATATTCTCCTTGTAGACTTGGAATTCTGGTCCCCACCCCACTACTAACCAGCCCCAGAACCTTCTGTCTGTCCCATCCTTTTTTTTTTTTTTTTTTTTTTGTTGAGACAGAGTCTCACTTTGTTGCCCAGGCTAGAGTGAGTGCCGTGGCGTCAGCTTAGCTCACAGCAACCTCAAACTCCTGGGCTTAAGCGATCCTACTGCCTCAGCCTCCCGAGTAGCTGGGACTACAGGCATGCGCCACTATGCCCGGCTAATTTTTTCTTTATAGATTTTTAGGTGTCCATATAATGTCTTTCTATTTTTAGTAGAGACGGGGTCTCGCTCAGGCTGGTCTCGAACTCCTGACCTTGAGCAATCCACCCGCCTCGGCCTCCCAGAGTGCTAGGATTACAGGCGTGAGCCACCGCGCCCGGCCTGTCCCATCCTTTTTGATGCAACATGAGGAAGCATCCTCTGCTCAGACAACCCCATTCCTCTGTGGGGACCACACTGTTTCCTTTGGAATTCCATCCAGTCTAACCTGCAGCCTTGTTTTCCTGTGGGCCATACCTGCCCAGCTGCTCCCTTTGCCGCAGAGATGAGAGAGAGTTGCCAGATTTATAAATAAATGGTTGTATAAATAGCTGTGACTTCCAGCTTGTTTGATGGAAGAGTCTTAACACGCCTGGAACAATATTATCTGTGGACCTTTGCCATGGGAATTTGCAAGCTGCCCTTGTGAGGGCTTCCAGATAATATCCAGGCCGGACAGCACTTGCTAGGTTTGCAGAGAGGGAAAGAGATGGCCCGATCCTTAGTTTCCAAGCAGGCCCTGAGATTCTAGTCAAAGGGATATCAAAGGTGGGGTCTGAGGAAGAGAATAAGGCCTTAGTTGTTGCCCCAAACACTCGCCCTACCCTAGAGTCAGGAGAAGGACCCCCAGGGTAGTTCCTGCGTGCCCGGCACACCTTCCCACCCTGTGTGCAGGGATGCTAGAGATTGGAGGCGGAGTGCTCGGGTCTCCATCTCTCCCAGGCTGCAGGGGCACAGAGGCAACTGAGGATTTCTCATGGGCCTCCCTGTTCCTTTTTGGACCGAGAGGGAGGGTGCCCAGGCTCTGGCTGTGCCACCAACTTCTTCTGTACCAAGTCCCTTTCTTGTATTTCCTCCTAGGAAAATGAAGGCGTGGGGACGATCTCTCTCTCATGTCTGCCCTGACACCCTGATGCAAGGAGAAGAGTGTCTGGGAGTGAGGGAAGCCTGGAGCTTCTGTCCTGTCCCAGGAGGCTGCGCTCCCTGGTCTGTGTCCGTCACTGCCTCCTGTCTGCTGGCTCCAGGTCAAGAAGCCCCCGTTTCAGGGAGATCAAAGGCCCCCATACCTACTCCAGGGCCGCAGCCCCCCATTCCCTCCTGGGTGGAGGATGGTGAGTGAGAGTCTCCCTTTCTCTCTTTCTGTGTCTCCACACCCCTGCCACACCTCTGTGATAGCCAGCTACAGTACCTGGCAGATGCAGGTGAGGCGGAGAACAGATTTGCGGCAGCTGCCCAGGCTGGTCCCACCAGCAGGTCCCCTGAACCCTGTTCCTCCGCTGCCGGAAACTGCGATCCCCGCGGCTGATAGTTGCTCCCCACCTCACCCTCTTGGCAGCCCTGGGTTTCGGTAGCTGGGAGACAGGCTGGGCAAGCTGGAGCCTTCGGCGCCTGCCCACTTTCTCCTGTTAAGGAGAGCACGCACTGGTGGCAGGAGGGGAGAGATGGGGGAGGAGGAACGGGGCACATCTCTCTCCACGCACCCCACCCCCTCTGCCATACATGCAGGTTGCGGAGTGGGAATGCCTGAGTTTAAATCTCCATTGCACCACTTTCACTTGTGATGAAATGATCAATGGACAAGTTACTTTATCTCTCCAAGTGTTGTTTTCTCATCTGTGAAATGAGGCTAGCAATAAGAATACCTTCGTTATGATGCTGGTATTTGGATTTAATGAGGCCATCCACGTTGTAGACTTAGCACAGTACATGGCCCACTGAAAGCATTCAATAAGAGGTTAACTATTACTGTGATGATCATTATTACTATTTGTCCTTGGACTGAATGGAGTCTCAAGAGGCCATTTCTTGTGTCCTTCTGTTTCCTCCAGGCCAGGGGTCCTTAAACTTGTCTGTGCATTAAAACCACTTGGGACCTTTTAAAAATTCCAAAGTCCAGACCACATCACCAGACCAATTAAACCCCAGTCCTTAGGGGTGGGCCCAGGCACCAGGGATTTTGAAGTTCTCCAGGTGGTTCCAAATGTGTAGCACGGTTAGAAACCACTGCTGGGTGCTGTCCAGGTTTCCTTTAGGGATAGCAGTTTATCCTAGGAAAATTACTCACCCTTTAATACTGACCTGAGGTTAGCTATCTCCTTTGGGATAAGCAAAATCTCTCATGCTCCACTTTAAGTCAATTTTTTCTTGTTTTAAGGAAGTAGAGAATAGCTATCCCCCTGCACCAAAGGCTCAGTTAGTAGCATTAGCTGGGCATCCCTCCTCCTCACCCATGCTCTTCCAGGGAGGGGCAGCAGCCCACCAGGGGCTGCCCAGCTGGTAGGAGATGGACTGGGGTGTTGGCATTGGATGCTGGCAGCTGGGCACAGCCAGAGATCAGAGGCTTTCTAAACTCTGCTGCCTGGGACTTCCACTTTTATTTTATTAATACTTTACCATATTTATCATGAGGGTAAGTACAAACTTGGGTGAGTGCTCAACAAACTCCACTGGAAGACCTCATTGGTACCCTCTGTGATCTAGCCAAGCTCTGTTCCCACTGTTTCCCAGTTCCTTCCTCAAGCTAGGGGGCCTCTCCACAGCTGCCCCCTCCTGCCTCCTGCCTCCACACCATGCCCATTTCTTCCTCTTGGCCTTGACACGAGCTGTCCCTTGGTCCTTCCCCAGCCCCAATCCCCTACCCCAGAGCACCCACCTGTGTGCATACAGCACATCATTCAAGGTTGGCCTGAGCTGGCCCTTGCTTATGTGAAGACTTCTACGATTGCTATTCTTTCTAAAAACTCTCACAGGACTCATAGGTCTAAATGCTATATCCATAGCCACAAAACACCAATAATAATAGCAATCATTTTAAAATTTTATTGTCTTCAAGTGCTGTGCTATGTACTCTCAGTGTCAGTTGAGTAGGGTTCAGAGAGCTCAGTAAGTTGTTCAGTAATAAAACTAGTACATGGTGGAGCTGGGGTTCAACTCTAGGGCTGCTTAATTCTGGGGCCCAGACTCTTGGTTTTCCAGGATATCCGTGTGTTAGTCTTCACTTTAGCTTGGTTGGGTAGGCTTTTGTCATCGGCCCTCTCTGCCCAGCAATTCCATGGGCACCTATGGGGGAAGGAAGGGGCTCCTGGTCCATGAAGTTTCCATCCCAACATCAAGGAGCTTCCTATTTGTTTAGTCGGAGTGGAGGCAGATGTGAAGGGATTGACTCTGTGTATTCCAGCAGGTGAGAGAGAGGTGGGTGCACATGAAGGGGCCTGGGGGAGGAAGGCCATTTGTCTGGCTCCTTGCAGCTTATGAAGTGGTCTTCCACATTTCACCTCTGCTACTCATCATAGTCACCCTGTGAAGCTGGGATTATGATCCTTAATTTAGAGGCTAGGAAACCGAGGCTCAAGGAGTTGTGTTCAAGCCACGGGGCTAGGAAGGGGCAGAGCCAGGAGTCGAGGCTGGGTTTCAGGATGCCCAGCCCAAGGTCTTTTCACCACTCCACTGCCGCTTCCTGCTTGGGCCTCCTGTCCGTCCTCTGTAACACCCCATTTCCTCTGCAGGACATCTGCCTCTTCCTTCACCCTTGTTCTCTCTGCCTCTTCTCCACCTCTACCTGACTCAGAATCCTTGCCTTTAGGCAAATTTATCACACTCCCCAGCTCCACTTCCCTTTCCTTCCTCTGCCTCTGCTGGGTTCCTCCTTCTCACTCTGTGCCCAGGAGCTGAGCCTTGGATTCCCTCTCCTACCGAGAGCTCCCCAGGCTGTCAGGGTTAGGTGCTTTGTACTAGGGTGGCCAACTGTTCCAACTTGCACAGGATTCTTCTGGCTTAAGCACTGAAAATCCCAGGCCAAGTAAGACATTTGTCATCCTACCAGGATTTGTGAGCTTTTTTTTCACATGCCTTATAGCATTGACTCCTTGAAAAAGAGACACTACGATTCTTTAAGTATCCGGTGCTCTAGGGTAGGCGGTTTGCCTAAGAACACACAGCCAGTAGGCGGTAGGGCTGGGACCTGAAACCAGCTCTACTTGCTATGAACTTGAGGCTCTTCTATTCCACTGTGTCTCCTGGACGACCCACTAAACAGTTCCCAAGCATAGATAGCAGAGACTGACGGTAAGAAGGCGTGGAAGCTGCTCTCAGAGCCTCTTCTGAGAGAGGGCTGCCTCTTCCTCACTGCTGTGCCTGACACCTCTCTAGTTCCTTCCTACCACCTGCCCTTCCCCACCTCTATTGGGATTTCTGCTCCAACTTTTGGGGAAGCTGTGATTCCAGTCCCAACTTTTGGAAAAATATTTATTGCATGAACACAAAGGAAAAAGACATTTAAAATACAGGCAAAAACCTCCCACAACCCCTAATAAAGCAATTCACTTTCTATGGATAGTTTTTAAGCCTGCCTTATCTGCATTCTTAATTTTTATAAGTTCGTAGCATAGTGAAGTCCGCTCCCTTCCTTTAACACGGCACCACAGGCCTTCCAGTTCTGCTGCATGGTCTCCGTGACGATGATTCTAAATAATTCTATCCAAATGGGCAAGACATCACTCAGCCATTTTTCTGAGGCTGGACATTTAGGTTTTTTTCCAGTTTAAAAACTATTATTATTACATTTCAAATGAAAGCCACAGTTATTTGAGCCCGGAGGGCAAACATGTTTTTGTTGGCGGACGCGGATGCTCAGTGACTGGGCCTTACCCCAGGCGTGTCGTCTGGGACGCGCTTCTCAGAGTGTGGGCACAGCCCAGGGCTGCTCCACGGTGCTTCGTTACTGGTTCATGATAAGTACAGAATGAGAGTAACCATTTAGGAACTTACCATTGTTATTTTTAGTAGTGGAACAATTTTATGTTTGTTCAATCTAAAAATAAAAAAAAAATTAGGGCTTATGTTTTGTGTATGTTTGTTTTTTAAAATCACCTTTAATGGGTGATCCATTTTATTCTATTTTACAAAAGAATTGTCTATAGCACATTGGAAATGATAAGAAAAGGAGCTATTTTGGGATGGTTTGTCTCCTGGTCTAGGAGACAGGATTAGGTACTGGGAGAAGCTCTGCAAATCTGCAACCGCAGACCTTTAGTGCAGAAGAGCCTCACTGCTCCGTGTTGAGGAGCCTGAGGCTTATGGAGCAGTGCACGGTATGAGCGACCTTGGGCAGAGTCCCTGAGTTCCACTTGCTCTCAGTAACCACAACTCGATGTTTCCACGTGATCAGATATGGGGTGTGCATGGTGGTGATAACAGTAGGGAGCAGAAGCAGGGTGTGGGGAGGTCAGAACAAAACTTTCACCCCACTAGGACAATGCTACAATGGGAGGTGTCTCCACCCTCATCCTCGCTGTGGTCCTGAGGTCGCCGGACACCCCCTAGCTTTGGCCCAGATCTCCCAGGCACACCCTCAAAACAAACAACTCGATAGTGTAATTTCTTAGGAAGAGATCAATTAATGATTTTGGGGGAAACTGTATAGGAGTTTCCAGCAACTAGATTCTGAGAGATGATTGCGCTCTGATCTCTAAATGGCAAGAGATGAATGATAAATGATCAAGTTAGGGAAGTTGGTGTGCAATGTAATTTCTGCAACTCCTAGGTGTGAAGTTTTAAACAGATATTACTGGCAGGCAAACTAAACATTAACACTCCCCTCCCAGGATTCTGAAGGTGCCCAGCCCAGCAAGTGTGTGTATATATAGGGACTGAGCCAGATCTCTTCCAAAGAGTCAGAGCTGCTTCCCACCCTGGTCTCTGTCTCCTTCTAGCTGGGCCTTTTCTTTTGTCTGCTTCTCTGGATGCTCCAGCAGCCATGAGCCGCCAATTCAGCTCTCGGTCTGCATTTAGCTCAAGGAGCAGGCGAGTTTGTAGTGTTAGCTCCTCTGCAGGCTGTGGTGGTGGGAGTCGGGTTGTGGGGTCCGTGTGTCAGGCCCGAGGGAGGTGTGGCGGTGGTGGATATGGGAGCCATGGAAGGGGGTTTGGCTCTAGGAGCCTCTACAATCTGGGTGGCTGTAGGAGCATCTCCATTAGTCTAGTGGGGAGAAGTGCCAGTGGTTTCCAACAGGGTAGAGGGGCAGGAGGAGGATTTGGAGGGGGTAGAGGCTTTGGGGGTGGCAGCTTTGGGAGTGGTGCCTATGGAGGAGGCAGTTTTGGGGGTGCTGGATTTGGGGCTAGCAACTTTGGGCTTGGGGGCTTTGGTCCTTCTTGTCCTCTGGGAGGCATCCAAGAGGTGACCATCAATGAGAGCCTCCTAGAGCCACTTCACCTGGAGGTGGACCCTGAAATTCAGAGGATCAAGGCCCAGGAGCGAGAGCAGATCATGGTTCTCAACAACAAATTTGCCTCCTTCATTGACAAGGTGAGTGCTTTAGGGGCAGGTAGAGTCTTTGGTCACTGACCAAATGACTGAGAGGGCCCTTGTACCCCTGCCACCTCTCACCACATTGTGCTGTTTCAGTTTGGTGGCGACAATCACTTCCAGAGGTGTGTGTCCTGGGACCTTAGGAAATCATTTACCTCATTTAGGCTTTAATTTGTCTTCTTGGGGGGATTTATTTCTATCTTTTTTTTTTTTGGCAGGAAAGCAGATAAGGGGCATGAAAACACTCAACAGAGACGTGATATAGTACCCACCTTGCCATTCATCATTATTTACTCTCCGTCCACCCATGAACCATGCATCCATGCACCCATCCATCCACCCTCCCATCCATACTCACCCATTCACCCAACCATACACCCACCTCCACCCCCACACACTCACACATCCATCCATCCACTCACCCACCCATCAATCCACCCAACTATCCACTCACCCATCTGTCCACCCATCCAGCCCACAAATACTCACTAAGCATCCACTACATGCCAGGCACTGTGCCAGGTGCTACAGGGGGAAACAGGACATAGGTCCTGCTGTCAAGGAGCCCCATACCTGTAGGGGAAAGAATTACAGCAGCGTATGGGAAGTGTGTTCATAGGGGTAGTACTTTCTGGGATGTGGTAGCTCAAAGGAGGGTGCCACGAGCTCTGCTTGCTGGGTTCTGGGAGGGCTTCTCTGGGGGCCCCAGCTCTGACTTTAGTTTTGAAGGTGGAGGAAGAGCCAAACAGGCTCTCAGGGCAGAGAAGGTTTTCAGGCAGAAGGACCGGGAGGCATGGAAGTGTGACAGTTTCAGGGAATTTCAAATGGTTCAAATTTCCAGAGAAGATGGTATAACAGAGGGCAGAGGAGAGAGGTGGAGACAAAAATGCATAGGTGGGGCGGAGGAGCAGGCGGGGCCGCCGTGGCACAGCGCAGGTGAATGCCCTGCTGGGTGGGTCTCTCTGGGGGCTAAAGCCAATGGCGTACAGGTAGGCTTCTATCTGTGTTCCTCCTTTTGGCTCATCCTGGCCAAGGATGGGCCAGATGGAAACATGGAAGCCCCTCTCCCCAGCTTCCCGATTAAGCCCCAGACCAGGTCTAAATCACCAGGCAGCCGCCAGTGGAACAGCCACAATAAAGACCTTCCTCTGGCATTTCTTTCACCCCAAGGTGGGGGCACAGTGGCCACAGGGAGCTCCCCAGAAAGTACTTTGTCTTCAGGGATGTGGTGGGGAAGCACCTTGGAGCACACAGGCCCCTGCATACTTAGTGACTTTCCCTCAGACCCCGCGGGGGTTCAGTGTTGGGGCCAGAGCTTGACCTGTGGTCTGACTGCGGGTAACCGTGGCTGGGCTGCTGGGCTGCTGGGCTGGCCCCTGCTATTTGGGCAAATGCTGCAGACAGGGCAGTGTGTGGGTGGGAGGAGGAGGGGTGAGAGTGATGAGGCTCAGAGACAGCCAAAAAGGAGCTTGCCAGAGCAGAGTACTTTGGCCACTTCTGACCACCCTGGATGGGAATTGGCTGAATATCATCACAGCTCAGGCACAGGCAGCACTGGGAGGGTCGACTGGAGTGAGGGGTCACCACTGGGAAGCCAAGGCTGGGCCAAGGCAGGAGCAGGGAGGAGAGAGGACTGGGGGTCAGTGAAGTGACCACAGGCTGCTTAGACTCTCATCTGATTATAGTTCCTGCTGTTAACAGGGATCTGTCCAGTTTTATGGCATGAGGCAGCGAGCAGAGGCCATGGTGCAAGAGTCCTTGGCTCCCTGTCCTCCTAAGGGCATGGCCTGGGATGACCACGAGGAGAAGCTCCTCGGCTGGGTGGACTCTGCTGGCTGGAAGGGAGAGGCTTCTATTGTGGAGCTTTCTGGCCCTGGTTTCCAAACTGGCCTCCCTGCTTTCACCCTGAACCCTGGACAGCCTATTTTTCAACAGCACAGCAGAGCCATCCTTTAAAAGCATGTCATGTCACTCCTATATTTACATCCTCCAGTGGCTTCTTGTCTCATTTGGAATAAAAGCAAAAATCCTATAGGGTCCTATGTAATCCGGCCCTCCAACCCACAGCTGCGGCCAATCTCCAACTTGCATCTGTGAGAACCAGCAACATAGCCCTCACTAGGAGGAACAGCGCAAACTGCAGGGGCCAGTGAGCAGAGGGAGGCTGGAAAGTAGCTCCCAGGGTGCCAGCTGTCACTGTCTGCAGTGACCCGCGCCCCTCTGCCTCCTGTCCCTGTGCTCGGCAGCACACTACTGTACTCTCGCCAGCCTCCAGCACCTTACCCGCCTGTCTCAGGGCCTTTGCACTCGCCATCGCCTCTGCTTGGAACTCCTTCCCCAGACAGGCCCAGCTTCTGTCCCTTCTTCCCGTCTCTGCTCAGCCGCCACCATTTCAGCGAGGCCTTCCCTGGCCTTATTTAAAGCAGCACCCTCCGGGCCAGCATCGCCATGCCCCACCCACAGTCATTCCACGCGCTGCATATTTGACATGACCGTTTCTTTACAGTTGTCTCTCTGCATAGGACTCCCAGAGAGCAGAGATTTTGCCTATTTTATTTATCCCCAGCACCCAGAATAGCACTTGGCGCATAATAATTGCTCAGTGAATATGTTTTGAATGACAGCCCTTCAGGTCTCAGACTTGGACTCTCAGAGAGTGGGAATGGAGACAAAAGCTTTTTTAGAGACAATGACAAGGCAGCAGGACCTTAGGAAGGAAAGGCGGGTTCAGCTCTTCCCACCAAGACACTGGCCTGGCCTGGCTCAGCTGACCTTTAACCCTCTGTGCCAGGGGGAGTGAGTGTGGCCGGGACAGGCCATACTAGCAGGCAATTCTGAAGCCCTTTGCATTTCATGATCCCTGACACTTATTGTCTTCTCTGTCCTGGGCACTGTGTGTCTGTGGGTCCCTTGTGTCCCTCCAAGAAGAAAGCGGATGTGAGCCTGCCTTCACGGAGGCCACAGTGTGGCCCGGGAGGGACGTGGCTCAAACACCACCAAATGGCTGCAAACCTCCACAGCCGCTGCACAGGCGAAGCACGAGGGGCTGGACGGGGGACCCCAGTGGGACGCCACTTGAGCTGAGATCTAAAGGGTGAGGAGGAGTTTGCCAGGCAAAGGGCTAGGGAGCCCTGGGGTGCTGAGGGCACCGGGAGGTCACTGTGCAAGAGGGAGGGGCACCAAGGCACAGGGTGGGTGAGGTTAGCTCAGCTCGATGCCAAATTCTGTCTGTGCTAGCTGAGCTTCCCCTGAATTTTGCTGGCGGGACACAGCCCAGGAGGAACTTGGGGGAAAACACAGTGGCTTTCAAAGACTGTTCAGTGGTGAAGTCACTCCCTGGAGCCAGCCTCCGCCGGTGCTGTTGGGGCAGCCTGATGTGAACCGCAGTGTCTTTACTGAGCTCCTGAGATGCTGTGGGTGGGGTACGTGGGCCGAACTCGGAGCACCCAGAGCTGTCGAACTGCTCCCACACTCTATTATGTGGAGACTCCCCATGGGACCACAAGATGCTTTCCTTTGGTCCCCAAAACGCCACTGCCACTGAGCGCAGGGCTGTGAATGAATGCTGAATTGATTTCTCCACTCCCTGGGAGTGCCACCACGGAGTAATAGACGTGGCAGGAATTTCTCATGGGGGTGTTCCAAGCTGTGCTGACAAGCCTGGGAGAGCTGGTTGCTCAATCTCTTGCTTTGATAAGGCCAGCAAAAACGGGCCCTGGGAAACAGCGTTCTCCCCAAACGTCTTCCAGCCTAGAGTTAACAAGGGAGTTAACAAGGGCTGGCCCCTCATGTGGGCAGAGTCTTGAGGACCGAGGGGTTCTGGCGCCCTCTCTAGTGCCACATGGTAGGCAGTGTCTTCAGGCTCTGTTCCACCCAAACAGAGCAGTGGGCTTGCCCCTTGACACAGCTCCTGGAGGAGGGAGGCAGATTTTGGAGGCGGGCGTGTGTGTGCAGAGCACATGCCCGAGCAAAGCACAGAGGCAGCACTGCTGTCCCTGTCAGGGCATGGAGCAGAGGTTCCACGGTGCGCAGTGGCAGAGGAAAGATGAAAGTAGGTCATTACCACGTGAAGGACGGTCTGTGCACTTGGTCTGGACCCTGTATTTAACCTTTGTTTCCACAGTTTCGGGGGAAGAGATAGTGAAAATACAGGGCGATGTTCACCCTCCATTTCCTAGACTAATAACAGCAACATGGGTATCTCCCAAACACCTGACAACCAAAGTCCTTACTTTGGGGCCTTGCGAATACATTACACGTTTAAAAAAAATGAGAACGTTTACTTTTAAAATTCTGTGCTATAAAAGCAAGTAAATGAGGCTACTTTCCTCAGAAACATACTGGCAGGCAGCAGAGGGGGTGGCGGCTGCAGGGTGGGGGCACCCAGGCAGGTCTGCCGAGGAATCGGTTTGCTATTCTCAGCCAGATCGTTCCTTCCTTTCTCTCACTTCCTCCTCTCCTCTATCACACGACGCATTTCAACTGCAAAGAGAAAGGAGCCTTGGATTTGTGAGTGTTTCAGATGCTCCGAAACACCATTTCCTCATGTTGGCATGGATACACTGAGCGTGGAGGGTGAGAACTCTCTGGTGTGAGTTTTGTAGCCAAAGAAAACAAGGCACTCAGCTGGAGACAGTTTACCTTCAAAACCAGAGTGAGCTCAGTGTCAATTTTAGGCAAGTTGACCTTACAGCTATTGGTCAACCATCAGAAACCACATTGCATTCTGCGTGTCCTGGTCCCAGAGAAAGGGAGGCTCTCTGACCCTTGAAGGTACCATCCTGATTCCCTGAGGTCTGGGTGTGCTGTGGGGCTGCTGATCCCCCTACTCAAGGGGGAGCTGCTCTGACCCACGGCCTGGGGTGGACTGGGGTGTTTTGCTCTTAGGTGCGATTCCTGGAGCAACAGAATCAGGTGCTACAAACGAAATGGGAGTTGCTGCAGCAGGTGAACACCTCAACTCGGTCCAACAACCTGGAGCCCATCTTGGAGAATTACATCAGTCAGCTGCAGAGGCAGGTAGATTTTCTCAACGCGGAGCAGATGCGCCAGCACACGGAGGTCAGGAGCATGCAGGACGTCGTGGATGACTACAAGAACAAGTGAGGCTCCAGGAGGGGCAGAGTGGGGAGAAGCATGGCAGGGACGAGGCCCACGTGGGTGACACATTCTGTGTCAGCGTTCATGCGTAAAGTGTGGGACCATGCGGGCTCTGCACTGCACAACTGCAGGGGGCGCCATGTTGAGTGTGGCAGCCTTGCTAGGACGGTATTGGCAGCTAGCTGTCAATCATATTGCATGAGGAGGGACAGGATCTTCATGGATGTTGGAGCCAAATAAGCCCGAGTTCTGGTGTGGGCCCTGCCACTTGCTAACTGCCTGCAAATTCATCTTTTGAAGTCTTTAGTTTTCATGAGTAGAGTGGGGATAGCAACTATCTTCCTTGTTGGATTGTTGTGATGGGTAGATCCGTGGTTCTCCAACTTTGGCGCTCTTCAGCTTGCTGAAATCAGATTGCTGGGCCCCACCCCCAGAGTTTCTGACTCAATAGGTCTGGGGTGGAGTGAGAGTGTTTGCAGTTGTAACACGTTTCCAAATGGTGCTGATGCTGGTGGATTGGGGAACGCAGTCTGAGAACTGCTGGTTTGGATGAAATGATGCTTACTAAGTTCTCAGTACTGTGCCTGCGTGTGCTGAGCACTCAATAAGCATTAGCTATTGTTAGTACAGATGGCCAGGGGACAGGAGCGGTCGAGCTGCAGATCAGCTGCTCCTGAGTGGTGCAGGCCACCAGGCGGCCTCTCCCTCCCTCTCCTTCCCCACAAGGGGTGCAGGGTGCCACTCGCAACATCACCTTGACGTGCTTGCTCTATTGCGTCAGTGGAGGGCCAAGTGTCTGTGAGTCGACAAGGGAAAATGAAATCCACATAGGAGGTGCTGGGGGGAAAAATTATAGGTGAAATTTTTTTCTTTAAAAAAATTTAGGGCTGGGCTCAGAGGCTCACACCTATGTTCCTAGCACTCTGGGAGGCTGAGGCAGGGGGATTGCTCATGGTCAGGGGTTCGAGACCAGACTGAGCAAGAGCAAGATGCGGTCTCTACAAAAAATAGAAAAAAAAATTAACCAGGTGTGGTGGCATGTGCCTGCAGTCCCAGGTACTTAGGAGGCTGAGGCAGAAGGATCACTAAGCCCAGGAGTTTGAGGTTGCCGTGAGCTATGATGACACCACTGCACTGTAGCTGGGGTGACAGAGCAAGACTCTGTCTCAAAAAAAAAAAAAAAAAAAAGTAAAAGTGGTTGTTACTTTATGTTCTCAATTGAAAAAAATGATTGAGTGTGACACATTTACAAAGGTAAAAGATCAACACAAAGATGGGTACTCTGCGTGGCTGAGTTTTCCATGCCGGGCTGTCGTCCCTGCTGTTGCCTAAGGAGCCAGGAGCTGGCTCTAGCTCTCATGTGCGCACGCCAGGCTCTGCAGTGGACAGTCAGCATCGTGAGCAGGGCTCTCCAAGTGAGGACAGGGAAGGCCTGGGGAAGTCCAGCTTCCTGCTGTGGGAGAAACCTCAGGCAGCCAAGGTCAGCCCCTGCAGCCTGTTCCTTACCTCTCCTCACAGGTACGAGGACGAAATCAACAAGAGGACGAGCAGTGAGAATGACTTTGTCGTTCTGAAAAAGGTGAGGGAAAGAGGGTTTCCTAGGCGGGCTGCGGGGCTGGGAGGCTGAGTGGAGTGAGTGATCCCTGTGGGATGCTCTGTGACAAGGGCAGAGTGACCTGTGTGGCCGGCTTGCTGGGCGTGTTGCCCAAATGCAGGCCCTTGTGCTGAAGGGGTAAGTCTGAAAATGGCACTGATACGACTCTCTAGGAATCCTCCAGTTCTTATCTCTCCAGGGTCCTGGAAGTGAAATTAAATTAACTGACAGCTTTTTGAGGATCAGTTATGTGTGGCCTTGGGACCTGGGAAAGGACTCGGGGAAGGACCCGGGGTGCTGTGTGTGACTGACTGAGGTGTGGAGGTTGGTGTCACACCTCCTGCTGGCCAGGAAAGCAAGGGCTTGTTCCCTTGTTTGAGTGAGGTGATGACATTCTCAGGCAAGGAAGTAAACCCAGAGAGGCTTTGCCACTTGCCTGGGCTGCCTAGCGAGCTGGTGGTCGGCAACGGCTGGACAATAAGGTCAAAGTGCTTTTTGCTTGCTGTCCAGGACGTGGATGCTGCTTACATGAGTCAAGTGGACCTGCAGTCCAGGATGGACACCCTGGCCGGGGAGATCAACTTCCTGAAATATTTATATACGACAGTGAGTTCAGCCCTGATGCAAAACCCCTTTCTTTTCTCATATCTCACAAGGAGTATGGGCTGCCAGAGGGGAGGTCTGAAACCTAGCGTTACCCACTAGGTCATCTCCCCAGTCACCCTGACTCTGTGGGCCTGGAGTCAGCCACCCTCTAGAGCTGCAGTCCCCAAACCCCCAATACTGGTCCGTGGCCTGTTAGGGACCGGGCTGGAGAGCTTGCTGCCCCCGCCCCCACCCCCACCCCCATCGGTGGAAAAAGTGTCTACTGTGAAACCAGTCCCTGGTGCCAAAAAGGCTGGGGACTGCTGCTCTAGCAGCTCCAGTTCTCAGAATTCCCGGGTGTGGGCAGTGGAGATGGAGTCAGGGAGAACCCCGAGGTAGGGGAAGGTGAGGTTGTCCCTGCTGTGTGGCTCCCAGTCTGTCTGAGGAATGAGGTTAACACAAAGACATACAGGGGCAAAACCACCAGAAATCTTCAGTATTTCTGGGGAGTTGATAGGGCTATCAGAGGACTCTGCAGGAGGTGACAGTGGGGACTCTTAAAAGAAGTAGAGACAGACTGTAAGGGTCAGTGATAGCATACTCCTCCACCTGGGCCTTCTGTGGCTCGTGTCTAACTTGGGGTACCTGCCCTAGGCCAGATGCTGTGTTAGAAGCTTTACTTATGTCATGGACATCTCCATCTCCATTCTACAGATGGGAAAACTGAGGCACCGAGAGATTAAATTACTTGCTGGTTTACCCAGCTAGTCAGTTGGGTAGAGCCAGGACTCAAAAGTGAATCTGAGTAGTCTGAGCGGCTCCACAACTGGAGTCCTTTCTTCTGCCTCTGAGAGCTCATGAGGTTTCAAGAAGCAAGCGCGCCTGTCAGGGGCCCAGCTCGAGATAACAACCAGCCAAACAAGGCAGGAGTGGAGAGGCAGAAGAGGCATGGTGGGGAGGTGGTGTCTGCACGGGCTCTGAGTTCAGGCTCCTCCCTTCTCTTTGGAGGCTGAGCCTGGGTCCCTGCTACCTTGAGTTGAGGCAGTTGAGACTCTCCCCATCACCACTCACTGCACACAACAATTCAGAGGACTTTTTCTCCAAGACTTCCACCTGGCCCAGGCTTCCGGCTTCCCCAGAAAGACTTGAGGGAGCAGTAGAGGGAAACTGAGGCCCCAGGGGAGAGTGGAAGGAGTCAGCTTGTGACCCACACCTCGCAGGAGCTGTCCCAGATGCAGACCCACATCAGTGACACCAACGTCATCCTGTCCATGGACAATAACCGCTTTCTGGACCTGGACAGCATCATCGACGCGGTGCGCAACCAGTATGAGCTGATTGCGCAGAAGAGCAAGGACGAGGCGGAGGCGCTGTACCAGACCAAGGTGGGTGCTGCCCCGAGACTGGGTGCCCAGGAAAGCAAACAGTCCTTCTGGAACCGGGATTGTCTTTCTTTTATTTCTAAAGTAAAACACACTTGTTATAAAAATTCTGGGAATTACAGATAAAGATTACCCATATCTCACTATCACTATTAGTATGTTAGTATCTTTTCTATCAGTTCTTCATAGCTAATATTTATTGAGAATTCACACATGCCTAGCATTGCACAAACTGCCACATATATATTATTTCATTCAATACTTACAACAACCAATGTGGCAAGAATTTCATTATCGCTATTTTATAGATAATAGAGTGTGAGATTACCTAATTTCCCTAAGGTCTCGTAGCTAGTAAATGGCAGAGCTGGAACTTAATTAAACTCAAGTGTCTGCCTACAAAACCATGCTTCTAACCACTAGAATATTTTTTATCATTTTTTCCCATAATGGTATTTGTTAAAATATGGTTTTTAATTTTTTTACATATGACTTATGAATGCCTTTCTGTGACACTAAATATTCTACCTAATTTTTAACAGCATAGTGTTCCACTGTAAGATTATTCCCTCCCTTATAGATAAATATCTTTGTAGCTAAGTCTTTGGGCACATCTTTGGTTACTTCTTCACCATAAATCGAACTGGACCTTTTTGGATGGTGAAGACTCTGGTTGAAGGGACCAAGGCTGAAGACAGCTCAGTCACTAAATTCTGAACAACTGGCACTTGATAATCTGCTTTGTAGATGACCTGTGGCCAACTCCAATGCTGGCTGACCTCTGTCCCACTGTCCTGCAGACCGGTGTCCTGGGAGGGAATGGGTTTCAGCGTGAGACGGGGGAGGCAGGTGTCAACAGTGAAAACGTCAGGATGCAGAGGTTCCTTGAGTCAACACTCCCCCCACGCCCTTCAGAATCATGTCCTGTGGGTAGAGTTCTGACTGATGGGGCAATGCAGACACAGAAACAGAGATAGAAAGGAAGACGAGGACACGAGGTCCTGCCTGACTGCTAGGGAAACCATCCTGGAAAAGGGTAGGAAGTAATGCGGTGTGGTGGAAAAAGGGAGGAGGTCCCAGCGTGGGTAAGGACAGTGTGAAGGCTTGGAGGTAAAGAGGGCATCAAGAAGCAGGTTTCTCTGGCCGGGGGGTGGGCCTGCCCAGAGACTGCTGGGAACGAGGGGGCTATGTGCATGTGTGTGTGCAGCTCAGGTGAGGGAGGTTTGGTACAGTGTGAGTGTGTATGTTGGGGGGACCACAGGGATAGGTGGGATTATTCTGGGAACCTTCCAGAGGAGAGCAGCCTGCACCTGCTCCCTCCTGGAGGGGCTCATGGTGGGCAGCAGGTGCTGACCATGATGCTGCCTTTGGCCCTTAGTACCAGGAACTCCAGATCACGGCAGGGAGACATGGAGACGACCTGAAGAACAGTAAGATGGAGATTGCTGAGCTCAACCGCACCATCCAGAGACTGCAGACAGAGATCGGCAATGTGAAGAAGCAGGTGGGATGGGTGCTCAGAGAGGGCTGACCAGACACCCTGCCTCCCACAATGTCCTGCCAGACTGGGCTCCCGAAACTCAACCCCAAAACGGTCTGTGACTCTCTCTGGGGCAGAATGACCAGATACGCGCGGCCATTTCGGACGCAGAGGAGAGAGGAGAGCGGGCCCTCCAGGATGCGCAGCAGAAGCTGCAGGACATGGAGGAGGCCCTGCAGCAGGCCAAGGAGGAGCTGGCCCGATTGCTGCGCGACTACCAGGCAATGCTGGGAGCCAAGCTGTCCCTGGACGTGGAGATCGCCACCTACCGCCAGCTGCTGGAGGGCGAGGAGTGCAGGTGGGTCTGTCTGGCAGCCGTGTTTCTGGGGCGCAGCCCAGGATGCACCCAGGGAGCAGTGGGGCTCTTTGGAGAGAAGACGATCCCAGCTTTTCTGGGAAGATCGGTAGCCCTGGGCGAGCAGAAACATTCAAGTTAGTAGCAAAGGATGTGTGAGCTGGTAAGGCAGGGAGAAGTCATTGTTATCATTTTCTTGCCTCTAAGCAGAATGTCCCCAAACCCCAACGCAAGCCATCCCAGACAAGTGTCACCCCAACGCTAAAAGGCTTCATGAAAAATCCTCTCTGGCCTCACTGGCTCCCTGATCTCTGCCTGTGGGCACACATTTCCCTAAGGTGTGGGGACTGCTCTCCCTTCACACGACACTGCTCCCGATGTCTTCAGGCCACTTCCGCTTTCCTTCAGCTCCTGTGGG
The DNA here is from genome assembly GCF_041146395.1 of Eulemur rufifrons. Lineage (NCBI taxonomy): Eukaryota > Metazoa > Chordata > Mammalia > Primates > Lemuridae > Eulemur > Eulemur rufifrons. Next base: position 41,206,286 of record NC_090998.1, on the reverse strand, counting down.
TCTGGCTGACATTGCGCTTTGGTTTTACAGGATGTCAGGGGAGCTGCAGAGCCACGTGAGCATCTGTAAGTAGCAGAGTCCAGGGACTGGGGTGGTTGGTGCTGGGCAGAGAGAGGGCTGGGGACGCTTGCCGATGACCAGCAGGGAGCTGAAAGCCTGGCATCTCAGCTTCCAGTCCCGTGCAACAAAGCCTGGAAGAATTCATTGAAATAAATTGTTATGATTTCAGTCTGCTTATCTTAATTTTTATGGTGTCTAATAATCAGGAGTGGCTAGAATTCTTTACGGTGTATATTCAATAAACAATGAAATACGTTGCTTAAAGGACCCCTGACATCTCGTATGAAGAATACCACGTATTGCAATTTCTAATGTAACAGAGCTTGCCAGTCGGATGCTACCCGTGGTCAAGGATGTAGGAGGCTGCAGGTGCGGGGAGGGGGCAGGTGGGTGCTGCTGCCCAGTCCTTCTGACCCCATCCGCGCTGCCCTCTCCCCGACAGCTGTGCAGAACAGCCAGGTGACTGTCAGCGGCGCAGGAGGCGGCGGAGGCGGCCGAGGCTCCGGAGGCTACAGTGGCGGCAGCAGCGGCGGCGGCGGCGGGGGCTACGGCGGGGGCTCCCGCGGGGGCGGCGGGGGAGCTTACGGAGGAGGGGGCTCCCGAGGCGGCAGTGGAGGCGGTTATGGGGGCAGCAGCGGCGGGAGCTACGGTGCGAGCCGCAGCAAGTACGGCGGCGGCGGCGGCAGAAGCGGCGGGTCGTCGCGCGTGCAGATCATTCAGACGTCTACCAACACGTCGCACAAGCTGATCCGGGAGTAGAGGCCCCGCCCGCGCCGCGTGGCTCTCTCCGGCTCCCTTCCTCGGGCGCCCTCCATCGTCTCCTCTCCCGTACCTTTTCCTCTCAGCAGTTTTGCCAATCAAATTCGACTCTAGGTGGGGAAGCGGGCTGGATAAGCCCAAACAGATCTCTCTTTGGAGGACACTGGCTTGCAGTCAAAAAAAGTTAGACACGTTCTCACTCAGATTCTGCCGGGGCGTCTGTCCCTGGAGACGCCCGAGGGACTGGGTTTAGCAAAGGAGAAAAAGAGCCCGTGGAGCATCTGTAAGGTGCACAATGGAGAGTTGATGTCTCAACCCCAGGCTCCTTTTCTTGCACCTGGGCTGCTCCGAGAACAATAACCCATTCCCCAGGGGAGCACGAAACCAGCCCTTTGGGCGAGTAGCTGATTGCAAGGCCAGCTAGCTTGGTAAGGGGAACCTCTGCACCAGGGGCCACGTCCTGCCTCCTGGGCCAAAGCCTCGCACTTTCACGTCAATGGAGAGTGTCGATTTGCTGCCTCCATCAGATTTCTGTGAGTCATGTCTGCCCTAATTCTGAATCCGTCTCAAGAAGCGTTGTCCCCTTTGTGAACAGCCCATGGTGCGAGTATTTCAGAGGGCATGGGACACGAACCATTACCCAAAGGAAGCCTATTCTTAGCAGCGGATGAAGGAGTTGATGAACAAACAAGCAAGTTCTGCTTCTGTCCTGCCCCCCGATGGCTCCATTCTTTGGAAGCCTGACCCTTCCTGAGTTCTGCTCCATTACCGCCCCACTAAGAGCTGCCCACGTGGCTGGGCATGTGCAGCCCAGCTCTGCCCTATCCACTTGTCCAGGGCCTGAGGAGTGTGAGGATCAGGCTCGGGTCTTGAGGGGGTTCCAACCCTGAGTCAGTCTGGAAGCTGCCTGTTTTCTGCAAGGCAGTTTAATGCTCTTTCCCAGACCTCACAAGCCCCTTCTACCTTTTGCCTCTGTGTCTCTGAGCACTTTGTGAGAACTTCCGCTCCTAATTTTGGGTTTGATGTAAGATGCTTGAGATGTGCTGGAGGGGACAGGAAGAGGAATGTATCAGCTAATACCAGACCTTGAGAGAGGGAATGTGACTTTGCTTCCAAGATCTGGAGTCACCTTCACTTGCTTGCTATGTCCTAACACAGCCTCCAAGTCCATGATTCTCTTGGGGCACCTGATGGACAGAGTGTGGGTCCCTTGTGACTTCATCATTTATTTCCTGGTTCAAAGTTGTACCTTGAAGGGTTTGGCGTTTCTGGTGTTTCTATAATAAAATTTTCTATTTGGTCAGGATGTGAGTTATTTCTTCTTGAATTTCTGCAGGCCTCTGACATTTATATTTGGGAAGTTAAAGTTTATTATTTTTATTTTTTTAAATTACACAAGTAATACACAATCTTGAAGAACCTTGCAGACATAATCTTTAACTAATCCTTAAAGTGATCAATCATTCAAAAGTTAATTACACATTTGTTCAGTGGCAGGCAGTGGCCTACATACTGGGAAAGCAATATTGAATGAACATGTGTCTGAATTTTAAGGTGCTCACAACTCAAATGACACATTACAGGGGAAGGAAGGTTCAGAGAGAGGAGGAATCAGAGTATGTGCCTCTTTGGACCTCCTAGCCTGAAGGCGGAAGCAAGGCCCATCCTGAGGACTCAGGCAGACCCCCTGAACCAGAAGCAGTAGGTCCTGCAGCAGGTGCCAGTGCTGGGGAAGGGAAGTGTGATTCCAGCAGGCTTCTGGAAGACTGGGATGTGGAACAGGGCTGTGGAAGACAGATGTGGGCAGGGAGGTCAGGGAAGGGCCCTCTGGACAGGGGAGTAGTCTGCTCAGAGACTGAAAGACAAGAGAGGGTGACCATGTGTGAGTGGGAGGGAGTGGGCAGGCAGGAGAAGCTGAGCTGGGAAGGGAAAGGGCTGAGGCCCATTGACTGAGCAGGGGTCCAGGGCAGAGTCATCTTCAATGAGTGCCTGAGGGAAGTACAGATGCATAAATTCAAGAATGAAGCAAGTCAAGCCATCACCTTATCCTATGCGGTATTTCTGAGTCTGTGTAAAGGAGTCACATAAAAGACGTGACCTACTTTCTCATTCCCTGAAGGAATACAGATGGAATTTGGATACGAGATTCATTCGAAAATGACTGCAACCCACATTGATAAGACATTGTGTTCCCATGCACACGCCTACATTCTCTCTGTCTCACCTGTCTTGGCACCTGTTGGGGGACAGGCTGGGAAGGGGGGCTGCCCAAAAGGGAAGGAGAGAGGGAGCAGGCAGTTGCAATGTCCTATACTTGCAGACAAAAACCAAGAGTGCCAGGACAAGGAAGGGAAGACATGGATAGGGAGCAGTGGGCATAAAAATGATTTAGAGTGTTCAGCTGACAGTGAGGAGACGTGAGTCAGCAGGGAGGGTGTGGTGGCTACAGGAGACAGTATGGGAACCAGGAAGAGAGTAGTGTTCAGAGCTTGTTTAGGCTCTTCTGGAGTCAGATCACTCCAGGGGCTTTGAGCTCCAAGGATGTTAGTAAATAGCCTACTCAGAGGAGAGTGACCAGTGGTGGTGGTGGTGGTGGGGGTGGGGATCAGAAACCTGGCCACATGAGGCATGGCTGAAGGCCATGGAAGGAAGTCTTTGGGGGAAATGTGACAGCTAACCATAAACATTTGAAAAGCTTCCACCATGGGAAGGGAGCTGTCCCCAACTGATGACCCAGATAGACAGGTGGCAGCTACAGCAGATTTGGCTCAATATGGGAGGCACCTTTCTATTGATCCTGAGATGGGAGAGGCCACCTGGGGAGTTATCAAGTTTCAAGCAGAGGTTGGCTAACCATTTGGCAGAAGATTGAGGGAGGGAGCAGACAGTGGGTGGGGATATGTGTGTGGAGACATTTCACATCCTTGCCATCCTAAGGGTTCACGTGGTGGAGCCTGAGAACAAAATCCTACTTTCTGTATAGTGTGGGAAAAATAAGGTCAGATGCCAGTGAAGGAAAGAGTCCTGGAGAGCCCGGTGCCCTAGCTAGGTCACAAAGTGAATCCAAGTTTCCTGGCACCACCAGGGTGCAGATTCGATTCTCCCTGGCTCAGGCCGTGTGTCAGATATTCTGAGGAAATCCAGGTTGGCTCTTGGGAAAAGCACGAGGCCAAGGGCAACCAGAGGTCACCTTTCCTATCCTTCTCCTGGGAATGAATTGGGACTGTCCCAGAAGACATGGTCCTGCCTTTTCTCTTCAGAAGACTCGACCTTCTCAGACATGGAGGACCCGGGGACAGATGGAGGGAACCATGTTCCCGAATCCCAGTAACATGGAACAGAGATTCCATATGAGAAATAAGGGCCAGAGAAGAGAGGAGTTAGTCAAAGGGAGGATCCTGGAGTCTAGGTGAGAAGTTCCAACTTGATGTTCTGGGCAAGGGGAAGTTACTCTAGGGACCTGAGCGATGAGACCCTGGAGGAGACTTCCTGGCACAGACAGTATTCTAATTGGAGACAATGAGAGACCCCAACAGGAGCAAAGGCCTTGCACCTTCAGCTCATCTCATTGGAAACGGGAAGCAATTCTATAAACCATGTACAAAATGCATTGTCTCATATGAGTCCCACGGTCCCTAGGAGTGGGCTGGGGAGACCACATGCGGGGCTCTGTGGTCCTTCCAGGGGCATGGAGCATCCATCCCTGGCGCTAGTGGGTGCTGTTAGCCCCACGGGGCAGATCCTCGGAGGGAGAGCAAGTGGGCCCATCCAACATCAAACAGGAGTGCCGGCAAGTGGGAGCGTAGCACTGAGGGCAGGGAGTCCCAGGGAAAGTTTGCCAGCTGCTCCTCCTCTGAGAGGCCACGGCAAGGTGGGGCGGTCTGGAAATATAAATCTAATTCCACCAGCTTCTCACCTACAGAGATTTTGATCTCAGGACATGGTGAACAGGAGGAGTAACCATTGGCTCAATAAAATTCTAACTCTGTCTGACCTTGGACTGGGTGTGCGTTTCTGGGCTGGGAAAGTTCTTGGTTTGAGGAAGAGTCCTTTGAGAATGTCGCCTCACCCTCAATTACCCAGCCCTTTGGCCCAGGAGGTATCTTCACATTAATGAGCCATTTGTTCTGACAGTCCGTCTTCAAGCTCAGTGAAACTCCCATCATTTTGTTGGACTTGCTGCCCTTGTTTTATCAGCTTTCCGATCAGGCCAGGAAGTGGGATGTCTCCAGGTTGATCAACGCTCTGTTGCAGGGCTGAGCTGGGAACTTGGGGTGCTGGAAGGTTCTCCAGCACAGAGGATCAGTTCCAAATGGCCCAATCCCAAGCCTAGAAGGGTTTCTAGGGGACTCCATGTGTGCAGCCTGGCTTCCACACCTGCCCAGTGTGCTCAGCCCTGGGGTTCTTCCCCACCCTGCAGAGCAGGCATCCCGCAGTGACAGTAAAGGCTCCTCATGTCTGGCCCTAGGTCCCTGCACTTGTGGGTGTGCCCTGTACCTCTTCTTCTATGCAATGGGCCCTGGCTTCCCTAGGACAGGTTTATGGGTGCCCTAAGGCTTTGTCTCACAAGAGGGCCCCATTTCAAGAACTTAAACTTCCCTTCTCAGCCTTTTCACCGTTTCTAATAAAGCAGGAACTTATTCCAATGTTTTTCCTGATTATAGCTTCTGGGTCCTTTCAAATGCAAGGGTGAGAGAATATTCTTCCCCCTTGCTTTGTCTGTCATCTGCTACACTGCAGTTTCCCTGGAAGGTAGATAGAGTCCCCATTTTACAGAGGAGGAAATTTAGGCTCAAAGAGCGTGAATGACCTGCCTAGGGTCACACAGCTAGGAAGAAATATGAAGTCAGGAGTGAGACCCAGGTCTGGCTGACTCTCTGGCGGAGTAAGATGACCCTCAGCGCCTCTCTCCTCCACACTCATCTTTGGCTCCCTCCTTCCTGGCTCCTGCTCTGCTCCAACACTGCAGGTAAGTGATGCCTGGGAACCTCCTTCTTTGCTGTCTGTCCTAAAGAGGGCTGCCCCTCTGTCTGCACCTCTCCCTCCTGCATAAGAAGCCTCGGCCCCTCCTCTGCTGCCTGGTGGCTTTCAACATCGCACCCCGCCTCCCCATTGTTTGCGACTCCCCTTGGCCCCTCCCCCGCCTCAGCTTTCCCTGCTCGCCTGAGATTGCCTTCTCCCACATCCCTGGTGGAGTCCCGCAGGGATGGGTGGCTTGTCATGGCATGTCTTTCTTCAGCTCTTTTCTCAGTCCCATCCCTCAAAAAGCTCTCAAAACCTCACCACACCTGCCTCTGCCCCTGCCCCGCAGGTAGCCCGCAGCAGCCTCCTCTCAGCAATCAGTTCTGGGGTGTGTGTGTGTGAGTGCCTGTTTTGAGGTGCACTGGTACCCTGTCGTCTGGCACTGCTGGGGCCACCCTCTGGTACAGGGGGCCCTGGGGGAGACCAGGAGGGCACCCAAAAGCACAGCGGACTCAGTCTTGCTTTCAAAAGGCTTACAGATTCCATAGACCCATTCGTTTATATATAAACAAAAAGGCTACGGAACAATTGAGGGGCCAGCTAACACAAACATACATGCGTCTGAAAATGAGCAAACCAGTGCCTCAATAGGCACTTGAATCTGGTAGCAACTGAGCTTAGGAAAAGAAACCAACAGAGCAGCAGCATGGTATTAATCAAGGAAAACTCCCCAGATGAGGTGAGATCTGGGCCCATCCACTGCCTGTAGAGCAAAGGAGATGAAGGCATTTGCCTTCAAGGCCTGATGGACCAAAACCAGATTCAGGACCAAATGCTCAGGAAGTGAGATCTTCAGTGGCCCAGAGTTTGATGGTGGTGGGGGTTTGTGATGAGTTACTGGGGCAACCGGAAGGCCTTTCAAAGAAGAGAAGAGTAGAAGTGGGCTTGGAAGGCAGAGAGGAACAGACAGAGAAGGGAGGAAGGGGGTTGAACAGTCTGGACAAAGTATGGGAGTGGGGGGTCGAGGCGGGACGCTGGGTGAGAGGGTGATCAGGGAAGATGCAGATGGGGCCATGGATGGAGCAGCCCTGCATTCCGGAGTGCGGCAAGCACTGCTGGTCAGTTACCAGCTGGGTGACTTCAGGGACGTATTTTAACCTCTATGAATCTAAATTGTCTTTTCTTTAAAATAGGGCTAATAACTACCAGCACACAGACTTTTTGTGCCGTTCAAGTGAGATGCATTAATAGCTCCTAACACATAGTTGGTACCTGTAGATGTTAGTGCGTATTTTCCCTCTCATTTTGTTTTTATTTTATAAATGCAACATACATACATAAGCCAGAAGTGAGGGTGTGTGGTTCACACCTTTGTCCCACATTTGTTTTTTGACATCCCCGCACACTCACCACAATCCTGGGGACATCACAGGAGATGGTGAACTTGGTTAGCTGCAGCACTGCAGTTCTAGCCTTTTTGGTTGCCTCAAAAGTGAGTAGTGGAAAAAGAATAAGAATTTGATTCAGAAATGGGAAGATTCCCAGGAATTAATTGTATGACTTAGACAAATTTTTTTTTACTTCCTTGGGTCTGTGTTCCCACTCCTCTCCTAGGCAGGTTGGATGTGTGTCTGAGTCTCTGTGGATGGGCATGTTCTGTGATTTTCTATGCACTTGTTTGTAGGAACCAGTTCCACTTGCCTGTCTTAGAGCTTCTTCTCCACTTTAGGAAAAAGACCACTTGAATTGAAATCAGAAAACTCAGGTTCTAGTCCCAGACGTGTCTTTTCCTAGCTGGAGTATCTAGAGCAAGTCACTTAATTTCTCTGAGCCTCAGATTTCTGTTTCATAAAATGGATTGAAAACATCTTGACTCCCTTGTTCTCAGGGCTCCTGTGGGGATAGTGTTTGTGTATGTACTTGGTTCAGTGCACTGTGCAAATGTAAGCTGATGGTGATTTTTATGCCTCTTGTTCCTTTTCGTCCATGAATTGTCAACCAATTGTCTGACCATCTGCCTTTTTGATTTTTCCCTATGTCAGTTTCTCAGTGTGGTTCTCCGCCAAGATCTGTTTTTGGCCGGCACACACATGCATGCAAACATGCATTCACACACATATGCACACCCCTCCAAAATGCTAGAAGGAATCGATTGTGCAGAATGATGTGTCTCATGAGGGAGTATGCTGAACTAAGAATTTTGATTGCCTGTCAGAAGACGATTGGGCAACAGGCATCACCATGCCAGGACCATCCCAGTCCCCATTGTTCCCAGCGAGACCTAGATTACTCACTCCCTAAAAAGATGGTTGCTTTAGCAGCCTAAGGATGTTAGTGCGAGGACAGACAGCAGTGCCACGGAGATGGGGAGGAAGGAGGGGGGCACAGTGGGGAGGTGAGAGGCACTTCCTTGGGGAGGATGTAGGGCAAAACAATGGGAGGAGAGGAGGGACAAGACTCAGTGGCAAGAAGTGGGATGGGGAGGGTGGACATCCCGATTCAGAGCCACAGGGCAATGGAACCAGATGAGCTTCATAGACTCCCCTTTTCCTGCAGAGCTTGCATTCCACAGTGGAGCTTTCCCATGCAGGTGTATGACTGCCCACTCACAGAGTTGCTCGGAGCCGGTTGAAATTGGAGCTGGCACCCCTCTGTTGAGTTTCTGTGTCGATGTGCAAGCACAGGGAGTGTGCCAGGCTTCTAAGAAGTCTCCGAACAAAAGTCTGTGTGGGGTTCTGGTCTTTCCAGATCTCAATGCCACTACTATCCATCGATATTGATCAAGCGCTGCTCTCCAGGAAGGCCCCTGGGGTTTGCCGGCCCATCGTAGTGCATGCTGGGTACTCTTGCAAAGTCTCCTTACTGAACTCTGTGCCTCCAATGTCCCCTTCAATTCTCAGGGTGAATTGAAGAAACATTTTCCAAGTACTTGCATGCGCCAGGAACCAAGGATTGAGAGGGATAAAATAGGCCTTCTGCCCTCAGAGTCGTCTGTGGTGGACAGCTGCCGGTGCCATCTGGCTTTCCGCATGGCAGACAGGGTCACTTGATTTCAGGTGCTGTGTTGTCACACAACACACTGTTTAGGATCTTGCACACTACAGCCAGGCACCTCACTGCAAAGCCCACCTATGTTACCCTCTGTGTAGATGTGGGCAGGTTATTCAACTCCCATGCCTCAGTTTCCTGATTTTTAAAATGATTAGAGTGATAGCATCTATCTCAAAGTTGCTGTGGAAATTAAGTGAATTAATACATACAAAATATGTAGAACAGTGCCTGGTACATGGTCCGTTTTTGATATGTGCTAGCTGTTATATCATTATTATCATCATTCTTATTTTTGGTTCCAGAAACAATTTAAACTACTTAGATCAGGCTTTCCAGGCTCCCCTCATTGCCCTCCCTTCCAAATCTGCATCTGTCTCTCTGTAGTCTGGTGTGAGGCTTGGACCACCTGTTAAGCCTCACCTCCACCCCTTTGCTTTTCAAAATGTACCAAGAGCTTCTGTCTACTAATCTCATTGCTCTATAGGCCTTTCCAGCTGTCATTTGCATGCTATCCATTGTCACTTGTTTTCTGTCATGCCTCTGGTGTCTGTCTCTTTTCCTGTCTATCTTTGAGGCAAAGGAACAAATGGGAAACTTAGAAAAGAAGATGTCTTTCTCTCCTGGCCCTTCTAGAACACCTAAATACTCATCCTGTTCAGTGATAGCTTCTCTTCCTTTAACTAATCAATGCAGTACACTTACAAAGCTTACATTTAAAAAGACCTTTTAATTTTTTTAGTTATTATAGCTCTTACTCTGTGTCAGGAGATATAACCTGGTGAGCAGCTTGCAGAAATTGGTCAGTGGGCTTCCTGTGAGATCCAAGCATGAGAAACTGCACCTGCTGTGTATGGTGAGAGAGTGTGCTTAGTAGCTCACAAGGGCAAGATGAGAATGGAAACTTACATACCTTTATGATGGGTGTTATGAAATTCTAACAAGAAACACTGGGTAGCAGATGTGGGGTCCTATTTTCCCAAAGTCACAAATGCTTGAAGAGAGATCTTGTCTGATAAAATGATTACTACATGAGCCAATCTTGCATGCACAGCAATTTTGAGAGCCCATTCTGGGAGCTAGGTGTGTAGTGTTTATCGTATTGTTGAGGCTCGTAAAAATCTTGTATGGCTGCAGGCAAGCCAAACCCTGAGAGGCATTGCATCTCCGCTGACACTGGAGGACCAAGCCCAGTCTCTTTCCTATATATAAGGGGAAGTCTCTGTGCTTGGGGTAGAGGAGTGTTTAGCTCCTTCCTTCTTTCTACCTTGCTCTTGCTTCTCTCTAAGTCAACATGAGTCGGCAGTTTAGCTCCCGGTCTGGGTACCGGAGAGGAGGGGGCTTCAGCTCTGGCTCTGCTGGAATAATCAGCTACCAGCGTAGAACCACCAGCAGCTCCTCACGCCGAAGTGGAGGAGGTGGTGGGAGAGTCTCAGGAGGCTTTTGTAGTGGCGGCGGTGGTGGTGGTTTTGGAAGTCGGAGTCTTGTTAATCTTGGTGGCAGTAAAAGCATCTCTATAAGTGTGGCTAGAGGAGGTGGACGTAGCGGTTTTGGTGGTGGTTATGGGGGTGGTGGCTTTGGGGGTGGTGGCTTTGGTAGTGGTGGTGGTGGTGGGTTTGGCAGTGGTGGTGGTGGTTTTGGCAGTGGAGGAGGTTTTGGTGGAGGTGGTTTTGGGGGTGGTGGTTTTGGGGGCGGTGGTTTTGGGGGTGGCGGATATGGGGGTGGTTATGGGCCTGTCTGCCCCCCTGGTGGCATACAGGAAGTCACCGTCAACCAGAGCCTTCTGCAGCCCCTTAATGTAGAGATTGACCCTGAGATCCAAAAAATAAAGTCTCGAGAAAGGGAGCAAATCAAGTCACTCAACAACCAATTTGCCTCCTTCATCGACAAGGTAAGTTTACCCACTCTGTGCACTGGGGTGGGGGTGGGGCTGTTGGCCCACTTGGGATTGATGCAGTCAAGACATATGTGAGTTTGAATCTCAAGTTTCTGTGTTTGGATGATTAAAAGAATATTTTGTGGAATGGTCTCCTAAGAGATAGGTTAGAAGTCTGCTTGTGGATGGTGCTAATGACTAAATTCTCTTTGACAAAGGGGTTTGTGGTCTACCTAAACGCAGGTCAGCTTGACATTTACATTTAAGTGTTTTTCGTTCAGCTCTTGAGCTGAACTGGGACTCATTTCTGTTGAATGAAGATAATAGCCATGGGCTAACTGAACTTTCTAGGGTGCAAATGAGAACCCCGGAAAGGTCTTCCTAACCATACATAAAAAGGGAGCTAAGTGTGAACATAGTATGTTGTGATATTACAGCAGAAATTATGTAGTAAGTCAGTGCCAAACATCTTTTGCTGTCATAAGGGAGCTCAGCCCTCTGAGCATTTTCCATTGGCACTGCATCAGGGTGGAGTTCGTTTTGTACTATATTTCTAAGCATCAGCTCTAGAAAAACACATAAAGCATTTTCTACTTTTGTTTAATCATTATAATATCAACCTAAGGTTATCCACAGTAAATTTCAAATCCAATTTTGGATTTCCCCAGCATACTTTTGAACTGTGTATATGCCCAGGAGATGTAAACCATTTTTTTTTTGTAATCTACCTAAAAAATATTGGAAGGCCAATCTCTTAAATATGTATCCATTTCAAAACATAATTGCAATAATTTTATATGTGCTTTGCCATTGGTATTTGTGTAGCTACTCCCTTCCAGTGCTTCCCTGAATTAACAATGAGTTGAGTTTTATTATGAAGGTAATGTCAACTTGATCATCTTCTTCTTATTTCTCTATTTGTCATGGCCAGGAAATAGGAATTGAAGTTCTTTTCCATATGAGGCATGGGCCTTGCTGTGTGGTGGCCCATGGGACCACATTTCTGCACCAGGGGTAATGGAGTCTTGTGTTTTTAGGTGAGGTTCCTGGAGCAGCAGAATCAGGTGCTGCAAACAAAATGGGAGCTCCTGCAGCAGGTAGATACCTCCACTAGAACCCACAATTTAGAGCCCTACTTTGAGGCATATATCAACAGCCTCAGAAATCGAGTGGACCAACTGAAGAATGATCAATCTCGGATGGATTCGGAGCTGAAGAACATGCAAGACACGGTGGAGGATTACCGGAACAAGTAAGAAAGCCTGGCAGTTCTTGACTTTTGCTCTATGAGAGTTCCAGAAAGTGATAAGCATTATATAGCTATGACTTTTCTTAGGTTAGGGGCGCACCCATTTGGCATTTTCAGAAATCTTCATCTTCTCAGAAGATGGAAATAGTCTAGTGGTTTTATTACTCAGAAACAAGGAGTGGCTTAGATGATCTAGGCTCATAAAAGGAAGGCAATGGCACCTTTAGTCTAGAATGCTGGATTTCAGGCCTCACCTCCTCTGAATCTGCCAATCATTTGTGCTTTCCCGCAGGTATGAGGATGAAATCAACAAGCGGACAAATGCAGAGAATGAGTTTGTGACCATCAAGAAGGTAAGCAAATTCTGTGGAATGGAACTCATGTATGAGATAAATAATAGATAAATACTAGAAGAGGGTCTCCAGTGACTGAGCAGAAAGAGGTCATGATGTGGAGAACCAGGTGGTAGATCTGATGGCATCTGGAGCAGAGCTGCTTTAGCATACTATTGTGGACCTGGACTTATCCAGGCACTCGGCTTCTCCGTAGTTCTCAGCACCTTATATGCTAAGTGGGGAGGCCAGTTCTCAGCAAGGCACGCAAGCTCCCTTGATTGTGATGTGCAAGGGCGAAGCAATCCAGGAGTTACGATTTACTGGGTAAAAATGTGTGGAGTGGGCTCCAAACTCCTCTCCTACTTGGAAAATCCCCTCACAGGTAGAGAGAGGGACCTGCCCTGGAAAGAATATGGCTTTATAATGGCTTTGTCCCTCTAGGATGTGGATGCTGCTTATATGGCCAAGGTGGACCTTCAGGCCAAGGTGGACAACCTGCAGAGTGATATTGATTTCTTCACAACAATCTACCAAGTGGTAAGTCTTCTAATTTCAACCAAGTTTACCTAAATGGAGAGTCTTTAAACCTGAACCCACCACAATCCAGAAGAATAGAAATGTATCTTCCATCTATCGCCCCCTCCCTCTGTCTAAGTTGTTTCTGTTTTAGCACTGTAAGCGTCACTGAACTATTATGTCTTGAAGGAGCTGTCTCAGATGCAGACCCAAATCAGTGAAACCAATGTCATCCTCTCCATGGACAACAACCGCAGCCTCAACCTGGATGGCATCATTGCTGAGGTCAAGGCCCAGTATGAGGACATTGCCCAGAAGAGCAAAGCTGAGGCAGAGTCTGCATACCAGACCAAGGTGAATGGCCTGAATGCCTCCCCAGTTTCCCCGAGACGTCTTGTCTTGTTACCCTGTCGTCTCTGTCTGTATGTCTGTGCCATGCTGTGCTCTGCCTGCATATAATGGACACGATCTACTATCTTTAGTATGAAGAGCTGCAGATAACTGCTGGCAGACATGGAGACAATGTGAAAAATACAAAGATGGAGATTTCCGAGCTGAATCGCGTGGTCCAGAGACTTAGATCTGAAATCGACAGTGTCAAGAAGCAGGTACTTGCTTCCTCCTTCTAGCACTGAGCTCTATGGAATGGGGTAACCCTCAGGTAACGAAGGGTACGTTCCTACTTTTGAAGCTTGCAATTCGTACCAAGGCTACATTATTATCCCCGGTTCCTTTGGTGACTATATTGGTTTCCAGAATTCAGCCTTCATACCGGGTTCTCTTTGGGAAAACTTGTGAAAATGGCCCAGTAGAGAAAGATGTGATGGTCAGTATGAGTGATCTAACTCGTGACTCAAAGTGAGACTTAAGAGTTGGGGAGTGGAGGAAAGGCAGTGGAAGGTTTTAGGGTGGGCATTTAGAAGAATGTCAAGCCTGTGAGGGTTGGAGGAGCCTTGATTCAGAGGGAAGAGAGGCTGTTATGTTATCCCTAAGGTCCTTTAAGGAAGTCATCGGGGTGATGAGCTATCCAGAGGTGAATGAGTGAGATGATTTAGGGTCCAGTGGTTCATGTATTGGCTTCACTGGGGTGGGGAGATTAATTTGAGGTGAGGAGGCCAAGCTGGGATTAGCTAGTATAAGAGAGTGTAATGTGCCTGATTCTCTTCTTTCCAGATCTCTAACTTGCAGCAGTCCATCAGCGATGCTGAGCAGCGTGGGGAGAATGCTCTCAAAGATGCCCAGAACAAGCTGAACGACCTGGAGGACGCCCTGCAGCAGGCCAAGGAGGACCTGGCCCGGCTGCTGCGTGACTACCAGGAGCTGATGAACACCAAACTGGCCCTGGATCTGGAGATTGCCACCTACAGGACCCTCCTGGAGGGAGAAGAAAGCAGGTGAGGGAGGGACCCCGGCAGCTGGACCACTTCTTATGGGCTTCCTTCCTCGCAAGCTGACTGCTCTTGAAGACGCAGCCATCTGACTGCAGCTTGTCCTGGGAAGGGGGAAATGGAAAGTACACCGAGCAGGAGGAAGGACTTGGTTTCACTTTGGGAGCTGGAGTCCCAAACATTTTATTTCATTTTTTTTTTAGGGCTATAACATCTCAATGAAAAGCTTTGAGATAGAGCAATTTATTTTTTATCTGGGCTGTCTCAGTGTCATCTGGCCTAAAGTCAGTGCCTTTAGAGGGGCCTCATTAACTGCAAGACTCTGGTCTAATTTGCATGGAGATTTCTCCCTGTTTGTACTCAGGCTGAGAAAAACAGCAGACTTGGGAGGCCAGAGGGGACTGGATCAGGTCTCGGAGCAGGTGGATCGAAGGAGCCCCAGAGGGCACGGGGAAGGGGTTTGTGAAGCTGCAGGGTCCTGAGGGAGTTCCTTTTTTTCTCCTACAGGATGTCTGGAGAGTGTCCCCCGAACGTGAGTGTGTGTAAGTACAAGCCGGTGTCTCAGGGGCATGTGCAGGCTTTGTTGGGTGGGAAAGGGCGTTGGGGTCGAAGGTAACTGAGTCTTCTCTTGCAGCTGTGAGCACCAGCCACACCAGCATCAGTGGAGGTGGCGGCCGAGGAGGTGGAGGTTATGGCTCCGGCGGCGGCGGCGGCGGTAGCTACGGTTCCGGAGGTGGCTCTGGAGGTGGCAGCTACGGCTCCGGAGGTGGCAGTTATGGTTCTGGAGGTGGCAGCTACGGTTCCGGAGGTGGCAGCTATGGCTCCGGAGGTGGCAGTGGCGGCGGCGGCGGTGGCCGTGGCGGTTATGGCTCCAGCTCTGGAGGAGGCAGCAGTGGGGGCCACAGAGGTGGCTCTGGAGGAGGCGGCAGTGGTGGCAGCTCCGGAGGCTCCCTGGGAGGCCGGGGATCCAGCTCGGGGGGTGTCAAGAGCTCTGGTGGTAGTTCCAGCGTGAAATTCATGTCCACCAGCTATTCCCGAGGGACCAGATAAAGCAGTGCTCTCTGTCCCATTAGCTCTAGCTCTCCCCCTCCATCACTACTAAATTTGCTTGGCAAGACCAAGGTCAGTTGTCCCAGCCTTATTGGAGAAAAGAGCTATGGTTAGTTACACTGGCTCATCCTATTTCCCCAGCTCTTTCTTTTCTGCTCTGCTTCCCAAAGAAGTTTTCAGATCAGTGGCAATCTCGGTTCCCTGGCTATGACCCTGCTTTGTGCTTTGCCTGAGAAACAGTTCAGTAATTACCACCACACACATGGCATTTCAAAGCACCTCCTAAAGCCAGCCACAGAAGGCCCAGTTCGACCCAGGGCGTCTTTGCCATGCACAGAGCAATTGCTCTGGACAGCTCCTCAGTATCCTGTCTCTGTGATGCTTTGGTTTTGTACATAAGGTGTAAGCAAATTGTTTGTCTTTTGTGGAGAGGTCTTAAACCCCCCGTTTCCTTGTTTTGCTGCAATAAACTGCATTTGAAATTCTCTATGCGCCTCAATCTCCTTTGTTTATGGCACTGTCTATCCTGGATGGGTGCTTTGTGGGAGTGACACTGGCGCCACATGGCACATGGCGGAGTCGGGACACATGAACAAGAGCAGGATGGGAGGCTGATCAGCAATGTTTCACTAGGGTGGAATCAAAAGATCAAGCTCTTTCCCAGAGGATGGGGATGTCATGGGGAAACGGAGAGACTGGGTGGCTGCTTGTATTTATCCGAGAAGGCTTTCTTGAAAAGAGAGTGAGAAAGCAGGTTGGGGAGGAGGGGTATGGCATTGAGAAGAAGGGGAAATATTGCATGGAAAATTAATTCTTCATATGGAACAGCCAGTGATGAGAGGGGCCTGGGTAATGTAGGGTCTGCGGCTACTGCAACCAGAATACAGACTTTGGCTTGCGGAGTTCAAGAACCAAGAGTGTTAACAGAGAGTTGGATATTCCATTTCCCCTCTATGGGGCCACCACCCAAAGCTCTGCCTAATCTAAGACATTCCTTCGTTGACACATAGCTCATACATGTGAACTAGTACACACGGGCTAGCATAGTGTCAGAAGCCTGGACATTTGAACTCAGATATGCTTGGGTTTGAAGCTCACCATCACCATTCACTAGTTCTGCATAATGTGCAAATTATAGACCTCTCTGCACCTCAGTTTTATTATCCCTAAAATGGGGATTATAATGCCTCCCTTGTGGGAGCTATGGTGAGCGTTGAGAAAGACGATGAGTAAACGTGGCTGAGCACATAGTAAGCGCTCAGTAAGTGCCAATTTTAATGATAATGGTGGTGGTGACGAAGATGATGATGATAATTTGGCTATTGTAACATTGCTTGCTGGCCGCCATACACCCCAGCAGGTGCTTGTCTGAGGGAACAAAGGGAGCATCAGCTTCACAATTGTTCTATGACTGAAAACGTCAGTCAACTTCTCCAAGGATCAATTTTCTTAACTTCCAATTAGGAAAAGTCTTCCTAGCTCCAGTGTCAGACGGCTAAGTGGCATAAGGACAGTGTAAGTCACCCGAGTATCATGTAAACATAACTCAAGTGAGCTCTATTCCTCCTTCCCAGCCAGCCCTCCTCCAGGGTCCCTCAGTTCCCCCTGCTTGCTTTCTGCGTCCTACCTGAGACTCACTGAACGCCTGGACCGCCCTGTGAGCTGACTAGCTGCACGTTTTTCCTGCAGGCTGAAGCCCGAGCTGGGCCTCGAACATTCCCAGGCATTGACAAAGCCATTTAGGTTGTTTCTTGAAAATACGGAGAAGGTAACCCTTTTGCTAAACATGAAGAAGCTAGCCGTGGCCCTGAGCCAAACTCCTTAAACTCTCGGGTAAAACTCCGTAAGCTGAGCCCTCATTGCAGACTCACTTGGGTAGAAGCTTCCTTGTCTCACTGTCCAACAAAAGGATGCTGCAGCCTGCTCTGTGTGGAAGCTCCCCTAGTGAATACTTTGGACTCATCACCCTGGGATTTAGTGCTTCTTTTTTGGAATCCCAGCTGGCCCCATCTTGGGATGGTTTAGGGCACTTCCTCATGGAAATTCCCCTGCTGTCACTTTTGGGGTGACTCCAGCCATGGGTTTGGCTGGATAAAACCCCTTTACCATATCTGTTCCACCTAGATTGATGTGAGAACTTGGAAAGTATTATGGTGGAGTCGAAAGAACATGGAACTTTGATTCAGAGAACCTGGGCTGAATCCACTGTGATATTTCAAGGGCAGACAAAGAAAAATAATCCGCAGCTTACATGATGTGTGGGCTCCTTGGACGATCACTCAGCCATCCTGAGCCTCAGTTGTCCTGTAGGTGAAATGGGGATGAGAATATTTACCTCTTCTGGACAACAAGAGTATAAAAAACATAATGTGAAACTGTTTTGTGACTTGTGAATGTGTTACACAGAAGTAGTTAAATGACATTAAAAAGGAATGACAAATAGGTAGAAGAAGGCTGCTGGCTTCTCACACAGGACCTCCAAGGAGGGAAGTACCTTGATGTGGTAACTGTGGCCCAGTGACAGCTCTCTAGGGACATGAAATTGATTTTGTTAGTGCACCCAAAGTTGAATTTTCTCCTAAGGATTGATTTATGTGAATCAAACCAATCAAGGATTGATTTATGTGTCAACCAGAATGTCCATGCATTAGCTTGAGGGGGAGCCTATATTTTTAGTGACTGAAATATCAGAGCTTCCCTATCTTGTTATCAAGATACTCAGAAGACTAAATTAATCACCAGAGGCGGCTGGGTGCTTGTGAATTTAGAACAATGGGAGTCAGATGGGCCTTGAGGGAGATGAGTTCTTCTTTTCCACAGAAGAACTGACCTTGGGAGCCAACAGATACAGCGTCTCTCTCTCAGGGACAATGTTGAATGAACAGTGATGAATTCTTATACTCTGACCCACATTCTAGATTCTTTCTTAGGTTACAACTTGATTTATTCACATTTCAGTATTGGGAATACTCTTGTTCATCTCATTTGGAGTTGGGTTTCCTTGGTAAGGTCAGACACGAAATAGGGAAAAATACAATTTAAAGTGAAACTCATCAAGGCTTGTAAGGTTACAAGGATTAAATGAAAACTCTGGGTAAATCAGTATATAATGAGAAACTAAAAGGAGTAAGATCAACGGCCCAAATGCATCAGCATTAGAAAGATAATAAAGGAAAACTCTGGACTCGGTTCTGTTCAAATAACCTTTCCTGCACAGACACTATGTCTCACGCACTGGGCTTTGGGTGTACTGCGGTGAGTGCAACATGGCTCTTGCTTTCAGAGAGCTCAGAGACTTGGGCGGTGGGAGCACATAAACATGTCATTGCAACACACATGACTCATGTGATGACAGAAATACATACACGGCACAGAAATGGTACATGCAGAAGTAAGGATGGTTAAAACTGATGTTGGCAGGGCTTTAAAGAACAAATGGAGTTTTTTTTTGGCAGCCAAGGACATTCAAGGCAGAGGAAATAATATGGATAAAGATATGGAAGAGTAAAATTGCATGAAGTATTTTATACTCTGAAAAAGCATGAAACTAGGGACAAGAAATGAGGTTGACGAGATATCCAGATCCAACCAAGAAGGGACTTGTAGGCAGGCACTCTATGGGGTCTGGACTCTAGTTTGTGGGTCAGAAGTTCTCAGATGGGGTTTTGAAACCTATTGTCTTATTACAAGCTACCATGTGCCAGGCCGATGGGAGAGAAAGTGTTGCCTTGCTGCTAGTTGAATAGGAATTGGGTGTGGACTGCAGCTCCTCTTATTCCTGAGTGTCCCCAAAGAAATCTGGTCTGCCTATGGGATGTCTGTTCATGAAAATGCCTTTTTTGTAGGAATTTTATGGTGGAGACAGCTGTCATAGGTGAGGAGGAGCTGGTAAAAGCATTTAATAGGAGAGTGACATGATCAGATTGGTATTTTCAGAGGATCACTTAGGGCAGATTGGAGAGGCCCATAGTGGAGGCAGAAAGACTTAATTGGAGACTATTGCAAAGGTGAAGGCAAAAGACCATTAGGGCTTGCACTTTAGTTCAAGTTCTTACAGGTGGTAGAGTGGCCAGAAATGAGGATACGCACTCCAGAGAAAGTTAGGGATCAAATCATCAGAACTTGGTGATGGATTGGATATAGGATGGGGTGGGTGAGGCAAAGAGAAGAGTTGAGGGAAGCTTCCACATCCCTGGCTTGGGCAGTGACAGAGAACAGAGCAAGAGGGCTTGTGGGGAAGGGTGATGTGTTAGTTAGCAGGTGCACCTGCTCTATTCACATGAAAAACGGGGCTCAGGGTGTAAACTGAAGACAGACATCATCATCATCATCAGACACCTCACGAAGAAGGGGTAGAGGGAGAATTACAGAGAATCCCCAGCAGGAAAACCAGAACTATATAGGAGAGAGAACTCCAAAAGATGATCTTGAACTGGAACCTGTGCTATTCTTGGAAATTTAGAAAGTCCAGGAAAGACTTAATTGAAATGGAAACCTGTTGGTCCCTTGGAAGGACCATGAGGAAGTCTAACCTGTTCTATCAAAAACAGGCATGAAAATTTTAACGGGGACTTTATGGACATTGATAAAAGTTTCTTTTGAAAAAGAATATTCTTTCTTTAGGTCAGTAATTCTAAAGGTATCAGTCCCATTGCCCCCAGTATCATAGCAAAAATTAAAGTAACATGCTTTACTGTTAGGAAAACAAAAGCACAGATATTTTATGATCACATGTAATTTAAAAAAAATCAACACAATGTTCCAATTATAATATAAAGGAGACATAAAGGGGAAAAATTTGTAATATCATATATATTTCACTTTGTAAGATCTCAGGCAGGACTGCACTGAAGACATAATGAGACAGTCAGATGTTTGCACCTGTAGGTAGAATCACTATGGATTCAATCAGCTGCAAATACAGGCTGATGCAGGGATGTCTATGGACATCTTAAATACTCTGAGTAGCTTTGCCACTGATGACACAATTTTTCCGAAAAGGTAAAAAAAAAAAAAACTCCTTCAAGCTTTCTTTCTTTCTTTTTTTTTGTTTTTTTGAGACAGAGTCTCACTCTGTTGCCTGGGCTAGAGTGCCGTGGCATCAGCCTAGCTCACAGCAACCTCAAACTCCAGGGCTCATGCAATCCTTCTGCCTCAGTCTCCTGAGTAGCGGGGACTACAGTCATGCACTACCACACCCAGCTAGTTTTTTCTATATATTTTTAGTTGTCCAGCTAATTTCTTTCTATTTTTAGTAGAGATGGGGTCTCACTCTTGCTCAGGCTGTTTTCGAACTCCTGAGCTCAAACGATCCTCCCGCCTTGGCCTCCCAGAGTGCTAGGATTACAGGCATGAGCCAGCTTCAAGCTTTCTGATGAAAAGAAATACAATCTTCTCTCTATTCAAACAATAGTTGCACTTCTCCACAACTCAGTATATCTGAAAACTGTGCTAAAACCCTTTGCATCTGTAGGTGATGCGGAGTTAGGTTCTGGGCTCAGCCATTGCACATCATGGGACATTCAGAAGTTGGGCAGGAGGTCCTGTGTAATCTGGATCCCAATCACTAAATGCCAGTAATAATTCCCCATATCACAGTGACAAGCAAAAAATGTACCCACAGATTTCCAGAAGAACCGAAGGCAGTAATGCTGCTTTAGCACATTTTTGTGGTTGGGGACAGTTTTAGAGCATCTAGGGAGAATGTGAGGCACATATTTTTCAACAGTACTTGTGTGTGTGTGTGTGTGTGTGTGTGTGTGTGTTGTGGGGAAGGGTTGTGGAAAGGCCATGTCTCCATCTGAAAGTATATTATGTGGACCCCTGAATTGTGTAACTGTCTCCGTTAGTTTCTTTTTTATTTGCTGTTAAAGTAACTTATTCTCTTTTTTTTTTTTTTAAAAGAGACTCAAGAACAGAACCTAGGAACCATCATGCCTAAGGTTTAGACAAAGAAAGGGAAATTGGCCAAGGGTGTAAAGGACAGGGAAGTGAGAGAGTGTGGCGTGTGGAATCCGTCGGGGAGCACGTTTCGAGCAGCAGCCAGGAGGAGGAGTCGATGTGAGTCATGGAGGAGCTACAAGTTGAGAAGAGCCTAGAAATATGGTCAAGATTTGGGCAGGCTGCAGGGATGCAGCGGGCACTACCGCCCCTCCCCACCCCCCATGAAGAGGGCATGGCTAATAGGCTGACTACAGTCGGAGGCCAGAGATGCAGCCGGTAAAGTCGCCTCCTGCAGCCACAGCTGGCTGGAGTCTTGTCCTGGATGAAAGGGAGAGTAAAGATGCCCATGGGACACGTGGGTGGCGCCAGCAGTTTTTAGTTGTTTGTTGAAAGGATGGGTGCCCAGGATGCTCTGGGATGCTCTGTGTCACTGTGTTTGCTCCTCCCACACCTGCTGCAGGGAGCCTGGCACTCCCGCCTATCCATTATCACAAACATGGCGCAGTCTTAGTCAACATGCGTCCTTCCTGGGTTCATGTGGGGTTACTCCCACCCCTCCCAGGTGCCCACGCCCAGTTTCCAATCTGTCAATAGGCCCTGCTTGTTCTGTCTAGGCAGTGTGGAGCGTCCTCTGCTGGAACAAAGCCTCCTTTACACACAGCGCTGGGACCTGTACTGGTTGCCGCAAAGCTGTGGCTCCCAGGGAGGGTGAGCGTGAAGATTATGCCATCTGGATATTTCAGAAAGCTTCTTGAGAATACTAGAAAGAAAAAGACTTTTTCTTGATTCTGTTCATCGGTTGCAAAGACATAAGGAAGCAGCTAAATCCTTGCTACAGAGAATTTCTGATAATGGGAGAAAGTTCTTGTCTCCGGGTGTTGAGCCCAGTCCTGAGCATTTTGAGAGTTCAAATGACCACTGAAAGCTAACGTGAGTGCAGAGAGAACTGGAGCAGAGGCGGGTCTTGAAAGAAGATCGAAGAAGATGACTGCGGGTGGGGCGTGATGGCCACTCGGTCATTTGCACTGCAGATGAACCACACCACTGTTGCATGGAAGAACATTGGGCCCTTTCTTGCACAGAAGTTACACGGCTCACTCCAAAGAAGAACTTTCACTGAGGGCCAGTGGTCTGACGCCGTGGGGCTGTCTTGTGAGATGGGGCAGTCTCCACTAGGGACACACAGCGGAGGGGCCTTCCCCAGGCGGGGGCACAGGAGAAGAGATGCAAACCCTGCTTGACAAGCCAGGCCACTTCCAACCCTGAGGTCCCCACTCTTGCCCCAAATTTTCCACATTCTTCTTCCTTTCTTTTCCTTTCCCAAGATTCCCAGAGTCCCAGATTCAACTTTCAGAATATTTTGACCAGTCATTTAAAAATGCATAAAGGTTTGGTTTTGATTTGAGCTGATCTCACAGGTGTTTTGAAGAACATTTTTGTTTGTTCAGTTAAAAAAAATGCTGGAGTTCAGTCCTTGAACATGGGTTGTTTATGGTTTAGTTCAGTGCCGCTCAAGCTCCTGTTGTGCCCGCAGTGGGTGCTGGCAGGGGGCTCTGCCACGAAGGAGGGGCCAGCCTGGGGCTGCACCTGCACCCCACCCCCTTCACCATGAGATGCTTTATAGCGTTAGAAATTTCCAGCTGCGAAGGAGCTACATCTTCTGGCTACCTCATGGGGATGGTTAAAGGGGAGAGGTGGGAAATAGTCCAAATGACATCACTAGGTTGCATTTTTTATTTTCACTTTAAAAATTGCACAAACAGCATAGTAATCATCTGAAAGAAAATTAAAAGGAACAGAAAGTTCATCTCAACCAAGACCTATTAAGTTTCCATTTTCACTCCAGACCCTCTTCATATGTAAATGTGGATTAATGCAGCTATAACCAGAAAGTAGGTACAATTATTGGCATGTATTTTAATACCAATCAACATTTTTTTCCAGGTCCAACTTCTGTGAAGTCAACACCCCACCCCAGGAGAAAAAAGCATTTTTTTTTTTCCCATCCCATTTTGCCTGCCTGTATCCCAGCATTTGTAATACAATACTGCAGTCCCCAACCCCTGGGTTGTGGCCTGGTACCAGCCTGTGGCCTGTTAGGAAACGGGCTGTGCGTCACCACCCGAGCTCTGCACCCTCACCCCCATCCGTGGAAAAATTGTCTGCCATGAAACGGGTCCCTGGTGCCAAAAAGGTTGGGGGCCGCCGATATAATGTAATATAGTTAGCTGCACGAGTGTCTGTCTGTTCCAGTGCTTTGTGATGTCCTAAGTGGGTGGGTGGGGGCACACGTCATTTATTTCTGATTCTTTCAAACAAAATGTGTTAAACATCCCTCAACAAAACAACACCTGGGGTCCTTAATTTTGCACCCCTCCCCCAGGTCTGTTTCAGGTGGGGAAACTTGTCCCAGCAAAGTCTACTCTGGGGCCCGAAATGTCTACTTATTGGCTTTACTGGGTGTCTTGCCTTCTGCTGGGACCGTGTTTTCTGCGGTGACGGAGGGCTGATGGGGGGTGCCTCTGGCAGGCTGAGTTCACCTGGCCAGGAGGAGCATGTATGCCTGACCAAGCCTGGGCTGGAGAAGGCCCTTAGTGACCGTCCCCAGGGAGCCGAGTATCCAGCAGGGTGAGGGGACAGGGAATGGTAGGGCCTAGGGCCCAAACCCCTTAGGAAAGACCTCGGCGGTTAACACTTCCTGAAAGCGGGGGCTCGCAGGGTGGGAGCGCTGTCCATTACACAATTCACCAGTGCAGAATTTCTCATGGGGCAAAGGTGAGTGTCACAATAGCAGTGCTAAGAGAATCGGACAGGGACAGCTGCGTTAAGTCAGGATGGTTTAGCCTCCAAGACCCCTTCTAGGGATGCTGCAGGACTCTTGACCTTAAGCACAGTGATTTAATTTTTACTAGGAGAAGAGAAAAAGGCCATAGGAGTTCAGCCTCAGCCATGGGCAGGTACAGTCAGCTATGTCCTTGGGATGAGTGGCCTTTGGGCTGAAAGATTTCGTGCCACTCCTTTTATTTAAGACTTGTCCTTCAAGGTCACCAAATACAGAACGTGAAAGATTAAACATACAGAAGGACATCTGACTTTAGTTTGAAAAATCCTGTTTGGTATGATGATTTCAACAAAACAGCTGTCCCTTGCCCAGACACCTGCAGACATGGAGAAGATGGTCCTGAGATTGTGTGGGACAGAGGCTGGGCCCTGTTGGGGAGAGTTGGATGGAAACAGGTTGCAGGCAGGTGTCAGGGCCATCAGGGTCCAGGCCGAGAACCTCCCAGGACTCTGCTCACGGCGTCTGTTGGGAGGGTGAGTGCCAGCTGGCGTCCCATCTGGGTAGGGCCGGCACAGCAGGTATGGTCATTCTCCACACACACCAAACTTTCACATATCTTTATGCTGTTAGGTCTTTGCAAATGCTTCTCCATCTTCTGGAGTTCCTTCCTCCCTTTTCTGAAAAGGGAGGACTGTAATTCATCCTTTAAAAGCCAGTTCATATGTCTTCCTCCGGGAGACCTTCCCTGACGCCTGCCTCAGTTTCCCACTTCTGTGCAGTGGCGTGCTGGAGCCAGCACATACCAGCTCATGAAAGCCCACTGTGGGCATCTCTGAGGTGTGTCTGAGTTGGGTCTTGGAGGAGGGGGTGGTGGCAATGGGGGGCAGGTAGGCAGGATCCCTGGCGATGTTACCGCTTCCGATGCAAGGGAATTCTTGTCTGGGAAGAAGATCTTGTGAGGCAATATCCACTTTGCATTGTAGTCACCTGTCTGGACACAGAGGTGTGCATGAGACAAGGTCTGAGGTGAGGCCATCTGCCCCTCCCCTAACTCTAGGTCTTAATTAACCTCAATTATATGGAAGGTGGGAAAGGGTGTGGCAGGGCAGGCTCTTGGCTTAGCTTTCTAGATCCGACAACTCATCTATCCTACTCTCCGCATTCCTATTCTGTATGCAGTGGAGTGATTGGTTAGTCCCTTCTGTTATCAGTCTTAAGTTTCTCCCGATGACAGCACAGTTGATTTTTCTTTGTTCTACACCTGGTGGAGCTGGAAGAACATTCTAACCAAGTGGAGAACATGATGTCTACCTCTGTGTCCCTGAAAAAAGAACGAGATGATCCTTGTAGTTGAAACGGTCCATTCTTAGCACTCACAGATGAACATTTGGGTGTCTTCATTCACACCGTGCTTAGCTAGGGTGTGCAGGGATTAGAGAATCCCCTCTGGGTTCCCAGGGGAGTGCCTTGTTTTTGGCTGCCTTCTCAGTAATCCTTTCTCTTGGCTTGATAATGGATAAACAAGGTTTCCACGATTTCCACATAAGGCTTTGAGGCAAGGTGGTGTGGCAGGAGCCTCATGCCACCTCATTGGCACTTGTGATCTTGCCACGTGCCACCATGGAGAGGTGGGCACCTGGCAGGACAGGGGAGATGCAGTCCATCCCAGAGCAGGACAGTCACCAGTTTGGGTTGCGGAGGGTCTGCTGAGGCAAGCGCTGGGACGTCCTGCCCCTGTAGCCAGCCCCCCAGCCCCTTCCGGGCCGTTCCTAGGGCTGTGAACAGGAAGGGGCGGTAGGTCTGCTGCCTTCACAGCCTGGGGGAAGTGTGGCAATGAGAGATTTAGAAGCCTGTGAAAGACACGTCCCCTGTTTGCTTCCCATTCTCCACCATTACGGGTAATTGAGTGTTGACTGTGGTATTTATTAAGCCCCTGCCTTCGGTCTACCTGAGGCCTTTTCTGGCTCTGAAATCCAGTGCTCTTGGGCTGGCGTGGCTCCGTGGAGGTGGAAGAGCTGTGGGACTGGGCTCCTGCTCTGTCACCCGTTAGTCAGGACACCTTGACAAGCCACAGAACTCAGTTTCTCTATCTTGAAAATGAAGCTAT
The DNA here is from genome assembly GCF_041146395.1 of Eulemur rufifrons. Lineage (NCBI taxonomy): Eukaryota > Metazoa > Chordata > Mammalia > Primates > Lemuridae > Eulemur > Eulemur rufifrons. The sequence goes on along the minus strand of NC_090998.1, from coordinate 41,180,211 downwards.
CGGCCAAGGTGGTCTCTAACGTGTTTCTGAGCTCTTAGTACAGATGCCAGAATGGGGCAAGAGCCTTCCAGAGGGGCAGAGCACGCTCGTTAAAGCTCTGCCCCTGTCGGGAGCAGGGAATTAGGCAAAAGAGGTGGAGTGGGAGGCAGTGGGGCTCCCAGAGGTGGAGTCTGAGGACGCAGGCACGGGTCATTCCATTCATCTCGTGGACTTGCACAGGTCTCTTCACTCTCTCAGAGGCTCAGTTTGTTCATGTGTGAAATGGGATAATAATATTTGCCCTAACTATTTTGGAAGGAGATTGTCAAAGGGAAGTGACACATGTGAGGGTGACACTGCTGCTCTTCCTTGAGAAGGCCTCTGAGTGTGGGGGTACCCAGGAAGGGCCGCTTCCTTGCGGACAAAGGTGGGGTCCCAGTCTTCATTCCTGTGGGTCTTGAAGCACTCAGGAGTCTTCCTTTTAAAAGAAAAACCCATTCATGAGGGGAGGGCTCGTGTCCTAAATCCATTACTGCTAGCGGAATAATGAATGGCCACTAATGCCTGAGTGGGAGGAGCTGACCGCCAGGTGGGACCAGGCCTGGGGAAGGGGCGGGAGCCCCAGGGAGGAGGGAGGCCTGACAGGCGGCCTTGTAAGCCACAGGTAGGGGGTGCATGGTCAGGTGGCCAGGTGCAGTCTTGGAGATTATGTTGATTTTATTTTGTTACCATAAGTTCTAGACATTTCCTACACCTTCTACAGACGATGGGAAAGGAGAAACATTTGCTTTGTGCTAGAAATTGTGCCAAGTGCTACATATGTTATTTATTTCATAGCAACTCTCTGAAGTACAGCTCACCCTTGAACAACACAGGTTAGAACTGCACTGGTCCACTTCTATGTGAGTTTTTCCCAATAAATATATTGGAAAAATTTTTAAAGATTTGCAACAATTTGAAAAAACTCACAGGTGAATGTGTAGCCTAGAAATATTGAAAAAAATTAAGAAAAAGCATGTCATGAATGCACAAAATATATGTAGATACTAGTCTATTTTATCATTTGCAACCATAAAATATACACAAATGTATTACAAAAAGTTAAAACTTATCAAAACTTACGCACACAAACACTCACAGACTATACGTGGTGCCGTTCGCAGTTGAGAGAAATGTGAACAAATGTAAAGTTGCAGTATTAAATCATAACTGCATAAAATTAACTGTAGTAATACTGTACTAGTGTAATAATTTCAGAGCCATCTCCTGCTGTGATTGCAGGGAGCTCAAGTGTTGCAAGTATCCACTTAAAACACGGTGTGACACTGATCATCTCTGTGGGAGCAGTTCATCTCTCCAGAAAATTACATATCACAGTAAAAAGCCATCCCTCATAGCTCTTGTGTATTTTTCATTGTGTTTAGTGCAATACCATAAACCTTGACTAACAAACACCATGGGACCCACACAAAGTGCCACTAGTGGCACTGGAAGAGCTTCCAAGAAACAGGGAAAAGCTGTGGCATTTTAAGAAAAAGTTGATTTGTTTGGCATGTTCCAGGGATTGAAGTCTGCAGCTGCAGTCACCTGCCGTTTCAGACAGACAATTCATCTTGTAAACAGACGATGTAAACTTACAGTATCAATACATACAGTATGGTGCGTAAATGTATCTTCTTTTCCTTATGATTTTCTTAATAACATTTTCTTTTCTTTCTTGTAAGAATACAGTAATATGATCTTAGATATCAATATCAGAATGTATTTGCTGAGAGTTTATCATGTGAAAATGATGTTTGAAGTTCTGAAATGTTTCTGGAAAATCTAGATATTCAAATGTGGTTATAGTCACTGTGCAAGCTAAACATTGCATTTGGCTGTAAGAGACCTGTAAAACATGCGTTAAACAAGGTAGAGATTTATTCTTCTTTCACATGAAAGAAATCTGGAGGTGTGCTATTCAGGGCTGACATGGCATGGTCAAATATCACTGTGATGATGCTTAATTTTATGTTAAAAAATACCATCGTAATACCTATAATACAAAATATGTGTTAATCAACTGTTTATGTTATCAGCAAGGCTTCCTGTCAATAGTAGGCTATTAGTGATTAAGTTTTGGGGGAGTCAAAAGTTATACATGGATTTTTGACCACACAGGAGGTCGTCACCCCTAACTCCCACATTGTTCAAGGGTCAACTGTACCATTATCCCCACTTTACAGATGAGGAAGTGGAGGCCACGGAAGGGTAGCTAGCCCTTCCAAGGCCAAGAACTTAGTTAGTGCTGGGGCTGGGATTCAATCCACGTGTGCTAGGCAATCCCTGCCCTTAACCAGCGTACAGCATGGCCCTTGTTTACTGCAAGGTATCATGTGAGGGTAACCAATTGCTACAGCTCTTCTCCCTCAGTAGAGAATCCCTCAGAATCTTTCATCCTTGGATGCTGTAGTCGTATTTTACACCGGGACAGAGGGCAAGGAGAAGACCCAAGGGACAGGAAGAGGACCCAACAGCCCACGTGTTTGAAAGCCTGGGGTTTCTGCCACCCAGTTTGGAGCAGGGTGGCTCTGCCTTGGACCTGGCCTCAGGAGCTTCCTTCTCAGTCCTTTCCCCCCAGCTTCCTCATGGAGGATGATGAGGAACCATGCCTTCTCAGCCCTTTGGAGAGACCCTGGTGTGCCCTGGCAGGGGAGGCTGTCCCCACCAGTGCCAGGTAGAGCCGAGTGCCACTGCTAACACAGCAGGGAGGAAACCTGGCATCCCCCCGCCTTATTTTCAGGTCCCGCCCCCCTGCCTGGCAGTTTCCCTCCTCCGGCTCTCAGAGGAAGCAGGAAGACTGCCCACTCCGTGGCGGATGACTGTCTAGGTGTCAGGGCAAAGGTGAAGTCTGCTTTTCCGAGCTAATGTAAGCAGCCGACCTGCTCTAGGAAGATGCTCCTCACTCCTGTGGTTAGGAAGCAGGTGTCCCCAGGAGGGGCCAGCATGCCAGGCTATGTGTCTGTGGGGTGGGCGAGGGGCTGGAGTGCAGGACTCTTCTGCAGGAGCAAGAGCCAGGGAGGTGTGGAGCAACCCTGGGCACCCACTGAGCTCGGTCTCCCAGGGGCTGATCTGAGGATGAAGGAAGTGGAGGTGAAAGCACAGGAGGAGGGTGGCTGGTGAGTAAGACATCAGATCTCCAGGGTGTGGGCTCTGTAAGTGCCGTGCAGACAGCTGGGTGCTCCTTGCAACAGCGTTAATGGCCAGCGGCAGGACCGGCTGCTTGCTCTCCCTGCTTCCTTGCTGGCTCCGCTCTTGTCCTTCCAGGTGGACCCACTCCCCGGTTGCTCCCAGCTCTCTGTCTTCCCCTGGACGGCCCCCAGCCCCAGGAGACCATGCTCTCTGTCTCTCGTCCTTCCCCGCTTGCTGAGACCTCCCCGCCAGGGTGATGGAGCCGCCTGCACCGTGTGGGTGCAACTCCCTAACCTGCCCCCTCCATTTCCCCCTGACCGCCCAGTGCTCAGGAGCAGGGCTCCCAGGTACGGGGCTGGCAAGTGCCCTCTGCTGACTCTTCTCATGCGAACCGAACCTGGGCTCAGTCCCGAGCACTGCTGTCTGTGTCCACGTCTCTGTCCCCAGAGAGAGCAGGAGGAAGGCCCCTGAAACTGGGTCTTAACTAGGCCCTCAGCAGTTCCCTGCTGTCTCTGGCAATGACACCTCAAAGGGGCCATGTGCTGTGTTCACACTGTGAGTGGAGGGGAGGGATCGCCAGATTCCCTGTCCTTTCCAGTGTGTGACATGTGGACTCCCTGGGACACAGGAGGCGGGCGGTGGTGGGGGGACCATCCCTCTTCCTCGCCCTCAGTCTGATAATCTGCCACCACCGCCTTGGCTCACCCCGCAGCAGCTCCCTCCTCTGGGCTTGCCCACCCCCGTCCCACCCCTGGGCCTGAGCAGGAACCCGGGGCATCCCGGCACTGCAAAGGCCTTTCCACCTGTGCCCTGACGGTTACTGTCTGCACAGAACAGGGCAGTGGAAAATGCTGGCAGGAATCTGGTTTCATGGATCTGCCCAGACATGCCTGCCACAACATCCCCATTGTAAATTCTGTCATTAGCATCTCTCTTTTTCTTACCAGAGAAACATTATTTCTGCTTAACAGTGAATAAATAGTATGGAATTAAACCTTCTGCAGAGAGAAGCACAGGCACCATCCTGGCCTTCCATGGACAGTGAGGTGGCTGTAAAGCCCTGTAAACCCAAACACATTAATAGGTTCACAGGGGACAGGCCCTGACCACAGGGCATGGCTGTCTGGGGCCTGCCCTGAAAGAGGGGTGCAGGAAGCCCTCAGCACACTAGGTGCCAGTGCATAAGTGCCACCCAAAATGCTGACTTGGAGGGCTGGCGGGGAAGGCGGGGTCCATACAGACCCACACAGACCCCCAAGGGATCTTCTCTGAGGGGCTAATGACATTTGCATCTTTGAGTCCTGCTCTCTGTGAGAGAGGCACCGGGCATGCAGACCTGAACAAGGTGGGGGGTCGGGACAAATGCTGGAAACAGCAAAAGTTCTTCTGCCCAAGGGAGGGGCCAGAGCCTGGAGATTTTACACTCCTCCAAATTTCAGACCGACAAACTTTTCTCAAAGCTTTCCCGAGTGCCCGACGTGGGGCACCAGCGGAGGTCAAGTTCTCTGTCGCTGCAGGTCTGCTGATGTCAGGGAAGAGAAAGCATAAAGGGAGAAGCAGCATGCAGGGTTTGCTCAGCTTTTGGAGGTGGTGAAGCGATACTTCAGCGAGACAGTTATTTGTGGGCCTACCCTGTGTCTGGGCATCTTTGAAAAAACAGATATAAACCCCCGAGGAGTTCACAATTGGGGGATCAAGACATATGGAAGTTGCACCTCCCCTGACTGCCACCCCTGCAGGTGGGACTCAGTTCCTGCCTGGGGGCGAACGCTCCTCTTGAGCTGGAGGGTGCCGTCTGCCCTTCTCCCTCCTTCTGGCTTCCCTCTGTCTACCCTGCTGCTGCTATTCCTTCCTGTGTCCTTAGTGAGAAAACCCTGAACGTGTGGTCTGCGCCTGCGAGTTTTGTCTCTGAGCCCTCCCAGCGTTTGCCTCCGCTCTCAGGGCGTTAGCTATCATGTCGTTTTGAAGCCTGAACTGACATCTGAGCTGGAGGGAACTGGACAGATCTGTAGCCCAGTGCTTCCATCTCACAGATGAGAAAACCGAGGCCCAGAAAGGTTCTGCACTTAGTTGGCCACAGGGCTGCAAGTAGAATGCAGGTCCTCTGGGTCCTCATCAGGGATCTTCCCATTCCCGCTGGTTTCCAAGCCCCTCAGGCCATAGGTGAGGAAAGGGATGCCCAGCAAGAGGGCAACATGCCAAGGTGACGCAGGTGGTTTCTGGCAGAGAGATTTGATCTTTACTCCTAAATACACTTTTCCCAGTTTATCACACAGCTGCCCTTATAAATGCTCTGCTGAATAGAGACAAATATACTTCTTTGAACACCCAGTGGGTTATGAAGTGTGCCTATGGCTCATAAAAATGTAATTTGTGTAAATTTAACACATCCCAAATGACTATACTGGCTCTATTAAACATTAACTGCTTAACGAGCAATGACTTCCCTTGTTTTTTTTTTTTTAGAATTAAAAGCCTTTGGAAGACCTGTGGTTTTTTTTTTTTTTTTTTTTTTTTTTTTTGTTGAGACAGAGTCTCACTTTGTTGCCCAGGCTAGAGTGAGTGCCGTGGCGTCAGCTTAGCTCACAGCAACCTCAAACTCCTGGGCTTAAGCGATCCTACTGCCTCAGCCTCCCGAGTAGCTGGGACTACAGGCATGCGCCACTATGCCCGGCTAATTTTTTCTATATAGATTTTTAGGTGTCCATATAATGTCTTTCTATTTTTAGTAGAGACGGGGTCTCGCTCAGGCTGGTCTCGAACTCCTGACCTTGAGCAATCCACCCGCCTCGGCCTCCCAGAGTGCTAGGATTACAGGCGTGAGCCACCGCGCCCGGCCGACCTGTGGTTTTTGATGTGGAAAAAAACCTGTCCAGAGAATTCTGAACAGCTCTTTTCTTTTTCTTTTTTCTTGATAAGAATCCCGGTAGCAAGCAGGCCACCAGAATCAAGCTCTGGCCGTTCCTTCCAGGGACGCCCAGCGCCCACGGGTCTGAAAGTGGCTCTGAGAGCTTGGTTGCTGGACTAGGAGCAGGAGTCTACTGAATCTGGTCTCCTAATATTCAGTTTGTTTTCAGGCTTATTCTCTCTCTCTCTCTCTCTCTCTCTCTCTCTGGTTGTGGGGGGTGTTTCCCCACCTTCCTCCTGCTACGATTATCCCTAGCCCGCCCAACACAGGCGGCCTCAAAAGAAGTCCAAGGGCTCGCAAGAGCGTGGGGGCAGCTCCAAGTGGCGAGGCAGGGGCTGGGTGGGAGGCAGGGGGAGGCAGGGTATGCTGGCAGGACTCCCGCGTGTGCCCGGCACAGGCTGCTGCTGGAGAAATGCCGGGTGTCCGGGCAGCAGCCCCGCAGGCCAATGGCAGCTGTCAGTGGCAGCAGTGCAGGGTGGAACTGGCGGGAGGGCTCCCCAAGGTTGAGGGGCTGCGTGAGAAGGGGACACCATTAAGTCTGGCGAAACCTGGAGAAGGCCCTGCACTGTGAGGAAAGAGTGAGTAGCATCGTCATGGTGATTCCATCCTTCCGAAATCACAACCACGAGGGGACGGAATATTTGACAGCTGTCTCCAGGGAAACCATTTGGCTGGAGCGAAGGTCAAGGCTGGGAACAGCAAGAGTGTTTCACGGAGGTCCCCTTAGTGGCCCTCTCTGAGTGCATGAAGACGCGTCGTAGGTGGGGACACGCAGGCACAAGTCACACCGGTATCATTAACTAGGCAGCAGTTGTGTAGCCCCTGACATGATACTGAGCTAATTCAGCTGGAGATGGAGCCCAATGAGAATGAAAGCTAGAATGTGTAGCTTTCCATTTTCTGGGTCAGATCTTCTGGGGCTCAGTTAGAAACTTAGAACTGCATGTGACATTGATGGCCGTGGCAATGGGAAAGGAAACGGCATTTGTCAAGTAGCTGCTATGTGCCAGGCGCTGTGCTGGAGTCTCCCTGCATTTGCTCATCACCACTTGCTGGGCTGCTGGGTTAGTACAACCCACATTCACTGAGCCCCTGCCCTGCATGGGGCCTGAGGCCCTGCCCTCACCCCTCCCCTGCGTCTGGGGTCTGCACTGCTTCTAAGCAGTGGCTACACCCTGCTTTCCAGATAAGCCTGGTGTGCATGTTCTGGAATCACCTCATTCCAGGATGGGGTTCTGCACGGTGGGAATGTTCAGTGCTTCGTGCTGAGGGTGGACCTGGCTGCCTGCCAGCCTGGCTTCTCAGTCCCAACCAGTTTGGCCAGAGCACATTAAATCAACAGCCACAGGCCTCGCTGTAAGAAAAGGGGTCGATTGAAAAAAAGCCAATAAAATAGAGATGTTAGGTAAGAAAGGAGGGGAGCTTGGGCTGAGATGGAGAACTGGGTCAGGGGCTGGGACTATAGACTTAGTAAGCAGTTTTTCAATAATCATTTACAAAGAAATGCCCTGGAGGGACATGTTGAGTAAGGTGCTCCTGCTGGGAGCCTGTAAGCTTCCTGTCTCTCCTCTGGGTGCCACTAGGGCTGTGGAGCTCTTTGGAGCGGCACCTTGGCACTCCGACGGAAGGCACGGGAGTCAGCCGGCCATGCAAAGGCCCGTGCAAAGGCCAGGCACCAGCTGCCGCTCAGGGCTTCTGCTTCGGGCTGAGCTGCTGGACAGTCTGTTCCCAGCCTCTGTTTTCTGAATTTCTTTCTTGACACTATTGGCCCCCTATGGTTTGGGCCCCTTGAGCAGCCTAAGCCCAGTAGCAGGGGCTGGAAGAGGAGGATTTTGTTTTGTTTGTTTTGTTTTTGTTTTTTTAAACCCAAACTCTTGGTTTCTATTCGGAGGCAGCACGAGCCACATGGCAGCTCTGCCCAGCTGGTGCATTCCGTCTTTGGGAAGGAGAGGCTAACCTCCAAGGCCTGAGGAGAGAACCCTTGGGGTGGGACAGAAACCTGAGACAGACACAGAAACCTGAGACAACTCTCTGAGCAGGATCTTAGGGGAACAGGCACATAAAAGGCTACAAAGACTCATCGCTAACATCACATCCACACATCTGGAAAAACCTGCAATTCCGAACCAAGAAAACCAGAAATGATTTGGGGAACGTAGGCTTAGTCCCTGAGTGACCACTCTGTGCTGAGGGGATGGAGGGTTTGGGTAAGGATAAATGTGACCCTGACTCTGCCCTGCAGAAGTCTGGGGGACATGGCTCATTCATCACAGCACGGGGAGGCCTGTGAGATGAGGCTGCAGGGAGGTCGGCAGCACAGGAGAGGAGGAAACTAACCCCGACCTGGGAATCTGGCGCTAGCATCCACATTTGGTTGAGGGCTTAATTGATTTCCCGTTGGCTAAACAGTTAACTCCTTCTCTGCTTAACACTTGGGGCTCATTTTTCTGCCCAGCTGGCCATGGATGTGCTTTTGAAAACCTACGAAGAGAAGCATTTAGGATCTTGGGCTTGCCAGCAGCTTATAGAGGAAACGTGGGGAGCATGAGAAGGATTTTGTTCTATAGGATCCCTGCCCTGGTTTCGGAGACAGCAAAGCTTAAAACCCTTTACACCGGCAGGTCAATGTCCTTGTGGGACACTGAGGATTCAGAATAAATGTTCCCATTTTATAGATGAAGAAATTGAAGACCATGGTGAAAGTTAGTGGCAAAATCACAGCCAAGCCAAGAGTCTCAACTGCCATTTTGCTCCTTTCTTTTTTTTTTGAGACAGAGTCTCACTCTGTTGCCCGGGCTAGAGGACTAGAGTGCTGTGGCGTCAGCCTAGCTCACAGCAACCTCACACTCCTGGACTCAAGTGATCCTTCTGCCTCAGCCTCCTGAGTAGCTGGGACTATGGGCATGTGCCACCATGCCCGGCTAATTTTTTCTATATACATTTTTAGCTGTCCATATAATTTCTTTCTATTTTTAGTAGAGACAGGGTCTTGCTCTTGCTCAGGCTGGTCTCGAACTCCTGAGCTCAAACAATCCACCCGCCTCGGCCTCCCAGAGTGTTAGGATTACAGGCGTGAGCCACCGTGCCCGGCCCTATTTCGCTCCCTTAAAGAATGCAAAGCATATGATCTAGAATAGCACGTTGAGATTATGTAAAAGGTGAAATTAAAAAAAAATGGAAATAAATATGTCCCATAATACCCAAGTCGTGTTAATTCTACCCTCCACATTTCCAGACAGTAGGAGGACTCTTCTTCAACTTGACTTTCACAAATGGGCGAATGGGTCTAGAGAGGGAAGATGTTCAGTGGAAAGGGACACCAAGGTGACAGCAGAATTAGAAGGCAGTAAAACACGCAGATTGAGTGCCTGGCACAAGCCTGGGCTGTGGCAGCTGTCAATACATGTTTGTTCCTTTCCTTCACAGAGGGATTAAGACCCCTGGAAGCTGGCACGGCCTCGGCACAGTCACGGTAGAGTAATGGACAATTAGGGCGTTGCTCAGATATCCATAGATAATGACACATTTGGCTTTGGATTGAGACTCTTTCCAAAGCTTTTAGCTTTATGATTTGATTGCATGATTATAATCATGTAAGCAGATAGGGGAAAAAAATCAAGAAGACACAGGGATTTGCTTCCCTCAGCATTTTTTTTTTACTGCAAGTCAAATATCTCAACTAGTTCCCTATTCTTTACCCTCTTACCTGTCCCTGGCATGTAGCTAAGTCATAGGATTGGAAACTTGGGGAGGATGGGTGCAGGAAGGTACATGACGTTTATTGAGTTTCTGCTGTGGACTAGGAACTGTGTTTAGCACATGTGCATATTATCTCGTTCTGTTTGCACAGCAGCCGTATTCTTCTTATTCTTATTCAATTTTTATAGACGAGGAAACCGAGACTCAAATTATCAAAGGTCATTTAACTAAAATACAGTGAAACTGGGACTTAAATTCAAAGCTTATGTTTTTTATATTATTTGATGCTAACTTTGTATTAGGATCAGAATATCCTGGTTCTGCGATTAATGGTGCCCATGTGAAATGCATGGTTACAGTCATTAGGAGAGAGAATAACATGCCAAAGGTGAAAGGGAAAGGAGAGAACTTTGTCTCACCCCAAACAATAATGAAACTAACATCTGTCTTGTGTGTCACGGTTTTCAACATGCTTCATATGAATTTCCCATTTTATAGCTAAGATTATAAAGCCTCAGTTTAATTTGAGGTCACACAGCCAATAAATAGCAAAACTGGGACTCGAACCCAGAACGTCTGATGTTAAATTCAGTTCTCTCACTTCAAAGGGAGAGAACATGCTTAGCCACACCGACAAAGGGAAGACTGTGGTTGAGTTTAGGAGTGAGTGCTCTGTGCGTTTGGTGACTCTGGCCAGCCTGGCTGGGTCTTCTGATGTTCACCTGTCTCTGGATGTCACTGAAGAGCCTGCCTTCCTACCTGCGTCACAGAATCACTGGGCAATACGTGAGTACATGCTGACTGAATCAATCTATCCTTGGATCTTGGAGTTGTGTAAAGACTTTGCCTGCAACCTTTCATTGGGTGCCGCGAGTCACACAGATCGAGGAGCAGAGAAACTTTCCTTAAGCCCCCATCCTCTGGGTTTTCATGTAGAAAAGTGACAGAGTTGATGGTTAGAAAAACTGGTTACAATAAAGAAAGTTCTCTACTCAATGTCTGGTTATTGTGTATTTCTGGTATAGCCTGGGAAGAAAAGAGCCAAGATACTTTAAAAAATGACAACCCTTTTGCAGCAGCCTAGGCCAACTTCTTTCTGCAAGAGGCTGCCCATTTCCCCACATCTGCAATGCCCCCTGCACTTGTTGAAACTCTTCCTGGGGCAGAGGGAAAATCGAGGAGAGGCATAAGGCTGGTGCTGGGGGCTCTGAGAGTCTCAACCTGTCATCTCTTTCACTGTTGAACTGGGATGGCAAGCCTGCACAGGCCCAGGTGGTGGCCAGCCTCCTGTGGGTCGGTCCAGAACAAGGAGCAGCATTTTGCAGAAGGTCCTTTTTCAGATTGAGAAAACCAAATCCTGATCTCCTCTTGATGATTTTACAAAAATCAAATTGCATGACAGATGCCCAGATAAACAGAAGTTTGCAATCAAAGCAAGTTCTGGGATGGAGCTGATTAGTAGAATTTTAATGGCTATTAGTTTGGTAATCACTCACCAAGAATACCTTCCAGGCAGACCAAACCCATGCATAAGTGGGCCCACACCCATGCACACCAACACCTAGTTGGCGGGTATATAAGGGGACCCTGACAATCTCCCAGCAGCAGAGTTGATTCTCCAGCCTTGACTCTTCTCAGGAACCTTCGACTTTCCTCACTGGGCAAAGGCATCATGAGTTGTCAGCTCTCGTACAAATCTCGAGGAAGAGGAGGAGGAGGTGGAGGATTCCGGGGCTTCAGCAGCGGCTCAGCTGTGGTCTCCAGTGGCAGCCGGAGATCCACTTCCGGCTTCTCCTGCTTGAGCCGCCATGGCGGTGGCGGAGGGGGCTTCGGTGGAGGCGGCTTTGGCAGTCGGAGTCTTGTTGGCCTTGGAGGGACCAAGAGCATCTCCATTAGTGTGGCTAGAGGAGGTGGAAGCTTTGGCTCCAGTGGTGGATTTGGTGGCAGAGGAGGTGGCTTCGGAGGCGGCAGTGGCTTTGGAGGTGGTGGCTTCGGAGGCGGCGGCTTTGGAGGAGGCAGCGGCTTCGGAGGCGGCGGTTTTGGTGGAAGCGGCTTTGGTGGAGGCCGCTTTGGAGGTGGCGGTGGCTTTGGAGGTTTTGGGGGTCCTGGTGGCTCCGGACCTGGAGGATACCCTGGTGGAGGCATCCACGAAGTCTCTGTCAACCAGAGCCTCCTACAGCCTCTCAACGTGAAAGTCGACCCAGAGATCCAGAATGTGAAGTCTCAGGAGCGGGAACAGATCAAAACTCTCAATAACAAATTTGCCTCCTTCATCGACAAGGTGAGTCTCCTGATGCTCAGCGATGCCTCACTTCCAGTGCTAACTGAAAAGAAGATGGCACAGATTCGTTTCCTTTAGGAGCCATTGGTGTAGCCTCAGTGGCCTGGGTTATTTGTAATTTCCAAATGGGAGAGATGCCAGCTTCGTGCATTTTCTGTAACAGTCTGCATTTAGGAATTATTTATCTCTTTGGATTTATTGTTGTGGTCTAAATAAATAATATTTAGACCAATATAGAAAATTCTGAAAATCATAGAAAAATTGATATAGGTAAGAATTGGACTGACTAGTTCAGGCCATAGGACAGCAGATTTAGTAAGACATCTTCTGAAGTAGTCTTTCCTTCCCTAGAAGTTAGTACTCCATTAGCCAAAATATCTGCTTAGGAGTGAAAAAAAGGGCTGCCTTCAAGAGACGGATTCCCAGTTTTGTGATCCATAAAGTCTTTACTGGTGTCACTTTGGAGTGTTACTGGGTTCTCTCCTATTTCAAGGCAGATGAACCTGTCCTGGTTTATCTGCCTTGAAACAGGCAGGAATTTACAAGACTCTTAAAACCAGGCTGAGGAGCCCAGCCCTCTGGTAGTCTCATACTTAGCACCCTTAGGAACAGTGCCAGCCAATGCCTGCTTTTGGTTTTCCCCAGAATTTATGGGACCTTTGCCCAAAATTCAACGAAGATGGGGAGGGACATGGCCTGGGGTCCTGGGAGCAGCTGCAAACAGAACAGTGGATGGTGAAGTAAGAGAGAGAGTTCCCTGTGTGGAGAGGGCCAGATGTAGCGTTAGGAGTCTGCGGCACTCTCCAAGTGTGCAGGCAGGGAGCTCAGGAGCTCTGCCTGGCATGATCTGGCACCCAGCTGGTGAGGATGAAGCCTTGTAGGCTTCTCTAGGTCCCAAAGCAGCACCAGAGCTGCTTGTGGTGAGCGTGACTTGCTGGCGTGAAGGATGACCTAGAGCTTACATGCTCTCCTTCTGGTCACGGCAGGTGCGGTTCCTGGAGCAGCAGAACCAGGTGCTGCGCACCAAATGGGAGCTGCTGCAGCAGCTGGATGTTGGCACCCGCACCACCAACCTGGATCCCATCTTCCAGGCGTACATTGAGGACCTCAAGAGATATGTGGATAGGCTCTCGGCGGAAAGAACGTCGCAGGATTCAGAGCTGAGCAACATGCAGGATCTTGTGGAGGATTTTAGGAAGAAGTAGGTGGCAGAGTAAACTCTGAGTGGAGATAAATTTTGAACTGAGCCATCCGGTCATCCCCCAAAAGGCACCCATCCCCCAGTTGCATTTGTGGTGATACAGCGGAGAGGCGTCTGGATCTTTGTTGATTATTTGTGAGGAAGACATCAGGGTTTTAGAGATCATATTTTTTACCTGTTTGCAAGTTAGTTCATAGAAATTTATCCTCATGTGGGATATTGTAGCTTCACTTTAGACATTTAAATAGTGTTTCATATTCCCAGAGAATGGGGCATTTTGGGTGAATCCAGTAGGAAAAGGAAAAGAAAAACAAACAAACAGGAACTAATCTGACTGATATATTATCTGGGTCCCAACAGGTATGAAGATGAAATCAACAAGCGCACAGCCGCTGAGAATGACTTTGTGACACTTAAAAAGGTGAGCAAGAGAATGTCGTGGCTGGGGGTAGGGAGAAGGGTGCTTCACCACTCCTTGTGTCTGAACACACAGGCTGGAAAGCAACTCCGAATGCAAACTGCAGTGGCTGGAGAAAGGGGTGGGACGTGTCTATGGCCTGTTCTCAGAAACAAAAGTGTCTATGCAGTTCATACTTCTGGATCCAGTTTCCAAAGATGTTCTGCATTTTTGATAGAGCACTTTCCAGCAATGACCCACTTAAAGCCTATATTGGATCATGATAAATGCAAATGCAGAAAGCACTTTATTCTTCTAAAGAGCTAAGGAAGGAATGGGGCTTTCCTTAGAATGCCTGCTTAAAGTTGCTGTCAGTTGTGCTGACAAAGATTTGAGCTAGAAGGCCAAAAGTATGGGTCCTCACCCTCCGTCCCTGGGTCCTATGGGGCCTTTGGGGGCTAATCTAGGGAAATTCAGGAGAGGTGGGATGGACAGAGAGGCTGAAAGTTGAAGACCGTGGAAGCCCACAGAGATCATTGTACCTCATTGTGGGAGCACACTGTGTCTCAAGTAGGAGGGAGAGACTGGTTGGCAAAGCTTGGTCCCATCCAAGCACTGATGGTCTGGGCGTGGGGGTGTGAGCAGCGATGGGGGCACGGAGTCACTGGCAGAGGTGCATGGTGAATTGCCCGTCAGATGGCTCACCTGGAGGTGCTTGGGATGTTAGAGAGCTACAGGGACTGGGTGGAGGAGAGTGCCCGAGAGCAGGTGGGGCCTATACAGGGATCCGTGCCAGGTGCTGGGTGGGGGGAGCATGAGTTTCACCAAAGGCCCTTGGTTTTTCCTGCAGGACGTGGACAATGCTTACATAACGAAGGTGGAGCTGCAGGCCAAGGTGGATGTGCAGAACCAGGACCTTGAGTTCCTGAAAATTCTCTTTGACGCGGTAAGGAGGCTGCTCCTGGACAGACCCCTACTTCCCAACCTTTTTAACCAAAGGAAAGTGCTTCCCAGTTGGTGAAAAGGTGATAGGAATGGGGCTTATGAACTGAATGACTTCAGCTTGCTGTCATTCCAGGTCATGGTGGCGGGGGTGCGGTTTATGGCATAAGTCTTGGGGGAGAGAAAGTTTCTTCTCTGATGTCGTAGGAAGTAAGGTTCAGGACAACTTCCCCTCCCCCATCCCCTAAATGTCCAGCTCCCCTGAGGAAGAGACCTGTCCTGTGCCCAAGATACTTCAGAGATAAAAATGCACTGCGTCTCCGATCTCCACCCCCCGCGCCCGCCAAGTACACATGCATGAGTTCTGAAACTTGAAGTAAATTTAATGTATTTGTCATAGATTGGCTTCCTTCTGGGGGCCCTTGTCATAATTGCCCTAAGTGATGAAGGCTGTTAACTAGGAGCCTCCAGAAATACAGGTACCTCTACCCACAATTCTCAGCACAACCATGGGAGAGGCCTAGGAATAGTGGGTACAATTTTGATCCCTCTCAGTGTATGCTTAGTCTGAAGTCTGCATTTCCCTAACACAGGGGAGTGGGGCCTCCTCGCTGCCTGTGGCTATGAGCAGGAAAGTCATGGCCAGACCTCCCTTTGTGTGGTAGGAGCTGTCCCAGAGGCAACAGACTATCACCGACACCAACGTCATCCTCTCCATGGACAACAACCGCAACCTGGACCTGAATGGCATCATCGATGAGGTCCGTGCCCAGTATGAGGACATTGCCCAGAAAAGCAAAACTGAGGCCGAGGCGCTGTACCACAGCAAGGCAAGTCCTGGCAGCGCAGGGAGTGTGGCTCCGTACGACAAGCTGGGGCCCGCCCCCACCCGGGAAGTGTACAGTAGATTCTTGGTGCTTTTGTCTAATGGAAGTTGGGCATCATTCCCAGGAAAGAGTGTCAAGAATGGCACCGAGTCCTTCTGGGGACGTGAGAGGGTCCCCACCTCGATGAACAAGGCCATGACATCCAGACTGGTTGGCCCTCCTTGGACCAGTGACCAGCCTTTCCTTGGCTCCAGTCAAGCTGGAACTTGGACCAGGCCATAACTTCCTTGTGAACTGTCCTCTTCTTCCTGCTTCAGTATGAAGAGCTCCAGGTCACTGCTGGGAAACACGGAGACAGCCTGCGAGAGATCAAGACGGAGATCAGCGAGCTGAACCGCGTGATCCAGAGGCTGAAAGGGGAGATCGCCCACGTGAAGAAGCAGGTGAGGCTTGGTCCTGCGCTTCATCCAGTCCAACTGGAGGCTGGGGCGCCAGGTTGTGCCTAGGTGCGTGTGAGTGGGTGTGTGTGAGAGACAGGAGAAACTGGCAAGCTATAATCTAGCATATATTGATCCCAAATTCCCCCCCCCTTAACATAATTTAAGGCTTATAACAATTTTTAGGGTGGTCCTAAGAGACATTCTAAAGTAAGGATGGGTGAAGGGAAAGAATTGTGTTCTCTTGTTTACGTGAATAAAAAGGAGCAACGACAAAGAAAGCAAAAGTCAGTTTGATTTGCTGTGGATTGTCGATGTGGCTTCCCCTTTGTGCGTGGCACGGCCCCTAGGCACCAGCTGACTGAGTTAATGGTGGGGCAGTGGGTGCTGGACAAGCTGGCCTGGGTTTGGACATTGGCTCTGGAACAGAGAATGTGGGCAGAAAGTCGACTCCGTCGGCAGCAGGAGTTCTGCAAAGCAGCCCATTTCCAGTGTTTTTATGTACATCTGTGAAATGGGATACTGGTTCTGGCCCTGTGTGGTGAGGATCAAAGGGTGTTACAGGGAAAGCCTGGGGGTCCAGTCAAAGGTGATTTGGGAAGGAGATGCCCCAGAGACAGCAGCAAGTCTTAGCACAGTTGTCTGTGACTTGCATTAACTTGGGAGACCCAGCACTTCCAGGGCCAGTGATTCTGGCTTCCCACACCCTGAGCACCTCCGCTCCTTGTACCCCTCTGCCAGGCAGACTCCCTTCTGTACAAACAGAAATCTCTGCTTGCCTATAGTGTAAGAGTGTGCAAGATGCCATCGCAGACGCTGAGCAGCGTGGGGAGCACGCCATCAAGGACGCCAAGAACAAGCTGATCGAGCTGGAGGAGGCCCTGCAACAGTCCCGGGAGGACCTGGCCCGGCTGCTGCGCGACTACCAGGAGCTCATGAACGTGAAGCTGGCCCTGGACGTGGAGATCGCCACCTACCGCAAGCTGCTGGAGGGCGAGGAGTGCAGGTGGGGGCACTGGGAGGGGACAAGGGCACTCTGGTTTGCCCTCTTCCTCCTAGAGCCAGGGCTGGAGGCCGAGGTGGGGAAGGCAGAGGCCGGGGCAGGGCCTCCCGGCTGCTGGGAGCTGACGTCCTCTGTGTTCCCCAAGCACAAACCCAGCACACAAAGCTTTAGTGTAGAGTTGCACATTTACCAATGTGAAATGACTCACAAGGCATATTAAATTAAATCAAGCAATATGCTAAACATCCTGGTCTTTTCTGAAAGTGAAAACAAAATGATGTGAAAGGCCGGGCGTGGTGGCTCACGCCTGTAATCCTAGCCCTCTGGGAGGCGGAGGCGGGTGGATCGCTGGAGGTCAGGATTTCGGGACCAGCCTGAGCAAGAGCGAGACCCTCGTCTCTACTAAAAACAGAAAGAAATTATCTGGCCAACTGAAAATATATATAGAAAAAATTAGCCAGGCATGGTGGTGCATGCCTGTAGTCCCAGCTACGTGGGAGGCTGAGGCAGTAGAATGGCTTAAGCCCAGGAGTTTGAGGTTGCTGTGAGCTAGGCTGATGCCATGGCACTCACTCTAGCCTGGGCAACAAAGCGAGACTCTGTCTTAAAAAAAAAAAAAAAAATGACGTGAAAACAGGTTAGTCCTGGACAGTCTGGAAGTTGGACTCTAGGTCTGCAGGGTGAGTGGCCTCTTCTCCCTGCCCTGTGTGCAGGGGAGACTGTGTGTGGGAACGTGCTGACTAGCTGGGACATGCTTATCAGAACAGGTGACAGTCCCAGTTCTGTGCAGGTTTCTGGAGAAACAAACAGAGCCATTTGCTAACCTTCAAAGAGGGACCCTTTGAGACCTTTGTCAGTGCTACTGGCATCTTTGGTAACTGAATCTGGCTGAAGCAACTGGAAGGGGAAGAGCTGCCCCAGGCCATCAGCAAGCCAGGACGACAAAGAGGGAGCAGCTGTTGTTCTGTGCCTATCGGAGAGGCGATGCCTCCTGGCTCTAGCTTGTGAGAGAAAGGGGGACGGTGTTCAGTTGGCACAGAGGCGGATGGGGCGGGAGGGAGGAGTAGGGGGCGGTACAGAGCCACAGTTCTGAATTGGATGCTCAGTGCATCATTTCTGGTGTGTCACGGATTCTGAATAACAGACTCTCTAAGATGGATTTAAATATAAAAGTGGGTTGCAAAGTCCAAAGTGAACTTGCTTTTCAATCACTTTGGATCAACAGTGCAACTCTTCATTTTCTAACAGAGAAAAAAATTGACCTGGATTGAGATGCAAGGCTGTGCATAAATGTGGGGTCTGTTGCCCTGTCTGTGATCTGGCAGACACAAGAAAGTTGGATCCATGAGGCCCGGCTGGCTGGTTTTCAGGGCTAAACTGCACATTTGTAGGTGGAAGTTGTAAAACAACTTGTATGCAGAACCTGAGTGCTCTGCCACACGTTATTTTCTCCCTCTCTCCCTGACAGGATGTCTGGAGACCTGAGCAGCAGTGTGACCGTGTGTAAGTAGTGGAGTGTGGTCCTGTAATGTGGGGTGGAGGCAGGTGGAAGTCAAAAGTTTTGTGGTAACACCCTCTCTCTCTGCAGCCGTGACAAGCAGCACCATTTCTTCAAATGTGGCATCCAAAGCTGGCTTCGGGGGCCAGGGTTATGGAGGTAGAGGGTCCAGTTCTGGTGGAGGAGGCGGCTACAGCTCTGGAAGTGGCAGTTATGGCTCTGGAGGCAGAGGGTCCAGCTCCAGAGGTGGTGGTGGAGGAGGCTCCGGCTCTGGAGGAGGATACGGCTCTGGCGGTGGCTCTGGAGGAAAATACGGATCCGGAGGTGGCTCTAGGGGAGGTTCCAGCTCTGGAGGAGGATACGGCTCTGGAGGAGGATATGGCTCTGGAAGTGTCTCTGGAGGCGGCGGCTCTGGCGGTGGCTCCAGAGGGGGCTCCAGCTCTGGAGGAGGATACGGCTCTGGAGGTGGCTCCAGAGGGGGCTCTGGCTCTGTAGGGGGAGGCTCTGGCTCTGTAAAGGGTGGTTCTGGCTCAGTTGAAGCTTTTGGTTCCAGCGTGACCTTCTCTTTTAGATAAAGATGGGGTCCCCCCGATTCTTCCACTCCAGAATGTAGAAGCCTGTCTCTGTACCTCTAACTGACAGCAGGTCAAATTTTATCATTTACTTCTGATGGCATTTTGGGGAAAAATGATGCCCACATACAGTTTTTGAAAGATTTTCTTTCCAAATCAATTAGAGCAGTGGCATCCACTGTGTTCTGTGGAAGAGTCTGCGCTGTCTAGGTCTGTGCTTTCAGCTGTGCCCCACTCTCCCCCGCATGCCTCCCTCCTTGCGTTGCCTGCTTGGCAGTGCTCCTCCAGACAGGTGTTCTGCCGAGGACCGCAGGGCAGCCTGCCAACGCCACCTCCAGGGCTGCGCCCTTCCCCTGCCGTGCCCGGGGGACCGTGTTTCTGTGTGCATAGTTGCTCTTGTCCACTCTGCCTTTGGAAGTGCTGTGGTCTGGGTGTCTGCACAATAAACTTCATTTGCAACTCATGTCGCGTGGCGTCTGTGTGGTGTCCAGCCTTGGCAGGAGCGGTTGGCCGCAGGAAATGGAGTTTGGAAATGATAAAAGAGGGCTCCAGCGTGAGGCCGTCCCCCTGAGGGGGCCAGGGGGTTTGCCTCCAGGAGGATGGAGCTGGCCAGCCCTGGAGCCAGTGGATGGGTGGGATGGTCTCAGAAAGCATTGACCAGACTTGGGGGCTGTGGCGTTGCCAGGAGGGGCTGGGAGGGATTTGTGGCAAACTCTTTCTCCAGGAAAACACCACTGTTTTTGAGAAGCAGTTGCCCACAGACTCTGCTGCTCCTTTTCTGACAAGAGCTTTGACCTGAGGTCACTTGTCCTCAGCTGAGCCCCTGGGCACCCACCCAGGCTGTCTGCTGCACGACAGAGGTCATGGCCGCCCGTGGTGCTCCCAGCCAGGCGAGGGGAGGACAGCTGGGAAGCGTCTGGAGGGCGGGAAAGTGGCCTTCCAGAGCGTCCCGCTCCCATCAGAGCAGCCCCACCGCGCTCGGCAAGTAAAGGACCTTTCTCCTCCCCGTGCCCAGCAGCCCTCAGGAGCCCTTCCTGGGGACATCCCAGTTGAGTGGCCTTCTGTGCATGTGAGGACAATGTCAGCCCCTTCCCCAGAATGGCCCTGTCACCTGAGGGGGGCTCCCAGCGAGTGCAGGAATGGCTGGGCAGGTGGGGCTGGGCCCTTGGTGTTGGTGATAGCCTGGCCCAAGTGGCCGGAATGGGAGATGGTAGCTTGGTAGGGTCGGGTTGAGCTTCACATGTGTGGTGTTCAGATATGGCAGATATGGCTTAAAACAACTTGGAAAAGAATCCTGAGGCTCCTCTTTTCTTTCACTCCACCCCAGCTTTAAAGGCGTGGTAAAGCCTCGGTGGAGTCCGTGACCCTCTTCCTGCTTCCAGAGGTTGCAGGGTGGCTTTGAGAACAGACAACAGTTGCCTCCACCTGCCTCCAGACCAGCCGGCCAGGGTTGAGGGTGCTGGGCAGGAAGAGCTCCGCAGGCTGCAGGTGGCAGGTGGCAGTGTGTGAGGCTGAGCATTCCAGGGTGACCGGCTGCTCAGAGGAGGGCCCTGAGAACTGCCCAGGCCTTGGCCGGGTAGAGAGGGCTGTGGACGGAGGGTGCAGGCTGGGAAGATGAAGTGTGGGGGCCCGGCTGCTTTAGGGTGCACACATCCTGTAAACGCAGACACAACCTCAAATTGGGACTAGTGTCCCAGACACTTGGGGCTGGAAGGGAGCATTAGCAGTCACTGAATTTGAACTTTTCATTAAGGTGAGAAAGCAGGTAAGGCCCAGGGTGGACAGAGAAACCAGGCCTCCGCCTTTTCATTCCTGCACTGTTCGAAGGCTTTGGGAACCCTGAGCAGTTCTAGTACCTCCCCGAGGGGAAGAGAGGCGAGGCAGGAAAGGCGGCAGCTTTTATTCCCAGCGGCTTTAAGTCCTGAGACTGTCCGTGGTCTGAGCCTCCAACCCCTTCTACGGTTCCCAGCCTCCCACCCGAGACACCATAGCCCTTTTCTCAGATCCACCCAGACACGTGCTACTTTTGTGTTGGACTCCAGCAGCAGAATTAGCCTGGTGCATTATTAACTCGGCGGGATGCAGGCCTGAGACACTCCAGAAATCCGGCTCTAAGCAGGTAATGGAGTGAGCGGCACCTCTGGAGAGGGGTTCTCCCCTCCCTCCCAAGTGTCCTAGAATAGTCCAGCACCTGGGTCACACCCCTCCCACTGGAGCCCTCTGCCCCTCTTCCTCCAAGTCGGTAATTGACTTGTTAGGTCCTGGGCTTCAAAAAGGACCTGGGCACAGGCAGAGGGCTTTATGAGCTCTATTTCTAGAGAAGTGGGCTAAATATTCACATTCTCATGATGCTGGGGGATATCTGGGACACCCTCTTTATCACCATTCCCTCTCTTTCCCTGTCTGTGAGTTCTGGTGTGAATTCCAATAAACATTTTTCTCCTCTTCACTGAGCTCTTGCTTTCCTGTCAACTCAAATGAGTCCCGGGACAGCTCACCTCCTGCAGGAGGCCCCCACCCCCCGCGTGGAACACCCAATTCCTCCTCGCCTTGCTGTGAAGGGGGAAGGCCTGGCCCTGGGAGTGAGGACACTTAAACGCTGGTCCTCATCTTTGGGGGAATTGTGGTGTGACATTGGACAAGTCATTTCTCCTGTCTAGCCTTGATTTCTGCATCCGTTTAAAGGGGTGGAAGAGATTGCCTCTACAGATCCTTCCAGCTCTGATGAAAAGGACCTTGTCTGTGCCCCTGGGTCAGTTAGTGCTCATTGCTGAAGCCCGTCAGCCTCCCGGGGGATTTGGGACACATTCAGGAGGCCCCTGGAGACCCTGTGTGTGGATGGGTGTGAGCACTTGAGGCTCAAAATTGTTTCGTTCTAGTTCAGTAAACGCCTGTTGGGCAATGCTGTGGGCAAGGTACTGCACGTGGCTGTGAGGGCGGTGCCAAGATACACCAAACCGTGCATCCTGCTGGGAGTTTGCAGTCTCGTTAGATGGATGAGAAATTGGCAAACGGTTATTACCATAAGGCAGAATGCAATTAAGAGCTACTCTGGGAGTAGTAGTGTGCACTAAAATCATCTGGGGTGCTTATTAAAAATGTACATTCTTGGTTCCAGCCTGCACCCCGCCCCCAGGGTTTCCACTATAGAGGATTGGGGTGGAACCTGGAAATCTGCATTTTAACAAGCTCCTGGGTGATTCTGATGCTGGTGACGCAAGGACCGTGTTTTGGGAATCACAGATAGAGCGGCTAAGGGAACAGGCTGCACAGTGGGGCCAATTCCTGGCACCTCGGAATTTAGTAGGCATAAATAAAAAATCAAGTTTTATTTTATTTATTTATTTATCAAAAAATAAATAAAAAAATCAAGTTCAGATAAAGGAATGTGTGACCTTGGGCAAGTTATTTAACAATTCTGAGCCTTGACTTACTCATTTGTAAAGAGATAACAACAATGCCTTCCTCACAGGGCTGCTGGGAAGGTTATATACTGTAATAAATGATAAATGTTTACTATAGGGACCTGTGCCATCATAAGCATGCAGTATTATTATTATTAAGTTATAGACAGTATTGCAGGACTGGGGAAGGCTTCATGGATGAGATAACTTTACATCGGGCACTGAAGGATATGTGGGATTTATTAAAAATGCTAACAATTCTACATAAACTCTTTCAGAAGACAGAAGAGGAAAAAATACCTTCCATCTTCTTTTATAAGGCTGGCATTACCCAGATACTAAAATCAGACAAAGATATTATAAGGAAAAAAACTAAAGACTGACATCCCTTATGAACATAGATTCAAAACTTCTCAAGAGGATATGCACAAATTTAATCTAGAAATATAGAAAAAGGGTAATACATCATGACCATGTAAAGTTTATCCCAGAAATAAAAAGCTTATTCAATATTCAAAGAATTAATTAGTGTATTTACCATATTGACATATTATAGAAGGAAAAAACATATGACCATCTCAATAGATTTAAGATATTAACAAAATTCTATATCCATTCATGATAAAAACAAACAAACAACAAAAATCTCTTAACAAACTAGGAGTAGAAGGGAACTTCCTTGCCTGGTAAAGGGCATCTATGAAAGCCTATAGCTCACTATTTGCTGGTGGAAGTCTTAATGCTCTTCCCATAACATTGGGAACAAGTAAAGATATCTGCTGTCATTACTTCTAATTCAGCATCACAATGGGATTCCTAATAGTGCAATAATGCAAGAACAAGAAATAAAATCATATAGATGGGAAGGAGGAAACAAAACTAATTTTATTCATATATGATGTGATTGTATATGTAGAAAGTCCTAAAGCATCTTACTGGTCAATGTATTCCTGTATTGAGAAAATCTTGATTTATACAGATAGATGAATGCAAATGGTAACAATATTTGGAACTAATTGGTCTTTAAATCTCTGATTACTTTTCATTGAAGGAGAAATGGCAGGAGAAGCTTTAGTTCAAAGTCTGCAGAAACATGAGCTAGTTTAGTGCATTGTTGAACTCCAGTGAATTAAACTTTACTGTGGATCACATTTGAATGCACATACTGTTTATTTTAAATTCAACTTTAATGAAGATTAATTTATATACAATAAAATGCATTATATTACATTTTAAACATATACCTCAATTTTTAAAAAACAAATCCATATAGCCTTATAACTGCTATCACAATAACTATATAGAACACTTCCACCACTCCAATAAGTTACCCTATGCCCAGGCAAATTTTGATGTACTTCTTGTCACTATAGATTGGTTTGTCTGTTCTAGGATTTCTTCAAATTGAGTGTGTGGTTTTACATTTCCACCAGCAACATATGAGAGTTCCAGTTGCTCCAGCTTCTCTCCAGCACTGAGTGTTGTCAGTCTTTTACATTCTAAGGGGTGTATATATGTCTCATTGTAGTTTTAATAGCATTTTTCTGATGACATGTCATGTTCAGCATCTGTTTTTGTTCTTACTGGCCTTTTGTACATCTTTTAGGAAGGGTATCATCCAATCTTGTGTAGATTTTTATTGGATTGTTTGATATCTTATTATTGAGTTGCAGGAGTTCTTTGTGTATTCTGAATAACAATCATTTGTCAGATATATGTATTGTCAATATTTTCTCCCAGTGTGTGGATTGTCTTTTAATTTTCTTAATGGTATCTTACATGCAACAGAAGTTTTTAGTGTTGATGAATACTATTTTATCAATTTTTCTTTATAGTTTGGGCTTTTTGTGTTCTAAGATTTCTAATGTGTAATGGTCACATTTTCTCCTAGAATAAAACTTTATCCTAGAAGTTTTATAATTCTAGAGTTTACATTGAGGTCTATGTCCCATTTTGAGTGGATACTTGGGTATGGTATAAAATAAGGATAAAAGTTCATTTTATTCCTTCAAGTTGATATCCAGTTGTTTGAGTACAAGTTGGTCAAAAGGCTATTGCTTGCTTGTTGAACTACCTTGGCAACTTTGTTAATATCAAATCAGCATATATGTGTGGGTCTATTTCTGGACTCGTTATTCTGTTCCATTGATCAGTGTGTCTAGTCTTAATATTTCTATAGTAGCTTGACTAAGTCTTGAAAAGAGATAGTATAATTCCTCCAACTTTCTTCTTTTTAAAAATTATCTTGGATATTTTCAGTCCCTTGAATTTCCTTATAAATTTTAGTATCAGTTTGTCAATTTCTATCAAGAAATATTGCTGTTTTAATTGGAATGGTGTTGAATCTATAGATCAGATGAGGAGAATTGACATTTAAGTATCTTGAGTCTTCCAGTCTATGAACATAGTATATCTCTTCATTGCTTTAGGTCTTCCTTAATTTTTCTCAGCAATGTTTCATAATTTTCAGCATACAGTCCTTATATATATTTCGTTAAATTTATCCTTAAGTATTTCATGTGTTTTATACTGTTGTAAATAGCATTTAAAATTTTTAATTTGCTACTTATTTGTTGCTCATATATAGCAGTAGGTAATTTTTTTCCAAATATCCATTGTGGCAGAGCATTAGGAACTACTACAGTTTTCTGTGCAAGGTGTGAAGGAAGATGAAGCCAGGAACCTACTGGAATGGATGGAACAGGGAGGCCCAGAGGAGGGCATTGCAAGATGCACAAGGGAGAGGCTGAGAGCAGAGAGAGGTCTTGGGTACCCACTGCAGCAGGCATTCTTTGCCTATTTAGACTAAAATTTCTTTAAAAATAGGAGAATATTTTCTCAAGTTCATGACCTTCCACAGAGCTTGATCCAGGGTGAAATATGCCTGGGATACTCAAGAAAAATTTTATG
Organism: Eulemur rufifrons; assembly: GCF_041146395.1. Classification (NCBI taxonomy): domain Eukaryota; kingdom Metazoa; phylum Chordata; class Mammalia; order Primates; family Lemuridae; genus Eulemur; species Eulemur rufifrons. The sequence goes on along the minus strand of NC_090998.1, from coordinate 41,154,982 downwards.
AAAGTGATTTTTTTTTAAGTGATGACTTTCACTAGAATCCCAGACTTGCCTAAAAAGGAAGAGGAACAAAATAGTGGTGATTGCACAATTACGTTCTGCCTCTGCTAGGGAACCCTCAGTCCCTCCTCCTGTCACTATTGTCAGAGTTGATCTCTTTGGCCTTGACTTGGTCTGTCCTCTCCCCCTGGTCTCACTCTCCCCCTCCTGGTTTTCTGTAACCCGGCTCAGACTCCTCTTTCCTAAGTCTCTTTAGTGGAGCTAGTGGGGTGCCTGCCCTATCTCTATGAAGACCACCCTCTCTACCTGCTCCCTCTCCTCCCCTGAAACCTGCTCAAAGTTCACCACCTTCAAGCAGGGATCCCAATCTGTGTCTCTTCAGCATTTATGGATTCAATTCAACATTTATGTATTGAACTCTCAAATTAATCAGACTTGGTTCAAATTCGGTCTCTACTTCTTAACTAGTTGAATCATATAAGGAAAGCACTTAATCTTTTAAACCTTAGTTTCCACTTCTAAAAAGTGAAGATAATATTGGTAGCCACCTCATAGTGCTGTTGTGAGGATTAAAGGAGATTATCTCTGTAAAGCACTTAACACGGTTCTGAAACACAATAATTGGGTAATAAATGTTGTGTATGCTGCTGCTATTGCTGCTGCTGGGAAAAAATGAGAACTTAGATATTTATCTTTGTAAAATGTCAACAGCAAAAGCTAACATTTGTTTCCATTCCCCTGAACAGTTTATATGACACCCTGGTTATGTAGCAAGGATGGGTCTCATTATCAACCCATTGGACAGATAACAAAACTGAGGCTGAAAAGCCCACAGTCACAAAACCAGGAAGTGGTGGAGCTAGCATTGAAAACCATGGCTGTGGGTCTTACATTGCACATCATTTCCACCATACCCTACTCCAGTTTCCTCCTTTGCCTGAATCTCCGCCCTGTGACTGGGTTGGGGGTGCTCACACAGTGGTTGGGGCCTCATGCTGAGGCCTGGCTGAGCAGGGAAGGTGCCAGATTATAGGGTGGGGGAGACATTTCAGCTTCTCAGCCTGGGTCCAGAGAAGAAGACCAACTGAGAGAAGTCACCGAACCCTGCAGGAAGCTTGTGTTACCTCATAAGTGACGTCTGTCAGGTCTGCAGCCTCAGCAGAAGGAGGAGAATAAGGGGCTGCTAGTCAATGTGGTAGACTGCATTTTCATGCCTGGATAATAGGTAGACAAGAGAAGCTTGAGCCCAGAATATTCCCTCAGGCAGTTGGCCCAAGAGTTATGGAGTGGCCAGAAGAAGGGGTCAGTGTCCTTGGCCTGCGAGTGTTTCCTGAAGGCAGAGCTGTTTCACCTCCTGGCAGAAGAGTTTAAAGCCTGGTGGAGCTTGACTGCTTTTGTTATAAAAATATCACCCATTCATTATTTCAAACTAGGAAAAACAGAAAGATGAAAAATTTAAAAATCAACCATTACACGAAACAACCATGGTTAACATTTTGATATATTTTCTTTTCAAACGTGTTTTTCTAAAGTATTTAGCTTTAGTCGGTTAACAAAAAAATATAGCTATTCTCTTCTTATATCTCCAGTCTTATCCTAAGCCTTCTTTTCTGTGCCTAGGCTTTAGTCATACTGAGTATTCAATTTTGATTTCTCTTTTTCTCACTTAACATTAAAATAGAATTTTTTTGTTTACATAAACCCTGTAATTTTTGTTATCTCTGTAATATTCCATTGGGGGACATAGTTAACTATTCCAAATTCTTTTTGTTTTTTTTTTTGACATTTGTTTTAGGCAGACAAGTATACTGTATATATTTTTTTTGGTAGGGAGGTAGAAGCTATTCCCACCAACTATAGAAAATTCTGAGGGGGTCTCTCTAAATCACCATTCTTTCTAGATATCAGTTTCTAATTCATCAGTATCTCTGTCCTAAGGCTCCCGGGAGACCTATCTTGGGTTTCAATACTACTCTGGTAGAAACTGAAAGTGTTGAAATACCAACAATTTTAGAAAACACCTACCTGAGAGCTTTTTGGGTATAACTGCACACGCCTCATATTGCTGAGGTTAGCAGATAGTTGATAGATAACAAATAAGAAAACCCAGCTAAATAAGCAATAAATATGTGACAGACTATTCTCAAGCAGATGAATGGCATTTTTTATTTTCTTGTCACTTTCAGCTTCAGGGGAGCTAAACTCATGAATTTGTCTTTGGTCAGCTGCTGCTCCAGGAGACGAACAAGGGGGGCCCTGTGCATCCCAGCAGGGACACACCGAGACATCTTCCCACATCACGGTGTCATTCATTGTCCTTGGGTCACCATGAGCATGCAGGTCTATGCTTCGAGATACCAGAGCAGAGATTTCAGCGGTGTCTCAGCCACTCTGCCCGGAGGGTGCTGGAGGGGGCAAGGAGCTCCCTTTCGGTCTGTAGGAGTGGTTGCCGCTAACCAGGCTATGCTGGGCCAGGAGGTTTCAGGAGCCAGAGTTTCGCTGGCCTTGGGGGAAGCGAGGGCATCTCCACCAGTGTAGCCAGAGCCTGGGCCATGGTGGCAGTTGGGGAGCTATGGGGAGGGACATTTGGGGGTGGGCTTTGGCCTTGGTGTTGGTTTTGGGGGGCTTGAATCTGTAGGTCTTGTGGTCTTCCCTGGCATCCGGGAAGTTGTAACAAATGGAAGCTTGTTGGAGCCTCTGGATGTGAAAATTGACCCTTAGGTCCTGGACCCAAAGGTCCAGGAGTGAGAGCAGATCAAGAAACTCAACAAGTTTGCCTTCTTCATTGACACGGTGAGCGCTCACGCCTGGAGGCCAGAAAGCCAGGGCTGCATAGCTCCAGGGACCTACTGAAAGGTCCGTTTGCCACGATGGAAGTGTGCCTCATGGCGACTGCACTGGACAGTACAAATCTAGGATGTCTGAGGCCAACTAGCTTAGTCTCGTGTCTTGATGCTGGCCCTGGTGGAAGGTGCCCACTTTGTTTTCCATGTTCTCCAAACCTCTTCAGAAGACTGCGTCTGAGTCCCAGCAAGTAATAGGGACAAACAACTTCTATCACAGCATGCAAGCATTGAACAGACGCCAGAATCAGTCGTCACTCTTGCCAGGCCAGCAGAGACTTCTCAAGTCCATTACAGCTGCCCCTGGGCCTGAGTGCTTCAACTTCCTGTGTCCAGGTGTAGCTCCTGGAGCAGCAGAACCAGGTGTTGCAAACCAAGTGGGAGCTGCTGCAGCACCTGCATGGCAGCTCCTACACCACCAGCCTAGAGCCCATCTTCAAGGGCTACATGAGCAGCCCAGGCAGCAGGTGGACCAGCTCATGGCAGAGAAAACCGGGTCAAGATGCAGGATGAAGAGATTGCTTAGAGGAGTAAGGGGAGGCTGAGGCCTTTGCCAGACCAAGGTGAGCATCTGGAGAAGTGTCCTTGCTGGGTTATACCCAGAGGAGTGAGTTGAAGGATCCCCTCCTTCCACCAGCGGGGGTTTGTGAAGTCCATGCACTGGACATGGACTTGTCGGAGTCTGGTGAGACGGCACACTCACACGCAAGTTACAGGAAGCACATTTGTTACTACACAGAGAGCAGAAGCCTAGGATTCATGCCAGCTAGTCCCTAAGGCTCAGAAAAGCTGCCCAGGGTGGATGGAGTCACATGCCCCACTTGTACCACAGCTGGGGAACCCTGAAAGGAGCCTGCCCAGGGTCGGATACCCCAGGGCACTGTGAGTCACCAGGCTCAAGTGTTGAAGGACGTTGCATTTCTAGGGGAAACCAGGCTGCTCTGGTCAGTACCCCCTTATCTCAGGATATTGCATTCCCAGAACATTCTGCAGTTATTTTCGAGAACCACAAGCAAGAAACGGGGGAGAACTGGGTTGGTCCAAGGCCACCCAGACAAGTGACCTGTAGGGTGGACCTGCTCCATTTGCCCTGTGGTTGGGAGGGTTGCCTGCCCTCATGTCCTGTCCTAAAGATTAGGTGAGAGGACCACCTGTGAAAGCCTTTGGCTAGGCCACTGGAAGTCACTAGGGCTCTGGCTTGCTGGGGACCTGCCAGTCCTGAGTCAGGGGAGCTGTTCCAACTCTGTAGACTTTGGCACAATGACAACACCAGCCCAGTCAGCTCCCCGTTCCATGGACCATGGTGGCCAATGCTGCCACTCAGACTGGTTTCCTTCCACCTGTATACAATCCCCATTGCTTTCCCACCTCTGTGGTCTATGGAGCTACATCCCAGCCTTCCTAACACTCACCTGAATGGAGCATGATTTAAGGTGGTTCTTTGGCAGAAATAATAATTCTAGGTCCACACTTAAAATAGTGGGTGACTTCCGTCCATTGTGAATTGTCTGTTATGATCTCTTTCTTCATGGTCTGACTGGAAAAGACAGACCATGTTTGTATTCTTGCTCAGCATCTGGCTAGGTGATGTGTGATTGTGGTATAACCATGCTGTGAAGGAAAGTTTTGTTTTCTCCACCAGACTATACACTCCTAGCAGACAGGAATATAGCTCCCCTGTTTGTTGGTTTTGGCCACAGTGACCAGACTGGGCAGGACCTACAAGTCCTGGTTGAACAAGGCAGACGGTCTGGGCTGAGGAGCCCTGGGGTGAGGTGTTGGCTCTCCCTGGGCTGCCTTTTCACGCTTGCCTTTTCCTGGTTCCGGTGCCAGGAGCTCCAGGTCACTGCTGCAGGGAAGGGTCATGACCTCAAAGTCATCAAGATGGAGATCAATGAGCCAAACTGAGCCATCCAGAGACTTCAGGCAGAAATCACCAAACTCAACAAATAGGCGGGGCACCAACCTGGCAGTGGCAGCCACTGGGGAATGGGGTTTAGGTTGTTCTTTTCTACTTTTCTGTATTCTCAGGCGTTCCACAATAAATGGTGCTATGAGGGTGAAGGAGAGAGAGTACAGGAGTGTGGGTAGGTACCTGGTTGCCTGTGCTGTAGTCACTGCCTGCTGCTGGCCCTTGGCAGAGCACTGTCCTGCAAGATGCCATCCTGGAGGCAGAGCAGAAGGGCGAGGCGGCCCTCAAAGATGCCCAGGACAAGCTGGCAGAGGTGGAGGCCACCTGCACCAGGCTAGGGAGGACCTGGCTCGGCTGCTGTGCGACTACCAGGAGCTGATGAGCCTGAAGCTGGCCCTGGACGTGGAGCTCGCCACCTCCTGCAAGCTGCTGGAGGGTGAGGAGTGCAGGTGGGTGGCCCAGAGGGGACAGGATGGGCGAATGTCCTCATTGCTCTGTCACCGTATGTGGTCTCTGCCAGGCTTCCTATCTGTATGATGGGGCGGTGCATTAACTCATTCACTCCCAAAATGCTGCCTGAGCTTCGTTCAGCAAAGGTGTCCAGTCAGGGCCTTTGTCCAGAGTACATGTGGCCAGCAGCGGCCTGGCCCTGAGTGCTGCAGCCCTTGACTCTGAACTTTTCCTCTCTTGGACAAGAGGGAAGGGTGGGGGGATTTCTGTGCCTTTGGGAAAGGCAGAGAGCAGAGGCATAGTTTTCCTTAGCTTCACCCAGCCCAGGCATGGCTAGATGGACCCCAGGCTGGGAACAGATTGGGGGCACATGGGGCAGAGGGGCCTGGAGAGGCATGAGTAGTCGTGCTGGTCCAGGAGCAGTGGCAATGGGGCGACCGTGGGTGGACAGGTGAGCAGGTGCAGCGATGGAGGTCGGCTGCCCTCGTCACTCCATGTGGGGTTTGATGCTATCCCAGAGTGAGACTGAATGTGAAAGAACACACAGACCTGGGGCATCCTTTCCTCTGGACATTGGTCTCCTCTGACCCCTGTCAGAGGATTGACTGATTATTCTGTTTTCATGCCAACAGGCTATCTGGAGAAGTTGCCAACAGCATGCACTACTGGAAGTAGCTGGGGGAGTCTCCTCTGCTGGCCAGTCCGGGAGCTGCCCCTCCCTGTTCTCTGTGAGTCAGGGCAAGGGGCCTTCAGCTAGGAGGCCGGGTCCCAGGGCTCTGACCTCGCTCTGTAGGCACGGGCTGTGTGGCCTGGGACAGGCACCTGTGGTGCTGCCAGGTGCCTGTGGCATGCAGGACGTCACCTTGCCTCCAGGTGGAGGGAGTGGAGACCCTGTCCTCAGGCCCCTCTCAGGCTAGAGTGGGGGATGGCCCAGACTGGTGGGTGGTGCAGGAGCTCTGGCATGGTGGCTACTGTTCAGCAGGATGCCCTTCAATGCTGTGTGAGATGGGTGTCAGGATGTAGAGGGGTGCTGGGATGCTGGAGTGCCCAGAGCTGCCCTGAGCCTCCCTCTCTGTCCCCCCACACTGGTGTCAAGCACCGTCTCAGCTTTTGGTGCCACTGCATCTGGCTTCAGCTCAGGGGGCAGAGTCTCTTCTAGCGGAGGCAGCATCCTCAGAGGACCCGGCGCAGCTTCTGGGTCTGTGTCCAGGGCTGTGGGGTCCTCAGGGCCCAGTTGGAGCATCTGAGGGTCCAGATCTCAGGCCTGGAATTCCAGCACTGGTTCTGGCTTGGGAAATGCGGAGACCCATTCATCGGGAGTCCAAGGCCCCAGGTCAGGGCACAGAATCCTGGGGGTGTCCTCCCAGAGGCAAAGGCCAGTCTTCCGGCCTGCTCTCGGCCTGATCTCTCCCGGCCTCCACCTACCTGAGTGTTTCACAGGGCACACACCTGCTCTGGCCCTACCCACAACTCTTTATTTTCTTTGGCAATTTGGAGGTGGGCACCTGGGTCAAAACAAATTCTATTTCTTTCCCTCTCCCTGCCATACGTCCAAATGTCGGGCCTCATGGGAAACCCTTCACGTGGAGGCTCAATGGGCCTCCAGGGCGTGAGTCACCCCCTGCGTCTCCCTGCACCCTCGTAGTGCTCTTAGCCCCCACCGTCTCCTTCCACAGTGCAGACCCAAGAGCTCTTCCATCTCCGGTCCTGAGCGAGGGCATGCGTGAGCACCCCTCTGCTATTATTACTACCAATCCTCAGTCACCCACCTTAATGGATGTCAGCCATGACACCGATAATCTGCCACCACGGTTTAGCAAGAACATGTTTTTACGATTTTATAAAGCCCTGTATGACCCATTTGGGGGCATAAGGATGCTCTGCCTCCCATGGATTCACAGAGCCTGGGTGGTCGCCAAAGGGAGGAGAGAAGATCCACGGGGACCTGGAGGGTGAGTTTGTGCCAGCCTGGCCCCGCCCCGTTCCCCTAGAAAGCCAAGGAGGACTCTCTACCTGGAGGGACACGTGAGAGTGCGCTGAGTTCAGGTGTCTCCCCTTCTCCAGGGATGAGGATAAAAACGTAACAGAAGCAACTATGTCTCAGGGACCACAGTGCGGCAGAGTCCAGTTTGCAATAACATCCAGTGTGACCTGCTGGGCTAGAAGGGTTATGAACAGAGCCTTGAGCTCCACTGTTTATGGAAGAGATCTTGAATCCTATTTTGTTTTAAAGAATTGACTATTCCCCCCCCTCCCCCCCCCATACTTTTCCAATAAACTTCATGGGAAATTCATTCTGTTTGGGAACTTTTTAAATATTTGCTAATCAGATAGGCCCTGAGTATTGTTCACCATCCTCAAATTGTCACCCTGAAACACACACACACTTACACACATGCTCACTGTCTTCTCTGTGCTCAGCTGTCTGTGCTGATGGAGAGCGCATCGGAAGGGCATGCTATTTCTGTCCAGCTTTGGCAGGTGGGCACAAAGCACCCTCTTTATTGGGAAGGCTCAGCTTCCATTTGTAAAACAGTAACTTCAGGTCCTTGAGCCTTGCTTGGCAGCAAAGCTGGTGTCATTATTGCCTAATTACGGGGTAATAGTGTTGTTATCATTATTGTTGGAGGATTATAATCAGGTAAGTGGTCAGAGGGTGTGGAGTGGGAAGCAGCAGCCTGGGGGCTCAGGTCACAAGGGCAGCCCTGCTGTTTGTCCCCTGCTTTGCCTAGAGGTGTTGAATTGGGAGGTGGGTCTCATCAGCTCTGTCCTGAGCTCTGTTCTGAGAACCAAGGGGAGGGAAGATAGCCCGGGATAGGATGGGCGGAGACCCTGCCCTTGAGCAATTCCTAGGCTCCTGAGAGGGACCATTCATTCATTCAAAAACCATTGATGGAGCACTCACGATGTGCCAGAATCTGTCTTTGACACCAGTGCAAAAATATGACCGAGACCTTTGTTAGGAAGGCAGGCGAGTGAATGTGCAGTGTGATGGCGCAGATGCTGCCGGGGGGAGTGCGCACCCAGGTTAGGCCACAGGGGGACTTCCTTGAGGAAGAGCCCTCGGCTCTAAAACGTGAAACCTGAAAGAGGAGTTAGCCAGAGGGAAGGGAGCGTGTAAGTAGAGGTGCCGTATCTCCTGTGACCCGAGCGGCACTTGGCACATGGCAGGTGCTCAGGAAATGTTGGTTGAATGAAAGAAAAGGGATTGGCAAGAGCTTGGCTCTTTGGGCTCTTTGAAGAAAGTCTGGTGGAGCTTGGAGAGAAGTGTGGCAGGAGAGCTGGGTGGGGCCAGATCATGACAAGTTGGCCCTTCTGGGTAGAGTGACCACCTGTTCCCGTTTGCCTGGGACTTCCTGGTTTTAAAACTGAAAGTCCCCCTGCCTGAGAACCCGAGTCCCAGGCACAGTGGGGTGGTTGGCTGTTCTGAAGCTGCCTTACCTCCCCAGGTTGGGACTCTGTCCTGCGGCTTTGCGCAGTGGACTGACGCAGTGGCGAGGGCACTTACCTCTCGGAGCGTGGCTGAGCCTGCTGGGTATCCCCAGCATCCGTTCTCCTCTTCTTGTACAGAAGTAGAAAGGTGAATACGCACATTTCCCAGTCTCTCTTGCAAGTGACCATGGCCACGAAACCAAGTTCTGCACGGTGGGATGTGAGTCTAACTGATACCGTGCTCCCTGTTTGCCATTAAAAGGCCCTGAGAGTGGGTCCAGGCTGTGATGAAAAAAAAAAAAAATATGAGGAAGTTTAAGAAGCTTTACAAGCTCAGACCTGTCCCAGATCTTTTGAATAAGAATCTCAGGGCAAGGAAAATGGGTTGTTATAAAAGATTTCAGGCAATAGTGGTTCTATAGTGGACTGCCTGGCGTCCATTCCTGGCCCCAGCTGTGTGACCTTGTGCAAGTAACTGAACCTCTCTGTGCCTCAGTTTGTTTATCTATAAGAAGTGTGTTAATTGTACCTTCTTGATGGGGTTATTTTGAAGATTAATGTGTTCAGAACAGTACCTGGCACATAAATGCTTAATTTAATGAATATGCTCAATAAATGTTGCAAAATGGTACCATCTTGTAAGACTATAATATATTACATCCAGATATTGATGTTGATAGAGTTAAGATATAGAACATTTCTGTCACCACAAGTTTCCCTTCATGCTGTCCTTGTATAGAAAACCCGAGTCCCTCCTGTGACACACTCTAATCCCTGTCAACCACTAATCTGTTCTCTATATCTGTATTTCAAGAATTTTATATAAATGGAATCATTTCAAGAATGTTATACAAATGGATCATACAATATGGAAACTTTTAGGATTGGCTTTTTTTTCCACTCAGTATAATTCTCTAGAAATTCATCCAGGTCTTTGCACGTATTAACATTAATAATTTGTTCCTTTTCATTGCTGAGTAGTGCTCCGTGGTATGGATATACCATAGTTTCTCATCCATTGAATGGTATCTGGGTTATTTGCCATTTTTGATTATTGCAAATAAAGCTGCTATAAACATTTCATATAGGCTTTTGTGTGAACATGAGATTCATTTCTCTGGGATAAATGCTCAGGTGTGTAATTGCTAGGATGTATGGTAGGTGCCTGTTCAAATTTTTAAAAACTGCCAGACTGTTTTCCAGAGTGGCTGTACCATTTTCCTAGCCATGTGTGAGTCATCCAGTTTCTCTGCAACCTTGCCAGCGTTTGGTGTCATCACTAAGTTTTATTTAAGCTCTCTGATAGGCGTGTAGACATATCTCATTGTGGTTTAAATGATGCTGAATATCATTTCATGTACTTTTTACCAATTGTATGTTCCTATTCAGTGAGATGTCTTGTTATATTTTTTGTCCATTTTCTAATGGGATTGCTTGCTCTTTTATTTTTGAATTTTGAGAGTTCGTTATATTTTCTAGATACTAGTCCTTTGTTGGATGTGGTTTGAAAATAATTTTTCCCAGTCTGTAGTTTGTCTTTTCATCCTGCTTAACAAGGTCTTTTGCAGAAAAAAATTTTACTTCTGATGAAGCCTAATTTATTGATTTTTCCTTATATGGATCATGCTTTTGATGTTAAATCTAAAAGCTCTTTATCTATAATACCTTTGATCTTGAAGATTTTCTCCTATTGTTTTTCTAAAAGTTTTAGTTTTACATTTGTCTGTGACCTATTTGAAGTCAATTTTTGATCAATTCTTGGCCTTTTGGCTAAGATCAAGTGTGGAGTCAATTTTTGCATGAAGTGTAAGACATAGGTCAAGATTTTTGTTTGTTTGTTTTTTGTTTCATACATGAATATGGAATTGCTTCGGCAGCATTCATTGAAAAGACTATCTTTCTTTTAGCAAATTATTTTTGACCCTGTGTTAAAAATTAGTTGAGGTCTAATTTATCTATGTTTTTTGTTGTCTTTGTTTGTGATTTTTGTTTCTGTTATGCATTGAATTGTGTCCTCCAAAAAAAGACATGTTAAGGTCCCAACTCTTAATGTGAACTTATTTGCAAATAATGTGTTTTTTATTCTTTTTTCTTTTTTTATTTTTTTATTTTATTTTATTTTTTTTTTTGTTGAGACAGAGTCTCACTTTGTTGCCCAGGCTAGAGTGAGTGCCGTGGCGTCAGCTTAGCTCACAGCAACCTCAGACTCCTCGGCTTAAGCGATCCTACTGCCTCAGCCTCCCGAGTAGCTGGGACTACAGGCATGCGCCACCATGCCCGGCTAATTTTTTCTATATAGATTTTTAGTTGTCCATATAATGTCTTTCTATTTTTAGTAGAGACGGGGTCTCGCTCAGGCTGGTCTCGAACTCCTGACCTTGAGCGATCCACCCGCCTCGGCCTCCCAGAGTGCTAGGATTACAGGCGTGAGCCACCGCGCCCGGCCTATAATGTGTTTTTTAAAGTTTTTCTTTTGAGATTTCCTCTTCAACCTGTAAAAGCGTGAGCTAGTGTGTGTGGGTTTTGAGAAAGATTTCTCCAGGCAAAGATTAGGATAGAAAGAAGTCTATTTACTTTTTCCTGGGCAGAAAAAGGGCCAGCACAGAAGTGAAGGAGGTAGAGAATGTTGGCAGAGAGAACCAGGTATTCAGGCTTTTAATTTAGGGGATGTAAAGGTTTGTGGCTGTAGCCAAATTAACCGGGCACTGCAACCCGCTGCATTCGCATCCTCTCTCTTCTTAGCAGCGGCTGGTGACAGAAACTGAAGCCACGGCAGGATGTCAAAGTCCAAGAGTTTAGTGAAAAAAAGCTAAAAAGATTTCCAAGTGCTATTGCCTTTAGTGAAATTGAGGACATGTAAGAAAATGATTATTCTTAACTAGAAAGTAGCTATTTTGCATTAAAAAAAAAGAAAGGGAGGGTGAATTTGTCAATGACATACCATAACTTTTGTACAGAATTAGAAAAGAGGGATGGGCAAACTGTTCAAGCATGCCAGCTAGTGGAACCATTGCATGTTTATGGAGGAGATTATATACTATGGATATATTTGGGATTTCGGAATTGGGAAACTCTTGAGTCACATACTTTGGCAATGTCAAGGGTCTATGAAATTCAAGTGTCTTCCCCCAGCCGCCCACCAAAATTGTGAGCTAGGTTTGTTCTCCTTAGTTTGGGACCCAAGAGCCTAGCACAATACCCGGGACAGAGTTAGCCCTCGACAGAAGTTTGTTAAATGAATGGATGAATCAATGAACGAGTCGATGGCTGACTGGCTGGACAAATGAATAAGGCCTGCGTCGTTCTGTGGAGTCAGAAGACCAGCCAAGGGAGTGCTCAAGGCGAGGGCACGTGTTTTTGGGGGCATTTTCATTCTCAGGGATTCACACACAAAGAAAGGACTCATTATATGTTTGCTAAAGGAATGACGTTCTCAACTATCTGAGCCTCGGTTTCCCCATTAGTGAAATGTGTGTGGATCATGACCACTCCTCTCCAGGCAGAGTAGCTTCTGTGAGGAGCTCTTTCAACACTGTAAAGTGCTGTCCCAGTGTCAGCCATTGTAAACAGTGGCAATGACCACTATTTCAAGGTCAAGAGTCAGGGTAGCGGAAGGTATAGGAGCAAAGAAGTCGGTGTATACAAGTGAAGGTGAGCAGGGCGGCCTGGCTGGCACAGGGGAGCAGCGGGCTTGCCTGGAAGGGCACAGCAGAGGCTGGCAGACAGAGGCTGAACCTAGGTTTCCGGTGGCTCCTCTCCCATGGCTCTGGCCAGACATTGGAAGTGTCTCCAGGAGCCCTGGGAAGCCAGGCCGCGGAGCCTCTCCCTAACCACATGAAAGCAGCTCAGCCAGGGTCCCTGAAGCAGCTCGTCTGATGCCAGCAGATTGTGAGCTTTCTCACAGACGACACTGTCAATTAGAGGTCTCCCCTGGGCACCCCTGCCATCCCAGCTCCCACCACTCCCTGGGTACGGGCAATTGCGGCTGTGACAAACCTCCCAGCCAAGATCTTTCTAGGGATAATTCGGCCAGGCTAATTACCCTATGTTAATTAGATAAGACTCAAATTACATGAGCAAGGCTTTCAAGCCCAGCACTTTGGGAGTTTTCAAGTTATTTACCTGGTGTCTGATTTTGCTGGGAGAAAATGATTTCTTGCTTCCAGGCAAACTGAACCCACAAATCAGGGCAGTGGATCCGTGCTGAGCCCTATAAAGGGGGAGCCCACAATCACAGGCTGGTGACCTGCGTCTCGGCTAAGGGTTAGCATCTGATCCCAGCTCTCCGGCCTCCCCAACATGAGCCGCCAATTCAACTGCAAGTCGGGAGCTGCCACCAAGGGGGGCTTCAGCGGCTGCTCGGCAGTGCTCTCGGGGGGCAGCTCGACCTCCTACCGGGCAGGGGGCAAAGGGCTTAGCGGGGGCTTCAGCAGTCGGAGCCTCTTCAGCCTGGGGGGCGCCCGGAGCATCTCCTTCAATGTGGCCGGTGGCAGTGGGCGCACAGGGGGCTATGGGTTTGGCCGGGTCCGGGCCAGTGGCTTTGCTGGCAGCATGTTTGGCAGTGCAGCCCTGGGGCCTGCGTGTCCAGCTGTGTGTCCTCCAGGAGGCATCCACCAGGTCACTGTCAACAAGAACCTCCTGGCCCCCCTCAACGTGGAGCTGGACCCCGAGATTCAGAAAGTGCGCACCCAGGAGCGGGAGCAGATCAAGGCTCTGAACAACAAGTTCGCCTCCTTCATCGACAAGGTGGGACTTTCTAGAGAAAGCTGAGCACAGGGCCCTGTCTGGAGCAGAGGAAGGCAGGACACATTCCCAGGATGCAGACACAGACCAGGACAGAGCAGGGAGGAACTGCACAAAGCCCGAAACATCAGACCTGGGGATGGGGTTGAGAGAAGTGAGAACTAGAAAGCGTAGTCTGGGACGGTGTCCAGGAGACAGAGAAAGTGGCCTCTGGGTTGAGAAGTAGGAGAGTGATGGCCTGGGAAGCCGGGCAAAGGAGAGGCCCGTGAGAGCGTGGGGTGTCTAGAGAGCTGTGGGCCCCAGCTCCTCCTCCCACGGACCCTGCCAGCTCAGATTCGGTGTGCGATACACCCAACCTATAAGGCGTGGCAGGTGGTAGTCACCGTGCCCTAGAGCAGTGGTTCTCAAAAGGGGTCCCCAAGCCAGTGGCAGCAGCGTCACCTGGACACTTGTAGGAAAGCACATTCCCAGGCTCCACTCCGGAGCAACTGAACCAGAGACTGGGGTGGGGCCCAGCAATCTGGGTTTAACAAGCCCTCCAGGTGATGCTCGAGTTTGGGAACCACTGGGGAACAAAGAGCAGGAGGGCTTTGGGAGGTGGAGACTTCCTGAGCTTGGGGGATCAGGGGTGGCAGGGGAAGCTCCCCAGGAGTGACAGTGAGGCAGGTGGCAACACACACGAGTAGGAGTTTTCCGGAGAGAGGTGGGAAAAGGCGATCCAGGGCGAGAGAGCACGTGCCAAACGCGGGGACTTGTCCGGGGCACGGGAGACCTCAGGTTGCAGAGCATTGGTGAGTGGAGGAGGGGCAGGTGGGCTGGGCACGTTGTGAAGTGCACAGGGGCAATGTGAACTTGACCCTGTACGTAGGTGAGGTGGAACCACCTGAGGTTTTTAAGCAAGGGAACGTTGCAACTTGAGAATGCTCGTCTTCCCCCCCGGGGAAATGTTCTGATAGCAAAAACAGAGATTCAGGTGAAAGCAACACAGGAGGGCTGGAGACCCCAGATCAGCTGAGCGCCTGCCTCAGGCTGGGCTGGGAGAGCTGCGTGCTAGGAGGCAGAGTAGGCAGGGCACAGGCGGGCCACCAGGCCCCGAGCAGAGGGCCCAGGGGCGTGAAAGCCAGCACAGGCCAGCTTCAGTGTCTAAGGACGCACCTTGGAGAACCAGCACAGGCTGAACACAGACATCAGTGCAGGCAGGTTGGGATAAGGGGAGGGGAGACAGGAGAACTCTGACAGATGGAGATGGAGAAGATGTTGGGGCCCTCCTGATCTTAGGGGCTGCCCTAGAGTGAGAACCCTTGTCAGACAAAGGGCCCTTGGGGGCAAAGAGGCACGAGTGGCATTTTTTAAGGGCCGAGGCTCACCTTTTAAGCTAAGGTAGCATAAGGAAGCACAGTTCCTGTGCAGGAAAGGAAGCCTCACGTCCTCTCTCCTCACTGAGTGTCTGTGGCGTGGGATCCAGGTGCGGTTCCTGGAGCAGCAGAACCAGGTGCTGGAGACCAAGTGGGAGCTGCTGCAGCAGCTGGACCTGAACAACTGCAGAAACAACCTGGAGCCCATCCTCGAGGGCTACATCAGCAACCTGCGCAAGCAGCTGGAGACGCTGTCCGCGGACAGGGTGAGGCTGGACTCGGAGCTGAGGAGCGTGCGGGACGTGGTGGAGGACTACAAGAAGAGGTGAGCAGGGACGCTGCATCAGCTGCCCGTCTCCTGGGCCTGGGCTTTCCCAGCAGGGACCAGGACGTTTGCCTCTGTCCTCGGGGGACGGAGCTCACTTGCCCAGGCAAGATGGGAGCATTTTGTGAGCAACCAGGTGGGCTGGACAGTGGACAGCCGACCTCTTGGGCAGTGTCAGGGCTGTCCTGGTAGGTGGCCCTCTCCTTGGCACACTCCTTCCTGCTCCCCACTCGAGAGAGCCTGTGTGTGTGCCACAGCCTCTTGGTCTCTGAGCCCACCCAGTGTCCCCCAGCAGGGCAGGAGCTGGAGTGCCTGATGGGCTTTCTCTCTCACTTCCCTCAGGTCCTGGACCCTGGGGCCATGCTCCTTCCTCCTGCCCCGGGGGAAAGTTGTAGCTTCCTTGGAACTCCTGCCTCAGGATGGAGGGCAGTTGTGGGTAGGGGTGCCAGCCAGCAGGGACACAGGGTTCTGGCTGAAAAGGGCCTCTGGCATGCTCCTGTGATTTGGATGCTGAATGGGAGGAAGAAAAACCTATTCACTCCTCAGGCATCAGAGGAAAGCAGACCTCAAACCATTCAGCCACCAGGCCCGGGAGGGGGCTACTTCAAACCCTGCCCTCCACTCCCGCCACATAGTCCCAGCAAGTTGAGACAAACTTGTAAAGGTGTAGAATAATATCTGTTAAAGGACACGTAATATGGGCATCTCTTTTCTCATTTCACAGTGAGAACACACACACACACACACACAGAATCACACACAGACAACACACACACACACACAGACAACACACACACACACATGGGCTCATGATGTTGCTTGTTTTGCAGATATGAAGAGGAAATAAACAAGCGCACGACTGCCGAGAATGAATTTGTGGTGCTTAAGAAGGTGAGGAGAATGCATGGGCCTCAGCCCCCCAGTGGCGGGTTTCAGGATGAGAGCTGAGGGGAGGGACTGAGGTCTGTGCTCCCCAAGAAAGGCCTGGAGCTAAAGTGCAGGAGGAGATGCAGGGCTTGCTGCTTTGGACATCATGGGACACCCGGTATCGGTCTAGCACATGGCACTTGGTCAGTTCCCTACTTTTTGTAGGGACATGCAGCAGACAGGACCCCAGACAGAGAGTTAGCCTCTGGCTCATGTCCACTTGGCTGGGAACAGGACATGCTTTGGGAGGCTGCAGGTTTACCTTCCAGCTCTGCTCATCTCTGGAAAATCGCCGTGGCTGCCCTTGGCTCACTCTGACTGCTCACTCTGACTGGCTGGGTGGGTGACAGGGCTCCCACACTTTGAGAAATAGAGACAGAACGGGTTCCAGAGGCACGAGGAACTTGCCCACCAGTGAGTGTGGACAGCGAGTCCAGCTGGAAGTCAGGCTCCTGCCCCCTCGGTCTTGAGTGTATTCCCTGGGGCAGCTGGCCACAGGGCTGGGTGCTGGGGTATCAGTTCATAGGCCCCTGCTGGGCCTTGAAGAAGGGTGACAGCAGGGCATCTCTGGATTCTCCCTAGGATGTGGATGCAGCTTACATGAGCAAGGTGGAGCTGCAAGCCAAGGTGGACGCCCTGGACGGAGAGATCAAGTTCTTCAAGTGCCTGTATGAGGGGGTAAGTCTCCCCCCACCCCACCTCCAGCTCTGTCCTCTGGGAGTTAGCAGTTACTTACTTATTAGCAACTTTTAGAGCCCAAGGTTGCTGGGATCTTTGTAGATCAAAGGTGGGAGTGACAATCTATCCTGGTGCCCCATCTGTCTCTGTTGGCCCCACAAATGTCCTGATGTCACATCCTTCAGAAAGCCATGGGTCCTGAAGGGGTTCCCATTGAACTTCAGCCAGGCCTAGTCTCATTCCTGCCTGTCTTCTCTCTGCTGCTGGGGATGTTTCCTGGGGTCTTGGGCAGGAATCCCCAGAGTGGAGGTGGGGAGTCCTCACACCCTTCCCTCCTCTGTGCACATCTGGCTTTAAGCCTCTGCCTATTGGCCAAGCATCTGTGGGCTCTTGTGTTCTTAGTGTCCCTTGTGTGGTGGCCCAGGCCATTTCCCTCCATCTTCCCCACTCCTGTCCTGTCTCAGGTCACAGATAAATGGGCTGTTTTCTTCTTTGCCTGCTTCAAACCCATTCAGCAGCTTTTAGATGTGGTATTGAAAGCTCTGGGCTAGTGAGCTCCATTCTCACAAGCTTCAGGGAATTCGGCTTACATCTGTTTGGGATGGTCTGGGGCCATCCTGCTGGGGCAGGATCATCACCTTGGCACCTTGCTCCTTGTTTCCCCTGCAGGAGATCGCTCAGATCCAGTCCCACATCAGCGACACATCTGTCATCCTGTCCATGGACAACAACCGCAACCTGGACCTGGACAGCATCATCGCCGAGGTCCGCGCCCAGTACGAGGACATCGCTCTGAAGAGCAAGGCCGAGGCAGAGGCGCTGTACCAGACCAAGGTGAGCTGGCACCGCCCCGGTCACCTGTGCGGGGGTCTCTGGTCCATCCCTGTTTTGTCTGCCTCATGACCCCGGTGATGAGCACACCACCGTCCCGGGCACTGGGGAAGCCTGAAAGGAG
This sequence comes from Eulemur rufifrons, assembly GCF_041146395.1. Classification (NCBI taxonomy): domain Eukaryota; kingdom Metazoa; phylum Chordata; class Mammalia; order Primates; family Lemuridae; genus Eulemur; species Eulemur rufifrons. The sequence continues at coordinate 41,137,365 of NC_090998.1, read as the reverse complement.
AAGGTGTTGGTCCGTTTTACATTGCTGTAAAGGAATGCCAGAGACTGGGTAACGTGTAAGGAAGAGTGATTTATTTGGCTCATGGCTCTGCAGACTGTACAAGGAGCATGGTGCCAGCATCTGCTTCCAATCAAAGCGGAAGGCAAAGAGGGAGCAGGCGTGTCACATGGTGAGAGAAGGAGCAGGAGAGAGGAGGGGCATCCCGTGCTCTTTAAACAACCCTTTCCCCTGTGAACTAATGAAGCGAGAACTCACTCATTATCAGGGCACCAAGCCATTCATGTGGGATCTGCCCCCACGACCCAAACACCTCCCACCAGACCCCACTTCCAACACTGGGGATCAAATTTTAATATTTCAACATGAGATTTGGAGGGGCCAAACATCAAACCATATCAGAGAAGACACAGCTCTGTCCTCAGGGTCCCCCAGTGGCAGCCATCAGATGATTCACACAGCCGAGTGCAAACGCATGTGGTGCAAGCAGAGGCCACACTAGGGAACCAGGACCAGGCGGGGCTGGTCAGAAACAACCTCCTGGAGGCAGAGGGTTTTGACCTGAGTCTGGGTGAGTAGCCAACACCTCTTGAATTAATTATGATAAATGAGGGGTCTCTTCAGTGTGATCTGGAATCAGGTAACTCCTACCTTTTCATTCAAGTCCAACTCAGGGATAAAGGGGAAGTTAGAGTCCTTAGATCTTAACTCCTCTAGTGGGTGGTGGGTGGGAAGTGATTCTTTAGATAAGTTGGTTTCTCACATCAAGATGGGAACTTCCTAATGGTTCCTTGCTATTCATCAGGCTCTTTCACAAGGGAGTCCACATCTTGGGAGACCTTATCTTGTCCCTCCCACCTCCTGGTTGGCCTGGGACTGAGAGATTTGGCCTGCAGAGGGGAAGAGGGAGGCTTTTAGGGCCTAGGAGACAACTCAGGCCAGGGCTTCTTGATAAAGGTTCAGATTCAATCCCCCATTCCCTAAGCCCTCCACACTACTGTTACAAGCTAGGGTGGGAAATGGCCATCAGGGACCACTCTGGGCTGTCACAGGCTGTCACTCAACTAACCCTTTCCAGAAGGATTAGGCAGGTCTGCACAGCCACGATTTTTGGACCGTTTGCTGTTTGGGGTTATCCGTACCTCCCCTTCTCTTGTTAGGGGTAAACTTATTGAGCAGATTTGTATTCATGGAGTCCTAACAACAGTATGATGAAGGCTGATTTGAATTATTCCACTTCTAAACATGAGGAAGGCAGGGCTCAGGGAATTTAGGTAACTCGCTAAGGGCATTTTGCTGGCAAGTGGTGCAGCTGATGGGAATCTAGTGACTGACTGCAAATCCCACCATGTCTGGGCAGAAAATCAGAAGAGACCCTGGTGAGAAGCATTTATTCCCAGGGCTCCGAGTGGGCTGAGAGCTCGACAGCAGGAGGATGCTCACCTGTTCACCTCGGAGGGAGGCTGTTTGGTGTCGGGGCCAGTGTGGGGGGCCGTCCTGCTCACACAGCCTTGCAGAGAAGTGGGACAAGGCCACCTGTCCCAGGGTTAGCACTAAAGACAAAGCACAGGGAGTGAAGGGAGAAGATCCTCTGCCTTCTGGAGGGCTTGGCACGGTTAGGAGCCATCCTGAATCTGGGGCCAGGCTGGGAGAGCACCCAGAACAGAGACCGAGCAACACACTGCCCTGGAGTAGTGAAGGTCACGACTGTTTTGTGTTCCCCTTAAGCCAAATTCTGGGTAGAACTGGAGTACTCTCTGTTGACTATTTAGTGGATGACATCAAAGGCAGGAATAATCCCAAATCAGTAGATGACTCAGAATTCATGGCTAGTGGTGTTGGGGTATAGCTGAACCCACCACACATCACACATACAGAATGTCCCTCCATACTGTCCCCGCCCTCTGTCACAATCTAGCAAGATGCCTGTAGCCCGGGGCCTGGCTAAGCTGTCAAGCAGAGGGAGTCACAGAAAACACAGATGGATAGCTCACTGGTTCCCTCATTCATTCTATCATTCATTCACCCATTCATTCATTCATCAGACTTTTGGGGGCACCAACCAGGCACTGTGCTAGATACTGGTAATTCAGAAATAAAAGAAAAGGTCCTGCCATCCATTCAGTCTGAGTCTTATGGGGAAAACACAGAAATGTATGATCACAGTACACTGTGGGAAGACCTATGGACTGGTGTGCCAGGGACAATAGGAACAAAATTGCACCCAAGAAGAGGGTTAGAGAAGGCCTCCTGGAGGGAGTGAATCTGCCCTGGCTCAGCTGGAGCCATCTAGGGAAAAAGGGAGATGGGTGGGGAAGGGTTTCTCAGGTGGAGGAGAAGCTCATGCAAAGACTCAGTGACACCAGAGCACGTGGGTCATTTGGGGGAAACCGTAGGACTGTTTGGCACAGCTGGGGAGCCAGATAGGTGTTGGGCAGGGACAGTGACAGATGAGTACCTGGACGCCATGCTAGAAGTTTGAATTTGACCTTGACTTTGAAGGGCTATAGGAAGAGGAGCATCATAATTGGAGCTGTGTGTTACAAAGTTGCAGTGTGGAGAGTATAGGACATTCAACAGTCCTTATGGCCAAATCTAACCATCAGTGAGATCAGCCATGCTTAAGGCAAACAAATCCAAGGAGCGAATGTTTGAATTGGAGGCTGTTGATAGGCCTGGTGAAGCGGGGGACCTCTACCACTCCTGCCAGGCTCCCTGAGCAAAGGCACAGTCTCTGTGCCGGGCTGAGCTCAGCTGGGCCCTGGGTCAATGTTCCACTTTGGCTCTTCTCCCCCTAGTTCCAAGAGCTGCAGCTGGCAGCTGGCCGGCATGGGGATGACCTGAAATACACCAAGAACGAGATCTCAGAGCTGACCCGTCTCATCCAAAGGCTGCGCTCGGAGATCGAGAGTGTGAAAAAGCAGGTGAAGGGGGCCGGGGCGTCCCTGATGCACTCCCAAGGGAGGGGTGAACAGCTTAGCACACCCCCGCCCCTTCTCCTTCTCTGGGTCTCCACCTTAGAACCCCCTTCCTCAAATGGAGCCCCTTGCTAAGTCCCACACACTTAGCTGCCATTGGAAGTTTGGAACAATTGCAGAGTCTTTTCATAAAGCCGGGGGCCCCAGGCCTGCCAGTCCCAGGTTGACAGGACATCATGGCCATGGCTGTGGCTGGGTCTCTGCGTAGGAAGTGGGCAGGACTGAGGAGGGTCCAACTGCTGTGAGCATGTGGGGGGTGAAGTGAGGCCCCAGGTGCCTTAGAACACAGAGCAACTGCAATCTCCCGACCTCAGTGCACCAACCTGGAGACGGCCATCGCCGATGCCGAGCAGCGGGGAGACAACGCCCTCAAGGATGCCCGGGCCAAGCTGGACGAGCTGGAGGCCGCCCTGCAGCAGGCCAAGGAGGAGCTGGCGCGGATGCTACGAGAGTACCAGGAGCTCCTGAGCGTGAAGCTGGCCCTGGACATCGAGATCGTCACCTATAGGAAGCTGCTGGAGGGCGAGGAGTGCAGGTGAGAGGGGCAGAGAGGCTGGAAGAAGCTTTGTGATCCTCCAACTCAGAGCTTCCCAGAGTGTGGGGGGCAGGCTGCTGCAGGCCGGCACTGGAGATGCGTTATAGTTCACCCACAAACATAGCATCCAGCCAGATAAAGTGACAGCAATTTCCCTTACAGTCCTCCTCTGAAGAAAGTCTCAGCTTGGTGCTGCTGTGTCTTTAATACCTCTCAGACATTTGCATATATCTCCTGTTGATGAAGAGACAGTAGACCTAAGGTTCAAAGTCTTTGGGCAGAGGACAATATCTAGCCAAAAAAATTTAAATTGTTTTATTTTCATTATGTTTATTTTTTCTGCTACTTTTTTTCTTATTTGGTTACGTAATAATACTGGTTTTCTATTTACCTTGGTGATATAAAACTTCTGTTTAAGAGAAATGCAGTTTTGTTGTCAAAGGCTGAGTCAATTGTACCAAATACAGACAGTGTACGTCGTACATGGTCATAGCAACAGGTGGAAGGGTGGTACATGAAGCACTGACATTTGGAAAGCCCTGTTCTAACCTAGCACCGTTTTATAACTGAGACCTAGAGAGGAGCAGTTACTGGTCCCCATATCCTGGAGTTAGTTCGTTAGTAGCGACTCCTGACCCTATCTTTCCATCCATGTATTCATTCAGGCAGTGGCTTCACAGTAGTAAAGAAGTGGGTTCAAGAGGAACCCAGTGGGAGGGTGCCTGGGTGGTGGTGATGGTGTTGGGGGCTCCAAGGTTGAGGCTCCACGTCTCTGAAGGGGAAAGGGTGGGCTGGGGAGGGAGAGGGAGGGCAGCCAATGCCGTCTGGCCAGCTGGAGGGGCACCGGGAGGCCGGCGATTCCTGGGCCCGTGTTCAGGTGGTGGTGAGGGCACCTCTGGGAGTCCGTGTGATGAAGACTGTCCTGTGCTTTCTCTCTGTGCAGGATGTCTGGAGAATACACCAACTCCGTGAGCATTTGTGAGTATTTCATGCCTCTGAGGGATTATTTTTAGTCCATCAACAAATACAAAGTGAGTAGGTGCCTACCACCAGGCCCCCATGGAGCAGCCCGGGCTCTGTCACGTGTCCACCTCCCTTGGCAAGACCCGAGGCCTCCCCATTCGGAGCTGCTTCTTCCCCAGCGGAGTCAGCTCCTGGCACATTCTGACACTGCACGCTGGCCCTTTCCCCAGGGGTCTTGCACTGGGATAAAATTCTCAGCCCCATCCCTTCTTCTGCCGCCCCACCTGGCTTTCCTGCATGAAGGAAACTGTGAGGACAGAGGGTACCTCTCCCCGACAGTCGGCACCTGTGCACACACGTGCTGTGCTGATCACGTTAATGCTGCCCCACAGGGCTCGGCTTGGTCTCCTGAGAGAGGGGCCGGCAAAAGCTCTCCTAGTTCACATAATCAGGAAATACTTAAAAAAAAAAAAAGAAAAACGTTCAGAATAGATTATAAAGTTTAACGTAAGAACTTGTTGGTTTACCTCCTGCTCGAGCATCATCTGTCCCTTGGGGGAGGCCCTTGCCCCACCTGTTAGTTCAGAGTGGCAAGCACCTGATTTGGGGGCCTTGTGGGGTTGAGGCTGTTTTTCCTGGTGCTTAAGCTGCTCAAGTGAACCCAAGTTCACGGAGAAGTGTTTGCTTAGGAGGGAGGCATTTATGCTAGTTAAGGCTGGGAGGTTGAGGGGGACTTAGGGCCACCCCTATCCTGGGCACACACTGACCACTCCTCCCTCCCTCCCTCCTCCACAGCAGTCATCAACAGCTCCGCACCCGGCACTGTGGGCGCAGGGGCCGGCTTTGGGTTTGGCGGTGCCGGCACCTATGGCTATTGGCCCAGCTCTGTCGGGGGCTACGGCATGCTGTCTGGGGGCTGTGTCACTGGCAGTGGGAACTGCAGCCCCCGCGGGGAAGCCAAGACCAGACTGGGGAGTGCAAGTGAATTCAAGGACTCCCAAGCAAAGACCGGAGCTCTGAGCTCATCCACCAAGAAAACCACAAGATAAAGGGGAAGACAGCCCATTTCCCAGCAGGCTGCCTCATCTGGATTTTCCCTGGACTCCCTTCTCCAAGAAACTCCTCTGTTTCCCCATTTGCCACGATCTCCTTCTTGCTTTTCTTTGCCACTGACATCACTTCCTTCTTCTTTCTCTTTGGCCTCTCTGGTTCTGTCTTTCTTAATGTAGAATCAGGATCCTAGACTGGAGCCATGTTGTCTGTCTTTCCGCCTCCATACAAAGAGACCGCTCAACTCAACTCAGCCTCCCTTCCTGATGAAGGCGTGACCCCTTCTCTGCCTGCATGTCTCCTTGCAGAGGAAGGTTCTCTCGCAAGGGTAACCACAGTCTTCCTGCTCCCCTTCCACACACTGGCTTGATGACTGTTGAGCTGTGTGCCTCCTGGCTATGTGAGGTTTCAGGTCTACTCATAGGCCTGTAAGAACTGTCTCCTGCTAGAGCAGGACCAGCTCAGGCAAAACACCTGGAGATAGGTTGTATCTCACATGGCCACTGCATATTATGCAGCTGGGAGCACCCCCTGAGGCTGGTCCCTTCAACCAAGGGATCTGTGCTCTCAATCTGTGAGTTCTTGTCCTTCTGTAGGCCTAACCACCTGCTTCCTGTGTCTCGCCAATAAACTTCTAAAACTGGGTCAGGCTGCTTCTCTCTCCTAAGGGAGTCCTCATCTCAGGCCATGTCTCTGCATGTGGAGTGGCCAATGGACGGGAACCTGCGGCATCCGAGGTCTGGAAGTGTCTTTTGATCTGAGTGAAAGAGACCTTGTTCAGCCTGGAGGATCCCCCATCACCTCCACTGCACTGTTGGCACTCAGGATTCACTCTTCCCCTGGCCCCCCACAGATGCACCTTCTCAGTCATGCTTTTGTCAGGCCAATGGTCCAGCGAATGGGCAATGCCTATGAACACTCAGGTTACGAGCAGGGAGAAGGAGCCAACATTTGTCTGGCGGCAAGATTTAAAACTGGACAAGACGCAGCAGAAGGGTCAAGTTATGGCCGTGCTCTGTCCCTTGAGAAAAGGCCCAAAGGTAGATTACTCTTTGAAGTAATGACCCAAGTTCTCTTGGTCCCCTCCACTGTGTTGAGTATGTATATATGTGAGTTTGTGTATGTATGAGTGTGTGTGTGTGTGTGTGTGTGTGTGTAAGTATGGGGCCATCTGTGCTACACATACCGTCTTGTCTTCAAAACACTCATGCTCAGAGATTTCTCGCAGGTCCCCAGGACACGATGACGCTAGCAGGATGCAACAGGATGCAAAAGCAAGTGAGAGGCTAGCACACATTCAGGTTGGGGCTCCCATGTTGCACGTGAACAGGGTCCCTGTGGATCCAGAGAGAGTCCTGCATTTCAAGTCAATAGCTTTGAATTCAGATTTAGACTCTGCAAGTAACTTGTGATGATGTGCAAAGCTCTCAGCCCACTTGAGCCTCATTTCTTTAGCTACGAAATAAGAAGACTACTATCCCGAGATTGCTGTTAGGTTAAAATGAGACAACATGAGGATGTCTTATGCAATTCCTAGTACAAAGTTTGTGCTTAATAAATGTTAGTGGAAACAAAAGCTCGTCCTCCATATTTTTGGTTCAAAAACTTGACTTAATTAGCTCGCTGAAAGAGGTGTGCAGCTGCTGGGAAAGCAATTCACAAAATCCAAACTTTAAAGAGATCATCTTAGAAACTACAGTGCTGGTTTGTTCATTTCCCAAAGGAGAACTGACTGGTAGAATAACTAGTCTCAGGAATGTACCGGTAGGGTCAGTGAAGGAAGTCAGTTCAATGAATCAGGTATATGCCATGTGCTTAGCATGCGTTAGTGCTGGGACAGAGTGACCAAGAAACTTGGTCCATACCCCTGCTGGACACATAACCATAAAGTGTAACTGCAATATGTGAGGTATCAGCAAGAAAAGAAGACACAAAGGCAGCTCAGAGGAGAGTGAGGGTCTTCAGGGAGGTCAGGGAAGGCTCGCAGAGGAGGCAATGTGTGGAGAGGTTTTAGAGCATGGATGGGAATTAACTAGGTGGACAAGAGTGGGAAGCAGGCTTTGTAGCTGAGGCACTAGCATGGTGGAAATAGGTTACTGTTGCTGGGGTGTGAAGTGTACGGCGGGGGGAGGTTTAGTAGGTGGAGGCGGGTGTGCAGTGGCACTTGGAGTTGGGGAGGCAGACAGCAGCCAGGTCGGAGAGGCCTGTTCATGTCTGATAAGAGCTGGGATTTTATTCTGTAGAGCTTGAGGGAGAAGTTAACACCTTGGGTGACAGATGGGCCCTGAGTCAGGAAGACTCTGCCACTTACTAACTGGGTGACTTAGGCAAGATACTTCTGTTCCAGAAGCCTCAGTGTCCTCATCTGTAATATGGGGTTAAAATAGTAGTTATCTCATAAAGTTGCCATGAGAGTTAAATCTAATGAAATAACGTATGAGAATTATTAATTTCAGTGCCTGGCACACAGAAAGTGCTCTGTAAATGGTTGCTCTTGTTATGCCTGGGTATAGACTATTCTTTCAAGAACGTTAAGTGAGAAGGGAGGTAGAAAAGGTCTAAGAGTGATCAGAAGATTGTTTGATGAACATGAACTTAGGATAAAGAGCATTGGCTATTAAGAGATATTTCTGACATCTAACTTCTCTGCCTGGATCTATATAATTAACTCTGACTGCTTCATGGACACACGCTGAAATCTTAGCAGTTTAACACGATGGGGATTTATTTCTCATTCACAGTCCAAGGCAGGTTAGGGACATTCTCCTATATGGTTTGCCTAGGGGGTGTCTCAGGGCTTAGGCTCTTTTGTCATGTAGCTCCGCCACATGGGACAAAAGACCTCCAAGGTCACCGAGACAGGGGAAAAGAGATGGAGGAAGCACAAGGGCTGCTTACTGCCCCATTGAAGGGACACACTTCAATGCCACTCGCACGCCGCAAGCCCCAGCAGAACCACAAAGGAGGCTGGGAAATGAGGAGCAGGGCGAGGAGACTTGGTGAGCTCTGACTGTCTCTGGCAAACGCTCCTCGCTCTAGATACCAATGCCAGTCACCAGCCAACCCTGGGCAATTGCCAAGAACTAGATCAGCCTGCCTGTTATATTTAGGTCACGTTTTTAGGAAGATATTGTAAGTCTGTTTGGATTTGGGAAATTTAAGTCTATTTAGTGGTGAACTGGAGATACCTTGTTCAGTGTTTCTTAAAGAATATTCCTTGACTAGCACTCTGGGAGGCCGAGGCAGGAGGATCGCTCGAGGTCAGGAGTTCGAGACCAGCCTGAGCAAGAGCGAGACTCTGTCTCCACTAAAAATAGAAAGAAATGATCTGGACAGCTAAAAAAATATATATTAAAAAAAATAGCCGGCATGGTGGCTCATGCCTGTAGTCCCAGCTACTCGGGAGGCTGAGGCAGAAGGATTGCTTAAGCCCAGGAGTTTGAGGTTGCTGCGAGCTTGACACCATGGCACTCTAGCCAGGGCAAAAGAGTAAGACTCTGTCTCAAAAAAAAAAAAAGAATATTCCTTGAAACTCTGGTTTGGTTTGGCCAAAAAGAGGTCTCTGTGGACTAAAAAAGTTTGGAAAACCTGCGTTTTATGTGTTTCTTTTTTTTTGACAACAGTACTTTTTTTTTTTTTGACTAAAATCAGCCTTCCTCCCCTTTCTTCTCTAGTTTTTTTGAAAAAAAAAAAAACTTATTTATAAAACATTATAAGCTCATATTAAAAATTCAGAAATATTAAAAATTAGGAAAAATACACATCATTCATAATCTCTCTTCTCAACCAACATGTGTGAAAAACATTAAGCTTTGTATCACCCTTTGGTATAGCAGAAAGCATTATGCATTACTTTTGGTTATTGTGACTTAATACCATCTATCCATCCATTCATCTATTTATTTAATAGACTATTTTTAAGAGCAGTTTTAGGTTTATGGCAAAATTGAGCAGAAGGCACAGAGATTTCCATGTACCCCTGTGCCCACACATGCACAGCCTCCTAGTTATCAACGTCCCCTGCCAGAGTGGCACATTTCTTACAATTGGTGAACTTACATTTGACTCATCATTGTCACCCAAAGGCCACATGAGGATTCATTCTTGGTGTTGCATATGCTGTAGGTTTGCACAAATGTGTAAGGACATGTACCCACCATTATAGTACCATGCAGAATAGTTCACTGCCCTAGCACTAAGCATCTTAATGGATCTAGAAAGTCCTTCAATAAGGTGCCTGCTTAACTTTTTTTTTAAACCCAGCACAGAATCCACTGAATCCACACTTTTTTCCCATATGATACCTATTATTTTCCCAAGAACTAGAGCGGCAGGGCAAAAGAGACCTGGTGTAACCAGCAATATATTTGCAAGTCCTGGCTTACAGTGGTTTCACCCATCTTTTGTTGTAGAGATCTGGTTTCAAAGGGCCATGTTCCTGGCCTGTTCCACCAATGGAGGGGTTGCTTTAACCCAAGAACTAATGGCAGAGATGGTCACCAGGGCCTCAGGTGACACTATAAGCTGCTGTCAGAGGCAGGAGCAGTGAGAACCCCTCCTCCCAGGGCTCAGCCACCTTTGATCTGCTCATGTCCCCACACATCTGGGGCCTCTGAAATTTGCGTGTGTCACTTGTGTCTCTCTGTGATCTGTGATAAAGGTGATCCAGGGGTTGAGGAATTCCTGATTCATCCAGGCAGTCAACCCCTCCCGGGAAGATAAGAAAAGGTCATCTTACCTGTTCCTGAACCCTGGGCAGAAGAACCCTGGTTCCAGAGGGACGGGGATCTTAGCTCCTTAGACAGTTTCCAGAGAAAAGGTGATTTCAAAGACACTATTTGTAAGCCAATCCTAGGAAAGGATTCTCCATTTTCAGTTTAAATTCTTTTCTTGTGTTTCTATTCTCAATGGCCAGAATTAATAAACTCTTTCCTATGCTTGTGGGGAAAAAAACTGGCTAAAATGATGGAGCAGACAGAAGGAAGAATCTCATGAAAGAATGAAAAGCATAACCTTGAGCTTCTGGCAGGGCCTGCCACTCAACTGGCCACACTGGCATTGCCCCTCCCCTCTGCAGGGGGAGTGGACGACAGCCCCTCCTCTGAGGCAGCGCCCAGAGTCCACCCTCATCCCTACCCAGGACACCCTAGACGCTGCTATCTGTTCATCTGTGTCCGGCGCCATTGCCACCACTCACCACTGCCCTCACGACTTTGTTCCCCGTGGGGTAAACACCTTGGCTGTTATTATGCTCTGTGATTGGCCCAGTGGAGGCTGTGTCAGCAAATTACCCCCCGGTACCATTTGGCTACCCCTTGAGGTCCCCAAGGGGAGCCCAGGCTCCAGGGTACAACTGAGAGCACCCATCTGTTTCACAATCATCCTGAATATCCCTGGTGCCATGGCCTGGGCTGAGTGCTGGGGGAGCGGGGCAGGGAAGGGTTAATCCGGGGGGCCTGTCAGTCTGATGGAGGAAGCAGGACACATAACCGGGACTCACCCGGACTGAGAAAATAAGAGCAATGAAACAATCCCACCTGGGTGCCGGAGGAACGGGAGGGCTGTTTCTGAGAGAAGACTTGAAAACAACTTAAGTTGGAGAAAAGGAAATTGGATGTAGAGAGGTCATAGAAAGATCCTCCAGAGCTTGGAATCTAGTTCCTGGTTTCAGATGTGAGGAGTCTTCCCTGGCCCTCTTGACCTGTCCCTGATAACTCGTCACATTTTGATGCTGAACTAGTGATGACAGGGCAGCAAATGTCCTGTTCACAGGTTTCTCGGGTTGGATAAATGTGCCTCTTCTGCTATTAAAAGAAAACGAAAGCAAAAACAACCAAAAACCTTAGGAAAGATCATCTTCCAAAGCACGCCTAAAGCCTTCCTGTGTCACCTCCCAGGCCTTCTTCCCTCCTTCCCAGCTAGTCTCTCTCCCACTGTTAGTCCAGAAACTTTTCTGGAGAAATCTTTTAGCTCTGGTCCAAAGTCACCCCCTAGCACTTGTGACCAGAGCTCTCACTGGCCTTAAGTCTGTCACTGTGTCCTGCTTCCCCCAGCAGACTGAGAGCCCTGCAGATGCGGCCAGTTTTCCTCCCTCTGAACTTCCCTCTTGGCACACAGGACAGAGCTCTCCTCATCCAGAAGCCTGGGGGGACAGGAAGGGGACAGGCTAAGGACGAATCTCTGGAATACCCTTGACCCTGCTCATGTCTTTCTGAAACAGAGCCAGCCTGGACGCCTGCTCCACACACCCCCTCCCCAGATGCAGCCAGAGGGGCCAGACCCACTGCAGGTTTCCACCAGGGATCTTGGCAGTGATAGCCCCAGTAATTGCAGGGCAGTAAGTGGAGATAAGGTGGCCAAATTATTATAATGCTGGAGGTAAGCAAGGCAAATGCTGGGTTCTGGGCCATTTTATAGGGAGTCTGGGGAGTTCAGGGAGGAAGAGACAAAAATCTCAAAGAGTGGATGGTAATTTCCCAAATGAAGAACCCAAGAGGCCCCAAGTGATCTAAAAGGTGTTCCCAACATGCAAATTATGCTGACTGCAGCCCAGCGCCCAGCCTATTTAAGGGGCCAGCAGGGCGGAGGGTGCACAGCAGTCTGCGCCCTTCTCCAGCCCCCCGCACCGCCAGCGCCCGTCGTCGCCTGCGCCAGCCATGAGCCGCCAGTTGGCCCACTACCCCGGCGGGGAGCGCCTGGGCTTCAGCGGCTGCTCGGCCATCCTCTCCGGCCGCCTGAGCTGCAGCTCTGCCTCCTTCAGGACGGGGGTCAAGGGCTCGGCGGCCTTCGGCAGCAAGAGCGTCTTCTGCCTGGGGGGCGGCCGGCGCCTGGCGCTCAGCGCTGCGGCGGGGCGGGGCGGCGGCCGCTTGGGCGGCTTCGTGGGCACCGTCTTCGGCAGCGCTGGGCTGGGGCCCGCGTGTCCGTCCGTGTGCCCCCCCGGGGGCATCCCTCAGGTCACTGTCAACAAGAGCCTCCTGGCCCCCCTCAACGTGGAGCTGGACCCCGAGATCCAGAAGGTGCGCGCCCAGGAGCGAGAGCAGATCAAGGCTCTCAACAACAAATTCGCCTCCTTCATCGACAAGGTGGGTCTCCAGCATCTGCCTGTCCCTGCGCTGGCGGCCAGCGTGTGCAGTGGCACCTGGCTGTGCCACAGGCCAGCTGTGAGCCTCCCTTTCCTCATCTGTAACCTCAGTCATGGTGCTCACCCCAGTGGGTGGTGACGAGGATTAATTGGGATAAATGGCTTAGAACAGTGCCTGGCACACCCTTCCGAAAACAGGAGCTTCATTCCTTCCTTGTGAGACAAGAGGTGGGCAGCGAGGGGGCAGGAGAACCGTGGAATGCGCCCTTTGAGAGCTCCCCGTGTCAGACAAGGAGATGGAGACGCGCCGTCAGAACAGGGCACTAGAGGAACACAGGCCAGGGAATGTCACAGGACCGCGTGGTTGGTGAATGGGGAAGGACTTGGGAGGTAGGAAGTGGATAAGTGTGGAAACCAGGCAGATGAGAAAACTGAAGGGTGAGGCTGAGGGGAGGTTTGGAAAGAGGATGTGTCAAGTTCCATGTGTGCTTGGGGGGTGTCCAGAAATTGGGGTAACAGGGAAGATGTCTCTGGAGATTCTCAGACAGTGACCCCAGGGAATGGGGAGGAGACAAGGCATGGGCTTCTCTTGTCTCCACCGGGGCATAGGTCTAGACCATGAGTGACAAGGGGACATATTAATAACAGTAGCTGACATTATGAAGACATTTCTCAACACCTGGTGCTGTCGACTGATTCTCACTTACAGCCCATGATTCTGCTATTACTCTGCCTGGCAGGTGAGGAACCTTAGAATAGGGAGGCTAGGAAATGTGGCCATGTTGACAGGACAGTTGATGGCGGACGGTGTGACTCACCACCATGCTAGGGAAGGGGAAGTGAGGCTGCTGGAGGGGAGCAGGCACGAGTGGAAGAAACACAGCGCCTGTTCCAGAGGACTGGGGCATTCTCTTCCTCCTGCTAAGTCTCTTGTTCTCTGGCCTGTTTCCTTCTGTCCCGCAAGCTAAGAGGGGTGAGAAGAGGAATGCTGGTGGGTAGCAGATGGTCTGAAATTAGTTCGTCCAAAAATGTCAAACCTTGGTCAGACTGTAAAGAGGTGACAACCTGCTTTGAACAACAAAGAAACAAACACTCCAAGAGCGATTTAGGCTGTGTAACAGAAAGGACATCCTAACCTAACCAGCACAATTTTCCAATGTCATTCCCCGGGCACTGTTTCTCCCGTGCTTCCCATTTTCCTTTACTCAGAAAACACTAGCATTTATAGCAGGGAAGCTGCCGCAGTCCCATGAAACTCACGGAGGCAGAGGCAGATGATACCCACTTAAGCCCACTTCCTGGTTTCTTTTAGACTGGATCTTAGCTCTTGTCTTGGAGACCAGGTGAGCATGTCCCCTTGGCTGCATCCATCCTCTGATGAGCCTTGCTCCTTCCTGCCCCCATCCTCCAGGACGGCTGCTTCTCATTTCTGGGGTGCTCTCCTCACTTTTGAGAGGCAACAGCATGAGGACTCTGGGCCATGACCACCTTTTGGGTTCCAGGTGCGGTTCCTGGAGCAGCAGAACCAGGTGCTGGAGACCAAGTGGAACCTCCTGCAGCAACTGGACCTGAACAACTGCAGAAACAACCTGGAGCCCATTTATGAGGGCTACATTAGCAACCTGCGCAAGCAGCTAGAGACGCTGTCTGGAGACAGGGTGAGGCTGGACTCAGAGCTGAGGAACATGCAGGATTTGGTGGAGGACTACAAGAAGAGGTGAGCAGTAAGCAGAGAATATGCCCCTGGAGGGTCTGATCACAGAGGAGGTTCTGATTTGGAGCCAGCATTCTTGCCTTTGCTGATACCATTGCTAACTCCTTTCCCACGGGGGAGGGAGGGGCATCTGGACAGAATGGGACTTAGGAAGAGAATAGATCCAACGGTGCTTCGAATTGCCTAGGAAATGTGTGCTCAATTTCTAGCACTAAAAATGGAGGAATGGGGGAAAGAGAAGTATCTCAAAACCAGGTAGACAACCCAATGATTTTATAGTTCCTCCTGAGTGAGGTTTTCCGTGGAAGTTCCCAAAATATCAGACACACAGCTAATCCCAGAACAAATTTTAAAGCCAAGCAAAAATGAATTTTTAAAACTTATTTCATGTTGAAGCATATCTGTGCTGCTGAATCCTACCTTTAAAGAGAATAACTGAGAATGTGTTTGGAAACAGAGATTGTGTCTTCCTCCAAGTTCAGCCAAATATGAAAGAGTAATAAATCTGGGTTCTGCGTGAGCAGGTATGTTGGAAGTTTGCTTCCAGCTGTCAGGATTTCTAGGGATAGATGACTTCCTCCACAATTGAAGGGTGGAGTTGGTGAGACCTGAGTTCTCTCTCTTGCTCCACATTCAGCCTGCCTGTCCATTCCTATTCTGAAGTCTCTGCAAAGCAGAACCCTTACCTGAGGCCTGCGTGGGGATCCCCAGGAAGGAGGAGACACGGGCCCTGACCTCAGAGAGCGCACAGATTTTGGGGACAGGCTTAAAGAACACTTTCAGATAGCTGCCAATAAGCATAAATGAATACAATGTGAACTGAGATCCAGTGGAAGTAACATGGGAATTGGAGCCCAAGTGGAGTGAGCAGGGTCTGGAAAGAACAGGGGCTGCCAGGCACAGTCCAGAAGTCCAGGGCACAGGCATGCAGAGTGGAAGGGCTCAGTGCTCTGGAATCATCACCCACTAGTTCAGCAACCATAGGTGAATCTCTTGATCCTCTGTGAACTTCACCTTTAATATTTACAAAAATCAAATACCGATACCTGCCTTGCTACCGAAAAGAACTGTTGAAAGAACTGTTGAAAGGATAATACCATATGGTAACATATTAACAGCTCTTAGAAGAGTCAAAGGGCTGCATAAAGGTAAGGCATCGTATCCCTGATGTCTAAGTCTTAGATTTGAATCCTAGCTTCATTGATAACTAGCATTATGACTTTGGCCAAGTATTTCAATGTCTTTTGCCTCATTCGTAAAATTGGGATAATAATAGAACCTATCTCATCGAACTGTTGTAGAGATTAAATGAAATAATGTATGTGAAGAGTTAGCACAATGTTTAGCATGTAGTAAGGAGTAAAATAAATATTAGCTACATTTATTATGATTATTTTAAAATATCATTTTTATCAACCATCTCTTCTACCTGTGGGTCCTTATGTGGCTTTTCTTGTACCTCTCTTATGTTATATCATAGATTTGAATCATTAATTTAATTTAATCATAACTTGATCATCCTTAAGTTAGAATTTTCAGTACATTTGCCTTCCTGTTAAACTGTGAGTTTCTAGAAGACACAGTATATTTTAAGCATCATTATATATCCTGAAGTTTTTCTCATAGATTCTCTAAAGTAATTTTTAAAACTCCTCACAATTAAAAAATTTCACAATTAAAAAAATTAATGTCTAACAATTTTTATCATAAATTTAAGTAGTTGCAAAGGAGGTGATTTCAAGCATATTGTATATATTGCCATTTAAAGTTATAAGAGCTATATTACTCCTTTAACCTGCAGGTTAGTACCCATCATCTTTCACCTAAAAAGTTAATGAACAAGCTCTGCTTTAAAAATCGCAAATTTTACCTTGATCCTTTTCTCATTTGAACTAAAATTTTCATGCCACTTTCCCCACATAATTTTATTCCAACGTAATATATTTTTTATGCCTCTAAGTCTTTTACTGATCACCCTCGCTATCACAAAATATGCATGTATCTTGAAATTTTAGATAGTTTACATCTTGAGATCATAAGTTTTTAAGTGTTAAAGATTCATTCTGGGTTGAGTTACCCAAACAACAAAATGTGTTACTAATTTTGTTAAGTAAGTATTAAACATAAAAAATACAAAATAATTTTGGAAATGCATTTCTTAATACGTTGAATGTGGCAGATTTTTTTTCCAGCTGGCTTAGTTATCCACGTGTGAATATAGATTCTTGTTAGAATGAGATAATATTCTAGTCCTGTGTTTTTTCTTATTCTTAGGTTAAGTGCTGGGAAAATTTACTCATATAAATAGATTTTAATGGAAGAAGTTTTGCAAGGGTGGTGGTATTCAGTTTTCTGAATGCCTGCTCAGTTTTTCTGTTTTTTTCTTTTTTCCATAGCACCTGTTGTTTTCTGACATACTGTATAATTGATTTATTTGTTGTGTTCATTGTTTGTCTCTCTCTGTTCCATAAGGGCAGGGATATTTGTTTGTTTTATTCATTTGCTTATCCCAACTTCCTACAAAGTACCCCACCCTAAACATATATTTCTGTAGGTGAATTAATTACATGTCAAAATCAGGTAATAACTTATCATTAAAGATCATTTTTAATAATCTGTCAGCTGACGACTCAGATCCTTCTTTCTTTTTTTGAAAGCAAAATTAAAAACCATCTGACTTATAAAAAGGTTTTGTTTCCTAGTCAATAAAGTCATTTACCTTCCAAATTTCTGGAAAATTTTTCAATAATGTTTTACCAAGACTGATCAAGTGACCACTGAGGATACAACTTACTCTGTCCCTAAGGGGCACCATGTTTAATCCAATAGATCAGAAAGAACTGGGAACATAAAAGCATTGTTAGTATTCAGTACACATTTACTAATTTTTTATTTTTAAAAAATAATGTGATTCTATCCCATGTTTTTATATATGTGTACACACACATATACAGTTTTGAAACTTTGGAGCTGCAGATTTAGCTCATTCGATTTATAGAGAATATCTACCATCTAGCTTCACTGGACAAGCCAGTTTTCTTGATCAAACCAGAGAAATGAGTTGCTTTTTGTTAGAAAAATTCTGACTCCATTTCTAAGTTCAAATAAAAGTATAAATATGTACTTTGGGGCCTATTATAAATTCCACTCAGCAATAAACTAAGGAATATATGTTGTACAGTACATTACTAAAAGCATTCAAGATTAAAATGATATAGATTTAATATAACGAATACATCTATGTTATAAAACAAGATAAATCAATATGCACTTTCTCATAGTTTGACTTTCATTCATTGTAATGTATTTTTAAAATTATAAGTTATTTATAAAGTCAATAGTACTATTATAGCATTGTTTTTCTTTGTAAATGTGTGTATGTGTATATTGAACTCTAGAGTTTGATCTCTAGAGGTAAATAATATAAAATGATTAGTAACTAATGTCATGGGTTTTGATAGCTCTTTTGATCAAGCATTTCCTATGTATTTTAGGAAATAGAAAAATATAAAATACTAAAAACTAATGGGTCTGGTAACTAGCATATGCTTTTATTTTTATTAAGAGAAGGTAGACATTATTAAATATTTTATAAGATAATATGAGATAAAGATTGACTATAATAGCAGTAACTATTTCATGATGGAATTTAATAAAAAGGTTTCAATTCTTTTCAATAACACACGGAATCTGAGATCAATCATACGAACTGTGTTCTGTGTGTTTTATCCAGTGTAATCAGAACAATCTGGCAGCCTTGGAAAACTTTCTGTTCACATTTTGCCAACTCACTTCGCTATCCTGTGCTGCTGTGCTCCAGCCACTCAGCAGGGCCTTCTGGTGGGGAGGGAGCTGCCAGGTGCATGCCTTAGGGAGGAGTAAAGAGTGAAAAAGAATTGCTTATGTTTAAGTACACAGGAAAAAAAGCTATTTTCTAGCATTGATTATTTATTGTTTTCCATTTTTTATAGTAAAATACACATAACAAAATTTACCATCTTCACCATTTTTTAAGTGTACAGCTCAGTGGTATTAAATACATTCATAGTATTGTACAACTATCACCGCTATCCACCTCCATAGCTCTTTTCATCCTGGGACACTGAAACTCTACACCCGTTAAACACTAACTCCCCATTCCCCCCACTAGCCCCCACAACCAGCATTCTACTTTCTGTCTCTATGAAGTTGACTACTCTTAGTACCTTGTGTAAGCGGAATCACACAACATTTGTCTTTTTGTGACTGGATTACTTCACTTAGCATAATGTCCTCAAGGTTCCTCCATGTTGTAGCACATTGCAGAATTTCCTTCCTTTTTAAGTCTGAATAATATTCCATTGTATGTATATATATTTACTATGTTTTGCTTATCCATTTGGCATTAACTGTTTCTTACCAATGCACTATTTTGTTTGCTTTCACAAATGTTTTGTAATACATTTTTTGACAATAGTAAGGGATAGAAGAGGTGAGCTCTTAATAAATAAAATGATCAATACTCTCACCTCCCCAGTCTACAATAGATCTGTATTAAGTACATCCCAGTCTCATCCAAACCTCTGTTTCTTAAACCTTGCTTCATCTGGAGCAGAAATATGTATAAGGAACAGGTGTAATGTATAGTTTGAAGACGAGAATATCACTTTTGTTTGGTGCCTGGGAGACTTTTGCACCCTGAGCCATTGCACCATATTAAGATGCCATGTGGCAGAGTGGGGTGCCTTTCTGCTATGACATGGGAGAGGCTGTGACAGGGAGGTGAGACAGTAGAATCTGCATGACATCTTGACCACAGGTGCTTTCTCAGGCAGGTACACAGGGCAGACTGCACAGGAACTAAGGAGCTGGAAAATCGATTTCTTTAAACCTGTCCTTGCCCACATCCCGTTTAGAAAGGTTATATGTGCCCCAGGGTTACGTGCATTCCACTTTGAAGACCCCCACCTTGCAGCTCTTGACACAGAGGTGATCACTAAGTGCTCAGTGAGCATTTATGGAACTGAATTATCCCAATGTCTTGCCCCACGCAGGTATGACGTGGAGATTAACAGACGCACAGCTGCTGAGAATGAGTTCGTGGTGCTCAAGAAGGTGAGAGGGGTGCAGGAGGGGCTGGAAGAAGCCTAGAGGGCTCCCGATTGCCTGGCACAGTGATGTTTGCAGGATGAGGAAAGGGACCCTGTGGGTCGCTCAGTCCCTTGGGAAGGGGCGATGGGGGCTCTAACTTCCCAGCTCCTCCTTGGAAGTCCCTTGCCTGGGATGCACGCTGCTCCCAGAATTTGCCAGCTTAAAATCCAGGCACTTCCTGTGTGGCCATTGCATGGCACATCAGTTGGTTTGCTCTCAGGGACTGAGCCCCCATGAAGCATGCGTGGGGTGAGGAGAGTGGAGAGAGCTGGGGATCTGGGGCTCCCTGTGGCAGGAAGGGAGGTGAAGCAGCTGGCTCCTCTTGGGGCAGCCTGACCATCATGTGTTCCCAGGATGTGGACGCTGCCTACATGAACAAGGTTGAGCTCCAGGCCAAGGTGGACTCCTTGACAGACGAGATTAAATTCTTCAAGTGCCTCTATGAAGGGGTAAGGGCTTCACTGACCTCTCTTGTGAGGTCTGCTCCTCTTGCAAATGGCTTTGGCCCTTGGCCTGGATGGATGTGTGCACCAGGGGTTGGGAGGGAGAAGCTTTTCAGCCCAGTGCAGCTGACATCCGCCAAGGCCCTGCTGGGTGCTGTGCAGTGAGCCAGGCTTTGAGGAGACCATGAAGGAGAAGAAACAATTCCTGTCTTCCAGGCTTTCACAGCCTGGCAGGAAGAACACCATGGAGCTGAGCTCTGGGAGAGCAGAGGAGGGAATGGTGAATTCTGCCAGGGCTATCAGGAAAGGTTCCTGGAAAAAGAGAAGGAGGAGGAGGGGGAGGAGGAAGATTTTAGGGGTGCTGAGAAGAGCAGAAAAGTGAAGATCCAGGCATCTGTGCCGTGCTGAAGCACTAGGGGCATGGAAGGGGGCAGAAGCCTTCCACAGAGGAGGGAGAAGTGGCTGGTGACACCCTAGGGGCCTCCGTGTGCCATACAGAGAGTTCAGACTTGATCCTGGGGGGAGGGTGGCCATTGCTGGTTTTGAGGACCAGAATATATTTAATAGAAGGGGGTAGGGGCCATCCTGAGTGCACGGTGGATGGGGCAGGGGCGTCTCACCATTCCGGGCTGGGAGCTCAGGGTGCTCATTCACATGTCTGGCAGGCACTGATGCCGAGGCAGAGTTCAAATGCCAGGCAGGGGCAGAAAGGGGCAGCGGGGCAGCAAGGAATTTTCCCAGGGAGGATCAGGAGAAGTGGTTCCTCATGGGGACCCCCTAACTGGCTCCCCTCCTCCAACTGTCCCCCAGGAGATCGCTCAGATCCAGTCCCACATCAGCGACACGTCCGTCATCCTGTCCATGGACAACAACCGGGACCTGGACCTGGACAGCATCATCGCCGAGGTCCGCGCCCAGTACGAGGACATCGCCCTGAAGAGCAAGGCCGAGGCCGAGGCACTGTACCAGACCAAGGTGAGCTGGGGACAGGTGTGCTGAGGCCCAGTGACCACAGCTGGTGTCCTGTCATCATGCATGCATGCATGTGTCCCTGTGTGCTTGTGTGTGCACGTGTGTGTATTTGGACTCAGCAGAGACCTCCTTTGTCTCAGAGGTGGGCCTTGTGGGAATGTCTCCCATGGTGCAGGAGGTCAGCCACAGTCTTGGCATATGTTGGGGACATATGTGGGGCTCAGCCCTTACCCTGCCACAGCCCTTGGCTGACAGCTGAGGCCACACCAGCCACAACCCTGATAGGATTCTGACAGTTTCTTGGGTA
Source organism: Eulemur rufifrons (assembly GCF_041146395.1). Lineage (NCBI taxonomy): Eukaryota > Metazoa > Chordata > Mammalia > Primates > Lemuridae > Eulemur > Eulemur rufifrons. The sequence goes on along the minus strand of NC_090998.1, from coordinate 41,116,195 downwards.
ATCTTTGCGTTTCTAATGTTGGCAAAATGAGGACAGGAAATTTAAAACTCCACCAAGGCCCCTCCCTGTCCCCTCCCTCCTCCCTCTCTCTTCTCCCTTCCTCCTTCGCTGGTGCCTGCACTATGTGAACATTGAGAATGGCAAATGGTTACCCTGTCTGTTCTAAGCACTCTTAAGCAGGTGAATTCTCAACTGTCCTGTGCTCCTCTTCTCTTGTCACCCATCCTCAGATCCAGGAGCTGCAGGTCACAGCAGGCCGGCATGGGGATGACCTTAAGCTCACCAAGGCTGAGATCTCTGAGCTCAACCGGCTGATCCAAAGAATCCGCTCGGAGATAGAGAGTGTGAAGAAGCAGGTGGGTTCCACGGGATGAATTAGCTAACAAGGCCTCCTGAGCACCAGTCTGGACAAGACCAAATATGGAAAAAGGGCAGGACACCCCTCCGTAGGGTGTTTATAATTCATCAGGAGAGAATAATGTGAGCACACGTGGAGGGTGAAGCAGTCTACACACTGCAGCGTGCTCAGTGAGTGCTGTTGGAGTCCAGAGGGGAGACAGGTGAGTGAGGACCCAGGGAAGCTTCCCCAGGGGGTGGGATTCACTGGGCTGGGAGCCGACAAGGAGAGGGGAGGTCCAGGTGCAGGAGCCAGCAGAAGCAATGCGTGCAAGTAGGGATGTGCACTGCACGTGTGCAGACGGGGTTACCCCCCTGGAGTAGAAGGCCTGCCACGGGATAGGGTGGCAGGGAGCAGAGAACGCCACTGGACAGCAATCGGTGGGTTATGCGTGGCCCAGCAGTGGGGTTTAGACCTGAGGCAGAAGGTAAAGGGAGCCGTCGGCAGGTTTCGCATGGTGATTCCTTGTTGGAGGAGAGAGAATCCCGCAGTGGATTTTAGAACAGAGCGGAGAAGGAACAGTGTCCTGTCCTGGACTCCACCCTGCACTCATATCGGGCTTCCCCCGGGGTTGTGCTACGGGAAAGGCACTGCACCGAGGTCCCTCTCTCTGGGAAGCCACGCCTGTGCGACCACACCTGTGGTTCTGAAGCCAGCAAACCCATGAGTTTCCCAGAGTTTGTGGAGGTGGTGCAAGGAGTTAAGGCTCTCAGCTCCCAGGCAGTCAAGTTGCCCATCTCCTCATCCTCCCCTGCACGAGTGTACACACACGCACACACACACACACACACACACACACACCTCCTCTGTGCAGTGGGCTCACGGCAGTGGGAAGAAGAAAGACCAGCATTAAATAAGCACTTAAGGCATTTTGTTAAACAAGATCTGTATAAATGCAAGAAAAACGCAGTGTTTGAAGTGGCCACAGCATTCGATTTCAGCTTTTAGCTGTGTGATATTTGTTTCAAAGGATTTCATGTCCTCTCAACTCATGCCAATGCCAAAGACTCAAGCTTTTGGTGCCCTAAGGATCACCCTGGGGGATCTTGGTCAGTGAAAAAGAACAGAAGACAGTGCCACTGAATTCAGGTGACAGAGTTTATTGTCACTCCCTGGAATGTTTAGACCTAACAGTCCCAAGGATGGGACGCGGTTTTCTGTGGCCAGAAAGGGTTCTAGGCGTCTCCTCGAGGTCCTAGTCACGTCTTGGGGATGTGAGCCACTTACCCCAAACGCCGTGGGTGTGGGCACTGCTGGGGGCCCGCCTGGCAGAAGAGGGTGGCTCCAGCTGGACGACATCCTAGAATTTCATTTGGCTTCAGGGTCAGCTGCTTTCCTTGATGTGAAGCAAACTTAACTCCACAGAAAGGGGCCCCCAGAAAGAGAAGCCTGGTGCTGAGATCCCACCAAAACCTCAGCTGTGGGGCGAGAACACACACCCAGACTAAAAGGCTCAAGAGCTTTCACATGCTCGCAGGCACCCGGCCCACGGCAGCTTCCTCCAGCGAGGCACACCTCTCCCCTGACAGCAGGTGCCTGTGGCTGGTAACACCTGTTAGCTCTGGGAAGGTATCTCTTACACCTGTTGCCTTTTAGCACAATGCTCTGTGGGATTTTAGGGCCTAAGTGTGGTAGGTTTATCGGACATTTTATTAATTGGAACTTTGTTAGCCCTCATTTTTTTTTCATGGTTTACAAGATCTCCCGAGACAACCTGTACATTGCAGAGCTGAATCGAGTCTAGCTTCCCAGAAACTTTTTTCAGGGTTGGCACTAGAATCCTACAGCTGGTGTTGCAGAGCAGGAGGGAGAGGGCAGGGGCCATGTGCCCAGGCAGCCCACCTTCTTAGCTCCTGTTCCCTCCTCCCTTCCAGGTGGAGACTTTCCACCTTCAGATGCTGAGGCATGAGCCAGGTGAACTGGACCTGGAGTCAGGGAAAGGACAGAGTCACCTCTAGTGATGGCGGAAGTTGGATGAGCCAGGAGGACTGGAGGCATTTGCTGTCAGCCAGGACCAGATGAGGGGAGGCTGTCTGAGCAGGATCTCAGAACTGGGCTCTGACTCAAAGTGCTGAATCCATTTGCCCTGCAGTGCACCAACCTGGAGACGGCCATCGCCGATGCTGAGCAGCAGGGAGACTGCGCCCTGAAGGACGCCCGGGCCAAGCTGGACGAGCTGGAGGCCGCCCTGCAGCAGGCCAAGGAGGAGCTGGCGCGGATGCTGCGCGAGTACCAGGAGCTCCTGAGCCTGAAGCTGGCCCTGGACGTGGAGATCGCCACCTACAGGAAGCTGCTGGAGGGCGAGGAGTGCAGGTGAGGGGCCAGATCCCTGTTGTCTGGGGCAGTTTTCTCTCTGCTTTGGTAGGAAGCCTAAAGGCAAGAAGTTTGGTACTGTTTAGATCCTACTGAAGTAAAACCATACAGCCAATGGGCTTGCCATGTGCTTAGGACGGCTGACGTTACACAGCAAGAAGGACCAAGTTATAAAAATCCCAGAGAGGCTGTGGGAAAGGAAGTATTAACGTCAGCAACGTTTGAGAGACAGGGCATCCCCTGACCCTTCATGGTGCATTCTTGTGGGTGGATGGGGGAGGGGCAAGATGGCCTGCTGGAGTCATCCAAGTTCAAGGTCGCTCTGGCAAAGCCTGGAGCTCAGTGAGGATGTGAGCTCATTCTTCTTACTTGTCTAAGGCCAAGGGCATAACAGGAGGGGTGGGAGGCGTAATTATCCCACATTACAGACCGTCCCAAATCCTCTCGGAGAGCTGACTCCTTGTTTTCATCTCAGGTCCCCCTGGCATGTATGGGAAGAAAGCAGACTGGGACAGGGTTGGGGACGCATTCTGAGAGGAGGGGCTTATTCACAGAGGTGACTCCCTGGACAGGTGGGGTGCTTGTTTATGGAGGATTTACCTGTTTTCTTTTCCCTCTCCAGGATGTCTGGCGAATATCCAAATTCCGTGAGCATCTGTAAGTACCTGCAGATCTCAGGTCTGCCCTTGGTGACCTTACCGGAAGTCTAAATTCCTCTAATTCCATGACACAAAAGAGAAATCAGAATCACAGACAGGGTTCAGGGGAGACTTAAGGGCCAAAAGAGGGAGCTGGCTTTGGTAACCATGGGGAAGCAGTGGAGGGAGAATAATAATGTCATGAAATACCAAAGGACAACTTACAGAAAGATCAAATGGCACCCATCAGTGTACAACACAACAGTCTGACATAGGAAGGATGCTTAATGGTAACATTATTTTTCTTTTGAGGTCTGACCAAAATAAAGGCTCTATATTGCAGTAAGAGGGATTGGGGGCACCTAAAGGGCTGAATGGTGGAAGAAGATAGCTGAGTGCACTTCCTCCGGGTTTAAAAGCTGGAGAACGTGTGGGGAGGTGCGGTGTTGCTAGGAGGCGGGGCAGGGGGGGGCTCTGGCGCCCCCTTTCCTCCATAGCAGGAGCACCGGCCTCTGTGAAGGGCCTTTCTTCATTCGGTCCTGCCCGTGGGGAAATTCTCTGATACAGCCCTGTCTGCTGAGAGCTTCGAGTCTGACATATGTAATAGACTGACACAGACTGATAGGGAAAGATCAAACGCATGGGGCTAATGCATGAAAGATGAAGCCACATATCATTAGTGCTGATAAACATCTCTTAGTAAACTACAAGCACAACAGCGAGAATCTGTCTCAACATGAAGCCACCGCAGGGGAGAGAGCTGAGGGAGTGGCCCGGCTGCCCCAGGAGAGGCCCTGATGTGGGGCACAGCTGACGGGGCTGGGGCTTCTCTCGCCCATTCCAGCCGTCATCAGCAGCACCAGCGCTGGGGCAGGAGGCGCCGGCTTCAGCATGGGCTTTGGGGCTGCAGGCGGCTACAGCTACAAACCGGCTATAGCGGACGTCAAGACCAAAGGCAGCTGTGGCAGCGAGTTCAAGGATCCCCTGGCTAAAACCTCGGGCAGCAGCTGTGCCACCAAAAAGGCCCCCAGATGACGAACTGGCAGTCGGCGATATGAGCAGAAGCTCCAGGACCCATCCACCTCCTCCCTCTCCTGCCTGGGGCCCCTTTCCAAGTCAGGACCTGCTTTGTCCATGACCACCATCTCACCTCCTCTTCTTCTTGTCCTCTCCAGGGTGACACTGTGACGTGGGGAGTCCAGTCATGGGCTCTCTCAGTGGCCTCCTTCTTGGTCACCTTTCACTGGGTCACTGCCCCAGATACAGAGGTCACACCCTCCCCCCCCAGATGTTCCCCACGGCCAGCTGCAAGCCCCCCTGCCCCCGTGCCTTTCCTGGGCCTTCACTGAGAAGGGACTCTCTTTGCCCTCTCATCGGAATTGTGTCCAGTTCTCTGCTTCTCCTGCAATAAATAATCGATGCCATTTGGTTCTCAGTGTGGAATCTGTTGCCCAGATGTCAACATCTGCCTTGCGTTAACTGTCCTTGGTCTGACTCTGGCTTCCCGCTGGGTGCCTGGCCTCTTGAGGATCTGTCTGGTTCTAGCCAGGGGGGCACTGGGTGACAGCCGATCCTGGTAAATGGCCGAGATTTATTCCTGAGACTGCTGCCCGGCAGGCGCCGTGCTTCACATGACCCGTGTCCCCTGTTCCGCACAATGGCCCTGTGAGACGTCGTTGCCCTGTTTCAGAGAGACACTCCCGGACTGCCAGAGCTTCGGCGTGGCTTCCTGCTCCAGTTCTGGAGGCACCCATGGTCTCCATGCTCGCTGCCTGGGTTGGAGTGGTTGTCCCCTCTTTTCCTCACCTCCTCCCTCTCCTGACACTCACCACCCAGTCTTGTTCCCCCACGATGGCCCTGCTTTCCTCTTCTCACCAATTTCTTTTTCACCCTCGCATGTGAGGCCTGTGTGTATGTATGCTCAAGGGTGCATCTCTAGCTATTGTGTCCATGAAGTAGTGGCTCATTTAACAAATATTTAGTGAGCCAGGCATCGTTCAGGCACTGGGGATACTGGGATAAACAAAATTGGCACAGACCCTGCCCTCGTAGAGCTTATAGTCTAGAGGGGAGAGCAAAAGTGCACAGCTAACAGAGCAACGTACAATATGATGTCAAGCAGTGTTAACTGCTCCGAAGAAAAATTCAGTGAGGTAAGAGGCTAAGGATTCACGGGTGCTCTTTTAGGCATATGTGTGTGTTTCTACAAGAATCTTAGTTTCTCAGAGTCAGTTAGCACAGGTGATTTGAGCAAAATCTTTAAGGGCAAGACCATCTTTTAAGCATGAGCCCACCTGAGGTGGTACTCAGAGCGCCTGTGACCCCTTCTCCTCCATCACTCGCTACCTTACACTCCAGCCTCTCCGCAGCAGGCCAGAATTTTCACACTCGTGGGCCTTTGCAGATATGATTTTCTCAACCTCAGGTGTCCGTTGCCTGTTTATTGAAAGGCTGCTGGCTCTTTGTGGCCTGGCTGAAGTGCCACCTCCCATGTTCTTACGGAGTCTAGTCTCTGCAGTTGGAACCATCAGGACACCAAGCACTCAATGAGAAGGAATGTTAGCGCTGCCTGCCCAACGTCTCCCCCCAGCACCGCCATTCTATAGGCAAGCAAACGGAGGCCCGGATGGCTGAGCGATCTGTCCAGGGTCTGGACGGCACTGGTGACCAGCAGGGTCTGGACTGGTGGCCTGCACACCCGCAGAGCCATCCCTAAACCTGTGTTCGGTTGGTGCTTCATTTTCCTGGTGTCATGTCAGCTGCCCACATGTTTGTCCCCGCACTCCACCCCCTCACATCCCCTCGTTCCATCCCCCTGTTCCAGGGTCTGGCTCACAGTCAGCACTCAGCGTGCATTTGCTGCAGGAGAGCGTGGCTCAGTCTCAGCATTCGCTGGGGAAAAGAGCTCGACGTACACGCACACACGTATACAATATACACATGTACACACATGTATGCACGCACACAGAGAGACACACATGTACACAAACATACATGTACACATGTGTACATGCATACACACGTACATACATACATACATACACAGTACACACATACACAAGTCTTGATCACCTGGCATGCAAATGATGAAACACATCGTGTTAACAAATTTGTTGTATATGCATTCATGTGTGTGCAGCTTGTATAATTTATCACCCAAATAAGGACACTTTTGGTAGAAATAAATGCTAAACTGGATCCTTGGACAACTGGCAAAGCCAGGACTGGCAGGTAAATGGTCCCCCCAGCTCTCGCATTCTGGCCGATAGTCAAATACCTGGCTTCAAATTCTGGCTCTTCTCATGGTCAGTAGTGACCTAGTGCAAGATCCTGCCCTTCTCAGATACATTTAGTACAAGCTGGCTTTTACTGAGTGCTTTCCATAACTCTTCTAAGTACTTCACGGCTGGCAACTCAATTAATTCTCCCAACTACCTATGTATTATTGTTATAAGGTGCTATTGTTATCATTTCCATTTCACCTGTGAGGATATTAAGGCTCAGACGGTTTAAATAGTTCACCAAATGTCACCTGCTTGGTAAATGTCAGCATTGGGAGTTGAACCCGAGTCTGATTCTGGAGTCTATACTCGCAGCTTTGACAGCTCCTTACCTGTCAGAGAGCTCACCTTCGAGGGGACCTGAGAATACGAAAAGAGACGATGGAAGTAAAACGGTGCCTGGGATACAGCGTGTAGCCCACAACAGATGTTCACTGCTATAATCATTATTCAATATTAGTGCGAGTTCTGTGCTTGCCAGCTGTGCACCGCTTCCCGTCCGAGGGGTGTGGATCCGCAGCAGAGCGCTGGCTGAGACGGACTAAGTGAGGGACACTGGGTCTAGTCACAGAGGCACATTCCCATCAGTCACCAACTGCTCATTTCCATGCAGGGAAAAAAAACCAACCCAAACTCCTTGGTGCCTCAATTTTGTGCACACACTGCCCTCTGCCATCAGCCACAGGTACTGCACCTTCCATCCCTGTGGCTCTGGAGGAGCAGGAGGGTGTGGGACGATCCTAGACAGTCTCTGTGCCCCCTGCAGAGCTGCCAGAGGGAGGAGGTGCCGTTTCACTCCCTGGCATGCCCAGGCTGGCGCCAGCCTCCGTGCTGCCCAGGCCCTGGCTCCTGCCTCCCCTCCTCTCCTCTCCAACTTCTCCTTTCACTGGAGGAAGGAGCGGGCAGGGGCTGCTGCCGCCTGAACCTCCTCACCTCCAGTTAGACAACCCAGGGCTTCAGATGGCTCTTCCTCAATAGGTGCCTGAGAATCTTCGCACTGATCCAGAGGTCCTGGGCGTGAGAGCCCCCCCGTCACTCAGCCATACTCCCCTCCCCCAAGCCCCACTGCCCTGTGTGCAAGCCCCTGCCCTGGCTGCAGGGAGGGTCCTCTGAGAATTCTTTTTTTCTCATGCAGTGGATGATGCAGGCGTGGAGGCACCGGCAAGGCACAGCCATAGGGAAGGAAGGAAGGCAGGCATCAGAGCTGAACACAGGCAACCTGGGAAGGCTTTCTGGAGGAGGAGGTAAAAGGGACATGAATTGTTGGAGATAGGGAGCTTCCTAAAGACTTCTTAGGTTCCATTTGACAGCTGCCCTGGGTTTGAGCTGCCCTTTGCCAGCTGCCTCCAATCTCCCTTCCAGAGGCTCCACCACTTCTGCTACCTTCAGAGTGGCAACTGCATGGAGGACACTCATTTTGCGCTGCCCCTCCGTCCTCACATTCACATTCGGCAAATGCTTCCAGGACCAGCAGGGACATTGAGGGACCCTCTTCTGCAAACCACCTGCCATTCCCGCCTCCGACCCTCCTCCCCTGGCCTCCTCTGTGGAGGCTTATCACGGAAATCCTTCCTTCCTTCTTCCAACCCATCATCCTCCAGAAGGCTGAGCTATTCCTTTTAGACCCAGCTCTCAGGAATTCCAGATCTTTCTTTCTGGAACTCCAGATGTAGCACCAAGCACTAGATTAAAGCTGCTCACAGCTCAGGACCTGAGCCACCGAGTGGTGGACCGGCTCTGGACAGGGCCTTGGAAGCGGTCCAGTGCAGAAGGACCCACGCTTTGCAGCGGGCCAGGCATGGATCTGAATCCTTTCATTGGTTTGTTTCTTTTGCCACTTTTAACTGTGACTTGGGCAACTCGGTTTCTCTGCTCTTTTGTTTCCTCATTTGTAAAGTGGGAAAAATTACAGTATTAACCTCACAGTGTTGGTGTGAAGATGAAATGAGTTAAAACGTGCAAAGACCTTAGCCCAGGGACTGGTGCACAGCAAGCCCCATCCTACACCTGCGGTATGCTGGCATTCCAGTCCCATGGCATTCTCCTCGGCCCTCCCAGCCCACATCCCTTTCCAGAAGGTTCTCTCCATGGCTGCTGCTTCCGCCAAGCCCTCTCCTTGGCCCCCTTTTGTGACATGCAGCCCCCACCCGTGCTCCACACTGCCCCTGTTCCTCTTCTCTCAGCGGGGAGCCAATGTGCCCTGTCGCTGTGGTCACCGCTCGTACTTCCAGACGGCTTGCTCCCCGGGGTGCGCCATTCTCCCCCACTCTCGGATCTGCGCCCCCCGAATCCACAGCTGCGTGTCACATCTGGTAGCTCAGTCATAAAAGTCCACCTGCCTCAGTGGGGGCTCGTGACACTGGGGAGGTGGGGACTTGGTCTCCTGGTGCCAATGTCTCCTGCCTCCTTCTCTGCCAGGGAGGATGGACAGAACTTTCCAAAGGGGCTTGGCTGTGGTCTCAGCTCCAGACAGAGGAGCTCACTCTCCGACCAAGCCTCTCATTCCACGGCAGGTTTGCATCCTGGAGGGTGGTGCTCAAGGCCCTCACCCCACAGCAGGGAGGGTTCCCCATACCCAGCAGGCAACCCTCCCCTTCCGCCCCAGGCTGGGGCTGCACAGCTGTGTCCTTCATGGCACTCTGGAGGGCTCAGTTCGACTTCTGGCCTCGGGGTTCATCCTCCCTCCATTCTCTGTTTTTAGCACCCCCAGCCCCTGCCAGTGCCAACCTGGCCTCTCCATGGCCCCGGCCTTTTCTAGCGCCTTTCCCTAAAGCAGCCACTTCTTATTTCTTTCTTAATGTCCTACTTTTACGGTTTTGCTCCCAATTCCCACATCGTCTATGGTGATCCAGGCCCTAGAGCCCCTGCCTGCCTGGGAGTCTGTCCCCTTCTCCTGTCCCTTCTCAGCGCCTTCCCCAGGGCCCATCGGGCTCAGCGATAATGTGCACAGTGAGGCCTGGCCCAGCAGGTGTGCTAGGGACGGCAGGGATGGGCTCTGCTTCCTGTTTGGACGGGCTGTGCAATGCTCGGTGATGGGAGATAGAGAGCCTGTCATTAGCGATGATGGGCTTAATTACAGCCACTGCACAGGTGGCTTGTTTGCTTTGCAAATGGGCAGAGGAAGAGGCGGATGGCATCTCCAGCACTACAGTCAGATCAAAAGATTGAGCACTTCCCCTCAGCCTCTCTGTTCTTTCAGAAAAGAATCATGTGAGAAAGGGGGCTGGGGTCAGAGAATACTGTACAAACGTCCCCCAGGAGTGGCTGGGGGCGGAGGGGCCGGAGGTAGGGAGGTAGACGGAACATACCCAGATGGGATTCTGGCGGAATTGTAACATGAACGAATGGAAGAAACGTGTCTTTCCCAGAGCAAGACGGTTCTTGTCCCGACATACCTGTGCCTTCAAGCCAGGAGAAAAGCTTCCTGTGATGACTAGGTCGGCAGTGGGTGGAGCTGTAAAGAGTTCAGAGAGCTTTTTTTTTTTTTTTTTTAAAAAAAACAAAAAACAAAAAGACAAAAAAGGAGAGAAAGAGAACTAAAGAGTGATTGATCTATAGTAAAGCTAGGGCCTGTCCAGTTGTAAAAGCCTTAGGAGCCCGAGTAGGAAAAGGAAGAAACAAGAATGAGAACTCGGGAGACACAATCCAGGATTGCTGAGGGCAAAAGGACCCCCAGGCTGGGAAGGAGAAACTAGCCGGCTGATGCCTGAGCCAGAGGACAGCCCGGCAGGGCAGACTTCCCAGCGACAGAGTCCCAGGGGTGCTGGGGAGGTGGGAGCTGGGGGACCATCATGTTCCCCCGGGGGCTCAGAGAGGAAAAGATACAGAACTGGAAGACAGAGCCCAGGAAGCCCCTGGGGAGCAGGGGACAGCTCAAGGGGCAGCCAAGAGATTCTGTGACCCTTCTTTGTGCAGGAGGGAGAGTTTCTTTTCTTTTCTTTTTCTTTCTTTCTTTTTTTTTTTTTTTTTTGAGACAGATTCTCGCTCTGTCACCCAGGCTGGAGTGCCGTGGCGTCAGCCTAGCTCACAGCAACCTCAAACTCCTGGGCTTAAGCGATTCTCCTGCCTCAGCCTCCCGAGTAGCTGGGACTATAGGTGTGCGCCACCACGCCTGGCTAATTTTTCTATTGTTAATGGAGGCAGGGTCTCACTCTTGCTCTGGCTGGTCTCGAACTCTCGACCTCAAGCAATCCTCTGCCTTGGTCTCCCAGAGTGCTAGGATTACAGGTGTGAGCCACCACACCTGGCCAGGAGGGAGAGTTCTGACCAGAGGCTCAACTCACCCATGTAAAACCAGCCTACCTGGAGGTTTAGGGAAGCTACCAGGGCATCCCTGGGAGGGACGTGCAGGTGGTGCCACACTAGGGCATGGTGAGGGGCAAGTAGGGGCTGGAATCCAGCCACGCATTCCGGCAAACGGCTGATCTGCCCAGAGGAAGGGGCGCTTTATCTCATTGGCATAAAGTCCTGGTATGGGCCTGGCAACCACTTGTTTAAACCTCTCTGATGCTTCTCTCTTGATGCGGGAGGGGTAGGACACACCCCGGCTGAGCTGCGCTGCAGCAGAGAGGAGGAAGGAGATGCTAATGCTGGGAAGAGGAAGCAGGGAAGGCCCTAGACTCAGAGAAGGGTGTTTGCAGAGACTCGGCTCCTCCACGTTTACCTGGAGAGGTGCGGGTAGAAAGTTCCACGAGACCAGCAATGACAAGGGAACCACTACAAGCTCTCAGGTCACTAGGCATCCTCTGCAAGGTTTTTAAGGATTGGAAGCTTACTGCCCTGTGTCTCCGATACTCACGTGGCACCGAGAACTGGGAATTTTGACCGTGTTGACAGCCCGTCTGGGATTTCTGTCAGCACAGTGTCCGTGATAGAGTAGGCATTTAGTAAGCGTGATTGGAACTGAATTTAAATTGCTGCCATCCAGCTGCCTGTCTTCTCTACTAATCTGAGGGTTTCCTATTAACATGAGTGTCTGTGAGGGGACAGGGGTCTCGTAGTGGTGGAGACAGGCCAGTGACGGCTTGCATGTTTAAGTTTTACAGACTTGGGTAGGCGGGACTTCAGTGAATCCTACATCTCCTGGAGAGTCTGGTACTTTCTCTGCAATATGGTGGGTGATATTCGGGTGATCAGCTATCTGGGTTTTTCCAGAACTGTCCAGGTTGTATCATTGACAATCTTGGAAAGCCCCTCAGCCTGGGCCAACTGAGATAGCTGATTACCCTACAAAGTGGTACTTGGATACTCCCAGTGTCTTGTCTGGGACGTGTTCCCTCTTCCTCTGTGCCCAGAGTTGCCCCTTCCCCTTCTCATGAACACAGAACTTTCTGCTTCACTCTCACGTCCTCTCTGGCTCGGCCCCCAGCCTGTGTCTAGAGCCCTGGAGCAGCAATGGGTTCTGCCGCCTCCTCTGGTGCTGAGCCCTCCTGCTGTCCGACTCGGCACTGCAGGAACCCGGGATTTCACGTCAGGAAAGGTGGAGAGGGTGGGAGCAGGTGGGAGAGGGTGGGAGAGGGCGTGGAGAGAAAGGGAGGGAAGCAGACGGGCTCCGTTGTCTGAGCTGGCTAACTTTGGACAAGGATGGAAAAACAGGCTCCTTTCAAACCGGTTCGGACAGGCAGAGGGTGTTAGGTTTCTGCACTGAGCTCACTTTTAAAGTGCGCTCAGAGAAATCAGAGAACTCAGTTTCAGGTCTTTGCCAGTGCTAAGGTGCCATGATTTGTCCCCAAGTCTTGTCACCCCAAAGTTTAGCTCACTTAGTATTTCAAGCTTCTTCCTCTCTCCATGAATGAACTTGATCTACAGAATGTGGGTCCCTCGACTCTTGTTCTGTGCCCAGGAGCAGTCAAAGGCCAAAGGGCTGGAGGAAAATGACGTTTATCCATCGGCAAACCAGACAGACATGGCTTTGGTTATGCGCGGTTGGGATTACTCCTGGCACTGCTTTCTGTTTCCCTCTGGTGTGATGTGCTTTGCAGAATGGGATTCTTACCCTCCAGGGAGACGGTGGCAGATTATGGTACAATGGACTCAGCTCCCACGGGCTCCCTGGGAGCCCATATCCCCCCGGTTCTCCTCCTGCAACACAGGGCCTATTCTTTAACCAAAAGCACTTCAGGATCCTCGCAGGGTTGCACACTGTCTGCAGGGAGAAGGGAATCCTCCAGGGCTGCTCCTCCATCTTCGCCTCCATCTCTGCCTCCCAAGTCACCCCTTCCCCGGCATCCACCCGGCTTCTCACGGCCTCGGGGGTGCAGTGTGCACCCGCCCGTCCCCAACCCCCACCCACAGAGCCCGACCTCTCTTTTATTCTATTTTTTCATTCAAGGCTGGAGAAGACTTATGGTAAACAAAAAGCAGATTTTCATGTGTTGTCTAATTCTGTTTTTAAAAAACATCAGAATTTCAATAACAGCGTGTCTGAGTCACCCAGGCAAGCACATAATCCAATACAGACACGCAGAGTTAAAACCACAGCAATAACAATAACAACACAACTTCCATGTGTTTGTATTTTGTCTTCTCCAGTTCAGTTAACTTCCTGGAGGGGAGAGGGAGTGCTCAGGCACAGCTCTCGATACCTAGCACAGGGCTGTGCACACAGTAGGTGCGCAGTGTGGTTCTTACTGAGTGAACTGAGCTCCTCAGGCCTGGGGACACTCATTAGGCCACTGAACTCAGAGACCGGGGTGTGGAGTGTGATGACTAATTACAGGGTAGCCAGCCCAGTAGTGTTGGAACTGCCAGAGATCCAGCTGAGTGGGTCAAAGAAAATTCCCCTGCAATTAAGTTTCCCAGGAACCGACTAGGAGGGGCACTTCTGTGTGGCCACGATCACAGCGCTGCTGTCAGGAAATTCCACTCTGCCTCCACCTCCTCCTTCTCCGTCACAGCCTCCACCGTCACCACCCCATCACCGTCGTCAGACCCTCACTGGCTGCCTCCAGCACAGGGCCTGGTTGGTTGCGGGCACTCAGGAAATGCTTCTGGAATGGATACAAAGGGTGCTGGGCCCCCAGCTCTAGGCCTGGCCCTGCCTAGCCCGTCACTTCTGAGCCTGGTGGGCTCGGCTGATTCTTAGCATTTCTACGGGCATCTGAAAACCTGCTTTTCGTTGACCCTAAGTCTTCTCCAGCCTTGAAGATCCAGCCTGTGCCTTTCTTTTCTGCTTTGTAAATGCTCTTTTGTTGGGGTTCCCAGTAAGAGGTCCAGCTCTCCTATCGGATAGGGGCTCACACTCAGCCAGACCGTGGTGGCGCAAAGCCCGGCCCAGGCGACTCAGATAACCAGAACCACGTTTACTTCCCTGTGGGAGCCCCGCGGTGAAGAGTCAGCTACTGGGGATTCTAGAATAGCAAAGCCCCTCATGAAAGTGAGGCTCTTCCTTCCTCTGTCCATCCTTACTGTGGCTGATTTTCTCTCTAGTGCGGCGTCTAATGTTACACGAGCCCCTAGCTCGGTGGCAATCTCCCCTTCTCCTTACGGCATCCTCGTCTCCAAAACACAATAGAAACACAAACACGAGCCACCCAGTCCCGTGGTAACCACATGCGTCAGAAAGTCTTTGCATCTCTGCCACAAACTTGCATCTCTAGCACGTAACACGATAGTCAGGAACGTGGACTTTGAATCCAGATGCACTTGGATTCCAGGCCCAGCTCTGACTTAGTAGCTGAGTGACTTTGGGCAAGTTCCTTAATGTCTCTAAACCTCAGTTTCTTCAACTGTAAATGAAGTCAGTAATGTGAGGGTTAAATTAGATATCCTTTCTAATTTAGTGCTTGGCACAAGGCCTGGCGCATGCAAAGTGAGCAAGAAGACTTAATTCTTTGTATTACTACTGTCGCTATGATGACACCTGATATTCTCGCTGGCTGCCTCCATTGCTACCACCCCTATGCTTCAAGCCCCACCGCCCCTGAGCCTCTGCTCTGAGCCAGCCCCTTTGATGAGCGCTGCTGGGAATTTCAGCCCAGCCTTCTGGAGGTCCCTACAAACCCGGATCTAGCCACTACTCAGCACACCTCTGACCCGTTGCTCTTAATGTGTTTTTATTATTCTGTAGCTTTGGGCCTGGATTAACTTCTTTGTGTACATTCCACCCACTGGTCTGCAGGCTTCCTGGGGGCTGGGCCATATCATGGTCACCCCTAGGTCAAGGAACTGGCACCATCTGTTGACATTCACACACCAGCACGGGAGGGAGACAAGCCCAGCATCCCAGGTAGCACCCCAGCTAACTTTGTACCTGCTGCTGCTCTTGCAGTCTGGCCTAGAAAACCTCAAGCAACCACTCGATTATGTCTTCCCAGGCTCCAGGGCTAGGACCGTCCAGGAAGCCTGGGAGACAGGGTCCCTCAAGAAGGACCTTCCGCTGCCGCCTCAGGGGCTGAGAGGAAAACACTCTGGAAGGCGGAGGTCCTCTGAGGCAGGTCCCAGGCCTCAGCCTCCCCTACTCCACCAGGCTCATCTTCCCTGTCCCTCCCCAGCAGCGGGAGCAGCTGTCTGCCACCCCCTGCCTGACCCAGACAGGCCAAGGCCTCCCAATTTAGTTATAGGAAGTGGTAGGAGCTCTGCCTCAGGGCAGCTACAAGATTCAGAGTTTTTAAATAATTTTTAACATTCCACTCTACCAGGACTACCTGTGCTATAAAGGGCTGTCCCCAAATTGGGTGGCTCCCTGAAGTATTAAGGAAACCAGCAGAACAGCCCACCCTGACTGTGGGAAGGAAACTCGGGGGTTCCTGTCCCTTGGTGACTTCAGCCACAGGCTGTTTCTCCACGGAGTACAGGGGCTAATGTCCCAGCTCCTGCCTGACCTCCCAGGATAGGACAGACAAGCTTGTCCAAGAGAGAAAAATCCAACTGCAGGAAATGCCATCTCCCTGAAAAGGTCCTCATAGTTGAAGGTCGCCACAACCCAAGCCCTGCCCAGTACAGAAAGCCCCAGGCATATCCCTCCTGGGGGCCGGGCGGATGCCACATGGTCATCCCCACTTCTTTCCTGGGCTCCATTCCATTGCTGGGCAGCTATGGTCCTTGTCACAACCCAGAGAGGGACCCCTGCAGCTTCTTTCTTGGATCCATATCTTTGAAGATTTCTTCCCAAGAAGAATCAGGTCTTCTTTCCAGGTCTTCTCTTCTCTGGCATAAACCCCATAGCTCCCCAGCAAGTCTGGGTCACAGGGAGGTGGTTTCTTTTGGGATGAAACCTGGGGTTTTCAGATGAGCCCTCTCTGGGTAAAGCCAGGCATTTACCCTGCTCCTTGCTGAGAGATAAACAAAAAGGAGGCAGCAGTGGAGAAATACAGCCAGGAGATCTCTGCAGGGGATAACTCCCCAGGTGCCTAATTAGGGAGCACAGATAAACCCCAAATTAGCCCACTCCAGTCTGCAAGACCAGCATATTCCACTCGCTATCAGAAGGGCTTTGTTGCTGCAAAGGGCTTGGAGATCTCTGTTCTTCAAATCGCCCACGGCCCTGGACCTTCAGCGGGGGAAAGGAGATAGAGGAGAGACGCCCTTTTCCGGTGTCCTGGGCTCAGCAGGGATAAAAGGAGGCAGCGCTCTGGGTGCCCCATCAGTGTGTTCTCTGTCCCTTGGCGACTGCTTTTCTCTAGCTCTGTCAACTTCCTCTCTCCCACCATGAGTCGGCAACTGAACATCAAGTCTGGAGGCGACAAGGGCAACTTCAGCGTGCGTTCCGCAGTGCTGCCGCGGAAGGCTGTGGGCAGCCTGGCCTCCTACCGCACAGCTGGCAAAGGGGCTGGGGCTGGCTTCAGCAGTCGGAGCCTCTACAACTTGGGAGGGAATCGACATATTTCTCTTAACGTGGCTGGCGGCGGCGGTCGGGCTGGAGGTTACAGCTTCGGGCATGGCTCTGGGTATGGAGGGGGCCGGGCCAGTGGCTTTGCTGGCAGCATGTTTGGCAGTGTGGCCCTGGGGCTAGCGTGTCCGTCCGTGTGCCCGCCTGGAGGCATCCACCAGGTCACTGTCAATAAGAGCCTCCTGGCCCCCCTCAACGTGGAGTTGGACCCCGAGATCCAGAAAGTGCGCACCCAGGAGCGGGAGCAGATCAAGGCTCTGAACAACAAGTTCGCCTCCTTCATCGACAAGGTGGGTTGATAAGGCAGCCCCGTGAGGTCTGAGCGATTTCCCTGCTGCCTAGGAATGCACCAGGCATTGATCATGGAAAGGTGCAGCTGCGCCTCGGGAAGGCACCCTGATCGGCAGTGCAGGAGGACAGATCTGCGAGCTGGGTAGAGCAGAGGGGTAAATGCGTGTGTTGCCTGCTTTGGCGATTTTGCAGAGAAGAGTGGGAAGTTGCGTAAAGGGTCACCCTACCTTGAGAAAGAGAGATAGGATTCTGGAGGGCACCTGGATGGCTTCCAGCTCCCCAGAGAACATGAAGGGTATTGGAATCCAGCACTATTCAGAGGGAAGGGCTCGTGGGACAGGCAGAAACACTTAGCTGAGACATCAGGGAGAACGTCTCGTGGGACCAGAGTCAAGCAATAGAAGAAAGCTCTGGAGTCTTCGTCTTTAGTAAGTTTTCAGTGACTATTTGTCCCGAAGGTTATGGAATGAGCACTGGTATAGGGTCTAGTTTGCATGGGGTGCCAAGGGTGGAGGGTCAGGACTTGAGCAAAATGACTTTACAAAAATCTATTTAATGTGGAGAGTCCACGGTCCATGGGGCAGGATAGCATCCATGATGGTTCCAGGTGTCTGTCGATTTGTGTTCCAGGTGCGGTTCCTGGAGCAGCAGAACCAGGTGCTGGAGACCAAGTGGAACCTCCTGCAGCAGCTGGACCTGAGCAACTGCAAGAAGAACCTGGAGCCCATCCTCGAGGGCTACATCAGCAACCTGCGCAAGCAGCTGGAGACGCTGTCCGCGGACAGGGTGAGGCTGGACTCGGAGCTGAGGAGCATGAGGGACCAGGTAGAGGATTACAAGAAGAGGTGAGTGTCCCTGCCAAAGAGCACAGGTCATGTTCCTGGTGGCTCTGGGCTCCCCTATCTTTGTGCCATTTTTTTTTTTTTTTTTTTTTTTTTAGAAGGGGCAGGAGCAAGCTCCAGGGTCAGGAGCTCGTATCCCCTTCTCTGGTTGTGGGGGAAAGGCCTACCCTGTTTGAAGAGAGTTTCCTGCCTGGGTGATAGGAAGAAGTTCCTATGCTCACTGACCCACTGAAAGGCTCAGCTGCTGGCTTGGGGTGCCCCCTAGGCACCTGTGCATTTTCCTAGGATGCAGGGAGGAGGATGCATGTGGGGCCACCCAGGACATCTTACTCCTGCCACGAGTGCCTTAGTGCTCACCCAGAGACCCTGCTGGGCACTCTGCATCCAGAGCACTTCCCCAGCCAGCGGGGGGAGGAGGTTCCTCGGACAAGGGGGCTGAGCCTCTGCCATCTTCTCTCCCTGCCCACAGATACGAGGTGGAGATTAACCGGCGCACAGCAGCGGAGAATGAGTTCGTGGTGCTCAAGAAGGTGAGGGGGAGAAGAGTATCCGGTATCTCTGGCACCCCCATCCTCAACAACTCTCCCAGGACTTAAGCCCAGGCCACTGAGGAGGGGGATGGTGCCTGATGAGAGTGGAGTCAAAGTTCTGGTCCCCAGCGAGGTAGAGAGGAAGGACACACACCTGGGAAAAGGACACAGACAGACAGAAGAGAATTCTGGTCTAGGAATTGGGAAACTCTGGTCCATCTCGGCCTTCCTGTGTGACGTGGGGAGGCCACTACCTCTCTGGGCTTTGTGTTCCCCAGGCATAGCAGAGCAAGTGCAGGGCCCCGGTCCCCTTTCCCTATTCCCGAAGGTTCAGTGAGTCTGAGAGAAAATTGATATTGAGTGACTATTCAATCGATATTGAATGACTATTCATCACTATGCTTCCCTTTGTGGGAAAAAATAGGACATCAGATGGCTTTGGGGACAGGGTGAAGGCAGGGCTGCTGATGGGACAGTGGTTGTACTAACTAGTGGCTCTGGGCACCCCTCGGCAGGATGCAGATGCAGCCTACGCCGCCAAGGTGGAGCTCCAGGCCAAAGTGGACTCTCTGGACAAAGACATCAAGTTCCTCAAGTGCCTGCACGATGCGGTGAGGACACCCCTAGGCCCCACCCCCCTCTGCCTCTTTCCAGCTGGGGGCTTCTCCTGGCTTTCCCTGGAAAGGCCGGTGGGGGAGATCTAGGATCAGCACAGTGAGAGATGTTTTGATGGAAAGGTGTCAAACCCTGCACTAGGAGACTAGGGAGGTACAAGATACTGGTCCCTGGAGGCCATATATGTGGGAGGCAATTGAGCTGGACCACAGCAGTGGCCTTGCCCACAGGCAGGAAGAAATGACCCAGTAAGATCCTACCAACATGTAGATCCCTGGATTCTATGAAATTGTGGGAAACGCATTCTTACGCTGGCTGTGCTGCCTCCCGCTGCCTGCTGCCCATGCACCGCTCTCCCTTGGCCCTGCAGACGCTCCCCAGCGGGCGTTTCTTCTCTCCACTTTGGCCCCATGGACCCTGGTGACCCATTCTGCGGGGGCCACAGGCCCAGAAGCCTGCTGGGCAGAGGAGGGACGCCAGGGCACTCTGACTCTGTCCTCATTTCTCAACACAGGAGATCGCCCAGATCCAAACTCATGTCAGCGAGACCTCTGTCATCCTGTCCATGGACAACAACCGGGACCTGGACCTGGACAGCATCATCGACGAGGTCCGTGTCCACTATGAGGACATCGCCTTGAAGAGCAAGGCCGAGGCCGAGGCGCTGTACCAGACCAAGGTGGGCGCTGGGCAGGTCTCCTTCCCCCACTGCCCTCTGTCCCTGGGGAGGGTCAGCCCCACCAGCGAATGCAGGATGAATTCACCTCTGTGCTGAATGAAAGCGTGGTCTTAACCAAGGCTTCAACCACACTCTACCCATAGAGTATTCTCAGCAGAGATTGCTCCCACAGGTAAGTCATGAGAGTGGTATGGATGGATGTGTCCCACGGAGAGGCACGGGCAGTCCTCTGTTGGAGGACAGAAGTGAGGTGTTCCCACGTAGAACAATCACATTTGCAGGGATTGGGGTGTGTTGCTGCAGGGAGGGGAAGAGTCACACATGTGGAAGAGCAGCCGTGGAGGGACCGGGGTGGGCGGGAGGAGAGAAGGAGAAGCCCTGAGCTCCTTTCTGAGCTGTGGGAAGACTTCCCAAAGGAAGAGGAGTCTAGAACTACCCTGAGGAGTGGAGCTATGATTTGGGGTAAAACCCTTTGGGGCCACCAGGGAGGAAACCTTTGACCTGGACACACTCCAGGGTCCCTGCTCGGGACTTCTTTTCCTGTCCGTTGCATCCCACCAACGGCAGGAATGACAGGTGTGGTTCATCCCCTACTTTGTCTCATCACCAACTTCCTGTCCCTGGGAGACCAGATGCAGGAGCTGCAGCTGGCGGCCAGCCGGCACGGCGACGACCTCAAACACACCAAGAACGAGATGTCAGAGCTGAACCGGCTCATCCAGAGGCTGCGGTGTGAGATTGGCAACGTGAAGAAGCAGGTGGGCAGCACCCCACAGAGAACCCCAAGGCTCAATGTCATCCTCTGGGGTGCAGAAGTGGGCCCACCTTTTAGGAACAAGCAAATGTCTCTGGCCGGGCTTACGGGCTCCGCACCATCCTCAGCCCCTCTTCCTCCAGCCTCAATGCCCCTGTCTTGGAGCTGGCCCCCTGCTCATGGTCAGGGTGAGCCTTGGGCCTGTTGCTCTGACTCCCCAGCTTGCAGATAAGCAGCTGGGCTGGAGAGGGGAGGGGGCCAGGATTGGAATCTGGTTTCCTCTTTCTCAGCCTTTTCCTGTGTCCAACAAACCTGTCCCACATCCACTTCAGGTGTCCCTTCTGAGGGCAGGCCCTGTGCCCCTCCTCCCACAGGACACGGGACATGTGCGGGGTGCAGGGGTGTGTGTCAGGGCCCTCTGTGACCATGCTATGTTCCTACCCTCAGGGTGAGGCATGGTCTTGGTGACCGAGGGACACAGCAGCAGATGAAGCCCTCCTGGGTCCCCCACCCTGTGCCATGGCACCATATCCATCTTAGCTAGGGGACCCTGTCTTACCTGAGAGCAGCAAGTCTTAAACACTGTGTCAGTGGGGACATGATTCTGGACCTGTGACCTCCCTAAGAACCAGGTCGACTCTGAGAATGATAGAATTGCCAAACTGGAAAATCTGAGCCCAAGCTCCTCCCCGTGCCCCATGGCCCACCATGTGATATGGGGACACAGGCACAGCTTCAAGACTCCACATGTGGCTGATGTGCAGGTTCTGCGAGGACCGTTTCTCTCCCCATTAGTACCTGGCATCAGCATGCCCTGGAAGTTCATCAGAGTCCAGTTTCTGAGGTTGTGCCTACAGTTTAGGGCCGTAACCTCCTGCTCTAAGTGAAGGTTCCCTCACCCATTCAGGCCAGATGTGGGAGGGTTCAGACAGACCCTCCCCACAGAGTGCTGGAAGAGTCCAGAAGCATTCGCTCTGGGTGCCAACAGGTGGGGAGGGTGTCCACGGAGGAGACGTCCTGCAGCAGGAACCTGATGACAGTGGGGCCCGTGCATGCTCTCTGGTCCTAGGGGCGTCCTGGCTGGGGTAACAGGCACAGTTCTCCTGGACCTGGGTTACTTTGAATCTCTAGACGTTGGTGCCTCCAGCCCCAGGCACTACCCCACCTTCCAAGCATGGGCATCTCTTCCTGCACTCCTGAAATGTGACAGCTCCGTGGCTTCCCATGACAACACTTCTGAGTATCCATCTGCAATAGAAAATAGGGAGGCTGGGTTCTGGCACTGGCTTTGCAGCTCTTCCTCGTTGTCACCCTGGGCCCTGTCTGTAACATGAACAGGTTGCTCTGCCTAACCTCTAGATCTAGAAATTATTCTCTGTTCTGATGGTTTCTCCATTCTTTGCCCTTCAGTGCACCAACCTGGAGACGGCCATCGCCGATGCCGAGCAGCGGGGGGACTGTGCCCTCAAGGACGCCCGGGCCAAGCTGGACGAGCTGGAGGCCGCCCTGCAGCAGGCCAAGGAGGAGCTGGCGCGGATGCTGCGCGAGTACCAGGAGCTCATGGGCCTGAAGCTGGCCCTGGACGTGGAGATCGCCACCTACAGGAAGCTGCTGGAGGGCGAGGAGTGCAGGTGGGTGGGCTGGAGGGGACACTGGGAGAAGGGGCTAAGGGGCCACGGGGCAGCTGGAAGGTGAGAACAACCGGCTGGTGACCTTCTTAGCAAGGAACGTGGTGGTCTGACTGGTGAGTTCAGCTGCAGCTTCCTGCAAGAGGCTGTCAGACGAGCCACGAAGGCGGGTGGCTGTGTGGTACCGTGCAGAGAGCTGGCGCGGGCGGCCTGGGGTTAGCTGCCGGCCCTGCCACATGCCATCTGTATGCCCTGGTGAATCACCTAACGTCTCCGTGCCTCTTATTTTCTCATCTGTAAGATGGAAGTTGTAATCTCAAGCTTATGGGATGTTACATGGGTGGGTTAACATGGTGTACGTCTAAAGCAGGAGCCCATTACGGTTTCGCTGAATCTGGATGCTCCCTGAGGTGTCATCCTTCTCTAACTCTCTGACTTACAGGATGTCTGGGGAGAATCCATCCTCTGTGAGCATCTGTGAGTATTCTCATTGCAAGGGATGGTTGGGAAAGCTGGGGACCCTGGGACACAGTGTGCCACCTCCATTCATTGTCTCCCCATCCAGAAGTTTCTGTCCTGTCTGGGGACGCTTCTCTGGCCTCATAGGAAAGCTATTCCTGTTCTGTCCTGTGGAAGCAGAGACTGAGATCATGCCCACCCCGTTCCCTTCCTGCCTGTCCCCTGGGGCAGTGTCATTTGGGGAAAGGACTGGGAGTATGGGCTTCCCCAGGACCTCCAGGAGGCAGGGCCGTGTCTGTCCTACGTGGTCCCCACCTCACACCGAGTCTGGTACATGATAGCGTCTCAGCCCCTCCTTGTTGTGTTTCTTGACTGCTGAGGGCCGTCGTGGGGACGGAATAGGGTGTCAGATTAGAGGAAGCCCTGGGGACAGCAGTTACTGGAGCTGTCACCCGCTGATTGACACTGTCCCCTTCCCCTGCTCTCGGCCCTTCCTCCTCAGCCGTCATCAGCAGCAGCAGCTACGGCTACCACCCCAGCTCTGCGGGTGCCGAGCTCGGGGCCAGCGGGGTGGCAGGCAGCTCTAGCAACACCCGAAGTGGGCAGATCAAGACCAAAGGGGCGCGAGGGGGAGACCTCAAGGACTCCCAGGGCAGGAACGCCCCGGCCAGCGCCCCAGCCAGGAAAGCCACCCGGTAGGCCCACGGCCCCGCCCGCCTCAGCACCTGGAAGAAGAGGTGACTTCGCCACTGCCCGTGTCTGCCACGCCCAAATCCTCGGTCCCTGAGTTTTAAAACTGTCTATAGCACACTCAACTGTCTGCATCGTGGCTTATCTTACTCTCAGCTCTGACTGACACTGTAGGTCCTGTGTGGACATATGACTGCTCACTTTCCTTGCTTCGGACGCACAAGCCATAATCGCCTCCTTGGTGTGGAGGAAGCTGTGATTGTTCCTACAGACAGAGAAGGAGGGAGGGAGGAGGGGGTGGGGGTGGTTAGTTCCGTGCTTAGGCCGGGTTAGCAGGTGTCTGAGAGTTTTGCTGCCCTTGCTGGCATCGCGGAGCCAACGTGAGACCTGCCACCAGGGGGTGGGAAGTCAGACAGCCTCTACGTGCCCACCAGAACCGACTTCGCAGGACGACTCCATTACTTAGGAGACAAGTGTACATTCTCAGACTACCAGCTCACCCAAATTCACAAAGCCAAGTGAGGGAGAACTGAGGATTTTTTGCCACCTGGTGTCACCTACCCACTTCTTTTATTGTCAACGATAGCAACTACCATTTGTCAAGCACCTACATGTGCCAGGCACATGCACTGCCTCTAATTCTCTCCCAATTCTGCAAGGAAGATGCGATCGGCATCCTTCGAACAGATAAGGAGCCTGATCCTCTGAGAGGCTGTGGAACTGGCCTCAGTTGTCACCTACGTGCCAGAGTCAGGCTGGGCTGACTCCAGGTCTCTGCTCTTTCTAGGGCATGTCACTGCCGCCTTACCAAATGGAATGTCCAACTCACAGTTCTTTTTGATGAAGGCAGCATAATTATGTTGCCTTTGGTCAGCACTGTGGGTATGCGGTTCGTCTTTGGTCCTCTCTCTGGGGCTGTGTCCTACATAGCTTCTGATTCTCAATTTCTGTTGCCGGGAGCTGAGTTCTGTGAATGGAGCTTGGTCCTCTGTCTCTGTGTGGTACCCGCCTGGCCTAGAAGTTGTGGCTCATGGTGTAAATATTCCTAGGTACAGCGGCACCTAGTTCCTCCTTTGCTTGAGTTGGAGACTCTGAATTTCTGCTGCATATTCAATAAACTGCCCTTGAGTGATGTCAGAGGTGCACTGTCAGTCTGTCAATCACTCCAAATGTTCCACCCTCTGATGACAACGTGCCCCCACCGCTCCCCAGAAAGTGCAAATGAGCCTTAAGCAGAAGCTGGAGGACTCCCAGGAGGAGGCTGCCCTGAAGGCAACCTCAGGCTGCTGGGACAGGCACACACGCACTGCACAAATCAGCGAAGGGCAGCCCAGCACAATGCTGAGAAGTGACAGGAGTGGAGAGGCTAAGCAAGGAGGGCTTTCTGGAGGAGGAGAGTTTAATCAAATAACCAGAAAGATGGACACATAGACTTCTGCAGGGAGCCATCCCAGTAGGTTTGAACACAGGCTTTGTACGCTTATTTGGTGTGGGGTAGGAGATCTCAGATTTTCCAAAATTGAAACAGGTTGAGGATCCCTTATACAAAATTCGTAGGACCAGAAGTATTTCTGATTTGAATTTTTTTCGGATTTTGGAATATTTGCCTATACATAATGAGATATCTTGAGGATGGGACCCAAGTCTAAACACAAAATTCATTTATGTTTCATATACACTTTATCCATATAGCCTAAAGGTAATTTTATATAATATATTTAATAATTTTGTGCATGAAACAAAGTTTTGACTATGACCCTTCACATGAGGTCAGGTGTGGAATTTTCAACTTGTGGTGTCATGTCGGTGCCCACGTAGTTTTGGGTTTAGGAGCATCTTCGATTTCCGACTTTGGATTAGAGAGGCTCAACCTGCAGTGGGCTGGATGTGTTTCCAAGCCCCTCAGCTTTGGCTGGCAGGGTTCAGCCCTCTCGGCTGCTTTCCAACTGGTCTTGTGGCACAGGTGTGCCCAGAGGTGTTAGTCTCTATAGGCCTCAGGACACTGAAGTGGGGCCTTGGGAGGGCGAGACCTCTGGCCCCAAGCAGCCACTTCCGTTGCCCACACTGTGCCCTTCACGTGTGCAAGAGGAGGTCCTCTGCTGTGTGTGCCAGCTGTGACAAACCGCGGGAAGCACAGAGCCCAGGCGTGTGATGGGCCTTCTGCCCCAGTGTCTCCTCTGATGTCACTGCTGTCACCACGTGGGTACTGAACTAGTGTCCTGGGACTTATGGGGCTTCCACTCCAGCTCTCCCATTAACCAGGCACCTGTTACACTCTGTGATTCTTAACCTCGTGGATCATGGACTCTTTTGGGATCTGATGAGAGCATGAGTCTTTTTCCTGAAAAGTACAGAGTCATGTCTACATGCTCAGAGATTCACAGGTTGTCACAGACCCGCATAGCCCATCCATGGACTCTCTGGGTCAGGCACCCAGGTGACGAGCCCCTGGATCCCTATCCCTGAAGTCTTTCCCAGCCCTGATGCTCTGCCTCTTCCCAAAGATCAAGTCCCCAGTGAGAGACCCAGGAAGAGCGGCTGAGGTGGGGAGAGCGAATGGGACCCGCAAGCTGAAAGAGCTGTCAGAGGAACACATGAGCCTCTGTGAAGTCACTCCCGAGGCTGCTGTGCAGGCACAGCTGTGGCTGTGGGGCACATCTGCCCTGGTGTGCTGGGTGCAAGGCCCGCTTGCTGCCCAGGCTCTGGATGCATGGACGAAGGGCCAGAGGCTACATGGTTGTGACACAACGTGTCCTTTGCTGGGGCATTGAGGAGGGCAGAAGGGATAGCCTCGCTAGCTGCAACTATCTGCCTGAGAAATGGAGAGACTGTTTGCCAGCTGGGGTTTATTAAGGTCCTGAGAAGGGCACAGGAATGACGGTGCTCTTGCTTCAGGACTCAGTTTGAGATTCCTTTGAAGCCCAAGAAGGGAGACCATGGAGGCAGGGCCAGAGGTCATTGTTCATTTCAACCCTTTGAATCTATGTGCATTTTGACAAGGGTGCCAAGACTGGGACAATCAGATGTCCACACACCAAAGAATGAAGTTGGACTCCTATTTCACACCATATGTAAAAATCAATCAAAATGAATCAACAACCTAAATATAAGAGCTAAAACCATAAAACCCTTAGAAGAAAATATAGAGGTGAATCTTCATGACCTCGATTTGGCAATGGATTCTTCGCTAGCTACGGCACCAAAAACATAAGTAACAAAAAAGAAAATAAACTGGATTTCATAAAAGTCAAAAACTTCTGTACATTAAAGGACATTATCAAGAAAGTGAAAAGACAGCCTACAGAATGAGAGAAAATATTTGCAAATCATATATTTGATAAGAGTCTAGTATCCAGAATACATAAATTACTCTTACAACTCAACAATAAACAAACAAAAAAAACCCAGTTAAAAAATGGGCAAAGAACTTTAATGGACTTTTCTCTAAAGAAAATATACAAATGGCCAACAAGCACATGAAAAGATGCTCAACATGATTGATTAGGGAAACACAAATCAAAACCATAACTAAGTATCAGTTTTATACCCACCAGGATGACTATAATAAAAAAAATATTGGTGAGGTTGTGGAGAAATTGAAACACTCATACATTGCTAGTGGAAATGTAAAATTGTTCATCCACTGTCAAAAACTTTGGCAGTTAACTCAAAGTGTTAAACAAAATTGCCATATGACCCAGAAATTCCACTCCTAGATATATTACAAAAGAATTGAAAACAGGTGCTCAAACAAATACATGCACACACATGCTCATAGCAGAACTATTCACAGTAGCCAAAGGTGGAAACAGCCCAAAAGTCCATCGATGAATAAACAGTTGTGGTATATTCTCACAATGGAATATTATTCAGCTATACAAAGGAATGACTTATCGATACATGCTACAATGTGGATGAACCTCAAAAACATTAGGCTAAGTGACAGAAGCCAAACCAAAAGGGTCACATAGTATATGATTCCAATCATATGAAATGTGCACAATAGGTAAATCCATACACACAGATACAGATTGGTGGTTGCAGGCGTTGGGGAAGGGGAATGGAGGTGACTGCTAATTGATACAAGGTTTTCTTTTTGGGTGATGAAAATGTCATGGAACTAGATAGAGGTGATGATTGCACAACATTGTAAATTTACTAAATGTCACTGAATTGTTCACTTTAAATAGTTAATTTTATGTTTCTTAATCTCACCCCAATAAAAGATAAAATTTGTGGGTGTAGTAGAGAAAAGGCCAGAGAAACCATATCTCTGCTCATAGGCTCACAGCTCATGTCTGTGGAAGATACTAAAAATATTTAACAGCTGATATCCAGGCACTAACCCACCAGAGAATGCTGAAAAGGGGCGAGGGCTCACATCTGGCTGGCTGGAGGGTTGTGACAAGAAGATAAAGTATGTGAGGTGCTGGTCCTGGAAACCGGGGGCTTGCAGGACAGGCTGGAGGGATGGTGGGCGAGCAGGGAGGACCATCCCAGAGGCTGCTGGCAGAATCCCAGGGGAGGAATGAGGGGGACAGCCTGGGCTACGGCCATGGCGGTGGGTGCAGAGCAGCCGGCTCAAGAGAAGGCAGGTGACTTCTTGAGGGTGGGGAGTACCTAGGAGAATGGAAGGCATGGGCAGCCCATTTGGGATAGAAAGTGATGAACTCAGTTTTACAGGCAGAAGAGAATAGAAACCAGAGCTCGTGAGGGTTGGAGTTGGGCATGTGCACCCAGAATAGGGCGGGCACCTGCCCTAGACATTCATACACGAGCAAGCCAGGGCAGTGTGGGGGCTGGGAGCACACACCACAGCCGGCCTGCCTGGGTTTGAACCCTGGCTCAAATCCTGGCTTGGCTACTCACTAGCTGTGCGACCTTGAGTACGGTGCTTAGCTTCCTTGTGCCTCAGTGTGTTCATCTGTGCAGTGGGGATAATAACAGCCCCTCGTCACAGGGCCGTTGTGAGAATTCAATGAATGAATACGTGTCGAGTGCTCAGAGCAGTGCCGGGCAGCTAGCACTGCGTAGGTGTTAGCCACCTGTTAGCAGCAGCATCGTCATTCCTGCTTACAAGGTGCCTCCCTTCCACCTCGGGGAGTAGGTGACGTGGGCACTAGAATCCCCGTTTTTAGAGATGTGGAAGCAGAGGCCTAGGAAGGTAGGAGACCTGCCCATGGTCACACGGCTTATGAGTGGCCGAGGCAGGACCAGGACCTGGGTCCTCAGAGTCTCAGGTCCACTCGCTGTGCCAGAGGCTTGGAGTGGGGCTGGAGCACTGCGCAGAGGAGGCAATGAGGAGGACAGCGGCTGCCCAGAAACAGCATGGCAGGATGGGAGTGCAGCTGGGCCTGGCAGGGCAGCCCTCCCTGTTCTCTATGCCCCAGCTCCTCTGGGGTGAGCTCACCTCCCCACCTCGCCAGCAGCAAACCTGCTGAGCAGTGTCCTGCCCCAGAGGAGCGGCTGACTGTGGCCAGGCCCCCGGGGGCTGCGCCCCATCCAGCTGGCTTATGCCAAGTGCCCTGCCCACCTGAAACTCCCGGAGGAGGTGGGGTGTGAGGAGGGGGACTTCTGGGGGTCCACCTGCTGAGGAGGGCAGGCAGGACCTGGGCTGATGTCATCCAAACAGCCCAGCTCGTCCTCTCTAATTTTGGAGGCAATTGTTTGCTCAGAGAACCACCTGCCCCTCTCAGTGCCACCAGCCTGCCCCCGCCCCCACTCCTACCCACACAGCAGCCTGGTTCTGCTTCCTCAAACACACGTGGCTTAGGCTCTCCCTGGCTCAACAGTCCTCCCTGGCTCCCTATCACTTGCCCTATCGCAAGCAAAGCCTGGGATCTAGGGTCCCTCCACCCAGTCACTTGTGATTGCTTCAGCCTGGCGGGTCTTTTCCTCACAGATGACCTGCCTCCTGCCACCCCATGTTTCCTCCATTTCCTGCTGCTCATCCGTCCAAGCCTTCTTCCCTTAAAAGGCTGGAATCCAAGCCCCGTCCTCCAGGCAGCCCTGGTGGACTTGGTGTCCCCTAGTCTGTGCATATTCCCCGTGCCTCTCTTGTGTCGTGCCCAGTGCTCTCGCCCCTCCCTCTCTGAGGCCTTCTCCGAGAGGCTCATCAGACCCAAGAACACTGACGGGGAACAAATATGCAAATCGGAGTCCTGGGATCACCCACAAAGGTGTCACACTGACCATGATCACAGATATAGAAACAAAACACAAGGAAAACTACAACTTATTCATGTAAATCACATAACACATTTTGGCCATAAGACCAAGAGCTATACAAAGGTAATTTAACATGCCATTTAATGTTGCCTTGAGTGTTCAAGCTAGATGTTCCTGGTTCCTCGGGGGTTCGATTCTCTAATCTGATACCCTCCTCCCTGACCAAGTCACAGGGGAGTGAAACCAGCTCACAGGGAAAGCTGGGCTGCCCACATCCCGCCTCCCCAGCAGGGGCTCTGTCTTCTCCCAACCCTTAGTCTCCCCAGATCTCAGCTGAAGTCAGAGTGGAGCTGGGGAAGGTTGTCACCTCGGTGAACTGTGGCCCTGTCCTGGTTTTCCTCAGGCCCCTCCCTTCTCCCTCCAGCAGAACCCAGCAGCCCAGGAGCCCCACCTGGGCCCACCCCTCCTGTGGGCAGTCTAGAATGCTCCTCCTCCGTCCTCTGTCGTAGGCCTCATCACCAACACTGGGCGTTTCATTCCTAATGGCAGCATATGATTACTTAATTCATGCTAGGGTGTTAATGACTTGCTAATAGCTTGATGAGCTGCTTCTCCCCAGGGCACTTGCACTGGGAGGGACCCAGAGACTAGGTTAGCTGAGGGCAGGAAACTGTGTATCGCCCTCTCAGCACTTGGTAGGGGCTCCATAGATATTTGATAAATGGATCAACATCAATAGTTGTAAGTGAAATAATGTTTGTAAAGTCCTTCCTACTGAGTTTGTCCTTGGCAAGCACTTTTTAGATGGTGGCTATTATTATTATTTCTAATAATTGGATTCCCCAATAGCAGGGATGGTCCGAGTGGGGAGATTCTTTGAACCTGGGAGGTTCTCCCCACCCCCCCACTCCTTCCCATCCTCCAACATCGCATGACGCTCTGTGGGAATGTGCTGATCCAGAAGCCCCAGAGGAGGGGAAGGAGGGGGAGGATGGAGAGAGGAGAGGACAGGATGATTCCGTAATTCTGTTAACACTTCACTCCCTGCTTTTGGTCATCGATAGTGTTTATTGAGCATTAAGTATGTACCAGGTGCTTACAGAACACGTTATGTGGATTAACATGTGCAATCGTCACAACTACTCCAATAGGAGTTTATTATCCTATTTATAGTTGGGGCCTAGAGAGGTTGAGCGAAGCTATATTGCTGCGCAGTGGAGTGGAATTCAGATCCCCGGAGGCTGGGCTCTGACCCGGTGCCACACTAGGTGGACGCAGGCCCAGAGTCCCCCAGAAGATGCACCAGCCCTGCTCTGTTTGGTCGCTTCTCCAACAAGGGGCTGTTTATTGGCCCTCCTGCACATGGGAGGGGCCTGGGGGCCATTCCCCGCCCTGTTCTGAGGCTGCTCCTGGGCCCTGAGGGAAGGCACAGAGGGAGGGGTCAACTGGGGGCATGAGACCCTTCCCCAGGCCCTGGGAAACACAGACACCTGTACACAGGT
Organism: Eulemur rufifrons; assembly: GCF_041146395.1. Classification (NCBI taxonomy): domain Eukaryota; kingdom Metazoa; phylum Chordata; class Mammalia; order Primates; family Lemuridae; genus Eulemur; species Eulemur rufifrons. The sequence goes on along the minus strand of NC_090998.1, from coordinate 41,085,579 downwards.
GTCAGGGCACAGAGGAGAGGGGACAGGGCAAAAGCCAGGGTTTTAAGCAGGATTTCAGAAGACCAGAGGGATTTGGGTCAGAAGAGATGGGAGAGAAGGGGCTCCAGGCTGGGTAGTTGACGATGAGACCAGTGGGTGAGACGTGCTCGCCAGGCGGGGAGCATGCAGGAAGAGGGTCGTGGGACGGGTCAGGGCAGCAGCTGCAGGGACAGTGCAGGCTGGGCCAGGGCAGCTGCCATGCAGGCGAGAAACACGCAGCCTGCACAGCCTGTGACAGAGGGCCACTGCGCAGGGCGCTGACAGGCCTTCAGCTCACCCCACAAACTCCTGTGTCCCCACACTGAGCACGGCGCTGGCACTCAGCAGAGCTTCACCGAAGGGGAGAGGGAGGGAGCAAGGGAGGGAGCAGAGCACTAGGTGGTCTCTGATCTGGAGAAGCCTCTACCATCCTTACAAAGGAAAACTAAGATGACATGTGACGTGGCCTTCAGGGCAGCCTCGTGGGAGCTGCCCACAGAGACACTGCCCCTCCAGCACAGGCCAAGAACACGCCCAGGGTGGAGGGAGGTGAGGAGAGCCCAGACCTGGCCTGCACCGGTCCAGGAAGACCTCCTAGGAGGGCAGGATGGCGGAGTGACAGCACAGGAGTTGGCGGAAGGGACAGAGAGAAGGATGGAGGGAAGGTGGAGGGGAGGGAACGAGGAAGGGTGGAGAGAGAAGGTGGGAAAGAGGGAAGGGAGAGAGAAATTCTGGTGGTTTCAATAAGAACGAGGAAGACAAAACAGCAGGGGAAGGGCCTGTCTCCAGACCCTCCTCCCTCCTGTGCCCACCCAGCCCAGGGCCACAGCTCTCCCACGGGCCTCAGCAGTGAGATCTGAGTGAGGGAAATCTCCAGGCACAGACAGCTGTGGGCTGAGTAGGGCCCCAGTGGCTATGGCAATCACAGGAGGGGACCACAGGAGCCGGTGGCCCACGCTGTAGGGACAGCAGGCAGAATCTGTGCAGCAGGCGACAGGACTGTTTGGAGCAAAGGGCATCATGCTTACTGTGCCGCCCCCACTGGGGTCTTTCTGGCCTGAACCTGCCCTAGCCAGCCTGTTCTCGGCTCGCTTGGGGCTGGAGAGATGCAGTAGGAGTTAAGTCTCGTGCTGAGAACAGCTTCTTTATTTGAACTCTGGACAGATGATTCCCGTCCTCAAGTGGCTCCTGGTCTTAGCAGCAGATACGCATTGGAGGAGGAAAAAGGACGGAATGACCACCCAGGAATCTGTCCGTGGACCTCCAGGCTGGGGGCCATCCTCTCTCTGTCTTCTCGGTGCCTCCTTCCAGTTGAGCCCCCAGATTTCTCAGCCACCTGCCCCAGCTCACCCTCCTTTCCTCTTCCTTGTTCTCCCCGCGTTCAAAGGGCCTGTCCGCTCACACAGCCCCCTGCCCGCCTTGTTAGGAGAATTTGGGTGAGGTCAGGTGTGGACGTCCAGTTCCCTAGGGAACTTGGAGAAGCACACGGCTCCCACGGGCCCATGTTGGCTCTGGCCTAGGCTGCTCATGTCCTCCTGTGCCAGGGAGAGTGTCACCCCTCCCCTAACACCCCAGCAGAGAGCTGCCACCCTCTGTGGGTTATGTCTCCAGGAGGCCTGGGGAGGGGTACATGCCTGAATGATCTGCCCCTTTCCAGGAAGGAGGAGGACAGAGCTATGGTCGGAGCCCCCAGACATCTCTACCAGTGGCCTGCCCTGCCCAGGGACGTCTGTCCTGTCTCCACCCCCTGACCCCCCAGGAGGAAGCCAACAACACCGAGAAGGTTAATCAGGATAGGGGTGGTGAAGTGCCAGTGACATCCCCCTGGAGAGGCTGAGGCCTGGGGCAAATTACCCTATAACAGCAGGTTAATGAGATAAGACCCAAATTACATGAGCAAGGCTTGCAAGCCCAGCAATTTGAAGGTTTCATGTTGTTTCAGAGGTGGAGAGGCTTGATCTCTAGCTCAGCACAGAGAAAATGACTTCTTGCTCCCAGGCAAGCCAAACCCACGAATTAAGCCCTTGACTGCCCATCCACAAGCCCCAGTGCCAAGCGCATATAAAGGCACCTGTCAGTCCTCGCTGCACCCAGCAAAGCGTTGTGGATTTTGCCTTCCTCCCTCCTGCGTCTGAGCTCCATCTCCACCAGCAACATGAGCCGCCAATTCACCTGCAAGTCGGGAGCTGCCACCAAGGGGGGCTTCAGCGGCTACTCGGCAGTGCTCTCAGGGGGTGGCTCGTCCTCCTACCGGGCAGGGGGCAAAGGGGGCTTCAGCAGCAGGAGCCTCTTCAGCCTGGGGGGCGCACGGAACATCTCCTTCAACGTGGCCAGTGGCAGCGGGAAGAATGGAGGTTATGGGTTTGGCCGGGGCCGGGCCAGTGGCTTTGCTGGCAGCATGTTTGGCAGTGTGGCTCTAGGGCCTGTGTGCCCCACTGTGTGCCCACCTGGAGGCATCCACCAGGTCACCGTCAATGAGAGCCTCCTGGCCCCCCTCAATGTGGAGCTGGACCCCGAGATCCAGAAGGTGCGCGCCCAGGAACGGGAGCAGATCAAGGCTCTGAACAACAAGTTCGCTTCCTTCATCGACAAGGTGGGTCTGTTAGGACCTGAGGAACCTGCAACAGCCCTTCTCTTCTCTTCTTGGAACATGAGATTTTGTTACAGCAGGAGGGATTGAGGTTAGACATGCAGAGGCACTTACTGTGGACAAGGCAGGTACATTGCATCATAAGGATAACTTGTACAAGATTCTCTGTGTTGTCTTTCCAGAGGGAAAACAGAGATAGGTCAGTTTCTATCAGCAGAGGCTTATCATGGGTAACAACAGGAGGTTCAAGGGGAAGAGACCTGGTCTTTAATCTCAAGGGTGAGCTTGGTGCCACTGCTAAGCCTAAGGGCCGCTCGGGCTGTACGCAGGAAAGGCCTGTGAGAGAGAATCTGCCCTAGAGTGACCAGGGAGCCTGTCCCCCTCCCGTGGCACACTGATCTTGTCTACTTGTCACTTGATGGATGGATCCGGAGCATCAGTGTGTGGTCACCTCAAGCCCTTTGGATTCTCGATGTCTCTGCCACAGGCATTTGTCCCAGTCTGAGGACTTTGGCGAGAGGCAGAACGGGGCAGAGGGGCAGAGGTCTCTGTCGTGCTCTGGAGTCCTCACTGACCAGGGGCATGGCTTTGGGAAAGTTAATTGTCCTGACTGTGCCTCCATTTCCTCATCTTTAACGTGGAGATAATAACCTACCCTTGGGTTGTTGTTAGATTTGTCAGAGAAAATGAGTTTGAAGATCTTGTTGCAGGCTTGGCACATACTAAGCACTCCAGAAATGGTGGCTGTCATTACTCTTAGTTCTTATCTCTACTGAGGAGAGGAATCAAAGGTCTCTAGAGACCTAGAGACGATCCAATCCAGATAGGCCCCCGACTTGTAGATAAGAAGTGATTACCCCTATTTTATGAGTCAGTAAAGGCATGGAGGTAAGTGCCATGCCCAAAGCCATTTGGGGGAAGGGGAAGGCGAGGCTGGACCCTCAGCCTCCTGCCTCCAGCCCAGAGAGGGAGACGAGAGGGCTGTGTTGGCTCCATGGCCATCGGGCACCAAGGACAGGTCAACCTAGGACAAAGCCTAGGGCTGAAACGGTCACGTGGCCATCAGAGCTGAGCCTGCCCCTGCGGCTCTGGACTTCCTGCTTGGAGGAGTCCCGACTGCTAGGGCTGGCCCGGCAGCCGCTTACTCTTCTAAGCCTTTTCACATCTGGAAGATCACGGCATTCTGAGGATTGGGGTCTGGGGAATGGAGTGGACTGACCCTTGGCCAGGCTGGTCAAGCCCTGTGGAGGGTGAAGTCCGGAGACATGGAAGAAAGATCAATGTGAAGACAGTCACATCTTGTTCACAAAGGGGATCGGCCCGGAGGTGGGGCAAGGAGGCTCAAAGGCCTGGACAGTTTCCCGACAATTTTAGTCTCTGGAGGGGTACAATCCCCTACTTCAGGCAGCCAGAGAAGGTGGGTCAGTCCTGTCCACAATCCAGATGTGCCCAGGCATGCAGATGTGTCTTGTGGTGTCTCAGATGTAGGGCCTATTCTGTGGTTACTGCTCAGCCTCACGGATATACGTGAAAAATTCAGGATTGGTTAAACCAAACCAGATGCAGGATGATCTGCTAGAGACAAACTGTTTGGAGGATAATCTATCTCACACATTGAATCCCAGTTTTCCCATGTCCTGTGTTTCTGAGACAGGTGTATGGAGACCACCTCCCTCTGGTCCATTTCCTGGCCCAGTGAGGGGCCACATGGGAGGGGGCTTTCGACTGTCCACCTTGCTCCATGTGCCATGCTTGTTCTCGGGAACATGGTTCTGGGGAGCAGGACTGAGGGGAGAGGGGAGAGGCTGTAGGCAAAGATGGAGTCGGGTCCTGATGCAGGAATTTAAAATAGCTGGGAGCCCTTGGACCAAGCCTCACGGAGCTTGACATTGGCATGACATTGACAAGTCATGAAATGAAGAGCAGACTTCCGTCTTCAGAATGGTCAACTTTTCCACAAAGATGGACCCAGCCTGGCCTCTGTCCTGGTATTTTCAGGCATGCCCATGCCCTGAGCTGGGCCTTGGTGGGCTCTGGGTGACTGGATGCGTGGGTTTCAGAACCACACGTCTGGGTTCCATTTTGGGCTCAGGCACTTATTAAACTTTTGTGCCTTGGAAGGAGGCTAAGCTTCTCTGTGCCTCAGTTTTCTCTCCACTGCACAGGGGTAATGATTCCCCCACCCCATGCAGCTGTAGTGACGGATAAAGGAGAAAATGCACGTAGAGTACTTTGCACAGTGCCCTGTGAGAGGCAGGTGTGGGGGCTCAACAGTTCTGGGCTTTGGATGCCAGGTGCGGTTCCTGGAGCAGCAGAACCAGGTGCTGGAGACCAAGTGGGAGCTGCTGCAGCAGCTGGACCTGAACAACTGCAAGAACAACCTGGAGCCCATCCTCGAGGGCTACATCAGCAACCTGCGCAAGCAGCTGGAGACGCTGTCCGGCGACAGGGTGAGGCTGGACTCGGAGCTGAGGAACGTGCGGGACGTGGTGGAGGACAACAAGAAGAGGTGAGTGGGAGGGGATGCCCTGTAACTGGACAGCTGCCCCTGTCCCTCTGAGGACCCTGGCCGTTTACCCTAGCTTATGCTTTTTGGAGGTGGGGGCAGTGTTCCTGGTCATACTGTGTAGAATCACCCCAACAAAACTCCGGAACTTGCTCCCTGCTCCTTCCACCTCTTGCCTGGCACTTAGGACAGATGTCCAGTCAGCTGGGCAGTGGTCAGAGGGTGATCTGTGGCTCTAGGGCAAGGGAAACCTTGGGTAAACCACTCACGTTCTCCCGGAGCTTCTGTGTCCTCAGGTTCAGGACAGCTACCCCCAGACTGTTAGGAGGGTAACAGAGGACATGCATGTAGGAGCACTTTGTCATGTGCAAGGCTTTATTCAAATTTGGGGGAGCAGCTCCCTTCTTGCTTCCTCTGACAGTTCCCACAGGGCATTCGCTCCACATGCTCCTTCCTCATTTTCCAAGCTGGATCTACAGCAACTGCCTTCTTCCAAACTTGGCAGTCCCCTCCTCCAGGGAGCCTTCCTTGCCTGGCTATCCCTCTGGCTCTGTACTCTGCGGCCCCCAGCACCTGTGCCCTCTGACTGGCACACCGCTCCTCGCTCAGGGTCTTCCCTGGGCAGACAAGGCTCTCGGTGAGATTGCTAACCGACATGCCCTGGCTTCCCGCAGGTTTGAGGATGAAATCAACAAGCGGACGGCTGCCGAGAATGAGTTTGTGCTGCTCAAGAAGGTGAGGGACAGCAGGACCTGAGTCCTGGGGCTGGCCTGGGGCCCAACCTGCCAGTGCACTCTGCTACCCACCCCAGAGTGGACTGACTCAGAGACAGGGGCTGATGGCAGAGAAAAACCATGAGGAAAGACTTGCCAGAAAAAGGAATGAGAAGGCAGGGAGGATGCTGGCGAGAGGACGCCCCCCTGAGTGTTTGACGTGGGCATGGTTTGTCCCCGGAGAAGAATAACAGAGGATAACACAAAGGGGCTCCCCTGCAGCCAGAGGCTCCCCTGCTCGGGCATCACAGGGAAGCCCCTGGCAGCGGCCTGGCTGGGGTGCCCTCCTGAGAGGGGCACCTCACTCCTGCCGAGGGAGCAGATTCTCAGAATGGGGTGGGGATGGGCCTTGTGCTCCTCCGTGAGCCACGCGGAGAAAACAGAGTGACCACTCCCCCAGGCTGGGCACCCAGGCCGGGGTGGGCGCTGCCTTCCTGGCTGCACCAGCGGTGACCGGGCACTGCTGGGCATCTTTCAGGATGTGGATGCGGCTTATGCCAATAAGGTGGAGCTGCAGGCCAAGGTGGACTCCATGGAGAATGAGATCAAGTTCCTCAGGTGTCTCTTTGAAGCCGTAAGTCTGTGTGCCCACTCCGTTCTCCTCCAGTGGGTGAAACTCTGTTCTAGGGGCCAGGAGAACCACAGGGACCCCAGTCACGCGTCTCCCACTTCAGCCGAGAGGCTCCTCAGTCCTCACCTCTGAGTGGGAGGGAGCGGGCCAGGCCCGCGCTCCATGGTGGTGGGAATCTGGCAGGGGCCCCAAAGGGAACTTGCTTTGCTCAGGGAGGTGCAGTCTTGGGTTCTGGGCCCCGAAGTTGGCATTACCAGAATTTGCTCACCTTGCTCGGGGGAGGTTGTTGGCCTCCAACAGTGGTCAAGCGGAGACGCCATGCCCATTTCCCCTGCAGGAGATCGCTCAGATCCAGTCCCACATCAGTGACATGTCCGTCATCCTGTCCATGGACAACAACCGCAACCTGGACCTGGACAGCATCATTGACGAGGTCCGTGCCCAGTACGAGGACATCGCCTTGAAGAGCAAGGCCGAGGCCGAGGCGCTGTACCAGACCAAGGTGGGCTGGGCTGGGGCCGGGCCAGGGAGGGGGATGCCAGCAGGCACCGGGCTGGGCCTGACTGTGCACAGAACAGAGGCAGTGTCCAGGCACGTGTCCACGGTGCCCTGACCCCGGGATAGCATGTACTCCCATGACACACTCATTCATGGCTCTGCGCTCGGGGGCTCTCCAGTTCCAGGAGCTGCAGCTGGCCGCTGGCCGACATGGGGACGACCTCAAAAACACCAAGAACGAAATCTCAGAGCTCACCCGGCTCATCCAGAGAATCCGCTCAGAGATTGAGAACGTGAAGAAGCAGGTAAGAGCACCGTGGCCTGTGGCCAGTGGCCACGCACAGGTGAGCACGAGCAGAGGGGAGACGAGTTGCTGAGAACACTGGCCTCCCAAATCTCTGCCCAGGAGAAGCGAGGAGGCTGGTGAGGCCACTGCTTCCAACACCTGGAGCAGGACGTCTCTGGGGCGCCTCATCCCTACTCACTCCAAGACCTCTGCCTTGAAGCTCCCTCCCCAGGAAGCCTCCTCGGCACTGGGCTGGGCCCTTGCCCTGGCATTGTGTCCTCTTGCCACCTGTGCTCCTCTGGCCTTGTCACACTTTCTGTCATTGCCCAACGCTTGCCTCCCCGCCTCCCATCAGACGGGAAGGAGGCAGGGAGCAGGCTGCTCTGTGGCCTGTTGTTTCCCCAGCGTCTCGCAGTGTCTGGCGCGGAGCTGCGGCTGAATACACGTTTGTGGAGTTAAGGATTGAGAAGGAGGGATGGCCTCGGGGACACCCATTAAAGTGCCATATTAAGGACTTACTAGGGGTCGCCCCCAGGAACGTAGAGCGCAGCCTGGCTGCAGGAGGTGGGAACACGAGAGATACTTTATCTTAACAATAGCAGCAGTGCCTGTCAGTTTATCACACTCAACCCTCACAAAGCCCCCGAGAGGCAGTGGTTGCCATCCCCGTTGTTACAGATGAGGAAACTGAGGCTCAGGGAGGATAAGGGCTGGTAAGTGGCAGAGCTGTGGTCTGAACCAAGGCTTCCTGACTCCTAGTGCAGTGCTCTCTCCAGTCTCCCGGGGGCTCTAACACTGAGTAGCCCTGGGATCTTGGACAAGCTCCCCGCGCTCACTTGGCAGGTGCCGTGAGGACGGAATGAGCTAAGGTGCGTACACAGCACGTACAGTGCCCAGCGTAGTGCTGGGTACAGTAAGCCTCAGTGAGTAACAGCTGCTCCGGGGGAGTCTCCTTCCCTGTGGTCCACGCACCTGCGCAGCCGCTGTCACTGCGCCTATCACGCCACATTCCGACGATCTCTCCTCCTAGGCCTGAACCAGCTCGAGAGCAGAAAGCCAGTCTTCCTCCCGTTCATTCTGTGCCCTCAGTGCAGTGTGGCTGGGTAATTTCTGTTCCCTGAACTGAAGTGGGCTCAGTTGTGTGGTCTCAGGAGGGCAGGGCTGCGTGGCTCCCGTCACCACACGTCTAAACACGAGAGCGGAGCTAGAGCTAGGGAGGGACTCGCCAGCCCCAAGGGCTCTGACTGCAGGCCAAGTGTGGCGGCGAGTGGGGCGGAGGCAGGCCGTCTGCCCCGGCTCTGCGGACCAGAAGGGATTTGGATGTGGACGACTCTGACTGCCCCTTCTAGTTTTCTGCCCTCCCTGATTCCTTGTTTAGGCGTCCAACCTGGAGACGGCCATCGCCGATGCCGAGCAGCGGGGAGACAACGCCCTGAAGGACGCCCGGGCCAAGCTGGACGAGCTGGAGGCCGCCCTGCACCAGGCCAAGGAGGAGCTGGCGCGGATGCTGCGCGAGTACCAGGAGCTCCTGAGCCTGAAGCTGGCCCTGGACATGGAGATCGCCACCTACAGGAAGCTGCTGGAGAGCGAGGAGTGCAGGTGGGCGGGGCGTGCCCTGGCAGGAGGGCCCCCGAGGGTTTAGGAAGAACCAAAGGAGAAGGCCTAACACATCCCACTCCAGATGAGAGGAGTTCTAGGGGCATGACGGGTGGTGATGATAGAAACAATGGTAGTACTAAGTAACAGCACCCATGAGTGGATGTGAGTATCCACCCATAACATACCACGAGTGCTTGCTGCACGGCGGGCACTGTGGACGGGGGCGGGGGGGGGGGTTGCTGTGTGGTTTAGCTCATCCTTCTTGAACTTACTAGGAACCTCCCACTGTCTGCTCTCCCCAAACCCCATTACTCTATTCTGCTTCCTTGTTCCCTCCTCCTGACCTGTCCGGGAGCAGCATGGGCTGGTCAGGGTGCCGGGACAGCCAGTGCTCCAGGGCACAGGAAGGAGGTGTGTGGGCCTGACCCCTGGGAGGAGGGTGCACTGGCCCCACATGTGCCCCTCTTGCAAACTATTGTTTGATGAGGTTGTCGCCTTGATACCCCAAAGATTCAGGAGGTCCCCAAAGCTTCTCAGGCTCTACTTGCATCCAAGAAACCCTGGAATTTCCAGGTGCCTGCTGGGTTCAGACACCCACATCAGGCCAGTGGGGGCAGTGGCTTGAAGAGGCCGTGGCTGGCTGATGGCTCTTTCTCACTTTGTTCCTCTCAACAGGATGTCAGGAGAATTCCCCTCCCCTGTCAGCATCTGTAAGTACTTGCACACTTTGACCTAGAACTGTAGAATCTGTGTGTAGGCAAGGAATCTAAGTACCAGAAAGGGAAAAGCTGTGTCCGAGATCGCAAAGCCAATGACACAGCCATGGCCGGAAAGGAGGTCTAACTCCCAGCCCGGGCCTCCTCCCTCTGTGTTCTCGGGACATGGCAGCTAGGAAAAGCTATTGCCACAGGAATGGGGAAACAAAGGTCTCATTGCTGGAACACGATGTCTGTACGAGGCTCAGGGAGACAGGTTTGCAAGTTGCCATCAGACGGGGCTGGGAAATTAGAGGGGCCTGCGGGAATTAGAGAATGAGGAGCCTCAGAGGTCGGGCTGGCAGTACTGGATCTCTGCGTTTCTCAGCAGGACTAAAAGAGTTAAACCAAAACTTTGGGAAGATGCCATTTGTGGGACAGCCAGTGGGAGGGAGAGGTTAGAGGCTGGGAAGTATAGCGAAGAGGCTAATGGAAGGGGCCGTGGGTCGTGTCCAAGAGGACAGGTGGGTGCATAGGTACCTGTACCAAGGAGATACCTCTGAGCATTAATGGGGTCAGACTCAGCCAGACCAGGTACAAGCTGAGCAAGCCAAGGACAGGACACAGGAGATGCTCCCCAGGGGAGGGAGCGGCTGTGACCGGGCCCCCCACCCACCCCACTGCTCCAAGAAGAGCCCCATCTGCCCTGGGGAGAGGCGGCCTCCCCCAGCTCTGCCTGGGCAGCTGTTGACCTGGCACCTCCTCTGCAGCCATCATCAGCAGCACCAGCGGCAGCAGCGGCTACGGCTTCCGGCCCAGCACGGTCAGCGGTGGCTACGTGGCCAGCAGCAGCAGCTGCATCTCTGGAGTGTGCAGTGTCCGTGGTGGGGAGGGCAGGAGCCGGGGCAGTGCCAGCGACTACAAGGATACCCTGGGGAAGGGCTCCAGCCTGAGTGCCCCCTCCAAGAAAGCCAGTCGGTAGAGAGGGCTGCACCGAGGCCCTCCCCCCGTGCCCCGGCTCTGGCTCCCACTCTGTGCCCCGCCCGCAGCCCACTGTCAGCTCCCCCTCCACCCTGCTGGTCCTGCTCCCACACGCCTGCACTGGCCTTGGCCACCCGCTCTCCCAGCCTGTATCTTCCTGACCTGGACAGGCCTGATGCCCAAGCTTGGTGAAACTCCTCCCTGCACACTCTGGTCAGTCACTCCTTGGCTGTGGTCCCAGCCACACCACAGCCGTGTTCCTGGCTCCCAGCCTCCCTCCTCTGCCCGGCCTCTGGCTCAGCGCTCACTACTCTGCCTGGCTCCCGGGGCCTTTGTCTCGGCACCTGCCTGTGCTGGGAGCTGGCTCCGCGTGCAAGAAAAGGATGACCGAAGGACAAACAACCGAGCGTGGCCCAGTCCCCATCCTACCCTGGCTCAGTCTCACAGCTCATTCTGAGGGGGACCAAGCACAAGTCAAGGTCTCTCTCTTCACTCTCCTGCACCCACAAGCAGAGAAGAGACACTGCTCACTTCTCCCTTGTTCTTCAAGGTCCCCCCTGTTGCATCCTCAATAAACAGCACGATCTGATGGCCTGGTCTCTGAGTCGTCCACGTGTGCACATGTACCTCCATCCAGATGCGTAAGTGTGCACACACACACGGACACACACAGACACACACGTGAACACACGCAGCACAGACACAGACACACATAAGTACACCCCTGTGCATCACCCACGAGGCCCGTATTTCCGTGTTAAACTTCTCTGTAGAGCAGAAGAGCAAACTCCCAGCGCACACGAGGAAGCGGGGTGGGAGACTGCAGGGCATGGGATGTGGAGCAGAGCCTGCGGGGGAGGCAGGAGGAGGGGCGGGGAGAGAGGAAAGGACACGCACAGAGAGGCTGGGCGTGCCCCTGGCTGGTGGCTTCAATAGGAGTATGAACTGTGTCCGATGAGAGAAACAGTCATGTTCCTGGCAGGGACCTGCCTCTTTCTGAGACTGGACTTTCCTAGTGGGAAGGTGGGGGCTTGGTGCACAGTGTGTGCATTCGTCCAGCCCTGGCCTCACTGCTCAGAGGTCTGGCCTCCTGGGGGGTCAGCCAGGAGGGGGCGGAGCTGGTGGGGGGTCCCACACTCCAGGCCTCTCCGATGGAAAGATGAGTAACAAGTCCTTGGAAGCTGGGGCAGGATTGGGGTGGAGTGAGCTGGCGGCCACCATGGGGTGGGGGCAGGCTGTGAATTTCAGTGACTGTGCAGTTGGTGCCTCCCAAGACTTGCCTCATCCACCCCACAGAACCACTGTGGCGGTGGCCAGTCCTGTCTAGGTGAGGAGGGGTGTCAAGAGGGTGGACTGACAGACTCCCCAGGCCAGCCCTGTGTCTGTGGCAGGGAGCGGGGAGGTAGAGGAGGGACGGGGCATTGTGGGTGGATGGGAAGCCAAAGTCACTACGGGTGGTGGGCACCAATCTATTCGCAGGGTAACCATGCTAAGGGCGTTGTTTGTGGGGAAGGAAGAGGGTTTCAGTTTCATAGAGGAATGGGTGGTGGGTGGGGGGCTGGGGATTTGGGGGAGGGGCCTGAGGTTGAGGCTGGGCTAGAGAGTTGGGGAGGAGGGTTTGGGGCAAGAAGAGGAAGCGCGATGGCAGAGGGAGTTGGAGGGTTTGGAGGAAGGGATGGATGGGCTGGGCTGGTGGCTGGAACATTCAGGATAGTGGCTGGGGCTTAGGGCAAGACCACAGAGCTAGGCTCGAAAGCCCCCTGCCCAGGAGGTAGCCAGCCCCCTGGCTGCCCTCAGCTTGTGAGCACCACCATCTAGCAGGTGGGCGTGAGCAGACAAGTTTGCCCCCTTGGTTGACAAGGCAAGGGGGGGGTGTGTGTGTGTGTGTGTTTCCAGGACTGGGCATAGACATTGCCATTTCCTCAGTGAAGGCACCACACACGCCTTTTGCCTCTGCCAGCCTGCTCCCTTTGCAATGGTAAGGACTGAGGTCAGAGAGCAGAAAGAACTTTCTAGTTGAAGAAACTTTCTAGGCTTAAAGAAACAGCTAAATTCTCAAATCTGGGGGTGATGGTTTCTCTGGATGCTGCTGGTTCAACATCCAGATTTGGGGAAGGAGTGAAGGACTCTCCCACCACCCCTTTATACCCCAGGCTCACGGGGTCTCCTGAGCGGGCAGGGCCGTCCCAGGTTCCAAGTCTGTTTTCTAGAGCCACAGAACAAGGTGCTGGAGACCGGACCCCTCTGCAGGAGGCGGTCGGGAGCCCTGCACCGAGTGAGGCCCATGGCAGGGATCTGAGCTAACAGGGCGGCAGGTCCCCGCACGGGAGGGCTCAGCCGGGCAGCAGACCAGGCAAGACTTGGCGGACAATTTTGGGAGCAAGTGAGGGGTCTGGGGAAAGGAAATAATGACGATGACAAGCAAGCAGGGCGGCCACTCTGGTACACCTTGTGAATCGGCATGGGCATTTGGCTGTGGTTGCCAAAAGCAATGCAGGCTCTTTACACAGGCTGAAAAATAACCTGGAACTTGAAAAAATACTGATGTCCAAACCCCTACCCCAAACCGATTGAGTCAGACTACTGGGATTAGGGCCCAAGCGTGGACTGGAATCTTCTGAAAGTCGGCAAAGGGACTGCCATGAGCAGCCGAGCTAAGAACCTAGAGTGTGGCCCGAAGGATTCTGCGGCTGTGCCTAGATCTAGAGGGAAAGGACGGCACGAGCGACTTACCAATGCTGGCGTGGTCACCAGCGCAGGAAGGGTGCACGTCTGTCCTCTCTGATGGGCACTATCCGTCACTGTGCAGCCTGTGAAGCATTTTCACACCCGCTGTCTGAGAACAGCTCTGGGCGGAGGGACTGCTGCTGCTGCCATCTCACAGCTGAAAAGTCGAGGATGAGAGCCCTGTGTGTCTACAACCACCCTGGGCTGGAGGAGACCCCAGAGACACCCTGCCTGTTGCCTGCCTTTTAGGGGGCTGAGGGGAGGAGTGTGGGGGCAGGGCTCCGCCTCCCAAGTCTAGACAGCAGCTGTCCTTGGCCGTGCTGCCACCTGCCCGCTTCTCCCACCTGGCAGGTTCCAGGAAGAGACCAGCTGCGGGGTGAACATGGCAGAGGCCCTGGTGTCCTGCTGTGGGGTGGCCTCTGTACTGTGCAGCAGGAACCACTCTATTTATCTCACCAGCCAGGACCAAAGTGTCAGTAGGCCAAGCACCAGCTGTGACAGAGTTGCTGGGGTGTCTTTCAGGCTGGAGACAGAGACTTGTCCAAGACAGCGCTAGAAGCAGCTGGACAGCTCTGCTGGGCAGGGCCGATTTGTGCAAGAGGGAGCCTGGAGCCGGGCTGAGGGGCAGGGGCAGGGCTAGGAGGGCATCCAAGGGGTCGAGGGGGCTGTGGCTGCCGTGACAATGAGGGAAGGGGTGAGGAGAGGAGTCCTAGCTTATTCCCGGCAGAGCCTCTCTCAAACCCTGGCAGTGAAGGCCTGTGAGGCTCGACCAATGCCCTCTCCATTATCCTGCTGCTTTCTGTCACCTCCCGGCGCCCGTGACCAGAGGTGGACAGCCTTCAGCTTGGCATCCCTAGCGTGTGCCTGGCACACCACGTGGACTCCACCTTAGCTGGTGGGCTCACTCCCCTCCCCGCAGGGCTCTAACTCCGGGCTGTCACTGTGGGTACTGACGGGAACCGGCCCCTGGGACCCCTGGCTGGAGGGCACCCTGCAGAGGGCCCGTCAGACATCGCAGCCCAGCTGGGGGACAACTCGGGGCTGCTGTGGGTCCAGCTGGCTGTGGACATGGAGCTGGGCACTCACAGGACAGCTCGGGGGGTGAGGAGAGCATAACAGTCCCGCCTGCCACCTGGGGGTCCCGCTGGGTGTCTGAGGGCCTCCCTGCCTCGACCACTGCTCGGCTCCTTTCTCCGTCTGTGGAGCCACATCCCCCTGGCCTGGGCTGCACTTCAGGCCCAGAGCGCCCGGCAGGGGACGGGAGACCGATGTTTACGGAGCACCTGCTCTGGGCCAGGCTCTGGAGCCTGGGAGCGTCACCTGCATCATCTCTCCGAGGTGGCTGTTATTGTTCCCAAGACACAGACGTGCTCAATCCAGGGCTGCAGAGCCAGGATTCGGTGAGGTCGGTTTCTCTCAAGCCCACACTCTTTCCACACCACCACTCTGCCTCCTGTGCTGGGAACTGTCGCCTCTGCCCACCCAGCGGCCACACCTTTCCCCCTGCCCTGACGCCCTGCAGGCTCCCTGCCCACTTTCCATGGAACTTCTTCCTGTTCCATCAGCTGAAGCCCGATGTCTCTGGGTCCCAGGCACTGGGTTGGGGCCCCTTTCTCTGGGTTCCCCTACTGCAGGCTGTCTGCTGATGCTGTGGCCCACCATCACCCCCAGGCCACAGAGACCGATCCCCTCGATGGTGGGGGATCAGGCAGCGCTGAGGTCCCAGCTCCACACTCACTTCCCCTGAGGCCCTGTCCAGGGGTGGCCGGGGCAGCAAGGTCGTGTGGGCCCCAGGGCCAGCAGGGGTGTGGGGGAGGTGGGGGGGGGAGGAGGAGGAAGAGGAGGGCTGCGGGGTGGGTGGGGGTGAGGAGGGACAGGGGCCCAAGCAGACTGGGTGGGCAATTTGCCCTGAGCTCTGGGACCACAAGCACCAAAATGAAACCCAAGACCAGCAAGAAGGGTCTGGAGAAGCAGGAAGGAGGTGGCATCAGCCACGCATGTGAGTGGACCCTTTTGGGAACTGTCTTCCTTCAGACATCAGTGTGGTGGCAGGTCCAGCCGCTAAGCACAGCCACCACCTCTGAGAGCACCCCTGACAGGCACCTCCTCTTTCCTTAGGAGACTCTTAGTGCTCATGTCTAACTTCTGGCCTTGGAGAAATTCTGCCTCGTGTCTGCCCTCCACCTCCTGCGACACGAGCCCTCTCCCGACAGCTCGCCCTGCTGCCCCCAGTGAGGACGGGCTCTTCTCAGCTGGCCCAGCCCTCGGCCTGCCCAGGCTCGCCGCCTGTCCCCGGGCCCGTCCTCTAACATCCCCTCACTCAGCCGTGGCCTTCCCAGCTCAAGCCCAGGTTCCTGCCTAGAACACAGTCATGGCCCGTGGCCTGTGGCCCGTGGCCCGTGGCCGGTGCTGGTGGAAGGCGGAGGAAAATCCACCGACGACCCAGAAGTGAAGGGCAGGCCCTAAAACAGGTAACCAGGGAGCTCAGTTTATACAAGGGTTATCTCCATTTATAACAAGTAGGAAATATTCATCCTCTGGGAACCAGATGCCTTCACAGGTCCTGATTTTTTTGGTTTGAATAGATCTTTGATGGTCTTGGAATCGAGCCAAGTTGAGAGAGAGGGCCTCTGGCTTGCCATGAAAAATCCTCAAAACAAATAAAAGGCAGGTGAATCATAACCTTGGACTGCCCTAGGGGTAGATGTGACAAGGGTGGGGGTGGGAGGATTCTTGCTCCATTTTCTCCCCCAAGCAAGCAACGGGCGCATCAGGGAGAGGGGCCCCCGTGCAGGCTGGGGCAGGGCTGGAGCAGAGGGTTGGGGACACCGCACCCTCTGAAGCCAGAAAGACTGGGGCAGTCCTGTTGCACGTCCTCGGCAGGCGAGTTCTGCAGCCCTAGGCCTTCCTGTGTCTGGGGCCCCTTAATCCACGGCCAGGGGTGTGGAGGCATTTTCCCAACTCAGTGAGAGGGAGCAGGGCCACGGCCCTTTGAACGTCCTTCATGTTCTCTGAGCAGCATCGGTGCCCCTGCGTGAGGGCCCAGCCTGGAAGAGGTGTCCAGTGAGAGAGAGCAGAGCAAGCCCTGGGTGCCAGGCCATTAGGGTCAATGCTGGGAGTCTGCCATCATGGAGGAGGGTTTCAAACCAGATGCTCGGCTGCCAGCCTTTTATTTTGCCAAAATAGGACATTAAAAATGCAACGATTACCACCTACGACCTTTACCATTTCATAAAAGAAAGGGACACTTTAACAGTAGAAAGGACATTCTCCCAGACTAAGTTCAGTCCTTTAAATCTGTGATCCCCAACCCCAGGGCCACGGACCAGAGCAGGTCCACAGCCTGCTAGGGACCAGGCTGTGGAGCTCCACCACCCCCACCCTCACCCGTTCGTGGAAAAATCATCTTCCATGAAACTGGTCCCTGGTGTCATAAAGGTTGGGGGCCACTGCTTTAGACAAAATGAAGTTAGGCGCACGAAAAATTTACCGCACTGCGCTTATTTTTCTCAATTGCTCTGGACGCATGAGAAATGCATCAAGCGTGTTCCTTTCTCAGGCGACTCTTTGTACCTTGGTGTCCTCATCTAAACAATGGGAATAAGACCATGCAGTCAGCGGCACCGTGTTTAGAAGCTCATCAAAAGGACTAGTGAAGGGGAAGGACATAAAGAGAATGTCAGGAACGAGGGCGATGACCCTCAGGGGCGGGGACAGGGGGTGAAGGGCCTGGGCTCCGGCCCGACTCCAGTAGGGCTGCCTCTTCCAGCGAGCACTCACCTTCCCGTGTCTGCTTCCTCTTCTGCAAAAGTGAGGATAAAAATCATAACAATAACAGTAATAATAACAATAACTATTTGCTCACATTGTTGTGATTTAGGCATAAAATGCCTGGCCCATAGTAATGGCACAATTGACGTGAGGTGCTATAATTATAATTATTATTATTACTACTGTTATTGTTAGATATCATGAAGACCACCCAGGGAACTGTGGGTGATTTTTAGGGCTTCTCTGGGGACTCTGGTCCTAAATTGATTTCCCAGCAGCGAGTGTTTGTCCCCCACTTCTTCATCTTGTGCCCCTGCCCAGTGTGCATTAGCTCATGTTTCTGGAACTTGGCCTCTTTCAGGGGACTGACACAGAGCTTCAGAGCCCACAATGTCCTTCTCCCCCCACCACAATGGTACGTCCCCCTGTTCTTCTCCCTGAACTGAAACCCTGTAATCACCTTAAACTGTGCCTGGATCCTGGCATATATATGCTGCTAAGATAGTGATTTACTTTAAAGAGGGCTGCTAGCAGGTTATTAAGAATGAAATGTTCGATTTCCTTAAGTACTAAGTTGGACAGTTGATATCTCTGACATTTTTCACTTTGACACTTCTTGTTTTATTTTTATTGGGAAGGTGCATCCTCAGTCTTTCAACGCATGTTTTGTCTCTGATTATCTTTCAGATTTTTTTTTAGAGCAATTTTTGTGAAGCCATGTATAAGTCAAAAATTTGTGTTCCTTTTTAATATGAGTTCTGTCATGGAAATGATACGCAGACAGCTCAAAATATCAACAAAGTGTTGGGAAGGATGTGACTAATGAATTCACAGTACACCGAAGGTTTGAGAAGCTCTGTTCTGGTGATTTTAATCTTGAAAATGAACCACATGGGCGACCTGAGACCAAGGTGGATAATGATGAGCTGAAAGCTGTAGTGGAAGCAAATCCATCTCAACCTATGCATGAATTAGCAGCAAGATTTGACATTGCTAGTCCACCAATATTGGTCCATTTGAAACAAATGGGCAAGGTAAAGAAGCTGGAGAGATGGGTTCCACATGAGTTAAACAAGCATCAGAAGAGAAATCATCTTGAAGCTTACCTTTCTTTGCTGTCACAACATAAAGGCAAACCATTTCTACATTGTATTGTTATGTGTGATGAAAAATGGATTCTTTTTGACAATTGCAAGCACTCGGTACAATGGTTGGATAAAGATGAAGTGCTGAAACACAGTTCAAAACTGAATATTCATCATGAAAGCTAATGGTGTCTATTTGGTGGTCCAGCGCTGGTATCATCCACTACAGCATCATGAAACCTGCTCAATCCATTGCGGTGGATGTCTACTGCAACCAACTGGATGAAATGATGAGGATGCTTGTGATGAAGTAGCCAAGATTGGTTTGCAGTGTTTGCCAATTCCCTTGGTGTAAATTCTCCCACAATGGTGATTTCAAGCTACCAACATGATACCACTGATTACAGAGTTGGAAAGAGATGTGCAGCACCTGCCATCATATAGTATTTCCACTGTGTAGATTCAGTGAATGTAAATAACAAGAACTTGGATAATAGTGGAGTGTAGTAAAATTAGAAAGCAATGAGTTTTAGGCATTTCTTTTCTTTGTTTTTCATGTAATTTATTTAACTATAACTGTAGATAATTTAATTTGAATTACGGCAGTGATTGATAACAGGCTCACAAAATTCTTTAAAATTTAACAATTGGCTTTTTCAAACCCCTTGAGCTTTCTCTACCACACCACCAGTCAGAGATAAGAACACAGGGAAGTCTTCAAATGGGACATACGGTTTTTTGGCAGGGATCAAAATGGGATTTATTTTTAGTTAGACTTAACAGACATGTCGAGTCCCATCTGGCACAGGGATTATGCTGGAGCATTGGTGCAGCACAGGAGGGGCATAGAATGAACACAATATGATTCTGCCCTCAGAGGTCTTATGGGCTAAAGGAGACACAGATGCCCACGAAGACAATAACATGTGCAAGCTATCATGGTGGCCCCGACGGTTGTAAATCCCGGAGGTGGCAAAGTTAAAAGGTCTTTGGGTTCCAGACCTGGATCTGTCCCCAAGTCACTGCCCTTTTTTGCCCTCAGTATCCTTGTCTGTCATATGAGAGGGCTGCGCTGGATGAGCTTCCAGATTTCCTTTCCAGCCTCCAAAGTGGGTCTTCCAACAGGGTGATGGAGGGTGGTGCTCTCTGGATGAAGGGCCATTTGAGCTGGGATTTAAAACATGGCCTTCTTAAGGGATAAAAGGTGGAATAAGGTAATTCCGAGTGTCAGTAGCTGTGAAAGCAAAAGCAAAGGAGCAGGCATGTGAATGATGCTTTGGGAAGAAGATGAGAGCCCTGGGTGACTACAGAATAGGGAAGGAAGAATAGAGGGTAAGTACCAGAGTTTATGAGTGGTGGTGATCCTAGGGTTCATATAGAGAGCGACTAGGTCAGTGCCTCAGTTTACAGATGGGGAACCTAATCTCAGTGAGGTCACATAGCAGGTGGAAGAATCAGGCCCAGGTGACTCTATCTAGATAAGGATATATTCAATGTATGATTTTATGCCCAACTCACACATTTGTGTGTCTATTCCAGAGAGTAACTTAGTTCTAGATGTCTGGGTCTAGGATAATCACTGACGAAAACAAACGTAAAGTCTTTCCCCTTATGTGAAGATGGTTGAGTTCAGGACACTCAAAAGAACTGAGAAAATGGCACAGAATATGGGACAATTATTATGAAAATGCCTAAGGGCAAAAAACAACAAAAACAGCTAATAAGGTTATTAGCTTACATCAGCCTCTGAAAAGGTCTGGGTGTTTTCACACCTCAGCTTTGCATACTGTCCCTGGGGCTTCCTCTCTGTGTGGCTACCCTTAGCCCAGCCAGCCCCAAGGAGCAAGCCAAACGCTTCGTGGCTCTCTCTTCTGCTGACCCTCCTGAGAACCCCAGACATCCTGCAGCTCCTCCATACATCAAGACTAAGGCTCCATTTCCAAAATGTCTCCAGGCCAGTGGCCCAGGAGTGGGTAGAGGTGCTCTTGTTCCTACCAAGTCCAGGGTAGGACCCAGGAGGCATCAATACTCCAATGGAGTATTTATTCTTGGACTCCTCGGACTTCCATGTCCTAACATGGCAGCGTGGAGAGAGCTCCCAGCACCTGGCATGCAGCTGCCCCTTTCTCTTCCTACCCTTGGCTTTGTCCCCAGCCTACACATCTAAGCCCCATCCACACCCTGCAGACACCCATGGCCTGCCCAGCAGTGCGGCAATTTGCTTTCCAGAGGATGGACCTGGGCGAAGGGCTTGCACAGGTCTGCGCGTGGGCTGGGGGTTGCTGGTTGGTTCTGGGGTTTTAGTCAGCTGAGCTGGGCTGGAAGAGGGCAGTGTGGCTTCCCTGAGCACATCTAAGTAGCCTTGCAGACGTCTGGCTCTGTGGGGAGAGGGCAGCTGGAAAGTTCCAGGGCAAAGGCCACTCTTGATTAAGTAGAAGGGTGCTCTGGATACAGCACCCACACTTGGGACACCTAGGCCAAGCTTCGGGTGTCAGAGGACAGGAGGAAGGAATAGCAAAGGAGTAGATGGGAATGGGAAATACATGTGGAGATAAACGTGGAAGGTAGGAATAATGAAATAGCTATTGTTAAACTGGGGCTGTGCGTCAGGCCGTGAGCTGGATTCTTTAAGGATATTTCCTTATTAGAGCCTTAACAATCTTGTTAGCACCCCAATTTATGTAAATAAGGAAATTTAGAGCCACTTAGGGCCCCCAGCCAGAAGTGGCAGCCCACGCTCTCTCCTATCCTGAGGAGCCAGAGCGTGGACAGGGGAGAGAGAAATGTCACTGCCTCCCTCTTGTGTCTCAGATCTGGCATCTGAAGACACAGAACCGAGTCCTGGAGTAGCAGGGGCCCTTAGGGCTCCCGGGGAAGTTGGGGATGCTGTGTGGGACCAACAGTAAGGGTCTGGGAGGGGAAAGGTGAGGCTGGAGTTGGCACTGGGGACAGGCAGGAACTACCAGAGACAGCCAAGGCCCAGCAAGGGGCCCTGTGACCAGGGGGGCCAAAGGCCTCGAGGTGACAGGCTTTTCAGGAGTCTCTCCCGGGTCTCGCCAGAGGGCAGTGAGTGTGGTTCCTGGCATCTCTGGGTAGGCACTACCTATCACAGGTGGGGCAGGGTTGGGTGCCTTGGTCACCCCCCTCCCCCAGCGCACACCTGGGCTGAACCTCCCACAGCCCCTGTTGTTTTGACGGCCTGGTCAGAAGCTGCTGTCGCTACACTCACCCTCTCACCCTCTAAGGACTGTAATTGACTTTCCGAGTGCTCATTAGTGGTTTGCAGACACTTGATCTATCATCACAGAAATTTACTCCCTGCCGCCCTAACTCCGGCTCAGGTGTACCTGGTCGTCCAGGCTCACAGCTGGGTGTCCTGACGATGTCAAACAGCCCAGATGTCGCCCCTTGCTCCATAGCCCACCTTTCCACTAAGTGCAGGGGATGGGCGGGGGAGCAGTCCTTGTTTGGTGGGAGAAGAGGCTTGAGATCAGAGAGCTGTTCTCCAAACTTCCAGGCTGGAGGAGGACAGGGAGCCAGGAAACAGAGGCAAGGCCTAGCCCTAGTCCCCAGGGCCCCGGGAAGGAGTAAATTGGAGCCGTGTCAGGAAGGCGTCTGGGGCAAAGGCTCGAGGAGGGGGAGGAGGGAGCACAGGCGTGTGAAGCCGTGCTTCCCACCCAGGGGTGGCCTGCCACTGTGGGCACACAAAACCATTTCAGGCTTCGTGTCACTGCTGTTTTATGGTTGTCACAGCATTATGTTGATATATATTAGAAAATATGTAATTTGGTAGTTAACTAAGTTTTCTTATGAAATAAATATACTAGGTGAACATGTAAACCAATTTTAGAAAATGTATTAGAGGAAACAATGATAGTACAGGTGGTTTGTGAACATGGCCAAACTCCTGACAGTGGCACTCGAAGGACTGCAGTTTGGGAGATATTTAAGGAGCCATAAATATCAGCGGTGGCTGAAGGGGCACCGGCTGGGCAGGCCAGCGAGGCTGGGCTGGTTTAGGGCTGGCTGCAGGGCTACAGACGGCTCCGGCTCCGAGGGCTGTAAGCAGGGCTGGCAGCAGCAGATAGCTTGGGATATAATCACATTGTTCTCCCTGCGAGTCAGTGCCCTGGGGGAGCGAGACTAAGAAATATCTCCAAATACAGACGTATCTGTCAAAGAGGTAGAGGCCTGGTCTCTTCTGTGCAGCTCTGCGGAGTGGAGGTGGTGCTGGAGGGAGGCAGATTTCAATGCTCAGTGAGGAGGACCGTGCTGATTGTGGGGACCGTCTGAGTTAGACAGGGGTTCTCGTGCGTGGTGAGCTCCCCTCCACTGGTGCCCCCAGCAAGGGTGGCGAGACCCTCCAGCAAGGGGCGGTGAAGGGGAGAGAGAGCCAGTGTGCTCTCAGAGGAGGGCCTGGGAACGGGTGGCTGGGTGGCCGCCGTCACTCCAGGCCCAGTGCGTGGCTGCCTGGCAGGAGATGCTTCCCAGGTGGGTGAAGGGCCACCTCTGCTCGAGAGCGAGATGACAGGAGCAGGAGTGCAGACTCTGGAAGCATCAGAGAAGTGCTCCTCCCCTCCACCCTCCAGGGATTTTTGGATGCAGACCCTGCCTCAGACATCTCAGGATTCTTGGCCATGGAAAACTGCAGGACTGAGCAGATCAGAAGGAAGAATGTGTCCAACCTGCCACCCAGCCTGAGGCTGAGCTCGAGCCCTGGGACCTGACTAAGGTGATCAAGTGATTGATGGTGCTGGAGGCCTTCGGAGATGCCTGCCCAAGTGACTCACGAGGTGGGACCCAAATTGGTAATCTGAGCCCGAGGTCTGGGTGTTAGAACATCCATGCTGGACTGGTTTCCTTGGGGTGCATGCTCAAGGTCTCCCCTGCTCTGTCCCTTCCACGTCCATCTGGAGCTGTCCCCCGAGAGTGGAAGAGCTGGGACCCAGCCATGCCCACGTCCCTGGAGGGGTGTGGAGAGGGTGCAGGCCGTGGGAACACTCACGAGCGTGGAGGGTGAAGTGCAGGGCAGGATTCCTGAGCAGCCCAAAGCTATTTTCAGGTCAAAGGCTCTGTCTTTAGCCTGTGTTCCCCGCTGAGGTCATTATGAGATAAACCTATTAGGCATGCCCCTCTTCGCAAGGAGTGGAGTCTCTGTCAAGATTCTAACACAAAGGGAGCACCTGTTCTCTGCCACACAAGAAGGCTCTGGGGCCTAGAGAAGATGGATGGAGCCCATTCCTTTTGGGGTGAACCCTTTGGGGCTGTCTGGAGAAAGGGTGGGGATGGTTTCCTCTACCTCCCCCACAAGCAACTGGGCCACTTGGGAATGCCTACGTTTGTCCCATCAGGCCAAGAAACTCAGAGAGATAATATAACCAGTCATTGTGTCACATTTCAGCACAGACACCTGCCTCACCAGCCAGACCCTTTCCTGCAAACTGCCCTCTTGCCTTGCTCGGCCTTTCCGGCGTGAGGACCTGCAGCTGGCAGCAGGCGTTGGGGATGAAACTAAGGTGGGTAAAAGCAGCAGTGGGCGGAGTCAGTTGTCCAGGAAATGAGGCCACTGATCTACCGAGAGACCGATCCCCTCTAACACCCAGGAGAAGGCTGGCAAGGTAGGGTGCTCTGCTGCAAGCAGGCCAGACACGCAGGAGCGGCGAGCCCCCAGGTGGAGCAGGCATGGGCTGGGTGGCTCACCCGTCAACGTGCAGCCAGGGCAGGTGTGAGTCCAGCCCGAGCTCCTCCTGCCCTTGGTGGGACAGTGAGCACCTGAGCCTGTCCCTTGGCGCTGGGCACAGCTCCTGCAGAGCCCAGGGGCGGGGGATTGTGGAGGCTGGGAGAGAAAGCCAGTCTGAGGAAGGTGGACTCGGGACACAGCCCACAGCGAGCACTCAATCTGAGACCGGGAGACAAAACCCGAATGCACAGAGACCCCGGGGCAGTAAAGCACACGTCCAGCAGAGGAGCCTGGTGGCGTTGAGCAGGTGGTGACAGTGGCCTGCTCACTGCTCTGTAGACTGGCCCAGTGTCTGCTGCCCCGCACAGTGTGTGCAGTGGGCAGTGGGCCTCAGCAGGAGGGCAGCTGTGAGGAGCCGGATTCAGGGTGAGGAGGGCAGGTGGGCTGGGGGGCAGGGAAGGGGACTGGAAGCTGGGAGAGGGTAACCTGAGTGTGGAGGGCAAAGAGCAGACCCCTTTGGCCGCAGCAGAACCTAGACAGAGACAGTTCGTCTAGAGGTGGCGTCCTGCTGCGGCTACAAGTTACCGCAAACTCAGCAATAAAACAGTGCAAATGCGCCACGTCACGGACCTGGAGGTCAGAGTCTGAAGTGGGTCTCGCTGGGCTAAATGGAGGTCTTGGCGGAGCTGCATCCCTCTGCAGGCTCTGGGGGAGTTTTCTCCTCGCTCATCTGCTCCTACAGGGGGTCAAGTTCATCCCATGGCATCACTCTGACCTCCTCTGCCACTTCACTTGTTCATATTTAAGGACCCTTGGGATCATAGTCAGCCCACCTGGATAGTCCAGGGTCATCTTCCCATGTTAAGGTCAGCTGGCTAGCACCCTTCACACCACCTGCAGCCTGAGTTTCCCTTTGCCGTGCGACATGACAAACATTCCCAGGGTCCAGGGATTGGGACGTGGACATCACTGGGAGTCATTATCCTGCTTACCACGGACGGTAGGGAAGATGGTGAGCAAGGGGGACCCAGAGGCATTGAGGATGAGGCCAGGGGGAAGCTACTGCGTGTTCTCCAGCAAAGGAGGTTCTTACCCAGGGACCTGGCTAACCTCAGTTCTCAGGGTTAGCGTGAGCTCATTTTCCACGCTCAGAACAATGGAGCCATGTTATGTCTGAGGCCGTGCAGACCATAACGTGTTTTTGTTCTCTGCTGAGGGCAGTGTGCCAGCCTTCAGGAGGCCCTGGTTGATGCCAGAGTGAGGGGGCCCAGCCCTCAGAGGTGCCCAGGTCAGCTGGTGGCTGGAGACGGGCATGGCGTGGGCTGCGAGGCATCAGTAGCCGCCGCATGTCTCCCTAGCCCTGGACACCGGGGCTCTCCCTTCTGGGGTGGCCTGGAGGGTGTGGAGGCCGATGGGTGGGACAAGCCCTCAGGGAGACTGAGAAACCGGTTGGGACTCTCAGCGGCTGAGGAAGGAAGCAGGGCCTGGCGGGCGGGGGAGGGTCATCTTGAATAGAGCTTTTGTTCACTCCTTGGCAGGGCCCCTGCCTGGGAGGCTGGTGGGTAGGTGGAGAGCATTTGGGACTCATAGATCTAGAGGGTTGGGAAGATCCATCTTGCTCAGGAGTCATGGTGTTGTGGACCCTTGTGGCACCCCGGAATTTCTTCCTGGGTAGGGATTGGGGCTTAGAGGTGGTGATCTGGCTAGAAGGAGACAGTGGCGTGGCTGGTCTGTCTCCAAGCTGGTTTGCAGAGGAGCGCACTGTGCTGTTTAGGTGAGATGTCTATTTGAGGTGGCTTTAATGTATGAGCCACTGATGGAGATCATGGAGGTGCCGTGCTCCTCAAGACCCCTCAGCACCACCACTTATGTGCTAGCTGAGAGCACACGGACCAGGAGCAGACAGACCTGGCGTCCAACTCCGGTTTGGGCACGTATTAGCTGTACAACTTTAGAACCTTTTTGAGGTTCACAAAACCGGGATAATATTATAATAGTCCTTAATACCTGTGGATAATGTGAGTAGTGAATAAGATAGTATATGTTAAATCTTAGCACGATGTCAGGCGCATAGCAAGCACTTCAACGAAGGGCCGAAGGAAATCAGGCCGAGTGTCACCAAAAGCAATGAGGCTCCATGTCTCAATGAAATGGGATTAATTTCTTTTCTAAGTGGGGTGGCCTTGTGTAAGGAGCAGGTCATCTCTGAGGCCACTGGGGGCTTGGCTCATCCTAAAGGGTGAAAAATGCCAAATAACTGCACAATAATGTGAATGTACTTAACAATACTGAATTGTACATTTAAGAATGGTTAAGACAATAAATTTTATGTTGTGTGTATTTTGACACAATTTAAAAATATATATGTATATAAACATCGATATTCCTACTTACAAAATTAAACGTTAATGTTATAAAACCAAAAAAAAAAAAAAAGGAAGAAAAATGCCAAATAACTCCCCAGCTGGGTCATTCCATTTCGTGTTCGTGGCCTCCGCTCATCCTGAGCGAAGTGTTGTAGGGGCATGTTTGGGAGTTTTGGCCATAAGTAGTTGTGGGGTTGGGAGAAATGAGAAATGAAGGAATAGCTGAAGTTTGAGCCAAGACCCGCCCCAAGGTGCTAGGGCAGCAGTTGTCAGCGCATTGCAGGCAGCTGGAAGGATGGTCCAAGGAGGCGTCTGGGCCTTTGCCCTGGGCCTGGTGCCGGGGCAGTAGGGAGCTGTGTCAAGTGGTGGTCCCCAAGCTTTGTCCCTGGAGACACGGCACAGAATAACTCCGATCCCCTGGAGTCTTTCCCCAGAGTCTCAGCTGCCCCACCCTGGGTTCTGGCAGTCCAGAGAGGAGAGGGGCTCTCCCAAGGGTCCATCTGTCTGTCCCTACTCCAGGATAGAGGGCCTGCTCCCTCGGGGTTTCTAGAAGACACTGAGGGACATTGCTGAGTGGCATCTAAGACCCACCGTGTTTGCTGCCCTCAGAGCCTGTCCGGAGTCGTCCTCTGCAGTCGCATCATGGTTGTGCGCCGACACCCTGAACATCCGCAGTGGTGGAGACAAGGGCTTTTGGAGCCACACTTGCCTGGGCCCACGTCTAGGCTCCACTGCCTACTGGATACTTATATTCTCTGGACATCAGTTTCCTCCTCTGTGAAATGGACGACAATAGACCCAGCCCATGAGGTTGTGAGGGGTAAAGGAGTTGACATATCCGGAACCCTGCCTGGCACACACCCAGTGCTACCTAACTGCGGCTACTGCGATCATCTTCCATCATGCCACGAAGCACATCCGGCGCACTGACCCAGCTCGTGTTTTGAATTGTTGTGGGATCATGGAGAGTCCAGAGGGAAGGGGCAGAGCCAGCACCAAGCGGGTAGACACAGAGGTGAGGGTGGAGTGGATCCCCTGGCTGCAGGGTGGCCTTGGGGCTGAAAGGCCGTGGGGACCCAGGGACATGTCAACAGAACGAGGAATGATGGGGGCCCTTGAAAACGCCTCAGAGGACATAGATTTGACCAGAGAGCCAGCCAAGGGCAGTGCGGGGCTCTGAACAGGGGCGGATGGAGCCATGCTCGTGTGAGTTCTCCTTCCTCATATCAGTTGGTGGGGTGGGGTGGTCAGCGCCCACAGGCTGGTGGGACCCAGTGGCCTGCTGCAGGCAAATGCCTCAGGGGAAAAGCTCCCTGGAGAGACCAGCCAGCACCAGAAGTTCTCAGGGCTCCACAGTGGAGAGGGAGAGTGGTAAAACCGCCATCACCCACGGCGGTCAGCGGCCAGCAGCCAGCCCCCCGGTGCACTCAGGCCTCGGGAAATGGTCCTCCCAAGGGGACCAACACACGCAGTCTTGGAGTGGGAGACAAACACGGTCTTGCTGGCATCGCAGGGCAATGGGCAGCATGCAGGAGGGGACCAGGACCTGGCCCTGGCTGTCACCCCCTCTGCTGAGGGCTTCACCTCCCTGAACTCAGCCTCTTCCTCTGTGGATGGATCGGGGGTCTGGGTGTTTTCTGAAACCAAGGCAGGCAGGATTCCTTAACCCAGCCTTGGCTCGGCCACCCTGTCACTGCCAAGTGGTGTGGGTTACCGTCCTGGCCTGGTGAGGAGCTCTGGGGAGGAGACCCAGCCCTGTTCTCAGCCCTGGGGTCTGGAGGAGGACATGGGAAGGACACAGGGACACAGCCGAAGTCCAGAAGCACCCAGTGCATGGCGCCCGGCAACGGCTCAGACACGCATGTTGAATGAAGTCCTGGTTCGGTGACTGGCACTAGTGTTCGCGCCTGCTCTCTTTTCTCAGCTGCTTTTCACATTGTGTCTCCCCTGGAAAAAGCCTTACTCTGTTTCCACTAACTCTCGACAGTGATTATTGGTCCAGGTGGACAGTGGGCGAAGTCAGTGGTGGCTTGTGCTTGTGGGACGTGAAGACAGGAGGTGCAAGTGTGTGCGCAGGGTGGGCCTGGGGCCCGCAAGGTGCCGTGTGCCCTGAAGACCATCCACACGCCAAGCACGTTTCCCGAAGATGGCCCTGCGAGAGGCGACATCCCCAGCCTCGACGCCATTGTTTACTTTCTTTTCTCTACCAACATAGCACCACTGTGCACTGACTCGCCCAGGTTAGGAGCTCGCCAAAGCAAAAGGGAAAGCCAGGCGGACGCAGGGCTCTGTCCCCTGTGCCTTGGCCTTCCCTCTCAGGACGAGGAGCAGGTGCACCAAACCCAAACTCTGAGAGAAGGCGGCGCCAGTCTACCTCTGCCGTCCGTCCCTAATTATGCCTGCTGAGGAGGGGACAGACAGGAGCAGGGAGAAAAGGAACATGGGGCAAGTTAGGAATGTGCAAAAAGCTTCCTTCCGTGCCTCTGATCCTGCGAGGCACGACCTGGGTAAACGAGTCGTGTCCCTGCTGCTCCACTGCACAGAAAGGCTGTAAGTTCCCAGAGTCCCAGACACGCATGCCCATGTGTGCCGCCAAAGCAAACCCTGAGAACACAGTAAAAGCCTTTCTTTGCATGTTCCGATGTTAGATTTATACACGTAAAGTGTGAAGGGCAGCGCCTGGCACACGGTAAGTCCTATATAAATGTTTATCTAAAAAGTGAAACCACTGTGTGTGAGAAAGCAAAGCGCAGAGGTTTCTGCTGTATGTCCTTTTTTAGTCCCGCTGACTAATTAAAGTATTTGTTGATTTCCAGCCCATAGTTTCAATCAACCGAGGGGGATTTCAAAGACATTACGATGTCGTTGGCAAAACACCCTTCAAACAAGGGAAGCGCATTCCCAGACTTGCAGGGGCCTGCTGGAGGGAAGCTGTGCTCTTGCCCGCGAGGGCCGATTGCTTGCTGAATCTGAGGGATGGGGGCCAAGCTGCTCCCGAGGCCTCCTGCAGGTCTGCCCTGCCCTTCCTGCTCAGCCCCAGTGAGCTCTCAGCTAAAATTCCAGCTGGCACGGCCCCCTCCCCACCAGTGAGCCCGGGCCCGCCCTTGTCTCCCAGCCCCCAAGGGGGACACTGCAGTGAGAGGTGGGCCACAGGTCCCGGGGCCCAGAACCATTCAAGGGTTTGATTAGGATTAAGACATGGTCCAGAGTGGGGCCATGAGGTTCTGCGCCTGTGCTGTGACCCACAATTTGTGTGAAGCCCTTGCACCGGAAAACTCAACTCCAGAAGGTCACTTGTCACTATGACCCCAATAATGGCAGCAGGGAGCTGCCTGCAAAGCCCGCCTGAGCCAAGGCTGAGTGGTGGCTTTACCTCTGGACATTTGCGTGTCTACCCAGGCCTGTTTTCAGACTTGGACCCGAAAGTCCTAGCGACACTGGGCGGGGTTCCCAGCATTGCAAGGCAGCCTCGGCCGGACTCAGCTGCATGAGGGAGGCATGGTATGTCCAGCTCCCTGGTCCACGGAGGGGCCAATCTCCTGTGTCCCTGAGATCCCAAGAAACCAGCTGAGATCAGATTTGGGGTGGGGGCAGGGTTCCCGCTGGCTTTGGGTGGAGGCAGGAAAATTCTCTCAATTCCTCCCGGAGGCTAGGGCTTTGGGAAGAGTTATCTGGGGCTGGCACAGCACTCTATCCGCCCTGCCCCATCCTGCGAATCTGGCTCCCGGCTCCCCGATGGGGCTGCCAACCACAGCCCAGTGAATAAGGTGACTCAAGCCTCAACTATTGCTCCCCACTTTTTGTGCTGACCACGCAAGGGGTGGAAGGGCTGCAAGGACAGGAACACTGTAGCTTCCTTTCTGTCCTGGAGGAGGGGGCTGGGGGCTGGGGCAGGGCATGGGGGCTACTGGTGAGCTCAGATGCAGAATGCTCGCCAGGCTTGGGGTCGGGGGAGCAGTCTAAGGAAGAAAGAGTCACGAACGCTGTCTCAAAGGGTGCCCGGTTCGCAGTGGACAAGAGACTTGCCCTGTAGGCATGGACCCAGAGACAAAGGCAGATGGGCAGGACTCTGGGACTCAGCATGTGGCTGGAGGAGTCACATAAATATATGGGAATATATATATTAATATTATGTACATAATATATATCATATGCATCTATGTTATACTCTCATGCATAGTATGTATATATAATATGGGGAATTCACATAAAGATCTGGGAAAGGAATGGAGGGAGATGACTTCATATCAGTTCAGTGAAAAGAACATTAGCTGAGTACCTCCAGCGCTCAGGCTGGCTGAGGGCGTGGGCTATGCCAAGCTGTTCCCTAACCTTGGGGACCGTATTTATTATGCCCTATTAAACATATCTTCTATTGAAGACATCCAGATTGGGGTGGAGGCTCTGAGGGGAGAGTCCTGGGCTGGGGTGGCAGGATTTGCCTACTCCTTGCCCCGTGAACCAAAGGTTCTCCCTGCCTGGTGCCTGTGAGTGCTTCCCTGGGAAGCCCTGCCCATGTCCCACTCCCCCACGCCTCTGGGAGGGGGGCTGCCAGTCATCCTACTGCCCCTTCCCTGACGGGGAGAGCAGCAGGGCCAGCTGCCGGAGAGATCGCTTAGCCCTCACTGTGTCTTGCTGATGTGGAAAACAATGCCAGAGAAGAAGCAAGTGGCAAGTCCTGCCAAGCCTAGGTGACTCCCTCGGTGGGGTGGCCGACACACACGCTCGCTGGAGCGCGCTGTAATCGGCTCTTCCCGCCACAGTGGAATTCCAGCCTGGGGTGGGACTGTCCCACCCTGCAGTGGTGCTGGTGCCCGGCGCCCCACAGGGGGCAGCTCCATTATTTATGCCCGTCTACATCTGGCACTGAAGGAGGGCTTGCCCTGCTGCCTGGGGAAGGTTCCCACAGAGCTCGGACAGAGGAGCACCACTTTCCCCTGCCGAGACACCCAAACACTCCCTGCTACAGCTACTCGCCACACACCCACCTTTGGTCCCTGGCACCTGGATCGGAGCTTGGCACACGCTAGTCATTCTCAGACTGGCCAGAATGCATTCCTGTTCTGCCAAGTCCTGTCTCTTCACAACACAGCTGGGAGGAGGGTGAATGGGGAGAAGAGAATGTCCCAGTGTCTGGGGCAGGGAGGGGCTTCCCCGAGGGCAGTGGGGCTCTACCCAGGACCTGTGTGTGTGTGTGGCAGAGGGGACATGCCTTGATAGTGATCTTCCAGGGGAGAGGAGGAACTCCTAAGAGTCCCAGGCACTTGCTTCAGGCTTGAGCCTGTTCTATCAGGAGCTGAGGGGCCCCCAATAATTCTCAGGCCTCCAAGACACTCACATGATCTTCAAAAGGCAACCAAGTGTGCAATTGGTGAGCTCGGTAGAATTCATCTGAGAGTCTCAGAAATTCTCCAGGCAGACAGGCAGCCCAGGCCTCATTGCCCAGGGCCTGTCAGGCCAGCTCTGGCCGTCGGTCTGTCTGACGGGACTCACTGTCAGCTGCTTTCTCACCACAGCCCTCGGGGCAGCAACCACCACCCTGGCTGACCCCGGCAAGTGGAGTCATTTTCCCACAACCTCGGCTTCCTTGTGGCCAACCACAGGCCCAGACTGGAGATTCCTGAGCCTGGGCTGGGTCCTGATTCTTTTTACTCTTGAGGACGGAGCCCCTCAGCCCGAGGCTTGGAACCTGTTCCAAGCCTCTAGCCCTGGCCCACAGAGGCCCCCACAGTTCTTAAGGGCCCGAGCCCTGCTTCTGTTTGGGGAGGCAGAGAGGCGGCCCTATGCAGGTCTGCTGCGGAAAGAGGGGGTGTGGCTGGGGACACCTCACCACAGTCCCCTTCCCCCCACCTGGTAGGACAGCCCCGCAGACAAGTTTGCAGAGGGGATCTCACGGGGCCTCCCTAAAGCGGCTGCCAGGCTCTGTGCCGGCCGCCCGGGCCTGCAAACCTGCGGGGTCTACTCTTTCTGGCTGCACAGTCCATAGTCTCAGAATCCCGTTTTCCATTCCCTTGGCCCCGAAGCAGCCTGGGCTGGGCGCAGAGAGAGCGCAGCCGTTCCCGCTGCGTGGAGCAGGCAGGTTTGCCGTTATAACAGGCCGGCCGGCTCTCAACATGTTTCTGATGAGATTAGAAGCTCCTGCAGGTATGTGTTTGTGGCGGCCTCCAGCCTGTACCAACAGATACGGTGAGTCATTCCTTCCCGTGGAAGAACCAGGAGCTGGCTGCAACGCACCTGGGGGGCTGGAGCCCGCAGAGCAGCTCCCCAGAAGGGAGACACAACTGCCTGCTGAGCCTCAGGGCTTTTCGTAAGGGACCACGCGGGACCCCCGGGTTTGTTCAGCCCCCGCAGGGTCCTGCTCAGGCCGAAGAGCAAGGAAAAGGTCAAAGGGGACAGACAATGCTACGTTAGGAGGAGCTTTGCAAGCAGGGGCGGAGGGCTTCCCACATTCTCTCTCTCTGGAACTTGAGGTCTGGGGGAGCCTGTCTGGTCTGAACCTTGCAGGGGAACCTGCCCAGTGGGCTCTGGGACAGCTGTCCTCCCCAGGAAAGAAAGTGCGCAGGGAAGGACAAAGCGGTTTTTCCCTCTGGCACATACCCAAGGTATCGGGTCGTGGATTGCCTTTCCAAGACGTGAGATCCCTGCAGCAACCTGCCTGGAAAGGTGTGAGAGCACATCACTGCCAGGTGGTGGACGCCTCTGCCCCCACTGACAGCTCCCCTAAGTGGAAGGGCAGATGTCCCATGTGTGCTGTGCTGGGGTCTGTCACCCCTGGTCCTGTAAGGGTCTCCAGGACAGTGGCCGTGGCCCATGCCCCTCACTTCCTGGCACCCTCCTTGGGCTGCTCCCAGCCCGCAGCCCCCATAGTGCAGAGAGACTTGCTGGCAGCATCGCCAACTTGCTGCCAAGAGACCAGTGCTGCAAGGCAAGGTTATTTCTAACTGAGCAGAGCCTGCCAGGAAGAAAGAGTTTGCACCCTGCACTGTGCAGGTGTGACGGGTGAGCTCACAGCTGCCCCCCGGGCATGCCCAGCCCACTTAATCACTCAGCTCGACAGCTCTCCCGCCCAGCCCAGTTCTGGAGGGGATAAAAAGGGGGCATTGCTGCTCCTGGGTAACAGAGCCACCTTCTGCGTCCTGCTGAGCTCTGTTCTCTCCAGCACCTTCCAGCCCACCAGTGCCCGGTTCTCTTGCTCCACGAGGAACGAGCCACCATGTCTCGCCAGTCAAGCGTGTCCTTCCGGAGTGGGGGCAGCCGCTCCTTCAGCGCCGCCTCTGCCATCACCCCATCTGTCTCCCGCACCAGTTTCACCTCTGTGTCCCGGGCTGGGGGTGGCGGTGGTGGCTTCGGCAGGGTCAGCCTTGGGGGTGCTGGTGGAGCGGGTGGCTTTGGCAGCCGGAGCCTCTACAACCTGGGGGGCACCAAGAGGATCTCCATCAGCGCTAGTGGCGGCAGCTTCAGGAATCGATTTGGTGCCGGTGCTGGAGGTGGCTATGGCTTCGGAGGTGGAGCCGGCAGTGGATTCGGTTTTGGCGGTGGAGCTGGTGGTGGCTTTGGGCTCGGTGGTGGAGCTGGCTTTGGAGGTGGCTTTGGTGGCCCTGGCTTCCCCGTGTGCCCCCCTGGAGGAATCCAAGAGGTCACCGTCAACCAGAGTCTCCTGACTCCCCTAAACCTGCAAATCGACCCTGCCATCCAGCGGGTGAGGACTGAGGAGCGAGAGCAGATCAAGACCCTCAACAACAAGTTCGCCTCCTTCATCGACAAGGTGAGACGTGATCTTTTGTAACAAAAAAAGAAAAGAAAAAAAATCGCTGTGAGTCTGGAATAAATGTCAAAAACAGAGGGGAGAGGGAAGGTTTTTTTGTCTTTGTGAAAATAGCTTCATAGTTTGCAGTTACGTGTTTCCATTTTTTTTCTGTGTCCTGGATTTGTGGGCACTTTCTTAATTAGATGGGCAGCTTGGAGGGGACAGTCTTATTTCTTCCCAGTCAGAGGTTACCCCATAAGGGCTCCTTGACTGCTTTTGGACAGAGGGGTGAATTCTGTGCCTTGCGTAACGGGGCTGATTGCAACAGGGAGGCAGACGAGTGCGTTGGCCGCAGCCTGAGTGCCTTTGCAGCCACCACTGCCCTGGGCCACCCAGCCATTCCTAATGCTCTCTGTGCCCTGGACAAGTGTCCTGTATCCCCTAGAAGAGTGAGGTTGGGTGCCTCACTCTGGACCTCCCATCCTGGGCCACAGGGCCAGCTACTGCACATGGGAAAGGTTTGTGGGGGAAGCAGGAGATGGGAGGCCCGTTAGTGAGTTATCACTGAAACATGAAATCCAAATTCCTCCATCTTCAAACTCTGCTCCTCTCCAGGTGCGGTTCCTAGAGCAGCAGAACAAGGTCCTGGACACCAAGTGGACCCTGCTCCAGGAGCAGGGCACCAAGACCGTGAGGCAGAACCTGGAGCCTTTGTTCGAGCAGTACATCAACAACCTCAGGAGGCAGCTGGACAGCATTCTCGGGGAGAGAGGCCGCCTGGACTCGGAGCTGAGGAACATGCAAGACCTGGTGGAGGACTTCAAGAACAAGTGAATTGGGGGTTGAAGATGGGGGGGGTGATAGCTTCTTGGCACCAGAGGGGTGTCATAACCATAACCAGTCTTCTACTTATGCCTTCCCTATGGGCTACAAGTACATACCTTCTATGGATACCTACGATACTAAAACAAAACAACAGGTCCATGTTTAGAAAGTTTCAGCCCTAGGCTCAGCCTCTCTGCAAGGCACTTAGCCAACAGCCAGAGCAACGAGCACTGCACCCTTGGCACTACGTGGTACAACATGCAGTCATGTAACTCTTGCTTTCTGTGCTGTCCTCCCCAGTAAACTCAAAGTACACTGCACAGGCCTTTGGATGGATTCGCCTCAAAGCAGGAAGTGATGATAATAACCCAGCTTGGTGGCTCAAATAATTTCTATACTCTTATGCAGCAGCCACTGAGCGGCTAGTTTTTTGTTCTGTTTCTTTTTTAAAAAAGCCTGTGAAAGCTGAGAAAAGCACTAGAGAAATTGATTAGCTGTGGAGTTGGAGAGAAACAGTATACAGCTTTTCTATAGGAATATTCTTGAAGCAACTGAATTATTGCAATAATAGAATGATTCTCTGGTAGGCAGTTACAGAGAAAGCAAGATCCTCATGGGTAAGGACCTGGCCCAGAGACTCACACTGCCAGTGTCCCCTCCCTCTCTGCCTAGATGGGAGGAACCCCTTCCCACAGGGAAAGCAGCCTCACACTTGACTTTATGCAACAAAGACCCCTCATCTACTCCTCGTCCTCTGACAAACACTTCTCTTCCCTTTCACCGCCAGGTATGAAGATGAAATCAACAAGCGTACCACTGCCGAGAATGAGTTTGTGATGCTTAAGAAGGTGGGTGTGGGTAGGAGAGAACTTGTGGCCTGTGGCCATGCCCTCCTAAGAGCAGAGCTCACTTAGGGCAGGGTGGAAGTGTGTGCGTGCCAACCTCCCTGTTTCCCCAGGACGTGGACGCTGCCTACATGAACAAGGTGGAGCTGGAGGCCAAGGTCGATGCACTGATGGACGAGATCAACTTCATGAAGATGTTCTTTGATGCGGTAAGAAACTTACCTCAATTTTTCAAGCAAGTTTTCAATTATTCTTTTCTCAAGTTGACGTACCACAATGAGTGGAAGATTTGAATGAAACTGACATTGAATAACACAGAATCAGATGACTGATTTCAAATCTCCCCGCAGGAGCTGTCCCAGATGCAAACACATGTCTCTGACACATCTGTGGTCCTCTCCATGGACAACAACCGCAACCTGGACCTGGACAGCATCATCGCTGAGGTCAAGGCCCAGTACGAGGAGATCGCCAACCGCAGCCGGACCGAGGCCGAGTCCTGGTACCAGACCAAGGTGGGTGCTCTGGTGGATGTCTCCTGAGTGAGGGTACGGACACGTGTCTAGGATTGCAGGCCATGGCGACACTAAGGCGGGGGCTCCTGAAACCTGCTAAGGCCTGTTGGGATGAGTTCTGGGAACAGCCTTGTGTGCATTTTCCAAAAATACCCAAGAATCTGAAAACAGACTCTCACTCTGAATCTCACACCGCTATCACACTCTGAATCTCATACCGCTAGGAGAGCCTGAATCAGCCTGAACCAGACCTTAGATAACCATACCACGTGCCACCGCTTGGCAGCTCACGGGCTGCGAACTTTGGGAAGGCGCTTTTCATCCTCATGTAAACAGAACCTTTTCTCTTTTCTGGTGGCATCAGTACGAGGAGCTGCAGCAGACAGCTGGCCGGCACGGCGATGACCTCCGCAACACCAAGCATGAGATCTCTGAGATGAACCGCATGATCCAGAGACTGAGATCTGAGATCGACAATGTCAAGAAGCAGGTAGGGCGAGGCTGAAAGGCAGCAAGGGAGAGGCTTGAGCTCTGAAAGGGAGACCCACAGTGACCAGGACAGATGCACCGGGTTCTCTCCGGGGCTCTAGATAGTTTGGTTTTCCTGACCCAGAATCTCAGAAAGAGACACCTCAGGCCCTGCTCAGCTACCAGTGCCCAGTGTCCCCACTCTTCCCTCCTTCCCCTCTGTAGTGCGCCAACCTGCAGAACGCCATTGCCGATGCCGAGCAGCGTGGGGAGCTGGCGCTCAAGGACGCCAGGAACAAGCTGGCCGAGCTGGAGGACGCCCTGCAGAAGGCCAAGCAGGACATGGCGCGGCTGCTGCGCGAGTACCAGGAGCTGATGAACACCAAGCTGGCCCTGGACGTGGAGATCGCCACCTACCGCAAGCTGCTGGAGGGCGAGGAGTGCAGGTGGGCACACAGAGGCGCCCGGCCTCTCATTGGATAAAGTGAAGCTTCTGCACTGCAGGGCGCACAACACACGTACAAGGGATCGCTGTCTGGTGTGTGATAATGACACGTCATCAGTCTGATTTCAATCTGACACGTGGGCATGCAGCCGGCCTCAACCCTCTTTTCTGGCCTTTTGCTGCACTAGTGTTCTCAGGCCCTGCCTCTGCTCCAGAAAACTAAGAAACTCAACAAACATGTCCTTAACATGCTCCATTTCTGCTTTTGGGCATGTTCTTTTCCCAACCTCAATGTCTGTGCCATACCCATATCCCCCCTTGCCCTCCCCATTCTTCAAGGACCTCCTCCTTCAGGAAGCCTTTCATGATTGCTCCAGCTGAGTTCAACTCACCTGCCTTTGGATTCTCAACATGCTCCATTTTCTTCAATCTTCTGCCACCACTCATTTCTTCCTTTGTCTGAGGCATTTTTGTCCCTGCCGAGTTCTCCCACAGAATGTGAGCTCCTCCCAGGCAAAAACTGCTTTATACATATTCATATTTCCCCGCAACCTCTTACTCATGCCTTCCACGCACTGGGTGGAGGATGATGGGAATTATAATCTGCCTTTGACAACTTGTTTCTAGGTCAATCTCTCTTCATCGGAAAGTCCCTCCAGAAACTCCCTCTAATTTAAGCAGTTTTGTGGGCACACGGATTCCTGGCTTATGAAATGAGCTCTAATCACTACTATGGGAGTTATAATTTAATTTTAATTTTTCCCCTTTCAGGCTGAGCGGAGAAGGAGTTGGACCAGTCAACATCTGTAAGTAACTTTGAACAGTCATTAACAATGACGATAATGGGGGTTATTTGGTGCCAACTCAGAATCCTGCTGTTTCTAGATACCAGAGATGCCCATCCCAGCATACGGTTATTTAACACACATAGTGAAAAGTGGGTGTGGCGGGAAGGACACAGATCAGGACGGGAAGCACTGTCCTGACCGCTCATGTCTTACCTCTTGGATAAGACAATGTGGCCACGCATCCTCCACATCTTGGACCTTGCCCCTGCCTTTCCCTCCCCCGCCCCCAGTACCTAGCACTGTGCCTTGCCCCTTAAGTTCACCAGCATTTTTAGGGACCTTAACTAAATGACTTTGTTCTTCCGGAGCTTGTGTGCTACTCTGTAAAAGGGGGCAGGTATAGTCTCCAACGCCAGCAGGTTCAAATAAGTTGGCCACATAGGATCCACCTGACACACTGATGTCACTGAGTTCTCCCTCTTTTCCTTGCAGCTGTCGTCACAAGCAGCGTCTCCTCTGGCTATGGCAGCGGTGGCGGTGGCTACGGTGGTGGCCTCAGCGGAGGTCTCGGTGGTGGTCTTGGTGGTGGTCTTGGTGGTGGTCTCGGTGGAGGTCTTGGCGGAGGTGGCGGTGGGAGCTACTACTCCAGCAGCAGTGGAGGCTTGGGCAGTGGGCTTAGTGTGGGGGGCTCTGGCTTCAGTGCAGGCAGTGGCCGAGGCCTGGGGGTGGGCTTTGGCAGCGGCGGAGGCAGCAGCTCCAGCGTCAAGTTTGTCTCCACCACCTCCTCCTCCCGGAAGAGCTTCAAGAGCTAAGAGCCTGCTGCAAGACACTGCCTCCCAAGTGCAGCAACCCAGCCCGTGGAGACGGCCTCTTCTAGGCAGTTGCCCCGGCCAAGTTTCCCCTTTTTCTGGAGACTAGTCTAGACCAAGCCTATTGCAGAACCACAATCTTTGGTTCCTGGGAGGGCCCAATCCCCAGTCTCTTGTCTCCCATGTCGCAATTCTATATTCTGCTTCAAATCCGCATTTAGGTCCCCACGTCCTTGATTTAACCAGAATCCAAAGTTTTCTAGTATCTAAACCATCAAAGCAGAATCCCCACCCCAACCCCAAATTTTGTTCTGGTTTCTGACTTCCTCCAGAGTGTGTTCAATAAAATGCTTTTATAATATAAACTATTGTGCAGAATTGTTTTTTCCAGGTCTGCAACCACCCTAGAGACCCCATGAGGGTCGATCTATCCAGATGTGGTTGGTTCCTTTGACAATTTACGGGGAGATGGGATAACCCTGAAGGGAGAGTGGCCATCAGGGGTGGTCTGGACTCTCCAAGAAGCATGAGAGGGGCTGGTAAAGCCTCTGCAACGAAGGAGCTTGTGGAGGGCACTGATGGGAGTGTCTGTTGTACTGCACTTGGGATGGATGTTAGAGCCTTTTGTTGAAGGCAGGCCCATTCAAGGTGGCCCGATTTGCAAGTAACAGCGTAAGTGGGTTTAGGTAAAATTTGTAAATGAAGCGTATGTTTCTTTCAGAACCCAACAGGCCTAAAAGATGTTGTGCCTATTCTACCATTGTGGGTACTGACAGGATCATTTGCTCTTTCTTGACAGTGTCGGGGATGGTTTGCCAAATAATTTCAGGAAGTTAGCTGAGGTGGCAGGACGTTGCTCTATGCGTAGGACAATGGCACACCCTCTTTTTGTGAGCTCCTTTGTGAGTATTTGTATGTCCTGACTGAGTGGTCACATCAATCCCCTTGGAGGATTCATCAGTGTAAATCACATCTGTGCTGCTGGAGAAAGTCAGGTGCATTCAAGGTCTTCTCTGCAAAGACTGCAATGGCAATGCTGTTGAGGTACTCCAGGAAAGGTGTGTTGCATCCCTTCAGAGGTGAAGCTGGCTGGGGCTGAGAGGCTGTTGAAATGGGGAATCAACAGAACGTTATTAGCCAAATCCATAAGAAGAAAATATTTACCAATTGCTGCCTGGGTAAGTCTGTAATTTCAGTGATATTGGGTATCAATATTGATATCAATATTCAATGATATTGGGGCCTTAATGGGTGTGACCAAGGCATTAAGGTTGTGGCAATCCACTGTGAGGCACTGTTCATTCTTCCCAAGTTTAAAAATAGGCCAAACTAGATTGTTGAGGGCAAAACAGTAGATATAATCACCCTTTCTCTAAATAGATTTCTGTCTAATGGGTTCCATTCCTTCTTGGTCCTACTTGAGTTTACCTTGGAGCACGCTAACTATTTTAAAGGGGCCAGGGGAGGCCCACAGGGAACCACTTTGTCAAGCTAATTTGTAAGTGCCAAGGACTTAACTTAGTTTTAATCTATTATTTATTGAGTCAGGCTGTCCGTGCCCACTGTGGTATACTTTAGGAGATGCTATGATCACCAGGAAGTTAGGCAAGTCAGTAGTTCTGATAACTAAGGTGAGGTATACCTGTTTGTTCTCTATTTTGTGTTCAGCAACTTCTCCAAGATTACAGGGGTGCCTTGTTTAAAGTCAGTGGATGCCCAGGTATAAGTGTAATTTGTGCTCCAGCATGGATTGAGGCCATGAAATTTGTCAATTGTATTTCAGCAGATGTGAAAGTAAATTCAGATCTATGTGGTAGGGGCACAAAACCAATCTGCACATCTTTTTTATCTTTTTGGTGTATAAATTCTTTTTGTAAAATTTGGATTTTTAATTACATCAAATTTTGGACTTCTGTATCAGTTTTTTATTTCCTCCCCTTGTTTCCAGGTCTCCCTCCTCCCCAGCCCCCCTTTCTGAATACTTTGGCAAAGGAGGAATTCTCTCTACCCTGGTCGTATTTATAAATTTCATTCTCCAGAAAGCCACAAATCAGTATCATCAGGCTTAAGGGGCTTCCCCATGGAAATAGTTGAATTAACCCCTTGAGTGTGCCATGTGTGTTTTTCCCTATAGCCCAGAGAATGAGGATCTTTTTTTGGCACCAGAGGCATAGGTAGCAATGGCAGCAGCCAGAACATTTTAGAGGGTCCTAGCAAGGCACCTGCTTTTAGAAACGTGGCCTCAGCATGCCACATAGTAACTGCTCTTCCTCCACATGAGTGATCAGCTGGTGGGACCATATATCACACAGGTTATAAATCTTTTGCCTGAGCACTCCACAGAATGAGGGCCAGCACCTGCTTGAGACACACAAGCAATAGTCATAGGGTAAGAGCCACTCCCCTGGACCTAGCATCAGTCCTGGTTTATGCTGGAATCATGAAACACAACTCAATATGAGACACACAGATATGTCTGAGCTGAGACACATGACCCAGGGCCACATTAAGGTGGGCCCCAATCTCACACTCCTGTCTCCAAATGCCAATTATTGAAACCTCTGACTTGGGTCAGTTAAATTTATAAAGAGGCTTGATAAAACTCAGCAAATGCAGCACAAAGCAACACAGCTCAAAGTGCAAGCTTGACAGCGGGCAGCAACACCACTCAAAGAGCCCACTAGCCAGCACACAGCAGCTCTAAAGTGCCTGCTTGCAGGCAAATAGCAGAGCCAAATTGCAAGCCAAAGCAGTACCTATGAAGCAGTATAGTGTTATTTGAAAGTGGACTTGAATTCGTTGTAAATGTATGTTGCAAACTCTAGGGCAACCACTGAAAGAAGGAGTAACAAGAAGTATAATCAATATACTAAGAAAGGAGAGAAAATAGAATCATATAAAATGCTCAATTAAAACCACAAAAAGTGAAAAAAGAATGAAAGACAAAAAAAGGAAGAAAGAACAAGGGCAATAACCAGAAGACAGTAATAAATATGGTAGATATTAATCCAACTAGTAATATATCAATAATTACTTTAAGTGTGAATGGTCTAAATGCTCAATTTAAAGACAGAGATTATCAGAATGGATCAGAAAACAAGAACCAATTATATGTTGTCTATAAGAAACCCACTTTAAACATAAAGACATGATTAAAAGTAAAGAGATGGAGAAAGACATGCCATGCCAACACTAGTCAAAAGAAAGCTGGAGTAGCTGGATTAATTTTGGACAAGACAGACTTCAGAGCAAGGAAAATTATCAAGGATAAAGAGGAGCATTACCTAATGATACAGAGGCTCAATAACAATCCTTAATTCTAAGACATAACAATCTTTAATGTATATGTGCTTAACAATAAAGCATGAAAATATGTGAGGCAAAAACCTACAGAATATCATGGAGAAACAGATGAATCCACTGTTATAGTTGGAGATTTCAAATCCCTCTATTTTTTATTAGAAAATATTTCTATTCATTTTCTATCAGAAAATCAGTAAAGACAGTTGAACTCGATAGCATCATCAATCACCTGAATATAACTCTCATCTTTATCCAAAAAAGAGCAGAACACACATTCTTTTCAAGTTTACGTGGAACATTTACCAAGATAAACTGCATTATGGGGCATAAAACACCACTTAACAAATGTAAAAGAATAGAAATCATACAATGTATGCTCCCAGACCACAATGGAAATAAGCTAGAAATGAATAACAGAAAGATAGATTTAAAATCACAAAATATGTAGGGATAAAACACCATGCTTCCAAATAACACAGGAGTTAAGGAAGAAATCTCAAGGGAAATTTTTAAATATTTTGAATTAAATAAAATGAAAATATAACATATCAAAATTTATGGGATGCAATGAAAGGAGTGTGTAGGGAGAAATTTATACCAGTGAATGTATATAATAGAAACGAAGAAAGACCTAAAATCAATAATCTAAGTTCCACCTTTGAAAGTAGAATAAAAATAGTAAATTAAATTCAAAGTAAGCAGAAGAAAAGAAATAATAAAAATTAGAGCAGAAATTAATGAAATTAAAAATATGAAATTAACAGAGAAAGTCAATGAAATTAAAAGCCATTTCTTTGAAAAGATCAATAAAATTGATAGGCTTCTAACCAGGCTAAGAAAAAAAGAGAAAGGACACAATTTATCAATATCAGAAATGAATGAATAGACATCACTATAGACTCTATGGGCATTAAAAGGATAATAAAGAAATACTATAAACAACTGTATGCCCACAAATTTGATAACCTAAATGAAATGGGCCAATTGCTTGAAAGACACAATCTGCTAAAACTCACACAAGAAGAAATAAATTCAATAGGACTGTATCTATTAAGGAAGTTGAATCAATAATGAATAACTTTCCAAAACAGAAAGTACCAGGCTTGGATGGGTTCACTGGTGAATTCTGCTAAACATTTGAGGAAGAAATTGTTCCAATTCTCTACAATTTCTTCCAGAAGATAGAAGCACAGGAAATACTTCCTAACGCATTCTACAAAGCCAGTATCACTCTAATACCAAAACTAGAAAAAGATATTAGAAGTACAAAAAACCACAGATCATTATCTCTCACAAGCATAGATGCAAAAATCCCCCACAAAATATTAGCAAATCACATCTAACAATGTATAAAAATAATTATACACCATGACCAGGTGGGATTTATCCCAGGTACGTAAGGTTGGTTCAACATTTGAAAATCACTTAATACAATCCATCACAAAATAAGCTAAAAAATCACACAATTATATCAATAGGTACAGAAAAAGCATTTCACAGAATTTAACACCATTCATAATAAAAACTCTTAGCAAGGTTGGAGTAGAGGGGAACTTCCTCAACTTGATAAAGAACATCTTCAAAAAACCTACAGCTAACATCATACTTAATGGTGTAATGAGGAACAGGCAAGGGTATCCCTTCTCATCACTCCTTCTCAAAATCAACTAGAAGTCCTAGTTAGTGCAATATGACAATAAAAGGAAATAAAAGGTATACAAATTGGGTGGGAACAAATAAAACTTTGTATCACATGACATGATTGTCTATGTAGAAAAAAGATTCAACCAAAAAACTCATGAAACTAACAAGGGATTATAGCAAGATTGCACGACACAAGGTTAATATACAAAAGACAATCATTTTCCTGTATACCAGCAATGAACAATTAGAACTTGAAACTAAAAACATGATACCT
The DNA here is from genome assembly GCF_041146395.1 of Eulemur rufifrons. Classification (NCBI taxonomy): domain Eukaryota; kingdom Metazoa; phylum Chordata; class Mammalia; order Primates; family Lemuridae; genus Eulemur; species Eulemur rufifrons. The sequence continues at coordinate 41,041,770 of NC_090998.1, read as the reverse complement.
TACATTAGCACCTCCAAAAATGAAATAGTTGGTATAAATCTAACAAAATATGTACAGATCTACATGAAGAAAACATAAAACTCTAATGAAAGAAATTAAATAACTAAATAAATGGAGAAATATTCCATGTTCAAGGATAGGAAGACTCAATATTGTCAAGCTGTCAGTTCTTCCAAACTTGATCTATAGATTCAATGTAACCCCAATCAAAACCCCAGAAAGTTATTTTGTGTATATAAAAAATCTGATTCTAAAGTCTTATAAAGACGCAAAAGACATAAAATGCCCAATGCAATATTGAAGAAGAACAAAGTCAGAGGACTGACAATACCTGGCTTCAAGACTTACTATGAATCTACAGTAATCAAGACAGTGTTTTATTGGGGAAAGAATTGATGAATAGATCAATAGAACATAATAGAAAGCCCAGAATTAGACCCACACAAATATAGTCAGCTAGTCCTTGACAAAGGAGCAAAGGCAATACAGTGAAGCAAAGATAGTCTTTTCAACAAATGGTACTGAACAACTGAATATTCACATGCCAAAAAAAAAAAAAAAAAAAAAAAAAATTGAACACAGAGCTAACACTCTCCTCAAAAATTAATTCAAAATTGAACATACCCATAAATGTAGGCCGGGCGCGGTGGCTCACGCCTGTAATCCTAGCACTCTGGGAGGCCGAGGCGGGTGGATTGCTCAAGGTCAGGAGTTCGAGACCAGCCTGAGCGAGACCCCGTCTCTACTAAAAATAGAAAGACATTATATGGACACCTAAAAATCTATATAGAAAAAATTAGCCGGGCATAGTGGCGCATGCCTGTAGTCCCAGCTACTCGGGAGGCTGAGGCAGTAGGATCGCTTAAGCCCAGGAGTTTGAGGTTGCTGTGAGCTAAGCTGACGCCACGGCACTCACTCTAGCCTGGGCAACAAAGTGAGACTCTGTCTCAACAAAAAAAAAAAAAAAAAAAAAAACAAAATTGAACATACCCATAAATGTAAAATGTAAAACTACGAAATTCCTAGAAGGTAACACTGGAGAAAACCTAGATGACATTGGGTATGGTGATGACTTTTTAGATACAACACCAAAGGCATGATCTACAAAAGAAATAATTTACATTCTGGACTTCATTTCAATTAAAACTTCTACTCTTCAAAAGGTACTGTCAAGAGAATAACAAATCAAGCCACAGACTGGAAGAAAATATTGGCAAAAACATATCTGATAAAGTACTGTTATCCAAACTGTATAAAGAATAAAATATAATTTCATATCATTAAAATTCAGCAATAAGAAACAAACCATCCAATTATAAAATGGGTCAAAGTCCCTAACAGACACATCACCAAAGAAGATACACAGATGTCAAATAAGCATGTGAAAAGCTGTAAAATATTACATCATCAGGGAGATGCAAATTAAAGTAACAATGAGATACCACTAAATATCTATTAGAGTAGCCAAAATCTAGAACACCGACAACATCAAATGCTGGCAAGGATGTGGAGCAACAAGGACTCTAATTCATTGCTCATGGGAATGCAAAATGGTATAGCCACTTTGGAAGACGGTTTGGCAGTTTCTTACAAAACTACACGTACTCTTACCATATGATCCAGCAATTGCACTCCTTGGTATTTACTCAAATGAGTTGAGAACTTATGCTCTCACAGAAGCTTGCACATGCATATTTACAGTAAGTTTATTCCTAATTGCCAAAACTTGGAAGCAACCAAGATGTCCTTCAGTAGGCAAATGAATAAACATCTGTGGCCCATCCAGACAATGAAATATTATTCAGCACTAAAAAGTAATGAGCTATCAAGCCATAAAAAGATACAGAGGAAACTTATACACACATTACTAAGTGAAAGAAGCCAATCTGAAAAGGCTGCATACCATACAATTCCAACTATATGACATTCTGTAAAAAACAAAACTACCGAGATAGTAAAAAGATCAGTGGTTGCCAATGGTTACGAGAGAAGAAGGGATGAATAAACAGAGCACAGAGGATATTTAAGGCAGTGAAACTGTTCTGTATACTATTAATATAATGGTGGATATGTGTCATTATGCATTTTTCAAGACCCATAGAATTTACAACACCAAAAGTGAACTCTGAGGTGAACTATGGACTTTGAGTAATAATGGCGCATCCATGTAGGTTCATCAATCATAACAAATGTCCCACTCTGGTGGAGGATGTTGATAACAGGGAGGCTACACATGTGCGGGGGCAGGGGTATATGGTACCTCTCTGGACCTTTGCTCAAGTTTGCCATGAATCTAAAGTTGTTCTAAAAAGTAAAGTCTCTTTTTTACAATGGTACAACTACTTTGGAAAACTAATATACATTTACGCTTGATGCAGTAATTCCATTTCCAGGTGTTTATTTAAGCAAAAGTAAGGCATATGTCCACAGAACTATGTTTATAATTGCTTTCTTGAAGGCAATCCCAAACTGGAAATACCCCAGGAACTCATTAGCAGGAATGGATAAACAAACTGTGGTATAGTCATACAATGGCACACCATTCATCCACTAACACTCACAACAACCTGGATGAACCTCAAAAACAATTTTTGAGTAAAAAATGCCAGACACACAAAAAAGTACATATACACATTTTATATATATATATATATATATATATATATATATACACACACACACATATATATGTACATGGTATATACTGTATGCTTCCTTGGTGGAAAAATCAAAACAGTGTTTTCTTGGGGCAGTGGGATTCATAGGAAAGGGGCACGAAGGAATTCTCTGGAGTAATGGGGATACTCTATATCTTAATAATGTGTGGGTTATAGAGGTGCCTATATTTGTCAAAATAGATTGAACTCTACACTTAAGATCTGTGCATTTATACTTCAATAAACAAAATTCTCTTTTTTTTTTTTTTTTTTTTTTGAAAAAAAGAAAAACTATTTCACTTTTCCAGTTTCTGTCGTGGAGATAGGAAGGAAAGGAGTGTGTTGGAAATGGAACCTGGAATGGCCAATCCACAATCTCTGCCACGGGATCCAGACTTCCCTAGTCATGCTGCGTGTTCTTGTGTCTATCTGGAAAAATCCAGGCTCTTTTCCTGAAGCTGCTGAGGGGAGGCCAGAGCAAAGGAGAGAGAAAGTCAATTTAGCAGCTCCCCTGAGGCCTCACTTGCAGCATTAGTTCCACAGACTTGTGCCAGAGCATCAACGATCTGTCACTAATCCCAACCCTAGGCTTAAAGTGAGATTATAAGGGATGAACAGACAGAGGTAGTCACAACAGCCAGGAAATCTCAGAGGAGACAGAGGCTTGTTTGCTCTCTACAGTATTTGTACTCTAAGAGTCAAATGATTTGGAGATAAATTTTAGGGGTAGGAATTACTCCAAAGCAGTCCAAATTTGGGGGAGTTACCCAAGATATCACGATTAACAAGATATTTCCCCTTTACTGACATAAAGGGAGGTGAGCCATGGGCAGAGGTAGTCAGACATCCTGCTATCGGGCTGCACGCAGCCCATCACCTGCATAGTCTAAGCCAGGTGCCTAGTGTATGTCTTTGGGGGATTGTTGGAGTAATTTTCCCCAACTGCACTTAAAAAAAATGACACAGTATTGTACAGCAGGCCCTGCAGCGGTGAGGAAGTGGAAACCAGTAGCTCCAAGTGGAGACAGGATGAGAAGGGAGGTGGGGACCTGAGGAGGCAGTGCAGAGAGGAAAAAACCAGTTGCTGGTGACTCTTCTTGGAGATTTTACTGTCCCTCTGGAGCTCCCTTCCACCCCGTCCTTGCCGAGGACCTCGGGCACGTGACGGCAGAACCCTCACCCTCACCTGTGCCTTTACCCTGCTCGCCCAGGCTGGCCCCAGCTGATCCTGTGTCCAGCCCACCCCTTTCCCACCTCCCGTCTTCTCTAAAGCAACTCTTTTCACCCTGCCATCACTTCCTGCCTCAGATCACCAAATGTGCCTTCACAGGACACACATCGCTCCTCCTCAGGGGTCCCCACACTGGCCAGGAAAGCCGAGGGTTGTCCCCTTCCTCCAGACGTGCCCTTCAGAGCCCAGCCCAATCACACACTCTCAGGGACTCAGACATCCCAATGCACCTACCTGCCCCAGCACGGACTGGGCGAGTCAAGAAGAGCTGAGCGCTTTCAAAGTGTGATGCTCCGTAACTAGGTTTTATAGGAAAACGTACCAAAATCGGTTTACAAGGGAACGATCAGAGTGATTTCATGTCCCTCGAAGCACAGGACACGCATGGATCCTGCAGGCTAGTGAGTGTCCCAGTTCACACCCTGTCACGTTCTACATCTCACAGCTGAAGGGGCAGCCGCGGTGCTTCCCTTTGCCCCCTCAAGTCTGTGAGGACGAGGCTCTTGACACATCCCCTCTGGATTTGTGACCACAGTTCCAGAGGCAGACCAGTGCTCCAGCATCGTGTTAAGTACTGGGGAAAATGTTCTTTCGGTGCCCTCTGGTCTCCACGACCGTCCTGAGGTCCCACAGGAAAATGGAGCTGTCAGAGACTTCCTGCAGCTGCAGAGAGAGCCACTCAGGGATCGTGTCCAGATACGCAGCCTGTTGCAGTGTTCTCTGTGAAAAATGCGTGGCCCGTGTGTGAAAATTGAAAAACACAAAGGAAGCTCTACTGTTAAGTGCATATTACATGTTCACAAACAACCTAGGTACCAAGCAATGCGATTCTGAGAGTTTCAGTCCTTATGAACCACTCTCCCGCAGGAGGCTGCACTTTCCACCCGAGCCTCGGCGCTGCTATCTGTGTCCCTTACACGTGCAGTTGCACCTGTTTTTCTTTCAGTGGGTGCTCCCTAGGGAAGAACTGGGTCTGTGGGATTCTCTCTGAACAGCATCATCCTGAGCTGTGGCTTGCAGGATTAGGCACTTAGTCTTAAGCTTTTGATGATGATGACAATAGCCTAGCCCTCATTCCCGGTGGCCAGCTCCACCCAGGGAGGCAGACAGCAGGCAAATCCTCATGAGGCAGACTTTCCATGAGCTCAGGCTGCAGGGGTGCCCTCTGCCATTTCTCCACGCTGGGAACAATTCCAGAAGTGCAGGTTAACCCCTGAGCCTACAACAAAGGCATTCTACACACGACGGCAGTCAGAGATGGCTTCCGGCCGAAGCTCTCCTGGCAGGGAGAAGAGGCTGGCTTCAGCAGCCTGCCGGGGAGGAGGTCGCTGTCACTCCAGTTACTCACCTGCTTGCTTCTGTTTCTCTCACATAGTTGCCTAAACTAACACCCTTTGTTCTAATCTTATTATGAGGTTCATGCCTTCACCACCCGGCTCCTCTGGGAAAACAGAACTGCCCTGGGCTCCACTGCTGGATGTGATCCAGGGATTTCATCTGAAAAGCCAGTTCTCTAACCACCCAGGAAGCCCCCACTGCCTATGAACACTACCCTCTCGGGGAGGATAAAGCAGAGGCCAGAGGGGAGAGGACCAGCTGGACTCTGGGGGAGGGAGGAAGCAGGGCTCAGCCCGGGATGGCAGTCTGAGAGTGGGCTGGGAAACACCCTGATAAAGAAGGACATAGAAAATCAAGGGCAAATGAACCAAGTACAAACTTGACCCTTTAAAGGTGGTGGGGCTGGGGAGAAGTGGAATCAGAAACAGATCTGTGGGGGAGTGGGGGTTCCTCCTCCCCAGCTCCCCCTCCATTGTCTTAGATGCCCTCATCACCTCTCTTGGGTCTTCCCACTGACCTCACGCCACCAGGTTACTGGAATTGGTCCCCAAAGCATTCCCTGCAGATGGTGATGGGGATTAAAGCTCTTTGTGTGTGTGTGTGTGTGTGTGTGTGTGAATGTCTTATAAATACTTGTGTCAGGAAATTAAACATGATACTTTACACTGCTGGTGGTGTCTGGTGCACAAGCCAAGCCTGGGATTGGGTAAGATGTTGAAGTTAACCCATCCTCTGATAGGCTAAATGGTTGAGTGTGAGATCTCTGCTGTGATTAAATTACATTCTTCATTCAGGGAAGAGTTCACCCTCACAATAAAAAAGATATAAAATCAATACTAAAAGAGGAACTGATGAGGTCCCCTGTGCTGGCTGGTGGCAATCTGTCCCTGTGTGCACAACCCAGAGGACAGCGTGAGACCCAGCAGAGGGTGAGCAGGGAACCGTGACCGGAGACCAGGGAGAGCAGCCTGCCAGCCTCCTGCCAAGGACTCTCTCCAACCACCTTTCCTTCCAGCCGCTCAGACAACAGGCTGCCTTCCCCGGAGCGGAAATCCTGTCTGCCTGTGCTGCTGCTCGGAGGAGCGCCTGCAGCTTGCGCATCGCTCTTCTGCCTCTGTGGCGCTACACAGCCTGGGGAGCCAGGGCGAATCTCTCCGCACAGCTTCCTAGGTCCTTACTCAGGTGGCACAAGCCGGAAATGCTGGTTTCATTTCCCTCTCCGTCCTCCCCGTGGCCCCCCTGCTGCCACATACCCAGGTATTGCACCTGTGTTCCAGCTCTTGAAGCTTCTCATAGATCCCTGCATACCACACATTCTCCTATTTCCCTGTAAGAATAATATTTGCTCATCTTCATTGAGACCAGACGTGCCAGACACTGTGCTAAGACCGTCACATAAATTATCTCATTTGAGCCTCACAACGACACTCTGGGGTTAGTGCTGTCTTCGCCCACAGTTTACAGGTGTGGAAACAAAGCACAAAGGGATTAAGTATTTTCACAAGGACACCTGGGAGCTTGGTCAGGAGCCTGAGCACTCTGACTCCAGAGCCAATGCTCTTAACCAGGGGTTGGCAAATGTTTTTTTAAAGGGACAAATAGTGAATAGTTTAGGCTTTGGGAGTCGTACAAGCTCTGTTGCAGCTACTGAACCCTGCTGTTGTAGTGTGAAAGCAGCCGTAGACACTGCGCATCGGCACAGACACAGGACATTGGGCAAATGAATGTTGCTCCCACCTGACTTGCCAACCTTCTTACCCATTGCAGCATCACCCGTGCCAAGCCTAAACCCTCTATCCCAAGAGAGTGGAGCAGATCAGAGCACATACCATGAGAAGGAACACTTCTTTCCCAGAACTGGGTGGAAGCACATTCTTGGTCAACCATTGTGCAACCAGGGTGGAGGGAGGGGAGCTGCTTCCGTTGTCTGGAGAAGGTACCTCTTTCCACCAGACGCTGAGTTAGCACCTCATTTGGATGGGGAACACCCAGCCCTCCTGAATGCCTTGTCCCCCAGAATGTTGGGGAGATGGCAGTGCTGTTACAATGGTGATGAGAGCTGTCCTCAGGCTCATCTGAATGTGAGAGTCTGTCTTTCCTCTTATGCTTGCTCATTTAAGCATATGTTCTCATGGAATAACATACCCACAGTTGCCTCAGTTCTCCTCATACACAGTACTTAATGCATGGACTGTAAAAAAATGAACTTCATTCACCTCTAAACCAAGCACCACTCTCATTTGACAGCCTGAAAAGGTGTATAGGGAATTAACATTTCAAGTACCAAGATTAGAAATAAAAATATGGAATTTACTTGTGACATCGTCACACTTGTAAGGGCACATTTTTATGACTCACTGCTTCTATATGCCCCTCAACTTTCCGTACATGCCCCATTAAACTGTCTGGTTCTGGATTCTCTAAGAAATGTCAAAATCTGTGGGAATAAAAATTCTGTGGATTCCTTAATGATTTTTGTCCTATTCATCTTAGACCTTTAAATTAAGCTCTAAGTAAATGTTCCAAAACAGCAGGGAGAAGGGTGTCTTTGAATTTCACTGAACAGGCAGATTAACATGAGAATAAGCTCAATGGCAAAGTGAACCCTGGGGAGGGAGGTGCCAGCATGGGCAGAAAGTCCTTGCAGAAGTCAGGTCTGTGGGCAGAGGCATCTTGGGCAATGTCCTCTCCTGTGTTCTCTCAGGAGAGTGCCAAGTGGGCAGCGTATCACACAGGAAAGAGAGCAAAGGCCATCCTTCCAGTGTAGGAGCTCAACTACTCTGTCCCTCCTACCTTACCAAGAATGGTGTTATCCCCATAGTAGCCCCATGCCCATGCCCAGGCCACCAGGAAGGACAGCGAGGAGCCCCAGGAGAACTGGTTCGAACGTGGGGAGCAGACACAGCAGGCCACTTCTTGCTCAGGCCTCGGGCAAATGCCAGTGCGCCGCAGGGAGACTCCCACTGGCATGGGAGGGGTGGTGCCAGACAAGCAGAAAGCCTGTGTGGGAAGGGGGCACACAGGGAGTGCCTGATGAAGCACAGGGAAGGGACAATTATCACAGATCAGCTCCTTTTCTCCTTTGTTTGAGGACATGACTAATTCATGACTTCAGTGAATTTACATCCAGGCGTATTGTGTGAGGATCAAGTCAAGGCTGGAAGGCAGGAGAATTTCTCCATGACTAAAGGAATCCAAAAAGCACTCTTAGTATTTCATACCTTTCTAGAAACTGTGGGTGATCTCATCGTGCGTAAAGCCCAGCCCTTCCCGATGTGCAAGCTCACCTTCCAGGACTGAGCCCAGCCCAGGCTCACCACATATAAACTGCTGCCCGGAGCTCGCCTCACAGTCCTGCTCCTCTCCCTCCAGCCTCCAGCCTCTCGCGCTCTCTCAGCCTTCTCATCTTCTAGAACCATGTCCAGCAAATCCACCATAAGGAGCCACAGCAGCAGCCACCGTGGCTTCAGTGCCGGCTCGGCCAGAGTCCCCGGGGTCTCTCGCTCTGGCTTCAGCAGCGTCTCCGTGTCCCGCTCCCGGGGCAGTGGTGGCCTTGGTGGAGTGTGTGGAGGAGCTGGCTTCGGCAGCCGGAGCCTCTACAACCTGGGGGGCTCCAAGAGGATCTCCCTCGGAGGGGGCAGCTGTGGCATCAGCGGTGGATATGGCAGCAGAGTTGGAGGTGGCTATGGCTTCGGCGGTGGAGCCGGCAGTGGATTCGGTTTTGGCGGTGGAGCTGGTGGTGGCTTTGGGCTCGGTGGTGGAGCCGGCTTTGGTGGTGGCTATGGGGGCTCTGGCTTCCCCGTGTGCCCCCCTGGAGGCATCCAAGAGGTCACAATCAACCAGAACCTCCTCACCCCTCTGAACCTGCAAATCGACCCCACCATCCAGCGGGTGAGGACCGAGGAGCGCGAGCAGATCAAGACCCTCAACAACAAGTTCGCCTCCTTCATCGACAAGGTGAGACATGAGGCCGTGGCCTCCACAGAGTCTCTGGATGCGAGAAACAAAAATCCTCCTACTGGGGGACACGTAGGAAAGAGGGACAAGGGGTTCAGACTAGCTCTGCACGGGGATGCCAGATGCCCCATGCTGACAGCTGGCAGCAGGTGATGAGATGCATCTAACGACTGACCCTGTTAAGGGGCCTCATCCCTGCCCGGGAAGAGCTCTCACCTTTTCATAACATTGAATCCCAGATGGGGCAAGGAGAGATGGCATGGGTTCATTCTTCCCTCTCAGGTGGCTCAGAGACTACAAAGAATATGACAGTAGTCAATTATAGCTGGTAAATTACACTCTGGAGTCTGTAAAATTTTTTTTTTTAAAGAACAGGGAAAGATATTTTTGGTAGACTAAGAGAAAAGAGACTTAGAAAAATTTGTACAATATGTAGAATGCCAATTTTCCCTAAAAACAATGACGATAAAATTAGAATACTTTAGAGCAGACACAGGCACTGAAGGGGACGCTGGACTGGAATCTGGTCATTAGGCAGCACACAGCATGCCTCTGACTGAGGTCCTGTCACTCAGGAAAACTGGATACAATATCTCAGGTAAACACTGTTTGAAAACTAGATTTCTCGCTGTGCTTGGAAAATGGGGAGGAAATATTGAAAGTCACTGGAATGCTCAACAACTTAGAAGGGGAGAACACCTGAATGTTCCATAGGAGAATTTCCCAAGTTAAATCTATGGGGTGCAAAGGGAAAAGGTTTTAGGGAGCAGAACGCAGCCTGAGCCATCCGCATGCACTGTAGGATCCCAGCACCGTGGGACACTGCAGACCTGCCAGGAAACATGATGCCACAGACACTTCTTGCTTCCTTCCTGTCTGGCAAATGACCGTCTTGTCTCCTCTCCAGGTGCGGTTCCTAGAGCAGCAGAACAAGGTCCTGGACACCAAGTGGACCCTGCTCCAGGAGCAGGGCACCAAGACCGTGAGGCAGAACCTGGAGCCTTTGTTCGAGCAGTACATCAACAACCTCAGGAGGCAGCTGGACAGCATCCTTGGGGACAAAAGCCGCCTGGACTCGGAGCTCAGAGGCATGCAGGACACGGTGGAGGACTTCAAGAACAAGTGAGTCAAGGGGGAAAATGGGCTGAGCGTTCTGAAGCACACACTTCAAGACAATGGGTGACCAGGTCCAGATGGGGGCAGGATTCCTACCAAAACATGTCCATGCTAACGAAACTCACAAACTGCTACCTAGAAACAAATCTGCAAGTACAAAGGAGAGCCAGGGAAGGACCAGGGAGATTAGAGAAGTGAAAAATTTAGTAGCAACAGAAAACGGCCTTTAGGCTGTCTGTGGCAGGAAGGAAGAATCAGGACATATTGCACATAGGGACAGTGTGGGATCACGGGCTGCTTTTCTGATTCCTGCCACCACTGGCTCAGTGGAGTCTTACACCTTCCTTCCTGCAGGTACGAAGATGAAATCAACAAGCGCACAGCAGCAGAGAATGAATTTGTGACTCTGAAGAAGGTGAGCAGATTCAGCCAGGCTGTCAGGCTTCTTTGCTAAAGGACAGAAATGACTCCGTGTCTCTGCTCACCTGTGAGAGGAGGATTGGCAGGGAGACTCAACTGTGGGTAGACGGGGCAGGGGCTCAGCTGACGGCACGTTGTCGGCTCTTTCCCCAGGACGTGGATGCTGCCTACATGAATAAGGTTGAACTGCAAGCCAAGGTAGACAGCCTTACAGACGAGATCAATTTCCTGAGAGCCTTCTATGACGCAGTAAGCATCTCCACTCTCCTTTTGTTTGCTCTATGGAGTCTGTGAAGGGGGAGGATCCATGGGCTCGGGTAGTGCTTTTAATGGCACAGGGGTAAGTGGCCTCACAAACTTGTGTTCTGCAGGAACTGTCTCAGATGCAAACCCACATCTCAGACACTTCCGTGGTCCTGTCCATGGACAACAACCGTAACCTGGACCTGGACAGCATCATCGCCGAAGTCAAAGCCCAATATGAGGAGATTGCTCAGAGGAGCCGCGCTGAGGCTGAGTCCTGGTACCAGACCAAGGTGAGCAGGGAGGTGGCAGCTGCCAGGAAATCCCCGTGTCCCACCCTGCATACCAGAAGGCTAGAGACTTCACTGGGGAAATCTACTGAAAAGAATCTAGCATCCTCTCACATGACATGTACCCTGCACTGTCAGAGTAGATATTTGTAGAGATTATGCCTAAGTGTAAGAGGAAAAGTGAGAAGGATGCTCATGTTGAGAAGCACTAGGAATCTTTGCTTTTCGCTTCCCCCTCAGTGCTGGCTCTTAGTCATATAGTACAGAGCACTGCCAGGCCCTAAGGGACGAGGCACTCAGTGGTCCCACAATGAGGATGGTCTTGATTGGGTTTCACAAGTCTTATCAATCCTGTCAAATCAACTTTTCTTAAATACCCTGAGGAGAAGCCGTTAGGTTCAAGCTCAACACATGCCTGATTCAGAAGTGAAAGTCACTGTTCACCTGTGTAAACTCATAGACACTGTCTCTCTCTCCACCTCTGGACTGCAGTACGAGGAGCTGCAGGTTACCGCGGGCAGACACGGGGACGACCTGCGCAACACCAAGCAGGAGATTGCTGAGATCAACCGCATGATCCAGAGGCTGAGATCTGAGATTGACCACGTCAAGAAGCAGGTATGGTGAGGGCCAGTGGTGAAGAGAAGCCCCCCTTCCTTGCTAGACCGTCAGCCAGTCATTAATCATCATCTGGGAAGGTCCCCAGGATCTAAGGGAAAAGCAGGGAGAGGGGGACCTGTACTTCCCCAGTGGTTAGGAGACATGGCTCCTACTTAGTGCCTGGTATTGACAGGTGTACAGAAGCCATGCCAACTGATTAGAGCATTAGCAATACAGTCTAGAGCTGCGGTTACCAACCCCTACCCTATGGACCAGTACCGGTCATTGGAGTGTTAGGGTAAGGCCGCAGAGCTCCACACTGCTCCTCTTTCCTCACCTCCACTATCTGTGGAAAAATTGTCTTCCATGAAACTTAGGAACTGGGAATGTGGGTGCACACCAGGAGGTGAGCCCTGGGCAAGCTAGTGTATTTAAAGCTTCTTCTCATCGCTGGCATCACAGCCTGAGCTCCACCTCCTGCCCAACATCCCACCCTCTACCCACCTACACATGGATAAACTGTCTTCCGTGAGACTGTTCCCTGGTGCCAAGAAGGTGGGGAACCACTGGGCTAGAGGCATTGGAGAGTTTACTTAAGAAGACTGATTGACTTGGGAATTGCAGAGAAGCAACTTGGAAAGATAAGAACAGGCAAGAAAGCCTGAGGAACATTGTGGCAAATGTGCTCAAGATTCAGGTGAAAAAGACAGAGGAAAAGGGGCGTTGGCCAAGCACAGTGCTGCCCAAATGAGCGAGAGACTCAGGGGGGAAGGTGGCAAGGTCTCAGCAGTCTCAAGTGAAAACTCATCCCCTCACTTAAAGATGCTCATAAGTTGTTGTTAGTTAGTGGGCGTCCATATGAGATATTCATAAACGATCTTGATTTGACTGTGGGGACAACATTCCAAACAAAACGCAGTTCCATTTCTTCCAATGTCCCTTTGTCTTATGTCCACTGTAGTGTCTCCCATCAGTGACAAACCACATTCTCATGCAGGGTGGTTAAGGAAAAGGGGTATGTGTGTTTGTAAAATGAACCAGACTAGACAAAAACTACAGAATAGAAAAGTAGTGGAAAGGAAGGTTAAAGTTCATTCACCGTCCATTTTGGGCTCCAGGCACCTTCCTCACTGGGATGGAAGAGCCAGGCTCCTGTGCTCTAAGGCACCAGATCCAGGTGAATTCACTCTTGCTTTCCCTTCCAGTGCGCCAACCTGCAGGCCGCTATTGCGGATGCAGAGCAGCGTGGGGAGCTGGCCCTCAAGGACGCCAGGAGCAAGCTGGAAGGGCTGGAGGATGCCCTGCAGAAGGCCAAGCAGGACATGGCCCGGCTGCTGAAGGAGTACCAGGAGCTCATGAATGTGAAGCTGGCCCTGGACGTGGAGATCGCCACCTACCGCAAGCTGCTGGAGGGCGAGGAGTGCAGGTGGGTCCCTAAGCACCTGCTCAAGCACCTGAGCACACCTAGATGTCTGGCACCCAGCACAGCATCAGGGCACACCTGCCATGGCTAGAATTGCTAGTCCTGAAAAACCCCTGGAAGAGCAGTTTCCCGGGGACTGTTGCTCACATTGAGCTTCCCACACGGGGCCAGGAATGGCTCACTGAGGTCTCACCCTGCTTGTGTTCCTCCCCTCTAGGCTGAATGGCGAAGGCGTCGGACAAGTCAACATCTGTAAGTACCCTTGCTTGCCTTCCTCCCCTTTCCTGGCACTCTTCTGCTTGGGCTCTGGCTGGCAGAAGGAGCTCACCGTGTCTTCTTGTGTCCTTGTCCCCTCCCCACAACAGCCGTGGTGCAGTCCACCGTCTCCGGTGGCTATGGCGGTGCCGGCGGTGTCGGCAGTGGCGTAGGCCTGGGTGGAGGCAGCGGCTACTCCTACAGCAGTGGTCACAGCCTTGGAGGTGGCTTCAGTTCCAGCAGTGGCAGAGGCCTGGGGGGTGGCCTCAGCTCCGTGGGAGGCAGCAGTTCCTCCATCAAGTACACCACCACCACCACCTCCAGCAAGAAGAGCTACAAGCACTGAAGTCCTGCCGCCAGCTCTTGGTCCCACAAGCCTCAGGCCCCGGTCTGGCTGCAGAGCCCTCTCCTCAGGTCGCTTGTCCTCTCCTGGCCTCCGGTCTCTCCTGCTCTCTGAGTGAGAGCCGAGGCTGGATGCTGAGTGCCCTCACTGCTCCTCTCTGTCTACACCTGACCCTCCTGAGCTTCCTTTGCTCACCATCATAAGGTCAAACTCTCGACTAACATCATGATTCCATCACCACTGGAGCTTCAGTTAGTTACTATATTATAATCTCTTGCCTCCCATGTTCTATCTCTGAGGCTGAGCATTAGAACAAAGTTATCTTCGCCCCTTTTCATTACCAAAAATGCTGCCTGGGGCTTGTTCCAGAATAGGGCAACTTGCATTTAATTTCCACTGGCCCCAAATCTCCCACCTTACAAGCGGTGTGAACTTCTCCTCTAGCTCCCATGAAGGCACAAGTGACCAGTCCTATGATGTACAGAGTCTGTATCCCTATGATGTTTTCTCTGCTCTTTGCTTCCTTGTAATTGCTAAATAAAGCAGATTTATAATATAGTGTTTGATGTTGTCTTGCTTTGGGGCCAAAGGTTGTCAAACTTTTTCATCTGATAAAGGAGTTTTCATTTTTAAATGATAATGCATTCCCTGTATACATAACTCTCCTCCTTTAGAGAGATTCAGCAACTGTGATTTAAGGTCTTCACATTTAGGGTGTCTACCCACATCAAAGTCCATGTACCTTTTTGGCAAGTGGAGTGGGAGGTGTCTGGTCCACCGTCACTCTACGCTCTTAACCGTCCATACTAGGAACCACAGGCACAGTTCCTCTGCCATGGTTTCTAAGCCTGTTTCTCACCCTATGCCAGTACTCAGCCTAAATGCCCGGATTAGAAATGTATTCCGGATCAATTAGAGCAAGGGACATTTGACAAGAGAATCAGATATTTTATTATTAATAATAAGTAAAATTGGCTTCACAACCAAGAAACTTGCCTGACAACATGTATTAAGGTCAAGGAAAGTGTGTGTACTACCGAAGTGGAATTAATTTCTAGAAATGCATCCTGAAGCCACAGTACTAATGTAGAAAGGTGTGTGCACATGCACAGCTGGGAAACCTTGTGCACAACAGGGAAAATTGGAGCACTCAAACTGGTCAAGTTAAGGGTCCAAAGAGTCAGGACAAAACTCAGATTCTTATCCCTTGAGGGGTGAAGACAGTAGAAGGAGAAAATCCCCTTTTCTCACACCGTAAGCCTCTCATAGAGATTCGAAGAGACCAAGTGCTTGTCGCTCAGAAGACAGGATCTCATCCCTGTCCCAGTTTAACGTCCAGGGATGGATGAGGGAAAACCCAGGATGAGGACTGGGGTTGGTCAGTTCACTCACACTGTCCTGGAGCCGCTTCACTCCTGTTGTGTCCACGAGTGGTGATTATCCTCCTAACTCTCAGATTCTCGTATTACCGAAGACATCATCTTGGATTGTACTGGTGCTTCTAGTTCCTACTCTGTGAGTACCGAGCCCCTCTAACTGTTTCCCCAGCAACATGGGAACCCCTCACTTTCTGCCCAGAACTTTCCTGATGGCAGTAAGGTGAAGACTGACTTCTGAAATCCAAGCACACTTACCACAGGTACCCCTGAGCAATAATGAAAGAGAATATAATCGACAAGGAAAATTATCTAGGATATAGTAATACACAAAAAGGAGGTTAAAATAGTTTATCTCTACATATGTATTTAAACAGCTTTAAATCCTATGGTGCTTGGATATGAAAAATACAATAAAGGAATACTACCGACAATTGTCACCAATTTGATAACTTAGTTTTGTAAGAATTGGTATTAATTATTCTTTAAAAGTTTGGTAGAATTCAGTGGTGAAGTCATGCAGCCTTGGACTTTTCTTTGTTGGAGGCCTTTTCATTGCTATTCAATCTCGTTACTTGGACTGGTCTGTTCAGGATTTCTATTTCTTT
The DNA here is from genome assembly GCF_041146395.1 of Eulemur rufifrons. Classification (NCBI taxonomy): domain Eukaryota; kingdom Metazoa; phylum Chordata; class Mammalia; order Primates; family Lemuridae; genus Eulemur; species Eulemur rufifrons. Next base: position 41,025,913 of record NC_090998.1, on the reverse strand, counting down.
GTTCAATCTTGGTAGGTTGTATGTGTCCAGGAATCTATCCATTTCCTCTAGGTTTTTGAATTTATGGGCACATACTTGATCAAGTAGTCTCTAATGATCCTTTGTATTTCTGTGGTATCCATTGTGATGTCTTTTTTTTGTTTTTGATTTTATTTATTTGGGTCTTCTTAGACTTAGTCCTTACTTAGTCTAGCTAGTGGTTTGTAGATTTTGTTTATCTTTTCAAAAGCCTAGTTTTTGTTTTGTTAATCTTTTGTATGTTTTAGTCTCAATTTCATTTCTTTCTCCTCTCTTCTTTATTCTTTCTTTTCTTCTATTAATTTTGGACTTTGTTCTTGCTTTTCTAGTTTCTAAGGTTCATCTTTAGGTTGAATCTTCTAGTTTTTTTTTTTTTTTTTGATGTAAGCATTTATTGTTATAAACTAGTCCCTGTGTCAATTCTTCTCAAACTATTCCAAAACACTGAAGCAGAGAAAATTCTTTCTGACTCCTTCTATGAGGCCAGCTTAACCCTGATAACAAAACCGGATAAGGGCACAACAGAAAACAGAAAACTACAGGCCAGTATCCCTGATGACATCAACACAAGATGCAAAAATCCTCAACAAAATACTAGTAAACCAAATCCACCAACACATTAAAAAGATAATACAACATGATGAAGTGGGATTCACCCCAGGAATGAGATAAATCAATAAATGTTATACATCACATCAATACAATGAAGGACAAAAACCACATGAACATCTCAACAGATACAGAAAAATAATTTGATAGAATTCAACATCCTTTCATGGTAAAAACCCGTAATAAATTAGGTATAGAGAAAAGTACCTTAACCTAATACAGGTCATATATGCTAAACCCACAACTAACGTCTTTCTGAATGGGGAAAGGCTAAAAGCTTTCCTCTAAGAACCGGAACAAGAGAAGATGCCCATTCTCACCACTCTTATTCAATATAGTACCTGAAGTCCTAGCCATAGCAATTAGGCAAGAGAAAGAAATAAAGGGCATCCAATTTGAAAGGAGGAAGTCAAATTGTCCCTGTTTGCAGATGACATGATCTTACATATATATAAAAAACCCTAGAGACTCTACCAAGAAACTCTTAGAATTGATAACCAAATTCAGTAAAGTTGCAGAATACATGATTAACATACAAAGATCGGTGGTGTTTCTATATGCAAACAACAAACTAGCTGAGAAAGAAATCAAGAAGTCAATCCTATTACCCCATTTACAATAGCTACAAATAATGAGACTATCCATATAATTATTAGAGAAATTGAATTAATAATATATAAACTTCTAAGAAAGCAAGCACTGGGTTAGAGATTTTCATTGGGTAATTCTACCAACATTAAAAAATGAAATGGCACCAATACTCTACCATTTCTGCCAGAAAATAAAAGCACAGAAAATGCTTTCTAACTCATTCTATGGAGGCCAGTATTATACTGACATCAAAACTAGACGAAGACATTTCAAGAAAGAAAAACTATAGACCAATGCCTCTTACAAACATAGACACAAAAATATTCAACAAAATGTTACCAAATTACATCTGAGCAAATATATACAGAATTATACATCAGGACCAGCTGGAATTTATTTCAGATATGCAAGGCTAGTTCATCCTTCCAAATTAATCAATACAATCCACCACATCACAGGGCTGGAAAGAAGGAAAATCAGATGATTATAACAACTGATGCAAAAAAGGTGTGTGACTTAACCCAACATCGATTCATATTTAAAAAAAAAAAAAAACTCTGAGAAAAGAAGGACTAGGAAGCAATTTTCTAAACTTGGTAAACAATGTCTAAAAACAATCATACAGCTAACATCATACTTGATGATGAGAGAATGGACCCTTTCTCCCTAGGACTGAGAACAAGGTGAGCATGTCCTGTCTCTCCACTATCCTTCACATTGTACTGGAAGTCTAACTACAGTCACAAGATGAGAAAGAGTAATAAGAGTTATATAGATTAGAAATTAAGAAATACAACTGTCTTTATTCTCCCATGACATTATAGGCTACGTAGAAAATCCCAAAGACTCTACCAAAACCCTCCTAGAAGTAATAAGCAAATATAGCAAAATTATAGGACACAGGTTATCAGATGAAAGTAAGTACTTTCTTACATACCAGAAATGAAGGACTGAAATTTCAAATTAAAAATCAATACCATTCAGCATGCACCAAAAGATTAAGTACTTAGGCATAAATCTAAGAAATTATGCAGAGAATCTCTATGTGGAAAACTACAAAATACTGATAAAAGAAATCAAAGATGTAAATGAATGAAGATCTATTCCATACTCATGGATTGGAAGACTCAATATTATTAAGATATCAATTCTTTCTAATTTGATATATAGATCAACACAATCCCAATCAAAATTCCAACAAGCTATTTTTTAAATATCAACAAACTGAATAAAGATTATATAGGAAGGCAAAGGATCTTTTCAAGGTGAAGAGGTGAAACACAGGGTAATTTTTAGGGTGGTAAAACTCTTCCTTGTGGCAATGTAGTGGTGAAACCATGACATTATGCATTTGTTCAAATTCATAGAATATTTCAGGGAGATTTTTTTTTTTTTTTTTTTTGAGACAGAGTCTCACTCTGTTGCCCAGGCTAGAGTGAGTGCCGTGGCGTCAGCCTAGCTCACAGCAACCTCAAACTCCTGAGCTCAAGCGATCCTCCTGTCTCAGCCTCCCGAGTAGCTGGGACTACAGGCATGCACCACCATGCCCGGCTAATTTTTTCTATATATATTTTTAGCTGTCCATATAATTTCTTTCTATTTTTAGTAGAGGTGGGGTCTCGCTCTTGCTCAGGCTGGTCTCGAACTCCTGAGCTCAAAGGATCCGCCCACCTCGGCCTCCCAGAGTGCTAGGATTACAGGCGTGAGCCACCGCGCCCGGCCCAGGGAGATTTTTTAAATTAATATTATTTTTAATTGACAAATCATAATTGCATAAATGTACAATATGATGTTTTGACACAAGTATACAATGTGGGATGATTAAATCAATCTAATTAAAATATTCATCACCTCATTTATGATTTTTTGTAGTGAGACATTTGAAATTTTCTCCCTTATTTTGCAATATTCAAATGTTCTTACTATTTCTACCCTGCTGTGCAATAGATCTGAAAACCTATCCCCCTGTCTAAATGAAACTCTCTTTCCTTTCACCAGCAAGTCCCCATTCCCTCTATCTACCCCATCCCCAGTCTCTGATAACCATCATTCTACTCTCTACTTATGTGAGTTGAACATTTTTAGATTCCACATGTAAGTGAGATTACACAGTATTTATCTTTCTGTGCCTGGCTTATTTCACTCAGCAGAACATCCTCCAGGTTCATCCACATTGTCTTTATTCTTTAGAGCAGTTTTAGGTTTACATAAAAATTGTCCAGAAGGTACAAAGACTTACCATATACCTCTGTCCCCCACAACATCACAGCCTCACCCATTATCAACAACCCCCAGTGGAGTAGTACATGTGTTACAATCAAAGTGTTAATGTCTACATTCATGTCATTATTACCCAAAGTTCATAGTTTACATTAGGGTTCACTCTGGGTTTGGAAAAATGTATAATAACATCTTTTTACCACTGTAATATCATACAGGATAGTTGCACTGCCCTAAAAATCCTCTACACTCTGTCTATTGACACCCCGTCCTCCCTTAACACTTGATAGCCATTGATCGTTTTACTGTCTTCATAGTTTTGCCTGTTTCACAATGTCTTATGGTTGGAATCGTACAGTATGTATCCTTTTCAGATTGTATGCTTTCACTTAATAATGTGCATTTAAGTTTCATCCATGTCTTTTCATGGTCTGATAGCTCATTCCTTCTTAGTGCTGAATAATATTTCACTGTCTGATGTGGCACAGATTGTTTATTCACTCACCTACCTAAATACATCTTGGTTGCCTCCAAGTTTTGGCAATTAGGAATAAAGTTGCTATAAATACCTTTGTGCAGGTTTTTGTATAGGCATAAGTTTCAACTCGTTAGAGTAAGTACCAAGAAATGTCATTGCTTAATTTTATGACAAGAGTATGTTCATTTTGTACAAAACTAGCCAGACTATCTTCCAAAGTGGCTATACAATTTTGCATTCCTACAAGCAATGAATGAGAGTTCTTGTTGCTCCACACCTTTGCCAGCATTTGGTGTTGTCATTGCTCTGAATTTTGGCCAATCTAGTAGGTGTGTAGTGTTATTTCATTGTTTTAATTTGCATTTGCCTGATGACATGTGATGTTGAGCATGTTTCATATGCTTATTTGCCATTTGTATATCTTCTTTGGTGATGTGTCTGTTAAAGACTTTGGCCCATTTTATAGTCAGGTTGTTTATTTCTTATTGTTAATTTTAAGAGTTCTTTGTATAGTTGGAATAAGAGTCCATATCATTTATCAGATATATCTTTTCCCAATATTTTCTCTCAGTCTGTGACTTGACTTCTCATTCTCTTGAGAAGACAGGATCTTTTATAGAGACGTTTTAATTTTAATGAAGCCCAGTTTATAAATTACTTCTTTCATAGTTCATGACTTTAGTATTATATTTAAAAAGTCATTGGCATACCCAAAGTCATTTAGTTTTTCTCCTATGCTATCTTCTAGCAGTTTTATAGTTCTGTGTTTATATTTAGAATTATGATCCATTTTGAGTTAGTTATTGTGGAGAGTGTGATGTCTGTGTCTAGGTTCATTTTTCTGCATGTAGATGTGTGGTTGTCCCAGCAACATCTTTTGAAAAAACTGTCTTTGTTTCATTGTATTGCTGTTGCTTCTTTGTCAAAGTTCAGTCGACTATATTTATGTGGGTCTAATTCTGGGCTCTCTATTTTGGTCCTTCATCTATTTGTCTATTCTTTCACAAATATCATGGTGTCTTGATAACTGTAGCTTCATCAGAAGTCTTAAAGTAGGATAGTTATAGTCCTCTGACTTTGTTCTTCTCTTTCTATAGTGTGTTAGCTATTCTGGGCCATTTGCCTCTCAATATAAACTTCAGAGTCAGTTTTTTAACATACACAAAACAACTTGCTGGGATTTTAATTGAGAAAAACCCATAGACATTTATACTATAGGTGAACCCTAATGTTTGAAACTTTTAAAGAATAATGTATGAGGTTTAGATATCCTAGGATGGAATATATAATGTGACAAAAGGATATAAGCACACTACAAATGTATTAGATAACTTCACTGAAGGGGGTGATAGAAGGAAAGGCTGACCTAAGTAACTCGAGAAAAAAGTGGAATCTATGAGACTAAAGGCAAAAGCAATTGTATGAACTGTGTGTAAGAACTGTACTTTGTCTGATAAGATTGTTTCCTAAGAGGTATGGCTAACAATTCTTAAACCAATATGTATGTGCATGAGTCTATTCTCCAAAGAAATAGAAAAATAGGAAACATATTTACATCTATATGTACATATATGTATGGCAAGACAGAGAAGGAGAGTGAAAGAGATATTGATTTGTTATCAATAACTGGCTGATGTAATTTTGGAGGTTGACAAGCCCCAAGATGGCAAGCTAGAGATCTAGGAGAGCCAAAGTTCTAGTTCTAGACTTGGTCCCAAGGCCTGAGAATCATAAGATCCAAAAGTGTAGTTCTAGTCAAAACCATGAAAGGCTTGAGATCTAGAAGCTGATGTTTTAGTTTAAGTCAAAAGGCAGGGGAAAAAGCAATGTCCCAGCTCAAAGACATTGAGGCAGGCAGAAGGATGATCCACTTATTCAGCCATTTAATTATGCTCAGGCCTTCAACTGATTGAATGGCCCCACTGACATTAGGAAGGACAATCTGTTTTACTTAGTATAACAATTCAAATTTTAATCTCTTCCAGGAGCACCTTCACAGACATATCCAGACTAATGTTTGAGCAAATATCTGGGCACCCCATGGCCCAGTCAAATTGATGGCATTTTATTGCATATTGGCAGTATTTTCTTAATAAGGCAAAGAAAGTACAGAGCCTGTGATTGGTGAGCCACTCTGCAGTGATCTTAGTTGGCTTGGTTGAATTAATGCTTAAAAGAATTAGTCACCCAGCCCTGTGTCACCATGAGAACCCATGTTAGCCTGTACATGGTCCTGGTTCTTACTGGCAGAATACTTCTGCAAATGGCAGGTTCAGAACATGCTCATCGCATTCAAAGATGACCAGTATTCAGAAAGGAACTATTCCATGATCCATAAAAGATCTATGCATTAAAAACTGAAGGGAATAGGGAAAACCAAATGTACTTAAAGAAAACTCAACACAAAAAAGGCACAATAAAATATTAGCCAATAAATTCAGTGAAATAATTGCCATTATAAAATAAGAGAATGGACCATATATTGAGACAATAAAACATAAAACACTATCTTGCAGAGCTCAGAAAAGGAACAGAGAAAAAATAAAGGCAAAATACAAATGACGGCCAAAGTGAAAGCAGCAAGAAGAGGGAAGACATTGGTGAATGTATAAAAATTTACTTACATGAAAAGATGGAGAAGAGCAAACAGTTACTAAAAAGGGACTAAAGAGAATATGTAGATATGGAAGACAAAGTAGAAACAATATAAGCATAATTAGAAAAGAGAGTATATGTATGTCATATTTATATATAAAATTTTAATATATATATGTATGCAAATGTTATATATAAAACACAGTAAAAGCCATATATATATGTGTACACACACACACACACACACACACACCCCAATACACACATCTCACATATTCCCCAGAAAAAGCACAGAAACATTTCCAGGTAAAGTTCCTGGAAGGATACACAAGGAACTAATAACACTGCTTACTTATATACACAAAAACTGGGTGGCTGGAGAATGGCCTTACCTTGTATGTTTTTCCTTAAATGTATATTAATTGTTCAATTTGTAAATGTAGAAATAAATGTGTAAGTAACTATATTCAATATAAAAATAGGCATTGGCCTATATCCACATCTGGAAAGTGTAAATAAATAAGAGAATTTTATTAATCCTCAAGTTTTAACTGTTTACAGAAATACAAAGGACATATAGCATATTTGAAACACTGTGAGTAAGCAATCAGGAAATCTCAAAGACTGAAATACCAGTCGGGACAATTGTTTCAAATAAATAAATAATACATAAAAGGATAATGGAAAATTGAATAGAGACTTGGTGTTAATAAATACATAAATGTTTAAGATGAAAAATAACAGTTGGCTATGTTTTTAAAGGGACTATCAATTAGACATTAATATTGAATCATTTGTTGAAGAAATAATATCATTTCTTCAAATTGTTTTCAAATAATTGAGTTGGTGAGTAAATAGGGTGGAAGTACAGAAGAAATAGGTTGGCCACGAGATAATGTTTGCAAAGCTATGTGACACAGATATAGGGGCCCATTGTGCTGGTGCTCTACTTTCCGACATGTTTGAAATATTACATAAAGAAAGAAAAGCAATATTTCACATTTGAAATCATTGAAAAAAGTGGTGATCTTTCTATTAGCTTAAAATGATTTTATTTTATTTTATTTTTTTTTTCAAGTTGAAAAACAAACAAATCTTTATTGTCTAGAAATATATATATAAAAAAAAAAAACCACCCAGAAAAGATGCTATTCTCTCATTTCCCCATCTTCTTCCTCTTCTTCAACACCTCTGATATAAAGGACATTATTACACCTTCCCCCTTTCCCGAGTCAGCACCTTCAAGTGTTACCACTCCCCAAACGGTGCGCAATGCACTCATTGTGTAGGCATACCCCCATCCCCTCCCCCACCCCCCACCTCAGTCTAATGTCCAATTGGTGTCGTTTCCAGATTTGTATTTAGGTGATGATCAAGGAAACCAATTTTCTGGTGAGTACATGTGATGCTTGTTTTTCCATTCTTGGGATACTTCACTTAATATAATGGGTTCCAACTCTCTCCAGGAGAACCATAGAGATGTTGTATCTTCATCATTCCTTATAGCTGAGTAGTATTCCATGGTATACATATACCACAGTTTACTAATCCAATCATGTATTGATGGGCATTTGGGTTGTTTCCACATCTTTGCTATTGTGAATTGTGCTGCTATAAACATTTGGGTACATGTGCCTTTGTTACAGAATGACCTTTTTTCCTTTGGGTATATGCCCAGTAATGGGATTGCTGGGTCAAATGGCAGGTCTACTTGAATCTGTTTAAGATACCTCCATAATGCTTTCCACAGAGGTTGCACTAGTTTGCAGTCCCACCAGCAGTGTATTAGTGTTCCTGTCTCTCCACACCCACGCCAACATGTGTTGTTTTGGGTTTTTTTGATAAAGGCCATTCTCACTGGGGTTAAGTGATATCTCATTGTGGTTTTGATTTGCATTTCCCTGATGATTAGAGATGTTGAACACTTTTTCATATGTTTGTTAGCCATTTTTATATCTTCTTTTGAAAAATTTCTATTCATGTCCTTTGCCCACTTTTTGATAGGGTTGCTTGATTTTTTCTTGCTGATTTTCCTGAGTTCTAAATAGATTCTTGTTATCAGTCCTTTATCTGATGTGTAGTATGCAAAAATTTTTTCCCATTCTGTAGGTGGTCTGTTTATTCTCTGGACTGTTTCTTTGGCTGTGCAGAAGCTTTTTAATTTAATCATGTCCCATTCATTTATTTTTGTTGCTGCTGTGATTGCCTTGGGGGTCTTCTTCATAAATTCTTTGCCTAGGCCAATGTCTGTAAGAGTCTTTCCTACATTTTCTTCTAGAATTCTGATTGTATCACGCCTAAGGTTTAAGTCTGTTATCCACCGTGATTTGATTTTTGTGAGAGGTGAAAGCTGTGGGTCCTGTTTCAGTCTTCTACAAGTGGCTAACCAATTCTCCCAGCACCATTTATTGAATAGGGATTCTTGTCCCCAGAGTATATTCTTTCCCGCTTTGTCGAAAATTAGGTGACTATATGAGGATGGTTCTATATTTGGATTTTCTGTTGTGTTCCACTGGTCTGTGTCCCTGCACTTGTGCCAATACCAGGCTGTTTTAAGAACCACGGCCTTGTAGTATAGTTTGAGGTCTGGCAAATTAATACCTCCCATTTTGTTTTTGTTGCTTAAAATTGCTTTTGCTATACGGGGTCTTCTTTGATTCCATACAAAGTGTATAATTATTTTCTCTATGTCTGTAAAGAATGATGTTGGTAATTTAATAGGGATTGCATTGAATCTGTAGATCACTCTATTAGCTTAAAATGATTTTAAATTTCCAAAATCTCTGCTGGTAGACGGAGCAGGCGGGGAACAGGCGATCACTCAGGACACTGTGAACACAGCACAACATGCAGGACCTTTGTATGAGAAAGTGACTAACTCGTAACTTCATGAATTGAGAATAGTCTTATTGTGCTGACATCAAGTCAAAGCTGGAGGCAGGAGCATTTTCCCTGACTAAAGGAAACAAAAAATGCAATCTTGGTATTTCACAACTTTTCTACTAATCCAGGTGTGATCTCACCGTGCGTAAAGCCCAGCCCTTCCCGATGTGCAAGCTCACCTTCCAGGACTGAGCCCAGCCCAGGCTCACCACATATAAACTGCTGCCCGGAGCTCGCCTCACAGTCCTGCTCCTCTCCCTCCAGCCTCCAGCCTCTCGCGCTCTCTCAGCCTTCTCGTCTTCTAGAACCATGTCCAGCAAATCCACCATAAGGAGCCACAGCAGCAGCCACCGTGGCTTCAGTGCCGGCTCGGCCAGAGTCCCCGGGGTCTCTCGCTCTGGCTTCAGCAGCGTCTCCGTGTCCCGCTCCCGGGGCAGTGGTGGCCTTGGTGGAGTGTGTGGAGGAGCTGGCTTCGGCAGCCGGAGCCTCTACAACCTGGGGGGCTCCAAGAGGATCTCCCTCGGAGGGGGCAGCTGTGGCATCAGCGGTGGATATGGCAGCAGAGTTGGAGGTGGCTATGGCTTCGGCGGTGGAGCCGGCAGTGGATTCGGTTTTGGCGGTGGAGCTGGTGGTGGCTTTGGGCTCGGTGGTGGAGCCGGCTTTGGTGGTGGCTATGGGGGCTCTGGCTTCCCCGTCTGCCCCCCTGGAGGCATCCAAGAGGTCACAATCAACCAGAACCTCCTCACCCCTCTGAACCTGCAAATCGACCCCACCATCCAGCGGGTGAGGACCGAGGAGCGCGAGCAGATCAAGACCCTCAACAACAAGTTCGCCTCCTTCATCGACAAGGTGAGACATGAGGCCGTGGCCTCCACAGAGTCTCTGGATGCAAGAAACAAAAATCCTCCTACTGGGGGACACGTAGGAAAGAGGGACAAGGGGTTCAGACTAGCTCTGCACGGGGATGCCAGATGCCCCATGCTGACAGCTGGCGGCAGGTGATGAGATGCATCTAACGACTGACCCTGTTAAGGGGCCTCATCCCTGCCCGGGAAGAGCTCTCACCTTTTCATAACATTGAATCCCAGATGGGGCAAGGAGAGATGGCATGGGTTCATTCTTCCCTCTCAGGTGGCTCAGAGACCACAAAGAAATTGATGGTAGTATGTGAGTTGATAAATTTCTTTCTGGGCAAGAAAAGAATTCTTTTAAAAAGAACAGAAAAAAATATTGTCTGTACATTAAGAAAACAGAGACTTAGAAATATTTATACAATATGTAGAAATGTCAATTTACCCTAAAAACAATGACCATAAAATTAGAATACTTTAAGGCAGACACGAGCACTGAAGGGGACGCTGGACTGGAATCTGGTCATTAGGCAGCACACAGCATGCCTCTGACTGAGGTCCTGTCACTCAGGAAAACTGGGCACAATGTGTCAGCTACACACTATTTGAAAACTAGATTTCTGGTTATATTTGGAAAATGGGGAGGAAATATTGAAAGTCACTTTTGTGTTCAAAAATTTAGAAGGGGAGAACACCTGAATGTTCCATAAGAGAATTTCCCAAGTTAAATCTATGGGGTGCAAAGGGAAAAGGTTTTAGGGAGCAGAACGCAGCCTGAGCCATCCGCATGCACTGTAGGATCCCAGCACCGTGGGACACTGCAGACCTGCCAGGAAACATGATGCCACAGACACTTCTTGCTTCCTTCCTGTCTGGCAAATGACCGTCTTGTCTCCTCTCCAGGTGCGGTTCCTAGAGCAGCAGAACAAGGTCCTGGACACCAAGTGGACCCTGCTCCAGGAGCAGGGCACCAAGCCTGCGAGGCAGAGCCTGGAGCCTTTGTTTGAGCAGTACATCAACAACCTCAGGAGGCAGCTGGACAGCATCCTTGGGGACAAAAGCCGCCTGGACTCGGAGCTCAGAGGCATGCAGGACACGGTGGAGGACTTCAAGAACAAGTGAGTCAAGGGGGAAAATGGGCTCAGCGTTCTGAAGCACACACTTCAAGACAATGGATGACCAGGTCCAGATGGGGGCAGGATTCCTAGCAAAACATGTCCATGCTAACGAAACTCACAAACTGCTACCTAGGAACAAATCTGCAAGTACAAAGGAGAGCCAGGGAAGGACCAGGGAGATTAGAGAAGTGAAAAATTTAGTAGCAACAAAAATTGGCCTTTAGGCTGTCTGTGGCAGGAAGGAAAAATCAGGACATATTGCACATAGGGACAGTGTGGGATCACGGGCTGCTTTTCTGATTCCTGCCACCACTGGCTCAGTGGAGTCTTACACCTTCCTTCCTGCAGGTATGAAGATGAAATCAACAAGCGCACAGCAGCAGAGAATGAATTTGTGACTCTGAAGAAGGTGAGCAGATTCAGCCAGGCTGTCAGGTTTCTTTGCTAAAGGACAGAAATGACTCCGTGTCTCTGCTCACCTGTGAGAGGAGGATTGGCAGGGAGACTCAACTGTGGGTAGACGGGGCAGGGGCTCAGCTGACGGCACGTTGTCGGCTCTTTCCCCAGGACGTGGATGCTGCCTACATGAATAAGGTTGAACTGCAAGCCAAGGTAGACAGCCTTACAGACGAGATCAATTTCCTGAGAGCCTTCTATGACGCAGTAAGCATCTCCACTCTCCTTTTGTTTGCTCTATGGAGTCTGTGAAGGGGGAGGATCCATGGGCTCGGGTAGTGCTTTTAATGGCACAGGGGTAAGTGGCCTCACAAACTTGTGTTCTGCAGGAACTGTCTCAGATGCAAACCCACATCTCAGACACTTCCGTGGTCCTGTCCATGGACAACAACCGTAACCTGGACCTGGACAGCATCATCGCCGAAGTCAAAGCCCAATATGAGGAGATTGCTCAGAGGAGCCGCGCTGAGGCTGAGTCCTGGTACCAGACCAAGGTGAGCAGGGAGGTGGCAGCTGCCAGGAAATCCCCGTGTCCCACCCTGCATACCAGAAGGCTAGAGACTTCACTGGGGAAATCTACTGAAAAGAATCTAGCATCCTCTCACATGACATGTACCCTGCACTGTCAGAGTAGATATTTGTAGTGATTATGCCTAAGTGTAAGAGGAAAAATGAGAATTATTCCCATGTTGAGAAGCACTAGGAATCTTTGCTTTTCGCTTCCCCCTCAGTGCTGGCTCTTAGTCGTATAGTACAGAGCACTGCCAGGCCCTAAGGGACGAGGCACTCAGTGGTCCCACAATGAGGATGGTCTTGATTGGGTTTCACAAGTCTTATCAATCCTGTCATATCAACTTTTCTTAAATACCCTGAGGAGAAGCCGTTAGGTTCAAGCACAACACATGCCTGATTCAGAAGTGAAAGTCACTGTTCACCTGTGTAAACTCATAGACACTGTCTCTCTCTCCACCTCTGGACTGCAGTACGAGGAGCTGCAGGTCACCGCGGGCAGACACGGGGACGACCTGCGCAACACCAAGCAGGAGATTGCTGAGATCAACCGCATGATCCAGAGGCTGAGATCTGAGATCGACCACGTCAAGAAGCAGGTATGGTGAGGGCCGGTGGTGAAGAGAAGCCCCCCTTCCTTGCTAGACCGTCAGCCAGTCATTAACCATCATCTGGGAAGGTCCCCAGGGTCTAAGGGAAAAGCAGGGAGAGGGTGACATGTACTTCCCCAGTGGTTAGGAAACATGGCTCCTACTTAGTGCCTGGTATTGACAGGTGTACAGAAGTCATGCCAACTGATCAGAGCATTAGCAATACAGTCTAGAGCTGCGGTTACCAACCCCTACCCTATGGACCAGTACCGGTCATTGGAGTGTTAGGGTAAGGCCGCAGAGCTCCACACTGCTCCTCTTTCCTCACCTCCACTATCTGTGGAAAAATTGTCTTCCATGAAACTTAGGAACTGGGAATGTGGGTGCACACCAGGAGGTGAGCCCTGGGCAAGCTAGTGTATGTAAAGCTTCTCCTCATCGCTGGCATCACAGCCTGAGCTTCACCTCCTGCCCAACACCCCACCCTCTACCCACCTATACATGGATAAACTGTCTTCCGTGAGACTGTTCCCTGGTGCCAAGAAGGTGGGGAACCACTGGGCTAGAGGCATTGGAGAGTTTACTTAAGAAGACTGATTGACTTGGGAATTGCAGAGAAGCAACTTGGAAAGATAAGAGCAGGCAAGAAAGCCTGAGGAACATTGTGGCAAATGTGCTCAAGATTCAGGTGAAAAAGACAGAGGAAAAGGGGCGTTGGACAAGCACAGTGCTGCCCAAGTGAGCGAGAGACTCAGGGGGGAAGGTGGCAAGGTCTCAGCGGTTTCAGGCGAAAACTCATCCCCTCACTTAAAAATGCTCATAAGTTGTTGTTAGTTAGTGGGCGTCCATATGAGATATTCATAAACGATCTTGATTTGACTGTGGGGACAACATTCCAAACAAAACGCAGTTCCATTTCTTCCAATGTCCCTTTGTCTTATGTCCACTGTAGCATCTCCCGTCAGTGACAAACCGCATTCTCATGCAGGGTGGTTAAGGAAAAGGGGTATGTGTGTTTGTAAAATGAACCAGACTAGACAAAAACTACAGAATAGAAAAGTAGTGGAAAGGAAGGTTAAAGTTCATTCACCGTCCATTTTGGGCTCCAGGCACCTTCCTCACTGGGATGGAAGAGCCAGGCTCCTGTGCTCTAAGGCACCAGATCCAGGTGAATTCACTCTTGCTTTCCCTTCCAGTGCGCCAACCTGCAGGCCGCTATTGCGGATGCAGAGCAGCGTGGGGAGCTGGCCCTCAAGGACGCCAGGAGCAAGCTGGAAGGGCTGGAGGATGCCCTGCAGAAGGCCAAGCAGGACATGGCCCGGCTGCTGAAGGAGTACCAGGAGCTCATGAATGTGAAGCTGGCCCTGGACGTGGAGATCGCCACCTACCGCAAGCTGCTGGAGGGCGAGGAGTGCAGGTGGGTCCCTAAGCACCTGCTCAAGCACCTGAGCACACCTAGATGTCTGGCACCCAGCACAGCATCAGGGCACACCTGCCATGTCCAGAATTGCTAGTCCTGAAAAACCCCTGGAAGAGCAGTTTCCCAGGGACTGTTGCTCACATTGAGCTTCCCACACGGGCCCAGGAATGGCTCACTGAGGTCTCACCCTGCCTGTGTTCCTCCCCTCTAGGCTGAATGGCGAAGGCGTCGGACAAGTCAACATCTGTAAGTACCCTTGCTTGCCTTCCTCCCCTTTCCTGGCACTCTTCTGCTTGGGCTCTGGCTGGCAGAAGGAGCTCACCGTGTCTTCTTGTGTCCTTGTCCCCTCCCCACAACAGCCGTGGTGCAGTCCACCGTCTCCGGTGGCTATGGCGGTGCCGGTGGTGTCGGCAGTGGCGTAGGCCTGGGCGGAGGCAGCGGCTACTCCTACAGCAGTGGTCACAGCCTTGGAGGTGGCTTCAGTTCCAGCAGTGGCAGAGGCCTGGGGGGTGGCCTCAGCTCCGTGGGAGGCAGCAGTTCCTCCATCAAGTACACCACCACCACCACCTCCAGCAAGAAGAGCTACAAGCACTGAAGTCCTGCCGCCAGCTCTTGGTCCCACAAGCCTCAGGCCCCGGTCTGGCTGCAGAGCCCTCTCCTCAGGTCGCTTGTCCTCTCCTGGCCTCCGGTCTCTCCTGCTCTCTGAGTGAGAGCCGAGGCTGGATGCTGAGTGCCCTCACTGCTCCTCTCTGTCTACACCTGACCCTCCTGAGCTTCCTTTGCTCACCATCATAAGGTCAAACTCTCGACTAACATCATGATTCCATCACCACTGGAGCTTCAGTTAGTTACTATATTATAATCTCTTGCCTCCCATGTTCTATCTCTGAGGCTGAGCATTAGAACAAAATTATCTCTGCCCCTTTTCATTACCAAAAATGCTGCCTGGGGCTTGTTCCAGAATAGGGCAACTTGCATTTAATTTCCACTGGCCCCAAATCTCCCACCTTACAAGCGGTGTGAACTTCTCCTCTAGCTCCCATGAAGGCACAAGTGACCAGTCCTATGATGTACAGAGTCTGTATCCCTATGATGTTTTCTCTGCTCTTTGCTTCCTTGTAATTGCTAAATAAAGCAGATTTATAATATAGTGTTTGATGTTGTCTTGCTTTGGGGCCAAAGGTTGTCAAACTTTTTCATCTGATAAAGGAGTTTTCATTTTTAAATGATAATGCATTCCCTGTATACATAACTCTCCTCCTTTAGAGCGATTCAACACCTGTGATTTGGCGTCTTGACATTCAGTGTCTCTTCCCAGATCAAAGTCCATGTACCTTTTTGGTAAGTGGAGTGGAAGGTGTCTGGTCCACCATCACTGTACGCTCTTAACCGTCCGTACTAGGAACCCTGGCACAGTTCCTCTGCCATGGTTTCTAAGCCTATTTCTCTCCCTATGCCAGTACTCAGTCTAAATGCCTAGTTGAGAAATATATTCCCGGCCCATTACAGCAAGAGAGATTTGACAATGGAATCAGATATTTTATTATTAATAATAAGTAAAATTGGCTTCATGACCAAGAAACAAGTGGAATTAATTTCTAGAAATGCATCCTGAAGACACAGTACTAATGTAGAAAAGTGTGTGCACATGCACAGCTGGGAAACATTGTGCATAACAGGGATAATTGGAGCACTCAAACTGGTCAAGTTAAGAGTCCAAAGAGTCAGGACAAAACTCAGATTCTTATCCCTTGAGGGGTGAAGACAATAGAAGGAGAAAATCCCCTTTTCTCACACCCTAAGCTTCTCATAGAGATTCGAAGAAACCAAGTCCTTGTCGCTCAGAAGACAGGGTCCCATCCCTCTCTCAGGTGTGAACTGTCCCAGTATAATGTCCAGGGATGGATGAGGGAAAACCCAGGATGAGAACTGGGGTTGGTCAGTTCACTCGCATCATCCCGGAGCCACTTCAGTCCTGTTGTCTCCACGAGTGGAGATTATCCTCCTAACTCTCAGATTCTCATATTACCGAAGACATTTTCTTGGAGTGTACTAGTGTTTCTAGTTCCTACTCTGTGAGTACTGAGCCCCTCTAACTGTTCCCCCAGCAACATGGGAACCCCTCACTTTCTGCCCAGAACTTTCCTGATGGCAGAAAAGTGAAGACTGACTTCTGAAATCCAAGCACACTTACCACAGTTACCCATAAGCAATAATGAAAGAGAATGTAATCGACAAGGAAAATTATCTAGGATATGGTAATAAACAAAAAGGAGGTTTAAAATAGTTTGTCTCTACATTTGTATTTAAATAACTTTAAAATCTTATGGTGCATGGATATTAAAAATACAATAAAGGAATATTACAAACAATTGTCACCAATTTGATACCTTAGTTTGATAAGAATTGGTATTAATTATTCTTTAAAAGTTTGGCAGAATTCAGTGGTGAAGTCATCCTGTCTTAGACTTTTCTTTGTTGGAGGCCTTTTCATTGCTATTCAATCTCGTTACTTGGATTGGTCTGTTCAGGATTTCTATTTCTTTGTTCAATCTTGGTAGGTTGTATATGTCCAGGAATCTATCCATTTCCTCTAGGTTTTTGAATTTATGGGCACATATTTGATCATAGTAGTCTCTAACAATCCTTTGTATTTCTGTGATATCCATCGTGATGTCTTCTTTTTGTTTTTGATTTTATTTATTTGGGTCTTCTTAGACTTAGTCCTTACTCAGTCTAGCTAGTGGTTTGTAGATTTTGTTTATCTTTTCAAAAGCCTAGTTTTTGTTTTGTTAATCTTTTGTATTTTTTAGGCTCAATTTCATTTCTTTCTTCTCTCTTCTTTATTCTTTCTTTCCTTCTATTAATTTTGGACTTTGTTCTTGCTTTTCTAGTTTCCTAAGGTGCATGTTTAGATTGAAATCTTCTAGTTTTTTGATGTAAGCATTTATTGTTATAAACTAGTCCCTATGTCAATTCTTCTCAAACTATTCCAAGAAATTGAAGCAGAGAAAATTCTTTCTGACTCCTTGTATGAAGCCAGCTTAACCCTGATAACAAAGCCAGATAAGGACACACAAAAAAACCAGAAAACTACAGGCCAGTATCACTGATGACATCAACACAAGATGCAAAAATCCTCAACAAAATACTAGTAAACCAAATCCACCAACACATTAAAAAGATAATACAACATGATCAGGTGGCATTCATCTCATAAATGGGATAAATCAATAAACATTATACATCACATCAATACAATGAAGTATAAAAACCTTATGAACATCTCAATAGATGCAGAAAAAGAATTTGATAGAATTCAACATCACTTTATGGTAAAAAATTTTAATAAATTAGATATAGAGAAAAGTACCTTAATCTAATACAGGTCATATATGATAAATCCACAGCTAACATCTTTCTGAATAGGGAAAGGCTAAAAGCTTTTCCTCTAAGAACTGGAACAAGAGAAGATGCCATTCTCACCACTCCTATTCAAGATATTACTGGAAGTCCTGCCCAGAGCAATTAGGCAAAAGAAAGAAATAAAGGGCACCCAAATTGGAAAAGAGGAAGTCAAATTATCCCTGTTTGCAGATGACATGATCATATAATATACATATACATGTATATATAATACAAACCCTAAAGTCTACCAAGAAACTCTTTAATAAACAAATTCAGTAAAGTTGCAGGATACATAATTAACATACAAAAATCAGTAGTGTTTCTATATGCAAACAACAAATTAGCTGAAAAAGAAACCAAGAGGTAATCCCATTATCCTATTTACAATAGCTACAAAAATAAAATAAAATACCTAGGAATAAATTTAACCAAGGAGGTGAAAGATTTTTATAAGGAAAAATACAAAACACTGATGAAAGAAATTGAAGATACAAACAAATGGAAAGGTATACCATGCCCTTGAAGTGGAAGAATTAATATCACTAAAATGACCATACTGCCCAAAGCAATCTGCAGATTCAATGCAATCCCTATCAAACTACCAATGACATTCTCCACAGAAAGAGAAGAAAATACTAAAATTTGTAGGGAACTACAAAAGATGTGAAGTACCCTAAGCAGTTCTGAACAAAGAGAGCCAAACTGAAGGTATCATACTACCAGACCTCAAAACATACTGCAGAGCTGTAGTAACCCAAACAATACAGTACTGGCATAAAAACAGACACAGGCCAATGAAACAGAATAGAGAGCCCAGAAATTAATTTACATTTTCTATAGCCAGTTGGTTTTTGACAAAGGTGCCAAGAACACTTATTGGGGAAAAAAGATAGTCTCTTTAATAAACGGTGCTGGGACAATTGGATATGTAAATGCAGAAGAATGAAACTAGAGTCCCACCTCTCACCCTATACAAAAGTCAACTCAAAATGGATCAAAGACCTAAATGGAAGACCCAAAATGATAAAACTACTAGAAATAAACGTAGGGGGAAATGCTTTAGAACATCGATCTGGGAAAAGATTTTATGAATAGGACCTCAAAAGCACAGGCAATGAAAGCAAAAATTTTAGAAGCTAAAAATCTTCTGCACAGCAAAGAAAATAATCAACAGAGTGAAAGGAAACCTACAGAATGGGAGAAAATATTTGACGACTACTCAGGTGACAGGGGATTATACTTCCAGAATATACCAGGCACTCAAACAACTCAACTGTGAAAACCTAATCTGATTCAAAAATGAGCAAATGATCTGAACTGATGTTTCTCAGAGGAAGATATATAAACGGCCAACAAATATATGAAAAAATTCTCATCATTAATTACCTGGTAAATGTAAATCAAAACCACAATGAGGTATCATCTCATCCCAGTTACGATGGCTATTACCAGAGACAAAAAAAATAATAAATGCTGGTGAGTATCTGGAGAAAAAGGAACTCTTAGATGCTGTTGGTGAGAATGTAAAGTAGTATGGCAACTATAGAGAACTGTATATATAGAGTTTCCTCAAAGAAACTACAAATAGAGCTATTTGATCCAACAATCCCACTACTGGGAATTTATCCAAAGGGAAAGAAAAACATTATATTGAAGAGACATCTGCACTCCCATGTTTATTGCAGTGCTATTCACAATAGCCACAATATGGAATCAAACTATGTGTCCAACAACAGATGAATGGATGAAGAAAATGTCCTATGTACACACAATGGAATACTATTCAACCATAAAAAAGAATGAAATACTATTATTCATGGCAAGATGGATGGAACTGGAGGAAAGCAAAAAGTCAGGAACAGAAAGTTCAACACTGAATGTTCTGACTCATATGAAGGAGTTTTAAAAGATTGATCTCATAGAAGTAAAAATTAGGAAAGAGGATACTAGAGGCTGGGAAGTCTAAGGATAAGGGAGAGAGAGGGAGAGATCTGTTAAAGGATACAAAGTTACAGCTAGATAGGAGGAATAAGTTCTAGTGTTTATAGCTTGTAGGATGACAATAGTTAG
The DNA here is from genome assembly GCF_041146395.1 of Eulemur rufifrons. NCBI lineage: Eukaryota > Metazoa > Chordata > Mammalia > Primates > Lemuridae > Eulemur > Eulemur rufifrons. The sequence goes on along the minus strand of NC_090998.1, from coordinate 41,006,096 downwards.
CAATAATAGATCATGTCATTTCAAATAGCTAGGAGGATATTAAACATTCCCAACCCAAAGAAATGATAGATGTTTGAGATGATGGATATGCTGATTTCCCTAATCTGTTCACTCTAAGTTATGCATATGGAAATATCACTATGTACCTCATGAATACATACAATTATTATTTGTCAATTTACAAAAAGCCTCAAATATAAAAAAATTGATACATTAAATAGGCCAAATCTTGAAGACATAAAATGCCAAATTTCTCACAAGTACAAATAATTAGAATATCCATATAATTTTTAGAGAAATTGAATCAATAATATATAACCTTCCAAGAAAGCAAGCACTGGGTTAGATATTTTCATTGGGTAATTCTACCATCATTAAAAAATGAAATAGTGCCAATACTCTACCATCTCCACCAGAAAATAGAAGCACAGACAGTACTTTCTAACTCATTCTATGTAGGCCAGTATGATACTGACATCAAAACTAGACAAAGACATTTCAAGAAAGAAAAACTACAGACCAATACCTCTTATGAACATAGACACAACAATGTTCAACAAAATATTACCAAATTGCATCTTACCAAGTATATAAAGAATTATACACCACGACCAACTGGAATTTATTCCAGATGTGCAAGGCTAGTTCATGATTCAAAATCAATCAATATAATCCACCACATCAAAGGGATGGAAAAAAGGAAAATCAGATGATTATAACAACTGATGCAAAAAAGGTGTATGACTTAAGCCAACATTCATTCATTTAAAGAAAACTCTCAGAAAACAAGGAATAGAGAGCAATTTTCTAAGCTTGGTAAACAATGTCCAAAACCAATCATATACCTAACATCATACTTAATGATGAGAGAATGGACCCTTTCTCCCTAGGACTGAGACCAAGGCGAGCATGTCCTGTCTCTCCACTATCCTTCACATTGTACTGGAAGTCTAACTGGAACCATAAGAAGAGACAGAGTAAGAAGAGTTATATATATTAGAAATTAAGAAATAAAGCTGCCTTTATTCTCCTATGACATTATAAGCTATGTAGAAAATCCCAAAGAATTTACCAAAACCCTCTCGGAAGTAGTAAGCAAATATGGCAAAATTACAGGATACAAGGTTACCAGATAAAAGTTAAGTAATTTCTTATATACCAGCCATGAAGGACTGAAATTTCAAATTAAAAACTAATACCATTTACTGTGCACCAAAAGATTAAGTACTTATACATAAATCTAACGAATTATGTAGAGACTCTATTAATATATGTGGAAAACTACAAAATGCTAATGAAGTAAATCAAAGGTGTAAATAAATGAAGATCTATTCCATACTCATGGATTGGAAGACTCAATATTATTAGGATATCAATTCTGTCTAATTTGATATATAGATTCAACACAATCCCAATTGAAATTCCAGCAAGCTATTTTGTAAATATCAACAAACTGAATAAAGATTGCATAGAAAGGCAAAGGATCTTTGCAAGGTGAAGAGGAGAAGCACAGGGTAATTTTTAGGGTGGTAAAACTTTTCTGTGTGGCAATGTAGTGGTGAAACCATGACATTATGCATTTGTCAAAATCCATAAAATATTTTTGGGAGATTTTTAAAATTAATATTAATCTTAATTGACAAATCATAATTATATGAATGTATGGGGTACAATACAATGTTTTGACCCATGTATATAATGTGGAATGATTAAATCTATCTAATTAACATATTCATCACCTCACATGATTTTTTGTAGTAAGACACTTGAAATTTTCTCCCTTAGTTATTTTGCAATATTCAATATATTCTTATTGAATATTGTCAACCTGCTGTGCAATAGATCTTAAAACCTATCCCCCTGCCTAAATGAAACTCTGTACCCTGTCACCAGCAACTCCCCATTCCCTCCACCTACCCCATCCCCAGCCTCTGGTAACATCATTCTACTCTCTACTTCTATGAGTTCAACATTTTTAGATTCCACATGTAAGTGGAGTATCTGTCTTTCTGTGCCTGGCTTAATTCACTCAGCAGAACATCCTCCAGGTTCATCCACATTGTCTTTATTCTTTAGAGCAGTTTTAGGTTTACATAAAAATTGTGCAGAAGGTACAAAGACTTACCATATACATCCGTCCCCCACACCATCATGGTCTCACCCATTATTAACAACCCCCAGTGGAGTAGTACATGTGTTACAATCAATGTGGTAATATTTACATTCATGTCATTATTACCTAAAGTTCATAGTTTATATTAGGGTTTACTCTGGGTTTGGAAAAATGTATAATAACATGTTTTACCATTATAATATCATACATAATAGTTTCACTGCCCTAAAAGTCCTCTGTACTCTGTCTATTCATCTGTCCTTCCCCCTTAACCCTTGATAGCCATTGATCTGTATTTATTCTCCCATGACATTATAAGCTATGTAGAAAATCCCAAAGAATTTACCAAAACCTTCCTGGAAGTAATAAGCAAATATAGCAAAATTTCAGGATACAAGGTTACCAGATGAAAGCAAGTACTTTGTTGTACACCAGCAATGAAGGATTAAAATTTCAAATTAAAAATTTGAAATTAAATTTTACTGTCTTCATAGTTTTGCCTGTTCCAGAATGTCTTACGGTTGGAATCATACAGCATGTACCCTTTTCAGACTGTATGCTTTCACTTAGTAATATGCATTTAAGTTTCCTCCATGCCTTTTCATGACTTGATAGCTCACCCCTTCTTAGTGCTGAATAATATTTCATTGTCTGTGCCAGACCTCAAACAATACTACAAGGCTGTGGTTCTTAAAACAGCCTGGTATTGGCACAAGTGCAGGGACACAGACCAGTGGAACACAACAGAAAATCCAAATATAGAGCCATTCTCATATAGTCACCTAATTTTTGACAAAGCGGGAAAGAATATACTCTGGGGACAAGAATCCCTATTCAACAAATGGTGCTGGGAGAATTGGTTAGCCACTTGTAGAAGACTGAAACAGGACCCACAGCTTTCACCTCTCACAAAAATCAAATCACGGTGGATAACAGACTTAAACCTTAGGTGTGATACAATCAGAATTCCAGAAGAAAATGTAGGAAAGACTCTTACAGACATTGGCCTAGGCAAAGAATTTATGAAGAAGACCCCCAAGGCAATCACAGCAGCAACAAAAATAAATGAATGGGACATGATTAAATTAAAAGGCTTCTGCACAGCCAAAGAAACAGTCAAGAGAATAAACAGACCACCTACAGAATGGGAAAAAGTTTTTGCATACTACACATCAGATAAAGGACTGATAACAAGAATCTATTTAGAACTCAGGAAAATCAGCAAGAAAAAATCAAGCAACCCTATCAAAAAGTGGGCAAAGGACATGAATAGAAATTTTTCAAAAGAAGATATAAAAATGGCTAACAAACATATGAAAAAGTGTTCAACATCTCTAATCATCAGGGAAATGCAAATCAAAACCACAATGAGATATCACTTAACCCCAGTGAGAATGGCCTTTATCAAAAAAACCCAAAACAACACATGTTGGCGTGGGGTGTGGAGAGACAGGAACACGAATACACTGCTGGTGGGACTGCAAACTAGTGCAACCCCTGTGGAAAGCATTATGGAGGTATCTTAAACAGATTCAAGTAGACCTGCCATTTGACCCAGCAATCCCATTACTGGGCATATACCCAAAGGAAAAAAGGTCATTCTGTAACAAAGGCACATGTACCCAAATGTTTATAGCAGCACAATTCACAATAGCAAAGATGTGGAAACAACCCAAATGCCCATCAATACATGATTGGATTAGTAAACTGTGGTATATGTATACCATGGAATATTACTCAGCTATAAGGAATGATGAAGATACGACATCTCTATGGTTCTCCTGGAGAGAGTTGGAACCCATTATATTAAGTGAAGTATCCCAAGAATGGAAAAACAAGCATCACATGTACTCACCAGAAAATTGGTTTCCCTGATCATCACCTAAATACAAATCTGGGAACGACACCAATTGGACATCAGACTGAGGTGGGGGGTGGGGGAGGGGATGGGGGTATGCCTACACAATGAGTGCATTGCGCACCGTTTGGGGAGTGGTAACACTTGAAGGTGCTGACTCGGGAAAGGGGGGGTGGGGAAAAAAATATGAAACTGTTGTTTTTAACTTGCACTGTTCACTTAATAATTTATCATGAATATTTCCCATATTATTTCATATCATTGTACAAGAAATAATGTATACATTATGAGGACATACTGTATCTAACAAGATATACTGTTAGACTCTTTGATTCTGTAAAATTAAATTGAAAAAAAAAATAAAATCACCAAAAAAAAAAAATTACACACACAAAAAAAAATATTTCATTGTCTGATGTGGCACAGATTGTTTATTCACCCACCTACTGAAAGACATCTTGGTTGCCTCCAAGTTTTGGCAATTAGGAATAAAGTTTCTATAAATGCCTTTGTAGATATTCAAAGTAGACAAAGTAGATACTGCACAAGCACGATTGGAAAAGAGACTATAGGAATGTATGTCAAATAGATATATAAGAGTTTAAAATAATTTATAAATGTATGCAATTTTATATATAAAACACAGTGAACCCTATAATATGTGTGTATATATGTATGTGTATATATACACACACACAATATACCTATGGGGGGTTCACTCTCTACATATAAAACACCCCCCATACACACACACACACACACACCCCCCCCAATACACACATCTCACATATTATCCAGAAAAAGCACAGAAACATTCCCAGGTAAAGGTCCTGGAAAGATACACAAAGAACTAATAGCACTGCTTACTTACTTATACAAACCCCGGGTGGCTGGAGAATGGCCTTACCTCATATGATCTTCCTTAAATGTGTGTTACAAGTTCAATTTGTAAATGTAGAAATAAATGTGTAAGTAACAGTATTCAATATATAAATAGGCTTTATACTACATCGACATCTGCAAAGTGTAAATATATAAGAGAATCTTATTAATCCTCAAGTTTTAACTGTTTACAGAAAATACAAAGGACATATAGCATATTAAATGAAACACTGTGATCAAGCAATTAGGAAATCCCGAAGACTGAAACACTACTCAGGATAATATTACAAATAAATAAATGATACATACAAGGATAAAGAAAAATTGAATAGACACTTGATCTTAATAAATACATAAATTTTTAAGATACAAAATAACATTTTGATTATATTTTAAAGGGGCCTATCATTTAGACACTAATATTGAATTATTTGTTGAAGAAATAATATAATTTCTTCAATTTGCTTTCAAATAGTTCAGGGTTGGTGACTAAATCGGGTGGAAGCACAGAAGAAATAGGTTGGCCATGAGATAATGTTAAAGCTACGTGACACAATATAGGGGCCCATTGTGCTGGTGCTCTACTTTTCTACTTGTTTGAAATTTTACATGAAGAAAAATAAATAATATTTCACATTCAAAATCTTTGGAAAAAATAGTGATCTTTCTGTTAGCTTAAAATGATTTTAAATTTCCAATATCTCCGCTGGTAGACGGAGCAGGCGGGGAACAGGCGATCACTCAGGACACTGTGAACACAGCACAACATGCAGGACCTTTGTATGAGACAGTGACTAACTCGTAACTTCATGAATTGAGAATAGTCTTATTGTGCTGACATCAAGTCAAAGCTGGAGGCAGGAGCATTTTCCCTGACTAAAGGAAGCAAAAAATGCAATCTTGGTATTTCACAACTTTTCTACTAATCCAGGTGTGATCTCACCGTGCGTAAAGCCCAGCCCTGCCCGATGTGCAAGCTCACCTTCCAGGACTGAGCCCAGCCCAGGCTCACCACATATAAACTGCTGCCCGGAGCTCGCCTCACAGTCCTGCTCCTCTCCCTCCAGCCTCCAGCCTCTCGCGCTCTCTCAGCCTTCTCGTCTTCTAGAACCATGTCCAGCAAATCCACCATAAGGAGCCACAGCAGCAGCCACCGTGGCTTCAGTGCCGGCTCGGCCAGAGTCCCCGGGGTCTCTCGCTCTGGCTTCAGCAGCGTCTCCGTGTCCCGCTCCCGGGGCAGTGGTGGCCTTGGTGGAGTGTGTGGAGGAGCTGGCTTCGGCAGCCGGAGCCTCTACAACCTGGGGGGCTCCAAGAGGATCTCCCTCGGAGGGGGCAGCTGTGGCATCAGCGGTGGATATGGCAGCAGAGTTGGAGGTGGCTATGGCTTCGGCGGTGGAGCCGGCAGTGGATTCGGTTTTGGCGGTGGAGCTGGTGGTGGCTTTGGGCTCGGTGGTGGAGCCGGCTTTGGTGGTGGCTATGGGGGCTCTGGCTTCCCCGTCTGCCCCCCTGGAGGCATCCAAGAGGTCACAATCAACCAGAACCTCCTCACCCCTCTGAACCTGCAAATCGACCCCACCATCCAGCGGGTGAGGACCGATGAGCGCGAGCAGATCAAGACCCTCAACAACAAGTTCGCCTCCTTCATCGACAAGGTGAGACATGAGGCCGTGGCCTCCACAGAGTCTCTGGATGCGAGAAACAAAAATCCTCCTACTGGGGGACACGTAGGAAAGAGGGACAAGGGGCTCAGACTAGCTCTGCACGGGGATGCCAGATGCCCCATGCTGACAGCTGGCGGCAGGTGATGAGATGCATCTAACGACTGATCCTGTAAAGGGGCCTCATCCCTGCCCGGGAAGAGCTCTCACCTTTTCATAACATTGAATCCCAGATGGGGCAAGGAGAGATGGCATGGGTTCATTCTTCCCTCTCAGGTGGCTCAGAGACTACAGAGAATTTGATGGTAGTATGTGAGTTGATAAATTTCTTTCTGGGAAAGAAAAAATTCTTTTAAAAAAAACAGAAAAAAATATTCTCTGTAGATTAACAAAAAAAACTTAGAAATATGTATACAATATTTAGAAATAACAATTTACCCTAGAAACAGACAATGATGATAAAATTATTATAGAATATTTTAGAGCAGACACAGGCACTGAAGGGGACGCTGGACTGGAATCCGGTCATTAGGCAGCACACAGCATGCCTCTGACTGAGGTCCTGTCACTCAGGAAAACTGGGCACAATATGTCAGGTACACACTATTTGAAAACTAGATTTCTGGTTGTGCTTGGAAAGTCATCTGTGTGCTCAACAACTTAGAAGGGGAGAACATTTGAATGTTCCATAAGAGAATTTCCCAAGTTCGATCTATGGGGTGCAAAGGGAAAAGGCTTGGGGAGCAGAACCCAGCCTGAGCCATCCGCATGCACTGTAGGATCCCAGCACCGTGGGACACTGCAGACCTGCCAGGAAACATGATGCCACAGACACTTCTTGCTTCCTTCCTGTCTGGCAAATGACCGTCTTGTCTCCTCTCCAGGTGCGGTTCCTAGAGCAGCAGAACAAGGTCCTGGACACCAAGTGGACCCTGCTCCAGGAGCAGGGCACCAAGACCGTGAGGCAGAACCTGGAGCCTTTGTTCGAGCAGTACATCAACAACCTCAGGAGGCAGCTGGACAGCATCCTTGGGGACAAAAGCCGCCTGGACTCGGAGCTCAGAGGCATGCAGGACACGGTGGAGGACTTCAAGAACAAGTGAGTCAAGGGGGAAAATGGGCTCAGCGTTCTGAAGCACACACTTCAAGACAATGGGTGACCAGGTCCAGATGGGGGCAAGATTCCTAGCAAAACATGTCCATGCTAACGAAACTCACAAACTACTACCTAGGAACAAATCTGCAAGTACAAAGGAGAGCCAGGGAAGGACCAGGGAGATTAGAGAAGTGAAAAATTTAGTAGCAACAAAAATTGGCCTTTAGGCTGTCTGTGGCAGGAAGGAAGAATCAGGACATATTGCACATAGGGACAGTGTGGGATCACGGGCTGCTTTTCTGATTCCTGCCATCACTGGCTCAGTGGAGTCTTACACCTTCCTTCCTGCAGGTATGAAGATGAAATCAACAAGCGCACAGCAGCAGAGAATGAATTTGTGACTCTGAAGAAGGTGAGCAGATTCAGCCAGGCTGTCAGGTTTCTTTGCTAAAGGACAGAAATGACTCCGTGTCTCTGCTCACCTGTGAGAGGAGGATTGGCAGGGAGACTCAACTGTGGGTAGACGGGGCAGGGGCTCAGCTGACGGCACGTTGTCGGCTCTTTCCCCAGGACGTGGATGCTGCCTACATGAATAAGGTTGAACTGCAAGCCAAGGTAGACAGCCTTACAGACGAGATCAATTTCCTGAGAGCCTTCTATGACGCAGTAAGCATCTCCACTCTCCTTTTGTTTGCTCTATGGAGTCTGTGAAGGGGGAGGATCCATGGGCTCGGGTAGTGCTTTTAATGGCACAGGGGTAAGTGGCCTCACAAACTTGTGTTCTGCAGGAACTGTCTCAGATGCAAACCCACATCTCAGACACTTCCGTGGTCCTGTCCATGGACAACAACCGTAACCTGGACCTGGACAGCATCATCGCCGAAGTCAAAGCCCAATATGAGGAGATTGCTCAGAGGAGCCGCGCTGAGGCTGAGTCCTGGTACCAGACCAAGGTGAGCAGGGAGGTGGCAGCTGCCAGGAAATCCCCGTGTCCCACCCTGCATACCAGAAGGCTAGAGACTTCACTGGGGAAACCTACTGAAAAGAATCTAGCATCCTCTCACATGACATGTACCCTGCACTGTCAGAGTAGATATTTGTAGAGATTATGCCTAAGTGTAAGAGGAAAAGTGAGAAGGATGCTCATGTTGAGAAGCACTAGGAATCTTTGCTTTTCGCTTCCCCCTCAGTGCTGGCTCTTAGTCGTATAGTACAGAGCACTGCCAGGCCCTAAGGGATGAGGCACTCAGTGGTCCCACAATGAGGATGGTCTTGATTGGGTTTCACAAGTCTTATCAATCCTGTCATATCAATTTTCCTTAAATACCCTGAGGAGAAGCCGTTAGGTTCAAGTTCAACACATGCCTGATTCAGAAGTGAAAGTCACTGTTCACCTGTGTAAACTCATAGACACTGTCTCTCTCTCCACCTCTGGACTGCAGTACGAGGAGCTGCAGGTCACCGCGGGCAGACACGGGGATGACCTGCGCAACACCAAGCAGGAGATTGCTGAGATCAACCGCATGATCCAGAGGCTGAGATCTGAGATCGACCACGTCAAGAAGCAGGTAGAGTGAGGGCCGGTGGTGAAGAGAAGCCCCCCTTCCTTGCTAGACCGTCACCCAGTCATTAACCATCATCTGGGAACATTGCTGGGAAGTAAACAAACACTAGGGAGAGGACGACCCTCAGCTCCTGCCCTCAGTGAGAATCAAGGAGACGTGGATCCCACTCCGGAGGATTAGACTCTAAAGTGGGAGGAGGGGACAATCTCAACAGTCTCATGTGAAAAGTCATCTCCTCACTTAAGGACCACCAGGATTTTGTATGATTAGTGTCGCATCCACATGTGATCATCGACATCTTGTTGTGGCTTTGGAGACAGCACTCAAACCAGCCCAGTGGGTCCATACTTCCAATGTGCCTTGTTATTGTGTCCACTGCAGTGTTTCCTGTCTATAATAAACCACATCTTCATGCAGGGTGGGTAATACTGGGGCATAGGAGTTTGTCACTTACCTCCCACACTAGATGAGTATGCAGAGTGAAAACAATACTGCACGGTGAGGGTCATAGTTCCTTTTCTATCCTCTGGGCTCCTGGACTCTTCTGTCTAGGGAAAGAGAAGAGCCAGGCTGGTGTGCTATAAGGCACCGATGCAAGTTCACTCTTGCTTTCCCTTCCAGTGCGCCAACCTGCAGGCCGCCATTGCGGATGCGGAGCAGCGTGGGGAGCTGGCCCTCAAAGACGCCAGGAGCAAGCTGGAAGGGCTGGAGGATGCCCTGCAGAAGGCCAAGCAGGACATGGCCCGGCTGCTGCGTGACTACCAGGAGCTCATGAACGTGAAGCTGGCCCTGGACGTGGAGATCGCCACCTACCGCAAGCTGCTGGAGGGCGAGGAGTGCAGGTGGGTCCCTGAGCACACCTAGATGTCTGGCACCCAGCACAGCGTCAGGGCACACCTGCCATGGCCAGAATTGCTAGTCCTGAAAAACCACGGAAGAGCAGTTTCCCAGGGACTGTTGCTCACACTGAGCTTCCCACACGGGCCCAGGAATGGCTCACTGAGGTCTCACGCTGCCTGTGTTCCTCCCCTCTAGGCTGAATGGCGAAGGCGTCGGACAAGTCAACATCTGTAAGTACCCTTGCTTGCCTTCCTCCCCTGCCCTGGCACTCTTCCGGGTGGGCTCCGGCTGGCAGAAGGAGCTCACCGTGTCTTCTTGTGTCCTTGTCCCCTCCCCACAACAGCCGTGGTGCAGTCCACCGTCTCCGGTGGCTATGGCGGTGCCGGCGGTGTCGGCAGTGGTGTAGGCCTGGGTGGAGGCAGCGGCTACTCCTACAGCAGTGGTCACAACCTTGGAGGTGGCTTCAGTTCCAGCAGTGGCAGAGGCCTGGGGGGTGGCCTCAGCTCCGTGGGAGGCAGCAGTTCCTCCATCAAGTACACCACCACCACCACCTCCAGCAAGAAGAGCTACAAGCACTGAAGTCCTGCCGCCAGCTCTTGGTCCCACAAGCCTCAGGCCCCGGTCTGGCTGCAGAGCCCTCTCCTCAGGTCGCTTGTCCTCTCCTGGCCTCCGGTCTCTCCTGCTCTCTGAGTGAGAGCCGAGGCTGGATGCTGAGTGCCCTCACTGCTCCCCTCTGTCTACACCTGCCCCTCCTGAGCTTCTTTTGCAACAGTCATTGTCACACAGACATGCAAATATTTTTTGATGTCCTCATTTCATTACCAAATGTATAAGTCTTCCATAATTCTGAGATGAAAATGACAGCTGCCCTCCTAAGAATTATATTAATAACTCAGTCTGGGTCCTGCTGTGGACCGGGAATCTTCCCATCAACTTCTCACTGTCCTGCCCTTTATTCTACACTCAGGGGGTCTCCATCTCACAGATAAGTTGTCCTGGTCTTCCCTTGCAGTGTCCCTCAATGTTGTGTGACAGAACCCTCTGATGCACAGAGTCTGTATTCAGCACTGTTTTTCTCTGCTGTTTTGCTTTCTATTGTTCTGTTGAATAAAGCAGATTTAGAATACAAAAATTTTGTTTGATTGTACTGTTGACCGTGTATGAGTTTAGAACATTTCTCATCCCACAAATGGATCCTCCTCATTGGGGATCCACCCTCCCCCTGTCAATAATGCACCATGCTTTGCAGCCCACTCTGTCAATCAACATCACGTGATTCCACAGGGCCCTCTGGGTGGGCGATCACCAAGAACTATTCAGGCTTGCCACGCAGGACTTTTCCCCCAAATAGCGTATTTTTAAAGTGCTAGGACAGAAAGGGAAGCCAGGTCCTGGAATATGGAACAGTATAATTGGATAACTAAGAGTTTTTATTTTTCAGCCCCTCCATTGGGTGGCTCGGCCCCATCCTGATCTCTGAGACTCCCTCAGAACCCCCCACCCCCACCCCCCAGGAAACACTGCACTGATCATGCAAATGGAAACACTTGGTCAGAGGGCCAGGTGCTCGACTCAGCTCTATGATTATTACGACTTGCCACAAAGTGGTTGCCCTGATACAACTTCTAAAATCTATCGAACTAATCAATACTGTAAGGGGACATCCCGAGGTCTCAGTGCGTGGACTTACAGCCACATGGTGCTACATGCGGTGGAATGGCTTTGACACGACCCAAAGCTACATGGGTTCCACTGAAGAACTTCTCTCAGGAAAGCCTGGTTAGACTTTATGTACCAGTACACCTGCAAACTGGCTTTGTCTATACGTTATACCTCAGCAACCCTGAAAAAGTGAAGCTGTCAAGGAAAGTCAATACAATCTCAGAACTGTGGGTTAGAGATTTTGGATTCCGGTGCTGTTGGCAGAGATGGGAGGGTCCATGTTGACAGGTGACAGAGATTAGCATGGAGATGGTTCTTTCTGAGGAACTTTCTCAGGATGTTGAAAAACTGTTTGAACCGTAAGATTCATGCAAATTTTGACAAGCAAAAATAGACACTGGAGGATCATTCAAATCTACCACGTATCAATGTCAGGGCTATCATTTTAACTTTTAGACAGAAATGGACTTTCTGCCTTTTTAAGGACATCCTTATACAAGTTTATTCTAGAATCTGGCTAGTCAGACATTCCATACCAGGTCTTTCCTATAAGCGGAAGAATACAAGGCAAGAAAAAGCCCAAGAACAGCCATAACTCAGCTACAATCATATTTTGCTCATATGAAGCCACAGCAGGGACCCTCCCCCCGGCTCACTACTCAAGTTGAAGTTCAGCCTTCTTCCCATGGCTGCCCACAGGTGGGCAAGGGTCTGGCTGCTGAGAAGGTCACTGGCAGAAGCTTTGGAGCTGGGGGATTAGTGACTTTCATTCCTTTCTGTCATTGCAGTCTATGGCTTGAGGTCAAGGGGATGATGGAATCAGAGCTTAGGAACTTCCACATTGCACAAAGCCCCAAAGCTGACAGGACAACTTCCCACCGTGCCAGGCACAGACCCTGGCTCTTCTCCCCAGGTGAAAGCTCCAGGACTGCAGGCCTCCCCCACGACCCTCGAGGGGGGGTTAGATGCAAACCCAGTTCCCAGTGGCCACCTCGATGCCAGCTGGCTTGATACACAGAGCAGGCATTACTGTCCCCGTCACCTGTGAACAGGTTTGCCCAGATGCTCAGTTAGATTTCAATTTCATACAAACAGCAAAAAAATTATAGTGTAAGCATGTCCCAAATACTGCATGGAACATACTCGTCCTAAAAAAGTATTTGTTGTTTATCTGAAATTCAACCTGAAGTGCACATCCTGTATTTTTATCTACTAAATCTGGGAACTCTGCCTATGAAGTGGATCTGCCTGTACATGGAACCACAGACAAGGGCCCTGGTGGCTGGGCCACTGCTCCGGATTTCTCCTGTAAGGGGCAGACCATAGGCAAGGACCAAGCTGGAGGCCCTGCCTCCAAACCACCCCTCACTGCTACCTCAGCCTTAGCGCCAGGCTGTGGCTCCCACCTGCCCCAACACATATCAGCTCAAAACACCCTTGGGCTCCCCTGGGTGTCTTCATTTTTATGGTCCTCATTGGCAGCTCCTGTTTCCATGCCTTCATGTGTTTCTACAATTTCTCAGCCTCTATCCCGCAGGAGGCAGATACCAACATCAGCCGGTCGGCCATCGTGGCAGGAACTTGAGCTCTGGACTGTTTTTAAAGGACATTGTATCTATTTGTTATGTGTGTAATATATTCAAAGATGTTAACATGGAAAAAAGAATGAAAGCTAATAGGTCACAATATTAATAGTGACTGATCCTGAGGAGTGGGAGTTGGAGTAATTGCTCTTTTCATTTTTGTACGTTTCTATTACATAAGGATAAACATCCTATCCCCCCCATTGAAATATCCCTTTTATTGCACACTGAATTCATACATTCTTCTCTTCTGTTCCATTGATGTCTTTGTCTGATCACACCATTGTAATTACTAGAGCTTTATATTACATGCTGGTTTCTGATACAGCAGGTCCTACACTTTCTTTGTTTTCAATGTTTTCTGGTTATTCTTGTGCATTTTGTTGTTGTTATTGTTGTTAAGTATACCTGGGTATCTTAGAGTTTTTGTGTTCAGAGTTAGAACCTTTTTTTTGTCATATTTTCTAATCACTTAAAGGTAGGGCATGAAAATTATTCATTTCTGTACCTTGATCTTGCACCCAACCACCTTGCTACACTTTATGCCCATTTTGAAGATTGAGGAAACCAAGCCTCAGAAAAAAAGTTAGGTAACATGATGAATGAGAGGCAGAGCCAGGCTCCAAGGACCTATCGACCTTGTTTCAGAATCTGTGCTCTTCTCCACAATGCTAGGAAGGTGTGGTCTCACCCAAAGACAGGTGCCATCACCTCCCCCGGGCTGTGGCAGGGCTGCCCGGGTGAGCAGGAGGGACTGACCCGCCTGTCCCCCCACTCCAGCCCTTCCTTGCTTTGCTTGCCCCCTGGTGGAGGAGCTGCGGCCCCGGGAGCTAAGAGCAGGCACAGGAGCGAGCTCCTCACCTAAATGGGGCATCTGTGGGGTGATGACATCAGCCGGTGACATCCGCACACACCGAGGGCAAACACCAAGCAAGGCTGGCCCTTTTGCCTGGGAATTCCAGCCCACGCAGAGAGAAGGAAGAAAGCCTGCTTCTGCCCACGCTGGCACTGCCGACTGCCCTGCCCGCCCCGGCTCTGGCCTCTCCCCGAGCTTTCTTTCTGTCTTTCCTCCTCCTGGGGGGCCTTGCTAGTTTCTGAAGCCGTGTTTTCCCTACTGGGACTTCTTGTTCATTCCTTGGTGATGAGGAAATGATGAGTGAAACGTGACTGCCTTTAGCCTGTGTTAGCTTTGCCTCAGAAAATGTCTTCAAAATCTTATTATCTGCTCATAGGTGCCCTCTGTCACTCAGCAACCCAGCAATGTCACTCAGCAGTCCAGTTAAGATTACCTGTGGCGTAGCAGGGTTTGGGAAACTTCCGAACAATTTAAAGGAAGGTAGATACATTATTAAATGCATGTTAAATTCAACTGAATTACATGCCCACCCATAAAAAATCTCTCTCACCTGGCTGAGCCAGAACTACACCCATAAACACATACACATGCACACACACACACACACACACACACACTACATAAACCAAGAGGCAGGGGCAATGGATGCCAAGTATGAAGGTACATGAACAGTGGCAGGCCCAACTTTGGAGAGGCTAAGTGGGTATCAATTCCTTTAGTCGGAAATTTTGAAAGAAGTAGGAAAACCCTATTTCCCTTCTAAATCCATAAAAATACCATGATGCCTAAACAGCATCATCACATAGGTGCTTATCTTATAGAGACATTAAATGCTCAAAAAAAAAAAAAAAAAAACCAAACCTCCATTTAATGCAGAATCACCCTACCTAAATCATTCCAGAAAGAATCTGCAGAAATTTTCTCTCTTTAGCATGAGATCATAGATGTCCTTAATTGAATCCTTCTTGCTGAAGCTTAAGTTTATTGCCAGTAGTAACAGCAACAACAAAGAAACACAGGCCTCCTGTCATCGTTCCTTTCCCCTGTCCTCCCACCTATTTCCTAATTCATTTGTCATTTTCATTAGTCTCTGGGCTCACTCCAAGTTGGCTAACTGTTGCTTAATAAGCCAGTGCTCCAGGGCGAAGGAAAAGCACTTTGAGGCATTTCCTTTGAAAGGAGTGGGTCTCCCTTGTTGGACTGACGGGAGCAGGTTCCCGGGGTGGGAATCTCGCAGAAGGCAGCCTGACGTCGGCCTGCTGGGTCAGGTGCCATTTTGCCCTTTCTGGGAAGGGAGGAGACAGAGGTGTCCGGGCTGCCCAGATGTAACCTGCATCACGGACACGGTCCTGGTCTATTCATTGGAAACTATTTCACCCACCCAATTCCAGCAACATATCTGGTTTCACCCCCTGAAAGCTCTCCTGCACCCTGCACGTCCATCAACTGCAATTTGGCTAATTGGAAGAGCCCTCTGCTGAGTCCTGCTTCAAAGAGACTAATTGTTTTTGCAATAATGAGTCATGGGCCCTGATTTTTCGTTCCTCTGTCTGGGCTTGTGAATATTTACCCCTCTAAAAGTAGACCAGGGAGAGGTTCCTATTCTTCAGTCGTCTTGAATCAATCACTCCTAGCTTAATGGCTCTCGGTTTCCCAGCATTGCTGTCATTGTCATTGTCACCACCCTCATCACCAGTGTGTGCTGATTCCAAGCCTGCAGGTCAGCTTGTCACGCATCCCAGAAGGAGGCAGGGACTCCTAGGGGACCGGCCCTCCTGGGGATCATGGAAAACACAGCCCCACATCCAGATGCTCTTGTTCTTGGAAACACGCAGGTGAGTGATGCAACGCCCAGATGTCTCAGGTAGGAACTCGGCTTTGCGCCGACAAGGTGGGAGCACATTCCCATCTTGCGTGTCTGTGGGTGGACTCCCCCTGTGACTTACCCGTGAGAAATGTCTGGACCAAGCCAGCTACCTCAGCCCCTGCTGGGCTTAGGCGCTGCTCCGCCGTCCTGTGTGTGCCCCAGATGCAGCGTCCGGAGCCGGCAGGGAGACCAAAGCTCATCCGAAGCCCTCAAGGTCCATCCAGAGGCCAGTCATGCCACCCACCGTCTGAATTCCATACTTTTAAATTCTGTTATATACCATTTTATGTGACTTTCATTTCATGTGCGTGGGTTTTATCTTCCTCACAATCCACCGAGCTCCTCGGAGTGGGAACCGTGGAAGAGGCTTACTTTCTGTCCTAGCGCCCGGGATCAGCTCTGTGCTAGCAGGAAGGAGACAACTGTCCCAGTGTCAGTTTTACTCTCAACTTCCTTCCTGTAGGGCTCCAGGCCTTGCTGTCCTCGTTCATGAAACATGCGGCCTTTATCGTGTGCATTTCCTGAGCTCTTCTGGAGGTGAGGTGAACAGCTGAGGCCTGGGCGCTGGACCACACAGTCACAGCCTGGCGCCCGAGGGGAGGCACCCTCCCAGGTGTCTCAAGCTCCTGGCATGTCCTGTGCCTGCCCCTAACATGACACCCTCTCATAAGCACTTCCTTGTCATAGTGTTGGGACTGTGCCTCCTCCACTGTGGGTACCCCAGCACCTAGCACTCACAGATCCCCAACAAATATCCCTGAAAGAATAAATGAAGGGATGCACAAATGCAGCTTGTTTAAAGGTGCAGGTCACAAGCGCCTCTCAGATGTAGCTGGGGTGAGATAAGGAGGCCAGAAAGCAAGAAAGAGGAAAGAATTTGGGGACGTCCAACCTCACGAGACCTGGAGGCAGTGCCATGCCCAGCACAGGGGCGAGGCTGCTGCGTTCAGCTCTTATTTCCCAATAGGTGACACACACCCAACCCTCAACTGCAGCCTCCAGACCTAGAAACCAGCCAATGAGGAGGTGCCAGCAGCGTCCCTCTGTGTGCCAGTGTCACGGCGCCCACAGGCTCCAAGCCAGTGCTCACCTGCTGGGTTTCCAGGCACTGTGCCACTCAGCTCAGAGAGTGCCCCTGGGTGCCCACTCGGAGGAAGAGCTGGAGGGGCATCCCAGTTCTCCCCCACTTTCCCTGACTGCAGTTTCCCTGTTCGGCAACTTCTCCTTAGCCAACCCCTAGAGAGACTCGGTGGAGGAAACATCCCAACTCTAGGGACAAATGAGGCCCTTGAAGTGGTTGGAGGTGAATGGCCACGACACACCTGGAATCTGCGGGGGGCACAGGGAGGGCCCTGAGAGGTTGGCATCCCAGCCACCCCTCCCTTCAGGAAGGGCCCTCCCGTCCTGTGCTTGCTGGACTCCTAGCAGGACGGGCTCAGGGCCAACGTCGGGCAGTAGAAAGGAGTCGGCTACCAAGTGATTGAGTGGCCTTCTGCAGTCCTGTCCCCTCTCTGACCCTTGTTTCCTCTCTCTGGGGCTTCTCTGGGCTTGAAAAGATGACTTCTGCTCCTTTGCTTCGCTGCTCTGTCCTGATGCACGCAGGTGGCACCACGTACATGTGTGGCTTGCTGCTCTGTGAATGTTCTTAAGAGGGGCATGTCTGTGTGTCTGTCTTCATGCATGCACATCTGCTGGGGCTGTCTGAAGGTCCCATCGTGGAGAGAAGGGGCGGTGCAATCTCTCTCCTGAGCACAAGCTTGAATGAAAGAGCACAGCACTTTGCTGCTAAAATTGACGGGGTCTGGAGTGCTGTCTGCCTACCTGCATGAGGCTCTGCACCTGCCCAGAGAAGCTGGGCCCATGTGAAACACCTGCTGTGTTGGCAGTGGAAAGGCGTGGATCAGGTGAATGTGGCCGTATGCTAGTGAATGTCCCAAGCCCTGAAGCTTGGTGGCTTGTTGAGATCAGCTGGTACATTTAGTGCCCTTGGCATAGCAGTTATTCCACTGAATGCAGGAGCAAGGGGGCCGTAAGATAGAGCAGGCTGTGCGGTGCTTAGTAGGCATACCAAATATTGAGGAAGTCTGCCTGCCCCAGCACAACGGTGAGGTGGAAAATTGTTCCTGGCCCGATGTCTCAGGCACCACCGCAACAGAATTGTCACGCCCTAGGAGTGTGTCAGCTGGGAGACCCAGGTTGTGACTGCACCTCCAAACCACCTTGGCTCCCCTTCTTCCTCCAAGGCAAGGGAGTTTTGTCTGCTTTGTTCACAGCCATATCTCCCGGGCCTGGAACAGTGAGCACCTGGCTCACAATAGGTGCTAATAAATAGCTATTCCCTAAAGCCAGGCCTCCCCCAGAGAGAAGAGATCTGCAGGGATCTAGCATATTGTGCAACCAGGGCTGAGGGCTGTGGCCTAGGTCCTCAGCACGGTGCCCAGGGCCCTGGCTCTGTGCTCCCAGCCAGCCTGCTCCAGGGAGGCAATCCCCTCTGTCCGTGGTGTTCCATCTAGGCTGCCCTCCCACAGCTCTGGCCTATCTTAGAGCCCAGGCTCCCTGGTGCACCCTCCACTCCTCATCCTTGGGAGGCACATCGCCACCTTCCTCTCCTCCCCCACCCACCTCCACAGCCCTGATTGCCCAGCCCCCTTGGAACCCACCACCTCCCGAGGACCTTGGTGTCCCTCTGAGGATGATGGAGATCACCCTGGGCAGGACAGGTAGGGAACAGGAGGTGGAAGAGTTTCACTGTCCCAGCCTTGGGCATTAAAGCACACACCATGGCCCTGGAACCCACCACTCCCCAAACTGCAAGGATGCTCCTCCCAGGTGGACCCAGCACTACAGAGTTGGAGAGACTCAGGAACGCTTGGAGAACAGAAAGGGATATGTATCTCCTTTCAAATTAGACAACCTATATAGCACAAACTTCTGCCACAATTCTATTTAGGGTGTTTAGGAGGCAAGTCGGGGTCGGAGGAGGAAAAATACCCCAACCTTCAGAGGTAGACCAACACCCAGACCGCCAGAAAACCAACACCTGAAGTGCAGGCCAGATGCAGGTGTTCTAAGCAAACAGGTGTAAAGGGATTAGCACCTGGGCCCAGTTGACCTGAGAGGGCTTCTTGGGGGTGAGTTTTAAGCAGAATTTAAAAGGAGGTTAAGACAAAACAAAACAAAAAAACTTCCTTGGCTGAAAGCAAAGAAGGTACTAATAGTCTGTAAATTCAGGGACTTTAAAGTGGGTGTCAGGGAGCCAGGTGTCCCAGGCACTCATGTAAACATCTTCCCCCGGGGTAAAGGTCCCAGTGCAGGTCACAGCACCAAGGAAGGAGGAAGAGAGGTGACAGACATCTGTTTCAGTCTAGCTCTAGAAACAACCATCTTGGTGGAAAAATAGTAGAGTAGCAGGAGAAAAAGAATAAATGAGCAACCCTAGTTGAGGGGCGGTGGCTGAGAAAAACCAGAATGGGGACAGAATGCGATGACAGTGCCTGGAAGTGTGGTCCCAGCAGGGGCTGGGGAAGGAAGGAGGGAGGGCAGAGTGCAGCCGGCTCCCACCTGGGCAGCTCCGGAGCGGGGAGGGAGGACGGCAGGCAGCTCCCTTCCAGCAGCCATGCTGGCTAGGCCACCCTCGCGCCTTGACCCTCGCAGGCCTTCGGCCTGTGGAAAGCTGGGGGAAGCTTTACTCAGCGCTCCTCAGGAAACAAGTGTGCTTCTTCTGGGGGACAGATTATCACGCACCAGGAGTACAGAAAACAAAGATAATTATTCTTTCCACTCGAGAACCCTGCACCACCCCGGCTGGGACCCAGGCACGTTGGCAACCAGGTGAGAGAATTCCTGTGCTCTCCTTGGCCTATGTCAACAAAAGCTGTGATTCATAGCTTCCCTGTGGAAACTGAGACTCTCAGACAATCTCTAGATGGAGGAGAGGCCTTCCCCACCCCACCCCCGGCCTCAGCCCCAAGGAGGAAGTAGCTCAGAGAGTAGAGAAGCACCACTCCACGTGCCAAGCTGCCATTCTAGGCTGGTGAGAGCTTCTGCCAAACCGCTGGCTACCTGTGTGCCCCTAAAAGGACACCTGTGTGAAAAGACCATGGCATCTGGCTCTGGCTCTTGTGGGCCCGTCTGCGTAATTAACCGTCTGGGGCTGTTTCCTCACCCACAAATGGAGGCTGAGTGCAGATCATTTCCTCTCTTCCTCTCCCATCTCTCAAAACCACAGCAAGAAGCAGGAGGTCGGCAAGATAGATTTAGCAAATTTTCAGGCTGACTCCTCCCCTGGCAGAGATGGGGAAATAAGATACAGAGATAAGGGGGACAAGGACCCTGGAAGTCTCCTTATCAGTGTGTAGACTCATGGGAGTGTAGGGCACAGCCAACAGATTAACAGGAGAAAGGAAAGAAAAAACCCTCTACTGGATGCAACCAGTGGACTCTTTTGATAAAGGGGTGGGACGGAGGAGGAGTGGCCAGCCCGGGAGGCTCCTGGGATAAGGCAGCCTCAAATATACGATAGATTGGTGGTATGCTTCACCATACACCAATCATTCATAAATTATTTCATGTGCTTCACTTCTGTCTTCCCAACAGGACCAGGAGCTTTTTATGAAAGAAAAATCACATGTATTGTGTTTCTTTCGATTTCCCACAGGACTTGGCACACAGCAGGCACTTCATTAATACTTGCTCGATTGTATCAGAAGGAGAGAGACTCAACAGACGTTTACTCAGCGCTCACATGCCCCAGGCCTTGCAAAAGTAGTTTTCACACAAGAATACTCATCACGGCCCCATTTTGCAGACACAACAAGTTGAGGCTCAGAAAAGTTTCACGACTTTCCCAAGGTCCCGCAACGATGAGTAATTGGCAGGCCTGGGATTCAAACCCTTCTTGCACAGGAGATGGAGAGCTGGCTGGCCTGGAGAGCCACGTTACGTGGGAGGGGGCAAGGCACGGGCACACACGCTCCGGAAAACCATGTGTGACCTACACAGTAAGATGTAGAAGCTTAAGAGAAAAACAAAGGGGCCATCAAAACGGGGTGGGCTCCTACGGAAGATGATTTGCGGAGCAGGATTTTCAAGATCTGGAGGTACAGCTTGATGGGGATGGGGGACAGGGTGCAGTGGCTGAGAAAATGCTCAGAAACAGGAAGCACACTAAGCAACAGGAAACAGTGGGTCGCAGTCACCTGTACTGACACAAGGTGTTTGGACAGGAGGCAGTTGGTCCCAGGCCTAGGAAAGCGGTTTAGAAATGAGGCAGTGTTGTCTGAGTCCCTTGTAAGATGCATGATTAGCACATGACTGAAGGCAATTAACTTGCCTCACATTGGTCTGCTGATCAAGTCGCAACTGGAAAGGAGTTTCCATGGGGTGGGGGGCGGTATGCCAGAGAACCAGCCTGTGGCTCTTACACCATGTCCCGAGGGTGCCGCCTGTGAGCTCAGGGTTGGCGAATGCCCAGGGGATGCCATCAGAAAGCCCTCTCCGTGAGAGTGCCCCGCCCCTCCTGGAGGCCCATAAAAGCCCGGGTCCGGGGCTCCCCACCACCTCCCTCCTCCACCCCCTGCACGAGCCTACCTCAGGTGCTGCTCTTGCCGGCCTTCCTTGCCACCATGTCTCGGCAGGCCACCGTCACCTTCCAGACCGGCAGCCGCAGGGGCTTCAGCACTGCCTCGGCCACCACCCCAGCAGCCGGTCGCTCCCGCTTCAGCTCCGTCTCTGTGGCCCGCTCCACCGGGGGGAGCGGGGGGCCGGGAAGGATCGGCAGTACTGGGGTCGGCTTCGGAAGCCGCAGCCTCTATAACCTGGGGGGGCCCAAGCGGGTCTCCATTAGTGGGTGTGGCAGCAGCTTCCGAGGTGGCTTTGGCGGCCGGGCTAGCAACGGGTTTGGAGTCAACAGTGGATTTGGCTATGGGGTTGGAATTGGAGGGGGCTTTGGTGGCCCTGGCTTCCCTGTCTGCCCACCTGGAGGCATCCAAGAGGTCACCGTCAACCAGAGTCTCCTGGCTCCCCTCAACCTGCAAATCGACCCCACCATCCAGCGGGTGAGGACCGAGGAGCGCGAGCAGATCAAGACCCTCAACAACAAGTTCGCCTCCTTCATCGACAAGGTGAGACAAGAGCTTCATCTGTTCCCTTGAGTCTGGGATTGAACAAACTGTTGGAAAGGCCCCAGCCCAGGGAGGAGAGCAATAAAGCAATGGCCTCCCCCTGTGGGGAAGCCACCCGTGGGGCCCAGGCATGTTCCAGGTGGGCCAGCTTGCCCACAGGACCTTGTGGCAATTGCCCCTTTTGGAGCCCTGTGGGCTGGTTCTGAGTCCACACCGAGGGCAGAGTAAGCCGATTCTCTACAGGAGGACAGTTGCCACTGAGCGAGCTGCCCTCACCCATGCAAGTGGTGTTGAGAAACTCAACCCAGACACGGAGGCCTCCCACAGACACCCCTGGGCCCCAAAGCCTAAGGGAACTTTGGGGTAGCTTCATGATGTTTCTCCTTTGGGGTTGGCACTGTCAGTTACATAGTTACCAGATGGATGTCAGGTGAAAAAATATCCTTTTCTTCCCTCCTTTACTAACAGAAGTATCTGACTCTGCCTCCTCAGCTTCTCGAGATTCTATTCTCTCTTCTCCCCCGCAGGTGCGGTTCCTGGAGCAGCAGAACAAGGTCCTGGAGACCAAGTGGAGCCTCCTGCAGGAGCAGGGCACCAGGTCCGTGAGGCAGAGCCTGGAGCCCCTCTTTGACACCTACATCAGTGACCTCCGACGGCAGCTGGAGGGCATCACCAACGAGAGGGGCAGGCTCGAGGCTGAGCTGAGGAACATGCAGGATACCGTGGAAGATCTCAAAGTCAGGTAAGTGGGTCACAGCTTCTGGCCACACATAGCCATCCCAGGCCTCCTTTGTTTGAGGACCAGAGAGGTACAAAGGAGCAGATGCCAGTGTCAGCAAGGAGCTTTGGGACTGCCAGTCATTATCGTATAAGGTGAAGGCAGTATGGTGTAGGGTAATACAGGGACCTTCATCTCATGCATCACTGTTAACAAGGAGCCTATTCTTATGTCTACATGGCCACAAAGGGAGACCAGCATCATCTAACAAAACACTGTTACTCATTCGGAAAAGCATAATATTATTTCACAGTCTGCATATTATTTAATTCCACTGGACATGGGCTCGATTATTGAGATGACTTGCGTTTCCAAGAAGGCCTTAGCTTGGAAGTGAAGAGAGGTAGGAAGGAAGAGTTTAAGCAAGGCAATCCCATCTTCCTCGTGGAGGCAAATCTTGACCGCACATCATTCGGACTGTAGTGGGTAAGGTAGCCAGTGGAAAGGGACGGCCCTAGCTAACCCCTTAGCTGGCTTCTGAGTTTGAGCTACACCTAGATACAAAAAAAGACACTTCTTCTCACCCTGAAGGTTCAAGAAAAATATATCAAAATACACCTGGAACTGTGTCCCGAACAGATAAAGTTTACCCCACAGTTTCAGCAGGCACTTGAGGCAGCAAATGTTTTTAAAGATTAAAATTGTGCATTCACAGAAAGATGCAGTGGCATAAGTATATATTTCTATTTCCTTAAGTTCCATGCTCACCTTCTACTCTTACAAAAGTTTAAAAAAAAAAAAAAAACCTGGCAGAAACAATTATCCCTCTTTTATAGAGGGAGAAATACAGGCTAAGTGAATCATCAAAGTCACACACAGGTCAGCGGAAGAGCGGGGAAGGATTTGAGGTCTCTTCCCTGCTGCTGCACCAGGCTGGGAAGAGTGCAGTGGAGCACACTCCTCCTGTCCTCACAGGTACGAAGACGAAATTAACAAGCGCACAGCTGCTGAGAATGAGTTTGTGGCCCTGAAAAAGGTGAGTGGAAATGTCTCTCAAAGGAGAATATTTAAAACTGAATCTTGGAGTGTGGGGTGGCCTTGCCCGTGGGCCACCCAAGAAATGTCACATCAACCTGGAGAACATCTGGAGAGCTCAAACCTGCCAAAATGCTCCCTCCGTGTTTATGGCCCCGCTGGCCCTGCTTGGGTTTCTGCTGGTCCAGGGAACTTAAGCCCCCAGTTCTCAGTCCTCATCCATCCCCACACCCAAATCCCCCAGACCCAGAGTTTTCTAAAATCCAAACTAAAAGTCCAGGGAGAAATCTGCTTGGCTTCTTTTGGATTCACTGCTTGGGGCTACGATCTCAGAGGAGCAACTTGTACTGTCGTTCCAGGACGTGGATGGTGCCTACATGAACAAGGTGGAGCTGGAGGCCAAGGTCAAATCTCTGGAAGACGAGCTCAACTTTCACCGTTTGGTCTTTGAGGCGGTAAGAGTCTGCGAGTGTCCTTGCTCCTCCTAGATCTGGGGTCTGGACAGGAAAGGCTGCTGCAGTGCCGTCCACTCAGTGCCTCCACCCAGCATCTGGCCGGGTACGCCAAGCGGGGCCTTAGAGAGTAGGGGGCATCAGGGAGAACTGCTTGGAACCTTGTCACACTAAACTACCCCAGCTCTGAGGCTTCTCCCCCCACCCCATGGCGGGACAACCCCCCGGCAAGGAGAGGGTGCCAATTCCCAAATTCTAGGGCACTGGGTAACATTCCCAAGGAATCAAGACATAACTGCTCCCTTCCCTTTTAACAAAAGGCCAGCTTCCCCTCAGCTCATTGGTCACAGTCTGTCCTAGATCTGGTCAGGGGCTCCTTGCCCTTGGAAGATGCTTCATCCCGGGCGCTACCCCTCTGAAGGCAGAAACCTGGGTCTGTGGAGAGGGAGAGAGGTAGGAAGTGATGAAGTCACACCATGCAGGGACAGCAGGGTCCTAAACATCACCCGACCCTGAAGAAACCTTTTATGCTGACATATTGAGCAAACATGTGTCACATTCACATCTATGTCATTTGAACTCAGAGGACACTTACCCACCCTGTACCCAGGGAAAGCACACAGATGGGAACCCTGAAAAGTGTTCAATGACCCAGAAACTTCCTGGGATGGAATGGGTCCTCTAAGTGGCTGGGAGTGCCCAGGGAACAGCTGGAAGGATCTGCCAGGGATGCCAAAGAAGGGATTCCTGACCTGGATGGGTAGCCAACCACAGGATTCAAGATCCCTCCTTTTTATGCCTCGGTGACGCTGAGTTTGCTGCCCTGCAGGAGCTGTCCCAGATGCAGACCCAGGTCAGCGACACATCCGTGGTGCTGTCCATGGACAACAACCGCAACCTGGACCTGGACAGCATCATCGCCGAGGTCAAAGCGCAGTACGAGGACATCGCCAACCGCAGCCGGGCTGAGGCTGAGTCCTGGTACCAGACCAAGGTGAGTGTGGGCACCTCCGATGGGTTCCAGGGTTAGTGTTTTCTGAGGCTCCGTATCATCACTTAACTCTGAGCTACAAGCCTCAGGAAATGGGTGAGCACTTCCATTTCTTTCAACTTGGCAGGAGCATCTTTGGTGCTATGAAAATGTAGCTTGAAACCTAACCATACACACTAACATGCGGTCAGGGCAACGTTGAGTGTTCAGGACATCCAGGGCCCCACATTGCTCGAGATCTCAGTGGGGGCAGGGTGAGTCCCCAAAACAACGAAGAAAAGTTGTAAAGCAGTTTCTGAAAGCCCTATTTATTCCGTACATATTTTCTGAGCTCCTACTATATGCCAAGAAGGATTGCAGGGTTGTAAAGAATAAACTACAAACAGAGAACCCGAGGCCCAGGAGGCCATAAAGTGAATGGAAAATCATGGAAGGGAAAAAACAACATTACTAAAAAGCTCCCAGGAAGAGGTGGGCTTCTAGTCCAGCTGGGAAGCAGTGAGGGACCAAAGATTGCTGAGGAGCAGGGACATGCGTAAGGTGGAGCAAGCAGCTGGAAGGCAGGGACAAGCGCTTTGTTGAGCCAGAGAGTCCGAGTCAGGAAGAGGAAGGTGGGGATAACCCTGAAGAGCTACTGCCCAGAGGCTCAGATGGCCACAAGGAGGGTGGCTTTGGAGGGGTAGAGTCGACCCAGGAAATCAGCTCCCCACCGAGTCCAGACCCCTCATGGGCAGCTGCTCGTGGACAAGCCGGCGCCTGTCCCTGGCCCTGCTCTGGGCACTGCCCTTCCGGTCAGCAGTGAGGTGGGGAGGAAGGCAGGCAGGGTCGGGGACAGGGGGCCACAGTGCAATGGCAGCCCTGTGACAGTGAGAGGATGTGGGGTGCACTTAACGCCAAGGTGAAGTGGTTGAAATGTACAGCGAACGATTCCTGGTGTTGTTGGGTTGTTCCTTTTAATCATGTGTGTCTAGAAAGAGGAAGCTGAGCTATTCAGCACTTTCAAAACCTGGCAGATCTTGCCTCGGGCAGGAGCTCTTCTGTGGGGGAAAGGTGTGGGTTTCACTGCAGTCTGCTGGAGCAGAGAGGGTGTAATTATTTCTCCTAAATGAGTGTGTCCTAGATCTGCACCATTAGACTGAGAGCTACCTGAGCTCGAGGATGCTTTTCCAGAGTCTCCACGCGTGCTGCCTACGGCCTCTGCACCACCCAACGCTGTTCCCTGCGTCTCCTCCCCGTTTCCCGGCACTGCTGTTGGGAGGGCTGACAAAATTCATGGGCACAGTTGGTCTGGACGCATGCCCCACGACCAGCAACTCCCCAGGGACAGTGACCAAGTCACCGCCTCATTCCCAGAACACAACATTCCTTCCTCACCCAGGGTTTTCACACAGGCTGTTTCCTTTGTCTGGAATGTTCTCCCCCAAATCTGGTCACTTAGGTCCCTCCTTCCCATTCTTTAGACCACAGCTGGAGCATCTCCATCTCTGGAGAGACTTCCCTGACCACCACCTCCCACTTCCAAATCTAGGTCAGATTCTTTTACTGCACTTTCCCAGGACCCTGGTCATTCCCTAAGGGGCACTTATCTCCGTTTGGAACTGTAAATGTGATAATACGCTGATTTGATTAAGGTCTATCTCTCTCAATAAACTGTAAGCTTCGGGGGATTGAGTGAATGAATGTGCCTGCTTGTGGCACCAAGGGCCAGGCTGTGCACGCGACGAGTGCCCAGGCCAGGTATTTGGGTGACTGAATCTGCTCTGGTTCTCTCAGTACGAGGAGCTGCAGGTCACCGCAGGCAGGCACGGCGATGACCTCCGCAACACCAAACAAGAGATCTCTGAGATGAACCGCATGATCCAGAGGCTGAGAGCTGAGATCGACAGTGTCAAGAAGCAGGTAGAGTTTTGGCAGGGCCAAGAGCTCCTTAAATGCTCATTTCTCCTGGGTCATTCTGCCGTCTTACGTCTCCTACCCAAGAAGCAGCATACCTCCAGGGGCTGTCAGCAGGACTCACGGCTTCCTCCTTTCCTCGCAGTGCTCCAGCCTGCAAACGGCCATCGCCGACGCAGAGCAGCGTGGAGAACTGGCCCTCAAGGATGCACGGGCCAAGCTGGTGGACCTTGAGGAGGCCCTGCAGAAGGCCAAGCAGGACATGGCCCGGCTGCTGCGCGAGTACCAGGAGCTCATGAACGTGAAGCTGGCCCTGGACGTGGAGATCGCCACCTACCGCAAGCTGCTGGAGGGCGAGGAGAGCAGGTGGGGGCAGATGCACCAACTCCGTCCTCAAAGCCAGTTGAGCTGCCCACCCCTCCGCCTGGCTGCCTGGGAATTCCTAGGGGCTCAGGATGCTGCAGCTCCTCCTCTTTTGGAAAAGGGAGCAAAATGCAGATGCAGTTGGGCTCTGACAAAGAATATGGGTACAATTTCCTTCCAGGCTAGTAAATCACTGGAGGTGCAACTACGTTTAGTGCCCCGTGGAAATCCAGGACCTGGTTAGGTCTAAGTAATCAAATTCAATCAAAAGAGAAATTGGTTACATGGCAGGTCTCAAAATGTGGTACGAAAGGCCCTGCACTGAGAATAAACTGTCCTAGTATTGAGGCTTACAGGTATGCCGCTAACTACCTACGTTACCCTGGGGAAGTCAGTTTCCCTTCTCTGGCCCTCGATTTCTTCAATGAGAGAACGAAGAGGCCAGATTCCTTGATCTCCAAAGTTCAGTGGGAGCTTTGTGCTCTGCCACTTACCAGCCGTGTAACCAAGGGCAAATTACTTACCCTCCCATGCCTCGGTGTTCTAACCTATCAAATGGGATAACCGTAATTCGAAACTCATGTATTTTTAGAAGGGTTAAAATAAGGGAATATTCACAAAGCTCTTAGAACAATGCATAATACACAGTGTTCATAAATGTCAGCTGTCATTCAGTTTAGTGGCTTTGGAATCAGATAAATCTAGCTTCAAATCCAGCTTTATGACCATGATCAAGTCAGTTAACTTCTCTGAGCTTCAGTTTCTCCCTCTGTGAAATTGAGATATTCCCTGCCTAATGGGGTGGCTGAGAGAAGTAAGTGGTATAATATGGTAACAGGTACTCAATAAATGTCAGCTCTTGTTAAGATTCTAACTAAGTGCGTGCTTATGAATGAATGCCAGTTCTGTCCTCTACATGCTAAAGCCAAGTTGCTCTGGTTGCTAACAAAATAACAGACTGATTATTGCTATTGTTACTCTCATGACTCAGACTCCCCTCCACACCTGCAATAACCTCCGTGCTGGCCCAGTGCACGACAATAGTCCCTTGTTGAGAGACAGACCTTTTTGTTATAGGACAGGTTCTGCCTTTCCAATTCACACTGGTATAATAAGACTTTTAATTTCCTTAAGGTGTCTAACTAGTTTAAACCAAAAATATGTTTCTGAGATTACAGGTTTTGCACCTATGAACCTCAAATTCCACATTATATCATTCATTAGAGTATTATTTTTAATGCTAGTAATACTTAAATAAATTCATTCTACATTACTTCTGCAATAAAAATAACAAAGAGTTTTGAAATGCATTTAAAATAATTGCAGAAATGTCATTGCAAATGTATACAAGTTGCCGGACACAGTAGTAACCCTCCTTCTCCCCCCTCTTTCCAATCAGGCTGAGTGGAGAGGGAGTTTCTCCAGTTAACATCTGTGAGTATGACTTCCTTCTTCTGTCCTTTGGGGTGTGTGTGGTTGGGAGATGGGAGGGGATGGGCTTGCAGGAGGGTGAGGACACAAGGCATTAGAGGGAGTTCCCCAGACATGGTGCATTTTGAGAAGGTTGGAGGTTTTGAGTACATTAAAAAGAAAGCCCTATTAGGAGAGGGTCTTTAATGTCACAATTCTTTTCTCTTGGAGAGTGAGGGTGCCACAGAAAGGGTGATGGGAGGTTTGTTATCATTGTTCTGCTTGGGTCTCAAAGACCCCAGCCACACCTCCCACTTCCCAGGAGTCCAAGCCTTTCTTGCTGGGGATGCAAGTCTAACTAGGAAATGAACATTTGATGTGGACAGGATTTATGAAAACTCCTGGTCTGCCTTGGGCCTTTGGAGGAAGCCTGCATGCCGGGCGCAAGGGCATTGCCACCTAGGTGACTGCTCCCCAGAACAGTTTGAGAAGAAGCCCCACTGCTTGGCTCAACTTCCCTCTGCAGAGCCCAAAGTAGGGTACCAGAATGTTTAAGGTGAAGAGTGGTTATAAGTTAGGAGAAGAACAGATTGGGAGAAGAAAGGGGGCAGAGTTGACTGGGTGCATCTGTCACTGGGTCCATCAGAACATTTCAGCCCCACTCTGGGATTCCCAGGGCCTAGGCTGGAGGATGTCAAGAGAAGAGCACATGCACCTGCACGAGCTTCCAGAAGGAAGGGAGAGTCCAGAGCCGGGCCCAGAGAGGGAGACGGGCTGGCAGAGCAGCAGGGGATAGCACGGCAGAACCACAGGGAAGGCAGGGGGACGGGAGCAGCTTCCCAGAGCGGGGAGAGGTCTCCAGCAGGTTCTGGAGGGGAAGAGAGGCACTGAGTATGAGTAGTGGGGGGAGCAGGAGGCCATCCGGCCTGGGGAATGCCGGCTACAGCTCAAGACCACAGGCTGAGGCGCACAGCATGGTCTCACTAAGCAGGGGAAATTGCAAGGAGGCAAACAGCTGTCTGACAGGACCCCTCCCCGCTCCGAGGGCTCCAGGGCACAGGCCCTGACACCTCAGCTGTCTTCTCTCCTGCCCCTGACTCTGACCACATCTCCCCTTTTCCGGCAGCTGTGGTCACCTCCACCGTTTCCAGTGGCTACGGCGGTGGCAGCGGCGTTGGAGGTGGAAGCCTGGGAGTCGGTGGGGGCAGCGGCTACTCCTTCACCACCAGCGGCGGGCACAGCCTGGGTGCAGGCCTGGGGGGCTCTGGCTTCAGTGCCAGCAGCAACCGGGCCCCGGGGGGCAGTGGCTCTAGTGTCAAGTTTGTCTCCACTACGTCCTCCAGCCGGAAGAGCTACAAACACTAAGTGCAGCTGCCCAGCCCCCTCTGCCCCGTCTCGAGGCTTATTTGTATTCACACCTGGACACCTGGGACCCTCTTCTTTGCTCCCCTCCCTACAGCGCACCTGTGCTGCTGGGAAGCCTGGCGTCCTGGTGACACCCCCTTCCGTGGACTGAGCCAGCCTCTGCCCTCCCAACAGCGCCGGGCTGTTCGCAGCACCTCTCTGTGCTGCACATGCAAAACCAAAGCCTGCTCTCTCCCTAGGCTCGTACTCGGCCTGTCTTGCAAGGCCCAGGAGTCTCCTCGGCTCCACCTCCCTGCCTCCCTCCCCCGCCCCCAGATGCAGAGATGGGGGAGTCTGTGTCTCCAGAGCCACCTCAGTGGTGTCTCTCACCCCATCTGCCTCACGGTGCTTATAGGCTGCCTCCTCGGGGTGAGTGTTCCCTCTGTCACCGCCCTGGAATTTGTGTATTAAAGGTGTGTGTCATGTGTTTGGCGTCAGGCACTCTGTTTAGAACGGCGACTGAATGGCGACTGGCAGCCAAGCCCAAAGTGATTCTCCTCCTCCCCCAGGTGTGCCCCTTGCTCGGGCTCCACACAGGCAGGTGCAGAGGATCCGCCCTTGCCCACTTCCCTCTGAGCTGAGAAGGCTGGCTGGGAAGACGGCAGGGCGGGCCCCCCAGACTTCCTCCCCTTCTCCTTGGCTGCCTTGTTTGGGAAACCCAAGGCCCTGGCAGAAGCCCTGCGCAGCCTCCCTGCTCCCTGTGTCATGCAGGGCGGTGCTGCCCCTCCTGGAACCAGACTGTGCTCCGAAACACGGCCAACACTGAGTCGGGTGGGTGGCCCAGGACTGCTCGCAAAGGGGCTGATTGTTCCCTGACAGCTTCAAACTTGCAGAGAAATAACAGGCCATGGACAGGAGTTAAAAGCCGGCCCTGAGGGCAAGGCTCTCGCCAAGGAGCAGCGCCATTTAGCCCATAATTGCAGGCAGCAGTGAGACATCCAGGAAGCTCCCACATTCCGTTTATGAGTTTATGAGGCTCCTGGACCCCTCCCCTCAGGCCTGGGCTGGGGCGCAGCCCGGTAGGCTCAGCCAGAGTGGGGCGGTCAGGACCGATGCGAGCTGCCAGCCGGGGTTCTGAAAACCCCTGGTCCCGAGTGAAGGAGCAGGGAGGGAAACGGAGGCCATGAGTTAGAAGGAAGGAAGATGAGTGTGAAGCCAGGGGCTAGAGTTTGGAATGGCTGAGAGGGGAGGATGGTGGGAAGGAGAGAAATGACACTGAGAGCAATCGTTTAACCCCCTGGTATGGGGGAGCGAAGGGGTGCAAGTGCAGCCCCAGGGATGAGAGCAGTGGAGGAAAATCCTGGAGCTTCCTCCCCTAGACAAGCTTCCCGTGCTCTCTGAGTCTGATGTCCTCCTCTGCGTGCCGTGCAGTGATTCGGGCATGTGACCACTGCATTCTAACATTGGCCCCAGCATCCATTACCGATGTGGCCTCAGCCAGTGCCTAACCACACTGTGCCTCAACTGCTTCACGTGTAAAACAAGAGCAAGAATAGCTACCCCCGTTGTGCTGTTCATCACTAAAGGGGAAGACAGCTGTAAAGCAGCTATGCAGAGTAGCGACTCAAAAAATGTTCACAATTGTTATTATTTTAATCATCCACTCTCACAAAGTTCTTATGAGAATCAAATGAGATAATGCTTGCAGCCGACCTGATGCGTGGTAAGGCACAGACTGAAACGTCAATAAATGGATTTTTTTTTTTTTATCATGCATGACCAGGATGGGAAGGGCACAGTCAAGCACTTGGCTTCAGAGCCCAAGACCTGGGAGCAGAGAAGGGAGCTGGGACGGGAAGCAGCGGGAGTGTCCACAGCACGGCTGAGAGCCTGGGCGGGTGGGGGGCTCAGGAACTGAGGCCTGCCCCAGGCCCCAGTCCCCAGGCCTGGCCCTGCCCTGGGGCAGGGTGTTCCCATGGTGATCAGTGGGACAGGAAGATAGGCTGTGACCAGACAGGCCATTGAGATGAACTCAGCAGAGTGGGGGGTCTTTGATCTTCTCCAGCCAAGCCCAGTTATTGAAAAGGATAAAAGTCAAGGAGAATTTGGGGAACCTAGACTTTGAAGACTCCTCATCCCTTTGGCACTTTCGCTCCTCTGACCCTCTGGCACCAGCTCCCACTATGACCCAAGAATCCTCTGTCACCGTCAAGTCAGAGGCACTCGGAACTTCAGTGCTTCCTTGGCCAGTCTCCTCCCAGCCTGCCGGCCCAGCTTCAGCCCTGTGTCCATGTTCCTGGGTGGGAATTGCTGCTAGGGTGGCTTCAGGGATGGATTCAGGACGAGGAGCCTCCACAGCCTTGGGGGCAGCAAGAGAATCTTCATCAGTGGGGGCTGCCGCTCCAGCCAGGCTGGCTTTGGGGGTGCTGGCTACAGGCTGGGTGTCGGGATCATAGGGTACAGGGTGGGGAGAGCCAGCAGTGGGTATGGCTTTGGAGATAGGATGGTGCCTGGAGCTGGGAGCATCCATGAGGTCACCGTCAACCAAAGCCTCCTGACGTCCCTCCATCTGGAGATCGACCCCTGTCTCCAGTGGGTATGGAAGGAGGAGAAGGAGTGACCAAGAGTCTCAACAACAAGTTCGCCTCCTTCATCCACAAGGCGAGTGGCAGGTGGGGTCCCCAGCAGGGAAGCAGCTGCTGCCCAGGGATCCCTGCTTTCTGTGCTGTTCTGAGCTGGGCAGTCGGCTGACCCGGAGGAGGAGGGGGTGGTTTCCTACCTTGTTGAGGTGGGAGCAGAAAAATTCCCATCTCTACACTCAAGAGCTCCCTGACCCCTGCAAGGACATTGCTGTTCTGATGGGTAGTGGCCATGCATTTGGCTTACAGTTAGACAGTTAAAGCGGATCCGTTTGGAAAGAAGGAGATAAAGGAATGAAGGATAACAAGTTCCGTTCATGGAAGTGGGCTGGGGCCACTTTTTCTTGCCCAGTTTAATCAGGACGCGTGTCTTCCTATGGCGGTAGGTGTACGTCTGGGAAGCTGAGTAGGTGGCAAGGGTGCACTTGGAGCATTTAGCCCTTTTCTTGCAGCAAGAGGAAAACTGGGAGGTTGGCCTGAGTCCTCCCTGCTGCACGGCCTGGCGTCCTAGGGGTTTCCCAGCCCTGGGAGAGAGCCCCTCCGTGACATTGTTCTGTGTGGCACCTCTAGCATCGCACAGCGAAGCTGGTTGGTTTTGCCTGTGAAGAACCAATTCAAGGATCATTCAGGCTCCATGTCTGGGGCCTGGGAGAAAGAGTGCTAAACTAACAGGCAGCCAGCCTGGGTTCCAATCTGGTCTCCACCCCTGGGACAGTCACCAAACTTCTCAGGACTCGGGTGGGTTGGACAGATGGACTCGAGGGTCCCTTTGCAGGCCTAACAGCCTATAGAATGCCTCATCACATGGACCAGATCGCTGAATGTGTAGACCTAACCAAAGGCACTGCTGAGGCTCTGGTTCCTAAACTTTATCACCCCATGTCACCCCACCTGGTCTGGTATTGGCACCAGCAGAGGTGAGATTTCCAGGTACCTGGCTGTGACAGGCACAGCAAGGGCTCCACTTTTCCCCACTTCATCTGCAGGGGATGTGGGGAATGAGGACACGTGACTGGGAGGGGGGCACTTGGAGCCAGGACTCCCCTGCTTCCTCTGACAAGGGGGGAGCTACAGAGGAAAGGATGCGATTGTTAAAGACTCTGGGCAGTCAGGGCTCCTTCGTGGCCTGAGGCTGGGTGTACTCTAGGTACTCCCGGAGGAGGGGCTTTGTTTAAGGCGGAAGGTTATGTGTATTTCCCAAGGCTGCCCCTCAGGCTGAGGAGAGAGGGGGGTGATTCCAGAAACCTAAATTAGCTCCACAAGCCCACAGGGACTGAGAGAGCAGAGTGAGGGAGGGGCTTGCCCAAGGCCCCACAGCTGGTGAGGACACAGCAGGACTGTGCCCAGGTCTCCTCAATGCAACTCCAGCACTCCCAGAGTGTGTGGGCAACTGAGTCCACATTCTAGATCTAGAGAAACCACATCAGAAAGAAAATGGGCAGACTGAACTTCCTGCCAAGAGCCTCCTGTCCATTTAATGGGAATCAAAACCTCCCCCAGTAACACGCTGGTCACTAAATATAATGCTCAAATGCTCACGCCAGTAGATATATTTCTTGTTTTTATTGTTCCTAATTCTCATTTGTCTTGTTCTAATTTATTTCTAATTCTCTTGGTCACACCAAAATTAGTAACTTGACAATGAATTTTGGTTACTGTTTGTGTAATACAGCACAAGTTCAGGTTTTAGAGTTGTGAGGTCCAACGGGGTAGCCAGTGGCCACATTGGACTATTTAAATTTAAATTAATTAAAATTAAATAAAATTAAAAATTCAGCTCCTCTGTCACACTAGCCACATTTCAAATGTTCAGTTGCTACATGTCACTAATGGGTCCCGTAACCAATGCAGATATAGAGCATTTCCATCTTCACAGAAAGTTCTGTGACACAGCTCTGTGGAATCTAGAGTCAGTGGCTTTAGGCTCTTACTAGCTGAATGACCTCCCAGGAAAACTATTTAACCTCTCTAACTCCCAGTTCCTTTATAAGGTGGTTGAGAGTATTAATTCAGCATTTGCATGTGAAGTACTTGGCAAGGTGCACGGTGTTAATAAGTGTTAGCTATTTTTATTGTATTTACAATTAGGTATGTGTGTAGTGATACAGACCCAGACAAGAGAAGCAAGTACAGACAGATAATTTATAATATGCAAAAGTATTTATATAATGCAAACACAGAGTAACAGTGTTTCAATCCAAGAAGGCTTCCTGGAAGAGAAGACTAAAGCTTAAGGTTGAAAAGACAGAAGGCATAGGGGAGGGGGAGGGTGGAGACCTGTGGAAGAGTGTGCTCCTGGTCGATGGCCAGGCAAGGTTCCTGTAGTGTCTGAGTGGCCTGTTCAGGGCCAGCTGATGCCACCCTCCAGCAGAGGGACTGTGGGCAGGGAAACACCAAAGACAAGGACAGTTGTATGGAGTTAGGCGAAGAACGGATATTCAGATTTAACAAAACGCCAACTCAAGGAAACAATGAGGAAAACCAGATTGGTTTCCCAGAGAGCATGGGAGAAGGCACAGTACTGAAGTTTCAATGGCAGGAAGAGATTTCCTCAGACACCACTGAACAGGAGAGAGGACATGAAAGCAGGGAGCATTCTGGGTGTGTACAGTGTGTGAGAGGGCTCTGTGGGTTTGAAAGAAGAACAGCTCCCATTTCCCAGATGGGGAAGAGCCCCTGAGAGGTTAGGGACCTGCCCAAGGTCACTCAGCCGGTCGCAGAGGAGCCAAGGTCCAAACCACAGCTGCCCAGCACCCCGGGGGCGTTGGACTTGGTGGTGCTTGGGTGGGCTGGTGGGGAAGGGGTCCCCTGGGAAGAAGTGAAGTTTCCGTCCCAGAGATCATGATTGGGGGCACCTCTGCGTGCCACTGGGGGGAAGGAGGAGGGTTGCTGCCTAGGGGCAAGTTGAAGGATGAGAATCGTGGGGCAGAGGCTCCTGTTAGCCTGAAGACCCTGCCCCTTAGGGCCCAGTTCAGCATGGCTGCAAGGAGCGAGGGAACATGAGGACGCTGTGGGGTCGAGAACTGCTGCCTCTTCCCGAGCTCTCTGTCCCCCGCTCACTGCCTGTGCTGGGGTTGGGGCGAGGCCACAAGAAAAGCAAAAGGAGGAAACAGGCGAGTTCCTTATGGGACCCAAGTACTCTAAGGAGTCAAGCTGTGAGAATAGAAAGCTCAGAAAGAGTGAGGGACGGTCCGTTTTGTTGTTTGAGGTTTGGATTTTGTTTTGACAGGGTGGTGGTTTGGGGGTTGGAGGCATGCGTGTGACAGGAGAACTAGGTGACAGTACGATGTTCTCTGAGTCCGCTCTGCCGCTCCACCAGTGGCTGCGCACTACACCCGCTGCTCTGACCTCACTCCCAGAACCCACTCCAACCCCGGGCACTTCATCCTTCCGCAGGTGTGAGGAGGAAATCAACAGAGGCAGAGCAACAGAGAATGAGGTTGTGGTGCTCAAGCCGGTGAGTGGATGGAGATGTTTCCGGCTGGCTCCCAGGTCCCTTGGGGCAGTGCTGCCTGCCGCTTAGCCAGTGGCCCTGCATACAAGGCCATACTCGATTTGCACAAGTCTTAGGAGCAGGTCTGACTTTAAAAGTGAGAAAACTGAGGCTCAGGGAGGCTAATAATGTTGCCCAGGGTTACTCAGATAATCAGAAGTGAGTCAGGATCCAGGACCCCAGAGTCTGAGCTGCAAATCACAACACCAGCCCCCTCCCCACGTGGAGTGCAGCGTGCAGAGGGGAGGCACAGTGGGCCTGTCCTGAGCCGAGTCCCCAGAACACCGTCAGGCTTGGGAGGACAGGGGTGGGGCGGGGACAGGCATCCACGCCATGGAGTTCTAGGCCTTTCTGTTGGTGGGGCACACAGACCAGGGGTGGGGTTCAGAGCTGGCCCAGGGCTAAGTTGGAGGAGGAAGAAGGGAGCAGCAGCCTGTGACAGAGGGGACCAGGCAGAAGGGTGAGAGGGCGGGAAGCCATGGCGGCTTCTGGAGAGGCTTGGAGAGCCCAGAGGCAGCAGAAGCCCAAGGGCCAGGACAGGATGATCTTCACCATGTGAGGTGACATGGGACACCTTTCCACATGGCACTTGCTGATGAGCAGATGGGCATCCCTGAGAGCCCTGGTCCTCACACGGTTTGTACCTTCCCCCGCCTGACCAAGTTCCACTCCTTGGCCTGGAATAGACAAATGCCCTCGTCCTCAGGAGCTGAGATTCTCCCACCTAACTCACAGGCGGAGGGGGCTGGTTAGCCCAGGAAGGGTGGGACCCAGAGTGACAGCATATTCCGTGCCCAGGACGTGGACGCCATCTACATGAACAAGGTGGAGCTGGAGGCCAAGGTGGACGCCCTGATGGACAAGATGAACTTCCTGAGAACTTCCTGCGAGGCGGTGAGTACCCAGCACCGTGCCAGGAGGGTCAGGGGCAGGGGACCGGGCCACAGCTGGGCACAGGGGCTGCTGGCTCCTTCCCTGATCTTTGCTCTGCTCCTTGTCCCCTACCAAGGGAGAAAAGGAGGTTCCTTGGGGCAGCTGGCAGGTGGGGAGGGGTGAAAACTTCATGCTTGACCACCTGGACCAGGCCTGTTCTGTCGGGCAGGTGAAGGACCAGCTGCCTATCACTGAAGTTTCCATAGAACTTTCTGAGCAGCTTGACTCACCCAGCCCAGCCCAAATTTACTTGCTGCTCTTCCTAGAGCAACTGCAAGATGATGCGATTACACACATCGAGTGGCAGTAGTGAGCCCTCGGGTGCTTCTGGAAGCACACACACAGTTGCCGTGTTCTCCCGAAGACATATTTTGTGCAGCACCAGGATGCTCTTCACAGGGCTGCAGGTACAGCCCTGAGCAAGCACCATGGAGCCCCTAAATTCTCGAAGCTGATGTGATAGGGGGAGACAGGCAATTCAGAGTGATCGAATAACCGTACCATTTCCAGCATGAGGGGGCCAATGAGGAGAAATGACAATACACAGCAATCGCAGGCAGTGGGGAGGTGACATGGGATAAGAGACTTGAAGGAATAGAGGATGTGAGCCAGAAAGACAGTGGGGGGGGGGGTGGGAGGGGACAGTGTTTTGGCCAGGCGTCGGGGGCAGGGGGACCAAGAAGCACAAGTGCCCCAGGTGTGACCCAGGAGTGCCCAGAGGAGGCCCCTGTGGCTGGGGCAATGTGGTGAGGGGGGGATTGGTGGGGGGGGGGTGTAGGGTGGAAGTGCACCTCCAGGAAGACCTGGTAAGGACAGGCGATATGCCCGTGGGTCACATACATTGGGTGCCCAACGGAAGCTGGTCCCGTTGTTCCAGAACCCACAGAGTCAGCTCTGAGTCTTTGGGTAGGCTCAATGACGACCCCACAGCCCACATAGGACACAAAGTCTTCCTTTTCCCTCCTTGTTCTCGTCAACAAGTGTAGTATTGGCTTCTGACTCTGAACTGGCCACAGCCAGCAAGCCTTCAAACCAGGTCAGCAACCAGGAAAAACTCTTTGAGAAAAACCAACTGCTGCACAAAAACAACAAAATAGTAAGTTGTTGAAAAAGGAATTGTATGAACCAGTTGTTAATAAAAGAGAGCGAAGGGATATTTTTACTTAGATTTTTGCTTTGGAACAGTGATTCTGAAACTTTAAAGAGCATCAGAATCGTCTAGGGGTCTCGTTACAACACCGACTCTGGTTCAGTAAGTCTGAGATGGGCCGAAAGGTTTTATTTCAATCAATCTCCAGGTGAGGCTGATGCTGCTGGTCTGAGGCCACATTTTGAGAACCACTGCTTTAGATGATTCTAAAAAGTGATCATTAACAAATTAATTGTGGGTTTACTGTTTCCAAAACCATCTCATATAGACGTCATTTAATCCCCGCAGGAATCATACGAGGCCAGTGTTATGATCCGCCTCTCCAAGGCCAGGGTGCTGTCTAAACTTGCTTGGCAGATCCTAGACTTGACTCTTTCGGTCTGGGGCCCTTTCTGCCATTTCCATTTGCCTTCCCCGAGGAGCAGGGAGGAGCCACGTTGGGAAACAGGATTGGGAAGTGGCTGAGTTTTCTGGCTCCTTCTGACTCAGTTTTCTTTCACAAGATAATTTCTTCATTTGGTGTGAAGGGCTGTATTTTCTCAGAACATGAGACACTGTGGTACTGACAGGTCACAGCAAGGTGCGCTGCCTTGATGAAGGGAGTGGCTTCTGGTGAATTCTGGCAAGAGTTACCTGTGCTGCTTCTCCCCTGTGCAGATGAGCTGATGATAAAGAACAGCTGTAAACTCAGTGACCTGCCCAGTGTCTTTCCCAGACATTAGGACCTAAGCAGGGCACTGCACCCCGACAGTGCAGGCCCGGGGCAGGGCACAGTCTCCCAGCACACACACACGCCTGCTCGGCTCTCTCCTTTAGGCCCAACTACAGGAGCTGGCTCAGAGTCAGGCCCAGGTCTCTGAGACCTCTGTGGTCCTGTCCATGGACAACTGCAACCTGGACCGGGACAGCATCATTGCTGAGGTCAAGGCCCAGTGCGAAGAAGACATAGCCAACCGCAGCCAGTCCTGGTAGCAGACCAAGGTGAGGCAGCAAGGCCAAACCAAGTAGACAAGCACAGAGAACTGTTTCAAAGGCCAACAGGGTGGGAGCCTGTCCTCTGGGACATCCCGGTCTGATGGAGTGGACGAGATCTGAGTTCGGCGGGGGGCTCACCGTCTGTCCTGAGCACTACCTGGCGGAAGAGCGAGATGAAGGTGGGGGGTGGTCAGTCCCTCTGCCGAGAGGAAGACAGACACACCTCCAATGCCCTGCATCAGAGAGACAAGGGACAGCTGGGCAGTGCTAGCCACCAGTGCCAGCAGGGGAAGAGAGAGGGAGGGTGAGGACAGGGAGAATTCAGTGCCGCGTGGGAGACGCTAGAGGAGCCAGACAGGAGGGAGAACTGGCTGGAGCCGAGGAGGTGGGGGCAGGGGCTTGATGTGGGACACAGAATGGGATTTTCCAGGCGAGAGAAACACTCTGAGCTGGGAGTCATTGGGGATGTGACCTGTAGTGCCAAGGAACACAAATAAACACACAGGAGAAGTGATGGGCACTCTGCATGATGCCGAGTTTGGGACGGTGAGATGCATGGCACAGGACCAGGTGGAGGAAGAGGGGAAGGAAGAGCATGGCCTCAGCTGCCCAGCTGTGGGGTGAAACCGGTGGGTCTGGAAACGAGGGGCAGAGCCGAGAGACAATGCAGGCAGGTTTCATGGGCAGGTGGGGCCCAGCGGGGCGTCTCCAAGCAGCATGTTAAACGCCTCTGGGGCCCTGGGAAGCCTCGGCCTTCTCTTCTCTGGCCTGGCTGCCCCTGCCTGCTGCACATGTGGCCACCCGAGGCCTGCTTCTCCCTCCACCCAGTACAAGGAGCTGCGGCGCTCTGCCCGCCAGCTCGGGGACGCCCTCCTCACCCCCAAGATGGAGACCTCCGAGCTGAAACAGGGATGCAGAAGCTGCGCTTGACATTGATAACCTGAAGAAGCAGGTGGGGCCGGGCTCCCAGATGTCATTCAGTCCCTGCCCCTGCCTCTGGGCAGACCTGGGCCTGGGCCCCACCCAGCCCATGCAAGGGAAGCGTCCCAGATGATGGGCCTCCCAAGGGTGTAAATGTGCGTTCACCCAGGAAAGGGACTCTCCTCAGGAGGTGGGAATGGCAAGACCTGGGCTTGCTTTGCTTACCCACCATCTAGAAAGCACGGCTTTGAAAAGGACCTCAGAACATCACGTTCTCCATCCTGCATAAGTCTCAAATGACCCAAGGGGGACAGAGATCAATCTTATTTTTAAAGACAATGAAGCTCCAACCTCCTTTGCTTTCAATCCACCTCAGGGAATTCTTCCCTGTTTTAACCTAAAGCCCAGGCCTTACTGCACTCTCTGTGAAGGGCCACACGTGCCCATCTCCGCCTGGCCAGCCGGGGAGCTGGGAAGTAGACGGGGCACCCTCACACATGTGGGACTTGCCCTCTAATCCCAGGAAGTCAGGGCATGTAATTCACGCCGCCCCCTCCTCTCCTATGAAATGACATCAAGTCCCGACTCTCCCTTTCCTCTGCCTGGCCTCTTTCATCGCCCCCGTAAGCAGGGAAGGAGGACAAGTGGGATTTTTATAGGGCCCACCAGCACTGGCCATTGGCACCTTCGCTTTGCTCTTGGCTACCCTAATTATCCACCTTGCTACTTGGCGCTGCCGATATCCCAAGCTCATAAACCTGATTTGGGGTTTGACCCAGCTCAGCCCTCCATCTCTCTACCAAATAAAAGGGGGGGAAACTGGGCCACAACCGGCTCATTCCTGCCCCCGTCCTTCCCTCCAGGGCCACGTCTCCCTGCCTCTCTCTCCTGCCATGTCGTGCCGCTCCTTCCAGCCGAGCTCCAGATGCGGCAATCGGAGTTTCAGCTCCTACTCGGCCGTCATGCCCCGGATGGTCACCCACTACGCAGTGAGCAAGGGGCCGTGCCGGCCAGCGGGGTCCGGGGGCCTCCGGGCCCTGGGCTGCCTCGGCTCACGGAGCCTGTGCAACGTGGGCTTTGGGAGGCCCCGGGTGGCCTCCAGGTGTGGCCTGCCCAGCTTCGGGTACCGAGTGGGGGCCACCTGTGGGCCTTCTGCCTGCATCACCCCCGTCTCCATCAACGAGAGCCTGCTGGTCCCACTGGAGCTGGAGATCGACCCGACCGTGCAGAGGGTGAAGAGGGACGAGAAGGAGCAGATCAAGTGCCTCAACAACCGTTTTGCATCCTTCATCAACAAGGTAAGGCATGGGCCCGGCGCTCCAGGGCTGCAGGACGGGATCCACTGCAGATCTGTCATCTGGTCCTTTTCTGGCCCGGGGAAGCCACGGTTTGTCCACTGGCCTCTCCCACAGTCCCTGACCACTAATCTTTGGAAGCTGGCTAGGTCAGACTCCACACTGAATGCTTCTGCCCCCAGTCCTTTTATTTTAATTTCAAAATATTAAGGGGGTACAAATGTTTTAAGTTACATGGATCACTTTTATAATGCTTGAGTCCCAGTGGTCCGTTTTTAATATGTCATCTCTCTCTGGCAAAGTCACCAAGGTTGCTGGAGGTCAGACTACAAGAGGAACTTCCAAAGCAATACCGAAAGGAATGACCAGACAGGCAGAAGAATGCCCTTTCTGATGAGGCTTTAGTGATAGAACCATCTTCTGTGTGCCTGGGCTGTGTCAAGACTCTTGGTCCTGAAGCAAGGATGGGCACTCAGACCCCGGAATCTGCCGTCAGTTTAGGCCTGGGATGAGGAAAAAGTGGAGCAGTCAGAGCTAGAGGCACAGGTGACTACCACAAAAGTCTTACATCTGCCAACTCCAGAGCCACTGCTGTGAAAGCCTACAGGGAATGTGGAGGTGCTGCCTTTAGAAGGTGCTGGACTGGCTGGCATCCCTCAGCTGCCTCTGGGCGTGTCCCCACACCCTAGGGGGGCTCTTGGGGTCAGGATCCATGCCAAGGGCTGAGCTGGTATTTCTGGTGACCCTAAGGCTTAGGGGCAAGAGTCCTGGGCCAGAAGTCAGGAGACCTGGGCCCTGGTGTGGGCTCCACTCCTCTTACCCTGGATCCCTGTGCAAGCCACTCGTCTCTCAGCCTCAGGAGCCTGCTGCCCAGTGGTGAGGTAGAAGAGAGATGGCAGGAAAATTGAAGGAGGTAATAAAGGAAAAGTGCTCCACAAAGTACTTGTTTAGCCACATGTACAGTTTCATTTTTAAAGCCTATTAAGTTCTGGCCATAAACTCATTCCAGCGACATGGGCCCGGATCATCAGCAACATCACACCTCCTTCTGTAAGGCCAGGAGCCTCCTGCTGGTGTGGCCATCAACCATAAAAAGGGCAACATTACTCCTGAAATTTTCTTGAGAGAGGATGCACCATGTGGAAAATCCCAGAGCAAAGACTAGAGACCATGTTCCCTTTGTCAATGACGAGCTGGTAACCATGGTCAACTCTCTCAGATTCTCCTAATCTCGGTTTCCAATCCACAAAAAGGGAGGAGGTGGGCTAGCAGCTTCCACATGACTATGACCTGGACTTTATTCAGAGACAGCTGGCAGGATGCAGCAGAGTAGGCGAAAGGAGCTTAGAGTCCTAGCACGAAACCGTTGACCTTACCTTCTCCCCTGAGTGCCTCTGGGCTGCAATAAAAGAAAGACTCGCCTCCCGGTATCACACATTCTTACATCAACATGAAGATTTACAGAGTGCTTTCCCATGCACGGTCCCAAGTAGGAGCTTTGGGGATCAAAGTGAGCCTCGAAGGGATAGGATGGCTTGGTCAAGGTCACAAGGGTAGTGACAGGCAGGCAGGCAGGGCTGGAATGTGGACCTACCCCAGGCCTCTTGGGCAGTACCCTTTCCACTACAACACACAACCTGAGTGGAAGGTCGAGGTCCCCTAAGCTCCACCAGGCAGGGGAGCCACAGAGACACATACCCTCAGGTGCCAGACTGTGTGGAGACTAGGATTTTTGCAAATTCTAGTGCATTGGCAGTGGTGTATTGAGAGAGAGGGCACAAACACATTCCACTGCCTTCTCCAAGTCGTGGTCTTCATGGTCCTCATAGTCCCTGCTGCCTGGTGACATCCCATTCTTGGCTACAGGTCCGGTTCCTGGAGCAGAAGAACAAGCTGCTGGAGACCAAGTGGAACTTCATGCAGCAGCAGAGGTGCTGCCAGAGCAACATGGAGCCCATCTTCGAGAGCTACATCTGCACCCTTCGGCGGCAGCTGGACTGCGTGTCTGGGGAGCACGTGAGGCTAGAGTCGGAGCTCTGCAGCCTCCAGAACGTGCTGGAGGGCTACAAGAAGAAGTGAGTTGGCTCTGCTTTCACCCCACCAGGGAACTCGGGGCAAGCTACAGATTCCATAGCTTGGTTCATTGGGCGGCAGAACAATCAAGTGGGATGATGCAGGCAGAGCATCCCATTTGGCACACGGGAGCTCAGAAATCGTGCATTGTCTTCATCTGCCTTCCCACTTCCCTGCCTAAATAGGCTCTCGTTATTGCTCTCCTGCCATTCTCACATTTTCACCTGCGGTTTCTGGAGCTCCAGGTCCCTGCTCCAAACCACCTGCTCTGCCTTCTCTTCCATCAGTCCCCTTGCAGATGCTGAAGTATTGACACTTCCTATTCCCCAAACAGACCACCTTGTTCCCCAGGCCTCTTCCCTGAAAGCATTTGCTCCTGCTGTTCCTTCTGCCTGATAAGCCCCCTCTCAGCACCCCTCCCACCACATCTAGGCCGACAGCCCACATTTTTCTCTCACCCCCTGTCTCTGGCTTGCTGGAAATCCCAGGCTGGAGATCACCTCCCTCCTCATTATCAGAGCTCTAGCTCCCCGTGTCACTTCCAAGTTCTTTGTGGTTCCTGTTTTCTATCTTGCAAATTTGTCCTCCCTGAGAGCAAGCTCTAGAGTCTGAGTCACAGCTTGGAGTAGGTGGTTGATAAGCATATGGTAATTAAGAGCCTGCTGGCCAGGAGAGCCCATGCTGGCAGGAAGCTGAGGCCCAGATACATTGGCTTACTGGGCCCTGGGCCCAGTGCCCCGTGGGAGTGCACGTGGGTGGGGAGGGTTGGACAGACATCTTTCCATTAAGGAGAAAAGTTTAAATATATGAGAGCAA
Source organism: Eulemur rufifrons (assembly GCF_041146395.1). Lineage (NCBI taxonomy): Eukaryota > Metazoa > Chordata > Mammalia > Primates > Lemuridae > Eulemur > Eulemur rufifrons. The sequence continues at coordinate 40,961,493 of NC_090998.1, read as the reverse complement.
CAGGTCATAAGGGATGTGGGTCAGTGGACTGGAGCCCCACCGGGGGCACCCATGCTGCAGGTGTCGACCATGTGCCTACTTGGTTCCAGACGCTGTGCTGGGAAGTGCGGGTGCTATAGAGAGGGAAGAGGCTGGCTCCTGCCCTCAAGATGCCCCCGTCCAGTATGCACAGACCCCCTGGGCATACACACCAGCAGATGCAACAGGGCACAGGGCAGAAGGGGAGAGGAATCCCAATGGAAGGAGGGAGCAGAAGGAGACCAGGAAGGCTTCTTGGAGGAGGTGCCATCTTTTCTGGGCCTTGAAGGATAACTAACTTTCATTCCAATGGCTTCTTATAAAAGGGGAGTCCAGAGTAGACCCTAGAAGTGGGGATGGGGCAGGAGCAAGTGACAAGGAAGGGCCAGAGCAAGCCAGGTGAGGGGACAACTCTAGCAGACTGTGACAGGTGAAATGTGGGGAGGCTGTGGGAGGAGTGGAGGCCGGCCTCTCGCAGGAACAGCGCCCTTCCTGAGGGGTAAATAGCAAGGTAAATCCCAGACACGTGATTTGCAGCTCCAGAAGAGAACTTGAGCTTTTAAAAGTGGAACAATAGAAGAAGGATGAGGTCAAATTTGCATTTTACAATAACAATAGTGGCAAACACACAGTTCTGACCCTGTGCCAGGCACTGTCCTAGTAACACATGTGATAGATTAACCCACAGCAGCCTGCAAGGCAGGACAGTGTGACCCTCACTTTGCAGATGATGGAACTGTAGAAGATGAGACTCAGAGAGGCCAAGGCACTTAACCAGCTGGTCCACAACCAGCACGTGGCAGAGCCGGGACTCAGACCCAGGCCGTGGGCTACAGCACCCAGTGTCAGGGCCGAGGCAGAGTTCTGCTGGAAAAAGGAGACGCTCTTAGTGGATCCATGTTGCTCACCCCCCTCAGTCATTCTGGCCAGACTGAAGCCCTGCTGATTCCCTCTGCCCCTGGGGGGCAGTGAGTGGGCCGAGGAGCCCCAAGGTGCTTGGGGGAAACAGTCGGCTGTCTCTGTGTGTTTCGTGAAGTGGTAATTGCTACCTCAGAACTGAACGGCAGGCAGGGGCCAGGCTCAGAGCCCTCCCAGCGAGGAGGGCCGCGGGGCCCACTGGGAGTGTCCGTGACTCAGAAAGGACAGCCGTGCGTGCAGCACAGCCTTTCCCACCTCCTAAAGGAGGCAGCTGGGTGAAGTGGGCTTCCTCAGCAGCGAGGGTGAAGGGGGTCTCACGGAGGACTTCCCCGAGGATGGCTCATCACAGGTACAGGCTCCTAGGGAGTGGAGAGGGATAAACTTAAAAAGGATCTGCAAGGCGCCATGGTAACAGTCATCTACCTGGAGTGGGTGGAGGAGCGAGAGGTGACCAGAGACAGGGCTGGACCTGGTGACTCCCCAGGGTGCTCAATGACAGGCAGAGTCACCCAAAAGGCCTGACACCAAGGCCTCTTCCAAAGTCCATGTCCGACTACTGTGTTTTTTCCTGCCCGTTCCATCAGATATGAAGAGGAGCTCTCCCTGCGTCCCTGTGTCGAGAACGACTTTGTTGCCTTGAAGAAGGTGAGGGAGGGCACTCAGGAGAGGCCCTGAGCTGGCCCACCAGCCCTGGACCATGACCAAACGTGTCTGCAGCCCACTCGCCCCACTAAAGGGTCCTCACCCCCAGACTCCTGGGCCAGCTCCCGGGCCAGCTCCCTCTCCCCTGCCCCTGGCAAAAGGGTAGGGACTGGCCTGGCCTCCACCTCCCAACTCATGCAGGCCAAAGCTGGGGAAGGGTCATGTCTAGCCCTTCCCTGGCAGCTGGTCATGGGTTAACACCAAATCAGAAGCAAAACCAAAGCTCTGATGCAAACCCCCAAACAATCGCAATGGTTCCTCAGACGCCCCCCGCACCCTTCTGCCCCGCTCCCTTCAGATCCCTCCCCATCAGGATGCCAGGCCCAGGCATGGAGTCCCGGGAATGGGGACCCTCTCCCACAGTGGCTCCATCACCCCTTCACATCCACATGGGCTCAGTGAGGAAAGGTGGGCCCCACACCTGCACCTGCCACCAGCCTGCCTGGGAGGTGAGCCAGTGGGTGGAAGGCATGGCCCCCGCCCGGCCCCAGCCCAGGTCATGGTTCTGTCCCTGCTCTGCTGCAGGAGGTGGACACGGCCTTCCTGATGAAGGCTGACCTGGAGACCAACGCGGAGGCTCTAGTCCAGGAGATCGACTTCCTGAAAGGCCTGTATGAGGAGGTACCATCGGCACTGCCCGCCGGGTGATCGGTCAGGGGCTGGTGCCGAGGAATCAAGGGTGCTGGGAAGCATCTGCCCAGCGGGGCCGGGTCAGGGCGAGCACGTGGAGAGATCAGCACTGGAGAGGTGGTTCTCAGGCAGTGAGACCCCCGAAAGTCAGATCGTCCAGATCCCCAGCTGGCAGACCCCTCTGGGAGAGTTTCCACAGAGCTCTGGGTAACTAGAGCGTGGGGACAAGGAGCCCATTGATGACCGAAGCCCAAGGTATAGCAGGGTTCTGTGCAAATCTGCTGTGGGAAGGTCTGAGCAGGTTCTTCCCATTTCTGCACCTGGGCCCTCAGCGCTCACACCTTCTCACCTGGCCCCTCCCAGGAGATCTGCTTGCTCCAGTCCCAGATCTCCGAGACCTCGGTCATTGTGAAGATGGACAATAGCCGGGAGCTGGATGTGGACAGCATCATCGCCGAGATCAAGGCCCAGTATGACGACATCGCCAGCCGCAGCAAAGCCGAAGCGGAGGCCTGGTACCAGTGCCGGGTGAGGCCCCGGGGCGGGGACAGGGGAGACCAGGGAAGGACCCCCAGACTCTCTCTCCCCCAGGAAGTGGATAAGGAGTTAATGAGGGCTTTGACACAACAGGGGACCCATAATCCCCAGCCCCTGCTGTCTCTGCTAGGCCCTAGTCTGCGTCCCTGCAGAGCATGTGGGAGGGACCCCACAGACAGCCCAGGCCTGTCACTGGGGCACCAGAGCGACAGCTTTATTTACCTGCAGACTCACCGGACGTGCTCCTCTCAGCAGCATTCAATAAATACTAATTGGCGATGATGGCAAAGAGGGCCGTGGGCTTCTCGTGGGTGGAGGCTGATGGCATGGGGTGGTTACTAATGGTGGGGCAGAAACGGTGATTAAGGTGGCCCCAGACTTAGTAATTAGGGGCTTGCTGGGAGGGCGGGGGGCAGGCCTGAAAGCAATTCAACAGACATTATCATCCCAGTGTCACCTGCCCTGTCTGTGCAAGTCACCACGCATGCATTCACTGATCGGCTCCCTCATTCAACACTGTTTATTGGGCATCCACCACGTGCCAAGCACAGTTCTAGAAGCTGGGAATCCAGCAGGGCACAGAACAGACACCTGTCCCTGCCTTCACGTCACTTCCCTTCCAGAGGCAGGTGCAGGAGCAGGGGTGGTGGGGCGGGACAGACAATAAACAAGACAAATAAGTTAGATGGTGATGTGTGCTATGGAGAAAATAAATCACAGTGCACATAGAGAGAGTTGTGGGAGTGCAGTTTTGAATAGGTAGCCAGGAAGGATGGGCTTGCCAAACCAAAATACGAGGTAGCATAAAGTGACTGCGAAGGTCGAGAAGCAGCTTAAGGAAGCTTGATGACAAAAGCACCAAATTGTGTCTGGAAAGGCAGAGGCATTGTCATTTGACCTGATCTTGAAGGACAAGTAAAACTTCAATGAGCAAAGAATGGGGGAGGGGGTGCCAGGCAGGAGCCGGATGCTAGAGGATGAAAGCGGGGTGAAAGAGGGTCTGTGCGCTATGAAGGAGAACGGGATGGAGAGGTGGGTTGGGCCTGGATCACAGCACATCTGCAGAGCTGTGCTAAGGCCTTTGCACTTTTTCCTGAAGACATTGGGTACCACTGCCCAGGGAGTATCCCAAGTGATTCTCTGCCTGTTTTCTGGAGATCTGTGGGGATCAAACGGATCAAACCCTGGCCTTGAGCCAGTTGCTGGTGACTCAGTCTGTGGCCATCCACAGCCAGATTTCACCCCAGCTGGTCCCTCTCTGGTTGCCCTGGGCCACCTATAAGTCAGGTGGGCTCAGGGAATACAGCCACCTCATTTTCCCATCCTCCTAAGTCAGAATCATGAAGACAAGTCTATTAATTAAGGATTGCATTTAGCTATGAGGATCAGAAATTTTAAAAACAACAAATTCAATTGTTACTTTTTTCTCAGATAGCTTGAAGTACAAAACTAGGCTGTCCAGGATGACACAGGGGTTCTATGACACCATCGGGACCCAGGACTCTTCTAGCTTTCCATTCTGCCATCCTTAGCACAAGGCTCATCCTCACGGTTGCCTTGCCTCCCAAGATAGCTGTGATGCCTCACATGTCACATCAGACAGGACAAAGGGGGAAAAAAACCCATGCCAACTGAGTCCTTCCCACTCTAAAGAGAGCTTTCCTAGCAGCCTACCCAGCAACAGCCATAGATCTCATTGATTAGAGAAGGCTGAGAAATATTTTCTTATCTATGCTCACTGGCCACCCCAAATAAAAGCAGGGTTCTGTTTGAAGAAGAAGGGGAGAGTGGATGTTTATTAAGCAACTATAGGCTTTCCCACAGTAAATAACAAAGGAGCCAAAGAGAGTAATTATGAGGTTATCTCTTGTTTTGCATTTTCTATTCAAGATGCTCCCATCCACTATCAGAAAATCTAAAGTTGGCTGATTTTTAAAAATCTATGAATGGAGGCCGGGCGCGGTGGCTCACGCCTGTAATCCTAGCACTCTGGGAGGCCGAGGCAGGTGGATTGCTCAAGGTCAGGAGTTCGAGACCAGCCTGAGCGAGACCCCGTCTCTACTAAAAATAGAAAGACATTATATGGACAACTAAAAATCTATATAGAAAAAATTAGCCGAGCATAGTGGCGCATGCCTGTAGTCCCAGCTACTCGGGAGGCTGAGGCAGTAGGATCGCTTAAGCCGAGGAGTCTGAGGTTGCTGTGAGCTAAGCTGACGCCACGGCACTCACTCTAGCCTGGGCAACAAAGTGAGACTCTGTCTCAACAAAAAAAAAAAAAAAAAAATCTATGAATGGAATCTACACATATTATTCACAAGTTGAATTCAGAATACAAAGGTGTTTTTAAAAAGTGTTAAGCCCAGGTAGGACATAATACTGCATTTTTGGGTTTGATAGTTTTGAGGGAAAACACACAAATGTCCTCATGCTGATGGGCAGACGTGGTCTGTTAGGGGAGCCCCGCTGAGCACAGCAGCCCCTTCCGAGGTCCAGAGGGACATCTAAGAAGAGAGAGCCCCTGGGTGACCTTGGGCTCCGGGGCAGAGAGAAAAGGGCCAGATACCGAGCAGCCAAACAGACAGTTGGGGGGGGGGGGGAGGAGTCTCAGTGTCTGGGAGGGATTTAAGGCTCGGAGGTGGGATGGGAATAAAGAGCAGCCCACGTGAGGACCCCAAACTTGACCAGCAGTAGAGAGGGGAGCAGAACATGTATGAGCATCCAGACACCTTCCAGGCTCTAAGTCACAGGAGCAGAGCCTCGGGACAGCGAGAAAGGGGGCAGGAGATGCCACCTCGTGGGCCTGGGGCTCTGACCTCTCTGTCCCGCAGTATGAGGAGCTGAGACTGACAGCCGGGAACCACTGTGACAACCTGCGCAACCGCAAGAACGAGATTCTGGAAATGAACAAGCTGATCCAGCGGCTGCAGCAGGAAATTGAGACCGTCAAAGCCCAGGTGAGGCGGGGGAGGGCCACCCTGCCATGAGAGCCTTCAAAGGCTGTCTGGCCTTCTGGACCACATGGGGCATGTCCAGTCCTCCCTGGGAGCGCTGCTGGAGAGGGAGTGGCCTTGTGGCTCCTCACTGAAGAGGACGCAAGCCCTTTCTACAAAAGAGCTGGCCAACGCAGGATGAGCAGCCTCAGGAAAGGGCCGGGTCCTGGCAGAGGCCAGGTGACCTCCTGTCAAGGTGGAAGTGGCAGGGGTGTTTCACTAGATGGAAATATAGAAAAGACATTCTCCATGGTGCATTCAAAGACTCTAATCCTGTGATCCTGAAATGCAAGGTGACTCTGACTTGCTCACAAAATCAGATCCACTCTATTCTCCTAGGTTAGTGAAGACCAGCCAGGCACTTAAAATCTATTAGCCCAAAAGACATTGCTCAGTATAGCTAAGGGGAAAATCTCAGATCTCCTTGAGACGTTTCAGATAGAAAACCAGTCCCAACTCCCTGGAGGAACCCGATGCCACAATCCTAGGAGGAAACCCACAGAGAATCTGAACCGGGCCTGTACCCACCACCGTGTTCTCTCCGGGAGTCCATCTCAGGGCCCCCAATGACGCCTTTCTGTGCCCTCTCCCCCAGCGCTGCAAACTCGAGGGCACCATAGCTGAGGCTGAGCAGCAGGGCGAGGCAGCCCTCAACGATGCCAAGTGCAAGCTGGCGGGGCTGGAGGAGGCCCTGCAGAAGGCCAAGCAGGACATGGCCTGCCTGCTCAAGGAGTACCAGGAGGTGATGAACTCCAAGCTGGGCCTGGACATCGAGATCGCCACCTACAGGCGCCTGCTGGAGGGCGAGGAGCACAGGTGAGCCTGTGAGGGAGGGTTAAGCAGGGACAGGCTCCAGGTGTGCATGTGGCCCAGCCCTCCCGTGGTTGCTGCTGCTATGACCCATCCCCAGTCACGGAAAACCCGCACAGCACAGTCTGCAGGCCCTCATCACTAACGTGGTCCGTGGAGAGGGCAGGAGAGGGGAGATGCCACATTTTTCAGCCCGGTTCTCTTCAATGCAGTTACCTGTCTTCTTTTTCCTCTTATCCCCAGGCTGTGCGAAGGCATTGGGCCGGTGAACATCTGTAAGTAGATGAGCCATGCCCTGAGGGCTCCGGGGTCCTGAGGGGGTTGGTGGCCCCAACACAGACAGCCCACACCACCCCTCACCAGACCTCTGATGCCTCCCCGACCCCAAAGGAGGAGCTCTGTCTGCCATGAGCTCCTGGGCTGATGGCAAAGCTCTCTGGCTACCCACAGCTTTGGGAAGTCGGGACTGGGAGCAGATTCAAAGCATGGTCCCAGTGCTTCAGGGCCCAAACGTCACAAAAGCCATACTCACAGGAGGATGCTTTTCTAGAGGAAGAGGATTTGAAGCAGGCTCGGGAAGGAGGGATAAGACAAGTAGAAACTGAGAGGGTGAAGCAGATAGCAGGCCTGGCCTGGCCAAGGCTCTAGGGAGAGAGGAGAGGCACGTGGCTGCCTTATGAGCACTTCATGTGGCTCTAGGGGAGGACACATGGAAGCTGGTGGCTGGAATGGGCGTGTCCTTAGAGGTGAGTGGCAGCAGGTGGGAGAAATGGCCCGGCTGAGACGTGTCAGGGCAATCACCTTAGAGTTGTGCAGTGCGGGGCTCTGAGCACCCCTTTCTGTTCCCACAGCCGTGAGCAGCTCCAAAGGCGCTGTCCTGTACGAGCCATGTGGCGTCAGCACGCCTGTGCTGAGGACCGAGTACTGCCCGGGGGCCACCAGCGTCCTCAGGAGCAGCGGAGGCTGCAGTGTCGTGGGCACCGGTGAACTCTACATCCCCTGCGAGCCCCAGGGCCTCCTGGGCTGTGGGGGCGGGCGGGGCTCCAGCACAAAGCTCGGGGCTGGGAGCAGCCCCTCCAGCCACAAGTGTTAGCACCACCCCGGAGGCTGGTAACCCAGGGGCAGGGCCCCAGCCCTTGGCCCTGGATGTCACACCCCACCAGGGCTGACGACAAGGGTTTTCCAAAGCCCCACCTTCCCGTTTCGGCTCCAGACTCCCCTCAGGTGTTCCCTGGGAGCTGCCCCTCAGCCTGCTCCCTAGCCTCACCAGTCACTCTAAGCTGTTCACTCAGCTCTGTCCAGAGCCTGAGCTGGGCCCTGGGGTGGAGATAGGGGACAGAGAAAGAGAAGGAATCGCTCCTGACCCCTGGGCCAGGGGAATGGCCATGCCCCCAGAAGGCCAGAGGGCATCACAGTTCTGCCTGTGGATTACCCCATGGAAGTGTCCCCACAAAGCTAGCTCCACTCCCCCATCCCAGGCCCCCCACTTCCCTTACTTTGGGCACTCGTTCACCTGAGAAAAGTGAACCCCTTTTAACACCACCTGAACTATGCACTGCTGCAAATATCAAAAGGAGACACCCCCACATCCCATTCTGAATTCCAAAGCCAAGTGCTGAGATTTCAGGATCAGTCAGGACCTGCCAATGTCCTCTCAGCACAGAAAATCAGAGGGGGTCTGTCAGCAGTAGATTTACATGCTCAGGTGTGTTGAACTCAAACTATGAAAATAAGTCTTTTTCCTGAGCTCACATTGGCAGGTGGCGGCAGGGAAATGCCTAGAACAAAGGGCAGGGGACACAGACAGACCAGCGAGAGCTGACGTCATTTGCTCAGTGGAACCAGACCCCTCCCCTCCTGTACACAGCCGCCTGCCGGTTCCTGCCCCACTCCCTTCAGTTCCTCTTGCTTTGGGTCTGATGAGAATGTGTCCCCTCGCATCAGTGACCGGCTGCCCCAGGCGACTTGTTGGCTCAGGGGTTGGGAAAGGGTGGGGAAGGTGCTGGGCTGACTCTGCCTCCCAGGAGCCCCTCCTGCCCAGCCCAGCCCACCCCGGATTCAAGGCCTCTGCCATGCGCGTCTGGGCTTGTCTGTTCCCAAAACAATGTCTCTGTTCGCAGACTGCGGGCATCAGGATTATTCACCTTGCTCTGTGGGGGACGCATAAGGCTGAGGGGAGCCCATGGCAGCCTTTGGGGACTGGAGCTTTGGGAGTGGAAAGGAAGGTTATTATACAAATGGGGAAACTACATGTGAACGGTCTGTGAGTGGCCTGTGGAATAAATATGGCTCTGTACAAACTGCACTTCAAACCTGCACATCACACCCCAGTGGTTCGCAAGTCACTCGCCGTGTTGAAAACCGTGTGTCTACTGCACTCGGGCCTCCCCACTGCACTCACGGCGTGGTGCGCTGCATATGGCCTCGGGAGAATCTGTGGGGTCCCCTGTCATGTCCATGCTTAGCAGCCCCCAAGCCCTGGGCTCTGCCCCTGTCCTGGACCATCCTCAGTGCCTGGACAGCCCCAGCATGGGAAAGGCAGTGAAGATGGCGGCAGGAGGACCGGGACACTCCAGTCTCCTCTCCCCACTTAGAGACCTGGAGACACGACCTGGTGGCAGCAGTTCCACCCCGAGAGGCCTCTGTCCCCTCCCTTTGCCTCATTGGTCCCCTGGAACAGCCCCTCCTCAAGGGCTCTCTCCCTCTGTGGCTCCCCTCTCCCCCTCCCCGGCCCCCGCAGAGCACCCACTCTGCAGCCACCCCCGCATTAGAGGCCAGTGATGCAGAGGTGACTAAGACGCCCTCTTAACCCCAGGACGCTCAGCCTCACAGAGGAGTCATACATAATGACAGCAACAAGAAGCAACTAATGACTGTGCCTGGAAAGGGGGTCAGAGAGAGGCTCACAGAGAAGATTGTAAGAACAGTGGCCGAAAGGAAGTCTAGAGTTGCAGATTCGTGGGCAGCACTTTCAGAAGACCACATTCATTCACGGTTTCATTCACTTGATACGTATTGATCGAGCACCTGCTACGGGTCAGGCTACCCAGGGGCTGTGACACGTGGTGAGCAAGGCAGCCCCAGTCAGGGCCGGTTTACCCAGCAAGCACAGCAGACACAGCACCCGGGGCCCATGACAGAGAACGTGAAGTGGGGCAGCTCCTGTGGAAACCAGTCTGGCATTTCCCCAGCACGTTAGAGTCACCACAGGTCCCAGCAATTCGGCTCTAGGTATACATGCAAGAGAAATGGAAATGTATGTCCAAACCTGCTCATGAATATTTATTGCAACATTATTCATAATAACCAAAAGGTAGAAACAGTTTGTAGATATTCCATGTTTTATCCATTGTGTTTATTTGTCCATCAGCAGATAAACGGAACATTATTTCCCATAAAAAGGAAGAAAGGACTGGTATAAGCTACAACATGGATGAACGCTGAAAACATGCACAGTAATAGAAGCCAGTCACAAAAGCCAACTATTATTTGATTCGATTCAGATGAAAGTCCAGAACAGGGAAGTGACAGAGACAGAAAGCGGAGACGTGATTGCTTAGGGCTGGAGGGAGGGGGAGACAGAGGTTAGGGGACATTATGTGAGTTAATGGCTAAAGGTTTCTTTTTGAGATGATGAAAATGTTCTAAAATTGACTGTGGTGATGGCTGTACACACTAAAGCCATTGAATCATACATTTTAAACCAGTGAATATGGTAATGTGGATATCTCAGTAGGGCTGTATAAACCAGACGGAGCCCTGGCCCCACACCTCACGGGACTTCCAGCCTAACAGGAAAAACAGCCCTGGAGCACGGAGTTACGGCTGTGCACCGTTGTGAGGGTCGCAGAGCAGAGGGCCACGGGGGACACTGGGGGTCCCACTGTAGTCAAGTACTCCGGGAGCTCCTTGAGGAGCGGCAGGCCAGCCTGAACCCCGAAGGCCAGTGGGCCTGTCAGGGAAGGCAGCTCGGGGGGCTCCAGGCTGACACGCCCACAGCTGCGAGCCAGGCACACAGCCCATGCCCAGCCCACCGGGGTCTGCGCTTCCAGGCACACATGTCCACTTGCGGGAAAGGAGGGAAGGGAACAACGGGGCTGAGAGCCCCAGCTCCCAGTGGGAGCCTCCTCACTCTGGCCTGGCCCTAAAGCCAGCTCAGCTCCCTGCTGATTAACAACTCAGAGCTCTGGAAACTACAGGGACGCTCTGTCCCCAGTCAACAAAAACTGAGAGACTCCAAGGAGACCGCCCACCTCCATCCCACAGACACTACCTGAGGCAGGAAACGCCCACTTCAGTATCGGGTATTTTGACGGAGGTCACAATAAAGGAGGAGAGGGACGGAAGGATCCCCCTCCCTGCTGTGAGGTGGGCTCTAGGGCCTGGCAGTCGTTCCTTGGGACTCAGGTCCCAGGGTCCTGCTGGGCAGGGGAGGGCGTCCGCACTGCTCTTCCCAGTGGCGGGCGCCCAGCTCAGTCCCAGGCATGAGCAAGGCTGGGCACGTCCCTGCACAACGTCCACCAGGGACTCCCCTCAGGGCCTGCAGCAGGGCCCCCATTCTCCCTTCCTCCCCACTGGCGATGACTCAAGGCAGGCGGGACAAAAGTGCCTCCTGGTGGCGGCGGGACCATCCTCATTCCATTCAACTCAGCAAATGCCTCCAGAGCGTCTTCTCCCGGCCAGCCCTGGGCTGGGGGCTGAGGTACAGGAGGAACAGGCCCGGCCCTAGGCAAGAGAGAGAACCGCCTGCAGGAAGCCAGAGCTTCACTGCACTGACTCGGCCTGGGGAACCCAAATCCCAGCCCCTCCAGAGTAGCCAGTGAGGACAGGAGGGGAAACAGCCCCCAGAGGCATGGGAGGGTGGATGGAGCTGCCCCGTGTCTGGGTCTGCCTCCGCAGCAGGCCTCCCACTTCCCGCCCTCTGCCTCCCACGGCTCTCGGGTGCTCGCCCGCAGCCTCTCTTCTCCCCAGGCGCCTCTGCCTCTGCCCCAGTGGCCCTGCCTCATGCCGGTCACATCTGTGGCCCAGGTCCACCCACTACTGCCACTCTCCAGCTGGGACCATGCCAGAAGGAATTCCGGCAGGGGCTTGGGTTGGGAAAATGGCTTCAGAAGTGGCACCATGAGCAGAGGAGGGGTGTCTTAGGGACACTGCACCTGGCAGAAGGAAGAGGGCTGTCCCAGCCATCCCTGCCCTAAATGCAATGTCAGGTACACATTAGCAGCCCAAAAAAGGTTGGTTGCAGCAAACTGAGCTAGACACTTACTAGGAGCAACACTTTCACTCTGGACAGGTGACAGCTATGTGGGCAATATTAGGCATTTGGATTAAACCTGAAAAAAATCATCATTCCTCCAAGGGCCGGGTGGAGGGAGACCAAACAGGAAGGGTGCTTTATCTGGCTGGGGAGGTGTTAAATTCCCTCTAACTATTCATTAGTCTGAGGTCCTGGCAAGCGTGCATGCAGCAGCCCCCACCCAGCCGCGCCCCTGGGGGACTCCTGGGCCTCCTTTCCCAGTGGCAGGTCTCAGCAGGAGAACCTCCCTAGCCTCTCACCAGCACAAACTCGTCCCCGGGCGAAAGGGAAGCTCTCTGAAGCTTCCCCATCACCCCCACCCCACAGATAGCATCGCATGAGCCAGCAGGCAGCGCACAGTAACAGAGCGGAGGGGCTGTGGCCCGGCTCGGCCAGCAGATTTCCGGGATTACGTTCAGGCTGGCTGACAACAGCAACAAAACTGTCACAGCAGCAAAACCTCCAGCCCAGAGCTGCCAGGGCAACTCCTACCCCATCTCCACCTGCCACCCCCTGAAATGCCTGAGAGTTGTGTTATACATCGTCTGGCGAAACAGTGCCTCTGACCTATAAACTGCTGATGGCGACAACTCATCCCAGAACAGGGGTTGTACTTGACCGGTCCCCATGAGCCCCACCCCACTCGGCCTGGTCAGGGTTGAAGGAAGCTGGGACATGGGACAGCCCAGGAATGGCTAATGGGGTCTGAATGCCTCAGCCCTGGAGCGAGAAGCAGGCGGGTGCTGGGCGGGAAGAGGGAGGACTGCTTAGAAGCGAAGGGAGGATTGTGCAAAAGCGAGAGGAAAGGGGAGGCAGGGAGGGAAGAAAGAGCAGCAAAGACGTGGGGGCAGTGACAGCTGCAGGCACTATGCAGCGCACCTCCCAGACGTGTTCACGTTTAGTGCTCATGCCACTGTGAAGCAGGTGTGCCTCCACCCCACACACCAGGCAGCTGAGGCTTAGAGAGGTTACAATCTCCCCAAGCCCCTTGCCATACACGGGGGTGATTGCTGACGTGGTTTCGAGTGGCCAGTGCCTGGCGATGCTAAACAGCAGGCCGACTTCTGGATGAAAGTGTCATTGCTTTTAAGTTCCCTGCAGATAAGTGCCCCTCGCTACCTGCACCTGGAGCAGAGCTTGGCACACCACTGCCCAAGATTGTACTGCGGGTGGTGGCAAAACTGGGATTATACCCAGGTCCATCTGGCTCCAAGATCAGGATCAAGTCTTCTGCCCTCACTGGTGTTGTCTAGACCATCCCTCCTGCTCCCTCCCTTTTCACCTCCACGGGGCATCCTCTGGTCCCCTTCCCAACCTCCTGGAACCCCTTGCCTGGCTCAGAGGAGTGGAATGCGCTTCCCTTCCAGAAGCCTGACTCAGACCCGAGAGGCCAGAGCTGCAGGGCAAACTGGACTGCTTCTCCTGGGAGCTCTAGGGTTGCTGCACCACCGTCCTCCCTGGGGCCATTCCTGTCCATGTAGGAGTCTGGAGTCTCCTTTTCCTGAAATATCTGCAAAACCAAATGCCTGAATTCCTCTTCTTTATACTCCCTCTCCTTTCTCCCCTTTTTCCTCCTGCTTTTAATCTCTGCAGTGTATCCATTCACACAATGAAACTCTATGGCATGCTTACCATGTGCCACATTCTCTGAAGCCCTGGGGACCCCAAGGAGAAAAAAACACATGGCAGTGCCTGCTTCTTGTGGCTTACACCCCAGCCAGGGCAGTTAGACTACAACAGGCAAGTCCACACAGGGAGGGCCTTGGATGATGATACCTGCTGAGGAGAGAGATGGGCATGACAAGGGGACAGGGAGGTCTCGGGGCAGGGGCTTTCAACAGGGGGTGAGAAGGTGATGTATACACAAAGCCCTGGAAGAGTTGAGGGACTCAGCCACATAGCTGTGGGCAAGATGGGAAAGAAGTTCCCATCAGAGGAAACAGCGAGGGGGTGAGTGTCTGAGGCAGGAGTCTCCCTGCCTGTTTCGTGGACAGCTCTGAGGCCCAAGCAGCTGGAGAGCAACGGGCAGAAGGACGGTGGAGGGAATGAGGTCAGGGAATGGGAGAGTTGCCCTGTGTAGCATCTTGCAGGGCAGGGAGTCCGAGTAGCTGGGAAACTGTGGAGGGTTTTGACCATGAAAATGACATGATCTAATATGATTTTAAAGGATCACCCTGACTATGGAGCTAAGAAAAGTCCACAGGGGCAAGGGAGGATGCTGGAAGACCAGTGCAGAGGACAATTGAGCAGATCCTGTGAGAAGTGATGGGCTCGGGCCAGCAAGGGAACAATGGGGTGGGGAGAAGAGGTAGCAGTCTGGGTATGTCGTGAAGGGAGCATGGGCCAGTGGATTAGATGTGGGATATGGATTAAAAAAAAACAGAAGACAAAACGAAGAACCCAAGAATTTTGGCCTGAGCTACTGCAGGGATAGTAAAGTTGGCAAGTGGAACATACTTTGTAGGAACAATTAGGAGAACAGTTTGGGATATAAAGTTAGACTTCTGTTTCTGTGGGTCCTGCATCTGTGGATTCAACCAACCATAGATGGAAAATATTCTTTAAAATCTATGTCTGTACTAAACATATGCATACCTTTTTTCTTGTCATTATTCCCTAAATAATATAGCACTATAACTATATATATAGCATTGACATTGCATTAGGTATTACCAGTAATCTAGAGATTATTTAAAGTATACAGGAGGATGTACATAGGTTATATGCAAATACTGTGCCATTTTATGTCAAGGACTTGAGCATCAGTGGATTTTGGTGTCCACAGGGGGCCCTGGAATTATTCCCCCTCAGATACCGAGGGACAACTGTATTAAGTTTGAGATGCGTAGCTGATACCCAAATAGAGATATTGATTAAAATATACAATATTACAGGGGTGGAGTCTGGGGCAGAGATGTGCCTTCAAATCATTAATGATAGATAGTATTTAAAGTCATGAGTCCATATGATATAACCAAGGGAATGAGTCTAAAGATGAGAATGGGTGCCAAGTTTGAGCCCAGAAACTGTGCAGCATCTAGAGGTCGGGGATATGAGGAGGAACTAGCTAAGAAGAATGAAAGAGTGGCAAGAAATCAGGAGAGTGTAGTGTCTGGAAATCAAAAGAAAGAAAGTGTTTTAAGAGAAAAGACATGGCCAACTATGTCAAATACGGCTGGTAAGTCAAGTACAAGGAGGGCTGAGAAGACCACTGATGTTAACATGGAAGCTGCCGGTGATCTTGACAAGAAGTATTCTCTTGTTATCATTTTTCTGCTTCTTTCCCCCCTCAGACACACAGCTGATGGCTGGAAATAGAAATTTGTGCACACCTGAGCTGGGTACTTCTGGTCACAAGCAGAAGGGACCTTCTACTTCTGGTCCCTTCCAAGTAGAATCCAAGCGTCCCAAAGAATCTCAAGTATCCAATCAAACAGAGGCCACATGCCTTGGCCTCAAATTATGTCACATGTTGACTGGTGGAACTCCTTAAGATAAGTCTTCTCCCACTACCGTGAGGATAGAAGCCATCTTTTCTATCTCTGTACCCTCAACACCAAGCACATGCTTGGCACAGAGTAGGCACTCAACAATTGTTGAATCAATGAACAAATAATGAATGAATATCCTTTGAGTGTCTCAAATCAGAGATGTGTCTATCTACAGAGATGTCATACACATATTACAAACTCCATACCATTATTTACTTGGAGCTGTGCAGACCCTGTCTCTCTGTTGCACACACCCACGTCTCTTTAGGGGATGATATCGCCATAGATAGATGCATCTCCTGTGAGCCTCTGTCTAGCACTGTTACCACCCTAACTTTCTGGTGGTTAGCCACACTTGCAGTGAAAAAGGCTATTGCATTTATGACCAAACCAAATTAATGTCCCCATATTGCCAATTGTGGTAGACTTATTGGGGGGGAAATAGGACCATAATGTTTAATATATTTATGTGTTTTTAATGCTTAGTGTTTGATGTTATAGCCCTCATCCTGATGAGACTAGGTGTGTCTGAGTTAGCCCGTTGTTAAGGAGGTTACAGGCATGAAGAGTTTCTGCTAACTACCCAAGCTCATAAATGCCTGTAAATGGCTTTTTCTTATTTTTATGGGGCCAAGCCTCAGATCACCACACACATAAAAGGGGTGAGAAGGATCCACTGGCCTCAGAGGGACTCTCGGCTCCAGCTTCCCACTCTACACTCGCTCCTTTGCTCCCATCCAGGAAGCCACTATGTCTTGCCGCTCCTACTGCGTCACCTCTGGTCACCGGGTGGGCAACTTCAGCTCTTGCTCAGCCATAACACCCCAGAACCTGAACCACTTCCGGGCCAACTCTGTCTCTTGCAGGAGTGGGCTCAACTTCCGGGGCCTTGGCGGCTTTGGTGGCTTTGGTAGTCGGAGCGTCATCAACTTTGGATCACACTCACCCCAGATAGCGGCTGTAGGCCGTCGTCCCATCCACTGTGGAGTTGGCTTTGGTGCTGGCAATGGGATGGCCTTGGGCTTTGGTGGTGGCAGTGGTGTTGGTCTGGGCTTTGGGGCCAGCAGTGGTGTTGGTCTGAGGTGCGGAGCTGGCAGCGGCCTGGGTTATGGCTTCGGCTACAGACTTGGAGGAATTGGAGTCCCAGCAGCTCCATCTATCACAGCTGTGACTGTCAACCAGAGCCTGCTGACCCCCCTCAACCTGGAGATTGATCCCAATGCCCAGAGGGTGAAGAAGGATGAGAAGGAGCAAATCAAGACCCTCAACAATAAGTTTGCCTCCTTCATTGACAAGGTACCTACGATAGCTGAATCTCTGGGTCTAGGATGATGAAAACTAAATGTATTGGGGTGATCTTTTTCTTAAAAAGAACCATTCTGGCTCTGGTACATCAACCTTGACCCCAGGTCCTTCAGGTGTCTACCAATGGCATTACAGCATGATTTCTGGGTTGATTTGCTGCAAAGCAAGGACAGGCCAGATGAAATGCTGCAAGGTGGGCTAGAGTAAGACAGTGGCTGTGTCTTCTGGAGGGAAGAGGGACCGTCCAGCCAAGTCTGAGGAGGCCAACCATCAGGGAACTTACAAGTAGCTCCTGAACAGGCTGGAACATCAGGATTTTAGGCAGGCGTTGGATGCTATTCTCTTTATGAGGTTTTCACAGTTTCTGAGGTCCTCATATGCTAGGCTCAGGAAAATGGAGGACGGAGTTGAGTAATTTTTATACAAAAAATGAAGAATTCATGCCCCCACATGGAGTTTCAGGGTTCTGCCAAGTTGGCTAGATTGAGGGAAATAGTAAGGAATGGCCATCAGTAGTCACTGGTCTTAGGCCAAGGCAGGGAAACAGTGACGTGGATCATCCAAAAGAAGTGACAAACCACCAACCCTGTCCACGGGGAGATGGAATGCTCCGAGTGCGTCTGAGAATGGAGTACAACCTCTGCAAGCTTCAGTTTCGTCTTCTCTAAATGAGGGGCTGGAGCAAATGATCTTTAAGTTCTCTTCCAGCTCTACACATCTCAGCCAATGGAATATCTGAGATGTTGGTGTTACGATCTGAGATTCCCCTTCCTAGCACCATAATCTCACCCCAAATGTACTCTGCTCTTCATTCTCCTCCAGTGCTCAGACACTGGCAAATCGCAACTTAAGCAGAATCAACCTTTCCAACTTCCCGCTGAACTGGCTCATGCCTTTCTTAGAGTGTAGACAGGGAAATGGTACTAAAGTGCTGTGGTTCAAAAGCCTCTATTTGTAGCTAAGCCTGGCTGAGCATGGGGAGGGGGTCACAGACCTGCCCTTCCAGCTTCTCCTGAGTTAGAGCTTGAATGAAAGTCAGCAGAGGAGAAAACACTGTCAACACGTGGTTGGGTCCTCCCCAGCCATCTGAGGAACTGGTGGAGGTGTGGATGCCCCCCTCACGCCCCTCAAATGCCATTTCTTTGCTCCTGTGCACTTAGGTGCGGTTCCTGGAACAGCAGAATAAGCTTTTAGAGACCAAGTGGAGCTTCCTCCAAGAGCAGAAATGTGTCAGGAGCAACCTGGAGCCCCTGTTTGAGAACTTCATCACCAACCTGCGGAGGCAGCTGGAGGCACTGCTCAGTGACCAGGCCCGGCTCCAGGCTGAGAGCAGCCACATGCAGGATGTCCTTGAGGGCTTCAAGAAGAAGTGAGTGACATCTGGACTGTGCATCCCAAGGACAGGCCTGGGCTGGCCCCCAAATCAGTAGCCCAGCTCAGATGAGAGCAGCTGAAGAGTCAGGGTTGAATGTGGGCTACCATACCCCACCTGGGGACAGAGGTGGGGGCAGTGATAGGTGAAGGGGAGAAGGAGACCCTCCTGAAGGAAAAGGAGCACTCTGGTTCTGAAAACAGTGCCCACGTTCAGCACTGAGTTGGGTCCTACTTCCTCTATGGTCAAGGGCAATGACCTTAAGTTGCTTCTATCAGAGGAGCATAGCAATGGCCCTGATTTTCAGACCCCAAATCCAAGTTGAGAAAGTAAGAGGGATCTGGAGAAACAGAGGGGTACTGACTCATAAAAAGGCTTAAAGATGGCAGAGAGAAGATGATGGTGTGTGGGTAGCAGCAGGGAGCTGTTATTCTGGATGAACCGACAGGTCTTAAGAGGTTCACCGGGGAATTGGCATAATCGGTTCTCGGTTCAGAGTGAGACTCACCGTCTTAATCTCTATCGCGCCAGGTATGAAGAGGAGGTGGGATTCCGGGCCAATGCTGAGAATGAGTTTGTGGCTCTAAAGAAGGTAAGGGAGAGCCACAGGCCAGGCGAACTTTCCTCCAAACAGGCAAACGTTCTCAAGGCTCCCAGGAGACTAGCCAGGCGGACCTGTGGAGTCTGCAATGACACACACAGGGACAGTGGAACCCCTGAGATCACAGCAGCTTCCCTAGGATGTTCTGATTTGGTCTCAGATTATTTAGGATTGGGTCACATGAGAGCAGAAGTATGAAAAGATGACTTAAGTGTCCTGGATTAGCTAGATTTTCCTTGCCTCTAAATGAGCATCACAAAATATCCAATGGCCACTGGGGGAGTTTTCACACGGTAGTAGGGAGAAGGGCAACAGTCAGCGTCACTCCCCACAGGGACTTCCCCACCTGTGGGAGGCCTGTGGGACTGGCCCAATCCTCCCACCCGTCTCCGGACCCTGTCTAGGTGGGAAGGCCAAGCAGTACACAGGTAATGAGTATCTAATCCTTCTCTCTTTCACGCAGGATGTGGACACAGCTTTCTTGAATAAGTCTGACCTAGAGGCCAATGTGGATACCCTAACTCAGGAAATTGACTTCCTGAAAGCCCTGTACTTGGAGGTGAGGGCTCTTCTTCTCTAACGTGTCCAAGGGGATCAGTGCTTGGCCTGGACTCCCTGAGGACAGAGTCTGGCTCGCACATCCTCAGACATGGGGTATCGCAAATCTTTCCTCCCCACGCTCTGCATGCTCATGTACCTGAAAACGGAGGAGGTACATTGAGCAGCCTGTGTCAGGTTCATGAATAAACTCTTTGGATCTGTGATCCACCTCCTTATTGACCAATCTAAAGACTTGGGGCTGGAAAGGTCACTTCCTATCTACTGACCAGAGGACTCTGGAAAATTGATTTGCTAGCAGAGGTAAGAAAAAAAGTGTTTGACCTAATTAGCCAAACCAGCGAGCTCTCTTTTGCTTTCCAAACAATCTGTCTGGTCTGGCATAGACCCAGCCAGAGCTGCACTTTTAGCTGTGAGTGGAAAGGCTGAGGAAACTCCCTCTGCAACCCTCACCTGCAGGCCAGTTCCAAGCCCCCTGGTTCTATTAAGGACTTGGGATGGAGGGAGTCCTAGGCCAGTTTAAGCCCTAGTATGGGCCCCACACCCCACCACCAAGCTCCTAGGCCCCCATGGCTTTGACACTCCCCTAAGCAATGTAGCATGTTAAAGGGATGTCTCCAAGTATATAACAAGAGCTCTAAAGTTGGACTGAAATTGTTCTCAGACATGTCTTTTTCTTTGCCCTTGGTTTGGATGGTGTCTTGCTTTGCTCTGAACCAATGAGCAATGCACTCTGCCCCTGACACCACTTCCTGGGGACCCTGTGGCAGAGTCCCGGCCACTGAATGGGACTCTGAGCCCATTTGTCTTGCTGATCCTCCAACACAGGAAATCCAGCTGCTGCAGTCGCACATCTCAGAGACATCGGTCATCGTGAAGATGGACAACAGCCGGGACCTGAACCTTGATGGGATCATCGCTGAAGTCAAGGCCCAGTATGAGGAGGTGGCCAGGCGCAGCCGGGCTGACGCTGAGGCCTGGTACCAGACCAAGGTGGGTGGGCGAGGCTAGCGAAGGGGTGTGGGCAGCTCTGGGGCTAAGACTCATATACAGCAGAGGGGGCCAGTGGATGTCTGAGGCCCCCTGCTCAGTGGGAGCTGTGGTCTTGCCCTGACCTTTGGACCCTCAAAGTACCCTCCTCTCCTGCCAGTATGAAGAGATGCGAGTGACGGCTGGTCAGCACTGTGACAACCTGCGCAACACACGCAACGAGATCAATGAACTGACCCGCGTGATCCAGAGGCTGAAGGCAGAGATCGAGCACGCCAAGGCTCAGGTGGGCAAAGGAAGTGAGAAGAAGCCCCAGAGGGAGGAGAGGCAGGGCCCCGAGCCACAAGTCTGATGAGGTGAGGGAGACCACCAAGACTCAGAAACAGAGGAATGGGGAAATTAGGCCAGGAAGGCTTCCTGGAAGAGGAAAATATGGAAAGGAGAGAGAGCGAGCTTCTCATATAGAAGAAAAGGCTGGAGCAGACTGAGAGGGGAAGGAGAGGAAGAAAGAGTAAGTTCACTCTCTGAACCCCATGGGCCTGGGGCAGCAGAAAGCAGACAGGGCAAAGTCAGTGCGGATGGAAACTGAAGTAAAGCAACGCTCCACCCCCTGGTGACAACAGCTACAGGACCACCAATCCCTGGGAAAGTATCCATGAGGTCCATCCCTGGCTTGGCAGCAGGCTGTGTTCCCACCAAGAGGGGCAGTGTTTCTAACCCCCTCTGGGGATCCCGTGGCCATGCCAAAGCCCACCTGCAAACTGCCCTCCCTGCAGCGTGCCAAACTGGAGGCTGCGGTGGCTGAGGCTGAGCAGCAGGGCGAGGCGGCCCTCAACGACGCCAAGTGCAAGCTGGCAGATCTGGAGGCCGCCCTGCAGCAGGCCAAGCAGGACATGGCCCGGCAGCTGCGCGAGTACCAGGAGCTGATGAACGCCAAGCTGGGCCTGGACATCGAGATCGCCACCTACAGGCGCCTGCTGGAGGGCGAGGAGCACAGGTGAGCATCCTCAGGGCGGCAGGAGGGAGTGCAGTCAGACCGGCATCTGGAAAGACTAAGTAGGGGGAGGGGACGAGGTGAAGAATTGCGGAAATGAGCTATTTCTAGAGGCGACAATACATTTTCTGCAAACAGGACTTGGGTTGCCCTTGTAAGGGGATTAGAAGAAGGCTCTAGATCTGTGCCTCTCAAATGCAAGTTTGTAGACAAGCTGCACCAGAGTCATCGGGAGCTTTGCTTGGCTGGTTAGTTTGCTAAAACTAATAATAATAATACATTTCCTCAAATATTTTAATTTAATAGTTTTTGGGTAGGGTCTGGGAATATGGAGTTTTCAAAGCTCCCCAGATGTGTGTACGGCCAGGAGTGAGAACCACTGCTCCACTGGTCCACTCTGACAAGAAAGGCCTTTTTACAGCAAGTATGTTTTCGGGGAACAACAATACATGTAAAATGACTTGTTTCTCTCCCCCTCCAGGATCAGCGAAGGTGTCGGACCAGTGAACATATGTAAGAAACTTAAGTCTTCTTCACACATTTCTCTCTCCTTCAAACTTCCTTTCAACTCAGGCCCACCTTGGGGTCAGGAGGCCTCTGAGATGGCTGGTCTGGCCGTGGCAGTCAGGGGAGTTGGGGCCGTCTGGCCCCTGGACTGGGAGCACCTCCTCAGCTGAGGTCTGAGACCCCCGCAGACCCTGCCTTCCCCAGAGCGAAGCATTCACAGAGGTTTGCAAGGCCTATGAGGTGGGAGAGGTTCTGGAGAAGAGTCAGCCTTTTTGCTTTGAGTGGCCTTGTCCTTTGAGGGAACTGTCTTGGGGACTTAGAAGGAATAGAAAGGCCTGTGCCAGGGGGGACTCTCTTCCCCTGATGCAGGGACTGCAGCAAGCCTGAATAGAGGTGTCCCTGCTGCTGCTGCCGGACAAAGTACTGACTGTGCCCAAAGCACACAGGGTCGGGGCACAGGCAAGGCAAGCCAGTCCTCTAGAATTATGACCTTGAGAAGAGGCGTCCTAGCCACTGTCGACCTAACCTGGAAGGATCCCTGGGGGAGGAGCAGGCATTGGCATACCCACTTTGCCCGCCCAGAGAAAATAAGTAATTTGCCAGAGCTCACAAAGCTAGCCAGAGCTCAAACCCAGATTTCTTACTCCACAAACGTGTACATCACTGCGTGGTGGAACTGAGGGCTAAGCTGGCCGGGTCAGACAGTCGGAGCTACAGGTGACCACAGAGGGGTGGGGGTGGGGGGCAGCAAGCCATGGCTTTCTGCAGGAGGTCAAGCCTGAGGGAAGATGGCAGACGGCAGGAAGGATCCTGGTAAGAGGAGACAAGAATGTGCCCCCTCTGCAGGCAGGGCGGGTCCAAGCAAGGTGTAGTCGGATTTCAGCCCCAGGGCATGGCGATGGGCCAGTGGAGAGCCGAGGGCCACGGAGCTGAGCCACCGGGAGTTCAGGAGAGAACTCACACGGAACTAGTGCTGGAGGGGCCTCTCATGCACCAGGCTAGGGGAAATGTGGGGACCGCAAGGGACCTAATATAATTGGAAGAGAAGAGCCCCACGGCTTGATGGAAGCTCCTGCTCCAGCTGTCTGGAGAATGCGGCTCACTGCTTGCCTCACACAACCCAGCCGGACTTTGGCCACACATAAATGGCAGTCAACCTATGGGTATATGCAAACATCTGGGGAATTAGCTGAATTCTTCCATTTCAATTTGGATGTTTGATTTTAGTGTAGTCAATCTTTGAGCCACCCAGACAAGAGAAGGGAAAAGTGGATATGGACTGTGTAGACAACAGGGACCACTTCCCCAGATGCCACAAGCCCTGCCTCCCACCCCCAGGGCCTTTCCCAGCCACCAGACCCCCAGGTGCGGCCCAGGGGGAGCACGGAGGCCTGGGCCCCTGCAGTCTGCAGCTCCCTGATGCGTTTCTTCCTCCTCCTGCAGCTGTGAGCAGCTCCCGGGGCGGCGTGGTCTGCGGGTCTGAGCCCCTGGTCGCCAGCTCCGCTCTGTCCCGCGGGGTCACCTTCTCCAGCAGCAGTGGTGTCCATGCCACTGGCGGGGTCCCGACTTCCTGCAGCTCAGGCCTGGGTGGGGACCTGCTGAGCTCAGGCGCCAGGGGCAGCTCGGTGCTCACTGGCGAGGCCTGTGCCCCCAGCATGCCCTGCCCCCTGCCCACCCAGGGCGGCTTCAGTAGCTGCAGCGGCGGCCGCAGCAGCCGCAGCTCCAGCGTCCGCTTCGTGTCCACCACCACCTCCCGCCAGACCAAGTACTGAGAGCCGAGCCCCACACCGCCACCGCCGCCGCCAGAGGAGAACCAGCTCGGTGCCTCCTGCCCCTGTGCGATCTGGGCCTGGAGGGCCTCCATCTCCCCTCCTGCCAGGAAGCCTACCTCTGGCTCTCCCCCGGCTGCTCTGCCTGACCCTAGGTCCTCCTGGAGGAATTTTTCACCCTGTAGACCCTCTATCCTCAGCCCCAGTCAGGCTAGCTTCTCCCTGCCTCCCAATTTCATTCCCCTGGATCACTCCTCACTGTCCAGTGACAGCTTGAGAAATACAGATTCAGTATAACTACAAAAATCTGTGGGCCTGGGGAGAAAAGGAACAGTCAAAGCCAAAAAGAATGTGTTTGGGCACCATCACCATGGATGGCTTTGGCTCAATCTGGAGAATGGAGAGTTAACTATCCACGCCGTAGGCGTCCTTAGCCCGCCGTCCTTGGCTTCCTTCCTCTTCCTTTCCCTGGCAGGAGAAGGTTCTTCCTTTCTCTTTCTGACTCAGAAGATCCACAGTCTTTGGTGGCCCAGGGATCCCTAAGTTCCCGGAGCTGGTTCTTCTCCCAGTGGCATATGCCCTGGCTGTTTCTCTTCCTGGGTTATTGGCTTAACTCTGGCATGTGAGTCCGTGAGGTGCATGGGGTGCAGGTGGAGAAGTGGGCTCAGCAACACTCCCTGTGCCCCTGCCCTGCTGATGGGGTGAGGCCCAGCCCTGTCTGCAGCAGGGTTTGTGTCTGCAAGCCCCAAGGAGGCCTGGGGCTGGGGTGGGGTGGGGTGTCTGTTTGTACCGCTTTTTGTGTTCTTGGGTTTTCAATAAACTTGCCAAGCAAACTTCATGAGGACTCTGGCCTGTCTTTCTGGCTCACACTGGGGAGAGTGTGGGGGAGTTTGCTTCCTAGACTGCACCAACTCACCAGCTCATGAGCCCCCCCTACTGAGGGCTTGCGAAGGGCAGAGGCTAGTGTCCTGGGCACAGGGGAGCATTGAGGAAAGAGGGCCCCAGCCCTTCCCTGGAGGGGCTCACAGTTCTGCAAGGCAGAGGAGACGTAGCAAAGGGTCTGAAAACAAGTGCCAAGCAGCCCATTTCTCTCTAGGAATCAACTTGCACTTCAGAGGTGCTCTCTTCCTGAACAACATGACCTCTTCTACCTGTTCCCCAGCTCCCACCCCATCTCCAGGTCCTCTGGGATCTTTGCAGGAACCTCCTGGTCTTTCTGTCCCTACTCTTGTCTCCATCCAACTCATTCATCATGATGCTGCTACAGAGGTCTTTCTCACATAGAAAACTGATCATGACTCTCCCCTGCTTATAGCCCTCAGTGGCTCCCCATTGCCTTTCAGAAATGCCCAAGCTCCTTAACATAGCCTAAAAGCCCTGTGTGATCTGCCCATACATTTCCACCCTCTGCCATCTCCTCCATGCACCCCACTTCCCACCTATCATCTTTTATTTATTCAACAAATATTTGATAAGTGCCTACCATATGCCAGGCATGATGCTGGGAAAATAGTAGTCAACAAGAGTCAGTCCTTGCCCTTGAAGAGCTTACAGTCTAGTCTGATAACCAGACAGGTGCACAGGCCATTACTACTCGATATGCTAAGAGCAGAACCAATGCGATGATACACAGAGGAGAGGCCCACCCCAGACTTGGGGCATCATTAAAAGCTGCCTGGAGGATGTGATGTCCCAGCAGAGACACAGAGTTCTTGGCTCTCCCTTGAACTTCATATGCATGAAAGATCCAAAGCAGCATATCAAAGGCATTGAGAACTTAAGTAAGATTTAAACCACTTCCCAAGTTCCAGACAAATCCCTTAAAGGTATCAACACAAGACAGACACAAAGCACCATACCAAAGGCTCGTAAAACTGAACTAAGTTTGGAATCACTGCCCTCAGAAGGAGAGGCAGAACTTGAAATCTGCACCTAACTAGGTTGATTCTCTACTAAAGCAAAACAAAACAAAAATGAAAATTCTCCAGAGGACTTCTCAGGACCCAGAATCTACACATAATAATATTCAAAATGTCCAGAATATATTCTAAAGTTAAAGTTAAAGGCATCAGGCAAATGTTACCAATTTTTAAGGGGAAAAAAAATTGACAGATGCCAATTTTCCAAGATGATACAGACGTTGACTTTAAAGCACTATTATAACTATATTCTATGAGATAAAGGTAAACACACTTGAAATAAACAAGGTAGAAGTTCTCAGAAGAAAATAGAAACTATAAAAAATAAAACCAAATGGAAATTTTAGAACTGAAAAACACAATATTTGAAATGAAAAAGAAATTGATGGGCCCCACAACAAAAAGGAGTGTACAAATGAAAGAGTCAATAGCTTGAAGATAAATTGATAGAAATTATACAATCTGAAGGATAAAAAGAAAAGAAGATTGGAAAAAAAATTGTTAAGCTAGAGAAAAATGACATATGGGGAATAACAATCCAAATTACCATAGTTTCTCATCAGAAACCATGAAAGACAGAAAACACTGGAACACCACCTTTAAAGGTGTGGGGGAGGGAGTAGAGTGGGGAGAGAACTGTGAACACAGAATTCTGTAGCCAGCAAAAATATCCTTCAGAAGCAAAGGCATAAATAAATAAAATAAACAAAAGACATTCTCAGGTGAAGGAAAACTAAGAGAATTTGTCACCTGCAGACCTGCTTTGAATGGAAATGATACCACAGGAAAACACGTAACTTCAGGAATGAAGGGAAAGTAAGAAAAATGATAAATATCTGGGTAAACATGAAAGACTATTTTGCTACTCTTGTATTCTTTAAAATATATGACTATTAAAAACAAAAATGATATCTGGTAGGGTTGCAATGTATGTAGATGCAATATCTATGACAACATATAAAGGGAAGAAGACAAATATAAGTGATAAAGTACCAACTCTAAGTAGATTGTGAAAGATTAGATTCTGTACATTGTATCTCTAGAGTAACCACTAAAAAATACTACCAAGGGATATACTCAAAAGTCAGTAGATAAATTAAAATACATATTTTTACATATTCAAATAATCCAAAGAAGATGAGAAAGTGGTAATAGAGGGGAAAAAAATCAGAAGAACAAAAAGAAAACAAATAATAAAATGGTAGAGCTAAATAAAACCATATTAATAATTATATATAGTGTAAATGGTCCAAATACAATGTCAGGGAGAAAAAGCTTTTACTCTACCCACTTAGGTCCAGCCCTTGGGGCCTGTGAATTAAACTGGCAAAAGACAGATTAACAGGAGAAAAGTTTAATGTCTATTGTCAACATCTTTGGTAATTTGTGTCACAATCAATCAACCTTACGATTGACATTTATAGACCACACCACCCAAAACAGAAAAATACGCATTCTTTTTAAGTGACAACAGGGAGAATTCACCAAGACAGACTCCATAAATTGTGTGGCCAGTCCTGCCTAAATAGCTCTATACGTACTGCAGGAACTGAACGTGTAGTTCAAAACCTTCCAACAAAAAAAACATCAGGCCCACATATCTTCACTGCTGAATTCTACCAAACATTTAAGGAAGAATTCAACCCATACTCTTCTAGAAAACAAAAGAAGAGGTAAAACTTCCCAACTCCTTTTATGAGACCAGCATTACCCTGAGACCAAAATCGGGCAAAAACACTATAAGAAAAGAAAACTACAGACCAATATCCCTCATGAACATAAACATAAAAATCTTCAGCAAAATATTAGTGAACTGAATACAGCAACAAATAAAAGGTTAATGTATCATAACCAAATAGAGTTTATCCTGGAACGCAAGGCTGATTCAACTTTCAAAAATCTGTTAATGCAATTCATGAAATCAACAGATTAAAGAGGAACAGTCAATATTATTGTCCTAAATAGATGCAGAAAAAACATTTGACAAAATTTAATCTCCATTCCTGATAAAAACTCTCAGCAAACTAGGAATTGAAGAGAATTTCCTTAACTTGGCCAATGACATCTACAAAAAAACCCTACAGCTAACAGCACACTGGGTGGTGAAAGACAGGATGCTTTCTCTCTAAGATCTGGGACAAGATAAGGATGTGTGCTTATACCACTCCTAGTATTGTATCAGCTGTCCTGGCCAGTGAATTAAGGCAAGCAGAAGAAATAAAAGTCATGTAGCTTGGAAAGAAAGAAATAAAACTATCTGTTTTCAAAATACATGATTTTCTATATAGAAAATCCCAAGAAGTCTTTTTTTAAAAACCAGCTAGAGCTAATAAGTGAGTTTAGCGAAGTTGGAAGATGCAAAGTCAATATACAGAAATCAATTGTATTTCTATACACTAGCAATGAACAATTGGAAATCAAAATATGTTTAAAGTTTCCATTTCCTATAGTACCCTCAAAATGAAATAACTAGGTATAAACCTTTAAAAATTTTGTGAGGATTTATATGCTGAAAGCTACAAAACAATAATGAAAGAAATCAAAGAAGATTTAAATAAATGGGGAGATATACTGATATACTACTTTCACAAACTGCAAGACTCAATATTGTTAAGATGTCAATTCTGCCCCAAAGACAACACAGGGGAAGTCAAACCCACGGACTCTGGTATGGGCAGACCCAAGTTCAACCCCAGATCCTCTACTTGCTGGTTGTGTGACCAAAGGTAACACTAACATTTAACATATTGAACGGAGCAGGATTCCAAGGGCTTTTTGTATTTAACTCATTTTATTCTTCCTATAACCTTACATGATCGGTACTTTTATTATTTCCCATTGGACAGATGACAAAACCGAGGCTCAGAGAGGTTAAATAAGTGGTGGCAGCAGAGGCACTCTGATTCCTGAGCCCACGCTCACCGCTACCGCGCTGTCCTGCCTGCCACTTAATCTCAAAGCATCCCTTGCCTCATTTGTAAAGTGGAAAAATACTTCCTGCCTCAAAGAGTTGTGGAAAGTTCATGCAATGGCACATCTAATGTGCTTAGCACGCAGCCTGCCACACAGTGGGTGCGCAGTAAATGGTTGCTATTGTTTTGATGGTGATGGTGGTGGTCGTGGTGGTGGTGGTGGCGTTTCTATTTTTATTATTAATGGACTGTTCTGGTCAGCAGCTCAGCCACTCCAGTACCACCACAGGTGGATGCAGGAGCATCAGTAGACCATTTCCAGCTTCCAAAGCGCTGGAAACCTGAGCCACCAGTGTGGAGCTCCCCGCCTGTCCAGTTCCTGCCTCAAAAGAACCACTGTCAGCCCAGCTGTGGACATTTGCTGCCCTCTGCTGGCCACCAGCTTCAGAAGAGACAGCACGAAGGAGATTTTCAAAGTAAGCTTCCAGCAGGGTTGGACGATCTAGTAAAGGAAGAATGGAGCTTAGCATCTTTTAGAACAACGTTTTTTCCTTCAAAATTGCAATTAGGGCACAAACATTACAAAAATGGATAGCAATTTTTAAAACGGAATCTAGCCCCTCTCTCACCAACCACTACATCATTCTGTGTTCTGTCTGTCTTTTTTCCCCAGGGTGCTCAGAAAATCTCAGCCTTGAAACAGAAAGAAAAGAGTTTTTCAAACTAGGTGTGCTCCTTGGGGCTCAAGGGCCAAGGCATCTCACAAGGTGGCATTTTCTGCCAAATCTTAAATATCCAAGATATTCATTCATACATACATTCAAGAGATCAACCACTATTTACTGAGCACTCACTATATTCCCAGCACTGTACTAAGTGTTTGGGATCCATCAATGAACAAAACAGACAGACTCCATGCTGCCATGGAGTTTATTTTGGGTTGAGGGGAGAGACAGATAATAATCTATAAATAGAACAAATGAGTAAATTCTAGAGTGTGTTAGGGGTTACTCGAGATGGAAAAAGAAATAGCTGAGAGCAGGATGAGCCAAATGGGCAGGGGACCCAGCCTCGACGCACTGGGGAGGGTACAGTTGGTTCATCCAGCCCTGTCTGTTGCTCCGACCCTCACTTCTTTCACCTGGGGTCTCTGAATCATGCCCAAGTTTTGTGAAAGCCAAAGAAGGGGCTAAAAAGACCCTTCAAGAGCTGTGTCCCAGCACCAGCAGGTGCATTTGGATGCGTAAGAGAAGTGTGGCCAGTAGAAGTGACGGATGGTGCCCAACTTGAATGAGCTGTGCAGGCAGCCACCAAGGCCCCACTCAGGACAGGACACATCCATGGGGAGCCCGTCAGGGCTGACTCAGGAGAGCCGGCCAGCCAGGAAGGACAGGGAGCCGGCCCATGAGAGCTCAGGCAGACAATATAAAACCGGAAGGGCAGACAGGCAGCTCTCTGGGCAGACAGGCAGGACTGGGGAAGGTGTCAGGGCTCTCCAATCTTCTGACAAACCCAGGACACCTTCCTGGAAGCAGGAAGATGTTCGCACAGTGGAAAAAGCAGAAGGGAGGAGAGGCAGTGTGCCTCCGGGGAAGAGAGAGCTGCCCCGCAAGCACCCAGCCCAGGCAACCGGCCCCGTCCATGGGTGGGGCTGAGGGTGGGGGAATGAGGCCTCTGAGGAAACCCCAGGACAGGTACTCTGTGAAGCAGATCCAGGGGGAGCCTTAGGGGTGGCCTGAGGCTCCAGGGTAGGGTGAGGAGCCCCTGTCACCCAACTAGCTCTTGAAGGCTTCTGGGAACCAGTAGTCTCTTGGGAGCATCTGAAACTATGGGAGGGCCATGGGCTCTTGCGTGGACATTCCCAGCACTAGGCAGAGCCTTCAACAGGGGTGGGGGCAGGAGGGGACAGCACCAAAGGAGGTGGTGACAGCACCTAGGACAAGAGAGTGTGGAAGAGGGCAATGGGAGTTGCCTGGGAAGCCCCAGAGCAGGCATTTTATAAGACAGCAAGGAAGAGAGATCACAGCCTCCCTCTGATTAGTTCACAAAGGCTTCCTGGAAGAGGGAGCTGTTCTGGGACATTCCAGGCCAAGGTGTGACGTGGAGAGGTTGAGGAAGGGAGGGGTGTGACTATTCACGGAACCAAGTGGGCGCAGTGAATGAGGACGCAACCAGCCCCTGAAGGGCCCTGACTTTCAGGCAGGGACTTGGGTTCCACTGAGCAGGTGGTTGGGGGAATGGTAGAGACAGGCAGGGGGTAGGGGGTCTCTCTCCCTTCCTTGGGTGGAGCCATAAGCAAAGGCCCAGGTCTCTCCGGGACAGCTATGGCAGATTGACCTGCGTCCTCACTGGCCCTGGACCATCTGGCACCAGCCCCATGAAGAATCACCACCACCCTCCCCCCGACTTTGCCCTCAGCCCAGCTCCTCCAATCCAGAGCTCCACCTGGACAGGTGTCCTGAACAGCCCCACCGGCCCTGGGCTCAGCTCTGCCATTGCAAACCTCACCCAGCACCCATGAGCACACCCATGTCCTCAATTCCAGCACAGCCTCGCAGGTGCTGACACCCTCTACGGATAGTCCTGTGAGCCTGAACGGGACCTTAGTTCTGGAAACAGTGGAGCTGCCCCCGGGCCTCCTGAATCCTCTGGCTCCCCATTCCCCACCGTCGGTGCCCAATTTGGGGTGGAGGTTTGAGGGGTGTACGTGTTGGGGGCAGGGGAAATCAGCTGACACGGGGACCTCCCTCCAGGACAAAACCTCCACTCCCCACTTCCCCTAAGGAGAGACAGAAGTGGAACTGGTTCCTGCATTTTCAACAACCTGGAGGAGAAGAGAGGCTTGCAGGAGTTGTGAAGAGGGGGAGGTTTTATGGGCTTTTAGGTTCCTTCACCTCCCATGCTCAGCCCTCTCCCTCCTCCCCAAATCCCTCTTGGCCACACCACACCAGCTCCAGGTCTGCACAGCAGTCGGCCAGTGACCTCACGGTCCAAAGCCCCAGCAGACATCCCTGGACCTTAGGCAACAAGCCCCCCTCTCCCCCTGGAGGGAACCACCTTCCGTGCTCCCCCAGTAAAGCCTCTTCTCTCTGCCTCCAGACTCCACCCAAAATTTTTAGACAAGTGAAAAAAGGCTAAAGAAAACACTAAAAGTAGCCTTGAAAGGGTGAAGAAGTCATAAATGTACAGAGGAGGAGATGCGGACAGGACAAGAGCAGGCGCTGTCCACTGGCCGGGCAGCGGCTGCTGCTGATAGAGAGCTGCAGGCCCTTGCCTTTATGCAGTGTAGGGTCCCAACAGCACACTCTCACACATCATCCATGCAACCCTCCAACAGCCCTGGAGAGTAAGAATGAATCCACTTTACAGTCAAGGAAATGTAGGCTCAGAGAGGTAAAGAACTTCCCCAGAGCCACACAGCTAGGAAGGGTCCAAACTGGCCATAGAACCAGGTCTTCCAGCTTTTATTCCATTGCCGGGGTTGCTGAACCCAGCTGCTTCCCCATGGGTGATTATGATTTGAATATCTTTTAGGGCCAGCATGTGAGGCTGCTTGCTCTTCCCCCACCAGCTGCCAAAGTCTGTCTACCCTCCCCCGAAGAACAGGTGTGGGATGTGGAGGCAGGAATCCCTCAGCCCAATCCTAGGTGAAGACCTGGGGTTGGCCAGCCATGGCAATGAGGGCAGAACGGGCAGAGCACAGGGCGTCCCCCAGAGGCCCAGGGGATGGCAGTGCAGTAGGTAGTGTTTTGGTTATGGAAAGCTTCCTGGAGGAGTCACTCCAGAGGAAGCTCATCAGCTCTTCTTCCTTAAGCTCCTAACAGCTCCGGTGTCTGGCTAACCTCCCTAAGGGCAGAGACCACATCCCCAAGGTTTGCACTCAATAAACATTAAAAGAATAGCACTCATTATCCTAATAAGTGGCCCAAGGACACAAAAGGAAGCAGGGACATCGGACAGATGAGTTTCTAAGGGCCCCCAGGAGCCAGAAATCAGACAAGAATAAGCCACCATCCCACTCCCATCTTTACGCAGAGCAATTTCTAAACTTTCCTCAAGGGATGGCAGTTGGGGCAGCCAAGGAGAACGAATACCTTCTCCGGCTGGTGGTTTTGGAAGGAAGACTTGCACGACATGCTTCTTCTTAAAGAGCAAAGGGAAGGTGCCCAGAGAAAGTTTATAGCCACCAGGTTACCCCAAGTGTGGGTTCTCCAGTCCTTTTGGGCAAACAGAAGAAAGTGGCTAAAGGGAAGTCTCCCCATTATCCGCAAGTGGCCATAATTGTGACTACTGAGAGTTGTGTGGTTTGCACTTTCGCTGGGTGAAAGATGAAAGCTCTGGAAAAGAGCCTTCTGGGCTGGAATCCAGAAGGTGCCAAGAGACCATCCACTCCAGCCCTCTGTCCTGGAGCGAGCATGGTCCAAATGGCCCCTCTGGCCCTGAGCCACCTTCCAGGCAATGCCACCTGGGTGGGTTTGGACTTGCCTGACCTGTCAGTCCCTGAAATGCAATGATGTACTTGAGAACACGTCCTGGATGGATAGAGCCAGGCAGACAAAGGTAATGATCACCTCAGGTCTCACCTCACCTGCGACCATAGAACTTCTCCCTTGAGACAATGGCCCCTTCCTGTATCCCAAACCCAGCCACCCCCCAGGACTGCTGCGGAGTTCAAATCCGTCTCCAAGTGTGGGTTGAGGCCATCTCACAGAGAGACTGTGAGAAAAGTAATTACTTAATGCATGTAAACGAGCTTTGAAGATGAAAAGTGCAAACGCGCAGTGTCCCTAATAACATCTTCAATACTTTTACAGAGCCCTACAGTCACTGCTGAGTTCACCTTTAAGACGAGTCCTTGGGGAGTTGCTGGCAAACTCCCCAAGCCAATTAAACAACATAAAATGAATTTTCACTCCTTTTATGCAGCCAGCCCCAGCTCTCCCCACCAATAAAAGGACCAGGGAGGATCAGAGAGACCAGAAGGATCCTAAGCCTCTCGCTCCGCAGCCCACACCGCCGCTCGGCCTCTCAGACTCCTCTCGCACCCGCACGATGTCGTGCCGCTCCTACAGGATCAGCTCGGGATGTGGGGTCACCAGGAACTTCAGCTCCTGCTCGGCCGTGGCCCCCAAAACTGGCAACCGCTGCTGCATCAGCGCCGCCCCCTACCGAGGGGTGTCCTGCTACCGGGGGCTGACGGGCTTCGGCAGCCGCAGCCTCTGTAACCTGGGCCCCTGCGGACCCCGCGTGGCTGTCGGGGGCTTCCGCGCCGGCTCCTGCGGACGCAGCTTCGGCTACCGCTCTGGAGGCGTGTGCGGGCCCAGCGCCCCCTGCATCACCACCGTGTCTGTCAACGAGAGCCTCCTCACGCCACTCAACCTGGAGATCGACCCCAACGCGCAGTGCGTCAAGCACGAGGAGAAGGAGCAGATCAAGAGCCTCAACAGCAAATTTGCTGCCTTCATTGACAAGGTCAGTGGGGCCCGCTACGGTCCGGAGAAGACCTCAGCCCTCCCCCTTCCACCACCAACTCCCAATCTGTTGGGGAGACAGGTTTGAGGCAGCAGAGGAAAAGAAATGCAGACCAATATGGGTAGAAGGATCCATTTTCATCATTTAGTTCCAGCAACATTTAATGAGGTCCAGGTGTGGTCTAGAAATTGAGCCTGTGGTCCAAAGCGCGTGCGTGCATCCTTGCTCTGGCAGAGCACAAGGAACAGGCTCCAGGGCTGGGATCAGGGTTCTGGGGGCAGAGGGGGTGACCTCCCTCTTTCTTTTTGGTGATCTTAATTAATCCTCAGAATGACCCAGTGGGGTAGATTTTTCAGATAACAGACTGGAGCTGAGCGCATTTAGCTGAGCTGCTCAAACACACTGTGTGGGGCAGGCAGGGTGGGGGATGAGACTCGAGGGTACTGAGTCTGACTCCATCACCTACCATGAGCTGGTCGTTTTACACTTTGGGGTCTCAGTTTCCCCCTTTGTAACATGGAGTAAGTAATATCTATCTCCCCATAGGGCTGCGAAAACTGAATAAAATTTAAGATGGATGATGTAGACATAGACAAGCGTGTGTCTTAGCACAGGCCCCGGCACCACATAGTGAATATTCAGTAAGTGTTTGTTGCATAAATGAATAAATGAAAGACAACTGGTAATTATAATAATAGTTAAGTTGACAGAGCACTTACTCTGTGTCCGGGACCGCTCTAAGCACTTTACATGTATTAACTTGTTCAATCTTCACAGCAACTCTAAGGTAGGCACTATTATTTTCAATTTAGAAATGAGAAAACTGAGCACCAAGAGGTTAAACAACTTGCCCACTTAAAGTGGCAAAACTTGGATTTGAATCAGACCTTTGGCTTTGAGTGGGATGGCTTTTCTTTATACCCACAACTGCCTCCCTGAGGGCCTGGGAATGGGGCCCCTTGAGCCCCAGACACTCCACTCCACGGCTCCGGCCCATTCAGCCAGCTCCCAAGGGCAGACAGCTCCAGGGACCAGGAGCCTCCCCCTCACCAGGCCTCCCCTTGAGTCTCTTTCCTCCACCCGAATGGCAGGTGCGCTTCCTGGAGCAGCAGAACAAGCTGCTGGAGACCAAGTGGCAGTTCTACCAGAACCGCCAGTGCTGCGAGAGCAACCTAGAGCCTCTGTTCAGCGGCTACATCGAGACGCTGAGGCGGGAGGCCGAGTGCGTGGAGGCCGACAGCGGGAGGCTGGCCTCAGAGCTCAACCACGTGCAGGAGGTGCTGGAGGGCTACAAGAAGAAGTGAGTGTGGTGCAAGGAGGAGCTCACAGGGAATGCTGGAGGCTTTGCCCACAGCCTCTTGTAGCAGTGTCTTCAGATTCCTCCAACAGGCTGCTTGGGACCCAGAGGGGGTGTCCAGTGGGGCCCAGGTTTCTTCAGATTCCTGGCTCCTCCTCTAGGACTCCAGTCCTGTGAGTCTTAGGACTGGCTTCCAGGGGAGAGAGGAAGGGAAAGACAGTGGAGTTCTACAGCTATCTGTGTTCCGTACCCTGCACAGCTTACCTTGATGACAGGGGTCTGTGTCCTCCCTGCCCAGGGGACCGGCTCTCCTGGGACCTAGGATGCACAGATGATTTTAGACTTGGGGGATGGAATGTGCATTCCTGATTTCATCCCAGAGATGGAAAGACTGGGGTGGAGTAAAACCAGGCTAGAATAAAGGCTAGCCCATGGATAATACACAAAATAGATCGAGGAGAAGCCAAGATGGTGTCTGGAGGGGTTCATTCCTTTTCGACCCCTGCAAGAACGTGCCCGGCAGCTGAGCTGGAATTCAAGGTGCGATTTCTCAGCTCCAGCCCTTCTCTCTCTCACACCCAGGTATGAAGAAGAGGTGGCCCTGAGAGCCACGGCAGAGAATGAGTTCGTGGTTCTAAAGAAGGTGAGGGGGCTGGTTGCAGGGCAGGGAGGAGGGGACCCATTTGTGCCAACTCCAGCTTGGGACACGGTCCCCGTGCTGACCAGAGGTGCCTTTCTTTGGCTTCCTCCCCCATGCACTCCTCCTCCTCTTGGTTCCACCACCAGGACGTGGACTGCGCCTATCTGCGGAAATCAGACCTGGAGGCCAACGTGGAGGCCCTGGTGGAGGAATCTAGCTTCCTGCGG
The DNA here is from genome assembly GCF_041146395.1 of Eulemur rufifrons. Lineage (NCBI taxonomy): Eukaryota > Metazoa > Chordata > Mammalia > Primates > Lemuridae > Eulemur > Eulemur rufifrons. The sequence continues at coordinate 40,925,535 of NC_090998.1, read as the reverse complement.
CGCCTCTATGAAGAGGTGAGGGGCACCTGCCAGCCAGGGCAGGTGGAGGGGAGGTGTGGAGACCAGGGGAGCAGGGCAAGGGCACGTGTGTGTGCACATGTTTGGAGCGTGTAATGGAAGTGTGAAAAGCACCTGCACACACATTCAAGGGGTCCACGGCACAGAGACCCCATCCACGTTCATGTGTGAGGAGCATGGTGTCTGAGTGCTTGGGCTGCTCTGTGACTGTGATCTCTGTGTGTTGGGGTGTGCCTGCCCATGAGCTGTCTGCGTGTCAGTCTGGAGATGAGCTGCAAAGTGTGCATGTGGGGTGGGGGTCAGGGAGGGGTCTTAATTAGTGGACTAATCACTCGTCCTGGCATCCACCCCCAGCTCCCCCGCCAGGACTCTGGGTCAGGCCTTTCTCACCCTCTGGGCCTCTGTTTTCCCATTTGTTAAGTCAAAGGCTATTCCCAGATGACCTCTGGGACCCTGTCCCGCTTTGTTGTTTTGTAATAAGCCCGTGTGTGAATCAAGGTGGTGGGATCAGGACTCGTGTAGCATTTATGATGAGTGTTCCCTCCAGGGAGTGGACACTGCCCTGAGGGGTGGAGCACATGGCCCAAATCAGGCACCGGAACCAATTGTACTGGCTGTTGGCCCCACAGGAAATCCGTGTTCTTCAAGCCCACATCTCAGACACCTCAGTCATTGTCAAAATGGACAACAGTCGGGACCTGAATATGGACTGCGTTGTCGCTGAGATCAAGGCTCAGTATGATGATGTCGCCAGCCGCAGCCGGGCAGAGGCCGAGTCCTGGTACCGTAGCAAGGTGAGTGGCACAGGACACCTGCCTCCTAGACATGTCAGTGGGAGGCAAGCGAGGTATTTCTGAGAAAAGGCTTCTCTAGTCTGGGGATTCTGATCCCTAAGGACAGTTAGAGAAGAGCTGCCTCTCAACTGAGGTTGGGGTGGCAGGGCAGGACTGCCATGTGTGGTTGCACAGGCTGAGCACTGCACAGTCTGCACGATCACCCCTGGTGCCCTGAATGGATGACATGCCCCATCCTGATTCTCACAAGCGTCTCTGCTTCCCCAGTGCGAGGAGATGAAGGCCACGGTGATCAGGCACGGGGAGACCCTGCGCCGCACCAAGGAGGAGATCAACGAGCTGAACCGCATGGTCCAGAGGCTGACGGCTGAAATTGAGAACGCCAAGTGCCAGGTAGGGTCCGGGGAGGTCTCAGATACCCAGCACAGGCAGGTTGCAGCACCAGGCCCTTTCCCCAGGAGGACACTGGCGTGGCCCTAGTCAGGCTCCGCAGTGTGAGGGAGCAGGGACCCAGAGTGAAAGCAGGGGCTCTACCACATGTCACAGCACTCAGGCTGGATGGGCCCTATCCCTGACCTGCCAAGGAGGATCTAGCCCCTCCTGGGCCATGCCATTGACCACCATCAAGTGGCGACGGAGAAAGCCCACCACCTCCTCCCTCATGTTCACAGCCCTGGTACCACCTGGCCCTGGGCCCAACCTTCTCTCCAGGACCCTCCCCTCCCTGCCATTAGTTTGGGCGAGCCAAACTGTGCCTGCTCTCTCATCCTTGCCCTCACATCCTCACCCAACAGCGTGCCAAGCTGGAGGCCGCCGTGGCCGAGACTGAGCAGCAGGGCGAGGCGGCCCTCAATGACGCCCGCTGCAAGCTGGCTGAGCTGGAGGCCGCCCTGCAGAAGGCCAAGCAGGACATGGCCTGCCTGCTCAAGGAGTACCAGGAGGTGATGAACTCCAAGCTGGGCCTGGACATCGAGATCGCCACCTACAGGCGCCTGCTGGAGGGCGAGGAGAGCCGGTGAGGCTAAGCAGGACCTTGTAGGGTTTCCAGGGTAGACGTCCTGGTCCTCAGAGTGAATTTCCTTGAGCCAAGTGTGAGCTCTGACTCTGACCCTGGCCGTACAGATCAAGCTTCAATAGTAGTAACGACTTATCCAATGCTTATTATATGCTAGACCTGTGCTAAGTGCTCATTTTATAATCCCCGTACTCCAATGACATCAGTATCATTTTTCCCACCCAAACATAAAGAAATAGGCCCAGACTTCAGTGCCTTTCTCATGGCCACCCGGTTAATAAGCAGAAGAGCTGAGCTCTGCGCCCAAGTCTCGTGCCCCCAGGGGCATTCTTGTTGAGTAGGTTCCTGCCCCGCTGCAGGCCTGTGTGTGACAATGAGGAGGCACCTCCGCGTGGGCTCAGCCCTCACCTTCCACAAAGCCCCTGACGCTCCTCTCCGACAGCTTGGTTGGCACTATCCGGGGTGGGCTATGGTACTCAGACGGGGGGCTATGGTACTCAGACGGGGGGCAGACTCAGAAGGTCACAGTCTCACCCAGGGCTAATGAAAATCAGAAGGGCTTGTCCCCATGCTTACAGAACCATTAAAGAAAGAAGTGAGCGTTTAGCACAGATTGGGGGAGCCCTCCCTGGCCCTCAGGGGACAGACTGTCCACAGGATGACCCTCTCTGTCCCCAAGCAACTATCGTTCTCAAGGAATCCAGCCCAGTGTCTGCAGCTAACAGAGTTTTCTCTCCCCCAGGCTGTGTGAAGGTGTGGGTTCCGTCAATGTCTGTAAGTATCTGCCCGAAATCCCCTAGAAAAATGGCTTTGTTGACAGGCAAAGCCAAACCCTTTGGTCTAAGCCACCGAGCCTCGAATATTCCCCCAAGTAAGAGAGGGCCTTTCGCCCTCTCCTGGCCCCTCACTGGGGACCACGAAGGGAGTTAGAGAAAGCAGAGCTGAGCGCCCTTTACTAGTGACAGCCGTGAGCCGAGGCCATGCCAGGGCCCAGTAGCTTTGCTCCTCTGGGTCCAGGGGTCCTGGGTTCCTTCCTGCCCCAGGTCCCCAGATGGGATGTGCTGCTGAGGGACAGGGTCTGCGCTGTCAACCACTGGACCCCTTGGGGAGCAGGCAGCTCCTGCAATGTCACTGCCCTCTGGGGCCTGTCATGGGGCCAGTGCCATCACAGCAAGCCCTCACCCCTCTGTGTCACCTCTCCCCACAGGTGTCAGCAGCTCCCGTGGTGGAGTCTCCTGCGGGGGCCTCACCTACAGCACCACCCCAGGGCGCCAGATCACCTCTGGCCCCCCAGCCACGGGGGGCAGCATCACGGTGACAGCCCCCGACTCCTGCGCGCCCTGCCAGCCCCGCTCCTCCAGCTTCAGCTGCGGAAGCAGCCGGTCCGTCCGCTTCGCCTAGTGGAGTCCAGAGCCTGCCCTGCCTGTGGCAGCCGAGCACTGAATGGTGTGTGAATGCAAATGTGTGCTTGCTTCCAGAATCTTCCAGATGTTTCTACAGAGGGAAAAACCCTTGGGCCGCTATCCTCCACCTTCTCATTTTGGAGAGTTGTGTCCTAGTTTTCCTTGTGGCTTCAGTTTAGAGTCATTCCCAGCCCTTCGCTTAACTCTAACCTGGCTCCAAAATACCTGTAGCCAATTTGTATTATTTGTATTATTCTCCAAGCTCTCTGGGACAGGAACAGTCACCTGAGTGGCTGGACAGCATGGGAGCTTGACCTTCCCCTGGGTCGAGGCACGACCCCATGGCAAGCACTTGCCCGTTCATCCTGCCTGTGCTCTGCTTGTCTCTCACCGACCGCCTTCTGGGTTGACCGTTCCAGCCACACTCCTCGAGTGACCTCCCAGTCAAGAGGCCCATTACTGTGGGGACGCTTTCGCCTCCAGCTGCTGTCCAGTGCACCTGTATGCATTTCAAAGACTCCGCGGGGGCTCCAGACTTCCCCCTGCCGTGTGCAGGAGGGACTGGCCCATGCAGAGCTGGTGGGATGGAAAGTTAGGCCACTTCCTGGGTCCCTCTCTGGTTATGACTGTCTGTGGGTGCCTTGCCTCCTGAGCTCTCAATCTGTGTTTCAATAAATGCTGCTGCCATGCAAGGGTACGTGATCTTGTGAACCACATGTCTCCGCTCCCTTCCTGCCCCATCTCCAGCCGACTAATCCTAGTCCAGCCCCACATGGTGTTTCCCCGGTCACCCTCCAGTGTCACCGCCTCTTCCTGTCCACTTCCACAGCCTGATTCCACTTGGTCCTCCTCAGTCCCCATAGGCCTGGACCACAGCCCCAGATCCCCACTAGTGACCCCACCCTAAGCACTGCCAGCAGCCAGGACCCCATCCCAAATTCACTGCCCTCACCCCCTCCCACCTGGCTCCAGTCACTTCCCAGCACACGTGTGGCCTTCTTATGCCAGATGCAGGCTCCTTCCCACTCCTCCTCAGCCCTGTCCAACCCCTCTACCCAGTGCTGATCCTCCAGACAGGGACCCCATCCCACAAGTCCCCCCCACACATACCCCTCCCCCCAACACAGTGTCTAGAACCCCGAGGATCTCTGGTTCTGCCAGGGATGTCAATGGGTGTGTCTGGAGCCTGGAACAAGCTGGAACTTCCTTGAGGACAGAAAGTGGCTCCTCTTGGCTCTGACCCTCCACTAAGTCCCAGGATGGGGCTCCAGGATATGCCAGGCCTGGGACATGTTGGATAAACTCAGGCAGCTGGTACAGCAGCAGGTACAGGCATCCAGCCCCTGGGGACTGAGCTCCACTTCTCCATTAGGAGCACAGATTGGCTATCTCTGCTGTCAGGCAGGTGTCAGATGTCGGCTGCCAGCCCCCTCTTCCGCCCCATCCCCAGCCTCTTTCCCTGAGAGGAGAAGAGAAGCCCTGTGCATGCTGACCAGTCCTCACTGGCAGCCCCACTGCAGGCTGCGGCTGCTGAGCACTTGGGCTGTGCTCTGTTTGAGCTTTGCTGGCTGAGGCCCCCCGACCTCCTCCAAACCCCTTGTGCCCCTCCATTCTCCCAGCAGTCTGGGCTTTGAGGCCATGGTCACAATCTAAACAGGTCAGTGTTCAGGTTAGGGGACATCATTCATCCACAGGAAAAGTTAAATCTCAGGGGCTGGAAAATCAGGAGATGAAATTTTGAGCCCCAATTCTGCCAAGACCGCCAGGTCTCTGTGAGCCCCTGGGCAAGATGTGGCTTCCATGCTTTGGGCATCAGTCTAGGCTCTGTGACATGAGGGGGTTGACCCCTTCCCAGCCCTGCCACCTCCTGTGGTTCTAGGATGCTGAAGGGAGTCTGCTTGGGCAAGACAACTTGACGTTACCATGGATCTGGGCGAAGCAAAACTAAAATACCAAACCTGATACCCCAAAAATAATAACATCACTCATTGAAAAGTCAAACAGACAGAATCTGGGAGATGTTAATAAGCTTTTTAATACACTTCCTTGCTTTGTGTGCAAAGACCAGTCAACCGATTCAGCCAAGCAGAGGCACCTTTGGCTTATGAGGATGCAGACCTTCCCCCAGCCGTCCTGGAGACCCACCGCAGGAGTCCAGGGCGAGCTCTTCTGGTTCGGAGGGTCCCGGGCTCCCGCAGCCCTCTCCTGATGAATGATCTATTTCTCATAGCAGGCAAAAGGTGCAATGCAAGGGTAACCACAGACTGAAGTTTTATTAGGAAGAAAAATTTTAAAGGAGAAGTCAAGTGACCTGAAATTGAGTGATCAAAGAAAAGCCAGAAGAGTAAGCAGCCCACACAAAAAAGTGGGCCCGTGGGAGCGATTCGGTCTCCGTCCTGGGCACCCGTCTCCCTTGAAACATCACAGACCAAGCTAACACCTCCAGCAGAGAAAATCAGGGGTGCCCTGGCGGAGCCCTGGCATCGGGGCCTCGGAGCCTTGGTTCACGCGGGGTTTCCGCCTCCCGCCCACGATGGCCCCAGGGTCGTCTGCAGTCCGCCCAGATCCCGGCGGTGTCGCGGGGTGGGGTGCTTGGGGGCTGTTTGTGGCGCCGGGCTGGGCCTGTCACCTGCAAGTACCGCCTGGATCTTACGTCCAGCGACCTGGGTGGCCGGTGGCGTAAGGTGGGGCTGCCAGTCCCCTCCCAGTCCGCACCCCACTCCAGGTGCCTAGCATGTCTGAGTGTGGCAGTCTAAAGACCCTCGGGGGTCGCCCATCCTCAGTGGGTCCCAGCGGTGGGCCAGGCCCTCCTCCCCCAGGCTCCGTCCCCAGCCCGGGTTTCGGTGGCTGTGGAGAGCAGCACCTGGTGTCTGGCGGCTGTGAACAACTCATAGAAAAGAAAAAAAAACTTTAGGGTATGTGAAGGAGTGAGGAAAAAAAATTTTTTTAAGGCTTTTTTTTTTTTTGTCTTGAGAATAAATATGTATTCTTGTGGCAGAATATCTTCTATCCAGTCAGGCCTTTTAAAATATCTTTTTAAAAAAAGTTCCAAATAAAATAAGGTGAGAGAAGTAGAGGTCTTCCTGCATATCAAATGAAAGAGAGTTAAGCACCAGAAACCCCTCTCTCCCACCCATCACAGCCAGCGAGGGACAGCCTGCATCAGGGGGACTTTGAACAGGCTTCCCTAGGTGGGCCTTCCCGGGACTGTCAGTGCAGGGATAGGCCTGAGACAGAGTTCCCGGACCCACTGCCTCCGTCCAGGCCACCCCAGCAAATGCCCTGCAGCCAGAGGTCTGAGTTTTAATTCTAGGTTCCACACAAGAGGCCTGTATTAACTGCCCCATGAAAAGATCTGTCCAAGTTCTTGGGGAACAGAGGCTACGGAGAGATGTTTCTACAAATGCTTCCAGGAGGTCAAGTCACCTTCTATCTCTTATCTCTGAAGTGTCAGACAACTAGTAAAGCTGCACCAGGCAGAAGCCCAGGAGCATTCTAGAAGCCAGAATGTTTAGCCTAAGGGACAGTTAGGGCCATGCAGAGGGAAAAGTATATGAACACTGGCATTCCCTGGACCTGGGTTTCAATTGTGGACTAGCTGCGTGACCTTAGTAAAGTTACTTCTTTGAGCCTTAATCTCTTTATCTGTAAAATGAGGACAATAATACTGTTGCTGTGAGAAATGAATGAAATACATGTACAGTTTGGCCCAGACACTTAGCAGGCGCTTAAGAAATACAGGCCCCCTTCTTCTCCCCGCCTGTACCTTTGCCGCACTCACCCCCGTGTGTGCACAGCCCAGACTGGGGCTGTGACCTTTCAGCAAAGACAAAGGGGAAGCGCAAAGGGGCCAATCTGACCCTGTGGGAAGCGCAGGGAAAGTCACCACCCTGGCCAGAATTGCCTGGCCTCCTCTCCCTTCTGCCCACACAAACCCGTGGTTCTCTAATTTTAGTTCTTACAGGAATCACCTGGGAGCTTGTTAAACTAGATTCCTGGGCTCATCCCTAGAACTCTTGATCCAGTGGTTCTGGATGGAGCCCAGGATTTTCGCGTTTACCAACTACTCACGGGGTACCTGACGCAGGTGGTGGTCCCCGGACTGCATCCTGAGAAGGACCAAAACAAGGCTGTGGGTGGGTGGGGAAAACAATGAAGGAGGCAGGCGGCAACTTGGTTACCAAGAAACAGCCTTTGGCCGTCAATATTTAATCAAGCACACTAAAAGAAAGGAGCCGTACAGGAAGCACGAAAACACAGTGAAATTCCAAACAACCACTAGTATAAACTCAGCTGGTAGGCTTCAGTCAGGCTTTTAATTCTGACATGTGAATAGCTGGGGGACTCCGGGAAGGTACAATCTCTCAGAGCAAGTGCAGAGCCTCCCCGGAGCCCCAGCTCCACGTCCCCACTGCCCCTCCATGCTGAGGCAGCATGTGGAGCCACTGTCGTCGGAGGGCGAAGCACAGAGCTGCTCCCACCCCCTGCACACCCTCTACCTGGCTCCCTTTCTAGAGGGCCCGGCACACAGGACTTAGTAAATGTCTGCCTATCTGAAGTTACTTGGGGAAGAAGTTGATTAAGCAGCTTATATCAAAAGTCTTTACATCCCTTTCCTAGACCACAGGGAAGGGGAGAGGCAAGGGAGGGTTTACACTCAGAGAGTAAATAAATCATAACTCCAATAAAAAGGCACCAGAAGAGTTAGTTCTGGGCTCCCTGTAAAGGGAAATTACTAAACTGACATTTGGGCCTGCGAGAGAAAAGATTTCGGCCTCCCACCCTACCCTGCCCCATCAGACCCAATCTGTCCGAGTCTCACCCCCTCTATGCAAACCACACAGATCTGGCACTGGAGCAGGCCCCCACTATGGAGGGGGAGCACAGGCACCACTGCTGATGGCCACGCCCCCCAGGCCATGAGGGACAGTGGAACTGAGGTCCCCACGGACCACACCACCCTGGGAATAGCTCACACCTGTGGACAGAGACACCAGGTCAGAATTCTCATCCATCCCAGCATGGTGTGACCCAGAATCCTCTAGAACCAATGATTCTCTTTATACTCTAAGGGACCAGCAACACAAGTCTTTCAAAACTACAGGTAAACCTAAACCCATTGCCATCTGCTGCTTCAGGAGTGTGGTTAGCAAATCGGACACCAAACTCCACTTAGACCAGACCGACGCTGAGATGTGTTCATACAATCTTTGAGCAAAAACTGATGGATCACACTAGAGGAATCCTCTACAAATATAGTTGCTGGAAAGGTGAGGGGAATGGATGGGTCAGACGCAGACACCTAGCCCAGAGGCTATGTGTATACTGGATTATTAAAGATAAAGATTTACAAATTGCCTGCAGAGGCCACAAATGACAATATAAATCTAGCATTTCTTCTTATTAAAACATTATACCACTTGAGAAGTATTCTGTGCATAACTGAAAGGCTTAGGCTATTTTTGCAGAACCAATTAGTGGTCAGAATTTGCCACTCATGAACTTAGGCTTCATGGATGTTCAGGATGGATTCATGTAGGGGTCGAATATTTTGGGCCATCAATTTGTCCAGATCCCAGAGACTTCAGCTCTGGCTTCTTTCACCCACTACCCCACAGACAGAGGTTTGGCCACCAGTTAGATGTAACCTAATATTAACGCTATTGATACCCCAGAGAGCCATGCACCTGACTTACGGATGTTAACTGAGCCCACACCTTCACGCAGCCTGCAGGGGAGAGGAGAGAGTGAGCATTAGGGCTGAGTCTCTCTGCTTTTGCACCAGACATATTCTCCTCCGTGCTGCAGGAGGGGAGAGGAGATGCGAGGCAGGCGCAGGCTACCACCTGCTATAGACAGCATCAGTGTCGGCCCTGCTCACCAGGATCCCAAAGAGAAAGAATATATTAGGCTGCAGGATCCAAAAGTCCACTTTATGCCATGTTGCTTTTTGGACATGGAAACTTGGTGGACTGAGAAGTAGGGATGAGGGGCATCTTCCTTGTCCCTCTGGCTGGAAATTCCAGCAAAGCCAAAGAGGTGATGGGAGCCACTACTGGCTAGCTAGATGGACACTTTTGAGCAGGAAAGGTTTGCTTATCACTCAAACTGACTCATTTTGTGAGAGATAGGGGGGTCTCACTATGCTGCCCAGGCTGGAGTGCAGTGGCTATTCACAGACATGATCATAGCACACTGCAGCCTTGAACTCCTCGGCTCAGACACAAACTAATGCATTTTTATCCTATGAGCTGAAACGCTATCCCACACACCCAACTGATTTCATTAAATGCAGAGGGAGGCTGGGGGATGTGGTGGTTAAGAAACTGGGCTCTCTCAAGCCAGGCTGCCTGGACTCAAATCTGGCTGTGCCACTTACTAGCTGGGTAACCCTGGGCAAGTCACTTAAATTTTCCCAGCATAAAATGGAGATGATAATACCTGCCTAATAAGATTGCTGTAAGGTACGATTGAGTTCTGTATGCAAAGTGCCTAAAATAGAGACCAGCACATAGTAAGTAAATCCAATGTAAGTGTTTGCTATCAACATCATAAACATCTCATTGATGGTGAGACATTTATACCACTAGAGTTGGTTGTGTATAAATGTTCCCTCCTCTCTCTCACCTACCTGCACTTACGTCTCCCCTTTTTAAACTCCCAGCTGCAAGCGTGTTTTCCCAGGAAAGCTCTACTCCGATACATTCTGCCCAGCTCAGAACACTACTCCTCATCTTTTGGATGGGGATGTATGTGGGCATCTGGCTCACTTTCCTGCCACTTCACTCTGACTTTGCCACAGTCTTAGGACTGTGCCCTTCCAGAAGATTCCAGCCAATGCCCATCATGGTGCCTGTTGATTCGCAATGCTGGCAGCAACTGTCGCTGCGTTGAGTGACTGTGGCTGCTTTTGTTTTCCTATTTTCTGCATTTGCTGCAATGAGCATTACTTGTGTAATTAAACTAAACCTGTTAAATGCCGAGAGGAGGCTATCTATTAAAAGGTCAATGGCCACAATGCACAGAACACAATTCACTAAACTGCCCCTTAAAATCACGTGTTGGGGACAGTGCACCAGTGATTATGTGATTGAGTTATTAACTAATTAGTATTATCGTATGAAAATAAGTGTCACAGTGCAAATGCCAAGTGCCTTACTGAATGCTAGTGAGTGGGTTGGGGACTTAAGGGTCCAAAGGAAGCTCTGGTGGCTTCACCTGTAGCCCTGAGGAAACTGACAGAAAGGTTCACCTGCTTCGCTCCAGCACCGGGCAGATCCAGCAGCATGGCCCGGCTGCCCGGGGTGCTGCTTTGTGGCGGATTTATAAAGCCAACCACGGTAATGAGGGGCCTCTCTGTGGGTACAGCCCTGCCTGGCCACCTTGGCTAGAGATATTCTCATTATGATAATACCCTGCTTCTACTGGTGTGTACTATGTCCCATTAAAACTCATTTAATCCTGCAACAGTTTCAAGAGGTGGGTTTTATGATTATCTCGGTTTTACAGTTGAGGACTCTGAGGTATGCAGAAGTCACATAGCTAATAAGTGGCAGAGCTGGGATTCGAACCTAGGGTGAGTGGCCCATGGCCTCTGCTCTTCATTGCTGTGCTTTACTCCCCACCTAGCCTGCCCCTCTGGTGGGACTCAGGAGGAGCACCAGCGATGTGGCGCCTCAAGGCCAGAGGCCATGCGCCATCCCAGGTGTAAATCAGCATTGCTCCTCTGAGGCTGTCTTCACTGTCCCCAGTTCCTGGCTCAAACTTTCACCACAGCTGAAGTGTCCTATCCCTTTCCTATTCCCCTGGCTCTTCTGCCTCCTCCTCTGGGAAGCCTCCCAACAGCCTCCCTGGGCCACTAACCCCAGCCCCCTGGAGGATTGATTTATGTCTGCCCCTGTGCTCTGCTGCAAGGCAAGAACCTGTGCTGCTCATTTCTATCCCCTGGTCCTGATCACCAGCCTATCTAGGTTGATAGAATCGTTTGTGCATCCCAAATCAAATGGCCTTTCACTAATTTTCTGAATGATTCCAACTTTAAGAGACCCCTGAGGCTAGCCACAGAGTAAAGCATTTTCCTGAGAATGAGCTGTAGGTTCCAGCCCGGGACAGAGCAGGAGGGAGAAGAGTCCTGGTGGCCAGTCAGGAGGTGAGCGTCAGTTCAGCTTAGCCACTAACTGGCTGTGCTCCTGGGCAAGCCCCTTCCCCTCTGGATCTGTTTCCTTGTCTGTAAAATGGGGACCTGGTTGGACTCCATGACCTCTAGAGTCTTTCCCAGTTTGAACATTTGCTACCTGGAAGATTATAGACAAGTCTGAGTGGGGGTGTGAAGGGACCCCCGTTCCCTGTCCTCACCGGCTCTCCTCGCCCTCCAGCAGGCGCCTGTAGGTGGCGATCTCGATGTCCAGGCCCAGCTTGGAGTTCATCACCTCCTGGTACTCCTTGAGCAGGCAGGCCATGTCCTGCTTGGCCTTCTGCAGGGCGGCCTCCAGCTCAGCCAGCTTGCAGCGGGCGTCACTGAGGGCCGCCTCGCCCTGCTGCTCAGACTGGGACACTGCAGCCTCCAGCTTATAGCGCTGTGGGCAAGGGGGGTGGGGGGGAGTTTGAAAAGGGTATAGGCTACAGGGACCCTGGTCAGTTCCCAATGGCTTTGGTCGTCCTATTTCAACTTTATTCACAATGGTCAGCTTTTGAACTTTCTACTATTTAAAAGAAATACATCAATGGAAAATTAACTAGGCAGGGAAATAATAGCTCACTTGGAGCTTTTTTCCTTCATTTTTGTACCACCTTATTGTAAAACTCACTTGAGGGAGAAAATGTTAGCACTGGAATAGGACTGATAATAATTAGTGACATTACCATATATTTGTATACCATTGTTAGTTTACAAGGCACTTTCGCAGATGTTATCTAATTGTACCTTCAAAGTTGTTCTGTGAGCTTGTCCGAACAGGCATTATTATTCCCACTATGCAGATGAAGAAACTGAGACTCAGAGACGCTGTGTTGTGCCCTAGGCTACCCAGTGAATTAGTGCCAAGCCCAGGTTTTCAGAGGCTACTGTACAGAGTCTCATTCTTCAGCCCTGAAATAAGTTCCCATTTGGAACTCCTAACACACCAGTTACAGCCCTTCCCTTTTGCCCCACTTAAGAAAGCATGTCAGAATGCAAATGAGCAAGAGCAGAATTGTTATGAGGACAATTTCTCTAATTTTACTTTTTTTTTTTTAATCGAGACACGGTCTTGCTCTGTCACCCAGACTAGAGTGCAGTGGTGCAATCATAGTTCATTATAACCTCACACTGCTGGGCTCAAGGAATCCTCCCGCCTCAGTCTCCTGAGCAACTGGGACTACAGGTACAGCCACCAGGCCCGGCTAAGAGTTTCACTTCTAGAAAGTAAACCATTCCCATACTTCATGACCTCAACTAATAACAGTAACAAATTACTTGTGATACATCCTGCATAGTGGTTGAGAAGAGCTACACAGAAGGGAGAGGACAGAAATTGAGCCAGGTATGTGTGAGAACTCAGTATTATGAAAGAGGTAGAATCACAAATCAGTGGATTTTTTCTACTACATGTAGAAAAATTAAAATAAAACCCTACTTACTGTATGTACAAAAAAATAGGCTTCAGATAGATTAAAGACCTAAATGTGAGAGGTAAAACTGTAAAACTAGTAGAGGACAAAATATAAGAGGATACCTCTATTACCTCAAAACTTCCTAAGTATAAATCATTAAGGAACAATATAATGGACTTGGCCAAGTCTAGGTTAAAGATTTCTGCCCAAAGAAGGACGACACCAAGCAAATCAAACGATGGAGAGAAGGTTAATTGCAACACATGTAACTGACAAAGGCTTGCAATCTAGGTACCATGGACAGGGGAACGCTGCCAATCACCAAGAAAAGAGACAGGAATCACAACTAAAAAATAGGTAGATGGTATGAACAGGCAGTGCTTAGAATGTAAATGCAAATGACAAGTAACTGTATGAGAAGACATTCGATATCACTAGTTAAACAGAGAAATGCAAATTAAAATAACAATTAGATGCCATTTTTCACCTGTTGGATCCACAGTGATTCAGAGGTCTGCTAATAGCGAGTGCTGGAACAGGAGCGCTGTGTGCTGACAGAGAGAGTGTACTCCGGCACAGTTCAAACACACCCTCCAAAGACAGTAGCACTCCCTGAAGACAGGAGGAAAGCAGAAATGAGGTCAGAAGCAGCAGGTGGGGTCTCAGCGCCCCCACAACCTGCCGCTTGGCATTCTCCACCTCGGCTGTCAGCTCTGGATCGTGCGGTTCAGCTCACTGATATCCTCTTCGGTTCTGCAGAGGTTCTCATCCTGCCGAGTCACTGTGGCCTTCATCTCCTCACACTGCGGATTGAGAAGTGAACATGCAGAAACAGTGGCTGGAGGGTGTAGTGGGATGTCACAGCAGCCTGGATCACCTGGCTCCCTGCTGTGCAGTGCTTTTTTGTTTTGTTTTGTTTTTTTCCCCTGCCCACAATTCCCCTCCTCCTTGCACTGCTCTGCCCAGGCCCTTGGCTGGGCCCCTCTGGAGCACAGGTGTGCATTTCCCAGGAAGTTCCAGCTCACGGCTATTCTCCTTGCCCTCTAGTTTGCCTTGGTTTGGTACCAGGTCTCAGTTTCAGCCCGGCTGCGGCTGGCAATATCGTCATACTGAGCCTTGATCTCGGCCACAACCAAGTCCATGTTGAGCTCCCGACTGTTGTCCGTCTTCACCACCACCAAGTAGCAGAGATTTGTGACTGAAGGAGGTGAATTTCCTGCAGAAGACAACAACCAGTGCCCTCAGCTCCAAATCCCGCTCGAATTCCTCTCCCTAGATAATTCAAAAAACAGTTCCAACTCTGAAACCTCGGGAAAGAAATTAGAAAACTACCAGCAAGTCAGCCAAATTTTAAAACTGTAGCTTTAAGAGGACAAGGCTGGGATGAGGCCTATGGCCTCCAGGCAATGAGTAAGGTGGGAATCCACTAATGCGTGGATCCGGGGAGACAGATTTGTATGTATGTAGACAAACCACCCATCTCTCCACTCTGGGCCCTGAACTGTCCCAATCAGCTGGACAGATCTTTATAATGGAATCAACCAGATAATGGTCACGGTAGAGTCCTGGATTATCCACTTGGGTTTTTACACTAACTGAATTAATAAATTAACTGTCAAATCTCCACTTCATGTTGTGCTGTGTAGATGGGCAATTAATCACATTCTTTCAAATAATCTTAAAGAAAGAGCATCGCCCACTTCCATTTTGAAAGGAGGCCTGAACAAAAGAAAAATCCCCTCTGGTCACAGAAGGAAAGCCGGCCAGGCTCTAGGAGAATAAGGAATGCATGGCTCTCCCTGGAACCCAGGAACCAGAACAAGCCACACCCGGAGAAAACCTTCCTCCACCTACTTCCCTCCCTTGCCCCTCCGGAGATGGGGAGAGATTTACCTCCTGGTAGAGAGACCGCAGGAAGACAGTCTCCTCCCTCAGCACCTCCACATTGGCCTCCAGGTCCGCTTGTGCAGATAGGCAGAGTCTACGTCCTGGGGCAGACAGACGGAGACGATGGGAAGTGGGCTCTGTCGCCTCTTCCGTGCCTCTGAGACTCGGCACTCCACAGCAGGCCCTGAGGCCATCTCCTGGCCCACCTTGCTGCCGTGGCCAGCCCCCGCCCAGCCACCCTGCACTTACTAGTCTAACGTGGACTTCTCATCTTCGCCTTCTGGGCCCCCCAGGGAGGGATGAGGCCTTTGCTATCTGCCATTGACATTACCTCCCATCGCACAAATGTCCTGAGACACCCCTGGAGACAGGACGTAGAGAGAATTCTGACCCCTTCAGAACTGAGGACCTCGCTGAAGAAGGCACAGCCCAGAACAGCAGGCCGCTGCCTCCCAGCGAATGACCCACAGAGCATGAGGAGGTGGCAGTCAGCAGAGCCTCTCCACAGGTCATCCTCAAAGCCCAGGTCAGGCAGCACCCAGCACCCAGATAGCTGGTCTCCTGCCTGAGACCAAAGTCAGCTTCTGTCGGCAGATCTGTTACCAGCCCTCTCTCCATGCTGTGGTTACTCACAAATACGGTGGCTGGGAGGCACACTGTTTGTTACAGAACATTCCCATGCACTTGCACCCACCAATTTGAAACCGAAGGGAGATCAGTAGCAGTTTTTTTCTCTGTTGTTTTTTTCTTTCCTCTCATTTCCAATTGCACTGAATGATGGCCACATGTATAAATCATTCGCAAGCTAAGAACCAACCCCCATCTGGCATGATGGGAGGAGGCGTTGTCCACATGAGAGCAAAATAGACCTAAAAATGAACACTTCAGCCAATCAGGTAGTTTACAAAACGACAAGCAGCAGCATGATGTTTTCTTTTTATAAAGCTACATCAGCACAGTCTGGGTTCCCACTTGGGGGCCAAGATGGCCTTGCAGCCAAACCACCCACCTTCACCTGCCAGGGGACTCGAGTGCCTTGCCACCACCAACTGGACTGATGGGAACAGGACGGGACACCCAGTATCAGAGCATCTGGTCCAAAATTTAACTCTCCCTATGTGGGGAGGTCACTTACCTTCTGCAGCATCACAAAGTCATTCTCCGCCGTGGCCCTGAGGGCCATCGCTTCTTCATACCTGAGGAGAGACAACCCAGGTGGAAAGGCCCCCAGGACTGATGGCCCTGGGCTGACAGCCAGAGCCCAGGTCTGCAAAACTCCCTGGTGTTCCCCTTACTTTCTGTGCGCCTTTGGAGAAGAGGCTTGGTCTCTCTGGGCTTCTATTTCCCAGCCCAAGAACCCAACAAAAGGACACTGGACTTGAACTGAAGTCGGTGCAAAACAAGAGGCACATCATTTACTCTCCCTGCATCTTAGGTTAAATCATCTCGTGTGCAGTGGGGCCTGCAGTCAATATTTGTGGGATGACTAAAAGACGGAGAGATGTTCCAAGGAAGCCTTTCAACTACAGAATTGTACAACACATAAAGCTCTATGAAGCATTCCCTATGAAGTTCTATTCTGCCACGATATCCAAGGACTTGAACTCCTGGGAGCAACCCACCGTTCAGGGGCACTTCCCCAACCCTCCTCGACCAGCCTGGCCCCATCCCTCTTGCCAGTGAGACCTTGTCCCTGGAGCAGTCCTGCCCCAACAAAGGAGACAGGAGTTCCCAGAGTGGTGTTTACAACTTGTTAATTACAGGGTAATTTGGGCTGCAATAAACTTTCAGCTCTATCATTACCACCCTCACACCCCCAGAGTGGGCACAGCCGTTTATCCCTGCACACTGAGAACTGTGTCTGCTCTTGCTTCTCCCCCAGGGAAGTGAAGACCCACTGCCAGGTCCATCTGGATGGGAAAATTGCATGTCCCACGAATCCCAGGGAGAGTTAGAATTACAAGGACCGATTAATGTCAAAATCCCCCTTCACCTTGTCCGTATCTACAAAGTAAAAAGGGGCAAGTTAACAGTGACCCGATGAGTTTAGACTAGGTAATGGCCAAACTAAACAACTCAGGCTAAAACAAAAGATTTACATGGACATTTGAACTGTGGAGCCCTGCAGAACAAGAGCCTGGTGGTTTCTCTGCAGAGTAAATAAGGAATAATCCAAGTTCATCAGATACTTTCAACGGCATCAGCCAGATCATTTTCAAGATACCTGTTCAGGGCCTTTCCCTTTCCAGCCACCCAAGCGCTGACTGCTCCTGGGTCCTCCTCTCCAGCCCTGTTGGTCTTGGTCCTCCTGTTTCATTTGTTCCTCTCTCTTCATCTCCGTGTCAGTCTGTACCCAGGATGTATGTATGTCCCATCCCTCCCAGACTTGGAGCTTTTCTGCTCTCCAAATCTTTCCACAGTACCAGGATGGGGCTGCAAGAGCTGGGAGCTGAGTCAAACGGATAAAGCAGAACCATCTGGTAGCTAGTTGAGATGACCCTGACCTTTGGCCGTCTTCGCCTCAAGGGAATTGTGTGGCCTCAGCTAAGACCTACTCCTCTCCCTAGAGCCACCCCAGCCTTGTCATGCTCACCTCTTCTTGTAGCCCTCCAGCACCTCCTGCACGTGGTTGAGCTCTGAGGCCAGCCTCCCGCTGTTGGCCTCCACGCACTCAGCCTCCCGCCTCAGCGTCTCGATGTAGCCCTCGAACAGCGGCTCCAGGTTGCTCCCGCAGCACTCGCGGTTCTGGTAGAACTGCCACTTGGTCTCCAGCAGCTTGTTCTGCTGCTCCAGGAAGCGCACCTGCCATTCGGGTGGAGAAAAGAGACTCAGGAGGAGGCCTGCTAGGAGTATGCTTTGTCCCCCAGAGCTCTCGCTGCCCTTGGGGATGGCCCCTGCCCTGCAGCAGCCTCTGATCTTCCCCAAGAAGCCAAACCATTGACAAAGTCTGAAAGTGCAGGTTACAAATATTCCCCACCCATCCTCACCTCCCAGAAAGAGCACACAATTTGCAGCCATTTGTTTATTCTGCACAGGATGCAATAACATTTGATCCTGTAGAAATATTTCAGACTATATGTGGTAGGGCAAATAATGACCACCCCCCGCAAAGATGTCCATGCCCCAGTCCCTGGGACTTGTGGATGTGTTGTATTACATAACAAAAGGGATCTTGCAGATGAAATTAAGGTTATGGGCCCGAAGATTGGGAGATTATCCAGGTGGGCTCAAGGTAGACCCATGGGCCCTTCAAAGTGGAAGAGGCAGACAGAAGAGTGAGAGAGGTGCTCAGAAGGAGGCAGAAGAAAGATTTGGAACATGAGAAGGACTCGGCCCAATATTTTAGGCTTTGAAGATGGAAGAAGAGGGGGCCACAACTCAAGGCATGTGGACGGCCTCTAGAAACTGAGTACAGCCCCCGGCAGCTGGCCAGCAAGGGAACAGGGACCTCAGTCCTGCACCCTCAAGGAACTCGATTCTGCCAGAGCCTTCCTGTCCCTGGAAACAGAAGGTCCCCGAAGACCTCCAGAAAGAAATACAGCCCCTGATGTCAGCCTCATGAGATAATAAATTCGTGTTGTTTTAAACTGCTGCATTTGTATGGCAGCAGTTTAAAAATGAACCCACAATGACTCCCTCACTCTGATCTGGGGGCACTAGAGCCCAAGAGGGGGACTTCAGACCAGGAATTAGACCTTGTTGCCTAACTCTGCCACCAACCAGCCCACTTCGCCTCATTCTCTCTGTGCCTCACTGTAAACTGAGGCAGGAGGAGTACATCGGCAATGGTACACTGGCCGCCCCAGGTCCTATCAGGCCCATGGGCATGTTTTATGTGGCCTGCACACTGCTGTATAGAGATCTGGTTAGTTGCCAACATTTAATAATTGAGCGATTTAAGGCAAGAAGCTGGATCTCTCTGACCTTCTTGACAAGCTAGAAGCTCTGGCAATGCTGGCCCCTTTTTGTCCTGGCTCCCCCTCCATGCCGGGTGGCAGCATCTCCTCTAAGGGAGGTCAGACACCAGCCTCAGCAGAGCTGCCCACCCCCCCACACACCCTCCTGCTGTGCAATGGCATGCAGGTGCACTTGCCTCTAGGTGCACACGCCTCGCCATTTGGCTTCATTCTCACGACCTGCGAGGCTGCCATCAAAGTTTCCAGTTACCAGTAGGTGATTCTAAAGTAGGTGGTTCCCTCTCAAGCCCTAACCTACAGGGAGTGCAAGCCTGGTATGAAGAACACTCAACTGGCTGTGCTTGCAGAAAAGGCACCAAAACCCTGATTGTCCAAAAAGCAGCACATGGACCCACGTCATGGGGCAGCCCTCTGGCTTGCTGCTCTGTAGGACTGAAGCCACTACACCAATGTAGGCTGCAGCCTGGACCTTAGTGCAGTCTGGAGCCTGCAGGAAGGATGCTGGATGGAAGTGGGTGGCCGTCAGCAACCCCAGGGGAGGGGAAAGCCAGCCTGGCGTGAGTCCCTCTCCCCAGACCCAGCACTGATGCCTCTCAACAGAGAGGGCAGCATCCCTGGTGATGTCCAAAAGGCCATGTGCAAAGATCCCTTTGAGTCTGCACGCTCATGGCCCTCACTGTGCTTTGGAACAAATTAGAAAAAGATGCCCTCTCCAGACAGATGCAGCCCCCTGCCAGGGCACACAGCCCAGCAAGCAAAGCATGGGCTGGATTTTAACCTACCCCACTCTTGGTGGGTGTTCCTGTGCAATGAACAACCTGCATAATTCTACAGTCACCTTCCTTGTGTCAGTGAAAGGGGACAGTGGTTTGGACAGCTGGCAGTATGTTAAGAGTGGATGTCCCATACATTTGTGCACAGATAAGCCCATTTCTGATGGTGGTGTTGGTCTGAGACCATCACCCTGGTGTGTGCCTCCTTACATAGTCCCTGGGTGTAGACCTGCACACCATTCAGCCCTGGAAGATGAGCCTTTCCTCCCTTGTGCTTCGATTGCTGTCCTCCCACAAAGTCTGTGAGCTCTCAGAGGGGCCTTGTTAGGTCAAGAAACCAGAGCTATATACTTAACCAGGAGGACTCATACTGTAACATCAGAAAAATGCAATTCCTTGAGCCATCCCCTAAGTTTCTCAGTTTGCTGCCTTTAATCTGTATGCATGTTGGGGGGTAGAAGGTGCCTTGGGCAGGAGTCGTGAGGATTCACAGCCTTCCTGTGATGTCCCCACCAAGAAGGAGCAGGAAAGGAGCCTCTGGCCCCTCTTCGTCCTGGCTCCCCATCCAGCGGTGGCAGCATCTCCTCTGAGCAGGAGGTCAGACACCAGCCTAGACAGAGCTGCCCACCCCACCCGCACCCTCCTGCCGTGTGCTGGCTGAGATCCAGAAGGTGGGCCACAGACCACGCTCAGCTCCAGCTGGGCGGTGTGAGCAGCAGCTTCTGTCTGGTGGTTCACATCCATCATAGCAGTTGACCCTCACGGCAACATTTGAAAACCAAGACCCTGATTCAACCGTATTCTCAAGGCCATGTGCTAGTCAGTAGCAGGAGAAGCTGAACCCAACCCATCATCGAGTTGCAAGTCCCTTACCCCTTCCTACGCCACAGCCCCCGAGGGAACAGCACGCAGACCCACCTTGTCGATGAAGGCAGCGAACCTGCTGCTGGGGCACCTGTTCTGCTCCTTCTCCTCGTGCTTGACGCAGTGCGCGTTGGGGTCGATCTCCAGGTTGAGGGGCGTGAGGAGGTTCTCGTTGACTGTCACAGTCGTGACACGGGGCACTGGGCCTGCAAAGGCCCCCTGCCCAGTAGCCAAAGCTTCCCCCGCTGTGTAGGGGCCATGCACAACTCACCGCAATGTGGGGGACCCCACCGCACACAGGCTCTGGCTGCCAAAGCCTCTGAGGGCCTGTAGCCCGGCCCCCCAGGACGGCCCCCACAATGGGCCATGGCACTGCTGCAGCTGCGAGCCCCAGGCTTGGGCGTGACGGCGGAGCAGGAGCTCAGGTTCCTGACCCCGAAGCTGGAGCTGAAGCGGTAGGAACGGCCCGCCATGCCTCTGCCCTGCAGGACGGTCTCGGGAACGAGGAGCAGATGGAAGGATGACACGGTGTCACACAGGAGACCTGTTGTTGCTCCTGCCTTTTATTGGGGAGAGCACAGGCCTGCCAACAACATAAAAGGCAGGAGAAAGTTAATAATGCTATTTATGAGCGTGGGAATCTCCCACTAGGCAGACTGAGAGGAAAGCTGAGACCTGCCTCTTTTAATAGGCACATCGCCCTGCATCACGGTGCACCTGCCCCTGCCTCCCCGACCTCACAGGCTTGCACGTATCTACCAAGCCCCTAATTCCCCTCCGACCCTGTGAGTGGACCAGGGATTGGACCAGGGTAAGTCGAGGCTTGGGCCAGCACTTGACACTTCCTATGTCCCACGAAGGTCCCACCTGCCCATCCTTCCAGGCTGAGCACAAACCTGCCCTGTGTCTGCCCTTAACTCCACCCTGTCCATAGCACAGTCACTGAGTTTGTGTTGCCCCTGAGGGCAGGAGGCCTGGCTAGTCACCCTCGCATCCCCCTGGCAACTAGCACATGAGGTCCTCAGGAAGCCCTGGGTGAATTGAACAGACTGGACACAGGAGCAAGTGGCCAGTATCTGGAGAGCTCCTCTATCTGGTCCACAAGGACTGATGGAGCCTCCACTCTGTGCCACGTCCAGCAGCTGCTGGGAGCAGCCTGGAGGAGGCTCCTTCACTAGGAGGCAAGTGCTGAGGTCCCCCCAGAACAGGCCCTAACCTATATGTCAAGGGAAATAGGGTGAGGTGGCCAGGTTGCCCGGGAGGAACCTGGACCTCACTGGGGAGACCCGAGGCAGGAAAGAGCTGCAGCAAGAGAGGGAAAGACGATTCACTGGGTAAAAGGCACAGATGGCGAGCTCTCGGCCTCCTGCGGGCCACTCACGGCTGGCCGGAGGGTCACAGAGGAGGCAGGACCAAAGCCAAGTGCTAGAGGGTGGTATGATCTGGGGGGAGAGCAGAGGTGGGTTGCAGAGCCACCTGGCAGAGCCATGACACAAACCTGCTTCCTGGAGATATTACCCAGCGGGTGAGCTGCTACACCACGCCAAGGCCCTGGGCTGGGGCGGCTCACCCTGACTCCCACCCTTCTCACAGGGCCTTCCTGTGCCGCAGCCAGGAAGACAGGATGGCAGTGGGACCCAACAGGAAAGCACCTGCCTCCACGCTAGAGTGCCAGCAGCAGCCCTGGCTGTGATGGTGCCAAACCGCAGCCTCCCCGACCCCAGGCCCTTAAGGAGGGCTCTCTGTGCGTAAAGACAAGAATAACAAACAAGCACCACATGTACTCACCATCAAACTGCTGTTAACTGATCAACACTTAAGTGCACATATAGTAATAACATTCGTCGGGTGCCGGGCAGATGGGAGGGCGAGGAGGGGATGGGTGCATACACACCTAATGGGTGTGGTGCGCACCGTCTGGGGGATGGACACGCCTGAACTCTGACTCAGGTGGGGCAAAGGCAATGTATGTAACCTAAGCATTTGTACCCCTGTAATATGCTGAAATTTAAAAAAATTAAAAAAAATTAACAATCTTCCAGAACTCCCTCTTGGAGAAAAGGCCGGGGGAAGGGGCACAAGAAAAGAGCCAAACACAACAGGAGAGATGGGAGGGGGTGTTCCTGGTGTGTGTGTGTCTCTGTCTCTCACACACGCATGCACACACACAGTCCTCACAGGAGGAAGACAAAGGGGACAGGATCACATTCTATGAGCAGAATGTAGGGATAGATCCAGAGGTAGCTGGGTCCATCCCAGACCGAGGGACCTTCAGGATGAGACGAGGACCCTGCTTCCGCATCTGCAGGACAGAGCTCCGAGGGTGACCAGGACGGCAGAGGAGGCCCGGGGAGGGAGACACCCTATAAATCGGATACTGTAAGCAAACAACTTAGTCCAGCCCTCTATTCCTGTGGCCGCGTGGCTGCACCGCTGCTTGCTGGCCTCGGAAACACAGCGTCTGCACTAACTCTAACCGGTGGGGAAGAGTTGCGTCTGAAGGCTGGCGGCTCCCGCATGGAGAGCACGCTAAACCAGGGAAGCAAAATGGAAACTGGAATTCAAACCGATGCTCTGGGGTGCGGGGGATTGTCTCACGCTAGTCTCTGCTTTTTCCCCTTTTGGTCAGCTAGTATTTACTGAGCACCTACTACATATCAGGCACCTTTCTATGACCTTGGAATATCCCAGTGAATAAAACAGACAAAGATGCCTGCTTTTGTAAGTTTACATTCCAGTGGGAGAGATGAATGATAAACTTAATAAATCTTATATTCGATGGTAAAAAATGCTAGAAAATCAGAAAGAAACAGGATAAGGGGAATCAGGAGAGCTGGAAGAAAGAATGGGTACAATTTTGATAAGGTGTGTGGAGTAGGCTTCATGAGTGGATGACACTGGGGCAAAGGTTTTGAGGAGGTAAGGGGACAAGCCAGGCGGGGCGAGGAAAGAGCCTGTGCGAAGGCCCAGGGTGGGAGCAGGCCTGAGTGTTCCCACCAGGAGCGAGGAGGCCGGTGCGGTTTGCACAGCGAGCGAGGCAGGATTCAGAGTGTGAGCGCATTCACGGAGACGCAGGGAGGCAGGGCCTCCACATGGACCGCGGAGGGCCAGCACACCGTGGTGACAAGCTCTGCCCCCGGGCGGAGCGCAGTGTGAGCCTTGGAGGGTTTGGGGCAGAAGCTTGGGAGCAGGGTAGGAGAAGCCCTGGAGGGTTTGAGAGGTGCTCACCTGTGGAAAGACTTTGAGGAAAGAGCTGATCGGATTTCCTGACAGGTTGGATTTGGGATGTGAGAGAAAAGGAGAAGTGAAGGCTGCCTCCACTCTCTCTCGTGGGTTAAACTTGTGTCTGCAACAAAGAAAAGCAGCCGTACAGGAGACAGATGCCAAGGTGAGTGCCCCAAATGCCCTTCCCGCCCTGCTGGCCGTGCAGCCCAACACAAACCACCTACTGTCTCTGGCCCCCAGTGTTCTCAACAGTGCGGGCAAGGGTCAGACCAGGTGACTTTCAACATTTCCTAAGGAAGCCATGTGGTCTCCTTTTTGTTGACAATCTTTTAGAAGCACCTTGGTGTGTGTTTGTCTTCTTCCCAGGCTTGAAATCCAGGAGATCATTGTCTACGCAACCTCAGAGCCTTCCTCTTGCTCCCCAAGCACCAAGAGTTTGTTTATTCTGTGTGGATTTTTTTTTTTAACCCAGTTTATTACGGTTTAATTGTCATACAAAAAGCTATACATGTTTAATGTATACAACCTGATGAGTTCGGAGATAAGTATACACACGAGTGAAACAATCACCATAATATATGCCATAAACCTATCCTTCACCTCCGAAAGTCTCCTCCTCTTTGTTTATCCACCATTATTATTATGTGACGTGAACATTTAACATAACATCTATCCTCTGAGCAAATTTTTAGTTATATAATATAATATTTTTAACTATAGGCACTATGCTGTCCCTAGGAGTTATTCATCTCTAGGAGTTATTCATCTTGTAAAACTTAAACTTCTTATAACAGTCTATTTTGAACTTCAATCATATGCAAAAACTCTGCACTTTTACAGCCTCCCCAACACTTTATGTTATTGATGGCAGAATTTATTTATTTTTATATTACTTATCCGTTAACCAATTTTTGTGGTTTTAGTTATTCTTCATGCTTTTGTCTTTTTTTTTTTTTTTTTTTTTTGAGACAGAGTCTCACTCTGTTGCCCAGGCTAGAGTGAGTGCCGTGGCGTCAGCCTAGCTCACAGCAACCTCAAACTCCCGGGCTCAAGCGATCCTCCTGCCTCTGCCTCCCAAGTAGCTGGGACTACAGGCATGAGCCACCATGCCCGGCTAATTTTTTCTATATATATTTTTAGCTGTCCATATAATTTCTTTCTATTTTTAGTAGAGATGGGGTCTCGCTCTTGCTCAGGCTGGTCTCGAACTCCTGAGCTCAAATGATCCGCCCACCTCGGCCTCCCAGAGTGCTAGGATTACAGGCGTGAGCCACCGCACCCGGCCATGCTTTTGTCTTTTAACTGTTATACCAGGGTAAAAAGTGATTTATATGTCACCATTACAGTATTACATTATTCTGTATTTGTCTATACATTTATCTTTACCAGTGAGATATATATTTTCATAAGCTATCATGTTGCTATTTAGCATCCTTTTGTTTCAATTTGAAGAACTCGCTTTAGCACTTCTCTGCAAGGCAGGGGTAGGTGGGATGAGCTTCCTCAGCTTTTGTTTGTCTGGGAAAGTATCTTTCCTTAATTTTTAAAAGACAGTCTTTCCAGGTGTTCTTGGTCTTTTTCTTTCCACACTCTGAATAGAAGGATGTGCCAATTTATCGGATGTGGGAGAGAAGGGAGCGGTCCTGACGATGGTTCTCGGGGCTGCAGCTTGTGCGAGAGACTGGAGGGTGCGCAGTGTCACCACGTGGGCAGCAGGAGGAAGTGGGGGTCCGGTGTTGGTGGGTGGGCGCCTGAGCTCAGTTTGGGATATGCTGATCGAGATGCCCATGCGACGTGGAGATGGAGGAAAATAGAAAACACTGCCCTGTATCGAGAATGTGCTCAGTGCTTTCCAGCTATGAGCCCCTTTAATCTTCCCCAAAATCCCACGTGGGTGGGTGTCGGCCAGGATGCCCCAGGCTTCTTGGTGGCAACAAACAGCCCCAAAATCTCAGGGCTCACAGCAACAGCATTTCACTTCTGACTCACACGCCACGTCCACCGTTGCCTGAGGACTGTGCTTCCTAACACACTTACTCCAGGACGCTGGCACAGCCACGGTGGAGTGACCACTCCCTGGAACATCCCCACTTGCTGTGGCAGAGGGGCAGAGCAGTCTGGGGTGTCACGCTGGCGATGCAGCATTGGGACTGGAAGTCACCACATCACTTTCGCTCACACCTCACGGGCTGGAACCAGTCACACCAAAGGGCAAGGAGAGGCAAGCCATGTGCTCAGAACAGGGGAGACCTAGAGCTATTGGTGGCCAGGCTAATGACAGTCTCTGCAAGATGCGTTATTCTCACTCAAGAGGTCCCCGAGGCTCGGCTAAATAGGTTGGTCACAAAGGAGATCAGCAGACAAGTCAGGTCTGTCCGGTGCCCAGGGCCTTCTCCCAAGCCCCGCACCCCTCTGGCTGACTGCAGAGGAAGGTGGACATGAGCACAAGGTGCCCAGGCAGAGACGGGGAGTCCTCCGTTGCTGCTGTTCCCCATTTAATGACAAGCACTCAACGCATACCCTGCATGCCACAAGGACGAGGGCTGGCACTTGGAACACCTCTGAGAAAAGCCTTCCAGCTCAGCACCTGGTGTTAAGTGAGCTCTGCTTCCCTGGAGACCGAACTTAAAGCCGTCTTGCCACCCAAGTTTTGCATGAAAAATAAGAAAAAAAGATGACAGAATGGCAAAGCACAAGCCAACTGCCCTTTCCTAGGCAGCACAACCAATATCAGGGCCTTCCTGCATGGAGTAAAAGTCAATTATTAATAAAAACGTCAAGGCACACTGATCACAGCCCTGCCTGAGCTGGCTGAGGGGATTAAATGAGGTAACCGTGCAATGCGTTCAGCGGTGAGTGACACGGACTGCATGCTCAATACATGGGCAGGACCTGGGGCTGCTGGCCCATCTCAGCCTTGAGCTGGCTGTGTGGCACAAGGACAGCCACATCCCCGCTCTCTGAGCCACTTCCCAGTCTGTAAACGGAGGGGTTGCACAGGGTGGTCCCTGAGAGCCCATGGGGCTGCACTGTGGTCCCTGTGACCCTGAGCTGTGGAGTAAACTTCACACTACGTTCCACGCACTTGACGCGGCAGGAAAGCTTGAGAAATCAGTTTTAGAAATATTTCCATCTGCACAGAAGAGTCTTGAGTCAAACCTCATCTATTTAATATTTTATTAAGTGCAACACCTCTTTCCCTCATGATTCAGCGGCAGGTCCCTGCCTGTGAATTAGATCCCTGCTTCTAAGGTGACTCCAAACTAAGTGAGACTGACGGAGACGGGGGAGAGGACAGAGAGCCTGGGACAGAAGGAGAGCTCTGAGCCAGGATGAGAAGGGGCAGGGCTCAGCCATACCACGGGCAGGCGGGAGGCGGAGGCAGTGTTCCCCGGGGTACGGGGTACGGAGCTGTCAGAAGAGAGTGCACATCACCAGGCTGAAGGAGGGGAACCGAGGGAGCAGCTTTGACTCTCCCACATCCAACGGGGAAGGAGACGTGGGCTCTTCTGATTTCTAGGGTGAAGCGGCCCTAAAGAGCCAGCGAGGCATTCGAACAATAAACTAGGATACTCGCTGTGGCGCTGTGTGAGGAGTGGGAGAGGAAGGGGGGCTTTCCTGTGGCCCCAGATTTGCAGCCAGGCCCAGAGCTGAGCACAAAAGGTTGTCAGTGTCCCCCCGTTCTAAGAGAGCTGCACAGTGGACCTGGTCACCACTCCCCATGGTCACAGGCCCAAAAGATGGTCTTAGAGGACAGCGGAGGCTGCAAGGTCACCCAGCAGCACAGAGGGCGAGGTGTGGCCACACGTTGCAAGGCAGCACCAGTGTAGGGGACCTCAGAGGAACCAACCCTCAAACAGTGGGCTTGTGGGGCCACCATCCAAATTTAGAGGCAGCCACTGAGCCTGCTGCCCTCACAAGCCTCACAAGCTGTCACCTGGGCAGAGGCCCATTTGACAGTCTCTCCCTGACTCAATATATGTCAAAAATCTCAAACGGGGAGGAGGGGTTGGGTAAATTCACACCTAACTGGTACAATGCACACTGTCTGGGTGATGGGCACACTTAAAACATTGACTCAAACTGTACAAAAGCAATCCATGTAACCAAAATGTTTATACCCCTGTAACATTCTGAAATTAAAAAAAAAAAATTTACAAAAAAATGAAAATCTCAAAGGAGAAGGAGGGTGGAAGGTTATGATGAAAAGACCCGCCCACCCGGCCATGAGAGCCAGGAACGGGCCAGCCTGGCTGTGTGGGCAGGTGGCTGAGGGTGGGGAGAGAGGTCTGGGTAAAGCATAAAACCGAAATTTCACACTGAATTTAGAATGCCTTAAATTCTGGAATAAGATGAGGCTAAAAATCTTATTAGCCGTAGTAAGTGCCGTAGTAATGGAACATGGGCTCACTTTGTAAATTATTAACACGAAATCCAGGTAAGCGTCTGTTCCAGTTACTACGGCAGTTACTAAGCCCCCAAACGCAGTGGCTTTAACCACCAGCGTATGTTCTACGCGTGAGACTGCAGCGCGGGCAGGGCTCCACAGGGACAGCTCACTTCCTCCGTTTCGGGGACTGCTGCCCTCTCAGGCGGCACCCACAGACTTCCGGTGTCCAGAGCAGTGGCCGCTCTTGCCCTCTGCTGCTCAGACTGCATGGGAGGAAGTGACCAGTCTGAGCCCCTCACTGCTTCCAGAGGACTCTGCTGGCCAGGACAGCACCTAGAGGGGCACCAAGCGCACCTGGGGCCCTGAGACCCTGCCTGTGAGGGATCATGGATGCAGGCTGGGTGTGTGTCTTTGGGTGGGTGGGCTGCAGAGTGGAGGGGGTGTGTGAGATGCTGAGCAGGGCTGGTGGGGGTCAGGGTTGATGCCATGGAGTAGGCCCAGAGAAGTAGAGGACGGCCAGTGGGCTCAAGTGACAGGGACTTGGTTTGAGGCTCAACATAAGATCACTTCACACTGCGCAACCTGGCCAGAGCCTCCCTGTCCCTGGAGGGACCCAGCAGGAGCCGTGCAGCCTGGAGGGTGGTGTGGGACACCACGCCCCCAGAGTTCCCCATTCCAGTAGTTCAGAAGGCTTGCCAGAGAAGGAGTTTCAGGACACAAACAGGAAGCAAAACTGGACCCAGAAATGCTCATAATTACCCTTTCCTGCCTTCTTCCAGGAGCTCATCCAGCTGCGTCACACCTGCATGATCTATGTACGTCCCATTTCAGACCAAAACCCTGAGGCTCAGAGAAGCTGTGAGTGAGTCACTGCTGTGCTGCAGAGGCGCCTTAGAAAGGAGGTCCCCGGACCGCGGGGGCTGCCACAATGTCCCACTAGAGGGCACCCTCCCCTGGCATCTGAAGGCATCCAATGCTGCCATCTGGGAAAGCCCTTCCCTGCAGGCAGCTTCCCCAGTTGATCAACATGGAGTGTGGCTTCCTGGGCTCTTCCCTGCTGGGACTTCTCACTCTCTTGGTGGCTTACTAAGGACTGAAGTCTGATCTTTTTCTCTGCCCCCCCTCCAAAAAAAAATTCCTTTCTAAGTGGGCCTGGTGAGTCACATCTACAAATGATAAAAACTCAGTAAACAGGATTTTATGTTGTTTACTTCCCACCCTGATTCTGCTATAGCATCACATGAAAGAGAGAAGACGCTTAAACATTCCTTTCTGCTGATTCCTGGTCTTTTGGACAAAATCTTACTCTTTCAGCCAATTGTCAACTAAAGAATCCCTAAATCCACCTATGACTTGCAAGCTCCCACTTCAAGATGACCTGCCTTTTTGGGGCCAAACCAATGCATGCCTTCCATGTATTGATGTATTATTCTACCTGTAATTCCTGTCTCCCTGAAAATGTGTAAAAATCAAACTGTAACCCAACCACAGGGAGTCCATTTGCTCAAGGCTTCTTGGGCGTGGCTCCAGGTCATGGTCCTCAAATTTGGCTTGGAATAAACCTCCGTAAATTATTTTACAGAGTTTGTCTTCTTTTCTGTTGACATTACCTGTAAGTACTCAGCACTCTGCGGTGTACCCCTCCCTGGGCAGTCCACAGCCACCATCTCATAGTTAACTTCCTAAACAGACCTTGTGGACCAGGCTTCCCTCCCCCAGCCCATATTATACCTTGGCAGCTTTAGCTCCCAAAAAACTCACCTCCCAGATGCATCTCCCCAGACACCAAAGGCTCAGAGAAGATATCTGAAGGCTCCTGAGCCCGACCCGCAGGCTGTTTTATTTTCAGGTCTTCTTGTGGACCTCCCAGGCAGAGAGCTGAGCCCACCACTCTCCGGCTCCTGGCACAGTGCTCTCGTCAGTCCCCGGAAGCCCCCTCTCTGGTTTGCTCGAGTGCTCTTTTCATCTCATATCCCTCCTCTGCCTCCTCGCACTCCCAAAGGTACCCCCATAATAGATATGATGTAGTCCCCAAATATTTACTCATTGCTGTAAAGAAAGGAGCAATGCCTTTGAAGTGTGTATATCTTATTTACATAAATGGTACATGCCCAAGCCCTTGTTCTGGTTTTACCTTTTTTAACTCAACACTATGTGGCTTGTAAGTACATCAGTTTGGTCACTTCCACCTTTGGTATTCTGCCCCATGGTATGTGGTATGCATTTACCTTCTTTTATAATATTTGTACCTGTCCAATCTACGGTCACCGAGGTTGCCCCCAACTTCTTTCTGCTACAAATAATGCCATGATGACATTAGGACAATAGTCTTGTCCTTGCATGAGAATCGCTTTCAGGAGTGGGGTTGGATTTCTCTCAGGAGTGGGATGGCTGGGTCATTTACATAGGCCTGTGTAAATCACTGTGTGATGTTATGTTGCTTTCCAGGGCGTCTACACCAGCCTCCACTCCCACCCTCAGTGCACGAGTGTTCACATCCTCCCCCTCTCCACGCCCACCTTTCTGATCCTTGCCATGTTGAAGGTACAAAGATATCTCATGCACTAGTTTGCATCTTTCTGAGGACTGGGGACGGTCATCATTTCTTCATATCCCCACGAGCCCTTTGGTCTCTCCCTTTTGTGAACTGTCTATTCAGATCCTTGGCTAGGTTTCTGCTGGGTCTCCTGTCTCATTTGTTGATCTGTAGGAGTTCCTTACTTATTTTAGATACTAAACTCCCAGGCTAGCCACTGTCCATGAATTTTTTTCTATGTAGTCTTTCAGAGATCTGGAATTCAATTAATTTTAATGCAGTCATGTTGATCAATCTTCTACTTTTTGGTTTTGACATTTAAGGTTTGCTTAAGAAGCCTTTCCCCACTCCTAAGTTACAAGGATGTTCTATTACATTCTCCTACTTGCTTTTTAGCTTTACCTTTTATGTCCAGGCTTCTAATTCATCTGGGCCTCTCATGGTAGGTAGCATAAACTGGATTCCAGCTCTATGCTTCCCATATAGTGAGTCTATTTTTGCAAATCTCTACAATGGAATAAATGGCCCTTTGCTTGTTGCCACAGTCATTGAATACTTAGTTTGCCTGATATCAAGGGGTCTGTTGTGAGCTCCCTATTCTGCTCTGCCAGTCCATCTACCCGTGTTTGCATAAGCACGATACTTTTCTATTAGTTGGCTCTCTAGTCCTCAGACACTTCTTTGCTTTCCTTTTTCCATAATGACTTTACTATAAATGGACTTTATTCTTTCACAAAAATTTTAGATTGATTTTATCAAGTTCCTCAAAAGAAAGCCAGCTGGAATTTTTGTTGGGTTTCCACTGAATCTCCAAATTAATTTAGAGTGAATTTATATCTTTAGGATGTTAGATCAAAGTATTCCTGAATATGGATTCATTCCATTTAATCAGATTTTCTTATATGTTTTTTCATAGCAGAGTTTTATGTTCTCCATAAAGATCCTGTGAATACTTTATAAGATTTTTGTAAATACTTCATTGTTTTTATCATCTTAGGAATGGCATCTTAGTTTCTATTTATTTTCTAATTGGTTGTCATTGATATGGAAAAGCGCTTTTGATTTTTGTAAGCTGACCTTGTAATTATTAATGGCAGTACTGCTCCACTTGTACTGTTATTTCCATGGATTATTGGTTGATTGTGTTGGCTTTTATGTAGCTGATCCCGTAGTCTGAAAATAATGCCAGTTCTAGCCCTTCTCTTCCAATAATTACACACATTTCTCGCATTGGCCAGGAATTACAGTACCTCACAGCACGGCCTGGAGAGTGGATGTCCTTGTATTATTCTCAGTCTTTATTGGCGTGTACCTAAAGTTTATCCTTTAGGTACGATAGATTTGAAGCATCAACCAGCACATCCACTTGCCTGTGAACATTTCTGTGCTTTTCTGCCATTCACTGCCAGGGGCTGCCCCCACCCTTCCAGACTTTCCAGGCCCTTCCCATCCTTCAAAGCCCAGTTCAGGTCTGACTTTTCCTACAAAGCCTCTCTGACTACTCTAGCCCACCGCAAGCTGCTCCTAAAGAAAGATGTACCCTATCAGCTAATTGGCAATAAATCATGAACTGCCTTGAAGGACGCTTTATCTAGTACACATTTAACTTGTGCATTTTACAAACTTATCCAACTATATGGTTGGACCCTTGAGGACAAAGGCCATATATTAAATTTCTCTCTGTCCTTCACAGTACATAGTACTCGTGTAGTAAATAGTTGTTGAGGGTGCGAAGGTACCACATTTTATCAGTTCTAGGCAATAGGCTTTCATATGCTGTGAGTTCAAGGCCAGAAGGCAAAACTGGAGGCACCACGGTTGGGAGAACAAAGATGAGCCACGGCAGAAGAATCCTCCCGTCTGGAGCAGGAAGCGAGTGCATACTCAGCCCCTCTGACTGGATGCATTCTCTGGGCTTCCACACACACCATCCCTTTTCATCTTCACAGAGGCTCAGGAGGCCAGTATTAGAATCCTCCTTTTACAGATGAGGAACAAGACATTAGCTGACTTACCACACAGTGTCAGCAACGGGATTTGCATCCACGCTTCCTGACTCCCAAGTCCTGCTGCTCCCCTGCAGCCTCCCCACGGAAACGCCACTTCCACAGCCAGGCTGGCGACAGACAGGCACCCTGAGGACCGGCATCGTCCCCTCCAACCCAACAGTTCCACCTCTAGGGATTTGTTTTAAGGAAATTAGTGGAGATGTGCCCAAAGATGTATTTACAAATGTTCATCACAAAGTTGTTTAGCAAAAATCCATTAAGAAGCAACAAAAATGAGAAGGCCCGTGGCTGCTAAGGCAAGAAGAAATGGCAACAGTCGGAGCCTCAGTGGTTGAGAAGCCAGGCAGACAGGCAGGCGGCCGCCAGACAAACGCCAGGGAGGCAGGCAGGAATCCCAGGACCAGATCAGCACGACCAGTCGGTCCCCCCGCTGACCCCAGCCAGCTGTGTGAGGGGCAGGCGGGGAGCACAGGCCTCGGCGCTGAAACAGCCTGTGGCCTGGCCAGAACCTTTATAGGCCCATGGTCAGGGCAGGAACCAATCACAGCCTGGAGCCCTGGCAGAAGGGACAGCCTGTTGGGGCAGCTGCTGTCCCTTTGTCAGCTTCCTAAGTCTGTATTCAAGGGGCCCCTGGTCTGCAGCTCTCTTTGTTCTGAGCCAGTTACAAATAGGTGCTGTAATTAAGGCTTTCTGAGGTGGCAATGGTTCCCTCGTAAAGCTGCCCAGCTGTTTTCTGCTTACTCAGGGAAGGCACTTTGCATCTCACCGTCCCTTTACAAGGCCTGCTGGCTGCGTGCCACCCAGACCCAGTCACCCTGCTAGCATGGAGTGGGGTGCGGGTGGCACTCCCCCCACCAGGGACTCGCACAATCCTCCCAACCGCCAGCAAGGTGTGGATGGCCATTTATATTTCTCGAGTAAGGAAA
Source organism: Eulemur rufifrons (assembly GCF_041146395.1). Classification (NCBI taxonomy): domain Eukaryota; kingdom Metazoa; phylum Chordata; class Mammalia; order Primates; family Lemuridae; genus Eulemur; species Eulemur rufifrons. Next base: position 40,892,187 of record NC_090998.1, on the reverse strand, counting down.
CTGGGCAAACACACCTGTGCCACGGCACAAAGCTGGTAAGAGGCACTGCTGGGCTTCAAACCGCATCTTTTTTTCTCTGGGGTCCACGCTATTCTCACCTCCAACTGGGACATGGGTGGCCACTGCCATGACTCCCCCACCCCAAGGCCCCCCCCCCAGTGAAGGGGCCCAGCTCGATTCCAAGCCCACTGGGGTGAGACAGCTGCGCCAGGTCAGAGGCGGCAGTGCAGTTACCAGGATGGGCTGGAGAAATGCTTCACGGGGGCTCCACTGCCCTGTAGCCCTCAGCAGTTCACCAAGAAATCACTCTCACATAGTCACTAGATGCGTATGGAGAACCTTGCAGGTGCTCCAGTTCCAGTGTGGGTAGAGACGGAAGGAGAGGAAGACCTAGCTCTTTCTTGGATGTCCAGCAGATGTTCGACCCAGCAGAGGCTTAGCGTGAAAGAACCAGCCAGCCCAGCCTCCCTCAAAGGTGCTCCCAAAATCCCCCCGGCCACTCAGCTGCAATCAGCCACCCCCACACCCAAAGGCCATGCCCCCCACGTGTCTCTCGCACCAGAAGCCCCCATCCTACAGCCCACACACTCATTATCCCACCCCAGACACAAGGCTCTGTGGAAGCCTGTCCACAGGGCCCGAGAGGAGGGCCAGGAGAGCCCTTTGTTGGCAGATGTCCAGCTCCCCTACACGATTCTATAGCACCTTCGCCTGTCCCCTGAGATGAGTGGGGAAGGCAAAAGGTGAGGCCCAGTAGGATGCATGGAGGGTTATTTTTAGCCAGCGTTTGGTTGTGGCCGGGTCAGGAAACAGGCCCATCAAAGGAGTCATCCTCAAAGGCCATCAAGAGACATGCACTTGGGAAGGTTAATGGGGTCAGAGCTTCGGGTCAGGGGAATTCTCCTGGCTTGGTCCCTCTGTCCATCCACCAAAGCCATTGCCTGTCCTGGCCCAGAGGGATGAGGGGCCAAATTAAGAGAGCTGAGTTTTAGGGACAGCCACATAACCCCCCCAACCCAGTTGGTCCTCTGGAGGGAAGAAGTGATCCCACTTTAGGACCCTGGGTGACCCCTTATCTATAGCACCTTTCATCCTCCCTGTGAGTGCACACACACCAGGACTCCGCTGCCGAGCTCCCTGCTGGGAGCCTGAAGGGCCCCCATCGGACCTGACTCGTCAGCACTGTGGGGGCCTGCCCTCCACCTGTGGCTTCTCCCCCGTTCCCACTGGCCAGGCGTTGGTGTCCCCATGTGCATGCCTCCCTCTTCTACCTCCAAGACCCACTGGTCTCTGCTGGAGTCCCAGAGCCTAGCACAGTGGCTAGTGCACAGCTGGTGGGCACACCGTAAGCACTTCCTGAACGGACACACGAAGTCCCATCTGCAAGTCAGAGCTGGACTCCTTTCTCACCTCCCCTCCGCCTCGTACCACTCGACCTCAACTCTACTCAAACCCATCTGCCCGCTCTCTCGCCTCCAAGACACTTCTCTGCTCAGTCCCTATAGCTCTGAGGACTGCTCACACTCCCTGCTCCTGATCCCACCAGCAATGATGCCCAGGACTCTGACAGATGGCCTTCGTTCTGTCCTGAACTCTCTGGCTCAGTTCCTCCCGTGTCCCAGCTGGTGTCCCTGCACTAGGAATACCCAAAGTGCCAAGACCATGCCCCACCCCACCCCAAATCTCTACCCCCACTCCCATCCCTGACGAGCCTCTGCACAGGAATGGGATAGGAGTGGCTGATCTCGACAATGAGGAAAGGAAACTGCCTTCGAGATAGAGGGAAGACAAGGAAGCCCAGAGCAAGAGGTTGTTTGGGGCACAGTCCCCTCCTTGGGACAGGCCAGCTACTCCACCCCAGCGCCAGGCCACAGGTTCAGGACCCAGAGCGCAGCTTTGCCCCCTTCCAGAAAAGGGTTCAGAGAGCAAGCTCCACCACAGGTCACTGCACCCATTGCCCACACTCAGAGCATGGAGTCTGACCTATGCTTTTGGGAGCCCCTCCCCCTTCTCCACACCAGTGCCAATGGGAGGGACAGAGGCAATGAGGAAACTTGTAAAGTGCTTTGAAGATGAAACGGAGCCTGTGGCCAGGGATTGTTGACACAGCAACACTCAAGAGGCAAGCGGGTTGCGAGCTTTAGAGGCCGGGGTGATGCCAAGCCAATAAAATGCAGCTATTGTCTCTTTGCCGCCCCTTTTAATGCCAGCTGCTCCTGGCAAATAAAAGGGCCTGCCACAAGCCAGGGAGCACAGACCCAAGGTTCCATCCTCTGCCAACTTCTCCACTCTCCAGACAGCTCCTAACCTCCACCATGACCTGTGGCTTCAGCTCCGTGCGCCGTGGATTCCGCCCTGGAAACTTCAGCTGCCTCTCGGCCTGCGGGCCCCAGCCCGGCCGCTGCTGCATCACCGCCGCCCCCTACCGCGGCATCTCCTGCTACCGCGGCCTCCCCGGGAACTTTGGCAGCCACAGCGTCTGCGGGGGCTTCCGTGCAGGCTCCTGCGGACGCAGCTTCGGCTACCGCTCCGGGGGCGTGTGCGGGCCCAGCCCCCCCTGCATCACCACCGTGTCGGTCAACGAGAGCCTCCTCACGCCCCTCAACCTGGAGATCGACCCCAACGCGCAGTGCGTCAAGCACGAGGAGAAGGAGCAGATCAAGAGCCTCAACAGCAGGTTCGCTGCCTTCATCGACAAGGTGAGTGTCCTGGATCACACCCTTCCTGAACCCCTACCCGTGTTCAGGACTCAGGCTGGGCACCGACAGGGGAGTCAGAAGTAAGCACTTGCCCATGGAAGCTCCTAGGCCAAAGTGAAGGTAGTCATACTTCCAGGTCACTGACAGAAAGACAAAAATGGGGGCTGCCAGTCTGACAGGGGAGACAGAGTGTGAGCACAGAAGCAGAACTGGAGCAGAGCCTTGCTGAGGGAAAACATTGCCTTGTGAGCAAAGGGCCACTGTGTGGGTGCTCCACGCGTTTGAAGCCAAATAGCTGCTTACATGGCAAGGAGGTACTCTCTATGTCAAGGACAGCACCGGTAAGAGAGATCCTGGAAGACTGCCTGGAAGCGGGTCTTGCGGATCTCACAGAGCTGTTTCTATACCATGTGGTGACTTGGCCACTGAGCAGGGGCCAGAGTAGTTTGTCCAAGCCACTGTGCCTGGGGCTTAGGGTCCAGGTGAGCAACAGACATGGTCCTATCCTCGTGGGCTTTATGGGGAGGCAAGCAGTACATGCTCTGGACTCAGCTGAAGCCTTCTGCAGAGTCAGTGTCCAGCTCAAGCCTGCAGCCACCTTCCACACCAGGCAGCCACCATGCGGCAGTGGTGTGAGGGGCCAGGAGAAAAGGCTCCAACCAGGAGGCAGCTCTGGAGCTAGAAAGCACTCTCCAGAGCCAACCTCAAGAGAGAAGTCACACTAGAGAGATACCCAAAAAAAAGGACTGAAAAAAAAAAAAATCTGAAACTCCTAACAACATGAGAGACCAAGGATAGCATAAGAAAGGACTTACCAGAGCTGTGGCAAAGGTATGAGACAGACGTATCTGAGTGCAGAAGTGGGCCAACCTCATGGCAGGGATATATCTATGAAGTTTTCCTTGGGGCCAAATAGTCTATAATTATCATAGCGAGAGAAGACCCCCTATGGGGCAGAAATCAGCCTTCGAGCTCTTCCGCCGCCATTGTGAGAACTCAAGCAGTCAGGGAACCTCTCTGGCCTCCAATTCCTCATCTGTAAAATGAAGGAGTTGGAGCACAGAGCCTTCCTGCACTAAAATCCCAGGTGACTATTATTCAAATTGCATTGTCGTTGTAGGGTTTGAATAATTGGCACATATTTAATTTTTCAAACTTTACAGTCTGCCTACCTAAAAAGGCCAGCCTGTTCATTTGCACACTGACAGTCGCACCTGGCTTGGTGCAGTAGCTGTTCCGCATGGGGGTGCCTTTCTGGACCAGGGCTCCTTTAACCCTCGTAGTAAGGGGAGCTTTAACCTCCACACTCCACAGAGAGGACAAGTGCTTCATCCAAGTGCACGTTGTTAACGAGTGGCAGCAGAGCCCGCACCCAGTATGGTTTAAGCGTTTTCCGTGACCCCAGGTAAATTGCCTTAGAAAAGATTGAAGCTAGCTCTCAGGAAGGATTTCCAGGGGTGAACTGATTAGGCCCGGGTGTGGTTTCTGAGAAAGATGAAAATACCCCCACCAGGGAGGACTCCGGATCAGAGAGTTGGGGGCTTTCAGGCCCTGGTGCTGGGACCCCCATCTTGCCCTCTGATCCTGCAAGAAGAAGTTCTCAGGCTCTGCCTCTGGGCCACAGGTGCGCTTCCTGGAGCAGCAGAACAAGCTGCTGGAGACCAAGTGGCAGTTCTACCAGAACCGCGAGTGCTGCGAGAGCAACCTGGAGCCGCTGTTTGACGGCTACATCGAGACGCTGAGGCGGGAGGCCGAGTGCGTGGAGGCCGACAGCGGGAGGCTGGCCTCAGAGCTCAACCACGTGCAGGAGGTGCTGGAGGGCTACAAGAAGAGGTGCGTGCTGGAAGGGGCAGCTCAGGAAAGGGCTTGATGGAAGCTCCCTGAGCCCAGGGGAGGGTCCAGTCTGTGGCGGGGGTCTCTGCCTGAGGCCGAGCAGGATCCTGCACTCCCTCCCTTCCTCAAGGCACAGGGGTCCCTCGGGTGGGTGCTGGCCCTCTGGGAAATGACGACTCTCTCCCTTCTTCCACCCACCAGACCCCTCAGAAGAATTCATATTCCCTGGTCCTTTTGAGTCCAACCCTCAAAATCCTAGACATTCTTCTTCTTAAGTTTCCTCTTTCACTCAATGTACACTAACTGGGCACCTGCCATGTGCTTCCCAGGCACTGGGCCAGACATTAGTGATCCAGGACCAAGTGGTACACACGGTCCCTGTCCTCATGGGGCCTACGGTGTCCTGGGAGGCAGAGAGGACACAGTCAGAGATCTAGACCTTCAGTTACGAGGTGTGCCCCGTGATGTAAAGAATGCCATGGTTACTCAAAAGGAATCTGCTTTTGACGGGTGGCCAGCTTCCTCCAGTATCACTCTCAGCCGTGGCCTCCCCAGGCCCTCCACACTGTTCCCTCTGTCTCCAAGCTGCCTCCCTCAGAGCAGGAAGCAGGTGACAGACAGGATCCTGCTACCTGCAGCAAATCAGGGCCAGGGGAGGGCTCGGAGGAAAAGAAGATGGAGACGGGGTGAGGAACACAGCCACACACACTCACACCAGCTTCCACGTCCACCCTCCTACCTCCGCCAACCACCAGGAGTGGGCACTTTAGTGACCCCAGTAGGCCTGGCCCCGCAGCCTACTCCTCCCCAGTCCTGTCTTTTGGAGGGAGGATGAGCAGGGGAGATCTAGGACGCAGGGTCGTTTGCACGCTTGCTCACGGCCAAGGTCAAGAGCTATTCAGACACGGTGGTGTTCTCCCCGCTCACCTTAGGTACGAAGAAGAAGTTGCACTTCGGGCCACAGCAGAGAATGAGTTTGTGGCTCTAAAGAAGGTGAGTGAAGCCAAGCCCACCCCAAGCCTGCCCCAAGCCCCTAGCCACCCAATGCCCGCTGCCCTGCCACAGGGCAGCCAGGTCCTCAGGGTGCCCTGAGAGACACGGCCTCACGGCCCCTTGCTGCCACACACAGGAGGTGGACTGTGCCTACCTCCGCAAGTCGGACCTGGAGGCCAACGTGGAGGCCCTGACCGAGGAGATCGACTTTCTGAGGCGACTGTATGAGGAGGTGAGGGGGCTCTCAGTGAGGTGGGCACAGACCCTCTGATGGGATCCCCAACCCCCTGCCCAGACCCGCACGGCACGAAGCAGGCCTGCTGACACGGGAACCCAGGCTCCAAGCTGCAGGACTGGAGGGGAGCAAGGCGAGGGGAGGAGCAGAGAGGCAGAGCAGTGGGGAACCGGAACAGACCAAATTTCATAAGAGGCAAGAAAATGACAGCTCTGGGACAGCTGTGCCTTGGGAAACTGTCCTGTGTCCTTCCCCTGAGCCACTGAGGTGCAGCATAGGCCACACAAAGCATCACAAAGCCTCACACCCATTTCTCTGGCATCCAGCAGCCTTCCTTTCCATGGTCTAGGAGGATATAAAGAGGCCCCCACACAGGGTCCGGGCCACTGGGAAGCATCTGGAACCTGCTGGTTGTAGGGAAGCACCCTGGGCTTCCAAGGGTCGCAATAACTCCAGATGCAAGCATTTGAGAAGTGGTTGTCTTTTCCTCTAAAGGTATTTCTTATTTGGGCAGAAAGCTGTGCAATCAGGGGGTTTCTGCTCCAAACATGAGAGATTGTCTTGAGGTGAGCAGAAAGGATTGCAGGCCTTGAGGTATGAGGGAAAACCCAGATGACCAGGCTGTCCTTCCTCTCCCCCACCTCCTGCAGGAGATCCGCGTCCTCAATGCCCACATCTCAGACACCTCGGTGGTTGTCAAGATGGACAACAGCCGCGACCTGAACATGGACTGTATCATTGCCGAGATTAAGGCTCAGTACGATGACATTGCCAGCCGCAGCCGTGCTGAGGCTGAGTCCTGGTACCGCAGCAAGGTGAGTGGCACGGGACACCTGCCTCCTAGACATAGCAGTGGGAGGGAAGCGAGGTTTCTATGAGAAAAGGCTTCTCTAGTCTGGAGATTCTAATCCCTAAGCATGGTGAGAGAAGAGCTGCCTCTCTGAGGTTGGGGTGGCAGGGCAGGACTGCCATGTGTGGTTGTACAGGCTGAGCACTGTACAACCTGCACAATCATCCCTGCTTTCCTGAATGGATGACATGCCCTATTCTCATCCTCACGAGCATCTCTGCTTCCCCAGTGCGAGGAGATGAAGGCCACGGTGATCAGGCACGGGGAGACCCTGCGCCGCACCAAGGAGGAGATCAATGAGCTGAACCGCATGATCCAGAGGCTGACAGCCGAGGTGGAGAACGCCAAGTGCCAGGTATGGGTCACTTGTGCCCTAGACCACAGAGGCTGAAGGTCTACCCTGTGTCACATAGCCCAGTTGTACCCTATCTGGATGTCACCATTCATTCTCCAGCCCACTGTACATGTAGAGCCCCTGGTTCTGGTCACTCAGGGAAACTCAGGTGAGAAGGCAAGAGGCCCTCTTTCTGGGGTGTTCCCAGTTAGGGGAGAGACTGGACACATCCAGGTAATGGACATAGAGACCCGGGACTATCACTAACGAACCTTGTTGTCTTCTGGGCCCCCAGAACTCCAAGCTGGAGGCTGCTGTGACCCAGTCTGAGCAGCAGGGCGAGGCAGCCCTCAGCGACGCCCGCTGCAAGCTGGCTGAGCTGGAGGCTGCCCTGCAGAAGGCCAAGCAGGACATGGCCTGCCTGCTAAAGGAGTACCAGGAGGTGATGAACTCCAAGCTGGGCCTGGACATCGAGATCGCCACCTACAGGCGCCTGCTGGAGGGCGAGGAGCACAGGTGAGGCTAAGCAGGACCCCCTTTTCCAGGGTAGACGTCCTGGTCCTCAGAGTGAATTTCCTTGACCTCTGACTCTGACCCTGGCCGTACAGATCAAGCTTCAATAGGAATAACGACTTATCCAATGCTTATTATATGCCAGACCTGTGCTAAGTGCTCATTTTATAATACCCGTACTCCAATGAGATCAGTATCATTTTTCCCACCCAAACATAAAGAAATAGGCCCAGACTTCAGTGCCTTTCTCATGGCCACCCGGTTAATAAGCAGAAGAGCTGAGCTCTGCGCCCAAGTCACATGCCCCCAAGGGCATTCTTGTCGAGTAGCTTCCTGCCCCGCTGCAGGCCTGTGTGTGACAATGAGGAGGCACCTCCGCGTGGGCTCAGCCCTCACCTTCCACAAAGCCCCTGACGCTCCTCTCCGACAGCTTGGTTGGCACTATCCGGGGTGGGCTACGGTACTCAGATGGGGGACAGCATGTGAAGGTCACAGTCTCACCCAGGGCTGCTGAGAATCAGAAGGGCTTGTCCCCATGCTTAGAGAACCATTAAAGAAAGAAGTGAGCGTTTAGCACGGATTGGGGAAGCCCTCCCTGCCCCTCAGGGGACAGACTGTCCACAGGATGACCCTCTCTGTCCCCAAGCAACTATCGTTCTCAAGGAATCCAGCCCAGTGTCTGCAGCTAACAGAGTTTTCTCTCCCCCAGGCTGTGTGAAGGTGTGGGCTCCGTCAATGTCTGTAAGTATCTGCCCGAAATCCCCTAGAAAAATGGCTTTGTTGACAGGCAAAGCCGAACCCTTTGGTCTAAGCCACCGAGCCTCGAATATTCCCCCAAGTAAGAGAGAGCCTTTCACTCTCTCCTGGCCCCTCACTGGGGACCACGAAGGGAGTTAGAGAAAGCAGAGCTGAGCGCCCTTTACTAGTGACAGCCGTGAGCCGAGGCCATGCCAGGGCCCGGTAGCTTTGCTCCTCTGGGTCCAGGGGTCCTGGGTTCCTTCCTGCCCCAGGCCCCCAGATGGGATGTGCAGCTGAGGGGCAGGGTCTGCGCTGTCAACCACTGGACCCCTTGGGGAGCAGGCAGCTCCTGCAATGCCACTGCCCTCTGGGGCCTGTCATGGGGCCTGTCATGGGGCCATCACAGCAAGCCCTCACCCCTCTGTGTCACCTCTCCTCACAGGTGTCAGCAGCTCCCGTGGTGGAGTCTCCTGCGGAGGCCTCACCTACAGCACCACCCCAGGGCGCCAGATCACCTCTGGCCCCCCAGCCACGGGGGGCAGCATCACGGTGACAGCCCCCGACTCCTGCGCGCCCTGCCAGCCCCGCTCCTCCAGCTTCAGCTGCGGAAGCAGCCGGTCCGTCCGCTTCGCCTAGTGGAGTCCAGAGCCTGCCCTGCCTGTGGCAGCCGAGCACTGAATGGTGTGTGAATGCAAATGTGTGCTTGCTTCCAGAATCTTCCAGATGTTCCTACAGAGGGAAAGACCCTCCCTCTGTAGGAGGCCGCTATCCTCCACCTTCTCATTTTGGGGAGCTGTGTCCTAGTTTTCCTGGTGGCTTCAGTTTAGAGTCATTCGCAGACCTTCGCTTTACTCCAACCTGCCTCCAAAATACCTGTGGCCAATTGGTATTATCTGTACCATTCACCAAGCTCTCTGGGACAGGAACAGTCACCTGAGTAGCTGGGCAGCATGGGAGCTTGGCCTTCCCCTGGGTCGAGGCACGACCCCATGGCAAGCACTTGCCCGTTCATCCTGCCTGTGCTTCGCTTGTCTCTCTCACCGACCACCTTCTGGGTTGACCGTTCCAGCCACAATCCTCGTGTGACCTCCCAGTCAAGAGGCCCATTACTGTGGGGACGCTTTCGCCTCCAGCCCTCCAGTTGGGGCACTTTGGGCAGGTCCTGCTGTCCAGTGCACCTGTATGCATTTCAAAGACTCCACGGGGGCTCCAGACTTCCCCCTGCTGCGTGCAGGAGGGACTGGCCCATGCAGAGCTGGTGGGATGGAAAGTTAGGCCACTTCCTGGGTCCCTCTCTGGTTATGACTGTCTGTGGGTGCCTTGCCTCCTGAGCTCTCAATCTGTGTTTCAATAAACGCCGCTGCCATGCAAGGGTACGTGATCTTGTGAGCCACAATGTCTCCGCTCCCTTCCTGCCCCATCTCCAGCCGACTAATCCTAGTCCAGCCCCACGTGGTGTTTCCCGAGTCACCCTCCAGTGTCACCGCCTCTTCCTGTCCACTTCCACAGCCTGATTCCCCTTGGTCCTCCTCAGTCCCCATAGGCCTGGACCACAGCCCCAGATCCCCACTAGTGACCCCACCCTAAGCACTGCCAGCAGCCAGGACCCTATCCCAAATTCACTGCCCTCACCCCCTCCCACCTGGCTCCAGTCACTTCCCAGCACACGTGTCGCCTTCTTATGCCAGATGCAGGCTCCTTCCCCCTCCTCCTCAGCCCTGTCCAACCCCTCTACCCAGTGCTGATCCTCCAGACAGGGACCCCATCCCACAAGTCCCCCCCACACACACCCCTTCCCCCAACACAGTGTCTAGAACCCCGAGGATCTCTGGTTCTGCCAGGGATGTCAATGGGTGTGTCTGGAGCCTGGAACAAGCTGGAACTTCCTTGAGGACAGAAAGTGGCTCCTCCTGGCTCTGACCCTCCACTAAGTCCCAGGATGGGGCTCCAGGATATGCCAGGCCTGGGACACGTGGGATTCACTCAGGCAGCTGGTACAGCAGCAGGTACAGGCATCCAGCCCCCGGGGACTGAGCTCCACCTCTCCATTAGGAGCACAGATTGGCTATCTCTGCTGTCAGACAGGTGTCAGATGTCGGCTGCCAGCCCCCTCTTCCGCCCTATCCCCAGCCTCTTTCCCTGAGAGGAGAAGAGAAGCCCTGTGCATGCTGACCAGTCCTCACTCCGTGCCCCAAGCATGTGTCACAGCCCCACTGCAGGCTGCGGCTGCTGAGCACTTGGGCTGTGCTCTGTTTGAGCTTTGCTGGCTGAGACCCCCCGACCTCCTCCAAACCCCTTGTGCCCCTCCATTCTCCCAGCAATCTGGGCTTTGAGGCCATGGTCACAATCTAAACAGGTCAGTGTTCAGGTTAGGGGCCATCATTCATCCACAGAAAAAGTTAAATCTCAGGGGCTGGAAAATCAGGAGTTGAAAATTAGAGCCCCAATTTTGCCAAGACCGCCAGGTAGGTCTCCCTGAGACCTTGGGTGTGGCTGCCAAGGTCTCAACTGCTCCACTCACTGCCCTCGACCCCATATAGCTCCAAGTTCCTACCCTAAGGCTGAGATGGCTCCTCTGCCCCCTCCTTGGCCTGACCTCTCCTGTCCTCTGCCTAAAGATCTGGAGCTCTGAAGGGGAAGACTCTGAGAAGCCCCTCACCCCATCCTCAAGGAACCAAGCCTGGACTAGTCCTCAGAGGCTGCAGCCCACACCGTCAGGCAGTCCAGTCCCTTCCTCATTCGCCCCCTTTCATTCACCCCCTTCGCCTGGCTGTACCCCAGCTCCTGGCCTCTGCCACCTGTCTTACCACACTGTCCTTGGAGGACACTGCCCCTTCCCCCTCCCCCCAGCTCCTAGGGCTCCCTGTCATGTTCTCTCCCTCCCACCTCCTGACCCCTGAGACTCAGGTATTTCCCCTCCCTGCCCGCTCCTCCCAGGCCAGACTCTCGGCTCCTACCAGGGAGTCCTGCTGTCCGGCTCTGGTCTCAGGGCTCACCCATGCACACCGCCTAGAACATCAAAGTACCCAGGGCCCTTTTCTCACCTCTCTGCACACTCTCCCAAGGCAGTCACATCAGTCTCTCGCCTTCAGTCGCTGCCCATGGTTAATGTCCTCCCTGGTGAAAACCCTCCAACTGGGCTGTAGAGTCCCCATGCGTCTCCTACCCTCCCTCCTCAGCTGCAGACCCATGTGCCCAGTTCCCAGCTGCCACGACACCTCCATGTGACAGTCCTAGAGACGCTTTGGACTCAACAGAACTTCCAGCTTCACTCACTGCTTCTGACCTCTCAGCTGGAGTCTCCTCCTGTCTCCTCCTGTCTCCCCTGTCAAGATCACCAACACGGTTCCCCAAACAGCACCTATGATCCACCCACACCGACACCTCTCCCTCAATATTACTTAAGCCCAAGTGCTTCCCTTTCTGCCTCCTAAATACCTCCCAATCCGCTCTTTCCTCTGTCCCTCCGGCTGCCTCCTGCTCCCAGCCACCACAGCTCACCTGCTGTCCTCCTCTTCTCTCTTCCCTCCCCCCCTGCACAGCAGCCAGAGAGACCTCCAGAAGACACAAGGCCAACCTTGCAGTGGGTCCCCACTGCCCTCAGGATAAAGCCCGACTCTTACACATCACATGCCAGTCCCGCACGTCTGGCCCTGACTGATCTCTCAGTGCCTCTCACTGCTCCCCAAGCCCACTGCCCCCACCTTCCCCCAATACTCAGACTCAAGCCGCCCTGAACTCCTGTCAAATGCGGGGTTGGACCAAAGGCCTTTTCAATTCTGACTTTCTTGGGAAGTGACTCTGAGCTCTGCTCTGGGATCTAACAATCCTTTCCCAGGGACTTAAGGAGGATATAGTAAGGACTGTCAGCCTTGGGGGTCATGGAGGTGCCACCTGGGAAAGTCCAGGGAGGCTCCAAGCCTCGGGAGGTGACCACCTTCCTTCCACCCCACCAGCTCAAGGGACCAGGCAAGACTGGCATGGCAAACTCTCCATCTGTTAGAGCCTCTGGTCCTGAGTCCCTGAGCCCCCTCCTCTGCCACCACTGCCACCTCTCCCTCAAGGAGAGGGCCAGCTGCAAAGAGCACTGGCCTTGGTGCTGGGGAAAAAGAGGGGCATAGCAGAGGATTATGAACTAGGCAAAGCCAGCTACTTCCTGAAGAAAGCAAGATTGAGACTGAAAGGAAGACCAGGAGCACATTTATTCAATCAACAAATAATTATTGAGCACCTGCCATATACCAGGTACTGTTTGTTACACAAGCTGGGGTTCACAGAAATGAATAAAATAGTCAAAGATGCTTGTTCCTGTGAAGCTTACATTTTACAGCAAGAAGTGAACCTAAGTAAGCAGTCAGGCAGAAGGAGAGGTGTGTTGCAGACGCAGAGCACACACCTGTGGAGGTGGGGCTGCACTGGAGCCCGGGGACACCAGGAGCTCTGATGAGCCAGGAAGGCCGCTGGGGGCGAGGGCTGCTCTCCAGGGCCCTCTAAAAGCTGAAAATGAGCCCTTCACTTCTTCTCTCCTCCACTGCTGCCCCTCCTACCCCAACTCCAGCTCCATCCAAAAGATCGTTTTGCATCCAAGGGCATTTCTGATCCCTACTGCCTTCCACACACTTTTCCCATCACCTTGCAGAAGTAGATTCTAAGGGCCGGTTCACAAGGCCTTCCATGCTTCACAGAAAGCCAAATGCCTCATTTCTGGAAGTTTCCTGCCGGCTGCTGAGGAATGTGAGCTAGCTGGACATTGGATCCCTCTGTGCTGACAAGCCTGAGGTAAGGAGCATCCACCCTGCTCCGCACACCAGCTGAGGCTCTCATTTACTCAGTGAGACAGTGGTGTCACCCACCATGTATCATGCATTTAAATGAACTGAGGTTTGAAAAGGTGACAAAGCCAGGACAGGAACCTGAGACTGCAGACCTCCAGTTCCCAGTCTTTTTCTGCCACCCCACTCAGCCTCCTGCTATTCAGAGGCTAGGAATGCTGCACTGTTATGAAACCACAGTGATAACAACAACATAAAAAATACCAATTTTTTAGTATCTTGTTATGTGCCACACTCTTCTCCAAACTTCTGTGTTGTCTCATTTCACCCTCCTATAGCTATCTTCAGAAATGACCCTCCAACAATTCCCCCCTCCGCCGTGCATGCCACTCCTCATCCCAAAGATGCAGCCTGTTTCCCCTCCCCTTGAACCTGGGCTGGCCCGTGACTGCTTTGACCGATTCAATGTGCTGGAAGTCACATTATGCAGCTTCTGCACCTAGGAGGCCTTAAAAACCTTGGTGGCATATGGAGAACAGCGCCCCTGGCCATCAGCCCCAGCTGAGCTCTCAACCACATGCCAGCCACATGAGTGAAGCCATGTCGAACCTTCCAGCCATTCCAGAGCCCCAGCCAACAACATGAAGCAGAAGAATGCCCCAGGTGATTCACACAATCATGAAAAGTATTGTTGTTTTAAGCCACTAAATTTGGGCATATTTTGTTATGTAGCAATGGATAAGTGGAAGAGAAGTTGGTACCTTGTAGCGGGGTGCTGCTGTAAGTAACAAAACCTGTCACAATGACTTTGGGACCAGGCATCAGGCAGAGCCTCAGGGAGATAATTAGTGAAGCCTGGCTGGACAGTGAGGAAATTGTCACTGGATGCTGGAGAAAAGGCTCAGGGACAGGAGCAGCTCCTGAGGGCCACAGCTTCTATAACCCTTAGAGTTCTTACTCTGTAGTGGGCTAGTCCCCCATCCCTCCAATCCTCTGTTAAAGTTAATAATACTTGTGTTTGAACTTTCTCAGTTCAAATTGTCTTCTGATTGACCCCTGAGTGACACACCCTGTCCAACAGCCCCAGCTGGGCTCCCGGCTGGTGGCCCGCACCAAATCTAGCCATGTGCAATTTTGCCATTTTGGGCCCTCCAGACATCCTAGCACCCCAAACAGCATCATGTAAAGTAGAAGAACTGCCCTGTAAGGCCAGAGTCCTGAGAAATAATAAAGCATTGCTGTTTTAAGCCTCTCTGTCTGGAGTGGTTCATGTGCAACAGATATCTGAAACATCTCCCCACAACGCAGCGGGTATCACCCCATTCTAAATATGAAGAAGCTAAAGTGCAGCAAGGATTAATGACTCGGCCACAATTACACAACTATTAATAGTAAATGGCTGAGCCAGCATTCAAACAAAGGACTGCATCAACAAAACCCTTTCAAACATAATCTTACATAAGGAGCTAGAAGGACTTTAGGAATACTGTCCAATCTCTTCCATTCTACAACAAGAAAGCTGAAGCCTGGGGGGTGGAAACAATTTGCCCAAAGTCACATGTGTAGCAAATGGCCATCAGGACTCGGAATTAGAAGCCCAGTTCTCCTGATCCTCCACCCAAGGGGCTTCTTCCCCCCACTCTGCTTCTCTCACATGCCTTCCTTCCAGTCTCACCCACCGTATTTTCATGCAATTTTCCCCTCCAGGAATGCCAGGCTGGGGTGGGGTGGGCAGTGCAGTGTTGGCAACAATCATGCTGGTTGAGAACCCTTAGGGGACATTTGGCCATGTCTAGAGACATCTTCATTATCACAATCGTGGGTCAGGGAGGACACGGGCATCTGGTGGATAGAGGTCAGGGATGCTGCTAAACATCCTACAAAAAGCACAGGACAGTCCCACGACAAAGAAGGATCTGTCCCACAACGTCAACAGCGCTGAAGGTGAGAAATCTTGGTCTAGAGAAACCCATGACCCCACAGGACCCCCTGGCTCCATGAGTCTTCCCCTGTTTTCCCAAAGGCCTGAGTTGCTCAGGACAGATGGGCAGCATGTGCGGCCGTCATGCTCGCCCACTGAGAACTAGCTAGGCGGATGGAGAGGTGTTGAGGAACTCTGGCAGGGAACACCTGTCACAGGAGGCCCTGGCAATCTCAAGACTCGGAGGCCCCAGGCTTGATTCGCTGCAATTAGTTTATTGGAAACACAGAGTGAAACAAAGACAAACGTGCAGGTAGTGGAGTCATTAGCTATTTAGAGGCATCTGCAGGCAGCCATGGAAGGGGGGTGCCCTCCCTCCCGCGGGGCATGTCCCTCAGAGAGTTGCAGGAAAACCCGTCGATGTTCCCCTTCTGCGTTCCATGGGCAGAAGACGTGGGCAGGGTCCCAGAAGTGCAGGCAGGGAGACTCTGGGGCCTGCCCTAATTCCTCCAAGTCTGGAGCAAGGGGTCAGGCGGAACCAATGAATCCAACAAAAACCAGAAAGCAGGCGAAGGAAAAGGAAGACTCCTCAGGACAACAAACTGACTACTAGGAAAGGCTACAGAAAGAGACCAAGGCCCGCCCCAGCCTGCCCGGGGAAGGGCGCAGAGGCGAGCGGGTAGGGAGGGCGTGCGGAGGGCAGACATCTGGAGCCCGGGCCGGCGGGGCGTTCCGGTGGCGCGCGTCCTGGCTGGGCGGAGGGTGACAGCGACAGTCGCTCGCGGAGGCGACGCCTCCTAGCAGCGCTTACAGGGGCCGGCGCAGGGGGCGCAGGCGTCGGGGGCGCCCACCACCACGCTGCTGCTGCAGGGGGCACTGCTGACTCGGGTGGAGACAGGGGCAGTAGTGGAGGCGCAGAGATCGCCACAGACGACGCCACCGCGGGAGCTGCTGACGCCTGAGGGGGACAGGGAGAGGCGCGCGTCAGGAACCGCCACCGCCAGGCGGCTTTGCTGCCCCCGCGAGGGCCCCTCCCCAAAGGCGCCGGACCCGCCCCGCGGGAGAAGCAGAGGCTCGGGCTACTTACAGACATTCACGGAGCCGACGCCCTCGCACAGCCTGTGGGGAGAGGAAGGGACAGGTCAGGGCCAGCGCGGAAGGGGCGACCGCTTCCTTCTAGGCGCTTGCCGAGGGGACTCGAAACCCGCTAACGCCCCCGCGAGGGTCTGGCGACAGTCGCCTGCGAGCCCAGCCTCGGACTCAACCTCCCTCCAACGAGGCTTCCTCATCAGGAGAATCTACTCTGAGATCGAGCATGAGGATTAAATCAAACAGTACACCTACAGCGCTCAGTCCCTGGCACGTTAGGAACTGCCAGCTGCCGCTATGTCTAGGTTGGCTCTGACTGAATTGGAGATGCATTTGGGGGGCGGGGGGGCGGATTTAACTTCCTGTGTCTGATCTGATTGGTGTCATTAGCATGCAGGCTTCTAGACGGCAGAAGTTCCTGTCTCTTCTTTTCCCGCTGCCTAGAAACAATGCCTGGCTCAGTACAGAACTGTTGGATGAGTGAATGGGATTTTCCAACCCCTTGAGAACAGGCTCAGAAACTGTCTACAACAATTCTATCATTTGACGGATAGAGAAACTGAGGCCAAGAGAAGGGAAATGACAAATGACAGAGGCAGGGATCTCAGGCCACCTAACCCCAGCCCACATTTCCTTCCTACACGACATTGTCTCCCTAACGGAAACAAATGGAGTTCCCTGAAGGCACAGTGGCAAAGGTCAGCTTCAGCAGAGAGAAGAATCCGCGGCCGGCCCTCAAATCGCCCCATGCCCAGGTTTCCTGGGTAGCCCACGTCAAAGCTCCCGAGTTCACTCCAACAGCCTGATGCGCTGGAGGGGTGGGCCACTCAGCTTCCAGTGCTGTCTTCCCGTGTCTCTTCAACTTCCAAATTCAGACTTGAAAACACCTCCCGGAATTCTTCGCTAATGAAACTCCCCAGGCCCAGTGAGACCCAGCACCCCTGAGCTTTCCAGTGCGATTACCTGAGCTTGTGGGGAGACTCTGACTTCCAGGTACCAAACCTGGTGCCCCAGCTCCCCAGTCCACAGGATGCTCCCTCTGCATCCCTACCCTCCACCCTTCTAGCCCCAAAGTCTGAGGCCTGGCTGAACACAAGAAGAGGAGAAGCTCAGGGGCTGACCGATTGACCACCAGGGAAAGTGCCCAAAGGCAAAGGATGAGTTCACATTGCAGGAGTGTTGTACTTATAGGAGCTGGGCTATACAGCTGTACTCCAGCCAGAGCAAGGCTGAATGACCAGTGGGGCTTCTCCCCTCCCACCTCCAAAGCAAGAAAAGCAGCAAAATTCCTGAGAGCAAGGTATATGTGCCTCAAGGGAGGAGTCCCTGCCCTCTGTCTAATTCAGTCCACCTGTTGCAATGGAAGACCACTCATTGTCACTGCAATAGACAAGTGTGACTGATGGAATCCTCTGTCTAAAGGTGCCCTTAGGGGGTAAGTCTGAACTTCCAGGG
The DNA here is from genome assembly GCF_041146395.1 of Eulemur rufifrons. Taxonomy (NCBI): domain Eukaryota; kingdom Metazoa; phylum Chordata; class Mammalia; order Primates; family Lemuridae; genus Eulemur; species Eulemur rufifrons. The sequence goes on along the minus strand of NC_090998.1, from coordinate 40,874,755 downwards.
CTAAGCCTGGAGCCACGAACTGGGCCCTGGCCCAGCCAGGGAGGCCAGCTGGAATCCTCATGGACATGTGCAACTAGACCTGGGAGAGAGGAAGCACTATCCACGCAAGGTGACCCCAAGCCCAAGTAGACTTCTCAGAAACAGGGATTACTGCTGCCAGATTCTTGGCTCTAAAGTCATTTTACATAGGACTTCAATCACAGATCAGACCCTGGATGTGCATCAGAGACTCAAAGAGGCTACATGATACTTAAAGGACTTACACAAATTATGTGTCCAGCAGCAGGGAGTTTTTAAACACAAAAGTTGAGTGGTGACAAGAGTGTGAGGACAGGGCACACTGAGAATCCAGCCAGGGGTAGGAGAGTAAAAGGACTATGGGACCCACCTCTGCTCCTCGCCCTCCAGCAGGCGCCTGTAGGTGGCGATCTCGATGTCCAGGCCCAGCTTGGAGTTCATCACCTCCTGGTACTCCTTTAGCAGGCAGGCCATGTCCTGCTTGGCCTTCTGCAGGGCGGCCTCCAGCTCAGCCAGCTTGCAGCGGGCGTCGCTGAGGGCCGCCTCGCCCTGCTGCTCAGACTGGGTCACTGCAGCCTCCAGCTTGGAGTTCTGGGGGCCGAGAAGACAACAAGGTTCGTTAGTGATAGTCCCGGGTCTCTGTGTCCATTACCTACATGTGTCCAGTCTCTCTCCTACCTGGGAACATCGCAGAGAGAGGGCCTCTTGCCTTCTCACCTGGGTCTCCCTGAGTGAACAGAACCAGGGGCTCTACATGTACAGTGGGCTGGAGAATGAATGGTGACATCCAGATAGGATACAACTGGGCTATGTGACACAGGGTAGACCTTCAGCCTCTGTGGTCTAGGGCACAAGTGACCCATACCTGGCACTTGGCGTTCTCCACCTCGGCCGTCAGCCTCTGGATCATGCGGTTCAGCTCATTGATCTCCTCCTTGGTGCGGCGCAGAGTCTCCCCGTGCCTGATCACCGTGGCCTTCATCTCCTCGCACTGGGGAAGCACAGATGCTCATGAGGATGAGGATAGGGCATGTCAACCATTCAAGACAGCAGGGATGATTGTGCAGGTTGTGCAGTGCTCAGCCTGTGCAACCACACATGCCAGTCCTGCCCTGCCACCCCAACCTCAGAGAAGCACCCTTCTCATATCATGCTTAGGGATTAGAATCTCCAGACTAGAGAATCCTTTTCTCATAGAAACCTCGCTTCCCTCCCACTCCCATGTCTAGGAGGCAGGTGTCCCGTGCCACTCACCTTGCTGCGGTACCAGGACTCAGCCTCAGCACGGCTGCGGCTGGCAATGTCATCGTACTGAGCCTTAATCTCGGCAATGACACAGTCCATGTTCAGGTCGCGGCTGTTGTCCATCTTGACAACCACCGAGGTGTCTGAGATGTGGGCATTGAGGACACGGATCTCCTGCAGGAGGTGGGGACAGGGGGTGGCAGGAGATTGTTTAGGCCACACTCCGCCCACCACAGCCTGTACCCGTCTTCTCAGACCTTCTCTGGTCCCCAAGGCCTTGCCCCTTTCACAGCCTCAGGGACTGCAGCCCCCGCCCACACCCCTGTCCAACACTGCAACCCCCACCCCCAACCCTCTTCTCTGCTGGCTGCAGATTCCTGCCTGGCCCACGACCCCGCACCTCCTCATACAGTCGCCTCAGGAAGTCGATCTCCTCGGTCAGGGCCTCCACGTTGGCCTCCAGGTCTGACTTGCGGAGGTAGGCACAGTCCACGTCCTGGGAAGGTGGGAGTATTGCAGCCCAGAGAATCCTGGAGATCGAGCCCCAAACTCCTCTCTCCCCTCACCCACCCCACGTGGCCGTGGCAAAAGACTCCCCAGTGCTCCCATTCCTACACCACCTCCTTTCCTTGTCACCCTTCCCAGGATGACCTGGATCATCCTCTTCCCCTCTGAGAACAGACCTCTTTGTGCCTTGGAGTTGGCCCCCCAGCCTGTCACCCTCCCCCAGAGACACCGTGTCCTTGCACCTCTCCCTCTACCCTCTCCTGCTCCAGGAAGCCTGCCCAGACTGCGTCCCCAGTGCTGTGGCCTGGCCCTTCCCTCTGCCCCAGCAGTCCTCCAGGGGCCACATGGCCACTCCTCCCTCTGCTCCATCGTCTCCTAGAGCCTGGGATTCTGTTCCAGAATGCTACACAGTGTGCACTGTCCCTCAGCAGAGACACTGAGGCTGCCATGGCTCCAGGGGACCTCAAGCACAGACCACGGCCTCTGAAGCAGAGCAGGACGTCCAGAGGTCAACGCAGTCATGCCCCTGTCCGGGGCAGGGGCCAGTGGATATGCCAAGGTTACTGCCTCTGTCAAAGCCCTGGATCCACCACCCACCGCCTGCCTCTCTGGGAAGTTCCCAGCCTGCCTTGGAAAGGTCACTGCAGCCCAGCCTGAGGTGGAGCCCCCGGGTCTCCCCAAGAAGAGTCTGTCGCTCGGAGATGCACGCGTCTGTGCTTCCCACTCCGTCTCACTCACCTTCTTCAGAGCCACAAACTCATTCTCGGCTGTTGCTCTCAGGGACACTTCCTCCTCATACCTGAGACCGAAGAGAGGAGAGGGCAGAGGGGAGGTCAGGGAAGGGCGGGTCTCTGCAGAACCCCACCCCTTCATACCAGTGAGGGGGGCAATAGCAGGAATCCCCTTTCTGGCCGGATTTGGGATGTGTCTGGGATTCTCTCTCCACTTTGCATTGGCGGATGGCCAGGGCTAATGTTCTGGGACCTCCCAGTCCTGTTCCCAAGGCCGCTGTGAGGTCACCTCAGGAGGCAAAGAAGGACTCAGTCCCCAACCCCGTGCTGGGTCTCCAGCCTGCAGCCCAGGCTCCCCTCAGCTGGCTGTCAATCCTAGCTCGGGTGTGGGGGCCTCCCAGACCCAGAGGCCCTGAGGACTCGGAACCCAAGGCAGTGGGACACCCAGAGCCCTGGATCCTGTCACTCTTGGGTGTCCTGGAGCTCACATCTGATATGATGCTCGGGGTGTTGGGGCTGAGGGGCAGGATGAGAAGGCCTGGAGGCTGCAGAGGCTTCCTGTCCCAGGGCAGAGGGAGGAGAAGGCTGAAGTAGGGCAGACATAGCTCAAGGGGAGCCACGGCCCTACCCTTGGACAGGCATCTGGGCAGAGACTGCACAAGGAAGAGCTCCTGCAATGCTCAGTTAAGCTGGTGCTGGTCATGGCCGCTCTCCCCAGCTGGATGTTCTTCCTATTATCTAATCCGTTGTGCCTGACCTGGGCCCGTTCCTGCACCCAGCAGCGCTCCTGGCCACACTCACCTCTTCTTGTAGCCCTCCAGCACCTCCTGCACGTGGTTGAGCTCTGAGGCCAGCCTCCCGCTGTCGGCCTCCACGCACTCGGCCTCCCGCCTCAGCGTCTCGATGTAGCCCTCGAACAGCGGCTCCAGGTTGCTCCCGCAGCACTCTCGGTTCTGGTAGAACTGCCACTTGGTCTCCAGCAGCTTGTTCTGCTGCTCCAGGAAGCGCACCTGCCATTCGGGGTGGGGAGGGGGGTCAGATGGCTCCTGCTGCCCCAAAACCAGCTCTGGTGGGTGATTGTTTTCAGAGGAGCTCCCAAACCCAGAGTCCAGGAGAGTGAGCAGAGGTGGGCAGTGGGAGAGCAGGCCACTGCTGGCTTTCCTGGTCATGATCTATGTCTGGGTTCCCAAGTCGGGAATGGATCCAGGGCTGGGGAACTTCAATGCCTGCTCTCAGGGGAGGTAAGTTATCCTGGCCAGATGAGCCCCTGTGACATGTGCCAGGGGACAGATTGAGGGCCCTGTCCCCTTACTCTGAAGCTAGGTGAGGCAGGAGTCCTCCCACACAGAGCACCCAGGTTCAGATCACAGATCGGGTGTCTGGGCATAGGACCAGGGAGATACTGTCACAGGCCACCCTCCCCCACCGCATCTGGTAGTCAAACACTGCACCCTCTCAGGAGGAACACAGTCCCCAGCCCGGGCCTGTCCAAAGTTCTCTGACTTCCGCAGCAGCTCTCATATCCCTCTCCAAGTCCTTGAAGTCTAGCTGCCTGGCCACACCTTTTCCCACAAGCTCTGCCTATCTCAACTTCCAGCTGAGTCTTTCTGGGCCTTGAGTGCCTGTCTGTCTGTCTGTGTGCCTCTGCCATCAGACTGAGGTCTCAGGCAGGCAGGGCTCTTTCTGTGTCTGATTTTCCCCTCCCCACAGTGCCCAGCCCTGGCTGTGCCCTTGGGTGGGGGTTCAGGTAGGGTGTGATCCAGGACACCCACCTTGTCGATGAAGGCAGCGAACCTGCTGTTGAGGCTCTTGATCTGCTCCTTCTCCTCATGCTTGACGCACTGCGCATTGGGGTCGATCTCCAGGTTGAGGGGCGTGAGGAGGCTCTCGTTGACCGACACGGTGGTGATGCAGGGGGGGCTGGGCCCGCACACGCCCCCAGAGCGGTAGCCGAAGCTGCGTCCGCAGGAGCCTGCACGGAAGCCCCCACAGACGCTGTGGCTGCCAAAGTTCCCGGGGAGGCCGCGGTAGCAGGAGATGCCGCGGTAGGGGGCGGCGGTGATGCAGCAGCGGCCAGGCCGGGGCCCGCAGGCCGAGGCGCAGCTGAAGGCGCGGCCAGCACAGTAAGATCCACAAGTCATGGTTCCTTTGGTCGGGGGCTGGAGACTCTGAGGATGGAGACGTCCAAGGGTACAGTGGACGCGGTGTCAGATGTTTACTTCTCACAACTCTGCAGCCCTTTTATATACGCAGGGAGACTGACCACGTGGGTAAGAGCAATTAGATGCCTTTATGGGCTTGGGCTGTTTAGCTGCTGTAGCTCCTTTCTTAATGTGCTTAATTGGTGCCCAGATGCAGCCAGAGTGTTTATGGTCCTTTGCCCTAAACTGCACAATTTTCTTCTTCAAAAGGCCAGCTCACTCCCCCACACCCCCTTCAACCTCCCAAAACCCAGCTGGAGAAACTGAGAGGTTGGAGGAAGGAGTGGGCAGTGACTCAGGTTGGAATGGAGAGGGGGAGGGGCGTGATTGTGGCCACTCCTTTTCCGCTCTGTTTGAGCGTGGCGGTGCCGCTGTCCGTGGTCCTGATCGCACCACGCCAGGTACGTTTAGACAGCATGAGATTTGGAACTGGGGGTGCGCTTGGTGGTTTCTCTGACCCAGATGGCCTCTTTCTGCACCCAAAAAGCTCCACATTTACACAATCTCCAACTTAGTCACCCACACAGGAACCCAACACCCCTAATCCCAAATTGCTTACCTTTACCTATCAACATATTATCTTTGTCTCTGTCCCTCTCTATGTCTGTTTCTGTCTCTGTGCCCCCCCATCTCTATCTCTATCTTTATCTATCTATCTATCTATCTATCACACACACACACACACACACGTGCTCATCTGCACACTCAGCCAGCATGCAGACCAGTCCTTTGGCCAACTTATCAGGCCATGTTGGCCAGCCTATGCTGAGAGGAAGCATTCCCTCCCTCAGAGTTCTCCCTGAGGCCTCGAGGGGCACACACTGGCTCACTGGTCCCAGGAAAGCCCAACAATTTCCAAAAAGGGCCCAGGCAAGGATCAAATGTCTCAATGTTACCTCAGTCCTCTGTGCTTCCTCCAGGACCCAGAAGGCCTGGGATGGGTATCATTGTTATAAGTCTGTATAGCATCTTTCTCAGAATATAAGATCTAGATAGAGCCACATGAGGAGAGCATCCAGCCCCCAGCCATCAGCCCAAATCCCTGTTGCTTGCCATGCTATAAATCTCTGAATCCCTTGTCACTACACAGAAGTTTATAAGTACCCTTGGCAAGTGCCAGAACAGATCTATATTGGTATGTGCTGTCCATCCAGTGTGGATAATGTGGGATTTGAACTCACAAGGGCTGGATGGGACCAAGGCTCTTCCCTGACAAGCTCTGTGAGACCTGGAGCAAGGCACTCCACCCTCCTGGGAAATGGGTTAAGACTTCGCCTCCCACTGCTGCCTTGGAGATACGCAGGGGCATGTGCCCACTGCAGAGCACAGTGCAGAAGGGCTTCATGACAATCCTTCAGAGGCAGTAGGCTTAGGGACAGTGTTTTATCAGAGTTCATGTTGTGACCCACTAATGGGGACAATCAGAATTTAATTTTAATAATATTAAAATAAATTAGAACAAAATCAAATAAAGTAGAGTAGAATAGAAAATATCAGAGCACATCACAGGTAATAAGAATAACTATTGTTCCATGGCCTTTTTGTTTAAATTGCATGCGGTGTGTATGGATGTGTATACTCAATCGCTATGTAAAATTATTTCTTAATATGGTCACAAATAAAAAGTTAAAATAGCTATTTCTCACCATATTAAAAATTAAATCAAAGTGTATTAAAGACTTAAATGTAAAACCTGAAACTATGGAACTACTCGAAGAAAACATTGGAGAAATGCTTCAGGACTTTGATTTGGGTAAAGATTTCTTGAGTAAGACCTCAAAATCACAGACAACCAAAGCAAAAATGGACAAATGGGATCATATCAAGCTAAAAAGCTTCTGCACAGCAAAGGAAATAGTCAACAAAATCAAGAGACCACCTACAGTGGAAGATAATATTTGCAAACTATTCAACTAACAAGGATTAATAATCTCAACGTATAAGGAACTCAAACAACTCAATAGCAAAAAATCAAACAAATAATTGGATTTTAATATGGGCAAAAAATCTGGATAGACATTTCTCAAAATAAGACATACAAAGGGGCAGCAGGTATATGAAAAATGCCCAACATCACTAATCATCAGAGATATGTAAATCAAAACCACAATAAGATATCATCTCACTCCAATTAAAAGGGCTTTTCTCAAAAAGACAAAAAATAATGGGTTCTGGTCAAGATGTGGAGAAAGGAGGCTACTCCTACACTGATGGTGAAAATATAAATTTGTATAGCCACTATGGAAAAACAAAGTGGAGTTTCATCAAAAAAAAAAAACTACAAATAGAACTACCACATGATCCAGCAATCCCTTGCTGGGTATATATCCAAAAGAAAGGAAATCAGTGTATCAAAGAGATATCTGCACCCCAATTTTATTGCAGCACTGTACACAATAGCCAAGATATGGAACCAACCTAAGAGTCCACCTATGATTGAATGGATAAAGAAAATGTGACACATATACACAATGGAATATTACACAGCTACAAAAAAAAAAAAAGAATGAAATCATGTCATTTGCAACAACATGGGTGGAACTGGAGGACATTATGTTAAGTGAAATAAGTCAGGCACAGAAAGACAAATATCACATAATCTCAGTCATATGTGGAAGCTAAAAACAAGTGACCTTATGGAGGTAGAGAGTAGAATGGTCATTACCAGAGCCTGGGAAAGGTAGTGGGGAGGGGGATAAAGATGTGTTGGTTAATGGGTACAAAAATATAGTTAGCAGGAATAAGATCTAGTGTTCTGTAGCACAATAGGGCAATTAATTGATAATTATTTATTGTATATTTCAAATAACCAGAGGAGAAGATTTGGAACATTCCCAACATAAAGAAATGATAAATATTTGAGGTGATGGATGTCCAATTACCCTGATTTTATCATTACACATTGAATGCTAATATCAAAATATCAAATGTATCCCATAAATATATACAAGTGTTATGTACCCTGAACAAAAATAATTCACTAATTAAAAGTTGAAATACACAGCATATCAGTTAAGAACACAGACCCAAATTCCAAACTGCCTCATTTTAAATTCTGGCTCTGCCATTCTCTCGCTGTGTAACCTCAGGCAATTATTTAACTTCTATGTACCTCATTTCATGATTTGTAAAGTGGGGATAATAATAGCATCCACCTCATAAAGTTGTTGTAAGGATTAAAAGAATTAATCCATGTAAATCAGAACCAAGCCTGACACACTCCAAGTGTATAATCATATTAGTTGTTGGTGCCACCCCCACTGCTGCTGCTGCGGTAGCTATATTGCAAGTTTTGTGGGCAGGTAGGGATATGGGCTGTTGCTGCCTCTGCTGTGGATATATCAGCAGGTTTGATGGGATATACCCACCTACATGCCTACCCCAGCTATGTTCAATTCCCATTAATGATGCCTATCTTACAGGACTAGTAGAAGGAATAAACAAATTAAGTCATGGACGATGTTTAACATAACACCGGACACACAGAAAGTATTTAATAAACGGTATCTACTGTATTCTACCATGGGGGCCAGTCCAAGGAGCAGAGAGGACCTTAGACCTTGGCCATGGTTACTTCCTTTATCCTAGGAAAGAACCCCCAAAAGTGCCTCTCCTTCCATCCCCACTCCAGCCTCATTGCCCCAGGGAAGGCCCAATGAGTATCTCTTCTCTTAGGCAAAGGGAAAATGTCACCAATCCTTGGGCAGCCACACTACTGGATGAGAAGAGAAGCTTGGATAATCTGAAAAGTCTGTAATCTGTAACTAATTCATAAATTTGTATTTATTATTCTGCCTTAACAGATCATCTGAAATCCTCAGTCATAAATCAAATGATGGCATGCTCATGTGGCTCACATTTTGCCTGATCCTGAAACCTCCTGGTTGGTCAGTAGCCAGGGGATACCATGAGGTTGAGGGTAGGGGATAATCCATCCAAGTATAGTGGGGCTCCAAAGAGAGCAAGAGAAGGCAAGCTTCCACTGCAGCTGGACAAATGGAAGTTGGAGTTGGGGAAGAACTTTCCAGAAGGAGGACAGGTAGTCATGGTTTCCTAAAGGAGCTTGCAGTATCTCTTCCACTTAGGAAACATTTATATAAAAGAAAAATACTCCTTATTCGGCAGTAGCCACCATGGTTGGGGAGGCAGGGTGAACCAAAGACCTCCAGATCTGGAGAACAGAGTCTCTTCTTTTAGCCCAAGTGGACTTTGTTTCAAGGGACACCTAGAAAGAATGAGCAAATTGGGTGGTTTCAGCATTAGGAAGTTCTTGTTCACTGCTCCCTTCAGTTCATCCTGCTCCTGTGGAGGGTGTTTTAAGGCAGATTCCCCGAGACAGATGACCGCTTAGACTAGATAACATGTTCTGGTTGGAAGATGCAGGGATTCTGTGACGGGTATGTCCCAGCTGTGTGCTGAACCCCGTCTTAACTTTGGAGGGAGGGAGGCAGTAAGAGGAGGAAGGAGACATGGGTTCTGGAGCTCCCAGTCTGATAGGGAAGACAGACTCACATTCACGAGAAAGGCCAGAGGTCTGAAGAGGGCTGCTTTTGAGATGTGCCATCAGATACTGAGCAATGCAGTGCCACTGACAGTGTCCATTCTGGGGCAATGTGCCATGATGCTAGTCTGCTGGGAAAGGCAAGGAAGGCACCCTGGAAAGGGTGAGGACAGGCTTTAGTCCTGCCCTTTAGCAGGCAGGACAGTGTTAGTGAAAAGGTGTGCATGAAAGTATTAAATATTTCAGAGAGTGGGAGAGGCTAAGACAGGGAGTGGGGCTGGGACAGCTGGGGAACCTGAGGGCCCCTTGTAGGAGTGGAGGGAATCATGAGATGCTGTGACAGTGGGGAGAGAGAAAGGAAGCCAGTTGAGGCAGAAACCCTGTAAGTAAGGCCAATGTCATCCCTGAGTCTCTACTCCACTGCTGTGGGCTGGAAGGCAGCCTGTGGGCTTTACATCTGGAGGACACCAAAACTTCCGCATGCTGGGATTGCATGTGTCCAAAGAGCCATGCCCTTGCTAACCTTGCGGCTCATGCCTTCTGTTCACAGAAAGGAGATGCAGGTTCCAGTGGGAAACTTGAGGGTGGGGAGTGGCTATGTACACACCTGATCTGCTGAGCTGTTGATGAAGGAGTTGACTTGAGCTCTAGCCATTAGGCGGGGCACTTGAGCTGGTGGGCTGGGGAGAAGCCCAAGTCAGAGCCCTGCCTCCTCAGCCAAGACAGCCTGGGACACTGGCCACTTAGAACTCACCAGAGGGGCATCCCACCAGACAGAGGGGCCAAAGGCCCTTGTGGGAAGCCTGGGTAGGGTTGGAGTCTGGCTCAAGGGCTCTGCCCTAGTGAAGTTCATCCCACGAACGAGGCTGAGCCCCTGCACGTCTCACCCCATGTCCCTGCCCTGAGAGGGCTCATTACTGCAACCTGGAGCTGAGGCTGCCCACCTCTTCAGGGAGGTCCTCACGCACTTGCCCTCAGTGCTGTGCCCCTTCCCCATTGACCTCCTCCTCCTCTGCCCTTCCGTCCCTAGAGTGAACCTTCTACCATTCCGTCTGATCTTCTCCTGGTTTTCCCTCCACTGTCCTCCACTTCCCTCCTCTTCCTGACCCTCTCCCCAGATCTCTCCCTCCCATTTACCCCTCCTTCCCTACCAGTCTCCTTCCCTTCTTCTAAGTGGCCCTTGAGAGTAATAGTCTAAAATGAAGCACCTCCTTCTCCCCCTTTTCCCTAGAAATCCCCTCCCATTTGCTTCCCTCCTTCCTTCCCCAACCCGACCCCTCATCCCGACTCCACCCCCAGGCCTTCAGGATCCTCGCCTTGTTGGCTGGCTCTCCCTACCACCCAAGGACTTCACTTTGGTCAAGGAAACATCTCATTCTCTTCATTCCTCCTTTGGACCCCAGCAAGGAATGTCACACCCTCCAGCCCCACCCCCGGGACCTGCCACCCTGTGGTCTGCTTCATCTTGTCCCCACCCCATCCTGCCACAAAGCTTAGTACAATAAACCACCAAGCTTTGATGGCTCCATTACTCAGCAGCACTTAATATGCAGCTGGTATTCATTTCATTCATTCAACAAATATTTATTAAAAACCTACTATGTGCCAAGCCCTTGGAATATATCCATGAACAAAACCTTTGTTCATATCGGTGTGTTGTAGGGTTTGCATTTTTGCTCATGATCTGGGCACATGTCCAGCTTTTCTCTTAATACTGGAAGCTGACCAAGAACAAGGGTGGGCCCTCCTCCATCCTCCGGCCCTGAGCCCTGAGAACCCCCTGCAGGGCCCTGAAGAGAGCATGAGGGAGAGATAAGTGAGTGTTTGTCTCTATGTGTTATGTGCAAACACCATCCACTGTGTGATACTTTTGTTGATGGCAGACGGCAGACAGCTGGGAGTGCGATGAGACAAACTCCACTGGGATCAAACACTGGGATCCACTGGGATCAAACACAGCAGGCTCTGAGTGGCAGCTCTGCCACAACTCACAGCCTGAGCAAGTCTCTCAACCTCCCCAGGCCTCAGTGTCCCCCTCTATAAAACTAGAGTAATAACACCAACCTCAGAGGGTAATTGTAAAAATTAAATGAGTTAATGCACACTGGGCTCCTAAAATAGTACCTAGTATGGTATAAGATGAACATCAAAAGGTGCTATTATTTCTTAAGTGTGGAAGACTATTTATAAAATAGTTTTCTATACTAAACATATACTATTTGCATAACTTTAAAAAATAACCATATACCCTAGAAAAACTCTTGCACAAATGCCCTAGAAGACATAGAAAAGAATGTTCATGGCTCTCTGTTCATACTGCAGAAGTCTAGAAATGACCGTGAGGGTAGAAAGGTGAATAAACCGAGGTGCAGTCACACAATGAGTAAAATCCACGGTGAAAATGAACACGGTGCAGCTACCGGCAGCAACACTGAGCAAGAGAAACCAGACACAAAAGAATACATACAACATGATTCCATTTATATGCAGTTCAAAACCTGGAAAACTAAATAGTCTATCATTGAGGGATGCACACATAGGTTCTAAAACTGTAAAGCAAAGCAAGGGAATGATTAAACACAAAATCCAAGAGCGGGATCGCCTAGGCCAGGGAGGAGGAGGGTACAATCAGAATGGAGTACAGAAGAAGTTCCCAAGGTACACGTATGTTCTGTTGCTTCCTAACGGTAGTAGGTACACCACCTACGCATTCTTCTGTATGTTGACATCTTTCACAATAAAAAGAATTTTAACTTCCGTAACATTAAAATGTACTAACTATACAGTGCCACAGCCAAGACCCCAGAGTGGGGACTCTGCCAACCCTCCTACCTCCCCTCCCCCTTCCCTGCCTGCAAGTTTTTTCACTCTGAAGAAAACAAAATGAATGTCTTTTTGGGTCTTCAAAAATCAGCAGCAATTAATAATTCTTGAAGGCTAATGAAATGGTTTCACATTTGAATTTTTTATACCTTGTTTTAAATTGCTGCTTCCGTCTTTCAAATTGCTTAGCCAGCGCCAGCCATTAGCAATTAGCTCGTGTTTGTGCATGTCATTTTTATAAGGAGTTATGCTGGAAGAGAAGGTAAAGTGTATGTGAGATGCACCTAGACTCACAGCACTCCTCGAGACACCCAGCCAGCTGAGGACACAATTGCTCAATTGTGAACAGTGTCCGGAATTGCAGATGAGGGTACAAAGAGCTTCAGAAGAGCTGGCCCAGCTGCCCTGAACATATCAAGTGACAGCAGGTGCCACACCCCCATCTAGGGTGACCAGATAGCTCACGCAGTCTGTGACCCCCACCCTCAACATCTGTCTGGTTACAAGGCTCCACTCTGAATGTTTTGCACAGACACTCTGAGCCCCACTCTCTTCTGTTTTCCTCCTTCCTTCTCTTTTCCCATCAACCCACCCCTTTTCTTCCTCCCTAAGGCTGCTCTGCCTGCCTTTGCCCCTAAGGCACAGCATGGGGGAAGGGGGGGGCGGGGGGCGGTGCTGGGAGCCCTGTCATTTCACTTCTCTTTTCTTCTCAATTTAAAGCAAACCTCTGGACTTTATGAGATAGTTTTTCTACCACCTGCTCCATTGGAGCGGGGTGGTTCATTGGGTGACTAGAACGTAGCACAATCTATAGAAGTAATTACCATATACCAGAGGTATACAAGTAACTGGAACTGTTGCTCTCCATCCTCTCCTTCAGTGCTTAACCACAAGATGCTGCGCTTCTCACCCACACTCCTCCACAGCTCCAAAACAGCCTCACGTTGCCCTGGTGCCACACATAGGTCCCTCCTGCTTCTAACCATCGCACCCCCCTCTGACTCTGCCCATCTTCCTTAGACTGACTCTCCCACTCCCTAAATCCACAGATATCCCCTCCTAAACAACTTTCTCTACCCTCCTGAACTTATTCAGGGATTAGGAAATCCATGGGTTGTCACAGCTAATAGGTGAGAAGGCATTACAACTCCTGGCTCCACCACTTACCCACTGGGAGACTTTGGGGATATTATTTAACGTCTTTGAGCCTCAGTTTCCTCATCTGTAAAATGGGGATAAGGATACATACTTCATATGATTGATGTGAGAATTAGAGACCATTTATGGTATATAACAATGATCACACAGTAGATGATCAATTAAAAGGAAATATTCGCTTATCAAAATAGGACCTATGTCTCCCTACAGAGTTCTTTCCAACTGTGAAGGGGAAAATGTACTCAAGTGATCCAATTTAACATTACCAATCTGACATTTTTTACATCCTGGGGAGATACAATAAGAGTTATTTATATAGCATCCCTTATGAAGTATTCTGCCCAAAAATATTTAGTCTAAACCTAATCATGCCTCTAGTCCAGTGCTGTCGAATGGAATTTTATGTGATAGTGGAAATGTTCTTTATCTGTGCAGTCCACAAAGGTTGGCACTAGTCAAGTGTAGTTACTGACAACTTAAAATGTGAATAGCTGAACTGAAGAACAAGATTTTAATTTATTTAAATTTAACTAATTTAAATTTAAATAGCCACATATGCCTATTATCTACTGAATTGCACAGCCAGGCTCTAGATTTAACTTCTAGTTTATAGAAAATACAAAACCTAGAGCCACAAGTTAAATGTTAGGGCATTTTAAAAATTTTAAAAATTGTTAGGGCAATTAGGAAAATTGAGTCTGGATTAGACAGTAGGTGGTTCTTTGGAATTATTGTTAATTTTCTTGCACGTGGAAATGGTGCTGTCCTTATTCCTAAGAAATGCATGCTGAAGTATTTACGGGTTCTATGCCATGCTTTCTGCACCTGTTAAATAATTGGGCAAATGTGAAAACAAATATGGCTTAATGTTAGCAACTGTTGAATGTAGGCATCTATATTGGTGGAACATCTATGGGGGTTTCTTTCATTATTTCCACTTTTCTCTATGTTTGAAAACTCTCATAATAAAAGCTGAAAAAGACATAAAAGACAAATGTTTAATAATCTACTGACAGCTGCCATGGCAGGAAAAAAAGGAAAAGAATCTGGAGATGACAAAATTCAGATTTTTGTTTCGGGAACACATTACCCACTACTGGAATGGACATAGCTAGAGATTATTTGTTAATACCTCAGACTGTCCAGGGTCCCTTCCTCCCCACATTACACTTAACACACAGGTCACCTCCTCCTCTCCTCCCCTGGCCCTATTCCACTCTGCGTCCCTCCCCTACCCTGCCCTGCCCGGCTCTCCCAATGCCAGTAGTTGGGCGCAGGGCCTGCTGGCAGGGCCCTCCTAAGATGGGAACATGCTGAGTCCACCTACCGCTCAGGGGCTGCATCCTTTACAAAGAAAGGGGTGCAGTCCAATCTCCATTAACGCACATTCTGGAGAGGCGCTGGACCTGGCTAACTACCCAAGCCCATAAAGCGCAAATTGCCCCAACCCCATCTGCACAGCCCAGTCCCTTCGAATCCGAACATATATAGGACTGAGGTGCCCTGAACAGCACACTGGAGTTTCCACCCGGACTCCAGATATCCTATCCTGTCCTCTAGATCAACACGTCCACAAGCACCATGACCTGCGGATCAGGCTTCAGGGGCCGCATCTTCAGCTGCACCTCGGCCTGCGGGCCCCAGCCCGGCCGCTGCTGCATCACCGCCACCCCCTACCGCAGAATCTCCTGCTACCGCGGCCTCCCCGGGAACTTTGGCAGCCACAGCGTCTGTGGGGGCTTCCGTGCAGGCTCCTGCGGACGCAGCTTCGGCTACCGCTCCGGGGGTGTATGCGGGCCCAGCCCCCCCTGCATCACCACCGTGTCGGTCAACGAGAGCCTCCTCACGCCCCTCAACCTGGAGATCGACCCCAAGGCGCAGTGCGTCAAGCACGAGGAGAAGGAGCAGATCAAGAGCCTCAACAGCAGGTTCGCTGCCTTCATTGACAAGGTGAGTGTCCTGGATCATACCCTTCCTGAACCCCCACCCATGGGCACAGCCAGGGCTGCGCATTGTGGGGAAAGGAAAATCAGACACAGAAAGACCCCTGCCTGCCTGAGATCCCCTGCCGACCCTCCTGGGCTCCGGGTTTGGGAGCTCCCCTGAAAGCAATCACCTGCCAGAGTTCGTTTTGGGGCAAGAGGAGACATCTGACCCCCCTCCCCACCCCGAATGGCAGGTGCGCTTCCTGGAGCAGCAGAACAAGCTGCTGGAGACCAAGTGGCAGTTCTACCAGAACCGAGAGTGCTGCGGGAGCAACCTGGAGCCGCTGTTCGAGGGCTACATCGAGACGCTGAGGCGGGAGGCCGAGTGCGTGGAGGCCGACAGCGGGAGGCTGGCCTCAGAGCTCAACCACGTGCAGGAGGTGCTGGAGGGCTACAAGAAGAGGTGAGTGTGGCCAGGAGCGCTGCTGGGCGCAGGAACAGGCCTAGGTCAGGCACAACGGATTAGACAATAGGAAGAACTTCCAGCTGGGGAGAGCGACCATGACCAGCACCAGCTTGACCAAGCATTGCAGGAGCTCTTCCTTGTGCAGTCTCTGCCCAGATGCCTGTCCAAGGGTAGGGCCGTGGCTCCCCTTGAGCTATGTCTGCCCTACTTCAGCCTTCTCCTCCCTCTGCCCTGGGACAGGAAGCCTCTGCAGCCTCCAGGCCTTCTCATCCTGCCCCTCAGCCCCAACACCCTTAGTATCGCATCACATGTCAGATCCAGGACACCCAAGAGTGACAGGGTCCAGGGCTCTGGGTGTCCCACTGCCTTGGGTTCCAAGTCCTCAGGGCCTCTGGGTCTGGGGGGCCCCCACACCTGAGCTAGGATTGACAGCCAGCTGAGGGGAGCCTGGGCTGCAGGCCGGAGACCCAGCACGGGGTTGGGGACTGAGTCCTTCTTTGCCTCCTGAGGTGACCTCACAGCAGCCTTGGGAACAGGACTGGGAGGTCCCAGAACATTAGCCCTGGCCATCCGCCAATGCAAAGTGGAGAGAGAATCCCAGACACATCCCAAATCCGGCCAGAAAGGGGATTCCTGCTATTGCCCCCCTCACTGGTATGAAGGGGTGGGGTTCTGCAGAGACCCGCCCTTCCCTGACCTCCCCTCTGCCCTCTCCTCTCTTCGGTCTCAGGTATGAGGAGGAAGTGTCCCTGAGAGCAACAGCCGAGAATGAGTTTGTGGCTCTGAAGAAGGTGAGTGAGACGGAGTGGGAAGCACAGACGCGTGCATCTCCGAGCGACAGACTCTTCTTGGGGAGACCCGGGGGCTCCACCTCAGGCTGGGCTGCAGTGACCTTTCCAAGGCAGGCTGGGAACTTCCCAGAGAGGCAGGCGGTGGGTGGTGGATCCAGGGCTTTGACAGAGGCAGTAACCTTGGCATATCCACTGGCCCCTGCCCCGGACAGGGGCATGACTGCGTTGACCTCTGGACGTCCTGCTCTGCTTCAGAGGCCGTGGTCTGTGCTTGAGGTCCCCTGGAGCCATGGCAGCCTCAGTGTCTCTGCTGAGGGACAGTGCACACTGTGTAGCATTCTGGAACAGAATCCCAGGCTCTAGGAGACGATGGAGCAGAGGGAGGAGTGGCCATGTGGCCCCTGGAGGACTGCTGGGGCAGAGGGAAGGGCCAGGCCACAGCACTGGGGACGCAGTCTGGGCAGGCTTCCTGGAGCAGGAGAGGGTAGAGGGAGAGGTGCAAGGACACGGTGTCTCCGGGGGAGGGTGACAGGCTGGGGGGCCAACTCCAAGGCACAAAGAGGTCTGTTCTCAGAGAGGAAGAGGATGATCCAGGTCATCCTGGGAAGGGTGACAAGGAAAGGAGGTGGTGTAGGAATGGGAGCACTGGGGAGTCTTTTGCCACGGCCACGTGGGGTGGGTGAGGGGAGAGAGGAGTTTGGGGCTCGATCTCCAGGATCCTCTGGGCTGCAACACTCCCACCTTCCCAGGACGTGGACTGTGCCTACCTCCGCAAGTCAGACCTGGAGGCCAACGTGGAGGCCCTGACCGAGGAGATCGACTTCCTGAGGCGACTGTATGAGGAGGTGCGGGGTCGTGGGCCAGGCAGGAATCTGCAGCCAGCAGAGAAGAGGGTTGGGGGTGGGGGTTGCAGTGTTGGACAGGGGTGTGGGCGGGGGCTGCAGTCCCTGAGGCTGTGAAAGGAGCAAGGCCTTGGGGACCAGAGAAGGTCTGAGAAGACGGGTACAGGCTGTGGTGGATGGAGTGTGGCCTAAACAAGCTCCTGCCACCCCGTGTCCCCACCTCCTGCAGGAGATCCGCGTCCTCAATGCCCACATCTCAGACACCTCGGTGGTTGTCAAGATGGACAACAGCCGCGACCTGAACATGGACTGTGTCATTGCCGAGATTAAGGCTCAGTACGATGACATTGCCAGCCGCAGCCGTGCTGAGGCCGAGTCCTGGTACCGCAGCAAGGTGAGTGGCACGGGACACCTGCCTCCTAGACATGGCAATAGGAGGGAAGCGAGATATCCATTAGAAAAGGCTTCTCTCATTTGGGGATTTTGATCCCTAAGGATGGTTAGAGAAGAGCTCCTTCTCTGAGGTTGGGGTGGCAGGGCAGGACTGCCATGTGTGGTTGTACAGGCTGAGCACTGCACAACCTGCACAATCATCCCTGCTGTCCTCAATGGATGACATGTCCCGTCCTCATCCTCACGAGCATCTCTGCTTCCCCAGTGCGAGGAGATGAAGGCCACGGTGATCAGGCACGGGGAGACTCTGCGCCGCACCAAGGAGGAGATCAACGAGCTGAACCGCATGATCCAGAGGCTGACGGCCGAGGTGGAGAACGCCAAGTGCCAGGTACGGGTCACTTGTGCCCTAGACCACAGAGGCTGAAGGTCTACCCTGTGTCACATAGCCCAGTTGTACCCTATCTGGATGTCACCATTCATTCTCCAGCCCACTGTATATGTAGAGCCCCTGGTTCTGTTCACTCAGGGAGACTCAGGTGAGAAGGCAAGAGGCCCTCTCTCTGGGGTGTTCCCAGCTAGGGGAGAGACTGGACACATGTAGGTAATGGACACAGAGACCCGGGACTATCACTAACGAATCTTGTTGTCTTCTGGGCCCCCAGAACTCCAAGCTGGAGGCTGCAGTGACCCAGTCTGAGCAGCAGGGCGAGGCGGCCCTCAGCGACGCCTGCTGCAAGCTGGCTGAGCTGGAGGCCGCCCTGCAGAAGGCCAAGCAGGACATGGCCTGCCTGCTCAAGGAGTACCAGGAGGTGATGAACTCCAAGCTGGGCCTGGACATCGAGATCGCCACCTACAGGCGCCTGCTGGAGGGCGAGGAGCACAGGTGGGTCCAAGCCAGCCTGGGCCAGAGCCACCCATCCCTACCCCTTGCACAAGCCCTAACTTGCCCTTGGCTGAGCTGTGGCCAGGGCTCTGTTGGAAAAAAACCTATCTTCTACCACTTTTGGGGTGAGGGGCGACTAGATGTAGGGTGCTCCATCAGAACCCCCGCCCCTAATTCCTTGACCAATTGTGGACCCCACTCTAAGACTTTGGGGAGCTCTGTCAGCCACTTTGGCCCAGGTACTAATGTCGCCTTTTCCTCCTTTGCCCTCAGACTGTGTGAAGGCGTTGGGGCTGTGAATGTCTGTGAGTACTCGGGGCCCAGTATGTGGAGGGATTTGCTGCCTCCCTGTGAGGGAGGGCACCTTCCGGAAGGAGGGTTTCACTGAGAGCTGGTATAAAAGTGTGGGCTGGCAGCACAGCAGGAGGGATTGGGGTCAGACAGCAGGAAAGACCACAGCTTCCAGACTAGATGGACCTAAAATTGTCCACTAAAGATGCTCCTGACTTCTAACACCCGGAGCTCAGGGCTTGGGCAGGGGTGGTGGTCAGGGAGTTGAGACAGCTCACCCCCCAGAGTTCTGACTCAGCCTTGGGGTTCACAGGTGTCAGCAGCTCCCGGGGCGGGGTCGTGTGCGGGGACCTCTGCGTGTCGGGCTCCCGGCCTGTGACCGGCAGTGTCTGCAGCGCCCCCTGCAGCGGGACCCTGGCGGTGAGCACCGGGCTGTGCGCGCCCTGCAATTCAGTCACGTCTTGCAGTCTGGGCACCTGCGGTGTGGGCTCCTGCGGCATCAGCTCCTTAGGCGTGGGCTCCTGCAGCAGCAGCTGCCGGAAATTGTAGGCTCCCCAGCTCAAGCCCTTGCCCCGGGCATCTCTCCCACCCTGCCCGTCTCAGCCCATCCAGGCCAGGCGCCTGGAGCAAGCGCTCAGCTCCCTCTCGTGCACTTTGAAAGGCCTCTCATCTCTCTGTGCGAGCCCCTCCTCCCTGACTGCTGCCACACACTGGGAAAGGCTACCCCAGAAAGAAGTTCCCTTGATGGCCACAGGAAGGGGGCTCAGAAGCAGAGAAGGCCAGGACCAGGACCGTACCCTGGGCTGCCATGGGGCCAGGGGCCAGAGCCCCCAGCCTCTCTCCCTCCTCCTCTGTCCTGTTTATCTATCTTGATCTGTGTTTCCAATAAATCATTGTAGCCATCCCTGGGCCTTGTCTGCATCTCTGTCAACCTCCTCAGGGGCTGGGGCTTGAGAGGGTCACATGGAGCAGAGAAAGGCCCAGACCTGGAGTCCACAGTACAGTCCTACCCCTTGGCTCAAAGCAGTCTTAGATTTAGCAAAGAATTGTGCCAGGCCCCTACATGATGTGACTTTATCCATACCACCTTAACGATACATCTTGCAGATGAAGAAACCAGAACTCAGAGACACTCGATAACTGGGGCAGGGTCTCTCATTTACTTTGGTGGATCAGCTGAGGTTTGAACCCTGTGTCTCCAGTGCTCATTTCACTAAATCACAGCTGTCTCCCAGAAAACATCCCATGCACATCTGTAAACTGAGGATCAGGAAAGTGAGATTCACCAGTCACTCAGGGCTTAAGGAAACAACACTCATTGCATTGGTGGGGGAAACTCATGCCTGAGTAATTTACTGGAATTCTTTAAGGGATGAATACATGCATATGATTTAAAGTTTCAAAAAGCCTTCAACATGGCATTCCTTTTTTTTTTTTTTTTAATGGAGTCACTTTGGGGTTTGGAGACCTGCCACAGCTGATACATTTCCTCAAGGACAGACACAGCACATAGCAAGAATATGATGTGGCATCAAGGTGGCAGCCAGACTGCCTGGGTCCAAAGCTGGGCTCTGTTCCTTCCTGGCTGAGTGGCCTTGGGCAATGTATCTGCCCTCTCTGTGCCTGTTTGCACATCTCTAATATGAGGATGATGAAAAGAGCACCTAACTCATTAAGCAACTTCACATACATAAAATGCTTAGGCAGTGCCTGCCATGTGTGTTTACCACTGCTATTATTCTTTGGCAGAATGTAAAGTAGAGGTCCCTCCAGGATCAGGCCATGGCCAGCCTCTTATTACACTTGTATCTGTGATCAGAGATCTCAAGGACAGAGAGAAATCTCCACATCTGCCAGGGCGGTTGCGCTCCTTCATGCAGGGAAATGTTCACCTGCCACAGAGGATCTTACGGGTAGTGGGTGGAGGTGGGGAGGTGGCAGCCCAGTTGCATTATGGGCCAAGGTGAGTCACTGAACATGAATCTTTGTAGCAGGTGAATCTCTAAACGTCCAGTCCGAGGCCCAGAGAATGTATCAGAAAGGGAATTCCCCTACCCTTACCACTCACGGCAATAGAAATAATTGAGTATTAAGGGACCAGAGGTGTGGGTGGTCTGAAAAGACAAAGGTTTGTGTAAGGGTTAGGATCAAGGCAAGGTCTCCTGGCTGTCACTGCTGGAATTCAGAGCAGGACAGAACCCTGGAGAGTTCCAGAGTGTGCAGTCGTCCAACCAGCCCTCTCTGCTGTGACCCCGCACAGCTCAGAAGCAGGCGCTGTCAGAGGTCCAGACCTGAGGCCCAGGGGCCAGCTCCGGCCCTCCAGCCCTCCCCAGTTCAGAAGCCGACTGCAGCTGCAGTCCTCATGGACTTCCCGTCTCTGCCAAAAGCCCCTCCCTTCCCATCTCACTAGTCTCATCAGCCCAGCTGGGCCTTGGGGACCTGCCGTACTCCACCCTCTCACCTGCTCTCCAGCTCCTTTCCACTGCGACTCCACAGTCCTCACCTCCCTTTAGGTTCCCCTCCTGGACAGGCTCAGGCAGAGGAGCAAGGGGGCATGAATCAAATACATAATGACCCTGGTGCGGAACAGCGAAGAAAGTGGAACACCTCCCTGTGTGACCTTTAGCAGGTCCCCTCCCCTCTCTGGGCCTCAGTGTATTCACAAATGAAATGAAATGTTTGGACTAGATGGCTGCTAATGTCCCCTACCAACCGGAAGCTCTATTATTTCTTAGGAGAGGTGGGGCAGGACTAGGAGCTGGAGGGAACGGGGCGTCCAGGCTCTGTGCAGCTGCGTGCTGTGTGTACACGATGTCTGTACCTGCATTCTGCATCGCCCAGGGTCTCTGGAGGGCTGTCTGTGAGTGGCACAATATGATCGCATCCAGGTACAAGCACATCTCCAGGCATCTGTGTGTATGTGAATGTGAGGGTTTCTATACATGTGAATGTGTACATATGTGTCTACGTGCTGAAGAGGGAAGTGTGTGGGTACATGTGGATGTGAGTGCAGTGTGCATACATGAGTAGACCCACGTGTGCTGCTGAGGCAGGGGTCACAGACGGAGAACTGGGCTAAGGTGAGAGCAGTGGTGGGCAGGTGCCACCGGGTATCATCGTGGGCAGGTGCCCTCTGGCTAGGGAGCCCTGGGCTTGCCAACCTCCTGCCCTACAGTCACTCTCGCCGCAGCTGGGGCAGAGGGAGGTAGGCTGGCCTTAGGCTTTGCAGGGCCTTCTTTAAAGGTGTTCAAAACCTTTCCAAAGAACTCCAATAAGTAAAATACTAATTACAAAAATATAACTCTTACTATGTTTTAAGCACTTTACATACAGCAGTATCTTTAATTCTCAAGCAACTTTGTGATAGGTACTATTCTATTTTACTGACAAATTTTGGCTCAGAGAGGCTAAGCAGGCAGGAAAATATTTATTTCACCATTTAGATCTGGGGAAGAACAGGACTAAGGCCCAGAAACAGGTGAAGAGTTTGGTCAAGGTAAGAGCAAGACTGGGAACAGAATCCAGGCCCTTCAGTCCCTACTCCAGGGTGGTCGGGTTGACATCTTGCAGCTGGAATGGCAGCAGGAAAGACCGCATTTAGACTCCACAGGAGACTTCCAAGGGATTACATAGGATGAGACATATGAATGGTGGAAAAACAGAGCCAAATATACCCCGGGACAGGACAGACCAACCAGGACCATAGAGCCTCAACCTGTTCACATCTACTGTGTGGCAAGCCCTGGCGACAGATGGATGAGACAGTCATTGCCCTTGAGGGGCTCAGTAATGGTGTGAACACAGCTAAGTTCGCATCCGACATGTTTCAGTGCTGTGAAGTATGAGGCAGGCATGGGGAGCCCAGAGGACTGACCCCTTATGGTCTCCCTCTACGGAGAAGCAGTGACTGAACTGGTGACAGCCCTCTTCCCTTCAGAAGTCACCCTGAGTCACAAAGCTTATAAATGGGCTAGTGAATGACTCTCCATAAAAGCACCAGGCAGTTGTCTCCCACCCCAGGCTGGAATGTGGCCCATGGCCAGGGGAGCCTCTCAGAGAATCGGTCCCCAAACCACAAACACTGCTGGTGGCCCACATGGCCCTGGTCCCAGGAAGGGACTCAAAGCTGACCCCAAAGCCCTTGGGATCTCCTGGACTGACATCAGGCAAGTCCAGGCTTGGGGGTTGAAGAGGGAAAAAATATGGGCACTCAGTCCCCAGTGATGCAGGTGGCAGAAAGTACATACTTGCTACAAGTCCTTGGTGACAAAGCTCCCTGTTGAGATGATCATCACAGTAGGGGCTAGAGAAAACTGGCCTTGAAAAGCATAGAATTTCATTACATCCTAGCAAAATGCAAGGAACAGAGAACACGACTAAAGAATCTTGCAGAGGGGCAGCTCTGCTTTCAGGCAGCTGTTTTGCTTTGAGAGTGTTGGTAAGAATATTTATACAATTGGAGTAGGTCAGGGCTGATCCACTGGGACCCATGTGGGAGCCCTACCCCTACCCTTCAGGTGGGTAGCAGCCTGCCAGCCAAGTTTCCATCCCATTCCTCTTGCATGAGACTGCTCTGTTTATCCAGGAAGAGGGCCTTTTGGATACCTGTTCCCCGGGCAGAGACCCAGGAGAAACACTGCAGACACTCTGGCACTAGAGTTCCTTAAAAGGTAAAGCCAAGGCCTCTGGCCAATGACGCAGCTTAGCCCCACCCAGGGACATAGAAAGCAGGAACTATTGTTCCCAAGATGCATTGATGATGTAATCCTTTGTGCAATAGAAAAGAATGTGAACTCAATGAACAGAAGCTTCTCTCAGGCCTGTGTGGCAAGAAAAGAGCCCAGAAACCCAGCCTGTCTCTGGCCACCCTACCCCCAGACTGGCCTATCTCTGCCCTCCGAAGTCCAGTTGCCTTGTGAAAACTCGGACCGAACTACACCACAGATATGGATGTAGAGGCCAGCTGAAGCCTCCATCTGATTCCAAAGCCCACACCGTCTAGTATGGTTACCCTAGTATGCTGTTACCCTAGTATGCTGTTCCCCTGCCCACCATCGGATCACTTGTTAAACTAGAAGCCAAGCCTGGGCCACCCAAGTGTGTTCATATGTCCCCAACCCCATCTGTCCTGGAGCCCGTCCTCCAGTGCCCTGTTCTCCTGCTGCTCTGTTTGCCCGTGTATGGCCTGCCTCCCACCTGGCACCGCATCCACAGGGAACCAGGCCCAGGGGGTGTCTTGCTCACCCTTGCGGCCCCAGTGCCAAGAACTTCGAGGCCATTCAGTGAGGATTTGTAGAGCAAATGAATGGATGAGTGAATGCAGTTCTCAACTCCTCTGCCCAGAAGAGCTGACCCCAGGCTAGACCCTCCTGCATGAATTAACCTCCTCTGGCTTTCCTCAGGGCCCTCTCACTCCTCTTCCCCATCCTAAAGATCCTGGCACTGTAATATCGAATCACCATAAACTTAAGTTTCTAGGACCCACATGCCACAAGGGGAGGGTTGCTTCCGGGTACTGTTCCGCCTGTCGCCTCCCAACCAGGCCAAGTCTGTCTGCGCTCTGGGAGCGCACGGCCGGGGGAATCCAGGTTCAGACAGCTGGCAGCTCAGTCCCCTGCAGAACTTTTTATTGCAGAGGAGGAGTCCTTGGAAAAGAGGGGTGGGACAGTTCATAGGGGGAGGATGCTGGGTCCAGGTAAACCACAGGCCACCCCAGTGGCACCAGCGTCCAGGCTATCTCCGCAGTGGGGACGGGGCAGTCACGGGTCTGTTTAAGCTGCGCTCCAACACCTTACGCTCCGGGGTCGGGGGCAAGAGGGAGAGGTGAGGTGGGGACCAGCTCCATGGGAGGGGGCGTCTGAGACAAAAAGGCCAAGTCTTTGGGGGCAGAAGCTGGGGTTGCTTGTCTTCCCCGAAGCGGGAGGGTTCAACATCCGCGGGAGCCGCTGCAGCTGAAGTCGCCGGCACAGCCGGGGGAGCCGCAGAGCGCGCAGCCGCCGCCAGGGGCGCTCGTCTCCTGGGCGCGGGGGCCGGGCTCGGACCCGAGCGGGAGGGCGGGGCCCGAGTCGGGAGCGCTGCCCGGGGCTGAGCGGAGAGCGGCCGTCGGAAGGAGGACGGCCCTCCCGGGCCCGCGCCCCGCCCCGCCCCGCCCCGCCCGGCCCCGGAAGGCAGACGTGCAGACCTCGCCTCCAGCGGACACATGCACAGACCCCTCCTCCAAAGAACAGACCCCAGGGCCCCCTCCCACAACACACACGAGCACACAGAATCACCCGCGAGAGGAGAAAAAGGGAGCAGTCCAGACAGCACAGAAACACTCCGCGTCTCCCCTCCCGAGAGGATGTGCACACAGGAGGGGCGGGTGGGGGAGGGGGCCCGGGAAGAAAAGGTAGAGCGACCACTGTGACCAGCCACGCCTGCTGTCTACTTACGCACGCTCCCGGCCCCAAATCCCAGGCCAAGCCTGCGGGGAGAAGACGGGAGCAGGTGAGTACATCTATCGATCTGCCAGTCCTGACAGCCTCACTTCCCCAAGGCAGACACTCCTGGCCCTGCCAGACCAGCAGTGTTTCCACGCCGCAAGCGCCGCCTTGACTCTCTGATCCCCACTGTCCTTGGAGCCAAAACTCCTTCCAGACCTTTGGACTCAATCCCTCCTGCCTTAAATGCAAATAACTCGCTTTTATTGATGATTCTTGGAGGAGGGAGAAGGCAAAAGATGTACGCTTTCTCTGGCCTAACCTGATCTTGGAAGGTGAGACCATGAGGGAGGCATTTTAAACCTTTAAAGGAGACCACGAAGGAGATAACTCAATTATCTGAAGAATATTGTTCAAGCCTCGCCCAATCATTCTCTACCTGTGTGTCCCTGAGGTTGTCATTTAGCCTCCCTGAGACTTGGTTTCCTTGTCTGTAACATGGGGGTAATAGTGCCTCCCCTGCCAGGGTATCTGTGGGCTTTAAAGAAGATGATCCTGCAATATGCCTGCTGCATGGTGAGGCTTCGCTTCCCTCTTCCTCCCCACAGCCCAGCCGGCATACCCAGCTCCTGCTGGCCATCCTCCTTGCCTTCTGTGGTCTACCTGTTCTTTAACCCTGCCTTACCCAGGCCTGGGGACAAGGGCAGTGTGGAGAAGAAGGCACATCACACTGGGGACCTTATTCCCATGGGGTAGGCCTTAGTTCCTGCCACTGTCTCCATAGACAAACTTGCCCCTGCTGTCTGATACTGGGGTGAATGACTTGATGGGTCACCCCATTCCTTTGACTTTTTGTAAGACGGTGGGAAAAAACTGGCTCCCTGAGAACAAATCCCTGGATACCCAGGTCATCTCCCCCCGCCCCTCCCCAGCTGATGAGGTTGGTGGCTGCCCTACACCCCTGCGCTCCCCCCACTTCCTGCCATGGGGGGAAGCACTCCCAGCCCTCACCGTTGCTCCTCGCCCTGCAGCAGCTTGCGGTAGGTGGCGATCTCGAAGTCCAGGCCCAGCTTCACAACCATCAGCTCCTGGTACTCCCGCAGCTGCCGCACCATGTCCTCCTTGGCTTGCTGCAGGGCGGCCTCCAGCCAGGCCAGCTTGCCTTTGGCACTGCCTGAGGCACCCTCCAGCCGTTCCTTAGCTGTCTCTAGTTCACAGGACTGGGGGCGAAGGGCAGACCAAGGACAGAAGGACATCTTTGGCCCTCACTCCTCCCCTTCACGGAACCAGACCTTTCTCAGAGGCTGGAGTGACAATGAGGCGTTGGACAGTGTCCGTGATTGTGAGGAGTGAGCATGCCTGTTATGAAACTTGTGTCTGTGTGTCAATACCACAGGATGAAAAGGACCTGCCCACCCTTCTGCCCTCAGAGTGAAGATTTGGGACCCACCATTTGTGATGGCTGTGAGAGAGCCTTTTACGTGTAGTGTGGTGACACTTCTCATATGAGCGGGGATCCAGGAAGCATCAAATGCTCTTTAGCAGGTGATGCTAGGGTTATTGTTTCAAAAGGAAAACTAACAGGAAGAATATCCATTCCCCATAGGAGCCTATAGTCTCGGAGACAAAAATTAATGACAAATGCCTGTCTTGCTGAGGTGTGTTTTCTGCTAGGAAACCAGAGCAGCTGTGGCTGGTGGGAGACTGAACCCCAACAGGCCCACCTACTCACTCTGCCCTCCCTAGAACCTGAGCAGCTCAGCCCCCCTCAGAGTCATCAGTTCCTGAACAAGGGAGACAAATCCTCCATGAGTGCCCTTTGAGTCTGAGACACTTAATCCCCAGACGGCGAGAAAGGACTGGGAGCAGAAGCCCTTCTCTCTGTGGGGGGGGGGACATGAGCCAGGGGGGCTTGACAGAGGGGACCAGGACAAAAGAGAAGAGGCCAGGAGACTGGGAGAAAGAAAGCATTTCTACAGGGGCCTGACTGGAAGCATCAAAAAGGTGAAGGCCACATGCTAAACATATATCAAGAGTATCCAGTGTCACAAGAAAAAAAATGCCCTCTCCCATTTTCCTGAAATCACCGGGACCTCTTGCATATTTTCAGTTGTTCGTTGCTCTACTTTAGAGACACAGGTTCAGCACCCTGTCTCTACCACAAGGATCATAACAGTGCAGCCAGGGTGGTGATAAGTGGCAAAGGACCCCCTGCCTTGCAGCCTAGGGAAGCTATTGGGAGTGGTGGGGACCCTGGCACCAGGGAGTATGTACCGCATGTGAAGAAGAGAGAGAAGATAGAGGCCTGTCTTCTCCAGCCAAATGTTACCATTTGGAGTCACAGTTAACATTGCCAGATCTTCACATTTTAAAAGATAACCCAGAAAACTGGGTTTCTAGGTAATATCTTGCAATTCCTGAAGATGCGCTCAAATTTCATGCCAAGTAAGGAAAACAAAACACAGACATAAAAATGTACATACACATATAAAAAGATAACGATATACAAACAAGCATAGGTATTCCTACATATTAACCTTCATGTTCATTACTTACCTGCATAGAATTCAGAGTCCTAGGCCAAGGCGAGCACGAAATACACATACAGCCACGCTGCTGTTGGCTCAGACATGCACAAAGAGAAACTCTACCCGTCTACTCCAAGGATTGGCGGGGAAGGTGTCTAGGCTAGTTGTCATGAATAATGGACACCCTCCCGCCATCACCACTGTGCCACCCCCAACTCCCACCCTCACCTGACTCTCAGCGCCGTCCCCCCGCACCGCCAGCCGCTGGATGGCCTGGTTCAGCCTGTTCAGATCCTCCTTGCTGTGCCGCAGGCTCTGCGCGTGGTTCTGCACAGTTGCCTTTATCTCCTCGCACTGTGGGGTGGGGTGGCAGAGAGCAGCAGACGGGGGCAAAGCAGTTCCAGCACCCACCCGTCCACCTGCTGTCACCAGCAAGTCATCTAACCTCCCTGGGGCACCCGTTTCACCATCTGTGCAGTGGGAATGAGAGTCCTTCCTATCCCCAAGGGGTGGTGAAAGGATGCAGTGCACTGGCTGGCACAGTGGCCGGTGCCCTCCAGGCCCAGAGATGCCAAGGGAAGCCTGAAGTCGGGCAAACGGGCAGCAGCACGGGGCAGCAATTTGTCGAGGGGGCCTTTTGGACTGAGATCACCCCAGAAATAGGGATAACTGAACTCCAGGAAATTGATTACTTTAATTTGCCACAGCTGGTCATCTAAATTAGCACAAAAAGCATTTAATAAAATTTAGTAGTAATTCCTAATTTTAAAAATACTTTTAAAAATCTAGGACTACAAAGGGACTTCTTTATCTTGGTGAATGCTATTAATCAAAACCAGTAATACGGATCTAGATTCCGGCTCCATCCCCAAACCTAAGGCCACCATGGGAAGTGCTGTCTATAAAATCAGCGGGCCCTGTCCCTCCCTGCACCTTGTCTCCACATGCCAATGCATAAGCAGCCTGCGGACAGTAACTCACACTTGCACAGTGCCTGACACCTCAAAGTCTTTTTACTGTCACTGTCTCACTGGGCTCAGGACCACCTGTGAAGCAGGCTGGGTGAATGTGATCGTCTCCACTGTTTTCCCTGAGCCAGCTGATGCTCATTACATCTACCGCGTGCAAGGAAGTAGGGACCAAAGGGAGTGTGTGACCCTGCCAGTCACTGGCTGGGACAAACTGCATTTTAAGCCCATGCTCTGTGCTGTACACCTGAGGTACAGATAAAGTCACACACACACACACACACACACACACACACACACGCCCTCAACCCAGAGAGGAGGAACTGTTCAAACCAGCCCAGTGCAATTTTCTTTCGAGGGCAGACAGAGAGTGGAGGGACAGACAGGGACAGAATGCGAAACGTCATCTCAGTCTCTGCTGTATTCCCACCACCCACTCTCTCCTCTCCTATTCCCCAAAACTGTACACACAACTTCTGCCTGGCTGGGCAGCAGATCCGGGTGGAGTCCAAGGCCTCTCATCCCAGTGGGACCAATGAGCTGTGCGGACAAGTCTCACCATGATGAAGGAGTGTAGTCTCCTCCAAGCCTCCCTTGAGCACCGAAGCCCAGCTCCAGCTCAAGGCTCCTGGAATCCTTGCCTCTGAGAACTAGGCCTCTTATTCCTGGGGGCTTTGTGACCTCATCTTATTACAGTTGCAGAGTTCTGACTTGGGGGGTGGGGCTTAGAGGCAGGGGGTTAAAGGGAGCTATACCGTGGGCCCAGGTGGGAAAATGGAAATTTCTGGGCTGCTGTGGGCCTTGAAGGAAAGTGGAGGAGAGGAAGGCTACTTCTGGTGAGGGGGAAGTAGCCTTACTGGCTTTGATTAATAGCATTCACCAAGATAAGGAAGTCCCTTCATAGTCCTAGATTTTTAAAAGTATTTTTAAAAGTAGGAATTACTACTGAATTTTATTAAAGGCTTTTTGTGCAGAGCTGGGGAGTTGGGGCTTAAGGAGTGGGCAATGGGGAGCCACAGAATGTGCTTGGGCAGGACAGTGGCCGGATGTGAGATGTGATTCAGGAAGGCCTATCTGGTAGCAATGTCAAAGAAGGACAGGAGGGTGAGAAACTGGGGCTGGGGATGCCAGTCCCAAAACTTAATAGGAAATCTTGGGTGAGGCAATGACTCTAAACTAGAAGAATGAGCAAGGACTAGAGCACACAAGCTGCTGTCAGCATTTTCCTTTTGTTTTATAACGTTCTCATAACGTTCTCATAACATGCAAAAGAATACATACAACATGCATTTAATGATTTAAATAGCAACAATAATAAAACAAATCCTTGTGTCCCCACCAGTCCTTCAAAGCCCCCTGTGGGACCCGTGCTGGTCCCAGCACTGTCCATCCCTAACCCCATCCAATCCCCAAAGTAGCCACAGTCCTGGGTTTTTATCTTAATCTCCCCTTGCTTTTCTCTATTACTTTATGTGTATATCCCTAAGCTATAATTTAGTTTTGCCTACCTTTAAGTTTCATATAAATAGAATTACACTATCTGTATGCTTCTATAACTTGCTTTTTCCTCCTCAATATTTTTGAGATTCATCTGTTTTGAGGCCTGGAGCTCTGTTCATTTTTCAGTGCTGTATAGTATTCCAATGTATGGCTAGTTCTCCATTTTCCTATGAGTAGTTCACATTTGCTTTTTGTTTTGTCATAACAAACAACACTGCTGTGAACTCTTTTGCACATATCTGCTGGCGTACTTCAGCAGGAACTTCTTTAGGATATTAGCTGTCAAACTCTTTTTTTAACCACAAGTCAAAATAAGAAATATATTTTATATCATGAATCACTACCTACATACAAATACACATATACTGAAATAAGTTTCATGAAAAATTACTCACCCCTGCTACAAATAATGCACTCTGATCTAGCCAATCACCTTAACACGTTCTTTTACTTTCAATTTATGTCCATCCTTATGTTTTAGGTTCATTTCTTATAAATAGCATATAACCTTTATTATTTATTTAATAATATAATGAAAGTGAAAT
This sequence comes from Eulemur rufifrons, assembly GCF_041146395.1. Lineage (NCBI taxonomy): Eukaryota > Metazoa > Chordata > Mammalia > Primates > Lemuridae > Eulemur > Eulemur rufifrons. The sequence continues at coordinate 40,844,017 of NC_090998.1, read as the reverse complement.
ATCCATGTACCCACCTACTGACCCAAAAACTAAAACATTACTAGTAACTGACATCCACCTCCATGCTCCTGTCCTACCCTCGCCTCTGCTTATCACCCCAGAGGTAATCACTTCCCTGAGGCTGTGTTATAATTTTTTTTTTCAGTTTTATTCCATACATACATAAACCTAAAAGTACTTATTTTAGTTTTACTTGTTTTTTTTTTAATAAAAAAGGTATCACACGGGGGCTTGCTCTTTTTACTCAACATTATGTAACTAAGATTCCTCCAATAGGGTGATAGTATGCTATTGTGTGACTATACCACACTTTATGTAATTCGGTTATTGTTTTGTTCACTCCTCTTACAAAGGTTGTACTATGAACATTTTTCTACATGTCCCCCATGCACATATGCAAGAATTTCTCTTCTTCCTCTTTCTTTTTTTTCTTCTAAAAGTTTTGGTTTTACTTTTGACATTTATGATTTAAATTTGTTTTAAATTGATTTTGTGTATGATAGAGAACAAGGATCCAATTTTATTTGGAACCAGTGCATAGTCCTTCCATTCGCTACTGATCTGCCATAACACCCCTGTTGTACATCAAAAGTATTTATTTATTTACATGTAAATTTAGGGGCTATTTATTTTGTTCCATTGGTCGATTTGTCTATGTTTGTGTGGGTACTGCACTTCCTCAATTACCGTAGCTTTATAACAAATTATAATCTCTGAAAGGGAGAGTACCCATTTATTTTTTTTCATCAGTTCCTTGGCTATTGTTGACCATTTTTCTTCCCCATAAATTTTAGAATCAACTTGTCAAGACTTCTGTACCTCCTTTTTCAGAATTTGATTTTAGTTGCATCAACTCTGTAAATTAGTTTAAGGTGAATTAATATCTTTATGATATTAAAGCTTCTTATCCATGAACATGGTTTATCTCTTCATTTATTTAGGTCTTCTTTATTATCTTTTATTTCCAATAATTTTTCATATAATGTTATATTTCTCTAGGTATAGTTCTTTCACATATTTTTTAGGTTTATTGCTAAGTATCTTATGAGTTTTAAAGCATTATTTTATCAACTTTATTGAGATATAATTTGTATACAATAAAATGCACGCATCTTAAAAGTACAGTTCAACAAATTTTGACTAATGTATGTCCCAATATAATCACCACTGAATGAAAATACAGATTTCCATAATCAGAAAGTATCCTCATGCCTCTTTGTCATTAGTCTCCGCTGCATCCCAGGGTGGAAATGATCTAATTTCTATCACTGTAGATCAGTATTGCTAGTTCCAGAACTTCATATGAATGGAGGTATACAGTATATATTCTTTCGTGTCTGACTTTTTTCACTTAGCATAATGTTTTTGAGATTTATCTATGTTGTTTCATGAATCAGTAGTTCATTCTTTTTTATTGCTGAGTGATATTTTATTGTATGACCATATCTCAGTTAGTTTATCCATTCATCTGTTGATAAACATTTGGGTTGTCTCCAGTTTGGGAATATTACGAATAAAGCTTCTTTGAAATTCATGTGTTTTGTACTCTTCCTTGTAGAGGTATTTCAACTCCTTGGTTAAGTATATGCCTAGGTATTTTATTTTCTTTGTAGCTATTGTAAATAGTATTGAGTCCTTAATTTGACTTTCATCTTAACTGGTATTAGCATATAGAAATGCTACTGATTTGTGTACATGGATTTTGTAACCTGAGACTTTGCTGAATTTTTTTATTAATTCTACGAGTCTTTTGGTGGAGTCTCTGGGATTTTTCTAGACAAGATCATATCATCAGTGAAAAGTGGTAGTTTGACCTCTTCTTTCCCAATTTGGATACCCCTTTATTTCTTTCTCTTGCCTGATTGCTCTGGCTAGGATTTTCAGCACTATGTTGAATAGAAGTGGTGGCAGTGGGCATCCTTGTCTTGTTCCAGTTCTTAGGGGGAATGCTTTCAACTTTTCTCTATTCAGTATGATGTTGGCTGTGGGTTTGCCATATTTGGCTTTTATAATTTTGAGATATATACCTTCTATGCCTAGTTTGTTGAGGGGGGTTTTTTTTTCATGAAAGGGTGCTGGCTTTTATCAAATGTTTTTGTCTGCATCTGTTGAGATGATCATATGGTCTTTGTTTTTGCTTCTGTTTATGTGGTGAATCACATTTCTTGACTTATGTATGTTGAACCATCTTTGCGTCCCTAGGATGAAGCCAACTTGATCATGGTGAATTATCTTTTTGATGTGCTGCTGAATTCAGTTTTCTAGTATTTTGTTGATCGCTTCATTAGTATGGTGTATGGTCTCCCTATGCCTAATCACTGTGGCCTTCATCTCCTCACACTGAGGGAAGCAGAGATGCTCATAAGGCTCAGGATGGTATATTTCATCCATTCAGTACACCAGGGATGATTGTGTAGGTTGTGCAGTGCTCAGCCTGTGCAACCACATATGACAGTCCTGCTCTGCCATCCCAACATCAGAGAGGCAGCCCTTCCTTCTCTTACCATGCTTAGGGATCAGAATCCCCAGACAAAAGAAATATTTTCTGATAGATAACTTGCTTCCCTCCCACTGCCATGTCTATGAGGCAGATGTCCTGTGCCACCCACCTTGCTGTGGTACCAGGACTCAGCCTTGGCCTGGCTACAGCTGGCAATATCATCGTACTGAGCTTTGATCTCAACCACATTCATTCCTAGCTCTTGTCCATCTTGATGATGATTGAGGTGTCAGAGATGAGGGCCAAAAGGGGATCCATTCAGTTGGCAGGGGAGGCTTAGTATTTTATTTTTAGTTTATAAATATATAGTAATTAAAACAATTCCATATGCAAGGAAAATAAGACTTGTGTTGGTTAAGTGAAGCTCACATGAAAGATATATTGTCAGTAAGGAAAAAAAAAAAAACAGAAATTTTTGTCCTAAAGTAGAATGGTTGGTTGTTCCAAAATGGGAAAGAAAAGATTCTAGAAGACTTGTGGAAAATGAATCTTGTGAAAGGAATTTTATGTGTGACCAATCTGGCTAAAATTAGAAGGGAATTATTTGTAAGTTTTTCTAAAAATTGAGCTTTTTAATAACAGAAGTACACTGATGAAAAACTAGAATTTGGTCCTCTCTGTTACAGTAAGATTTTTCTTGGAATATTGATCTGCTCTTAATAGGAAATAGTGAAAAGTTCTTCTTTACTTTTAGGGAATTGGCATAGGAAACAAAGATTCTGTGTTGTGTCAAGATCATTCCTTGTGCTTCACATTGTCTTTATTAAGCCTTTGATAATTTAAGAAAACTGAGTCCTCTCTATTAAAGAGTTAATGTTTTTTCCACAAGTATTTAACTTTCTGTTTGTCTTTTAAAGTTTTTTATAATTCTGATTAAATGAATGACTGTTATTTCACAGTAACCTGTGATCCTATTTTGAACAAGTGTTTTAAACCTTTGATATTTTTGACAAACTTCCAAAAATCAAATTCTAAATTAAATATTTTTCTTGAACTTGAACAAATTTGTGGATTTTGCAATTGGGCCCCTGGGACATCAAAAAGAATATTTCTTTCACCTTTTAAAAGAGAGATATGAACTAATTAGGCTTATTTGATATGCTAAATTATATAGGAAGCATTGTCAAATAGTAAGCAATGCTCAACCTTCTTCAGTTATATTTATATGGCAGTTATTAATATTTGTTTCAGAAATTGTACGAAATTTATAGAAATATAATAGTTCAGTTATAAAGCTATCAGTGATAATGCTAGTTATCTAAATTGTTGTATACCATAGAAATAACCAATTTCCTTGTCAATTGCTGGCTAAAATGAACTCTCATCATATTTTTAACTATGGCCATTCTAAGTCTTTGTTATCCACAGACAGTGGTGTTGATTCTTCTCAAAAAGCATTTGCAATCAGCTACCACCATAAATTGCTCCTTTTTCAATGAGATTCATGGAAAGAATAGAAAGGACTCTGGCAAGTACAGGTTTCTGATAACCTTAAGATGATACCATTGGACTAGATAAGAACTCCCAGAACGCTAATGAAGAGACAGACTAGTTTATAAAGCTGCTACCCAACATCAAACAGTATAAGAATTAATTAAATACCAGGGAACTATTTTGGCATATTTTCATGCTAAGTCAGCCAGCACTGAAATTGTTAATGCAATTTGAATGAACCCCCTGATCCAAGTCAAATTACCTATGAAAACCTATGCCCCTGAATTGGGGGAACAAAATTGGTATTTAAGAGGATGTAAATGTTAAATATGGACTCATGGAGAGCTTGGACAGATACTCGGTCATTCCTGAGTCCTTAAAGTTTCCATTGTTAAAAGTTCTATATCCATGACTCATCATGGAAGAGATAAAAAGATCCAAATTATGAAAAAATACTGGTGTAGTTACTGTTCTAAAATTGCTAAAATGGTTTATGACCAATGTTTGATTTGTCAAACCCATAACCCTGGGAAGACAATCAAAACTTCAGGTATATTTCTGCTACTTGATAAGTCATTTAAACATTTATAGAGGGATTTCATTCAATTGCCATTTTCAATGAATGTTTTCTGGTTATATAGAAGTTTTCCCATGCAAAAAGACCAATGTTAAATAATAGTAACTTAAAGGTTATTAGAAAATGTTTCCCTCATGAGGCATTCCTGGTAAAGTCTCCAGCATAGAGGTACTTGTTTCACTGTACAAGTTGTGAAACAGTTAAATAAGGTATTACAAAAACAAAAGCATTAGGCAAAGCTAACTGAATTGATGGGATTGCCTTGGTCAAAGGTACTGCAGATTGATGGCAATCAGAGCCACTTCCTCTAGGAAACACAGATTGACTCCTTATGAAATAGTTACTGCAAGGTCAATACCCCTAATAATAGAACCTCATGTATCTCCCACTCTCCTAAACTCTGGAATGGCTAAATGCTTCAAGGCTTTCATGCATGATGCCAAAGTGTACTTTTGCCAGGTAAAGGAAGCTTTTCATGATCCACCAGTTCAGGACAGCTGGGTGTTCTGGAAAAGACATCAAAGAATGATTGCCCTTGAACCCCATTGGAAGAGACCACACCAAATTATTCTCACCACCCACACTGCAGCAAAACTTTGGGGCCTTGAACCTTGGGTCCACATCTCACAACTCAAAAGGGCCCCTTCAGACTCTTGGAATGGTGCACCCATGGCAGACCTTATGGTAAAGCTAACCAGAGAAGTTTCTCCACAGAGGCAGACAGTACTCTAGATGTGGACAGCTTTCCCAAGATCACAGATCAAGATTTCTCTGCCATCAGGAAACTCTTACCTTTCTTAATTTTTCCTTGCTCGGCCTGCCTCTTTCACCTGGCAGGATAATGGTATAATTAGAATTTCACAATCAGCAGCTTCTGAGGGTAACTTGGCAGAGTGTTGGGTCTTTCACATCAAACCTAAATCTTTACCTAAAAATCCACTCACTGGATAACTCTAGCAACATCCCTAACACATCTGTTTGTTCAAATTATACTAGTGGTCCCTCTTAGGAAGCTAGACTTCTAGACTCACTTGTTCTCACTACCAGTTTTATTTCAACCCAGTCATGGGATACAAGAACCAGGACCAATGAGTATATCACAAGACAGAGTTGCACCAAAAGCCTAAATGGATTTTCTTGCAAACTGACTGATGTGCCAGGGTACAATAGTGCTCTTTTAACTTGTAATATTAATGACTTCACCTCAGAACCTTGGGCAAAAACTGCTAATTCCACCATTCCAAGTAATGTATCCATGAACAATAGAACTAGAAAAGGGGCCTTGTGTGCACCCATTGGGTATCCTTTTATTTGTGGAGGATTTCGTGGCCAATCTTATACATGGGCAACCTCATGCCTTAATGGATGGAATGCAAAAGGCCAGTGTGTGTTAGGAATTTTGATGGTACCTTGGCTGCCCCATGATCAGTCAGAAACAGAACGTTGGTCTGCTACTAATAGGTTAAAGAGAACATTGCCAGGAGACCTTAACCCTTCTGGATGAGCATCATTTGTTAGGTCCCTTTTTCCATGTCTTGGAGTGTATATAAATGAGGCAATGATTAGACATTTATCCCTCATAATAGGATCTATAGTAGATTCTGCTGCAAAGGCTATGGTTACACAACAGACTTCTTCAAATTCTCTTGTTAAAGTTATACCAGATAATAGAATTTCTCTAGATTACCCACAGCGTCCTTCCCCCTGCCCTCAACCATGTCCTATTTTTTTCAGCCAAAGTGAACTGCCCGCCATTCCCCTCACATCCTCTGTCCTCCCCTGCTTTGTGCCTTTGCTTGCACCATTCCCTCGGCTTCAATCCTCCTCCCCTTTTCATCTCAGATCTTCCAAGTCCTCACATTCTTCCCACCCAACCAAAGGGTCATCTCCCCCAGGGACTCTCCCCTGACCCCCGGCCCCAGGTCCCTATTCTGCAGGCTCACTCTTCTGCCAAGTCCCCATGGCAGGGTGTTGCTCCGCGATAGCCAGGTGTCCTGCAGCTTTGCATTAAGGTCCTCCGTGTGGTGTCTGCCCTGCTTGAGGACCGCAGTCTCCTCCTTCATGCTCTGAGCCTGGCTCCTGATGGGTACTCAACACAAGTTTGTGCCCTGCCTTGCACTGGCTCCCGGGACTCACTGGGAGGGAAAGAAGAGGCATGATAACCAAGACATTAGTTTTTTATCAACAGACTGGTGTGTTAGAAATAAAAGGGGCAGGGGGGATAATTTCTAGAAGATCTGGCTGCCAATGGAGGTTTCCTCTTCTCATATAGAGGTCTATGCAGGAGTATGTCCTTGATTATGTCTGAAATTTCTCATACCCCATTTCTCTCCCCACCGTCACCCCACCACTAACCCACCCTGAGTTCCAAGAATAACAAATAGACCACCAGGGAGCATGTTTCCCCAAGCCTGGGCCAGGGATTAGTATTAACAGTTTGGAGGACTACTGTGGTCTAGATGTGAAACCTTTCAATTCCATCCCTTCAGGTTGTGTTCTTAGCAAGTACAACTCAGCCTGCAGCTCTTGTGTCTCTCTGGATTTTAAATGCATTTAATTGTATGTGTGGATAAGGGCTGATTATTAACATCCTCATTGATTGTGATAGCACAGAAAATCTGCTCCATCCACCCATCAAAACTCAGAAAGGGGTCCAAGCAAGAAGAATCATGTGAGTACCTCCATTAGTCTAATTTAAATCATCCACACTTCAGGGTGAGTCCATTTCCTCTTGTGGAGGAGACACCAAGGGAAGACCTCTGTGATACTCCTATTCCTGAAAGAAAATTGGAGTAGAAATACCTAATCCTGAAGCCAAGCACTAGTCACACAGCTGGTGACTCCCGCTCAAGCTGAGGGTAGATGCACAAGACACTGTAGAGTTCAGCTCTATCTTCTACAGGGAGCAGAACTAAAGTTGGCCTTAAACTGCTGCAAACAAAGCAAGGCTGGACCAAAGGAATCCAAGCCCATGAGAGTGTGGAAAGGACAGCAAAGGGGACAATGGGGCATTCCCTGGAAATGAGATGCTGGGCAGCCCGAAGACAGGGATGGCTGTGATGACCTCTGGAGTTCCAAGATTTAATTATCGTTTGCACAATAATAACTCATATTTAAAAGCAAAGGAAGCTAAGCGTGGTTTGCATGCTTCTCTTTAATGCTGGCTGCTGAGTGTACACTCTGGTTTCCTCTGCCAATAATTGCACACATAATTAACCTCCTTTGTGGTGGGTTATGGTCTTCTAGAGTCGGTGGCCATGACCAAGCATCAGTTGACAGAGAGGCTTTGAATCAGACCCATTTCTCTAAGAGTCCAGAGCCCAGCAGTCCGTGCTCCTGCCTCGAACTCAACCCTTGATCAGCCCTCAAAGACTCAGATCCTAGGAGAGACCAGTGTGAAGGAGGGCTGGGGAGTCTCCTCAAATTCTAACTCCACCGCTGCGTGGAACCTTCTGTGTATGATCTTAGACAAATCACTGGACCCCTCTGAGCTCACCTTCCTAATGAGCAGGTAAATAGGCACAATAATGCCAACCTCACAAGGATCCTCTGGGCGTTAGATGAAATCTTACAGTGTAGAAAGCCTTCAGCACACTACTAGGTACATTGTGAGCACTCCATAAACACAGCTCCCTTGCCGCCCCCCAAGCAGAGCAGAGAGGGGGGCAGGAACAATTGCTTGCTTGGGTTGGGGGGCACTTACTAGAAGAGGGGAGATAGGAGCTGAGTTCTGAGAAAGAGAAAAAAGAAGAGAAAGTTTTTGCCCAAAGGGACACAGAATGAATGACAGATTAATAACAATAGAATAAATAGAACAAATAAATAAACAAACAAACATTTATGGGGCTCCTATTAAGTGCTAGGCAGGGCCCTAAGTGCTTCTGGTCCATTATCTCATTAGATTCTCCCCGCAACTCTCAGATGATTACTATTGTCACCCCGATTTTGCATGTGAGGAAACTGAGGCTCAGAAAGGTTATTCACCTGTCCAAGGTCATGCCGTGAACCTGCAGGAGTGACTTCAGAGGCCCCTCCGTCTCCACACGCACGCGCACACTCGCCCCCCACACCGTCGGGGGCTGCACAGATAACTGAGGCCAAGGCTTCCCAGCCGGCAGGGCGGGGCGCGGGGCTGCATCGACGTGGTGGCCGAGTGCCCCAGCCGCCAGGCCTGGGGACGGAGCCCGGGATCCAGCGCTCCCGGGCGGTCCGGCAGAGGGGCGTAGGGGCTCCGCCGGCAGCGCACCGCCTGCTGAGCTGACCCCGCGCCTCCCGGCCCATAAAGCGCGGGCGGGAGGCGAACGCCGCCGTTTTATGGAGGAGGCCGGACGGCCCGGCCCACTTTGATTCCCGCTCTCCAGGTGCGAGGGCCGGGCCCTCCAAGCTCGTAAACGCCGGGGCCGCAGCTCCCTCCCTGGGCCCGCGGGTGGGCATATAAGGTGCAGCGCGGCCTTGGGGTCCGGCCGCCCGCCACTGCCCACGCCGCCGCACCATGTCCTGCCTGTCCTCCCGCCCCCGCGCCCCCTGCGGGGTCCGAGCCTTCAGCTGCCTCTCGCCCTGCGGGTCCCAGCCTGGCCGCTGCTGCATCACCGCCGCCCCCTACCGCGGCATCTCCTGCTACCGCGGCCTCCCCGGGAACTTTGGCAGCCACAGCGTCTGTGGGGGCTTCCGTGCAGGCTCCTGCGGACGCAGCTTCGGCTACCGCTCCGGGGGCGTGTGCGGGCCCAGCGCCCCCTGCATCACCACCGTGTCGGTCAACGAGAGCCTCCTCACGCCCCTCAACCTGGAGATCGACCCCAATGCGCAGTGCGTCAAGCACGAGGAGAAGGAGCAGATCAAGAGCCTCAACAGCAGGTTCGCTGCCTTCATCGACAAGGTGAGTGTCCTGGATCACACCCTTCCTGAACCTAGAGATCCTGGGAGGAGATGGAATTCCCAGGCCAGTCTCTCTAGAAATGAAGAATGAGGACCGGTGACATTTTATATGATAATTTTAGGTGGTAGGGACCCATAGCAGTAACTATCATTGAAATACCTGATGGAAAATTTCTTATTCTTTCATGCCTGTTTCAATTCTTAAGATTAGGTGAAGAAAATCTCATTGGGTGCTCATGTCTTTAGCATCTCTCTAATACTTGGTTCCCTTCCACCTTTAATAAACAGAGCAAGCCTCAGGTTCAGAGCTGTCTGGGACAACAGTTTCAGCTAGAATTTAATGTTCTGTAACTTCCTTCTATGTGTGCCTAGTCATATTGGTTTTACAACTCTGGTGGTAACGTGAAGTTACCCCTTTAACCCCAGAAGTGTAAATATTAGGGGAATCCATTTATAGATAAATCATGCATAAAATAGTATATGGGATGGCAGAATCCTGAAGTCAGCCTGGGAAGGGTTTACATTTGGGCCTTGGTGCCACTGCCAGCCCAGTGCTGTGAGTATGCACAGAGAGAAAGGAGGCAGGGCTAGGGCCAGGGGCCCGCCCAAGCACCCACACAGAGTGGGTGCCAGAGCAGAGCAGGACTCCAAGCCCAGGCCCTGTCCAGCCCTCCAGCCCTGGGCTCCTAGAAAGCCCAAAGCTTGTGTCCCCAGCTGCCCCACTGCCTCCAGCAGGTCTGGTCCACCTTGGTAGGCACTGCACCCTGGAAAGGTGGCCAAGGAGAGCAATATGGAATGGTCCCTGGCCCAGGAGCAGGTGGCCTGGGCTCTACACCCAGTTCCTCCACTGGGCAGTGACTTCCCCTCTGCGCCCCAGTGTTCTCCCCACCAGTGCCGTGTGTGGTGCACTGTGTGAGCTGGCTGTGACTTTGAAAGGGAAGATGGGGTCCAAGGCAGCCATGAGGCCCTGTGAGCCAAAGCCATCTAAAATTATCCCATATAATATCAGCAGTCTCCATCCCCCATTTCTGGAAGTTTTAACCTGGGAATTCCCTGCTGCACTCATGGAGTTGGATGAAAAGTATCCCAGGGATAAAAGCAGGGAGACATCTCATCTCTAACTAAAATGTAGGAGAAATGGAAAACTCGAGGCCAAGGGATCTAGTTTTGTTTGCTGATGTCCTTTCTGGCTATTGTTTCTCTCCAGTTTGAGTAATTCCCAGGAAAATCATGCATGCCTCACTTCCCAACAGTCCTCACCCTCCCTGTGTCCCAAAACCTTCCCCCATTCACATTACCTGCCTGGCCTCCAGACACATACGATATAGCTTCCAACATATGAGTTTAGGCCACCCAGGACCACACCCCACCTTCCCCCATGCCTGCCCAGGCCCCAGGCGCCTATTGGTGAGAGCCCAACCTCCTTGATCTGCCCAGCTAGGCAGCCCTTCCCACCCTGACCATCCACTCAACCAACTGCTCACCAAGCCCTGGGCTGGCCACTGGGGACATCAATCAACAAGCCATGGGCCCTGTCCTGAGGGAGCTCACAGTGAAAGGCTTTCTTCCTACTCTATTCCTCCCAACACTATTCTACATTCCTTTCCTCCAGGAAGCCTTCCCTGATTGTCACTATCCCCTACCCCGACCTGCCCCCTCTAGCCCAGCACAGCCCACATGCCTCTCAGTTTCTCGCTCAGCCCATCCAGGCCCACCTGGACAGACCCTCACTCCGGCCTGAATAAGCAATCATGACACGAGGATGCTCCAGGTGCATCCTCAGGCGGGAGAGGCCACCAGGGGCCATTCGGTCTGCACATCTCACTGCCAGTTCTGTCCTGACTCTGGCTGTTCTCCAAGGAAGGCCGGGGATATTGGCTCCTCCCGCCGACTTTTCTCCCACCTCCACCCCAGGTGCACTTTCTGGAGCAGCAGAACAATCTGCTGGAGACCAAGTGGCAGTTCTACCAGAACCGCGAGTGCTGCGAGAGCAACCTGGAGCCCCTGTTCAATGGCTACATCGAGATGCTGAGGCGGGAGGCTGGCCTCGGAGCTCAACCACATGCAGGAGGTGCTGGAGGGCTACAGGAAGAAGTGAGTGCAGTGGAAGGAGGGTCTGGAGAAACTTAATGATATTGAGTCAAAGCAAGATAGATTTAGGTTAGATCACAAAAGGAACTTCCCAATAGAAAGAAGGCAATGACAATAAACCTGTTGGAGGCGGAAATTTTCTTCTCTGGACTGGGAGTTTGAACACTGGAGAGCTTCTGAGCTGTTCCAGCTACCTCATCATTATGCATTTATTACATTATTCATCAAAGACTTTTTGAGCCTCTACTGGACATTCCAGATGCTGTGTTAGACCCTGAGTGGGGAAGGAGTAAGAAAGGAAGGAGGAGGGGAAAGAAAGGGTACCAGAACTAGGGCAGGGTTCCTGTCCCCCAGGGAGTTACAGTCCAAAAGCAAAGAGGAGGCCTTTGAACATGTGCCAGGCACCTCCCCCCCTTCCCAACTGACATCATGAAGGAGAGTCCCTGAAACAGGAAGAGCTTTGGGTGATACAAGTTGGTTTGAATGCCTGGAAGAAAGGGAGGGACACAGTCCTTCTAGTCCCACACTTTTTTGATTCTATGGCCACCTCCAAAAGATCCAGTTCCTGGAATATGCTTGTCTGGGCATTCATTCTCTTTTCTTCTCCCCAAATCTGAGACTTGTGTGCTTTGTCCTCAGGTATGAAGAGGAGGTGGCACTAAGGGCCACTGCTGAGAATGAATTTGTGGTCCTGAAGAAGGTAAGTGACCCCAGAATACTTGTCCCCTAACTCAGAACCAAAGGCAGAGGTAGAAGGGAGATCTCTGTAATTCTGAGAGGCTGAGCGACTCCCTAAAGTCGCATGGCCCAGCTTCTTCCCTGCTCTTTCCCAAACGTTCCAGCGCTCCCTGGGCAGCCTCTGACAGCACAGCACGCTGCCTGCTTCAAGCAGAGCAATATTCTGCCCCATCCGAGTTTGCTCCCATTTGGCCACTGGCTTCCCACCTGGCCACTGGCTTCCCACTTCCTTCGTCCCTGTGTCTGCATAGAGGGGACATTTGATAAATACCTGTGAATGCTAGAGAATGGCCACATCTCAGGCCGGCAGCAGCTAGGAGATACTGGCATGAACAGCAACCATTACTCCTCCCCTCCCAAACTTGGCTCTGCACAAGGGCCATCACAGGGACTCTCACTGGGCCCTTCCAGCCCCTCAGTGTGAGGACGGCAGGGGTTATTGGCAGGAAATGAGGCTCAGAGGTTAAGGTGCTTGCTCTGCGTCACACTGGCTTAGAGGGGACAGAGTTGATCCCTGCACCCTCTTTTTCTGACCACAGATCTAGCTTTCCTTCCATGAGAGCAGAGAAGGATGGGGCATCATTAGAACTGACCCATTTTACACTAGATCCTAAGTTTTGGCAATAGGTGCAAGATGTGGATTCTAGAGGACTCGACTCAGTGGGTACAGAGGAAGTGCCTAGAAACCTTGGGGTCCCCCTTCTTTACCCAAACCTGCTCCTTGCCCCACTAACCGCATGGAAGGTTTCACCACACCACGATACCAGGTGCTGGGATGAGCATCTAAGAGGGTTTCCAGGGAATTTGCTCAGCCTGACGGGGCGCGCCTCCCTAGTAGGGAAAAACCAAAAGCTCTTTGTTGTCCCCCAGTGAGACTCTGTGCCATCTTCCCCCCTTTAGGATGTGGACTGTGCCTACCTACGCAAATCCAACCTGGAGGCCAACGTGGAGGCCCTGACCCAGGAGATCGACTTCTTAAGGCAACTATACGAGGAGGTGAGGGGCCCCAGAGCAGCAGAGCAGCAAGAAGGATGTGAGTTAGACACTGGAAAGGACCTGTCACCATTGCAGCCTCTGAAGCCCGTGGTGGGGTGGGGGGAATACAGAGCAGAGTTGAGAGATCCAAGGCAGGTTGCTGTGAGAAGGTGAAGAAGTGTAGCTGGACCTCTCACCTGTCACTATGGTGACAATTATCGCAAGTTGGTGAACTCTGGTCCTACACCCAAAGGTTCCAGCTGGGGCCTCAGATGTGGACTCTACCTCCTCCTCCCAGCCTCCAGCCCCTGGCCTCAGAAGCACGGAGAGGGCGCTGGGCTGATGGGGAAGACGGCAACTTGGGGGGCGGGGCTTCAGACAGCAGGGCTGTGGGAGGCAGTAGGGGCAGGGGATAGGGAATGACTGTGGGAGGGTGGGCTGCTGAGACGGGGGCCCTGGTCTAAGAAGCTCTTACCACTCCCCCACGTCCTGCAGGAGATCCGCGTCCTCAATGCCCACACCTCAGACACCTCGGTGGTTGTCAAGATGGACAACAGCCAGGACCTGAACATGGACTGCGTCATTGCCAAGATTAAGGCTCAGTATGAGGACATTGCCAGCCGCAGCTGGGCTGAGGCCGAGTCCTGGTACCGCAGCAAGGTCAGTGGCACGGGACACCTGCCTCCTAGACATGGCAGTGGGAGGGAAGTGAGGTTATCTCAGAAAAGGCTTCTCTAGTCTGGGGATTCTGATCCCTAAGCATGATAAGAGAAGAGCTGCCTCTCTGAGGTTGGGGTGGCAAGGCAGGACTGCCATGTGTGGTTGCACAGGCTGAGCACTGCACAACCTGCACAATCATCCCTGCTGTCCTGAATGGATGACATGTCCCGTCCTCATCCTCATGAGCATCTCTGCTTCCCCAGTGCAAGGAGATGAAGGCCACGGTGATCAGGCACGGGGAGACCCTGTGCCGCACCAAGGAGGAGATCAATGAGCTGAACAGCATGATCCAGAGGCTGACGGCCGAGGTGGAGAACGCCAAGTGCCAGGTACAGGAGCCCGGCCCCCTTCTCAGTGTAGGAACAGAATGGTGTTAGCCTACAGCAGAAGGATTTAAGTTAGATACCTTGCCAATGTAAGGCAGGCTGTACCCAAGGCACTAGGGGGTGATAGGGACTGTGGCAAACTGGAGAACAGAAAGGGCAGAGCTAAGCGGATCCAGCTGAGACAGGCTGTGCAGAAATGCAGATCCAGTGTGGCCAGATGCTCTGATTTTTCAAAAGAAGCCATGAATCTGGATTTTTATGTTAAATTTCCAAAATTGAAGACATTGTGCCAATGTTCTTCGGGAGCACTAATTTGCAACCCCTGACCTAACAAATGGATGAGGCCACTTCTTCCTCTGCCGGCCAGTGGTCAGTGGAAACCTGGCCTCTGACCCTGAATTCAGAACCTTAATAACCCTCCCCTGCCTCCCAGAACTCCAAGCTGGAGGCTGCAGTGACCCAGTCTGAGCAGCAGGGCGAGGCGGCCCTCAGTGACGCCCGCTGCAAGCTGGCTGAGCTGGAGGCCGCCCTGCAGAAGGCCAAGCAGGACATGGCCTGCCTGCTCAAGGAGTACCAGGAGGTGATGAACTCCAAGCTGGGCCTGGACATCGAGATCGCCACCTACAGGCGCCTGCTGGAGGGCGAGGAGCACAGGTGAGGACCACATGTGTGGGGGGGATCTCCCCCGCCTCCCCAGGGTAGTGCTGCGGTGCGTGCTGCAGGAGCCGGGAGCGTAGCCTGACTGCACTCTCTTTACCTCTAACGCACAGCAACACTACCTGGAGGAAGGAATTGAATAAATAAACAGATTTCATCAGCTTTGCTCCCCACAACTAATTTTTGTCTCTTTGCTCCCCCACAAGGTTGTGTGAAGGTGTTAGTGCTGTAAATGTCTGTAAGTATCCATATTGGGGGCTCAGAAATAAGGGTGTGGGGTCTAGGCGGGCAAATTTCTTCTTAAAGTATCAGATAGTAAATATTTTAGTCTCGTGGGCCATGCAGGCTCTGTGGCGACTGCTCAGCTCTGCCGTGCAATGTGAAAGCAGCTGCAGGTGTAGGCAACCCTTAAACAAATAGGCATGGCTGGGTTCCAATAAAACTTTATTTACAACACAGGAAGCCAGCATGTGGCCACAGTCTGCAGACCCTAAAAGGAAAGAGGCGGTAGGGCGGTGAGTGATTATGGTAACTTAAGTGGCTACAGTCATGTGCCCATAAGGACATTTAGGACAACAATTGACTGAATATAGGACAGTGGCTCTGTAAGATTATAATATCAAGTTTTTACTGTACCTTTTCTATGTTTAGCTATGTCTAGATACATGAATACTTACCGCTGTGTTACAGTGGCCTGCAGTAGTCAGTACAGCAAGTAACGTGCCGCACGGGTTTGCAGCCTAGGAACAGAGGCCATACCACACAGCCTAGGTGTGCAGTGGGCTCGACCACCCGGGTCTGTGTAGGTGCACCTGAGGTTCACACAAAGATGAAATCTCCTAACGTGTCCCGTCGTGGAGAGGTGCAGGACTGTATTTCTGCCTACAGAGACGGCCTGGGCCAACAGTACATCGGGGATGCTTGAGGTTAGACTGCAGAAGGAGTGCCCTGGCGTGAGGGTGTTGGAGCAGGGAGCGGATGGAAACAGAGCGGAGAAGCTCTGAGCAAGAGAAGCGGGCTCTGGCCTGCAGGTAGGGCCGCGGACACGACCTCACCCAGGACTGAGCCCTGTCCTCCCGCAGGTGTCAGCAGCTCCCGGGGCGGGGTCGTGTGCGGAGACCTCTGCTGTCGGGCTCCCGGCCTGTGACCGGCAGCGTCTGCAGCGCCCCCTGCACCGGGAACCTGGCTGTGCGCGCCCTGCGGCCAGAGCTGCGGTAGCAGCCGCTCCGTGCGCTTCGTGTAGCGCCCCTGCTGTGTAAAGACGCCCTCGCCAGCTGTCCCCGAGCTGTCCCGCCACGGCAGAGGAAGGGCTCCAGGAACCAGCTGCCCGGCCGGCCCGCGCTGCTGCGAGCCTTGCCGTCTTGCACCCCTCTCCCGGCTTGTCTCTCCACTTCTCCAGCAGGGTCAGGCTCCTCACAGGCAGCTCTCCACTCCCCCAAGTGTCTAATCCGCTGGTGTCCTCACAGCCCTCCGGCAAAGACCCAACCCCCGCTAGGCCTGCTCTGGAGGCCTGGAGGCCTGTGGCGTCTGAGGGACAGATGGGCCCCAGGGCCACTCGGTGTGGCCGCGCTGTGCCGGGCCTCCCCTGCCTTCTACACCCCGGTGGGGACAGGCCGCATCTCCCACTAGGCAGCCTCACAGCTGCCTCGGCTCCCCCACTCTGCTGGGTCTCCATGTTTACAGTAAAGCCCATGGTCATTTATATAACCAGACCTGAGAATGTCCCCTTTGTTCTTTCCACTTCGCCTCCCCACCCAAGTTTCACCTTGTCAGCCACGGAGGGAGGGAGGGCTGTCTCCAGGTGCCCTAGCCCCGCCCCCCACACACTGCATCCTGAGGGGCACAGGGGATGGGCCGGCAGCCCCAACACAGAGACCGCCCCTCCTCCCGAGTACCCGACCCTGCGCTGCTGCCCATCGGGGACAGGTATCCTCGCACACAGGCCCTGACGACACCCGATACACTCACACACGTGCACACGCACGCATACACACACACACGTCCGTGTCAGAGACCCTGACGTCTAGAGGCCCCTCTCAAGCATGGACTTAACTCACAGAGGTCCTCCTCCCCCTCTCCCCCACTCCCACGGGTCCAGATACACACCTACCCCTCTGCCAAAGACCAGGCACAGACCCTACACCAGGGACCTAGACTCTAGGACCCCCCTCCCAAACGCACACAGACCTCCTCCCACCACCACCACCCCCACAGAATCCAAGATGCAGAGCCCCCCCAGGGCCTGGCCTGACCGTGAGCCTGGCAGGCCCGGCACCAGGAAGGGCTGCGGGCAGCTGGCATGAAAGTTGGCTGGGCCACCCGAAACTCAGGCCCGGGGCAGCTGAACACTGTGGCCCTCTCACCACAAGAGGAATGCACTCTGGCAGCACAGGACACGGGGGAGGGGTGCAAACAGCCTTCCCACCCCCCGCCCCTTGGCAGGGGGAGACTCCAATGCCCACTTGCTGGCAGAGCCTGAACTTCCCTGTGGCCTTTCTGGGCTTCCTCAGGAGCAGCGCTGGGAGGAGTCCGAACCTCATGTTGGATAAAGAGTCCCGTTCCTCAGAGCTGCAGCCCCATCGCCACGTGCTTTCTCAGCCTCCTGCACACGGGCTTCCTAGCCACCAGGGCAGGCCCTGTTCTCTAGTCCCTGTCTCCCCACCCCGCCTCCCTGCCAGCCCAGTGAAGCCAGGAGACCAGGCACCAGGCATAGGGATCACCAGGTCTCAAAGAGGCTGCTTTATTGGAAGCTATTCCGATACCATTTTTCAGATTGTCTTGGGACCAGGGAAAGGAGGCACGGATAGGGTCCTCCTGTGACAGTGGGCAGGGGAATGGGACTCAGTTGCGGGCACTCCTGCGGCTGGTGGAAGTGGTCCTGATGGAATAGGCCTGCAGGGCCCCAGGCCCCGCACTGCTGGAGAAGCGCAGGGCATTGCTGCCCATGGTTCCCCCGAAGGACAGCCCGCTGCCACCGCCACCAGTAGAATTCACCACGGCTGAGAGAGAAGGGAGGAGGGCTCCCGTCAGTGGGAGGCCCCCCACCAGGGACCCTACCCCTTCACTCGACCCCCTCCTTCCCGCCCCTGCTACTCCCCTCCCTCCCCCTGCCTCCGCTCTGCCTTCCTCCGCAGGCCAACCCAAAAGGAGCCTCTGACAGTGGTAGGGGCCGCTCCACACGTGCTCCCTGCCCCACCCCACCCTCCTGCACTGCCTGCCTCGGCCATTGAGCCTGGCTAGATGTGCACCAGTGGACCTGCCGGAAGCTATGGGAGGGCAGGAAGCTCTGGCCTCCACCAGCAGGACCCTGGGCCCCGTCTGCCACTCTCCAGACCCAGCCCTTTCTGGACAGCACAGGGGACGCTTCCTGTGGGCTGCAGCAAGGACTTACAGACGTTCACGGCTCCCACGCCATCTCCAGCCAACCTGGGGGCAGAGGACAGACCTGTGAGAGCAGCTCTTCCCTCAGCACCCTCATTCCAGGCCCCAAGGAGGACCCCAACTTCCAGCCCTTCCGCCTAGTGAGCGGGAGTGAGGGAAGGGAGGGTGTTCCTTGGCCCTTCTACCTACTGGCCACATGACTCGGGCAATGTCTCAGAGCCTCCATTTCCCACCTATAAATTGGGCCTAACCACAGGGCCAAGGTCATAGGCTTGTTTGCGAGGGTTAGATGACATAATCTGCCTAAAGCCCTGGGCGCCCAGGATTCCGTGAATGGGAACTGCACTTATTATTTATGCAGACGGCTGCCTTCCCTCACCAGGTCATAAAATCCTGAAAGTGTCTGTAGCCTATTGATACTTGTATCTCTAGCCCCTAGCATGAGGCCTGGCAAAGTATTAATAATTGCTTAGTGTGTGTTGAAATAATTAGTGAATTGTTGACTGATTGAATGGGGGTGAGGGCAGGGGGTGGGGCTGAAACAGGTCTTGCAGTGGAAATTAAAAATCTATCTGAGACAACTGGGTATGTTTGTTTTGTGACTCACAGCCCCGTTGTCACCAAGCCCGTGGCCTTCGGTATCAGTTTGCTTTGCAGAGAGGAGGGGTACCTCACTTTGGTGGAGGGAGTAGAGGGAGCCTAGATGTCTCTGCAGCCCCAAGCCCAGGAAGGGAGCAGAACAAAGGCCAAGGGCAAGAGAAGGGTTTGCTAGAAGCTTCCAGGGGCCTTGTTCAGATGATCCCTGCAAGTGCTGGGAGTTGCTGGCACCTGTGGGTGGGGAGGAGTAGCCAGGTTGCAATTAGGCAGCAACTCTGGGAATTTCTGGTACAATGTCTAAAGAACTCTCTGCGGACAGACATTACCCTGCTCTACCACATTCGGTCAGTAGCACTTACTTATGTGAGACGTGTCACTGCCTGGTGTCACGGAAGACACTCGGACCAGGAATCAGCATACCTTGGCTGCAGTTGTCCCGTTCCCTCAATGAAGGAAACCAAACCACAGCGTTCCCCTCCACAGACTAGGGAACCGGAATCTGACCTGATGACTTGAATGTATTCTGAGGACTGACGGGACAACCCTGCTAATAGCCACACTCCCCAAGGGGCTGCTGCACTTCAGCTTCCCCATGAGCTTTGCACTACATGGGGCCTTCACTGAGGGCAAAGAAACAAGCATCCCGGCAGCCCCAGCCCCCGTGCCCCGCAGAGGAGGGACGCAATGCTTGCAAATGGATGAAGATCCCAGAAGGATCCCTTTCCCAGCTTCCCCGTCCTCACCGGCTCTCCTCGCCCTCCAGCAGCTTGCGGTAGGTGGCGATCTCGATGTCCAGAGCCAGCTTGACGTTCATCAGCTCCTGGTACTCACGCAGCTGCCGCGCCATGTCCTGCTTGGCTCGCTGAAGGGCGGCCTCCAGCTCCTCCTGCTTGGCACGAGCGTCCTTGAGGGCCAGCTCCCCATGCTGCTCGGCCTCGGCAATGGCAGCCTCCAACCTGGCACGCTGTGGGCAGTAGTGGAGCTGTGAGCTGGGGGACAGGGCTCACCGGTCACTGCCTTCCTGCCTACCCATCCCACAGTGAGGCCCTGGGCAACTTGCTTTGGGTGGCTTCATCAGTAGCACCTACTCCCCAAAGCACCAGGGAATCCGAGAGTTAAACACATGGGTTTGTGTAGCCAATGCTGCTAGCTTCCAATTCTGGACCTGCCACTTACTAGCTTTGTGACCTTGGATGAATCAATCCTTCTAAGCCAAAGTCTCCTCTTTTCTAAAAGAGCAATAATCACATTATCTACCTCTTAGGGATATTTAGAGGATGAAATAATGTACAAGAGGTCCTTGGCACAATGTCTAGCACATAGCAAGTACTTAACAAATGCTATTGTGATGATTATTAATAAATGCTATTATGATTTTCAAATCCCCAGTCCTCCCAGCCCTTAGCTGGAGGAGCTCCAAGACTATGGGATCTTAACTGAGTCCCCAAATGTCCAGCAGCTGACAAGGACCAGAAACCACCTTTAAAACAGGAACCAGTTAGGGACAGGCACAGAACAGAGGAGCTTGGAGCAGAGAGACACTACTAAGTACCCCAAGATGCCCTGGGATGTATCATCCACAGCCCATGGGTTTGGTGAGGGACAGTCTGGTCCTGATGGGCCTGCAGCTGCCACTTCCTGCCTGGCCTTAGAGTTCCCTCTGCTTTGGGCTCCTCCCACACCGCCAGGAGTCTGCCCCGTCCCAGCCCTCATGGTGTTTGGCTCAGAGGGTGCCAGCCCAGGCCTCAGCCAGGGCTCCTCCTCTTCCTTTTCACCGACTTCTCTGTGCTCAGATCCTCTGCCCTCAGCTGAAACCCCTGCCTCTCTGCCTGTCCTCCCAGCAGGCCCTGAGACTCTGCCCTTGGCCACTGCTCAGGCCTTGCCCTGCCACACTGGTGCCTCCTGGGCCAAGGCCATCCCCACTGCCTCTCGGTGGTGGCAGACTGTAGGGATCTGCCCTGGTGCCAGAGGAGAAGCGGATGTGGTGGAGACTGTCGGGTTTGGGAAACCACCGTTCACTATCCTATGCCTCCCCCCCCACCCCCCCGGCCCGGAAGCTGGCCCACTCCCCAAGGTGATTCACAGCCCTGCATCTGTGCCAGGAGGCCACCTCTGCCCTCCTGTAAATGGGCCTGCAAGGCTCCAATGGGGGGGACATTTCTGGGTAAATCACCCCCACATCCCCCTGCCCGAGCTAATCTGGAAATCAGCTTTCTGAAGCTGCTGCCCGTGTCACCTTCCCTCCCTTGCCACTGCAGACACCTGCTCAGGCTGAGCTGCCCATCCACACCCGGACCTCAGCCAGGGCTTGGGGACCCTCCCTCACGAACACCTCCAAGCCCAGCTTCCAGCAAAGCACGTCCTCCCACTCAGTCTCTCGTCTGAGACCTGTGCCCCACCGTGTGCCCAGCTCTGGGAGAGAGGAGAAGTGAACCAGACAGACAAGGTCCCCGCTCTCAGGCATCTGTCATACTCCAGCGGAGGCAGCGACAGTCAATAACTGAATTAATAAGACAGAAACTTTCAGAGCATAATAGGTGCTTTAAAGGACTTCAGCTAGGCTGCTGATACAGTAGCTGGGTGTTTGAGGAAGCCATCTCTGGAAAGGGGTCATTTGTCCTGAACTCCAGGGATGAGAAAGGGACAGCCAAGGACTGAGCTGGGAGAACCACGTTCCAAGTGGAGGAAACACCAAGTGCAAAGGCCCTGAAGCGTGACCGTGTTGGCAAATGCAAGGTACAGGAAGCAGGCTAGGGTGGCCCGAGCAGAGTGAGGGGAGTTGTGGGAAGTGAGGGCAGGGTGGGAAGGGGCCATGGGAGCCATAGTATGGGCTCCTGCTGGCCTCTGTGTCCCCTGTGAACCGTGAGTTCCCAGGCACAGCACATGGCGATAGAGCCAGGTGCAGGCAGGGCTCAGACCAGTGTGGTAGCTGATGGTGGTTCTCCTCTGGCCGGCCGGCCTGAGGCTCCCTCCACACACTCCACACCCATCCGACTCTGCTCCTCCCCTTGGCCTGTGCTGGGACCTGCCCAGGAACATTCCGTCCTGGAGCTCTCACAAGTGGGCCTGAGACGCGAGCTGCACCCAGGGAGGGCATGGCTGATGCCCTCCCCTCCAGCCTCCCACTCCTCCTCCTGAGCGTGGCCTCGGCTGGCCATCCTTCCCGTGCCCCAAGGAGCAGGAGGAGCCAGGAGGAGGGCTGGTTCCCACCTGGTTCTTGATGTTGTCGATCTCAGCCTGCAGCCTCTGGATGGCCCGGTTCATCTCCGCAATCTCCTTCTGGGTGTTCCGGAGGTCATCCCCATGCTTCCCAGCCTGGGCCTGGAGGGTCTCAAACTGGAGGGGCCATATAGAAAGGTATTGCAGAGGGTGGGTGATGATTATAGGCTACTCGTCCCTCTCCAGAACCAAGGAAGGCCCCTCTCGCTTACATTTCTAGAGAAGGACAGTCTGACTCCCAGCAATCCTTGCCTAGGCCACGGGCCAGACTGCTGAGCAGCAGGGTAAGGAAGGGGTTTAGTGTCCTCCAAGTCAGGATAGGGAGGACAAGGAAGGCTCCCCAGGCCCAACCCCAAGGACCCTGGGGCTCTTCCCACTCCCTACTGCTCCATGCCCTAGCACTGGAGAGTCATTGAAAGTCTGAGACCCTCACCTATTCAACAGCCAGCACCACCCGTTTCACAGACGAGGACAGCCGAGTCCCAGAGAAGGGCAAGCATCACCCGGGGATCACACAGCAAGTCAACGGTAGAACGAGGGCCCCAACCCAGGTCTCCTTGTTGGCACACCTGTGTTCTCACCCCTGCACCATGGATGACTCCCTGCCTCCATGCTGCTTTAATCCGTCCCTCCGGCTCCCTCATCCGGGAATGCTGGTTCATCCCAGCTCCCCTCCTGCTCCTTCAGCACCTGAGGCTATCCTGCCTCCATAAAGTTTGTGTAACGATTTAGCCTCCCAGGTTTGGGGCGCTAAGATCAGGCTCTACTTCCTGCTCTTCCATCTATTAGCTGTGTGGAGTTAGGTAAATTACTTAACCTCTCTGTGCCTCAGTTTCCTCATCTTTAAAATGGGTATAATGGTGCCTAATAGGGCTGTTCTGTGGATTACATGAGTCAGTACAAGTAAAACCATTTGAAAATTGCCTAGCACTATGTAAGGACTTGCCAAATTTTAGCTATTATAATAGTAATATTAATCCATGTCTATTTCCTCTGCCATCCCCCCGTCAGGCTGGGATCTCCCCTGGGGCAGGGATGTGGCCTTCACATCCTCTTCTTCCCAGAGCACCACAGACTTAACCACTGGTACCTGCCAGAACAGTAGGGCCCCAGGCCCTAAAGGCTCGAGACAAGTTGAGGAGCAAGGGAAGCTGCCACCAAGGACCCTGACGGGGGGGGGAAATATGTCCCCATTGGCCGCACACCTTTGTCTGGTACCAGGCCTCAGCCTCAGCCCGGCTGCGCTGGGCCATCTCCTCGTACTGGGCCTTGACCTCAGCGATGATGCCGTCCAGGTCCAGGGAGCGGCTGTTGTCCATGGACAGGACCACAGACATGTCCGAATTCTGCGACTGCAGCTCCGTCAACTCCTGTAGGAACCAGACAGAACGTCAGGACTTGGGCATGACCCACCCCTGTGCCCATGCCCACCCCGGATCCCCCATACACACGGGGAAGAGAAAGAAAGGAGAGTCCGGAGTGGCAGAGTCGCCAGGCAGTGAGGGGACCCAGACCCAGCACACGTTACACGGCTCTTTCTGCCCACCCCGGCTCCCTGAGGAGCCCGCAGTGTCTCAAACAGCGGAGGCTGGTAGGACTTAAGGGGTAAAGAAAGTGACAGGGTGGTGAGTTGTGATGGCTCCTCACTGGGAGGTGCCGTTGGGGCAAGAGCTCTCTTGTGAAGGGGGCCGACCGCGGACAGGTGAAATAATCATATTCCACCCCAGAGTGGAACACTCTGCAGCCTTCGCACTGATGACTCGGCTGTACTGACTGACAGGGAAGTATGTCTATGACGTATACTGTCGCATGAAAAAAGATATGATTCTATCTGTATTAAAAATATATATTTCTATATCCGTATATATACATACATATGCACAGAAAAAGTCTGGAAAGGTGGATGTTAATACAAAGATGGTAACAGTAGGTTTAAGTGATCTATTTTCAACTTTACAATTTACTTAATTTTCTGGGTTTTTTGCAAGGAGTATGTATTACTTTCACAATGAGAAGAAAATTTTATATATGTATATTATACACAACACATATAAATGTGTATGTGTGTGTATACGTGCACATATATAAAGTATGTGGTAGACAAGGGAAGACGGGACTGAGGTTGGGAGTGCTTGAAGCCCCTGAAACTGACATCCACGTGGAATTGGCTCTGAGGGGCCAAGGGAGGCTGGACATCCAAGCAAAGCCTCCACTGCACAGAACCGAGAATTGGTCTGCAATTAGCCTCACGCGCTAATTATGCCCCAGCCTGGCCTCTGTCAGAGGATTAGCCAGCCTACCTTCTGCCTAAGGCCAGACAGTCCCACTGATGAAAGCAGAGGGGTTTTTAAACCCCTGTGGGGAAAGAGAGCTGGAAGCCGGGCAGGGCAAGGTGTGAGGGAGAGAACGAGAAGAAGGGTGGACAGAGAGGTGGTGGGTTGGTGGGTGGCTGCCCACCCAGTACCTCTGGGTGTAAAAGGCACTCCAGCCTCTCCTGACATGGGTCCCCCTGCGTGCCCCACCTAGCCCACCCTCGAGCCCCATCACAGCCTGGGGTCCCCAGAACTCCTCCTGGTTCCTTTCCGTCCTCCCCAATCCCCCTTCCTTAGAAACACTGGAGCCATCCCATGTCTCCCCAAGGCCAATGCTGACTGACCCCACCCCCAGCTCTTCCTGAACCCCAGGCCCACCATGAATTCCTGCGTGCAGAAAGGATGAAGAGCAGGATAAACGCCCCCACACCCCACACACACTCAGATCGGCCCAGAGGCAGGGGGCTGAACCAGATGGCTCCCTGGTTAGGACAGGTAGGATGAGACACGTCCCCACCCCCGAGGTCCTCACTGTCTCATGGAGGGTCTTCAGGAAGTTGATCTCATCATTCAGGGTGTCCACCTTGGCCTCCAACTCCACCTTGTTCATGTAGGCAGCATCCACATCCTGGGGACAGGAGAAGGACAGGGCAGAGGGGTACCATGTCCTCAGTACAGGGGACATTTAGTAGGGGTGGGAGCAGACCAGCCCTGTCCAGCCCACAGGTCCAAACACCACTGCCCCACCAAGAAACATGGTTTCTCCGGGCTGCCTGACACCAGGGCAGGAAGCTTCCACCGCCAACCCCCCAGGCTGCACAGGGACATCATCTCCACCTGTCCCCAGGGCCAGAGGCGCTGGGGTCCCAGAGTCCCAACCTAGCACTCAACCAACCAGTTCCTAAAGACTTAGATGGTTTGAACACACCAGCAAACCATGTGACCTGGAACAAATCACTTCATCTCTGAGCCTCAACTTCCCATCAATCAGTGGGAGAAGAGCATAAAGTCGTTCAGATTCCCACACGCCCTCCTGGAGATGGAAAATCTCCAGCCCACATGTTTATTTTGCCGCATGGGTGACCGATGCGGTCAGAGTCCTGCCACCCCAGGTGGAAATGATGTCTAAGCCTCTTCCAGCCACACTCTCCTGGGGTTAAACGCCTGTGTGGTGGGGCTCACTTTTACTCAATCCTGAATCTCCAAGAGCAAGGGCCAAGCCCTCTGGGGCAGGCTGCACTTCTGTGGATGGGCCTGGAACACCGAGCTACTCCGTGAGTGTGTGTGGAATCAAAGTCTTAAAGAGCATGTAGCTCAAAGGCCCCTAAGATACTCCTAGGGCCTTCCAACCTCCGCTTGTAAATCTCCAGGGACAGAGATTCGTCACACTCATTCAGCAAACATTTCAGGCGGGTCACTGCCACTTTTGTCTGTGATGACTTCGAGAGAGCACTTCCTTATTTGGGAAATCTCCCTCTCTAATCTCTATCCTTTTGTCATGGGTCAAACCCCTAGAGGCCCAGAAACAAGTCTAGCCACTCACCAGACACACACACACACACACACACACACGCACACGCGCAGGCACACTCACAACAGGCTGTGTGGTAAGGGCCTGGCTTCCAGACCTCTCCCTCCCCATGCCCATCTCTCCCCTCTTGCGCAGCCCAGGCCAGACCCTGGCCACAGGTCCCCACCTGCCACTCAGGTGAGAGGCCCTGTGGTCTCCTGTCCCATATGTTTTCAGACCAGCCCCCTCCAGCCTGTCTGCCCCTCACCTTCTTCAGCACCACAAATTCATTCTCAGCAGCCGTGCGATGGTTAATTTCATCTTCGTACCTGCAGCAGAGTGGGCATGGCGTTGGTGCAGCTTTGCCTCCATGCCCCTCACGCACAGGTGGGAAATCTGCCCTGCCTCCCCTCCGCCCCCTCCTTAATGACACACCTGAAAAAAACAGGTGTCAGAGCTACAGAACCAAATTTCCCTGACTTCCACCTGGCTGTTCCCGGGGCTTGAGTCATGCAGGAAGCACGTCAATTAAAGCACGAAGGCTGCATATACCAGAGGGAAGACAGCAGATGGTAACCCTGCGTATGGACTGCTTTCTGTGGGGCCTGCACTGTTATGTGCTTCAGTCACTAAGTCATCTCATCCTTTTGACAACTCTATAATGATGGCACCCGAGAGGGAACAGGGAGGCTGGGTAATCTGCCCAAGTGACTGGGCTGCTTAGTGGCAAAGCCCAGACTTGAACCCTGGCAGCTGACTTCAGCTTGTGCCTTAACCGCAACCTAATCCCACCCCTGAGGGGTGAGGAAGGGGTTTGAAGGGAAGGAACACTGGAATCAGGGACACATAAAGTCCTGGAAGAACCAGGCCCCAGCTACACAGCCCAGCCTCCATCTCTACGCTTAGGACCGCACAGAGGAAGAGCCTAGCCTAAGGTTTATTTGGGGACTCAAAAAAGGAATGGAGAAACAAGAGCTCAGCAGTGCCCAAGAGCTGCTGGGAGCAGTGGGAACAGCTGGGGGCAGCACTGGCAGGTGGCAGGACGCCCAGGCAGACTGAGCCCCTCCAGGAGCCCAGACTCAGGGCGGGAGATGGCCACATCCACAAAGCCGCACTCCCTCAAGTCCTGTAGAAGCTGTGGAATATCTGCGAGGCCGCCTGCCCACCCCGGCCTGGGTGCTGCACTGCTGGGCCCCAAGCAGCCCCGAGTGGAGCTCCCTGAGCAGCTGCGCACAGGCCCCGCCCCGGGCCCTCCCTGGGCCCCTGCCGGCTTGTCCCTCAGCCCCGCCTGGAGCTCAGCCGGGCTTCACAGGAAGGTGCTTGAGCACTCTGGGGTTGGGGGAGGAAGGGGGGTGTACACATATGCACACACGTGAAGTCCCTGACAACAGGGCTGGCTGGTGGCCCAGGCCTGCCCTGCCCTGCACCTGTCTGGTCCCACCTGCTGTGGGATTAATCCTGTTGACTTTTGCCCTGGGAGGATGCTCCTCAGGCCTGTTTGCTCTCCTCCAGCCAGAGCCAGTGTTCCTGCTCCTGCTCGGTCACGCAGCCACCAGCAAAGGACAGAACTCTCTCGCTCCCCCAACCCCCGGTGCCCACTGGACAGGTGTGCCAGGGTGGGGCCCGGCCCAAGCTCCAGCCTTTGGCTTCTATTCAATGGGAAAAGAGAGCTCAGCAAGCACCTCAGAGGCCTGTCCTCAAAGCCCCAGGCTTCCTGGCCCCTCCTCACAGCCTCCTTTCTGGCTCCTGCCCCAACCCCGCCACCCTGCAGCCCTTACACCCCTCCCCATTGCGCACGGCCATGACTTCCTTCCTCACTTCTTTCCTTCCACTCCTGAGAGTCAGGGAGTAAAATTCAAGTCCTAGCTCTCAGTGACCTGCTGTGTGATCTCAGCCAAGTCCCTGAACCTCTCTGGTCTCCAATTCCTCACCTGCACAAAAGGGAGCTGTTCTAGAATGATCTGTGAGGATCACACAAGTTCTGAAGCACTCCTGTCATGAGATACCTGCTGCCCCACCCTCCCTCGGGGCCTGGGTCAGGCACTCAAAGGAAGCAGTGCAGGTCAGGAGCAGGCTGAGCTATCACACTGGGACTGAGTCAGGAGAAAAGAGCAGAATGGTGGAAACCACCCCAAGGCACAAACTGGGGAGAGAGGCAGGAGCCGTGCTGGTTCTGAGCAGCAGCACACTCTGAGCCCTGGAGCCAGGGAACTTGCAGAGGGCCAGCTGATGAGGGGCATGCTGGGCCAGGGACAGGGGTCCTGGCGGATCGCCCTGGGGAGCGTTACTTATTCTTGAAGTCTTCCACAGCATCCTGCATGCTCCGCAGCTCCACCTCCAGGCGGCCGCCATCCACCTGCAGCGCCTCGAGCTGCCCCCGCAGGCCAGAAATCTGGGCCTCAAAGACGCCCGGGAGGCGGCTGCTCTTGGTGGACTTCTGCTCCTGCAGCAGTGCCCACTTGGTCTCCAGCAGCTTGTTCTGCTGCTCTAGGAACCGCACCTGGAAGGGGTTGGGGTGGGGGGAACTCATGAGGGACCAGACTGTGCCACCCACAGCAGGACTGAGGAGGGTCTCGAGCCACCCAGCAGTACCCAAGTGCCCACCGGCTGTTCCCTGACTGGGGCCCCCAGCCCTCTCCCCTCAGACTCTGTGTCAGTGTCTGCCTGGCTCACTGATGCTTGGCTTCTGACACCCATGCTCTAGGGTCTCCGACCCTCAATCCATTTCTGAAAGGCTGCCCCTTCCTGTTGCTGGATCCTAGGGCTGATGGGTCCCTCCCCTCTTCCTTCCTCTCCTCTTCCTTCCTCAGCAACCTCTTTCTTCTTCCCTTTCCTCTAGCAAGACCTTAGGTCAGGGCGCTACAGTCAATCCAAGGTAAAATGAGCACCTACTGTGTGTCCTGCCCTAGGAAAGCCCTTAAGGAGCACCTAGTATGACTGAGGGTGGGAGGCAAGCAGTTGAGGGCACCAGGACGTGGAGGCTGCAGACAGTAAGGTGTGCAGCTCAGCAGCGGGGAGGAGCCTGGGCCTGGGGCAGCCTGGGGCGGCCCCCGCAGAATCCAAAGGACACATCTGGCTGAATGGCAAAGGAGAGGACAACGTGGGGGACAGCAGGTGGCAAACTTGGTCTAAGCCTGAGGGAGAGGCCCTGGCCAGAGGGGCCCCAGCAGGGCTAGCCCTCAGTTCCTGGGGTCTAGCCCCACTTTGTCCCCACTCCTCCCAGACCCAGTCAAGTCTGCCCCTCCCCTCCCTGGAGGGACACATGTGTGGCAGAAGTTGACAGCCAGGAAAAATGTGTCCCAAATTACTCCTTCCCAGGGCCCCACGGTGCCACATCCTGCCCCCAGCTGGGCTATCTCCAAGGGCAGGCATGACCTCTCCTCCTACCGCCAAAGGGAGGTGGAGGACCCAGCAGGTGGAGCCTCCTCCAGCCCTCTATGTCCAGCCTCTGCTTCAACCTCTATAGCGTCTGGAGGAGCCGGGGTGACCTCATCCTAGACTCCACACAGCTCCCTCTCAGGGACACCGGCCCAGAGAGAGAAGAACCCCTGGCCTTGGCCTCTGTAACTCCTAACCCGACACCGGTGACAAAACTGGCCCAAGAGCCCGGGAGGACTCACAGACACAGCCAGCTAGCACAGCCCTGCAGAGCCCAGGCACACATTCCCGGAGGAAAGGGAGGGGTGAAAGGCAGCTCGCTGGAAGAGAGGGCTTGGAGACACAGGGGACAGAATGCAAGGGGTTAATGGGGAGGAGGAAGGCCTCGGAGGAAGCGTCCCACGACATTGGCAGAAAGGAGAAGAGTGCCAGTCCTCCCAGCGCCTGGCCTGCGTGCAGGTAGCGCTAGTCAGCGTGGCTGGTGTGGCCTGGAGCAAGGCTGGAGGCAAGGTTCTGTCCCGCTGACCTTGTCGATGAAGGAGGCGAACTTGTCGTTGAGGGTCTTGATCTGCTCGCGCTCCTCCTGGCGCACCTGCTGGATGGAGGGGTCGATGTCCACCTGCAGCGGGGCCAGCAGGCTCTGATTGATGGTGACCTCGCGGATGCCCGCACCCAGCGGGCCCGCATAGGCGGAATGCACTGCCACGCGCGGCCGCGAGGCGCCCAGGCCGTACAGGCTGCTGCTGCCGAAGCCGCCCCGGCGCCCCGAGTTCAGGCGCACCTGGGCGCTGCGACCCGGGCCGGAGGCGGAGCGCGAGCTGAACACCCGCGAGCTGAAGTGCATGGACATGGTGGCCGGGCCGGGCTGGACCTAGCGGCGGGCGAGGAGAGCGCGAACTCGCTGACCTCGGGGAGAACGGCGCCTTTTATCCCCCGGGAGCGCGCGGCGGGGCTCCCACAGGTAGGGGCGGGGCTGGCCTCGGGCCACCTTTCTCCGCCGCCAGGCGCCTCCCGGCAGCCGCGCTTCCTCCCTCCGCGCCGCCCACCCCGCCCTGGCCCCGGCATTCAGTCCAGCAGGAATGGCCCGGCGTGGGCAGGAGCGCCATCCACAGACAACCCCACACCCCCATGCAGGCTGCCGCAGAGAACAGTAGGGAACAGCAGTCAGGAAGGCTTCCCGGAGGAGGAGGATTGGGGAAAGGGAAGAGCAGACAGATTCTCGAGGCCCAGCGGCGAGATAAAGCGGTCAGAGCCTGGGGGAAGGGGTGGACGACAATGTTCCAGTCCAAGAGTCAGCGCCCTGGCTTCCACATTCCCCAGGGTAAAAGCCATGCAGGCATTCCCTGACACTCCCTCCCCCCAAGGCCAGCTCTGCCTTCGGAGATTTGTTTTGCTTTGTTTTGTTTTAGACAGGGTCTCGCTCTGTCGCACAGGCTAGAGGGCAGTGGCCTCGTCATAGCTGTCTACAACCTCAAATTCCTGGCCTCAAGCGATCCCTCTGCCTCAGCCTCCAGCCTCTCTAACATCTGGGACTACAGGTGTGAACCATTGCACCCCGCTGATTTTTCTGGTTTTCTTTTATTTTTTTTTTTAAGTTGGGGTCTTATTATGTTGTCCAGGCCAGTCTCAAACTCCTGGTCTCAACCAATCCTCCAGCCTCGGCCTCTCAGCCTCAGCTCAGTCTGGCCCCGCTGTGGGCCTGGCCTAGCTGGTTTCCCTGGCTGCATCCCTACACCTCATTTCCACACAGAACCTATGCCGAGTGGGGCATGACCCCAGTTCTAACCTCTCCCCTCCCCACTCCGACGGGCATGTGACACCGGGAGGTCCCAGGGCCTGCATTTCCCCAGCCCCCACTCCTACTCCCACCCACTTATTTTATGGGTGCCTGTAGAGGAAGGGGATACCTGTGTGTATTTGGGACACTTTGTGGATGTGTGTACACTTCTGTGTGCACACACCTGCAGGCCTCTGGGCTTCACTGTGCCCTCACCTGTAGACATATGCACAAGCATGTCTATGAGTCTGCTTACACAAGTGGGAGTCTGAGCGTGGGGTGGTCTGTGGATACACAATTGCACACGTTTGTATGCCTATCTGTGTGCATGTGCTTCTATTTGCACTCAGACACTCCTCCCCACCCCCGCCCCTGCTATTTTCCTATTCAAAAGTCCCCAGCGCTCACCTGAAGCCACTACCAAACAATTCCCAGCAGCTTCAGACCCAGTCAAGAGGGCGTAAGCATTGTGTCGATCAGGGGGTGCCGGACGGAGTCAGCTCCCCAGGTGCCGGCCTCACTTTCTGGTAGCTCCAGCCACAATTGCTGCACCCTCTGCCCCGCCCTGCCCCCATTTTCCCAGACCTGGCTCCGTCTGCCTTCAGCCCACCTGGAGCGTCTCCCAATGAGCTGGCCACGTTGTCACCTCAGACCAAGCCCTTGGGGGAGTCCTAGGTGGAGGAGGGTGGGGTTTGCCATTTCTATTAGAGCACACAGACTTCCAGTGAGGCTAAAGAAGGTAACCTCTCCTCAGTGATCTTAGTGGGAGGAGGCCCATGACGCCCCCTCCCTTCCCTCTCCTTTGCTGTTGGGACAGCTCAGGCCAGAGGGAGAGGGAGACCCATGGAGACCTTCAGTGGTGTGTTCTGTGGAGTGTGTGTGTGTGTATGTGTGTGTGTCTGTGTGTCTGTGTCTGTGTGTGTCTGTGTGTGTGTGAGAGAGAGAGAGATTTAACCTCGAACTGTACCTGGCTGTAGCTTGAAGAGCATACAGTTCCCTGGCCCTGTGACATTTGCAGTCATGGGACTCCCACTGCCCCCTCCCCACTGCTCAAACAGGCCAAAGAGACAGATTGTTCAATTGACACACACACTCCAACTTCTTCACCCCTCGGGGCTCATCCTCCACTCTTTTTTTTTTTTTTTTTTTTTCACTTTTTTTTTTCATCTCTCACCCCTCCACCCCGCCCTGTTCTGCCACTGGCCCTGTCACTCTCCTTACCTCCAACCCCCCATGGGATGGGCACTCTGGAGCCACCCAGCCCAGGAGTTCCTCCCTTCCACGTCTCTCCTAGAGCCTGGCTGAGAAACCTTTGGCAGGGCACCGCAGCTGCCTTGTGGCCCTGGACAAGTCACTGCTCCTCTCTAGGCCACAGTTTCTTACCAGCCATGAAATCCCCAGGTTCCACACCTAGAGGGAGCTGAGGGAGGACAGTGCAAAGGAGAAAAGGTCTCTGGGCTTTTCAGGCCCAGGCCTCAGCCTGCCTTGAGCAACATTTCCCCATTCCAGGGCCTGGCCCACATCCACCCCTCGGCCCTTGCACCCCTCCCCAAAGCATTCCTGGCTGCGCAGCCCTGGCCAGTCTCCTCCTGCGGCTACACTCACAGGCCGGTGCTGGGAGCCCCTCAGTGCCAGGCAGCGCACACAAACATCCTCTGGAGGGATTCCCAAGGCGCTGTGGACCAAACTCCTGCTCACAAGAGTTCACAGCCCCGCTGTCTGCCCAGCCTCACCCACCCAGACCTCTGCTGGCCTCACAGAGACCACCTTACGAGATCCTGGGTAGAACGTTGAGATGCGTTAATCCCCCAAAGCCTTTCCCCAGTGGTCATCTACCCAGCCCAAAGGCAGGTTCCTGTCTCTGTCGCACACACAACACACTCTTCCCACCACCTGCCTAGATGACCCACTGTGCCCTCCAGAACCCAGCTGAGACCAGCAGGCAGCCCCAGGTCCCCAGCCTGGTAGGGCTCCGCCAAGCCTGCCCTACAGCCCTGCGGCCCTGCAGGTGGAACTTGCTGCTCCTCCTCGGGAGGTGGGGGGATGTTCCTTGTGGCCCTCTGACGCACTTTCCGAGCCATTACTTATTGTCCATCCCCGAAAAACATGTCCTCCGATTCTTAAAGGAAAAAAATAAATTTTTTTCATTATCTTGGAATACAAGTGCTTGTAATCATAACAGAGCCACTTGACATGTCTGTATGGAATGTAATACTTTCCTAAAAAGTCAGATGATAAAGGACAAGGAAGCAACACATGACAGCCAACAGGCTGCTTTCCTGAATATGTGACCGGTGAGGAAAAGTCAAACCACCCTACACAAAAGTGGGTGACAGGCATGAGTGATATGAGCCAGTGCTTGCTATGCAGTGCCCGGCACTGTTCGAAGTTCTTGGCCTCTGTTAAGCCATTTAATTCCCACAATAACCCAGCAGTGCAGGTATGTGTTACTATCCCCCTTTTAAGAAAGAAAATTGAGGTGTAAAGAATTTAAGTCAATTGCCCAAGCTCACACAGCTAGGATATAGAAAAGCCGGGATTTGAGCCTTGGCAGTTGGAACCAGTAGATTATTTACAGAAAAGAAAAGAAAAGAATATCAATTAGCAAATGTGAAAAGAAATGCTCAACCAGATTATTTACAGAAAAGAAAAGAAAGAATATCAATTAGCAAATGTGAAAAGAAATGCTCAACCTCAATCAAATTAAAGAAACACAACAAGAATGGTAATGAAAAGCCATTTTACCCGTCACACTGTCAAAGGCAAATGTTTGATAAGAGCATCCCGTGCCGGCAGGTGTGCAGCTAACAGAAAACTGTTTGACCTTTGTTGCTGGGATGATTGATGGGTACGTCCTCTTTGGAGGGCAAGTTGGCAAAAGCTTTCAAAATCAAAAAGACATTTGCCCTTACATCAACAAATAAAATGAATATACCAGTCGTTTGACCAAGTAATTCCACCGCCAGGATCTTCACCTACAGATGTTCTCAACAAATGTGCACACTTACCTATGGTTTCTGCTGCCACTGTCGTATATTCGTGAAAAACTGGAAACATCATAAATCCCTATTGATAAGGAAGTGATTACATGAATTGAGCTACATACACTCAGTGGAACATTATTTGTTGAAAGGAATAGAATCCTTTACATACTGGTTGCCTTTTTAAGCTTTATATAGTGATTGCACAAGTCACTGTAATTCTGAACCCCCACGGGTGCGTGCCATCTGGCTACACCACGTCTCCCTCCCGCCCCGAACCCCGCTGGCCCTCAGCCACCTGCTCACCTCTCCCTGTGTGCTCGCCGGGGCTCTGGTCCCTGGATCCTGGGTCCCTTCTACACCCCCGATCATTACCCTCACTCTCTGACCCCTGGCCCCTCAGTCTCCACCCGGATGGATGTCCAGCCCTCCTGAGCCCGAGCACTGGGCTTTTCTCCTCCAACTCTAAACCGCAGAGCACCAGTGGAGAAAACCACATCCTCAAGACCTGGTGTCACAGCTACAGAGCACAGTCCCCAGCTCAGCCCTTCCTCTTTGCTCCTGGGCACTTCTCTCTCTGCCTTTGCTCAGCATCCTCTCCCAGGCCTCCTGGTTGCTCCTGCAAAGCTGCTTCACTCTCCTCCTACCCACCATCCTCTACCCTCCCCGCCCCCAACAACGAATCATGCGCTCTTCACCGAGAAAATCAAATAATCCAGTAAAATGAAATAAATCTAGTAAAAACTCCTTTGCCTTTCTTCCCCCACCCACACTTGCGCCCCTCCCCACCCTTCGTCCCTCCCCCCAAGCTCTAGGGACAGACTCTCCTCCACCTGTGCTCCAGACACCATCCTCCCCCACCTCCTCTGAGGTCTTATTCCATCAGTCGCCCCTCCGCTGTGGGGGAGGAAGTTAGACCTCAGGGCTGAGGCTTGAGTGGGATGAGGAAATGGAAACAGTGAGTGCGGAGGACAATTTCTAATGAGGTTTAGAAGGAAGGAAAAGTGGGATGGGAAGTTAGCTCGAATGGAAAGCAAGTCAAGGAAAAGATGACTTTAGGATGGAGGAGATGTGGACTGGCAGAGGAGGAGACAGAAACATATTTAAGAGATCCCAAATATGACAGAGAGAGGACCTAGTTAATGGAGCAAGGTCCAGGTTGGGGGTGGGTTGAAGAGTCCAGGTGGGGCCAGTGGTTATGCCCAGGAGAAGCACCGCGATGTGTATGGCAGGAGGAAGGAGCTGAGGGTGGACAAGGACATACATATTCACAGGTGGGCAGAGGAGTTCAGAGAAAGTTCCACAGACTCTAAGAGAATGGCGATTTCTGCTTCCAGGGGAGATGTAAATGACATTTAGTGGGTCTGTTCTGCCCCAGTTCTCTACACCTGGTCATCCCATGCATGTACTGTCTCTGATCTCAGTCCACATAACAGTTGCTCTCCATAAACGAGATCAGCAGTCTTGGGGAAAACCATTCAATGCCGTGGTAGAAGGTGTGGGCTCTGCTTTGACTCAGACTACCTCTTCCGAGCTACGTGACTTTGTAGCTGACCTCTGTGAGACTCAGTTTCATCACCTATAAAATGGGGATCAATAGTGTCTATCTCATGGGGTTTAACTATTGAAGAAGAAATAGATATATAGCATACTTAGAGCTCTGAACACATCAAGAAGACTCAATAAATGGGAGCTGTCTCTGTTGTCACAGTTGTTACGGCAGACAACCATCAGAAGACCTACCATGCTCATGGCCATTCCTATCTTCCCTTTTCTGGTGAGAGCCCAAGAAGATTGGAACTCAGGAAACCACCTCCCTCAATTTGTCCCTCATTTGAGCACTATGTGGTACGTGCGGTAGGGACTCTAAGGCTCTGAGAGTCTCTCCACCCTCTGCCCTCCCCCCATCTCCATGGTCGTGGGTGCTCTTCCCCATGTACTGGCAGTCCTCGTTCACCTTCTCCTTCTGGCCGTCTGCATCCTGGCATCTCCTGTGTTCCTGCTGAACTTTCTGGGCTTGTGGAACTGGATATGCAAAAAATGGTTCCCCTACTTCTTGCGGACATTCGCTGTGATGTACAACGAACAGATGGCAAGCAAGAAGAGGGAGCTCTTCAGCAACCTGCAGGAGTTTGCCGGCCCCTCTGGGAAGCTCTCCCTGCTGGAGGTGGGCTGTGGCACCAGGGTCAACTTCAAGTTCATCACCACCTGAGTGCAGGGTGACCTGTATTGATCCCACGGCCAACTTTGAGAAGCTCTTGATCAAGAGCATTGCCAAGAACTGCAGTTCGAGCACCTGCAGTTCAAGCAGTTTGAGCACTTTGGGGAGAACATGCACCAGGTGGCCAATGGCGCTATGGATGTGGGGGTCTGCACCCTGGTACTGTGCTCTGTGAAGAACCAGGAGCAGATTCTCCTCGAGGTTTGCAGAGTGCTGACGCAGGTCAGTGAGTGGGGGGAGGTGGGAGAGACCCATCTTCACTGTGCGCTAAGCTGGACAGAGCATCAGGCTGCATCAGGACACCTGTGGGCTCAGGCATGGCTCACACTGAGGGTGACCTTAGGCAAACCACTCTGCTCATTCATTTATTCATTATTTATTCGACAGACATTTAGAGAACGCTGACTATGTGCAGCAATGCAGTATTTCTGGGGTGAGAATATGAGTCTCAGAGTTTAAATGAATTGCACAAGGACACATGGGTCACAAAAATAAGAGACACAACTAAAACTCAGGTACCTTAATTTCTGGGCCAAAGATCTTCCCATGCCACCCCATTGGTGGCTTCCAACCTGGTGCCTTCTAAATCCCAACACAGAGTCTAATTTCCTAAAGATGAGAATAGTGAATCCCTTCTGGGGCATGCCAGAACTTCTCCTTTCTCCAACAGATAAGAACTTGTAAGTACACAGATAGTCATCTTTATTTCTGTCATACATTCTCCAGTTTTTACTTTGGGGCCTCACAGAGTTATCTACGTACCATTTTCAAGCCCTTTTCCCTAGTGACAGTCATTATTCATTGTTTCTGGGCAGGAAAAAGCATGCAGGGAAGGAAAGAAAGAGAGGAAAGTAGTTTCTCCAAAGACACTGTTTATGGCTCCACCTTGCATCTTCGAACACTAACTTTTCAATGTTTCTTACTTCATTGTTTTATTTATAAAAACAATTAATCAATGCAGCCTCATTGTTAAGAATTCAAAAATTAAAGAACATAGAGGGGGGAAAATGAAAATTCTCCCTTTACTCCCTTAAACCCTCTCCCTTACCTGATCCTATAGGTAACTACTCATGTTCCCCCTCCTTGGTACCTTGGTATTTGGAAGTTTTTCTCTCTATCTCAAGTTTACTAATAGTTACTTTCATTTTTCAGGTTATATTTGAATCCATATTTCACTATCAACATACCAAAAGTATACAGTAATATGACCCCCCTCAACTTAGACCAGACCCATAGCATTTTTAGTTCCCTATCCTCATCCCCATAAACCCCCCTATCCCAAATCCTAAATTAGGTTGAAATAATCTGTAATTTTATTTTCAACCTATTACTAAGGGTTTTTCTTCATTGTCTTCTATTTCAAAAATTCTTTCTAGTTTATAATATAGCTTAAATCATTTTATCAGCATCCATTTACTTACTATAAATTTTACTACATTTATTTCTTTCCACTGTTTCTTGTGTTATTTGTCTTCCCCTATAATGAGTTTTGGATTATTTTGTTTGGCAGGTTGTTTGTTTTTCAAATTTGATTTTCATTTGCCTAGACTACCTTCTTGAATAGTTTCCTTAGAAATAGTTCATAGGGATATCTTTGTATATCTGAAAATGTCTGTCTTCTACCCTCACATTTAATAATATTTTGGCCAAGATTCTTGGATCTGAGTACTTTCCCCCCTGAAATTGTGAGTATTGTTCCATGGTCCTGGGGCTTTCCAAGTTACAGAAGATATCTTTAGTGCCACCCTGATTCTCTTTCCTTTTCAAGTAACCAGTTTTGTTGTTGGTTGTTTTTACATCTGGAATTTTTTAGGTTTTTCACTTTTTCTTTGAAGTTCAGAAATTTCACCAGCATATGATTAGGCATGTGTCTTCTTTTTATTAATATTGTTAGGCATTCAAAGAACCCTTTTGATCCTTTTTTTTTTATTATTGTGACACATAGTGATTTTTTTTATTTCAGCTTATTATGGGGGTACAAAAGTTTAGGTTATGTATATTGCCCATGCACCCCCCACCCCCTCCGAACCCTTTTGATCTTAATACTCAAGTCCTTCGTTAGGTCAGAGAAGTTTTCTTCTACTGTTTTATTATTATTATTACTGGTTCTATTTCATTGTTTCCTTTCTCTTCTTCTGAAACAAATATTATTCAAATACAAGTTCTTCTAGCTTTGGCACTCTTGTTCTTATCTTTTCACTCATAATTTCCATGTTATTGCATGTACCAGTTTTCATTTCTTGTTATTGCTGAGTAGAATTCTATAGTATGGATATACCACGATTTGTTTGTAAATTCACCTTTAATGGACATTTAAGGTATTTCCAATTTTTGGTTATTATGAATAAAGCTGATGTGAACACTCTTGTGCAAGTATTTTCAGAAACACACATTTTCATTTCTCTTGAGTAAATGGATACCTAGATGTAGAATTGTTGGGTCCTAGAGTGTGTGTCTACCTTTATAAGAAACTGCAGTGCTGTTTTCCCCAGTGATTGTACCACTTTCCTACCAGCACCACATGAACATTCGAGCTGCTCCACAGACGCACCAGCATTTGATATTATCAATATTTCTAATGGGGGTGTACTGATAGCTCATGGTAGTTCTAATTTTATTTCCCTAATGATTAATAACATGAAACATATTTTATGTGCTTGCTTGCCTTTCATATGTCTTATTTTGTGATGTATATGATCAAATATTTTGCCCATTTTCAAACTGGGCTATTTGTCTTCTTATTGAGTTGTAAGTGTTCTTTGCACATTTTGCATTCAAGTCCATTGTCAGATATATGAGTTATGAATATTTTCTCCCAGGCTATGGCTTGCCTTTTCATTTTCTTAATGGCATCTTTTAAAAAGCAAAAGGTTCATTTTGATTAAGTCTAATGTATCAATTTTTTTCTTTTATATTCCATGCTTTTTGTGCTTATCCATGAAATCTCTCTCTACCCCAAGACTGTGAAGATTTCCTCTCATTTTCTTCTAGAAGTTTTATAGTTTTAGCTTTTATGTTGAGATCTATGATTCATATTCAGTTAATTTTTGTGTAATGTATTAATTTTTTTTTCTGGATATCTAGTTCTTTCCAGACCATTTGTTGAAAAGACTATTCTTTCTCCATGAAATTGTTTTTTTCACTTTTGTCAAATACCAGTTGGCCGTATATGTGGGCCTACTTCTAGATTCTATTCTGCTTCATTGATCTACGTGCCTATCCTCTTGCCAGTACCATACTGTCTTGGTTACTATAGCTTTATATTGAGTTGAAATTAGATAGTATAAGTCCTCGAACATTAAGCTTTGTTAGGATGAATTTAGAGTAGTCTTTACTCCGGGCTAGTTTAGGTCTTCCACTAAGGTATGACCCCTCTGGGTTCTCTCCTAAAAGCCCCAGTTCTCCTCTCTGACTGGTTGAAATTTGAAATATCTTCCAGCCCTGTTTGAGCTCTGGAAGTTGTTCAGCTTACAAATCCGCAGTCATAAACCTTTGTCTGGCTTCGGGGGGTTTCACCCTACACATATGTGGCTCATTATTCAGCAGTGGAGGCTAGGAGACCCCATGCAGATGCTGACGTTCTCTCCGTAGCTCCCTTCTTCTTCACAGCTGTCTTAAGTTAGAACTTTCTTGGTCTAAGGTACAACTTGTTTGACTTTCTAGTTTCCAAAATTGTTCTGCAATCATCTCCTTTGCTGTTTTCTTTGTCAGTGGCACATGCTGATAGTTGAAAATGCTCTATTCATGTATAATCGGTTCTGCTATAACATAACATACGCATTCCTCAAAAGCACCATGATATGCAAAATCATGCAATAAAGATCACAGGAGTTAAGGAGGGACACAACACTCAAAAGCTTCATCAGTGACACACAGAAAGGATAGGAACCTAATAAAAACAGTAGCACAGTATTACGATAATAAAAGGTCAAAAATACATAACTACTACAATAAACACGGCATTTTACCTTGAAAAGAAATACTCGTGGAAGGGGCCACCAACAGAAAAGGTGCAGCGTGCGTCTTATTGAGGAGCGGTGGCAGGAGGGTTACCTGAAATCTGACGGAGGGTGGCAACAGCCGAGGAGGATGCGTGTGGGCAGTGAGCTGAGGTGGCCGGTAGACGCCGGGGGTGGGGGCTGTGTTTAGTGTGTTCCCATCGCCTGAGTTATGCTGGGCGTAGTTTTCTGCATTCACCAATGTTTCTCATTTACGAAATTGTTCATAAGCAAACATGAAGTTCACATTATGCTCAAATTATTCCATAATATATCAATTGTGTTGAAATGAATTCCCAAAACAAACAACTGACTGTATTCGTATCTAAATAAATAAATAAACAAACATCACCGCAGTTTTAGTGGGTTTCAGAAAGGAACAGGGTTAAATATTTGCGTTGAATCTGCCATGTTTAACTAGAAGCCGTCATTTATTTCTTTACCTGGGTGTCTCTCCCAAGTAGGCAGTGGGGTCGCCTGGGGTAAGGACTGGTAACTCCAGCTCCATGTCCCCTCTCTCTAGTGCAGCAACTGACCCTGTTTAAGTGCTCCCGAATGTTTGTTGAATAGGGTCGAAATGAAAGTTTTCCATGGCCATTTAATGCATAAAACAGACAACATACTTGCATGAGTTTATCAAGACAGACTATTTTAAATGGACTCCCATCTCCAGGAGACGCCCTTGACGTAACGTAGCACGCGGCTGCCCGACATTCTGGCTGGGATTTCTCCAGTCAGCGAGTCCCCATCCCAGCTGGACACTTCCTGTTCGAGACCTGGCAAGAGAGAGCCAGAATGCTCTGGGGCGGCCGCTCTCTCTCTGCCAACAACGCAGCTGCCACAGCCCCGCCGGCCAGGGAGCTCGCTGCTCCTCACACCTCTGTGTACCCCGTGAAATAAAATAAAAGCACATGGGTCCCGCAAGGGGCCCAGCAATGCAAGGGCTCAAGGCCTGCCTTTTAGCAGGCAGGTTCCAATACGGGGACAACTGCCACACCAGGCACGTGCGCAGACAGAAGTAATGTAAAGAATTACTCGCTACACTGGCCTGCGGTGTTCTGCGACGG
Organism: Eulemur rufifrons; assembly: GCF_041146395.1. Classification (NCBI taxonomy): domain Eukaryota; kingdom Metazoa; phylum Chordata; class Mammalia; order Primates; family Lemuridae; genus Eulemur; species Eulemur rufifrons. Next base: position 40,802,683 of record NC_090998.1, on the reverse strand, counting down.
GTCCCAGGACTCCCCTCTGACAAGCTGGACCAGACGGGGCTCAGCCTGCCCTGCGGAGGAGTCCGTGTGTGCGTGACACCCATTGTCACTGGTAATAAAACGGGGAACGTCTCTCTTAAAACAAATAAATAAATAAGTATTCGCCAAAGCTGCTGGCTGGGTAAGTGAAAGGGTGAAAAGAGAACACTGAGATATCACAGGACTGGCGAACTAGCTGCCATAACTAGCACTGAAGGAACGAAGGGAAGAGGTTGGGGGTTATTAAATCTTAGACACCTGGAAGAGGATTCCCTGAAACTCAAACTTCTAAGGAGGGGGTGCAGCTTGGCTAGTGCTCAGCAGCCCGTTCCTCGGGGCCTGGGACCCGACCTCGGAGGCAGGGGCACTGCTGGCGACTCTGGCGGCTCTGAGTGGGAGGGCACGAGGAAGCTGATTCTCCAAGTGTTGGGAAAACTGCCACTGGGGGAAGACACGCTGCTGGGGCAAAGCTCACAAGAACAGCGAGCAGAAAGCAAACGCCTTGCAGGCTCCCCCTGGCGCCCACATCTGCAGGTCCTAACAGGGCGCCAGCGGGCAAGGCAGAAGTGTGCGAGATCGAGTCCCGCTCCAGCACCACAGGCAGAGTGTGTCAGAGCGTCTGAGGGGTACTGTGTCTTGGAGCTAAGAGACGGTAACTTAGTAGCTGTCACACTTGTGGCTGATGGATCCCATCTGCTCCACATCACGTTTTTCCTGAGCTGCCTTTGTTTTGGCATTTGCACCCATGTCACCCCTCAGCCTTTTTCAATGAGGGGTCCTCCTGAACAGCCCCTGAACAAATCAGCTTAGTCATGGGGTGAATTGATTGAGATGTACTGGTTTTGGCTTTCTGGCTGAGTTGTACAACAAAAATATTTTTGTATCTTTCGTTCTTGCCGTCATTCCTGGTACACAGCAGGCACCCCTTAAATGTTTCTTAAATGAAACCAGACCTGTAGCCAAATATGTGCTGATTAAGTCAAGATACTTTTTGCCTTTAAAAGTGTCAACTGTTTTGTTTTATCTTGTTTTGTTTTGCTTTAGAGACAGGGTCTCCATGTCACCCAGGCTGGAGTGCAGTGACACAGTCATAGCCCACTGCAGCCCCAAATTCCTAGGCTCAAACGATCCTCCCGCCTCAGCCTCCCACGTAGCTGGGCTACAGGTGTGCACCACCACACTCAGCTAGTTTTCTTATTTTTTGTAAAGATGGGGTCTCGCCATGTTGCCCAGGCTAGTCTCAAACTATTTTTTAAAATTATGATACTGTGGTTTAGTCTGGCATGCAAATTAGGGCAACCCTTTAGAAAAATAATTTGTTTAAAAAAATCCATGAAGACGTTCATCATGTCATTATTTATCTAGTGAGAGAGAGAGAGAGAGAAAGCAGCACATGTGCTCTACAATAGGGGAGCAGTTGAGTAAGTTATGAAACAGTCTCTCATTAGTATATGTCTGTACTTAAAATCAGAGTTATGGGAATAGGATGGTACTATGAAAAAAAGAAAAAACTTATGCTTTGGGAAGTCTGGATACCAGAATGGATAGAGCACAGATTTCCAAGGCAGAGACACCGGGGTCCAGTCGTAGCTCTACTGTTTATTAGAAGCACAGCCAAGACTCCCTGAGCCTTGGTTTCTTTATCTCTAATATCAGGAAAATGCCTACTTAGCAGGATTGTGTTAAAGATTAAATGAGAAAGAGAAAACAATCTGTACAGAGCCTGGCACATACTGGGTATTTCCTAAGTAGTGAATGTTTTATTTTCTTAAGTAAATGTACAGAATAAAAAGATGTAGCAACATTACACTTAAAATTATGCTTAAAAGAAAACAGATGCACACACTAGAGGAAAAAACTGAAAAGAAACACTTAAATACTAAACAATGGTTGAATACAATAGGAGGGGTGGAATTATGGGTAACTTTTCCCTTTCTCTGTTTCCAAATTGAGACATAATTTAATGTATGTATTTGGTCTCTGCCCCCAGTTCCTGACACAGAGCTCCTAAACTCTTGTAATTTCCTGAGTGATAGGGGTGTTAGGAGCATCTTTTGTTCTAATATTTAGCCTCTGACCGCAGTTCCTGACACAGAGCTCGTAAGTCCCTTGGGATTTCCCGGAGGCTAGGAGCATCTTTTGTTCTAATGAGGCGATGGCTGGTGGGCTCCTGGGTAGCTTCGGGTGGGGACTGGCACCAGAAAGACTGAGTTTTGATTAGAAGCTTGGAAATTTTAGCCCCATCCCCATCCTCCAGGGAGGAGGGAGGTGCTACAGATTGAGTTAATAATCAATCATGCCTACATGATGAAGCCTTCATAAACATCCCTAAACTACAGTGTCAGAACTCCCAGTTTGGTGACCACAGCTCCCTGCCAGGAGGGTGGCACAGCCCAACTCCACAAGGGACAGAAGCTCCAGAGCCCAGGACCCTTCTGTACCCCACCCTATCACCTCTTCATCTGGCTGCTCATTTATGTCTTTTGTCATATCTTTTATGGTAAATGAGTAAACACAAGTAAAGCGTCTCTGAGTTCTGTGAGCCATTGGAGTACATTTATCGAACCTGAGGAGGGGGTTGTGGGAACCCCCAATTTGTAGCCAAGTCTGACAGAAGTGTGGGTACCCTGGGTGCCTAATACCTGTGATTGGCCTCTGAAGTGGGGGCAGAGCCCTTCACCTGCAGGCTCTCGGCTAACTCCAGGAAGTTAGTATCAGAGTTGAACTAAATTGCAGGACACCCAGTCAGTATCCACAGAGAGTCGGAGAATTGTTTCACGTAGAAAACCCACACATTTGCTGTCGGAAATGTTGAGTAGAGAAACCATTTTCCTTTACAAATATTAATCATGGAGTTTGGTACTTTAAGAATAGCAAAACATTTATCATTTTTAAGAACAAGTTTTGAGCAAAACATTCCAAAGATCAGAAAAAGTAATGATTCGTTGGTCAGAAAAAAGTCCAAAATGTTGCCTGCCTAGCTGCCTGCCTTCCTGAATAATTCAGTCCCCAAGCTGTTAGATGGGGCCAGGAGGGCAGGCATCATGCCAGGGCAGCAGTAGGGGAGCTTGTTTGTCCCCACAAGGAGGAGGGCGTCTGTGCCAGCAGCGGTGGCTGCAAGGAGAGACTGGTTCCACACACAAGTACGAAGGAAGACAGGGTCCTCACTGCAGGAGAAGGATTTACAAGTATGGAAAGCGGGGAATTGAATGAACCGTGTGATATTGGGCTTGGCATTGGAGGTATCTCACGGCCTTCAAGATAGACAGGCAGATAGATGGCTAGATTAAAAATATATACAGAGTTAAATTGTGTGTATGTGTATAAACATAAACACATACACATACATATACACATACGTACGTATACATATATTCCCTAACTCTCTCCACTGATGAGTTTATTTCCTATCAAATATTATTCAATCAATATATCATATCTTTCTGTTAAAGACCTCATTATTTCCATGTTACCCACCACCTGAACAGGTTTTAGAATCACTGGTTCAGAATGTTAAAGCTTGAAGGCTACATCCTTCTCCTGACTCAAGAGTCCAAGAATCACTGACAAACCTCCAAAAGCAAGGAGCAGAGCTAGTGCCCAGATCTTGGTTTCTAAATACCATTCGACACTAAAAGAAACTATACCATTCCTTGGAGAAATGGCTAATTCCAGGGCTGGGACAGGAAAAGCATAAGATGAGCCGGGGACACCTTGTTCCAGAAAGTGAGGAAGAACTTAACAAATGGACAGGCTGGTTCAAAAGGACACAGAAGCCCACTGTGAAGGGCGTCCCCCTGGCCAAAGCTAGGAGAATTTGGGTATCAAAATAAATAATAAATAAAACAGAAATAAATAATGAGTAAAATAGAAATTCCTGTATCTATAGTAATGTTAACAAATAAAAGAATAAATAAGTATAGAGAAGAGAAAGGTTTTTTTCTATACCAAAGATGCCAACTAATAAATGTTGATGTAATAATGGACTTGGCAACTATCATAGCGATAATTAGGCTAAGATATATCAATGCTGCTGAAACTAACAATGAGTGCATTGCGCACCGTTTGGGGAGTGGTAACACTTGAAGGTGCTGACTCGGGAAAGGGGGGGTGGGGAAAAAATATGAAACTATTGTTTTTAACTTGCACTGTTCACTTAATAATTTATCATGAATATTTCCCATATTATTTCATATCATTGTACAAGAAATAATGTATACATTATGAGGACATACTGTATCTAACAAGATATACTGTTAGACTCTTTGATTCTGTAAAATTAAATTGAAAAAAAAAAAAAAACCTATGAAGAGAAGTGAGGGTACCTCTATAGAGTGGAAGAAAGGGAGTAACAATAAAGAGCAGAACTTTTTGAAAATAAAAAATGAATAAAAATGAAAAAAAAAAAAATGCTGCTGAAACTAGTGGGAGGAAGTTTGATGAGGATCAGGATATTTACATAGTCCCAAAGTATCTCTCCACAAAGTGCTTTTAATCACCAAGAGGAAAAAAGTCATTTACAGTGGAGAAACCTGGCAGACACCATGTTAATCAAGCGATCCGAGTTCACGTCACCAGTCATGGAACAAACTGAAAGCCTGCACGGCCTGCCGGATGCCGCCGAAGGCACACAGCATCGCTTCTGTCATTTCCCCCCCAAAAACACATAGTCAGAATCTAACCATGAAGAAACATCAGACAAACCCAAATTGAGGCACATTCTGCAAAATAACTGGCTTATTATCCTGCAAAGTGTCAAGGTCATGGAAACCAAGGCTGGGGAACTGTTCCAGATTAAGACTAACAAGACACAGGAGCCTGAAGCAACAGCATGTGACTCTGAACTGGGTTCTTTTGCTCGGAAGAACTTCATCGGGACGGCTGGTAAACTCGAACGATTAGATGGCAGTAACGTATTGATAGTACATTCCTCGTGTTAACGGCTGTATCGTTCTTGTTTATAGGAAATACACATTGAAGTATTTGGGGGCGAGGAGCCATCAGGTCAGCAACTGATTCTCAAATGGTACAGAAAAAAAATTTTTTTTTATATTATTCTTGCAACTTTTTCATAAGTTAGAAATGATTTCAAAAGGAAAAAAAAGTAATCCAAAAAGTTTATTTTGGCTGTGGCCAAAAGTTCTGACTCTTCCTTTATCTCACTAAAGGCAAGGGTTGCAGCCAGTTCAAGCGGCCAAACCTGTTCGTCCTGACTGTCTGGGACAGAGTGCCAGGCGTGGGCTGGGCAAACACCTCTCTGTCCGGGGGTTCAGACCGGAGGCCGAGGCCGGGCCTGCCAGAGGAGGGCTGGACTGATGGCTACAGGCCAAGGCTTAAGCGAGCCACCTTGGCACTAAGCACTCAAGGAGTGGGTCAAAAGCCTGTGGCCTCTGGGGCTTGGGGAAGGAGCAGAAGCAAACAGGACTCTTCCCACACTCCCCCTCCCCCCACCCACTCCTGCCACTAGGACCAAGACCTTCCTATCAGGCCTTCAAGGCTCAGAGGAAGAGACCAGGGAGGGAAGGGGAGATATTTCTAGTATTGTCACATTATATATAAAATAAATCTGTATTTATTTTATTTACATCACCAAAGCCTGCTGTCCTTGGCCCTCTAGTCCATTTCCCCAGCATTGTCCCCCACAGGGAGGCCAGAGGCAGGGCAGGTACAGTGGCTGGTGGAACCAGGAGAGGGCTGCCTCAGGAACCTGCGTTCAGTGGCCAGTCACTAAGGGTGTGTGAGGTTTGTTTTTCCCTCCAGCAAAGCTGCTGCCTCCCTTTTTGCATATTTTAACAGGCTTGATGTTTTCCCTGGGACAGTCCTGCAAATTTCAAGAATGGAAATAAAATAAATGTTTGTTGACACATGTCTTCTCCACGCCATCGTGAGCTGCTGTAAGGCGAGGGCTGTGCAAAGTCACTTTTTTCCCCCACTCCCTCCCAGTGCCAAATAAGGGCGGGTCCACAGCAGGTGTTCAATGAATGCTTTGTTTCTGCCTGTGAGGATGTGTGTGCACACGTGTTTCAGTTGCTTGTTTCTGCATATCTGGGAGGCAAAGAGATAAGCCCCAATACTGCGCCCACTCCCCTCCCTGGCTCAGCCTGCAAAGGCTCTCTCTGAGGCACCTCATCCTAAATAGTCATTGTTTGTGAATGTTTAGAGTGGCATGCTTGGTTACTGAGAGATGGATAAGTCATAGTTACGTGCCATAGGAAATCAACAAGGTCTTGGCTCCAGAGAAACAATGGCTCCTAAAGCTAAGAAGCCGCCCACTGGGGACATGCGCAGTGTGGCAGGACGCTCGTCCACCCCACCCCACCCTACTCTGTTCATGGCACTGTCCGCTGTACTGAACGGTCACAGTTTGCAGTGATGGGGGAACGACAGACTGCCACTCAGAGTCAGGGGTGTAGGAAAAAGGGTTCAAGTAGGAACTTCTACTCCACAGATGTTCACCAAAGCCTGGCAGGAAGGGCATCTGGGTCCTGCCTGCAGACGGCCAGGAGGTAGCAAATACACAGCCTCCCCATGATCAGCGGCGGCACCAGCAGCTGTGAAAGCGAGGCCTTTGGGGCTGGCCAGTGCCCTTTTAAGCTGTTCTATCTGAAAAACATCTACACATAGTAGAGCCCATGTCGGCAATGCTCTCAGCCCACAGAACTGGGTGTTCAGTTCAGCCCTAGGGCCTTGCCTTCCCAGATCCTGAGATCCACTTACCCGCAATGGGAATCGTGATAAGGTGGCAGCCAGGCGCGTGTCTGCTCCTGCCTGGGTCCAGCATCTGACCCCTCTGTGACCTCTTCCCTCCTCGACCCGGGTCTGACTCACGCTTCTAGAGTTGGAACCTGAGGATTCCAGCTGCCCAGCCGTGGCTGACTCATGGCTGGTCCAGGGGTTGCTATGGAAGGGGCTCAGGGCAGCTGTCAGCTCTCTGTTATTTTCTGAGCAGGCACCAGGCACACTGCTGCATTTCATTGGCATGATGACCCTGTGGGAGATTTCTGCCCTTTCCTAGAATGGAGGAAAGTGAGTTTCAGAGAGGATCCGGCAGAGGTGAATTCAGAGGCCAATCTCCCAGCACTAAGCACAGCGATCCACGCACCCTGGATGCGCTCCCTGGGGCCAGCCAGCACCTGGGAACCACTGTTTGTTCATTCATTCCTCCAACCAACATTTACCGAGGGCTTCCTCCCCTCTGCTTCTCGGCCAATCAGTCCCAGAGAACAGCCTGTGAGAGTCGCACCCAGTTCTCCTAGAGGAGCCAGGCTTGTCTGGGAAAGGGGGCACCTGGACCCCAGGCCCACCAAGCTGGAGACAGGTGTCCCTATTCCCTGCCACCCTATCTCAGCCAAGAGGTGGGGCTGACACGGCCTTGGTGGCTGGAGAGGGGTCTCTGGTTGGGACTGGGGCATGTGTTTAGCAGCCTGCCCTGCCCCTAGCAGGTGCAAGTCCCTGGCCTCAGCCCTGGCAGTGGGTGGGCAGGTGAGGTGGTGGGGGCAATGTGACCACCTCTCATTCTTGTGGTTCCAGGTGCCTCGCTGATGTCATGCGTGAGTGACTCAGGGGACTTGCTGTGTCTGGGGCCTGACTGGGGGCCGAGGCATTTCTTTAAAAGCTTATAAATCCCTAAATACTTCCCCTTTCAGCCCAGCCCTACCCACAGCCTAGGAGGATGCATGTTCACAGGTACTCACGGACAGCTTCCCTCGGCCCACTTCACCGCTCACGCACGCCTTTGTGCACCCCAGATCCTCCTACGGGGTCTCACATCCCTCACACGTGTGGTGAGAACACATGTGTGCACATCAGCCTAATTCACACAGGCCGCCAGGCCCTCTTGGGCACACAGGTGCGTGCTCTGAGCACCCTTATGCAAGCACTCACAGCCCCCTTACCCACACGCACACCCGTGTGTCTTCGTGCTGTTCCCATGATCTCTGGTGTCCCCAGGCACAGCTTAGCTCACACTTGGCAGGGCCTTCAAGCTCCTCCGAGTACCCACAGAACCATGAGCCTTTGTGCTCCACGTGCTCCCAAGCACACACTCCCAGGTATGCATAGTCTGCAGGAGCCTGAATTCCATTCTACACATGCACACAGTCACAGGCACAGGTGTCATGCAGGACATACACACTAAAATCACACACCCACACCAGACACACATGTGCATGCATGAATGACACCCTATTGCAGGAAGCTGCAATCCCCAGCCTCACCTCCAGGGGCCACTGTCGGGTCCGCAGCCCAAGCCCAGGCTCTGAAGGGCGGGAGCCAGCCTGAGGCACAGTCGTCCTGCTGGCCTGAGCCAGCACCTGGCACGGGCTGGGACCCAGCCAGCCTTGTGGCGGGAGGAGAGGGACATGCCGGTTGCCCTGGACTCCTGCATGCTGTGGGATGAACTCCTGCCCACATGGGCAGGGGCTCCAAGAGGGAAGAATGAGCAGCTTGAACTCAGGGAGGGGAGAGTCTGAGTTGGGGCAAGTGAGTGGAAGAGGACTGAAAGGGACAGCAGGAGACGGAAAGGGACAGGAGGGCTAAATGGGATGAAACGGGAGACCAACGGAAGGACTGGGGGCAGGGGGATGGAAGGGGAGATGCCAGGAGGAGAGAGATGAGAGGGAAGAAGAGAGGGAAAGTAGGGCAGAGAAGAGGGGCCAGACGGGGACAGGGCAGTGGGGTGGCCATGGGAAGGGGGACACAGTGAAGGGCAGAGCCCCCGGGCAGCTGTCAGCACACACTGCACCCAGGCCACCCAGCCTCCCGTGTCCTGCAGGCCCATCACCCGGTCAGGACAGACCCCACCAGGGCTCTGCTGCCCTGTGCCTGCCTCTTCTCCAGACACAGGGTCTAAGCGCCCCTGGCCCTTGAGACCCAGAAGGCAGGGCTCAGCCTACCCACACAGAAGGCAGCGTGCGCGGAGACAGTGCAGGTGAGCCCACTAGGGCACCTTGCCTGGGAGCAGGGGGCTCATTTTCTCCTCTGCTGGGGCTGGCAGGACCACCCTCCCTGCCCCTCACAGCAGTCCCAGTAGGGCGGGGAGGGGTGCCATACTCTGCCACAGCACCGTGGCAGCCGACCTGCCACCAGCCTGACACACACACAAGGACAGCTTCCGGCAAGACCGAGGTGGCAGGCAAAAGTGCCCAGGTGGGCAGACGGGGGGCAGCTGAGAGGCACTGGGGAATGACCACCTCTGGTACCCCGGTGGCTCCCCAAGGTGTGGAGAAAGCTGGGAACCTTGGGGCAGAGCTGGACGTTCTTGTTGCCTAAGTCTCTCCTGCCCTGCTCATGTGGAACCTGCTTCCTCCCATTCGGGGCTCTGGGAAGTGACAAGATGAACATAAGAATGCAAAGATTTGGCAACTTTCAGAGCTGGATGAGTCCCAGTGTCCTTACCCTTTTATGCCTAAGCTGTGACTCCATCTTCCTTGTCCTCCAGGCCCTGGGGGACCTGGTCCCACTCTCGCAGGGTTGGGTGGCTCAAGGTCTGATGAGCTGGACGGGTCTGAGAGAGCACTTCACGTCACAGAGGAGAGAGAGAGGCCTTGGTCCTGTGGTCCAGCCCCCTTCCAAAGTGCTCCAAGAGCTGGTCAACACACCAGAGCCTACCTCGGGCCATGTCGTGGCCAGTGGGGGCCTGGTGGGCCGTGGGCTCGGCCTCTCCCAGTTTCTGTGTCCCAGAACTCAGTGCCCAGATGGAGACACAGTGACTGTTTGCTAATCAGACACTAAGGTGACAGGGAGAAAGGCACTGCCCGCTCCATTCTTCAGATGAGAGCACTGAGGTTCAGAGAGGGCAGTCTTGTCTGACGGCCTGAGGAGCAGACCCACCTTGGAGGCCTGAGGGGAGGAGCTGGTGGGGCCAAGGCCAGGGTCAGCCCCTCCCTGCTCTCGCTCCACACCCCCGCCCAGTGGAGTCACAGCCTCCCCCGGCAGGCCCACCTCAGCCTACCTGCTCCAGACCTGCAGGCCCACTCTGCAGCCATCTAGCCCACCCACCCCTGCCCTCCCCAGGAGCGCACCCCTCCTCATCACTCCCCTGGCCCATGAAACCCAGAAGCAGACCAGCCCTATCTTCCCGTTCCCACAGCACGGCAGCCCCTGCACCTGACCACATCCCTCCCTGCCTAAAACCCCTCCACAGCTCACAGCTCCCCTTGAGAGTGTGGCTTTCTAGACCCCTGAGTACAGTTCTGGCTTCATCTCCAACCACTGTCCCCACCCCTCCACCCAGCACCCCTAACACCCTGGTCTACTCTCCCACCGCACACCAAACACCTCTGGCAGGCCCCCGGCCAACCTGCAGGGCCCAGCTACACGCACCCCTGGGGATGCTTGTCTGAATCCCCGTCTAAACCTCCTCTCTACACGCAGGGTCCCAGTCCCCCTCTGCCAGATGGTTATCCTCAGCACCCAGCACACCACTCGACACCTAGGTACTTTATAAACATTGTCTAGTAACTATTAGACTATTGATGGTGTGTGTCTGGCCCCCTCACTCAGGGGTGGGGGTAGCTGGCAGTCCGTTTCCCCTCAGCACCCCCCTGCTCCCTCTCCAGGGGCTGGGCCTGCCCCCTCTGTAGGTTCACCAGCCAGGGTGGGCCCACTGCAGTGCCTGAGGACTATCCCCAGGAGAGGGGGCTAGACACCATGTTGACACCAAGTTCCCTGGGCTCCTTACTCCCCTCAGAATCTACAAGGCCAATGGGCGGCCAAAGGGCCCAAGACCCCCTATTCTCACCCTGCCTGCCTGCAGGTCTCTGGGGCCTCTGCAGAGCCACCCAGAGGCCCCAGGGAGTGACATCACTTCTCAACAGCTTTCCCGGCTCCCATCTCTTCCTAAAACAGCTAGGGCGGGAAGATGATGCATGTGAGCCCTGCCCTTGGGAGGCTTCCAGGTTGGGAAATGAGCAATGAGCCTGACACCCAGGACCAGAAAGACCCAGGGACAAAGCCAGGCCAGGAGGCAGACACGCGCTGCTGGATGACAGCAACAGCAATCACGGCTACTCCTTGTTAAACACTCACTAAGTGCAAGACTCCAAGCTAAGCAATTTATAGATGCTTTCTCACTTAATCCTCACCATAATTCTATGGGGTAGGTATAAGCCTTATTTTACAGATTGAAAAAGGAGGCTCAGAGAGATCTAGCCATTTGTGCAGCGTCACACAGCTAATCACTGGTAGAGCTGGAATTTAAATCCAGATCTGCCAACTCCAAAATCCGTGGCTTTTCCACCCCATTTCATGGCCACCCCAAACTCTAGGTGGTGGTTTGCTACCTCCCTTCCCAAAAAGCCTCATGGCTCCCCATTACCAATAACACATCCCCTCCCAGCTGGGGCTCCCCACAACCGGCCCCGCCTGCCTTTCTTACATCAGCCCCACCCACTCCTGATGCACGGAGATTTCCACCTTGCCATTTCCCAAGTTTACCCCGAGCCTTGGCTTCTGCTGTTCACTCAGGCTCAAAGGCCAGCCCCACTTTACAGATGAGAAAACAGAGGATTAAGAATGTTAAGTAACTAGCCCAAGGTCACGCAGCTAGGAAGCAATTGAGCCTGGTTAGAACTCAGGTCATTAGAGCATCAAGTAATTAATTTGTGTTACAGACAATTAGGGAATGAGAATTAGCAGGACGAGCTGCTAATGGCGCAGCAGAAGTTGGGAGAGAGAAATCAGGAAGGTTCCCGCGTAGAGCGGGCCAGGCTAGGGCCTGAGAAATGGGCAGGGTCTGCGTGGAGGGGAAAGCATGAGAAAAGTGCAGAGACAAGAGAAAAGACAGGAAGGGACAGAGAGGTTTATCAAAATTAGGGAGAGAATGTGACATGGTGGACAGACCTGTGACATGGGGTCAAGAGATCAGCTCTGTCCCCCCAACTTGCTGTGTGGTCCCGGGGAAGGCCCTTCCCTCTCTCTGGGGTATGCCTTGTCTGTAAATAAAGGATATATGAGCCTAGATGGTCTCTGGGGTCCCACCTGGCCCTCACATCCAAGGCCACACCCAAGGTCAATACTCTCTGTGTGCATTGACACTGGACCTTGAAACACAGAGTATGACCCCAGACCCCTGTCGTGGGGTACAGGCTTGGGCACCAAGGGCAGATGGGGGCCAGCAGCCATCATGACACCTGGCAAGAACACCTGAGGGCTGGTCCCCAGTTACACACCAGGAATCGTCCACACATCCCTCCTCTCCCTACATCTGCGCTGTAAGAGTGTGTGGACTCACTGCAGTGGATTCAAGCCTGTGGCAGGTGGAACTCAGGGTGAATGAGCCAAGGTGGAAGTGCAGGCTCAGGGGGAAGGAATGGGATATGCCCCCCACTAGCTAAAATCCTGGACCCCAGTTCACCCTCAGGGAAGGGAGAAGGCAGTGGAGGTCCTTGGAGAAGGGGCAGAGAAAACGTCCTGGAAGTAACGGTGGGGGGTTCAGGACTAGAATAAATGGTCTGCCATATTGAAGGACATCTGGGGAACAAAATGGTCCCCAATCCAGACAGCACTGCACCCAAATATAAAGTACATTCCAGACCACCAGCCCAGGCGGCGGTTCTCCCTCAGGGACTGTGGTACAACAACAGACGCTGCTGGAGAGCCCAGAGCCAGCAGGGGCAGAAAGTGCTTCCTTGGAGACTGTGGGCACAGGCACACATGCACGCACGAGCACACGTACGAGCCTGAACAAAGACCCCGACTTGGGCCGTCCATCCCCCCACTGCCAGACTGAGCCCTTGAAGCTGTTCTCCCGCTCCAGGAAACGCACCTTCACCTGCCGATGACATGCAGCCCTGGAGCTCAGGCGTCTTGCCGTCTCCCCTTGCTCCCTCTTGCTGCAGAGCTGATGTGCCTGCTTCCTTTCTGACCCAGGAACTACCAGTCAGGGAGGCCCACCCGCCCCTGCGTGGCTGGCTTGCACCCTCTGCAGCATCAGCTCAGCCCTTACCTCTCCCACCTGTTTGACCCCCAGAAGCCTGTCTCATTAACACTGGCACCAGATGAAGGGATGAGTGCGCGCTCTCCAGTGCCAGCCTCACTGGACCTTCCAGATACATCCCGCAGCCTCCGCGTACTGGCGTGAAAGTTTGGCCCGAGTTTCCGTGTTCTCCAGGTCACGGAAAAGATTACATAAGAACTGCCTGCAAAGCACTTAACACAGAGCAGGACACAGAATAAGCCCTTAATGATGAGTGATACACTTATTAATATTTGTCCTTCATTTTAACTCCCCCTCCCCTTATCCCATCATCCCATCTTTTGAGTAGGAAATCCTTCTTGGAGTCTAATCTCAAGCCTTCATGCCATGGCGTGAGCCAATGTTCCACCTCTGTTGGAGTCTGGGGACCAAGGTGGAGGAGGCTGAACTGGCTGGTTGGAGGAGCCACCTCCCTGCAAACGGATGGGGCCAGGAGGGAGATTATGGAGGCGCCGGGCCCAGGGCTCCGACATGCACCTGCCGCTGCTCCAGGGGAGATCGGGGGCCTGCCAATTTACCCCACCCCATGAGCTCATGGCTGCGTTTGCCAGGCGCTGGCTCAGGGAGCAGGTACTGACAGTGGGGCCTGGGCACAGAGCCCAGGGACAAGAAGACAGGAAGGCTGTCAAGAGCCAACAACAGAGCCAACAACAGAGCCATCCCATGGGGCTCAGACACAAGCTCCCCCTGGCCTCCATGCGTGGCCTTTAGCTAGTGACTCAGTGTCTCTGCTCCTCCTCCCAAGCCCTTTCATGCCCCTCAAGAGGCTCCCTCTGCTGCCCCTTCTCCCCAGAAGACAACAGGTGAGGGCAGGAGAGGCTCTCACATCCCAGGGGTCAGTCTCTCCTTTGCATCTCTTTCTGCTGACCTTGAACAGGACGCTCTTGTTGTAAAGCACAGAGAGTTTGCTGGGCAGGAGACAGACAGCCAGTTGCTGTCATTCCTGGGGCTGCTGCAGGCACACCCCTAAATGCCAGTTATAAAGTGACCACAAGCCCTCTGTTCCAGTGTTGGAGCATGCCCAAAGGTTGACCCTCAACCTCTCCTTCACCAGCCAACTCCTGGATGTCCCTTTCCAAGTAATCCCTCCCCCCACTTCAAAATCCACCACTGGGCTCAAGCGACCCCTCCACTGAGCCCTGACTGCACAGGCTGCAGCTTCTGGAAGCCAGCACGGGAGACCTGGCTGGCAACCCCAGGGGCAAGGGGCCATCTGAATCCTGCTGGAGCTTAGGGGCTCCCGTTGCCTCCTGATTTACAGGCAAAGCCTCAGCTGGGCCCAGAGTTCTGTCCTCAGGGTGCTCTCTCTGCTCCCACCCCACTCTCTCATCTCAGGCCTTCCCCTCAGTGCAGCCAGACACACGTGCCTCCCTCTTCCCACCAGGGAGCCCCCATGCAGTCCCTACCCGTTCCAACCTCCCAGGCCTGCTTCGGGGCCGCCCTCCTATGGGAGCCACCTGGGTTCTGCCCATCTCTCCCTCCCCACCCACCGCCCCAGTACTAGTGCCTAAGGTGAGCCTACTGCTCCCACCTTGGACCACAGCATGGGATGTGCCAGTCACCCCCACCCTCCAGGGAAGTCCTCCAAAACCAGACAGTATGTCTTCCTCACATCCAGGGCCCACCGCACACACTCTCCTCCCCTCCTGATCCCGGCCTCCACAGCCCTCTCCGTAAGGGAGGGGGAACACTAAAGTCCCCTCCAGCTGGGGAACTCTGAATCTGAGGTTTCTCTCCCCTGCCTCGGGCCCAGGCTCAGGCTGCAGCCCCAGGTGCAGGGCAGTGTGGCGGCAGGCTGGCAGGGGGCACCAGCCTCCCGACTGGCACCTTGACCCCCTGAGGAGGGAGGCCACTTCTCAGACTCTCTGTCAGCCCCATGCAGAGGAAGCCACACTCTCCATTTCTCCCCCCAACATCCCACCGAGAAGACACTTGAATGGGCCACAGGCCAAAACTGGGCCAAAACCCTGGAGAGGAAGACCTGGCTCAAGACCGTACCGCATTTCCAAATGGGCTGGGCACGCGTGTTGCCGGACAATCCCCACCCAGGAGGCAGGGCAAATTCCCAGGGTGCCAGGTCACTGAGCCGGGTCTCTTGGGTAGGGCACCCAGGGACTGGCTTGTTCTGGAATGACGCCGCTGGGATGCTAAATGCCAGCTACTCCCCTCACCTGCCCCAACCTCAAGGAAAGCCTTGTCCCTCCCCAAGCCGTGCCACACTCCCCTGCTCTCAGAAGCCTTCCCAGCCAACCCCACCCAATTCTCACCACTGCTCACTTCGCGTCCCCTCGGCACTTAGATCCCACGGTACCCTGTGCTCATTTGCCCTGGTTTACGTGTTACTTTGCAAATGTTCTCACAAAGCTACAGCTCCCATGGCTGTCACTAGTTGTGAGAGCAGTCAGTGTTAATAAAGCCCATTTTGCGAGAGGATTAGTCCCTGCCCTTAAGGAGTGCCAAGGAAGACTCTGAAATCTAATTTTTTCTTCCTGATAATCAAGCAGTCCCACTGATGAAACAGCCAACAATGAGCAGCTTCTCCCCATGTTCAAGGTCTTACCTGGATTGTCAGGGAGGCCCCAGATAAGGTTGTATTTGGGCAGGAATCTCTGGGGAGAGGGAAGCTTCTCCCATTGGAGTACTGCAAACCCTTCCACGACCAACTTCGCTCTTCCTGGCCACTGGAACCAGCCTGCACGCTAATGCTGGGTCCCCACCGACACACACGGGTCTCTCCCTCCGAGGCCACAGCAGATGTAGAGGGAGGCTGACTTGGGGTTGGATCTCAGCTCTGGCACTTACTAGTTGTGCAGACTTAACCGCTCTGGACCTCAGTTTTGCTATCCATAGAATGAGCACAATAACAGGAACATTTTGAGAGGGTGGCAAAGATTGGGTGATATCTATAAATCGATCTGTGCGGCGTCTGGCACGGAGCACCCCTCAGCAGGTGGTAGCCGCTGCTATTCCCTCCCCTGCAGCCCACCACTGGCTCTCGGGGAGGCCCAGGCCGAGGGTGTGGCTGGTGTGTTGGGGGAGGGGGAAAGAGACGATCCCTGGGGTTCAGCGCCCCCCACTGGTCTGTTGCTGTGGTAAGCATTTCCTGATGCCCCACCCATGGGCTGGCTGGCTAGGTGTCCAGGGCTATGGGGAAGGAGCAGGATTCAGAGGCAGCTTGGCTCAGCCCTGAAACTCATCCGGGCCTAGGTCCAGAGGAGAGGCCTCCCTGTACCCTCACATGTCCAGCGCCACCCTCCACCCTGCAGGCCACTCCTGGATGGCAAAGCACCTTGGATGCCATGCGTGGACCTTACCCAGGCAAATGGCGAGAGAAGGGGGACTTCCAAGGGATGTTGGGGCAGAAGGGGATGTGCCCCCAGCTGCATCTGGGTCCTCCTGTTTTGGGGCCCAGCCTCGCCAGTACAGTACACGTGAGCACTCAGTGCAGACTCCACAGTGGAGCAGAAGAGGAACAAAGTAAAGCCAAGGTGTCCCCACACCCCTGCCCCTGCTCTGCCCAGAAACAATGGACCAGGTGTCTCCTCAACCCACAGGGAGAAATGCATTTTACACAGAGACGACAGACATGCGCATTCACAAACACTTTGGAATGCACTGGGATGGTTTTCCATCCTCAGGACGGTCTGAGGAAGCCTTCCATCAGTGACATAGACAAGCCACAGCCCTAGGCCAGCAAGGGCATGAGAGCTCCCTGCAGGACAGGGACACTGGGTCAGCAGTCAGGACAGCTGGTGCTTTCACCCCTTCCTTCTTTCCCTCACTCAGCCCCTCATGGTCGAGCCAGCAGCTGTCCTTCCCATTGCACGGCTGAGGCAAGGAAGGCCCAAAGAGGCTCTAGAAAGGTTTATGTGTGCCTGCTTGTGCCCACAAGGCTCTGAGTGCTTTACACCCGGAGCTCATTTGGTCCCAGGAAGCAGACCCTGGGAAGCAGGTCCTGCTGCACCCCCACTTTGCAGAGGACCTGCCCCTCACTTGCTCAAGGTGACACAGCTAACTCCAGGCAGGCATGGGACTAGGTTTAACCTGGAAAACCTGTAGTGGGTCCCTACAGGACCGGGCAGAGTACTAGGCAGCTCTGCACATCTGGGCAAACTCCAGGTGGGCGAGGTGGCCCGTAAGTGGGGCACGTGGATGGGCCGGTTGGCTCAGGGCTGGAAGACAGTGTGAACAACGGCTGTGGCTTCACAGAAAGGCGGCAGCAACCCCGCCCAGCTCCTCCTTCAGAATCCAGAAGGCTATTTCAACTTAATTTCGATCATAAAAGAAACATGGGTGGGGTGGGTGGAAGAGGCTTCTGCGGTGGCCTCCACACAGGTGGCTTGGCCTGGACTCTGTGACTCCCTGGCTGCTCCAGACCCTCTCGCTCCCCAGGTGTGGCCAGACCAGAGCCTGTTGGGCACAGAGAGGCCCGCTCGGAAGGGACCTCTTCATTCACAGAGGCCAGAGGGCCTGGGGGTTTCGGGAAGCTGGGATCAGGGAGCAGCAGAGCCCTGTCTGCAGGAGCTGAGACCGTCTGGCTGCTGGAGTCCAAGGGCACCTTGGGGGGCAGGGCAGCAGCCACCGGCCCTGCTGAGACAGAGGGCAGGGACAGACTTGGGGCTTCCCGCCCAGGATGCCATCAGCCAGCTGAAATTCCAAGCCCACGCGGCACCCCAGGGCTGCTGGGGAGGGGCGGGATTTACGCCTTCCCCACCCCCACTGACACCCCAGCGGGAAATGTGTTGAGCTCGTCAACATCTCTCTGGCCACGGGGCCAGTGCTCCTGCGGCTCCTAAATGATGGGGCAGGAGCCAGGTCATTAGGCAGGAGAGACTGTCATTAGTGCAGGTGATGCCACTGCTGCACAGACAATGGCAAATAGTCATTAGCGGCTGTGTCACAGGGGTGAGGCAATGCTGGCTGGCTGGCTGGGGGAGGGGCAGCGATGCGCACACACACACACACATGTTCACACACAGAGCGGGAAGTAGACATGCTCGCAAACACACGGGCATAATCCCACACTCACACAGGGGTACGAGTAGGCACACTCATTCATGTTCACCCACTCACACAAGGGCATAAACAGACACACCTGCGTACTTGCACACTCACATATTCACACAGGGCGCAAGTGCGTGTGTTTGCACACTCACATGCTCACGTGTTCACAGGCATTCACATGCAGGGTGTGAGCAGACGCACTCTTACATGTTCACACACTCACAGAACACCAGCAGATGCTGCACGCTTGCACACGCACACAGAGGCACAAGTGGGCACTCACACACGCACACGGGCACAAGAGACACATGCTCACACAGTCACACATGCATCACACACACAGGGTGTGAGTCACACACTCACACAGGCACTCACACCAGGGCCACAAGCAGGCACACTCGCACACTCACACGCTCCCACACAGTGCCAGAGAGGGCCCCAGGGTCTGAGACACACACACCAGAGGGGCAGGGCCCTCGGACCCTCCCCACGACCAGGCACCCGGACACACAGACACTGCCCCTTGCCCTGAGACAGACACGCAGGTCCTCTGGGGCCCCCAAGGAGAGACCCACAGACACCCCTCATCCTGCCCACCCCCTGCCTCAGAGCAACCAGGAAAGAGAAACCAAGTGAGGAGCAAAGAGCGCAGCCCGGCTGAGCGTGCCCAACAGCTGGCACGGGCCCTGCCTTGCGCGACCCCCAGGAAGCAGGCTGCTGTGGCTCCTCAGAACCCGGCCCGCAGCGGGGAGAGGCAGGCAGGGCGGCTGGGGATGGCAGGGGAGGAGAGCGGCTAAAACCCTGGCTGGCCCGGGCTTGAGTCTTCCCTCGCCGGCCGTGGCTGTGCTCCGCGGGGCCCCAGTCCCTGCAGAGAGCGCGGCAGGCGGGCTAGCGGCCACAGGGTGCCTGGCGAGGCCACCGCACAGGTGAGGCCCCCACTGCAGGCTCAGTTCTGGCTCTGCCACTTTCCAGCCGCGTGTCTCAGCTTCCTGTTGCCCCGCATTTTCCAGTTCCTTGGCCCCCTCCATCTTACAGCCAGTTGCGTTTCTCACACCGCTCAGTCTTCTGCCTCTGTCATCCACATTTAAAGGACCCTCCTGACAACACTATCCTCAGATAGTCCAGGAGAGCCTCTCCATCTCCAGAGCCCTAACTTCATCACACCCGCAAAGCCCTTCTGCCACCCAAGGGGCCATAGTCCTGGGTTCTGGGGATTAGGATGTGGACATCTTTGGGGGCTAGTATTCTGCCTACCTAATTGAATGACCTTGGACAAGTCACTTAAGCTCCCAGAGCCTCAGCATCTTCAACTGTGAACTGAAAACAACGCCTACCACATGGGTGCCCCCAGGGACTTAGAGAACCACACGGGTACCCGCAGCGCTGTGCCTCCCCGCGAGCCATCCTCCATCCGCAGCACTGCCCCCTCCCCCTCGGCTTCCTGAGGACGCGTGTGAAGCAGCAGAAAGCCGGTGCGGGAGCTCTGAGGCCAGCGAGGGGGAGTGCTGGGGCTCGGGCAGGGGCCAGCACTTGGGGTAAGGACTGGCTGGGGGTGCGGGTGTCTCTGGGGGCTCCCTGGATCTGGGCCCTGCTGTGAGGGCAGCCACCCTGAGCTGAGGGCACACAGCCCTGCCGTGCCCTGGGACAGAGGGGCAGGGCGGGGTGGGCGCTGCTCCTGTTTATTCCTGCCTGCCTCTGTCTCATCTGCTGCCATCTGTTTGCAGGGCCCTGGGGCCAGAGGGCGGGCGGGGGGCCCCAGACCAGGCTGCTATTACTCTGGTAAGTGCAGACCGCGGGGCGATGACCCAGGAAGATAAACCCCACATAGAGGAATCGCTTGCTAGAAAACAACCATTAACCCCCATCTCACACAGCACTCTCTGCCCACTCAGGAGGCAGCCAGTGGCACCTCAGAGACAGCTGGGCTCGCCAGACCCACTGGCCAGTCCTGCTCCTGAGCCCACCTGCGCCCCCTCCCTCTGCTGCTCACCTCATCACCGTTGGCTGCCCTTCCCCAGCCCACCCCAAGCCAGCTTCCTCCAGAAACTCAGAGCTTAACTCAGGGACTAAGGCCCCAAACAGCATGAGGAAGCCTGGGCTGGGCGCTGAATTATGGGGCAGAAGACCTGGGTGCAAATCCCACTTCTCTGCAGAATGGGAGTGTCACGCCCCGGGCCAGCTTGGCCATGTCGGGGGGATGGCCTCAGTCACATGCATGAGAGCTTGCTGTGAGCATGGCATGATGCGAGTTACTGAACACAGGAAGGGCTTCCTCCTCCTTCCTCCCTGAGACCCAGTGGGCAGGGATGGCCTCAGACTGGCCTCGCACAGACCAGCCGCCTCGCAGACTCCCCACCTCTCCCTGCACCAGGGAATCCCAACAGGCGCTGGGGGAAGGAAACAGAAGGATGGGAGGGAGAAAACACAGCTGCCTGCATACAGTAGGTCCCCGATAGACAGGTGCTGAATGCATGAAAGTCAACAACTGCGCTCCTACTGTGTGGCAGGCACTGTGCTCAGTGCTGGGAATACAAAGACACAGCAGACGAAGCCTCAGTTTTTCAGATGTTCTGAGCCTCCTGCGCAGGCACTGAGGACCCCTGCATGGGTGGGACATCCGTGGGTGGCGGGCGGCCTGCAGGCGGGTGGCTCCCCGCCCTACGCCAGCTGGAGCAGTGCCCAGCACCACCCTGGGCTGCTGCCACTCTAGCAGCCTTGCAGATCGTGCGACAGGGAGCAGAGTATGGTTTCGGTCCATTATCAGGCCAGATAAAGGCAGCTGCTGAAGCTCAAGGGAGAGATTTGGGCTTACAAATGAGAGTCTGCGGCTGCCCCACCACTCCCGGCCTCCCTTTGTCAGCCACCCTGGCCTCCCAGTCCCTCTTTGTTCCTCTCTGAAAGCAGCCCCAGGGAGGAGGACACCTCCTAACTAGCTGTGTGCACTATCAGGAATGGAGGGGTGAGGAGCCTGGAAGCAGCTGGCAGCTGGCTGGAGGCAGGGGGTGGATGGAAGGAGAGGTCTCAGAATGCAGAAAGCACTGGTCTTGGAGGCAGAGGGGATCTGGGATTGCGGGATGAACACGCCAGTCACAGTCCTGCCTTGTTTGTCTTCACGTTTGCCCCACTGCTCAGCACAGGGATGGGTACCCGGTAGAGAGTCCAAAATCCTTTCCTGAATGAATGTCCAAGTAGCGGGGGTGGGGCCCAGGCCAGTTTCTGCAGTGACCAGGATTCCAGCCCCCGTCTAATGGGGTGGTTGGTGGGGAGGGCTGGGGGAGAGACCCTTGCCTAAGACAGCCACGGGAATAGTGCTAAGTAACAGCGCACACGTGCATTAATTCAGCAACTATCTATTGCACACCTACTATGTTCCAGTGGCAATAGAACAATGAACAAAACAAAGTCCCTGCCACGGTAGAGGTTGCTTTTGAGAGCTGTTCTGCTCAAGGACAGGTGAGCGGCTCTTTGGGAGACTTCCCGCAGGGAGGGAGCAGGTACGATGGCCGAGGGCCTATGTGAAGCTCAGAGGCAGACAGGAGGGAGGAGAAACTGAGTCCGTCTGAGAAACGAGGGCTACAGGAACCTCCCTCATGGGTGGGACAGGCAGGCCGGGTGAATGGACTGGAGAGTGGGCACGACAGGACCTCTCTTCCTGGGACCCGGCATTTCCTCCCGGGAGAGGACGCAGATAGAGGATGTGTCGTTTTCCAGGGACCAAGGCAGCCTGTGCTGCCCCTTGGCCCTCCCTGGGAGGCATCGAGCCAGAGGAAGCGGGGCCGTCCTGCAGTTTCCCTTTGTGCAATCCTCCTTCCTGCTCCTCTCCACCCAGAAGCAGGCCTGGCAGCTGTGCCGAAATGCCGCTGGCATGAACTCAGCACCCACACAGCAGGGCACAGGCTAGGTTCCCTGGGGAGGCTGGGCCTGACCTACGCCTGGACCAGGGGAAACCTACCCATCCCCCTGAGCTCCATCCCTGGGTCCTACATGGAAGAAGAGGGACCCGGGGGCCTATGGCTTGTCCCTGAGCTGGCCCAGGTGCACGACTAACTAAACTCTAGGCCTAGTGAGGCCTCCATCAGCTTGAGGAAGCTTCCTTTTGTTTCTTTCTTTTGCAAGGGGGATGATAATCTTGTCACCCACCCAAGGCATTGGCCACAAAAGGAAGGCATCAGAGCTCCCACTGGACACTGAGCAGGAATCCAAAGGCGTAACATGCCAGGCCTCTGGGAGTCAAGTGGTGGTGGTCCCTGCGATCCCCCAGGTGAAAGACTCAGTACATCTCTGCAGGGACTCCAGAGCCGGCCTCCAGAGATGGGGTGTGCCCCACTCCCGACCTTCCTCCACAAGCCACCAGGGGTCTGTTGCTCGACAGCATCCCAAAGCTCACAGTGTTGCACCCTGTGTCACGATACAGTATAACAGATGCCATGGGAGGAAGGGTGCCTCGGATCATTCCGGAAAGAAAGGGTTATCAAGCATCTGGGATGCGCAGGCACTGTGCTGGGCGTTGGGACACTGAGGAACAAAACCACCGCATAGTCCCTGTGCTCCCGGAGCTTTCGCAGGGAGGCAGACACAAACAAGTAAACATCAACAATGAATAATTACAAATTGGGCTAAGTGCTGTGCAGACAGGAAAGTGCAATTAGCCTGTGCTTGCCTCTCTCTGGCCCCAGAGGCCTGCCCTCATTACAGAACAGCCACACCTGCGGACCTCCGGCATGCTGCCCGGCCGAGGACCTTGGATCATGCTGGCAGTCGAGCACCTGCCTAGCAAGGGGTTGACAACAGTTTGCTGAACATCTGTTAAACCAAACTGGAAAAATTAAAAAAAAAAAAAAAAAAACAACAACGATCAACCAGTTCAACCTAATTTTTCAGGCCCTGGAGGCCGAGAGAGGCCAAGTGTCTGGACCCAAACCACACAGCTGGTGAGTGGCGGAGCCCTGGACCAGAACCTGGGTCTCCTAACTCCAGGTCCAGAGCTTCCGCCACCAACCCATGCTGCCCACTGGGCGATCCCGAACCAGTTCACAGCCCCCAGGAATCCGCAGCCTCCTGGCCCATCTCAGATGCCTTCTTTGCAGATCAGCACCATCCCGTAGAATTGTAGGTGCCGATGGAAAGGTCTGTATCAGCACCGTTCAACAGACACGTGACACCACTTAGTGCGCACTGGGAAATGCGGCCAGCGTCGTGGGTGGGGACGTGGCAGAGACACGACGCAGCAAGGAGGAAGGGCAGCAGGGGCAAAGGATCGGGTTTGCGTTCCAAGGACTCTTCCATCCCCATAGCCCCAGTAGCGATCGCAGCCTCCATGGGCCCCCGAGGAAGTCACTGCTCCCCCGAGCTCTGCAGCACCTCCAACACTCCGGTAATACCGGCTCTTCTCATTCCCTGTCCCCGTCCCACACAAACAGTTTCTCACCTGCACAGCTCCTGGTGCCGCCAGCCTGAAACACCCTTCCCTCCCCTGCCTAGACAGCTCTTCCTCTTCCTTCAGGCCTTAGCTCCCTGTCTCCTTCTGACACCTCGTCAGTCAGCCACCTCCGTGTCTCCAGAGCCTGCCTGGCATGCAGAGGAGGCTTGATTTCCCCATCCTCGCTGTTAGCTCCCCTTCTCGGCCCTTGCCCTTCCCAAATCTCCACTTAGCTCCCCAAGCCCCAGCTCTAGAACCCTCAGAAACTCTTATCACACAGCCACAGGTTGCTTAAAAGCCCTCAGCTCCTGGCCTAAGCCATGCTGTTCCCAGGACTTGGCCCCTAGGCAGGGCCTCCTGTGGCCCCAGGACTGGCCTGCTCAAAGGGAAGAGTCAGAGAAAGGAGGCCAGAAGTTTCCAGCTTTGTCAGCCAGAGGGCAGTGACCCAGGGAATGACCACAGGTGCGGATGTGCATTTAGGGGAGAGGATGAGAGATGGCCAGGAACCTGAGCAGGCGCATCTGGGAAGGCTCCTGGCAGAGTGGCCCTCCTTCCCGTCATGCCCTGGAGTTAGGCTAAGATTCTCCCCTGCAGGTTCTAGACCCTTTGCTGACTTCCTTGCCCAGAGAGTCCCTGTCTGTCTCCCCAAGAGCTACACCCTGCCCAGGGCCCGAGCCAGGCTGGGATGTGCCCACTGGAACATTCCTCCAGCAACTATGTGTGGCTATCCTGCTCACTGTCATCCCTCCACAGCCAGGCCTTGGCCAACTGGGGAGCCGTGCAAAGAGGAGGCACTGAAACTGTGACACAGAGATGCCATTCCCATAAGGACATCCAGCCAGGCTGCAGGGGCGTGAACCCAGATGCCTTTCCTCCCCCAGCACAGAGAGACAGAGGAGCCCAGGCCAGGACTCTGAGTGGGCAGGAGACCCAGAGGGACAGGCAGATGGGAAAACAGGAGAGAGGTGGCACAGCATAGACACGGAGAAAAGAGGTGCATGAGAATAAGAGGGAAGCAGGCCGGGCCGCGGTGGCTCACGCCTGTAATCCTAGCACTCTGGGAGGCCGAGGTGGGCGGAGTTTGAGCTCAGGAGTTCGAGACCAGCCTGAGCAAGAGCGAGACTCCGTCTCTACTAAAAAATAGAAATAAATTATCTTGACAACTAAAAATATATAGAAAAAATTAGCCGGGCATGGTGGCACATCCCTGTAGTCCCAGCTACTCGGGAGGCTGAGGCAGGAGAATTGCTTGAGCCCAGGAGGGTGAGGTTGCTGTGAGCTAGGCTGACACCGTGGCACTCTAGCCCAGGCGACAGAGCAAGATTCTGTCTCAAAAAAAAAAAAAAAAAAAGAGGGAGGCAGACCAGAGGCTGGAAGGGAATGGCATGGAGAAAGAGAGGGAAGAAGGGAAGGAAGGAGGAAAGAAAGCAAGAAAACTCCCTTTCACTGGAGGACCCATTCCAGGAGGCTCCAGGCACCCCAAGCCGAGCGTCCTCCCCGTCCCTTACCCCTGGCCTGTCTCTGCCTCCTAGATGATCAGGGTTGTTTCCTGTCACCAGTTACAGGGAACTGGGGACTTGAGGGGGAGGGAGGGGAGACCGGTCCACGTAAGGACCAGCCAGACAGGCCTCCAGAATCCCAGAAGCACACAAGATGCCATTTCCAGCTGGGGTCACCCAAGCTTGTCCCCCACGGAAGCACCAAGCAGGTTTGTTTGTTAGTGTGTCCAGGAGACATATGGAGACTTCCCAGGTACCTAAACATCCCCAGAGAGACTGACAATCTACCCCATTCTCCATCTCCCATCTCCTGCCCCTGCCAGGCTGCCTGCTTCCCTGGCGGAGGGGGTTTGAACCCTTGGGTGGCTCAGTGTCCAGTCTCTGTACGAAGGCCAGCAGAGGGCTGTGTCCGGTCCTCAGTGAGGACAGAGACTCTCACTGGCTGGGGTAGAGAGCCCCTGCTCAGAGACAGCTGGCTGGCCCAGGGGACCCCCGAGGATGCTAATTCAGGGGTGGAGGGAGATATGGGTGGGGCCAGGGCAGGGGAGGGAGCAGGGGAAGAGGCAGGCGGTGGGGAGGAGGATGTAGGGCTGGGTGCTTTGTGGAGTTTTGTTTGTTTTGGGCTTTTTTGCTGCTGTTCCTGTTTGGCAGCCAGAGCAGTGACAATCAAAGACACCTCTGTTGACTGCACCCAAGGAAGACTGCTGGGCCAGAGAGCAAGCAGCAGGCGGGCCCCACATCCCTCCCTCCAGGCCAGAGCCCCAGGCCAGCACAGCCTCCTTTCCTCCAGGGAGGTGAGAACACCCCCAAGGAAACCACCCCTGCTGTGCACGGGCCCCAAAGACAAGCCCTGCAAAGCCAGCCTAGGAGCCAGACTCGGCAATTAACTATGACCTGTCAAAACTCTGAGGCTAGAGGAAGTCAGCAAGAAATAGCAGATGGAAGTCTTGCAGAGGCACTTATGAGAATTAGGCTTCCAGCTTAAAGAGAATTAGATGGAGGAACTGCCCTGAACTACACCCTGGACGGTAAGAAGACAGCTTCCTTTTCTAACCCACTGCCCTTGCTAGGGCCGCAAAACTCAGAGGCTGAGATTGGAGTGAGAGCTCCTAACTCCAATGGTGCAGGTTCAAATCCATCACTGATCAATTGCAGGACCTTAGACCAGGCACTTAACCCTCTGAGCCTCCTTCTTTATAAATTGGGGTGACTAGAATCAAAGCGTCCACCTGCAGCGGGGGTTGTCACGAGGATC
Organism: Eulemur rufifrons; assembly: GCF_041146395.1. Lineage (NCBI taxonomy): Eukaryota > Metazoa > Chordata > Mammalia > Primates > Lemuridae > Eulemur > Eulemur rufifrons. Next base: position 40,776,512 of record NC_090998.1, on the reverse strand, counting down.
GTGGGGCTAATCCGCGCCAAGCATCTGGCACATTCCTGATGTGTTGGCTATTCTGGCCTCAGCAGAGCCCAGATGCCACTGCCGCCCCCACCCTCCCCACAGAGCACAAGGGTGATTGGGTAGGGGGCAGGGCGCGTGTCTGACCACATGCCATCCGGACACCAGGCCGGGGTAAGGATGGCGAGAGGCTAAGTGGCCGTGCGAGCAGGTATGGAATGGGGAGGAACAGTGTGCGTCCAAAGTGGGAACAGACACCCAGCAAGGCCTCGCCAGCCCTCCCCAGCATGGCACCCTCGGGGCCAGGTGCAGGATGGAGCCTCGGCCTCACAACAGTCCTGTGTCCTCCTGAGCCAGAAGTGCCCTATGTGTGGGAAAAAGATCTGGACCAAGAGGAGGTGGCCAGGAGGGGTGATGTGACCCCGCAGGCGGCCCTCCCCCTCAGGGCCTCTCTCTTCCTCTGGGTCCAGGGGGGCTGAGGTCCCTTCTGTCTCTGCCACTGAGACCCTCCCAGGCACGCTCCTCTCTCTGCTCTGGCCCCACCACCCAGGGTGCCGTGCCAGGTCCGGGGAGGACACCAGAGCCAGCCACCAGGGCCAGAGCATCAGGACCATCAGGACCATCAGGCCGGGGAGGAAGGAAGAGGCTGGACCAGGCCAGCTCCAACCCCTGGCGGGGGAGAGTGGGGCCTCAGGAAGCGGAAGGCAGGGGGAGCACCCTGGACGGGGGGCAGGCTCTGTGGGGGCAAAATGGTGCCTTTTCTATTTCCACATCATACTTTACATGAAAGAGGCCCAGGGAGCTAGAGAAGAGAGGGAGGGAGGGTGGAAGAAGGGTCAGCCAGGGAGGCGGGGGCTCCCACGGCCCTGGAGGCAGAGCCAACCTCGTGCCCGGGCCTCCACCAAGTGCCTCGCACATGCTGCCTCCTGGGAGGTGGGTATTTTCATCCCCACTTTACCAACAAGGACAAAGCTCAGGTGACGTGCCCAAGGTCACGCTAAGGGGGAGCAGCCGAGCCTTGAACCCAAGCCTCATGCTTCCAAAGCCAAGGGCTCTTGGACTGACCATCTATTTCCTCCAGCCTCTGAGACAGTGGAGGGCGCGAGGCAGGTGCTCAGGGGGTGACAGCTGGAGCCAAGGAAGGAAGGGGCAGGTAGGAAGAAGGGGCAGATACGCAGGGAGACAAAGGTGCTGTTTTCCAGTGCCTGCTGGCACGGCGCCCAAGACAGCTGCCCCACACTCGGGAGCTCAGGGCCTGTGCTTGCCTCATCCTTTCCAAAGTATGTGAGCCCGGCTACGTCAGCCGTCAGGCATGCAGCGAGGGCTGCCTGCGGTGAGAGGCCTCTCTCTGCTCTCTCTGCTCGCTCCTTCCCTGTTGAATCTGCCCTCCTTTGCTGACTCCCTGCGCCCCCCCAGCCAGCCTTGGCCCCCTCCCTGGAGCCAGGCCTGCTTGGCTGGGGGCCTGTGACCAGCCCCTCAGCAAGGCAGATCCCCTGGGGGAGGGAGAACCCTGCGTGCTTGTGCGGGGGGGAGGGGCCGCAGCACCACATCATCCAACAGGTTGGTCAGGCTGGGAGGCGTCCCGCCCTCCTGCAGCTAATGAGCACTGTACGACAGGTGTCTGCCCCTCAGTCCCCAGCCTGCCCCGGCTGCGACCAGAGCCTGCCACCCATCGCCCATCCAAGGCTCACTCACTCATCCCTGGGCCCTCCTGCTCCCAGGCCGGGGGTCTGAGATGGCCTGCCGCTCCTGTGTCGTTGGCTTCAGCAGCCTCAGTGGCTGTGAGGTGACCCCGGCGGGCAGCCCCCGGCCTGGAGCCTCGGGATGGAGCAGCTGCGGGGCCCCTGGGCCGAGCTTCAGCTCCCGAAGCCTCACAGGCTGCTGGTCAGCTGGCACCATCCCCAAGGTGACCGTGGACCCCAGCCTGCTGGTGCCCCTGGACCTCAAGGTGGACCCGGCCGTCCAGCAGCAAAAGAACCAGGAGAAAGAGGAGATGAAGGTCCTCAATGATAAATTTGCCTCCCTGATTGGCAAGGTGAGAAGTCGGTGGGGGGTCCCCAAAACTAAGGGCTGCCAGGCCTGGGCAGGTGGCCAAGCTCTGTATTTCCCTGGCGCGGATCATCGTGCCCCACCCCTGCCTGCAGCCAATGGGGAGGCCGCATTGCTAACGCTGAGCAGAGGGCTGGGGAGGGAATTGCTGATCTGTCCTGGCACGGGGGCAGAAAAGGACCCCAGGATGGCCTCTGAGGGACATCTGGACAATAACATGCCACATGGCCTGGGCCACCAACCGCCACCCCTCCATCCTACCAGACATGGACTAGGGAGCAGCACCGAGTGTTGCCAAGGGTCCCCGTCATGGCAACAGCTGATGGGGGTGTGGCCCTTGGTCCTGCTCGAGGCAGATGGACAGTAGAGATGACCTCCCAAGGTCCACCCTCCTGTCCATCCCTCAGTGGCCCTGCAGCCCTGCTCAGCTTCCCGGTCAAAAGAACCGGCAGGGCTGAGGGGGTGCGTGGGGCTGCCGGAAGGAGGCTGTGGCGAGAGGATGCAGCTCTGGCACGTCAGGAGATAGGAATGCAGGGATGGATGCTCGAGTCAGGACCAGCCGCCAGCCGGCCTCCCCGCACCCCGCCTGAGTAGGGGCATGAGTCCTCAGCACCCCAACCCCCACACTTCCTCAACTGCCCATGGCCTGCAACTGGTCGGGGGCACTCATGTCATCTCTGCCCCCAGGGCAAGGGAGCTCCCGAGGGAGTCCCGTCTACCCCCCAAACCTGCTCCTCACCTCCTCCAAGAAGCCCTCCTGCCCTGCCCAAGAATAATCATGACAGTAACAGCTGCTACTTGCTTGCTGTGTGCCAGGCACTGCGCTGAGTGCTTTGCAGATTTCTCTCTATTTCCCTCAACAACTATATGAAGACCTTTTATGCCCATTTTATAGATGAGGAAAACTCTACTTTCCTGACCCTCCCAGTAAACCAGAGGCCCAGCCTCCGGCCCTGGCTCTGACCTTGCCTGCATCTTGGTCCCCTGACTGTGTTCCTGTGCACGTTGCTGGCCTCCCCATGTCGTGGGAGCTCACAGGGAGGGGCGGAGGAACAAGACTGAGCACCTGCTTGTGTCTGGCCCTCTGCCCACACGGCACTGTGCAGACGGGGAAACTGAGGGCCAGAGAGGTTGAGTGCCTTGCCCAAGGTCACACAACCAGCAAGTGGTGCAGTCCCGATTTGAACTCAGTCTGCGAGACAAAGCCTGGTCTCTGAGAAGGAAATCATTTGTTTCCCTCCCCCATTCATGTGCCTAGACCAGAGTTTCCTTGTCCCCACCTGGGGTGCCCAGGTCAGGGTCCCTGGAGGGGAAGAGCAACGATCCACAGAGGTGCAGCCTCCCCTCCCCCAGCCCCAGCGGCGCAGAGCCCCTCACCGCTGGGCGCCCCTCAGCGCTGGGCCAGTTTTCCTTCGGAGAACAGCCCGGCCGCCCTGGGGAGGCAGGTCGCTGCAGAGCCACCTCCTCACCAACCTGCTTCGATCCCTTAAAAGGAATGTTTCACTGAGCTGTGTGATTTGGCTCCGATGTGTGGCTTTGCTCCCTCGAATGCCAGTGCTGATGTCACCCTGTGCCTCTGCCGCAGGATGAACAGTGGGTGGGCACAGGGAGGGGGCCCTGGGGCTGGCACCCTATGCCCAGGAGCCAGGGCAATGCCCTTAAAGGCATTTAGCAGAATTGGAGCCTCCCAACCTTCAAGCGCTGGCCTGGAGCCGGGGTGCCCTTCAGGGTGGGATGCAGGGTGCTGTGGGTGCCAGCCCTTTGGGGGCTCTGACTACGGGGCTCTGCCCCAAGGAGTCCCGGCTGGCCCACAGCTCACAGGGGAGATCTGTTGGCCCCTTGTGAAGGCTGCTGGGGCCCAGGTAGAAGCAGGCAGCGGGTGGGTGTGAAATCTGGAGCAGCCATACTGGGTTTAAATCCTGGCTCCACCCCTGACCAGCTGTGTCACCTCAGGCAGGTGATTTAACCTCTCTGTGCGCAGTATACATCGGGTTCCTGGGCTTGTCAGAATCAAATGGAATAATTTCTGAAAAGCAGTTAGAACATCCCCCACACCTAGTAAATATGTTCTAATTATTTGTCAAATAAAAAATAAAATAAATGGGCCTGGCCCAGGGAGCTCCTAGAACCCAGTTGGCCCCTTCTGGGCAGGAGCTGTGAGAAGAGGGGAGGGAGGGGAAGGGCCCTGCTGGGAGGAGGAGTGAAGGGACCTGGTGAGCAGCGAGGGCCGGAGAGAGATGTCTGGGCCGGGTAAGGCCCAGGGGTGAGATGCCAGGACCAGTGGGTGGGGGCTCTGGGCAAAGAGAGGAGAGGGCAGGAGCACATGGCTCCACATCCCCTTCAGAGAGCACCGAGGAGGAGGAGGAGGCGGAGGAAGGGCAGAGAAACTCTCAGGAGTTGGCAGAGAGGCCCTGGAGCAGTGTTGTTTCTTCCACTTGCTGGCTGTGTTTCCTTGGGCAAGCTGCTTACCCTCTCTGTGCCTCAGATTCACAAGATGAGGGGGATGAGGAAGAGCAGCAGGAGAGGCGGAGGGAGGGGGGAGGGCAATGCCTACCTCCGGCAGAGGCTGCTGGCTGGGCCTCTCGCCTTCACGTGCAGACAACAGAGGGGATGCAGGAGGGACAAGAGGCAGGACTGTCCGAGGGTGTCCTCGGGAGGCTGCAGAGAGGAAGCCCAAGGGCAGTGCTGCATTGCCTGGGACAGAGGCGTGGGGAAAACGTCTTCCCCTGGGCCTGTGTGACCGCCCCTGGCAGGCTCTGGAGTCCTCCCCGTGCCTGTACACAGAAAGACACAAACCAGGCCTTCCTGACGAAGAGTCGCTGAGGCTCCTTGGGCAAAGCCAACTGCTGGCTGTAGGCAGGGATCTGATGGCCCCACCTGAGCAATAGGACCCGCGGGCCCCAGGGACACTGCCCTGTAGGCTTGGGACCTGAAGTCCCTGAGGTGGTCACCTTGCTCCCTCGAGGAGCCCCCAGACCCCAGCCAGGAGCTCCAGTTTAGCTTGCTTAGTTTCCCCTACAAAACACACATCTCTCCGCCAGCCTCTGCCCTGCCCCGGCACCACCGAGCCGGGCCACAATTTCCTCGTCTGTAAAACGGGACGGCAGATGGAACAGGCTCTGTGAGTCCCCTCCTAGAGCTGCTACAGCACGATCTAAGGGTGGGGGACAGAGAGGAGGAGGGATGAGGGGTGAGGGCTCTGCAGCCTCCATGGGTTAGAGGCAATTAACCTGGCACCCCTCAGGGTGCAGGGATTATCCGCTCTCCCAGGCCTTTGTTCCGAGAGGGAGGAGCCTTTCTGCAGGGAAGGTCCTGGGTGGGGGATGAGTTCCCATCCCCACCCACCGAGGCAACAAGAGACTCCCCCAAGGGCAGCAGGAGACAGGGGCCTGCCCCTGATCCCCCAAGACCACAAAGGCCCTCTGGCTGGACTGGCTGGCCAAATGCACACCATGTCCCAGCAGGATAGTGTTGAAGCACAGGAGATTGAGATTAGACTAAGGGAAGAATTTCCTGGTGTGGAGGTTTTTCAGTGCCTCATGGGTGGAGGAAGGAACTTCACAAGCTCTCCCATCACTCCACCTCCAGTGTAAACATGGAGATCCTGCTTGTCAAAACGGAGAGAAGGTGGGGTGAGCAGACTCCCCCCCCAATTCTCCCTCTCACATACACAAAGCAGGGCAGAAACCCTCTTGACCTCCATCCCTACTGAACCTGTTTGGCTGTGAGTACAGAACACAGTAGGCTGAAGGCTGGCTTCAAGCAGAACCTACCAGTACAGATGGGAGTTAAGCAGGGAAATGACAGCCCACAAATACTGTCGCCAGACGCTGTCATCCAATATTCCTGCTGGAGTTGTTGACTGTGAATGCCAAAGGGGATATCTCAAGGTCATCAGAGCATCTCAGGAAGAACAGGAAAAGCTGGGGACGGAGGGGGTCAGAGAGAGGAGAGCCCTGCCCGGCACTCAGGTTCAGGAGGGACGGGGAGCCCATGAGGTCCAGAGCAGGCAGCAGCTATCAGATGGGCCTGAGAAGCTTGGCCACCAAGTTGCTGTGTGACCCTGGACAAGTAACTTGGCCCCACCCCCCAGCCCCGGCCTCCATCACCTCCCCTATAAACGAAGGGCGCAGACCAGCTGCTCCAAAAGGCTCCCGGCGGCTCTCGCAGGCTTCGATTCCGGGAGCCTGGGCCAGCAGCAGCAGCTGTGGCGGGAGGAGGCCCAGCGACCTGCCTGTGGTCAAGGGCACATCACTGGGCTGGTTGTCACAGCATCCTCACGCACTGGCCAGGAGCCGAGCCCCAGCCCTGCCTCCCACCTCAGTGGCCGACCCACGTCCCGGGCACCGAGCGCGCAGAAACCCCGAGAGGGCAGCAGACGGCGCCCAGGGTGACCGGAGGGTGCTGAGTCGGGCAAGTGAGAAACAGATAAACTGGGGCCTTGGCGCTGGGGGAAGTGGGAGTCTCTCAAGCAATCAGTCAGCGACTGCTTCCTGCAGGAGGGAAGCAGAGAGGGCCTGGACATAGGAAGGAGAGTGCCCAAGGAGGCTGCAGCCTAGAGGGGACAGGCGGGGTGGGGAAGGGCACAGGCCAAGCTGGGCTGGACTGGGTGGAGGGAGGAAGAGGACCCAGGAGGGCTCGACAGCAGAAGGCGTCTGGGAGGCAGAGCTTGAGAAGAGCAGCAGGACACATTGTCCTTCCGGTCTTCCTGTCATTATCCTCAAGGCAAAATTGGGCCTAACTGGAGGCAGAAGCCAGCCCAGGAAGGGCAGCTGGGCCCAGAGCCTGCATGACTCCAGCAACAAACAGGAGGCATCCGTGGTCGCGGTGAAATGGTTCTAAACTCAAACTGCCTGGATTCCAGGCCTGGCTGGGCCACTTGCTAATTTCGTGACCTTGGGCAAGTTCTTCCACCTCTCTGTGCCTGGTTTCCTCATCTGTAAAATGCAGCTGATAATAATACCTACCCATGGGGTTGTTGCCGGGGTTAAATGAGTTGCAGATATCGAGCATTTGGAAGCAGGCCTGGCACGTGGTAGGGGCCACATGAGCTCTTGCTACGGTTACTGTCCCAAAGCATGTCCCAGGCACTTCCCCCCACAGCCCTCAGAGGTCGGCAGGTGTTATCACCCCCAACTTCTAGATGGGAAAACTGAGGTTTGGGAGGCTACAAGTCCTGGGCTGTCCGGAGGATTAGCACTTAAGCATGGTGCTAAGCAGGCCCTACCCTGCTGAGTTTCCAAGACAAGATGAGACCAGGCTTGTCGCAGCAGGGAGAGGGCAGAGGGGCCTCTGACACCCATGTTCCCTGGGGTCTCCCACCCCAACTCCAGGCAGGCAGGGAGAGCCTGGCACATGTCGGCACTCTCACACCCAGTCCCCTCCCTGCCCTGGCCAGCACTGCCCTGCCCTCCCTCCCCTCCCCTGGAAGCCTTTGCTAACTGGCTCCACCTTAGCGCTGATCCTCCCCTTATCTCACCATCTTCAGTCTGAACAATCAGTAATTAGGATGCGTTCTGAATTAGGTGCTGAGTGAGAGCCCGGGTGGGTGTGCGCAGATGAGCTGCCACTGCCCAGGGAAGCCCTCACGGGCCCTCGCTGGCCAGCCAGGGCCCCCAAGCTCCACACCTGGCCCACTCACCGCCCTCCTGCTCTCCCAGGTGCAAGCCCTGGAGCAGCGCAACCAGCTGCTGGAGACGCGCTGGAGCTTCCTGCAGGGCCAGGACACAGGGACCTTCGATCTCGGGCACCTCTACGAGGAGTACCAGGGCCGGCTGCAGGAGGAACTGCGCAAAGTGACCCAGGAGCGGGGGCAGCTGGAGGCCAACCTGCTGCAGGTGCTTGAGAAGGTCGAGGAGTTTCGAATCAGGTAGGTCTCGCCCTGTGGGGGCGGTGGGCAAGGACAGAGGGTGGGGACCAAGCTGTACCCGGGTGGGAGGCACCTGAGCCAGAGAAAGAGGAAAGAAGTTAGGGAACATTTCTTTGCCCGAGATATAGATTTTGAGGGACTAGTGTGTGTCAGATGGCATTCTAAATAGTGGGGACATGGCGGTGACCCTGCGGCTGCCCCCTCCCACATGGTGACCCTTACAATGAAGTCAGTCTGTGCTGGCTCCCAGCCAAACGCTGTGCTTGCTGGCCCCCGGGCACTGTCACAACCCCTCCCCAGCTCTTGTGCCAGGAGGACGCTTGCTTTTGTCCCCATGTCGCTCTGGCGATGGGGAATCATGTCCTTGGCTAGAATAACAGATGGGCTTCTGCCTTGGATGTGGCTTTGGATTTCAATCCCGATTGGCTTAGAAAGGAGAGGGCCACAGCTGGGGTGCAGGCAGGGGATGGGAAGGGTGGGTTTGATCTGAGTAAAGAAGCAATCCCCTACAGGCAACTCGTGCCAGGCATCCGGGCAGACTGGGAACTAGGGAGATGAGGAAAACATGGCCCCCGCCTGCAAGCTACTTTCACAACCTAGCGGGGCAGACAGACAGACAGACAGACAGGTGGGCAAACAGCTGCTGGGCAGGGCAGCCCAGCGGTTATGGGCCCAGCCTGGGGAACTGGACCAGGATGGGGTTTAATCCTTGCCCCCGCCCTCACTAGCTTTGTGATCTCAGGTAAGTTGCTTAATTATCCGAACTTCAGTTTCTTCCTGTGTGAACTGGGAGTGATGATGGCTGATACCAACCTATGGCTGGTGTAAGGCGGAAGTCATGGGTTCAGCATGGTACCTGGCAGTTAGAAATGGCAGCGTTGCTGTCTCCTAGAAGGCCCAAGATCTCAGCACACGGGGTCCTCGGTGCAGGTTTGCTGAACTGAACTGGCTCTAAGAGGGCAGACTAGGCCCTTGGGCTGCTCAGAGGAGACTCGACCCTTTCTGACCAGGCAGGGAGCAGGGCTTCAGGAACAGGAGGCTGAAGCAGAGCGCAGAGGCTCTGCCCTTGCACTGCTCCTTGGGTCTGGTCTCCTTGCAAGGAGGCCCCAGCCAGGGAGAGGGGAGGACAGGGTGTGGCCAAGCCCCAGGTCTCCCCACCTGCCGTGATCTGCAGCCCCAAACCCTGCCAGTCTGAGGCAAGGCCCACAGTCCCCGGAGCAGCCAGCAGGGCAGAGCTGGAGGATGGGGGTAGCCTGTCCGGGAGTCCAGGAGCGAGGGCTGTGTCTCAGCGCGCCCACCACCTCTCCCCAGCCCTGCCCTCCCAAGTCCTAGGGAAACACATCTGACTGCACAACCCGAGAGGCCCAGCTCCCCAGCGCCTGGCCGTGATGGGGGGAGTCACGCCAGTTCGCCAGAACCTGTGGCCCATTTCACTGACCCTGAGTAGGTCTCTGGCCCTCAAAGGGTCAGAGGACGGCAGAGCTAGTGGGAGCCCTGGATCTTCCTTTTATGGAAGGAAACAGAGGCCCAGGGAGGGCAGGGATCATCCTCAGTCACACAGCCTTGCACGCTACGTCCCTTCCCTGGCCCCAGCCAGGCACCAGGTAAGGCTGCTCCCACGAGCCCAGCCAGATCATGTCCACGGAAGCACTTTGTAGCTGGAAGTTCTGTACAAATGCCACTTGCTGTTTTAATCTGGCTCAGCCCCCTCACTTGGCCTGCTGCCCGGTTTCCATCCGCTGCTGTCTGACTACTGCTTAGGCTCAGGGCCTCTCTCCCCGTCTCTGGGTGGGGAGCCACCTAAGCTGGGGACCGACAGACTGGGCCTGCTGGTGAGGCTGGAAGTCTCCTTGGTCTGCAGGCAGAGCTAGGGAGCTGCAGCCTGTCTGTGCACAGCCTGGGGCCCCCAGGAGCCAGGAGACGCCAGGCCGAGCCCTGACAGGGAGGGGCTGTGCCCTGCCCCTACAGGGCAGATGAGATCAGCCCAGCTCACAGAAATAAACAAGTTGGGGGGGGGGGTGCGGGTGTGACAAGCTAAAAAGGGCCTGAGAACGGGTTTGGGAGCTGGTGACTGGCAGACTGGCAGAGGATTGGGGGTGGAATAGGGGAGAAGGTATCACCTAAGCCTCTGTGGGGACAGAGACTTCCAAGGGCTTTGAGGTAGCAGAAACCTCAAGGATCAGCAGGTCTAACCCTTCCATTAACTAAGGATGGAGCAAAGGCCCAGCAAGGCGAAGCAACTTGCCCGAGGCCACACGACAACTGACTCAGGGATGCCACATACAGTTGTGCAAGCTGTGCACTGCACAAGAGTACGTGGTGGATGGGTGGATGGGGGCTGCAATCCAGTCGTGCATCCAGCCATGCAGGCTGTTACAAGGTCAAACACCCCTGAGGAAGGGGCTTTTTTCTAACTCACACAAAGGCTAGGGATGGACTAGCAGTAGCCTTATGAGGACTGGCCCTTGGCTAGAACCCGGAGTCTGGACTCAGCTCAGTGTTCCCGCTGTGCCCCCGGCCTCCCCCTGGGGGCTCAAACCTTGCTCCCACCCCGCCCACCCAGCATACCTGGAGGTCCAAGGTCGAGGCAGACCCAGCCTAGACAGGACACTATGAGGATGCCGCCTCTGGTCCCCACACTCCTGGTGTCCTCCTCTGGAGGTGTCCCGGAGCAGCTGCCAGGCCACCTGTCTCCCTCGACTCACCCTGCCTGTGTCCCCCTGGGCCCCGGCAGGTCACTATCTGCTGAGTCTGCGAGCGACACCCTGGAAACACAACTTCCCCCTGCCCTCCCCAGGCAAGGGCACATCTGAGGGGCTGGGAGGGTCTGACGCGGCTCAGTGCCCCCAGCCCAAGGCCTGAAGTTCCCCTCCTAAGGCTTTTCAGGAGACAGGGCTAAAAATAAACCAGGGAGCAGCCCCCAAGCAACTAGAAATGACTCAGTGGGCCGAGTGGAAAGCAGAGGCGGGTGACGAGGGCAGCCGATGAGGAGGGCGGAGGGAAGGCTGCGCAGACAGCTACGGCGACTGCTCTTCCCAAGGTCCTGCCCAGGCTGGCAGAACTCTGCTACCCAGAAGCCAAAGGAGAAGGGGGTCCTGGCCATGGGGCTTGTGTGGGGAGGGCCTGTCGGGGAGGGGCTCCCAGGTCCCCGTTCGCAGGACAGAGAATTCCTCCGAGACCCCCACATGCCAGTAGGAAGCCTGTTCAGGTTGGCCACGCCCTGAGGATTTGGGAAGGGTGTGCAGAGAGCCCCCCACGCTCTGCGATGGGGCTTCCGGGGGCTTCTCTCTGAGAATGCTGGAGGCCCAGGCGGAGGGCTGAGCCGCAGGGGTGCGGCTCACTGCTGGAAGTGCTTTACGCGTTGCCCTTTGTAATCCTCGTGACGTCACTATTACGATGCACGAGGCACACACGGTAACTTACCCAAGGTCACACAGCTGGTTAGCAAAGAAGCCGGGTTCGAGCCCAAGTAGTCCAGAGCCCCGTGCTGAGCCAGCGAGCCAGGAGCCACAGGCCCCTCCGAGCCTTTCTCTGAGCCTCTGCTTCCGCGTCTGTGAAATGGGACCAATAGGACTTCTCGCGCTCAGGGTTCTGAGGGTCCCAGGAGAGGGTACAGGTGAAGTGACCAGCACAGGGGGACGGGGTGGCCCACAGCACCTGTCACTCCCCCTCCAGTCAAGGCGCTTCTGGTGCATTTTGTCCTCCCTGGCAGAGCCCAGGCAGCAGAGCAGCCTCCTGGCCCACCCCTCTGCCCAGCCCCCATGAGCTGGACCCTCAGGGCCCCTGACAGACTTGGAAGCTGAGGTGGCAGCCAGGAGAGTGTGTGACTCGGCACACCAGACCCAGAGACCCAGAGACCCTGTGCCCTGCAGGCCCTGGCTGCCCTTGGGTCCACTCGCTGAGCGCAGGTGGGCAGGTGGAGAAGAGGGCTGAGGGCCAGGGCCAGCCAGCTGCTGTGGGCGGGGGTGACGCCACCCCTGCTGGGAGGTCAGGGACCGGGGCAGGCAGGCGGCTGTAATTAGAGCCGCCCAGTGATTCAGGCACCCCTGGAGAAGGGGGAAGAAAACAGAAGCCCGGAATCCCCACATCCGCTGGGGCAGGGAGGGCTCAGGGGAGTCAGGCTGAGGCCGTGGGGCCAAGACAGTCATCTTGCCCGGAACAAGAGGGTCAGGCCAGGGATGCAGGGATCCCATCCGCCCACCCAGCAGTGTCCTTGTTCCAAACAGGTGGACTGAGTAAGGAAGAGGCCAAACTGGGAAGAGAATAGTGGTTGCGCGTTGTTGAGTACTGAGTGTGCACCATGTAACTGTCTGTCATGGTGTCAGAGGTGGACTTTGTCAGCCCCCTACGCATGCGCACACACACACCCCGACACCCCCACACCCCTCACAGGTGAGGAAGCCAAGGAGGAGGAGTGAGGTTACTTGCCCAAAAACACACTGTGGGTCCGTCTGATGGCAAAGTCCACGCTCCTCCGTTCCTCTGTTTGGCGGGAACTCGGTGGGATGGTGTCCTGCCATCCAGCAGAGCAGAGGGGAGGGGAGAAGGTGACGCTAGAGCAGGATGCTCCCGCGGACTTGACCCAAGGCACCGCCGGATTGGACCTGAGATTCTCAGGGCTAGAGGTGGGGAAAAGATGAGGGGACAAAGTGCCAGGGAGAGAGTGCTGCACGGCAGGGGAGGCCTCCTGGAGGGGTGGGTGGGGCAGGGCACAGCCAGAGGAAGCTGCTGGAGAGGACTGGGGGGTCATCAGGAGGGAGTGAGAAAACGGGGCCACCGAAGACAAGGGTCATGAGGCAGAGCGATGTGTCACGGAGGACGTGAGATTGCGTCCACCTGAGCGGTGGGCCACGTTTTCCCAGCTGGAATAGCAGAGGCCCTGAGCCCCACCCCAGGGGAGTTAACGAACCCCAAGTCCCCACACGGCCAGCTGAACAGGGTCTCTCCCTCCCCCTCCCAGGTATGAAGATGAGATCTCCAAGCGCACAGACATGGAGTTCACCTTCGTCCAGCTGAAGAAGGTAGCCTGCCCGGGCGCCTCCTCATGGGCCCTCGGCCCTCGGGGTCTCCTCCTTTCCTTTATGCCCAAGCAAAGCCCTCAGAGGCTGAAGCCCCAGGACCAGTAGACAGAGGGATATGCCTGTCCCCGTCCAGCCCCTTTGCCCAGGCTCTGAGCCAGGTCTCCCCTGAGAGACCTCACCCCACTCCCACCCTGGGACCCCAACATTCCCTCCCATCACTCACCACTGCTCCCAACCCTAGGACCTGGATGCAGAGTGCCTTCGTCGGACCGAACTGGAAACCAAGCTAAAAGGCCTGCAGAGCTTCGTGGAGCTCATGAAAACCATCTATGAGCAGGTGAGCGGGATGGGGCCGGCGTCCTGAGAGCCAAGAGCTGGCTGGTCCACAGGGAAGGACCAGAGAGGCAGGGGCATCCGGGGCCTGGCATCTGCAGCAGTCACTGATGGTTTCCTAAATCCCTTCCCGTGCTGATGTCAATAATCCCACGTGTGCCCTGGCCGCTCATTTCACGGAGCATGGCAGGTTCCCAAGCGGCCACTGTCTCGGGGAGGGCTGTGTCTTCGTGTGTGCTGGAGCGCTGAGGCGTGCAGGGCACCAGGTGCTTCAGAGGCACGGAACCCAGGGACCTCGAGCAAACGTTCTGATTGAGCTGATCTCTCCAAACCCTGCAGCCTAAACCGCAGGCACCCACAGCTCTAGCTGTGGCAGGCGTGCATCTCACCCTTCCCCATCTTTGGCTAAGGCAGGGAAGACCTGTAGTCACATTCTCTGGTTCCCACGCAATACTAGCTTCTGCCAGAAGAAAAATGACCCATTAAATGCAGATGGAGGAGCCCCTGAAACACATCCCCATTCGTCTGCTCTGCTGAGCCTAGGTGGACAACGGCCCAGCAAAGCCTAGCTTGCTGCCAACGTGGTCAGCAGAGGGGCCTGCTGCGGGCTCCTGGGCTCTCTCCTCCACAGATGCCTTTGGTCCAGCTAGGAGCAGGCAGGACCGTTGCTGTGGAGGACAGGGCTTGGCAGCCTGGGTGCTGCCCACCGCTGGTGCAAAGCTACCACAGTGCAGCCAAGGTCAGAGCAGAGATCAAAGTCGCCACCCCAATTTTAAAATTCTGCTAAAACCCTATGGGCTGCCGACCACAGCTTCATGGCTGCATCCTGTGGAAAGGGAGATTGGCCTCGTGGCTGCTCATGGGCCCCACCCCTTTCCAGCAGTCTCAGCCCCCAGGTGGGGCCTCCGTGGGACTGAGACCTGTCTGTGGGCACAGGATGTGGCATAGCAAAGAGAACACCCCAACCCTTGGGAGCAGCAGGAAAGCAGAGCTCTCGGGCAGGCCACACACAGCAGCTGCCCTGAAAAGCTTCCTGTCCCCAGCAAAGCCCTCCACAGCCAGAGCACGCTCCATGGGGCTGGCCCTGCACCATGCCCACCGGCTGGCTCGGGAAGTGGGTGAGCGGCTGCAGCCCAGGCAGACATCAGCAAGGCCAGTGTTTCTGTTCCACCTGCTCTCTGACAACTCAGCGAGCTCAGAGTTCAAGCTCTAAGCCAGGACGCAGGCCCTGCATCTATGGGGGCACAACTGGAAGACGGCTGGGTATGTCTGGGCATTGCCAGAGGCGCACCCACTAGCCTTCTTGGCCCCTGCCCCAGCAGCCAGGCCTGTGGACTCCCTTTGCCCTTTGCAGCCCTTGCGCCCCAATCCTGATTTGGCCTTTTTTTTTTTTTTTTTTTTTGCCATTTCTGTGACTTTGGGCAAATTATTTCTCCTTTCTGTGCCTCAATTGCCTCATCTGTAAAATGGGGAGCATAATAATACCAGCCTGGTAAGGTAGTGACGAGGACTAAACCCATTCATGCATTTAACAAATGTTTATTGCACATCGGGCACTGGTATCACAGCCTGAGCAAGACAAGCAAAGTCCGTCCTCTCAGGGAGGGTAGAACTTAGCCAAGAGGAGGCAGGTGATACGCCAGTGAACAAATATCTGGACAAGGTCGCTTTGCAGGGCGATGAGTGCTGGAGTGCAGAGAACCCGGGTGATGCGCTCATGCTGGAGGGAGGGGAGAGCCTCAGAGCCCGTGTGCAGGGGGCCTCTCAGAGGACGTGAAAGTGGGTGAAGACCCCAGGATGGGAAAGATCCAGCTCAGTGGAGATTTGAGATGGCAGCAGGCAGAGGGGAGAGCTATGCAAAGCCCCTAAGGCGGGAGAGAGCGTGGCGATTGAAGGGAAGGAAAGAAGGCGCAGGGCAGGGCCTTGGGCCCAGAGACAGACTTCGGACCTTGCTCTGAGTGTGCCGGGGAGCCCCTGGTGGCTGCTGGGGAGGGGTGGTGCACAGGGGTTTCTGGGTGTGGGTGTGTGTCTGTCATAGGACTGCTGTGAGAAGGGAGGGACCGCAGTGACAGCAGTAGACGCTAGCACACCATGGCATTTATCGCTGCTTTGAAAGCAGTAGTGAGTTGGTGCTGGGATGTGAGGTTCATGTGTCTCCCCACGCACCACTGCAGGCTGAGAAGGCAACACTCACCCTTGGCCAGAAAGTCCCCACATCATTGTTCTCTGGTTAGCACCACCAAATAGAAATACAATGCAAGCAACATATGTCATTTTAAGTTTGCTGTTGCCATATTTTTAAAAAGAAACAGAAAAATTAATTTTAATAATGTATTTGGCCCAATATATCCAAAATACGATCATTTCAACATCTACCTCACTGGACAGAGCAGGTCCAAGCAAGGGACAGAGCCGACCACGGCTGCCTCAGGTGGAAGAAAAGTGTGTTAGGACTCGAGTAGCCCTGGGAGGGCTGGACACTCCAGTTTCAATTTTGGAGCACACACCACATCAGAAATATAGGCCCACCCCTGTGTCCCAGGAAACAGCCCTCCTTCCCTCCAAAACACATGCACACACGTGCGCACACACACACACAGCCAGCCGAGCAGGGGCCCACGGCCATGATCCACGCAGGCCTTGTCCACACACTGCAGCCTCAGCCTCCTCTCTGCCCCTCCCCTCCAGGGACACAGGCTCGTGAGAGGACCCTGGGCTGGCAGGGTCCCCCTCAGCCTCTTTGTCCAGCTCCCAAGCACATTTGGGGCCTGGCTACCTCCAGCTGGAATGCCACTGCGCCACCCATAAACTCTGGTTCCAGAGCTGGGATCTGCCCACAACCCCCTGCCACCAGGCACACCTCCTGGGAGGCTGATTCCTGCAGAGAGAAGCCAATGCTGTCTGAACAGCTTTGGCAGGGAGGCTGCTCCAGGAATGGGCTGCTCTGCCCCTGGACACTTCATCCCGGCTTCATCACCTTTACTAACTAATGCAACAATAGAGTATCCCCAACCACTGTTTATTGAGCACCTAATACATCCCAGGCACCATGCTAAGTCCTTTCCAGATTCAATCTCAGTTAATCCTCACAACAGCCCTCTGAAGCAGGGATAATGGTTAAGAGAGCATAGACTTCAGATTGGCTTGGATTTGAACACTGGCTCAGTAACTATGTGTGTGCACTGGAGTGGGTTATTTTCTCTCTGCCTCAGTTTCTCCGTCTGTAAAATAGGGAGAATAATAGCACCTAGCTCACTGAGCTGTTGTGATGATTTATTTTGTTAACATATCCTAAAGCACTCAGAACAGTGTCTGGCACATGGTAAGCATTTAATAAACATTAGCTGTTTTCAGTTCCGTAATTAGAGCTATTTTGCAGGTGAGAAAGCCAAGGTCCAGAGATACCTAAAAACTTAACCGGGGTAACCCAACTCATAAGAGGTGATGGTACTCAGGGTCCAGTGCCATCAGCACATTTTGCTACTAGCACTGAGCTACCCCGTGAGAGTCACCATCTACCCTGCCTCGGGGAACACGATGAGAGTGGTCACACACACAGCAGCCTCATGCTCTGGCTCCCAGGGGAAGCCCTAAACTGTACTTCAGCTTAATTCTGACCAACCTGCAGAAGCACACGCTTTCCAGGGCCCATCCGCGGTGGGCCCTCCACAGCACACATGCAAGCGTTGTTATACCCCCTGCAGCCCGGCAGGGGCCAGCACGTCTGAACAGGTCTGCGGATGTTCTGAACAGTCCACTTCCTGCTTCTATTACCAAGCTCCTGCTTACCCTGCCTCCTTCCAGAAAGGGTCTGAGGCTTCCCCCACCCCACCCACCGCCTGGCCCCCTCCTGGCCAGCTGACTCACCCTCCAGCTCTCTGGGCACAGTGCTGGCAGCGGATGCTTTGACTACTGCCCTGGCTCCTCCTTCCCACACTGAGACCACCCTCGTTCAGCATCTCCAGGGGAAGCAGCCCAGGGCCCAAGAGGCACCACCCTGCAGCCCCTCATAAAGATCCCTGTTCCACCTGCCTCCCTTCGCACCCCTGAGCATCCTGCCTGAAGCTGCCAGGCTGTGGGCACAATAGGAGGCCTGTGTGGGGCCAGGAAGATGACAGAGAAAGCTCCAGCTCCTTGCCCCCACCCCACTGAGGGAGCTTTGCAGCGGCAGCAGAGAGCAAGAGCTCTGGGGTCCAGCTCTGCCGCTCACAGCCGTTTCCCTAACGCTCTGTGCCTCAGTTTCCTCCCCTGGGGCTAACAAGAGTGCCGGCCTGGGGGGGTGAAATGTGGGGCCGTGCACAGAGCACTCAGCACAGTCTGGCCGGAGCCAGCCCTCAGGGAAGCGGTGGGTTTACCATTGTCCAGAGTCTGGGGATGGGCAGGAGAAGGGGAAGGTATTGTCACTGTTGCAAGCTGCCTCAGCTAGAGCGGGGGCGGGCAGTGAGTCTCCAGGGCCACCCTGAAGTCACGGCGCCAAGGCCGTGCCAGGCCTCTTGCAGGCTGTCCCGCTTTTAACGCGGCCGGCAGCGGCGAGTGCAGGGTTGTCAGCCTCTGGCCCACCCCGCCCCGCGCCCCCTGTCATTCACTGGCTTCCATTCCAGCATTCATTCAGTGAACCGAGACACTCCCTCGCCAGACGTCAGGGCCCGAGATGCACACGGCTCTGCCAGGCCCCCGGGCAGCTCCCCGTCCAGTGGCGGAGACAGAGCTGCAGAGCTGTGGTGGCGGAACAGTGAGCCGGGGGTCCTGGCTCCCGGCCCCAGGACATGACTTCTGAGGCCTTTGCCCCATCAGGCAGGAGGCAGCCGTCCCCCCCTGGGAGTGAGTCCCTGTGCCCTTCCCACCAGTGCCGACAGTGGGGAAACTGGAGGGTGATGGGGCCTGTGGGGTGGGCCTCTGGGCCCAAGAGTCCCTCCCTGCCCTCCTCCCAGAGAGGGAGGGTCACGGTGGGGGGGCAGGAGGCAGGGAGCTGCCTCCCACGAGTCCAAGCCGGGAGACATGGCAGGGAGGCACTAGTCCTTTGCGTGTCTCTCCAAAGAGACAGAACGGCAGTAGCCCCGCTCTGCTTTCACCCTGGGTCCCGGTATCCTCCCCACCAGCCCTGAGTCCCCCGAGTCTGTACCCGGCCAGGAGCTGAACGACCTGGCAGCCCAGGTGAAGGATGTGTCGGTGACCGTTGGCATGGACAGCCGCTGCCGCGTTGACCTGAGCGGCATCGTGGAGGAGGTGAAGGCCCAGTACGACGCCATCGCGGCCCGCAGCCTGGAGGAGGCCGAGGCGTACTCGCGGAGCCAGGTGTGGGGCTAGCACCAGACTGGAGAAGCGGCCGGGACAGCTGTCTCTGGGCCACAGGCAGGGCTGGACTAGTGATGGCTGAGGTCGCTTGCAGCTCTGTGTCCTGAGAGTCTATGAGGGGAGACCACAGCAGTCGGGTCACGGGCGTGGAGAAGGGGGAAGCCCAGCAACGTGCCAGGCTCTGAGGGGCGGCCGGGACGGAAGCCCCCAGTCTGTGCCCTCCAGAGCTCACGGTGGTGCTGTCACCCAGCAAGGCCAGGCAGATGTGGGCACAGCCCGTGGGACTCATCTTCGCAGCCAGGAGGAGGCCACCCAGAGAGGGGTGTGGCGGGGGCCGGGGAGGGACTTTGGCATGGGGGCAGTGAGAGAAGAAGGAGGGCGAGGGGCAAAGGGTGCTGGGAGGGACACCGTGAGCCGCCCCTCACCGCGACCTCCACGCCCCTCCAGCTGGAGGAGCAGGCCGCCCGCTCGGCCGAGCTTGGGAGCAGCCTGCAGAGCAGCCGCAGCGAGATCACCGACCTCAACGTGCGCATCCAGAAGCTCCGGTCCCAGATCGTCTCCATCAAGAGCCACGTGAGTGTCTGGAGGACGCAGCTGGGGGCAGGGGCAGGGAGACACACACTCTCACGCACACTGAGGACGTCCAAGACCTGACTGAGTGGCCCTGAGCAGGTCACTTAGCACCTCTGTGCCTCAGTTTCCTAACCTGTGAAAGGGACAGTAGCACAGCCTCCTAAGGTAGTTATGAGGATCACACAAGCTTTGCACGTAGGAGTCTGTAAACGGGCCGGGGCCGCCGGGACGTTAGGAGGCCCCACCACCAAGCACACCCAGGGCCCCCTGCCTCCCTCCCGGGCCCCCACCAACTATACAGAGAGAAGGGAGTGCAGGCTGAAGTCCCAGCTTCTAGCAAGAACAAGCCTTCAGAGCAAGTGCCACCCTGTAAGGACAGCTGGGAGAGGCTCCTTTAGTGGCTTGTGGTACTCCCCTCTGACCTTAGGCAAATGTCTCTCTAGGTCTAACTGAACTCCCTCTTGCTGCATTGCAACCCATTAGCACACTCAGTAATGCCATTGCTCAGTCCTCCCTCCCCATGCACCCCAAATAAGGACCCTGGCCACTTGCTCCCTCTCTTCCCCACTCGCTGACCCTTTCCTCTGTCCTGCTGGCTGCAGTGCCTGAAGCTGGAGGAGAGCATCAGGGCAGCGGAGGAGCAGGGAGAGCTGGCATTCCAGGACGCCAAGGCCAAGCTGGCCCAGCTGGAGGCCGCCCTGCAGCAGGCCAAGCAGGACATGGCGCGGCAGCTGCGCGAGTACCAGGAGCTCATGAACACCAAGCTGGCCCTGGACATCGAGATCGCCACCTACAGCAAGCTGGTGGAGGGCGAGGAGAGCCGGTGAGGGGCGGGGCGGCAAGATGGGGCTGGAGGAGAGGGAGGGCAGGAGATGCAGGCCACTTAGAGTCGGCCTTCCCTTTCCCGTGACTCGGTGAGCCTGGAAGGCCTGGATTCAAGCCCTGGCTCAGCCACTTACGAACTGGGACCCTGGCCCAGTTCATTAAAGGCTTAGTTTCCCCATCTGGAAAATGGGCTGATCATAAACATGAGCCACTTGTACTGGGGAAGGTTAATGTCATTATGATGCAAATACCTGCCAAGAATAAACGCTCAGTACTATTAGCCATTTACACAGGGAAAAGGCAACTGAGGCCCAGAAAGGACAGGCTGGCTAGCCAGGGTCACACGACAGGGCAACCGGGGGCTGAGAGTGACAACCAAGAATTGCCCTCCACTTGCAAGCCCCCAGGCTCCCAATCCCACGGGCTCTGTTTACATCCCACCGTATTCCTCCCCCACCTCACACCCCAGGATGGACCTGCCCTCGGCCACCGTGGTCAGCGCCGTGCAGTCCCGGTCCAGAACCGGTAAGTCTTCTTGCCCTGAGAACCCACGGCGGGGAGGGTGAGGGGGTGGAGGGGGATCAGGACCCTAAAGGCATCATTTTAAGTGGCTCCCAAACCTCCAGCCCCTTCCCTCCCCCACCCCTCATGTCCCCTGTAGCTGCCTCCAGGGCAGGCCTCTCCAAGGCCCCCTCCCGGAAGAAGAAGAACAGCAAAGGTCCCGTGATCCAAATCACCGAAATGTCGGAGAAGTACTTCTCGCAGGAGTCAGAGGTCTCAGAGTAAGGCAGCTGGACCCACGGAACCTCAGGGCACTCCCACGGCAGCAGGAGGGACTTAAGCTAGACTTAAGAAAGCAGCCTGGAGCCTCTAGGTTGGGAGGGGAGGCAAAACCTGATACTGAACTGAGAGGAGGAGGAGTGACAACTGTGACCGCGTCTGGCAGGCTGGGGGGTGGGAGAGGAGCACCGCCAGCTGTTCAGAGCCCCTCCGCTCCCCGTCAGTGTCTCACAGCCTCGTCCTTCCAACCTTCTAGCCAGAGGTGGTTCTGACTGGCTAAACTGGAATGCGGGTGGGTTTTGTCTCCACCTCCTCTTTCCTTGGAGGCTCTTCCTCCAACGTGGGCTCTGACCAAGGCCCCTTTGAGTCTTTTGCCCAACGCTTGCCCTAAACTCCTATCTCAAGCCTTGCCTTGCCTCTGCCTTGGAACTGAGGCTGGGGCCCTGGCTCACCCAGCCAGCATGGGCCCCATCCTGCACCTGGAGTTCCCCGGGAGGCTGGGTGCTGAAGACCCCCCGGCTTTCCTGTACCTCCTGGGCCCCCGCAGAGACCTCACAGTATTATGGAGCGTGGAGACTGAGGGGAGGAAGGTCCCTGGGTGTTGGGGACCTGAGCCTGGACCTCTGAGGTCAGCCCAGACACCTGCACACCTCCCTCCTCCCCGGGGTCCCTCCCAGTACACCATGGTTAGAACTGGACAGGCCACCCCAGCCAGCTCCCAGCCCTTCTCCAGAAGCAATTCTTGCCACAGTCCACTCTCTGGGAGTGGAGGCCAGATGCCCTCCGAGACCAGGCAGGAGAATTAGACTACCCCTTCACCTCCATGCCATTCTGCGATCACCCCCCAGCCTGGGATCTGAGCTCTCCGCCCCAAGCCCAGGTGCTTCCCAGCCTGAACACTTGGCTTTGGTGCACTTGACCCTTGAGACCCCTCGCCCCACCCCTGCCGAGAAACCCTGGGCCCACTTCACACAAATCCCACTTCTCAGGGCCTGTGTCCTCCTCTCCATGGAGACAGACAGCCTGGCCCTTCCCGCCTTTGCATGCACTGAGGAGCCCAGGGACCCCCCTGACCTGAAGGGTCATAGCTCCTTCTCTTCTCCCCTCCAGCCCCTTCCTCCCTCCAAGCCCACTCCCCCTGCCTCCAATAGGCCATGAAGAAGGCACAGTCCATGCAGGTCTGGGAGCTTCTGAGCCCTCAAAGTCGGGCTCTGGAGCCCCCCAGTTACAGCCTTAAAAGGGCTCAACCTGGGGTTAGCAGGAGTGCTGTTTCCTCCTCTTGGCTCCCCACTTTGTAGCTTGCAGGGAGATCCTAGCAGCTCCAGCCTTCCATCCCTTAAGCTACCTTCCCTCCTTCCCTCCTTCCCCTCTCCATCCCCGTCTCCTCTTGGAGCCTGCCTGTGATCCATTCATCTCCTTTTCCAGGGCATGGGGGCCCAGGGTTTGGCCACTCTGGGGCCTCAGGCCCTCCAGGCCTGTAGGGGGCGCTGACGGGCCGCTGGCTCGCAGGCCGGGGAAATGCAGACATGAACTCGTCCCTGAAGTCCCCAGTGAGAGTGCTGATTGCTGCTTCTTCTCAGGCTCTTTATTGGTTTCCAAGGGAGCAAATCCTCAGCAGAGATACAAGTTATATACAGTATATATTATTTTTTCATAACTTATGTGGCTTTTAACTTATTGCTTCCCTTCCTGTTTCTGCATAATCAGTGCTGTATGTACTATCTGACAGATGACACGTGTTCCAGCCACCCCACCTGCCCGGCTGGCTGTCTCAGGGCAATGCCTCCTTCTCTCAGCCAAGGGATGAATAAAGTGTGAGATTTGTCCATGGATGAAGCCATGTGTCTGTTTTCATCTCCCTCTCGGGGTTGGTCAGTCACTGGCCAATCGGGTTGACCGTGGGACATTAGGAATTCTCCAGTTATAGGGAAAGGGGTCCTGGGACCTCGTTATACCTTCGTACCAATGCAGCTTGGACATGAAAAGGTCTCCTGCCCCCCATCCCACCAGGAGACTGTACCAACACTGACCTACGTCCCAGCACCACCTGCCGCGGCCACGCACCACGCGGGCCACTCACCACATGGGCCATGCACCTCGTGGGCCATGCACCTCGTGGGCCAGGCACCTAGTGGGCCAGGCACCTCGTGGGCCAGGCACCAGCGTGCACACAGGGGATTCCCCAAATGGTGGCAGGGCTTCTTCTCAAGCACTTCTGCCCCACTTGGAGCTGGCACCACCCAGAATATATTCCAATGGGTACAGGTCTCATCCTGCCAAATCAAACTCCAGATCAACAAATAGGGATGGAGGATCTTTTCCAAGCCCGGCTCCGTGCTGGAACACCGAGATGGCTGTCTGCCCCTCCACCGCAAGAAGCTCCCAGTGGGGCTGGGAGATAAGACAGCGACGGAAGATATCCAACCCGATTTCCCTGCCAAGGGCAGACGGGGTGCCACTGACTGAAGGTCAGAGCAGAGAAGGGCGTGTGGAGGGAACTGGAGTGAGGACGGGCTGCTTGGAGGAAGGGGGGCTGTAAGTGTGCACGGAGGTGCTTACTCGGGAGGCAGACTGAAGGAAGAACGGGTGTCTCGAGCAAAGGAAGTCGGTGGGGGAGAAGGGACTGTGAAGCATTTGTGTCCTGGCCCACCCACTTGCCAGCGATGAGACCTCAGGTAAATGGAGCCTCAGTTTCCTCATCTGTAAAATGGAGCATACTCCTTCCCCACTTCCCTCACAGGGCATTGGGGATCCGATGAGACAGCTGTGTTCGCTCCTGTCAGGAATGCTGCATCTCTTGCTTCCAGCGCTCTGAACTGCAATAGCTCAACAAATGCAAAGGATTATTAGTAATAGTGTTATTGTTGCTACATATGTTAAGGATTAAAGACAACCAACTAGTAGGGTGACTCAAATACAAGCAAATAGACCTTGTGCGGGCTGGCTCACTCAGCACAGCCAGGCCCAGGGCTGAATTCATTCTTCTGGGGACCCTGAGGAACAGACTCTGCTCTCAAAATTTGGGAAAGACTGACAGGTAGACCCCATAACCACCCAAAGGAAGCCTAGAGCCGAAACCTGCTCGCTCATTGTGCCTTTGTTATCTGTTCTATTAATTTCTGAATAGGAACGTGAACTTCTGAAGCTGAATGTGAATTTCATAGTCAGGAATTATATGACACATTCGTTATTTCCTTCTACTTTCTTTGAGTTTATTATTTTTATAGTTTTACAATTTCTTGAGTTAAATGCTTTAATTTTCCATCTTCCTTTTCAAACTAAGATTCTTTGAAGATCACAAATTTCCCTCTAAGTACCATTTGACTGGGCTTCCTGTCATTTTCATTTGTAGCATTTTTATTGTCGTGTAGTTAAAATGATTTTATTCTTTGACATAAAAGTTACTTAGAAATTTATGACCCAGAGGATGTTGGTATTTAAGACAGGAGTCTGCCAACCTCCTCGTTTGCTGGCAAATTAATAAACCTCTCTTGCCTTCTCTCAAAAAAAAAAAAAGAAAGAAAGAAATTTATGAGGCACATATGGATCATTCATTCCACAAACGTTTATTGGACGTATCCTTAGCTGGCCCTGCTCTGGATGCTTAGGGGGACATTAAAGTCATGGAGCCTCAGTTTCCTCCTCTGTAAGATGGAGCACAGCCCTTTCCCTCACAGGGCGTCTGGGGACCTGACGAGACAGCTGTGTTCGCTCCTGCCAGGAAAGCCGCGTCTCTCGCTGGCATTTATCTCTGTATCCTTGGCTCCCTACTCCTCTATTTAAGCGCTGCTTCAGTCGTGCCTTTTATCCCCAGAAGACTCTAAACTCCTCGAGGGCAGGGATCATGCCCCAGGGCATCCCCAGGGCCTTGTGTAGTGCCTGGCACATAGCAGGGGTTCAATAAATACAAAATGAATGAAAGAATGGATGGATGATGTCCCTCCACAGACAAGGTCTCCAGACCTAAGAGTCCCACGAAGGTGAGGGCATATCTTGCTGACCTGTGGGTCCCGAGCGCCAATGCAGCGCCTGGCACGTTGCGGGAGCACAGTGAGCATGTGCAGAATGGATGAATGAATGGGAGAGAGTGATGGTTTCCTACCCAAACAAGGGAACTCCCTGCCTGTTTCAGGCTAGCAGATCCTAAACGGTTCTCTGAAAGGCGCAGAGTCTGATCCCCCTCCTTGGACAGAGCTCCCTCCTCCCTCCTCCCTCCTCCCTCCTCCCTCTCCTGCCCTCCGGAGTGGTTCAGTGAACACCTGGCCCAGAGCGCCAGCCTTCCTCTGGCTACAGCAACAAAAATAAGCCCCTACCCAGTTTTGGCTCTTTCTTTTCTCATTAGCTGAGGCCCAGAGAGGTCAACTCTGGTCACCCAGCGGCTGAAAAGAAGCCTTTTGTCTGCCTGGAACCATTTTTCACTTGCAGACTCTCTGCCATAGGGACAGAAAAATTTACCAAACCCAAGAGCTGGCGAGGTGGAGACTGGAACACAAAGGATAGGTGGGGCTGAGCAGGGACCCAAGAGCTGGTGCCCAGGCCAAATCCCCAGGCTCTGGCTGGAATATCAGAGCTCAGAGGCCGTGTGCCAGGACAGCGAGCTGGTGCCCTGGTGGCTCCCGAGAAACTGTGCTCTAAGGGGACACGGGGCCAGAGCCTGAGGCAGGCCCTGTGCACCAAGGGTTGGCTGCACAACCTCCCCTCTGGCCCCTTTGCCTGACCTGTTCAGGCCTGAGGGAAACAGCTAAGGGGAGGCCTTGTCCCCGCGTGGAGGGAGCTCCAGGGGCTGAGGAGGGCAACAGAGACACAGGACCAGAGCTCGAGACCTCAGCACCGGGCAGGCACAGCAGCTGGGGAAGTTAGTCAAGGAGGGCTTCCTGGAGGAGGGGGGGCGGCTGCTTGTAAGGAGGGAGTGCCAGGGTAGCAAGGATGAAGGAACTGACAGTTCAGACTGAAACCTGACGAACCCATCATCAAGGATGTTTTGAGCACCTACGACGTACTGCACCCCACGGTGGGCACAGTGGGGCGTAAGAAGGGAATAAAGGGTAAAATGGGTCCTTACCCTCAAGGGACTGTAACTTGACGCAGGGCAGCGAGGATATGGCTCACGGCCCCCCCCCCCCCCCCCGGTGCCTCAGTCCCTCTGTTACGGTCAGCCCTGTGCTCTCTGCGGACCTTGGGCAAGGCATGTGCCTCTCTGCAGTGTTCTTCATCTGTAAAATAAAGGCGCCAGGCTGAGTGATCTCCTGATCCCTTCCATGTCAGCGCCATGAAATCCTATTCATCCCTCCCTACTCGCCTCAGTTCCCTGGGCAACACCCACCCCTGCCCGAGGAGGCAGCAGTAACACTAACAGACTCTGGTCTGCAGGGCAAACCCCGGTTCTAGCTGTCTGGTTTTGGGCAACCTCCAAGAGAGAAACAATGTGTGTTTCATAGATTTGTTGTGAAGCTTTAAAGAGATGATGCATGATAAAAAAATTTAGCACAGTGCCTGGCACACAGTAAGTGCTTAATAATAACAGCAGCAGACACATTAACTTCTGAGAGCCTTTCTCCTTATCCTGAGATGAGCTGGAATCTGCCTGGTCCAGGTGGCCTGCCCGGGAGTGGTTAGGCAAGTGTCCCCACAGTCTGCCCAGCCCTACCTATTCCCCAGTCCCCACGAGAGGCCAGAGCTCCGAGACCTGTTTGGGGGCAGCTGAGGATTAGCGAGGGTGAGGAAGTGGCCCAACCTTTCCCCGTCCCTTCTGGAGCTGGCCGCCAGGGGGCGTTCCACCAGGGAAAGGGCCAGTCCTGGCCTGCCCGCCGGCCCGACGGCAACCACTGCCCTCTGCTGGCCGCCAGGAGACCGGCACTTAGGAGCCCGAGTGAGCCGCTTGCCCTCCCCCAGGGAAGAAGGGAGCTGGGCCAGGGCTCCTAAGTGCTAAAGCCAGAACTCAGATCCCCGCACACTTAGACTCAGATTTCAGGCCTAAACTCTCAGAAGCCCCCAGAGCCGAGCTGTCTCCCCTCCCCTGGCCTCCCCTCCCCAGCAGGTGCAGGCTCAGCATCTTCACGGAGGGGATGTCACAGCCCACAGGCCTCAGAGACCCTGGCCACACCTGGACTCCTCATCGGATCCACTGGACCTGGCTCCTTCTCCTGTCTCAGGTCTCAGCTCAAATGTCACCTCCTCACAGAGACCTTCCTTAATGCCACTACCTCCACACAACTTCTCATTTTCTACTTTACTATCACTGTTTTGTGTTCATGGCACTTAGCACAACCTGCTTTACCTTGATTTTTCCTTCTCTAGTGCATCACTTGGGGTCCTGTCTGTCTCTTCAAAGCCCCTCACCCTTTCTGAGAACTAAAACCTACATCCCGGCCTCAGGCTGGTGGTCGGGAGGCCCAGGGGAGTGTCCTTTCTGCCACAGGAGATGGCTCGAGGGAATTGTCCAGGCTGAGGTCACGAGATTATTTTATGGGAAGATGGGATTATGGGATTAATCAGAACCTTTGAAAGCTCTGGACCTGTGCTCAGAGGCAGGACGTTGGTGTTTGAGACAGGAGTCTGCCAACCTCCTCATTTGCCGGCAGGTTAATAAACTCCTCTTTCCTTTCCCTCAAACCACTTGTCCTTGTTCTTCTGATGCAGCCTCGGGGACAAGTGCTGAGCTTCGGGTAACAGACATGTGTAGCCAGGCAGTGGTGATAAAAGGTGCTATGGAGAGAAATAAAACAGAACGGTGCACAGGGAATGTTGGGAGTGGGGAGATTCACGGGGAGGTCAGGACGGCCTCAGTGAGAAGGGGACATGTCAGCACGCCCAGGAGATGAAGGCAAGAGCCATGTGGCTGCCTAGGGAAGAGCATCCAAGGCAGAGGGGACAGCAAGGGCAAAGGCCCTGGGGCAGGACCTAGTGCATCTGAGGACCTGAGGGGAGCAGTGGGGAGCCCAGTCCATGCCAGGCCTCATGGGCTATTGTGGTATTTCAGCTCTGACTGAATGAGATTGAGGGAAATTAGAAATATTTTACCCCAAAATATGGCATTCTGACCTTCTGGACTGACTGAAGAAGCCTCAAGTTCTCTCTGACCTTCTCCCACTACCACCAGGAACTCTCCCCAAATCACTGAGGTTTCTTTATCTGCCTGAGATCTGGACCCACCTAGGAGAACAATTGTTCTTTTCTTCCCCTCCCTGGAACACCAGGACCACACCTGAACAGACTCTTTAAGAATATATGTCTCATCTCTTCACCAGTTAATCTTTGTTCCCCATCCATTCATCCTCCATAGTAACCCTTTGTTGCCCGTCTACAGAATTCCTTTTCCCCCCCTCCCACAACCCATTTTATGGGAAAGGCATATAAGCTTCTATGGCCAGGCACAATGGCTCACACCTGTCATCCTAGCACTTTGGGAGGCCGAGGCGGGAAGACTGCTTAAAATCAGGAGTTCAAGACTAGCCTGAGCAAGAGCAAGACCCCATCTCTACAAAAAATAGAAAAACTAACCGTGTTGTCCCAGCTACTTTGGAGGCTGAGGCAGGAGGATCACTTGAGCCCAGGAGTTTGAGGTTGCTGTGAGCTAGGCTGACGCCACGGCACTCTAGCCAGGCAGGTGACAGAGCGAGACCCTGTCTCAGAAAAAAAAAGAAAGAAAGAAAGAAAAGAAGAAAGAAAGGTAGAAAGAAAGAAAGAGGCATATAAGCTTCTAAACCCCGTTGGGGAGTTAAATTCTCATTTTCTAGGGGTTCCTGTGTATACATGTTTAAAAAATTGATAACTTTTCCCTTGTTAATCTGCTTTGTTGTGAGTTGATCTTCAGTGAAACTTCTAAGGGCGAAGGGAGAGTCTTGTCTTTGCCCCGGGCAAGACGGAGGGTTTGGGGCAGAGGATCTGACTTCCCTGAGACTTCTCTGGAAAGAGGCAGAGGACCAGAGCAGTATAGTAAGATCTGGAATCTTCTTGGCCTGCATTTGCTAAGCAGTAGAAGAGGAGAGACCTTCTCTGCCAGTGTCCGCCTATTATCCCATAATTTCCATTTTGAAGAATCAGATGGGGGAGTAATTTTCATTTGCATTTCTGTGGGCCCTAGGACACCCTCCCCATGAGAATGTTAGCTCCCTGAGCCAGGTGCCACCATGTGTGACGTGGTCATCCCTGTACCCCTCGGCACCTTGCAAAGAGCCTGGCACTTAGTAGGTGCTCATGACGTATTTGTTGAAGAAACGTGCAGACGTACCAATGATGGAGGCTCCAGCAATTTCTCATAACCTCCAGGGTGACATTGTGCGTCAAGGACTGAGCTGAGCACTCGGCAGGCACAGCCTCGTGTCAGGAGAGGTCGAGTGACTGGCCTCAGGCCACCCACAGGCAGGGCTGGAATCTGACCTCGAGCCTGTCTGGCTCCAGAGCCCTTGTCTCCTGGCCCCCTCAAGGTCACCAAGGGCCAGCACAGCCTGCCTCGCTAGAGGGCCACCCAGGCCAGTGCACCCTTACCTCTATCGGCAGCTGGCAGGTGGGGGAGGGGCTGTCCTTGTGTCTGTCCCTCTGACGGTTGTGAGTCTGTGGGGGTGGGGGAGACCTGTCCCTTTGGGAGTCTGTCTCTCAGTGGTGCAGAACCGTGCTCCCCCCACCCTGCCCCCACAGGTGGGTCTGCACTTGGGGTTCAGCCTGCCCTTCCCGCTCCCTCCCCACCTACCTGTGCCGCTGCTCCTCACCATCCGCAGGCTCCGGGCGCCCCCTGCTGACCGCTGCCCCATCTGCACCTCCATGCCCGACAGCGGGATTCCTGCGGCCTGGGCTCTAAGACCTCGCAAAGGGCTGTTCCTGGGACTGGACTTTGGCCTCAGCCCTTCTCCCCAACACCTGTGGATCACAGAGGAAATTTAGCATCCCCATCTTGAGCCTCCCATCCCTCTGTTCCCTCGGGGGATTGCCTGGCACACAGATACATCCTCCCTGCCCCAGGACCCTCCTGCAGGCTCCTTGGAGCATTTGCCTAGTTAGTGGGGGCCGAGCCTTGAGAGAGGAGGGTGAAGGGGGCAGGATGGGGGCTCTCTGGGGCGAGTCCTCTGCCCCTGCTTGGGCTGAGGAACACCCAGGCCTGCCCCAGCTCCGGCCTTAATCACTCATCTCATCTGCTGCCCTCTCGTTCCACGCCCATCCCTACCAATCCCACCTCTCCGCAAACGCCCTTCCTTCAAATAATCCTCAGAAGTCCCTGTGCCATCAACAAGGCCATGACACATTCTGCTGTGGCACTGCCATGCTGACCCAGGAGCCTGAGAAGGGGACAGAGGCCAGCTGAACTGGAGAGGGCAGCCTTTAGAGATGACCACGGGCACACGGGCACACGGCTACCTGCAGACATGCTCACACGTGCGCACAGCCTAGGCACATGCCCACTCATGAACATGGTACACTCTGCACGAGTGCATGTTCTTGTACGTATACACATGTGCACATACAGGTATACATCACACATGTGCACTGTGTCACCTAAGTGCACATGAGCATCTGTGTGCACACCTCCATGCCTGGGCATGGACATCCGCACCTCCATGCAGGTGCCCTTAACAGACACAGGCAGACACAAGCCCACCATCAAAGCACACATATACACACATGCACACACACATGAGCCTTGATTGGAGCTCACATGCACATATGTCTACAGGTGTCAGGGGTAAAACCAGACTCTGCAGTCGGGCAAACCTCAGCTTGAACCCTGGCTTGGCTTTGCCACGCACTCGCACTGTGACCTTGGGCATGTGCAACTTTCAGAGCCTCAGTTTCTCCACCTGTGAAAATGGGCAGCAAGGGCGCCTGCCTGCAGGGCTGAGAGGATGAAAGGAGGTAAGGCGTGGAGCAAGCCTGGTGCCCAGCAAGCACGCAGCAGGCGATAGCTGGAGGAACCCTGGCCTCAGCCTGCGTGTAACTGCGACTAAAGTAACGAGAAGGGTTCCTATGCGGGGTTTGAGGCCATGATTCCCCTGAGCCCAGAGGCCCCCAGCCCAGGCACACACACACACACACACACACACACGCACGCACACGGGCTGCTCCGTGTGTTTCTGCTGTTTACGGAGGCTGCTTAGCTACAGCTGAGATCAGGAGCACGTGGGCCCGGTTGGGCGCCCCACCCCCATCCCCAGCCTGTTGGGACAGGGCCTGGCAGGGATCCTACATTCCTCCTCCTCTTGGCCACAGACTTTTGAGGTACAACAAAATGGAGGCCTTAGGGACTCACTCACCCTCCAGGCACCATAGGCATTGCCCTGCTGCAGGGCAAAGTTGGGGGTGCTTTAGGTGACTGTCCCTGAGACTAGGGGAGCCTGGGGGTCCTCCTGGGGGCTCTCCAGCCTGGCTGACAGCCCCCTCCCCAACTCCACCCCCACGGGCCTGTGGCTGCTGAGACTGCCAGGCGGGGTGGGAGGAAAAAGGGAGCCAGCCAGTGCCCTCCTCTCCCTAGGACCCCACGTCCTCTGCCAAACCCTGCCCTGGAGGCCCTCCCCATGACCACCCCTGGCCTGGGTCTGGAGCGAGAGGAGTTCCCTGTGCCATGCCCAGGGCAGAGAATGACTTGGGCTGACAAGTTAACTCTGAAGACCTCCCAGAGTCAGGGACAGGCACATGGTCCCAAGTGGTTTCAAGGTCACCCCTCAAAATCATAGCTTTCAGTCTCCAAGCACCCCACCTACGAGGTCCCAAAGGCTAACCTGGGACCCCTTCCCTTGCCTGTCCGTACCCCCAGGCAGGCAGAAAGCCTGGTGGGAATTGTGGCCATACTTAGCAGACAGGGAGCCCCTTTCTTTTGTCCTCTGAAAACTAAACTGGCCAAAAGTAGCAGTTGCAGCCCAGTTAGGCCTAACCCCTTCCATTTCCCCCCAAAATAGTTCAGGACTACCTCACCCCTCAGGTACTGTGTGTGGCACAGGCATCCTCTGGGGGTGACATACCAGAACCATGAATGTAACCTATCCTCTCATTTTACAGATGGAGAAACTGAGGCCGAGAGAGAGGAAGGGCCTTGCTCCAAGTCTCACAGCCTGTTGGTCAGCAGGGTGAGGCTTTAAACAAGGAGCTGGGCCTTCTGACCCCCACCCCCATCCCCCACCCCCAGCCAAACTTTTTGGAAACAGCCAGGACTCCGGATGCATCGCCCTGTGGCCTAGGACAGCCTGGCTGGTGGGGAAGAAAGGGAAAGGGGAGACAGCAGAATCTGCTCGGAGGAGGAGCAGGCTGCAGGGACACCTCTTCCGAGGGCTGAGCCTTAGGGCTGATGGCATTTACGCTGCCCAGACAGGGTCCCCTCTGAAACTTCCAGAGCTCCACACCATGGTCCAAAGAGTGTCACTGGTGTCCTGGGCTCGGGAAGGAGACCCTGAAGATCCTCTGAGACCCACACCCTCTCCACCTCTATGGCTGCACAGTTTCAGACCAATCCAAAAAACAAGGAGATAAAGAAATGGAAAAAGAGCTTTGGACTGGGAGTCAGGGCCCTGGTTCTGGTCTTGCTTCAGCCACTAACTTGCTGGAGGAACTTGAGCCTCAGTATAACCTGCCAGTAAAATGCAAATGAGATTTGCACTTCCCCTGTCCCCAGCACCACCAGATGCTGCCAGAGCCTGCCCTTCTGTGGCCTAAGTCACCCTTGGTGGCCAAAGTCTCTCCCTCCAAACACTAGGAATGTGCCCCCCACTCCTCTGTCCTGGCGCTGCAGGCAGGGGCAGGCTGAGCAGGAGCTGAGGGGAGAGACCTTCTCCAGCCCACCAGGCTGCGCCCACCCCCAGCTTCCCCTCAGAGATGCCAGACAGGAGAGGCCAGTCGGGCAGTGCCAGCACATGCCACTGTTTGTGTTTTACTTCTCAGTCTCCCAACTTCCGCCCACCCCCAGCCTGAGGGCCACAGCCCACCATAGGATGGGGAGGCCCCCAAGAGGCCCCTTCCCCAGGAGCCTTGCCCTGGGGGAGCTGCCAGTCTGAGTGGGGAGCCAGGCAGAGACATCTCAAGCCTTTCATCTGGGTTAACACTCAGGACAGTGCTGAGAGGTAGGATATCACCCTCTCTTTTTGTTTTGTTTTACTGGTTTTTCTTTGGAGTTTTTTGTTTTGTTTTGTTTTTTCCTTTGGAAAAAGGAGTCTCACTGTTGCCCATGCTGGACTCGAACTCCTGCCTCCTGCCTCAGCCTACTGAGTAGCTGGAACTACAGGTATCACCCTCTTTTAACAAAACAGTAAACTGAGGCCCAGCCAGGAGTCCGGCACAGGGCAGGACGCATAGGAAGACACTGAAGCCCAGACTAGGGCTCCCCAGCCGCCCACCTACAAGGCAGGTGTGTCTCATGCCGCTCTGGGTTCCTGCTGGCAGGGGGTCCCCCACCGGAAACCCAGGCACTTGGGGCCTGTGTCCCTGGCAGCGGTCCTCTGCCACCTGCGCCCACCCCCACGGCGCCCGGCGGGGGGCGGACAGGGTGGGGCGCCAGGTTCCCAGGCGGGGCCGGAAGCCTGTGTTCCCGCCGCACCTGGTGTCCGCCCGGCGTGCCCAGGCAGGGAGGCCGCTTGGGGCCGCCCGGACGGGACAGGATGGGACAGGACGCAGGTGGCGCCGCCACATCTGAGCCCCGCCACATTCCAGGACGCCCCGCCCGGGGCAGGGGAAGGGGAGTCTCCCAAAGCCGGTCGGGCACCGCCCCCTGCCGGCCGCCGCGGGCTGCTGCGGGTCGGGAGAAGGCCTCCAACCCTGGGGAGGCTCCCGCGTCCCACCACCCCGTCAGTCACTCATCAAACACCTCCTGCCTGTGCCTGGGGTGCAGCGGAGGGTCCTGGAGCAGGACAAAGCCAGAGCCTTGCAGAGGCCTTGCCCTGTACCCTGTTCGCCCTGCCGAGACTCTGGGCCACCCCACCCCCAAGACCACACCAGCGACGCCCTCTGCACAGCCGGCAGCCAGGCCGGAGAAGTGGCCTCCAGTTTCCCGACTTCCCTTGCCCAGGAGGTGGGCAGAGCAGGAGCCTCCTTCTCTCCCCTCCGAACCCACCTGCCACACTGCCCTTGACACCCACTCCCCCTACCCACAACTCAGCCGGGCTCCCCCTCCCTGCCAATCTATCCAGTCCTTGCCTTACCTACTCTAAGACCCGGCAAAATAGCAACAGCAAGAGAGTTGCTGTGGGCAAACACTGTTCTTCCTGCCATATAAACATCTAATCAAGCGGCCCCAACACCCCCTGGTGGGCCCCTGCCCCAACACACGTACACATTTATGCAGGCACTCACACCCCTTGGTGCCCGTCAGTAGCTCCATGTTCCTGCCCTTCTGTGGATTTCCTGTCCTGGCCTCCCAACTGCCGGCCGCTGCGCTTCAGATTGCTGGGCGCCGTCGGTTGTTCCCTCCGCCAGAGCCTCCCCTTCCCCACTGTCGAGCCTAGTACCTAGGCAGTTCCTAGGGCAGCAGATGCTGGGGAAAGAACGTGGACTCCTGTCCTGGCCACCACCCATGGCTGTGCGACCCAGGGCGGCACATGTCCCTCTTTGGGCCCTAGGTTTCTGAGTTGGTTAGACAGGACCCTTTCTAAGACCCGTGTCAGACCTGACCATCTGGGATTCAGGGTGGGCCTGGGCTTGTTCACTTTACAATGTACTCTCTCCACCCAGGGTCACAGTGCTTTGTATACAGTGTGTGCTAACCAAACGCACGATCACAGACTGATCCTGCTTCAGTCCTCTCTGAGCCCAGGCCTTGGGAGAAACCACATTGTCTGCCTCCCCTGCCCTGGCCCTCCTAACTTCTAGAATCTCCTAATGAATTCTAGTCTAAGCCCAAAGAAGCCACATCAGTGACCTGGAGGGGGGTGGTGATCTGTGAATAGACCCTGGGGTTCCTCTTCCCTCCAACCCCCTCCAGGGCCAGCACCAGCCTACAGGCCAGGAGAAAAAGATGATCCAAGTTCACGTGTGTTTGAATGGCCCGATTTAGAGCACTGTGAACCAAAGGTCCCAGTGGGCTGGACCTACAGGGTCTACGCTGGTTTCGCATTGGAAAGTCAGGAAGAGCCAGCTGACCATGGTTCTCAACATGTACTTGAAGGGCTGCTGGCCTGGGGTGAGGGTGGAGACCCATCTGTGTGCCTCCCCAGAATGGGGGCAGTTCAGTACCAGCAAGGCCTTGCTCGTGGTTAGAGCCCCTCACAAAGGTTAGTGCCCCGATGACATAGTGAGTTCCCCATTGTGGGGACAACTGAAGCCCTTAACAAATACTTACTGAGCACCAACTAGTGTCAGACACTGTCCAAGGCACTGGGGACACAGGCTGGCAGGGGACACAGAGAGGATGCCAGGCACCAACTAAGATGCAGAATTAAGGCTAGAACGTGGGGCAGCAAGCAGCGCTTCCTGAAGAGGAGAGCATGCGAAGGTGTGCAAGCCAGGGCAGGCCAGCAGGCCGGGGCGGGAGAGTGGGGAATAGCATCCCCGGTGGGAGTTCAGAGTGGAGCCTGTTTTCCCCAAACCCCACAGATAGCGACAAAGAAGAGAGGATGGGGGTGTTTATAATCCTGACCTCCACCTTACTGTGGCCTCAGCATTGGGCAGTCTGCTCCCTCCAGAGGACAGGGGTAAGGGGAAGAAGAGAGGAGGCTCAAAACACAGCAGGAGAGACTAGAGCCAGACAACAGGCAGGACATCCTGCTAGAAATGTCTGAATTCTAAACTGGCAAGAGAGTGGGAGATTCTCAGAGCCCCAGGGCTTTCAGGAGGGGGTGCAACTACAGGTGCTTCAAAGGGTGGACCTTTCTGCACTAAGGCAGGGGGCTGGGGACAAGCCTCTAAGGGCCACTCCACACAGAGAGGGCTGGGAGTGGGAGAGGGCAGCTCTGCATGCCAGCCATTCACACGTGTCTGGCCTTGTTTGCTTCACACAGCAGAAGTTGCTTTGTCAGCCTTCCTGGAAAACCTCTGTGCAATCACAGTGCTAAGAGTGGGCAGGTCAGGAGACTCCACGGGACAGGGACAGAGGGAGGGAGAGGCCAGGGCAGGGCCTCTCCATGGGTGGGGGGTTGGTACCTGCCTCCCACCCTGTCCTCCCATGGCTAGGCTGGGCAGAGAGGGAACAGGGAGAACATACAGCCTCTGCCCAGGAAAGGGGGCAGGACTGGCAGGAGTCCTGGGCTCCAGTCCCAATCTGGGCTCTACGGTGGGGGCCGGACTAAATACTATCCAAGGACCAGCCAGCTCAGCACCTCTAGGACCAGCAGGGAGACATGCACCCTTCCCTCACTGTGCTGACCAGGGGTCCAGGGCAGAGTGCACGGGCTGCCTCCAGGCCCCTCTGCCCTCCCATGCCGTGGCATCTCTCTGTTACACTCACTTGCCAAAGCGTCGTGGTAGACGGGCTATTGCAAGGATCAAATTAGATAATGGTTGAAAGCGCTTTGGAAATGTGGAGTCAGTGCTTTTTGTCTCCACGGCCAATTCCCAGGTGGTGCACAGGCACCTGCAGGCGGACTGGTACGGGAAGATGCAAAGCACGTTGCACTGAAGGCTGGGGAGAGCGCAGCCCAGGGTGGGCTGGGGCTTTGAGGAAGGTCAGCTTCTCAAGGGAGGTTCTAGCTGACTAGTGGAAACTGAGGCAATCAAGGCAGAGAAACAGGTCTAAGGAGGCAGCAGCTGCTTCCTCAGGCCCTGTCTCTACGAGCCCCCATTGCTGGCAAGGAGCAGGGCAGGCCGCCCTGCCTGGACGAGTGACCTGTCCTGGAGCCCAGCTCCCCTTGGAACAGAGAAGGGGGGCCCCAGCAGGGAGGCAGGTTCCTGGGCTTGGAGGCAGAGGGCCAAGGCTATGCCCCGATGTGTCTGGTGTGACCTGGGCTGTTTGTAAACAAAGGGACAGGCCATGGGGCTGAGGATCCTCAGGTGAATCCGTGGCTTCTAGCCCACCCCCCTCACTGTACAGAAGAGGACACTGAGGCTTGGAAAGAAGGGGTCACCTAGCCACAGTCACACAGCCACCAAGCGGACTCTCTTGAGTCCCAGCACCCCTACCCCTCCCAGGTGGGGAGGGCAGGGCTCCCCCATGCCAGGTGCCCCATGAGGTGAGGGGCTATGGGGTTGCTGGGCTCAGGACTGGGATGCCACAGAAGCCATGTTCTGTCTGGGCGGGTGGCAGGCGGGAGGCAGGGAGGAGGGCCTGTCCTCTCCCCACCTGGCAGAAGGCATTTGTTACCTAATAAGGTGCTTTCTCCTCTCCCTCAAACAGCTTCTGACAAAGAACCAGGCGGGGGAGGGTTTGGGGGAGGGGTGTGGCCAGCTCCGTGGGGCCGCACCCTACGCTCACCCAGCTGCACGGGGCAGCCCTTTCTGGGGGCAGCAGGGTCTCTGGTCTGTCAGAGAAAATCAGCCACCCCACTGGTGGCCTCCGAGCACCCAAGCCTGGCCTGGGAGGCAGGACCCCTGGGTTCCCATCTTCGCCCTTGCGGGAGGGGCTGTCCACAGGCAGTGAGACCCCATGTCCCCTTAACCCGCACTGCGTCCCCCTCACACTTGATTTAAGCCAGCTGGCTCTCCTGCCCCCACACACACTCACACACAGACACCCACACACTCCCTGTGCTGTCCCGGGGGGCAGTGAGGCTCCCCAAGGAGAGAACTGTCCCCCAGGGCCTCGGGGCCTCCTGCCCCTGCCCAGAGAAAGCAGCTCAGCCACCTCCAGGGGCTCCAGCAGGGCCACCTCCAGGGGCTCCAGCAGAGCCACGTCCGTCGCTGTCCTCAGAGGCAGTGGAAGGGCCTAGGACTCAGGTCACTTGTGGCCAGGAGGGGCAGTGGGGGCTGCTCGGCTGTCCCTACGTCATTCCCCAAGGGAACATCAGGCCCAGACCCTGGGGGGCCCCTGCCTGACTCTGAGCGAGGGGTGGAGCGAGGGGGTCCTAGAGATGGCTGGACTGAAGTGGAAGAAGGGCCAGGGCCAGGCCACCATCACTAATGTCCCCCCCCCCCCCGCCACAGGCCACATTGAGCACCTGATGAGGAGTGTAGCCGCCCCAGTTTCCCCTGTAAAGGGGGAACAGTAGTACCTCCCCTCAGAGGGGTTCAAGGACCCAGTGGGTGGATGACTTGGTTAGATGGCACATAGTGGCCTGCAAATGCCCTTTGTCGGGCAGCTGGGGAGGGGTCTGT
The DNA here is from genome assembly GCF_041146395.1 of Eulemur rufifrons. Taxonomy (NCBI): domain Eukaryota; kingdom Metazoa; phylum Chordata; class Mammalia; order Primates; family Lemuridae; genus Eulemur; species Eulemur rufifrons. The sequence goes on along the minus strand of NC_090998.1, from coordinate 40,738,613 downwards.
GTGCCCCTCAGGGTCTCTGGCTGTGCCTGCAGGTGCCAAACCCCACTCCAGCCCCTCCAGGCCCTAGCCAGATGGTCCTGCTCCGCAGGGAGTGACCAGGACGGAGGACGGAGGCCGCAGCTGCGTGTGCTCCGGGGGCACAGTGCCCTTAGTCACCAAGGAACACCTTGGAAACAGCTCACAGCACCACCGTTGGGAAGGCACCCACGACAACACCCACTCCAGGGAGGCCCCTCTGCCCCAGGCCACCATGTCCTGGGCCCAGTGTCGCTCTGTGTGAGTGTGGCTGTGTGTGTGTCTGCTGTGCCGCCCAGAGGCTCGGCCACACCCTGTGACTCAGGGCTGCAGCATGCACCCTGCCCAGCCAGTGGGAGAACAAAGCCACCAGCTCAGGGCCTTGGCATCCAGCCTGAGTCACACACAAAAACACCAGCTCTGTGCCCCCACCCCTCCCATCCCACCCCAGGGGCTCATGCAAGCCCCCAACCCCTTCCTTCAATGGTAGAACCAGGCAGCCCTCACACCGACCGGGCACACCCCGATGCAGCCAGCTGAAAGCCAGAGCTGGGCCCCGGGCAGCCTGGCGGTCCCGGCACTGGGCGCCTGCACTCCAGCTCAGCCGCAGCACCAGCCCCTGGGAGGGGAGCAGCCGGCCTGAGCCCCAAGGGGCCGGCTTCCTCGGGGGCTAGACTTGGGCAGGAGGCGGGTGACAGGAGGCAGAAGGGAAGGGTCCTCAGTGAGGGCCATGTGCCTGCATCAGTTGGGTGGGGACACACTGTGGACACAGTCCTACCCTGGGTCCCTGCGTCTGGCCCTCGAACGTGTAGGAATCATGACAAATTGAGACAGCCAGGCCTTCGGGTGACCACTCTGGTTAAGGCCAGTGAGGAGCAGGCCCGGCGTCCCCACCTAGACCTGGGAGTGAGGTCTGTCCAGACAGGAGTGGGGCACACTCTGTTAAGCCCCCACCACGAGCAACAGCTCAAAGAAGGAGCCAAGGTTTCCAGACAGGGTCTAGAATGAGAAGAGGCTGAGGCAGGAGGGCAGGCAGGAGCCCCAAACCCCAGGCCCATTCCAGTGTGAAATGGGGCCCCTGCAGCAGAGACCCAGGCCCCAGAGAGCCCGGGGCTCAGTCGCAGGATGCCACCTCCTCGGGCCTGGCCTGAACTCAGAGGGAGAGGGGTCCTGCCCCCACCAGGGTCTCCATCCAAGGCCATAGCTGCGAGAAACCCAGCAAAAAGGGGGAGGAAAGGCCCACAGGGCCACCACAGGGCAGAACAACCAGATCCTCGGACACTCTCAGCAGGCTCCACCGTGCCTTACCCTGCCCCAACCTGTGCCTAGTGCTAACCGTGCCTGCCCCTCACCCTCACCCCAAACCCATCCCTCCATCTGACAAACCTAACCCCAAATCTGAACCGTACCCCAAGCTCTACCCTAAATCAACTTCACTCCAAATCAGGGTGCTTCACTATGCCCAAGCCCTGGCCCATCCTAAAACCCAGCCCCATCCCCAACCCCAGCTCTGGCCCTCACCCCCCTCAGACCATACTTGGGCCCAAAATCCCAATGTCAGCCCTAGTGCTGCCCAAGCCCACGGCATTCCTCCAAACCCTGCCTTCCTAAGCCCTCCCCAATCCTGAACCCCACTCCACATCCCGGCAGAACCCCACACCCTGCCTCTACCCTCAGTGCCAACCCCACCCTAAACTCCCCAAGCTCCCCGAAAACCCCACTTCTACCCAGACTGCCCACACTGTGCCCACCCTGTGTCCAGGGAACCTCTGCTGCACTGGGCTACTCCCGGGAGCCTGGGGCCAGGCAGGGACCCTGAGTAGTAGGTTGGACTCCCGCATGCCCAGGCTGGGAGCCCATGCAGAGGGGCAGGGCTGGGGACAGATGTCCCCCTCCACCCTCTGCAAGAACAGTAGAACTGCCAGTGCCACCAGCTCCATGCTGGGACTCGCCTGGGGGACATTGAACTCTGGGATCTGTGGCCTGCCCCAGCCCACTGCCCTCCCAGCACAGGCAGGGGAGGCAGCTCAGAGCAGTTCAGGGGCCACCATGCCCTCCCAGCTCAGGGACCCACTGCAGCATGGCCCCAGCCCACCCCTCCGCCCCAGGCCCTGGAGTACCCGCACCTCAGAGGAGGGATGCAGACCCAGGCCCCTGGAACTTGTGCCAATAGCCCGGGGGCTCAGCTCCCCTGTCCCAACACCCCAGCTCCTGCCCCTCCCCTGGAGCACCCGGCCCTGCCCTATTCTAAAGGCCCTCCCTCCACCAGCCTGGGGAAGGGTGGCGGGCTGTAGCTGTCTGGGCTGCATTCCCAGCAAGTCAGGGCCTGCTATTGCTGCCAAACAAGCCGAGCTCAGCACCTCCTCCGCTTCCAAGGAAGCCGCTGCGGCCAGCAGGGGCTGCCCCTCTGCTCTGGCCTGAAGCCCTCGTATTGCAGTTGCTGCCGCAGGAGCCCTCTCAGGCAGCCCCAAGCACCCCAAACTCTCACCAGGCCTTCTCGCACAGCCTTCTCTCACCCCCCAGCCTTCACAGGCAGGCGACCCTGGTGGGTCCCCCCGCTGGCCTGCCTGTCCTGTTTGAAGCCCCAGCCCTCACCGTAGGAGAGCCAGGAGCTGTGGCCCACGCCCCCACCACAGTGGGCAAGGAAGAGCCAGAGGCGTCTCAGCATGTCCCTCGGTGGGGTTGGGACACACACACCTTCGCCCACCTCAGGCCTCAGCCAGGCCGGGGCCCACCCCAGATGTCTGAGGACAGTGGGAGAGGCCAGAGACCCAGGGATGGGTGAGGGTCAGGACCCTGGGCCGGGGTGTCTTCCAGCCCTCTAACCTCCATTCCGTACAATGCAGTGCAAGAGAGAAGGAGGTTTTCCTCCCAGAGATCCTCTCCATCCCTCCAGTTGCCATCCGGTCCTGCCTGGCACCTCCACCTGAAGACCGCTCAGCCCCTGCCCCACCCAGCTGGTCTCCCTGGCCTGGGCCCTGCCCCTGCACTCCAGCCCCATGCTGGGGAAGGGGTGCAGCTCCCCTGGCCGGTGTGGTCCACAGCTCAGCTCCATCACGGCCCCGCTGCCCCGCCCGGCCCAGCCACTGGACCCTGAGGCTCCCCTAGGGGCCCTGCAGTCTCCGCTCAGTGGTTTGCTAGGCCTGGGCCTGGAGTGCGCTCCCTCCACTGTTGAAATCCCCTCTTCCTTTGAGAGTAGCTCCCCTCCTCAGAGCCCAGACCTGCTGGCTCTGGTCTCTGATGGCCCTTCGCCTCCCCTGTCCTGCTGCTTTGTTGTGGGGGCCACCTCTGCCACCCCGAGACCTCCAGCTGCCTGAGGGCACAGACTGTCGGGGCACAACGCTAACTCCCTGGCTCACGGCACTCGGGAGGGGTTGTGATTTCATGGTGTCCTCTGACACTGCCGTCCCTCCTTCCTGCCGCCACGTGGAGGCCAGGGATGGTGTTCCCACCCCTAGTCCAGTCCTCATGACAGTCCTGTGACACAGGTGCCATTGTCCCCCTCGACCAAATCCAAACTTCTCAGAACAAATCCCTTTATTAAAAGGATTTGCTCTGTAAAATTTGGATTAAATCAAAGGGCCACACTCAAGGATCCAGAAGGCCACATGTGGCCCCAAGACCTCAGGTTCCCCACCCCTGGGACCAAGAGGCAGAGAGGGGATTAGACCCCAAAGCCCACCCTCCAAAGGGGGCTGAAGACCTGCCCCAAGTGGGAGAAGCGGGTGTTCCCTGGGGAAGGTCTGGAGGGGTGGGCAGGGCCAGGCCCAGCCTTTCATCTGAGTCCCTATAACCCTACCACAGGGTCCCCAAGGCTGGGGGGCAGCCAGGACCCCAGGGCACCTCCATGAAACACACCAAGACCTGTGCCCCACACATGCACATGCAAGCCACACGCACACCCAGCGCCTGTAGCCCCACACACCGTGGCCCACACCCATGCTCCTCCCAAACCCTCCTTCCCACCATCTCCCCCAGCCTCCTCCACCCACACCCAGACCTGCCAGGCAGGCCAGGCCACCCTGCTGCCTGGAAGCTCTGGAGCCTCCCAGCCCCCACTTGCAGCCGGGGTGCTAGGGTTCCATGGACCTGGAGCGCCCCCAGTTGACAAGTATGGGGCAGACAGGGGGTGGGGACCCAATCCAGGCCCCAGGCCAGGAGTCCTCTGTGCCCCAGGACCCCTGCCCTGCCCACGTTACTGAGCACCCCGGGCCAGAGCAGAGGGGTGAGCCGGAAGAGGGGGAGGAGAGGGCAGGCCTGAGCAAAAACTTGGCAGGGAGGAACATCAGCGAGCCAGAGGCAGACGGAGTGGCTGGAGCGTGGATTTCAGCCTTGGACTTGGCGATGGATTGGGCTAGGGGATGGAGAAGGGAGAATCGAGAATCGAATGCAGCTCCCAGAATTCTGGCACTGGGTGGATGGTGAGACCAAGGGTCTGGGAAGGTGGCCGAAGAACTCCTCTTGGACGTGTTGGGTTTGAGGGGCCTGAGCAGCGTCCCGGCAAAGGCCAACAAGAGGTGGACTCGTTCCTGAAGTTCTGGCGAGTCAAGGGACATGGTGGGGAAGCAGGAGATTCGTTACAGCCCACTGTTCCCCTCTCTGCCTTCTGCCCCGTCCTTGGGCAAGTCTCTTCTCAAAACGGGCTTGTGTGGATAAGCTGCATCTAAGGTCCCTTCCTGCCCTCGTACTTCTTACCCACCCAGCCTCCCTCCACTTGGCTCAGTTCCTGCAGAGCCCTCCTGAGTACACACACCGAGGACGAGGATTATGTCAGCTCCCACATGTTGAGCACTTAGTAAGTGCTAGGCACGGTGCTAAGGAGGTCAGCAGCCTGTGGGTGAAAATGTGGTCACTTTGACGTCAACGCCCAAATCAGAGGGGCTCCTGGGCCCACCTGTGTGTTGCAGGGCCTCATGCTGTCCCTCAGAGAGTCCCCCCAGTTATTTCAGGGCTGCCAGGGGTACTGCCTTGCACACGGGCAGGAGTGAGCCCACCCTGGTCCTGCCCTGGCTTCCCTGTGAAGACCCCCCCACCTCCGTGGCCAGCGTCCTCCATGAGAACTCTGCGCTGGAGAGCTCCTGTCCTCTGCCGTGGCCAGCCGAGTCCTCAGACTGCAACGGCCACATGGTCTGTGGCAGGATGCTGTGAAGGGGGAATGGGACCAACTCTTCCTCTCTAAGTACCGTGCCCCCGGGACCTGAGGCCCACAATATTAGAGGCCTTCAAAAATGAGCCTCTCTCATCCCCTGGGCCCAGTCCCCTTAACCCCTCTCCGCTAAGGGGCCCGCAGCAGCCCTTCGGGCCGGCAGGGCTGACACTGAGTCTGCTGCATCTGCCATCGCCCCAGACACCTGGTGTACAGACCTCCCTCCCCTTCCACCAGCCCAGATGCCAAAGGCACCAAATACCCCGCACACGATGACCACCTTACTACCCTGTACCATGGTGCAGGGGCCTGGTGTGCAGGAGGAAAAGCCAGAGGCCAGGGGAGAAAGAGGCGCAGAGAGAGGGGTAGTGGAGGTGGGGCTAAGAGGCCCTGTATTAGGAGGTGGCTTTCCTCTGCAGGAAGATCCTAGGGGCACATGAGCAAAGTGACAAGATCTGATTAAGGATCCCTCAGGACCCCTCCTGCTGGCACGCTGAGAGGTGCTGCAGGGGCAAGGGCAGAAGCTGGGAGGCCAGCTTACCACCTTCTTGAAGTCCCCTTTGTCTCCTAGTACACCTATTGGACCAGGTGGGGATGGGGAGTAGAGGCATTGGGTTGGGGGAGCCCAAGTGTCACTCAAACCAAGATAGGGACCATCAGAAGAGGAAGGATGAATGATGGGGAGATGAGGGGGCCACAGACAGCAACTTTCACCCCAGAAGCTGAGCACAGGCCCAGCCAGGGTCAAGAGCCCACCTACAGACATCCGCCCACCCACGCTCACACACACTCAAGCTTGCCCGTTCCTAGGTATTGACGGGGAAGGTAGAAGGCTGGCACTGCCCCCACCTTCTCTCCCTCTCTGATCCGAGAGCCTTCCCCTCCTACTCCTATTGGACTGTCCTGCTCTTCCCAGACATTCCTGGCTCTCTCACAACCTCAGGAAGCAGGATGGCTCCAGCAATAATCAGTGTTGCATTTAGAAATGTGACCTCCAGATGGGACCACTCAGTCCCGCCTTGAGCCAGGGTCCCCTCGGCAGCATCCTGCATGGCAGATGTGCTCTGCTTGCACACCTCCAGTGCCCAGGAGCTCACCCCCTCACCAGGAGGCCTGTTCTGTTCTTGGACAGCTCAGATTGCCAATCTGCCCACCCATCCACCTCCCTGTAAGTCTCTGCCTGGTCGTCTCCTCTGAAACTGCATGAAACACAGCCCCTCCCTCCTCCACGTGATGGGGCAGGGTGGGGAGAGAAAGCTTACGAAGAACCTACTCTGCGCCGGGCACCTGGGATGCAGACAGCAGCAGCAAGCTTCGGTCTCTGCCCTCGAGAAATGAGGTAAGTCACTGCAAGGCAAACTGAAAAGGAAAAGAATATCTGATTTTATTGAACTCTTATTATGTGCCAGACACCGTTCTAAGCACTTTATATGGAGTAAATCATTTAATTATCTCTATATTGGGCTGCTATTCTCTTCACTTCTCTTATACAATCTGCCCAAAGTCATGCAGACGCCGACGGTGGACCAGAGGATTTGAACTCAGAGGAGCAGGCAGATGACATTAGCAACTAACTCTGCCTGTTTTAAGTTTGGGCCAGAGTTTCACTTTTCAATTTAAAGCTTTTCTGTTTTCCATCATCTCCAAAATACAAAATGCCTCTTCTCCCCAGGACACCCAAGCAGGTGGGAAGAGGCACAGTCCCGTGGCGCCATCTAGGGACAGATGCGTGCATTGCAGAGGTTTCAGTGCAGCAGCGCAAGACCATCTGGACCCAGAGGGACTGATGGGAAGAAAAAGATCCTGTTAGAATCCCAAACGCCCACCACCTCGCCCCCCACGAGCGTGCCGTTCGGTGCTCTACTGACTACTGCGCACCTGATCTGCTTTATAAAGTTACCAATCAGAATAGTGTCACTAAAACTTTTTTTGTTGGAAGGCCACAGTGCCTTTTTAGTAAGAACACAAGTGACTTTAAGAGCTCTGAAACCTGGTGGTCCAGCAGAAGGCTTCATACAGTCCCTGAGCACTGTTAAGTTGTACCTGTTCCTGGTGTCAGTGACCTTATGGGGACGTGCAAGGGAGGGATGTCACCCACAACGTTGGCAACGTTCTTTTTCTTAAGCTGAGTGGTGGGTACATGGATATTCATTTTATTATTTTTAAACCTTATATATAATGTTTTTATAAATATGACGTATAGTGCTTAAAGTTTATTAATTCTTTAAGTCAAACTTTGCAACATTTCAGACCAACTCTGTGTTACACAGTTGCACAGAGCACCCATGATGAACCACCTGTTGGAGAGAGAGGACCCTCAGGGAAATCTGTTTGTGCTCCCCACACCACCTGCCAGGAATAAAATCAAGCCCCGAGGTCAGGAAGCTGCCTGCGGCTCCATCCTTGAATCCCTGCCCCCTGAGCCAGTGGAGTTCAGTGTGCGAGAACTATAACAGGGGCTTTACTTATGTGAAAAATATTTAGTGAACACTCACTAGGTGCTAACCCCGTGTGAGGTGCCGGTAATCCAAAAGGGAGCTGGTCGTGGCTCCTGCCAACAGAGGATGCCCTCCATGTTGGAAACAAATCCTGTCCATAAACAGCAAAGGAACAAGAGAGAAAGTAGGAGGTGTCATAAGAGAGAGATGGGGGGTGCACGGTGGCTCACACCTGTAATCCTAGCACTCTGGGAGGCAGAGGCGGGAGGATGTGGTGGTGCACACCTGTAGTCCCAGGTACTTGGGAGGCTGAGGCAGAAGGATTGCTTGAGCCCGGGAGTTTTAGGTTGCTGTGAGCTAGGCTGACGCCATGGCACTCTAGCCAGGGCAATGAAGTGAGAATCTGTTTCAACGAAAGAAAGAAAAGAGAGAAAGAGAGAGAGAGAGAGAAGAGGAGAGGAGAGGAGAGGAGAGGAGAGGAGAGGAGAGGGAAAGGGAAAGGGAAAGGGAAAGGGAAAGGGAAAGGGAAAGGGAAAGGGAAAGGGAAAGGGAAAGGGAAAGGGAAAGAAAAAGAGAGATATGGGGGACAAAATGATCATGCCCACCTTGGGAAATCTGGAAAGGCTGCTTGGAGGAGGAGGCATAAAGCTTTAAAGACAGCCAGAATTTGGATTTACTAGAAGGAAGAGACTCATGTCAGAAAGAGGGAACAGCGTCATGAAAAGCCCAAAGGGAGAGGATCCAGGGGTAAGTTGAGGGAACTGTCATGGGGGAGGGATTTGAGAGAAGGAATCCTGAATTATTGGCTGGAGAAGTAGCCAAGTTTCCCATAATGGCAAACCTTGAAGGAGTTTAGACTTTACTCAGCAGGAGTGGGGAGCCATGGGAAGTGTTTGAGCAGAAGAGTGCCCCAATCAGAGTTGCAGCTGTGTACTGGATGGCCGAAGCAGGAAGCCCTAGTGCTGACCAGTGAGCTGACAGTGTGTGCCTATGCTGGGAGGGAGCTAGCAGAGGAAGAAAGGGGTCCCACCACGGACCTATCTCTGCCAGTCAGTCTGTCCAGGGTGAAGAGTGTTTCTTGGCAGACCCTCCCCAGTCAGAGCAGGTGGGAGCCCAAAGCCAAGGATGCCCATCCCTTCCCTGCCTGGCTGCATTCACCCCCATTCCTCAGTCATCTCTCAACACCTTTCTTGGCCCCCGACTTTATGCTTCCTCCAGCCCTCTGAGCACCCTCCAAGAGAGACAGACATTTCAGCATGCATTGAGTGCCTTGCGTGTGCACAGCACGCACTGGGCCCTGAGATAGCCGCAAGAGAAGCAGCAAGAGAAGCTTAGGCCCTGTCCTTAGGAGCTTGCATTGGAACGGGCCAGAGGCAGCTGTATGGGAAAACTACAATCTACAAGGTGATTTTAGGAGCCCACAACGCCCTCTTCTCCCACTCAAAAAAAATTCTCCCCACCCTTAAGAGATGCATTGCTTAGATTCAAAACTTTAGTCCTTGTACTGGGTTGATTCGTGGCCCCAAAAAGATATGTCCATATCCCAGAACCTGTGGATTTGACCTTATTTGGCAAAAGTGTCTTTGCAGATGTAATTAAGTTAAGGATCTTGAGGTGAGATCATCCTGGGTTATCCAAGTAGGCCCTAAATCCAGTGACAAGTGTCATTAAGAGACAGTAGAGAAGAAGACATGGACACATAGAGAGGAGAAGGTGATGTAAGACAGAGACAGAGGCCAGAGTGATGCGGCCACAAGCCAAGGAAAGCCTGCAGCCACTAGCAACTGGAAGAGGCAAAGAAGGATTCTCCTCCAGAGCCTTCAGAGGGGCACAGCCCTGCAGAGCCCTGGATTTGGGACTTCTGGCCTCTAGAACTAAGAGACTCAATTTCTGTTGGCTTTAATTTTGTTCTGTTTTTCAGTTTGTTTGTTTGTTTTGGGGGGGGGTGTTGGTTTTGTTTTGTTTTGCTTTTGAAACAAGGTTTTGCTCTGTTGCCTGGGCTAGAGTGCAGTGACGTTGTCACAGCAACCTGCAACTCCTGACCTCAAGCGATCCTCCCGAGTTGGCCTCCCAGAGTGCTAGGATTACAGGCGTGAGCCACCGTGCCCGGCCCATCCCAATTAACTTTTTTTTTTTTTTTTTTTTTTTTTTTTTAAGACAGTGTGTCACTCTGTTGCCTGGGCTAGAGTGCTGTGGCATCAGCCTGGCTCACAGCAACCTCAAACTCCTGGGCTCAAGCAATCCTCCGGCCTCAGCCTCCCGAGTAGCTGGGACTACAGGCATGGTCACCATGCCCGGATAATTTTTTGATATATATTTTTAGCTGTCCATATAATTTCTTTCTATTTTTGGTAGAGACGGGGTCTCGCTCTTGCTCAGGCTGGTCTCGAACTCCTGAGCTCAAATGATCCGCCCACCTCGGCCTCCCAGAGTGCTAGGATTACAGGCGTGAGCCACCACACCCGGCCCAATTAACTCTTCAATGAACTCCTTCTCAGACCTCAATCCAAGGCCACATCTCACTTCCCAGTTGCCTGTGCTCCCCTCTAAGTCTGTGCCTCTCCACTGTAGCTCTTGTCGCAATATTTCATCGTTTGAGGGATTAGTCAACTAATGTCCATCTCCCTGCCAGACTGTAAGTCCATGAGGGCAGGGACTGTTCCATTGTATCCTCGGTGCCTAGCAAGGTGTTGGGTGCACGAAATGTGCTCAAACAAGATTTGTTAAAGGAATGAACGAATGATCGAGCCAGCCAACAGCTGAATGGATGTTCTGGCCGAGAAGCACAGAGGCCGCAACTGGAAGTACACGGCAAAGCGGAAGCTGGCAGGGAGAAGCCTCAGGCTGCCTGGGCTCCTGAGCTGTCTGGGAGAAGGTGGCCTTCCAGGGTGTGTTTGCAGAGAGGCTGGAGGAGACGCGTTTGTGCAGGGCCACCTGAAACTCACACAGGGGCCAGGGAGGTGACCAGCATGGTGAATCAGAACTGGGCAGGCGTGTGGGGACACACTGAGGGCTGTGGGCCAGCCCAGCACTTGGATCCAGCCCCTCCCTCCCTGTGCCCCCCAGTGAGATACCAGACTGCTGAGTCCCCTTCTCCCAGAGAAAGGTGGGCAACTCCTCCCAGCCTCTCTCTTTTATGTACATATTTATATACATATATATGTATACACACATATATTTAAATTTGTTTATTTTTAACTTTTATTAAGAAGTATAGCAACATACAAAATATATATCTATAAACATATACACAAACACAAAAAGTAAATGTGCTTAATAAATTATAACAATGCAAATACCTGTGTAACCCCCACCCTGGTGAAGAAAAAGAGCAAAGTCACTGCCCCAAAAGTCTCACACCCACCCTCTATTTCTACATAGAAATTCCTCAAAATTGACTATTATTTGACTTCTAATGCTATGGTTTAGCTTTGCTTGATTTTGAACTTTATCTAACAAAAACCATACAATATTTTTTTGTGTGTCTGGTTTCTATTACCCATTCATCTTGTTAAATGTACCTGTAGTTCATAAATTTTCATTGCTGCATAATATTCCATTATCTGCATGCACCACAATTTATTCATGTATTTTACTATTGATGGGCACTTGGGTTGTTTCAGTTTGGGATATTACAAAGAAAGTTATGGACATCTTTGGCCATGTCTCTTGGGGCTCATACACATGCATTTCTGTTGGGTATGTGACATGTGCCTAGGTTATAGGATATGAGAACCTTCATCTTTAATGCTTAATGTCAAAATATTTTCCAGAGTGGCCGTACCAATTTCTGTACCCACCAGCAGTGTGTGAGAAATTCTGTTGCTCCAGATCTTTACCAGAACTAATTATTTTTAGTCTTTTTTAGCTCTAACCATGCTGGTGGAAATGTAGAGCTAGCTATGTCATTGTGGTTTTATTTTGCATTTCCTTGATAACTAGTGAAAGTGAACAACTTTTCATACTTATTGGCCATTTGGATATTATCCTCTCTAAAGTGTCTGTTCAAATCTCTTTCATATTTTCCTATTGGGATCTCTATTATTTTCTTACTGATGTGTAAGAGTTCTCTTTTCTTAACACCTTTCCTGAGGCATAACTGATGTACAAGAAAACTGCACATAATTGACATATACAATTGGATGAGTTTGGACATATGCATACAGCTGTGATATCGTCACCACAATTACGATAAAAAAATCCATCACCTCCAAAAGTTCTCGTGTCCCTTCTTCTCAGCCTCCCTTGATCTACTCCCTAACCTCTCTCCCACGGTCCCACACCTATCTCAAAGGTCTCAACATCTCTGATTTTTAGAGTTCCTGTTTGTGCCTCATGCCCAAATAATAATGGTCCAATAGTTGTACGTGGTGAACAGGGCAACCAGCCTTTTCCAGGCCCCACCCCAAAACCCTCTGGGAGGTCCTGGAGAAACTCTCCCATTCTCAGCCTGGGCTCACATCAAAAGCGCAGGCTACCTCCCTTTGGGACCACCCTCGGTCAGGGTCAGCCCCAGGCCCTCAAAGCCAGAGAGCCAGCACATACCCAACTCCCAGGAATCAAGACCTGCCTCCCAAGGAATCCAGAAGGTCCCCAGGGACACACCTCTGCTCACAGAGAGGGTAACCTTAGTCATGTCTGTGCAAAGCAGCCCGGCACCCACCCTGAATCCCTCCATCCCAGTGAATCCCAGTCTCCGCCTTCAGAGAGACAGAACAGCTGGCAGCTTTACATCAAGACTTAGTACACCCACACTCCACCTTCATGGTTTTGTTGGGTCCACTCCAAGCTAGAGGTCTCCATGATACTCACTCCTCCTTCTCCCCGTCCTTCCTCCACCCATACTGCACAAAATGCATGCTCATATTTATTGAGCTCTAAGTGCAGGCTCTATTCTGACCCTTTGCATGTATTAAAGTAAACACCCAACCCTCCCAGCAGCCCGTGTGGCAGTCACTATTGCTGTCCCAATGCACAGGGAGGTTAAGAGACTCTCCCGGGGCCACACAGCTCCTGAGTGGTAGCAATCAGTGCCCAGGTTCCCCGTCTGTCTGCACCCTGAACCCCTGCAGGGGCTTCTCCCGCAAGCTCGGGGCTGGCTGCTCTGCTTCTCTCACAGTATCGCTCCTTCCGAGACAGCCTTGCCACTCCTCCCTGTCTGCCCAGCCGCTGAGAAACTAGAGACTACACTGATACCCAAGAGCAGCGATGGTACCACCCCTCGTGGCCACCAGTTTTGTCTTCCTCCTAATTAGGGGGCCCTCGTGTTCTATTTTATCTGTAATGATAGCCTGCTTCTTTCCAGAGACAATGTGGGAGGCGACATGCTTCCAAGACGTAAAATGCTAGGCCACAGAAAACAGAGATTGTGAAAGGCTGACCTGAGCGGCAACAGATGCTGTGATTAAGCCTCAAGGCAGCCAGGGCGGAAGAAGACATCTGATCCGTTACTATCTGCAGGAAGCAGACTGTTTGTTCTGTGGGGACAAAGTTTTCCCTTACAATACATTCTAATAAACACTGCTCACTTGGGCCTTGATATAAGGAATGCTGGGTGATGCGATTGATTGGCCATGTCCTTAAGAAAACACTTCTGCAGCAAAAGGAAAGTCTATTTCATGTGACTGTTGACTAATGCTGAGGACACCACACCGACAACACTCAGGGACGCGAAGTCCTCCAGAAGAGACACCAGTGTGGTCCAAGGACAGGCTCTCCCGGGGCAGTGTGGCCCAGTCAGGGCCAGAACTCGCCGTACCCAGCAACTGGCTGGACAGCTCAGCCCTTCAGAGCCGTGCCCTAAACACCCTCCACCCGCTTTTATTTGCCCAGGAACTGGCTGTTCCTTGAGGACAGGGCCAAGTCTTTCCATCTCTGCGACTCAGCCCCTGGTCCCCTCCCCTGCCCTCAACAGCCGAGGTGACTGGAAAGGGAGGGTGGATGGAGGTCAAGGCCTCCCCTTCTCTGAGTGTGGCAGACACTTCTTTTGTCCCCTAGCATCTGCTCTCTCCTGCTGCAGAAGTCATGGAGCCCTCGTCTTTAGCTGGGCATGTGGCCACCCATGGTGTTTCCCCGCAGCTGCAGAGTGTGGCGATCATGCGAGGGAGCCCTGGGCAACAGGAAGTGAGTGGAAGTGATGAGGGTGGCACACCCTCTCCTCACTTTGTCCCCTCTCTCCAGAGGGCTGGGACATGGAGGTGGTGGCGGCTGGCCATCTTGGATCCAACTTGCCGGCAGCCTTCGGAGCAATGAGATGGGAAAAGCCCAAGACACTGACTCCGTGGAGTTGCTGTTCCAGTCCTGGACGGCTCCTGCCAGCACTGCTATGTGAGAGAAAACTAAGGCTCCATCTTGCTTAAGCCACTATTATTTTGAGTCTCCAATGCAATAGGCAAGTGTATAGATGAACCAATATCCCAAGAACTACCAATGACATGCCATTTCCTTCCCTCCCAGAAGCCACCTGGCCAGCACGTGGGCATCGTGTCCAACTGCACAGTCTTCCCCTGAGGCCATTTCACTATCAACAGTTCCCAAAGGGAGGACAGCACCCCTGCAAGGGACTTCACACTATCCCTGTTTTACAGATGGGGAAACTGAGGCTCGGAGATGTGACCAAACCTGCCCAAGGGCTGGGAGGCAGTAACTGGTGGAGCCAATCTCAGATCCAGGTCTGCCTGCCCCACGGGGTTTCCCTGAGGGAAAGGGCACTGTTGTTCACCTACTCATCCAGACACAGACTGCTTGTTCTCCTAGTGGGAGAGACCCGTGCATGTGGGGAAATGCTCTGATACATCTGCCTAGAGTTGAAGCTCTGGCCCCCAAGGTCTGTGTGACACACTGTGACAGCTATCAAAGGGAAGCTCCTCTGCATTATAGAGGGGGGACACGAGGGATGGAGAGGGAAAGAGGCTGGAAGGGAGAGAGGGACGGGGGAGATTGGGAAGACCAGTGAGGACAGTGGCAGGCTGCTGCCCACCCCACTACATCTCAGTAGGGTTGTCCCGAAAATCACAAAACACTGGCAGTCACGGGATTCCTCGTGGAGCTGGGCGAAGACACTGAGCCCTGTCATGGGGAAGACTTGGGCTCAGGAGGCCCCAGCTGTGCCATGTGAGGGCAGCACAGAGGATGTGCGCACAGGAATTGGCAGGTCTCGCAGAGTACACTGGGCTTTGGGACGCTAATGAGGGCTTGGCCCTGCCGCAGCCCTCTGAGTGCTAGACTTGACAACGATGCCCCTGGGCTTTTGCAGGGACAGGGACCCACTGAGCTGCTACTGTGTTTGGAACCCCTTCCAACTTGGTGGCATACAACAGCCACTGTTCCATTATGTTCAGGGTCTTTGGGGGTCTGGGGTTTGGGACAGGGTGTGACAGGGCTGGAGCTCGCAGCCTCAGCTGGGAGCACTTGAACGGCTGGTGGTGACTGGGATGTCTGGGGCTGGCTCATGCCTCCGGCTTCCTGACTCACAGATCTGTGCAGGATGATGGCTCAGACAGGACTGTCAGCAGGAGCATCCGCAGAGTCCTCTCCACGGGCCATGGCTTCTCATGGCTCACCAGGGGGGCTCCAGAGGGCGTGTCCAGAGGGCGACATCTGAGGAACAGCATTCCAAGAGACCCAGGCCAGAGCCGCCTGGCCTTTCATGACCTAAGAAGTCACATGGCCTTGCTTCCACTGTACTCTATTGGTGGCAGCAGTCACAGGTCTGCCCAGCTGCAAGGGGAAAGCACATAGACCCCACTTTCATGGGAGAAGAGTCAAAGAATGTGGGGCCTGTTTCAAACTGCCACACCCCATATCACCATAAATGACACCCCCTTGAGGTCTCTCCTCCACCAGCTTATACGATGTCAGGGTGTTCTAATATCAAAAAAGGACTCCCCTTCCCACCATTCATGCCTGGAATTCCCAGTGAGAGATCACTGATTTTAAGGGGACTTTCATTCTGAAACAGCTCCCCCAGCCCCTTCCCCGCCACCCGCCGGGACTGGCACTGCAGGCCTTGGGTGTCCTCCTCACCTGGGCCATCCTCACCCGATGCCTGGAAAGGCAGGGAGAGAAGGGGTGTCTGGGGTCCTGAAAGTCAACTTGGCCAATGTCACCATTTAGCCAAAGCCTGGTCTTTCCCAGGAGCTTCTGCTGCAGCCCAGGCCTACAGTCCCTGCCCCATCACACTGGCTTCTGCAGAACAGGACTCCACCCAGCCCTATGCCCTGAGGGGTCTTCCCCACCTGCCACCGCCCAATCTAGTGTGGCCCCTGTTAGAGCCAATGTCCCCAGAGATCTGTTTTAGAAGCAGATCCCACATTCTGTTTCGCCCATTCATGCCAGCGTTCACCGTGTGCCTACTGCACCAGCAGTGAGGAAACACCATTCTAGGTTTAAAAAAAAAAGGGACTCAACACAGGAAATCAGGTGCTTATAAAATCACGGGGGCGGGGGCGGTAGGCGGCAGTGGGGGCAGTAGGCGGCTTTCAGTGGGGCTGTCAAGCTCAAGGACACATGGACACACCACCACAGCTACCACTGGATGCCCAAGACGCCGGTGACCAGACATGGGAGCACAGAGTCCAAGCCACAGCCACGTCCCCCCGCCTCGCTGGTCCTCAGAACCAGTAGCGGGAAGACAGCCCCCACCCCCACACCTCCACCTCGCAAATCCTGCCAGGCACATGCGGTAGAAGAACGCAGTCCCCCCAGCTGCAGGGCGTTGGAGAAGCGCGGCGCGGCCTTTGGCTTTCTGGTCTGGACAGCACAGAAGGGCGCAGGGAAGGAGGAGATGGCCGCCCAGGGCCGGCGCACCGCACTCCGCACGGACGAATTCGGCAGGTGTTCGCTAGACCCTCTTCCCCGCACCGGGGGTGGGAGCCAGAGCTCTCTGGCCATTTGCCCCCTCTAGAGCCACCATCCCCCGAAACCTCTTGGCCTTTCAGCGGGCCGATACCTTCTCTGCTGGAAAGGAGAAAGAGATGGGAGAGGTTTCTTTGTCACCATATCCCTTAAATCTCCCCTCGGGCACATTTGCCATCTATGCAAATTTCTTTACTGAAGTGTTTATGAAATTTCAAAGGGAATTACCTCTTCTGAGAGGAAAATGCTGAAGTCCCAACTCACTTGGACTTTCCCTTGAGTTTCACAAAAGAATGTACCTAAATGTCTGGGCCTTTCCAAGGAAGGGACACCCCACACATGGTGTGCCCGCTCCCCCTGCTCTCTTGCCGCAGGGGTCCCAGCAAACCCCAACAACTCCTTCCCCCTCCCTCCCTCAGGAAACGTGCTCCAGCACCCCTCCCTCCACCCTCCTTCCTAGCGTGCCTCCGCTCCGAGTACCGAGTCCCGCCGCCCGAAATAGCATCCCCAGCGGGGCGCAGGGTGGGGAGGAGGCCACTCCCTGCCGCCCACCCTCGGGAGCCCCAGGGCTTGGAGGAGGCGGGTGCAGTCCCGTGGCCACAGTGAACCGGACCCTCCCGTTTGGTTCCTTTTCAGGACGCCCACTAGAGGGCGTGACAGCCCCGCAGGTTCCTCCTCAGGTGGCACGAGCCTCCAGGAACACCAGGGCATCTCCCGGGGACCAGCCATTCAGACTAATGAGATTGAGGAAAGAGCATTTCCACATCTGCAAGGCGCCTGTCCTGCTCCAGAGGGCCCCATTATTCTGTCTGGAATCCTGTATTTCTTCCTGGTCCCCCAGGGCCTGCTGGCATCAGAATGAGAGAAGGCTCTGCCCTGGATTGCCTCGGGAATTCAAAGCTTCCCGGTTAAGAATTTCGTGGTCTCTCCAACTCCCTTACCACACTGTCAGAGCGCCTTGAGCGTCTACATGGGCATGTTTATGCTGAGACAGATGCCTCCACATAAAAGCAAATAAGTGCAGTGTCTGAACGGAGCCTGAGGTGACCCAGGTGAAACGGTGTCAGGAGGTGCTCCAAGCTTCAGGACCAAGGGTGCCCACGCAGGAAGGTAGGGAGGGTCAGCACAGTCAGGGAGCCAGCGTGGCTGGAGCCAGGCTGCATGTGGGGACAGGATGGGAGTGGCAGCTGGAGGGGTGCAGTGGGGTGGGGTGTAAGCCAGCCCAGGGAGACCGGACTTCATCCGCAGGGAAATGACCACCTGAGAGGGCTTTGGGGAAGTAAGCATGATCACGGCAACACGGTCCAACACAATTTTCTACAGTAGGGGAAACGTTCTCTATCTGTGCTGTCCAATATGGAAGCCACTAGCCACATGTGGCTATTAAGGCTAGAAAGACTAAGGAACTGATTTTGAAGTGTCATTTGATTTTAATGCATTCGAATTTAAATAGCCATGGTGGCTAGCGGCTTCTGTATTGGCCAGCGCAGCTCTAGAGCAAAGACAGGAAAAGAAGGCTGGAGGCAGGAACACCAGTTGGAGGCCATGGAAATGGTCCAGGTGAGGGAGGCTGAGGGCCTGACGTCCGTGGGGAGGACGTGGAGAGGAGGACGGAGATGGCCGATTGCCAATAACTAGAACCAGGTAGTCGTGGAGACCCACTGAAAGTGGGGAGGGAAGGAGGGGCTCTAGGAGGACTCCCAGGTGTCTGGCCTGCTTTTTATATCCTCACTAAAATCAGGGACCCAGGACTGGCCAGCTTGGAGGAGGTGACAAGTGCAATTTTGGACACATGGAAACTGAGAGGCCTTGGGACATCCAGTGGAGACATCTGCACGTGGCTCTGA
The DNA here is from genome assembly GCF_041146395.1 of Eulemur rufifrons. Classification (NCBI taxonomy): domain Eukaryota; kingdom Metazoa; phylum Chordata; class Mammalia; order Primates; family Lemuridae; genus Eulemur; species Eulemur rufifrons. The sequence continues at coordinate 40,720,311 of NC_090998.1, read as the reverse complement.
GGAGCAGGAGGGAACCCAAGCCAGCGTCAGAGGTGACTGACCCACGGGCCAGCTTCAGGTCACAGATGGAAGTTTAGATTGGCTCATACCATTTTTTTCTCATGGAGCCTACAATTTAAAATTAGTAGAATTTATGTAAAAACCTGGATTCCCATCGCCTCTTGAAAACTCAGAAGATCTTTAATCTTCAGTTCTCCATACCAACAAAAGAAAAAAACAGAAAAATCAGAAGATCTGACAACAGTGGGCCTGAATTTGCTCATGCGACAGTGGCCTAGATTTGCTTAGCAGCCCCTCCCCAGGCAGACGCGGCTTGTGGGCACGTGTTTGACGGCCCCCTTCATATATTTGGGAGTTGTGGTAGATTCTTTCAAAAGAGACAGTACCTACGCACACACTCGAGGGCCCCTTTACAGTGTGAGTTTGCCACTCATCAAAAGGTGCAGTCAGTGCTCCTGCCTCGAATCTGGGCTGGCCTCGTAACCTGCTTTGACCTATATATTGCATTGGAAGTGACACCGAGTAACTTCTTGGGACCCAGCGCCAAGTGCAGACACTCAAGCTAGACTATAAAATGAGAGACCAAGAGCAGAGAACGGAGCCCCAGCCTGCCCAGCTGCAGCGCCAACGTGGGAGCAAAGGCATCTTGGCTCCTCCAGCCGCAGGGGAGCCCCTGCGGAGCCCTGGCAGCCCATGACTGCAGAATCACAAGTGAATCAATGGCGGTGGTTGTTTCAAGACACCATGTCTGGGGGTGGTTTGTTATGCAGCAATAGAAACTGGAAATGTAGTTAAAAACATGGGCTGGGCAGGACCATCCAGGGAAAAGACGGAGGGTGAGGACAGCATGTGACCCGGCTCAGGTGGAGGCAAGTGAGGCAGAGTCATGCAAGTGCAGGGCCAGACTCTGTCTTTTTCCACCACTGATATGTGTTCATCGTGGGGGGTTTTGCATTAATTTTTATTTTTAAAAATACTGCATTAATATATTCTTTATCTTGATTAATGAGTATTTTCTGTACAAGGCAAGTTCTTTCTTCACTTCACCCAGGTCCCAGCTCTGGAAAGGGGACCACACTCTAAACCCAGAGAACACCTACACTGATTGACAGCAAAGGAGGTGGGGTCAGCAAAGAGCGCTGCAGGGGCCCAGCGGCAGAGCACAGAGCCCGGGAGGGAGGCGCATTCAAAGAGTGGGCAGTGTTCAACGCCACTCCCAAGCACCTTTGGAGGTCAAGCCATAGCACAACCAACATTCCAGGGGGTGGCAAAGGCACGGGTTACCTGGACGTGCTAGGGAGAGATCCCTCTTTGAGTGAACCTTAACTCAACAAGAAAAAAAGCTTTGAAGGAAATTTTCAAGTTAGATTTTTCCAAAAGGGTTACTCTTGTTTGGTAATGGCATGGTTTCATAAAGAAAATCTGTCAATTTACATTATGTAAATCCAGCAATAGAGCCAACATGACAACTTCCAGGCATAACTATAGAGGCCAGACTACAACTCAAAAATTAAAGTTCAGAATGTATAACATGATAAAACATACCGACGTTAAGTTCAATTAATTTAGTAAAACAGGCTGGTTGAGGTGGCTCATGTCTATAATCCTTGCACCCTGGGAGGCCGAGGCGGGTGGATTGTTTGCGCTCAGGAGTTCGAGCCCAGCCTGAGCAAGAGCGAGACTCCATCTCTACTAAAAATAGAAGGAAATTATCTGGACAACTAAAAATATATAGAAAAAATTAGCTGGGCATTGTGGCGCATGCCTGTAATCCCAGCTACTCGGGAGGCTGAGGCAGGAGGATCACTTGAGCCCAGGAGTTTGAGGTTGCTGTGAGCTAGGCTGATGCCATGGCACTCTAGCCCAGGCAACAGAATGAGACTCTGTCTCAAAAAAAAAAAAAAAATTTAGTAAAACATTACCCGTCTCTAAGCCAATGCAGCCAACTTCCCAGCAGAGCCGGCAAGTCAGGCTTTTGGGCTCCTTCGGCTTGGCCCGAGTCCCCACTCCTCAGCCAACAGCCTAGGCCACTGACCCCCGTCTCCGGGTCAATTCATCTCAGACAACAAGCTTGCCGGGCTGCCACAGAGATTAGCCAAACCAAAGCAAACAAAACAGCCCTGCGAGGAACGAGGAACGGGCTTTCTTTGTGATAACCACGCCAAAGGAAAACCAGCCAAGATCTACGTGCTGCCAGAACCACAGAGCACAATGAGCTTTGGGTAAAAGGGTTACGGCAGAAATGAAATCTGGGACTACATTTCCATCCTGTGTAAAATTCTTGAACATATTTGGCCATTGCTCCATGTAGAAGTTTGTTTCACATAAGTTGTAGTTATGAAATGTGTTTTTTAAATCACTCTTTGGGGGAAAAAATGTGCATTTAAATTTAGTAATGTGGCATTACAATCCTTGGAAATAAAATTAATTTTATACTGTCGTTCTGACGAAGTAAAGGAAATGCACTATCTCAAGCGGCATGATTTAATTTTTTTCTCCAATTCTTCTTCTCTTCCAAAGGGAATGTTTTAGAACGTGTCCAAAAGCATGTCTATTGGAATGGTGGTACCGTGAAATGTACCTTTTTAAAAAAGGAGGGAAGGGGGGGAGGAGGAAAAGAAAAAATTTCTTTGGTTAAATCTGTTTGAAAATCCTCTGTTCCTCTCGTTTGGATTCATAATATTGGCATAGTAATGCCTCTTAAAATCTGCAATAAAGAAGCCTTTTTTCTTTGCTTAACACAATAATCCCCAAATTTATTATATTAGGCCACGGAACCCTTTTTTCAAATAACACCCATTAAAGTCCCTTGGGGCTAGAGGGCCTTGGAACCCACCTAAAGAAACACTGCCTCAGCCTCCAGGGAAGAGTAAGTGGCACATCATCTCCTGCTTTCTGCCAAATGGTTTTGAAATGGTCCTCATTTTCTCAAAGGACAAAGGATGAAACATTGCTTCTACTGTTAATTCATTTCCCTTATGATTCTTGTAGCATCAGGTATATGATAAAGACATTTTAAGCAAAAAGATATTAATACATTCAATATTGGGAACCAACAGGCAGCAAACTGTTCTTCCATTCACCAGCTACCTGTGCATTTGAAGTGGTTGGTTCTGCTCCCAGCATTTCCGTAACTTCTGAAACCATCTCCCAGGTACAAGAGCATGCTGTTCAAATTTTCAACAAATTACACAGCTGTGTCCCTCTCCCCGCTACTTGCACACTAGAGGAGATGTGCTGATCAATTGCTGCAAATCCATGAGGAGTGGTGTCTAAAGAACTGACAGTATTGAAACACTTTGGAGTTATTTCCTCATAAAACTTCATTATTGCTAACTGTGAAATATGAGCACGACAATATCTCTAAGTCTACCAACTGTTCTTGAACTTTGCTGTGACATCTCTCTGAATCTTCTGTTCATGCCATCGGCGTATCATACAATCCACTCCAATGTGCCTCCGTTAGATTCTAGCACATTTCTGGGCGTTAACACGTTTCTTGTTTGAGAAAGCTGAGGGGCTATGATGCACTTACAGTTCCCCCTCCTCCCGCTGCATGATCAAAGCAGAAATTTAAGGGACAACACCATTTGTTCAAAAATATATTTCCTAATGGCCCTCTCTACATGTCGTGCAAAACAGCAAAAATCCCCATCTTAATGGAGTTGACATTTGAGCAGATGGCTCAGGCAGAGACGTTTCCAGCTGATGTAGTAGCTCTCATGAAAACCAGTCCAAGAAGGAGACATATCCATCTTGAGCCAAGTGGTTTTGCAAGGAATGGGTTCAAAGTCATGAAAATAGGAGGATTCCCATAGACTGTCATCTTCAAACCAAGAGTGGCTGTGGTGGGGGTGAGGAGGCTGAGGTTGCTCATGAAGAGAGAGACTCCGGTAGAGAAAGATGAGGCCGGAGTGGAAACAGCAGAGACCTAGGCCAAGGATGCCCCCCTGGATGGGTGCCTGAAGCCTGAGGAAGCAGATTTGCTCGAGGCAAAGTGACTTTGAGGGGACTTCAGAGGGGACAGTGAAGCAAAAGTGTTGGGAGCCTCATATGGTGGAAGGAATGGGCTGGCTGAGCCAAGCGGCCCCTCCCGCTCTGGAACTCTTACTTGATCCTTCACTAAAATACGTCTTACGTGTCCAGTGCAGTGTGTATTGGGCCAGGTGAGGATGGAAGCCAGGGATGGGGACAGCACTCAAGAAGGAGCTGCCCCATCCCCCATAGGCCATCTGTGGATTCCTGGGTGTGAGGGTCCCCAGCCAAAAGACACTCTGGCCCAAGAGCTCATGAGACCAGCTGCCCGGCCTTTCCTCCTCTCCTAGAGCATGAAGAGAGACCCAGGCCACCAGTTTACCCTCTGGTTTGGGTAGAGCACACTGTAGTGGCTTCCTGAGAAAACCGATGACAGAGGTCAATTTTCTAACTCTCCATGAAAGACTGGTTCCGACTGCAGGGGTCTCTAAGGGTCAGGTCTTTGCTCAAGTGCCACCTTCTTGGTGACAGCTTCCCTGATGACACCACTTAAAAATCCCAACCTTCCCCCTACTCTCTCCATGCCCCCTCCCCATTCCACCTTTCTGAATAGGTTGAATTGTGTCTCCCCCAAAAAAGAAAGGTTGAAGTTCTAACCCAGCACTTCAGAATGTGACCGTATTTGGAAGTAGGGTCACTGTGGTTGGAGTTAGTTAAATTCAGATGAGATCATACTGGGCTGGAGTGGCGTGGGCCCCTAAATCCAAAATGACTCCTGTAAGAAAGAAACCTGGAGACACAGACACACAAGGAGAATGTGACAAGGAGACAGATTGGAGGTGTGCAGCTGCAGACCAAATATTGCCAGCCACCACCAGAAGCTAGGAGGAGACAAGGAAGGATCCCCTACAAGTTTTAGAGGGTGCATGGCCCTGCGGACACCGGGACTTCCGACGTGTAGCCTCCAGAACTGTGAGAGAGCGAATTTCTGTTGTTTTAAGCCGCCCAGCTGACTCAGAGCTACAGTCTGCGGTATTTGTTATGGCAGCCCTAGGACACTAATACACCATCTGATATGCTCTATTTTTAAATTGCATATGCAGGTTCGCACCTGTCTCATTTCACAAGAAATCAAGCAGCACAGGGGCAGGGATCTGTCTGTCTGTTCTCTGCTACGTTCTCAGTGCCTGGAGCAGTGCCTGGCCCACGGTAAGTGCTTTCTAAATAGCAGAATGAATGAGGGAGTGAATGAATGAAGCCCCGTGTGCCTCCACAGCCACGGAAGACCCATACCTGGCTGACAGCCTCCTGCTCTCTGCCACTTCTAGGTCTGTCCGAGGAAGCATGGGTGACCCCCAACAACACACTGTGCTTCAGTGAGACGCCAGCCACTTTCCTCTCTGCTCGACCTCACCCCTTTGAACTTTGGCATCACCTGGAACTGGTCCACACGGGCCAGTACTGGGGCTGGACCCAGGACCTGGCTACCTTGGGTGCAGATGTCTCCCAGAGATGCTGGAGAGCAAACAGTAGTCACAGATAGAACCCAAGGCCTGTGCCAGGGAGCAGCGGATTCAATCCCGGGTCGGAAGGGCAGACAAAGACCCCTGGGGAACAGGAACAGGATGGGACTCAGAGCTACAGGGGACTTGAGCTGTAAAGAAATCCAGTGGACTGGTCTCATCTCATTGTGTGAGGGCTGATGAGCGTGGTGGGTGAGCCAGCTTCCAGGGGGCAGCGGCAGGCCAGGGAGACGCCTCTCCATCCTCCCCTCCCAGGGCCTCTCGGAAGAACTTGACCCTCTGTTCATTCAACACACGTTTACTGAGCACCTGCGATGTGCCCAGTGCCACCGGCGAGCACAGGGGCCTTACGTAGCTCAGAGAACAGACACCGGATGTGCACCTAAGCACTGCAGGGACACGCACAGGTGCAGCCCTGGGTGCCACAGTAATGCCCCACAGGGCCCATGAGTCTGGAGGGTGTCAGAAAAGGCTTCCCTGAGGAAGGGGCCTCTCAGACCCAGAGGGGGAGAGAGGGCCAGCCAGACAATGGGCAGAGGGGGCAGGAATAACATCCTCAAAGGCCCAGAGGACTTGAGATGGAGCACATGGGGACAGCCGTGAGAGCTGCAGAAGAGTAGGACCCAAGAGGGCAACAGCTTGGGGACCATCGGACAACGCTGGGCTCCATCCTGTGAGCAAAGGGAAGCCGTGTCGGGGGCGTGTCAAACAGGGAAGTGGCTCGACAGGATATTCCTTCCTCACAACTCTGACGACAGCGTGGAGAATGGGTGGGCTGAGAAGCACCAACAGACATGGGGAGCGGGTGACAGGTGAGGGTGGCAGCCGGGGAGGTGGAACAGAGCTTTCTAAGGACAGAATGGACCATATCTGGTGATGGGCTGGCACGGAGGGAATCGAGGAAGAGGCTGGGGAGGTGGTGGCTCCATTCGCTGGAGAGCATGCAAGGGAAGACATGCCGAACCAAAGCCGCTCGGGCCGTGGGTGTGCCCTGGCACCTTCCGCCCCGGCCGCGGCGTGGGCTCTCCCTCCCGCTCCGTGGGCCCCTGCCACGCTAGCCTCTCGGTGGCCCCTCGCACGCACCAGGCTCATGCCCACCGAGGGACCTTCTTGTCCCTGGGCTGGAACACCGTGCCCCAGCTCTTCCTGGCTAGATCCTCCTCACAGGTCAGGTCTCGACTCAAATGTCACCTTCTTGGAGAGGCTTTCCCTGGCCGCCTTCACAAGTCTTCATCCCATTATCCTGTTTTATCTTCTTGCGCACAGTCACTGTCTGCAATCACCACAGGCATCTGTTCCCAGGTCCCACCAGAATGTCCGTAGGCTCCTGGGGTAGGCACCTCTCTGCCTCACGCACAGTGTGCTCCCCAGTGCCTGGAACGGTGACCGCCCAGGGTGGCTGCCCAGTAAATCTTTGTAGAGTGGACGAATGAATGAACATGGCCTTCAGGGCCAGGTCAGGCTGGGGCTGCTGATTTCGGGACATGGAGGTGGCAGTTTCCGCTCCAGGAGAAGGGGAGAGCGACAGGGGAAGGCCTAGGACAGAACCCTGAGGAACTCAGCCCCTGAGTTTTGGGAGAGGAAAGAGGAGATGCTGGCACAGGACTCTCAAGCAGAGGGGGGGACAGGCAATTGGCAAAAGGCTGCCCAAGGGCACAGACCCTGAAGTGCACATCACCAAGTATCACCACGTGGGTGTTATCATTGCCCCATTTTCCTAATGAGGAAGACAATTCAGAGTACACAGTCGGTGGCAGACCCAGGGATGGGCCCAGACAGTATTGTTCATGCGCCCACAGTCTCAGCGTCTCCCGTCCACGTCACCAAGCATGTTCGAGAGCTGTTCGGAAGCGGGGTGGGGGAGAGCTGGGAGGAGGAGGGGTTGGTGACAGAAGTGGCCAGCGGGAGAGCAGCCTTGGAGCCCCTGGCCCAGGGGCTGCAGCAGGTGGAGACCAGGCTGGAGAGGACTGAGGCCTAAGTAGGAGGCAAGGAAGCAGGGCCGGCAGGCGTGGGGGACTCTTCTGAGAAGCTTGGCAGTAAAGACAAGCGAGACATAGGATAGTAACTGGAGGAGGCCGTGGGTGCAAAAGGGGGCTATTTTAAGGCGGCAGAAACCTGAGTGTGCTTCGCGGGAGTCAGCAGAGCCCAGCTGAGCACCGGCGGCGGCAGTGGCAGGGGCTGCAGGGTGGGGGCGCTCGTCCTCTCCTGCCTCCCTGCTGTGAGGAGGAGGCCGGGCACGGGAGCAGAGGTGGGGAGAGTGGAGGAGGCTTGCAGCAGCGCAGCAGCAGGGGCAGAGACAGCTGGCTGGAGTGCTGGCCAGGCAGTGCCCAGGGTCCAGTGGGGCCTGGTGACTACTCCTGGTGCCCTTGGTCTGCCCGGGGGTTGATGTTCTTTGGGGGCGCTTGGCAGCTCAGGTGCAAGCTCAGAGAACAAAGAGCTGCTGTCCCCCAGGGCTGAGGTTTCCCAGGACGGCTCTGTGGGAGGAGCGAAGTTAGAATAAGGGCAAGAAAGCAGCTGAGGCCATGGGCCCCGCCACCTGAAAGGAAGAGGACGAAAGGGGGGTGGGAAGGGTCTGGGCAGTGAGGAAGAGGAGGGCAAGAGACCACAGTGGAAGTGTCTGGAAGCAAAGAAGTCATGACCTGGAGCACAGAGTCACAAGTGGGGCTCTCAAGGATGGCAGTTCTGACCGGGGACAGGTAGACAGAGGCCCACGGCGGGGAGCATGTGGCTGACGGCTCCAAAGCACTCCAAAGCCTCGCGTGGCTTGGAAGGGAAGCCCGGCAGGCGTGGAGCAGGGAGTGGCTCCTTTTACGTGTTTGTCTCACTTTTTATTGTCTTGTGCACAGGCGAGACACGTGCATGGTAAAGCACTCACACCGTACAGAGGGGGGTGCGAGAAAAACCAACCTGCCCCTCTACCTACGACAGGTCTGCAGGCCCAGAGGGAGCCGTGTCACCACTTTCTTCTGCGTGGGGCTCCTTCTTTCTCGGGCTGAGGGGGAGTAGGGGGTAGCTCACACGGGCTAAGCCTCCCCCACGGTCTCCCTCCAAGGTCCAAGGCTGCGGGCCCCTTCCCAGCACCCCAGAACTGCCGGGGACACGGGTTCTCCTGGTCAACCCCTCAGTTTCCAAAATCCCTCCTCCCTGACTCCAGGAGAGCCCACCCCTCGGCCTCCCTCCCGGCTCTCCGCGTGCCCCCCTCCTGCCCTGCTTTAGGTGCTGGGGGCTACCAGGGCTGCATCCTCAGCTCCCACCTTCTTGCCTCATTCTGATCCATCCCCACAGCTTCATTTTTCCATCTCTTGCAACACCACGGCTCAGAGCACTCTCTCTGCAGAGCTCTGGCCCGACATACCGACTGTCCACCTGTCGGCTCCCCTCACGCTCTCATGCTCGGCGCACCACAGCTGCACTCACCGGCTGCCCGGCCCCGTCTGCAGCAGCCACGGGTTGGTCCATGGCCACCCCAGGACTGAACAGCCCTGCTTTGGGCCCTGTGGTTTGGGGTCGCCCCCCACCTCCACTCCCAACCCAAGTAGAGCATGTGCCCGAGACCCAGAACATTCTATACTGTCAGGATAACACTGCTTCAGAGCTAGCACAGAGTCAAACAGGCCCACTCAAGGTTTGGCCTGCATGACCTGGGGGGTGACCCCCTCTTTCCTAATAGATTTGAACCTGAGAAGCCATAAAGCCAATGTCCTGCCTTGTGTGGAGGCTGAGAACTGACAGCATCAACACTGTGCATTTGCTCTGTGCCAGGTGCTGGGCCGAGGACCCCACACGTGTGATCCTCACAGCCAACCGCACGAGCCACTGCTGCTTTTCCCCACTCTAAAGATGAGGGAACTGGGCCACAGAGAGGTTAAGGACCTTACTCGGGTCACACGGCTAATAGCTACGGGGGCAGAGTTCAAATCCGGGCAGTGTGATCCCAGAACCCTTGCCCTTGGCCAGAAGCTGACACAGTGGCAAGCAGAACAAAGCCAAAGAAGGGGGAGAAACTGAGGCTGCTGCCAGGCCTGCAGCCAGAACCACCCCTAGGCTTTTTAGTTCCATGGGCCAATAAATTCCCTTCGGCCTAAGCCAAATATAGTTGGGGTTTTCTGTAAAGTCAGACCAAAAAAAGTCCTCACTGATAACACATCCTCTCAGTGGGTGGCATTACCGCCAGTTAATCAGGCCAGAAAGCAGGACATCATCCTCCCCCTCCCTCTCCCTCCTCCCTCACGTCCCTCTAGTGACCAAAGCCTGTATTTCCAGCCTGGCCCCTCTCTTGGCCCCTAGTTCAGGTGACCATCATTTTTGCTGGGTTTTGACAACAGCCTCCTGGCTGACTCTTCCAACCTGCTCCCACCCACAGATTGACCCCCCAGTTCTCTAAGATCCAGAGCTTTCCATGTTACTGCCTGCTTGAAACCCTGCAGACACCTCACTACTCCCAGGGTAAGCGTCTGCTTCCAAAGGTCCCCTGCCCCGGTGCTCCGGGGGCTGCGAGAGTGCCCTTACTCCCTTCCACCAGGCGGACGCCCCCTGCTACGCCACCTCCTCTGTGGAGGTGCTGTGCCGACTCCCCAGCAGACTTCTCACTCTGCTCTTGGCTCTTTCCACCTGGGCACTTGTCATTGTCTAGTTTAACTTCAGTTTCACTCTTTCCTGGACTGTGAGCTCTTTGAGGGCAGGGGCTCTGTCCCGTTTATCTCCTCATCCCCACTTCCCAGGGTGTGCCTGGCACAGAGCAATCACTTAATACTCATGGAAAGACGAACAAATAGCGTTCCCAAGAACAGGGTGGGTAGTTCTATGCCCCTACGCCTCTCCTCCTCTCCCCTCTCCTCTTCTCTGGGGATGGTAAGATTCGGGGAAAATAATATGTCACGTGATAATTATAGTGTAGAAATCCTTTTATCGATGGACAAGCACATTACCTATTTGATCAATGACAAACCAACACTGACACCTGCATCTTATGAATGAAGAGACTGAGGTTTAGGAAGGTTTGCAATCTAGAATTCAGTGCATTCACTCACAAAATCCACTCTCCTCTCAAGGCCAGGGTTGCTGGACTCCGAATGAAGCGGTGCTCTTGCCCACACTGGCCACAGCGGGGCAGCCGAGTGCCAGCATGAGTCGCTTTCTGCCCCACCTCACACCGGCTCAGAAAGATCTGGATCTGTGGGTGGAAGAGGAATGGCCACAACCGAGGAGAGACGGGGAGAGGGGCCGTGCTAGGGCTGCTATTTCAGTGTCTGCTAGAAGCAGGTCAAACTGGAGGGGAGTGGGGCACAAACCACTAATTCCAAGAGTCAAGGGCTGGAAACAGACTGGACACTCGAAGCCTCTATCACCAGCATATTTAATAACAAGCCATAGAAAGCGATGGGACATTGCTGGATGGCTGGGGCACCCCAGGCCTCCACATGGGTGACACTGACCCACAGCCCTCAGCAGGGACAGGTAACTGGCCTGTCAGATCCTTGCTGCCCCGCACCAGATGGGAGAGAGGCCCAGCAGGCAGAGGGCACAGCCAGCATCTCTCCCTGCAGCCCCTGCCCCCCAAGCATGCAGGGTGGGGGGCCACTTCAGTGGCTAGGACATGCAGCAGTCACCAAGTGGGCTCCTTCCCTCTGGCAGCGTGGCCCTCCCAAGAGCCCCCCTCCCCCACAACAGGAGTACTCCAGGGTCGCATGGAGCAGGTCAGAGGCAAGAGCGGGGCGCGAGGATTCCAGGTTGAGGTCTCACACAATCCAGGTGTCTCCCAGTCTGTCATCTGCACCAAGAATGCATTGAAGGTGGCAGGGGTTCCCCGGTACGGCAGCTGGAGAGAGAGCTCTCTGGTAGGCAGATGATGCAAGGCCCAGGAATCTGTAAGAGATAGCGCCCCGTCTTTGCTGGAAAGCGAGTTGTGCTATGTGGACACCGAGGCACAGATTGGATAAACCCCTGACAGCCTTTTCCAGCTTAGGGTAAAATTCAAGGGCTGCAGGAAGGTTAAGACCTTAACCCCTCAGCAGCCCAGCACCCCCAGGGACAGTGCAGGCTAACGGAGCTGGGAGTCCTGCTGCCTGGCTTCTCTCCCCATCCCCCACCTCTCACTCCCAGCTGGAGCCTGAAAGGTGAAGAGACAACATCACCACTTCCCAATTTCCCAAATTCTTTCCTCCCCACTCAGTCTGACAGCCTTGACCAGGGTCAGAGTTCCATGGCAAACGTCTCAGTATCTTCCCAAGGAACACTGAGCTCCCCAGCACACCCCACACGCGGCTCTCCAAGCACAGGGCTGAAGGGACAGCAAAGGCAGGAAGTTGGATGACGAAAGCCTTTGCCTACCCCTCTACCCCACCCTGCGCTTCCTGGGTGTGAGCAGACCCGACAGTGCTGGGGGCACGGCCCTTCCCTCCACCAAACCACTCTACACCCCTAACTCCACCGGAACTTGAGCCCAAAGGCCAAGGTTGTCACCCTTCATCTCTGATCCCTCTGCTCTGAGCACTTGGATTTTTTTCCACAGATGGTTATTCCAGCTGACCCTCTGCAGCCCTCTCCACTCAGGGTCAGGCCAGGAACGCTGAGCCCAGCTGGCCGGAGAGCTGCTGCCCAGCATCTGGAAGATGCTGCTATTGCCAGGAGCAAGAAGGTATCTAATGAGGCTGCTGGGGAAGTGGGGACCGGAAGGGGACAGTGGCACAGGGCTTGGGGTTCGAGTCCCTGGCTTGACCTGTGAACTGCACAACAAATGCATCAGCATCTCAAGAGTGACGGGAAGGCAGAGGAAGGGAGGGTGGATGGAGCAAGATGGGAGACCCAAGCATGGCGGGAATGAGCCTGGACTTGGAATCAGAAGCCCCAGGGCCCATCCAGCTCTGTCACTCACTTGAGCATGTCACTTACTTTTCTCTGAGCTTCGCATTTGTGAAATGAAGGGGTTCAGAGTGATCCGGACACCCTCCATCCCAGCTGGGGAAGGGGAGGCGAGCACGGGGTGCAAAGGGTATCAGGGAGAGGGCTGGAGACCCTCAATGCTATAAGGGGAAGGAGTCCCCCCACCCTCAGGACACAGCAAAGTGGGGAGAATGCCCCTGGGCCCAGACCACCACCCTGTGCCAGGAGCAGTAACCACACACCCCCTCGCTGCCCTGGACAGCTTTCTCCAAGGGGGCAGGGGTGGCATCCCCGAGGTGAGAAGTCCGAAGCTCAGCAAGGCCTTTGTGGCACAGCCACCCGGGATTAGCGCCAAATCCTGGGCCGCTCAGCAGGGATCACACGTCGTAGTCGGCTTCACAGCTGCTTCGCTGCACCTGCCCACACCCTCCCCTGCCCATCACCAGCCCCTCCTCACACACACCCTGCCTGGCTCCCTCTCAGGGGAAATGGGTACCCTGCCTGTGCCCTCGGCAAGCAGGGGAGGGGCTCCCGAATGGGACGGTCAAGAGTGATCAGAGTCACCCTCAACAACACCCACCCCCAGAAACCCCCGGGAGCTCCTAGGTACAAAACTGAACAGAGGCGAGGGACAGTGGAGACTTCTCCCTGCCTCCCTGACCCAGCCCCTGTGGCTCTGCCCAGGAGGCCTTGGCCTGGAGTTACCTTGTCCTTGGGGCCACCCAGGCCCTTCCCTCCAGATGGTTCCTGTCCTTGGAGAGACAGAGGCAGGAGACCCAGACATTGTTAAAATGGCCCCACAGCTGGGAATCCTCAGCTCCACTCTTGGAGCAACGTGCTCCTAATGCCCCCAGCCGTCGGGAACCTTGCCATCGACACCCCCGACACACACCCCCACACAGCTCCTTGCTCTGAGCCACATCTGTCCCCCCAGCCTGAACAGGGGCACACCTTCCCCTTCCCCAGTGCCATCCAGGCCCCTGGCTCTGCCCCAAATGCAACCACACTCCCAAGCCTGCCTCAAAAGGGAGGCAACACTGTGGATCTCACTCGAGCTCCCTTCAGGGAAAAAGCTTCAGGAAGGAGAGGAAGCTGAAGCCAAAGGTTTATGGCCGTGCGTCTCAGCCTCCAGCGGAATGGGCAGTGCTGGGGCACCGCTGAGCTGGGCCTCAGCGCCGGTGGTGCTGGGGCAGGTGCCCAACGCAGGCAGAGAGCAGGCGCGGGGCTGAAGGGCTCCAAGGCACACTGTGGCCCCCCACGCTCCCTCCTCTTTGATCTGTCTGCCTCCCCCTTTCCCACAGTCACACAGTGACCCACTGTTCCTAGAAAAAGGACAGAAGGAGGGCCCGTAAGATGGGAAGAGGGGGGCCACTGCAGGAAGGCAGGAGGGACATCCTGGAAGCTGGGAGGGGCGTCCTCCTCCCTCTGATCCCTCACACCTGGGGTAGCTGCAGCCTCACCCCTGTGGATTTACATAGCTGGGAACCAGAGTCGCTGGAGAGCTGATTCTGCAAAGGCAGTTGCCCTGGCTGCGCCCAGAGAAGCCCCCTCAGTAGGGAGGTTACCGTCCTCAACCCCACCCCGTGCACGCGCCCCCACTCCCTCTACGTTGCCGCTCTCACCTGTGCCCTGTGCCGGGCGCGCCACATCGGGGGAAGATACAGGCTGGGCAATAGCTGTCTAGCTGTCGGGCGTGCTGCGGACGACACCGAGCGAAGCCCGGGACTGTTGGAGGCTGCAACCCTGAGCGCAGCCGGGCGCCTAGTTGTCGTTGTCGTCCTCGCTGTCGCCTCCACTGGCCCCGCCGGGCTCAGCCTCGTGGGACGCTCGCTGCTCGCGCGCCAGCAGCGCTGTGAGGCCCTGGGCCCGGAGGAGGAGGCCACCGCCCAGAAACAGGACACCGCAGAGCACCAGCAACGACAACACGCCCAGCACCGCCGCCTGCACCACGCGAGGCCCCTCAGGGGGCTCCAGCGGCTCCCGGGACTGGTTGCAGCAGGAGCTCAGCCAGGCGGCCCAAGCCGCGGCGCCCCCCTGAGAGCCGTTCATGCTCCAGCGCCGGCTGCCCAGATGTGCGTGGGACCGCCAGATGTGCGGGAGCCGGGCTGGCGGGCCGGCAGCGGTGCGCGGGGAGGGAAGCAAGGGGCGGATCCCAGGCGCCCTAGGCCCCCACCCCTTGGGCCGAGGGAGTGTTTGGCCTTCCAAGACAAAGAGCTCCTCCAGTGTGGACTATGACCCCTTTTCCACAGAATCGGACTCCTGGGCCCGGTTATTTCTTCTTGTCCGCAAAGCCCACACACCCACCCGTGAGAATCCAGCCAGGCAAACCTAGGAGCCCTGTCCCCAAGACTCTCCCTCTCACTTGGCCAAGAAGGCTGAGAGGTAGCACCTGTCAGAGCCCTGAAAAGATCCTCTGACTCCATCCTAGGTGCTAGCTCTGAGCAGGACACAGGACAAAAGTGACCCCCATTCTTGGGCTTTTTGTCCCTAGACCAAAGGTCTATACTGCTAGGTGGCCTGGCTGGCTGCTGGGACCAGGCAAATGGCAGCCTGAGGGATCTGAGGGATTCATACCCTTCCTCTTCCATCGCCCCCTTTGAGAGCCTCCTGGAGCTGGACAAGAAGGCCAGTGCCTCCTCCAGACCCCACAGCAGGGAGAGAAATCACAATGCCAAAAGGGATGGGGATGTTACTGTCCTGTCCACCAAGGCCAGCTGGCTACCAACTGGGTGTCCCACGGCCAAGCCAGGGTGGGAGAGTAGGGCAGAGTCTGCAGAAAAGTAAAGTCTGGGAACGCTGACATGGAACCAAGACCCTCCTGCCCAGGTATCCTGAAAACTTCTGCAGCAAACCTTGAGTCCTCTTTTTAAAAATAAAGTCACTGCCAACCAATCCCTATACCAGTCAACCCCTCACAAGGGATGAGATTAGCTGACCGTCAGCTGGGAAGAAAATAGGAAGACTCCTCAGACTGCAGCAGGCCAGATGGGGGTCACATGCTGTCAAGGGTTTGCTGGGAATGGGCCTTCCCCATCTACAACCCCCCTCCTGAGTCCTCAACTCTCTGATACCCCAGAGATCCAGTGGGATGTCACAAAACCTGTCATGGAATATCACGTGGCCAAGGGTGGCTTGGAATGGAGAACACATGAAAACACTTCCTGGCCATCCTGGCTACCTACCCTGCTCCAGGACCCTGGGCAAGACCCCCCCACCCCCCCTTCTCCCTTAGCACCCCTCCCTACACACCAGGTAGTCTGGTTAGAACTGCCCCAAACATAACCAAAACACATTATAAAATATGGAAAAACTCAATGAAAACACAGCACACAACAAACACTTGAGTACGCTTGTGTGAAAAGGAGTATGAGTTACCAAAGCAATGTCCTAACAACCACGTGAGGACCGGCCTGGAGGAAGTGTCACCAGATGCCAGTCTCCACCTGGCCATCCTCTCCAGAGAGAGACCCCATACCAAACGACCTTTCTGGTGCACATGGGACCTGTGTGTGTTCTATGAAGACACAGAAGGTACTCTCTGGGGCCAGCATGAAACAAGACCTGATAATATAAAGACAGCTTCCTTAGGAAGGGAGGAGAAATAACTCAGTCACATCCAAAAGCAACAGACCCTCACCCCCTGCCCTCATTCATGGGCTGGTCATGGTCATATCTGGGTGGGTAACACCTGCTTATGTGAATGTCCAAAGAAGTGCAAAATCTGTCAGTTTTAATCTATCTTAAATCCCATCCACCCACTCCCCTCACCTTGGAACAATACCTTCAACGCACACCTGTGTCTTCATGGGGACGCCAGGACACGTTAACGTTTCGGGGCAGAACACAGCCAAGGGAGAGATGGCTCAACCCAAACTCACATTCTCAACTTTATTCACCATCCTAGTGGTGGCTCTTCTGTACAGTGGAAAAGGAAGGGGGCCCTCCCCAGGGGTGTGGAGAGACAGTGTAGGCAGGACTTGACCGTCAATAAAGGTTAAGGGGATGACCAAAGGCTGGCAACCGCAAAACAAGGAAGCCAAGGGCTGTCCCTTCCAAGTCTCACCAAGGACCAGCTCCAGAGCCCCAAGGGCCTAACAGTACAATCCACAGAAGCCAAGGTCTGGGAGCCATCAAAGAGCTCCCATGGCTCCAGCAAGGCCTAGAGGGCAAGGGTGTCTTTGATCAGCCTGCGCATGGTGGTGGTGACCGAGGTGCCCAGGGCATCAGTGATTTGGAAGGAGATCTTGTAGAGGTAGGGCTGCACGTCCCGCAAGCCTGTGTCAAACACGTTATCCACCTCGGACTGCGTGGGCATCTTGGGCAGGTACTCATGCCGGTTCATCACCTCCACGATGTTGATGATCTTCTCGCAGAGTTTCTCGCCCACCTTCTCCCGGCAGATCTGCCGCTCCTGCTCTGTGGCCAGGGCTACCACGTGCACCTTGACTGTCCACACTTCCCATGGGATGCACTCGTCTGAAAAAGGCCAGCGAGACTTCTTCTTCTGGTAGAACTCCAAGGACATCTGGCCCAGCCCATCCCCACCGGAGTTGCGCAGTGCATCCTGGGGAACAAGGGGTAGGAGGTGAGCAAGCCCATGCCTCTGAAGAGTTCATGCCCCGTGAGGGCCTGCTTCCTATGCCCAGGAATTACTCTCAGCTCCATTAACCCTTTAGGGGTGGCAGGCAATGAGACCCACAGAGTAAAGGACTCGTGTGAAGTAATACAGCAAATTGCCAGCCTGAAATGGAACAGTTCGAGCAAACCAATGAAATCTGTCTCCAAGCCCAACTCCTCCAGCTTTGTTAAGAATTGATGCCATAATAACTACTGACCTGTGGGCACTTACTCTGTGCCAGGAACTTTACACACAACCCCACCGGCTCCCCTTAACAACGCCACGCCTGTGAACACTGCACCAGGCTTTGAATCCAGACTGTCTGATTTCACCTTTACATGAAGGGCCTTCTCCTTCCACAGCCCACCCCCTGACCCCTATCCCTCCAAATGTTCTCCCAAATCACCCCCTTGCCCACATCTCCTTCTTCTAGGTAAACCCTATTTGCCTTCTCCACTGCCAATTAAACAGGGTCCTACTTCATTCATTTTATGACAACCCAAATCCAGAGTCTCTTTTAAAAGAGTAAGAAGAGGAGACTATAAAGCCTAATGATCCTTGCTTAGAAAGAGGGAAAACTTTCAGACTTCCCAAGGGGTTAGCAAAAACAAAAAAAAAAGAAAGAAAGAGGGAAACCAAGGGAACAGAACAGAGACGGGAAGTCGAAGGACAGACCAGACCTGTCTGCTTCTCCTTCTCCTCCTCTGAGAAGCAAATGAGATGATCTAGCCCAGTGATTCTGCCCTTCCCACCCCATGGGCATGGGTGGCCCCATACTCCTCCTCTGAGGGCAGCTGGGACCCTGAAGCACCTCTCCCTCTGAGTCAGCGCCAACCCCGGGGTAAGGATGCCTCTTTCAAATCCTGACCTGCCCATCAGGTAATAGTCTCTCCTTTGTGGACAAACCAGGTCATGTGACCTCGAATGGCCAACACTGCTGTAATGCTTGCTGTGTGCCAGGCTCTGTTTCAAACACGGGACGCATCTGACTCATTTAGTCCTTGCAATACATACACTGTATGAGGAAGGTACAATTCTCATTCCAGTTTTACACACAGAGAAACTGAGGCCCAGATGAGTGGAGTCACTTGCCCCAGGTCACACACTTGCTAGGTGGTAGAGGCTGGCTCCAGAGTCCACACTCTTAACCACTCTGCTCTACCTACCTCTCACAGACATTGGAGGATAGAGAGCTGAATGCTACTGTCTCTCCTGAAGGCTGACTAGGAAACACCTCTTACGAATTTGCCCTTTCTGAGCTTGGAAGGGATGACGGAGAGTGGCTTTCTGAGTGCTGTGGTCTGGGAGAGGGCTCCCCCTGACACTAGGCAGCCCCCTGCAATGAGCACAGAGCACCTGGTACAGTGCACGGGCTCTGCAAACATCTGTGGAATGAAAGTCAGACGCATAGCCCTCTTGCTCTGACCAGAGCAGGCACCTTAAAAAAAGAAAAATTCCCTTTGTTACTTTAAAATTTAAAGATACCCACTCATTGAAATGGGGAAACACTGTGGCTCTGAATGAAGACAATATTAAAACCACACTGCCATTCCCACCACCTGAAGTGACCAACATCAGCAGTCTGGTGTGTCCCTTCCACATGTCTCTCCATGCCCACACATACACAAACACATGCCACACTGCCCAAAGGGACATTCCATCTTGAGCCAAGCAATCCTCCCTCTGAGGGAGTTTCCTGTGGGAAAGGCCAACTGGTGAAAAAAAAAAAATGGAAGCAGAAAGAAGGTGGCAGCAGAGAGAGCCGTGGAGCCAGAGCTGTGGTCAAGACCAAAGGAGAAACTGATCTTCCAAGAAGACCTGAGCACCCATGCCACAGGGGCTTGGGGTCTCCCTTCTTCCTCAGATATTTCCATGAGTGACCCCCGCCCCCGCCACCAACCTCCACACAGACACACACAAGCCCTCCTCCCCGAGGGGAGCTCTCAACACGCCTGTTCCTTAGAACTCAAAAGAACCTGACCCACACACTCGGGAAGAGTAGGCTGTTCCAACAGCAAGCCAGGGTGGAAGGGCATTCAAGGCCCACCTGCCACCTGCTGTGCCGCACCCCTACCTTGAATTCCCCGACAACCTTGCGCAGGGCACGGTCCAGTTCCTCAGAAGAGACACGCACGTAGGTGAAGTCGATGAAGTCACAGTCGACATCCTGGGTGCCCACGGTGCCGATGGAGTACGTGCCCTCCTTCTTGTAGTGGAACTTGCCTGTGCTCCGGTGCAGGAGCACCGTGTGCAGCACAGCCAGCATGGCCTCCTCCACCTGCCGCCCCTCCACCGACACCTCCAGCACCTCTGAGCGACAGTTCATCCTGCAGCCAGCGGCCCACACTAGGGTGAGGGACAAGGATACAGACAGGAGAGCTTCACCCCACCCAGGGGCCACCCTGTAAGAAGAGCCCAGGTCAGAATGATGACACCTTCTGAATGATGTGCAGCGTTACCTGTTTGCTTCCTTCTAGGCTCAGCTCGGCTTCTGCCTCCACTGGCCCTTCTCTACACTTCGGCAGCACATACTATCAGAGAATAACAAACTCTCAGCATCAGAAAGGGCAAGAGCTTCAAAGTTACCAGCCCAAACAACCAGCCAAGGCCAGGAGTCCATTTATGACATTCAGTGCAGTGTACAGCAAGTGCTCATTACGCAACATCTGTCAGGCCCTGGCCATTCAAAGGCAAGGATAGCCCCTGCCCTTGAGAAACTGATAGGATAAAAGAGAAACAGGCAAGTAAACATTTTCACAATGGTGACAGCACGAGGTAGGGGTAGGAAGAAAAGGAAGATTAGAATCTGATTTCCTGGGACCTTGAATGACCAGGTTAAGGCATTTGGACTCTGTCCTGAGGGCAGTGAAGTCAATGCATGACTGTGCCAAGATCAAACGTGGGCATCAGAAAGCTACCTCTGGCCAAAGGGCAAAAAATGGCTCTGAACTGTTTTGGGGTCAAATTGCTCTGAAAAGTCAATGAAGCTATGAAAGTTGGGCTTTAAAACCTGACACATGCATATACACATGAAATCTCACGTACTTCCAGAGCCATCCACAGACTCCAGGGTAAAAACTTGTGGATTTAAGGCACAAAGGCTGGGCAAGGAAACCAGTTAGAGGCCACTATAGTAGCGGCAGTGACAGAAGCAGCATAATTAGGTACGGGGGAGTGAAGTGCAGAGTGTGGGAGTTTTCACATCCAACAGCCTGGGTTTGAATCCCAGCTCTCCTACAGCTGGCTCTGTGACCTTAAGCAAATTACGCGACCTCTCTGAACCTCAGTTTTCTCATCTGTAAATTGGGATGGTAATGAGGACTAATTAAGGTAACACACATAAAGCACAGTAGAATAGTAGCTAAGAACGATGACTTGAGAGCCAGACAGCCTGGATTGGAGCCCCAGCTCTGCCATTTGCTGCCTGGATGATCTTGAGCAAGCTGCTTAACACCTATGTGCCTCAGTTTCCCCATATATAAAAAAAGATTATAATAGCTACCTTGGAAAGATTGTCTCAAGGAATGAATGAGTTAATATCTATAAAACACTTAAAGCAGTATCTGACAAGTAGTAAACATTCACTAAGTATGAGCTGCCATAATTCATTATTACATTGTTATTGTCGAGAGATGATGCAACCCTATACCACACTGGTGGAGGGAGTGGAGAGGGAACAGACTTGAGAACCAGAACTTAGTAAGTAACCAAATATGAGCCCAGAGGCAAACGGAAGAGTCAAGTTTCTTAGCTGAGTGTTCAGCTGGCAAACTTTCCTGAACAGGGAACTCACTACCTCTCACAGCAGACCATTTCATCTTGGGACAGTTGTATTCAGTTATTCCTTCTACTGAAGGAATCTGTCTCTTAACACTTCAAACCCCTGGTTTTGGTTTTGAGATCAAGCCACACAGAATAGGTTTCACCCCTTTTCCACAAGAGAGCTTTTATTTAGAGGCAGCCCTTCTGTCACCCCACACTCCTTCTACAAGGTAAAGGTTCTCAGTCCCCCATATACATGCCTGCTCCAAGTCACATCTTATCTCCTCGGGGTCCTCCTCTAAGTATATTTCAGTTTGCCTCTGCCCCTCTTAAACCCTGGTGCTCAGCACAAGACATGGAGCAGCAATCTGTGGACTGCTGAGAAATCAGGCTGGCTCTGCCTCTCGCCTGGCAACCAGCTCAGGTCTACCTGTACTATCAGGTTTTATTCTTGTCTCTCTTGCTAGACAAACAGTTCCTTGAGGAAAGGGACTACATTCTGCGCATCACTCTAAACTCAATTCCTAGTACCTAGTACAAAGTAACTGCTCAGTTCATCCTAACCCTTGAAAGGAATTCCAGGTCCTTTCAAGGGTTGCTGGATTAGTTTCTCCTACAGTCTTGGATCAAGGATGAGAAGGGATCTCTTGCTCAGTTCTGCCTTCTAGTTTAATTCCCTCCAGCAGTTTCCTACCTAAAGACTCCCAGCTCTGGTCCAGCTCTTTCTTACAGACTTTTCCCTCTCGTGTCTCCCCACCATCTTTCATACATGCCATACATGTCCTCACTTTTGCCCCAAGTTCAGGCTTTTCTCTAATTCTCAGTGCTATTCTAGGATCCCTCCTCCAGGCAGGCAGTCCTGACCAACTCCACTCTCTTTCCCATAGCAGCCACGTCTGGTCTATGATGAGCCTGTTGTCCCCCTCAACACCCCTACGGTGAGCAGGGGAGCTCGCCAGAATAGGGCCTGGAAAGTGTCATCCCTCTGGTCCCCCCAAGTAGCAGAGGTTAACTGACGCCTTCTCGGAGCCAGGCTGGAGATTAGGTCACTACTATTCCCACCTTATGCACAAGGGCTGGAGCACAGGTTACTCAGGCTCGGATCATGACCTTCCTCCTCTTCCTCCACCACCTCCTCACGCCCAGGTACGACCTCCGCAGGTACGACCTCTGCAAGCACGCTCCAATCTCGCACGGACGCTGAGCCACGAGAGACGGACTAAAAGCAAAAACAAAGCATCATGAGCCTGGAGCGGGACGCAGGAAGGACTTGCCGCCTGGGTCCCGTTTCTCCCACCGCCACCACGGGCGAACCTCCAGGGTCCCAGGAACAAGGTAGGAGCTGACTCCTCTCCTCGGATGTCTCGGGGGCGGCGCCCCGCGCCAAGCCTAGCCGGCCTGGGGAGTTCCAGGCGCGCCCTCACTCCCGCCGCCCCGGGGAGCGCCCGCGCTTGCACAGGGCAGAGGACAGACGGCTAGAACAGCGCTCTACCTCCCGGAGACCCGCCGGCGACCCGCCCACCACGCCGCCGCTCTCACCGCGGACGCCAGACCACCACGGCAGGAGGCGGCGCCGGACCCGGAAGTGCGTGCCCCCGCCCGCGGCCCGGGAGGGTCTATCTTTTCCGGCGGCCTCTGGCAGGGGGCCGTGCCCAGCGCGGCCGAGCCCGACACAAACGCAACTGCCCAGGTCGTCTGCAAACTTATATTTGCACACAAATGTAGTCACATATTGACATATAATTTGGGTTATGCTTTTTTCTTGATTATCGTTCGGACTTTAAGATTTGGTGGTGAGAAGTATCCCCCTCATTTGGACGAGTCCATTCGCTCCCACCACCGAGAACGCTGTTGCGCTTCGGCCGGGACAACTCACTTCCGCCATAGAGTCTCGAGGGAAGGAGCGGCCGGCAGGCGCTGCGCCGCCTCCTTAGGCGGAGAGGAGTCATCGGCTGCGAGCCCGGCCCGGGACCGAGACGTAGTCCCAGCTCCGCGCTGAGAGGCCTGGAAGGGGCACCGGTCCCCACAAGAGGAAGGGCATACCATTTGGGGACAGTTCCTGGAGAGGAGCCCACGCCAGTGTGCTGCAAGACGCCGAGTGGATGGCAAAACGTGAGCTTGTCCAGTGTGCATGTAGACAGGATCCCTGGCCTCGACCCACACAAAGATGCTGGAGAAAGGGCCTTAATCAGAATCTCTGAGTGTTACCTCCATACAGCAGCACCAGCGTTCTTGTAAGCCTTGTCATTCTGCCATAGTTTCTCTATGTGACCCTTGACATCACTCATCCTTTCCGATTTTCTCCCCTGTAAACAGGGAGCTGCTGTGAGGATCACCAGAGATGACTCACATACAAACCTTCGCGACCTGTAAAGTTTAGTATGAATATGAGTGCATTTTTAGTTCTGTATAACTTTCTGGGATCGTGTTTGGTTCTCCATGTAGATTGCAAGCCCAAGGCAGACGGGGGTTTGTCAGTTGCTCTGAGAATGCCTACAGAGCCTGGCGTGCACCCACCTCCAACAGGAGGCACTCCCGAGTCGTTACTTGGGGATTAAGATGCTCATTTTCCCAACACACACTTTATCTCCCAAACCAGTAAATGGATAACATTTACTGAGTGGAATGGAAAGGGCATGATTCTGAATGCCTTATATATATAAAAATTTTAACCTGATTCCAATCAATCCTATCACATAGATAAGAAATTGACACTAGGAGACGTTAAGTAACCTGCCAAAGTCACTCAGGAAATGGCAGACTGGGGTTCAAATCCAAGGCTCTTGACCACTACAGAAGCTCTCTCTCTGGCTTCTTCAGCCGCCCCTTTCCATGCACTACTGCTCTCCAGTAGCTGCACCCACCAGAGCAGTGCTGGTAAATGTCTAACACCTGCTCCCTGAACGGAAGTGCCTTGATTTGCCAATTTCCTACCACGGCTGTAGGACATCACTGAATGCAGACTCGGGAATGAATGAATGATTACATCTTGATGGTCGGGAGTACAATCGGCTGTTGAGTGCCAGTACCAGCTGGCTCCAGCACACCACCGTCACCTCCAGAGGAAGGGGTCCTCTGGCTAGCCTTCTTCCTCTTCATCTGTTCCCTCTCCCCTTTCTTTCCTCCCCACAGTTCTGCCCTTCTTCAACCCTTGCCTCTGTCCCAGTTGTGGGTGCCTTTCCCTGGGCAGCCTGGGAATATCCCCAAGGCCTGGGGAAAGAGGAAGCTGCCTGCCCTACAGACCAGCAACCTGTTCTGGAGCCTGCACAAAACCAGGAGGCGATCAGGGGAAAATATTGAGAGGAAGGGTCTTTGAGGAGTCAAAGGAGGGGGGTCCAGGAAGGTTGGAACCAGTCCTGGGGTGGGGGAGAAACCAGAGCCTAACCCCCAGAGCCTGCCAGTGAGTGAGGAGAGTGACTGACCTCTCTCCACCCCCAACACACTTCATCTCAGGGCCCTTTGCTGCCACTAGCCTGATATCATCATCATCATCATCATCATCACCATCACTACTACCAGGCATTGAGCCTTACCAGGAACCATACTAGAACTTCACAGGCACTACTATGCTGATTTTTCCAACTACCTTTCAAGGTAGATATAACACCCCCCCCCACCCTGCAACTTACAGATACTATAACTGAGGCTCAGTGATATGTAGTGGTTTGCTGTGACAGTTAATATTATGCGTCAACTAGAGTGGGACACGAGGTGCCCAAACATTTGATCAAACATTATTGTGAGGGTGTTTCTGATGAGATTAACATCTGAATTGGTAAGACCGAGTGAAACAGATTGCTCTTCCCAATGTGAGTGGGCTTTATCCAGTCAGTTGAAGGCCTGATAGAACAAGAAGGTTGGAACTCCTCCTGCCTAGTTGACTTAGAGCTGGGACATTGGTTTTTTCCCTGCCTTCAGACTCAAACTGCCTTCAGATACCTGCTTTTCCTGGATCTCACGCCCGCTGGCAGCATTCACACTGAAGCTACACCGTAAGCTCACCTGGGTCTCTGGCTTGCTAACTTCAGATCTGGGGACTTGTCAGCCTAATGTGAGCTGATTCCTTATAATAAATCTCCCTGTCCACAGATGTGTGTATGTGTGTGTGCACTGTTCTGTTTCTCTGGAGCACCCTGAGTATCACACTTACCAAGGCCACACAGCCCCCTTCCCTCCTCCCACCAGTCTTTCTACCTGCTCTAGGCCCTACTCCAGCTCATCCCCTCCACGGGGCCTTTCCTGCCTGAGGCTGAGGCTGAGTCCTCTCACCTCTTATCTCACATGCTGGCCAACCCTTGCCTCCCCAGACCTCCTTGAATTCTTACGGGGCAGTTCTCATTGCAGCTCAGACCCTGGGTCCCACCCCCATCTGAGTAGTGCCCTGTGGGGGTGGGGAGTGGGACTGTGTGGAGTGAATTCTCCCATCCTGTGCTGCTCCCCCAATGATCAAGATGTAACTGTTCCTTCATTCATTCATGCCACACATTTGTAACTGTCCACATGCCAGGCCCATGTAATACCTTGTAATACCAAGGGGGACAAGTCACAATTCTAGCCCTCTGGGAGGTCAGAGTCTTACAGAGGAGCTGGACCAGGAGACACACCTGAGCAAACGGAATGAAAGAAACGGCAGCAGAGTTTGTGGGGGCCAGAGGGGGCCAGGAGGGAGGCTGCTGCTGTCATCCCAGAGAGATGCTGGGAATAGAAAGTGACACATTCAGAGTGAAGAGGAGTCCCAAGCTCTGCTCTCAGCAAGCTGGGAAGAGACTGGGCACCAGGAGAAACCAGGACGGCTGCGGAGAGGTCAAGACAGCAACCTGAGGAGAGGGGGTGGTTCCAGGAAGGAGCAGGCTGCAGGGAAGTATTCTGAAAAGGCTTCCTGGACATGGGGGCAGAAAAAAGCTTGGGGGGAAGGTCTTGGTGATGGCTGAGGGTGGAAACTGATGGTTCTGGGGCAAGAGAGGTGAGGACCGAGAGGTCTGACTTCTCAGCCAGAGCCCAGAGCCCCGAGCCCCGGCCAGCCGGGCGGGCAGGCGACTAGCTGAGGCGCTGTGCACCATGCCTGCAGCAAAGGCCTGTGGAGGGACCTTGAAGGCCAATCCGAGACCTTGGGAGCAGGCAGCTGGCTTTGCTGGTGAGTGTGGCCTCAGATGGCCCCACTTCATCCTCACATGTGCCCAGGGGAGAGCTGAGCCCCAACACTGACCCTGTAGGCCACCCCAGCCGCTCCAGAGCTGACCCCGGTGGCGTCACAGGGAGTGACTCAAGCCCCAGCAACAACAATGAGTGGGACTGACGTCAGGCTGGGGGCTCCTGACGGTGGCCAGCCTGGCTGGATAGCCAGCACCCTGCCTGCTGACCCTCCTGCTGGGGCCAGGCTGCGGGGGCGAGGAGGACCAGCTGTCCCCTTCTGACATCTGCCCTCTGGGATCCTGGGCAGGGGCTCCTCCACCGCCCACCATTTCTGGGATGTCACTCCCAGCCCCCGCCCTCCGTGGCAGAGGAAATGGCTGGGCGGAGGAGAGAGTGGTGGAGAGCGTGAGAAAGAGGCGCCTCCCAGCCCCAACCTGCCAACCTCATCAGGCAGCCTGGAGACCTGGACCAGGCCGGGGAGGCATGTCTGCTGTCTGTTCTGGCAATCTGGTGATCCGTCCTTGTGTGCTGGAAAAGGCTTGTGTGCCTGGCCGAGTTGGGGTGGGGGTGGGGCTTTATTTCTGTGCATCCGTTCCTCAAGGGTGAGAGACTGTCTTTCCTTCCTACAAGATCGGTGTGTCTGTCATTCTTTGGGGAAGAGGATTCTGTGTGATTGTGCTTGCAAAAGGGGAGGGCTGCTCATCTTCCCCTGGTAAGGGAGTCTGTATCTTCTTCTGGGGGCTTGTCTTTCTGTCCCTGGCTTCTTGTTGGGCAGGGGGCATCTCTGTATCTATCCTCATGACATCCCAGCTACCTGGGCCCTGGGGTTGAAGTCCAGGTTTCCTGCTTAGCTACCTCAAGGCTGGGCTCCCTAGGTGGGGGCCTCTTCCCTCTGACGCTCCCCGGGCTAGGAGCGCAGCAACAGTCAGCACCCCGCCTGCCTGGCTTGCAGCTGGGCACAGCTCCCTGCTAACGCAGCATGTACCAGGACAGGCCCCCCCCCCCAGCACTCCCTTCCCCGTCCCAGCTGCCACCCCCGGCCCCTGCGGCCACGCCAGGCCTGATTTATGGTCCTGAGTTGGGGCTGGAGTGTGCCAGCGCCTGGGTCAGACCTTGAGGAGACCTGAAGTGGCACCTCTGGCCTGGCAGGATCAGGGCCCAGCAGGAGTCGAGGGGGAGCCAGGCTGGTGGGGAGGATGAGCAGAGTGAGGGCCCCGGAGTGGCAGCAGGAAGCAGAAACCAAGGCCAGAGCCTCCAGGGGCCCACAGGCCTCAGGCCAGCTGAGTCCAGCTGGGGACCCTGGAATGTGCCGCCTGCCCCATCTCTGGCTCGTGTGGGAAGGAGATGCAGGGGAGTAAGGGAGGTTTCCTCGGCCTCGCACTGACCCCTTTCTGTGCCCACCACAGAGGGCCACTGGGGCCTTAACCACACAGCCCCCAGCCTGGGGCCAAGGAAGGGCCTGGGCAGAGGCCTGAGACCGGAGCAGGGATGGAGGCAGAGGTTTGGGCGGAGACCACAGCCTGGGGCTGAGCGCTGG
Source organism: Eulemur rufifrons (assembly GCF_041146395.1). Classification (NCBI taxonomy): domain Eukaryota; kingdom Metazoa; phylum Chordata; class Mammalia; order Primates; family Lemuridae; genus Eulemur; species Eulemur rufifrons. Next base: position 40,692,881 of record NC_090998.1, on the reverse strand, counting down.
CTGCCCTGGGGAGGACAGAGCAGCTGCCAGCTGAGCTGAGGGCTGCAAGGCCAGGCCCACACAGGGCTGGATGCAGGTGGACAGGGCTCACCCCTTGAGCCTCATCCTCTGGGGAGGCCCCGCGGCCCTCTGCTCAGTCCCGGCTTTGTGGGCTCTTCCAGATGTCTGAGGTCACAGTCCCTGAGGTTCCCAGGCCTAGCTCTTACATGAGGGTGCCCCAGCACTGCCCTCGCCAAGGCGCGACTCTGACAGGCCTGGCAACCTGACTCGTGGCTGCAAAAGGATGTCACTGCTGACTGTCCAGTTACCACGCAGCAGCCACCCACCCCCGACAGGCTTCCGCTCTCCGTCTCAGGCTCCCCTGTGTAGCCACAGGGCTGGGCTGCCCCACGGCTGAGCGCGCTGGTGCTCAGAGTGTGCCGTGCCGTCAGCACAGGTCCACCGCAGCACGGTCACTCGTGACCTCCAGGAGCTCCCCACTTCCCTCCATCACCAAGACCTGGTGGCCAGAGCCCAGGTGTGGGGCAGCTCCCTCCACCCCAGGCCCCAGGGAAGGGCTATCAGGCACAGACCCCTGGGGTATAGAGCTCCCCTCTGTCCCTTGAGTCACAGTGGCACCTCAGGGCTGGGGAGGGGGCCAGGCTCCTGGGCATGGGGCCCAGTGTAGGTGGGGTGGGGGAGACAGGGAGGCAGGCTTCCTGGGTCTCCGTGTGAGGACAAACAGCAGGCTTTGAGGCCTTGGAAAATCCCGCCCGGGGTTCCAGGCCCTGCCGGCGTCACTGCCTTTTGACTATTGTCCCTGTCGGAAATGGGCCCAGCCCCCGGCCAGCCGGGACAGAGCAGCCATTGTGAGGCCCCACCAGGCTCAATGCCCCCTTGTTTGCCCTCCCAGCCCCTAGCAAGACTTGGAGGCCAGTTCTTCCAGTTGCTTAGTGGAAAGAAAGGGTCTGGCTCCAGGCTCCAGCCTTGGGTGGGGCAGGGCGGGGCAGGGTGGGGCTGGAGGCCTCAGCCCCTCACTCAGTCCCCCAATTGCCTGAGTCCTGGAAAGGAACAGCCATCAATGGAGCCTCTCTTATTTTCGGGGGCCTGGGCAGGGAGACCTAGTGGTTAAGTAGCCAGACACACCCAGCTCGGCTACTTACAAGCCAAGTGACCTTGGGAAAGTCATTTCCTTTCTCTGACATGAAGTGTCTTTTATAAAAACAATAGCTAATATTTATTGGGTACTTGCTACGTGCCAGGCACTCTTGGAAACTCTTTATATGTATTCTCTCCTGTAATCCCTACAGTAACTTTATAAAACAGGTACAATTGTTTTCCTCATTTATAGATGAAAACAGAGGCACAGAAAGGTTAAGTAACTTGCCAAAATAACACAGCTCTAAGAGCTGGAGCCAAGATTTAAACCCAGGAGGTCGGCTCCAATGTCCTTGCTCTTTACAACTCCATAGCGGTGCCCACCCGTGAGGGGGCGGGATCATGCTCTCATTGGACGGTAGCGAGGCTAGAAATAACATGTATCACATGGCAAGAATCTAGCCGGTGGTGACCATAATGCCCAGTCGCTACTATCATCACGACGGGGCTTAGAGATCTACAAGGACCAAGACTCTCCCTCTGCCCCACCCTGTTCCCAAGCATCTAAGGAGTCCTTTTGCCCTCCCCAGGGGCCTGCCTGCCCCTCATCTGTCTGTGCTAAAGGCAGGAATCTGGAGGAGGGTGACCCAAAAGAGGACTCAGTCCAGCCACAGCTGGTGGGATATTTCCCAGCAAGCTCTGTCTGCTCCTAACCAGAGCACCGCCACCAGACTCAGCTCCCCGCTGAATGGACAGGGACACTGAGGCTCAGTGAGGAAGGGGGTCTTCTGGGAGGGCAGCACGGAGTTGGAGGCAGGACTGGGGACAGAAGCCCATCTCTTGACTGCCCCGTACTGTCAGGTGCAGGTGCTGCTGACAGAGGCCCACTTGGGGGCTCTGGGGGTGGGGTGTCAGGGATGCGTGCTTGGAAGTCCACAGCACTGCTGGGGGTGGTGGTCACCCCCACCCAGCCCCACACAGGTGCTTCAGAAGGCCTGAGGCTGGACTGTGTTCCCAAAACCCAAGTGAAGGCATCGGCTGGGGGGCCCTTGGGGAGCCTGCAGGCTGTGGCTGGAGCACCACGAAGGCCCTTAAGTCTCCCTGCTCTGACCCACATCCAGCTGCCTCTCATCTGGCCAGTTCCCAGGGGCTATGGGGGTGGAGACTCAGGGGTCCTGGGCCAAGGGCTGTAAGCAATGGGTGTGAGGGCACAGCCTTCAGGGCTCCTATCAGGTCCCGGGGAAGGAAATGGCGAGGCTGGACGGGCACAGTGAAGGGTGCCAGGCCCTGCCTGGTGGCCAGCTACCTTGGGCCTCATGTTGGGTCCATCTAGGTTCGTGTGTCTCAAAAGGGTGGTGTCCAGACCACCTGCATCACAAGCACCCGGGCACTTTCTACAAGTACGGATACAAGGGCCCCACCCCTCGCCAAGTCTGAGTCTCTGGGGGTAGAGCCTAGAAATCTACTTCCTTTTTTTTTCTCCATTCTAGGAGGAATCTATATTTTAAGCCAGCTGACTAAACCACCAATGAGCCTGGGGGGCACAGGTAGGGACCTCGGTACAACCTTGCCACGAAGGCCAGGACTGCCAGCTCCCCGCATGCTGTTGCCGGGGTGGCAGGGCGTGGGAAGGAATGCTGAGGACAAGGATGGAAAAAACTTTAACTGGATACCAATAGCTACTGCCATTTAGGGCTTATCATACCCAACCCATGCGAAGCCCTACACAAACACACTCCTCTAGTCCTGAAAGCTCTATGAGGCTGGGCCGACTCCTCTTCCTGTTTTACAGATGTGGAAACCAAGAATCAGAGTAACTTGCCCAGGTTGGGAACTGCAAGTGGCAGCCCTGAGACCCGCAGCCAGGTCTGTCGCTAGAGCTGGTGCTGTAATCCCTGGGCCAGCTGCTGCCACTGAAGGCCCTAGCACAGGCCAGGCAAGCTTAGCGGAGGCTGCCCCGCGTTCGAGACCAGTCTAAGTGCTGTGCACAAGCCCGTGAAGCAGGTGTCATTATCATCCACCAAGTGAGTACACTGAGGCCTGTTGGCTCAGGCTGGTAAAATCCAGGATGGATCCAGAGCCACCCCTGTCTCCTATGTCATTATGGGGGCGGGGGGAAGGGTGTCAGAGAGAGACTAGATCCCAGTTTCAGCTACATGTCTATTTTTTATTCAATATATTAAATATATTAATCAGAAAAGTCACATACTATAAATCCAGGAAAATACACAAATATAAATGTCAGAATCTGTCATTTGTCTTCTTCCTAGAGTGACAGTTTATGTACACGTGGAAGGAGGGTGGGAAGAGAGCGCCAGCAGGAGAAGGCTGGAGAGGCCTGCCCAGGCTGGTGGGGGGCCCGTCCCTTCCTTCCAACCCTCACTCCCACCTCAACCTCTTCCTTCCTGTATTTACAGCGTCATCCAGCTTATGTACAGCATGGCAGTGTGTGTTAAAAACGGTTTACTTACAAAAAACATGAAGGCCAGGGCGGGGCTGGGGGGTAAGACAAATAGTGGGGTCACCCCCAGGAATGCACCCCCTCCCCCAGGGTTTGAGCTCCCTGCCAACCTCCTGCAGCAGGCGAGAAGGTGGGCCAGTCTGCGGCTCAGGCCTAGGCTTGGGGGTGCTCTGGGGGTCCGTGGGCTAAAGGCACGTGGGGTGGCAAATGAGAGTGCACACACGTGTGCACACGTGTTCCCGGGCTGGGGTCAGAAGGGCAGCGTGTCCATAAAGATCTTGTCAATGATGGGTGGAGGGGGCACCAGGTCCTCCAGCTTGAGGTAGAAGATGCGCTGCAGGCCCTGGGTGCACAGGGTCCGCAGCTCGGGCAGTTTGCCCAACAGGCGCGACAGGCAGCCGGCCGGCTGGGGCTCGCCGGCCATGGCGGACACGTGCTCCTTCAGGCAGCTGGCAATGCGGTTCTGCAGCTCCTCCACCCGCCTCGGCTCCTGCAGCCCGTGCCGCTCTGCGAGGAGGGCACAGGATTACCCACACATCTGAGGACCAGACCCCCGAGGCCCTGGCCTCCCCCCGGGCCTGTAAACTGCTGGCACTGGCCACCCCTCATGTTCCTCTGGCACGTCACTGAAGTACGAGCCCACGTGTAAGCCGCAGCACACGTCTGAGAGGGCAGTAACGCTCGTTAGCCTCGTTTTCCAAGTGAGAAACCCAGGCCCAGCCAGATTAAATGACTTGTCCGAGGTCACAAACAAAAAATAAAACTCTAATCCAGGACTTCTGGCTAGGCCTGTGGTTTTTCATCTAGACTGTTCTAAGAAGCCCTGGAGTGGGGCAGCAGTGTTTTAGGGGCTGCCTCCAAGGAGAGCCGATTTCAGAACTCACCACTCCCTCTGCAGCCCAGACCTCTGATTGTGTTCTAGATAGTTGCTTCCTCTGGGAAATTTAAGTGAAAAATGAGGTGGGGGCAGAGTCTGGTGCTTTGAAAAACAAACAAAAAGATGAGATCTGAAACCCTGTACGCTTAACACCAAAGTCCATGCTACATAACTATGTTACATGAAGTCCCAAACAGGCACAGCTAATCTGTGCTGTCAGCAGTCAGAGCAGTGGTTACCTTTGAGGGGACAGTGGCTGGAAGGGGGCACACGGAAGCACACTGGGGGGCTAGTCATGTCCTCTTTCTTGACCAACATGCTGGTTGTGCAAGCGTGGTTTGTGAGAATTTATCATTTGTGTACTTTTCTGTACACAATATAATTGACAGGAAAGCTTTAAAAACAAACCAAAACCCTAGGCCACGTACATGACACCTACAGTCTATCTCCCAGGCAGTCTGGGATCACCCAGAGGCCGGCTGGGGCTGTCGAGTCAGACGTAGCACAGCCCTCTCCCACTCCTGTCATCTCCACTTCACAGACGGGCACGAGCATGGGGCAGTGCAGGAGCCCAGGAAGTGCCAGCCCACCCAACGCCCTCCTGAAGACCAGTCAACTCCCTGACACCCACCCCCTTGGACCCAGCGTGGCGCTGGCCACTTACCGGTAATGAGGACGAGAGCAGAGAGGCAGGAGAAGGCAGGGACGTCGACAACCAGACTGTGCAGGGACCTCGAGAAGGCCAGGATGCTGTCGATCCAGTCGCCGAAGCCTCGGGCACACTGCAGCCGGTGCAGCACCAGGCCTGAGCAGAAGATGAGCTTCCCCTCGCCAGGCTTGGACCTGGTGGGAGGGGGGGCATGGAAAGTGGTCAGGGTGGCTCAAGGGTAAGGACAGAAGGCGGAGGGCCGAGCAGACAGCAGACAGCTCACCGGTAGGCCAGGCGGAGGATGAAGAGCTCCAGGAAGGCTGACTCCAATAACAGGTCCTGGTCACCTGGTGACAGCTCAGCAAAGCCGGGGATCTTCTCGGCCCACTTGCGGATAACCTCCAGGGAACTGGAGAGCAGGTCGTAGAACTGCTGCACGTCCCCGGCATCTTCCTTCCCAAAGCGGGGCAGCACCAGCTCCTGGAACTAACAGGGCAGTCCAGTGGGGTCAGCACCCCAGGCAGGGTCCTTCAGCGCCCCCACGTCCAGCTGTGCCCGACACGTGGAGGCCAGATCCTGGGAGCGAGAGTGCACCTGAGACTCGGCCTACGCTCTTACTTGCCAAGACTCACATGTTAACCCAGCGCCGCAGCTGCCACAAGGAACGTTTTTCTAACTGGCCACCTGCCTGACGGGGTGCATTTTCCCATCTGGTCAGCTTAGAGGGGCTCCTCTATTTCTGATTTGTCAGACTGGAGGGGGGCTTTTCTAACATGCCCAAAAGCACCGCACGTGCACCCATAGCCTTCCCAGGAGCAGCAGCAGGGAGGGGCGAGTGGGGCCTCACCTTGGAGTAGTCCAGTTTGGCAGTGCTGGGCCCGGAGTCCAGGTGCGCCCGGACCAGGGAGGTGAGGAGATTGGCAGGAGAGGCATCCGGGGACTGCTTGGGTTTTGAAGGTAATCGGCCCCGCCGCCCCTTCAGGCTGTCTGTGCGGACGACTGCAGAGGAACGGGCAGGGGTGAGGAAGGAAGGGACCCGAGGAAGGGACCCTCAGCCCAAGCTGTGCACACCACTGCTGCGATGAACCCCCCCACCCCAAGTCCCAAGGACCCACAGCCCCAGAGCCCCACTACAGGGACCTCCCCCTACCACCACTCTCACAATCCAGGCAGGTGGATGCTGCCTCCTATTCGGGCCCAGGGGTCTGGAGGTAGGAGTGGAAGAAAGTTCCAGGCATGCCCTCCCCTGTGGTCTCCGGGGCAGAAGCCTGGGGACTCTGTCTGCCCACCCTGCTCAGGCCCACCTCTGCCCTGCTGGGCCCCAACCCAGGCACACACCTTCCTTCACCATGCCCACAGCCAGGCACTTCTGGAAGCGGCAGAACTGGCAGCGGTTTCGCCGCCTCTTGTCCACAGGGCAGTCCTTGTTAGCCAGGCAGATGTACTTGGCGTTTTTCTGCACTGTGCGCTGAGTGGGGGGGGGCAACACGGAACAGGCTGTCAGAGGAGGGGAGCCCAGGGGAGGGGACCTTCCAGATCCTGCTGCCATTGCAGACAAAAGCGCTCTCTGTTCACAGCTATTTTTCTAACATTTGGGTGGCAGGGGAGGGAGAGACGGAAGGGGGTGTGGGGGAGAGAAAGTCTTAGAGACATTGGAGGTGGTTTCTGCCTCAGAAGGACCCAGGACACAGGTTAGGGGCCAGGGGCGCCCCAGCAGTCCAGACACCTGCACTTTCTAATGTGCCTGTGTCGGCTGCCCCTTCCCTGGGGCAGACAGGAGAGGGCCGAGGGGCTGGGGGTGGGAACAGGAAGCTAAGCAGGCACCCAGCACTGGGACAAACACACAGCCTGTTCCCGAGTCCACCCCCAGCCCTCAAGCACCAAACCCTCTGCCCAGATCCTTTCATCTCATGCCAGGAACACGAGAGCCTGGGGCGCCCCTTCCCACCAGGACCTTGAGTTGGGGGAGGAGGGGTAGGGAAAACCAGAGGCTGGCCGCTAGAACTTCCCTCCTGGGGACCCCCGCAGCCCGTGTCTCACCCCTCCCTCAAGCTCTCTGCAGTCCCATAGGCCCCTGCGTGTCCTGGCAAATCAGAAGTCCCAGCCCCTGCATCTAAGGGTCCCTAGGAATGTGGCCCACCTGACAGGCCTTCCCCCTTCCTGTGGGACACGACCAGCCAGGGAGGCTGCCACAGACCCCAGCGGGGGACAGATCAGCCCCACTTCCAACAAGCAGCCCCACCCAGGGTAGCACAATACCTTGAAGAAGCCCTTGCAGCCCTCGCAGGTGCGGACACCGTAATGCTGGCATGAAGCGCTGTCCCCACACACAGCACAGCGGCCCTCACTTCCACCTGGGGCCCCGCTCCGGGCCTTGGCTGAGGTCACGGGCGCATCCAGTATCCCTGATCCATCAAGGTGTGGGGAGGTGGGCGCCAGGCCCGGAAAAGCTGTGGGCATGGAATAGCTCTCTCCCTCCCCCAGCTGGTGGGCGGCCTGCGAGGGGAACAACTTCAGGGAGCTCTGGGCCAGGCTGGTGCTGGGGCCGGTGGGGGGACTGAAGGAGAAGAAGGCCGGAGGCTGTGGGGGCCCAGACACCTTGGGCAGCTGCTCTGTCCATGCTCGCAGGCCTTCGTAAGTCTGGCTGGGCGAGAAATGGCCGAATGAGCCATCCCAGGGAGAGAGCTGGGGAGGCTGGAAGCTGGGTGTGGACGGTGACGGGGCTGAGCAGGGGCTGCCATAGTAGTCAGAGCCGCTGGAGGACAGGGTCTCATCTAGTGGGCCGCTCAGGGGGCCAGGGTAGCAGCCGTACACCTGGAAGTCCTCGAACTTGAAGGAGGCAGAGGCAGGGGAGGTGGCCGAGGATGAGGATGTGGAAGAGGCGGAGGAGGAGGCCGAGGAGCATGGCTGGGCTGTTCCTGGCAGCTGGTAGAAGAAGGTGTCAAACTCCCCTGTGTAGCCGTCCATGAAGGTGCTGAAGCTGGGCAGGGCAGTCGGGGCAGCAGGAGCCGCCTCAGGGCTGGCCAGGTCCATAGTGGGCTTGCTGAACTCGGGGGTCAGGGGGTCACTTGCCAGATGGTCACGCGGTCCTGGGCTCGGTGCTGGCGTCCCATATTGGGCTTGGATACAGGGCATCTCTGGAAAGGGAGGAAACCCCAAGAAAGGGAGAGGAAGGGTCAGTGAGAAGAACTCGAAGCCTGGTCTCGAAGCATATAGGCCCCAGAGCAGCCAGGTGGCAGGAAGCCCAGCCCAGAAATGGGACACTGAGGCATCAGGACCATGCCTACCACAGAACCCAAGAATCCTGACCCCTGGCCGGAATACCATCCCGACCTACGTGCCACAAAGCCCCTGGGCAGTGGCCCAGCAAGAGTGGGCTCAGTCAGAAGGCCAGCCACACCCCAGTCGGCCTGGGAACCCTAGGGAAGGCATCCAGCCAGCATTTCTCTACTGGAACAGGGGGAAGCTGTGTTCCTCCAGCCCCCTGCCCCTCCCCCACTGGGGAAGGCGTGGGTCGGGGCTGGGAGAAGGGTGGGTGGGAGAGGCAGCCCAGCAAAGCCTCAGCCCAGCTCCCAGGAGCAGACATGTTGTTTCTCCAACCAGGCACTTCCTGGGAATACTCCCAGCATACCCCAGCCTCTGCAAAACCTTCTTCTGCTCCCCCCACAGTGCCTGGGAAGAAGGACATGCTGGACATGGAAGAGGAGCCTGGAATGAAGGCCCACCTGTCTAAGAAGGTGGCCTAAGTAGCAACGCAGGTGCCCCCAGCCTGTCCCCCTTCCTCACCCCCACCCTGCATACTGAGTAAAGGTGGCAGATCCCACGCACACTGCAGTCCTGCCATCTGGGGCCGGGAACACACTCTGCACTGTCTGGGAAGCTCCCAGAAGCAAAGAGGAAAGCGGCCTAGGCCTGCTCACAGGTAACCTGGCTCCAGACCTTTAAAGACCATTTGCTGGAGGGAGGGGTGCGGTGGAGGGAGGGGAGCACAGTCCTCTGCACTTCTGGGACAGTGGACAGTCCCTAAGAGGGATGTCTCTGCTACCACCAGTTATTTTTATAAGGGAACTCTCGGAGTCCAGCAGAAGACTTAAGGTGGCCATGTGGGAAGGAGGAGCCAGCTGGTGCATGGTAAGGACATCCTGCCCCTGCCTGGGCTTCTCCACTAGAGCTATGTCTGTGCCCTGAAGAACCCAGAGACTCAGGCAAAGGGGGTTACGCACCCCTAATCCTCAAGAGCCTCAAGGAACAGAGATAGCATCATTCAGGGGAGATCCCCAAATTCACAGACAGGTCAAAAAATACTGCAGAGGAGGCTCCAGAACACAGTCTCCCCTCCACCCTCCATGTCTGGGGTCTGCATAACTGGCTTCACCAGTCAGGGAGAAAATCTGAGTAAGAAATCAGGCTGGAACAGAGAGTACCACATAGGGGGTACAGCAGTGGGGGCAAAGACTGTCACCACCTCCTGGGCAAGAGCCCAGCAAGTCCTCTGGTCCTATTCTCTGTCCCAACTCCATGGGCCCTGAAGAGGGCACCTCCACCCCTGGCCTGACACACAAACGACCTACACAACAGAGCCCCTTGAAGCCCAGGCTCCACCCACCCAGGGGCACCAGTCCACAGGCATACAGCACCTGTGAGAGGTGAGGGTGGCCACATCTGCCCGCACTAGGACAGCCTGTGCAGGGATGGGCTGGGGGTGGAGGAGGAAAGACGGCAGCCACACAGAACTGGGCGTTCATTCCAGCCTTATTCAAATCCTGTTTCTCCACTTGGACATCCCACATCCGGATCAACCCCCATCAATCTGCCCCCCCCTTTCATGCAGGTACATAACAACACAAGATATGGACCTATATCTGGCCTCACGGTGGGGGGGGCAGTCCCACAAGGAGAAGGAAGAGGCGGGGCTGAAGGAGGGAGTGGGGAGAATCCGGCTTCAGGCAGGTCCTGGCAACAATGTGGTTTGCACCTGTTCTGCTGAACAGGCCTCAGGCTGCACCCTACCTGTAAGATCCAACAGGGCCTATGGGGGAGGGGGCACAGAGGTGACCGGCATGTGGAGCTGGAATGGTGGGTGGTAGTATCCTCCAGGTAGCACCACCGCCAAGACTCCAACATTAGCAACTTCCATCCGGGATCCCCAAGGACAGGGGTTTCCATCTCTCTCCCCAGCTTTTCTCTCTCTCTCTCTCTCTCTCTCTCACACACACACACACACACACTCCAAGTTCCAGCTAAAACAGTCCTCCTTGGCCTGACCCAAAGCAGTCTCCTTTATTCCAACACACAGCAAGCAGCCCTCCACAGATCAGCCACCAACTGAGCCATTTCCTTCGGTGATCCAGAGGACTCCTAATTTAGTTCAGGCAGAAAGTTCAGGGTGGGGAATCCCTGCGAACTAAGCTACAGTCTCTAAAGTGTTAAGAAAACAACTGGGGCAAGGGGAGGGAAGCTGACAGGCTGGGAGGAAGGAGACCCTTTTGGAAATCCAATCCTGGTTGGAGTGGATGGATCCCAGCAGCGCCAAAGTTCTGTTATTTTTTCCTCCACTGTGCTGAGACCCCCAAAGACCCTCAAGTACAGAGCAGCTTGTGCTCACTTGGGCACCCTGGGATACTGAACTAAGGCCAGCTGCCTGCTGGACAAGTCCCCAACTCCTGGCGCCAACCCCAACTCCCTGCTGCTTCCACCTTGCAGACAGTCCACCCCTCACCCCCAGTAGACTCCAGTCTGATCTGGGTCCTCGTCCCACACCAACCGCTACCCCTCAACCCCAGAACTGCACTCTACACCCGTCCTCCCGATGCCGACCCTACAACATCCTTTCTGCCCGCGCGTACAGCCACCTCCTTCATGCACCACCCCTAAAACAGATGCACGCTCCCCGAGGGGCACCTACCCGGCCGGCTCCTGCTCCCCCTGCCTGGGACCGGCGCCCCGAATCGCAGCCTGGCCCCGCGTGCGCTCCCGCAGTTCCTCCTGTGCACTCCCCCAACTTTCGCAGCCTCCGCCACTGGGGCTCCCCGGCGAGCCGGACCCTCCTCTTAAGCGCTCCGTGACGCACGGGGAGGGGCGGGGGCGCCACTGACGCACGCGGCCCGGCGAGCTTTGGCCATACAAGGGCGCGGGGGGCGGCGCGGTTCCGGCGGGAGGCGGCCAGGGGGAGGCGCGGGGACGGGGAGCCCGAGGGGGCGGGGCGAGGAGGGGGGCCTGGAATGTCTGCGCGCGTGACGCACGCGGGGTTCCATTGACGCAGGGAGCGCGGATTGTTTGATCTATAAATAGTCTCCTCGCGCCCGCCGCGCCGGCTAAAAATAGCAGCTCCCGGACCCGCTAGGCTCCCCACACCAGACCCGGGTCCCGGTCCGGGGACCCCCAGGTTTGAAGTAACGGGCTGGAGGGCCGGAGCCCGAGAAGAGGGCGCTGTAGAGCCGCGACCGCGGGGCTTCCCCGGACGAGATCTCCTCACCCTCCGGCTGCTCCGGGTAGCCAACCGTGCCCGGCCCCTCCAGCTCCCTCCGTGCCCGGCCCCGCCTTTGCACCCTCCCAGGTCCTTACTGGAGGCCTGGGGTTCGCCCCTGCAGCTGCGGGGCGGCCGGAGCAGGCCGAGGGCTGGGACGGGTAGGTCGGGGACACACCCTACCGAGCCTGCGCTCACACATCTGCCCAAGGCGCAGCTTGTGCACTTGACTCGTCTTCCCTAGCAGGCTCTGAGGCTGAGGCTGCCCCAGAGACAGTTAGAGCCCTCGCTTAGTCCCTCCTGGCAGTCTCCCTTGCAAAGTACCTTCCCAAGGTAGGGGTTTGCCAGGCCCAAGCTCAGCCAATGGGCTCTGCTCCACACGCTGAACTTAGTTTCTCACCAGTTCTCTCCCCAGCCCCTTACAGGGTGAGTGCACCCTAGCTGGGAAATCACCGAATTTCAGAACCGGGTGGAGCCTGAGAAATATTTTCAAACTTGTGCGAACTCTTCCCCATTTTATAAATAAACGCTCAGAGAAATAATGGCACTTGCTCAAGGTCACACAACGAGGTGGTGGCACACTGGGGCAGAACCCTGGACCACAGACTGCATCTCTAGGGGATCTTTTCATGCCCTTCTACCAACCTCTTCCCCCTGCCCACCGTCAGGGAGCACCCGCCCTCCCACCCCACCTCCAGCACCCCGTGGGGGAGAGCAGCTCTGACCAGTTATCACCTGCCCTGTGGAACAGGGAATAGCCTGCCAGGGCTGTGTCAGCACAGGCCAGGCTGCAGCCACCTGGAGCCTTCTCTGGCCTGGCTGTCACCTCTCCACCTCCATATCCCCAGAGCCTGGGGAGTACACCTGCTCCTCCCCAGAGCAAGGTAAGAGAGGAAGGAAGAAGGACTAACATTGAGGAGAGAGCCCCGTGCCCCCTGCCCCATTCCCCTTCTCCCATTTAAGTCAACATCCATAAGAGTTCTGCCTCCACTGAGCCTATACCCACGGACCCTGCTCTCACCTCTTCTGCTCACCCCACAGCACTTCCCTCTGCCCTGAGGCACTGCCTGCTCCTCACTTCCACCCTCACCTCCATCACAGGATTCCCACACCCTTGTCCCCAGCCCCCGCTTCTGCACACTCAAAGGTCCCACAAACACCTCAAACTTCATCTGTTCCAGGCAGAGCTTGTCATCTCTGCACCCTCTGCCTGCCACCTCATCCTCTGCTCCTGATGCCCCAATTGCAACTTTTCATTTTTTCCTGAAATTGTTTTTTGGAACATCTCTTGGACGCCCCCCACCCTTCCTACTGCCAGCCACAGCCACCACCTCACTGGTCCAGCAGACTAACCGGATATGCCCCTTGACCTCTCCTTTTCCTCTCTCACCCCCATTTAGAAAACTACCCCTTAGGCCGGGCGCAGTGGCTCATGCCTGTAATCCTAGCACTCTGGGAGGCCAAGGCGGGTGGATCATTTGAGCTCAGGAGTTCAAGACCAGCCTGAGCAAGAGTGAGACCCCGTCTCTACTAAAAATAGAAGGAAATTAGCTGGAAAACTAAAATATATAGAAAAAAAAAATTAGCCGGGCATGGTGGCGCACGCCTGTAGTCCCAGGTATTTGGGAGGCTGAGGCAGAAGGATCGCTTGAGGCCAGGAGTTTGAGGTTGCTGTGAGCTAGGCTGACGCCACGGCACTCTAGCCCCGGCAACAGAGTGAGACTCTGTCTCAAAAAAAAAAAAAAAGAAAACTACCCCTTAGCCAGCCTGTCTCCTCTTTCTAAATCCTCATGGTCCACCATGGATGGAGCAGTGTTCATATACAGTTGTTCCTTAACGCCAGTTTGAACTGCAAGGGTCTACTTATAAGTGGATTTTTTTTCAACCAAATGCATTGGCAGGATGCAAAGTCTGCATATATAGAGGGCCGACTTTTCCTATGTACGCAGGTTCCATAGGGCCGACTGCAGGACTTGAGTATGTGGAGATTTTGGTATATGCAGGGGTCCTGGAACCAATCCCCCACAAATACCGAGTGACGACTGTACTACCAATCTCATTCAGAGCTTCCCATCCCAACATACAATCGCAATGTGAATGAGCCTGCAGAGAGCTCTGGGTTGTCCCAAACCAACTCTCAGAGACCTTCAGGGCCAGCTGGGTGAAGAAGTATGTGCAGGATGGTGCAAATTGGACCACGATCCCCAGAATCCAGGATCCCCACCCCACTTCCACCAAAGTTTTGTTTTTCTTTCTCTTGGGCTTTTGCATAAGATTTTGGGGAATCCTTTTGTGGCAAATGGTTCTACAGCTAAAATAGGATTTGAAAACACTAGCAGAATTCAAGTCCTCCCATTTTGCAGATTAGGATGCAAGGGTTCCAAGAGGAGCTGCAGCTTGCTCAGGAGCACACAGGTTCCTGGTCTGAATCCAGCATCTCAGCATCTGGCCTCCAGATCTGGGCCTGCAGCCCAGGCCCCACCTCCCTGAGCTGTTGCAGGTTGTAGAGTCTGCAGTCCTGCTGCCCCCAAACCAGAAAAAAGGTGAGGAACTGCAGCTGCCACTTGGCCATGCTTGAGAAGGTCTGAAAATACCACACTCTGAAAATAAGTAAATAAGGAGAAAAAGGCAAAGTCCCTCTGTGGGAACACAGGAGGGGCCACTCATGCAGGTACCCATGTGGAACACCTAGCCCAGGACAGAGGAGAGAGAGCTGAAAGGGCTTGGAGACCCCAGACCTCAAGGGCCCTCCAGGGAGGGTGGAGGCCCTCCAGGGAGTGGAGCCCACCTAAGGCAGAACTCCAGCGAAAGGTATAACTGATGCAGACTTTGGGAGGCCTAGAGCAAAAGCTGGTTCCAGACTGGACAGAGACCCCCAGTGGACCTCCAAGTCCAGCCTTCAAAAGAACAAAGTCAGAGTCAACAGCTCATTGTGGGGGAGGTTAAGATGGGAAGGAACAGGTCACGATGGGAGAGGTATCTAAAACTAGAGACAAGAACCTGAAGGGAAGGCCAGGACGTATAACACAGGGAGGACAGGGAGAGGTCATGCTGGAGACCAGACAGCCCACCTAGTCAGGCCCCCGTAGCCAGCTCCCCAGTACCCCCACATAAGGACCTGGAGCTAAACCTTCCCAACACCCACTTTTGCACATATTGTTTGACCCACTGGGCACATTGTTTCTCCTCCTCCCTTCTACTCTATTCCTGCTCATCCCTAAGACTTGAGCTCACCGGCCACCCTCCTGGACCCACCCAACTCTGCCAAGCACCCTCTCAACAGGGGTGGGTCAGACCTTGGCTCAGGCACTTCACATGGATTCTCCCATTAACACCTTTCGGGTTTGGAATTACAATCTGCATTTTTTTTTTTTTTTTTTTTTTTTTTTTTTGAGACAGAGTCTCACTCTGTTGCCCAGGCTAGAGTAAGTGCCGTGGCGTCAGCCTAGCTCACAGCAACCTCAAACTCCTGAGCTCAAGGGATCCTCCTGTCTCAGCCTCCCGAGTAGCTGGGACTACAGGCATGCACCACCATGCCCGGCTAATTTTTTCTATATATATTTTTAGCTGTCCATATAATTTCTTTCTATTTTTAGTAGAGATGGGGTCTCGCTCTTGCTCAGGCTGGTCATGAACTCCTGAGCTCAAACGATCCGCCCACCTCGGCCTCCCAGAGTGCTAGGATTACAGGCGTGAGCCACCGCGCCCGGCCTACAATCTGCATTTTATAAATGAGGAAACAGAGGCTCGGGGGCAGGACTCGAACTAAGGTTCCCTAAATCCCAGTTTTGTGCTGGACCGACTGCCCTTGACTCTGAATTCCTGGGGCTGTGGCTTCTGCCCATTGGCCTTGTTTCTCATGAGTGCATCATGAAACGAGACACACACACACTGCCTGGAAATTGGAAATGGGGGTGCCTATGAGGGGTCTTTGGTGGGGCTGGGGGCATTCTGGTCCTCGATCTGCACGATGGATACACATGGGTGTTCACTCTGGAAAAGTCATCAAACTATGCTCTTAAGATTATACACCTATGATTTGTGCACTTTTCTGTATGTATGTTATGCTGTGTCCAAAAAAAAGTTTATTTAAAAAACAGCCATGCCTAAACAGGAGACACATATTTATTCCAGTGGATGCAGATGCAGCTGGAATTTACTGAGAACAAATTCACTGAAGTATGTGTTTCTGAAATCATAGTGGCTGTTTCTCATTATGTATTTGTTCTATCAACAGAGTACAAGTACAATTAGGAGAGGCTGCAATATCTGGTCCTCGTGCTGACAACACAATATGTTGTCTGAACTGTTCACCAGGCCCTTAGCCCTCCTCATCAAACCTTATGAGGCCCGAGGACTTATCACGTGCTCAGACCCATCCCTCCCCGCCAGTATGTGAACACCACAAGGGCAAAGGCACTGTCTCCCACACCTTGGCAGGAGGACCCATCGTACATCCTCATACTTACATAGTAAGTAGCCCAGGGCAGTATGGGCAGCCAATGTCCACTATCATCCCCCAGTCAAGACAGTGGGTGTGGAATTGGGTAATAGGAAACAGAGGAAGTGGAATTACACGGCCCCTTTCCCACGCTGCACCCCCCCCCCAACCTTGGGCTGGGCCCCGGCCCCGCTGAGCAGAGGGCAGGAACTGCCCTACTTTCACTGAGACCATTCCCACCCCCAGGCCCCACGCCCTTCCCCTGGGGTGGGCAGAAGGCGTGAGCTTTGCCTTCCAGCTGGGAAGTGGTCCAGGGAGCTTCCCCTCCTCAACCCCAAGGCCTATTGCCAGCCCTAACCTGGCCACTTCCTCTTCCTGCCCTGGCATCGGGCAGGGGGATTTGTGCTGTGGGCAGGGAAGCATTGCCCACTGCCCCGGGGGCTTCCCATGGGCAGCTCTGGGATCCAGGGGTGAAGGGTCAGGCCCGGGCCTCCAGCTCTGATCTGGCCCCTGCCCTGGCCCTGCCATATGACCACATGTATCATTACCTCCCCAAAACAGGCTCCCAAGGATGCAGACAGATCAGCCAGTTCCCCTCTCTCTCCCCCCAGTCCTCAGCAGGGGCAAAGGATGGAAGAGCTATCAGGGCATCTTTGACCAGGAGCCAGCAAGCCTGGTGTGTGGCCTGGGGCCAGTCCCTTGCCCTCTCCGAGACTGTTTCCTCATCTCCCCAATGCAGACAAGTCACAAGCCCTGGTGCTGAGAGAATTCAACTCACTAATGGAAGGGAGAGGCTCAATACTGAAATTGAGCACTGGTGCCTGGACTCTAGGGGCCTGCAGCAGAATCCTGGGGCTGGCAGAGTTGGTGGGGAGGGTGACAGCAGCAGGTGGGGACAGCAGACACCAGGGTCCACAGCTGGACTGGGGAGCCAGCAGCCCTCCTTCTCCGAGAACTAGAGATAAACAGTAACCCCATCCCCACTTCCCCCTACTCCAGGGCTGAGTGAGAAGAAATAAGACTGTGCCCAGAGATGTGGTTCTACCCAACTCTGGGAAAATTCCAGACTCTGCGTGCAGCAAGTGTTCGATTAATACTCTGGAGAAAGCTGGTTAATTAAGGAAGTCAAGCTATGGCCACAGAAACTATCTTCAGTCCAGTGATTCCTCTGCACCCATCACCCTCTCAGGCCAGAAGAAATGACAGCATTAAGGAATAAGATCAGACTTTAGGCCAGGCACAGTAGCTCACGCCTGTAATCCCAGCACTTTGGGAGGCTGAGGCAGGAGGATCATTCGAGGCCAGGAGTTGGAGACCAACCTGAGCAACATTGCGAGACCCTGTCTCTCCAAAAAATAGAAAATTAGCCAGACATGGTGACACACACCTATAGTCCCAGCTATTTGAGAGGCTGAGGCAGGAGGACCGCTTGAGCCCAGGGGTTTGAGATAGCTGTGAGCTATGATGGTGCCGCTGAACTGGGCAAAAGAGTGAGATTCTGTCTCAAAAAAAAAAAGGATCAGACTTCAGGAAGAACAGCCAGACAGGGCTGGAAAACACAGACAAGATCATGGAGTTCCTCTGGGAAAGGTCGGCCCACACCTCAAGTCTCCCTCCAGGACCCCTTGGTCTGTTGAGCTCCTGGCCAGCTCCTCTCTCCTCCCACCTTGGAGAGTCTCCCACCACCTTGCAGAACACTGACACCCACCAAATGCCCCCCTGCCCCTGCCCAAGGTCTCCACCCAGCCTCCACAGGCCAAATTTCAAATTCCAAAATAAAAACCCTGTGATAACGAGCCCCGGCCGGAAAGACTGATGCACTTTCCTATTGTTAAAGTATTTTTAGACACAGGCTCTGGATTCATTTAGAGACTCACGTTCAGAAAGGGAAAAAAATTTTTTTGAGAACTGGGAAGGAGAGCACAAGAGCCTCCCACGTAAGGAGCTGCCACTTATTCCATGCCGGGCCAAAGTCCCTGGCACGGTTCCCGGGAGCGTGTTTGTGGCAAGCTGGCTGGCGGACTTGCCAGACCTCGCTCCAGCCCTGCTCCTTCGGCACCAAAAGCAGCCGGGAGGCCCGGCACGCAAGGCAGGCAAAGGGCTGAGGGCTTCGCAGGACGCCAAGGGCCTGGCCAGCCACCTAGTCCCGACCAATGGGGCCTCAGGGACTCCGCTCAGAGACCAATCTTGAGGGACCCTGGTGGACACCACAGTCACTGCAGCGTCACTCTCATGCCTGAGCAGAGCAGCGCCTGGTCCGGGCCGGGGCCACAGGAGAGGAGGATTGAGACCCTGTAGGCAACCTCTGAGGAAGAGACAGGCAGCATCACCCGCCTAATTCCGCCTCTCCAGTTCTCAGTCACAGTGTTCCCAAGTCCAACTCCCATCATCCAGCTGTGGCCAAGCCACACGCATTCCTCAGGACGGTCGGCCACACTTGCTTCCTCCTCCTCCCGCTCCTCCTTGAGACCAAAGGGTTTGGCCTGATGGGCACACTGGGAAAAAATCCAAACATCCCAGCCCCTGCCTCAGTGTCCTCATCCCAAAACTCACCAGCTTCTCCTCACGATCTGCTTTGACCCTCAGCAATCCCGGACGACCACACGAAGGGAGGACCCCAGGCTTGGTTGGGGGCTCTTCCTGGCGGCCTCAGGGAGCCCTGCGGGGTGAGACGTGACTGCCCAGTCAGCCTATCGTCGCAGCTGAGGCTGTGCACCGGCTGAGTAGGCTCTGGATGTGGAGCTGCCTCCAAGGCAGCGTGCTCTCCTCTGTTTATATAGCAGAAACCAGAGCCGGCCTCTGGGGATGGGGGGAGCTGCTTTGGGCCCTCTTGGCTGGACCTGACTTTGGCCCAGGTCAGCAGGAGCCCAAAATAGTCAGCTGATGGGAGCCCCGGCGTGAGCGTGACCCTGGGCCCATGCCCGGGCCTGGCAGACAGGTGCCCACGTCACAAGACCAGCAGCCCCAGCACTCATGGGGCCCCGGCTGGCAGCCCCTCAGGGTGGCCTTGGCAGTGTGTCTGGCATGGGAGTTCCACCCAATCACCACCATCACCCAGACAACAAGATAAACACAAGGAATTCTGCCCACCAGGGCTGCTGTGTACCCAGAGGGAAGGCCCGGCACGCGAGAAGCCAGGTCTGGGCTGGGGGCAGAGGTGGGGGCCGAGTGAAGGGAAGGACACCTGGCCACTGCTGTCACTCACGTGCTTCCCAAGTCCAGATCTCCAGCTGACCAGAGAACACCTGCTTCTCCCACTTACAGTAATTTCCTCTCCCTGTCCCCGGCCCAAGGTTGGTGGCACAGAGCCTGCTGCCAGCAAGAAGCCAGGTGCATACCCAGCCCAGCCCCTGGAACAGGAGGCCCTGCTTCCCAGGGCTTCCCCCCTTCCATGCAGGCTCGGAAGGGACAACCCATCCTCCCCATCCCAGTCCTCTGGGATTCTTCGCACCCTGAACGCTAAGCCCATGTGAGTCCACTGTGTGGACTGCCAGGGAGACGCTGGGCCAGCTCCTGCTCCGTGCGGGCTATCTCAAGGCCTGGGGGTTCTGCTGCTCAGAGATGGCCCGCTGTCTTGGGACAGGAAGAAGGGACTCACAGGGCCCCTGTCCAGATGCCAGGTTGAGCTCCAGCTCCCCAGGCACAGTAACCAGGACTACGGCGCCCTTAGCCCCATCCCAGTATCTCTGGTGCCCTGAGGAAGGCCTGGCGGAAACCCCATTCCCGCCCTCTACCCCTCACCACAGATCAGCTTGAGCCTTCTCTGCAAACACCTCAGACAAGGAAGGCGTGTCCTCCACCATGAGACCAGGCCGCTGGGCTGGCCGGGAACCCAGGAGACCTGGATCCTAGGCTTGGCTCTACACGTCCCCACTGCAGACCTTGAAAAGTCACTTCTCCCCTCTGTAGCTCCATGTCCTCATCTGTAAGAGGGGATACGCTAGATGACCAAGGATCCCGCTGGCCACAGTCGCAAGTCGGGATTTTCCCTCTCAAGAATGCCGGACAGAGATAGTGGAAGGTCTGTCCCTGCTTCCCAGTCACAGAAGCCACCTCCCCATACCACAGACTCCACAGAACCTACAGGCTTGCCGTGGTGAGGAGGGTGGTCACCGCCCTTTCAGGGAGAGAGGGGTGGTCCAGGCCTTCCCTTTGTGCACTCCCCTGTGCAGTGTCTACATCTGGACACAGGCCAGCTCCCTCCTGCCACACCTGCCCCTCGATACTCCCAGCCCAGCCCCAAGCTACCCTACCCCACCCCACCAGCTTCGTGCTGTCTTGGGAGCAGCTGTCATCTTCCCTCCCCCCATCAGCCCTTGTCACCTGGGCCCAGAGCCCTCTAGCCCATCCTGCTGAGAACATAAGGCTTCCCTCATCCTGTCCCCACATTACCCCCACCTCTGAAGAAATCAGATCTCCCCATGCTGAGCAGCACCACGCCTGCCACCTCTGCAGGGCTTCCCCCTTCAGCCCCCAAACCACATCCGTTTTTAGGCAGCTCCACACCCACCTCTGCCCCCAACCCCACCTGCTTGGAGGCCCCAGGGGAGTTCAAAGGGCAACAGCAGAGCACTTACCTCTCTGGATGGACCAACAGGCCTTGGCCACCACTCACACTACCTCTCAGCCTTCAGGGCCAGGCAGAAGGAGCCAGGATGCCAGGGAGGGGCAGGAGCTGGCCTCTGTCCATGGTGGAGGCCTACAGGGGGAGAGACAGTGTGAGCAAGAGAAACTGGCCAGCAGAGACCTATCCTGGAGACAGCACAGCCAGGAAACAAGCAGGAGCAGGACCCAGGCCACAAGAGGGGGACAAGCCAGCCCATGGACCTCCCTGGGCTGGGCA
Organism: Eulemur rufifrons; assembly: GCF_041146395.1. NCBI lineage: Eukaryota > Metazoa > Chordata > Mammalia > Primates > Lemuridae > Eulemur > Eulemur rufifrons. The sequence continues at coordinate 40,672,067 of NC_090998.1, read as the reverse complement.
TCACAGCCTAGGGGCCCATATCGCAGGCAAACAGCTCTAGAGTGTAGGGTGTGGCCAGGAGCTGCAGGCAGCATCTGGGGCATCCCAGAGCCACTGAGACACATACCAGCACTCAGCCTCCCGGCTCCCAGCCCTTGACATGCACAAAAGGGCATTTTGCAGGCAGAGAGAAGGGAGCTAGTGTGAGGACAGAGCAGAACACCCCTCTCTCCTTAAGGGGCTCCAGCTCAGGGCCAGGGCTCCACGCCCCTGTCTCAGGAGCCCAGCTTTCAAACAAGAGCAAAGGGGATTCTCAGAGACCCTCTGTGGTGGAACTCCAGTCCCAAACCAGGAAGGCCCAACTTAGAGCAGAGCAGGCAGGGGCACAGATGCCAGATGCCGGCTCCATCCCTTATCGCCTTGAGCAAAAACATAACCTCTCTGTGCCTCACGTTCCTCATCTGTAAAAATGATGGCATCTCTAAAATTAACAATTATAGGAAGCCAGGCACAGTGGCACGTGCCTATAGTCCAGCTACTCAGGAGGCTGAGGCAGGAGGATCACTTGAGCCCAGGAGTTCCAGCCTACAGTAAACTATGATGACGCCCCTGCACTACAGCCTGGGCAACAAAGCAAGATCCTGTCTCAAAAAAAAAAATTATGGGGTATCATCAGGCTTAAAACGAGTTAATGTGTAAAGGACTTAGAATAGTGGTGGACACACATAGCTGCTACATATCATTATTAGGAGAAATTACATGAGGATACATAAAAACCTAACCCGAGACCCTGGTTTCTCATCTAAGCCACTTCTGGGTTCCTGGCCTCTCCTGGCTGGAAGCCATTGTGTGCCCCACCCCACCCCGGGCCTCTTCAGCTCTCTCCTGCCCCACTGGGGCCAAAGCCCCCTTCAGAGCACCCCAACCCACATCTCCCCTTCTCTCTTCCCACTCTCATTCAGTGCGCGCGCGCGCGCGCGCGCGCGCGCTCTCTCTCTCTCTCTCTCTCTCTCTCTCTCTCGACTGCGCCCAGAGTGAGGGCAGGACCAGCCACGGCTCGGCCCTCACTGGCTACTGGACTGCCACATGCAGAAAGGAGGCCTGGGAAAGAAGTAGATGTTTCCATGTTGGGAGACAGAGAAAGCAAGAAGCAGGGCCCCAGAGGTGGGTGATGGGCGTCCTCACCCTGTCACCCTCTCGACCTCTGCTCCAGGGTCCACAGGCCAAGGGGAGCTCCTCTGGCCCATGGTACCCAGCCTCTCCCCTTTTAGAGCTACCAGCACCTCTCATGTTTCTGTGGCTATTATGGGGAGCAGGAAGTGAAGGCCACAGGAGAGAAGGAGAGAAGGGAGGAGCATCTGGAGCACTTCCAACTCCAAACGGAAGGCAAAATGAGGCTTCAAACCTGCCCCAGCCCACAGACTACACCTGCTTCCCAGAATGACAGTGCCATCCTCCCATACCCCGGAAATGGGTCTGCAGGTGCCCCCAGCCTTCCCTGTTCTCCCTACCAGCCCACAGCTGAGGAGGAAGGGGAGGGAGGGCCAAATTCCTCCTACCACAGTCAGGCCCAAGCTGAGCACCCAGGCCCTCCCCATCTGTGTCTGAGAACAGGGGCCAGACTCTGGCTCCTAGGTGGTGCCTAGAAAGTGATCCATGATATCTTCAAACAGGTATCTGATCAAAATACCCCCCTCAACAGTCACACCACAGGCATTTACTGAAGACCCACCGGGGCTGGGCAGCGTGCCCCGAACAATGGGCGAGCCAAAATGAGCCCACCAAGATCCCTGGGCCCCAGGAGCTCATGGTGGGGGATGAACCACAGGGAACTAGCCAGCACTGTGCAGAGGGCAGCCCAAGGGCTGAGCGGGCTTGGAGGAAGAGAAAGTGATCCCTCCAAAATGGGTGGAGCACCAGGCCCGACAGACTGCAGTACCCAGCTCCTGCTCCCCTCCTCACCTCATCTCCCCCACTCACTGTGCCCCAGCCTCACGGGCCTTCTTTTCCCACTCAAGGCCTTTGCACTGGCTATTCCCTCTGCCCAGAAAGTCACTGCCCTACGTCTGGCTGGCTGGCTCCTCCTCAGCAATCAAGTTCCCATTCCCATGTCACCTCCTCAAACAGCCTGCACCCCCACCCCACCACATCAGCCCACTTTAGTTCCCTCCATAGGTTTAACGTTCATCTGCTCACTTGTTTATCACCTATCTACCCAAATAGAACATAACGACATTGTCTGTCTCCACCCCTGCAGTCTTCAGTCTCTAGGCCCTGCTCGGCACTAGCAGGTGCATGGTAAGGGTGTGTGGGATGTGGGGGACCCACACACGCCTGCATGGGACCTGGGCTGAGAGGAGGTCAGCTAGGTGAGGAGAGCCTTTCCATCTGAGGGGCTGTCCCTTCCCCCTAGGGGCATGCAACACTCAGAGGGTTCTTCTTTATGGTGAGTCACAACCCTGACTCCAAAAAACCCCAGAAACCTCATGGGCCCACCAGAAACCTTCTAGTCCTATCAAGTATCTGAGTCTCTTTTTAATTAAACTCCTGCTCGCAACAGGACATGGCTGACAGATTCTCTGCAACCCTGGTGGCCTCCTGGGCACAAGCTCTGTATTGGCCAATGTCCCCACCCAAAAATGGGCATATTACTATTACCAGCAATACCAACAGCAGCTAATACTTGTTGCACAACATGTGCTAGACACATTACTAAGCACTTTACATGAATTTTCTCTTTTCGGCCTCACAATGCTATGAGGAAGGAATTATTATTATGTACATGTTTTACCAATGAGGAAACTAAGGCCCAGAAATGTTAAGCAACTTGCCCAAGGTCACAAAGCTAGGAACTGGCAACACTGGGATTAGAACCCAGGGAGCCCAACCAGAGAACCCAGAACCAGGCATCCTCCCCCAGCCCCCTGGGACCTGTATAGTGGGTAGAGGCCTCAGAGTGCACAGAGGAGTCTGACTTGCCCCCACCCAGGGAGCAGGTGAGAAGCTGGTGTCCTGGGTTACTGGGCCTTTGAGCCAGGCACAGGGCCTAACTCCTGAGCTGGTCTTAACTCCAGCACAGGCCTTAATATTTATCATCTATCTCATTCATCTTGTTAGTCTTGGCCCACCCTTCTGCCCTGTCGCCTTCATTTAGAATCTTGATTTTATCATACTGTACACTTGTCATTCCTCTCAGCTCTGGGTCACTACAAAGTCGGCTGGCTTCCTTTTCCGAGTCTTCATCCAAGTCACTGATGTAAATGTTCACTTGGAGTAACATCTAGGGTCAAGTCTTGTAGCCAGCACCAGGCCCAAGGCCAGGCGACAGCAGCCCCTAATCCATCAGCACCCTTTGGGTATAACTGCTGTGAACGTACCTACCTCTGCGCAGCCTGCGTCTTCCCAGCATGCCCCTAATACTAGCCCCAACCCCAAATTAACAATTCACTCTAAACCACCGCCGCTGCATGTGTCTCGTCCACCAGGTCACCTATCAAAAATGGAGACGTACAAAGGGAATGTCCCGAAGTCAAGAACTGCGCCCTGCGTTCCCCACAACCACGGGGAGGGGGGTCTGGAAATACCGCTCTCCCCCAGGTACAAGGCCATTATCAGGAGAGAAGACGCTGTGGCAAAAAAACACGCCCGGGAGACACAGGACTCAAGTCCGAATCCCAGCTCCGCGCCTGACTCCATGAGACCCCCTCCAGGTTCGGTGTCTGGACGCAGTCCCACGAAGGGCTTGCGTCGCGCTATGCCGGTCCCTCCCGGCCGGGTCTCCTGGAAGCCGGGCTCCCGAGCTCCTGGAACCCGTTCCCCGCAGCCGGCGGGGAAATGGAAGGAATTTCTCTGGCCTGGCCACCTCCAGCGCCCCTCGCGGGCCAAACCCCACCCTTGGCGGGCTGGGGAGAGAAAGCGTTGGCCGTCGCACTTGGGGGCTGACTCGGAGCCAGCAGGCTCCGCTGGGAACCCAGTCCCTCCCCCACCGCCCAGGTTCCAAGCAGGACTCCCGGCGTGGCCCCGAGCCCTCCCCAAGGCATCCGCAGGGGCCCCCCGACTCGCCTGCCTCTCCAGGGGACCACCTCACACCCTCCCCGGAGGCCCCCTCACCTGGCCCGGCGGGCTCGGCTCGCCTCTCCACCCCTGCTTTCCGGGGCCGCGCACCCGCCGGCCCCGCGCCGCTCTGCACCGCAGGGGCGCCCATGCCGGGAGGCCGGGGGTCGCGGGCGCCGCGCGGGGGCCCCGCCAGTTCCGCCGCCGCCGCCTCCTGCTCCTGCAACCGCGCGGCCGCGGCTCCGCGCCCCCAGCCCCGGGGAGCCCCCCGCCCCGCAGTTCCGGCCGCGGCCGCGCCCCCCGCCCCCGCCCCCGCCCCCGCGGCCGCCCGCGCGCCGTCCCAGTCCCGGCGCGCCTCCCCCGGCGGGCGGGCGGGGACCGTGACGCCTGCCCATTGACGTCTCCGGAATCCCGGCGGCGGCGGCCGACGCAGCCTCATCAATGGGGCTAAAAATAGCGGCGCCCGGAATAGCCGCGAGCGCCCCGCCCCGCAGCCCCCCCAGCTCACCGCCGCACCCTGTTACATAACCCGCCCCGCTGCGGCGGATGGGGAGGCTGTTTTCCAGGTGAGGGTTCCGAGGTGGCACCTCACGGAGGCAGCAGACCCGAGCTCGGTTATAAATTTACCCGGGGCTTCCCCTGAGAAAGAAGTGGAAAGAGTGAGGCCCAGAGAGGCTCAGCGCGGGCCCCAAAATTACACAGCAATTAGGCTGCTTGAGAGGACAGGGTTCCCGGCCTCTGAGCCTGTGGTCGCTCCCACCGGCATTGCTCGGCCTACATGCCACCCCAAGGCAAGGAACCCAGGCAGCAGGGCAGCCGGCTTCCACATGAGAAGGCAGCTTACAGAGAAAGAGGACTTCAGGGAAGGGTGAAATTTCTCCTGAAGAGAAGCACTCCCAGAGGCAGGGGTGCAGGTAGGGGCAAAGCCCAGGTGATGGATTCACTAATTGTGGCTGCTCCCATATTACTATGTGACCTAGGACAAGTCACTTAACCTCTCTGAACCTCAGTTTCCTCACCTATGACATGAAGATGGAATATTATCCACCTTTTCTGGCTACTAGGGCAATGGAACGGCTGTGGAGGTGCCTTGTACACAGTAGGCACTCAGTTAGTTCTCGTCCTTGCTTCCCCCTAGGGTTCTGACTTCCCCAATCCACAGGAGTGCTCAGAGACCCACCACAGAGGCCAGGAAGCCCTGGGAGGCCCACCCTCCGCTGACCAGACTCTCCAAGCACAGGCTTCCCAATACTCCCTGGGAGTAGGGGTACTTGGGAGGTTCCTCTTTCCCACGTGTCTGGAGCCCTCTTTGGAAATGAGAGAACCACCTTGTCCTAAGCAAATCCTGCTCCCCCAACAGCCGCCCACTCAGGAGTGGCTGATCAGGAGGCGACTATTCAGGAAGGCCAGGCCAAGGTCGGAGCAATGGGGCTGGGGTCTGGCTGGGTGGGATTTGGGGCTATCATGTCTGTTCCTGTACTGCCAGACAGGCAAGGCCACGGGGGAACACATCCATTAGGGAGGGTCCAGGCCTGTGCCCTGCTGCACCAGCCACAAGCCCCCTGCTCATTTTTGGAGCCACCTTAAATTATGAGCATGCTATACAATCCCCAGCACCCAGGCCAGGCCCCACGCAGCAAAGAATCTCCTGCATTCAAAATTCTCCAAAAGAGGCCCCACATCCCCACTCAGTCCTCATTCCAGGGGCTAAATTCCTCTCCCCACCCCCCTGCCCACCTCCAGAAATCCTTGTCTGGACCTATCCTAAACTCCTGATACAACTAGGAATTCCCTTCCTCTCGTTCTTCATAATGATCCCAAGAACCTCTGGTTTGTCTCAAAATCACCCTCTCAGAACATGTAAATCTCTCTCCCAGATTCAAGCATTAGGTCAATTTACAGAAAAAGAAACTGAGGCTTCAGAAATGGGAAGGTGTGGGGTGGAGGGCATGGGACTGGCTTTTCCTCACTCGCCTCACTCTCCCCTCCTTCCTAGCCCAAATGGGCTTCTTTTTTTTTTTTTTTTTTTTTTTTTGAGACAGAGTCTCACTCTGTTGCCCGGGCTAGAGTGAGTGCCGTGGCGTCAGCCTAGCTCACAGCAACCTCAAACTCCTGGGCTCAAGCGATCCTCCTGTCTCAGCCTCCCGAGTAGCTGGGACTACAGGCATGCACCACCATGCCCGGCTAATTTTTTCTATATATATTTTTAGCTGTCCATATAATTCTTTCTATTTTTAGTAGAGATGGGGTCTCGCTCTTGCTCAGGCTGGTCTCGAACTCCTGAGCTCAAACGATCCGCCCACCTCGGCCTCCCAGAGAGCTAGGATTACAGGCGTGAGCCACTGCGCCCGGCCTCAAATGGGCTTCTTAAGGAAACAGCTACCCCACCTCCTCTTTTTCTTTCTTGTTCCATAAGTCTAACTTTTGAAATACATTTTAAAATATTTGCCTGTGTAGGAGAAATACATTTATTTAGACAGGAAGGGAAAAAAAAGGCTCAGTTACCAGTTTTTCCATGAAGGCTTCCAGCCCACAGAGGTCTCTCCTTTCCATAAATTCTTTTAGCACAACTTGTCTTTATTATATACTCTCCTATTTATAATTGAATAAAATGTATATTAAACTGTGTAATTCTAAAACACATACACTTTGGGTGGCCTGTGCAGGCAGCGTGACATGGTGGGAGAAGCACAGGCTCAAGAGGCCTGGGCTTGCCGCTGGTTATAGGGAGGGTGCACAGCTGTGGAGGTGCCTTATCCACAGCAGGCACTCAGAGGTCATTCCCCTCCTTGCTGTCCCCTAGGAATCTGACTTCCCCTATCCACAAGGCATTCCATCTCTGAGCAGCTGTGTGAATTCAGGGAAGTTACTTGCCCTCCCTGGGCTTCAGTTTCCTCATCAGAAACATGAAGATGATAACATATCTATCTCACAGGGTTGTCATTAAGAGTGCATCTTTGATAGTAGAAATAAAGAATGAAACAAGGAGTGTGGCATATAGTGACAGATCTGCCATTTCCCTATAGGTGGACTTGGGGGAGAGCCAGGGCTGGGACTTTGTCTTCAAGCTGTACATCCAAGGTGTTTACCCTAGCTTTGTCCAGCTGGTATGTTTATTTTGGGGGTCGGGGACTGCACATATAGGGGCAATGTCACCTCTTAGTGTCATTACAAATGTCCAGTAAATCTCAGCCCCATTGTTGTCTCCTTGACTAGGTCACTCAGCTAGTCAGTGTCCAAACCAGAGCCACAGCTCCGGCCTTCTGATTCCCAGATCAGTGCTCTTTCTACCCACAATCTTGTTCCTTCATACCTGGCCCCTTCTCTTTCTACACAAATTCCAGGAACTACTTCACAGCCCCTATGGCAAATAGGAAGGCTGAGAAGGGAGAAAAGCGAGCTACTTTTGTGGCTCAGGGGCTAGGAGTAGAGGGGAAACAGGTACCCTGGCCAGTGCTGTCCCACATTCTGGAAAATTCCAAAGAGGACATGGTCCTGCAGTAGAAAGCTGCTTCCTAGTCTGGTGGGGAGGCAGGACACAAGAAGAGGTATGAAACATTGCTGGAAGATCCACGAAGTGGCCTCCAAGAGGCATCGAGCTGGCATGTGGGTGGAATCTAGAGGGTTAATCTCAGAGGTCTCCCTGGAGGAAAAGAATGTGGGGCAGAGAGTGAGAGACAGGACCAGGCAGGGTATGGAGAGGGGAGAGCATCCCATGGAGGAGAGCTCATAGGTATGGGGCAGGGACATGGCCTAGGTTCTGAGGGAGGAAGCAGGAAGCCAAAGGGAGCCACAGGAGCCAGGACAACCAGCCAGACTCTTGGGGGTCTTCCCCATGAGTCCCTCCATCCTGCAGTAGCAGAGCCCCTCGATTGCACTCCACCTCCTTCCTGGAACACTGAGGGCGGGCATAAAGCATGTCAAGGCGGTTCTCTAGCCCACGAGGCCCAGAAGGGGCTCCCCTGCTCAGGCCCTGGCCCTGAGTAAGGAGAGGGGCTGTGGAGGGGATTCCCTTCATGGTGTCCCTCCTCATCTTGAGGATCAAGAACTACCTGGCTGGGGTGCCCCTCCTTCCCCCAGGTTTAAGAGCAACTCAAGGGCAAAAAAATGGGGACACAAAGACAGGGCTTTCCTGGGGCTCTTCCAGGGATCAGGGGCCGTCCAGGGACACCAACCACCCAGATGGGGTTTCATACTCCAAATTACATAAGGCTGAGGAGGCCCCACTTGGTGCCTTTCGAAGTGCCTTCACATTTGCTCTCTGGTTGCCATGGGAGGCCGTCAGGGCCAGCAACAGAAAGGGGCCAAGGCCACCAGACTGGAAATGGCAAAACTGGAATCAATGCAAGATTTCCCCTAAATCCACGCCAGGACTCTTTATTAAAAACAAGTAAAAATCCTCTAACTTTATTTTTTATATTACAAAATCAAACATGCTCGTTGTAAACAAATGCAAACGTTACAGAACCGCCTGATTTACGAAGTGAGAAGCCCGTAATCCCACTCCCAGAGGAGCAGGAGTTTGGTAATCCTCGGGCGTCTGCTTCCAGATTTCTCTCAGCTTCGCCAGAGATCCGATCTGGCCCGACGGGCCCTCCCTGAGGGGCCTGCGACCGCAACGCCGGGCCGGAAGGAACAGGGCCGGGCCACATCGCTGCGAGGCGGCCTCGGCCGAGCCCCAGGCCGTGCTCCCGGGGGCGGCCGCGCTGCGCCGCGCCAGGCCGGCTGGGCCGGGTGGGGCCGGGGAAGCCGCTACGTCAGGAGGCCTTCCGCAGGGAGCCCGCCGGGCCCAGCCAGGATTCCATTACATCACCCGGCGGCTCTCAGCGGGGCCGCGGCTCCGTAAACACCGCTGCGAACCATTGGCTAGCGTGCCGCCCCTGCAACCAATAGCACGAGAGTATGCAAATAAGCCGTGGAGCCAAAGCTTCCTTCGGGGCTGGTGTATGCAAATAGACGTCATTGCGAGGAGGGGGGCGCCCGGGGATAAGAGAGGTAAGAGGGGTCCCGAAATCTGTAGGGGGCTAGTTTGGGGAATTACCATCTCAAATCAGTTCCAGACAGTGCTGAGGAGAATGGAGTGTAATTAGGGGTGATCATCCTTAATTCTTGAGTTGTCTTTCAGTGACACCCCCTTGCTTGGAGACTCTGTGACCCTAAAGAAATAGTGCAAAAACTATTTAGGTCAACTTGGAGATCAGGGGAGGAAGAAATAAAGAGATACGAAAACTGGAACATACTTCAGGGAACACCTAGGCCAACCCTCTTGCTGGGGACACAGCAGAGAACAAAACAGATGTAGCTGATACCCATACTTACAGCCCAGCAGGAGAAATTAACTAACGTTACACAATCTTGCAAATAAGTAATAAGTGCCATTGTATTAGTGAGAGTTCTCCAGGGAGACAGAACCAATAGGATATGGATAGACAGACAGATAGATCAATCTATAGGAAGAGATTTATCGGGAGGGATTGGCTCGCATGGCTATGGAGGCTGCGAAGTCCTACCATATGAAACGCTGGAGGCCCAGGAAAGCAGGTGGAGCAGTTCCAGTCTGAGTCTGCATGTGCAAGAACCAGGAGCACGGATGTTTGAGGGCGGGAAAAGATGAATATCTCAGCTCAAGAAGAGAGAGAGCAAATTCACTTTCTTCTGCTTTTTTGTTCAGTTCAACTCCTTAACAGCTTAGAGGATGCCTGCCCACATTGATGAGGTCGATCTTCTTTATTCAATCTACTGATTCCAGTGCTCATCCCTTCCAGAAACCCTCACAGACACACATAGAAATGATAACGTTTTACCAAGTATCTGGGCATCCCTTAACCCAGTCAAGTTGACAAAATTAGCCATCACAACCATAAAGAGAAAATGAAATGTGGAATGTCAATGAGCTATTTAATGGGTAGCTGTGATTTAGGTGGGAGGTGGACAAGAGAATGCTTCTCCAAGGAAGCAGTTTTTAAACTGAGGGGAATTTGTCAGGTGAAGAGTGGGGGGGGGGAGGAAGGGGTAAGTTCCAGGGAAAGGAAACAGTATGTGGGAAGGCCCTAAGTGGGGGAGAGCCTGGCTCATTAGAGCAGCAGAATAAGGCAGGTGCTTGGAGCCCAGTGACAAAGGGGAGAATGCCCGGCCCAGTTGTATGTGGCTTTGTGCCAGGTACTGTGCTGACGACTTTCCTGACTTTGCCTCTTCTTTCTTCTTTCAACAGCCCTCTAAGGTGGGCACTATTTTAATATCGAGGCTCCAAAAGGTTAATTAACATGCCCAGTGTCACACAGCTGAGACGTAGCAGAGACCAACGTGGCCACAAAGTCTATACACTAAGCCGCTGTTATTGTCTCCCAGAGAGAAATCAGAAGTTCAGAGAGGTAAAAGCGATTTGCCCTGCATTTCATGGCTTGCCACAGAGCTGGGACTCCCAGAGAGGTCTGCGGATTTTTGCTCTGCACGTGTCACTGTGCTATGAAGGGAGACAGGGCTCAAGAAAGGAGAGAGGGACAGGGAGGGTGGGAAAGGAAAGAGTCCTCCTTGCCCAGGCTAGAACTTAGGGTTTGCTGGGGTGGAAAGAGGTAGAAGTTGTTAAGCATCCATCTCTGGGGTATTCTGCAGGCAGCAAGCAGCTGCCCTGCAGGCTGTGGGAGGCCTGGCCCACCGGGACAGCCCGGATTAGCTGGATCTTGTGTGCCGTCCCTGTTGCCAAGCAACATGTCTCCTGCTCTCACCAGTGGAGCCAGCTCTGGTTACCAGTGACAACCCCTGGGGGAGAGTGCCAGGAGAGACACAAGGCAGGCAGGAGGGCAGTGGAGGAGGCCAGGCCCTTCCCAGACAGGTTTGCCTAGCAGGGGGGGTGGATATTCCTTAGCTCTCTGCCTGTCTCCCCTGTGCCTTGGCCATGGGCTCAGAACTCCGGGTCCCACAGGCACACAAGGAGGGTGCAGAGGCATGGGCAGGACCTGGGCACAGGCAGGGCCTTCCAGGGCGTGCTGCTGCAGGAGTCTGGAAGAGAGGCATTCCCCCACATCTGAGCACCAAGGAGAGTGGTGGAGTGTGTCGTGTGTGTGTGTGTGTGTGTGTGTGTCTGTATGTCCATGCCATCGTTGTGCAGGGCAGGGAATCTGTGGTCAGGAAGGAAGGGCAACCTTTCCATTGCTCTTTTAGAAATGTCCCATGCCCCTTCAGCTGGGGGCTTCCCATCTGTCAGAGGGTCCTGGAATCACGGAGTAAACACATCCCAGATCCTCGGGAGTGCCTATTCCACTAAAGAATTTGGGGAAGAATAATTAGATTATTTAATTTAAAACATTAATTTTTTTAGAGAGACATTTTTTGTTTGTTTTTTGAGGAGAAAGTATTTTAAAGGCATGGAATTGCAGTGGCCATAAGCATAAGTCTTAGCACATGATCGATCGCCATACACTAGGAGAACACCCTCCCATGCCCCAGGTGGTCTGCAAAAGTCTAGCCAAGGTGCTCTCAGCAATAGAGGTGTGTGTGCCTGGCCCCTGGAGGGGGCATGTGGCTCTGCTCTCTCCAGTGGGCAACAGGGTTTGTGGGTGCCTCCTTGTGTCCCACAACCACGAGTACAGTGACAGAGTGGGCTGTGAATGGGAGGCATGCAGATGTAAGTGGGGTGCAGCTCTGGAATAATGGCACCTTGCAGCCCACACCCACACCCCCAAATTCTCAGGCTTCCTCTCACCTTGGGAGCCCTCAGTAGAGGACCCAGAGGTGTGGATCCCAGCTCTCCCAGTGCTGGCTGGCTGGCTGCAGAGATCTAAGTGCTTGCTCCGGGCAAGGACCTGGCTCCCAGCCTCCAGAGGCTGCCAGTGGGCACGGTGTGGCTGTGAGCTGCCTTAGTGCTTAGGGACCACCCCTCAGGCGCTCGCACCATAAATGTCCAGACACAGAATCACTTTGGAACCGTCTTCTACAGGCCAGGCAGGGCCACCTCCCAGGGAGAGCTGGGTAACCTGAGCTGCTGGCAGGCCCTCAAGTCACTTCAGGAGCACAGGGAGGTCAGCTGATGCTCCTGGGGACCATTCATCATGCCTCCCAGCCCAGCCAGACACAGCCACGGCTATTTCCAGTCCTGGGGATGGAGCAGCTTATGTAACAGGCTGGAGGCCAGGGGCTGGGTTAAGGGGTACTTGTGGCAGGGGTGGGGCTCCTGTCTCCCACTGTCAGGCCAGACCCTCAGAGCCCCTGCACTGCCTGTGGAGGCGTGGGGAGAGCCCACGGTCTTGGGTGGGATCACTGTGGACAGCCGCTGGTGCTTATCTGTATACTTTTCACTTTCTGACCCAGGAGATGGCCCAGCCCCCTTCCTTCCATGAAATGGAGGCCTCCTAGCAGCCTCTCCCTCTCCTCCTCGGCCCTGCACAGCGTCTGTGCTCTCACCCTCCCTTCTACCCTCGGAGGAAGAGGCGGTGTGTCTGCTGCTGCCCCTCTGAGAGAACCCCGTGCCCATCCTTGCAGCCCCTCCCCCGCTCCTGCCAGCACTGGGAGGAATAGCTTGGTGGGTAGTTAGGCTGGGCTCGAGTACACTCATTCACAGCATGGCTTTAGGCAGGCTTCGTATGTTTGCTGAGCCCCAGTTTCTCATCTGAGAAATGGAATGAGAATATCTCCTTTGCAGTGTGGTTGTGACCATGAGGGCTTAAGAACACATTCCAGGAGGCAGATGGCTCAGGTCTGAATCCCAGCCCTGTCTATCTGTGTGGCTTTGGGCCAGGTACTTGAGCTCTCTGTGCCTCAGTTTCCTCTTGTATAGAATGGAGACAGCAATACTACCTGCCTGCCTGGGTTGTTGTGAGGACCCAGTGAGGTTTCATGCATAAAGCACTTAAACGGTTCTTGGCACAAGGTCAGTGCCATGTAACTGTTGGCTATAATTAGACAATGTTTAGAGATCACTTTCCTTAGCCTTGGCTTCTAATGAGCTCTTGGTGAAAGGCAGTTGTTATTTTTAACTTCCTTCGCCTTCACTATTTTAATCTCCTTCATTAACCCACCTTCCTTTGGCCTCGTGATTCCCTTTAAGTACCCTCTAATCTCACCTCTTTTCTTGCCAATCTGCTGCCACTACCAATAACGTTGTGTATCAATCATATTTGTCCCATGTTTACGTTCACGGAACATTTCCCATGCACTCCTGTCTGGACCTCACAACAAACCCATGGGCAAGCAGTGCAGCTCATGTCATTGCCCTCATTTTGAGAGCCCGAGACAGGGTGTGATCTGTCCAGAAGCATCAGCTGCTGAGGGGTGTGTCCAAGCCACCAGTTAGGGTATTCCAACCGGAGCACACCGGATGAAGCGGCCAGCGCATGCCAGCTCCCCGCTGCCAGGGCAGATTAGCGCAGGGGGCCCTCCTGCTTCCGGTCCCAGCCGCTGGAGCGCCCACAGAAGGGGAGGGGAGAGTCCTGTGGACTTTATAAATACCTTCCATTCTAGCATCAGCCCCAGGAGCTCCCAAAGTGCTGTGTGGTGGTGCCCTCTACTGGACATAAGCGGCACTGCTGCCTCTTATGAACGAGAAAGGGGGGGGAATCTATTCATAGTCACCCAAAAATCTATCCAGGGCCTACTATGTGCCAGGCACTCATCTAGAAACTACAGAGGTGGGGGGGGGAACCTCAAAAAGTCCCTACCTTCCATGAGGTACATTCTAGAGGAGGGATACAGATAAAAACATATATAAGATAATGCCACATAATGAGAAGAGCTATGAAGAAAAACAGCAGAGCAGGTGGCGGGAGAATGTGTGAGAGTGCTAGTGTTAAAGAACAGTCAGGGAAGGCTTCTTGGAGGCTGCGGCAATGTAGCCTGGACACAAGGGAAGTGAGGGAAAGACACTTAGCAGAGGAAAGTCCATCGAGACGCAGGAAGAGTGGGAGGGTGCTGAGATGGGGAAATTCTGGGTGTACTGGAGGCACAATGAGGCCCGTGTGGTCACAAGCGGCGCTGGGCAGAGAGCAAGACCAAAGAGGCAGTGGTCTCCGACTCCTTCCTTACTACTGTGGCTCATGGAGAAGGCAGAGCACCATGCAGGCCCAGGACTCACACAGCTGCAGAATAGACCTGTTCAAAACAGTAACATTGGCCACCCTGCACTGAGCCACGTGTAGGCTTTCCCACAGCCTGTGAAGCAGCCAATCCTGGCAATATCACCATTTTGCAGAGGAGGAAACTGAGGCAGAGGAAGGTAGAGGTTATGTGGTTTGCTCAAGAACAGGAATATAAAGTTTCAGAGAAAAGATTTAAATCCAGGTTTGTCTGACTCTAGAGTCCAGGATTTTAACCATAGTTATGCACTTGGAGAGGGAAAAAAAAGGCAGGACACAAACCAACACGTAGAGAATGGCCACAATTGTATTAAAATGAGTGTGTATGTAGAAAAAAGCCTGAAGGCTGTACACCACATGTGATGATCTCTAGAGGGTGAATTATGCCTCTCTCCTCCCACAGTGGGCCCTGGGCAGGGAGAAAGATGAGCACCCCCCACCCCGCAAGGCAGGAGAGAACGCCCTTGGCATTAATAACAACCACATCTCATTTCTTCACTATTGTGCATCTGGTCTCAGCGCAGCATTTCACAGGGAAGGAAACCGAGCCTCAGGTAGGGCCGCGCCTCTCTGCAAACAGCCTGTGGCATAGCTGGGACCGGACCGACATCTACATATTCCCAGTCCTCACCTCCAGGAAAGGAGCCGGATGGCAGAACGGTCGAGGAGGGTGCGCGACCAGGAGGCCAAGGGCCGGGGTGGCGAGGTGTAGCAGTTCGCGAGTCCGCCCGGCAGAGGGCGACGCGGGCCCGCAAGTCCGCAAGCCTGCCCAGGCCACGCCTCCGGCCGGGACCCGCCCACCTGGGGAGCGGGGAGCGGCGCGGCGGGCTGGGGTTTGAGGCGCGTGGGGACAGAGGGGTGGCGGAAGAGCCGGAGGGGAGGCTGCCCGGGGGCGCTGATCGGCGTCCGGGACCGGGTCAAGCGTGCGGGGGCGCCGCGCGTCTGCGGCGGGCGCGAGCTGGAGGAGCGGAGCGCGGGTGGGCGTGTGCGAGAAGGGCCCGGCGTGGGCGGGGGGCGAGGTGCACGACGTCTCCGGGACTTCCTGAGGCGGCGGGATTTGCCGCTCCGGGGAGGCGGTTACTCACTCTGGCACTGCCACCTGCTTCCCTCCCAGCCCCCAGCAGAGCACAACCCGGGGCCCCGTCTCCGCTCCCACCCCGGCTCATGGCGGCTGCGCCCCTAGCTGGAGCCTGCCTCTGCAGTTCAGCCCTCAGCTCTCAGCCCCTCAGCCCCTCAGCCCCAGGGAGGGCGAGGGTGGGAAGAGGGTGCCCAGCTGGCTCCACTGGAGTGACACTCCCTACCCCCACCCCACTTCCCCAAGTCCAGAACTTGAAGGTCAAGCCTGCAGCCTCTTGGGCAGCGCGTGGGGCTCCAACCCCCAGCACCAGCACCAGTCTGATCTCTCCGTGCTGACCCCCAACTCCTGGTCTAGACACGAACCCCTAGTAGCCCCGGTTCCTCTGCCCTGCCCGCAGCCCCAGCACTGGCTTCACCAGGCCAGCCGCAGGTCCTGGACCCTGCGTTGGGTCCCGCCCCCCACTCCAACCGCGGTGGGGACACAGATGCGTCCGTCTGATGGGATCCCTGTCCTTCAGGAGCTCCTGGTCTGTAGGGGATATGGCCACTATCCATACCGACGCGTATACCACGAAGCAGAAGGTGGTTCTGCACCAGCGGGAGGCGCAGGTCTTCAGCTCCTCCGGGAGAAACAACCCCGGGAGGGGCGAATTCTGTCCGTATTTCGAGTTCCAAGGTTTTGTGTGGATTCATCTAGAATCATCTTCATTCCGCATCCTTTCAATGAATCCTTATGGAGCAACTGTGGTGCTTTTAAAAATACCAATGCCCCCGCCCACCCCAGAACTCCTGGATCAGAATCATAAGGGTAGGTAAGGGTAGGTCCCTGTCCGCTGTTACACGTCCCCCAGGCGATCCGCGGCTGTAGTTGGTAACGCTGCCCTTGCCTGCGTTCAACCAGATACCACGTTCCTCAGAGAGAGTGCGGCTAGAGCCGGGCAGTGCAGAGAGATTTGGAGGGCTCCGAAAGAAGGTGTTACATGTCCCGCGCGGCCTGCGTGGACTGTCACTCTGGGGGGTTGCTGAATGGACACACCAGATGTGACTCTGTAGGGGAGCAGTGGGGAAAGAGACCCCCAGCCTTTAGTGGCAGTATTTGCATGATTTTTACTTTTTGCATAAATTTGTGCGTTTTCTACTGAAAGGCCAAACTCCAAGAAGGGAAGATTCTCTGAGGTTTGGGAGGTCTCCCCTACAGCAAAACTTCTTGTGTGTTAGGCAACCTCGTGGTCCCCCTCCTTCTGGGAGGTCACCATATTGACACCATGTGGGACCTCATCTCTAAATAAATAAATAAAATAGATAGATAAATTCATTCTCGTGCCTTGCAGTTTAGCAAGTGTGTTTCCTTCCCCTCCGCACCGCAATCCACGATGCAGGATTCTGCGCAGAAAAGTTATGTTGGTTGAAATCAATTAAGTTCGATCTTCTGAACTCTGTTCATTCCTTCCTTCGCACACACCGGCCGTCAGTCAGTGCTGCCTGAATGCCCACTCGGTGCCAGGCACAGCTCAGGACACAGAGGCAAATGGGGCAGTGCGCACGCCTTTGGGAGCCCACACTGGGGGATGAGCAGAGGCAATGGGGAGCAGGTGGGATGGGAGGGTGTCAGAGTACTTCAGATAAGGGGCTGTGGCGCTCAGAGGAGGCTCCACTTTGTCAGAGTGCGGAGCAGGGCTGAGGAAGGAGAGGGGAGGATGTTCACAGCATTGGCTTGTGGGAGACCCCTACTCCAGCCCGCTCTGCGCCTGGTGTGGTCAAGGCCCAGAGAGGCGCAGTGCTCGCGGTCACCACCAGGGGTCAGCGCGCTGCTCTACTCCGCAGAGCCTCCTCGCTGGGCTGTTTTACTCTACGGACAAGCCCTCCGTGGTCCCTCTGTCCTCTCTACCGCCCCGGGTTCCTTTCTCTCGTACTTCTCTGAGCTCATCACCCCCTCCTTAAGGTCATTTCATCCACCCGTCAATGCAGGACCAGAAAACATCCCTACCAAGCGACCTGACGTCTCTCCTGACCCGGGGAATCCCACAGCCTCCCTCACTTCCCCCGCCGCGTGAGCGTCTGGCTGGTGGGCAGACAGTGCCTCCTGCTGTCTCACCTTCTCCTGCTGCGTTCAGCCCCAGTTCTCTGCTGTGGTCTCCAGGGGAAATGGAAGTGCTCATGGCCTCACTCCTAACAGGTTTTCTCACATGTGCCAGTGAAGCTCTTCTCTAAGCCCACGCCCCTTCTGTGGCCCGGAACCAAGTCCCAAGAGCCCTCCCCTCTCCCCCACTCTGATGGGATGTTCTCACCCCACTCGAGGACACCACCCACATGCGTGGGACTTTGATCCCTCTGGACCATGCCCTCCTCCCCTTGCTCTCTGGCACCTTTCAGATCCTGCCTTCATATACCCGTCAGGCCCCCGCCTCTTCTCCCATAGTGAGCCCCACAGCCTTGCAGGCCCAACTGATTCCTCTCCATCTCTTTGACCCTGTCCTCACAGCCCTTCCTCCTACCTCTGGTCTGTGGGGAGCTCAGACCAGAACCCCATTTGCAGGGCCGTGTCCTCACCCCCCCATGCATGAGACCTGGAGTGGGGTCTTCTCTCCTCCCCTGCAATTGTTGGGGGCCCCTTCTGTCCTGGGGTGGGGGAAGGGCTCCCTCAGAGTCCCCTGAGGCTTTGAGAGGAGCAGAAGGCTGGTGGGAGGCGAAGGAGGGAAGGCAGGGCAGGGGGAATACCGACCACACAATATTCTGAGTCCCTGCTCCTTTTCCCATCCACCCCCACCCCCTCCGCCAAACACGATCCCTGGGTTAATTTTTAGCATCGCAGCTCGCACATTAGTCACTCCCTGTCACCCACCTACACGGCAGGAGGCTGCTGTGCTGGTGCCGTCATCTCATCAGCTGAGAGGTGGGATCCAGACCCGCCCTGGGCACCCCTCACCCTCCCCTGGGTGCGCACAGCCACCAGCCAGGAGCCCCCATCAGCTGGGGTGAGGGAACACTGACATCACTCCCAACACTAGCTGCATGGCAGGGAGTGGGGACAGACTGGTGGGAGAGGGGTTGGAAATCTACTCTGGGAGGAAAAATCTCCCTGCAGCTCCCACCCCCACCCCCGCCCAGTAAGGTGCTAGGCTGTGCCCAGACAGTTGGTCTCCTGGCAGCCCTGGGCTCTGGGAACAAAGGTGTGAGAGGGCCCCTCCCCTAGACCTGAGCCCCTGGGAGCTGATGTTTGTCATCGCTGCATAGCAGCTGTTCAAACAGGGAGCTGGGAAGCTCCATTTTCTTAATCAAATGTCCTCTCTTCCCAGGACTGGGGACGGCAGGGCAGCCAGGTGCAGGTACCCTGGCTGGAGCCACCACCCAGCCCCGAGGGGATTTGAGGAGAAGGGCCCACACCTGCCAGCTACAGATGGAGCAGAGGAGGGGCCGGAAGTGGTTACTCCTATGCAGGGTGGCCCCAGGGGGGCATCACTTATTCAACATGTGTTTCTTGAATCCCTTCTGCATGCCAGGCTCCCTGTCAGGCCCTGGGGTGCAACTTTAAACAAGGCTGGGGTTCCTGCCCTCACAAAGACAAGAGACAGATACAAAAGTTGCCAGTATATTACCAATTGAAAGAAAGAGCCATAAACAAAAAAATAGGGGACTCCAGGGAAACCATAATGGGGACAGGGAACTACTCCAGATCAGATCAGGGGAACCTCTCTGGAGAGGTGATGTTTAAACTCAGACATGAGGATGGAGGAATCAGTCTTGCAAAGGAGAGTATTCCAGGCAGAGAGAAGAGCATGAGCAAAGGCCAGAGGCAGAAAAGGGTTTGGCATATCAGGAACAGAAAGAATAGTATGGCTTAGATATAAGTGACATGGAAGGAGAAACAACTTGAGATTGAAGACAGAGACGGGGACCAGATCCTGGAGAGTCTCATGCAGGGCATTCCAATATAGTTGCAGAAGTTGGGCACTGCACAAAAGCTCCCAGCTGCCAAATTGTTGGGCCTCTGTGGCTGCTGTTAACCCAGAGAAAGGGATGCCCTTTTGTAATTTATCTGCCCAGAGGGACAATGTGTTATGGACAGGCCACAGTAAAGGTTTGGACTTTATTCTTTTATTCCAGGGGAAGCCATAAAGAGTTTTAAGCAGAGGAGGGTTGTGATCCATCTTCCTTTTTAAAAACTGTGCTCTGACTGCTGTGTAGAAAAGGGATGGGTCAGGGGCAAGAGAGGAAACAGGGAACCCATTCAGGAGGCAAATACAGTGGTGCAGGAGGAAGAGGGTGGGAAGGTCCCTGTAGACCTCTCTTAAAGCCACCCGGTGTATGCTGGTTACTACCAGGGAAGAGCACTGGAGCAGGAGTCTCAAATCCCAAGGCCACCTGTGCCACTAGCTTGCTGTATGACCCCAGACAGGTTACTTGCCTTAGGTCACCTCAAAGAAGGTGGTGAACACCTCCTGGAGATGCTTTAGCACACACTGTATAGAGGGTCTACTACGTGCTAGTAGCAGGCAAGAAGCAAGCAGTGACTCACGCAGAAAAGGTCCCTGAGTCCTGCGGCAAGGAGCATGCATCCCAATGGGTGGGGAGGGCAGGCAAAACTCAAAACCCATAAAAATGAAGACAATTTCAGATGGTGATGTGTACTATGATGGAAATAAAACAGGGATCTATCACAGAGGAGGGTACGACTGTCTTTTCAACTGGGTGGGAAGGCCTTTGAGGGGCAGAGCTGAGGACTGAAGGAGCCCCGGGAGGGAAGAGCACTGAAGAGACCCCAATGGAAGGGGGTCTGAAGAGCACCAGGTACGGCAGCGGCTGCAGCCAGAGCAGGGAGTGGGGGGAGGCCAGCAGGGGTCAGACACCACAGCACAGGAGTTGGATCTCATTCTAAGAGTACTGGAAACTGTTGAGTTCTAGAATAGTGGAGTGAGCAGTGATGGGGGCCTGTCGCAGGCTGGGGGGATGATGGCTAAGATGCCCTGCAGATCTAGCTTCTGCCCCTCAAGGGGGACCTCAGACTGGGAAGAGAGGGGTGGCAAGCATGCTTATTTCCACAGGGATAGTTAACCACTTTAGACAAGCCTTGGCTGCCACCTGTTGTGGGTATTTGGGGAGCGAGGCTCAAGATGTATTTAAACAAGAGGCCCAAGGTCTGACGAGGGTGTGGCGCCTCTAGTTCAGGCCCATACGTGTAAATTAAAATCTCCCAGACTATTTCCCTGGCTTCAGGCTGCAAGAAAATAAGATGTAAAACAGTGTGTGTGTGTGTGTGTGTGTGTGTGTGTGTGGAGGGGGCTGCACGGTGGAGTCAGAGCTTGCCCGAGCCCAGTCCTCCCCCTCAGGCAGTCACCACGCTGACACAGATGCAAAAAACCGTCAATTTTATATACTTTGTGGTTCAGAAGCAACAATATGCAAAATGGTGGAACAGTCTGTGCTGCCCCCACCCCACCTGAATATGCTGGCTCCTGTCCCCAAGGCGCACAGAACCCAGGACCCCTGTCCCAGGACCCCACGTAGTTACAGGCCTCTAAAAGGGGCCAAGCCCTTAGGGGTCAAGGCTAGCAGGGAGGGGACCAGCACCTTATGCCCCCTGGGGCCCACTGGTCCACTGGAACTGTGTGTGTGGAGGGCGGGGGACGGCCCACCATGGGCCATTTCTCCCCAGGGCCAAGGACTGGGGGAGCAGGTAAAGCTGAGGAGAGGGCTTCGTGGGACAGGGTCCGCCACTCCCCGGTGGGGGAGTGTTCCTGGACACCCCACAAGGCACTACTGACCCAGACTGTACGATAGCACGACCCATCTTTAGCCCCCAAACCTCTCCCAACCCTGATTGCCTGGTTCTCCCCCTGCCTCCGCTCCCACTGTGGTTTAGGGGAGGAGGAGAGAAGGGGTCTGGGCCCCCCACTCCCTCAGTGAACCGGCCAGGGCACACAAGGACCCTCTCCCGCTGCTTTGGGCTCCTGGGGTCCTCCTGGCCCAGCACCCCCACTTTACACTGGCGGATACGAATGAATAAATAAATAAATACCTCCCCCGCCCGCCCCCGCCCCTACAGCTGGCTCTCCTCCTCCTCTAGGGAGCGGTTGAGTCCGGGGATGAACTTGAGCAGCCGCCTGCGGAAGCTGCGGTACTTGGTTTTGCGCAGGCCCGGGCCGCACAGGGCCTGCTCACGGGCCTCAGTCCAGAGCGCGCCCCCGCCGCCCCCGGGGCCCGCGCAGCGCACACTGGCGCTGCGGCTCAGCGCGGCCCGCGGTCCGGGACACGACCCGGGGTCCGGGACCTCGGCGGGGCCCCCCAGGGCGCGGGCGGGGGGCGGCGGGGGTGGCAGCGCGGGTGGCTCAGAGTCCCCAAAGAAGCAGGTGTGGTAGACGGCGTCGTCGGTGTCGCCCCCGGCCCGCCGTGCGCCCCCGCGGGGGCCCCCGGGCACGGCGAGCAGAGGCCCGAAGGGCAGCGAGCCAGGGAGCAGGCCCGCACCATAGAGGCAGGAGCGCACCGACTCCAACGTGTCGTAGATGCTCGGGTCCTTCACCACGAGGCCTGCAAAGGCAGAAGATGCACAGGGACGGCCGTCAGGCCTGGGGCCGGATGTGTCCTCGGCAAAGGGTCAGAGGGCATGAGCGCGGGATCTTAGTTCCTTCCCATCGACCATCTGTGTGGCCCTTGCTAGTCACAAACCTGAGCCCCACTCCCCTGGTCTGTAAAACAGGAATTATAACTCAGAGCCTTAGGAGGACCACTTAGGACACAAGGGCCTCGGAAAGGATTGAAACAAGCTCCTTGAGCCTGGGTGTTCCCACCTGTAAAACAGAGACGATACTGTCTAGTACTTACCTTCAGAGGGCTATTGTGAAAATAACTAAACGTGTGTGCAGCAGCCCGGGGCAGTATTGTACCCTAAGTAGTAGCTCAACAAACCTTTCTTCACTTTGGAGAGGGGAGTAACCCACGAGTTCTGAGGGGGAAGCACAGGTGGGGGTGTCGGTAGGGGAGCAAGTGGCCTTTCACCCCCGAAGTCTACTCACCGTGCACCAGCCGCTGCTCCTGCACCATTAAGGACCTGTATTCTCCCCACTTCTCATATAGGGTTTGCTGCAAGAGACGGCCCCACCCCACTGTCAGGAGCCACCAGGAAACTAGCAGGATGTGGGTACAGAGTGAGGGATCATGGAATACACACAAGAAACTTAAGGTTAAAGGAGGTTCAGACATAAATGATCCCCTCAAAAAGAGTAGAGCTGAAGGGCAGGGGCTTGGGAAGAGGAGGCTGGACATCGCTGGGCTCCCCTACCTTCAGGTACTGCAGGCGAGCCTCCAGTTCCGCCTTCCGGATTGATGTCCCATACAGAGTTTCCAGTCTGAGGTTAGGGGATCAAAGGCCAAGTGAGCTCTCAGGCGGAGGAAACCAAGAGGCTGAGCCCAGGAACCCTCAGGCACCACGGGACCTACATAGACATACCTGAGGACGTTGCCAGACGCCTTAATGATGTCAACAATCTCTCGATGTCGGATGCCTTCCACATTCAGGCCATTGACGCTGGCGATGGTGTCCCCTGCCAGGCAGAGAGGGGTTCAGCATCTGTTCCACGGGGCGTGATGGAAGAATTCCAGCCCCCTACCTTGGCCGGAAAGGGAAAGGGTAGCAAGCCCCAGGACTACTGAACTCCCTTCCCCGACTCCTCACAGTTTGGGGGAGACCTCCTCTGACATCTCTTTCACCCCATTCAGATCACACACTCAGAACCACAGCTACTCTTCCCTGCCTCTAGTGACTACCAGCTTGTCCTGGCCCAGCACCCCAGCAGAGGGCCGGGAACCTCACAGGGGCTGGGCCCTCATACACCCACACCCTAACCCTACCCTCAGGAAGCTGTCCTCAAAGGCTGAGCACTCCCAGGCCCCTGTGCTTCCCCCAGAGTTGGTTATTTCTGTCCGGCCCACGCCTGTCATGAGGCCCAGTAGAGACAGGGGGAGTAGCACCCAGCTGGAAACCCTGGCCCCAGGCATGAGGCCTCAGCCTCTGATACCCTGGGCCTCCGTGCCTCAGGCAGGGCATGCCACTGTCTCAGAGGACTCTTTCCCATCTGTGAAAGGGGGTATGGATCCCCGCTGTGGCTACCTCAGGGATGACAGCAGGAAAAGTGTGAAACTACTTTGCAAAGTTTCAATATACCACTGGGCTACTGCTATGGTTTGAATATGGTCTGTCCCCACCAAAACCCAGGTTGAGGCTTCATCCCCAGTGTAACCATGTTGAGAGGTGGTAGGACCTTTGAGAGGCATTTGGGTCATGAGGGATCTGCCTTCATGATTAATGCTGTTTGCTGGGAGTGAGTTCTTGCTCTGGCACAGCAATTAGTTACCTTAACAGCAGATTGTTATTAATATAAAGTGAGCTTGCCGCTTGTGTTTTGTCTCTTTTGCATGTGCCTGCTCGCCATTCTTGTGTGTGCTTCCACCACGAGATGCCATCCACCATGTTATGACATAGCATGAGGCCCTTGCCAGATATAGCTGCTCAATCTTGAACTTCCCAGTCTCCAGAGCCATGAACTAAATGAACTTCTTTCCTGTATAAATTACCCAGTCTCAGCTATCCTATTATAGCAACAGAAAATGAACCAAGACAGCTACCAAAGGTTTCTGGTAAGTGGGCAAGGAGGTAAGGGGCTTAGGGGCAAAAATGGCGATAGAGTTGGGGGGAGGGCAGTGATTCGTGCAGTCTCAGCCTGCCCCTTCCTGGAACCTGAAGACTCTAGATTGCTTGATCCCGGGGGTCTTCTACTGAGGCATCATTTCCTTGTTCGAGGAAGTAACATAGGTTCCCCAGAGTTGGGCCAGGTTGGGGCTGAATAGGACGTGACCTCCAGTATCAAGCAGATCTAATGGAATGTGGCTTCTTCCCCAGCTCCTGCGCCAGCTGGATTGCCAGACTGCCAGGAGGGAGCAAAACAACAGCAGCAGCAACATCCACTATTTACCAGGCCCTGGTGCTGTGCCCAGGGAATCCCCTCACTGTGATGGGGGGATGGGGAAACATACTATTACCGCCATTTTGCAGATGGGACAGTGTAGGATCACACAGTAAATGGCAAATTTACTGGATTCAAACCCTGGCTTCTATCCATTCTTCTTTCTGGCCTTCTCAGAGTAAGAGGAGGAAGGGGACTGATTTCAGGAGGGATTTCTCACCCCTTCTGCTTGGGAGTAAGGTCATAGCCCCTTCCCAAAGCCCTGTGTCCTAGGCCCAGGCCCCACCTGGTGTAAGCCCTGCCAGCTGGGCAGGGCTGGACTCATGAACTCGGCAGACAAAGGTCACCATCTCCACACGCTGCTCCTCCCGGTGGTGAAGGCCATAAGTCTGTAACAGACAAGGGCACCCTCAGCTGGGGGCAGCGTGGGTCTATGCATCCCTCAGACTGGCCTTCCAACCCCTCATCCCTCTGCACACAGCTTCTCCCACCTGGATCTCAAAGCCGAAGGTCTGGTTATCCTCCTTCTCCAGAGTCAGCACTTTCCTGCAGGAGACACAGGGTTAAGACTATCAGGACTGAAAGGATAATGTCGGTGTCATGTCTTGGGCCTCCAGGGAGGCTGGGGTCTGGTCTAGAACATTCCAGCAGGACTCACGGTTTCCAGTGACAACTCCCTCTCATCACACATTATGGGAATGTCCTTCCCATACCCAGCTGAAATCAGCTTTGTGGAGCTGCACAGAATCAGTCCAGCCTCTGCTGTGGGGAGGGTGGCACTGGGAATGGCTGGCCCCCCAAGTGCCACTTACTGACCAGCTGAGGCCCCAAATTCAGCCCCAGCTAGGAGCCTCCTCTGCTCTACAGCACTGGGGAGAGGACTGGCCCCTCCCCCAGAGGCCAGTCACGAGGCTCAGCCAGACCACAGCTGCTCCTCCCAGCTGCAGTGGGGCCAGCCCACCAGATGTGGGGCTGGGGGAGGGGAGACTCCAGGCCGCCCCTTCCCGCACTAAAGGCCTGCCCACTGGACACAATGGTCTGGAGCCACTCCAGATGCTCGCCTGCTGGGGGAGCCCAGAGTTTCCTCTGCCCACCCCCACCCCCTTCCTTCCCGCCCAGCCAGAGGCAGAGTCAAAGCCGCCTCCAAAGGCCCCTTCAAGTTTCACAGCCTAAGACAGGCCCTGGAGCCCAGGCCCCTCAGCTCCCAGCCTGACCCAGATATTCCCCCCAAATGCTGAGCAGCACCTCCCAGCTCCAACCTGAGCTCCTCTCGCTTTGAACCACAGGCCTTTCCCCCTCTGCCCGTACTGGGGCAGGGAGCAGGGTGACTGGGAGTTCCATGTCTACCCCAGTGTTCTCTGGTTTTCTGGAAGGGTCAGCAAAGGGCCAGATGGTAAATATTTTAGGCTTTCTTTGTGGGCCCCATATGGCCGCTGTCACATACTGCTCTTTGCTTTTATTTTTTGCAACCCTTTTAAAAATATAAAAACGATTATTAGCTCAAGGGCCAAACAGGCCAATCTGGCCAGCTGGCATAGTTTGCTGATCCATTTGAGAGGAAGTCAAGCCTAAATCAGGGACAGATATGGGCAGAGAAGGGAAGCTGTGGGGTCCCAGGTCCTGGGGTCATCACCTACTTCTGCCCACACCTTAAATCCCTCCAAAGAGGGCTGCCACAGGGTGGGGCCAGAATAGGACTGGAGGCAGGGCAGCCAGATCCAAGCAGCTGGACGTAGCATGGCGAGGGACTGGGCCCCTGGAGTTTGCTGGGGCTGGGAGGGCTCAGGGGAGCCCAGGAGGCCTGGTTAGGACATCCCCACAAACTTCGCCTGCTTCCTCCACCTCCCAGCTCTCATGATCCAGATCTTCCCAGGGAGGGGTAACTGGCAGAGGCTGGGGGTGAGCTGAGGAGCACCTAATGACTCAAAAGTCCCCACCTCCTTTCTCTGCCACCCCTTCACACAGCCCACACCCCCACCTGCCCCTCTCTCCCAGTGGGGGAGCCAGGCTTAAAGGGTGGGAGAATGACTCTCGTCACATCCAGTAGAGCTGAGATGCTGTGTGCCCCCCACCCTAGCACCACACCCTTTTGGACCGTGGCAGGAGCTGGGTGGAGGTGACTCACCGCTGCTGCTCAGGACTCTGGTTGAGATTCTTCCAGCGAAATCCTGAGCCCTGGGTGGGAAGATAGTCAGGGAAGAGCAGGTGAGAGGGGGGCTGTCCTTGAGCAGATGCTGAGAGCCCTACTCTAGGAGGCCCCTCACCTGGGCTCCAGCTCTGGACACAACACGGCACTTCCTGTTGCCTGTCTGTCCCTTCCCAGTGCTACACCTGCTTTGGTGCCGATTGCTACTATTTGGTGTCACCCCTTAGCTTTCTTCCCCGGCTATACTCCCATACCTGGGACTGCAGGGTCACAACCATCCTCTTGGGGTCCAGATGCATGGATCTCTAAGCCTCCTGCTGGTTTCCACACTGGCAGGGGTAAGCATGGGGGTCATTACCCTAGAATGGTCTCCACCCCCTAGGCCCATGTCTGTAGGGGATCAGGCCTTCCAGACTCTGAAAGCTGAGGCGGGGGCTCTTCCCCAGCGGGATTCAAAGAAGGGCAGGTATCCAAAGCCCGGGGCTCACCTATCAAGGTATTCCAGGGACCCCCTGACAGTTGGGTCTCTCTACCTAATTTCTCAGCCAAAGACAGTGTGGCTTGGGAGAGCTGGGGTCACGGGACTGGCAATCCCAGCCAGAACGTGTAAGAGAAGGAGACAGAGGTGCCATGTTTCCTAAAGTACAGGCTGTTCAGGGACCAGCTATGGATCCCAGCTGCAGGTGACTGGCTATGACCAGCTGTGCCCAGCTACACCTTGGTCTCTCAACATTACCATATATTTTGTTGTTTTCTGGGACAAAAAAAATCTTAGATGTCAAACTTGACAGTAAGTCTTACAAAGAGAGATTGGGAGTTCTTTTTGTGGGGAGAAGTGACAGAGCTGAAGGTTCCTGTCTCTTCAGGGCCCTTGAAAAACTAGTCTCTTTCCCTTTCTAAATTTTTGGTCCTTGGAGGAAGCCCAGTCTCAGAGCAGCCAAGCAGCCCAGGGCCTTCCAGGTCTGTGCGCTTGTTAACTCTCCCCCCAAGCTGCCTCAAGGCAAGGAGAAGAAGGGGGCCCTCTTTCTCCAGAACCAAAGATTAGCCTCAGGGGAGGGGACAGTTCCCAAATGGGCCAAGGAGGAAGGACTGGGCAGCACAGAGAGACCCCTTTGTCTTTCAACTCAATTTTCATAAAATGCAAATTCTCAACAAGCTGTTCATTGTGTGGGGGGAGCCGGGGGCTAGGGTAGGAGGAGGGGTCTGAGTGGGGAAAGGCCACCAGGCCCCTCTCCTTAACCTGGGTCTCAAGTCGGTTCTGAGCGCTCAGGTCCCCTCGGGCCAGAGGAAGAGCCTGGCGGAGGGGGAGACTCGGGGCGGGCGCGGCCCGCATCCTTCCTGCCCCGCGGGCGCCCTGCGACCCCTCCCACCGCGTCCGGTTCCGGCTGAAGTCCAGGGAGCTCTGGCCGTCGCACCCCGCACGTCAGACGCGGGGCAAGGCCGCCGGCCCCGAGCCCAGGAATCCGGGTGTCCCCTCGAAGGGTGTGCTCTCCGGAGTCCGTGGCGCCCCACGCACCGCTCAGCGTGAGAACGCACACGGCGCGGCCGCCGGCCCCCCTCTCCCACCCAGGGCTCTGGGACCCTCAACTAGTTTGGGGCGAGCGGCGGCACCGCCTCCCCAGCCCTCCCGGCTCCAACCGGAGAGGCCCAGGCGAGGGGTTCCTGGGGACTTCGACACACCTGGACACGGGAGGCGGGGCACGGAGCAGAAAGCCAGATGGAGCGAGCAGGGGAAAAGGGGTGCTGGGGGAGAGTCCAGGAAGGCGTGAGGGAGCCAGACGGGGCGGCGGCGCGTGGGGAGTGCAGTCGAGAGCCGCCGGATTGGGGGCGGCCCGGAGGCGAGGGCCACAGCCTTCAGAGCAGCGGGGGCGCGGGCGGGGGCCTTGCGCCTTCTGAGGAGGGGGCCGAGGGGAGTCTACGGGGGCCTGCGGGTGGGCTGGGGAACAAGGTGGGGTACTCAGTGGACCCCAAGGAGAGAATGCTGTGAGGTGAGCAGGCAGTGATGGGGGATGTGGTGGGGTTGAGCAGGTCCCGAGGACGGGGCGCTGGGGGTCACGGGAGCTGAGGCTGGGGTTGGGGGACGCACCTTTCGGCGGGGCAGGGTGCCCCCGGACACGGCGAGCGCGCGATACAGCTCTGCAGGGTGGTAGTCCTCCAGCGCAGCATACAGCTCGTCCCCGGGGGGCCCAGGGCTGGCGGCTGCGGCAGGGGGGCCCGAGGCCGGAGTCGGGGCGGGAGCGGCGGGAGCGACTTCTGAGTCGGGAGCCCGGGTGGCGGGGTCCGGGGTGGCCGCCGCCTCCTCTTTCTGCTGCAGCTTCCTGAGTCGGCGGAGGGTCATGGCTCCGGCGCCGGGCGCCCCTCGGTGGCGGCGCTGGCTCCGCTCGGCGGGGCTGGCGGCGGCTTGGGGATGCCAGCCGGGCGGGCAGCGGGTCGCCTCGCTTTATAGGCTCCAGGAACACCCCCCCCACCGCCGGGCGCGGCCTCCGGTGGCCTCGCCCCCAGGCGCGGCAGGCCCCGCCCCTCGGCAGGCCCCGCCCACAGCGCTCGGCAGGCCCCGCCCACAGCGCTCGACGGCCGGCCAGGCAGGCGACGCTCAATGGGGGAAACCTAGCCGCGGAGGGGAGGAGGGAGAGGCTATCCCGGGCGGGCCAGGTGTCTACGCGATACCTGGAGGGGGTTTGTGAAGGGGCGTTGCCTGGAGGGGCTCTGTGAAGGCGCCTTGCGCGTTGTGGATTCATGGGGCAGGGGGGCACAGTAAGGGGTCATTGTAAGGAAGCTTGGGGGTTCCAGGGGAGGATTCGAGGAGATCCAGGGGGCTGCAGGAGACTCTAGGCCAGGGGAGAGAGGCAGCAGGCCTGTGCAGCGGGAGGGGTGAGGTCCCTGAAGGAGGAGGGGGGAGACGCCCCTGAACTGACAGCACAGAAGCCCCCCCCCCCACCCCGGGAGTGAGAGGGCCCGGGATTTCCCCTTTACACAGCTGCCCCAAAGAGCTGAAAGAGGCTGCCTCCCCTTCCCACATCTAGGGGAAAGAGAAGAGGTGGAAATCCTAAAAGCAGTAGGCTTAATTCTGGCCTGTCCCCTCCGAGGGTCTGGAATGGTCCCTGCTTTACCCCTTTCTTCTGCTCCTGACGCCGGGCTCAGAGCCCCTTTCCCCGCAGGCAGCGCCTTACTGTGGAGTTGACTGGTGGGGTTGGGGGTGAGCCCCAGCTGAGTGGGTGCTCAGGGTTCGGGGGGCGATCCTCAGCCATTCTCTGACCCTGTCTTGGGGACCATCCCCCCATTATGTTTGTTACCATGACTGCCAGCCTGTGGGAGAGACGGGCGGGGATGGCCCAGCTGAGTCTCTGTCGTCAGTGGTGCCCGAATAAGAAGTGAGAGGAGGAAGTGGAAGGCGGCGTCTGGTGTCTAAAGAGCAGCTAGCCACCACAGGACATCAGCACCACAAGCTGGGGACGCCGTGTCCCAACATCAGCCACTAAGCAGAGGCCAGGGATGCACTGTCCCTTTCTGTACCCTTCTCCAGTCCCCCCAAATCTGTGTTACACCTTTATAGTTAGCATTTATTGAGCATTTACCGTGTGCTGTGCACACTGTTTGTTCTGGGTGTGCTTTTACATACATGTATTAGCGCACTTGGTCTTCATAACAGCCCTGTGAAGTAAGTGCCATCATCATCCCTTACAGATGGGGCAATGGAGGCCCAGAGAGGGTCTTGCCCTAAGACACTCAGTGGCAGAGCTGAGATCCAAACCCAGGCAGCCTTCAGTTCTTCATTCATCCAACACTTAAGCCCGGCTGTGTGCCGGATACTGGTGAGGCACTGGCGTCATAGAGGCTCTTGGTCTGGTAGGGAGTGGTACATTGTACATGTGCTGTGTTAGACACGTGGCATGAGGAGCACGGAGGGACAAGTGGCCGCGTCCACCTGAGGAGGCCAGGGATGGCTTTCTGTCTCCCGCCCATCTCAGTTCACAGGTCTGTCCCCGTCCCCTCGCCTCCCCGTCCCCTCGCCTCCCCGTCTTGTCTCCCTGACTCGTCTCCCTGACTCTGTGTCTCTTCCCCACTCCCAGGCTTCTGGGCCCCCAGCCCCTACAGGAGGTGTGGGTGGGAAAGGGTGCTTTTCCGCCCCTCAGTGATCGCACAAATCCAGATGGCAGGCTGCGTGCTGGATGGGGGTAGGGGGGCTGGGGACTGCCGGCAGCCCAGAGCCGGCTTCCTCAGTGCCTTCCTCTCCCTCCTCCCCCTCCCCCAACCCCGCACCACCAAGTGGCCATCAGCTGAGGGGCGAGGGGGTGTCAGTGGGGAAACATGGGACTCTATTGTGAAGCATTAGCACAGATGGACCCCTGGACCGTCTGTTGCCTGCTCCTGACAGACGGCATCTGTGGTGGGGGTGGGGATGGGAGAGGCAATGGTTTCTATTCTGTTCGTTCCAGCGCTTATCCCAGAAAAGACCCATCAAAAGGGTGTCTTGCACAGCCTCTTGTGTGACGATGTAACCACCTCGCCTATCCCAGAGAGTTACCTAGTGGACACCTCCTTGCCTGAAGCCTGGAGAAGTGGACTCCACAGGTGTGGGGCAGCGCACCTGTGTCTCACAGCCCTGTTGAGCCCTTCCTCCTCCAGGCTGACATGGAGGCGGAGACTGCCCCTCCGTTTATGCAGGCCAGTCTGCCTCCCTGCCACCACGGGAGAGGCCACCGCCAGAGGACTGGAGCCCTAGAGAACCCCACAGTACGGGTGGGCCCAGGAAATGCACTGTCAAGCCCTTTACATGATTTCCTCAAATCCTGGGATTTCAGAGCTACAGAGGGCCTTATGGTCTTGAAAGGGTACTGTGTGGTCCAGGCCCTCATTTAACAGAGGCAACTGAAGGGAGGGAAAGAGGGTGGCAGAACAGGCACTAGGACCCACTAGAACCCAGCTCTCCGGACTCCAGAGACTGTTTTATTCAGCTGCTGCAAGCTCCCTGAGAGCTCAGAGACTCCTGTCTGCTTCCTCCTCCCAATCTCCCAAATTTCTCCAAGGAGGGGACAGGGAGGCTCAGGATGCCACACCATGGAGTGGTGATGCCCTCTGGTGGCCATGAGTCTCTCAGTGGAAAATCTCCAAACCAGACGGAAAGGCTGGCTGGTACCAGACTTCACCTGGAGTCCCAGCCCGGTTTACGGATGCCCCAGGGTTCCTCGCCCTCCTGTGAGGATCTGTGCCCAACTGAGATGCCAAGCTCCACCTTGGTCACCGAGTTCTGGAATCTCACACCTGTCACAGTTAGGAAGTCGGTTTTTGGATTGAAACCGCTGCTGCCGCCGCCGCCGGTGAAAATCAGCAGGGAGAAGGCAGACAGCTGGAGGGCCTTCTAGGTGCAGTAACCTTCACACCCCAGGCAGTATACACGAGGCTCCCAAAGCTGTGCCTTCTCCAACTCTCCACGACTTCCCCCTAAGCCTGAGTCTCTTGAGCATCTGTTCTTCTCATCCTATCTCCTGCAACCCTTTAAAGCTTGGGGGTGGGGGAGACATTCTGCACGCCTGCGACTTCATTCCAGGACACCTCCCCCTCCGGGAAACCTCCCTGAACAAACCATCGTTCCGGCTTCTCAGACATCTGCACTCAATCTGTACCTTGTTCCCAAGCAAGTCTCTCCCCCTGAGAGTGAGCTCCCAGGTTTGCTTCCTTTTGCTGCAGCTGCCCTGACTCCAGGCACTCAGGATGGGGCTTGGTCTGGGCTGGGGGCTTGACAGCGGGGGCCCAACTGACAGACAAGGTGTAGGCGACACCCCTTGGGCAAGCCCTTGCCAGATACGCAAGAGCAGCCTCCCGTGGCAGAAGTGAGGAGAGCTGAATCTTGCCCCACTGGCCTGCCCGGGCTCTAGCGTACCACCAGAAGTCGGGGCATTTGAGTCCAGAGTGTAGCAGCTCAGGCAGAGGAGCCTGACTCAAGTCTCAGAGCTCCAGCATAGTTATTTCAGGGCCCGGAACTGGCAGGGATGAACAGCTCGCTGGGGGCTCCTCCCTGGGTACTGCCACTGCTCCTAAGCTGGGGAGGTGGGAAGGGAAAGCCTGGGGCTCAGCTGGCTCCCTGGGCTGTCAGGAATGAGGGGCTGGGCCCCCAGTTGCATGACATCACCTCTTGCAGGAGGCATGGACAGCCGGTGGGCAGCTGACTGGGCAAGGAGTGGTTGTTCTTAACGGCTCCTGTTACCTAACAATTTCCACGGGGTGGTGTCTGTGCATGTACTGGGGCCTGGGGGAGGGAGAACAGCGGCAGGGTTGATCCAGCCCAGCCCAAAGACCCATTGCTAGGAGTCTGAGAGTAGGGGCAAGGTAGATGTAGCAGTTCATTTGCGTTGGATACGGGTGGTCTCTGGGTCTAGTCCTGCCCAGAGGCCAGGGACCATCTTGCCTCTTGGACGGGGAAGGCTGGGTGTCTCTGGCTTGAACAGGTTGGTGTGGCAGAAGGAAGGTTAACTCTCCAGTTTTCCTTGCAGTATCTGCACTCCACTCATGAGACATAGGGTATGTGTTATCTTACCCGCCTCATTTCAGAACAGGTGCAGATAGTGAAGATGGACAATGACAGCTCTTAGGGCCCCAGACTCCCCAGATCTCTTCCCTCTTGGTGGACACACTTGCTCCGTTGCTTCATCCCTGGTTCCTTCTCCCAGGGGACAGCTTCATGCACCTACCTCCCCAGCCCCCAAACACATGCAAGTCCACCAGGCTGAGATCCACCCGTGCTCCCCAAACTGAAGTCAGCTCCCCTTTCCCTCTCATCGTCCACATCTGATTATGCCCCAAATCTGTGTGTTCTACCCACAGTCTCCTTCCTCCCAGCTCTTCCTGCTGTACGGCCACTGCAATTGCCTTGTGACGTCAGCACTGTGATCCTCCCCAAAGACAGGATCACATCGCTCCCTGCTTAAAACCCGCTGCTAGTGTTGGTGTCTCCCCAAATTCCTATGTTGGAACTAAACACCCAGTGTGATTGTATTAAGAGACGGGGGCCTTTAGGGGGTGAGTAGATCATGAGAAAACTTTGGGGACCAAGTCAAGAGGAAAAATTACTGATAGATTAGCGCAGTCTGAGGTAGCTGTCACAGGGAAATGATGGCATTGGTGCTACATACTTGCCATTTCTGGCCCCCAGGAGGAAGTGCTGACTTCTCAGCATGTGAACAGCTCCAACAGACTCCCCCGTTACACCCCTGGCTCACACTCTCTAGCCATGCTGAACATCTGTGGTCCCTGAATGACAACACTCTTTTTGACCTGAACCCCCTCCTCTCCTAAGCAGGCCAATGCCTACTCCAAAACAGATGTCACCTCGCTTGGCCCCAACCTCCTGTCTCTCTTGTGTTCCCACAGCATTCTCCCCATCCCTGTTATAATACCTAACTCCTTCCATTGTAGTTATGTTTAGTAGCCCATTCCACCAGATAGGGAGCCCCTGGAGGGCAGGGACACACCCCTTCTTTCCCTAGACATCTCATCTGTGGTTCACCACACCTTGCATATTGCTCTGTACTGGGACTTGCCAAAATCCACCTTACTGTTACCTCTGTACAAATCCGAATCGCTCAGCCCAGATTATAAACTCCTTGAAGGGACTATCTTTGTATTCTGCCTACTGCTTTATGCACTAAAGTTGCTCAACAAATAATTATTAGAGCCCAGCCTATCCAATTGTTCCTTAAACCTTCCTACTCCCTTAGCCCCCATTTTGGCTTCCAAGAATTCTCAGAAGGACCCAGGGATACCTTCCATATTCCTTACATCCCACCCTCCCTGACCGTGGGATACCCAAAGACTTGCAGGCTTTAGTGTCCAGTTGTTTTTTCAAACACCAGTCTAGCTGTTGCTGTGCAGGTGTTTTAGATGTGACTACCATTTAAATCAGCAGACTCTGAGTAAAGCCTATTACCCTCCATAATGTGGGTGGATTTCATCCCATCAACTGAAGGCCTTAAAAGACTGGGGTGTCCTGAGGAATGATTCTGCCATCAGACTCGGGACTGCAACATCAATTCTTCCCGGGGTCTCTAGCCTGCTGGCTTGCCTTGCAGATTCCCGACTTGCCAGACCCCACAACCATGAGTCAATTCCTGAAAATGAATCTATGTACATTCTATTGGTTCTGTTTCTCTGGAGAACCCTAATAACACCATTCCTGGCTTGATCCAAAGCGCTCTTCCCCCCTCCCCTGCCTTTCTTGGGCATCCCTCTTACGTTCCTGAGCCAGTCTCTTGAACTCTGCTACTTCTGATTTTGTTTTGGTTATGGTTAGCAAGCATGTTCTCAGGACGATAAAGGTCAGAAGACATAAGACCTGAGGGACAGAAATTTAGGATGTGTGAAACAAAAACCCAAGTGATACAGCATTCAGATGAATCAGTTGTGTCACAAGCCTTACAAAGGTGAAACACGTTGGTAACCTTCAAGGGCACACGGAAGGGTTGCCATTCTGACTTCAAAATGGGAAAGGTAAGCCTGTGATCCATAGCCTAGTGACTCTTAGATCCATGCCTGGCAAGATGACCGATTATTCACACGATGGCCTTTAAGGGGCCTTCATTTGAACTAGGTTGAGATTCACTACTAAGCACTTTGCTTTTCCTTCCGATGAACAGGGAGATAGCTGCAGCAGCCACGATGACAATTCAGCTACTTGGGCCTCTGTTACCTTTGTCAACAGAATAATTATGGCCAGAACACAAGGACAATTGGGATAGATGCCAAACTTGAAGCAAACTTCTGGAGGTAAGTTCCTTGATTTTCTGCAGCCCAACAGAGTCTCAAGACAGTTGAGAACAATGGAAAACTCAGGGTGATAATCAGGATTTAAAAATCGTGACAGGCTGCAGCAATAGGCAGGTTCTCTAGTGAAATTTAGTAAACATATAAGGTCCTGCACTTGAGTTCAAAATACCCGCTTCCCATGTACCAGATGGAGAAGGTAGCTGGATTTTACTCAACCCAGGAGATGAGGTGCAGTTCTGGGATGTGATCTGCGGGTTCTGAACAGTCCGTAGGCTTATCATTCTAGTCTGTGTGGTCAGTTAATACCCAGAGGGAGGGTTATGCGTCCTTTCTGGCCCCAGGCTCTAGCTAGGCTCAGAAGAGAGCAGCCAGCCTGGGTGAACATGGACCCATGAGGCACGGCAGCGTGGTGGGGAGGGGGCTGTGGTCTGCGGTCAACATCCTTGACCCAGGGTCTTTTCCACCCACAAGGTAGGTGATCTTGGGCAATTTATCTGACTTCTCTAATTCTCCGTTTCCTAATCCGTACAGAGAAGATAATAATGGCCACTTCATATGGTTGTTTCGAGGATGAAAGCAACTAATATATGTAAAGCAAATGTTGGCACATTGCTTAGCACACAGTTAAGTTCTCAATAAGTATTTGCTAATATAACTGAAGAAATTCAGAGCTTTGCCAGAAGATTCACCATGACAGCTGCCTTCAAATATTTTAAGGGACCTTATGAGGGAAGAGAGAATAACTGTTCCGCGAACTCTGTGGAAGTCACATGGAGGTTGCCCAGTCCTACAGAAGGAAGAGCTCTCTACTGAGCAGCACGGTCTGCTGTAGTCCCCTAAGTGCTAGAGCAGGAGGCCACAGCCACTTGGCAGGGACGCCGCAGGGCAGGCAAGCGCCTGATGGGGGTGAACTAGGGGGACCTTTCGGGTCCCATCTAAACTGGACACTGTGATTCTGGGACTGGCTATTTGAGATCCCCTCAGCTTAAAGGACATTCACACTCACCCATGCACTGAAAACACCAGAGTAACCATTGAAGACTCCCATCTCAGTCACCTAAGCGCCCCAGAATTCACGATTATGCTTCATTTTAGGAGAAAGGAAGCAAAACCGAGGAGGCTCATGCTGCCAAGACATGAGAGCGTGTGATGAACCAGGAGCAAGACCCTCTTTTGTAAATAGAGAAAAATGCTGAAAAGACAGATTCAGACAGAGCCCAAGGGTGCCTGGGTATCTCCTGCTCCCCCAACACCAGGCCCCCACTCTGTGAAACACACAGCAAGTCTCAGGAAGACCCAAGATGTTCAGACCAGCACCTCTGCTGAATGTGATCTGCCACAGCTGGTGTCAACATCTGCCCCTGGCCAGCAGGAGCATGGAAACACCACCTTGGAACCACGCGCCCAACCCCAACTGCCCATCCCCTGATAAAATCTAGGCAGTCATTCTACATATGTAAGACAGATGGCACCAGGAAAGCTCTGTGAATAAAACTTTTAATAATGTACAGCAGAAATTGGACAGGCTCATTCTTATATTAAAACAAAAGATTTCCTATATTACAATTTATTTACATTTGCATACTGAAGAGGTAAAGTGTCTAAGTGGCTATTTTACAGTCCTTTCTAATAAAATGTACAAAAACAAACAGAAGTACCGAGAACGCCGTTCGGGGGCCTTAGTGGCGACGTAAGAACGGGCTTGGACTTGGTCTGTGAATCCAGAATCCAGAGGTGCCGGTAGCCCTATGGATCAGGGTTAGCCTCAGGGGCCAAAACCACGGCTTGGGTTTCTCCCCCACTCTTGCTTGGTGTTAAGAGTGGCAAGGGTGGGGGTAGCAGCTTCCCCCAAACCTGCTCCATCTTCCCCAGAGGTGGAGGAGCTGGACTACCTGTGTGGTGTGGGCAGAAGGGCCACCTGGGGAGTGGGCTAGTGGCTTGGGAGCGGCTGGGTGGACGTGTGTTGGCAGATCCCAGAGGCTAGTTTTGACTCCAGGCAGGAGTCTAAGTTCCGTCATCACCTATAACCCACCAAGGCTCTGCTGCAGGGCGGACAGGTGGGAGGTCAGCCGGGGGAAAGAAGGGCCCCCTAATGACACAATTGGTATTGAAGGAAAGTTAGTCAGTGGCCAGTAAATTGGCCCAAAGGGTTAGAGGAAAATCTCCTTTAATGCAAGGAAAGAAGCAATACATCAGGCAAATAAATAGAAGAGGCAGGAGCACTGGGGAGACTGAGGCAGGAGAGGGCTCTCCCTCCTCCACGGGCTTTGGCAGAGAACTGCTGGGCTGGAGGCAGAGATGCTCTAAGGCTGCATACATGATGCGCCTCCCTGGGGGCAGGAAGGGGGCTCAGAATGAATGCAGTGATTTGGGGTCTCACCTGGGGTTCTAAACCCCAGGCCTCATTGCCCACCACTGGCTTCTTTGCAGTAGGTGGCAGGGGTTCCTCTTTCTTCAGTGATCTTATGTAAGAACAGTAAATCCAGGCTCAAAAGGGTCTTAGAACCAATTATGAAACTTTCTGGTCTCAAGACAGGCACCCACTTACTTGAATCAGCTCCTTCTTCAGTGCTCTGGGAGGAGGACCCAAGCCTGTCCTGTTCCAGGCGGTATTCCCAGCGCCTGGCGCAGTGCCTGGCACCCAGCAGGCACTCGGCACACAGTTGTTGAATAAATGCCTGGAGAGGCTGCAACCAGCTGGACAAAGCACAAAAGGCGAGGGCCCTGGAGCAAGAGCCGCTCAGGGAATGGGGGTGGAGGCAGAATGCCCAAGAGACTGAGCCCCCGGGGCAAAGAGGAAACCTCACTACTGAGTGTGGAGGGCTCAGGAGCAAGGACAAACATTTCCAGTGTGACTGAGCTATGTGCGCTTGATTAGAGGATTTTTTTGGTTTTTTTTTTTTTTTTTTAGGGATTTCTTTAAAAACAAAGAGATTGAGAGGTAATCACATAGAGATGGTTTTCCTTTTACAAAAACTTAACAATATTAAAAAAAAGTTAAAATCCAAACCCTCCAATAAAATTAAAAAAAGAAATCAAACCACTCCAGTTAAAAGTTATGGCTTCAAAGTTATTATATTCCTAAGATATGCTGACCAAATCACCACCCACAGCCGTGCTTCTAGACTTCATTAAATATGACACTCAGTTAAATGACATGTTCTGAGAAGGCTGCTCCCTTTAGTAGGGCCCCTGAAGTAGATGCCAGTCTCTCCTCTTCCCTCCACCCATCAGGTAATCCAGTAGAAGACCCATGCAGATGCTCCCTCCCTCCCAGACCCCTCCCCACGCCTCCCACCCCCTCCCCTTCCCCTCCCCAAACCCACCACCACCAAAAATATACACTGCTGTTTCCACAATCTGGGATGTGAAAGACAGATGTGACATTCCAATCTGAGTCCCAAGACCTGGCTTCACATTCCTGGCCCTTCCTCCATGGTGCTGAGCATGACACCCTTGGGCTGGCTCATTCCCGTGGCTGACGCTGACCACAACCAAGACTTCTGCCGAGATTCCTTCCCTGCCCACCCCAACCCCTCCCTCACATTTTGACCCAAAAGCCTCTTCTGCCATGGACAACTGGGCCAGCTTTGGTTCCACAGTCTGAAATGGAGGAGGAGAGCTGTGTTGACACTGGGGTGAGCAGAGCAACCTGCTAGACACAGAGTACCACTGAGGCATGAGGGGCTCTGGGGGGAGGGGGAGGGGAGGGGGAGGGGAGGGAGAGACCTCCAGGGACACTAGATGCTCTCACTATTGAACAGAGGCACCAGCACGCACAGACAGCATGACAACCACACCCCCGACCTGCACATGCACGGAAAGCTCAAGCAGGTAAGTGCGCACCTACAGACACACACATACACACACACACGTGTAAGGGCATGGCACGAACCAGGCACAGTGGGGGACGCACCTCGGCACATGCACACACGCTGGACAGACAGGCGGCAGATTCTGTCTCCACTGGCAGTCCCTCCACATGTCCACACGGGGCGGAGGGGAGCGCGTGGCTCAGAGCTGCCTGTGAGGGGGCTGCACTCCAGTTCCTCTGGGCCACTTGGTGTGCTGTGGGTTGGTCCACGGAGGAAACCCTCAGCTTCAGCTCCTCCGGCCCCCCCTCCCAGGCCACCCCTTTCACCACTCCTGGCTACATACGCCAGATGCACCGGGTTTTGCAGGACTTCCCACTACAACCAGTTTGAGTTGTGGCATTGAGTTCTCCATACAATTCGCTCTCAGAGTCTCCATGCCTTTCGGAGGTAAATAGAAAAGATGTCTGTGTCTCAAACCCAACATGGGAGTGAGCGAGTCTCCCGGGCTCTATCCCTCTTACGGGCCAGGGCTCCTGGCCACAGAGGGCTGGGCAGAAACGAGAGGTAGGCCTCCATCGTACGCTCAACGTGGCAGCTGTATGTAGTTCTCACTGCCCAGAGGTGCACATGGGGGAGAGGGAGCAGAGTTAGATCTTCACATCTTCCTGCACGCTGAGCTGTGAGAGGGTCTTCTTGATGCGCAGAGCAGTCAGGCGGGCCGCACCATTGGCATACCAACACTCTCGCATCATCTTCCCCATCACCCGTAATGCCTGCACAGAGAGACCCACAGGCCATCAACAATGCCTCGGAGAAGCCTTCTGCTCCCTAGGCCCTTGCTCACTTCCCCACTGCTTCCCCCTCAACGTGGAGTCTAGCGGAATCCACCCCCACCAACCAACCTTAGGGAAATGCTTGGTACACCTCCCTTTCCCCTCAGCTCTTCTTTCCACAGAGGACAGGTTGTGCAGGGACGAGGCAAAAGCTACAGCTAAAGACCAGCTCTTTCAGCCTCACTCTCATCCTCTGAAGCAAACCCTATCCTGAGGGTTCTCAAAAACACTTTGAAAAATGCTGCTCAATTATGCAACGAGAAGGCATCCCCCAAAATGTGTACTAAGCAATTTTGTTCTTAAATGCAAAATGCCCTCTAGTGGTTATACTCTAAAAGCAGAGCCAACCCCTCCCCATGTCATTACCAGATGAATAGGTTCTGGGGTTCGAGTCAACACCGTGCTGTAAACCTAAAATCTGCAGAGAGCAGATCTTAACTGCTCTCACCCCACACACAAAGGCTACTGGGTGAGGTGACACATGTGTTAACTAACTTCAATGTGGTAATCATTTCGCTCTCTACATATATCAAAGCAGCATGTTGTACAATTACAATTTATCAATTATACTTCAATAAACCTAGAAAAAAAAAAAGAGAGAGAGAAACAGCCACGAGTGAAAAGGAGGCCCATGTGCACTTAGCTAGGCAAACACTGTTCCCCCGAAGACTCAGAGACTCCAGAATTCTATGATTAGCAGGAATCTATGTCATAAATTTGTCCTCATTTCAATTTTTTCCACCAAATGTCATCCACCCGCTCCCATTTCATCTGCCATCTCTCCTGAATTCAAATTCTCCACCCTAATCCCAACCCCGTCACACATGACACCCTGCTCCTTTCTCCTGAGTCTTGGGAAAGGCCACTTCCCTCACAGGCATGTCCTCTTGCTAAGTGCGACTTTCAATCCCCTCCACTGAGTCTAGGAGCCTCTTCCTAGCCCTCCTACAGAGCTCAGCTCAGCCCCAGGGCTCCAGGGCCATTTTCCTAGTTTGATATGTCTAACAGCTTCAAGTTCAGTTTTTGTTTCTGTCTCTTGTTTGCCCACTTTCTTTATCTGTGTCCTGGGATGAAGTCTTTTTCTTCTACTGGGCTGTCAATTCCAAAGGGCACCCCATGGTATCCAGGACAAGGGACTGTAGCCCCAAAGGGCTCAGTATACAGTAGCATATGCCAGTATATAATAACTGACACTCACAGGGTGTCCCTGGAGGCTGACCCCATTATCAAGAAACCCTTTTCTAAGCTAGAGGAATCAGGCAGATGGAAGAGCCACAGGAGGCAGGGAAGCTTCCTACCTCATAACTCTGCCACCAGTTGGGGATGTTGGGACGTAGCTTCTGGTCACATACGACCTTTCGCATTTCTTCAATGGAAGGGTCAGAGGGCACTAAGTCATAATATGGCAGCTGATATTCCTCATGGACTCCTGGGAGAAAAGGAAATATCTACCTGAGTTATCAACAGAAGGAAGATTATTCAAAAGCCAATGACAACATTCACACTGAGATCTGTAAACATCATTAAGATAAACTAGGGCTCCTTGGAGAAGTTGGTTGACTGTAGGTATGGGATAAGAAATACACAAGAGTAGCCAGGAACATCTTTATCATATCAAAAAAGCAGGAAACTATCAAAGACTACTGGGATTATGTCAAAAGGCACCAACTTGGCCGGGTGTAGTGGCTCACACTTGTAATCCCAGCATTTTGGGAGGCCAAGGCAGGAGAATCGCTTGAGGCCAGGAGTTTGAGACCAGCTTGGGCAACTTAGTGAGACCCCATCTCTATAAAAATTTTTTTAAAAAAATTAGCCAGGTATGCAGGTGTGTGCCTGTAGTCTTAGCTACTTAGGAGGCTGAGGAAGGAGGATCGCTTGAGCCCAGGAGTTCAAGGCTGCACTGACCTATGATTGTACCACTGCACCACTCCGCCTGGGTAACAGAGGAAGACCCTC
This sequence comes from Eulemur rufifrons, assembly GCF_041146395.1. Lineage (NCBI taxonomy): Eukaryota > Metazoa > Chordata > Mammalia > Primates > Lemuridae > Eulemur > Eulemur rufifrons. The sequence goes on along the minus strand of NC_090998.1, from coordinate 40,630,424 downwards.
TCTCTCTTTAAGAAGAGAGGGAAAAGAAAGCACCAACTTGAAAACCTAACTGGCCAAAGATAAGAATACCTAACAATAAGACTAATAACCTCAATGGAAACAAGTATTTTTAAATCCACTGATTCATAACAATTCTAAAAAAAAAAAAAAAAAAAAAAACCTCAGTCACCTTTGTAGGATGCTAGGAAGACTTCATCATTTTGAAAAATGGTAAATAAATGGAAAAAATCAACTATTTTTCTTGCCTTCCTATACAAACTATACATCTTGGAAACCAAAAACATAAATAGGGGAAGTTTCGCTTTAAAGAAGAAATCTAGCTAATATATGGAATTGATATATATCATCAGGGTAGTGAAAAAATGTTAATATTGTTCTACACTTAGCCCCAATTTCTGGATGTCATGAGAAAGAAGAAAGGAACTTATTCACCTATGTGTCCAGATTTGTCTTAATCTGTTTTATCTGCATATACTGATCAAAATTTAAGAGGTCCAATTCCATGAGTAATGCCTGGGCACCTTTTCTCCATAATGTGGATTTTACCAGACATATCATAGATGGAAAAGGGTAGTAATACACAAAGGTTCTGCTGGAAGACTTACCAGTTCTTTTCAATTCAACCACTTCCATTGCCTTGGAATCTTTATCATTAGAGAGAAATGGCTGAGGGCAGGGCTCTAGAGGTTCTTGAACTTGACCATGTGGCAGAATACTTGGAGATTATCATAAAATACTGATATACTAAGTTGACGATAAAAAGTTATCTTCTGCTAAATGTGATACTATCTTTTACTAGATTCTGACATGAATAAGAAGTTGAAAATGTCACTTTTTTTAAAAAAAAGATTTTTTTTTTAATTATGGGAGGAAAAAACTAATTTTCAGAATATTCTATGCATATCTGCAAACTTAGAAATTATCACTGTTATTTTAGCGATGAAACACCAGGGCTCCCCAGGAAAGTGGCTTGAGAGCCGGTGTGCTAGAATACACCGCCTCTGATGTAAAGGACGCCCTGCATGAATCCTCTACTATTGCGACCAGGGCATTTCCCACCTCCATGGAACAATACAGACAACGTGTTTTTTTAAAAAAAGCCAAATAAGACGTCAGAATGGTTGCCACAACAAAAAACACCATTCCACAAACTGGTCCGAAGAGTAAACACGCCCTTAGCACAGCTGCCTCCAAGGTCCCACTCCTTTGATGAGAACCGTAAGTGTGTGATCAGGCTCTGGCAGCACACATCCAACAGGTTGTAAAAAGTAAGGAGGCAGTAAATACCAGCCCCTCGGGTGATCCAGGACTCTGGAACTGGGAGGCAGGAGCAAGAGAAGGCAAAAAAGAAAGGTACCTCCAGAATTGCATCTTCGAGCAATCTCCCAATATACCAGCCCGAGGGCATAGATATCAGCACATTTAAAGGAGTCAAAGTGTTTCATGTTAATGGTTTCATCAAGTACTTCAGGGGCCATGTATCTGCAACAGCAAAACAAACAGAGTCATTCACAGAAAATGATGATTGCTCTCTTTAAATCAAAGTATTGATTCAGGGGCCCTCTGAATGCGACAGAGCATCACCCCAATGAAGTCACCTGGGGAGCAGTTAGTAAGCACATCTCTTCATTGCAAAGTCCCATGTTTTAGATTTGAATCTAAACACTTCAGCATAGATCTGGCAAGACCAGACTACTCTTATGTGTATCTCTATTTTTAACCATCAAGATTTGTTTATTTGAAGCATGCTGGGCAGAGGCACTTGTACTGTGGGTCACATGGGCAGTAACAGCACACAGTATCTGGTTGTACTGGGGTCTTTCACTTTACTGAGTGTCGTCACCGTGATAGGTTGAGCTTAAATTTCATTCTGAACCTCTTTTATTATCTTACCTGACTTGGCAGATATATAGGGAGAAAAAAATTTTTTTTTTTTTTAAGAGACAGGGTCTCCCTCTGTCACCCAGGCTGGAGTGCAGTGGTATCATCATAGCTCACTGCAAACTCTATTCCAGGCTCAAGCAATCCTCCTGCCTCAGCCTCCTGAGCAGCTAGGATTACAGGCGCACACTAGCATGCCTGGCTAATTTTTAAAATTTTTTGTAGATATGGGATCTCAATATGTTGCCAGGCTGGTCTCAAACTACTGGCCTCAAGTGATCTTCCGGCCTTGGCCTCCCAAAGTGCTGGGATTACAGGCATGAGCCGCCATGCCTGGCCAGATATGTGGGGGGGAAATTTTTTTTTTTTTTTAAATAGAGAGAAAGAGAAGAAAGAGAAAAAGAAAGGTCAGTGCTAATGGCACCTGTATATGTGAAAATTAATTCAGTGTCATCCTTAGTGACTTTGAGTAGTAATTACCCCACCCCACAACAAATCAGGGACCACCTCTGGCCCCACTTTGGGGTCTGGGTAGCTGCAACCATTTAGGTAAAAAAAAAAAAAAAAGAAAAGAAAAATACTAGCAGCACAATTTAATGAAATTCATTTAGGTTCAGCAAACAAATCCCTCCTTTTCCATCCAATTAAAAGGCAGTCTCATTTCTAACTCACATAGTCAATTTGCAATCACGAGTCCTCGCTTCTTACTTCACTTCTGTATGACGTGAGAAGCAGGCCCATCATCCTTAAAGGTGCCCCAATCTCTCCACCCTGCTCGGTTCCCTCTGCTACAGCTTGGCAAACCTGCTCCAACCCCCAGGCAGAACACGCTGTCTGCCTCCTTCAGTGCTCTCTGCACAAGCTGCCCCTGTGGACCGCGATATTTTCCCTCTTCCTCCTGCCAAGCCTGGTGCCTACCACCCTTCTAAATCCTGCTCCAGAGTCTCCTTCTCCCCTTCATCCACCAAATACCCCCAACACCTATAAATTTTATGGAGCTGTGTTCGTGGCACTTGTATCTGTTAGATGGGACTGTGCAGCTTTCCGGTGTGGAGAGTGGGTGTTCAACTGAACCCTCAGCGGGGTGAGGACGAGGTCCTCACCTCCCTTTTCTATACCTCCTTCTCCTGCACATATGGGAAAGGGTACACATGGGACACTCAGCACAAGCTGCTGAGCAAGGGCAGAAGCCCAGGCTTCCTACCGTTTGGTCCCCACCCTCTGATTTGGGGCAATGTCGATGGTGTCAGTGACCGCATCATGACGGACAGCCAGGCCCAGGTCTGCGATGGCGCACATGCCATTCTTCTTCACCAGGATGTTCTTTGACTTTAAGTCTCGATGAGCAATTCCAGGCTTCCCTAGCAGGGAAAAAACAAGTGATCTTTAAAGAGAGACAGTATAAATGTTAAAAGCATAGACTCTGCAGCCAGTTTGTGTGGGTTTGAGTCCTGGCTCTGCCTCCCACTAACCCAGTGACCCTGAGAAAAATGACTTAACTCATTTGTGCCTTGGTCTTCTCATCTATAAAATCAGAATGACAGTACTTACTTCATGGGACTGTTGTGAGGATTAAGTGCACTGATGTAGGTAAGTAAAGACCTTAGAAGTACATGCATATTAGCTAATATTACTATTAATACCACTACTACTCACTTTCCCTGAACAAATATGCTTAGGTAAAGAACTGCTGAGGAATTCCAAGACAAGCTGCTGTGTTGGCTAGTCTCAGAATCAAAGAGGCCCAAAGATAAGGACTACTGATAGCACTGCAAAAACTACTAACAGGATCCAACTTTCAGGGGTGGTTTTCTTTCATGGCCAGCAAGAGCTAGCTATTGCCCTCATCAACCAGGCATCAGGGATCACACCTGCCACTGTGACAAGACCCAGGATCTCCCAAAGAGCCAACATCACAGTCAACAGGCAGTAAAGCTTTAGGTCTTTTTCCTCTAGGAAAACCTTATTAGATTAGTAAAGCCCAGTGTCTAATCCACCAAGAAGCCAGCTGTCCCCAACAAGGAATGTCTAAAATTACTAAACTGATGCTTCTATTGCATTGGTTTATCTTTTTAGTTCCATTCTTTTTTTATTTTTTAAAGGCGGGGTCTTACTGGGTTGCCCAGGCTGCAGTGTCTATTCACAGGAGTGCAGTATCTATCATAGCTCACTGTGGCGTTGAACTCCTGGGCTCAAGCGATCACCCTGCCTCAGCCTCCTGAGTAGCTGGGACTACAGGGGCATGCCACCACACCTAGCTTCATAGTTGCATTCTTTTACATGCATACTTTGAGCTTCTGAGATACTACTCCTTAATACCAAACAACTGTGTCAGGACATCAATTGACAAATTAGTCAATACTGACATTCTAGAGCTCCCAAGGGAGTTCTAAAGACAGAAGTGAAGAGAACACCCTGCAGATGCCTCTTGTTCTCACTCAAAGCTCAAATCTCTTTCCTTTAGATTAGACTAGAGTTCCTAAAGTCCAGTCCCAACTTCCTCAGTGAAATGGAATTCCAGGAACAAGATCAGGACGGTACGGCCTTTGGAAGCCTCCCCCTCCTCACGGTGCTGCAGCTGGTGCGCTCACCTTGCGTGCCCACGATCTCCATGTGCAGGTGCGCCAGCCCACTAGCAGCAGACAAGGCCAGCTTGATCATGCCCTCGATGGTCACTGTGTACCGGTTCAGATAATCGAACAGGGAGCCGTGCTCGTGATAGTCAGAGACAAGCCACAGCTGTGTCCAGGTGCCATTATCTGCAGAGAACCACAGATGAGTTCTGCAACAGGTACCACTACCAGCAAAAAGGTTCAAGTTGGAAAGGATGAATGTGTACGACACAAAATCCGGTCAGACTCCTGAATTCACATTTCTCCCCTCCACACCTCTGGATGGCCCTCACCCCCCACCCATGCCATTTCATTTACAGTGGTCTACCAGTTTTAGGCTCCAGTAAGGACAGGAGAACACCACTTCTGTTTTAGGCCTGCTCCCATGTTTTTTAGGTGGGCAGTAGGATTCCGAACAGCGCTTCCTTTTTATGCCGAATTTGAAATGTGAGGTGTCCAGGAAAGAGAAAGCATATGCTTAGAGAAAGTGACAGGTATCGCCAGCTTTGTGTGCAGTGCTGCTTGGGTCCTGACAAGACCCGCTCACCTACAGGTGAGGACCAGACGGGCTGCATTCACTACCGCCGAGGAGAAAAGCCTTGGAGGTCCTCCTCTGTGTCCCAGGACCCTTTGAACACAGCCCACCCCCAGCACCTGTCTCATCTGTGATGTTTCTTTTCAGTCTGTCGCTCTTACCAGGCCATGAGCTCTCTGTGAGAGCAGGAAAGATCTCCTTTATACATTATTGTATTCCAGGACAAAAAATGCTTTTCAACGCATGAATAACCTACTTCCAAGTATTCCCAGAGAGGTCATCTTATCCTTCAGAAGAGCAATGGAAGGTGGACAGCACACACCTGATTTCCTCTCTTTCATACATGGGGCAGTGAGGAGGAGAGGACAGGAGGAAGGAGGGAGGGAGAAAAACACCAAAAGCAGGACTCTAATTAAGCCATGCTGCTGATGATAGGAAGACTGGAAATTGGATTGAAATCTCCCAAATCCCAGGCTGGTGCTAGTTCCAGGGTATACGACTACATATATCATGTTTTAAAGGCAAGAACGAAGGAGTCTGGTTTTTCTCCTTCCCTGGCCCTAATGTGGGCGCGGCCAGAGTCAGTAAAGGGAGTGGTCCTGGAAACACACAAATCTTGGCTTCTCTTATCACAAACAAGGGACCCACCCAGCACACTGCTTCTCACATTCTCACCAGCCGCAAAGTCCTGACGACCCTGCAGGTAAGTTAAACGGCTTCCATTTTAACTTATTTATCATGTTTATCAAAACAGTCAATAACATGTTTTGATCCTTTAAGATATATGGAAGATTCCAATTTTATCAAAAGGTGATGCTGTTTTAAAAAGGAACAGCTTACTCAGAGGGAGTAAATAACTCTCTTCCCCTTCTTGCCTTGTTTACCAGCCCAAGACTCTTCAGCTTGGGGGCAGCTGGGCCATTACAACCCCCCACAGCAACGTGAGGAATGAGCAGTCTGCTATTGTTTTGGGAACAAAAAACAAATACTTAGCATCTTCCATAGGCTTTGTAGACGCTAACTTCTAAAACTCACTGCACCACAGGAGCAAGCTGTGTCACAACTGCCAGACTCTTCTAAAATGTGAACCTAGTCACGTCCTGGCCATCCTCTCTGCACTCCAGGTGCACGTCTGCTCCCCACCCCACCCCCAGGTCTGTAAGGGCAAGGCCTGTGACCGTGTCTTGCTCTTACGTGTCATGATCCAAGTGGCTGGCAGCGGTCCTGGCCCACAGCAGTCAATAAATGTTACTGAGTTAATGAATGAAATTTCAATTTCTACCCACTATCTTCAGAATAAAATACAATCCTCTCAGAAAGCCCTTCATAATCTGGCCTCTGCCTACCTCTCTCCACCCACATCCTTTGCTGTGGCACTGCCAGCCCAAGTTACTCCTCACCTCTGCATGTGTCTACAGTGCCCGTCCTGCTGGTTTTTCTTCCTGACCAACTCTTGCCACCGTCGTCTCAATCAAGCTCAGGTGTGACTCGCCCCCAATTTGTGCTCACCTCTTTGCTAATCAGTGAGGTCCTCAAAAATAGGAATGTGCCTGGGCACACAAGCCAGACTCAAAAATTAAAGCAAGAAAAGGCAGAGGAAGGAGAAAAAAAGGGGCCTAAGGTACAAGCCAGACCAAAAACTGAGTCTGAAGGCCACTAGATGACACTTCGTGGACATGCTTTTCCGTGGGTATCCTTTCCTGGCAGGGTTGAGGCCACAGTTCCTCATCCTAGTGATTTTCAAAATAAACTTACTAGAGCCCTTGCAGGGACTACACCGGAAGTAGGTCTGGGAGAGTGATAAAAAAGACACTGAGCAGGTAGGTGAGGGACTGAGTGGCATTTATCTGTTTAATAGCACTGCTTGATAACCTGGGTTTCTGTATAAGCTTTTCAGGAAACAGAAGGCTCCACACCTAAAGAAAAATGTGGAAACCATGACCGTGTTCAGGTCCCATTTCTGCAGGTAACAACGATGAAGGCAAACAGAGCTGTGTGTCCCACAGCTGGGCACCTTCCCCAGCCATCCTCCATCTGGGAATGCTGCCACTTTGGGGACACCGTTCCCAAGCCCAGCCTTTACCTTTGTTGTCAGCAGCAATGAATCCAAGGATGTTCTCGTGGCGCAGCATGACTGTCTGGTATATCTCCGCTTCCCGGAACCAAGACCGCTCTTCGCGAGAAGAGAAAATCTTCACAGCCACGTCACCACCCCTCCAGCGGCCACGCCACACTTCCCCAAACCGACCCTTGCCAATAATCTCCTGCAAAACGATGGTTCGGGCCACTGTGCGCTGGACAAAAAGAGGTAACCCTGCGGACCAAAGAATGGAAAGAAACCCGACCTTGCAAACTGCTAAACTTTGCGACTCCCACATTCAGTGGCACAGTGCAAAGGCCCTTAAAACAGCGTTTGTTCTACACTGGTCCATTACCCACGGAGAGCCGCCGCCCCTGCACCACGTCTAGATCATCTACCAGAGGGCCGAGCCAGGCGGCCGGGAGTGAGTGAACACAGGCAGGTAAACACATACGGTTAGCTGCTCCCTAGCTAAACTACTGCTCCTCTCAGTTAATATGGACGACAGATTTGAATGTAAATTTTTTTTAGAATTGCCACTATCAACACTTTTATGTTTTATTGTCTAACAGTGAGCTCACAGTATGTTCAAATAAAGTATTTCATTGGGTATACAATGAAACAAACTTTTCCGTCAGTGATAGTATGAATGCTGGTTTTGTGGTTGTTGTTCAGGGAGTCCAATAAGGAGCAGATCTTTGAGAAAGTAAGTAGTCACATCAACTGGATAAAATACTACAGCCATCCTTTAAAATGTTAAGTATGAACTTAGACCGTACACACAAAGAAAAAGTCAAGGAAAATGTTACATGAAATAAATAATGTTACATGAAAAATAAGGCTCCTATCATACACTGAGTGACTGAACTTTTATAAATAAAATGTGTAAATACGGATGAAGTCATAAGTGATCACAGATATATCTTGATTACATTTTTTAATTTACGGGTACAAGTGGGTTTTGGTTACATGAATGAATTGGAGAGTGGTGATATCTGGGCTTTTAGTGTACCTGTCACAAATAGTGCATATTATACCCAATACGTAATTTCTCTTTCCTCATTCCCCTCCCACCATCCCCCCTTGAATGCAAATGTTTGGGCAGATTTACCAACTCTGCAGCGGGACACCTGTGGGCCAATCCACCCACATCTGCTTTAATCCGATGGAGGAAGGAAAGTGGGCAGGGAACACATAGGGGCAACTGTGTGCTGGGAGCTGCTTTCCGGACGCTCTGCTCGTTGGCCACTAGAGGGCGGTGCTGCCCGGCCCATGGGTTGCCAGCGCTTCACCCAGAGCAGAACTCTGCTAACAGGTGGAGCTGAAGATGTAGAACACTATACTTATTCCAAGATTAATTTCCCTGTCTTTATAAGATTCATTGTTGCTTCCTCTGACGCATTCAGTGTATCCTAATCGCCTTTACCATCATGACTGAGTCTACCTCTCTTACTCCCAACCCCCGACCAAATAAATAACTTTGTTATTAATCCCCAGGTCTGGCAGATGTGAACTACCATGCTTATTATGCACTAGGCTCTATGCCAAGGGCTTTACATACATTATCTCATTTTCTCACAACCACTTGTAACGAAGGTATTGTTATTATCCCCATTTTACAGAGGAGAAAACTAAGGCTCAAAGAGGAAGGTTATGGAACTCATTCAAATTCATACAGGCAGCAAGTGGCAAGATAGGGATTAAAATCTAGGACCGACTCCATAGTCTATGCTTTTAACAGCAACAGTAAAGAACCACGAAAACGCTGTCAAATTAGACCTCTCCTCTCTATCCCCCGTGGGCCTGGTCCCACTACCTCTGGCCCTTAAAAGACTTCCAACAGGTCTTTCTGCCTCCCATCTCACCCTGCTCTGGCCCTGCAAACCCACACACAGCCCTGCCTCACCCCACCCTTCCGAACAGGGTTGGTACATGGATGAATTCATCTTCCACACCACTGCCAGAATTCCCTCCAAAGGAAAAAATGAACATTCATCTTCCCACGTGAAAACTTTTCAGTAGATGCCTCTTACATACAAGATAAAGTATGGCCCCCACAGTCCTTTACACCTGGGCCAGCCTATCTTTCCCTGCCCCCCAGCATCAGCACAGCATGCTGGTCTCCTTATCATAAGTTCCTTAAATACACAGAGAGTCTTCATGCCTTTTTACTCAAGGTATTTTCATTGGCCTGGAATGTTCTCTGCTCTCACCTCTCTTAAAAATACTAACTCATTTTTCAAGACCCCTTCAAATGCATCCTCTTCTATGAGACTCTTCCCAATAATCCCTGTCTCTTCTATTCAATCCTGGGTCAGCCTCCTTTTAATTTTTGTTGTATCCTATATCACCCAGAGGATATTCAGCATATATTTATTAAAATGAACTGAAAGTCACATGAGCAGTATGGGCTTATTACTTTAAAAACCACCTTGGAAGCTCTGCATATTCTGAAGAACGGACTAAACCATCAGAGAGAAATAATTATTAACTGTTTTACTCCAGACAACTAAATAACCACCATGGTCCTTTCCTAGCTTCAGATGGTTTTCATCTTAAAAAGACTCCAGAAAACCCTATCTACTCACCTCTAGCAGCAAATCAAGTCCCACAGTCAGCCAGGCAGTTCTAACCACTGCCCTACCTATCGCAACAAAGAACGAGCCCTAGTTTTTTTGTTTCTAAAAATATGCAGCTTTTAAATACATCCATCATTTTGGTGCTCTCTCTCTGCAAAGCTTAATAAAAGCAAAACCACTGAAATTCAGGAGATGTCACAGCTCAAAGTACTCCTTGTGTCAAGGAAGAATGTCTGACCATGACTGATGGCATAATTTCCCTAAAGAACAATAGTCTTGTCCCACAGCAAGGAAACATACATAAAAACAAACCAAATGCTCACAAATAAGATCCTGTGTGTTTTAGCTAGAATGACAACAGTGATCTTTGTGTATGATTTTTTCTGTTATAAGAATGAAATACCACTGTCATTAAAATAATGGTTTATCTTCATTAAAAAAAACCTTTGGCAGTCATGCTCACGTCTAATAGCTAGCTGAGCTGCACCCTGAGACCTGAATGACCCAATCCCCTTTATCCTAAATTCTGGTCTCATGCCAAGGTCCAGCGTTTGGGTCAGCTCCCTCATCTGAGAGAGACCTGGTCAACAACAGGCAGCACAGGAAATGGCGCTGATGCTGTGTGGGAAGCCCAAGCTGCCTTTTTTTTAACCTTCACCAGAAAACCCTGGGCAACTGGTACAAGTCAATGATTCACCAAATCCCAACTCTAAACTTTATTCAATGTCCTTAAACTCCCCTTGTGGTTGCTCAGAGATCAATGATTAGCTGTCACCACCTCACAGGAATCCAGCACACTCCTGTTTCTCAAAAGGGGCCCTTAAACTGAGCACCCCACTGCTCAGGTGGAACCAGCTGAATTTTAATAGCTGTATGTACAGTTGCAAGACTTGAAGAGAGGCAGGGTTTCTGCAACGGAGAGTTTTGCACTAGACCTTTGGAATCCCAGGGAATGAAAGATTTTCTGTAAACCCATTATCTTATCTCATTATATGTCAGCCTCCAAAAGAAGGGGAATTATGAATCCAAATGACTCAGTGCTGGTGGAAACAAATGCAGGGCCCCAGGCCTTCCTCATAAACACTCTGTCTTGCTGGGAAACAGTGATGAAAGCCAACAACAGACACGACACCCCGGAGAACTCAGTACCTGAGCCAGACCCCGAGGTGGAGAGATCGTAGACAAGATCTTGGAGCGTCTTGTCTTTGGAGAGACACATCTCACATGAGGGATCTTCCATGTCCAGTCTCTGGCGGTTGTGATAGACACGCTGATGATAGTTAATGACAAGGAAAACAATGATGATGATGAGAAACAGGAGGAACACCGGGCCGGCAATAATGCCTACCAGCTCCACGGGGCCCCACATGGAAGAGTGCTCAGGCTCCTTGAGGTGACCTGGGTCAAGTGAGAGAAGGGAGGGAAAGAACAAGAGTAAAAACAAGGCAAAGCCGTGGCCTTATTTATCTCCAGCACCTACCCCAAAGTGAAAGAGACTCCTTTCCCTCTTAAGGCATTCAGGTTCCTTCGCTCTCTCTGGTCTTACTGGGCTAGTCTGTCTGCCTAGATGCTCTTGAATGCCAAACTTCTTTAGTTAAGGCGCCTCTTTCAACAGTCAAACCCACAACCCCCTTTGCAACTTCACAGCATTTCATGGTACTATTCCCACCTCAGCACCCCATCCTGGACAGATGCCAGCTTCTACTCTTCACTTACCATAGCTCCTCTAAGTTCTGCTCTAGTTTCTCCCCTTCTCCTTTGAGCTCCACAGCAATACCTTCTAAATGGCAGACTGGCAAAGAGATGATATGTAGTATTCCTCAGCCTTGATCACCATCCTTTTCCTATTTGAGCCCCTCTTCACACCTGGCCATCACCCTCCCCAGAGCAGCTCCCTCCACATGGCTCTGGGACCATCTCCCTTTAGATTAGTCCCACATGATCCTGGGGGGATCCCTGCCTAGTTCTTCCACTCTTCACCACTGCCGATGGCTGCTCAGCCACTGCCCACAATAAGCTGGCATCTCTAGAACCGACTTGATAATCTGCCTCCTTCATCCTCTAACCTACAAAATTGACTTGGCAGAAACCCCATCCCTTGTCACCTAGGGAACACCCAAAGGCACTTTCACCTAACATCAAACCAAAGGATTGGGGAAGAGTAGAGAAGGATGAGACGACGGGGGTGCCCTACCTCCAAGATGAGCCAATAGTCCAACAAGGGCGTCCACTCACCACTGGGCACCCTCAGGTCGATCTTGTTGCAGAAGTCAGTATAGCAGCAGTGGGTGTTGCGCAGATCCTCTGAGCTCAGGCAGTAGAAGGGCTTCCCGGCGGGGACCAGCTCCACTTTGGGGATGCAGGTGCGCACATGGTGCTCCATTCCATCCAGGTTGAAAATGGAAACCATGCAGGCCCCATCTGTTTCACACGTGTAGTTGGCCTGTAGGCAGCTGGTGCACGCACACTGCAGAGCTGCAGGAAATTTGGGAGCAGACATTGACATCGATGGTGAGATCTTTTCCAGGTCCTTCTCCAAACTTAGAATATAATCCCTTAGCACACTTGATGTTCCAAAATAGGGAGCTTCTATAGAGATGGGGCCAGAAAGATATCTTCAACTGGGGCATATCTTTTCACCTGTTTATTCAGCTCTCAAACAGGGCCCCATCATTTTCCTCTAAGTGCTCTATTTTATGCCTGTGAGAGACAGAGGAACTACCTTTTCCTTCAGATTGAGATGCCTGATAGGAGGAAGGCGTCTTCTCTTTGGAGAATACAGGACCCACACCCACACACTGCATGCAAAGCCACCTAGGGTGCCTCAGCGCCATCATCAACCCCACCTCCTTTGGCAGGCACCCGGCAGCCTGCAGCTTCCTGAATGCAGTATGCATGCTCTCACACATGCTTTTGCTGCAATGCTTTTTTCCTGCCTACTTCTTACAAACCCTTCAAAATTCAACTCAAATGTCACTTCCTTCGAAAAGCTTTCCCTGACTACTCCATTACCATCCTCCTGCCTTTAGACCACGTCAGGTCCCCCTCTCATGAGGGCAAAAAGGATATCCTCCAAAGAGAAGAATTTGGGTGCATACTTCATAGACTTGTTGTGAGGACTAAGAGATAATGCAAAAAACAGTGCTCAGTAAGTTTAACCCATCCTGAGAGGACCCTGGATAGCACACATACACACACAATATTTTTTCCAAATAGACAGTTTACACAATCCCCTCCGGGACTAAGGAGTTTTGGTGGGTATGCATTATACACAGTGTGTCCTATTTGACAGGAAATTACTGTAAACGAATTTGGCGCCTCTGAAAGCCTGTTCAGCAGCCCTGGAATCTGAAATCCTTTATTTATCCGACTAACAAGAATAGCACAGACAGCAGCAGTTGGTTCTCCCCAACACTGTCTCCCATGAGACTAACCTAGCCCTGACCTCTTGGGATGGGCACGAGTGTAGCTCTGGCCACCAGAATACTGAGGCTGGGACTTGCAGTGCTGAATGAAGCACTCACCCATCAGGGGACGGAGGTGGTGGGGACCCCCAAGTCCCAGACCGCACAGCACACTAAGTGAATACTATCTGGATGCCGAATGGGAATACACTCACACTAAGGCCCCTAGAGAGAGACATTTATGACCAATCCCATGAAAAGCTACCCTGTCATAACTCACCCATTCAGGCTGTAAATAGTCTATCTTCGTCTCTTCCTCCAATACTCTGGAAGGCATCTCTTGGCTTTCAAACCCAAAGACAGATTCTAAATATCTCCACGGCCAACCCCTCCTTCCTCAGGCTTTCTATAAATGAGACAACCCCTTGCTATTCCCACCCAAGAAAAAAAGGAGAGGCAGCACTGACAGGTAGACAGAGAGTGTAGATCTTCACTGCATGGCCTGCTGTATTTTTTCATGCTTGGTCAGATCCCTTTCTTCTAGGAGAAATTCCAAAACATGCAGCTACCTGCTGAAGAGTTTGGGTAGTGTTATTTCTTAAAAGCAGAAAGTTAAAGTAGGTACCCATTAGACTAGGATCCAAATCATACAAGGGAGTTTTAAAAGTAAACTTCTCCTGAAGTTCGATTCCAACCCTTGTACACAAGCCAGACTAAGGAACCTCCTAATTTTTCCTCCCCAAACCTTTATTTCTCCCTCTTTTATTCTTCTTGCTTTTAAATTTACTTCTGCAATTCTTGGAATACTTAATCTAAACATCTTTTACTCATACTGGAATCCTAATGATCCAAGACAGCTAACTCCCATTCCTCTCTGTATCAGTGGGGACGTGCAGGCGCAAAAGGGGTCCCTGTGGACAGCATACCTCTCAATACACATGCTGTGATGTCCAGCAAAGAGAACAGCATCGGGTCTATTTGGGGAAGCAAGAAAGGGAAAATTAACAACTTCAGGAGAGGACTATTCTGAGCACAGTGAGACTCACAGGGCCAAACCCACAGTCGCCTTTCAGAAAAGAGCTCACTTCAGAGTCCACCAATTAGTGGGGCAGAATAGGCAGGAGCCTCTGATTCCAGATATTTATGCTTCTTTCCTTGGTTCACGGCCTCTTTCACAGTGATTCATTCTGGAGAATGAACACACCCACACGTGGCTCATTATTTTTGGGAAGTACTTAAACAATCTTGGTGTAAGACAGGAAAGAACAAAAGTGGTGAAATCTATGCTAGACAGGACGAAGAACGGAACTGGGGGCTGGGCCATGTGGGTTTGTGATAAGGAACTGGGTGAGTCCCTGAGCCTATCTGGGCCTCAACTGCCCAGCCAGAAAACACCACTCATCTTACAGAAATGGTATAAAGATTAGCCAAACATCCGGTAAGTGCTGTGAGTCCTCTGAGAACAGCTCTCCCTACACATATCTGTGTATATCTACATATTCTACAGAATGCGTGAGAAGTCTGAGAAAGATATAGTTTTAAGATAATCATCACTGCTGCCCACACCCCTGAAAAAGTCTGAATTACCATCACTAGGAGCCATAGTGAGTATCATGGTGGGAACAGGGCAGAAAGGCTCAAATACCAGCTCTAATATTAATCATATGACCTGGAGCAAGTTTTAACCTTCTTGTACCCGTTTCCTAATCTGTAAAATGGGACTGTTAATAACTACAATCATGCATTACCTAGTGATGGGGACACATTCTGAGAAACGTAACGTTAGGCAATTTGTTGTTGTGTGACCCTTATAGTGTGCTCACACAGACCTAGATGGGATAACCTACTGGATGCCTAGGCTACATGGTACAGCCTATTGCTCCTGGGCTACAAACCTGCACAGCATGTTACTGTACTGAATACTGTAGGCAACTGTAACACGACGGTAAGTATTTATGTATCTAAACACAGAAAAGGTATAGTAAAAATACAGTATTCTAATCTTATGGGACCACCATCATATATGTGGTCCACTGTTGACCAAACGTTATGTGGTGCACGACTATAGGTCAAAGGACCATGTAAGAATTACATGAAATAATGTATTTTAAGAAGCACTTAACAAATAAATATTCAATAAATATTCATTCCTCCTCTCAATGTGAAACCCAAAAACAAAAGAAAACAAAAAAATGCCACCCAAGTAAAATGTGCCTCACTTTAACCACTAATTAGGAAGTGGCAAGTTTCAGCAGGAAAGTACTATTCAAGTCTCAGCTCTACCAGTAACTAGTCTCATGGCTTTGGGAAAGTTACTTAACCTCTCTCGACCTCATTTTCCTCATGATTAACCAGAAAGAAGGGACTGAACTAGATGACCTCTAAAATCCTTTCCAGCTGTAAGTTTGAATTTAGTTTTGTTTTTAAATTCACAATGTTTGAATCATTGATCCAACCGGACAATTCTGCTTTGTTTTATATAGTTTTCCTAAACTTTTTTTTTTTTTTAAATTTAAAGAAACAGGGTCTCACTCTACCACCCAGGCTGGAGTGCAGGGGTGCGATCACAGCCTGCTGCAACCCCGAACTCCTGGGCTCAAGCGATCGTCCTACCTCAGCCTCCTGAGTAGCTGGCACTACAGGTGCACACCACCATGACCGACTAATTTTTCCGGGTCTTGTTATGTTGCCCAGGCTGGTTTTGAACTTCTGGCCTCAAGTGATCCTCCTGTCTTGGCCTCCCAAAGTGTGGGATTACTGGCATGAGCCACCTCTACCAGTCCCTAAATGTCTTTTAGAGACAGACATTTTGGCTACTCTTCTGTTAATATTCATTTTTATTAAAATAAAATTAATAAAATTATAAATACTTTTTTAAAAATTATAATAAAATTATAAAAACATCTGAATTTATTATAAATTTTAGTACACTAAACCACAAACATTAAATTCAATTCCCTTTGAAAAGCTAAATCTGGACTAATGACAACAGCCCCTTATAATCTGTTTCATAGTGACTCATCAGTTTAAAAAAGTCCACACGTGTATATAAACAATACTACCTAAAACTCTCCTTATTCTGTGGTCTAAGAGTTACATAGTAGAAGTGACAAAATGCGGAAAACCACATCACACAAGTAACAAAATCATTCTACACATAAACAAGTTAGAAAGTGGTCAGAACAAAAGCCTCACTAGCACAGATTTTTGTTATTAACTAGACAAACCTAAACTAAAGCTGGGCATGGTGGCTTGTGCCTGTAATCCCAGCACTTTGGGAGGATCACTTAAGCCCAGCCTGAGCAACACAGCAAGACTCCATCTATACAAAAAATTTTTTAAAATAAAAAAATTTGCTAGGCATGGTGGTGGGCACCTGTAGTCCCAGCCACTCGAAAGCCTGAGGCAGTCTATGGCCATACCACCCTGAACGCGCCCGATCTCGTCTGATCTCAGAAGCTAAGCAGGGTCAGGCCTGGTCAGTACTTGGATGGGAGAGGCTGAGGCAGGTGGATTGCTTCAGCCCAGGAATTTGAGGCTGCTGTGAGCTATGGTGACGCCACTGCACTCTAGCCTACCCTGTCACACACACAAAAACAAAAACCACCTAAAGACAAAACCACCCTGGCAGGATTTGAACATGGTTCCAAAGTATGATTAGAAAGTGGTTTGTGGTAGGATGTAAATGCAAATTTGATTCATGAGAGAGGCTGTGTTTTCAGAAGGGCTGACAAATCCCAACCTGGGCAGACTCTGTCTAGCTGTGTATTATGAAGGCATCTAACACAGTCGGGCCTCAGAAAAGACAGGCACCCAGTGACACCGTGGCTCACTCAGGAATTCCCAAGAATTCCCAGGGTTGGACTCACAGCCACTCGGCCCAACATCCTATCCCAGACCAACTCCAGGAACAGGTGTGGGAGAGTGCAGTGTGATGGCGCCTCCCTTAAAAGGTAAGAGGCACACACCAAAACATCCAAGACTGTCCTAATAAATGAAGGTCCAGGAATGTCTAAAACTTTTTGAAGCTACGGTAATTATGAATTTTACCAAATATTAATTATTCCTTGGGGATAAGAAATTTCATAAATTTAGTTACTAGTTGTAGAATGCTGTCCTGTATGCTAAACTTGCCTCTTTCAAATTTCATCAGACAACCTTCTAGAGTATCCAAGATTTGGTGACCAAATCAGCCTGTGTTGTCCTTCCTCTGCGTGATTTCATAACTTGATCATAAGCTGCCTCTCAGTCCTCATCCTTCCCAATGAGAGCACCCATCAGACAGGCCACCTTGCTAAGGACAGCCTACTACAACCTGGACCACACCCAAACCCCCACAGTTTCCTTGGGACAGAACAAAGACCGTAACTCTATACGACTCTGGTTTTAGGATCAGAGACACCAGTTTTATATTAGCGTAGGATGTTTTCAGTTTTGTTTCCCATAAGAAAACACTGTGCACAGCTACAGTGTGTTATTTTATCAAGAGCTGTCACATTCATTCTCTGTGATCCCCACAGGAACGCAGGGAGCTGAGGCAGGGGAGCTGCCCCACAGCCTCAGAGAAGCTAAGAGGCTCACAAATGGTAAAGCGGCACATGATGGAGCCGTATCTCCAACTCAGGTCTCCAGACCCTGAGCCCGGTGTTTTCCACACCACCACGCAGCATTCTACGACATCCCTTCTGACAACGTCCAGCACTCCTGGCCCTCAGGGCTACAACCACTAGGAACATCTTCAGGATAATCAGACTCTTCATCCTGCAAGTATTATTTACATCACCCTCAACGCATTCTTGGCCTCACCGCATCAAATCTACTCTGCTGGTTTTCTGACTAAAGGGCCTCACCATGTCTTCCTGTAGTTTATCTCCAGGGATTTGGTGTGTTACAGCCCAAGATAACAGTGCCACTGAAAACCCCAAAGTTTCACTATGAATTCCTTCCTTCATATTGGCGACTTTACCAGTATTACAGAAGTGGCGCTTTATCCCTACTTTATTTTTTAAGACAGTTCTTTTTTAAAAAATTTTTTTAGAGATGAGGTCTCTGGCCAGGCGTGGCTCACGCCTGTGATCCTAGCACTCTGTGAGGCCCAGATGGGAGGATCACTTGAGCTAAGGAGTCCGAGACCAGCCTCTGCAAGAGCAAGACCCTGTCTCCACTAAAAACAGAAAAAATCAGCCAGGTACGGTGGCGCATGACTGTAGTCCCAGCTACCTGGGAGGCTGAGGCAACAGAAGTGCGTGAACCCAGGAGTTTGAGGTTGTAGTGAGCTATGATGACACCACTGTACTCTAGCTGGGGCCACAGAACAAGACTCTGTCTCCCAAAAGAAAGAGAGAGAGAGAAAGAGAGAGAGAGACAGACGAGGTCTCACTATGTTGCCAAGGCTGGAGTGCACAGGCTATTCACAGGTGTGATCATTGCCCAGCCTCAAACTCCTGGCCTTACACATCTTCCCACCTTAGCCTGATGAGTAGCTGGGACTAAGATACGCGCCGCTGCACCCAGCTAAGACAGTTCTGTACATACGGTGTAAATTCCTTTAATCCCTTTGTGACTTTAAAATAACTATCTTGTACAGACCTTATGAAGGTCTTTGAAAGTCCAGAACAAGTCTTTCCCTCTTTATTCACATGCATATTTGCCTCCTAAAAAAATTCCAAATTATTAGACTGCCTCGACCTTGGAGAAATCACACTGCAACCTTCTCTCAAGTGGGTAATAAGGTTTTCTTGGGTTCAGTGGACTAACTTTTATTATAGATCCCACCAGCATAGCAACTGGGGTCTCCCTGGAAATCTCTTTACGGACAGGAGTAACAGGTCAATCTAACAGTCTTCTGGCTAAAATGCCATTTAAAGAAACAGACTGTGTTCCATTCACCTCTGTATTTTCAGGGCTGAATTCTAATAGGCCCACACTAAATATTTGCTTAAAACATGGCCATTTGGCTGGGCACAGTGGCTGATGCCTATAATCCTAGTATTTTTGGAGGCCAATGCAGGAGGATTGCTTGAGGCCAGGAGTTCGAGACCATCCTGAGTTAAGTGCAAGGCCCCATCTCTACAAAAAATAGAAAAATTAGCTGGGTGTGGTGGCATGCGCCTGTAGTCTCATAGTCCCAGCTACTTTGGAGGCTGAGGCAGGAGAATTGCTTGAACCCAGGAGTTTGAGGTTACAGTGTTCTATGATGACACCACTGCACTGTATCCCGGGCAACAGAGCAAGACCCTGTCTCAAAACAAACAAAAAATGGCCATTTATGATGATAACATTAAAGTCCTTCAAGAGGGGAGGAAAAAGAACACTGTTCCAGTTACTATGGCTGTGTAACAGATTACCCCAAAACTTGTGGCATAAAACAACTGTTTATTCTTACAAGGATTCTGTGGAACAGGAAGTTGGGCAGGGCAGCAGGGACAGCTTAATGTCTACTCCACAATGTCTGGGGCTTCACATGAAGACTTCGAGGTGGGAGCTGGAATCATGTGAAGGCGCACTCACTCACACCTGGCAGTTGACGCTGGCTGTGGCTGACAGCAGTTGTTCTTTACATGGTCTTCTCCAAGTACAAGTTCAGTATCCCTTATCTGAAATGCTTGGGACCAGAAATGTTTCAGATTTCTGATTTTTTCCGATTTTGTAATAATTGCATATATGTACTGCTCCAATGAGCATTTCTTTGAGTGTGACCTTTGAGCGTGCTGGCACTCAAAAAGTTTCAGATTTTGGAGCATTTGAGATTTTGGATTAGGGACGTTCAACCTGTAGTCCCTTTGCATGGGCTAGCTTGAGCTCCACAAAGAATGACAGCTGGCTTCCCCAGAGCAAGGCCCCAAAAGGAATGAACGAGGCAAAAACTGTATCCTTTTAATGGCCTAGCCTTAGAAGTCACAGAGCATCACATCTGCCATATACTGTAGGTCAAAACAGTCAAGGCTCCACCCAAATTCAAGGGAGAACAGGACAGACCCCACCTGTTGGTGGGAATATCAAAGTTGCACTGTAAGAAGAACATGTGGGCCGGGCCCGGTGGCTCACGCCTGTAAGCGGGTGGATCATTTGAGCTCAGGAGTTCGAGACCAGCCTGAGCAAGAGCAAGACCCCCGTCTCTACTAAAAATTGAAAGAAATCAGCTGGACAACTAAAATATATACAAAAAATTAGCCGGGCATGGTGGCACATGCCTGTAGTTCCAGCTACTCGGGAGGCTGAGGCAGAAGGATCACTTGAGCCCAGGAGTTTGAGGTTGCTGTGAGCTAGGCTAATGCCATGGCACTCTAGCCCGGGCAACAGAGTGAGACTCTGTCTCAAAATAAATAAATAAATAAATAAATAAAAATTAAAAAGAAGAACAACATGTGGAATGGAAGATATAGTTGCAATCATTTAGGAGATTAAAAATTTGCCACAAAGACCTACTTCTTTAATTAGTTCCAAAACATCCTATACATTTATTACTACTTAAATTCAGAATAAAGTAACATTGCAAAAGAACTATGAAGACAAGATTGGTTTTAAACCTTTAACCACCTCCAGAGATATCCAACCTCTATGACTTGTCTTCTTCAAAAGAATTTGGGGGCTGGGCACTGTGGCTCATGCCTGTAATTCTAGCACTCTGGGAGGCCAAGGCAGGAGGATTGCTCGAGGTCAGGAGTTCAAGACCAGCCTCAGCAAGAGCGAGATCCCGTCTCTACTAAAAATAGAAAGAAATTATCTGGACAACTAAAAATATACATAGAAAAAATCAGCCAGGCATGGTAGCGTATGCCTGTAGTCCCAGCTACTTGGGAGACTGAGGCAGTAGGATCGCTTGAGCCCAGGAGTTTGAGGTTGCTGTGAGCTAGGCTGATGCCACGGCACTCTAGTCCAGGCAACAGAGCCAGACTCCGTCTCAAAAAAAAAAAGAAAAAAAAGAATTTGGGGATGCATATTTCCATAGTATGCTTCTCAATAAAAATGGAGGAAACAATTCTTTTGGTTTCTCTACTATCTCCTCTATCTCTGAGAGCACCTTTAGGGAGATAGCATTAGTGGTTAACAGCCTGGGCTCTGAGGTCAGACAACCTAACTTTGAATCCTGGCTCCAACACTTGTTAGCCGAGCAACATTGGGCAAGTTTCTTAAGCTCACTGGCCTCAGCTGCCCAACTATAAAATGGGGATAACAAGAGAATCTACTTCAAAGGGTGGCTCAGAGGAGTAAGAGAATTGGTACATAAAGCTCTTAACAAAGTGCCAGTAAAGTGTACAATTCAACTTTAGATATTCCCACTACAATCAGCCACTGATTCTCCAGCAGATTTCTGCCACCTTGAATGTTTTTAAATGCCCTTTTTTGTTAGTGACATGGGAGTCTTCTGCAAGTTACATTTTAAATTGTCCAGCTTCCCACAATATTATCACACCTAAAATAATTGACAATAGCCTTAATATAATCAAATGTCCAGTGTCCAAAAGTCCTTATTGTCTCAAAAAAGTTTTTTAAATGGTTGGCTTGTTCAAATCCAGATCCAGGCCAGGCATGGTGGCTCACACCTGTAATCCTAGCACTCTGGGAGGCCGAGGGGGGAGGATCACTCGAGGTCAGGAGTTCAAGACCAGCCTGAGAAAGAGCGAGACCCCGTCTCTACTAAAAATAGAAAGAAATTAGCTGGACAACTAAAAAATATATAGAAAAAATTAGCCGAACATGGTGGTGCATGCCTGCAGTCCCAGCTACTTGGGAGGCTGAGGCAGTAGGATTGCTTGAGCCCAGGAGTTTGAGGTTGCTGTGAGCTAGGCTGACGCCATGGCACTCTAGCCCGGGCAACAGAGTGAGACTATGTCTCAAAAAAAAAAAAAAAAAAAAAATCCAGATCCAAATAAGGTCCTTTCCCTACACTTGACTGATAGGTCTCTTAAACTTCTCTTAATCTGTAGGTTTCCCCCTTGCTCTGTTATTTTCCCTTGCAAATTATTTGTTGAAAAACCTAGGCCATTTGTCCTGTAGTTTCCCACATTCTGGATTTTGTTAAGACTGACTCCTGAGGTGTCATTTAACATGTTCCTCTCTCCTCTGTATTTTCTATAAACTAGTAATTAGATTGAGAGGTTTGATCTGATTCAGGTTCAAATTTCTGGTTAGAATACTCACAAGGCACATAATTTCCAGCTGTCTCTTTTTGTGATGTTAGTTCTCACTCTTTTTTAAAGTCTGCAATCACTAATGTCTAGCCTAAGTCCGGGGCTTCTCTAAGCTCATTATCCTGGTCAGGTGTTCTATACCCTATTTCTCCTAGCCCAACCCCACCATCTTAGGAAAAGACCTCACTGAAAGAGCTCACATGGTACTGTCTTTATCCGGTGAAGCTTTCACTCATGTCATGCTCTGCCGCAGGCCCATCCTCCCCACAGGCCTGCAGTCTAACATCTCCAACTTCCTGGCCATCCTCCCACCCACTCTCACTTGCTAGTACTAGAATTACTTTCCAATTCTGTATTTCACTGTGGAGAATTCTACCTGCTAGGGAGGTCCAGTCACTGTAACTGTTAGTTATGGAATTATGAATTTGTATACCAGGTTTGGGTTTTTTAATACTTTATCTTTACCAGTTTGTTTTTTCTGCTTACAGAAGTAATCCATATTGCTTTGTTTTAAAAAATTTCAAACACCACAGAGCCCTTTTAATTCCTGCCCCAGAGATATTTACTATTACATGTTTGATGTATATTCTTCCAGGGTTTCTTTGATGCACTAATATATTTTCAAGAGGAATTTTCTTACAAATTGAGTGATAATGAAAAATTGACAACCCAATTTGCCCTCCAACATAGATTATACATACTAATGTATACTATTAATAGTTAAATATGTGATTATATAGTACATATAAATTATATATACAACAAGCGTCAATAAAATCCTGATCAAAATCCTAGTGGCTTTTTTTTTTTTTTTTGCAGAAATGGAAAAGCTGATCCTAAAATTCACATGGAATTGCAAATGATCCTGAATAATCAAAACAATATTAAGGAAAAAAAATAATGAAGTTGGAGGATTCACATGTCCTGATTTCGAACTTACTACGAAGCTACAGTTAATCAAACAGAAAGATACTGGCATAAGTACAGACATATTAATCAATGGAACAAAACTGAAACTTCAGAAATAAGCCCATACATCTATGATTAACTGATTTTCAACAAGAGTGCCTAGAACATTCAGGGGGAAAGAAAGTCTCTTCAACAAATGGTGCTAGACAACTGGATATCCATATGGAAAAGAATGATGTCAGACTCTTACCTTACACCATGTATAAAAATTAACTCAAAATACATCAAAGATCTAAATATATGAGCTAAAACTTACAGTATAAAACTCTAAGAAAAGAGGGATAAATCTTCATGACCTTGGATTAGGCAATGGTTCCTTAGATATGATACCAAAAGCAGAAGCAACAAAAGAAAAACAGATAAACTGGACTTCATCAAAATGAAAAACTTTTGTGCATCAAAGGACAATATCAAGAGAGTGACAAGACAACCCAAAGAATGGGAGAAATGATTTGCAAATCATATATATGATGATAATTTAGTATCTTGAATATATAAAGAACTCTTAAAACAACACAATAAAAAGCTGGGCAAAAGACCTGAATAGACATTTCTCCAAAGATGATACACAAATGGCCAAGAAGCACATGAAAAGATGTTCAACATCATCTCAAATATATTTCAACTATGGATTTTTAAAATTTTTTCATTTTTTTAAGATAAGGTCTCACTCTCTTGCCCAGGCTAGAATGCAGTAGCATAATCATAGCTCACTGTAACCTCGAACTCCTGGCTCAAGTGATCCTCCCACAGCAGCCTCTCAAGTAGCTGGGACTACAAGGCACATGCCACCAGTGCCACCACGCCCAGCTAATTTCATTTTTTGTAGAGATGAGGGGTGGGGGTGGAATCTCCCTGTTTTACCCAGGCTGGTCTTAAACTCCTGGCCTCAAGCAATCCTCCCCTCTCAGCCTCCCAAAGTGCTGGGATTACAGGCATGAGCCACAGTGCCAGGCCTCAAATGCATTTCAAATTCAAATGCAAATCAAACCACAATGAGACACCACTTCACACCCACTAAGAAAGCCGTAAGAAAATGAAAAAGAAAAAGAAAATTAACAAGTGTTGGTGAAGACTGAGAGAAACTGGAACTCTGTATGTTGCTGTGGAAAAAAGTTTGATGGTTCCTCAATAAGTTAAACATAGAATTACCGTATAACCAAGCAATTCCACTCCCAGGTATAGACACAAAAGAATTGAACTGTGCTCAAACAAAAACTTGTGCGTGAATATTCGTAACAATACTATTCACCTATTCACAATAGCCAAAAGGCAAAAACAACTCAAATGTCCATCAAATGATGAATGGATAAACAAAATGTGGTATATTCATATGACAGAATATTACTTAGCCATAAAAAGAAATAAGCTACTGATATATGCTACAATACGGATGAACCTTGAAAATACTATGTTAAGTAAAAGAAGCCACATATTATGATTCCATTTATATGAAATATCCAGAAAGTAGACTAGCAGTGGGGGGAGGGCGGCGTGGTTAGGGATAGGGAATGACTACTTAATGAATACAGGTTTTCTTCAGGCATAATGAAAAAGTTCTGGAACTAGATAGTGGCAATGGCTTGTATAACATTACGAAGGTACTTAACACCAATGAATTGCACATTTCAAAATGGTTAAAATGGTAAATTTTCTGTTATACATATTTTACCATAATTTAAAACTACTACCATAAATCCCTATTTGCAAAACAGTATGTACATACAATCTGTTACAAAAACAAAAAACTCTAATACATGCACAGGAGAAAAACCTGGAGGTACTGTGTTTTTCAAACTGTTTTCCTCCTGAATCCTTAGGCTTTCCACGGTGTCCCAGGAACCTGGGAACTCCACAAAGAGAGAACCAGAGTCCTTTCTGCCATTTTCTCACTGTATCTAGCACAGTGCCTGGCAAACAGCACTATGCTTAATAAATCTCAGCCCAATAATTTAAGGGACAGAGGGGGACCCTGCCAGAGTTGCTCAGCTTTCATTCATTTTATATATGTTTCTACATTACCATTTTTAAAAGGGTCCCACTTTTACAAAGAAAAAAAATCATTCAACAGCTATACATCTAGACAATCACCAAAATGTTTATGAAACTCTGAATCAGGTTAAAAAATAGAGGTGTCTGGTACTGTCACAAAATAGAGGTAATGTTTGGTTCTCTTGTGGAGGAAAAGGTTGAGAAGGCAATAACTGGGAATTGATGATACTATACCAGCAGCCAAAGTTGTAACTAGCCTAAGTTAAAAAATCTGGCAGCAGTAACCAATCACATGCTGTTGGTTAAAAAAAAAAAAAAAAGACCCAAGTTACATTTTCACCTTTCGTAATTATCAAAATTAGATTTTTTTAAAAAATACATTAAAACAGAAAGCTTTCAAGTACTCAATGGCTACAATAAAGTCAAATTTTATATGTGCCATTGGTGGTTATCTAGAAAAAAACAAAAAAAAAGTACTGGTAAAAAGCACTTACGAAAAAAAATATAACCGACTTAATAAAAGGAAGCTATTTGTATGGGGGGTGCAGGGTAAAAACCACAGATTTAACAATAAGACACTTGATAAGCTTGGTATTTAATTCCAATCTGGGAAAAGGTCTTGGAATGGGGTTTGCATAAGAGAAAGGTGTTTGAAAAGCCAGCTCCACACTATATCCATTCTGCAAACCGCCTTTCTGACATTCTACTTGGAGACAAACCCAACCCTAGAGAGCTGTTTAAACAAGTTCAACCTTAAGCCTCAGGTCTAGAGAATGAAAGCTTTGTTCTCACTCAAAAGAGACTTTTGATGTTTATGCTAAGGAGACCTGTCATTGCAACTTAATTTATGGCTGACTGTAAATACCTGAACATCTAGCAAGGGCCCACCTGCTGCCTAGGAGAATGTCAAGGTAAAATTGGAATGAGTGGCATTGTTATGAGGGAGCGCGTCCAGTGTTCCCGGGACCACAGTGTGCAGACTCAGCTGTCAGACTACCTACCAGGAACTTGTATTTCTCCTTAGCTTTTAGTTTATATTGAACACATAAAACCATTCTGTTTTCTTTGTTGCATCTAAATAGACATACTTCTGGCTCATTAGGACAGGGAAGAATATTTATCACTGGTATTTTCTTCCTGACCTATTTACTACACTATGGATGAGTAGAGAGGAGACAGTGTATGTCACAGTTTTGAGTGAGAAGAGAGATAGGAATGACTGTTTCAGGCAACTGGGACAATGAAGGAGAAAAAAAGATAGCCAAATTGAGAATAAAACTAATGAGGTTGAGAGATCAAGTTCATTTGGTCAGAATAAAATGGGTAGGTGGTAGAATAAACAGAGATGAAAGAAGTGAGGTAGGAAGAGAGATTATTATGTTCCCAGTAACTTACAAATACATGTTCACAGCATTTTTAAGTGACTGGGATAAATACACACACACACACACACACAGATGATAAAATTATAACAAAATAGAATTGGAATTTTTTCCTAGGATTTTTGCTGAGAGGATGGAAAAGGAATGAATTTAATTAAACAAATTTATTAAGTACTTAAAGTATACAAGGCTCTGTGAAAGGCCAAAGCCATAAGAAGATTAAGCCAGTTCTTCACATCAACTTTTTGGGGAAATTGGGGAAAAGTAGGGAGGATGGAAGCATTTGGTGGTGGATGTCAGAAATGAACACTGATTGAATTCAATTCAATATTATCTACTACAAGTATAAAAGGTAATACACAAATATACACCAAGACAATATATGAGGATTTGGGGTTAAGTGGGTCCTCTGACTACAAAAAAAAAGAGACCAAAAAAAAAAAAAAAAAGCTTTCAATTCCCAGATTTCAACTCAAACATCCTAAGCACCAAAAAAGTTTATCCTCAAAGCACCCATAATCCCCTCTATCCTCCAAACAGTCAAAAATATCTAGAAAAAGGATACAGGCAGATGAAAGCCACATGTGGTCCAAGGACTTCTTTTCATATGCAAGTGTTGAGAAGGCTGAGCACCAGGCCTCAAGTACCCTCAAGCCTATCTTGGGATATTTCCTATATATCCCAAGATAGGCTTGGAATATCCCCTCTCCTGCCTTACTTCTCTTCACCATCACCAACTGACTCATCCCCACCCCCCACACACAACTTTTCCAAGAACATCTCTTTACTAGATCACCCCTAGAGCTGCTTTCTCATCTAGGATTGGGTCCTCTTCCAAGCCTACTGGTTGTTAGCAAGATCCATTGCCTTGCAGATGAAGGACTTAAGTCCTCGCTGTCCTCCTAGCTGTCAGCTGGGGACTACTCTCAGCTTCTAGAGCTTCTTAGAGTTCGCCCAAAGTTCTTTGCCACGTGCCTGTTGGGATGGGCAGTTCACAACATAGATGTTTGCCTGCTTCCAAGCCAGCTGGAGCATCTCTGACTTCCTTTTCTGCAATCAGCTGAGAAATTTCTCTGCTTTCAAAGGGGTAGTTCATTAGTTCAGGCCAACCATGATAGCCTCCCTATCTGAAGGTCAACTGACTGGGACGTTAATTACATGTGCAAAGACTAGTGTTTGACTGAATAACTGGAGGAGGTGTGTGTGCACCAAAGGCAGGGAATCTTGGGGAAATGGTGAGCACAGGGTGGGCTGTGGTAGGAACAACCTTATATTTTATCCCTTACAGAGTAAGGGACTTTGTTTACTATATATCTCACCTGCCAGAAGGTAAGCTTTTACCGTTTTATCCCTAGCACCTACAACAGTGCCTGGCATATGGCAGGTGCTCAATAAATACATGTTAAAATATTTCAGTACCATTTTCAGTCCCATTGTAGGTACTCAACATGCATATACATGTTTAGTTTACAGTCTGGAAATAAGACTTCTAACTGTATGTATTAAAATTGTGGTTCAGTAAAACCATTTAGGAGTTCTTGAAATTCCACAGTACAACTTTATCTCTCCCACTTTTGTATAGTTCTAACAAAATATAGTTGATCCTCATTATTCACAGATTCCATATTTTTGAATTTGCCTGCTCACTAAAATTTATTTGTAACCCCAAAATCAATGCTCATGGTACTTTCCTGGTCATTCATGGACATGCACAAAACAGTGAAAAATCTGTGCCACTCATGTTCCCAACTGAGGTCAAACAAAGCAATACTCGGCCTTCTTGTTTCAGCCCCCATATTGTAAACAAGTGTTCTTTTTGCCATATATTTACTGCCATTTTTTCATTATGATTTTGCTGTTTAAAATGGCCCCCACACATAGTGCTGAAGTGCTGTCTATAGTGTTCCTAAGCACAAGAAGATAACAATGTGCCTTACATAGAGAAAACATGTTAGATGAGCTTGGTTCAGGCATGAGTTAATAATGCTGTTGTCAGTTAAGTTCAATGTTAACATATCAGTAGCATATATTAAATAAGATCTCTTTAAACAGAAACACATAAAACAAGGTTATATATTGAAAGGTTGATAAAAATGTGACCAGAGGCTCACAGGAACCTAACCCTGTATTTCCCCTAGGAGCAATGGTTCAGGATCTGCTAATTCAGTGTTAGCAGCAACTTTACAGAACATAACTACTACAAATAATGAGACTTGACTATACTGGCCCCATTTTACAGATCAAACAATGAAACTGAGAGAGGTGTGAAATGGCAGCTCCAGTCACACTATAGCACATCATCCTATTTTCTTCACAGCACTCATGGCTGTTAATTGTATTTACATATTTATTTTCAGTATAATCCACTGCAATTGTAAATTCCACAACAGTACAGATTTAGGGACTTTTGTTCATCTTGTTCTCTGTTATTTTCCCATGCCAAAAACTATTCCAGGCACATACCCAACAAAATGAATAAAGAAATCTCCTATATGTAACTGTGTAAATATTAGGGGTGATGTGATACTTTAAAGGGAAAGGCAGTTACTTTCATTGTGTTAAATCCAAAATATTTAGCAAGAAAAATGCAGGCTCAACACTGGGTGGAGAAAGAAGAAAACCAAAAAGACCAGAGTTGCCTGAAGTGGCACCGTCTCTGAAAGCTAGAGAGCAGATAAGATTGCCTGGGATGGAAACTTCACAGCTCAACCAAACTCTGGCAACTCTACAGAGTAAGAGAAAGAAATGGTATTTTTGCTTGGTGTTCCATTTATCCATAATGGAGAAGCCAGCAGGCAGAGAGAACAGACAAGAGTAGAGATGGTGTCTCTGAAACCAAGCATGAGAGAGAAAAACTGAGAAGAGCAAAAACCCAGAGCAGGTATTTGAACCTGGCCATGAGGCAGTGCCTGCAGAGTGAGAGAAATTCAAGTTAGACTGCAGGGAAACACTGGATCTGAGGAGTTGATTATTTAAAAGGTTTCCACATTCCCAGTCCAGGTGGAACTGATGGGCTACGGATGCCTGCAGCACGTCCAGCATCAGAGGGATTGATGGAGAAAGAGGACTCTAGGATTTTCTTTTTATAAATACAGAAAGGAAAATGAGATGAGACCCTCTTACATCAACTCCTGCTACAATAGACAAATAACACAAGAACTCAAGATAAAGACGCGAGATTCCAGAATTAATGTTCACTGCTGCTCTAGCAAAAACTGAACAGTAAACAATAAAGATTTCAAAATTAAAACAAAAGAGCCACTTCAGTATTCTAATTTAACCTTCAAAAATAAAGATGACCTAAAGCGCCATGAACTGAGAATTCCATTCCACCTCAACACCCTGTACTCCTGAGTTATTATGAGAACAGACTGCAATGCAATTCAACTCATGTTCCAAAATGCAACAAGCAGCTTCAACAGGACATGCTGAAAGAAGCAGCACGTCTCAACATTTACTGATTCATATTTTGGTAGCAAGGTTACAATTAGCTCACCGGTGGAGAATAAACCTATTTATAACACAGCAGTCCACCTGAAAGACACAATCATCTAAAAAGGTTTTTAGAGGAAAATAAAGTACAGCTTCCTCCTGGACTGACTGCAGATTCCCAAGGTCCTTTCAGATGAAGTCCTCAGTCTAACCTTCCTGTGTTCAGAGTCACCATTCTGGCCACCTCTCAGCCTCCATGTTCTTATGTAACATTTACATAGTGCCATAAACATACCCAGAGTTGCGTAAGAATTAAAACGTTGCCAAACCAATAAAGCCTAAAGCAGGTCACTCCCTCCAGACTGCCTTTGATTAGCACAGGTATGCTGCCCCGACTCCGATGCAAGAGCCTGCCAGAGACAGAAATTAACTTGAGGTAATCTGAAACAGGTCTACAAAAAAACACAAATAAGAAATTAACTACACTGTGAGACGTGGTGCATATATCAATCAGAGAGTATGTTATCTACCCCATAAGATAAAAAGTAACTCAACATTGCTTATTCACTGAAGTCAGAAACTGTGTCTAAAAATACCTCCCTGCCAACTGGCTATCAGTAAGTCAGTCTCACAAATGTCCCAATAAGAGTGACACAGAATATTTCCCTACTTTACCGAGGGAAAACTGAGGCAGTCACAGAAAGGTTGAGTTACTTGTTCAAGGACAATCTGTAAGGGAGCAAAGTTCTAGGGCTGAAAACCAGCCTCCTCCCTCCATCTGGCTCTAACCTTTAACCAGAGTAGCCATTTTAATATGTTTTATCACATCTGTTCCAGGAGCTGTTTAAACAAAACTAATCACAGACTCTCTTTTCTTTTACAAGAGTTCACTTCCACTGTATTTCAAATCCATGTCCACTCAACAAAATTATAAGACTTGGCTTGAAATTAGATTTTTAGTCTGTTCACAGAAATTCAAAATGTTCCTATGAGAACGTCAAATGTCTCTCTTGTTGCTTTTGTCTTAAGAAATGAATGTCATGTTCTCCTGCTACCAACTCAATTTTACATTTTTAAATACTAATGTGAAAATTCCAAAGCTAGGCCTTAAAACATGGTACACCTACCAAACGGATGCTGTTTCTAATTTAAACTCACTCTCCTTATCACTGGCCTCTTACTAAGTCCTACTTAATTCATTAATTAACAGAAACACCTATCCCTTACTGCCCTCATATCATGTCCAACTTCCAGGCATCAGAGATACCTGGCTCTGCCACTCCTCCGGCCCACACAGGAGAGCACTATATAGGAAACGCAGGGGAGGGGGGAAAAATCAACTTCTTGTTATCCTACAGCCTCTATTTTCCCAGAACTGACGTTTTACTTTGAGCCTTTTGCAACAGTGGTCTCCATAACACGCACTATTGGCAACTAGATGTGTCCCGGAAAAAACTGTAGTGTCTGGCCAAGAAGTTTAAAGGCCCTTGAGAATGTTTGCTGGACACACAACCTAATTTCCAATTTACCAAAAAAAGAAACTAACTCCCCATTATGCCCACCCACCTTCACCCCAACAAACATCCATTTTAGCGAGGTTACAAAAAATGAACTCTGCCCCATTCAGAACCAGTTGGATTATCAATTAAACATTCTTAACTAGGCTCACAACAACAAGAAAAACCCCACAAACACCACACCAAATCAGTGGGGAAACAACTGTTAAAAATCTTGGATATATTAGGGGCAGGCTAAAAATTCCTATGCAAGGAATTTAAAGATTTATTCCTATACACATAAAAAGACAAACCTGAAGGCTGAGCCTCCTTTTTCTTTTACTACCCCACTAGAGAACATTATGTTACACATTCCAAAAACATGGCCCATAATGAGGCCCGGCAAACATCCTCATTCGTAAAAATCATTATCTCATCACAAATGTCAGGCAGTGTTCACACACCTTCACCATGTTTATCAGACCCTACGGCAGATACCCATGCCACAGAGCAGCGAGACCGAAGAACACACACGAGGTGCTTAACAGAAGCATTAACCAGTGAACAAAGACCCCACTGCACAGGCTACACCACTGGGAACAAATATCAAAGCCAGAGATAATGAATTTGTTTTTGAGACTCCAAAGTGGCATGGTGTCTCTTCCTGATTGTCTGGTTTGTTAAAGAAGCCTGAACCCACCTAAGAATCATTCTTTTTAGTGGTGAGGAGAGCCACAGCACACACACTGGATCTCCCATCGCTGGAAGGTTAGGGGCTGCTGAGAAGTCAGAGCAGCAGGCTTTGTACATCAGGAGAGAATACAGTCCTGATCATCTCTCCCAGATCCATCTGTGGGTCAATAATCACTTCAATATAATTGCCAAATATAACCTTCATCTGCTACCCCAATGCCAAAACACATTTGAGATGACTCTCTTAAATGAAATATTTTAGGGTTTCATCCACTCTTCTCAGCCCCCAAAGCCTCATAAACAACACACCCAGTGGAGTGTCCCACAGAATGGTACCCACCTCTGTAGTGGGAAGGCTGGGGGTGGTGTCAGGCAGCAGCAGGCTGTGGGGGTTGGAAGGCAAGGGGTGTGTGAGGGTGAGGGAACTGGGGGTTGGGCTGCGCTGGGAAGAGAGAGCGTGTGGGAAGGTAAATAAGTACTGACCAAGGTCTGGAGAGACACTCCAGAGGTGGGATCCTTAAATAATCTTGGGGATTGGAGGCAGGTTCTAGGATTTCACCTGAAAGGCATCCACAAACTGATTAACTGAATGGGCCCCTTGGGGTAGGGTGGGGGAAGCGAGGAGGAAAGCAAATACATCTAGATTCAGACTAACCCTTGGGGAACTAGGTTTCATAGGGTTAGAGGGACTCCAAGGCCAAGCTCCAAAAAGGTTTAGGGGCCTGTTCGTCCCACTTCCTCCAAATAGCTGCCACGGGACATGTGTGCTGGAGGTGAGGGGTTTTGCCCCACTGAACTCAAGGGACTGAGCGAAGGGGAAATGTGACTCCCTTTCCCAGAACATTAGGGAGGGAGGGGAAGAAACACCCCAAGTGCAGGACCTGAAGGAAAGGTCAGAGACCCCTTCCCCTGTAGCCTGAGGTGCGCAAGGACTCGCAACATCAGGATACCCTGGAGAAGCAAAGACCCCACTGCCCGATCCCCACAATCTTGGCGGGAGAAAAGACGCCCCCCAGGAGCATCTGGAGGTAGAGAATAAAGCCCCCCGCCCCTGGACACGCTGAAGGGCAGAAACCACAGACCTCCAAATCTTGAAGAGGGAAGCCCAGACTTCCCTCTATGGAACAGGAGGGTGTTGGGAGCGCGACCCCCGAGAGCTCCCCGAATCCAGTTCCGCCTGGAAGAGGGCACAGGTCCCCAGGGGCCCGGCGTGAGCTCGGTCGCGGCTGAGCTGCAGCACCTCGGAGGACGGGGGAAGCTGACCGAGGGTCCCCCCGACTCCTCCGCGCCCCCCGCCCGGCCATATTGTGCTCGTGGGGAGGGGGCGCGCTGTAGCCCAGGGATCGCGGCTCGAGGCCTCGCCCTCGCCCGGCCCTCTCCATCCCGGCCCCCGCCCCCAGCCCCGGGACTCACCCTGAATCCCCCGGGGCCCGGACCCGCCGCTGCCAGCGAGCAGGAGGACGACAAGGGGGAAAAAGGAGGAGGCTCTGGCCGACTCCGCCATAGTAACCGCCGCCGCCGCCGCCGCCGCCGCAGCCCAGCAGCGCCCAGCGCGCGCGCGCGCGTCCCCGGCGCCTCCCCTCCTCCCGCGGCCCCGCTCCCGCCTCCCTCTCCTCCGCCCGGCGCCGGCACGTGCGCTCCCGGCGGAGCCGGCGCCGCGACCGCCGCGCGCGCCCCCGAAGGGCGGGGCCGGGGTGCGCGCGGGCGCCCGCCTTAAAGGGGAGTGTCCCTGTTAAAGGGGTGGGCGGGGTTCGCGCCTCGGCCAACCTCTCAGGTCGGTGCTGAGCGAGGCGCGGAGGAGGCCGGAGCCGGACGTGCAGCCTCCGCCCTCGCCTGCACCCGGCGCAGCGCAGAATTATCTTATCAGCACCGATCTCCCGCCCCGCGTCGAATATTCTACGAGTCCCGCGCGTGTTCTCGTTCCTCCCTCCCCACTGCCTAGCCTCAAGCCCCCATCGCGTCCCACCGGGATCATCGCAGCGATCTCCTAACCGGTTTCCCTGCCGGGCCTTGCCCCCTGCAATTCTCTGGACGCTGTAACCAGTGTGATGGAACATGGCATGCTCCTTTTCAAAACATAGCAAGGCTTTTTAACGATGATACTCAAATCCTGGTGAGGGTGCCGTGTGAGGCACTCTCATTCTGCTGGTAGAACTCTTTTGGTAAACAATTTGTCATGATGTATCAAATGCCTTAAAATATTCATAGCGATTTACCCGGTATTATCCCGTCTTCAAGAAATAATAAGAGAACAAATATTTATGCAAAACGTAAATTGTGTATTTATCATTGTAAAAAGCTGGAAACTAAGAAAGCAATAATAGATGACTGTTAAATAAATTATGGCCCATCCATATGATGAAACATTATTTAGCAATTAAAAATCATGTTTACAAAAAATAATAACATGAGGAAATGTTCATGAGATAATGTTAAATGAAAAGCAAAATGTAAAACAGTTTGCAGTATTATTCAAATTTTACTGATAATATATATTTGCACAGAAAAAAAACTGGAACAGTATTACCCAGTATTATCAGTAGTTATGCTAGGAATAATTTTTTACTTTTTCTTCAAACATTTCAGTAATTTCTAAATATTTTCCAAATAAATGTTACTTTCAAACTTAGAAAAAAATGCTTATAAAAGGTAAACCAAATCACCCCTATCTTTTTCAAAAGAGTTCACTTTCTTTAGCTTGAGAAACAGCTTGAGATCATGAAAAGGCAGGGTCTTTGGGAGTTTCCAGAGTTCTGGATCTGAATTTCACTTATTACTAACTGGCTGTGAAAATGTGGGCAAGGGTTGGACCTCTCTAAGCACAGTTTCATCATCTGAGCTCTAGAGGGGGAGAGGATGGCCACTAGGGGTAAGTTTTTTCAAATGGAATCCTTACCTTATAAATTGTCACCAACCTGAAGAACTCCCGTCCTCATATCCGGAAAAAACAAAACTGCAGACGCACTCACCAGATACAACACACACAAACACACCAGTGCAAAGTCATGTTGAAGCACTGCCTGTAAGTTGATTAGTGCAGCTAGATGAGCAAACGCCTTTTATTCTGCCCTCCTCATCTCCCCCCCCCCCATAGGCGCACTCCCCCTCCCAGGCCATCTGATTGGTCTCCCAAACTATGCTGTCTTCACCCAGCTGTGGTGGACACAGTGGTAGGTTCAGTTTCCTAGGGTTGCAGTACGAAAGTACCACAAAGTGCCACAAACTAGTAGCTTAAAATAATAAATATTTATTTTCTCCCAGTTCCGGAGGCCAGAAGTCTGAAACCATGGTGTTGGCAGGGCCACGCTCTCTCCGAAGGCTCTAGGAGAGAATCCTTCCTTGCCTCTTCTAGCTTCTGGTGGTTCCCAGAATCCTTGGTGTTCTTTGGCTTGTGCCTCTATCTTCACATGCTTGTCCTCTCTCTGTCTGTACCTCTGTGTCCTAATTTCTTCTCTTAAGGACACCAGTTACTGGATTAGGGCCCACCCTAATTCAGTATGAGTTCCAGTAATCTTGACTTGATTACATCTGCAAAGATTCTATTTCCAAGTAAGGTCACATTCACAGATTCTGGGTGGACATGCATTTGGGGGGGCTGTGGTGGGAGACATTATTCAACCCAGTACAGTCACCAACCCCTGCAGTTGGGAAGGGAAAGCTAACCCCTCAGGAGCACATCCCTGAGGCCAAGGAGGAAGGAGCTGTCCTTCCTTATGCTTGCTAAGAGCTGCCACTGTGGCTGCAAGACCAGAGGTCCCAGAAGGGACCTGTGGTTACTTTACTCCTAGAGAGTAAGGTCAGCCACATGCCTAAATATACAGAAAAGGGAACCAGAATGCTGGGTCCACAGACCAAATGCCACCTCCATTAGCTCACTTGATAGCATTTGACTTTGGGCAAGATCTTTGACCTCCCTAAAGCTCAATTCACTCATCTATAAAATGGGGCTAATCATAGTTCTATCTCATAGAGATGCTGTGAGGATTGATAAGATATTGTATGTAAAGCACTTAACATCATCTCTGACACATAGGAAGCAATATAAAAAGAACAGCTATTACTGTTACCATTTGGCCTTTATTACATTCTTGTGAAGTAGTTGAGGCATGTCAGTGTGCCCAATTTATGGATGAGGCAACTGAGACCTAGAGAAGGTGAGCAAAGGGGAAAAGCAGAGGATGACAAGAGACGTTTGTCTGGTATTTAGGGAACTGTGAGCAGCATAGCAGCACACCCAGAGGGTGCAGTTTGGAAGGGGCTGGTGGTGAACCGAAAGGTAATGTTGGAGAGATAGGCAGACATGGAAGTACGCTTGGAAGTGTATTCTTCTCCAGTATACTTGGAAGGGTTCTAACCAGGTGAGTAGAGTGATCATATTTGTGTTTTAGGAAGATCACTTTGCTGACCCAAGTGACCTTTGTACAGAGGATGGTTGGAGGAAGACAAGACTGGTGGTAAGCAAACCAAGGCAATTCCCATAGCCCAGACAAGATGGGAGAAGGACCTGACCCCAGACAGCAGCAATGGAGGTGGGAAAGAGAAATAGATACAATATTTTAGATAAGTAGAAATGACAAGATTGATTGGACATGAGAGATGAAGAAAGGGGATAGCCCTATATGATTCTAGGATAACCTGACATAGGTGACTGGCTGTCCAGTGGCTCCATTCAGCAGAATAAGAAAGGCAGGTTTGGGAAAAAGAAAATGAATTCCCTGTCGGATATACTGGGTTTGAAGGGCCACCTCGTAAGTACCTGCAGCCACAGAGATGTGAATTTAGAAGTCAGCAGCATATCATAGTTGTCCAAACAGTTCAAGGGACCATGAGAATTCTGGAAGTACAGCAACACTGGTGGGAAAGAGTAGACAGAGAAGGAACAGTTAACAGAAGTAGAAAGAAAACCTGAAGAGAATAAGAATCATGAAAACCAAGGTGGGAGAGGCTTTCAAGAGGTCCACAGAGTCTAGTGTTGAGAAAAGGTCAAGGTGAGGAATAAGAGGCTCCTGGATTTGATAACTTAAAGCCCACTGATGATGTTTACCTAAAGAGGTTCAGTGGAGGGTGGGGTGGAGACCTAAATTCAGGGGGCTACAAGCGAATAGGAGGAGAAGGCTTAGAAAGACTGTGTGTCATCTCTTCTTTAAAAGAACTTGGCTGCGATGGAAGAGGGAGATTTGGATTTCCTTCAGAATGGTAGACCAGGTTCCTTGCGCAAACCTTCAACTCAAAATGCTCACTAAACTAGCAAGAAAGTGAAGAATACTCAAGTCAAAAACTAGGGAACAGGCTGGGCACAGTGGCTCATGCCTGTAGTCCCAGCACTTTGGGAGGCCAAGGCAGAAGGATCACTTGAGGCCAGCCTGGGCAACATAGCAGGACCCCATCTCTACCACAATTACAAAACTTAGCTGGGTATAGTGGCACATGCCTACCTACTCAGGAGGCTGAGGTGGGAGGATTACTTGGGCCCAGGAATTTGAGGTTGCAGTGAGCTATGATGATGCCACTGCACTCTAGCCTGGGTAACAGAGTAAGACCCTGTCTCTAAAAAAAAATGAGGGTGAAATAAAAAATGTGTAAGTTATATATGAATTCATGCATACTTTACTAATTGTTGGGTATTCACTAACAGAGAAACAGAGTGAATAAATTCTGGGTTAAGAGAATGAAGGAAATAGGATGAGAAAAAAGAATTCACAAGGAGGTGAGAAAGGAAAGGAAAATGACACTACATGCTGAGTATTCCTAATCTGAAAATCCAAAATCCAAAATGTGAAACTTTCTGAGCACCAACGTGATGCTCAAAGGAAATGCTCATTGGAGCATTTTGGATTTCAGATTTTCAGATTAGGGATGCTCAACAGGTAAGTACAATACAAACTTGCCAAAATATTTGCATTGTACTTACCAAAACCGAAAAATATCCATGATCCAAAACATTTCTGATCCCAAGCATTTCAGGTAAGGGATACTCTCCCCGTGGTAAAGTGGGATAAATAGAAAGAGCAAAATAAGATGGTGAAAATAAATCCAAATATATCCATGACTACAATAAATGTAAATGGACTAAATAATCCAATTTTAAAATAAAGATTTCCAAACTGGACAAGAGAAAGAGAAAAGGGGATTGCAGAAGAACACACAAGGTCAAGGAAGTGTCTACTTTGTTTTGTTGCTTTAATAAGAAGAGAGTGACTGCAGCATCGACTGCAATAAAAGAGCCAAGAGGAGTTCAAAGATACAGGAAGAAGAAGTAGTCATGAAGCCAGAACCCAGGGTAGATGAGGAACACAGAATCAAGATCCAGATGTACAGGCCTTGGCCTTCTCAGAGGCTGGAGAAATCAGGTGAACAAAGAGAAAGTTTATAGGCATGAAGGGTGGCCTTGATGTTCTCAGTCAAGTTACAGTCTTGGCCTTCTGTTTTGGCACAGTATGCTCAGGAGGCAGAGTGACGCATGATGTGGCCGTGCTTGAGGAGAGTGGGGAGAATTTGTAAAAGCCACTGTGGATAATGGCAGTGCTGTCCAGGGACATAGGAAAGCAGAAAGGGATTGCCAGAGTGCCACCAGGGCCTAGCCAGGATTGCAGAACGTAGGGTTGAGGTAATAACAAGCCTCTTTATGGGACAGTTTCCTCTGGAAACGCTCAGCAGCCTAGGGTGGGAGCAGAAGAGGGGCTGTTTGGAAGTTGAAGTTGTGGGGCGTGGGGCTTAGGGGCTGGTGGAGGCGCATATGAGCCAGGGTGTTTGGGAAAGTAGACGGAGGACAGATTAGGCAGTTGAAAGAACTTAAATGTGATGCGCCTGGTGGCTGAGGATGGGGGGCTGTTACAGGGACTGCTATGGCCATGAGGACCCCAAGTCCTGCGTCAGTGTCAGGGACCTGATGTGGTCAGCAGCCTGCAGTCTGTGCTCAGTAGTCTCGTGGGATGGTGCTGACCTGTGTACTTTAAGAAATCCCTGACTGGGTGCAGTGGCTCACACTTGTAATCCTAGCACTCTGTGAGGCCTGTCTCAAAAAATAAAGAAAAGAAAAGAAAAAAAAGAAATCCCTCCCAGGCTTTTCTCACTCATTTTTTATTCCAGATATTGCATTGTTTAAGAGGCAAGCCTTCTTTCTTTCTTTTTTTTTTTTTTTTTTCCTGAGACAGAGTCTCACTCTGTTGCCCAAGGCTAGAGTGCCATGGCGTCAGCCTAGCTCACAGCAACCTGAAGCTCCTAGGCTTAAGCAATCCTCCTTCCTGCCTCAGCCTCCTGAGTAGCTGGGACTACAGGCGCGTACCACCAAGCCCAGCTAAATTTTTTTGTTTCTAATTTTAGTTGCCTGGCTAATTTTTTCTATTTTTAGTAGAGACGAGGTCTCCCTCTTGCTCAGGCTGGTCTCGAACTCCTGACCTCAAGTGATCCTCCCGCCTTGGCCTCCCAGAGTGCTAGGATTACAGGTGTGAGCCACCGCACCCGACACTTCTTTCTTTTAACCCTCACGCTGACCTCATTCTGCCTCAGTGCCTCCTTGGTAAATAGACCTCTGCCCTCAGCCTTGATGATTCATACTGCAATTTCTCTCCAGGCATGCCCACAAGCCAAACAGAATTGCTCTCCTGGTCATTGTTTTGTTGTGGACCTCACAACTCTTGCCTATCTGGCTGGTCTCCTCTTCTCCGTGCCCTTGGTGATACCATGGTCCAGAACTTCACACCACGCATCTCTGGTACTGCTGGTGCCACAGATCCCCACCTCCTGGACACCCTCCCGCCAGTCCACCAAGTACACTGTGGCATGCCACGTTCCAAGAAAGTCCCCTTCATTTTGTCATCTCCCTTCTCCAGAACTTACGGGCTCCCTATTGTCCAGAACTCCAAGCCAAAAGCACGGTGTTCCAAACCTAGAGAGGATTTTAGAAATTATTTAATTATCTTATCTGACTCCCTTGTGTTACGGATGGAGAAACTGAGGCCCAGAGAAGATAAGTGACTAGGCTGAGACAGAGCCAAAACAGGCAGTCAAGACCTCCACATGGCAAGAACTTACTATCCATCCAGTCTGACTTCCCTGTGCCTAAAAATAGCACTCAGAGACTGAACATTGACTCTCTTAAGAACTTTACACAGATTATTTATTTAATCTTCCCAGAAATCCCATGAGAGAGGTAGTATTATTCACCCCATTGTAGAGATGAGGAACAAAGCATAGAGGGATTAAGCAACTTGCCCAAGGTCACCGAACTAACCCCCGTCCTGACAGCTCCCCTACTGCCTTGGCTTGTCCGCCCCCCCCCACACACACACACATGCCCCAAGACCATCACTGTAGTTTTCCTCCTGCTTGGATCAAGAGAGTCTAGAGCTCTCACCTGTCATACCCACTTCTCCTGGGGGAGTTTGCATGGTCTGCTCTCTGACCACAGATGAGAGCATCAGGGTTGGGGGTCTGAGCCAAAGGAAAGCAATATAAATAGACTGGCTGAGCCACACGAGTCCTCTCTCGTGAACATTTGAACTCCTAAGAAGGTGCAGAAACCCAGTTGCTTAGATGGTGGCGGGCACTGGACACTAGTGCCTGGAAGACACCCTGGGCCAGAGTGGCCAGGACAGGAGAGTGGAGCAAAGGCCAGGGGAAAAGACAGACCAGAGACCACAGGGGTTTGGGAGGTGGGCACAAGAGTTTACCCCAGGTGTGCATGTGGAGGTGTCCATGTACACACGCCCTCCAGCCTCGCCCACTCTAACAGCACCCAATGTATCCCCCGCCCGGAGTCTTCTCAGATCCCGTGAGACCTGGCTATACTTTCCACTACTGGGTTCTCTGAGATTCCTGTCTATCTTCCCAGGAAATCCGCTTTTCACTTCCGCTGGCTTGAGCGTGTTTGTCCTTGTAGCCTGTGAGCCCTGGCTAGAACACAGCTCAAGTAATTCTACCAGCTCAGGGCCTGACTCCTTGGGAAACCTTCCCCCTCCTGTGTGTTTTCGTCTCATCTTCCCAGACAGATCATAAACCCTACCATGGCAAGCAGTCACTTTCCTTTCCCTCCCCATGTTCGGCACATACTCGTTGATTGAATCTTCTAACTTAGGGGATGCCTATTTCCAATTTTGCCATTTGAAGTTATTCTATCCTTATTGCTGCCATTTTATGTGCTAGCAAATCCACAGATCAATCCATCATTTATTTATTCTTGGAATATGTATTGAGTGTCCATGTGTCAGACCACTTGGGCTAGGCCCTGGGAATGATGGTGAAGTTCTTAGTTCTCTCCCTCCAGGAGTTCACAGTGCAGGAGGGAAATATAGGTCCCCCTTGACAAACTGGTCACACCAACGCAGACTTTGGTTTCATGATCCCAGCCACACACAAACATACACACTCCAGACATGACTATTAGCCCTGTCACGTTGTCACACACACCCAGACGCAGGCTGTCTCTTGTTTTCCCCTCCCTGCTCTCCTTCCTCACCCCAAGTGCCCACCCTGTTTCCTGCCTGGCCTCTCAATGCACTCAGCTCTGGAAGGTGCCCGGGAGTCCTCACTCTACCCACCACTCCCTCTCCTTTTTGATCCTCATTCTGTGGTACGGGAATTGACACTATAGTCTAAATGTGTGTGTGTGTCTGTGTGTGTGTGTGTGTGTGTGTGTGTGTGCGCGCGCGTGCGCCTTTATGCTATTTTAAGACCCCAGCACTTTGCAAAAACCTGGTGGAGAATCCTGCCAAAGCCCAAGGGTGGGGGAGGGGAGGCTGGGCAATCTGAGCCTGGGGCAGACCGGGCGTCTGGGGAGCCAGGTTAGCAGCCGCCAGCTGCAGAGCCTGGGCTCAGACTGACGCCGTTAACTGCTGGTTTCCTGGCCCGCTCCAGCCCAGCCCGAACCGGTCCGTCCACCTCCTCTTTGCCATGCCTAGTCCTCATTCCTCTCCACGAGTTGCTTAGGAGTTTGCACACCAGGCATCATGTAAAAATTGTTGTGTTTCTGGAAACACACACACATGCAGAGAAGCCTTGAAATTCTTCTTGGAACAGGTCCAGGGATTTATTTATGAAATTCCCAGGGGGTGGGAGAGACAGAAGTCTGGACTTTGCAGACTGAGTACTGTGCCGTCATCTCATCAACAGAACCACCAGCTCTAGTGTGCACTTACTAAATGCCCACTGCGTGCCTGGGCCAGGCTGGAGGGGGCTCGGGGGCTGAGACAGGTGCTCAATACTCAAGGCAGCAGGGAGGCCTTCCCTCTCTCCCACCCGCCTCCCCCCACGAAAGGAAAAAACAGACATGGTATCGACATATTTTGGCCACGGTCCCCCACTCTGACCTCTCCGCTCTCTCTCCCACCAGACCCCACCTCCTCACTTTCTTGCTCTCCTTCTCTGCAAGTCTGCAACCTCTCTCCCCCTTGCCCACCTCCACTTTGGAGAACATGCTGTCCTGTGGACGATGTGTGGGTCCTCCAAAGAAAGGCTTCAAGGCTAGCTTCTACACCAGTGAGAACTTGGGAGCCAGCTGCAGTGTGCTCAATGTGCTACTCCAGTCCTTTGCAGTTGGCATGGAACAGAAATGGGTTTGTGTCTAGGAGCAGGGTGTGTGGAAGCTGGACAAAGCTGGGGTGTCCAAGCCTCTTACGATTTTTCCATGTTCTCCCCAAGGATGTTCAGTCGATGCGACAAGGGAGCTAGATGGAGGCAGACAGTCAGACTGATAGAGTTGGGGAGAGGATCTTAACTCTGCTTCCAGGCACCAAACGTGTAGAAGCTTTTTGCTGCAAGACAGGCCTTCAGGCCTCTGCCCCT
Organism: Eulemur rufifrons; assembly: GCF_041146395.1. Lineage (NCBI taxonomy): Eukaryota > Metazoa > Chordata > Mammalia > Primates > Lemuridae > Eulemur > Eulemur rufifrons. Next base: position 40,587,453 of record NC_090998.1, on the reverse strand, counting down.
TATCTAGCCCGCCATCTCCACGGGAACTTGGCAGGACTTGAGGCTTCTGTTGCCTCCCTTGACTTTGTGGAGGTGGGAAGGGTGGGTCTAAATGTCTCTTTAGTTTCCCATGTACACCCCACCTTTGAGGAGGAAGCCATAGGATCACTATCTGTGGAATGACTGATTTTATGCAAATATCATGATTTTATTCCAAGACCTTAGAGGTAAGCTCTCAGTTGAAAATGTGGAATAATCAGAGATGAAATTGAAAGATATAGACAGAGGGCCATTGCACTTGCCACAGGGAATAGGAGACTTTAAAATCAAAGGCCATCATGTGGAAAGCAAGCTAATCAGGGACAGGTAATAAAATATATTAAGTAAAACATGAACACTGGATGCACAATAGGGGAAAGGTCCTTTAGGGAGACAGAACCTTCCCTACCCTAAGCAGCCCAGGCTCCAGGCTCTGAAGTTGAGGCTTCCAGCTTGGTTTAGAAATTAAAAAAACCCCAAAGTCTCAAGTGCCTCACAGACCTCCCTAAGTTTCTCCCTCCCTGGGGAGCACCAGCCTGATTACGCAGAATGAGCTGGGGTGGGGAGATATGCCTTCTAGCAGCCTCTCCCAGGTGAGGCAAGCAGGTGTGGGCAGGCTCACCTGCCCAGGAAGCCCATTGTGAGGAGGCGGGCCCACTCCTGGCTGGGAGGAGGGGAGCATCCGCCTGCCAGGGCTTGTGTTCACGCCCATGCTTCCGTGCACATGTCCGAGTGTGTGTGTGTTAGGAAAGGGTTGGCACATGTGTGAGTGCGTATGTGTTAGGAAAGGGCTGGCACAGCACTAAAGACACAGAAACATGCCCCACTCACCTCTAAAGCTGTCCTAAGCAGCCATGACCCTCCTCCCAGGCTTACGGGCAAATGTACTCAAAGGAAGCTATGAAAGCCCAGATCTATTTCCAGGCACCTTAGAGGAAAGACCATGGCCTTTGGGTTCAGACAGATTTGAGTTCAAATCCCAACTCTATTACTTGCTAGCTGTGTGATTTGGGGAGCCTCACTTAACCTCTCTGACTGTTGGGTTTCTCATCTGTAATATGAAAATAATAATTTTAATCTTGGAAAATTTTTGTGAGGATAGAATGAAACTGTCCTTATCGATTATTAAAGGCTGTAGAGATGAGAGTTATGACTTCCAAGAAGTCACTAATGCAGGCACTGAAGTCAGCCTCACTATACCTGTCTCCTCGCCTGTAAAACGGGGATAACAACGGTACCTACCCCATAGTTTTGTTGTGAGGGGCAAATGGGTCACTACACATACAGCACATTTAATGCTACCAGGCCATAGTAAGTGCTCAAAACGTGTCAGCACCTAGCAGAGAGCTGGTGCTCACACCTCTGTGGTCCTTGTCCCAGGACCAAGCTCCACTGCAGAGCCCCTGTCCCAGCTTGCCCTGCCTGTGGCTCCCAGCCAGTTTTTTCTTACTGTAAAATCTGTTTTTTCCTCAAGCTGGTCCTTCCCAGGCATGCTGTTGTCATGGGAACCTACAGAGGCCGCCTGGGTTTGGGGGAGAAAGGGGTTGTGGATTAAAGCCAAAGAATCCCACCACTGCTATCGCAGCCACCACAGTAGTGGGCTAGCCGCTATTCTAGCCCCCCAGAATAGAGCCAGACAGCGGGGGGCCAGAAGGGGCTCTCAGAGGCTCGCTCCCACCCCGGCCCCACCTGCTGTTGAGGGCATAGCGAGCCCCTGAGTAAAGCTGCCGGCCGGGTGGGTGAAACCCCGTGATTCAACACACTCTGCCACCGTTTCTCTAGCGTCTTTTAAAAAATGGAGCCAGATACTGAACATCATTGTTTCCTCATGGGGCCGAACAAACACAAGGCTTAGGGGCTTTATATTTGATTTACTGCTCCTCTTCCCTCTAGACAAATGGCGTATCTCCAGGATAGATAAAAGTAGCTTCACTTAACAGATGGGGAAACTGAGGCCTCAGAGCAGCCAAGTGACTTCCTGAGTCATTTAGCCAGTAAAATGTGGAACCAACACCTGGAACGCAAGTCTTTTGATCTTTGTCATTACCCCAAAATGCCTGGGACCAAGGGGAGCTTGCCCGGGAATGGTGTAGGGGAGGGAGGAGAAGGGACTGAGGCTGGTCTTAGGACCTGGTGCTTTCCCTCGGTCCTCCTTTGGGAGGGGATTCTGAGAGGAAAAAAGCCACTCTCCTCTCCTCCCCCACTAACATTCCACTCCTAAAATTAAGGCAGACTTTTTATTTTTTTAAAGAGCAAAACAGCAACACGGCAAGAGCCTTAAAGAATTTCATTAACGTGGACCTCATAATTCCACTCCTAGAAATCATTCCAAGGATGTCCATATGCTTCTTGACCCAACAATTCCAGTTGCAGGAATTCATCCTAAGGAACTACATAGCAGTAGCTCTGCTTTATACATAGCAGACATATGTATAAAAATTTGACTTAGGAATGTCATCACAGTTTCATCTGAAATAGTAAAATACCAGAAACAAATAAATGTTCAAAAATGGAGAGTTGTTCATGTAAGTTACATCCATAACGAAACGTTGTAGAAAAGTATTTAATGACACAAAAAGATGTTTATGATATACAGTTAAGGTGAGAAAAAGCAAGTTATAAAATATGTATGCTATAATGTTTGTTTAAAAATTATGCATAAGAAAGAGCTGGAAGGATATATAGCAAAATGTTTATAAGAGTTCTCTCTGAGTGATAAAATTACAAATGTTTTCCTCTTGATTATATCATCAACATTTTCAAAGATGAGTATGTATTACTTTTATAATTAAAACAATCAATAAAAGCTAATTTAAAATAGACTTAACCACAAAGATATATACGTTGCAGCATGATTTATGATAGAAAAAACCAGAAATCACATCCACATAGGAGAGGGCTTAATGAATTACATAATACCCTACATTAAATATTATACAGTCATTAAAATGATTACAAAGTCTGTGCAGGAATATTAAAATGCTTATTATATTTTAAGTGAAAAATGCCAGACACAAAATGGAATGTGCACCACGACTGGAAGTATGTAAAGCATGTAGGCAATGAAAATATTTGCTTCAATTTGGTGGAGTGAAATTATGTGTAATTTTTCCCTCTTTTTCAAAATTACCAAAATACAATACTTTGCCTCTTCAATTAACAGAAAAAGTACTCAGGGAAGATAGACTGTCAAGCACTGGGCCCCATTTCTGAAACTATTGTAGAGAAATGGGCGCAGAGAGTTCCAACATCCCCTCCTGAGTCCTTGCCTCCTTCATCCATTGAGTCCATATTAACAATATTATCATTTGTTGAAGATCTACTACCTGTGTACATTTCCAATGTTCACAATAACTGTTTCCCAAGACAGGTAAATTACATAGGACTTTGTTGGTTTCAAGTAATGGAAATCTAGTCTAGCTATTTAGGGGAAAGGATTTTTTTTTTCTTTTTAGGTGAAGGATGCAGGGCTTTCTCACAGGCAGCTGGCCTTAGTCACTGGAACCAGGATGCTAAATATACAAGACCCTCTCTCTGTTTCCACCGTCTCTTCCTCTCTGGGCCTTGGCTTCATCTGCGTAGTGGCTTCCATCTGTGTTCACATGAACCAGCTTTCTCTGCTTCCCAGCCACACAGGGACATAGGGCTACTGACAGCCATTGGGTCTACAGTCAGTCTAGTGGGGCAGGAAGAGTCCAGTGTGACTCTCTCTGGGTTCCATTTCCTAACTGGGGAGGTAGGACTGATGGTGCCATCCCCTGTGGGGAGTGGACTGTGTCATGTTGGACTAACATGGCTGCCAGGAACCCCCATAGTCCCTACATGGACAGGGAAGAAGGGTCAGTTCCCAGAAAAAGCAAGTCGGAGTGCATGGCTGGAGCTGGGTCAGATGGCTGGAAAGCACGTTCAATATATGTTAGACATGGTAGGTATTATCATGGCTTTTTCTGCAGATGAGGCTCAGAGAGGCTGGTTGACAGGCTTAAGGTTCTACAGCTTGAAAACGACAGAGCTGGAATTCAGACCCACGCCTGCCTCTCTCCAAAGTCCTCTCCATCACACCACCCACATATTTACTGATAAATGCAAGTCAGCCAGGCCTACAGTATCCCAGACAGAGGGACACTGTGTGCGAAGGCCTGGAGGCAAAAAGGAACTGTGGGTATAAGGGCAGAAAGGAAGAAGTACAGAGGGGCTGGAGCCAAAGAGGGAGGAGGGAGATGTGGCCAGGGCTGTGGGCCAGGTCAGATCAAGCAATAAGGGCCTGTCAATAAGGATTTGGGGCTTTAACCCAAGGGCAGTGACACTCAGCAGAAAGCAGAGCATTGTAGAATAAGGATTTGTATTTTAGAGGGACTTCTCCAGCTGCAGTGTGAATGACGGGGACTGGTGGGGTCAGGACAGATGCAGAAGAGCAGGAGGAGGTGCCACTACCCGAGGTGAGAATGGTAGCTGGGACCAGTGTAGGGATGGCGATGGGGGTGGAGTTGAAACTAGCAGGAGGTAGGATGGATGAGACATTGTGTTCATTGATTGACTGGGGTGGAGCCTCTGGTGATAGGGAGAAGGAAGTCGGGGCGAATCTTGTGTGCTTATGTGGCTGATAATACCACTCTCCAAACATTGGACAGAGCAGGCTTGGGGAGTTCTGTTTCAGACATGACGCGTTTGAGATGCCTGGGAGCCCTTCAGGGAGCCATCCAGAAGGAGGCTCAGGAGGAAGGCATGGGCTAGAGACACAGATCTGAAAGTCGGCCGTGAGCAAGGTGTGATGGGCTCACCCAGGAGGTGTGTGCAGAGGGAGAAGAGGACCTAGGTCAGAACGCCAGGAACACCAGCCTTTAGGGGAAAGGCAAAGAGAGAAGCCTACAAAGAAGTCTGAGAAGGAGCCAGAGGAGAGGTGGGAGGGAGGCCGGCTGCGGTGGCAGGAAAACCAAGAGGTAGGAGTGGGCAGTGAAATAAGGAATGACCGAGGGGGTCCACGGGTTTAGCAATGAGGAGGCCAGTGGTAACTGCCAAGAGATCAGTTTCCACAGCAGAGCCAGAAGGCATGGGCTGAGGAGTGAGTGGAGCGTGGAAAGGTGGGGAGACCAGGGTGGCAGAAGGGGTGTGGGCTTGAGGGTTTCTGTTGGCCGCCAGTTTCCATGTGGTGGGAAGGTTAAGCTGAGGATTCATTCAGAAGAGTGAAGGGTCATTAAGAGTGAGGAACCTGAAAGGGGACCTGAAAGGTAGGAGACGGGAGTGATGGAGACACAGGTGAGTTTATATGCTTGGTGCCCGCCACTGAGGGCATCTTAGGGCCTCCATTTTCTCTATGAAGTTATTAATAGAAGGCTGGGTGTGGTGGCTCATGCCTGTAATGCCAGCACTTTGGGAGGCCGAGGTGGGAGGATCTCTTGGCTACAGTGAGCTATGATCACACCACTGCACTCCAGCCTGGGCGACAGAGCCAGACTCTGTCTCAAAAAAAAAAAAAGAAGCAAAATCAGTGTGGTGGGCTTCAGTTGCTGGAGTATGGAATATTTGAAAGAGACTTATTGGAAGATCTGAGAGTCACAACCCTCTTATTTAAAGAACTGTGATAAATCTGTTTTTGTGCTTCTACCTCAATACTCTTAGAGATCAAATTCTTAAATTCACACCTGAAATACAATAAAAATGCAAATCTGGAAGACTTATGGACAAGTCAGTTTGAATGAGTGAATATTGATCAAAAAAAAAAGAAAAAGAAGAAAGAGCAGTGATATTCTTCGTTTCAGGTACATACAGTAACACAAAATATTACCTAGTGGTTGGGAAAGAATCATTTGTAATTAGCATAGAAATTGTTTGCAATGTAAATGAGTGTTTCTGAAGTACTTGACTATGCTCAAAAACAGTACTTTAGTATTTTAAGAATTCCCCTTGTGGGGTGAAACCACTTTATATCTATTTTAAGACCTTGTTAAGTCTGCTTAAATGTAGTTAATTTTTTTTTTTCTGGAAAAGATACCGGCTACATCAGAAAACAGTTTCTGGCAAAGGTAAGCGTGTGCAACTGTGCACTGCACAAAGCGCTTTCCAAAGGCCATTTCCACCAGAGAGCAGATCTGATCGCCAGAGATTGTTACTAAGGGAACAGTGGGGCCTGAATATAAATTTCATTTCTCAAAAGACCTAACTAAAGTATTGATCCAAAGGGAGCAGCCAGTGAGTACAGGATGAGGAGCCTATTTCTAATTGAAATAAATAGAAATATAGAAATACACATACGTGTATATGTCATCGTAGGCTTTCACCTTGCCTTGCGGATCTCTCCTATTTAGCTGCGGCCCAAATGAGGAGGCCTGGGAGATAAGAAAGCAAGGGCTGGGGAGCAAAGCTCAAGGTGTTGACACCACGCTGGCCTGCAGCTCTGCAGAACTGAAGCCGGGAGCACTGTTGGCAAGGACAGTGCACTATCATTGGTATTATTATTATTAAGCAACAATTTTGACCAGGCCCTTTGCCCAAGATGATCACGATTCCTCATAATCATGTTAGATATCCTCCCCATTTTGAAGATGGGGAAACTGAGTCCCTGGAGGTTCTGTTCTGTTTCATGCCCAGGAGTACAAGCTCATGAGTGGCTGAGTCAGGGCTCAACTCTACAGGCATTGGTTCTTTTTTGTTTTCTTTTTCCTCTATGGGCCTCAGGGTAATCATGTGGTAGCCTGTTAACATCCTTATCCCGTGCAAGGCAGGAAGGCCTCTCTTAGGTTCTATTTTCTAGCTCTTTCAATCGCCAGTCCCCCTTTCAATCTCCATTTATCTTGCTCCCCTCGCCTCACAGGCACTCTGGTGAGCTTGCTCCATGTCCTGAAATATATGTACATCCTTGTTAAGGATGTAATGTTGTATTGAATATGTATGCATCTCAAACTTATATAGAAGGCATTGTGCTATAACCCTCATTCTCTTTTTGCCAATCAATTTTATATTTTTAAGATCTATCCATGTTGCTATATGTATATCTGGTTCATTGCTTCTAGTGGATGACATTGTATTCTGAAAGATTTACCCACATTTTACTTATCTATTCTCGAGGGACGGATACCAAGGTTGGCTCCAATTCCCCATTACCATAAGCACCAGTGTGTTGAACTTACTCATGCGTGTCCTTTGTGGACTTGTATGAGAACTTCCCTGAGATATACAGTTGACCCTTGAACAAGGTAGGGGGTTGGGGCACTGATCCCTCCCCACGGTCAAAATCCACGTATAACTTTTGACTCCCCCAAGCTTTTTTTTTTTTTTTTTTTTTAGACAAAGTCTCACTCTCTTGCCTGGGCTAGAGTGTCATGGCGCCAGCCTAGCTCACAGCAACCTCAAACTCCTGGGCTCCAGCGATCCTCCTGCCTCAGCCTCCTGGGTAGCTGGGACTACAGGCATGCGCCACCATGCCCGGCTAATGTTTTTTTTCTATTTTTAGTTGTTGGCTAATTTCTTTCTATTTTTAGTAGAGATGGGGTCTCACTCTTGCTCAGGCTCGTCTAGAACTCCTGAGCTCAAGCAATCCTCCTGCCTTGGCCTCCCAGAGTGCTAGGATTACAGGCGTGAGCCACTGTGCCTTCCCCCCCCACCCCAAGCTTAACTACTAATAGTCTATTGTTGATTGGAAGCCTTACCAATAACACAGTCAATTAACACATACTTTGTATGTTATATGTATTATATACTATATTCTTACAATAAAGTTAGCTAAGAAAAGAAAATGTTATTAAGAAAATCATAAGGAAGAGAAAATATATTTACTATTTATTAATTGGAAGTGGATCATCAAAAAGATCTTCATCCTTGTAGTATTCATGTTGAGTAAGTTGAGTAGGAGGAAGAGGAGGAATTGGTCTTGCTGTCTCAGGGGTGACAGAGGTGAAAGAAAATCTGCTTATAAGTAGACCTGAGCAGTTCAAACCCATGTTGTTCAAGGACCAGCTACATATCCAGGTATGATATCATGAGGTCAAACGCCATAGGCATACCCACTGGCATACCCACTTGCACTAAGTAATGCTAAAAAGGCTACATCAGTTTATAGTTCTACAAGAACTGCATAAGAGTTCCTATTTCCCCACATCCTTGTCAACACTTGGCATTACTCCCTTTTCTGATTTTGCCATTTTGATGGATATTAGCTGGTGTGTTATTTAAATGTACGTTTCTCTGATTACTAGTGAATTTGAGCATTCCTGTCTATACTTGTTAGCCATTTGGGCTTCCTCTTTTGTGAATTAACTCTTCATATCTTTTGCCCATCTCTCTATTGGGTCCTGTTGATTTGTAGGAGTTTCTTATGTATTATAGATACTGATGCCTCAACAGTTTTAGGGATTGTAACTATCTTTCCTGTCTACCATCTATCTCTTAATTTTATTAATTTTTAAACATTAAATTTATCTATGGCATATAGTTGAAGAGTGAAGTGATATAGACATACCCATATTTTTTATATTTTGCAGTTGTACTTTAAGGATCATCTTTAAGTCTTTCCCTAACTCTAGGTTGTACGTATGTTCTCTTATATTTTATTTTTTGTTGGCCTTATAGTTTTGCCTTCCGAATTTGGTGCTTAATCCATGTGGAGTACACTTTTGTCTATGACATAGAGACCCAACTGCATTTTTTATCGAAACAGTGATCCAGCGTTTCCAACATTATCTAAACAATCTAGCCTTCCTTCACTAACATTTTAGCTGCTTTATTGAGATATAATTCATAAACCATACAATTCACCCACTTAAAGTATATACTCAGTGGCTTTTAGTATATCCACAGAAGTGTACAACCATTAACACAATAAATTTTAGAACATTTTCATCAGCCCCTCACAAAAACCCATACATTGTAGCCATCATCTTCACTCATTTTTTATGTAACCTTTATCACATACCAGTTCCCAGGTGACTATGGACCTGTTTCTGAGCTCTTTATTATGTTCCACTTGTCTGTTTGTCTATTTGTCCACTTGGCTGGTATTATTCTATTTTCTGTGACCTGTCATGTTATCTGAGAAAGTCTCCCCTCCCCTTTGCAGTTCTTCAAAATTAACTTGGCCAAATTCAGATACCTTTGACCCAGGAATTCCACTTTTTAGAATGGGTCTTACAGATATACTTGAATAAAGCAAAGTGATGTATATGCAAGTTTATTCACCGGAGCATTGTTTGTAATTGTCCCAAACTGGAAACAACCAAGACATCCAAAAATAGAAGACTGATTTAATTACAGTGCATTCAAACAGTGGAATACTATACTGTAGTAAAAAAGTGAAAGCTCTCTATGTATTGACATGCAAAGCTCTCCAAGATATATTATTAAGTAAAAAATAGTAAGGTGCAGAATAGTGTACGTAATATGCTACTTTTGTATAAGGGGTAGGGGGAACATGGACCCATATTCAAATTTACTTGGGTACATATAAAGACCCTCTGAAGGGACAGAAGCATAAGAAACCAAAACCAGTGGCTTCTCTGGGGACCAGGGAACCTGAGCAGATGGGAGACAAGAATGGGAGGGAGACATTTCATTGTCTACCTTCTGACACATTTGTTTTTTAATCATGTGAACGCATAACTTATTCAGAAAATAACCTAAAATAAGGAAAAATAATAAGTCAATAAGGAAAACGTTGACTTAGTTCTTCATGAACTTGTATTTCTTCCATATAAATTTAGAAAAAAATGGTTGAATTACTATACACAAAAACAAAACGGAATTTTGGCCAGTATAAAACCCTGTGCTTGTTACCATTCTGTTCCTTCTGACAAGCATCAAAAATGCAGTGAGAGATGTGAGGGCCTGAAGCCAGGATAAGGCCCTGCTTAGGCCTGGAACCAGCACTGGGAACAACAGTTAAAATAAAGGGGAAAGTCTCCAAGTTGTATATGGCTGTTGATTTTCTTTTAAACATTGGCCATTGAGAACCATGTATCCCACTTCTTTATGTTTGCCTGTTTTATTAAGGAATTGCATCTCTGGAGAAGAGGGGAAAAGAGTCATTGCATATAAGATCTTTAAAACACCTTCTGTCCCAGAGTGATGGCTACTTGAAGCACAAGTGGCAGGCAAAGCCTCATCACCCACCTGGTGGCAAGTTATCTCAACTGCAGGCCGAGAGCGTTAGGCAAACTGCCTTTGTCGTGGGGAGCTTACAAATCCAAGCCCTAGAAGGGCAGTAGAGCATGCCTTGAAAACTTGTTTGCTTTGTTTATTTTCCTAAACATCAGTCCAGCCTCTTGTACTGAAGGATCATAGATTCCAAATTAGTAGAGTCAAAATTAATGAGATTTTCCAGTAATGAGCCTGAGACTAAAATTATGGAAAATCCACTAATTATAGACTATCCAGTCACCTAACCACCACTTAGATCCGGGCCTCTGGGAGGAGGGACGGGGAAAGCAAAGGGACGGTCACAGATGCAACCTGTGCTGGACTGTCCTTCCTTCCTGCTGCCACTGCCACTGCCCTTTCCCCTAGGCTGGGGCCTCACAGCACCCAGTGCTTCCTGCCTCTGGGCTCCTATCCCAACCCAGGCCGAGCTGGGCCCAGCTTCTGAGGGCTATGTAAGTCTTCAGGCTAAATTCCTGGAAACCATAAAATGGGGCACATAGTAGAGGTGGGAGCATGTTTTCCCTCAGTTCTGGGAAGCAGTCTGGGGGTTGTGCTGGAAGAAGGAAGAGGGGTAGAAAAGCCAGACAAAATGCCCATTATACCCAAGCCTGTCGATTTCCTTTTTTCATCTCTTTATCAGTGCTTGGGACTGAGCTGCTTATCAACAGGAAACGCCTGCCTGCGGGGGATGAGGCAGGTCCAGGGGGACTGGACGCTGGGACCAGGAATTCTGGGTAGTACGCTGCTGCTGGGCAGCCACACTGAGCAGCCTCGTGACCCCCAGGACACAGTAAGGCTCCCAGGCTCCTTGCCTTGGGCCCTGGTAATCCTGATCTACACAGGATGACAGCACACCAGACAGGCCTGAAGCCAAAGGGTCTACAGGAGAGAGTCCTGGGTGGGACTCCAGCCCTGACCCTCTGTGACCAAGGACAGGTCCCCAAACAGCTCAAGCTATAAATAAGAATTGTCTTTGCCCCTAATCTCCACCAATCCCCCTTCTTTCCAGGTGAGGAGAGGCCAAGTGTCCAGCCAAGGCCACAGACACTTAGTGACAGTCATCCCAACTGGCCCTTCTAGTGTATTTGCCTCTGAGCCCTCAGAGACTGGTCACCTGGTCGAGCATGCAAGCCTGGGACAATTAGGTGCTTGGCACAGACCTCCAGATGAAGGAGAGGAAGGGGACTCTAGCATGGATTGACCGCCTACTCTGTGCCAGGTGTTTTAAAGATACTGATCATCAGACTAGGATCCTGATCTCTCAGAGGGGAATCTCAGGAGGCGGACAGACTGAGAGTCAGTCTTCCCAGGAGGTGAAGATCAAATCTTAGTGCTGAAAATAAATGCCCATGAGGATATCTAGGCCAAGCAAGGCTTGATGGGTGGCTGTTAAGGACAGGTTTATCTACCTAGACATCTTTCTTCAGACTGGCAGAAGGCTGACTAGAGAGCACAGGAACTGGCTGTTCTGGTGGGAGAGGCAGGAAAGAACAGAAGATGGGTTACCTGGCCTCCTGCTGCTCACCCTCTAATCAATTGCCCCTGAGCTACGACTCTGCTCTTGGTGATGGTGATAATGAAGGAAATTCCCTTTCCTGCCCCCGTGTCTCCCTGGACAACCCCATTCTCCCCCTCACCTCACCATTTGCTCCTGCAGGTGAGGATGTAGGTCAGTAAGAGTGGGTGGATGAGAAAGAACAGAGAAGACTCATCCAGACATGACACCCCGCAGGGCAGCAGTGACAACACTTTAACCTGAAAACTGCCTGAAAATAGACTGTGTGTCTATGACATTATGCAAATCATATGCAAAGTCAAGAAGCCCTCTGTCTCTATTTCTAGCAAACTGAACGTGGCCTTGGTGGAAGCAGCTCTTCCAAGAGTCGCCCACCCAGAGTGACGACTGCACAGCTAGCATCAGTTGCAGCAGTGGGAGACTGGACTCAGGACGCCCACCCCTCACTTGCACCCAGGGCTGGGCCTTCGGGGCATGAGGACGTTGCTACCTCTTGGGCTGTTGATCTTAATGTCAGTGAGGATACGGAGGAAGCAGAGCCCCCTCCTTGAAGGCTGGTGCCAGGCAGGACTGAGGGAGCATGGTGCCTGGGAAGGCAGAGAGAAGTGTCCTTGAGGGCCTGGGTACCATGAAGAAGGGGCGGTCCTCAGCATCAAGGCTCAGGCTCCAGAAGCCACCTTCACTTTGACGTGTTATAGCACCCATCACCCCTCAGGGAGGGCCCTTACCACCCAGACGACCCTCTCCCTCTTTGTACAGGTGGAGAAACTGGGGCCAGGAAATCGGGGCAAAGCTGCAAAGAGGGCAGTGGGTTTTCTTCCTTGCAAGGCAGGCAGGTTCCCCGAGGCTCTACGTGGAGGCAGGGGCTTGGACAGCGGGACTTCCCAAGGACTCTTCTAACCCTGGAGAGCAACAAGCCAATTCTCCTTTCCCAGATCCCACTCAGCGTTCATGGAGCTCTTTCCCTGCAATTTTCCCACTGCCCTTCTCCCGACCCTCCAACCATGGTGTGGACACCAGGGTGGGGACGTAAGGACCGGGGTCTCGCAGGCGCGGAGGGGAGGACAAAGGCTGCCTCCGCCAGAGACTAGGAAGGCTCCTATTCCCTCAGAGCTGGTCTAAGAGGCCGGGGCCGACCCTCTGGGAAGGCGCTGTCCGTTCTGGCGGGATCCACGAAGGAGGCTGCAGGCGTGAGGCCGACCTGGGGGCCGTCTGTGGTAAGAGGAATTGGCGTGCCCACCCTGCGTGTCCCTAAGAGGGCGTCTAATACAAAGGCAAGCGATTTTCCAGGCGGGGCAGTCCCACCGACAAGGCTCCTCCCAGCTGCCCGCAGTACCTGCCTCCCCATGGCGTGTCCCGCCCCCAACTTCCGGGGCTGGGGGCGGGGGGCGAGATGCCTTCTGAGCCCAGGACGCCACCGTGGTTTCCCAGGGATGGGGACCCCATCTGAGGAGGGAATAGAGAATGAGAACTGAGAAGGGCGGGTCCGAGCCGCCTGTGCGTGAGGACTCGCGAAGCTCCGCGCTAGGTGTGGCTTTCCGGGCAGTCCCTGCGGAGCAGAAGGTCGGCGGAGCGCACGCACGCACGCCGGCGCGGAGGCGGGACAGGCGGGCCCGCCCTGCCGGGAACGGCCCGGGCCCCGGCGGGGAGGGGCTGGGGTAGGGCGGGGCGGGGCGGGGCGGGGCGGGGGGGCGGCCGCTGGGCAGCCGGGTGGCCAGCAGAGGGCGACGTGGCGGGCGCAGCGATCTGGCTGCTGCTGATGCAGAGTGCGGACTGAGATTTGGGCCTCCGCGGGGTTCTCAGCAGGGCCTTGCGGGGACTATGACCTGAGGGCAAAGCGGGGGCGTGTACCCAGGGACCTCGTCCTTCCCCGCCCCTCTCCGGTTCCTTCTGGACATCTGCAACGGGCCACTGCAGGGGCATCTGAAGACTTGGCAGGACTTAGGATTCAACCATGGTTTATTGAAGGCCTACTATGTGCTAGGCACGTGTGCTGTGCTCCCACAAACTGTATGTATCTCCACATAAGAGAAGTTTAATTTCGACCCTGGAACAGCTTCCTGCACGCAGACAGAAGCATTTGCAGACTGCTCTTAGCAATGCCCCCTCCTTCACTCCCTGGCCACTGGGCCCCTTCTGTCAACCTGCCCCGCGTGATTCCATCTCCTGCCTCAGACCTTCTCTTAGGGATTTTCCAGCCTTTAGGGAGCTGCTGCCTTCAGTTTCTGGCTGTGGAGTCTCAGGAGTTTGCCTCAAAATCCTCTAGAGATAAGATCCTTCAGGAGGGAGACTGATTCATGGGCTGGGTGGGTTCCAGTGACCAGAGGACATGCAATCTCTGCCCCGATGATCTGGGAACCCAGCCTGTCCATTCAGCTTTCTGTTTTTACCCAGTTTCACTTCCTGGTTCTCCTCTGGGCCTTGCACAATGCTGGGAGACAGGCCTGGGAAAGTGTCCCTGTGGGGATGGTAGAGGATACACCCACAAGAAGCCTGCCTGGAGAGGCTTTGCGGGGTCATTTACAGCAGGAGGGGGGTAGGCAAGCTTTCTTCACTGCCCTACCCCTGGGCTAAGGGCAGCTAGGCCAGTTCCTCCCAAGCTCGGGGCTATCCTTGTCCCCAGCCTGAGCCCCTGCCCTTTACACCGCTCAAGCTCTACCTCCAATCCACCTCCTTCCAGCCCATCCACACATCCAGGGTCCAGGTTAACCCACTCGTACATGAACATACCCCCTTGACATTTCCAAATGCCAGACTTTATGTGTCTCTCTAGAGCCACTGAGTTCTCCTGGGACACACGCTTTCTGGGGCCTGGCCAAGGGTATGGGCCTGGGCCAGGGGCCAGTGGGGAACGGGAACCTGGGTGCTAGAGGCTTCTTGGATGGAGCCAAATTTCTTTTGAGCCCTGAAGGCCCTAGAGAAAGCTACCCCTCAGTCCTAGGGCAGAGAAGGCTAAGCCACAGAGAGGGTGATGGGCCAGCTTGTTGGCCAGAAGGCCCAGGGCTGTGCATGGTTTAAGGCAAAAACTGGAGCTTGCAGAATTACACTAGGAGGCGCTTCAGACACTCCTGGACTCAGATAAAGTTATTTTCAAACCCCCATTTTAAGGCAAATTGCCAAGGGCTAGGGCATAAGGAGTAGATGATACTGATGAACTTAGCCCTGACATAGGCTGAAATTTCAAAGAGAATTAAGAAGAAGCCTTGGCTGGCCAGGTGTGGTGGCTCACGCCTGTAATCCTAGCACTCTGGGAGGCTGAGGCAGGAGGATTGCTTGAGCTCAGGAGTTTGAAACCAGCCTGAGCAAGAGTGAGACCCCAACTCTATAAAAAATAGAAAAATTAGCCAGGCGCAGTGGCACATGCCTATAGTCCCTGCTACTAGGGAGGCTAAGGCAGGAGGATTGCTTGAGCCCAAGAGTTTGAGGTTGCAGTGAGTTATGATGATGCCACTGCACTCTAGCCTGGGCAATAGAGTGAGACTCTGTCTCAAAAAAAAAAAAACAAAAAAAAAGAAGAAGAAGCAGCAGCAGCAGCAGCAGCAGCCTCAAAGGACATCAGGACCAAATCCTCCAATATGTAGATGAAGAAACAAAGGTCCCAAGACAATGAAGGCCCCACTCTTGTCATATGGTGCAAGTGAGCGCCCAGGATCAGACCTGAGTCTCTTGACCCCCACCCGAGCCTCTCTCTGCCATGCCAGGCCTCGACATGCCCTCAGTTATTCTGAAAGTTCTGGGCCTTACCCATCTGACCTGCCACCTCTCTACTGGCTTATGATCCTGCCGCACGCTCAAAAGGACCTCTTGGGTTTTAATGCCCTAGTAAGTCAGCAAGGAAGGTGGTGGGAGGGGGGACCAGGCCAGGTCCCAGCTCTCCCAGCAGCTGGCATTCAGCTAGACAGGGTCTTGTCAGGGAGACAGAAAACCCAAGGCATTACGGAGCTGAGATACAAACCCATGGAAAGAAACTGATGGGCCCTGGCTCTCTGGGGCTTGTGCCAGAGATGGAAGCCTGGCAGGGCAGAGTGTCTCCTGAGGGCTGGACAGGGCCCTGTGACACCCTGGCAGCTCTGATGGGGCAGTGGGGTTGCCCAAGGGTAGGGGTAAGGTGCAGGCCCAGGCTCAGAGCCCAAGACTGGGATTCCCTGGCCCTGGAACCTCTTTTGCATCCTGTCCTAGCATTGGTAGGGGGTGCACCCTGCCGGCGGTGGGGGTGGAGAGAGAGCCAGGCGTCAGGGAGCCTGCCGCTTTGAGCAGGCCAGACGGCGGGGAATCGGATTTCAGCCCAGCCGTATTTTTGGCTGGATGGGCTGGGGGCCGAGCTGGGCAGGCACAGCTGTCCCATAGAGGGGCACCCCCTCCCCAGCACACACACTCACACTACCTCTACCCAGACAGGCCATCATCCACCCCACCCCGCCCCAACTGCAGACAGAGGGGAGTCAGACGCCCCTGGGCTAGTGGATCACTTTGGGCTTCTCTGGACTGTTGCTGATTTTCTGTAGTGTCTTCTTGATCCGCAGCGCAGTGAGTCGGGCAGAGGGGTTGGGGTACCAGCACTCCCGCATCATCTGAGCCAGGCCTGAGAGGACCTGGGGTTGGGGACACAGGCAGGGACATGGGTCAGAGAAGATGGAAGATAGGAGGTGCGGAGGGTGGCCCAGTGACGGAGAGACACAGGCAGGAGAGAAAGGATGATAAGACGAAGATGAGAGTATTGGAAAGGATGGTGTGAGGAAAGACAGAGGGGTGAGAGGGGGAATGCAGGGAACCAGGCAAGGATGAGAAGAGAAAGATAAAAAATGGGAGAGGAAGACAGTGGAGTGTGAAAGGGGATGGAGAGGGCAGGCGAGACAGAGAGCTAGAACTCAGATCTTCAGGAGCACTCAGAGCCCCGCCCCCTGCACCCCCACCAGCCAGCAATGTCTGTGAAGCACCTCATCCCCACCCGACCTCTGCCACGATCCACGGGAAGGGGCAGATCTGCAAGCTTTGGGGTCCCCACCTCCCCATCTGCAGCCTGATACCCCAGTGTGGAGAGCAGTGTCTCCCAGCCCCTCCACTGGGCACATGGACCGTGGAAGTAAGGGTAGTGGGAACCGCCCTAAAAATGCATGTGTCCAGGGAGGGAACCCATCCCAGGAAGCTCAGTGGTCTTAGAATGAGCCTCCTTTGACTCCTGAAAGTGAGTGTATATGTGTGCATACATGTGGCTTTTTGTGGATATGTACGCTGGGCAGAAACATACGTGTGTCTTTGTATGCATATATGTACATACGTGTATACATTTACTCATTCTTTCAATAAATATTTATGGAATGCCTACTGTATGCCAAGCACTATGACAGCTAACAGGGATATGAGGGTGAGCAAAAGACATGCCCTTTGTCCTCACAGGGCCAGCAGTCTGGCATATATGCACACGGGTATGTGTCTGTGAGTGTATGTTTAGAAGCATATGCTTGCTTGTATGTGTTTATATACACGTGTGTGTGTGTGTGTGTGTGTGTCTTTGCATAAGCATGTGAATTGTTTTGAGAAAAAACAAAGATAAACAAACAAACAACAAAGATGCCACAGCAAGAAACACAGCAAAGAGCCTCTGACTTTTCACAGGCATGGTGAAGGGTTCTGAAAATCCCAGAATGGCCAGAGGGGTCCTGGGGTTGGGGGGATGGGCCAGGGATGTGAGAGGGAGATGCCAGGGAGGTGCCTTCCACCAGGACACCCAGCATCTATCCAAGGTGAAGCAGAGGCCTCAGACAGGAATCCCAGCTGTGAGCCACCACCCCACACCGCCCCAGCCCCAGCAGAGGCCTCACCGGGTCCGCAGCCAGCCGGTTAGGGATGGTGGGGGTCTGCTGATCAACACACACCACCTTCCGCATGTCCTCAAAGCTGGGGTCGTTGGGCACCACATCATAGAAGGGTGGCCTGTAGTCTTCCACAATGCCTGGAGATGGGGGGCACATGGGACAATCACTGGGGACCCGAGGGAGGCCCAACGCCACCAGAGAAGAGCCTTGCCCACCCTCTTTCCCAAGGGCCAGAAAACCAGTTGCCTGGCCATGCTACCTCTGAGAGGGACACTATAATATAATAAATACATTTATAACTACTATAGATCACTGCCATCTGTTCTGCACTTCCCACGTGCCAGGCACTGTGCTGTAAACACTTTACGTGCATTACACTGTCAGTCCTCACAACAGCCCTATGAGGTGGGTACTGTTAATATCTCCATTTTACAGATGAAGAAACTGATGCTCGGAGACGTTGAGCCCAAGGTTATACAGCTAGCAAAGGCAGACTCAAGACTCAAACCCATCTTGGATTCCTAGGCCACTCTTGCTCCGGTCATTCCTCAGCTGCCTTCCGCCCAGGGCCCAGGTACTGCTCCCAGGCCCCAACTATCACAGATGCCCAATCACGATAACACAGAATGTTTACTGAGCACTTACTATGTGCTCTGCATTAAATCCTTACCCTATGAGGTAAGGAATACTATTAGCTCTGCTTTATAAGCCAAGAAATTAAGGCCAGAGAGTTTAAGAAACTTGTCTAAGATCAGCAGATAGTAAGTAATAGAGCTAGGATTTAAGCCCAGAAAGTCTAACGCCAAAACCTGTGCTCTTGACCTCCAAGCTACACTTACGGGAGGGTAGCTAGTTGACTGCTGGATGAGGATGCAACAAGGACAAGAAGGGGCAGAAAACATCTCTCCTAAGAGAAAGGGATTTCTATCTCGGTCTGCCTACAGCCCTCCACTGACCCCTGTAGCCAGCAGCGTCCCCTCCCCATGTTATCCCAAGTGCACAGTCCTTAGTAGGAGCTTTCTGAAGACAATGCCTGTGGAGCTACCGATAGCCCCATGCGCCATCCAGTGTCACTGGGGGCCATGGCCACACAGGCCGCAACCTCAGTAGAGCCTTCGCCAGCTGTTCTCCCCATGGCGGGCTTCCAGGCTGGCCCCTGTGCCGGTCGCGTCCTAATCAGCGCTGCACAGAGGCCTGAGTGTGTCTAATGGGCCTTTAATCAGTGCTGGGGCTGACACCAGATTACAGTGTTTATAATGAGCGGCAAATGTGTGCGGGGCTGAGGGAGCCTCCCCCTCCGCCCGGGAGCCTGCAGGCAGCCTCCTTCCCAGCCCTTCCTCTCTGGGCTGCAGCCTGGTCCAAGGGGCCTTACCGTCTTCCAGGTGCCCCCTTCCCCCGACCCCAGCCTCCTAGACCCCACTCTGGCAGTTCATGCTGAGTCTCAAGGGATCTGAGCCCCTCTAGAGCCTCCTCGAGGGATCAGTGACACCTCGGCCTCCATTGTCAGTTGATGACCACTGAGGGCAAATGAAGTCTGCCATGGGGCTGCGCCTGGTAGATGCCAGCAAATAAGTCCCCAGGGAACAGGGCTCCAGTCATATCCCAAGGATTGTCCCCAAGCTCTCAGGACGCCTGGCAGCCCCTCACCATGGGCAGCCTCCACAAAGTCTGCTAATCCTCCCACCAGTCCCGATGACCACTCATCCTCTGTCCACCCCAGGGCTGAGAAGACACCCGCCACAGACAGGGCTGTCCAGGCAGGTCCCTCGGCCTGCCCGGCCCCTCCAAACCAGAGTCCCTGCGGCAACCCGCCGCAGTAATGGGGCAGCAACAAGCAGGCAGTGCAGGCACCAGTACACACTGCACGTGGGGATGAGGAAATTGCAGACTGGAGAGGGTTAGGTCAGCACAGTCATAAGGAGCACTGGCTCCAGAGTCAGACTGCCGGGTTTCAGACCCTGATGCTGCCTCTAGACAGCTGTAATCAGTGCCTCAGTCTCCTCATCTGTAAGATGGGGATAATAGCTCTGTCAGTCATTCATTCTATTACAACAATAATGGCCACTAATATTTAGCTCTAAACATTCTAGATACTTTCCTTGGATTATCTCAAGAACTAGAGGGTATTTTTATTTTCATTTTACAAATGAGGGAACTGACACACAGAGAGGTTAAGTAACCTACCCATGGTCATGGCAAAATCAGGAATGGAAACCAGGCAGTCTGGTTCCAAGCCTATGTTCTTAACCACTAAGCAATACCACCACCCTGCCAAGACAGGAGAATGAAATAAGATAATACATGTAAAGCATATAGCATGGCATCTGGCACATATTTAAGCTCCATAAATGTTAACTTCTATTAATATTTCTGTCATCATTATTACTTGCCCAAGATTTCACAGCCAGACTCACAGACCCACAAACTCAGCTGAACCAGTTGGTGGGTGGCAGAGAAAGGATACCAAGAGGTCAGGCTACAAGCCCCTCCGGCCATGGGCACCAGCCTTGGCAGGAAGCCTCTGTCTCTACCTGCCCCATTCCCCTTCCCCCACCCTGTGCAAGGGGGGACCTCACCATTGACAATGGTCCGGCGGGCGATCTCCCACAGCACCAGGCCAAAGGCCCAGATGTCGGTCCACTTGTAGGACTCAAAGCAGTCTGTGCGGATCTGCTCATCTAGCACCTCGGGTGCCATGTACCGCTTGGTGCCCACTCTTGGGTTGTTGCCAATGTCCAGGTAATCACTACCCTGGGAATGCATCACGGCCAGGCCTGTGGGTAGGAGGCCTGTCACTCCTGCCCCTTACCTGAGCCCACAGTCAGGGCAGCCCCAGAGGCTGGGGTCCAGGGTGCAGGCTGGGTGGGGATGGAGAGAGACAGTGGGACATAGAGGGGCGGCCAAATGGAGACCTGCCCTGAGATAGGCTGGAAGACAGCCACAGGGAGCAAGATGGTCCCAGGTGCCCTTTGCTCCTGTAGTGCTCTCTGGGTTCCCAAGAACCCAGCAAGGTGTAAGTAGGTAAGGCAGGCGTTATGCGCCCATTTCTCAAAGCAGAATCCGGAGGCCAGTGAGGAGAGATGTACTTAGTGAAGCCAGGATGAGAACCCAGGTGTGGTGGAAGGAATTGGCCTTGAAAAGGGTGTTAAGACAACTTGTGGGGTCTTGGAGAGGTGAAATGAAACACACACCTCTAAGTTTAAAGTGCCAATCTTGGTCGCTGCTCACAGGTGAAGGAGGTAGAGCTCTTGAAGCCCGCCCCACCCCCTCCCCGCAAAGGGCCCGCCCTGCCCTCCCGGCTCACCCAGGTCGGCGATGCAGCACTGCAGGTTGCTCTTGACCAGCACGTTGCGGCTCTTGAGGTCGCGGTGGGCGATGGCCGGTTTGCCCTGCGTGCCGAAGATCTCCACGTGCAGGTGCGCCAGGCCACAGGCTGCCGACACGGCGAGCCTCAGGGCCAGCTGGGGCTCCAGCATCTGCCTCTGCAGAAAGTCGTAGAGCGAGCCGTGCTCGTGGTAGTGCGTGATGAGCCACAGCTGCGTGCTGGAGTTGCGGGAGGTCATGTCGGAGGCGATGAAGCCTGTCGCAGAAGGGTCGGGTGACTCCGCCAAGGGGCCGGGGCTGAGGGAGGCTGGACTGGTCAGGGTCAGGGCCAGGGTCACGGTGGGGCTGGGGGAGAGGGAGCGTGCTGGGTCAGGGCAAAGCTGGGGTTGAGGTGAAGGTCGATCTAGCTTAGGTCAGAGGCTGAGGCTGAAGGTGGGCTGGGAGGATGGCGTCAAAGTCTGGAGGTCTGTGGACTCTACCCCCGAGTGCGGCCTTGCCTAGAATGTTGTCGTGTCTGAGCAGCACTGTGTTGTAGATCTCCGTCTCCCGGAACCAGGACTGTTCGTCCCTCGAGGAGAAGATCTTGACGGCCACACTCTCACCATGCCACAAGCCACGCCACACCTCTCCGTAGCGACCCTTGCCTGATCCAATGGCCAGAGGGGAGGGCAAGGGTCACACGATGGGCACACAGAAACCCAGAAGAGCCCCCAACTAGATGCTGCACTGACCTCATATGCAGAACCCCTGATGCTTATATTTAATTCGATCGAGACCGAAACCCCAGCTGCCTCTCATTCCACCCTGGCTACTGCAGAAGGATCTGGCCCTGGCCCGTCTCCAACCCACTCCCTGCCCGGCCGAATTCCCATCCTGACCTAGGCTTGGCCCCGCCTGTGACTCCAGAAGCCAAGAACTCCCTCACCCTTCCAGGCTCATGGGAGCCCTGGGTCCCCGTCCCCCAGGCTCACCCACTGCTCACCCACACACTCCACCAAGGCGACCTGCCGTGCCACTGTCCTCTGCACCAGGAAGGGGAGCCCGGAGCCACTGCCTGTGGTGCAGTCACTGTCCAGGATGTCCTGGGGGTACCAAGAGGACATTGAGAGGCTGCCCCCACCAGCTGCAGCCCCCTTCTCCGTCCCCAACCTGGGGCCTGCTGCTGTGTCACTGCACGCTCCTCAATCACCCAGATCCTTGCCTGTTCTAATTTCTGGGTGACCCCTCTGATTCTGTGGCACCTATCTGCCCCCCTTCCCCTCCTCCCTGTGTGCCAGGTCCCCAGGCCCATACCCCCAACATGCTGTCCCCCTGCTCCGACGCCTTCAGGATGAGGCTGGAGTCGCCCAGCTCGCTGTGCAGGCCCCGCCGCTTCTCCTGCCTTCGCCGGACATGCCACAGGCCCAGGACACCCAGGGCCACCAGGGCCAGCAAGGCCAGCATGGGGCCGAGGATCAGAGGCAGCTGGCCATCTACTCTCGGCTGCTCCGAAGGAGTTTGGGTGGCTAGGGGAGGGGGACACTGAGGCCCAGCTTCCACGAGGCCAGCTCCCCCCACCTTGCACCAGACCATTCTGCCAGTCAAAGCCCCGAGTCCCCCCCACCCCACCCCCATCCCCAACTGACCAGGGCATGAAGGGAAAGCAGGGCAGGGAGGGCAGGGTCTGAGAAGATGGGGACGGGGTGCTGGGGCAACTGGACATACCCTTCAGCTCCAGGGACACGTTGTGGTTGCAGAGGGGGCTGTAGCAGCAGTGGTAGTGGACGAACTCAGTGGGGTACCCCTTGCAGAGCTCGTCGTGGTGCATGTTCCCGCAGCCACGATGCTCCTGGGGCTGGCTGCCCGCCTCCCGCACCAGCACTACCGTGCACCAGGCCCCCTGGCAGGTAGGCCCCCTGCAGTGTGAGTTCTCACACGTGCAGGTCACCAGCGGACCCCGAGAGGGCTTCACGGGGTTGCCTGGGAGACACACAGGAAGCTCAGCCACTCTGGGCCCAGCTCCCCGAGGCTGAGCCCAGCACCCATCTCTGTCCCACTACCCCCTCAAACAAACCCCTTGAGGCCTTGGTCCCTAATTTCCATCCTCAGATCATCCTTCCCTCAGAGCCTTTCCCCCAGCCAGGGGCAGCTGACACTGTGAGAAGCAGGCTTCTGTCCCCTCCTGGATCCTAGGACCTCCTCTCCCAGTTCTAGGGCTGGCCCTGGCCCCCAGCCCCAGCCCAGAGGGCTTTCCCAGCCAACACCCCCTCTCCCTCCACCCCAGCTCCCGGTTCCCACCCTGGAGTCTGGCAGAGCACCAGCCTGCGGGCCTGGATCAAGAGGACAGCAAGGGAGGACAGGGGTAGCTGGGAGCTTAGTCTAACTGAGCCTTACTGTCCCCCCCACCTCCAGCCAAGCTCCTAAGTCCTCCTCCTCCCAGCTCCTCAAATTCACCCCAGCCAGAGCTGAGCTGGGCCCAGAAAGCCCTTTTTCCATCTATGGTCCCATTCCCTAAATGTTCCCCCAATACTCACCCTGCGTCAGCCCCAAGGCCATCAGTAGCATCAGAAGGCCCCTCCTGGGGGTGCCCAAGGTCATGGTCCCTAGAGAGAGGAACAGTAAGATCTGCAAAATGTGACAGCCGCTGACCGTGGCTCCCTCCCACCCAGAGGAAATCACTGAGAGTTTTTTGGGGGGAGACAGGGAGGCCACCTCCCCACTCCCTGTGTCTGGCTTTGGGGCGGGGCCTGCAGGGGAAGTCCTGGTTCACTTCCCCATGGAAACCATCCTGTTAGGGGTGAAGGGTGGAGAGTCACATTTAAGTGACTGAAAGCTTGGGGAACCCAGCTCTTCACTCCTGCTGCTGAGCTCAGGCTGAAGGCAGGTTGGGGGGGGTGGCACAGAGGGTGCCAGGCTGGGGTAGAAGGTGCATCTCTTCAGCAGCCCCCTCCGGTCCTCTGCCTTTTGCCCACCCCTCCCAGCCTCCACCTCTGCCCACCCCTTTCCCAATGCCCCCCCAGCCCTGGCTGCCTCAAACATAAACAGGCTCCTGTCTTCACTTCCTGCCATTCAGGGCCCCGCCAGGAACAGGAATCAAGATTGTTTAGATTGGGGTCTGGATAGAACAAGCAGGAGTCACGCACAGCAGGGAATTAAGGGCTTATTCTCAGGGCAGGCTAGAGTTGCCACAGGGTCTGGAAGAGCCACCTGAGGCTGGGACACCTACATGACAGGCTCCTGGGAGGACACCTTGTGAATCACAAAGTCCTGCCCCTTATTTTAGAGCAGAGGGGATTAAAGCTCAGGCAGGGGAGGAGACCTGTCCAGGATCCCACAGGACTCGGGGGCAGCAGCAGGAGCACGACCCAGGTTTCCAGACTTCCATTCCAGTACTCTTGCCACTCTGTCTCCCGACCCAGTGGTGGCGCCCACATCTGAGCCCTCCCGTTTGTAACAACCATGCAAAGCTGGGGCAGTGCCACGCCATGTCAGGTGTAAAGGAACCTCTCTGTAATCTCGGCAGAGTATAAAATGCTCTCTCTGAGCCATCCCTTGGCCCCTTTCCCTCTCCTTGCTGTCCTGGGAAAGGCTCAGGGGACAGCTGGTGACCTGGAAGGGGAAGTGACACATATTAATACTTAGACCCTGGATAGAGCTGAACTTTTCCAGAAGTTTGGTGGAGAGGGTTAAGGGGAGTAATTCTAGTCTATGCTAGTTCCAACCCAAATCCCAAACCAACTAGTGCTTTAGAAGCCACCCACTCTTCATTTCTTAAAGATTTAGAATAAGAAGATATGGGCTCAGGCTGCAGCAAGAAGGACTGTGGTCAGACAGCAACAGGGACTTTCTGAATGGTGGAACATGTGCAGGTGTGTATCTGGGGACTGGATCCCCAGGCAGAGCAGCTAACATGAGGGAGGGAGAGTGTCCTTTGGCATGACATGGTGAGGCCAATAGGGCTGGGCATATAGCCAGATAGGCTGCAGAAGGCCCATAGTCTAAGAACGGTGCCAAATGAAGACCCAAGGTGCTGAACCTTTGAGGGCAGGATGGCTGGGGGTGGGGTGGGGGGCTTCGGGGGCCTCTCTGGCTGGTGGCAGCTCTGGCCTTCCTGCTTGGGCTTCCTCTGCCCCAGAGGCCCGGGCTGGGGGAGGAAACAGAGCCCTGGGCTGCTGCAGCTGTGTCCCCAGCCTCTGCCTGACCTCCTGCCTCTTGCCCCTCCCAGCAGCCAGCGAGGACTCTGGCAAGCACTCTGCAGAGGGACCGGTGGTGGGATGGAGAGAGAGCCCCAGAGGAGCCAGATCTGCCCCCTGGGCTACTGGGAGGAACCCATCCTTGGAGGCCTTTGCTTGCCCAGAAAGCAGTTAAGGAGAGTATGAGGCGGGAAGGAAAAAGTGGCTAACAATAAGGATAAAATCTGGCATCCTTCTAGGACCCTCTACCCCTGCTTCCAATTCTCTGACCATGCCCCTGCCCACCTTCTCACCTACTTTATTACGCATTGGAATCACCTGAAGTGCTTGCTTAGAAACGAACGTTCTCTGGTCTCGCCCTCACTCCAGATTCTAATTCAGTCTATCTGGGACCAGCAAGAAACATGCATCTTTTTAAAAGTTCTCTAGGGAATTCCGATCAGTTTGTGTGAGCACCACAGTTTGAGAAATGTGTTCCACACAACACTGAGACTGGTTCCTGTGCTTTCATTTCTCTCTGCAGGGCCCTGCTGGGTGAGTGGGAGAGGAAAGGAACTCTCAATCCCACCGAGTGACCTCCCCGTCTCCGGGGGGTAGAAGGGACAGCCAAGGTCAAACACCAAGGCCAGGGACTTGGCAATACCATGGAGCAAGGCCTGGCAACATTTGCAGAACCCGCCACTGGTGTGATCTTGGGAATGTGATGGAGTAAAATTGGGACTGTCCAATTTTTAACTGGGCCCAGGGTAAGGTGAAGTACAGGAGGGTGCCAAGTCCTGACCAGTCCAGACTCAGAGCTTACCCTGCACGGTCTGCCCCGAAATCTGACTGTAACACAAACAGATTGCCTGGGCCTAGCAGAATCCTTTCACTTGTAAGCAAACCTTCGTGTAAGATCTCCTGCTGTCAGAAGCATCACTGCTGTCAGCCAGAAATTACAAATGTTAAACTAATTTCAAACATTAGCTTACCACCGTGAAATAATAATAACAGTTAACCTTCTCTGAGTACTGATTGTGCGCTAAGTACTGAGCTTTCGTGGCTTATTTCATCCTCACAACAATCTGATGGAGAAACTGAGGCTTGGGGATGTTAAATTTC
The DNA here is from genome assembly GCF_041146395.1 of Eulemur rufifrons. Classification (NCBI taxonomy): domain Eukaryota; kingdom Metazoa; phylum Chordata; class Mammalia; order Primates; family Lemuridae; genus Eulemur; species Eulemur rufifrons. Next base: position 40,561,378 of record NC_090998.1, on the reverse strand, counting down.
GTGCCCATAGTCACCAAGTGTGTCTCGCTAAACTTCAATTGCTGATAATAAATCCTTCCTTGGTCATTGCTATTCCTCCACTTGTTTGGAGTTAGATGAGTCCCTCAAAGGAGGAAAAAGATATGGGTCTCAGTGGATCTGAACAAACTGCTCGCTGCTGTTGGCATCGACGGGTGTCCTCGGGTTTGTTGTAATGCAAAGAGCAGTGTTGCGGCCCAGAAATCATCTGTTTGCTGTAGACTTAGTCAAAGTCTGAGCCTCAGGCAGGGAGAGCCAGAGTGGGAGTGTGCCTGGAAGGCAGCTGTCAATCCCCAGCATGCCCCAGGGATTGGTAGAACCCACTCCCACCAGCAGCAGTGGCTCAGCACAGCAGTGCTTGTCACAGGGCTGGGGACGCGCATGTTGCCTCACTCTCCGCACTTCAGCAGGTCTTACCCAAACAGCAGAGGACCACACTGAGCTGTTCAGATTGGATTCCCCTTACGATTCATCCACATCATTTCATTAGCCCCTCACAGCGGTGTGATGTAGCAGAACACACCTGGATTTTAGGGTCTCAGGCATACCCTGGAGGCAGTATGGTATAGTACAGAGGTCAGAGTGAGGGTTCTGGATCATAGAGACCTGGGTTCAAATCCTGCCTTTGCCACTTAGAGCTATGAGATTTGGGCCAAGTTAGTTAGACTTTCTGAGGCTTAGGCTTTCTCTCATATGTAAAATGGGAATAATAGTGCTTATTTCATAGGTATAACGTAAAATTATTCAGCAGGGTACTAAGTGGTACACAGTAAGCACTTAATAAATGTTACCAAACCCCCAACCATACCATTTATGCCATCCAAGGAGCCTTGGACAAGTTATTCAGGTCTGAATCTGTTTTCTCTTCTGTAGGATGGGCATCAAAACCCCTCTTTCTGCTAGGTAGTGGCCAGGATTACATAAGAGAAATATATCCAAGTGTCTGCGTAGTAACTACTCAATAAATGGCAGCTATTTTTAACAACCCAATGAGATGAGAGGACAGTCACTAGGACAAATGGGGCAATGAGGGATCAGAGAGGGCAGATCCTGACTGGGCCAGAGCTGCCCATAAATAGGGGGTGAGAGCTCCTGTCCATTATGCCCTTGTCTTTGGAGAAGAAAAGAGAGGGTGTGCGGCCAGCCCAGAGATGGGCTCAACAGCACTGGCCTCCAGGGTAGACTGAAAACCTGGGGTCCCAGCCTGGAAGGAGACGGGGATCCCTTTTGGCCTGGATCCTGAAGCAAGGCCATGGCACAGGGATTATCTGACCATACATGCTTGTGGTGAGGCTCGAGGCAGTTATTGTGTCACGTTCCTTAAGCAAGAGCTGCAAGGGCTGGTCTAGGAAAGGTGGGCTCCAAGGGAAGGCTCAAATGAGTTGAAAGTGGCACTCACAGCTCAACCCAGTAGCTTGAAGGGACATGTGATCCCTTCTCTGTGAGTGAAGCAAGACAATTGCTGCCCATTTTCTGCTGCTCACTTTATGGATGAGGATGGGAGAACGGAGAAGTTAAGTCACTCACCCGGGTCACCCAGCTGGAGCAAAGTTTTCTGATTTCCAGTCCGGGTTCCTTCCAGCCCCCTCCCAGTCTCAGGTGGGCTAATGGGCAGATGTGCGCTGACGGCGAGGAGACAGCTCGCATTCCTGATAACTGGGACTGACCCTATCTCCACCTCTCGGAGGGGTCTCTGAGGTCCGCCCGAAAGAAGGGCCCACTGGGGCGGGGGTCAGGCCGCCCCCTCTCCTCCCCACTCCGCGCCCCCCCGCCCCCGGTCCCGCCTGCCGACCTCGACTCACCTCTCGGCCGGCCCTGTGGGCACCAGGGCGCGAGCGTGCAGCGGGCGGGGGCCGCCTCCACTCGCGGGCGACGGCCGCCCGGTCGCACAAGCCCTGCGCAGCGGGCCGGGGTCCGGGCGCGGCCCCGGACGGGGCTGGGGCCCGGGAGAGGCTCGCTCTGCGCGGCCGGCGCGGCGGCCTCTCGGGACTGGGAAGGGGGCTGGAGCAAAAATGTTTCTTATTCCAGCGTCTTCCTGCCTGGCCCTGCTCCACCACTCCCTCCTAATAAACGGTTTCCTATTGCCCAGCTCGCCGCCCGCCGCCCGCTCGCCCCTTGCTGGGGCTGCAGGACCCGGCCCCTCCTCCGCGCCGCTCCCAGACCCCCAGGGCGACCGCCACTCCCGGCCGCCCCAGCCCCTGGATCGCTGGCCCGCGCCCCCGCCCGAGCCTCCCACATCCGCCTCCCCGTGGGGGCGGGCCTTGGACTCGGGCCGTGGGGGTCCCGTGGAGTCCTGGCCCAGAGCCGCGGGGTCCCGAGGCGAGAGCCCGGGCGCTGTCTGGCTGCGGAGGTGGGGGCCGCTCGCAGCAGCTGAGGGGCCGCCTGGAATCTGGGCGTCTGGACCTGGGGGCACCCACGGAAGGACACGCAGGGACGGGAGGGGGAAGGACGTTACCTGCCCTTCCCCAATCTCCACGCGGAGCCCTCGGTCTAGGAGGCTCAGAGCGGCGAGGGCAGAGTGCGGGGCTGGCAAGGTCTAGATATATTTTGGCTCTGCCCCTGGGGACTCCCGACTCCCAAATCTTTCAGCCTCCTCCCTGCGACCTCTTCATACACACACACCCTTGTCCCCTTTGCTCTTCCGAAGGCTCTCCCAGTCAGCTCCCAGCACAGGGGTACACTGGCCCAGATGGGATGGCTCTGGGTTAGCCGTGAGCCCTCCGCACAGCTGAGTGACAAGACCACCACCCTCTCCTCAGGGGCAGCCAGAGTGGAAGGACACCGAGCTGCCTTGGACTTTCCCTTCCAGGTAGGCACCCTACCCCACCCCACCAAATGGAGCTTCACACAGAGGCGGGGACAGAGGCTCTGGGCACTGGCGTGCTGCTGAGACAACGCTGCTAGGGAGGGGACCAGAATGGCTTCAGCTTCCAGAGGATATAAACTTCCTCCTGTTGCCCCTGTGGGCTGGGAGCATTGACCTCGTTGCCTTGCTTTCCTCCAGCCATCGTGAGCACCTGAAGGCAGGACTCTCGTTTTATTCCTAGCCTCCTGGATATCCACAAATACTCTGGAGTCAGACTACCTACTAGGAACCAGGCTAGTTTCCTTACCGTAGGCTAGTGACACCTCTCCATGCTTCAGTCCCCCATCTGCTGAACAGGCATAGTAAACGGTGCCAGCCTCATAGGGTGGTTGTGAGAATAGGAGGAAATGATGCTCATCTCAGTTCATAGCAAACATGCAGGCTGGCTGAGCCTGACTCAGAGTAGGCCCTCAATGCAAGGGTTTGTTAATTAAATGAATAAATGAAAAGGCTGGGGGGGGGGGTGGCCTCAGAGCCATGTGGAGACATGTGGGCATTAGAGGCAGGAGTACACCTCTAAGATATCTTGCTCTAATATGGGGATTCTGCAAGATGGGCCAGGGACCCTCACCCTTTGACAGGAATAGAGGCTGGGGGAGACGGTGGCTAAAGGCTCAGACAGGCATCAATTGTTGACTGACCTCACTTCCTCTGCTGAAACCCTCCCCATGCCCTACCCTGCACACAGTTGCTTCACAACTTGTTGCCAGCGTTGTGAATTCCCAGAACCCCGGCACACCCAAATTTCAGTGTCAGGACAGAACTGTGTGCTGCAGACAATAGGAAGTACTATGGGATTACGGTATCTGCTCTTTCAGATTATAGCAGCCACTTCGGCACTCTATTAGCTGGAGAAATGGGAGTCTGGCTGCGTGTCCGTCTTTCACACCCACTCTCCCCGCTGCCCTGCTATGGCTTCACCCTTTCCTCCTCCAACCCATGGATCTCTGTCCTAGGAGGTGGGAGTGGGGGCTCCCCCAAGGGAAGCACTCAATCTGAGATGCACGCTGAGAACAGGAACATCAAGATGGACAAGAGCTGATAGTCACTTATGACAGTTGGTGGGGATGGAAAACATTATCTGGGCAGGGTTTGTGAAGAAGACAAAAATAGTGTACATTTTGGGAGTTGGAAGAGAGGACCCCGGGGGAGATGGGGGCTTTTCACCAATGCTGGGGTCTCCTCCACCTCCCCAGACACTGAGCCCTCTGGACCCTGACTGGGGCTCTCGTCAACCCTGTGCCTTCCAAAGCACATGGAAAACCTGGGGGAGGTGTCAAAGCAGGGACACGGAGTTGGAGAAAGCACTGGAGACTCAGCTCAATGAGGAAAGGGAAAAGGAATTACAGACTGTGTCCAAGTCTACAAGAATTAATTACTCAGAGGGACCAGCTGTTCCCCATATTCAGTGAGGACAGAACAAGAGGAAACAGGCCCAGAGATTTAGATTTAGATACTCAGAGGATTTCCCAGCAGTGCGTGAAGCAAAGGCCTGGAGATCCTGGGAAGGGTGTGCAGGGTGATGCTTCACGGAGATCCTCACCTCTGGAAGGCAAGCACATGGAGTCTGGCATGAAGGCAGGGAAATGGACACCGTGACCTTTCAGGGTCAGCTATGAGTGTGCAGTTCAAGCTCACTTGATACCAGGACAGAGCTAGCTTCATGGGTGTGTGACCTGTGCAGATGCACAGGGCCCCATGTTAGTTTAATGCTCTGCTGTGGCCATCTTGAACTTCTTAATAATATTCTTAATGATGTTTGAACAGTGGACCCAGCATTTTCATTTTGCGTTGGGCTCTACAAATTATGTAGCCAGTTTGCACCAGGGTGAGTAGGGAGAAAAAGCAAGAGAGGAAAACCAGCAGGGGGTGAGCTGGGCTTTGCTCCTCTTAGATTGCAGAGGGGGAGAATTAAATTAGGCAGTTTAGGCATTTTTCAAACACAAGAGACATGAAAACAGTAGAGCAGGGTACCCCAGGAGAAAGAACTGTGGGTCTCCTTTAGGGGAGACAGGGGGAAGATACCTGTAAATTCCATGTATCCATCTGTTCAACACACAGAGGAGATGCCCAGTTCTGTGAGTGAAATGGAGTCTGGAGGAAGAGGGAGAAGAAATGACCCCACTAGGCCTTCTTCAGCTCAGGGCAGAAGGCACCATGGTGTCTGAAAAGAGAGTAGACTGTGGATCATGGGGCCTGGGTTCCAGGCCTGGATCACTTCTCTGGGTCTCAGTTTCTTCCCCTGTACACTGAGGGCTTTACACCAGGTAATCCTGAAGGTGCTTCCCAGCCTTATGTGATCTTCTTTGGCTCTAAGTCTCAGGAAACTACCTGGTCCCAGGCCTTGCCACTGTAACTCAGGTAAAAGAGCAGCTTGGCTGGTGCCTATGTTTGGGGAGGGTGGGGGTGGCCAGAGCTCTGCCCTGCACCTCAGGAAGAGGCTGGCAGACACAGGCCCGATTCCCAGACTTTGCGCCGCCAAGTCATCTTCCTCTTCCTCTCCAGTGCTTCCAGATTTCCTCTAGATGAGTTTGTCCACTCCTTGCCCAGCCCTGAGCCCTCAGGATGGCTCAGCTCAGGACGGAACCTCTTGAGGAAGGGATGGCATGCCTGGGCAGGAGAGTCTTGGGGTCAGAAGGTGTCCACACGATGACACAGGGGTGGGTAGGCATGAAGCCTGGTGTCCATTGAGAAGCTGTTTCAGTGTCACCTCCTCCCCGCAGTCCAGTGGGCTCTGCATTGCCCCTCCCCAGCTTCCCAGAGGCGCTCTCGCCCCCTGCACTGGCCGGCACTGGCTGCACAGAGGAAGAGGAGAGGTAGTGGCAAGGGCGAAAGCTTAAGAGTTGGAACACCTGTGTGTGAGCCTCAGTTTCCATACCCATAGGAAGGGGTTGATAATTCCTTCTGCACCACATTCTCAAACTAAAAGCAAAATATCTGTGAAAGCCCTCTGCGGCTGTGAAACCTACAGAAACATTTGGTTTGTTTGGAGGGAGGGGGCAGAGCTGATGGGGAGGAGAAAGAGCACTGAACCGGGAGTCAGGAGGCCTCAGGCGTGGCTGCACAGCGGTGGAGGAGCCTCTGTCTCCTTCCCTGCTCAGCGATGCGTATTGAGTGGTGCCTCTTCCACTAACGGCTTGTGAGGGCCATCACACAGGTGAATACGTAGCCACTGGAGAGGGCTGCAGAGGGGGAGGCAGCCATTTTGAAAAAACCCAAGAAATCCCAAATAAACATGGGGTAAAATAAATAAGTAAAATTTTGCAGAAGAGTTTTTTATGAAAAGCAACTGTGCCCATCCCCTGACCCTCTTGCGGGGGCCAACACTCTTCTCAAAGTTCCAGATATTTGTTTCTCTGACATTTGCTTCAGTAACTCTCAGTAATATGTGTACACTCTCTCTCGATTTGAAAGCTTTGTGATTTAGGCCATTTAGATTCTCTCCCTCTAATTATTGATCATTATATTAAATATTATTACTTTGTAAATTTAAATAATGTACCCAAACCTTTAGTTTCTGTTCTGTTGGTATTAGACAGTGTGTCTTGACTCCTCACTAATTAAGCATGTGCACCCCACACTTCCCCGGGGCTGCAGGGAGGGCAGACGTGTCACTTAGCTGTAGGGAGCAATCTTGCCGTTGGGGGGTGTGCAGCTGAAACTCCTGAAGGTAGAGCTGACTCGAGGGCCTTGCTGAGCTCGTGCTGGAGGGCACAGGAGTTCCTTGAGGCAGTGAGCCTTTTGCCCACCGTAATGAAGAGCAAGGCCTGAGTTTGCTTGGCTGGCAAGGGCGGGGAGGGCTGGCAGGCTCTTGGGTGGTGCTGAGGGGTCCCTTGCTGCCTGGGGAGAGAGTGTGAGGGGCTAAGATGACCATCTCCAGTGGGAAGGGCTTGGTATTTGGAGGGGTCCCCAGACTCTGAGAGTCGGTAATGGCCCTGGCTGGGAGAGAGTGTTTGGAAGAGGGGGCTGCGCAGCTGGACGAGGCCAGAGCCAGCGGGATTTCCTTCAACTCCAGCCGCTTGGGTGGGTGGGACCGGATTGCTCATGCTGGACACAGGAATCTGCCTTTGTTTCCAGCTGGAGGGGAAATGCCATAAATCCTGCCCCTTCCCTGCTCCTCCAGCATCCGTGCCCAGGCTCTGCCCCTCCCAGGACTAGAGGGCCAGGGACTGGGGGCACTCAGGCCAGCACTTGTCTCCAGCAGCCCCAAACCCACAGGCCTCTGCCCCTTGTGCCCCCAAGGCAGGGCATGTAGGAAATAGGGGCCAGGGGTTATCCAAGGCTGGTCTAGAGTAAACAGGCACCAAGACGGATTTAGGTTTAGACCTGCTCAACGCTCCCCTTTCCTTCAGAGAGACCGCGGCTCTTCACAGTTAGGGAAGACACCAGGCTGGAAGGGAGGACTTAAGGGCAGGGCTTGGGCCTCCCTCAGCGGCCCCAGCTCCTGCTGTAGATGGTTGGACAGACTCTGCAACTCCAACCACAGTCACACAGGCGAGGTACGCAGCTGGATGGCTGGGGCAATGGATGCAAATGTTTCGGGACAGAGGGGACAGAGAGCATGGGCCAGGAGGAGAGGTGGCCCTGTCTTTATTTTTTCTTGGTCAGGGAGACTATGTTTGTGTACCTGTGTGACCAAGTGTGTTGCCCCTCTGTGTGCGACAGGGAGTTTGTGGGCCAGTGGGGTTGTGTGTACATCTGTGCCTGTGAGCCTGAGGGTCCCACAGGCTGACGGTGTGTCTGCATGTGACACTGCCTGTGTGACTGTGGTCGAGATTTCAGAGTCTGTCTGACCCTCTGCAGTAGGAGTTCGCAGGGGCAGGGCTGTTGAGGAAGGCCCAAGCCTTGTCCTCAAGCCCCCCCTTCAGACCTGGGTATTTTCCTCAGTGATGAAAAGCCACGGACCCTTGAGGGAAAGGAGAGAGGAGAGCAGGTCTAAACGTCTGTGTGAGCCCTGGCCAGATGGCTTCTCCGCGTAGCCAGCTGAGATCTGATAGGCAAAAGGTACTGACAGGCCCGGGTGAGGAATGTCCTCCCCACATATTTATATACGTGCCTTCTCCTGACCTGACAGGGGTTTCCTGGATATGTCCTGGAATAACCGAGGACACTGCCGCTCCTAGGATAAAGGGCAGCCCCTGAGAGGAGGAGGGAGATGATAAAGTACCACCCCCCCACCCCCCCCAAAGCATCCCCGACCTTAGTGGAACCTGAACTCCATTCTTTCCTAGGCATGTGTATTGAGGCTTGCGTGGGCCAGGGGCCAGGGATACAGACATGGTCCCTTCCACACAGGAGTGAGTAGGGTTCCCCAGGAGTCCCCACGAGACTGGCTGATGCCCCAGTGTGTCAGGACAGCCAACCCTGCAGCCCAGGTATAGGAGCCCTCCCTGTCTGCCATAGTGGATGTGCACACACGTGCACACGCACACGCAGGGAGCACTGGCCAGCCGCCAGCCACCAGCCACCAGTGAGGGGCAGCAGGCTGGGAGTGGGCCTGGGCTGGGGGACACAGAGATGTGCAGCGGCTGGTCCGAGAAGGCTGTCTAGGATAAGTGTGTGTTTTCATTTTAGGGGCCACCAGAATGGTACCATAGAATCACAGGGGAGGCCATGGGGCCCCAGAGGACATATCCACCACCCTCCTCCATGGCACCCTTGGCTATTTCCTGCAGCACAGTAACAGCTGCTGCTGACCTACCATACGTGACCGTACGTGACCGTGTGCCAGGTGCTGCTCAATGCCTTGCATACCCTGCACAGCTTAAGCCACACAACAACCTGGGAAGTAGCTATTGTATGTTACTAACGAGGTGAGGGGCCTGGGAGAGGCCTGGCTCTGTGGGATTCCAAATGCAGCACCCTCGCCGTCACAAGGAGGCCTGGAGTGCCCTGCATTCTGCACAGCCTTGTCGTGGGTTTTCAGATTGGAAGCCTCAGGGGCTGGGATGAGGGTGGGAGAGCCAGGATGTTAGAGGAGGCACAGGCAGAGCAGCTCCAGGCCTTGAGGGTTCCCTGCCTCTGCTCAGCCTGAAAGGGTTTAGGGGGAGGAGGGAAGGCTGCTGCCAGGAGCCAGTAGAGAATTAGAGGGAGGGAGAATTGCGGGAGTGAAGTCCTGGGTCCCTCGCTGCCCTGGAGGTGGCCAGGGACCACAGGGGTGGGTCTTCTCCAAGGTGGAGCGGCTCCCTCTGCTGGACACTGTTGTCCGACCAGGGGCCCAGGCATCACTGTCCCTTCCAGCAGATGCCCAGGCCAGCCAGGACGGAGAGGCAGAGAGAACGGCAGAGTGTGAGCTCCCTGGCCTGGAAGGTGCAGCGGCCCCCCCAAGCAGGTTGGAGGTGGGAGGGAGGGGCTCAAAGAGTCAGAGGAGCCCTGGCTGTGGGCAGAGGCCACGTGCTGCGGTGGAACGAGCCCAGGCTTTGGAGTCTCACAGACTTGAGCTCCAAGCACCGCTTTGCCACTTATCGGCTGTTGACATTGGGCAAGTCGCATAAGCTTCGTAACCTCAGTTTCCTCAACAGTGAAAAAGGAAGGTTATGAAGATTAAATAAGAAAGTGATATTAATAAGGCCAGGTACAGTACTGAGGACTGCGTTATCTCACTTGGCTCTCACAGCAGCCGTGTGAGCGTGTTTTGCCTACCTCCATTCTACACACGGGGGCTGTGAGGCTCAGAGAGGTTGAGAGCTTGCCCAAGGTCACAGGCCAACTCCCAGGCTGAAGCATCCGGCCACCATGCTGTTCCAAGACTGCAGATGGAGTTTCTTTCCCCGTCTGTGATGCCCAATGCCAAGGCTGGCCTCCTGTGCCGCAATTTCAGCAGTGGGTGGGGAGGAAAGAACTCCCGCTCACCCTGGAGGCCTGGAAACCTCTCGGACTCGCTTCCCCAGGCCCTTCCTTAATACCCCACCTCTTTTTTTTTTTTTCCGAGACGGAGTTTCACTCTGTGGCCTGGGCTAGAGTGCCGTGGTGTCAGCCTAGCTCACAGCAACCTCAAACTCCTGGGGTCAAGCGATCCTCCTGTCTCAGCCTCCCAAGTAGCTGGGACTTTAGGTGCATGCCACCACACCCGTCCAGCTCATTTTCTTTTTCTCTATTTTTTTAGTAGACATGGAGGTCTCCCTCTTGCTCAGGCTGGTCTTGAACTCCTGAGCTCAAGCAATCCTCCTTCCTCTGCCTCCCAGAGTGCTAGGATTACAGCCATGAGCCACTGAGCCTGGCCAATACCCCACTTCTTGACAACATTGTACGGTCTGCAGAACCCTTGCACCCATATTATCTGAGGAATCCCTCCAACAGCCCTGTTTGCTCCATTTAACAGAGGTGAAAGCTGAGGCAAAGGAAACCAAAGTGTCTTATTCAGGATCAAACAGGTGGGAATTAGCAAGGATAGCCTTGAGCCCATTCCAGTCCTCCGTTATTGCCTTCAGGGCCCTCTGGGAGGAATCGCACATTAACCCTATTAGTCATTTTCACCTCAGAGTATATATGTGGGGGTGGGGGGTCCGCTATTAAAAGAGCAAATTTAGTTTTAAATTTTTCACAATACGGTAACACATAATTTAAAAGTCACCATGCTCCGTGCAGAATTCCAAATAATTTAATTACTCTATCCTCAAGGGGATGGAGTGTAATTCCCCACGCCTTTAGTATGGGCTTCACATAGTGACTTTCTTCCAAAGAGTGCAGTACAGAGTGGGGAAAAGAGGACTTCACAGTGGGGAAAACTGACAAACACTACCTCGGCTGCGTGATCAAGGCCAGCATCAACAGTGGTAAGTCACGCTCCTAGTGTGTGCCCTTGATGTCCCTTTGAAAGTGAAAACTTTACCTCTGTCTGTGCTCTTCCTGAAAACCCCTGACCGCAGACTAATCCTAAGAAAAACATCAGACAAATCCCGATTGAGGGACGTTCACAAAATACCCGACCAGTACTACTCAAAGCTGTCAAGAGCGTCAGAAGCAAGGGAAGTCTGAGAAACCGTCACAGTCAAGAGGAGGCTAAGGAGATGTAACAGCTAAATGTAATGTGGCACCCTGGATGGGATTCTGCAATAGAAACGGGACATTAGGTACAAACTAAGGAAATCTAATAAAGTATGGATATTAGTTAATAACAATACTGTATTAATATTGGTTCATTAATTGTAACAAATGTACTACACTCACATTAATAATAGGGGAAACTGGGTGTTGGATATGTGGGAATTCTGTGTATGATCTTCACAACTTTTCTGTAAATCTAAAACTATTCTAAGAAATTTTTTTTTTAAATCAAAAGTTTCAAAAAGATAATTTAGCGGAAAGTCTCTTTCCCACTCCTGCAGCTGTGCAGTCCTCTTCCGGAGAAATTCACTGTGTTTCTCTCCAGGGATGTTCCAGTGAGGCAGGATCGTGTAGTATTAAGAGCCTGGAGGCCACAGCTGGATGGCTGGGCCTCGATCTTGATCTCTGCCAGTTTCTAGCTGTGGGACCTGGGCAACTCCTTAGCTTCTCTGTGCCTTGTGTCCTCAAAGACAAAAATCCTCAGGATTATTTAAAGGGTTAAATATGTTAAAATATACAGTAAATATCTTATAAGTGGTTGCTATAATTATTATGAATATAAAAGCAAATATATTTATACAACAAATGTGTTCAGAAAAAATATCCAAAACTTGTAAATAAGGCCAAAAAAGTTACTAAGTGCCCTTTCAAAGATATTTTAGATCATTAGCTAGTAATCTTACCTATGAGTCATCTAGGGGAAGTTTATTTACTATTGATTAGGGCCCAGACTCACTAAAACCCGAGGTTAACCTGTTAAAGATCGATAAATAGCAAATTATTTTTGTCTGCTAGAAAAAGATAAAAACGTTTAAGATTTTACTGCCAGGTAGTAATTAACTTTTTTGTATCTAACTTTGCAATCTGATTCCAGCATTCTTTTCTCCACTGACTGTCATTTCTTTCTTTGATCTATCCTGCTAGTTCACTCATTAGGTAGTTAAAAAACTTGGTGCTCAGTGTGTATTTGCCTTAGTTATGTTTATCTTTGTGGAAGTTTTATTTTGACAAATAGGAACATACTGTTCCACCCTCAGTTATTTTCACTTAATACATCTAGAAGATAGTTTCATATCAGAATATAGGTTCTTTATTCCTATTTTATAATATGCTGCATAGAATATACTATATGGGTGTACAGTAATTACACACCTAATCAACTTAGCAGTCCCTCCCCTTTTTTCCTTTTAGAGTCTAGGTCACCCAGGCTGGAGTGCAGTAGCTAGATCATGGCTCAAGCAAATTGATTTTCCTACCTCAGCCTCCCCAGTAGCTAGGATTACAGGCATGCACCACCATGCCTGGCTATTTTTTAAAAATTTTTTTATAGGGACAGGGTCTCTCTATGTTGCCCAGGCCAGTCTCAAACTCCTGGGCTCAAGCGATCCTCCTGCCTCAGCCTCCCAAAATGCTGGGATTACAAGCATGACCCACTGAGCCTGTTGATGGACACTTAGGTTGTTTCCACCCCTTTACTGTTGCAAACAACGCTGTAATGAATGACCTTGTACATAGGTTGAGAGCAGATACACTTAGGCAGAGGTGGATGGGAAAGCAGAAGAGGCTCTAAAGGGAAAAAGAGCCTAGAGAGGGGCCTGTTTACCTGTTCCCAGCCTGGCCTAGCCCTCCTCCTGCCTCCTCCTCTCCATCCTGAGCTGCTGATACCGCCAGAGAGGAAGGGCCAGACATCGATGCCCCGTAGGACTGGGGTTCAGCTTGCGCTGGTGGGAGGATGAGGATGCCTTGGAGAGGAGGATCTTGGGGACTTGGGGCCTCGGGCTGCTACTGTCCCTGGGCTGTAGCCACTGAGGGCACACACTCAATATACCCTGAGGGCTCTGGTAGGGGACAAAGACACGGGAGCCAGAGACTACCAGGGGAGGAGAGGGGGCTGGGGGAGGGGGCGGGGCAGTACCTAGCAGCTCCGGCACCGACTTGCTTCGAGTGCCCAGTGTAGGCGGGTGGTCAGGGCACAGAGTGTGGCAGGCAGTGGTGACGAAGGGACTGGCCAGGCTGGTCGTGAGAGTCACAAGGTGGTCCAGGACACCCCCCTCTTGAGGAGACTGGACAAAAGGGAGGCTCAAGGCGCCCTGTAGCCGCTCTAGGAGGGATGGAGCAGCCTGGGCCTGGGCCTGGGCCTGGGCCACGAGCCCCGCCAAGGCCGGCCACTCGGGCTGGTAGTGCTGGCTGAGCTGCTCCACTTGTGGCCGCCGCAGCAGCTGCCGGATCCTCCACACTGTGTCGAAGCTGTCAGTCAGTACTGCCCACTCCAGGGCCGTCTTGCCCCTAACAGGATCCACTGCTGTCAGGTCAGCACCTGCGGGGCGGGAGGGCATAGGAGTGATGTGGGGTGGGATGGAGATTGGTGATTTGTGGAAGGGCAGATTCTTTAGCAGCAAGACTGACTTGGGTTACAGTCAAAACCATACAGTCCCATCCTGTTGAAGCTGCGATCTTGGAGGCCAGTATTGCAACCTCCTGTTTAAGAGACATGAGCAGACTTAACTCCAGAGAGGGGAAAAGACTTCATAGAGACCTACTATAAGTCTCCAACCTGGAGCAGAATAGGGACCTACTGAATGCAGGGAGCAGAGCAGAGGAGCGGTGTGCAGGTGACCCAGGACAGGTGGTGTCCTGAGCTGCACCTTCTGGAGCTTAAGGCGGTGTTCTGCTGGTTCCCTCTCCTGGTTCTCCTCTGCGTCACCACACTCCTCTAATGGGTGGCGGGCAGTTACTCGGAGACAAAGGAAGGGGTGTGGAGCTCCCTCCTTTCTTCCCCCAGACCCAGTCTGATGGGGTGGGGCAGGGAAAAGCTGGAGGCTGGGGTCCCCCAGAGTGACCAGCAGAGGACAGTCTCACCTTGGGGAGTAATGGGGGCCAACATCTCCATGGACAATGTGGACTTCACCCGCAACAACTCCACACAGCCACATGCCTCAGTGACAATTCACTGTGTCCCCTGGAAGCCTGGCTTGCGGGAAGCCATCTGCCCAGGGCCACTCCGACAGTGGCAGGGCCAGGACTAGAACCCAAGAGTCTGGTTCCAGACACCAGCCTTTTTTGTTTTAGGTTTTCCAGCTGGGCTAGGTCACCCTCCCGAGCTTTCCATTCTGGGCCCCCCACCCACAATGTAAAGAGAGCTAGCAAGCGCTGGGTTTTGTTGATTGTGAAGAGCCCCCTCCTCCAGGAAGCTGAATTAGGTTGATCCTCTAGCTCCACCTCTCTCCTCTCTGCAACTAAATGATAGCTGACTTACTGTGTGGTGGGGAGGCTTGGGGGAGGGACTGGAGGCCACACACCCTGCTCCAGGCCCCACACACCTGCCATGAGGAGGGCAGCCACGCATTCGGAGCGGTCCCGTATGGCAGCCTTCATCAGTGCCGTGAGCCCCCGCTGGTCCCGGCGCTCCAGGTCCAGCCCCGCGTAGTAGTTGACCAGGAGACTCACCAGAGGTACATGGCCTGCAGGGCACCAAGGGCAGAGCTTGGCCCCCCAGGAAAGGGGGTGATGAGGCTCCAAACCCACCCTCCACCCAGCATGACAAAGCCTGCACAGGAGAATGTTGTGCAATGAGTGTGGGGCTGTGGGGGGTGGGGGGCTGGAGGAGGGTGGAGCTCAGCAGCCTCGCACCTGCTTGGGCAGCCAGCATGAGCGCTGTGTTCCCATCTTTGTCCTGCTGGTTCACATCCAGGAAAGAACACCGGCTGAGCAGGGCCACAACATTCCCGAAGCCGTGGTAGCATGCGACCATGAGGCCTGTCTGAGGGCAGGGCAGCTCAGTCCCCTGATTTGCTCCAAGGGCTCCCCAGGCCCCTTGTACTCTCTAAACCCACATTTGTCCCAGAGGCTGTCCCAACCCCCATGAAGACCCACCCTCGCCCATTCCCTTCCTCCTAAGGACCGGCAGTAGGTCCCAAAACTCTTTCAGGGAGTCAGATCAGGCTGGCGTGGTGGGGAGACCAGGCTGCCCCTAGCTGTCCTGGGTAGCACGCGGGGCATCTCACCCTCCCATTGCGGTCCACCTGGGTGGCCTCCTCTGGGGAGACCCCTCCATCCAGTATGGCTTGGAGCTGAGTGGGGTCATTATGGACACAGGCCCAGTACAGGGCCCCCAGCCTGCAGCCTGGGGCAGGGGGCTTATTGCCGGGGCAGGACAGTGCCTCAGACATGTCCAGCCTTCCCCTGTGCAGTGGCCGCTCTTCCTCTTCCAATCTGGGGGCAAGAAGACAGGCAGCTGGCATCTAGAACATAGAATGGAGAGGAGCGTGTCTCCCTGAGTCCTGGGGGGACGGGGAGTCCCAGCAGCTGCAAATCGCCCAACCCTTGCCCCAGGGAAAGCCTTTATCCCAGCAGGTGTCTGGCCCCATCTATGGGGAGAGAGGACAGGCAGTGGGCCAGGAGACCTAAGCAGGCAGGGTAACTTCACTCTAGGTCAGGACCCCCGTGAGATTCACGAAGGTTGGGGTGGTCGTTTTTTCTTTCCCACCGGGCCTTACCTGGAGTTTGAAAGGTCTCTATGAGGCAGTCATCCTGGGGCACAGCCTTGGGCCAACAGCATCGCCCCAGACTTCTCAGAGGCAACCTGAGAGGCTTCCTTCCCAGGAAGCAACGCAGGTAACAGATGGTTGGACTTTGAGAAAAAGCTGCTGCAAACACCTCAGGGCTGAGCTGGATCAAGCCGGGTTAGGAAGGGATTGGGGGCCTGGAGGGGCGGGTGCTCCTGTCTCAGAGCTGACCAAGACCCGCCCCAAGATCCCGCAGAGTGGGCGGGGCCTGTGCCAGGAAGCCCCTCCCACTAGGGGCTCTCCGTCCTGGAAGGCAGCTAGCCTCACCACTATACCATCAACGCGGGCATGACTCCCCGCCCTGAACGCATGCACCTTAAACCTGTTGGGGACACCAGCTGAGCTCCCAAATGGAGCCTTAGAAGGTGGAAGGTTTATGAGGTCTCGAACCCAGCTCTGAGAACCTGAAGCTCTCCTCCCCCCACCTCCGCCTGCTTTGGAGGAGTGGAACTTGGGGAGGAGGTGATGGTAGGAGAGGGTATGAGTGAGTGCAGACAGTGCAGACATCTCACTAAATAGGGCTGGGACTCTCAAAACGACTGTGGGGTGGGGGCCTCCGGGGTCACCTGGACCGATCTTTTAGGGTTTTGGGGAAATCAAAACATGAAGAATTGTCAAATTAGGAGTACAGAAATTATGATATATTAAACTTCATAGATTAGTTTGGCATTGTAAATTAAATATGAAATATTTAAATTAAATTTTATTAATTTAATAATTATTATATTGATATTTAAATTAATATTAAATATTAAATTTAGTGGATTGGTTTTGGACCTCAGATGTAGAAAACCGAGCCAATAATATTCCTCCATTTGTATCACTCCCACCATCAGACTATACAAGACCTCTCATTTTATTTTACTTTATTTAGTTTCTCTCTTTCACCCCCACAGCCCATTCTCCTTTTCCCTTTGCTGGTTGGCACTTATATATCAATATCCTTGAAAATGTACATTTCATTGAAAAAGATAATGTCGATTTGTGTGTGTGTTTAACATGTTATGAATTGTGCTACAGAGCTCATTGTTTGTCTGTTTTCACTCAATACTGTGTTTTTAAGATCCACCCTTGTTGCTTTATGCACAGTGTATCAGCTAGGAGCGCATTTGGTGATAGACTGGCTGCTCAACATCAGTCCCAAACTCCTTTTAGTGTTTCTTCTGAACTGCAGAAACTGGAAAGCTAAAACAACACGTCCCAGATTCTTCTGAGCTAGGAATCTGTGGCTTAGGTTATGCTCTTGCGCAAGATAAAAATTTCGAACAGAGCTACATAACATGGGACATCCGTTTTGCTGTCACAGGTCATGACAGCTGCCGTGGGCCTCTAGTGTGCAGTTTCCTGATTCATCATCTTCCCTTAGTAGAGACTGTTGTTTTCCCACTCACGGGCGGAGGTCATGTGACTCTCAAAGCTGGGAGTTGTCCCTGGACCCAGAGCCTGCTTCTCCATCCCTTTCTGTTTAAACTAACCAGATTTATTTCTGTTGGCTGCAATGGAACTCTAACTGACACGCGTGGCTTCAACAGGGGTTTATTTTTTCACACGTGATAAAAAGTTCAGGGATAGGAAGCTATTGGTGTTGGTTAAGGAATTTGATGATGTCAGGGCCTTCTCTGGGATTCTCTTGACTTTTCCTCAAGATGACTGCCATATCTCTAGCCATCAAAGTAAAATGTGGTAGATGCACACTGTGGAATTCTGTGCAGCAGTTAGAAGAAATCTACCAGGTTATATGTCAGACATCTCTCATTAGCTGATACAAGCCTTATCCATAACCCCCCTTCTCTCTAGTCACCTTTTAGTTAGGTTTGATCATGCAACACAATTTTGGCCAATGAAATGCATACAGATGTCTGATGGGCAGGGCTCCGGGGAAAAACTTTGCTCTTTTGATAAAAAAATGTGGGGGGCACTATTTTGCTTCTTTCTTTCCCCTTCTTCCTGCTGCACAGAGTTCCATAGTGTGCATCTGCCACCTTGTACTGATCCATTCTTCCAGTGGTAGATGCCTAAGTTGCCTCCAACTTCCTGTCACCACAAATAATGCTGTAGTGAATGTCCTTGTACGTATCTAGTTGTTGACCTGGGCACAGGTCTCTGAGATTTCTGGGTTATAGGGCACATACATGCTTATTGACGGGATACTGTCAGATTGCACCCTGTTTTGCAGTGTGCCCACCAGCAGTGCACGAGAGTTTCCTACATCCTTGCCAACACTTGTCATTATTCAGCCATCTAAATTTTGTCAATCAGATAGTCCAGAAAGATAAAGTGATATTGCTATTTCACATTGAATTTTTCTGATTGTCAGCAAGGTGAGCATCTCTCCACATGCCCTGATACCCATGCTTCTTTCCTCTCCTGTGAATTGCCTGTTCATGGCCCTTGCCCAATGTTCCATTGGATTTTCCTGTCCTTTTCTTGTTGATTTTTCAGGACTGCCTTTTAATATTCTAGATAATAACCTGTTATCATATGAGTTTTAGATATGACAACTGTACTATAAACCTTTCTGTTAGCTTTATCTATGGTCACCTTCATTGAAAGAAATCCTAAATTTTGATATGGTTAAATTCATTAAACTTTCTCCTTATACTTTGTGCTTTGAGTCTCGTTTAAGAAGAATTTCTCATTCCAAGATCACAAAGATCTTCATTTTTTAAATTAATCTTGAACCTTTATTTTTACCATTTGGTCATTAATTTATCTGTAATTCACTTTTATAATATTGAAAAAGGTCTGGGCATGGTGGCTTGTACCTGTCATCCCAGCACTTTGGGAGGCTAAGGCTGGAGGATCACTTGAGGCCAGGAGTTCAAGACCAGCCTGAGCAAGAATGAGACTCCGTCTCATTTCTATCTAAAAAATAGAAAAATTAGCCAAGTGTTGTGGCGCATGCCTATAGTCCCAGCTACTTGGAGGCTGAGGCAGGAGGACCGCCTGAGCCCAGCAGTTTGAGGTTGCAGTGAGCTATGATGATGCCACTGTACTCTAGCCAGGGTGACAAATGAGACTGTGTCTCAAAAGAAAAACAAAAAAAAAAAAAAAAAAACCAAAACTCACCATGCAAAGATTCTATTGATGTTCAGAAGTAACCAAATTTGTAAATACCTGTTTTCTGTTATGAAAATGAATAAAACTAAATATTGTTCCCAGTTAAAGGATTAGAGTATGAATTCTGTACTGCATATTACTACACAAGATGTTAAGACCTGACACTGGTGTATCTCTGGGTGTATAAGATAAATAATCAGTTTCTTTATTCCAAATTAGATGACTAACCAATTATGAAAATTTTAATAATTAGATATATTTATTTTTCAAATTATGTTTTTCAATTTTGAATTTAAAGAAGAATCTCTGATATATATTGTTATTTTATCTGCTTTTTATCTGCTTACAACATATGAAAATAAAGTGGGAACAGAGTTCAATTATTTTGATTTTGATTTTTAGTATTTCCTTGTGGTGGTTAATAAATTAACAGTAAATGGTAAATTACTAGATTTCAATTATTTTACCTTTTCGTTTTTTTGTTCTTTGTCAAAAACTTCTTGGTCATTTTTTATAGTTTCCGATGACCTGTAGATATTTTCCAGCTTGATTCTTTTTTCTTTAAACATATGAAACATGGTTATTTTATATTCTGAATGTGATCACTCCTGTCTGAAGACCTTGCAAGTCTGTTTCTGCTGTTTATGATTTCTGCTAGATCTTGCTCATAGTCCTTTTTTTCCCCTTTTGTGTTTAGTGATTTATTTTTATTTATTTATTTATTTATTTATTTTACTGTGAGCTATTTACCTGGAAAATGATGTTGGAAATTTCTTGAGGTTAAGGATGAAGATGTCTTCCTTCAGAGAATGTGGGTTTTTTTTTCTGCCAGGCACTTAGAGGTACTACCAGTCCTGAGCCATCTTAAACTAAATACCTGACTTGGATAGTTTTGGACCACCCAAGGTAATGTGAACTTGGGCTGCAGATCAGCTCAAGGACGAGTTAGTAGTTACAGCTCAGGGAAGAGCCTCCCCATGAGTTTGGCAGTGAGGCAGCTTTCCTTAAAGTCCCCTAGCAGTGAGAGTGGGAAAGATTTATTTCAGGTTCAACCTCCCATTAACAGTGTACCCTTTGGAGTCACAGCTTTTTAGAGAAATCTCCTATAAGACTCCTTACTTTGGTTCCATCAGAAATAAAGGCTATGAAAATTGAAGCTCAAGTTTACCTAATTCAGCAAACGTCCTCAGATTAAAGCAGATTCCTTGTTCTGTTTCCGTGTCTCAGTTCCTGCCTTCCCTTAGATTATAACCTAATACTGTCTTACTATCTGGCCAGCTTGTCTATCCTTTAAAATAATTTCCATTTATATCTTAATGAGCATTTTTTACTTGTTTTACTCAGAAAGACCAGTCTAGAATCCAGCCAGTCATATTGTTGGAAATAGAACTTTCTCTAATCCTAATTAATTTTTTAAAAATCTCAATAGGAAAATGGGCAAAAGCATGGGCAATTAATTCATAGAAGAAATAAAAATGGCCAATAAATATATGAAAAGATGCTTAACTTCACAAGTAGGCAGGAAAAGGCAAATTAAAAGAATAATGAAATACTACTTTTGGCCCAACAGCTTAGCAAAAATTAAACATTAATAATATTAAGTGCTTACATTGTGGGGGAAATGTAAATTAGGGAAGTATTTTTGGAAAGCATTTTGACAGTATCTGTCAAAATACCAAATGTACATACACATTGACCCAAATAATCTGCTTTTAGAAATCTTTTCCAAAAGAGTACTTGCATATGTAAACAAAGATATACTAGATATACCTTGCAACATTGTTTGTAAAAATAATAAAAAAATTAGAAACAATTTAAACGTTCATCAATAGGGAAAGGGCTAGAGAAAGTGTGGCATATGAAGATTATGCTTGCATTAAAAGAGAATAAGATAGATCCACATGGACTGCTCTGAAAATATCCCTGAGCCATGTTGTGAATTGGTTGAAAAACAAAGCCAAATGTAACATACACATACACATAGGCACAAATATACTGTGTACATATACCTATATATGGTGTGTGTGTGCATGTGAGCAAGCGTGAGATTGACTACTTACATTTCTTTGTAAATGCATAGAAAAGGCTGGAACAGTTCTCAACATTGGCTGTGCAATGTAATCACTTAAGAACTTTTTAGAAATAGTGATCCCTGGAACCCACTCCAGAGATTCTGAAGTCTTGGCCTGGGGCACAACTCAGGCGAGAGGATTTTTTAAATCCTCCCATGTGGTTCTCATGTACAGCCAAGGTTGAGAACCATTGGACAGAATGATGCTCATTAAAACATGGTTAAATTAAGGAACGAAAGAATACGAGAAGGCTGGAAGGGGACCTTCATATTTTGTTTTTTAAACTTGTAAATGTTTGAATCTTCCACCAAGATAATTACTGCTTAGTAACAATAGAAAAAAAAGAAAAGAATCAGAAGGATTTCCCTGCCTGTTTCCTCCTCTTCCTCCCCAACATCTCCCACACACGGTTTATCATTGCATGGTGCTATCTCTAATTCATTCATTCAATAACTGTGAATGGGAAACTATTATGTGTCAGGCACATATTTCAGCTCTTGTGCTTTTCACACTAGTTATCATTAATTTTGTTCTTGGCTGTTTTCCTCGCCTTAGTCATCTCTGTGTCCCCTGCGTCTAGCACTGTGTCGGCCACTCAGTAAATGTGAGCTCCCTGCCAGACTCTCCTCGGGCCTGAAGAGCCCCCCAGCACTGCAGGAGTGACTGTCAAGGGATAGGGGGACTTGAACCTGTGCAGAGAGGCCCCAAGGACACCTAGCTAGGTGAAACGGGATTTCACATTTTGCTTTTCAAACTCTCTTTCCCCCAAGCCTAGAGAATCTACTCCTGGTCCATCACAGACCACACCCAGCTTCTGCCAGGGTCCGGTTTCTGCAGGGCCACTCGTAGCCAGCAGGTGGCAGCCCTGGGCAGGAGTTGAAAGAGCATCTCCCACCCACAGACTTGAGGCTATAACTGAAGGTTCTGGGGTCAGAGGCAGGGGCAGGGTCTTGGCAGAGCAGGTGCACAGGAGGAGGGTGGTGGGGTGCCAATTTGGGCCTAAAGGAAGGGGAGTTATTTCCGCAGTTATTTCTGTATACGAGCCCTAGCCAACCTGGCGGGGTACCCAGAAGGTGTGTGAGGTTTCTTTTACCTTCCATCTGCATTGGAGGTGCCGAGGTGCCCTGTTCAGGCCTCCCCGCTCAGGAGGACTCCATATGGATCCCTTCCCACCCTACGCCCAGTTCCCCAGGCTGGGTCTCGACCCTCCCGGTGTCTTTGCTACTAGAGACGACTGTGGTTGTGGAGGAGTGGAGGTTGCCGGCTAATGTGTAAAATAATGGATCACACCCTGGGTGATACAGGTACGTTCCAGTCAGGACTTCTGGAGTCTCAGTGTGGTAGCCTTAAGGATTAAAAGTAGAGGGACTTTATAGGTGATCTTTTAGCGGCTGGGGTTGGACAGATTCACCAGCATGCTCCTTCATCTGCCGCTCCAGCCTCTCCTCAACTTCTCCCCCTTCGGTGTCTGCTGCTGACACTCCTCTTTCTGTCTGTCTTCCCCTTTCTTCAACTTCTGATCTTTCTCATCTCACTGTCTGGCTCTTTCAATCTCTCTATCCCTGTATCTCTCTGATGCTCTCCTTTAAGCCCTGATAACACGCACTGTCTGGAGCCTGTCATGCCCTATCTTCAGCCATCTAATCCTTCGGGCTGGGCTCTGGCCCAGAGTCTCGACTTGCAGAATTCGGTCAGAAGAGAAGGGGGAGGTTTGGGGGAGCACAGTGGCAAATCTACTGAGAAGGAGCTCAGGAAACTTTTGAGTTTGGTTTGCAGCAGGGACCGATCACCTTTAGGGAACCAATGTACCAGCATCTCATTCTTTCCCTTTCTTCTGGGGTCTTTTTCCAGCAGAAGCCCCTCCACTCCCAGCCTCCAGATGTGATGACAGGTACAGCTGGGCCGGCAGTCAGTGGAGAAATGGCCCATCCCACCACTTAGCGGGGTGGGGCAGAGAATGGAGGAGGTGGCCTCTGACCCCAGCTCCGGCCCCTTCTGGGGGTCCAGTGTGACCTGCCATAGGTCATGCCCCGTAACCCCCAACCATGATCTACATCACAAAGCACACAGCTCATAACTCAGTGCCGGCCAGGAAGATCTGGGATTGATTTAGGGCCCTCTCTGACCAGCTCACCCTCACTGGACTATGGCCCCTGGGGTGGGGGTGGGGATGAGGGTCATGGGTGAAGTTCAGGCAGTGGGGGCCTGACCGCCACTACGTCATCATACCTGTTGCAGATCCTTCTGCACTCCTAGCGGATTGGAGGGGAGGTCCAGGCACATGAATTAAAGACTCACACCGACTAACCCATTCTCTCCATCTCAGCTCAGGGCCATGCTGAGGGAGCAGCGTTCATTGTCCGGTGGGTGTTTGGGGCCAGGCTCCTCAGGATTTCAGGCTCAAGGCATCTTACAAAGCAGAGAGCCTCAGTGCCTACGGAGAGGGCAGTCAGTTAAATGCTAAGTAAGCACCTCCACCCATCACCACCAAACTTAGTTACAGTGAGCTGCTCAGAGCCAGGTCTCCCCAGCCTGGGGTTCCACAGTCCCCCCGACCCACCCTTTCCATTTATGTTTAGCCTGGTACATTTCACATTGCTACTTTCCATGCATCCATCATTCCCTTCTGGAGATATCACTGAAGAATATCCTCTACTTTGGGCACTTCAAACGTTTTTGACCATGATCCACAGTAAATACATTTACATCTGGACCCAAGACACATGAACATATATATATATATATATATATATATAACTAAAAGCAAAGTTTTAGCAAACTCTGTGATGCACTGTGATGTTTTCTACTCTATTCTATTTTGTTGGAAGAAAAAAAGTTGTTAAAATGATTTTATGGACAACTACTGGGCTGGCACTTATAGTTTATAATAAGTACTCTCTTACCTTTTTATACCTTTGCAAATTTTAAAGCCCATTTTACAAACACAAAAAACAAATTATCTTCATAAAAGCCAATGAGAAAGGTAAGGCAGGACTTTTCATCAACCCATTTTATAGATGAGACTCAGAGGTTAATGGACCTGCTTAAGATCACCCAGCCAGTGAGTGGCAAGGATAGGATATCCCATCAGGTCGCTTATATGCCTGTCCACGGTCCCCTATGCCCTTCTCTTTCCCTCTCTTCTGATGCCCTTCCAATCCAGTTCATTGTCTTTTTCTAGTTTGAAGCCATCCCCTTCCGTGGGGAAGATGGAGGGACATAGCAGCTGAGTAATTCTGTTTTCCATGTCATCTGTTAACACTGCGCCATCTGTCAATTCCACCCTCAGCCTCCCACCCTCTACCCAAGAGGCCAGAGTGGGGGAGGAGGCCATTTGCCTGGAGTCTGGGCCTCCAGGCCCCCTCCTACCAAGGGACTCAGAACATCCACAGAAAGTTCATTTTCCTGCTCAGAACCAATAGCAGTGGACTAGAATTACAGGGGACAACCCGGGAGCAAGCTGGGACCAAGGACTTTCTGAGGTCAGCGGGATAAAACAACATGAGTCACCCCTCCCCTCTTGGGGTCTTCATGCCACCCGCCACCCGTGCTGCACCTTGGCGAGGCTCCAGAGCTATGAGGAGGGCAGCTGATCCCAGCAGCAGGAGCCCTGCAAGCCGCTGAGTGAGGCACAGTAAGTCCATCTTACAGGGGCCCAGGCAGATTTATGGGGCCTCGGGTGTGGCTGGCTGTTACTCAGCCTCTGACTTTTTAATTCCCCAGGCTCCTCACCCACCCCGCCCGCTCCCCAGAAGGCCTTTGTGCAGGACAATGAGGAATCTATAAATTCCGGGGGACAGGGATGTGGGGGAGGGGAACACCAGTCACTTCAGCTCCCCCTTCCACCCTGGGGCCCTGCATGGATAGCAAGGAGTGGCTTCCGAGGGCCTGCTCCATCTGATCCACCCTGGAGCCCTGGGAGAAGGGTGGGCCCAGCCTCCACACTGTCTTGACAGATGAAGAAACTGAGGCGCAGAGGCAGAGGGTGTCTCTAGTCCCTGTTTTGTTCCCTCTACCTTTCACTCATATATTTATCCTCCTCCTCTTACTTGTCCCCTGGTCATTCCCTCACTCAGGCAGTCACTTAACAAACACCAGTGGAGCTCTAGCTCTGTGCCTGGCCAAGTACAGAGGAGGCAATGACTGGTGAGGCCTGGGCCCCCTGCCCTGGAGGACCACACGGCAGTGGGCTGTGGTTCTAGAGGAGCCAAAACACAGCTTCCAGCCCCAGCTTTCCCAGCTGGTAACCTGCACCCTTTCCCTGGTCCCTGTTGTCGGCAAGGCCTCTGCAGCGGATAAAGCACTTTTGAGCAGTTTTGAGTTTAATCCTGAGGATGGCCCTGGGAGTTAGGTATTACATATGCCTCACCCACCATTTTGCTAATGCAGCCTCAAGAGGGTAAATGGTTGTCCCAGATCACCCTCTGGTGGGCTGCAGAGCTGAACCAGACCAGGCCCTTTCCTCTGCACCACGTTGAGTGCTGTGGGGACCCAGAGTACGCATGGGCCTGGCCTGTGGCTAACCTTCCTCTCCTGCCCCTTGCCCAAGCTAGCCCTGTGCCCACCCCTGCACTGATCCTTCCCTGGTGTAGTTACCTTCCTGCAGTAGTTACTACCACGTGCCCCACACTCACGCTTATATTTACCCATATATCTGTTGCACGGTAATATTAATAATTAATGAATTCAATGCTCACAATGCATGTGTGTGTTTGCTGTGTGTCCTGGTGTGAATCTGTGTGGGCAAGGTGTGTCTGCCTGTAAACTGGGGATATTAGTGTCTACTTCATAGGGGAGTTGTATGAATTAAATTAGTTAAACCACATAAAGAACTTAGAATGATGCCTGACACATACTAAGTGCTCAAAAAATGTTGGATGCCAAGGTTATTGTTATAGTAAACCACCAGCCTGCACCTGTGTGCAAAGCATGGGGGCGCTTCCCCAGGTGGACGTAGGTATTTGCAGCTGGCCCCACCCAGAGAGGTGACCAGATAGACTAGCATCCAGTTCCCCAGGGACTCCTTTCCTTCAATGTGTGGAGTATGTACCGAGTACCTCCTGGGTTTGCACCAAAGACAAGGTCCCGGCGCTCATTAAGCCGACAGTCTGGTAAGTGAAACAGACCACAAACCAAGCGAATAAGAAAGACAATTACAGAATGTGGTGAGTCCTGTGGAAGAAATACGTAAGACTAAGTGACATACTGGATCAGACATATGGGGCTGCTTTAGCATTGTGGTCAGGGATGATGGGAAGGTGACATTCCTGTGAAGGATCAGGATGGCAAAGGGACCAGCAAGGCCAAGGCCAGAGGTGAGGGAAAGCTTGTCAAGTTCAAGGAAGAGAAAGGCAGCCAGCATGAGTGGAGGGCAGAATGACAGGAAGAGAGGCCAGTGGAGGCAGGGGCCAGGGTAAAAATCTGGGGCTTTCTCCCCAGGGAAGCCATGGGTGGTTGTTAAGCAGGGAGTGACGTGCCAGGTTTTTTTCTGATTTGTATTTTTAAATGTCTGCCTGGCTGCTGCGTGAATTGATTGTTGGGGAGCCTGGGAGAGCAGACAGGAGCGTTGCGACTGCAAGGAAGTCACAGGGGTTTGGACAGTTGGGGGGAGGGGCTGATTTAAGATCTATCTTAGAGACAGAGGGACAAGATTGAGGGTGAAGGTGGCAAAGGAATTCAGGAAGGGAGAAAGGACCAGGGAGCCAAATTGGTTGTTTCTACCCTGGGCCAGGAGAGTCCTCCTGTCCTCTTTGGCCCTGCGTCCGACCCGCAGGGGCCAGCCCTAGCCATTTGCTCTCCGCGGCTCTGCGGTCAGCAGCCCTGAATCAAGGGCAGTCCAGGCTGGCTCATTCGGGCTCTTGGTGAGAAAAGGCGCCCCCTGCCCTCCTTCAGAACGAGTCAGCACCTGCCAATGGAACCCCATTCACCCACAGCCATGCCCTACCTCCTTGTTTAGGTCACAACCTGTACAACCGCACAGCTCCCCTCTCCCCAGTCTGGGCCGCCGGCTCAACCTGAAAATCTCTAGAGCTTTGAGAACCTGCAGGCCCGGCGCTTGTTGGGGCTCTGGCCTGAAAACAAACTTTGGGGGCAGGGGACAGAGGGAGGGGATTGGCCTTTCCAAAGCGACGGTTGTCCCGGGATAAGGAAGTGCCTCCACCTGGCACACACACCCCTTCCCCGAGAAGCTAGGGCGCCCGCGCACAGGCGGCCGGAGCCGCCCCTCCCGGACCCCTGCCCCCGCCCCTCCCTCCGGAGCGGGCTAACGAGCCGATCTTCCGGCCCCAGGCTACGGCGGGGGAGGGTCCGAGCCGTAATTGCTGCCATCTGCTCCTCCTCCCGCCCTCTTCCTCCCGCAGCCTGGGGGAGGGTCCGAGGCTCGCGCTAGCCGCGGCCCCACCTCGCCGAGCGCCCCGTCTCACGCGCACCCCAGCCGCGGAGGGGGCGGGAGCTCCGGGGCGGCCCGCGAGCCGTCCGCGGGGCAGTGCGGGTGAACCGAGAGCACCTCACCAGCCTCCCCTTGGTGGGGGGCGGGCCCCACTCGGAGTCACGCGGCGCTGCAAGACACGGAGTCCCAGCGCTCGGATTCTGCTCCTAGTGGACGCAGGACTGGGGGCAGGATGGGGGCTGTCCCTCGGCGCTCACAGCGCTGACGTACACACCGGTCCCTGGTTAGCGCTTGCCTTGGGATGGACGCGTCGGGGTGTGCGGGAGGGAGGACGCGACGCCAAAGCCCAGCCGGGGGCCGGTGGGGAGGAGCAGAACTTGGCTCTTCAGATAAAGCGGGCTGGAATCCCCAACGGCTGGGAGACCTTGAGCACCTCTCAGAGCCGGTGTCCTCGTCTGTAAGTTGAGGACCCAGTGCCTGCTTCTCGGGTGTGCCCGAGGATTGGATTTCACGGAGTCTGAGAAGCCAACACCTGCGGGGGAGCTGGGAGGGGGCAAGTTGCTAGTCCCGGGGAGATCTGGGACATCAGACCCACCCTAGCCTTGGGAAGTCCCTGGGGCTGGGGAATTGATGACAGGGTTGAGCTGGCACCCTGGAAGGTGCTGTGATAGAGCTGGGAACCCGGAGGAGGCGAAGCCTCTGCTGTGGATGAGGGAGTATGGGCTGGGACTAGGAGGCTGGTGCAAGACCATCTCCTGGAGGTCTCTGCAACCCCAGGGGACTCTATGTCTTGCAGAGCTGTGTGACTGCAGAGGTGAAGATGTCTGATGATCTGGGGTGCTCAAGGAATGTTTGTGGATCACCCCCCAGAGCCATCAGGGTTTCAAACAATCTGCCTCATTTTTCTCATAAGAATACTTGCCCAGCACTCTGAGTCCTGAGCTCCTTTTATTATTTCTTTTTTTTTCTTTTCTTAGAGATGAGATCTTAATATGTTGCCCAGGCTAGTCTCAAACTCCTGGAGTCAAACAGTCCTCCTGCTTCAGCCTCCTGAGTAGCTGGGGCTACAGGCACATGCCACCCCTGGCTTGCTCCTTTTTTTTCTTCTGAAATTCTGTTCACTGTAATACAGGGCAGAGGAGGGCATCCTGCTGCCCTGCTACAGGAAGCCACTCCCCCAGGTCCCCTGGTGACACAGATGTCAGTCCTGTCCAGATCCTAGAACCTCACCTTGTGGCACAGAATGCCTGCTGCCTTCCCCTCCTGCAGCCTTGCTGACTCCAACAAACCTGTTTGTCACAGAGGTCAGCTCTAAGCTACATCCCTCCCACAGCCATCACTGCCACTGGCCTTCTGGCCTGACCCCTCAGCACAGGTGAGCCTTAGGGGTGCCAAGCAGGCCTCCTCTCAACCCTGGAGGGGCCATCACTGGGGGTGGGGTACAGTGTGAGACGTTCTGGAATCATAGGCACCACTGGACAACCTGAGGGTAATTGCCTTCTGCAGGGGTCAGGTGGATGCCCCTGACTCTGGCTTCTGGGCTGAGGTTGGAAGAAGGAATAGAAGTTTGCCAGGGGCGGAAGAGGAGAAGTGCTGCTCCAGGCAGAAGGAACAGCCTGTGCAAAGACTTGCGACTGTGAAAGTCTAGCTGCATCTCTGGAAGAGTGACAAGTTTGATGTGCCTGGAGCAAGAGTGTTGGAAGGAAGGAGACACTGGGATAAGATGGGGACAGGTATGTGAAGGGAGTCTGAAGTGACACATGTACCAGGCCAAGGAATTTTGACTTGAGTTTGTCGTAGCAAATTGAAGTATCTGAACAGGAAGGGGCAGACAGGAACATTAATGGCCAAAGGAGTGGAGCTCACAGGAAGTAGAATAAAAAGGCCAGTGTCAGCCCAGTGATAAAAAGGCTATTCACTCACCTGGGCCTCAGACCTGGGAGACAATAGGGCCTGTTGGGGACCATGGTGCATAGGTAAGTCCCAGGCTGAAGCCAATTGTAGCCATGCAGGAATGCAAGCCTCATGTTGCCAGATATTTTCAAGAAAAATTAGAAATGTAGATTTTTGTGTTGCCTCCTGGCTTTTAAATGTTGACAACTATTTTTTAAAATTTTAAAATTCTATGAGTGCCCAAAATACACACAACACAAACATACTGGGGACCAGATTTGGCCCATTGGCTGCAGAGTTGCTGGAAGGCCATTGGAAGTTATGCAAGGAGGGAGATGATCTAACAAGCCTGAGTTTTAGGACGCCCGCTCAGGGGCAGTGTGGAGGAATGGCCTGGTAGCAGAAGGTCAGTGGGGGCAGTTGCAATCGTCCATGCCAGAGGGGCTGAGGCCTCAACAAAAGCAGCTGACCTGGAGAGGAGGGAAGACTTCCCCTGCAGTGTAGGGGTCTTCGGGGATTAGCCCAGTCTGGGGGTTTAAGGTTTAAAGTCTCCTATCCCTTCATCCCCTTTAAGGGTTGGCAAAAGGAAAAAAAAAAAAAATCATGTGGTGGGTG
Source organism: Eulemur rufifrons (assembly GCF_041146395.1). Classification (NCBI taxonomy): domain Eukaryota; kingdom Metazoa; phylum Chordata; class Mammalia; order Primates; family Lemuridae; genus Eulemur; species Eulemur rufifrons. The sequence continues at coordinate 40,531,855 of NC_090998.1, read as the reverse complement.
AAGAGGCCTAATTAGAATGGGATGACACTGAAAAGCCCCAAGGCTGGGTGCTGGCAGACCACCCCATGGGGCTGGGTAAGACATTCCAAACAGCCTGTCGAAGGAGGGGCCCTGCTGGGGGAGGGGCTCAGGAATCTGGCCTGGCCTTCAGGAAGACCCCAGCCAGCCCTAATGGGAACCACACACGAGGTGAGCTTGGAATCCCGGATTGCCTATGACGTTTGGATTTGGAATTGGACACTTGGCTGGGGTCACTCCTGACCTGCTTAAGTCTGAGGCCTCCCAGTCCTAGCTCCTTTCCTAATCGCTGCCAGACGCATTCTGTCCTGCACCCAGCCCTGGGGCCTGCCCAGATCCTGGAAAGGGGGTGCTTTTGGGGCCCCATTTTCTGCTGCTAGGAGAGCCTCTAAGCCCTGGGGGAGTATCGTGTTCAGAGAATTCAAGGCTTCCTGCTGGGTTGAGGGTTGACGCCATCAGAGATAGCAGACCAAGAAGTTCCTTCCAATGTCCCCCAAAACAGTGTTCCCTGAACTTACACCCCTGCTGGAGCCCTGAGCTGCTTCTGGCCTTGTAGAGACTGGTGCCCTCAGCCTCCAGCCCTTCCCTGCAGCATCTGTGGGGCACTCTGTGGCTCTGGCAGTCTTAGCCTGCTCCCATGCCCTACAGGGTTAATTTCTTGCACCATCCTCAGACATCAGGAGCAGGGGACAGTCCAAAGGGCAGGAGAAGAACCCTCCCAGCAGGTGGTTTGCTCCCAAGGATCCCCTGTAAAAACAGGGAAGGAAATGAGTCTCTCCTAGCATATTTCCTGATACTCTTTCCTCCCCCTAACCCAAACATCTTCTGGCCTAGGAACTGGAGCTGTGTGAAAAGATGTTTCAATGTACTGTAGGTGGGGACCTAGAATAACCCTCAGCCCTTGTTTGAGTGGGTCACCCAGTCTTAGGGCCATGGCTGTCATCACATCTGCTAAACCCTCTTCATAGCCCCCTGACTATGGTGGTGTTTGGAGGGGTGCACTTTCTGCTTAAGTCCCTGACGCTCCCAAAGTCTCCCCATCCAGGCCCTGGGGCCCAGCCCCCTTCCCTTTGGTACCTTCCTTGAGAACTTCCAGGCAGCCTGCTCAGCATCAGGCCAGGGGCCCAGGAGATGGGACAGGCTGCATTCCTGGGGGAAGGGAAGAGGAGAGGAGGACTGCAAGGAGCCCCCTCCCTTCCAGCACAGACCCCCTGCAGCCCAGACTGATGCTCTCCAGCCATGCTGAACATGGCCAGTGTAGCTCCAACAGAGCCCCTGGCAAAGGCAGCAGGGCCAGGGAAATAGGGGGCCCTCCTGGCCTCTGCTGAGGATTAAGCCTTCTGTACCCTGGAGCTATTCCACTCCTGCTGGGACCTAAGGTTCCAGCATTGATGGGAGCTCACAGTGGGCACTGCCTGTCTGTGAGGTGAAGTGACCAAACAGGGAGGAGACACAGGGGAGGGGACTAGGGCAACCCCTTGGCATGACTTAACACGACATTCCTTCTGCAGGGCAGCACCATCTCCCAAGTCTCTAGAGAGGGCTCGGGGACTTCCAGAGAGAGATCAGGCCAGCAGAATGGAAACAGGCAGCAGTTGTAGGAGAGAGTGCTGGGGAGGAGAACTCCTCCTCGGACCGGGGATTCGGGTAGTCCCTCTAACCCCACCCATCCCCATCCCCCAGCCCGGTTTCGGGAAGCTCTCCCAATGAATATTTAATAGCTCAGCGCTAGGCCTGATTGAATTTTAATGCAGGCGACCCGAGTCCGGAGCCCAAGTCCAGGCAATTAGTCAGGAGCCATTAACGCTGACGCCGCTGATTTATGGGCGGGCCCAGTCACGGGGCCAGGGCCGCCCAGGCTGTCCGGCGGCCCAGGATTGGGCGGACAGGATCTCCCGCATCAGCCAATCCCGACGGCTGTCTCGGCCCGCTTTGCATCTCATTTGCATGGCACTCCCAGTGGGCAGACCTGGGCGGTGGCCTGTGAGGGGGCCCGGGGGTAGGTGAGGGGCAATGGCTGGAGCGCCTCCCGGGGCCTGGCCAGGATTTATGGCTACGCCAGAAAAACTTCTCTCCGTTTTGCACGGGTAATTCTATCAGACAATCCCCCTATTCGAGGAGCCTCCCCAATACCCTAGTCCATTTCTGAGTGAAAATTCCAGAGGAAAAAAGAGCAGAGCAGAGACAAGGGCCAACCTGGAAACTGGACACAGCTGCTGCGACTGAGGACCTATCAAGGGCTCTACAATGAATAGAGACAGGAGCCTTATTGGGCCCCTACTGTGTGCCCCGCACTGCGCTTCAGTAGACCTCCCACCTTCCTGCTGGCTTCTCCTCCTCCCCCCTCTGCCCCTCCCCATCCCTCACCCCCTCGCCCCTCAGGCCTCTCGGGGGGAGGTTCTGCACTCGTGTGCAGGGGGCTGTGGGTTTTCAGGGTGCTGGATTATGCCCCAGAGGGGCAATGAGGCCACGGGGCTCTTGGAGGAGATGGCCCTCCTCCCCACCGCGCCCCTCATCCCCCTGACCTGTGTGCACGAGCTGGGACTCAGCCTGGAGTGCTCTATTGAACTATGCCCGACCCCTTAAATCATAGGTCAAGGATTTAGCCGGCCTGTCTGCTGCCACTCTGGCAGGTGGCCTCCTCCTCACCAGCTCCACCCCTTTCCAAGCCGTTATCCACTGGGGATGTGATGGAAGGCGGCATCTGTCCCTCACCAGGCAAGCTTCCCCAAGGGTCCCGGCTTTATCTGAGCTGGCATGGAGAAAGCTGTGGTCTTTACTGGGGGCATGAGCAATGGAGCGGGGTGGATAGAGCTCTGGGCTGGGAGGCCAGTTCCTACAGGTCGGCCATGGAGAGGTTGGCAGGGAATGGGAGACATTAGTCAAGGAAGGCTTCCTGGAAGAGGCAGGGCAGAGACTGGAAGGAAGGGAGGGGGCGGGTGTGTCAAAGAAAAATAAAAGGAGAGGAAATCCTCTGTAGGGGAACATCCTGTTTGAGGCAAGAGAGGGTAAAGTGAAAGCTCACAAAGCTCCATGCACGCCAGCTATGGCTAGTATGCTAGCACCGTAACTCAGCATGAGGCTGCCTGCCACGCGGCAGTGTGAAGGGATGATGAAAACTATTATCATTATTTAATGAGCACCTACTATGTGCCAGGCACTATGCTAAGCACTTTAAATATATCATTTCATCTACTAAATATTCTTAGAATTCCCATTTTACAGACGAGAATACTGGGGCTCCAAGAGAGGTGGATAGTTGACCAAGATCACATAGCCAGTGGGTGGCAGAGCCCTTGCTTTTGTCCACTACTCCATACTGTTCACAGGTACCTCAAACTCAACTTACACTTCTCTTTTTACCCCGAAAACCTATTCTTCTTCCTCTATCTCTTATCTCCTTCTACTAGTATCTACCTGGTGATAAAAACAGATAATGCACGTAATCTTTGCCAAAAGCCTGAGAAGTGATCCCATCCACATTTCCACCCATGCCTGAGTCCTTGGTGTCATCAATCTTTACAATCCCACATCTGCTTCCTGAAGGTTCCTAAAATTCTGTTCCCTCCTCTCCCCCTGCCTCTGCTTGGTTTATGAGCCCTTACTATGTGCCAGACACTGTGCTAGGAGCTTTCATGTGTTTTACCTTCACGAACCCTCACCAGAAGCCTGAGAGTAGGTCCTTTGATTACCAGGGTCTCCATTTCACAGATGGAGTGGGTGAAAGTCAGAAATCCCTGGCTGTACTGGGCATGATGTCGGGGCAGGGAGAAGAACATACCAGATCAAGCAGAACCTCTAGGTCTCTAGCCCTTCTCAGCTGTTTCTCGAAACCCACAGTTTCCTAGGCTGGATCTATGCCTCCACCCCTTCTCCTTTTTGACACAAAGGATTGTATTTGTCAGGGTGTTTTGGGCTTTGAGTTATGAAAGACCCAACTTAAAAATGGCTTATACAGTATTTATTATGTCACAAAACAAGAAGTCCTGAGGTGAGGCTGTTGGTTAATTAGCCCAACAATGTTATCAAGGCCCTAGGTTCCTTCCTTCCTTGTTTGCTTCTTGCCTATTTTCTTTCTCTCTTTTTGTTTCCGTCTTTCATCAGTTTTATTGAAATATAATTTATATGCCTGAGCAGCATAGCGAGACCTCGTTTCTGCAAGAAATAGAAAAATTAGCCAGGCATGATATTGCATGCCTGTAGTCCCAGCTACTCAGGAGGCTGAGGCAGGAGGACTGCTTGAGCCCCGGAGTTCGGAGCTGCAGTGAGCTATAATGACGCCACTGCACTCTAGCCCTGGTCACAGAACAAGACCCTGTCTGGAAAAAAAAAAGCAATATAATTTATAAGCAATAGAATGTATTATTTACCTGATAGCCACCATTCCAATCATGATGTAGAACATTGCCATCATGTCAGCAAGTTCATGTCCATAGGAGGTCGGTCAGTCCCTCCCTCACCCCCTGCCACAGGGAACCACTGATCTGAGTTCTGTCTCTCTACCAGTTTTGCATGTTCTAGACCTTCTTATGAATGGATGCATATTGTATGTACTCTTTTGTGTCTGGCTCCTTTGCTTTAGAAAATGTTTTTGAGATTCACCCATTTTGTTGTGTATATCAACAGTTCATTTTTATTGCTGAATAGAATTGCATTCTATAAATATTCTACCATATTTCTTTCTCTTTTCTCTGCCATCCTCATGATGTTGGTTTTTATCCTTATACCCTGACCTCTCTCAAAGTCACAAGGTAGATGCTGAAGCTTCAGACATCACATGCAGACAACACTCAGAGGCCAAGAAAAGCTGTTTCTCCTTCGGCCTCTGTGAAATCTTTCCAGAAGTCTCCTCCAAAAAACCCCCTTATGTCTCATAGGCCAAAATTATGTCACATGTCCATTCTTAAACACTAGCAAAGGGACTGGAATTCCCAGGGTTGCCTCAGACTAATTAAGATTCACCCCCTGGAGCTGACGAGGGGGCTCAGCCTCCCCTGAAGAACTTGGCAGACTGGCTCCCCAGCGAAATCAAGGTTGTGTTAGCAAGAAAGAAGGGCAATGGTTGTTGGTAAATAACCAACAGTGACTGTTCCATCTACTTGTTCCTCATTAATAGGTTTCAGATTTGGCATAAGCATCCAGCCCTTGAGGAATATAACCTGTGTCCAACCCAGTAGTAAATTATGATGCATCTAGATCAATCCGAGTAATCTGTTCCTCTAACTAGGGATTGGTTTAAGTGTGAGGACAGTGGAAGACACTGCCTGTGGCCACCTAACATCCATTCTCCTCTCTTCTTCCTTAGTGAAAGAATCAAATTTTATTTAGGGTTACACTGTGCCTAACTACACTAAAAAAAATGTTTCTTTTGTTTCTTGCAGGTAGGTATGGCCATGTGACCAAGTTCTGCCCAATAAGATGTAAACAAGTGTTCTGTGGGACATCTGAGAAGGCTGTTTAAGGGAGCTACTCTGCTGAGGAACAACCGTTTGCCCTTCTGCATTTGCTCCTTTTGGTCTATGACATGGATCTGACGGCTGGAACTCCAGCAGCCATTTTGGAATGTGAGGTGAATTTGAGAATGAAATCACATGAGCCAGGTGTGGTGGCTCACACCAGTCATCCCAGCAATTTGGGAGGCTGAAGCCAGAGGATTGCTTGAGACCAGGAGTTCAAGACCAGCCTGGGCAACATAGTGAGACCCTGTCTCTAAAAAAAAAGAAAAATTAGCCAGGTGTGGTGGCACACATCTATAGTCCCAGCTACCCTGGCGGCTGAGGCGAGAGATCCATGTGACACCAGGAGTTTGAAGCTGCAGTGAGCTCTTATCTTGCCACTGCACTCCAGCGTGGGCAGCACAGTGAGAGAATGTCTCAAAAAAAAAAAAGGAAAAAAGAAAAGACACTCCTGAGAGGAATTGTTGAGCCCACATGGGATGCTTAGAGGTGCACCAACTGCTTTGTGACCTTGAAGGAAACCATCCAGGGACACAGCAGATATACTGAGGGTGTTAGAGTACAAATAGGAAGGAACCTGGATCCTTGACGATAGTACAGAGCCTCTGAATTAATCAAATCCCCAGCCACCATTTCTCAAGACTTCTTATGTAACGTACTCTATTTCAACAATTCTAAATGCATATTTGGTTATATTTTAACATTTCTGAAATCAGTATACATCTTATAATCAATGTCATCTTCATCTCTTTCAACCAGATGGCAGCTTTGACTGAGCTGTCCTGCATGTGCGAACTTGGTGGCTTTTCTGGTGTCATGACAGGGCAACTCTAACCCCGTGATTTTTTTTTTTTTTTTTTTTTGAGACAGAGTCTAGCTCTGTTGCCCAGGCTAGAGTGAGTGCCATGGCATCAGCCTAGCTCACAGCAACCTCAAACTCCTGGGCTCAAGCAATCCTCCTGCCTCAGCCTCCCGAGTAGCTGGGACTACAGGCATGCGCCACCATGCCTGGATAATTTTTTCTATATATATTTTTAGTTGGCCAGATAATTTGTTTCTATTTTTTAGTAGAGACGGGGTCTCGCTCTTGCTCAGGCTGGTCTCGAACTCCTGACCTTGAGCGATCCACCTTCCTTGGCCTCCCAGAGTGCTAGGATTACAGGCGTGAGCCACCGTACCCAGTCCCCATGATGTTTTTTTTTTTTTTTTTTTTTTTTTTTTTTTGAGACAGAGTCTCACTCTGTTGCCCAGGCTAGAGTGAGTGCCGTGGCGTCAGCCTAGCTCACAGCAACCTCAAACTCCTGAGCTCAAGGGATCCTCCTGTCTCAGCCTCCCGAGTAGCTGGGACTACAGGCATGCACCACCATGCCCGGCTAATTTTTTCTATGTATATTTTTAGCTGTCCATATAATTTCTTTCTATTTTTAGTAGAGATGGGGTCTCGCTCTTGCTCAGGCTGGTCTCGAACTCCTGAGCTCAAACGATCCGCCCACCTCGGCCTCCCAGAGTGCTAGGATTACAGGCGTGAGCCACCACGCCCGGCCCCCCATGATGTTTTGATCCACAAACCATGCAGACTTTTTGAGTCCTGGCTGCTAGCTAGAAGCTTCTGATTGTCTGGCAAGGTTCAGAAGAAATCCTGGAGATTATAGTGGATGTGGTAGGCAGCTTGCAAAATGGCGCCCCATGGTCCTAACATCCTGCCATCCACACACTTGTATAACCCCTTCCCACATTGTTCTGGAGTTGGTCTGTGTGACCGTACCATACAGCAGATATCATGTATGTCACCTCTGATATTGGGTTGTAAAAAGACTGTGATTTGTGTCTTGAATGCTGATTTGTGCTCTCTCTTGGATCATTTGCTGTGGGGGAGGCCAGCTGCCCTGTCCTGAAGACAGTGAGGAGGTCTGTAGAGGTGCCCATATAGTGAAGAGCCGAGGTATCTGGCCAACAGCCAGCTAGGAGCTGAGGTCTGCCAACAGCCATGAGAGTGAACTTGGAAGTGGTCTGTCCAGCCCATGAGCCAGAGCCACCCAGCTAAGCCACTCCCAGATTCCTGACCCATAGAAAGTATAAGATAAATGTTGGTTGCTGAAAGCTACCTAGATTTGGGGTAATTTTTTTATGCAGCAATAGATAATTAATTCAGGAGAGCACTCTTTCAAGAAATGTTCTGTATCACCAGTACTCATGATGGCCCAGATGGTAATGATTCTGGGCGGAAAAGCAGACATTGACAGCTCGGAGTTGAAAAGTGATTCCAAGAATCAGACTCTGAAGGTAATAATGTTTTAAGAAAACCTTAACCAATTTATTTCACCCATGTTCTCCTTGTTATGTATGTACAGGAGTAGCTTATGTTAAAAATGTATTGCCACTTTTGGAGGCCAAGGCAGGAGGATTGCTTGAGGTCAGGAGTTGGAGACCGGCCTGAGCAAGAGCAAGACCCTGTTTCTACAAAAAGCAGAAAAATTAGCTGGTCATGGTGGTGCACACCTTAGTCCCAGCTACCTTGGAGGCTGAGGTGGGACTATCGCTTGAGCCTAGGAGTTTGAGGTTGCAGTGAGCTATGATGATGCCCCTGGCCAAAAGAATGAGACCCTGTCTCCAAAAAAAAAAAAAAAAAAAGTATTGCTATACAAGTCTAAAACAGCTTTTTCAATAAGTATAAAATAAACATCCTAAGTGATAAGAAATCATTGTCAATTTAATTGGCAATGTTTTTTTCCTTTCCAATGACACATAAAGCAGCAGTGCTTCTTAACAGTAATGGCATCTAAATTGGACCAAATATAATCATGTATTTTCCTTATTGTGCAAGCCATTGTGAGGGCCGTTCTCACAATGAGGATCTTAATTCAGGGGCATGTTGAAGAGGAGGTGAGAGAGGAGATGGAGAGATCAAGTGCATGAGGGAGAGTTGGCAGGGGGTTGTGGAAATAGTTCAAAAATATTTGTAGGAGTAGATTTGGGAATTGTTCACTGTGTAAGTGTGTTCATCCTGATCCTCCCATGGGTTATTAAGAGCCTGGAATCTTATGTCACCCATGGTGCCTAGCAATTGCTGGCTGTATTGGAAATGCCCGTATTTCCTGAATAAAAATAAGGACATGTGACCTGACACAAAAGTTTTCCTATATTTTAAATTTTATTTGCCCCCCAAAGCCTGTACAGTTTAGAGTTTAGGGCTAATATAAGGGGATATGGAAACATGCGGGAGAAGGGGTGCTTCCTCACGGGTATCAGGGGCCCCTCTTAGCTCCCAAGGGTGTGGCCAATTGCTGGGCAAATGTCCAGGAGCCAAAATCTGCCCTGGGCATGAGAGGGGACTGGGGTTGGGGATCCAGTTAGTATTTTGAGCAGTTAAGTGTGGATCAGGATTCATAGACTTCGACGTGTCAGCCACTGGTCTCATGGGCGTCTTCCCATGGGGAGGGAGTGCCTATCTATCAACAAACACACTTTACAGAGGGGGAAGCTGGGGCCCAGGGGGTTAAGTTCACAGGGTAAAGGGCAGAGGGAGATTTGAAACCGGGCAATCTGGCTCCAAAGCCTGTGCATGTCTTAGTCACTATATTTCAGCATTCGAGATCTGTGGGGAATTTGGCAACCACCGAATCCAAGGCCCTGATTTTACAGTTGAGGAAGCAGGGCCTGCAGAGGAAGCAGGACTAGCCCAAGGTCCACCGGGACAGGGCGGCTGGGCGGGACTGGCGGCCGCTGGGGATTAGCTTTGGTAAGGGGGGGCGGGGCTGCAGCTGCCCTCCCCCCCGCCCCCAGTGCAGAGTGCCCCTACTTTCCATTTTGGGAAAGGGCACACTTGATGGGGGATGGGGGGATGGAGGGGGGTAGATTCGGGAAGCCACTCGCCTCCTTCATTCTCCGGATTCCCGAGGCGGCCATTGTCCGGGAGGAATGTTCGGCGAGCAGCGCGGAGGGCGGGGCCTCTTCCTGTGCCCAGACAAACCTGCTTTGTGCTCTCCACCCCGGGCCCCTCCTGGCCTTACCAGCCAGGCCTTCCAGGGCAAGTCTTTAAGAGATGAAGCCACTCCGAGAGGCGTGGGCCATGGGAGATGTACTCCACCCTGGAAGGTCAGTCTGGGAGGCCTGCCTGGAGGAGATGTGAGAGCACCGTGCAGAGGCCTGGGCTAGCGGCTCCTCAAAGCTAAAAATGTGCACTCCTAGCCTCTTGTTACTAGGACTTTATCCCAAGGCAATAATTAGACGCGTGCACAAAGATGGATGTTACATGTTTTACATCAAGCTTTTATTTCTGGAAACATGTTAAATTAATTCTTGCATGTCCACATGATGGAATATTAAGCTGTCATTAACAAGTTGTGGTATAAATCTATTCTAGACACGAAAAGATGTTCAAAATATTTATCTATTGAACAAAGCAGATTGCAAACAGTGTGAAGTTCCCCCCCCCATATACATAATATGTAGACTAGTATCTAATGACTGCAAAATGTTACCAGTGGTTATCTCTAGATGGTCGGATTGAAGATGTTTGATTTTTAAATTTTTTGTTTTGTGCTTGTCTATATTTGCTAACTATTGTTAAAAGGTATTTTACTTGTGTAACAAAAGTGTGTGCGTGGACCCGAACCACCTGCTGCTCTGAGCTGGGCATTCTTCACCCTGCCAGAAGTTTCTCCAACATGGCTCCTGCCCTGGGTGGGTAGGCAGAGACAGCTGCTGAGTATCAGAAAGGCAGCCTCTGAGCTCAAATATAATAGCAACAACTCACTTAGCACTTTTTAAGGTGCTTCCACACACATTATCATATTTGAATCCCACCACATCCTGTGAGGTCACATCACCACCTTTTTCAGGTGAGGAGACAAGTTCCTGGAGGTTCAGTGGCCCCCCCAGGGACAGTGCAGAAAAGTGATGGAGCCGGGATTCAGCTCAAGGTCTCTGACCTTCGACCAGGGCGCCCCACTGCCTCCCCCTCTCATGTCTGCCACAAACAACATTAGCATTTGCTCATCCACTTGTCCCTCTCCCCCACTGACCGTGAGTTTCTTTAGGAAGCACTGGGGTCTTATTCAAGTCCAGTAGACTGAGGGATCAGGACATGCTATTGAATGGAAGAATGAACGAACATTCAAACCTGGAGCCCTGGCAGAGCTGGTCATGGCAGATCCACAAACTTTTCTTTGTAGCCTGTTTTTTTTTTTTTTTAAACACCCTCTGTCACCCAGGCTGGAGTGCAGTGGCCTATCATAGTTCACTGCAGCCTGCAACTCCTGGGCTTAAGCAGTCCTCCCACCTCAACCTCCCAAGTAGCGGGATTATGGGTGTGTGCCAGAACACCTGGCTGATTTTTTAATTTTTCTATAGAGACATGGTCTAGCTATGTTGCCCAGGCTGGTCTCAAACTCCTGGCTTCAAGTGATCCTCCTGTCTGAGTCTCCTAAAGTACTGCGATTACAGGAGTGAGCCACCACCACGCCCAGCCTGTAGCCCGTGTATTTTTATATTTGCTCTGTTTTCTGCATTTATTTCTCTTTTGTTCTTTAATATTTTGCAAAGCTTTTTGGAAAATGGCTGACAGCAAGAGTAGTCACAGGAATAGCTCTGACTGGATTTGAATCAAAGTATCAAAGGGGCCAGAATTTGTTCCTTCCCTACTGCATATACCAGTAATTGGAGGCAGCCACCCTTGCGATCAAGGGAGCAGAGAGGAGGCCCTTGGTCAGCTCGGTTCCCTACCTGAAGGGAGGGTTTCTATCTAGGACCAGTACTTGGGAAGGATGAGATTCCACATGCTGAGCCTTGCTGAGCACACACCCTCCCTTCCACAGCCTCACAGACCCCAAACCCAAAGAACTGGAGGTTCAAGGGGAGCTGTGGATACAGAGGCTGGGCGAGCTAGGGAGAGCACCCTGGCGGAGAGACCTGGAAGGCTGGTTCAGGAAGGGGAGGAGGCTAGGGCCAAGGGGAGAGAAGCAGGGGAACCTGCCCTGGTAGTCTGGTCCTGGATGATTTAAGTACAACCAGATGTGCTGGGAATCTCCGGTCAGTACCAGCCTCAGTGAAGGCAGAGTGGGGGTGGGGAGATCTCTGGGCCACTTGGATTTCCAATTCCCCATTCTGTCCTGGGTCTGTAAGTTTTAGGGAGGGGGTTCCATATGGGCTAGCATGTTAAAGGGTAGGTCTGCAGCATAAGGGAGAGTATTCTGCCTTTGGACAGGGTGGAATGGGCTCTAGGAAGCAGCGTTCCGGGCTCAATCCAGGAACCTAGGAAAAAAAGCATTAGAAGAGCTCTTGGGTGGAGATACTAGCTCCGTTGGGGGTGAGGGACAGCTAGAGAAGGCTTTATTGAGAAGCGCACACCTGGGTTGGGTTCTGAAGGATGAATAGGAGCTTACCAGGCAACGTGGGGAAATAAGATTCCAGGTAGAGAGATGTTGAGGTATTAAAATGGTGTGGGTGTTTAGTGAGAGGTTCTGTGGGACTATAAGGGACATGGTGGGATCAGTTTGGGGTGCTGGGCCAAAGGCTGTTTTGCAGGATGGGGATGCGGTGGATGTGTTTCTGCTTATAGACCAAACAGCAGGGTCAGGTGTGGGGTGAGGATTTTGGAAGTGGGGTATCAGGGTCCCCAAGTGTTGAGCTCCAGGGGGTAAGGTGGGGGGTGACAGCCAGCCCCAGCTCATCCTCCCAAGTCTTGTGTGGCTGGGCACAGAGCTGGGTCAGCACAGAGGAGGCAGCACTTTTTCTAATTTCCGTGGAGGCTCTTACGTAGGCTGCTGAGTGGGGATTGGACACAGCTTGCAGCATGGTGGAAAGGCAAACTGGTATAAACTCATAAACAGTAAGAGTAGGTGGGGGTTTGAGCAGGGTCGGTGAGGCATCGGGAACTAGACCTTGAGAGCCAGTCAACCAGAAAGAGAAGGGCTAGGGCTTCCATTTCTGGGGAGAGCAGCCAGCCAGGTCTGGTGTCCCCTGGGCACGCACCCCAATCCCACAGCCCGGACACACTTCCTTCCTTTCCTGCTCGGAATGACTCCTGAGTGGCTGATCAGAGAACCACAAAGAGAGGCCTCCCCGCCTTTTCCTCTTCCTCTCTTCCATTTCTTTCTCCCTTCCTCCCCCACCCCATCCTTCCCTGGGGCCCTTTTCTTTCCTTCCTCCTCACCCCACCTGCTCCTCCCTACCTCACGCCCTCTCTGGCTTCTACTTCCTCCTTTTAACTCTGCTCTCTCCCTCCAAAACCCTTAATGCTCATTCTCCCTAGGCCAGTGGAGTTATTTTTCTTAACGTTTTCAGAAAGCCCTTGTTGCAAGTCTCTGGACCAGGAAGGACACACATTCACACACAGCCCTACCCACCCACACGCCCACAGCAGGTGCTGCACCCAGCTGCACACCTAAGACAGCACCTGCCTCCCCTGGGGGCGGGGTGGGGGAGGGATTCTCCACCTTGGATGTGATACAGGAAAGGGCTGGGAGAGAAGGGAGGGCCCCCTGCGGAAGCCAGGCATTACCGCCATCATTACCACTATTATTATCCAATCCATTGCTGGGCACTTGACCTGCCTGGGGATGATCACAACGACCTCAGCCACCTCAGCCGGAGGCTCTCAGGGCACAGACCCCTTGACTGGGGACAGCCAGGAGAGGGGTCAGCCCAGAGTCCTCAGAGATCAGACCTCTAGGGCCCCACCCAGGAGGGCAGGAGGTAGAGATATGATGAAGGGCCATTTGCCAGGATTGAGTATTTGTCAGCCCAGGAGGCTGGATGATGAATTAACAGGACTTTAATGAGCTCAGGGAGGGGGAGCCACACTTCATTGCCTGAGCACTGGTGCAGGATGGGAGGTGGAGGGGAGAAGTGATCAACCTCACCCCCCTTAATGTGACCCACGGCAGTTTGCCCATCAGAAACAATTCAGTACTGCCAAGACGCTGACCTTACCTCGTGGAGTCCGGCAAAGGCCTTCCCCAGGGTGCTGACCCATCCTACTACCTTACTAGCAAGGCCTTCCTTAGTACCTTGTCCTTCCGACCAGCACAGGAAGGTCCTTTGCTCCTGGGCTCCTGGGGGATGAAGGAGAGTGAGATCCGTGCCCCAGGGGAGCACATGTCAATTCCTTCCTGTGGGGCCCCTCAGTCCAGCCCCACTCCTGTCATCCACCCCCACCCAGGCGCTTGGTGGAGTATGGTCCCTAGGGACACCCAACAGCAATGCCAGGCTTGGCCTCCTGGCACTTACTCTGCTGGCTGAGGTCACTCAGCTCATGTGGACATTGGTCTCTCCTGCACTCCTGTCTCTGGCCCTTGGGGAGCCTGACAGGTAGGGCGGAAAGAGTGCAGTGGATTCTAGATCCAGCTTTGCTGTGTGGTCTCAGGCATGTCACTTCTCCTAGAGAGGAGCCTCAGATGCTCCATCAGTAAAGAAATATTCAAGGAGTCCACTACAGCTCTGTTATCCTGGGATTGTCCCTCCAGCACAGGGTTAGCTATCCTAGGATGGTGGCTGTGGCTCCTTTTGTCTTGCCTTTCTGATTCTGAAGCCAGAGACTGCCCCTAGCACTCTAAGCCTCGGCACATCTCTCCCTTGTGCAAGGGTACGGTCCTGGGGTGTGGAGTGGACAAAAAGAGAATTCTGGGGGTGGAAAAGAACCTGACCTTCATGAGTTCCAGGACCTACTTGGATGCTGGTCTTGCTTCCAGATGTGGGCTGGGAAAGAAATGGGAGCTATTGAGGCCCTCCCCTTGCCTTTTCCTGAGTGGCACCTACAGGAGTGCCCCAGGTTTGTCAGACCCCAGAGCCTCCAGAAGAATCCTTGTTAGGAGAAGGGAGGGGTAGTGCTTAGAGGTCTGCAAAATGCTTTGCAGGCTGGGAGGTGAGGGGCACAGGGGCAATCTTGCCTTACACTCAGGCTGAGCAGCCACCCCAAAGGAAAAAGCACCTCAGAAGAGAGGACCCTTAAGCACTGCCCGTGGGTGGAAACACTGATGACCTTGGGACCCTCTGGACCCTCGACCATAAGCACAGCCCCTCCTCCTACAGCCTCCTGGGGCTGAGTGGCTTCTGAAGCCTGGAGTTTGTGTCTGCCAGAGTTCTGTCTACCCTCCGACTGGAAGCTCCAGGAGGGCAGGGCTGTGCCTTTGGACCCTCTTGGGTATCCCTGATGCCTAGCCCAATGTTTGGCACAAAGTAGACGCTCACTGTGGATCTTTTGAATGAGTGCAGCAATCAACGAATGCCTTTGACACCTCTAGGAGACAAGAGCTCTGGGACGCATCTCCATCTTTGCCTCCAGCCATTCGTCCTGCTTGGCCCAGTGTGAATGCTACCTTCGTGGGGAAGCCCTCCAGTGAAGCCCGCTGTCGGGAATACATATCTCATGGTCGTGCGCGGCTGGACCTCCTCCGTTGCCCCCACCCGAACTCGGAGTGGCAGCAGTGCCGCAGTGGACTTGCCGGGCTGTGGTCCTGCCCCTCCGCATCCAGGGCTGGCTGACACAGTCCTGCACGCAGTAGGTGCTCAGCTCACCTGGGGGCGGAGGAAGTAAGCCAGAGTCAACAAGGCTTTGGCCAGTGGGCCGAAGCAGCCCTGGGAGAGGGGGACTTGGGCGGCTAGCGGACGGGGCGGGCCAGGGCCGGCTGCCTTCCCCTTTGCCCTTCGACCCAGGAAGCCGCTCACACCCAGCGGACACGCTCGGCGAGCTGGGCTGCTCGATCCCGGCCTCTCCCCGCACCCCCCACCCCGTCCCCTGGTCGCCCCCCACCTCTACCAGCCGGCCCGGCCCCCACCCCCTCAACTTCCCTCTCCGACGGCCGGGCAGAGGCGGGGGCGGGCGGGCCTGAGAGTGGCGCAAGGACACTCTCCACACCAAGGGTCATTTGCTCTTTTTTCCCCCCTCTGTGGCTAATTTATTTTAGAGCTAGGGGAGGGAGAGGGGCGGGGCCATCCGGGAGGGCTGCGAGGAGGGGCTGGGCGAGCCCAGGGGAGGTGGGGGCGGGGCGGGGGCGAGGTGGGGGAGGGCGGGGAAGGAGCCAGGGGTGGAGAGGGCCGGAGAAGGGGCGGGAGTTGGGGGAAGGGAGGGGTACTAGGGGAGGGGAGGAGCAGGCTAGGGGAGGGGAGCGAGGGCCTGCGAGGGAGGGCTCTGGGGGCGGGCGAGGGGAGGCGGGGGTGGGGGTGGGGGTCCTGCCTGCGGGGGGAGCCGGGGCCGCCCCTTGTCCGGCCACCCCCACTGCCCAGTCCCGCTCCCGGCCGCGGCGGCCGCAGCAGCCGCAGCAGCAGCGGCCCCAGGATGGTCAGCGCCGCTGCCCCCCAGCCCCGGCCTGTCGCCCCCGGCCCGCGCCCCCGCCCCTGTCCCTGGGCCAGACGCCCCCCCAGGCCGCGCACACTCACCTAGGACCCGGCCGGGATGCCGAGGTACGGGGCCGCGGGCCGGGGCGGGGGCAGGCACGGGAGCGCGCGGGCAGGCCGGGGTCAGGGGGTGGTGACTGTTCGGTCCGGGTGTCCGGAGCTTTGTCCGCGGGCTCGGGGCTGTGCGAGGGCCGGAGAGGGCGGGGGCTGCAGGCCATGGGGTTCAACTAGGCGGGGGTCGGAGGGCAAGGCCGGCAAGAGACCCGAGCGGGTGCGTGGGAGCCGAGGGTCACTTCCCGGGGGGAAGGGTCGGCAGAGTAGGGATCGTCACTCGGCCGCCGACGGGCACCAGCTTCGTCGCCCCCTCTGGTGCGGAGGCTGCAGCAATAGCTAGCAGCTGACTCTGAGGGGAGTCTGCGGGATTGGGGGGTGGCGAGCCAGGATTTGCGGGTTCGGGTCCCAAAAGGATCCTGCATCTGGAGCCCGAGGGTCGGCCCGCAGGCCCCTCCCACTCCGTCAGGTCTTTGTCCAGCGGCCCCTGTGTGTGGGAGGGGGTGGGGGCTGGGTTACTGGCCTGGAGATTCCCCGGCATCGTGACGGGGCAGTGACAGGAGACTGAGGGTACTTCGGGTCCCTGCGTCCCTAACGCCCACTGCCTTCATTTCTTCTCTTCTGGCCTGGGAGAGCAGAGCCCCCATCTCAGAGTTGGGGTGTTGCTGGAAGCTGCACTTACTTACCTTCACCCTTGCCCTCCAGGCTGCAAGGGAGACCCCCTAGGCTCCCAGCTCTCTGGAGAGAGCCCATTAAACTTCCCCGCTGCAAGAGCCCTCTCCTGGTCTGCAGAGATTCCCATGCTAGGAACCCTCTCTGTAGAGGTTCCTCCGCAGTGTCGCGCACACAGTAGGTGCTCAGCAAGTTTGGCCCCCTTTGCGCCTCTGGTCCCCTTGCCCCTCCCGGCAGAGGGGGCCTGGGGAGGGGTCTGCGCGGGGGAGAGTGCGAGCGGCCTGGAGCCTGCGCCCGGCGGCGGCCCGGAGCGCAGGGGTGGGTGGACGGGTGGGTGGGCTGTTAAAGGGACGGTCACTAAATCAGGATTAGGCCGTAGGGCTGTCAGGCTGCCGGCCCTGTCTCCATGGATACCTAATTTGGAGGAGAATAGAGGACGGAAGAATGTTTGTGTTGTCCTCCGCACGGGCTGCGGCGGCCGGCCGACCGGGTTCCAACCCCACTCTGGGCTTAGGGCGTGGGGGCGGGGGGTGCTCCTCGGGTCCCGGGGCCTGGAGCCTTCCCTGTGGAGCCGCCAGGTCTCTGGAGTGGGCCAGGAGACGCCGGGTCCGAACACCTCTGCAGAGGGAGTCCCAGACCTTTCCAGAACTCAACCTGAACCCTCAGAGCATCCTGCTGGCAACGGCCCCCTCCGGAGCCTCCTAGTCCGGTAGCAGACGCTCTTCTCTGCTGTGCGGTGGCCCCCCACGGACAGGCGCGCCCGCAGCGCCGTGTCGCGGCGACTCAGCTGCCGGGCGCGGGTCCCTGGTGGCAGCGAGCGCCGCGGGGCAGGGGGCGGGGCGGGACTTCCTGGGATGGGCGAGGAAAGGGGCGGGGCCTGCTGGGCTGGCTGGGCCGGCCCGGGTGACTGGCCTCATAAATCCCCCTTCCCATATTTAGCACCATTTCATTTATTTCCACTTGATTCCATTGGTGTCCGCAGCAGACAAGAGCGACCCTTATGCCCTCGCTGTGGTATCTGCTGGGAGAAGCGCTCTTACGCCAAAGGGAATTTAGCTGTGTGGGGCGGTGGAGTTGCTCCTGCTGATGCCCGGGTAACCCCGCGTTCTTGGGGGATCCCCAGCTCCCCAGAAAAGGGGGCTGAGAGACACGGGGATGGGTTTGGCTCCCGAGGCTCTGCCCGATCCTCTGGCCGCGGCGTGGCGGTGAGCTGGGCTGGGGATCCCACGATTGGACAATTCCAGTGCACGGCGTGGAGGAAGGCTGGGGAGAGGGACCCAGACCCGAGTGTGGTGTTCCAGAGCTCTTTCCTGCCTTTCTCCTGGTCATCCATGGCCACAGCTTTTTATGGATCAAGAGTCCCCTCCCTCCCCTGCCCGGGCTGCGGCTTTATTGCTGAGATCTCAGACTCTCGCCACGCAATTTCACGCCTCTCTGCCTTTGCTCCTGCTGTTCCCTCAACCAAATGCCTTCCCCATTGTCCCTGTCTTTCCACAACCTCCTCATTCTTCAAGGCCCAACTTGGATGCCACACTTCCTACGTGCATCCTCCCCAAGCCCTCTTGTCACTTGCTCCTGCGTCCATGGTCGCCTTGCCCTGCACCTGTGCCTCCCTTCAGCCTTTGTGGTTGGCTCTACATGGGGCTTTGCCTCCCCAAGGACAGAGGTAGAGCAGATACTTCCCTGCCCCCTGCCCCCCCTGGGCTTGGCACAGGGCTTGGCACCTTGTGGGTGCCCCATAAGTTTTGGTTAGTTGAATAAAAGGGATTTTGTAAGAGCTTTTAGCTAGGCAGTCTGCAGAGCATGCAATCTGGCCACTTTCAGTCAAATAGCTCTGTGCTCTTGAGTGGTGGAGACCCCTGGGTGGGTCTCCTCTCCCTCCTCCTCTTCCTCCTTCTCCCTGGTGACCCTCCCCCACCCCCCAAGTCTGGGGAGGACTTTGCCCCTTCCTTTCCCCTCAGACCAGCATTCTTTCCCTGCCATTATCATCCTGTTAAACAGAGGGGCCAGTCAGGATCCATATGGATCACATTAACAATTGCTTATTATCTGGGCAAGACTCCCCCCACTCTCCACCCCTAGCTCCTACTGCTGCAGTTGCTGGACCTTGAGGAGCCCTCCTCCCCTTCCCCCACCATCGGTCAGTTGGGGAGGGCAAGGGACAGGCTGGACTCCCTTACCCTCCCTGTGCCTTTTAGCAGAACTTTGCTTCTTCTTGACTTGGCAGTTAATGACTCCTTTACCCGATTTAATGAAAACCAGGTTCCTCACAGGAGCACAGTTCAGGGAGGTTCCAGGGCTGCAGCAGGGAGAGGTGGACTTCAGACCCTGGTGCACCTGTGGTCTGCAACACTGAGAGCCCCTGCTGTCCAGTGGATGGAGGCTGTGTGTTGGGGGGAGCCACACTAGGCTGACTGTGGGGTGTCCTGGCATCTTCTGCTATCTTAGCTTTGGACTGGCCCTGCCTCCTTCTGGGAGTTGGCAGGCTAGTGGGGAGTGAAGGAGATCAGGACAGAAAGATCCTGCAAGGCTCTGTGGCATTGGGTCCCCAGCGTGTCCGTGCAGACAAAGCAGCAAGAAATCTGCTAGGGCTTCCTGGAGCGGCAGGAGTTGGCCTTGAAGGGTCAGGAGTTGGTCTTGAAGGATGGGGAGTGGAATTTATGTTTAAATGTGTATAGGCCAAGAATACCAGGGATGGAAGGGGCCTTCAAGATTACTCAGTCTTGGGGTCCATACTTTTTTGATTTACAGAGCCCTTGGAGGAACTGGTGAAAGGCATCCCCAGAAAGCTGCATTGCCCATTCATTGACACCAGGCTTTGTGTTCTGCTTTAGAACGTTCTTGGACCCCTACCCAAGCCCACTGGGGAGCTATACCAAGAAAGCTTCACCCTCATCCAGCCTCCTGTAATGTGCTGAAGGCAGGGTCAGGCATGTAGCCTGGGTTTCCTGACCTCCCCACTCAATGCTTGCACCCTGGCCTCATTACTGGCAGGGAGACAGCATGAGCCAAGGGGCCAGGGATAGGGGACCGAGGTGCAGGGCCAACCTTCGAGAGGGAAGGTTCGCACTGCCTGAGTTGGGGTCTGGGCTGGTCATCTCATCTCTGACTGTGTGGCCTGGAGAGGAGGCTGTCCAGGGACTTTATTGTTTTAGGGTCCACTTGTCCCCAGGCACAAGGATGAGTGGCAGGAAAGTGGAGCAGTTTCTTCAGAATCCTGGTGAATCAGTTAACACTTACAAAGCACTTATTAAACTCTACATCTCTTCTGGGAAATGGAGCTAAGAATGGCATAAGCATTATTGTGAGGATTAAATGAGGCAGGAGCTGGGAGCTGGGATCCCTGAGTCCTGGTCTTGAATGACTGTGGGTTTTCTAGGGCCTGTTCAGAAAAGCAGGTGAAAGTGCTCAGGGCCATGATTGCTGTCAATGCTGACATTTCTCTGGTTTGTCCAGCCAAGGAAAGGAGATTGCAGTGGGAACCACCAGGTGCCTTGCTGTCATTTCCTTTAGCACTGAGGTGTGGACAGTGTCAAACTTTGGCATTCATCTTGGGGGCTGGAGGTGGGGTGCGGAGTTCTTGGTGGATGGCAGAGCTGGGCAGTGGCCACGGGCCTGCCTCCACAGGGCTATGGCCCCAACCCCATGTTATGATGACCAGTCACAGCCCCCACTCTAGGGACACAGCCCTGAGCTGCAATGACCTTGCTGCTAATCAGGTGTAATCCTGGACAAGAAACTTCAACTGTTTGGGCCTCAATTTCTTCATTTGCAAAATGGGGATAAGATCCTCACATCATGGTGATTTGGGCCCTGGTTTCAAATAGTCTGCCCGTTTGTCTCCGAAGCACATGCCCCCCTCTGGTGACCTGCTCAGTGACTCAGGGCCCAGGGACTCCAGGGAACCACATCCCAGCATAAGGGAGAGGAGGAAAAGAGGACATGCATGTGAAAGTTCTGGCCCACGGCAGGGCTTGCCCAGGCCACCCTCGAAGCCCCCTCCGAAGTAGAGTCGGGGTTGGGGTATCAGGAGGTGAGTGGGAGGAGAGCCAGCGTGGCTGCCTGTGGAATCTGGGGGGTGGCAGGGTGCCTCCCTCCACCCCCCTCACTGCCTGTGCAGACTCAGGCCACCTGGTCCCCAGCCTACTGCTGTGATTAAATGGGGATGGATGGGAAGATGTGATGAAGAGGCTGCATTTTACTCTTAACAAACCTGTGGTGAGCATCTACACACTGTGTCCCAGCACCGTGCAAGGTCCCGTGTGTACCTTAGCTGGACCCCCGAGGGTGCCCAGCCAGGGTCAGCATTCCCGGACCCCTGAGACCCCCCAAAGACTCACCGGGCACCTATGGACCAGGCCCTGAACTGGGGCTTTCATACCTGGGATCTTCCTTAACAACCTTCTCCCCCACATGGCCAGGGAGAGCCAAAGGATGTCCCCAGCCCTGGCATTGCTTTGCCACAGGCACCTAGCATGAATCATGGCTGCCAGGCCCTCAGTATTTTTTCCAGGTAGCTGTTCATCTAGGAACCATTGTTTTCTGATGTGGTGTCACCTTCAGGGAGGTTGCAAGATGTTGGGGACCAGCAAAGAGGCAAAGGAACAGGCTACGCTTTCAGGACCACTGTCCCTGTATTCTGGGAGTAGAGGGGAGCCACTGAGGGCATTGAGCTGGGGAGCGGCAGGCCAGGAGCTGGGGAGAGTGTACAGGATGGCTTACAGCGGAGAGGCTGTAAGGGGAGGACCAGGGCCTTGCATGGGTGGAGTCCTGAGGAGACTGCGTTTTCCTGGGGGAGGCTGTGTCAGTGGGAATTAGAAAACTGGGACAAGGGCTACTTACTGCTCAGGGAGAATCCACTTGCTGCTGACTGCCCTGTTTGACCTTTGGATGCCCAAGAGCCTAGAGGTGTTTGTTCTTTCCAGGCCAGTGGGGAAAGAAAACTGATGGGAGTTAGGTTATACCTGAAAAAGGACCCTGGCCCCACCCCCACAGCCTGTGGCCCCCTCCCTACCCAGCCTGTCTGTCGGCTTCTGCTGGGCCAGAGGGGCTCCCTGGGAATTCCCTGGACACCAGGAGGAATTACCCCTTCCACCCAGCTCCTCCAAGCGATGGCATTTCATCAGGGCCCGGACTCTCACTCCTCTAGGAAGGGGCTTCTTTTCCGGGCAGACTGTGTCCCATGTGAGCTGGCCATTGTTTTATCACTGTCTTCCATACTGTAGCCCTCTTCAGGCATGAGTTTTGGGGTCTGAGCCCCTTGTTGAGAAAGATGGAGCTTCCTAAGTGGAGTGGGGAAGGCAGCTGGGGGACCAGGGGAGCAGAGGTCAGTTGAGTGGGGACCTGTTGAGTTTGCAGTGTCTGTTAGACATCCAAGTGGGGATGACCTGGGAAAACTGCTGAGAGAAGGGGAGGAGCACTTCCACCCGCCTGGGAGCACCCCTCCCTGTGAGGACAGCCTCTGACATTGAATGCCTCTGCTGCTGGGGAGCTCAGCACTTCTAGAGACAGCCTGCGTGCTCTCAGACAGAGCCAACTCCTGTTAAGCCAAAACTCTTTCATGGAGGATTTTCCACTTTCAAGGAGGGTAGGGAGCGTAGGGGAGGAGGGGAGGGGCTGCACAGAGCTGTACAGTCTGCCACCTGCCTGTCATCCAGACATCTGGTCCTCAGAGCCTTTCTCCTTCCCATTCCTCTAGACATGGTCTCCAGGCTCACTTCCCTGTCTCTCAGAGTGAGGCAGTGACCCTAACCAGGGTCTGGGGTCCTAGCCTTGAGGCCAGAGCTTCTCAGACTTGGGCAAGGACTTATTTGGTCCAATGAGAACAGCTTTGAAATGTGCTAAGCTCCAGGGCTTGTGGCTAAGTATGGGAGGGGGATCGAGGGAGGAGGGCTAAGTGGGGTAGGGGAGGTTGATGAGGACAGTGGGAATCAACTGATACCTCCATTTTCTTAGCTGTCAAATGGGAACATCTGCTTCTCATGTGGGAGGAAGAAAAACATCTGGAGCCAGACTGCCCAGGCAGATGGCACTCTGTCCTAGCTTGGTGACTTAGACAGGTTAGCCATGCCTCAGTTCCCTCATCTGCAACATGGGAGTTGCTTCCTAGGGTTCCAGTGAGGATGCACTGAACTAATGTGTGGAACACACTCGGAGCAGTGCTCGGCGCTTGTGTTGAGAATCCCATACCGGGGCAGATGGACGGAGGAGCGTTGTGCTTCTTTAGTCTCTTCCTAGCACCCTCCCCCAGTTTCTCTGTCTCTCTGTTCCTGTGGCCCTGCAGGTGTGGGGGCCACCCCCTGGAGGACAGCCCTGCCCACTCACACCCAGGTGGACTGGCCAGGCTGCATAGCTGGAGTTGCTCAGCTCAGCACCTCCAGGGCTGGGAAGAGGCTGGGAGGAGGCTGAGGCAGCCACTAGGTACACCCGGTGGGTTGCCTGGGCCTGTTTCCTCACCTTTGGTCAGGCTGGCCCTTGGGGGCGTGTCTCACACCCACCCGCATGCACAGGGAGGGGCCACATTTGGGGCCAGAGGACATAGGGGCACCCATACTTGAAAGCATAAGCCTTTTGGCCAGACGAGGTGGCTCATGTCTCTAATCCCAGCACTTGGGGAGGCTGAGACAGGAAGATTGCTTGAGGCCAGGAGGTCAAGACCAGCCTGGGCAACATAGTGAGACCCCACCTCTGCAAAAAATAAAAAAAAAACTGGTCAGGCGTGGTGACACATGCCTATAGTCCCAGCTACTCAGGAAGCCAAGGCAGAAAGATCCTTTGAGCCCAGGAGTTTGAGGCTGCAGTGAGCTATGATGACTCCACTGCACCCTGCTGCAAAAAAAAAAAAAAAAAAAAAAAAGAAAAGAAAAAGAAAAAAAAAGAAAAACAACAACAAAAAAGCTTAAGCCTTTGGGGGCTGTATACCACCCAAACTGACTCAAGTCAACCTCAGATCCTGCATGTGGCTGGGGGGACGGCAATTTGGGGCCCTGGAGGAAACTGGAGGCTCTTGGGCTGAGCCATGTGGTCCACAACCCCTAGGAGTTCACGGATAGAAGTATTAATATACGCTGGTGTTATTAGTGCCCTTTGTAGTCCCATGTACTTTTATTTTATGCATTGAAAAAGTAATTTTGGGAACAGGCCACGGGTTTTCCAGACTATGAAAGGGGCCTATAGCTTAAACTCGGTAAGGAGCCCTGACCACACCCTCCATCTCACGCACATGCGGGGCCAGGTCCCAAGGGAAGAGGAGCCCCTGGTGCAGACCCACGAGGAGATGAGCACTTTTGGAAGGGTCTTGTCCAGCCCCAGGTAACATTGGTGCCCCAAGTGGACAGCCAGCTGCCCACAGCCCCCTTCTCAAGCGCCTGCGCCCTGTAGCTGCCCAGGGAGTGTCCTGCAGCCCCCTGTGAGGCTCATTTCTGTCTCCACAAGGAGCTGACTCTAGGTGGGCAAGGCATAGGATTCAACTGCAAATCCCTCTACCTCCATGAAAAAGCAAGCAATCTTTTACAAAAGTAATTGCCAAAAAAAAAAAAAATCACTATTGTTAAAAAGTCCAGATCAGCCTTGCTCCAGGGGCCCTGCTCTTCCCTCCCCCATCGTATCAGGGCAGGTTTTCTGAGGGAGGGGACTTTGGGAGGGAAAAGGACAGGATGAGCCAGAGAACTGCAGTGCAAAGGCTCACAGACAGGGCTGGCTGAGCCGGACAGGACATGGGAGCCCAGTTTAACATGTGATGCCACCTCTAAATGAGGCATTGGAGTCGCAGGACAGAGATGCCCAAAGAGAGCCATCAACAGCCTCAGAATCCATGTGACGGCAAGGCCTGGGAACGCCCCAGCTGCAGAACTGGGGAGGGGCCATCTGGGCAGAGGGCCGGCTGGGCCAAGCCCAGGCAGTGTGAGTGAGCCGTGTGTGGCCTGGAGAATGGGCGGATGTGGCTGGAGGGGCTACACGGGCCTGAGGCAGGGGCTGAGGCTGGAAGGAAGGACAAACTGATCCACCTCTGGTGCCAGCCTAAGTGGTTCAGTGTCCACTCTGGTTGGTGGAAGGTTGCTTCTGTGTTTAGACAGAAGGACCCCTGTGGCAGCCATGCAGAAGGAGGATCAGGAAGGCAGAGAGCAGAAGCAGTGAGTTCCGATGTGGTGGGGGACGTGGGAGCTGTGGTCATTTCAGAGAATGTCGGCGGGACTCAGTGGCTGGCGGGATAGGTGGAGACAGGGGCTCCAAGGTTTTCAGCCACAGTGAACAGATGGACAGCAGAGAGGAAGCAGAGATGTTTTCCTTGGGCATGTTGAGTCCGAGGTCTCCGTGGACCCCTACAGATTCTTACACAGATTCCTCAATCTCCTCCTAAGATTGCCAGGGACAGTGAAAAATGTGGCTTAGGATGAAGCTGGATCTGGGCATCACAGGCTCTCAAGAGGGACCTGAGCAGGGGCAGGACACCCTGCCTGGGCAGTTTCAAGTGGCAGAGGGTGGGGGGTGGGGCTCATGGCAGGCCCTGGGGCCCCTCTTTCTGTTGGCAGAGGAGAAGCTGGTGACAGATATCCCAGGACACAGGTCAGAGGGCCAGGGGTCAGGCTAGAACATGCTGGGAAGCTGTGGTTTGGGGCTGCATTTTCAGTGAGGTCAGCCAGCCAGGGGCAGGACGGGGAGCTGGCTCCCACAGGGTGGTGCTCCTTTGGGCCCCAGCAGGCAGCTCGGGAGCTGTGCTTCTCCTTGGAGTCATCCTTCAAACCCACAGGATACTTCTGGCCCCAGAGTGCCACTCCCCCACCTTTTTGCAGGCTGAATCACCTAGCCAGCCTCTTAGGAGCTGAGTCGGAGCCTGCCCTGGGCTCTGTCCTGGTGTCCTGCCCCAGCCCCTGGTCCCCCTCTGGCTAGTATTCAAAGCACCGCTCTCCTTCACTGCCCTCAGGCTGGCCTGTGAGGGGGATGCTGGGTCCCCCCATTTCACACTGGAGGAAACAGATTGAGACACTTGTCCCATATCTTAGGCTGACTCTGAGGCCAATGCTCACTCCCTGTAACACCTGAGCCATGGGTGGGAAAGAGGGTTCACTAGAGGGGGCTCAGAGACCCCCAGTCCCGGGCCAGTCTTTCAGGCTGCCCTTGAGACACCTGTGTCACTCAAGTTGTTCATGGGTGCGGGCTGTATTGTGGGGAGGGGTGCTGGGAGCAGCCAGTGAACGGGTGGAGAGGGGAGAGAAAGGGGAGGCGTGTGGCCCACTATAGACCAGGCTCACACACTCATACCCCCCTGCAGCCTGCTGTGGGGACTGCAGGAGGCAGAGAGATCAGCCTCCAGCCCAGTACCAGTGGCCTCTGGGAGACAGCGCCTTGCCCTCTGGAGCCCCCTGGGAAGCATAATGATAAGGTTGCCCTCACTTCCTTTACTGCCCTTTCCCTAGGGCCCAGGAGTTGAAGTCCATCCCTGACCTACTCCAGCGTAGCTCACGTGCAGTGAGAAGGGGGTGTGGGGACCCTGTGCTGCCCCTGAAGCAATTCCCAGCCCCAAAGACTCACTTTACCTGGCCAGTTGCTCATGCAGCTCGTCTCGCTCAGCATGCAGGGGAAGGAAGATCAGCCTTGCTAATCCTCCTCTAGGGGCTGGTGGCTGATAGCCCCAAGCCTCCAGAGCTGTGATGTGGTTTAAAAGAGAATGCTTGTTAACCAGAATGGTTTTCTCTTGTTGAAATTTCAGCCTAACCAAGGGAAGTAAGCAAAATTTAGGCAAGATGTAGACATACTGTGTTTTCTTTGGGGGAAGGGACAGGGCAATTGGTCCCTCCAGGGAGATGGGTTTGGGATGGTGGAACAGCTCTGGAGCCACCTGGTTGGGGACGAGATGGGCTGGTGGAAGGAGAGGGCTCAGAGCATCCCTCAGCACGCCAAGGGGAAGACGAGAGAGGACACAGAGGGGCTGCTGGGAAGAAGGGGGTGGGGAGGAGAGTAGGGCTTCAGAGCTGGAAAAGTGATTAGCTGCTCTGATGAGGCTGGAGTCGGGCCTGGAGGCCCTGGGGCAGCACAAGAGAAAAAGAGCCATAATTCACAGAGGGCGACAAAGAGTGTCCCCCTCAAGGCAGCCAGATCACAGGGGTACTGCAGCCCCAAGCCCTAGGGATGGGTGTCCCTCACTGGGGTTGGGGGCTGCCCCAGGACCTCCTGTGAGAGCAGGGGAGAGCAGGGCAGAGCAGGGCGGCCCGGGAGCCGCCCCCAGCCTCCTGGGGGTAGTAGATGGGCTGTTTGATCAGTGAGTGTGTAAATCGGGATTTTATGGATCGCTTATTCACTGCTGGAGCTGGGGCCCCCAAATTCCTCTGTGCCCCAGAATGCTTAATCTAGTCCTGAGCCTCCCCTGGGAGGCGTAGGGGAGGAGAGCTCCCCACAGGCCCCCACCACTCCTGCTGTGTCTCCTCCCAAGGCCCCGGGCTTTGTCAGTTGCAGGTTGAGCAGTTCAAATGTGCTAATACACTCCCTGGGGGCCACGGGACAGTGGGACTTACTCTCCGGTGCTGTGATTGGCCAGAGAGACCAGGGAGGGGGCTCCTGGCAGCAGCTGGGAGTGTGTGTGCTGTGCTGGCGCACGCAAGTGTGCCTGTTTGAGGGGAGGGGTTGGGGGGCGTCCACACTGCTCAGACCACTGGGCAGAGACAAAGGATCTTCATCTAGCCTGGAAGGAGGATTAAACCCACAACAAGCCATGCCCCTACCTGGTCAAGCTGGTTAGGGAGCCCACCTGTCCATCTTTACACACTCCTGTTACATCGTGACATGGTGCGGGCTTATTCGATGTGTGCTGAATGGATGGATGGATGAGTGACCACAGAGTGATTGTATTTTTCGCTGGGGCTGTGTCTGCTGGGATAATCCAGCACCTACAGATTTCTCAATTTCCCCCTAAGGTTCCTAAGTATCCCCCCTCCCCTCGCAGAGGTTGGCTTTATCCCAGGCCTGGCCAGACATCAAGGCTGGACATGAGAGACTGACCAGGCCTCCAGGGACACAGCTGTGACCCCCGGACTCTGTTACCACTTGAGAGTGCTTTCTCTGTGGTCACGTTTCTCCCTCTCTGCTGGCCCCCATCTGTCCTTGGGATTTGATGAGGATGAGGATGGTAGGCAGGGTTGAGGAGGGGTGTTGAGTAGCTGATGGGGGAGGGAAGCACAGCCCGAGGGCCAGATGACAAACTGCCCTGTCCCACCTTCCTCCCCTCCTCTTCAGCCTGCCCCTCCTGTCCTGAGGCAGGCCAGCCAGGCAGGCTGGTGGCGAGGGGTTTGGTCCAGCTAACCCACCCTCCCTCCCGTGGTTCTGGGGAAAGCTGGAGTCCAGTGTAAAACTCCCTGGGAATCCTAATGAAAGAAGTCCAAGTCCTGAGGAAGTCTGCCGAAGGCCCTAAGCAGCGAGCTCCATCGCAGTAGGTGGGCGTCAGGAGGCAGCTGGCTGCAGAGCTGAGCCCTCGCTGGGGCTAGAGCAGCACTGTCCAGTAGAACTTTCTGTGATGAGGGGGAAGGGTTCCGTGTCTGCAATGTCCAGTATGGTAGCCGGTACCACACACGGCTGTCAAGCACTTAGAATGTGGCCAGTGCTATTGAGGAAGTGCATTTTTAATTTTATTACATTTTAGCGAATTTAAGTTTAAATAGTTACATGTGGCTAGTGGCTGCCATTTGGACAGTGCAGGATTAGAGGCTGTGGTCAGCGGTTTAAGCCAAGCCCTTGGGTGCGAATGCCAGCTCTGCTCCTCTCTGGCTGGGTGGCCCTGGTGAGACTCTTCCCACTACACTGTGCTCCTTCCCCAGCCTGCTGGGCTGCCCCAGAGGGAAATGCCATGTGGGTCACCTGCAGCGAGGGCACTCTGCTCCTATGTGTGGCTGAGCATCCCTTAAGAGGTCCTGGGCCACAGGAAAGATGAATACCCAGGGACAGCCTGACAGCCCATAGTGGGAAAGCAGTGACCATAGGAGGCTCTAGACTTTTAGGTATCTTAGGAAATTCCTTGGGATGTCAGTCCACGAAGGCTTCCTGGAAGAGGGGGAGTGTGGGGCAGGGTTGGGCTGGAGCTGGGCCAGGGGATGGGTGGGAGGCTGTGCCTGACAGCCTAGCCCTGGAAACCTGCTGATTTTGAGCCTGACGTGAGAGCCCTGTGCTTGGCACCCAGAGACCTTGGCCAGGGTTGGGGTAGGGAGGGGTTGACAGAATGGGCTGAAAGCACCACCTCCCCTCTTACTAGCTGTGTGACCTTGGGAGAATCACTTCCCCTCTCTGAGCTTCAATTTCCTCTTCTGTAAAATGGGAAGACTAATGCCCATCTGGCAGGGACATTGTGAGGATGAAACCGAATGATAACTATGAAAGTTCTTTGCAGACACTAGAAGGCTGGCGAATGGGAAGGTTTATTTTTCAAGGGTGCTGTGCCCCTGGCCTGGCCTCTCGAGATGACAACAGATGGTCACAGCTTGGCTGTGGCCCTGACCGCGGACAAGGCAGGGATTTCTGTGCTGCCCTTCCCCCCTCCCCCCAGTGCACGCGCGCGCGCACATATACACACACACACACACACACACACACACACTCTGAGCCCAGATGGGGGCTGCTTGGCCAGCTTTGCTCAGGCTGACCTCCTGCTGTTTGGCATTTGACATACGAGGAGGCCAGGGCCAGAGCACACCCCCACCACACCCCCGGCCCAGAGAGGAGCCAGACTGGCGGGGAGGCCGCACTACCTCCAGGAAGCAGGATCCCAAGGGCCCTGATCTCTTTACCATGTGTCCAGCAGCCTTTGATGGGAATTCCATCGCCCCTTCTGTCCTTCCCACAGAGGCCTGATGAGGGTGGGGCACAGAAGGAGGGAGATTTTAAAAGGAGGCCATGTGGGGTCCCTGGGGGGCTGAGGTGGGTGCCATTCGGGGCTGGGCAGTCTCCTCTGGTGTTTGCAGACACAAGCTCTCCTCCTGGGCACCCTTCCTCTGTCCTTTCCTCAGGTAAATCCCTGGCTTCCCTTCTTGCACGCTCACTGTTACCTGCGGGCTCAATTTAGTCACTCTGATGTTTTTCGTTATTTGAACACACAGGCAACTTCAAGCCCCTTTGCTCATCCATCCATCCTGTAGTCTCCTGTAGTCTATTAAGAACTTAACTGTGTGCTAGGCACTGTCCTAGGTGCTGGGGATATAACAGTGAACAAAACAAAGTTTCTGCTTCCATGGAACTTTCTAGCGGGTATGCAGACAATAAAGCAACAAACAGGTCAGATTGGGATCGGTGTTACAGAGGACTTCAGGTTGAGGGGGACAGTGTCTGAGGTAATGGTTGAGCAGAGACCTGAAGTATGGGTGGCTAGGAGCCATGGGCACGGGTGTTCCAGGCGTGGATCTCAGCAAGGACAAGGGCCCTGAGGAGTTGTGAGGAGGCTGGCGGGGGGAGGGGAGAGCTGTAGCAGGTGAGGCCGACAGGTAACCGGAAGCAGATTCTCAGGACCTGGTAGGCCAATGGGAGGACTTCAGCTTTTGTTCTGAGCGAGGTGGGAGCCACCAGAAGCTTTTGGGTGTAAGAATGCCAGGATCTCGAATGTTTTCAGGGGTCACCCTAGCTACTGTGCTGGGCCTAGCGAGTGGGGGACAATGTAGAAATGGGGGGCTGAGATGGGAGGCTGCTGCTGTCAGCAAGTGAGGAGGCCCTGGAGGTGGTGAGACATGGTTGTGTCCGGGGTAGATTCTGAAGCTGGGGCTAATCTGACTTGCTGGTCTACAGCGTGAAAGACGGAAGTTAAGGATGAGCCCAAGGTTTCTGGCCCGAGCGAGTGGGAAGGATGAAGCTGCCGTTTCCTGCCATGGGGAAGACTGAGGGAGGGGTAGGCTGGGGTGGAGAAGCCAGAAGTTTCATTTGGGGGCGTGTTAATTATGCCAATTGAATATTCTAGTGGAGGTGTCAGGAAGAAGGTTGAGTATGCCGGTGTGGGGTGCAGGGGAGAAATCTAGGCTGGAGAGCCATGTTAGGAAACGTCAGTACATGGGTACCCGGCAAAGCCGGGAAAATGGCTGAGATCACCTGAGGAGTTGCCATGGAGAGGGAAGAGAAGGCCGCAGGGCTGAGCCCCCACCTGCAAGGTGTTGAGGGGACGATGGCAGAAAGGCTGAGGAGGCGAGGGAGGTGGGGGCCAGGAGAGGGGGGTCCTGGCGCCCTTCGAAGGGGAGCACTGGGCTGAGTCTACGCTGCTGAGTCAGTGACGTGGGAGCTGACAGTGACCAGCAGATCCAACGATGCAGGTGCAATGCGGTTATAAGGCTCGGGTGGGTGGAGTGTTGGGCGTGAACGCCTGGTTGGAAGGGGTTCAAGAGGGAATGGAAGGACAGGAATCACAAATAGTAACACAGGCAGCTTTCAAACTGCTTTTTAACCCCCCAGGTGGGACTTTCTTCAGCTTCCCCAAGGATGCTAGGAGTCAGCGTGTGCTGGAGTGGCCAGGAAGATGCCGGAGTGAGTGGGCCTTGCCGCAGGCCTGGAGGGTTGGTCCAGGGAGGCATGACAGACGGGTGGAGCTGCGCGAGCAAGGGCCTGTCTCTGGTCCTGAGTGGGCAGGGCGGACTTTTCTAGTTATGTTGGCAGGGGTTCCTTTAGGCCCTCAGGGGGAGGAAAGCTGGCTTGCACTGTGTTGTTGGGCCGGTTCCCCTCCACACCCCCAAAGGATCAGGGAGGCTGTGATGGCCACAGACAGAGAACAGAGGACACGCAGCTTGCCCAGAGACACGGAGAGATTCACTCCAACAACGGCCACCCCTGTCCTCCCTGTTCCCACCCTCAGCTCTTGGCCTGTAGCCCCCATCCTCACCTTCACGTGCCCCTCCCTCACTCCCTCCAGCTCCGAGCTCATCCCTTCTCCAGCCCAGGGCTGGGTTTAGGGACAGAGAGGGTGTTCAGATCTCATGCTCTCCTCAGGGATCTGCTGCTCAGCTTGCGTCCTTGCTTTACAGAAATCTGTGGAGGTGGAAAAACGCTGGCTCCGAGGGCGGAGATCCCTTTTCTGGTCCCAGCTCAGCCTCCAGAGAGCTGTGATCTTGGGCCAGCCATGTCCCCTCCCTGGCACTCGGTTTTATCATCTGCTGGGCGCCAGCACTCCCTGCTCAGCCTGCCCCTTCCTGCTCCGTCTTCAGAGACCCATTTCAGATGCCCAATTCCCCCTCCAAAAAGCACCTCAGCTGTCTCTGAACCTCCGAATTCTCTTTCTTTTTTTCTCTTTTTAGCTATGTATATGACCTTTTATTTAAAAAAACTACCAACCCTATTTACTCCTGTGGTTCCTCATTCACACAGAAAATCAACAGTTGTCTATGTTTTAAGGGTAATACAATGAATTTTTTATTTTAAAACTTTATTTTTAAAAGAGTTAATGATTGTATGTATTTGTGGTATGCAACATGACGTTTCGAAATGTATATACACTGTGGAATAGCTAAATTGAGATAATTAACATATGCATTATTTCACATATTTATTTGTGGTGAGAACACTTAAAATCAACTCTCAGCCATTTTCAGGTATATGGTACATTGTTATTAACTATAGTCACCATGTTGTCCGATGGATCCCTTGAACTTGTTTCTCTGGTCTAACTGAAATTTTGTATCCTTTGACCCACCTCACCCCAGCCCTCTCTCTCTTTCCTTTTTTCCCTTTCCTTTCTTCTTTTCTTCTCTCTCTTCCCCTCCCTTCCTTCTTCCTTCCTTGTGCTGCTTTACCTCATCTTCCCTGTTAGCTGACCAAGCCTGTGAGTGGGGGTCACAGTCTGAGCCACCACTGACACTGTGGCTGGCACTGGGGTATCCGCAGTGCAGGTGTTTGCTGGTGGCTGCAAGGCCAGAAGGCAACAAGACAGTACACTTGCAGAAACTGGCTGCAGCCACCGAAATGCGAAGCTTTAGCCTCCTCTCTGGCATCCTTTGGCTCATTCCGAAACAGGCACCGAGCCCTACTCATGCTCGGCCCTATGCTGGGCCCCAGGGCACCCTCCCCCCCAGGCAGGGTTCTGGGGGTCCAGCTGTGCTAGGGGCTGTCTCTGGCCTAGGACTGGGGGAAGAGGTTCCTGTGTGGTGGATGCAGGGGCTGTAGCAGGTGACCGGTCCTCCAGAGTCCTCTTGTCACCCCTCCCTCCTTTCTGTTGCAGTAATGGAGGGTTGGCATGAGGGGGCAGGGCTCAGAGGAGGGGGCACAGTTCTGTTCAAGCTCTGCCAGGCAGCCAGAGACCCCCTGGGGCACCAGTTGTAAGCAGTAGACAAAAAGCCTGGGACAAAAGGCCTGTGGGAGCCTTGGTGAATAGATTAATGAGATTTCCATACGGAGGCCCGACAATGGGATTCTCCACTCCAGCCCCTTTGTCCCAGGCTGAGATAATGGAGCCCAGAGGAGGCTTGCCCAGAAGGGCGGCATCTCCACACAGGCATGGAGCCGCCACACAGCTGCCCCTTCTTCCCTACCCTGCCCCCAAGCCCTGCTTGGTCCAGTCCCCTCCCTCCCCATGGGTAACAGAATCC
Organism: Eulemur rufifrons; assembly: GCF_041146395.1. Taxonomy (NCBI): domain Eukaryota; kingdom Metazoa; phylum Chordata; class Mammalia; order Primates; family Lemuridae; genus Eulemur; species Eulemur rufifrons. Next base: position 40,498,788 of record NC_090998.1, on the reverse strand, counting down.
AGAATCAGAATTGCTCTAAGATCTGAAAGGGGTCTTAGGGGCCTCCTTAGGGAGTTGGAGAGAGGGTTGGGGGTGGCCTCCTGCCCCATCTTGTATAAAATTTAAATTGTTTCTAAATGAGAAAGAAAAGTTTGAGGTCTACCCATCTAAACCAACTGTCTCAATTGACAAAGGAATACAGTGAAGCTCAGAGATGTTCGGTGTCTTGCCCATGGTCACACTGTGACAGCTTAGGGTGCTTGTTGCCCCAGGAGGTCAGGTTCAGGGGAATATGTAAGGCTGGTGTTAGGCCCCATACACAGAGAGCCTGTGGTCCACAGGCACGGGAGAGGCACCCACAGGACACTTGGGCAGCAGGACCAGGGGTGAAATCGGCGCCTGAGCGTGTTGGCCAGTTAGCATGTTGGCCAGTTGTGAAGACTGAATCACGTCTCTCATCAATCCTGGAGGACTTCCTAAAAATGAGGGTAGGGGTTTTAGGAATTATTTTACTCTTCCTTCCAGTAATTCTTTCTGTAACTACTGATTGCCTATGAGTTTGAAGGGCTGTGCTCTGTGGGAAGAAGAATCAAGTGGGGTTCCAGCTTCCTGTGTGTACAATGGCTCTTCATGGTCAAGGGTCTGCAGAGAAAGCTGCTTCGGGAGCAAGACTTAGTTCTGTGAACGGGGCAGTGTCAGAAAGGGTTTTTTCTCCAGAGTCCTAGCAACCACCAGGGTAGGCCACAAGATCCAGATAAGGAACTATGTGCCCAGCCTAGGGGCGTGTATGGTCATCTGATAGCACTTTCACAGGGAAAGGGACAGCTCTCCTTGGGCTGTTTTACCAGGAGAAAACACAAATGCTCCTGCTTGGTTTGAAGGGTAAACATACAGCACTTGGGGCAGAGCCACATCACGGGCAAATACAGAAACTGTTTGCACAGGCCCAGGAAATGAGTGTTGGTGTGTGCTGTGCAGCGGCCTCAGGCGTCTCCGGCTGCAAGAACCAGAGAGGCAGTGCGGGCGTGTGGCTAAGGGCCTGCGCTTTGCAGTCAGCTCCTTGGGCTTTGAATCCCACCTCCACTGCATAACAGCTGTGCGACCCTGCAGAGGTATTAATCTCTCTGTACCTCGCGGTCTCCTCAGCTGTAGAATGGGGATGATGGGAATAGTGTTGATCTCAGGGCTGCCGTGAGGACTACATATGTAAAATATAGAACAGGGCCTGGTTCTGTCCCCAGTGCCTACATGCTGGCGACTGGCCTGTCATATCAAAGCTGGAAGGAACTTCCTTTCACAGAACATTCACCATGTTCCCCCAACCCCAAAGGGAAGTGATTTGTTGAGTCACTCAGCAAGGCTGGGGCACTGCTTGGGTTCTTAATTTGTATTACTTGTGCCCCACACTGGACTGGGTATTTTACAACATCTTTTTTAATCCTCACAGCCACTCTGTGCCTGGTATATGTTATGCCCTTTAATAAATGGAGAAATTGAGGTTCAGCAATGTCAGGCAGCCTGCCCAGGGCCACAGTGTGTGTCTTTGGCCTGTATTCAAATTAGGTCTCCCTGATTCAAAGCCTACCCTCTCCCCCAAGTCCTCAGGGCCTTTCTTCACCTCCAGTCTAGCTGATACAGGGGGCTGGAGTGTGTGGTCTGTGAACCTGGAGGGGAGGCAGGGGATCCCTCTCTGGGGAGATCTTTCCTGGAGGCGCCTGCAGGAGGCAAAGTGGCAGCAGTGGGGCAGTGGAGGGGAGAACGGTGGGTGTCTCTGTGTGAGAGCACGAGGGCTGGAACTGGTCTAGGGCTGGGGGCAGAAAGCCAGGCCTGGTGGGCCCGGGTCTGTCAGGAAGTACCCTACTGAGACTGCACTTGACGTGTGTGTGCGTCTACAGACATATGCACATGAGCCTGCAGTTGTGTGCTTGGCTCGTGTGAGCCAGCACTCTCAGCCTGTGTGCGGGTAAGGCAACCTCCCCTCCCTCTTTCTCAAACTTCTGCCCTCCTCCTGCCCTTGGGTTGAGCATGGTCCTTGGGCAGCTGAGCTCTGACCAGAACTTTGTTCTTTCCCTTGAAAGGAGTTAGAGGGAAATGTAGCGCTATGGAACTAAATTTAGCAGAAGTTGCTGACCTGGTCCTCTGCTTCCCAGTTAGACCACTTAAAGGACCTGTAGCAGATGCTATATCGCTGCATGTAGACAATGATGCCTCAAAGAAGAATGAAGGAGAAAAGAGAAAGGCTGGTTGCTAGTGGGGGACCCAGGATCAAGGGAGGTCATTTTGAAGATGGGAAAGAATTAAGCTTGCTGTGGGGAGGGAGCCAGTACAGAGTAGGGAGGAGGGATAGTTAATTGATGGTGCAAGGTCCGAGTCTTGGTCAGTATGGGTTCCAGGGCTGGGATGGATGGACCCTCAGCCTTCTGGCTGCAAGGTGGATACAGATGTAGAGAAAGGTAAAAACAGAGGGCCAGAGATCAGCAATGTTTGCCCAATGGCTTCATTTTTTTCCCCCCCTGGCTAAAATGGGAGAAATTTGCTTGGAATGGAAGAGCCAGCATCTGAGATTCAGTATAGAGATCAAGTGGTCTGGATGAAGTGTCATGGACAAGGTCCCCCTGGGGAAGGGCTAGAGAGAGGGGCTGAGCCCTGGAGTAGAAGAGATACAGTGGGTATGAAGCTGGGAGGACAGGGGTAGAGGACTGGAGGTGGCTTCCTGGAGTCTATTCCCAGGGACGACCAGGGCCAGAGTGTTTGGTGTGAGGGTGGGGATTTGAGTGAAGATTGCTGGGGGCCAGGGCAGGAGCTGGTGAGAGGGAGCCTGGACCAAGAGTCTTTGGGGGATGGGGGAAGGAGGACCCCACTGACAACATGAGAGAGGGCAGAGGGGCTAGCAGGAGGTGAAGGAAATGTGTGTGGACAAGTCTAGATCCAGAGCCTTCTTTAGTGTGTCTGTGTCCTTCAGAGGGGACAGCTTGCAGTTTAATATGCTCAGGGTAAATGCTGTCATCAAGGTCAAATCTTTTTCCATATTAATTAAGGAGCCAAAGCATAGATAACACTAAATAGAAAAAATAGGTTTGGGGTCCATGTAATAACAGAATACTTGCATTTGTATAACTTTGATGTTACCTCTTAAGACCCTGCAACAGAACAACTTGTGATTTTTGATGTTCCTGGAAATCGCCCTCTTTGGTACCAGGTAACTCATCTGATCTTTGCACATCTGCCCTCCACAGACCTCACACTTAGCTCTGTGAGTCTCCGTTTTTCCTTCCTGCCACTGGTGGCCACTATTGCCTTTCTCATGGGGGTGGAACAGCCTGGAGGATGCACCTTCCTTTTTAACATATTAACTGCCGTGTGAGTTGTATTTAACTCATGCTAGTTTTGAGCCCGGGGCCTCGTGAAGCAAAACCCGGACGAAACCCTGCAGTTGGTTTGTGAAAATCTTACTTGTTGATGTTCTTATTGTTACAATTAATATTGACAATTTAATTCTAAAAACGTGGATTAAAGTCGATAAATTGTTTTTCTATTTGTTTACCTTTAAATTACACTTAAGCCTGACAAGAAAAACTTTACCCTTATGAATTATTTTTCGAGTTTTCACATTACTTTTTACATTACTAATTCTCAAGTTTTTATATTACTTTTCTATTGAAAAAACACAGAAAAGAAAAAATAAATTTTTCATTAAATTAGAAAAGATCATGTTATTTTTGAAGTTGTAATACTATTTTCGTAATAAAATACCATGGAAAAAACATTTTTTTCCAGTGTGGCAGTCAATGTGTTAAGCTTTGGTATCTAAGGCTCATGCCTTCCCTAGGGCAGGAGGGATGAGAGTAAATAGTTTTATTTTCAAAGAGCGTCTTCTCCCATTGATGTCCGGTCACTGCCACAGGAAGTAGTGAGAATCAACAGAGGTGGGGGTGCTGTCAACAAGCTGCTGAAATAAGGCCAACTGTGGAGAACTGAGAATAGACTTGATTAATTTCAGTCACTTCACCACTCCCCAACTCACATTCCCTTTCAAGGCCCTAGTGACCCAATATTTCTTGGTGCCTTCTACGGACTCACAGTGTATGGTTATTCAGGTTGTGCACTGCACCAGGGCCCTACTCCTAAGGGGGCACAAATCACACTTTAGACACTATTGATTTGTAGATTTATGACGTTTTCCAGAAGGTGGCAGTAAAGTGCCTTGAGGAAAGGAATAGGGCATCTGAGCTAGCATGGTCCTGGCTTTCTGGATGCATTGTGCTTTGCGCCTTTAAAGGTGCTGTTCCTGTGATCTGGGATGACCTGCTCCGTGGCCTCTCCGGTCAACTCTGTCCCTCACCCTTCAAGGTCAAGTAAGGACACCACCTCCTTGGTGAGGTCTTCTCAACCAGGTGTGAGATGTTTCCCTGAGTCCCAGAGCCATTGACACACACCTCTATTTTCTCACTTCACAGAGGACGTTGTCTACCTGTCTCCTGCACCTGGCTGAACCATCCTATTCACCTTTCAGTCTGTCCCCATGCCTAGCAAAGCTTAGGGTTTGCTCAATAAAAATTTGTTGATAGTGCTATTCCCTAGGCCCCAAACCCCTTTTACCAGTGTTTGGCTAGTGACCTGACAGGTACTAAGGGACAGTGTAAGAACAGCTGTGGAAACTTTCTACTGTGTTACAACGCAGATGGCAATAAGGACATTGTTTATTACATCTCACAGATCTGCTTCCTGAGATCCATGAAAAAAAGTTCTATGATTTCAATGTCAGGAACATTTTTGCTTCTTTTGAGTAATGGTGATTTTTACTTTGCAAAGTGAGTGTGATCACATCTCCTTTATTTCATTACTGGGAAGTTCAGAGACAAATTTGTGATTTAGTTTCTATGATGTGCATTGTTGTATACCAACTTTCCCCCGTCTTCTCCAGAATGTCATCTGTTCTGTATCATATTTTTGTGCTGTGCTGAGACATACTGGGAATGAAGCAGGTGGCAGCACCTGCCCTGGGCACACAGCCGTTACCTACAGTTGGGTCTGGAACCCAGGTACTTCCATCAGGCAGGGGCTAAAAGAAACCAAGTGGAAAGGAAGGGAATGGCTCTGGGTGAGCCAAGGAGGTTTCCCAGGAATGAAAAGGGACACACATCCACATCTCTGATCTCAGGCCCAAAGGGGGTCTTGGCATCTCAGGGAAGGCTGAGGTGAACAGAGAATTTAGGAATATCAAACTGCTGGGTCACTAGTCAGGGACCCTAGACGGCCCTCAGTCATCTTTATATAACCCCAGTGCCTCTGTAGTGGCCAGCCCATAGTGGGTGAGCTGCAAATACGTCACTGAATGAGCCTCACCTGGGTTTGAGTAGGCCCAGAGCTGGGGTGTCCCAGCCACTGCCTGATCCTTCACTTCATTAGGTCTGAAAGTAAGGACTGTGTGGCCTACAGAGGACATGGCTGGTGCGGCCAGGACAAAACGATAACCACTGCCTACAAGGTGAAGTTAGGGCCAACCATGTCCTTTCCAGATCCCTCTTGGCTCTGAGGAAAATATTTTCAGATAACTTTAATCCTGAGACATAAAGGGTATTTGGTGCCTGGAGGGAGGGCCCCGGAGGGTGGGACGGTAGGTGGTGGATGCTGGAAGACCAGCCCGTCCCAGCTGCAGTCTAAGCGGGCTGGCCTATGGCTGGCGGGCAGTCGGTGGAGCTCTGCAGGACCTCACCAGCTGCTCCTCCCTCTTGCCTGCAGCTCTGTCGAAGATGCACTGGACACCGGAACACGCCCAGCCCCTCAACCAGTGGCCAGAGCAGCACTTGGACGTCTCCTCCACCACCCCGTCGCCGGCCCACAAGTTGGAGTTGCCCCCTGGGGGTCGCCAGCGCTGCCACTACGCTTGGGCACACGATGACATCTCCGCCCTCACTGCCTCCAACCTCCTCAAGCGCTACGCAGAGAAGTACTCAGGGGTCCTGGACTCGCCCTACGAGCGCCCCACCGTGGGCGGCTACGGCGACACCACCTTCCTCAACGGCGCCAAGGGGGACCCCGAGCCCTGGCCTGGGCCAGAGTCACCCTATCCCTTGGCCTCACTCCACGAGGGCCTCCCAGGAACCAAGTCGGGCAGTGGGAGCGGTTCTGGGGGTCTCGGGAGCTCCCCTGTTTTAGCCGGGAACCTGCCGGAACCCCTCTACGCCGGCAATGCATGCGGGGGCCCGTCGGCAGCGCCCGAGTACGCGGCGGGCTACGGTGGGGGGTACCTGGCGCAAGGTTACTGCGCGCAGACGGCCGCCGCGCTGCCCCCGCCGCCCCCGGCCGCGCTGCTGCAGCCCCCGCCGCCACCAGGGTACGGCCCCTCGGGGCCTCTGTACAACTACCCTGCGGGGGGTTACGCGGCGCAGCCCGGCTATGGCGCTCTCCCGCCGCCCCCGGGGCCGCCCCCGGCCCCCTACCTGACCTCGGGCCTGCCCGCGCCCACGCCCCTGCCCCTGCCCGCGCCCGCCCCGCCGCGGCCGGCGCCCACCTCCTACAGCTTCCAGACGGCCGCTCCGGGCGCGGAGGCCGGAGTGTCGCTGAAGCGCAAAGCCGCCGACGAGGGCGCAGAGGGCCGCTACCGCAAGTACGTTTACGAGCCCGCAAAGACGGCGGCCGACGGCGCCTCCTATCCCTCCGGGGACAACAGCGAGTGTCGGGGCAACGGGTTCCGGGCAAAGCCGCTGGGACCCGCGGAGGAGGCGTCGGGCAAGTACGGTGGCGGCGTCCCCCTCAAGGTGCTGGGCTCCCCAGCCTACGGCCCGCAACTCGAGCCCTTTGAAAAGTTCCCGGAGCGGGCCCCCGTGCCAGCTTCTCGTGGGGGCTTCGCGGTGCCGTCGGGGGAGCCACCCAAGGGTGTGGACCCGGGGACCCTAGAGCTGGTGACCAGCAAGATGGTGGACTGCGGGCCTCCAGTGCAGTGGGCGGATGTGGTAGGCCAGGGCGCGCTCAAGGCGGCGCTGGAAGAGGAGCTGGTGTGGCCCCTACTGAGGCCGCCCACCTACCCCGGCAACCCGCGTCCGCCGCGGACCGTCCTGCTCTTTGGGCCCCGGGGCGCGGGCAAAGCGCTGCTGGGCCGCTGTCTCGCCACGCAGCTGGGCGCCACGCTGCTGCGCCTGCGCGGTGTGACCCTGGCTGCACCCGGCGCCGCCGAGGGCGCGCGCCTCCTCCAGGCCGCCTTCGCGGCTGCGCGCTGCCGCCCGCCCGCGGTGCTCCTAATCAGCGAGCTGGATGCGCTGCTGCCCGCTCGGGACGACGGCGCGGCTGCCGCGGGCGCGCTGCAGGTGCAGCTCCTGGCCTGCCTGGACGGCAGCTGCGGCGCGGGGGCCGATGGTGTGCTGGTCGTGGGCACCACGTCGCGGCCGGTGGCTCTGGACGAGGCGACCCGCCGGCGCTTCGCTCTCCGCTTCTATGTGGCGCTACCCGACAGCCCGGCCCGCGGGCAGATCCTGCAGCGGGCGCTGGCCCAGCATGGCTGCGTGCTCAGCGAGCCGGAGCTCGCGGCCCTGGTGCAGGGCACCCAGGGCTTCTCTGGGGGCGAACTGGGGCAGCTGTGCCAGCAGGCAGCGGCCGGGGCGGGCCTCCCGGGGCTGCAGCGCCCCCTCTCCTACAAGGACTTAGAGGCGGCGCTAGCCAAGGTGGGCCCTAGGGCCTCCCCCAAGGAGCTGGACTCGTTCGTGGAGTGGGACAAAATGTACGGCTCTGGACACTGATGGCGCGCGGGGAGGCTGCGGGAGCCGCCGCTCCTCCCTCCCTGCCTCCTCCACTTAGGAGGGAGGTCATTGACTTAACCCGGCTGGGAGGGTGCCTGCCCGAGTGGTGAATGTGGGGCGGGGGACCGGAGGGCTCTGCCGGTGGATTTTTTTTTCTTGGGAGGGAAAAGGCTTCTGCCAGGCAGATACATGCCATATGCGCCGTGTACTCAGGTTTTTCCTATTTATTGTGGACGGGAAGCTCGCCATCTCCGCCCGGCAGACGGGGCAGTCCCGGCATAGGCTGGCACCCGGAGCCTCAGGAACTCCTGCTCTCTTGCCACAATTCTTTTGTCTCCTCACTATCTGAACGGCACCCTCCTCCTGGACCCCTCTCTCTCTACCCCTTTCTTTGCATTGGCTTAGTTTTTTCTCCCTGTTGCTTTGTCACTGCCCCCCACCCCCATGCCGGCCCTGTTTCTCTTTTGCTCCTTCCTCTCTGCCCATCTCTCCACCCCTGGCTCTCCAGAGTCCCTGTGCTTTCATGCCTGTCCCTGTCTTCTGTCCACCTTACTCAGACTGCAGCACCCCTTTGCAGGAGATCTGGAGGCCCAGGGGCTGAGGAGGAGGGGAGGAGGGGTTTCCCTTCCACCTGGTTGTCCCTCATCCAGCTGAAATTTGGGTGGGGGGATCTGGGTCAAGCAAAAAGGAAAACCCAAAGAAGGGGTTTTGCGGGGTTTGTTTTGAGGGAAAATCCCAGAAATGTAGCTTGTTTAATATTTTAGGCCTCTTATTTTTGTACGATTGTGTAGAATTTGCTGTTTTTTTTTTTTTTTCTTTTGACAACTCAGGAAGAAACTGACCTCAGAAAGAATGTTAGGCTTTTGCTGCTTTCCTGTGTGTTCCCCCCGCCCCACCCCGGGGAAGCAAATTCTCCCAGAAGACTCAGAAAGTGAGACGTGTGGCAAAGGGGAGAGGAAGACCCAGAGGCCTCACTCAAGCCCCAGCTATTCCTGGGACAGAAGCAGAATGTATTTTTAAGGGCTTCCTTCCTCCCCAGGTGCGAGGTTGTAGGCAGGGGTGTGGAGGAGTGGGTGGTGATTTGAGAGAGGGGATAGGTCTTCCTTTCCGCTGCTCTCCCCTCTGGGACCCACCCCTCAGTTTAGTGTTGTCTGTGAAGGGTTATCCAGAGTTGGGATGCCTGATTCCTGCCCCAGACCCAGACCAGACAGTAGGCTGGGAAGGCACAAATGGGAAGGTGATCTCAGCAGAAAGTCCTCAGAGAGGTCATCTCACCTGGCCCCTGCCTTGGCAGAGATCCCCAATAACTTCCGCTAAGGGAATCCCATCTGGGAAGACAGTCTGGCCACAAGTCTGGTTGGGCATAAAATCGACTACTAGGCCTCAGCCACCTTCTCTGTTGGGAGGCTCTGAGGAGGGTTGGGCATCCTCATAGGAGAAGGTTCCCCTAGAATCCTAGGCCTGGAGCCCTGGGAGCTGGGAGAGGGTGAAGGAGATGGGCAGGGTGTTTCCCTGACATGGGAAATCTCTGTCCTACCCACACTTTCCACCAGGCTAGAGTGCTTCTGTCTGGGAACCACATTCCTTTCCTTCCCACCAGTTTTCTTTTGATGGGGCTTTAGCAGTTTGCCCCGCCCCCCGCCCCCCCCCATATCACAGACCTGATCTTCGGTCCAAAGGGAGGGACACACCCTCCTGACCTCTTTTTCTCCTTCCCGCCTTGGCCTCCCTTCCCTTTCCCTGCCTGCCCCTCCATTTCCTAGAGTCTGCACCACCTCCCACTCCTGGCTGGGAGGGTGTCCATGGGGGACCTTTCAGGTGCCAAGGTGCTGAGGGCCTGTGCTGGCCTAGACATGCTACAGGAAAGCTGCTCTGTTTTTCTCCTTTCCCCCCTTGCTCTCTCTCTGACCCTCCTCTCCTTGGAGCCAGCTGATCACAGGGCTTTGGTGCCTCAGAAGCAGCAGGCCACAGGGTCTTGGCTGTGAAAGACGCACGGAGGGAGCATGGAGTGAGGGGGTTCTCTCTCAGGTGTGTGTATGTATGGGGCGGGGGGTGGAGGGTGTCGGGAAATGGGGTTGGGATCCCAGCCTTCCCTTCAAGGGGCAGGCAGCTCTGCCCGAGACCCTGAATCGCCACCGCTTCCTCTAATGGGCTCTTCTGTTCTCCAGGCCTGGGGAACTTTGCACAAGGAGATGGCCTCCAGGCTACTGGCACCTACCTCGTGGGCACTGGGGCAGGTAGGGGGAGGGCAGGTCCAGCTCTGGCAGTGTTGGGGGGGCATACCAAAGAATCCAGGGGCAGAGTGTGGGGAGGGCAGACTCGGCAAACTGGCCGCCTCCTTCCTCTACCCAAATTGGGGTTGGGATCCTCTCCTCCAGCTGTAACCATTTCTACCTCATTTTGCTGCGTGTTGTACATGGACGTATTTATCTCCTGTCTGACGATGCTCTGCAGTTGTGGTCTGTCTACCTCAGAAGAGACTGTATTTTAAAAGAAAGTATTACACAGTATTAAAGCGATGACATGTGGTTTCCAGAGGATTTCTTGGGGACAGTGGGATGTGGGGAGCCCTCTGAAAAATGCCAGGGCACCCAGGTCTGCTAATGCCCTGCGTGGGGCCCTGTGGGTGTTTCCATTCCTTCAGCAAAGAATTATCCTGGGATGCCTGTTGTTTGCTCTGGCACAGTGAGTGTCTGCCAGGAACTGGGAACTGAGGCTGCAGAGTGAAAAGCCTCCGCATAAGGACGCCCTCCTGCAATTCTGAACTCTAGAGGATCAGAACTGGGGTTGACTCATCATATTGAGGGGCGAGGAAGGGCTCACATGTTTGTTGAATGACTGAATGAATGGACAGATGAATGCCTGGAGGAAAGGGGGGCTAAAGAGGAGGAGGGGTCATCCAGAACCTGCAGCAGCCCTTGTTGAGCACAGCTAGGGCTAATACTTGTATTCCAGTCTTGGGTGCAGCGCAAGGAGCAGAGGGCAGGGTGTGGAGACAGCTGAATTCCAGTGTTTCAGGTCACATGAGATCCTTTGCCCACCACCCCACCATCTATCAGTCCCCAGACTCTACCTTGACAGCTTGTCATAACCCAGGAGACTGAGAAAACCAGGAAGGAACACTTGCTGAAAAGGCTGTGTGGAAACACCTGGGAGAGGTTTGGACCCACAACTTCCTAGGTCCTTGAATGCTCTCAGCACAATTGTTGAAGATGCACAAGAGCTCAAGGGAGGTGGTGCACCCGGGCTCCCTGCTTAGGGCTTACCACGGGCTTGCAGGAGGCCAAGCAGCACCAGGGTGACCCTGCTAAGCAACAACTGCTCTTCTCACAGGGACAGATATGGTATGTCTGGACATGGGGGCTCTAGGACACTGCCCCAGGGTTCAGTGACCCCAGCTCTCAGCCCGTGGATGTCCAGACTCACCCCCCAACTCCTCTAGCTTATTATGTACCTACTGTGCACAGACATTGTGCATGGCACTGAGAATACAGAAATGGTCAATCAAGCACAGTTTCTGGAGAGCCCACAACCCAGGTGGGAAAAGTGCAACAGTAGATCATTGAAAAATACAACTGGATAAAGCTGCTTGAAGTGAGAAGACCATATCAAATTAATCTTTACATTCATTCATCTGGCACGAATATCTGGTACATAGAAGACACTGGGTAAATGTTTGTTGAATAAATCCTCTAATTAATTTCCAGGTAAGTGTCCTGATGGAGGATGCACAGGTTCTCTCAAGAAAAGATCCTGACTCCTGGTGGGGTAGTGGTGGGGTGCCAGACTTCCTAGACAGGAGGGGGGATAGCTGGGTAAGGTAGGGAGGCTGGAATCAGCATCATACATGCAGGGTTGTGCCACGAGCAGTGATGTGTAACAAGACAAAGTGTGGGCAGGAGTGGGGGAAGTGAGGCTGGAGGAGTCACCTGGGATCTCTCCACGGAGGACCTTCCATGCCCCGTTACCACGGGGCTCCACAATGAAGCCTTTGTGGGGGTGAGGGGCTGGCTGATGTGCAAGTTGAGTTCACAGGTTGATTAAACACGTCTTTACTAAACACCTATTATGTACTAGTTGCCATGGGGACGGGGTGGACCTTACAGTCTAATGGGGGAGACAGTAAGAAGGCAGAGCTGCAGGGCGCTGTGGGAGCAGAAAGGAGGGTCTCTAATGGAGACACGGCTAAGGTGTGAGTCAGGGCGGGCTTCCCAGAGGCACGGGGCAGCAGGGGGCGCGGCCCAGCAGCCAGAGCGCAGGCCCGGATCCAAAGGAGGGACGGGGCCAAGCTTCCTTGCGGGAAAGGAAGCAAGTTTAGGTAAGGAAGGCCCTAGTGTGTGTGTGTGTGGGTGGGATGGGGACTGGAGGAGGTGCTGACCTTATCCAGACAAGAAAGGCTGAGGGTTTGGACTAGTGCAGGGGTGGTAGAACGGGAAGTGATGGAGTCATTTACTAAATACTACACGTGTAGTATTTGGTGGATAACGAGAATTTAGGAAATGGTTGGATATTGGGGATAATGGAGAGCAAGGGATCTAGGGCTTCTGGCGGAGGGTGAAGGGGTGGGCGGTAAATGAATTGGAAGAGATGTGGGGACAGCCAGGAGGCCTAGGGTAGGCGTGTCAATGTGAGGGCCCGGAATCCTAGCCTCCTCGGGGCTAAGAGGTTCACATACCCACCCCTGGGTATTGCAGATCCTCTTACTCCAGTTCCTGAGTTTTGTGCGACCCTCCTCCAACAAGTTCCATGATTTGGAGCCCCCCCATCCCTGTCCCTGGGTATTGGGAGCCCCTGTGTGCTGGGAGTACCCTCCTCCGCTTCCGTCCCAGCCCCGGAATGTTCGTCGCCGCCCCCACCCACAATCCGCGGGCGTTAGGAGCCCCTCCCCCACCGCGGGCGTTCTTCCCGCCCGGCCATGGCGGCGCGCGCTCTGGCGGGCGCCTTGGTCCTGGCGCTGTGGGGCTGGACGCCGGGGCCGGCCGGGGCCGTGGACGCCATGGGCCCCCACGCGGCCGTCCGTCTGGCGGAGCTGCTGACCCCGGAGGAGTGCGGCCACTTCCGGTCGCTCCTGGAGGCGCCCGCGCCCGACGTCGAGGCCGAGCTGGCCCGGCTTTCTGAGGACCAGCTGGCGCGGCCCGAGCCGCTGCCGACCACGTCGGCGTCGTCGGGCCGGCTGTGGAGGCGGCGGCGGAAGGCGGCCAAGGACCCGGCGGAGGGCACATCGGGCGGGTCGCCCGAGCCCGGGGACGTCTCCGACGGCTGCCGGGAGGCGTTGGCGGCCTGGCTGGCTGCCCAGGCCACGTCCCTGCCTTGGGACCGCGTGGCCCGGGCCTTGCGGCGCAGCGGACGCCCGGACGTGGCCAGGGAGCTGAGCAAGAACCTTCACCAGCAGGCGACGCTGCAGCTGCGCAAGTTCGGGCAGCGCTACCTGCCGCCGCCCGGCGCCGCGGCTCCCGGTGCGGCCCCCGCCCTGGCCCAGCGCCCCAGGCGCGCCTCGGCCCCCGAGCCGAATTGGGACGAGCTGGAGCTGATCGTGGAGCGCCTGCCCCAGCCCCCGTACGAGCGGAGCCCCACGGGCTGGGCCGGGCCGCTGGCGCTCGGTCTCCTCACCGGCTTCGTGGGGGCGCTGGGCACCGGGGCGCTGCTCATCCTGGTCACGCTGTGGATCACGGGCGGCGACGGCAACCAGCCCGCCACTCCCCGGCTCGGGCCCGCCGAGGCACAGGGCTGGTGGGAAACAAAGCCGCTTTTGACTAAACGGCTCACGTCCCGGGAGGCATGGGCTGCGGGTGGGCCGGCTTCTCCCGCGCCTCATGCCCTCCACTGTCAAATGGGAGCACAGTCCTGCTGGAGTGCTGCTTTGGACGGATTATAAAAGTTACGAAATACTGAAAGAAGGGACTAGTCGGTTTGTTAGTTTGTTGGAAATGAGCGGCACGGCCAGTGGGGCTGCCGATGGAAGAGGAGGGGCTCCAATGCCAGGGTCCCCGCGTGGGAGGCGGACCGCCCAGTTCTTGTGGGCACAGTTCCTTCTCATCTCGCGATGGTTCTTCCACTAAGAGCTACTACCACTTACTGGGCACTATGTGCCAGGCCCTGAAGCAGTCGCATACATTATCTGATAGACTCTTCTAAACCCAAGAGAAATATTATCTCCATCACGTGCCGAAACTGTGGTCACAACTAGTTAATGGCATAGTCAGGTTTTTGACACCAGGTTTTGACACCGTCTGACCTGCAAGTTTGAGCTCCAGAAGGAATGGTCTGTGTGCAGTAAGTCGGCCTGAGAAACACGATGGGGAACAGAACAAGATGTGCAGCGCCCCCTCGAGTATACTCTAGGGCCCTGCTGCAGTGTGAGCAGCTAGAGTGTGCCCACTTGCAGGGCACTGCCCCCAGTGTGCTCGCCCCACTCAGGCAAGGCCTCCTGATGTTCTAAGTGGAGCCCCAGACCTTCCCCACCTACCTCCGAGTGGCTGGGGCACTGCCCGCCCAGCCACAGGGCTGAACCTGGTGAGCCCTCATACAGTCTCTGCCACAGGGGACAGCAGATGAGAGCTGTGGGGTCGGTCCTGGGAGGAGGGAGTGCTTGACACCCGTCCACCCTGGACCAAGGGGCTTTGGGGTGAGAGCAATGACAGAATGACAGGCCAGTCCAAGAGGAGAGTTGAAAACAAGATTGACGTAACCCTTTATTGCAAATTCTAAAGTAAAAAGATGTACAGTACAAAGTAAAATTGAAATTTCATACTATAAACTTCCAATCCACTTATACATTCTCATTTCTCAAGCATTTCTGCCATTTCCGCATAAACAGAACAAGGAACAAGTCGAGGGGGTGAGGGAAGGAGATACAGCAAGGGAAAAAAATTGTCTAGAATCATCACAAACCCCAGAAGCAAGTGAAAGGAAAGACATTTTCTCGACCTGCTGTCCTGGTGATGAGAAGCGGGGGTGGTTGGAGCAGTGCAGTTTAAAATGGCTCTCAGAATAGCAGCATTTATGGTACCATTCAGCTTCCTGAAGTCCAAATAATACTTTGCCCTTCCCTAGTGCCTTTGCCTCTGTATCTCAAAACGCTTTACAAAACATTTAGTTAAAGCCTCACAACACCCCTGTGAGGTAGGTCAGTATTATTATCCCCATTTTACAGATGGGGAAACTGAGGCACAGAGAGGCTAAGTGACTTGCCCAAGGCCACACAGCGAGCCAGTGGTCAAGCTAGGGATAGAATACAGGAGTTCCGTCCCTTTTCTGGAACCACTGGACCACGCTCCCCTTTACCTATATACATTCTTCACACACACACACCACACGTGCACGCCCGCCCACCCATCCCCACTTAGCCTCTATGTACAGCAAACAGCAGTGGGGGGCAGGGGCAGGGGGTGCCTCAGGAGCAGTTTAATGGAGGAAATCTTGGTAATCTTGGAAAGGGAATCCAAGGAAGCACAGAGCTGAACGTGGACTCTGTTGCAAACCTTGGCCTCCCTCCCAATCCAGACTTCCTCTTCTCTCCTGACTTCCCCCTGGCTGGCTAGTTGCAGCCAATTCTTTAGGGGGTGGGGGGTACCTGAAAATGAACGAAGCTTTTTGCAAAACTTTGGGCAACATCTGAGAAAAGAAAGAGGCATCGTTATAGAAGATGCCCAGGACTCAAGTCACAAAGTCATAACCCATGGCAATCTCACCTCCACAGCAGGCCTGGAGGCTGGGGGCCGAGAGGAGGATGGGGACTGACCTACCAGCCATCTCTCTCCAGAGTGGAGCTACTGGAGCAGACTAGAGTGGGCACTTCAAGATCCTCCTGAGAGAGTGTTCCTGAACCAGGAGACATGGCCTAGGCCTAGAGAGGGATGTCCCAAAAGGGGACAGAGAGAGAAGGAAGGGGAAGGGTGCCCCCTCCCCTGTGCAGATGTGAAGGAGACCAGCCTGGTCTGCTGGTCTGTGGGGCGATGGAGGGAGGGCCCAGCGCTAGCTAGCAGAGTGGAGGTCATTGGGCATCGTGCTTGCCCTAGCTTTGGGGCATGAGGGTAGTTTTTTTTCCTTAACATACTAGTGAAAAATGCAGAAGTAAGGCCAGTCCAGCTGAGTTGGCTGACGGTATCTCTGGGGGCTCTGCCAGGTGGATTAGATGAGGAAGTGTTTTAGGCCTCTGAGCACCGGCCGGCGGTGGGGGCTGGGGGGGGGGTGCCACATGCAATGGGTGAGTGGGGACCTGGGGAGTCAGGACCTTGCTTTTCTTTCCGGTTTCTACTTCTCAGCCAGAACTTTGCGAGAGACCCTCTGATTTCTCTCCCTGCTATACCCCTCCTTTCCCCAAATGTGCTAAGGTCCCAATTGCCAGACCCCTCCTAGGACTCAAGAATTGGGATAGTCAAGCAACAAACACACACCAAGACAGGCTTCCCTTGTACAGTTAAAAGGGTCATTTTTATTTTGTTTCCTTTTGGCTTAGAGTAGTGATGTACTTTTTATCAGGTCTCATGTAGGGCAGCGTTGGCCTCCATGCATTCGTAATACACTAATCTTCACTACTGGTCTTTCACAGGTTTACATTGGTTGCAGCAAAAAGTAAAAGAACTCAGGGCACTGTCGCTCCAGGGGCTGTGACTGGGAGTTTCTGTTTATCTCTTCCCAGTCGACTTCTGATGCCAAAAGCGGCTCATTTAGAAAGGAGTGAGAGTAGGTCATGTTGACTGGAAAAGTTTTTCCTGCTCTCACCCTCTGCTTTAAATTACGGCATCGCCTCATCTTAAGCAACTAGGAGGTTACGGGAAGAAGAGGGGAAAAGTGTTTTTCACACACAAACCAGCAACCATGTCAGCTGCTGCTCAGTGGCTTTGGCTCTGCATTTTAAATTAACAGCATCACATGTCTTTTTGCTTTTTGTCCTTTTTTTTAAAGGTGGATTGTGGAGTATAAATACTGCACCAAGGACCTGGCTACAAAAAATAAATATTTATATTATATTTATATATCTATATATATATATGTGCAGTGATACTGTGGCTGCTGCAGCTTTTGATTGGCTTCATTAATATTTGGCAAAGCGTTGCCACTTACCCACTCAGTGAAGACGTACAAAAATGTCACCACTGATTCTCTCAGTTCAATGCCTGTTAACTGCGGGTGTAAACTGCTGGTGATGGTGTCATTTACTACCAAAGAAGTGTGGAGCAGGATGGGTGAGCGAGAGACTGAGTGAGTGAGCAGGTGGAGGACAGTGGGTGAGGGATAAGAAGGTGGGAAAGTTTTTTTAAAAAAAGTGAAACTTCAAATAGAGCGGAGGTGGCTTCTTTCCTATGAGGCTGGCTGATGGATGCCAGATACCAAGGCCCACGTGTTACCGAGGAGACAGCCTGCTGGGCTGGGATCGGGAGCTGGGGAAGGCAACAAGTCACATCTCAGAAAGTCTCGTCAGTATCTCTCCCAGCTTTATGACATCACTAGCATGAACACCGGGTGTACCCAGAGGGATCTTACAGCTCTGTTGCCCATCTCAAGACCTAAGAACAATTAGTAAGTTTAGCCAAATCTTGCATAGAAGTGGTTAGAATTTATTGCACATTGGAACAAAAATATATATTTTTTGTTGTTTTGGAAAAGACCATTAGCAATAAAAAATTTTTTGTCTGTCTGTCTGGTTTGGGGATGTACATTGGCTGACAGCATCTAAGTTCTAAGAAGAAAGAAAAGTATAAAAAATAAAAATAAACATGACAATGGCATAAGCCAGAAGCCATTTCCTATTTAATAAGTTAATAATTTGTATTTACAAAAAGGCATGCCAATAAAATAAAATTATATATTACAGTATTTATAATTCTCTTAAAAATAACCACACATGTCAGCTTCTGTTTTGTGCTGTTTACAATGTAGCCTGTACATGTTACTATACATTCATCCTAGCAGTTAGCAGGGGCACGGAAAGAAATGCCTTCCCAATCTGGCATCGGGTGTAGTACAAAAATTCTACAGATGCTGCTGCAGAAGCAGGCTTAAGAGAGCTGGACGGTTTCTAATGGTCCAACAAGCTAGAAAGCTCTGCTTACTGACTTTCTGTGGTTTGTTCTATGCAAAACTAGTCAAGTGGACTGTGAAATTACCTCCAAAGTGCATCTACTGCAAGGCAGATCGGTGTGTCTGATTATGGGTTGTTCCCCGCCCCCCCTCCCACCCCGTTGTATGGTTCAGGAAGAATTTATTTTGATTTGGTTGGCATGCTAAAGTCTCTCCTCATTCTTTGTACAGACTTCCTGACACATTCAACTGCAGCATCTTGGCTTTGAAATCTAGTCATCAGATGAGAAACCCCTGGACTAAAAACTGTCTTCCCTAAAGCAGGGGATGGAATGGAAGATATGACGCTCCCCTAGAAGCCACCCTCCAATGACAACGGGCAGGTCGCTAAGCAGATAGCAAAACTGGCTGCAAGGGAATGCGCTGGGGGAAACTGGAACGTCCTAAAGAATATTAAATTGCTTTCTCATGAAAACCAGTGCAGTAAAGAAACCAAGTGGGCTTAGTTCAGAGGCGGCTTCCTCTCTACCTCAGGTCCCACCAGTGACTATTATTCTAATAATAAATGAAAGAAATCATAGCCATAACCCCAGTGCTGCTGCCCTTACCCACCTCCGTGAGTAAGGGAAGCCCTGCTCAGTGAACGAATGTGATGGAGGCAGGAGGAATCATGCAGTGTATAAGCTTTCGACAACCCCTCTGCAGAAGAGAAAGGTCAGTTAAGAATATCTGAACCCCTCTCCATGTTGACCCAAGCCTGGGGAAAGCCACAATGCAGAGGAAATGATACTAAATGAAGTGGGCACCCCATAACTCCCAATGAAAGGTCATTTTAAGTTCCCCAAATTACCCCCTAGAGATAACAAGCTACTTTGAATAGCACTTTTATCTCTACCCCAAATAAGAGTCAATTTTCCAGTATGAAGGCTAAACAATCATCATAAATATTGCAAGATACAAATGAACTTTTTTTTTTTAGCCCTAGGATTTGGTTTTATAGTGACATTAATAGTACAAGCCATTCAGGATCAAAGTCTCCCCCATGTACTGGACACAGAGCAGCATTATATAGTTCATCTTGCAAAATGTGCAACAATGGCTGTATGTTAGAGATGTCTGTTAAACATATACACGCAACGGATCCATCTGCTTGTTGGATGGGGTTTGTTTTTTGTTGTTGGTGGTGGTAGTACCCTGCGTAGGGAAGCAGGTTTATGCTTCCCTACCCAGAGGGTATATGAAAGACTTTAAAGAACTCATAAAATTGTAGCCAGTATGGAACTCTTACCATTTTCTCCAAATACAGTGAACGGTGCAGGGCTGGGTCCTGTCCAAAGTCTGACCCAATGCAGGGGACAGGATTAGTAGTGTCCTGTGGTGTATGGATCTCATGCATGACTTCTGATCACAGCATGCCATCATGCAAATCATTTCTACGCATTGAACGAGCACAATGTTTGGAATTGGCCTGAGCAAGTCCTCCTCAGCCTGAAGAAACCTGATTGTTTTCCCCCACCCATCTCCAAACCACGTGAAGCCCATGTGCAGAAGATGCTGTTTATGTCAAAGAAACTGACAATTAAATGACATGGGCTAAATGTGAGTGTGTGTGTGTTTTCTTTTTGCTGCTTAGCTTAACTAATGTAAGAATGCAAATATAGTTTGCATGAACAAACAAACTTTTAAAGTGATGCTTTCTGCTTCTGAGAATCAACAAAATGAAAAAATAAAATCCATTTGGCTGCAACGGAAATATGCTGGTCCCGGCAGCCTCTCCTCTGTTTTTGTATCCTGTTAGTTTTGTCCTAAGTTGCATTGACTGATGTGGAACATGCAGTAACCACCTGCCCAAGCATTAGAAAATCTGTGAGTCCAGGGAGCAGGGTCCTTTGCCCTTGGCAGGTCACTGCTCAAGATGCAACTGTGTTTGTTACATGGTAAGCAGACTACGTTTGGTATAGATCTTCAGGTTAAAGTGTCTCCACAGCTGTTCTGCATTGATAATATTCAGGAAGTTTGTAAACAATCTTTCACTTGCAAGTTTTAAATCTGTATAATATTTAATTTTTGCTCTCCTCTAACACTTGGATTCTCTGACCTCTTTTTGTCTTTTGGCTCTTTCCCTTCTTCCTTCCTCTGCCCGCTGCTGTTTCTCCTTTTCGGGTTTAGTTACACTGTCATAGGACGGGAGGGAGGCTGTAGACGGGGTGCTCTCTTTTTTCTCCCGGTGTGTGCCTCCATTCTCCAGCTTATTGGAAGTTGTCTTTTTGCAGATGAAGCCCCGCCTTGCCAAATGTCCCCGGTAGGCACGCTGCAGGACCACAGCAGATACCTCCTCCTGCTTGCGCCGCAGTGTGGTTGTGATTGGCTCGTAAGACACTTTGGAAGGATTGGATGCCACGAACCGCTCTTCCATCTGCTGCCGCAGAATGTCCAACTCCCCACTATCTCCTAGGACCCGCTTGGTGAAGGCAAAAAGGATGTCCAAGCAGTGGATGCGATCCCCACTCACCATTGGCAGATCCATGGCAATGAGCTCAATGGTATTGGGCTTGGGCACTCGGAGAGGATGCTCCAAGGCATCTGCAAAGTCTGCCAGCTTACAGTACTCGATGAATTGGGTGGCATCGGGGTCAAACTTCTCCCAGATCTCATAGAAGGTCTCAAAGTCATCCTCACTCAGAGGGTCTGCACTTTCCTCTGTGGCTACACTGAAGTTCTCCAAGATGATGGCAATGTACATGTTCACAACAATTAGGAAGGAGATAATGATGTAGCTTACAAAGAAGAAGATGCCCACTGAGGGGTTCCCACAGTCTCCCTTAAAGCCACTCCCTGGGTGTTCCTTATCTAGACTGCAGTCAGGAGGGCGGTTTAGGATGGGCAGCAGCAGGCCATCCCAACCAGCCGAGGTTGTGATCTGAAACAGGCAGATCATGCTGTTGCCAAACGTCTCAAAGTTGAACATGTCATCAATGCCAGCCTCATGCTTCACATATGCAAAATTGGACATCCCAAAGATGGAGAAGATGAACATGACCAGGAAGAGCAGAAGCCCAATGTTGAACAGGGCAGGCAAGGACATCATTAAGGCAAAGAGCAGGGTACGAATCCCTTTGGCACCTTTGATCAGACGCAAGATGCGCCCAATTCGGGCCAATCGGATGACTCGGAATAGGGTTGGGGATACAAAGTATTTCTCAATTATATCAGCCAGGAACATTCCTAAGAAGAGGAATAGAAGAAGTTACGTTACTGAGATTGGAGATACCTTTCTCTTTGCTTCTTTTACCTGGCACTATGGAACCCTTAAGTTCAAAGGGCTTTGCAGAATGAGTGCCTTCCTATTCAATCTGAACTCTCATAATAAAAGTAATTACACATTTCAAACAGAGAGAAAAGTAAAGAAAACAATAGAATAGACACCTATGTGCCTAACACATAGATTTTTGTTGTTGTTTTTTGTTTGTTTGCATTTTGAGATGGGGTCTCACTATGTTTCCCATGCTGGTCCTGAACTCCTGGGCTCAAGCCATCCTCCTGTCTCAGACCTCCTGAGTAGCTGGGATTACAGGAATGAGCCACCATAGCTGACTAACACACAGATATAATAGAGGCTAGCATTTTATCAAATTTCCTTCCTCTTTCTCCATCTCCAGAAGCATCCACAATCCTGAAGATGGTATGTATCATTCTAGGGTGTGTCTTTACAGTTTTACTATGTATGAGTCCATACATAATATATCGCATCCTACTATGGTTAGGAAATTATACTGGATCTGTCTTTTTGGATCTTTTTATCTACTTAGATCTCTAACTTGTTTTTGAGAATTAACATTATGTTTGTGACATTGATCCCTCATGGTAAAATAATTTTAGATTATTTATTTGAACAGTTAAATGGTATTCCTTTTTATGAATAGGTCCTCATTTATGTGTTTTCCTACTCAAGGATAATAAATTTTTAATCAGATTTTTTTTTGAGACTGGGTCTTGTTCTGTCACCCTTAGCTAGAGTGCAGTGGCATCACCACAGCTCACTACAACCTCAAACTCCTGGGCTTAAGCCATTCTCCTGTCTCAGCTTCCTGAATAGCTGGGACTACAGGTGTCTGCCATGACTAAGTTTTTCTATTTTTAGTAGAGATGGGGTCTCATTCTTGCTCAGTCTGGTCTTGAACTCCTGACCTCAAGTGATCCTCTCCCCTTGGCCTCCCAAAGTACTGGGATTAGAGGCGTGAGCCACTGTGCCTGGCTGTTTTTTTTTTTTTTTTTTTCAGATTTGTGCATATTCAACTTTCCGAGGTGTTACTGATGCTTTCCACAATGATCCTGAATTTCTATATCGACAAACAATGAGTAAGAGAGCTTCCAGCTCACTCCATGACCTTGCTACCCTTTGACTTTGATATCTTATTCTGCTAATACCAACAATTTTCCAAGTATCTTCTTCTTGGCTCTGAAAAAACTCTTTGGTTTCTCATTGCCCCATCTCCCTACTCTACCAAACTAGCTAGAAAACTAGAGAGAACTCTCAGAAGTGACTTTCAACTCCAAGCTTCTAGATTTTGTGCTAAAAGCCATAAATTGGAAACCATTATCAACAGGTAAAAATGCCAAGGAATTAGCAGGATATCAAAGTAAAAGGTGAAAGTGTACAAATCAGAGGACCTTTTCTATTTACATTCATCCAGAGGTCCACTTCAACCAGCCCACTTACTTTAAAAACTGAAGAGCAACAAGGAGAGGTCCCCTTTCCCAGTTAAGTCATGAGCAGTAACTGAAGAAGTCACATGACATAATACATATTACAGTATATGCAATACTTGCATCCCACCATATATGGCGGGCAAGCAAGGCTTCAGAGAGAAGATGAGGTCTGAGTAAGGTTTTGAAGGATGAACGTGTATTTGTTCCCATAGAAAAGGGGCAAGAATTTGGGCAGTCAATAATCTAGGCAGTAGGAACACCATTTAAGGGGTACTCCAGGTGGTTCCAGGGCTACTTTTTACCCTAATTACTCTTAATTTATAAAGATAATTTCTATTCTTTTGTTTTGGAACAAAGTGATGATATTTAACAAAAATCCCAATCATCAGAAGTATCACTCTTCCTTCTCTTTATTTTAGAATACCATTTGAGAACAGGGGGCATGACTCGCTCTGTGGATTTTCTATCCCATTCAATGATGGGTGAGCAGAAAAAGCTGAAGAACAGTGAACAAGGGCAGCATTGTCCCAAGTGTGTTTTATGAGAAGTAAGGAGCATGGATTTGAGGCAGGGGCTGGGCTCGAACCCCACTTGCTCACTTACCACCCACATGTCTCAGTAACGTCTCTGTGCCTCAGTGCCTCATGATTTTTAGAAGGTTCTTGTGAGGATTATATGAATTAACACATGTAAAGCCCTTAGAACGGTGACTGGCACATAGTATATTCCACGAAAATGTGAGATATCATTATTACTACTTGAAAAAATGGTGTTGTAGTCTAATCACGGTGGGATGGCATGTTAAAGCTAAACAGAATTCTTTACTGCAGGACATCCAATAGACTTCAGGACCCTCCAAAGGGAAATCTATGTACAAGGGTACCTGAAGTAATTTCATTATGGGATTCTTTTCTTGGGGAGAAACATATGGTATCAGTGTTCTACATATCAACACACTTTTGGACATGCTGCTCTAGAGGACAGAACTAGAGGGTGGCACTGGCCAAGGGATGCCAGCCACCACCTCACTAGCCCAGCCTGGCCTCTACCACTCTGGCGCTGGCCCCCATGGGTCTTGAGCATGTTCTCTCTGCTGGATAAATGAGTCAAACCTGCCTGGAACCAAGACTGAGTTTTACCATTCGAGATGCCTTTCAGGAAGACAAGGAAAAATTTGGGGAGGGCAATCAATAGGCTGGCATTTCCTTCTGCCTGCCTGCCAGGACACCACCCTTCCATGTTTTTAGGATGAAGCAACACACAGTCACTGTTAAAAATATGGACTTTCTGGCCGGGTGTGGTGGCTCATGCCTGTAATCCTAGCACTCTGGGAGGCCGAGGCGGGAGGATCGCTCAAGGTCAGGAGTTTGAGACCAGCCTGAGCAAGAGCGAGACACAGTCTTTACTGAAAAATAGAAAGAAATTAACCTGACAACTAAAAATATATAGAAAAAATTAGCCAGGCATGGTGGTGCATGCCTGTAGTCCTAGCTACTCAGGAGGCTGAGGCAGAAGGATCGCTTGAGCCCAGGAGTTTGAGGTTGCTTTGAGCTAGGCTGATGCCACGGCACTCTAGCCAGGGTGACAGAGTGAGACTCTGTCTCAAAAAAAAAAAAAAAAAATAAAAAAATAAAAAATATGGACTTTCTGATCAACTTGAGTTCTGCCTCTGCTACCTTCTAGTTCACTGACCTTAGACATCTACACAGTAAAGACAATAAAATAGCCTGCTTCCTGGGCTGTCATAAGGAGCAAACACAGGTATCAAAAGGAGATAACACAGGTAAAGAAACTCTCAAACTGTACCTGGCCCATGGTAAAAGCTCAGTAAATAAGCATTGCCGTCGGCAGCAGCACTACCACAGCCATCACCTCTAGAATTTTTCTAGATTATTTCATTAATATTCAACTTAACAATCATCTCTTTTTCCATTTTATATTTGTTTTTGTATATATGTATGTATACATAATATATACGTATACACATGTATATATACATAGGTATATATCTGTAATATATAGATACATGTATGTGTATATATATAAAAATATTTTTTTAAGACACAGGGTCTCACTCTGTCACCTAGGCTGGAGTGTAGTGGCTTGATCACAGTTCACTGCACCCTCGAACTCCTAGGATCCTTCCACCTCAGCCTCCTGAGTAGCTGGGACTACAGATGCGTGCCACTGCACCCAGCTAATTTTTAAATTTTTTGTAGAGATGGGGTCTTGCTATGTTCCCCAGGTTGGTCTTGAACTCCTGGACTCAAGTGATCCTCCTGCCTCAGCCTCTCAAAGTGCTGGGATTACAGGCATGAGCCACCATGCCCAGCCTGTAGCTATATTTTTTAATGACAACTTTCTTTTACATTCCATTAGACTTTGAACTCTTTGAAAGCAAGAACCAAATCTAATCTTTATTTTTTTTCCTGAGCCACAGAATTTACAATCCAAGACTACTACTCTGAATACTTAGTAGAAACTCATTGATTTTGTAATGGCTAGGCAGGCCCATGAGACAACTTAGGGCACACAGGGGATTAAGCTATGAGGGTGACCTTCTTGCACTTCAGATCTCTGTGCCTCGATGCTCTCCCAGGAAATCTCATCCTCAAAACCAATCAGGTCCTTTTCCCTTCCCCTCCCGTCCCCATCCCACTCACCAACAATGGAGAGGATGACTACGACGAAGTCGAAGATGTTCCAGCCAATAGTGAAGTAGTAGTGCCTCAGGGCAAACATTTTGAGCACACACTCACAGGTGAAGAAGATCACGAAGACCAGGTTAATCCAGTAGAGGATATTCTCCATCTGCTTGCTCTGAGTATCTGTCTCTACCATCATTGTCACCATGTTAAGGCAGATGAGCATCATGATAACAATGTCAAAGGCTTGTTGAGTGACAAGATCAAAGACGATACCTTGGATTTTGTTCTGGGGAGGGAAGGAAAGATACAAAAAGATTTATGGAAGCCTTTCCAAGCAGACCTGTGGAAGCTGCCACCCGGTTAATTGAAGTTCTCTCTGCCTTGTGCTCTGTGACACTGGCCAGCTCTCTACTGCTGCTTCATCAAGAGCATGGATTGAGACCAACATCAGTATTACCTCACCAAGAGTTTACTAAAGTTGCCACACTTCTCCTTCTCTCTCTCTTTTTAGAGACAGGGTCTCACTCTGTCACACAGGCTAGAGTACAGTGGTGCAATCACTGCTCACTGAAGCCTCCTGGGCTCAGGAGATCTTCTTGCCTCAGCCTCCTGAGTAGCTGGGACTACAGACTCTCTTGTGTCTGCAACATCACACACTCTGAATGTCTTCCTACCTCCCCAGCTGCTCCTTTTTAGTCTCATCTGCCAGCCATTTCTTCTCTTAATCTTTTCTATGCTTGATCTTAGCCAAAAGGCTGAGAAGTGGTTCTCTTAATCTCTTCTTTGTCTACATTTTCACCCTAGGAGAGCTCATCTATTCCTACTGCTTATGAACATAAGCAGTAGGAATCTATGTACTTACACTTCTTAAGTTTTTCGTCTCAGCCCATACCTTTCCTCTGAACTCCTGAGCTGCTTACTCGCCATCTCTTCTTGATGACTCATAAGCGTCTCAAACTTACCATGTCCAAGCATCTCATACTTAAGACCAAAGCAGATCCAAGTTCTTTCTCCTGCCCCTCACCCAGCTTGTTCCTCTCTCAATTATTTATCCTGTCTCTCAAGCCAGAAATCTGAGAGTCATCCTTCTCTCTTTCTTCTCCCTCACATCCCCATCTGATCCACTGAAGATCCTTTGACTCTTCCTCCAGAAATATAACTTGAATTCATCCACTGCATTCCACTTCTATTGACCCTACTCTAACCACCATCTTTCACCTGGACTTTCTGAGTCTCTTAACTGGTCTCCCTGCTTCCTCTCGTGCACTCATCCAGTGCAGTCTCCGCACAGCAGCAAGTGTGATTATTTAAAACATAAACAAATCATGTCCTTCCCCTAACCTAAAACCTTTCAGTAGCTTCTCGTGGGGCCTGCACGCAATCCCTGTTGTTAACCTGTCACAGTCTGACCCTGCTCCTCTCACGCCGCTCCCCTGGCTCAATGCCACTGGCCACGCTCATGTTTCTTGCTTCTAGGGTCTCTTTGCTTTGCCTGGAAGCTCTTTCATCAGCTCTCTGGCTCCTCATGCACTCAAGTAGACCCTTCTTGGTGAGGCTTTCTTTCTGTGACTACTGTGTTGAAGCAGGTCTACCCCATAATCCCCAGTTAATTTTTTCCCCACAATATTCCACATTTTATTTTAGCTGTTTGCTTATTTATTATCTATTTCCCCACTATATTATACGCTCCATGATAGCAATGTCTACATTTTGTTCATCACATTATGCCTAATGCCTGAGGCATAGTAGGAGATATCTAAATAATGTTAATCACTCATTATTAGTGTTTCCTACCACACTAAGTTTTTATATTTTAATATGGAAGCAAATAGACTCAGGTTCCCATGTGCAAAGTACTGAACAGAACTTTAGAAATGTTAATCCTTTTCCATTCTCTTTAGTCCCATTTCTATTAAAAAATGGAAAGTCTTAACATCAAGGAAATAAAAAAAGAAATTCTCTTTCTTAAGATTCTCAATTTTTTTTTTTTTTGAGATAGGGTCTCACTCTATCACCCAGCCTCTCATTCCTGGGCTCAAGTAATCTCCCTGCCTTGGCCTCCCAGCGTGCTGGGATTATATGTGTGAGCCATCAGGCCTGGCCTCCCTTGATTTTTTTTTTTTTTTAAGTACCTAGGCACTTGGGCTGCTGCTCATTTTCAGGATTACTGTAATTTGGTGGTTTTCAAACTGTTCTACAAAACCCTAGGGTTTCTTTTCCCTTAGAAGTTGGTGAGGTTGGTGTGCCTGGAGTAGGGTATGGGAGTAAGTGGGAAAAACACTCTGGAACTCCAACTCTTGATTCAAACAAAGTAGCTCTACTTTTATTTCTATGAATTAGGCTGCCTGGTAAGCTTTTATTTTAAAGGTTCTATTGTTTTTTGTTTTTGTGTTTTAAAGTTGCTAAATTACAGTTACAGAAGGAACTTTGAGCCTGGCTTTTGAGGGTCATGTCCAGCTGGGTATGTGGCTTCAGAGCAAGGCATCTCTTCTGAAACAAAAGAACTACCACCAACAGAGCAGTAAAGCAGAATCTCAGCCCCTGAATCTGTTTTACAAAAGGCTCAGTTCAAGAGAGGAAATCCAGGCACCAGACTCTCCTAGTTTTACCCTTTTCTGCTCCCACAAATAGCCAGAAGCATTATTTTAGCTTCTAGACACAGCCTGCAAAGACATACCAGTGGAGTAGAGAAGCTGAAAAAATAACGAACAAATCCTATGGTAGAAGAGAGAGCACCTTTCTTTATGATTTTCCTTTGTTAACTTTTGATTGTCTCTCAAAACATCTCTCTACCAGGGCTAGAGCTAATGTGGTTAACATGCTGACTCCTGGCTGCTTCCCAAGGAAGGCTCAGAGGATAGGTCAAGGACTGATACATATTAATAAAAGCCATCCCATTCCTTAATCCCTGTTTTTCTGCTGTCTTGCTCAGATCTTTTGGACGGGTGGCTAGGAGAGGATTGGTGGGCACCAGGCAGAGATCACTTACTTCCCCTCCTTTGCAGTCGCTCTAGCAGTGCTTTCTCCATTTGGGTTCTCCCTACGTCCTCAGCCTACACAATGTACTTACCAGGGGACGGGGAATGGGTTTCTGCGGTTTCTTTGAGCCCAGCTTTTTCATTGCATTGTAGTACTTCTTTTGTTCCTCGGTCATGAAGATGTCCTGACCTCCGAAGTAAAGGAGGAAAAAAGAGAACAGACAATTACAACTGGCTCTCACATGCTATGGGTTTGGACCTAAGGTTCAACGCTGAGAACTGAGAGAGACCTATCCCCTTTCCTTTCCACAGGCCAGTTTAGCTAATGGCTGTCCCAGAGTGAGGCAGGCCTGGGACAATTATTCTAATTCAAAGAGATATCTGCCTTTGTTTTCGGCTCAGGATTTCTAAGATCTGATGGTCACCAATCTGATGGATTGTTCAACAACAGACCCTCATGGAAGGGAGCTGAGACTCTGAAGACAGTCATGTTTCACAGTCTCATAACATTTTTTGGGCCTGTTTTGCTGATAAATTCTAGAAAAACTATGTTAAAATAAAAGAATCTTCAAGTCCTGGCTAATGGCCCACTTACTTTAGACGATAGTCAAAACTGAGACATTCTGGTGCAAGAAAGCAATTTGGAGAGTTTCTTAGAGTTTGCTGGGACAGACCTGACTTATAAAATGAATAACAAGAGTAATCTTTTCAACTTGCTTGGGAAAAATTGTTTACCTCCCGGGACAAGCAAGGCAGTAAATTTTCCAGGGATGGTCTCTCAAATCCCAATTTGCTAGTGGTGCCCAGGGATTAGCACGGATAATGACAAGTCTAGACAATTTCTACTTCTCGCTATAGCTATTCGTCTGTTTCTTTTCTTTTCACATCTGTTACTAGAGGTACTCTCTGACCTTCCCTCCCTCCGGTGGGAGAACAAAGCCAGTCATAGGCCTCAGGAATAAACATTTACTAGTAAATGTGGTAAACCACATGCTGCAAAATCCAGCCCCAAACAGAACAAGTTGGTTAGGGCTAATGTACAGTGGGGCCAAGGCCAAAGTGAGGTGACGATATGGATTTTAGAGAAACACAGTGGGGCATTTTCTCTAGAGATAAGGACAGAAGTGCCTCTTCTGGGTTGACCACCGCAATGAGGGGAGGAGACCTATCTTTTTCTTTTGTTGATTGAAGTTATCAATGATGACACCAATGAACAGGTTCAGGGTGAAGAAGGAGCCGAAGATGATGAAGATCACAAAGTAGATGTACATGTAAATGTTGTCCTCATACTTAGGCTGCTCCTCAGGCTGTAAAAGGACAGGAAAAAAGGAAGGGAGTCAGCTTCCAGTATGGGGATCAGGTGGGTGATTCTGACATGCCAAGGACATCAGCCGTAACTCTGAGCACTTGAGCTGCTAAAGAAGCTGGGGTGGGAGCCCTAGATTATTTCTACCTGCCTCTTTCTCCACACTGGCACAGCTTGCCCTGAGAGGGCACAACTCCTGCCATGACTTATGTGGAGAACATGCAAGTCATGAGGCAAGGGGGAAGGAGAGCTGTTTGCTAGGAGCCACGTTGTTATTCCAAAGCAGGGCTGAAGCATAGACAGCTCCACTGAAGCCAAGTAGAAATCAACAGCCTAATCGTCTAGAGCCAGTGTAAGAGAGTGGTGACTTACTGAGAGGAGGAAAATGATCTATAATCAATAAGATAAGCAATAAAGGTTCCAAATAGAAACTACAACTCCTCCATTCCCACTGCTCCCTCCCTTTCTCTTCCTTGGTGGGATGCTGCCTGCTTTCTAACCATCTGAGGTCGTGTTTTCACCATGTACACCCTTACCTTGCGGGAATCTACAGCTGCATACATGATGTCCATCCAGCCTTTGAAGGTCGCCTGGCAAACAGAGTCAGTGATTAGACTGTGCCTGTTAGGGAGTGGGCGGGAGTCTGGGCAGGAGTCCCAAAGGCCAGTATCAGGTTTAGCGACAACACATGACAGGGAGTTTGGGCATGGCCTCACTTAGACATAGAATTTTCTGTTTATTAATACAGGTCCCAAGGGAGCTTTGTGTAAGTACCCGAAAAGAATATCAAAGTTTGGCAAAGAAACATGCTGATAGCTGAGCACAGTGGCTCACGCCTGTAATCCTACCACTCTCAGAAGCTGAAGTGGGAGGATCACTTGAGGTATGGAGTTCGAGACCAGCCTGAGCAAAAGAGTAAGATCACGTCTTTACTAAAAATAGAAATATTAGCCGAGCATTGTGGTGCACTCCTGTAGTCCCAGATGCTTGGGAGGCTGAGGCAGGAGAATCACTGGAGCCCAGGAGGTTGAGGTTGCAGTGAGCTATGATGATGCCACTGCACTCTGAGTGACAGAGCGAGACTTTGTCTCAAAAAAAAAAAAAAAAAAGAAAAAGAAAAAAAGAAACATGTTGATGATGGTCATTGGATTAATGCTTTACAAAAGGTCTTTAAAATGGGCCTGAGAAGGCTGCCTAAAGCTAGGGCAAACTCATATTTATGAATGAATGGCAGGAATTTACCGAAGGTGCTTAGAATTTGGCCCTCCACTGAGCAGTCATTTTTAAAATAGGTATTAAGCAATGGGGGTGTGAAAAAATTAACAGTTGCACTTATAAAAAAAAAAAAAACAAAGTCAGAACTTATCCCCTATGAATAGCCACCCACATATGTAACCATGTAATAGTGGCAATATGGGCTTCATCCTTGACAGTCCCTTCCCAATTCTACTCCTTTGGTCTACCATATCTAGCCTGATTTTGGGAACAAATATGGATGCCTAATTTACTATTCTTAGTATTTTATTTACTCAAGTAGATTCTAAGCTTTTTCAGGGTGTGGGAAGTTCTTTTTTCATCTGATGGCCCCAGTACTGTCCTGTCGAGCACAGTGCCGTGCACATGGTGGGACTCTGTGACTTCCATGTTTGACTGGTTTGTTGATGTGTACTGGTTTTCTGGAGCTGCTCCAATTCAGATTCCATTTGTGGGTCCAATTTCTTGAACTGAGATAGAATAGCAAAAGAGCTTTGGGGTGGAATAAACTACTGCTCATTCCGTGAACTTTGCTTTCTATTACTAGCTGATAGTGAGTGTTACTACGTGTAAATTTAGGTTGAGAGCTTCACCTGCATTATTGCATTTAGTACTCCCAAGAATTGTATGATACAGGCATGGTAATGACAGTAACAAATATACATAACAGCAATTTCCATTAATTGAGCACTGCTACGTGCTGGGCATTGTGCTAAGAAATTTAAAAAAATCATGAATCCTCTTAACAACCATAAAAGATATTATTATCTATATTTAATAGATGAAGAAACAAAGAGTCCGAGAGGCTGAATAATTTGTCCAAAGTTACATATCCAATAAATATCAGAGTGTAGCTCAAATCTGTCTCCGTCTGATTCCAAAGCTTATGAGCTTTCATTGCATTGTACTGTCTTGTCAAATATTCCAAACATTTGATGAGAGGAAGAGAAAACGAGGCATGAAGAAATGAAATTAGGCAAAAGAGAGTTATCTGCATAATTAAAATAAATCCCTTCTTACTGTGACATTAGTTTGAGGCCTTTCTCTGGGGAGGAGCTTATGTAAGTATGGCATCAACACACTGCTGTTTTCTTTTCTTTAGTTAACTTTAATGTAGCTAGTATGTAGGATTATTCTGGTCCATCAAAATTGTCATCGCTTTTTATTTTTGTCTATGCACTTATCTTCTTGATTTTTTTTGGTCTTTCTCTTTAATTACACACTCTGGGGAGAGAAAGCGATCTCACCACCATTTCATTACACTGCAGGACTCTTTATTTGTTGCTGAGTGGCACTCTGCTCCTAAGCACAGTGAGAGATTCCCTTTGAATGAGATCTTATAGAAGTCAGAGAATACTCAGGAAAGGTGTCTCTCTGAAACTGGATTGAGAAATAACACTGGTCTCTTGGACTTATTGAGAATGATCCTGATTCTGGAAGGAGGGTTGAGAAGAAGCCAAATGGGATTTTTGCTAGCTGCCTGAATTGCACAGAACTGAAAAAATAACAATACTTACCACTTGAAGAAGGGCCAGATATCCTGCCCCAACATTGTCAAAGTTGATCTTCACATTCTTCCATCTGATCTCTGTATTGTTTCCCTCCATGAGCTTTTCACACTCAGTTTTATTGTTGACCTCTTCGATTTCAAATCGGATTTCAGAAGACTCATTAAAGCAGTAGTGGTACTTTCCCGCAAACAGGTTAACTCCCATGATGCTGAAAATCAGCCAGAAGATGAGACACACCAGCAGCACATTCATGATGGAGGGGATGGCGCCCACCAAGGCATTCACCACCACCTGCATTGGAAGGGGGAGGTTGCTGAGTGTTGGGAGGAAATGGGGGCAGGCGCATTCTTTTGATTTCCAGGCGGGGAATGGCATTGTATGGCTTGTTCTGTTCTGGAAATAGTATGTTCCCTTTGGAATTAGAGTAACTGGACAGATCCGTAAGTTGGACCCCAAATTTCTAAGTCTAGGAACTGTATTTTAAGGAATTTTAGTAAGTTACATCTTTATTTCAACTAACAAAAATTCCTCTGCCCAAGTTGACCTAGATCTCTCCTATGCACCAACCTGGGACTAAAAAAATTATTTCTTAGTCCAGTCTCCTTCCTCCTCAATTCATAAAATATGGCCCATGGGAAAATCTGAGTAACTTTAAGTTTATTAGTTGCCTTTCAACAGACATTCCCCCTCTGAAAAACAAGGTATGATTATTCAAAATCACAGAGAACTACCCTTTGGGGATAGCAGAAAATCAGTCAAAAGTACATGACGTCTCTTAAGACTATGCAAGGCCAATTATCTTATTTCAGGCAATAGCCGAGCATGCATATTGTGCAGGCTCAAGAAAAAAAGCTATATTCCCTCTACCAAACAGTATAAAATAAAATCTGAACAAATGTGCTTTTCACTCAAGGTTCATTATTCTTTGTCAGCCTTTTTTTTTCTAACTTTGTGGGCTTCTGCATCTAAGAGTCACCCCCTGCTTGGCTAATACTGACACCTCTGCTCAATCCAGGGCTTGACTCCACTCTTCACAATATATTAGAAATAGGAATGATGGAAAGTTTTTTGGGAGGGTTTAGATTAGCCCATAACTGCTCTTGAAAGTCAAAAATTGGCATATTGTTAAAAGTCACTGATTACAGTAAGCTCAGGAATGAAAAAAAAATCAAAGGAAAAATTCCTTAGGAATTACAGTTTCTGGGTTGTTTTTTAACTTTGCTTTACACTGTAGGTGAGAGTAGCTGGACAACACTTCCACTGTTGTAGCAGTTTTCACCAGATTAGTTCAAAGTGCTTGCAGAAACATTTC
Organism: Eulemur rufifrons; assembly: GCF_041146395.1. Taxonomy (NCBI): domain Eukaryota; kingdom Metazoa; phylum Chordata; class Mammalia; order Primates; family Lemuridae; genus Eulemur; species Eulemur rufifrons. Next base: position 40,465,331 of record NC_090998.1, on the reverse strand, counting down.
AGGTGGTGGGACCGAAAACAAGGCTGGTTTTAATTTCTGACCTCTCACTTGCTGTTGTCTTAAGCAGGACTGCTAGGTCCAGAAAGGTTATCCTAACATGGGAGGAATGTTTCTTCCCTTTTCTAATATCCTAAGGGGATTAATGGAGCTAAAGTAAAGACACTAGATACAATGGAAGTTTGCCTTCTCCTGATGTTTTTTTCAAAGGAGGTGACAAATATCACCATGTCCCTGCATCAGTTTTTCAGTGCAGGCAAGAGACATGAGTGGCTGCCAACTAGCACAGCACAGAAAGGGTGGAAGGGTCAGGCTGTGCAAGAAACGCCAGGGGGCAGCTTTAGGTTTTAGGTTTGGGTTTTCCTTATCTTCGTTTTTGCTTTAGACTGCAATGTCACCCATGGGAACATGTGGTTGTAAAGAGCTACCTCTTCTGTCTTATATTAATATAAAAAAAGGCAATGATATTCTGCTAAGGAGTCACTCTTTCTTTCAGATTAAAATATTCATTTTGTGTTTCTCCAATTCATCTATGAAGGCCTTTAGATTGAGAGGCAGTTATTTCTTAATCCTCAGACCAAGAAATCTCTTCTAGATCTGATCGCTCTGTCATTAGTGTAAAATATTTATTACTTCGTTAATCATTTATTACTTTGAGCAAGAAAAGCCAGAATATCTGAAATCTGGAAAATCTTCAATGTTTTTTTGGAGAATGATATTCATATTTATTTATGACCAAATTTGTTACGTATTCAGATTTGAATTTACCTCCTCATTCTACAGTTGCTCACCCTTTGGCGGGAGCACTAAAAAGCAATGGAATGTGCAAAAGAACAGGCAAACGGAGGATGATCCACAAATGGAATAATCATTTCTCAAACAATAGAGAGTAGATTACGTGAAGATTCAAAAGCTCAAGTCTATGTGACAGCATTTTACAGCAGAGCTTGGTGAGAGATCATGACCTTCTGTTAAACCATCACAAATGTGCAATAGGGAGGTAGGTCCCCAAAGACTTGAAACCTAGAAATGTTGCTTTTTTATCTCAATTCAGAACCTACTTCCTCTAGGAACTCTTCTGATTGTACATAGAATAATCTTAAACTTGTACTCAAACCCGGTGGAAGCTGTCCTAGATAGTGTCTATGTATTACAGTTAAATGGGGTAATATTTACAGCACGGAAGAAAAATTAACTAACTGACTGTGTGATCTCTTTGATCTTTTATACTCATAGATCTCATCAAAGCGATCAATATACAACAGTATCTACTGAGCCTTGTTCTCTGAAATGACATAAAAATACTACAGATGTTATAGAATTTTTAAGACACTAATCATCTTTTACTAATCGTAACCAAAAAAAAACTTCTTACCTTAGTTTTATGAATAAAACAGAAAACAGAGTTGATGAAATTTACTAGTAATTCTTCCTTGCTGTGAACATTAGCTGCTATATGTTAAATAGAAATTGTTTAACCAGGCTCCATACAGAATTGTCATTGTGCTGTTATTCACAGCAACCAAAAGGAAAAAAACCAAACTTCTTGTTTTGAACTCTCACACTAAAGATATAAGTGATAATTCAAGTTTCCATTGATAGTCACTTAATAAATTGGATCTCCTCTCTACTAATTCTCTAGTTATCCTATTTTGCCTTTATGAAGAAATTCATTATTGTTAAAAACTAGATATGAAAATATTACTCAAAGCTAGGTTCTAGTAATTGATAAGTTATTTTTCAATGCAAGTTTATACTTAGCAATTGAAATAAATCCCACTTAACTGATGAGAAAATTCCAATGGATATAAATTCTTACAGTATTTTTGTCTTCTCTATGCCTAGGACATTATTGTTGCTCATTAAATACTATAAAATGTCAACTAGCTTTTAATATCTGGCAGAGGGAACATGGCTTTAATGGACAACTATATACTGACAATCAACAAAAATGCATGCATGTTTCATAGCAATAGTATTATATACCCTTAAAAATGTAATAGCACAGCAAAATCTTTAAATGAAGATTACTATGGAGGAGAGAAAAGCAAAGAACTACATTAAGTATTCCTTTGCCAATAGCATGAGTGCTTCAATTTTCTGGTCTTTAGTTTGAGGAAGGAGAGAGGAGACTGAAGTCAGTGTTCCAGGACAGGCTCAGGTCTATGCTCCCTCTCAAGTGGAAGGTCTGAGCCTGTAATTGGAGCAGCACAGTGACAGTTGAGCCCATCTGCATGGATGCTGTTCAGTTCATGAAGATTTCCTATTTAAAATTTCCTAAGGGTAATCTCTCAAATGGTGGCATGTAGAAGAACCCAAACCAAAGAATAAAAAACATGCCCCCACAGAAAAATGACATTTAAATAAAACATGTGTACCTATTTGTGATTTGTTACTAGGGAACTTACTAGAAGCTTAGCCAAATTCACTCTTTTCTTCCTGCAGTTATCCTTCCACAGAAGGGCTGGCTCCCTGAGCCCTCTCCGCCTGCCCAGCCGGCCATGGTCATACTGCTGGCTGACTGGAGTCAAGCAAATGAGGTGCCGCTACTGTACTAAACTTTCCCTTACTGACTGCTTATTGCTTTAAATTCCAGCTTTAGGTTCAAACTTGTTCTTGCCCATATTATCTTATTTGAAAAAACAAAAACAAAAACAAAAACCTTGATGTAGATGCTTTTCAAATAAAACTTTCTACTGTTCTGATCATTCATTCTGGACCTCTGGGCTTCTAAGCTACTTGGAAGTTGACAAGTAAACATTTTTGAGGGAATGGAAACTGACAGTCCAGGGAAGGTGGGGAGAGGAGGAGCAGCTAAAGGGAAAAGGTGTGGCTACTGAAAGGGCTCCCACATCCAGGTTATTCAAATAACTGCCGCATGAGCAAATCGGCCTCAGCCGATCAAGGAGAACTACTTCTGTCTGCTACAGGGACAGGACCGACAATAACGACATCTGCGTGGAAAAAGTAACAAGCATCAGATGGGCATTTTCTTTGTGGGGTGGGGGGTAAATGTGCTTTCTTCAGGTATTGCCAATCTCCTTTTAGGAGATCCAGCATCACTATTAGGGAATGTAATGTTTCAAGTATTGTCTTCAGCAGACTTTTAGTTGCATCTTGTCCTCAGTTTTTCAGTCGCCGAAGAGGATTATCAACTCTATAACAAAACTAGCATGATTTATTAAAAAGTTTAATCTCTTCTGAAAATTGTGCAAAGGTGGGGGGAGTAGGGAAGAGCATTTTAGCCGCATTTCCAATCACACCGCGGCCATCTACACCACTGAGCCCTGTGCTATACACTCTCTCTTCCTACATTTAGCCTGAGCATAACAATGACCTTAATGCACAGTCTAAAACCTCTCTTATCTGTGGGAGAAAGACTTAAAAATACCAAGTTAAAAAAAAATTAAATTTACACTGCTGTGGAACTGCCCTTCCTGCAGATGGTTTCAGGAGGGATGCAGAAAGCTCACATTTAGTAACCCAAACTGTGACTGTGCTACAGAAGAAACAGGAGTTTGTTGCAAAAAGCATTTGTCTAAATAAACTAAAATAATAGAATAAAATTCTCAAGTCCTAATGCAATTTCCATTTTCCCGTACAACTGTGGGTGGCCTCATGGCCGGGAATTATAGATGAGGAATGAATGAAGCAGCACTGTCCTGGTATCTAGTTTCTCCAATCAGTCTTTGTTTCATGTGGACTATTGCAACAGTTTAATTTTTATTCCTACCTTCTGATATTTGCACATTTAAAAACATATCCTCTGGTTTGCTCTCCTGCATGTATTCAACATCTGAATTGAAATGAGTTTTCTTGGTCTCGTTAAGTATAACAGACCTCTCTGATTATCATAGGACAACTATTACCACCAAAGCCAGTTGCCCACTTGATTTGAGGAAATTGACTTTGTGTGTGTGTGTGCATGTGCGCACATACACGTACACAAACACACAATTATTTAAACCAAAATAGGCAATAATAAGGCACCAACAGAGGGCACCTTGTTTCTAAGTTGGCAGGGTAACAACACCCTGTGCTAGTTGGATTTGGGTGGAGTATCACCAAAGCAGGAATAGGAGGTATCGAGAAATTTCAAGAGAACTAGCTCATATTCAGTTATCTAGCATCATACCTGGTTGTTGTTTTAACAGTGTTAGAATAGGGGACCATATAGCATGGGCAGAGGGGTGGGGTGAGGAGGAAAGCTTTGCTATCAGACAGAGGCTGCCAGTCCTCGTGGGACTGGGCTGAGAACAACAAGGTGCAATAAGAGGAATCAGAATAGAAAGAAAACCATTTCTTCTCCCAGGGTCATGCCAAATTCTGCTCCATCCCCAATTCCAGGCCTGCCATCATGTCTTCAAGCCCCTTCTCAGCCACTTTCTCAGTGACGCCAAGGCCACAGTCCCCACCTGGCTGACACCCCTGCACAGCACGCTCCCTGCCTGAAGCCTGTGCTTTTCAGTGGGTCTGTGGGTTACAATTCCCCTTCTTTGCACCTGGTGATTCTCCCTATTAAGTCAACAGCCCAGAAAGCCGCCCCAAGTGCTACAGGTAAGCCAGGCCAAATGAGAATAGCCAATGTTAACATGTTCTGCGATGGCATGTTGTGGGGGTGGGGCCAATATTAATGTGATGAGGCAGCTTAATGCAGCTCCCCTTTGCACAGGGCAGGTGCAGGGGAGAAAGAGTGGAGGATCAAATCAGCAGCTGCATCACAGAATTTGTGTTGGAATGATCTTTCCACCATGTGATCAGTTCTAGCATGCTTAAACAGTTTCCATTGGCATGCAGAAGGATCAGCTGCTCTTAGTATCTTACCCTCATCCCTTCAAATCGTGATAAGGCTCTTAAGGGTCTCAAAGCTCTTAGGGTCCTAAGGGACTTTATGGCACCTAGTTCCGAGTAGCCCAGGGCATTAGCTATAAGGCTGACTAAAGAGACCTACACGGAAACAGAAGAGAAAAACAAAAACAAAAAAGGAAACACACACACACATAAAAAAAAAAAAAAAAAAAAAGAAAGAAAAGAAAAAGAAAGAGGTTCCAGAGTGTTAGAATAAAGCCCCTAGCACTGATTACACAGGTTGGGCCCCCCAGGTAGAGGAAGTGGGTAACACCAGCTGCCTACTTCAACTTGACTCAAACGACCTGGAAGGAAAGGTGGTTGAGAGAGGCAGAAGAAAAAACACAAAGGGAAGAGAAGGCGGAAGAACATACATACAAGTTGGAAGAGGGAAGAGGCTGGAGGGAGAGGGAGAGCATGAGGAAGTTCCACTGGCAGGAGAGGAGCCTGAACAGATGACAAGAGCCTTACCCTCGCCCTTTACAGTCTCTGCAGCTCCCAGAAGTTCCCATTAAATTAAGGCAGACAAATTTAATGGTACCTATGGAAAAGAATACAGATAAATACACATACTCCACACAAGCTGCCCCCTCCTCAGCTCATTCACCATTGGATTTCCAACAGGACAAGCTCTCTTACTCCTGGTTGACAAAAAACCATTTGTTTGAGAATCTGATGAGTTACTGCATCAACAACAATTGAAATATATTCAATAAGTACCACAGCTGACTGCAGTCCCCAAGAAGAAAAGAACACAATGAGGAAAATTCTTGGCAGAATTTGGCTCCATGAGAACTCACTTAAGTCATTCTTCTATCTTTCACCTTTATCTATAATAATTCTTCCATCTTTAACTATAATCATAACCCCTTTGTGGCTATAAGAACCTGGGTGGGTCTGGAAAACTGAATCCATACTTTTCCTTATAATTCTCATCCTTTCCTTCCAGAATAGCCCAATATGGCCTCAGGTCTATCATTTCCAGAACAATCTTCTATAACTCTCATCAGTAGAATCATAGCTGGAAGACTTCGTGGAAAACATTTTTTTTTTCTTTCATTTTATAGATGAGGAAATTGAGACCCATACACGAGAATTTGCCCCGTGTCATGCCAGCAGTTCTGAAACCAGGATTAAAGGCCCGTGCTGCCTGACTCCTAGGCCAGTGTGCTCTCTTCCACTGACAGATCACATCATCAGCAGGCAGGCTACATGACAATATTCCAACAGAATTATCAGTGTCTGAACAATCCAGAGCTGCACAGATGGCCATAGTGGGGAGAAGAAGCCTGCAGGCCTCCAGGTCTAGTTTCATAGTCAAACACCTTCCTGCTCTTCCAGAGGCAAACTTACCTTGTTCTACCAGAGCTCTCAGAGCAGTTCTCATGATGATTCCTTAACACAATACTCACTACACCTAGGGCTGCCTAGGCCTGACCTGAGACAGAGAGCTCTCCAGACCAGAGGAATATTTGGGCTCTGAGTTTCTTAGAACAATCTTTTCTCTTATTTCACCACAAATTCTGAGCTAGGTTAAGATATCTCCATCAACAGCTCTTATTAATCAATTCCCTCTGCTGGGAAGTGGTGGTTACAGATCTGCCTAGCTTACATTGACGATATTTTGAAACAAATTTAGAGAGAGAAAAAAAGAAGCAATCTACAACTTAATTTCATCTGCTGCTTTTCATCTCTATCCTAAGCTTTAATTCTTTGATTCTATATTTCTAACTGCACACATACAATTTTTAAAATGAAGACATTTATAATTAAGCAGCAGGACTGGCAGGGGTAGAACTGGAAGGTCAATGACCTAGCAAGGGTCAGGGTAGAGCAGACTTAAAGGTAACAATTTTAAAAAGGGTATGAAGCTTGGTCTACGCATGTACTCATAATCCATCAGCTTAGGTATCTCCTGTGGAACCGTGGGCAGTGTCCAAAGCAAATCTGGAAGTAAATATTCCCCTATTAGGATACCCTAATGTTCTTTGAAGAGTGGATGGTCTGGAGTTCAATATCTTCCCAAAACAAGGGCCTCAAAAGCCTTATCTAGAACACAGGCGGCACCAACCAATCACTTTCCCTCCCTCCATCATTATCTGTAAGACTTTATATGGAAGTGTCTTTTGCCTACTATTGCCTAGTACAGCCAATTCTTAACCCCAAATAATCTAAAATTGCCAGATGCTTAGTGAGGCCTCAATAGGTACTGCAGGTAAGCAATCCCATCTCAACTAAGTACCTGAGTTCAAAACTTCCTTGTGTGAGCTTCACCTGTAAAACTTTGTCAGGTAAAGACTGCAAGAGACCAAGCTTTGCATGGCTATAGGCCCCATACAAGGCAAGAAGACCCAAGCTCTTCGGGGCAGGTGACTTGTCTGATAACAAAAGGCCTATCGAGGGGAGGAGGATGGAGAAGCTACAAAGGCCAATTCAAAGGCTGGCTGTAACCATTGCTGAGAGATAATCTGCTGCTCAGATGATTAATCTGGCTAACATCTCCCAAAACAGGATCAATACGGGTATTATCTGGGTTATTCCCGAGCAGTTGAGAGCTCTCTTATAATTGCCTGAGTCTCCATGTTAAGCCCTCCCTGGAGATAATCCCAACATTGCTTAAAGTACACTTTAAGGAAAGAATCAAACTTAAAAAAAAAAAGGAATTGAGATGTCAAAATTCAGGGCATCTACGGCTGTAGGCATGGAAAAAAAGGGGCAGAGACACTAGGTGACTTTTCAAAATGATGTGAACATTTTCAAGTGGAGAATGTTTTCAGTAGTCTGAATTCAGGACAAAGTGAGTGGTCTTTGAAATTTCCCATCCCTGGAACTGATACGCTGGCTAACCTCTGTATACATGGGATAAATTTCCCTGCAGAAATGATGACACAATCTCCAGTGCAGTCTAAGACCTGAGCAAAATAAAATGTCCCTGTTGGGGAACTCACATAGCTTATAAATAAAGAGAATTAACCTTGGAAGTTGTCTGAATTATCCCCGTAACTCTGAAAAGTACTCTCTGCAGATTTCAGGGGCAATAAGGAAATGAAAATCCATTAGGGAAACATGCATGGTGATGAATAACAGATTTGGACGTCACGTCACCAGGGGATGAAATGGGAGGAAGACACTCTCTCAGAGATGGTACTAAATTAGGACCTAAACTGTTGGGTGTTTCAAAATGCCGAAGGAACTAGACATTCTACTCAAATGGATGGCAAAAACCCTGAGAGTTCCAGCTGTTCAGGTGCTGGTCCAAGCCTTACTCTCCATCCACGACTCAAAAGTGACAAGCAGTGCAGCCACTGTGATGGGCTGGGAATGTCCCCACTTAGCACAAGCCTGCAATCAGACCGCAGCTGCCCTGGAAGCTAGCGTAAGCTCCCCAGGGGCTAGGACTTTGCCTGCCTATCCACCTGTGATTCCTTATGGCTTCTGTGGCAAGTCTACACAGAGAATGGCATCCAGTTTATATTGTTTACTAATAACTGGTACAGAGATGTTCACAGGAGCCAACGTTAGGCCCCATAGCAACTAATCCAGCAACCCCCAAAAGTTAGAGGGACTTGTGGATTATTGTCACTTGGCGATATGCCTGTCTTATGTGTTTTACCCCCTTCTACCTAGTATAAAAAGTCATTAAAATATGTGCTAAATAAATGGTGATGTATAGGATTGTTGATGCTTTCAGCAGCTTATTCGGGTACCAGAGACATATGGGATACCTGATCAATATCCTCAAATTCTGGGGTAGCTCACCCCATAGAGAAGAGGAAGAGCGATTCAAGTTAGGGAATAGTGGAGGGAAAGGTCATGGTGGGGAAGCTTTGTTCCACATCACAGCTTCCCTAGGGCAGCTAGGAGTGTGGTAATGGACATATCTGTCTGAGTGCAGGTGTCCCACCTGACTCTAGGTGGGCCTGAGGAGTTACTGTGAAATGAAGACTCTATGGCACTTCCCCTTTCTCTAGAAAGAAAGCTGGCCCAGTCTCACTTCCGTTCTCTGGGCCTTGTTATCCCAAGCCCATTCCTTAGGTCTTAGAGCTCCAGCTTTCTGTCCGTGTGGGAGCTAGAGGTGCTTCTACCACAGGTGGTATCAGCAGTTGCTGGAGGGAGTGCTAAAATCTCTTGCTGAAGGGTGTCACGCTGGGACCCTCTGAGGCTGTACCTATTTGGTTCACCTTAAGGGCACAGGGTGGCCTCATCACCTCATTTAGGTGTCTCCCAAAGGCTGTCTTTCTGAAGTGGGGGTACAGTGACAGCTCTGGGAAGGGTCCCTAACCATGGGAGTTGCAGATAATGTACTGAGAAAGGAACACATTTATAGAGGAGAGATTATTACTGGTGCAGAGTGCTGACCTCCTGTTACCTAAGAGAGTTCTGTGTTGCTCATTCCTAGATCCCAGAGGCACTCTATAGGTAGTTCAACACAAAGGCAATGAAACATATATTCTAAATGTACCAATCTAGCCTCTAACCACTCCACTTTCTTGGCACTTCTCAGCCCTTAGTAGAAGTGAATTTTCCACAGGCCCTGATCCTGCAATTCCCATTCACCCTTTCTTTAAAAAGGTTGATCTGGCTGAAAGAAAGAAACTTTAGTTGTTATACGGAATAAGAGAATAGCCATCATCATTAGTAAAGCCAACAAGGACAAGTGCTGGTGGGGTGAGAAATAGTTAGATGATGCAGCTTCCAACCTGAAAAATAACATGGGAGGTCGTGGCCAACAAGCCTTGGAGATGGTCTTGGAACCTGGAGGAAAAAAGGATTTCTCAAGTTTGATGATCACTGTAGAAATGGCAATGTGTGAGAAGACAGCGACTTTGTTTTGATGTGAACTCCCCTATCCCTGATAAACTGACTTGTTCAGATGAGTCTTGTATCAAGACTAGAGGTGGATAGAAGTGTCCATAGGAACAGCCAGTAGGAGAGTCCACAGAGATCCCACTGCCACCTCCATCCCAGCAGCCCCGACCTCATCCTCTTACCCCTTTTCCTGGCCATAGAAAGAGGACATCCTGCTGATTTGGGGAAAGAAACTTCCTGTCCTGAGGCCAATAAAAAGGGGCTTTGAGGCCAATGATCCCACTTCTTGCTCCTATTCTCTGAATCTAAATTAAGCCAAACCCACCACACTAAAGGGTTGGTTGGTCAGTCCCTGGAGCAAATGAAGGGACTTCAGAGTTCCCCTTCCCAAAATTAAGATCTAAGTGCTATAATAAAAGGAACTTTACCCAAACCTACACCCATGTCTTAATTTATAACCTGGGCCCCAGGCAGCTACAGCCATTTGAAAGAGATCCCAGTTTCTGTTTCCTGCTACAAGGGGTGGAAAATAGAAAGCAGGACACGTACAGCCACGATGAGGAAGTCCAGCCAGCACCAGGCATTGGTGAAGAACTTGACGAAGCCATAGGCTGTCCACTTGAGCAACATCTCCAGGATGAAGATATAGGTGAAGACCTTGTCAGCATATTCCAGGATGGTACGAATGGTCTTTCTCTGCTCAATGTAGATGTCCTCGAAGGCCTGCAAGAGAGGCAGCAGCTGCCTATCAAGGTGCCAAATGCAAGCAAGCAGCACTGGACGCACTGCCAACCTCAGGCAGCTCCTCCCCACCGCCGTGGCCTATCCACCAGCTCCCTGTCTCCTTCACTTTGCTCCCCTGCCACACAGGTTTTACATTTTTAATACTTTTATTGAGATATAATTCACATACTGTATAATTTAGCCATTTAAAAGGGCTTTTAGTATATTTAGAGTTATGTACCCATCACCGCAATCAATTTTAGAACATTTCGTTACCTCCAAAAGAACCTTACACACTTTAGCTGTCACCCTCCAGTCCCTCATCCCCCCATAGTCCTAGGCACCCACTAATCTACTTTCTGTCCCTGTAGGTTTTCCTTTTTATGGCTGAATAACATTCCACATTTTGTTTGTCCTGCATCAGCTGATAGACATTTGTGTTGTTTCTATTTTTTGGCTATTGTGAACAATGCTGCTGTGAACATCTGTGTATAAGTTTTTATGTGGACAAATGTTTTCATTTCTCTAGGGCCTATGTCCAGGAATAAAATTACTGGATCATACGGTAACTCTGTGTTTAATTTTTTCAGGAACTGCCAAACTATTTTCCAAAGTGGTTGCACCATTCCCACCAGCGACATATGAGTGTTCCAATTTCTCCATATCCTCACCAACATGATATATAAAAGACGTGACAAACTCTTTTCTCCTTCCAGCCCCTTGACACTACAGGTAAGGCTGGAAGGTCATAGGGGTGGGAGACATTCAGGTGAAGAAAATCTTAGTACTATTTTCTTTCTCTGGAATTCATGAATGAGGTAATTCCCTGATGCAAAGGTAAGAGCATTCCTATTTGCAGAGGCGTGGACTGCACAGGTGTGGTGCTAAGTGAAGGGAATTCCTAAAGCATGAGAAAAGACCGTGAGGTGGGAAAAAAGTCCCCCGTGATGCCAGGGGAAGTGCCTGCTCTGAACAGTTCCAGAAGGAAGAACAGAATTGGGCTGTCTGCAGCCTCATCTTCTAAAATGGAGGCACAGATATCAGGTGCTCCAGTTTCATCAGTGGTCAGTGGGGACAGAGGGCACGGGGTCCACAGTACTCTGGGTCTTGGTATAAATAGATCCCCTTTGCTCAATGAAGAAGCTTCCATGTCAGGCTTCCCCTTAACTCCATCTCACCTCCTGCTTGAATCTTGACACCTTCCTGTATAACCTTCCCCTTGTTTCCCATGATCCTCTTAGTGAAAGCTGTCCTCTTCGTCCTTGGGCTCATCTTCAATATATATCACTGCTTCTCTCAGCTTCTCTTATTGTCCTTCCTCAAGTCACTGAGACTTCCCAAGGCACTGTTGGGATCTTTATCACTGACTTTGGGGTTTCTCCTAAATGTTCTTCGCTTCCAGATTAAGCTTTGATTCCGTAACTACATGAATGTACCTACCTTCTTTAAAAACATTTCAAAATTTGACATTCTTCACCTTTCCCTTAATGAAACGAAGGAAAACGTGTGCTGTCTCTAGTCCCTGCTATCCTCAAATCTACTCAACTAGCAAAAGACTTCCTTGCACCAGACCCTGTCCAGGTGTCCTCAGTTATAACCCAGTTAAAATGAAAGCAAACCTCAAGACAATTCATCCCTGCGGGGGAGGAGCCTGTGTGTTCAGCACTCTGTGTGTCTCACTGATTAGTAAGAGGCACTTAGGACAACGTGAACATAAATAACCTTTGTAGCAGAGATCTGACTCTGAACATTTGCTAATGCCATGGGTTCTCCAAATCCACTAGGCTATGAAGGGAAATGAGTGGAGGAACGCTGCCTCCCTCCTATCCTGGGCAACTGAAGAGCAAAGAACAAGAGATTTTGAGTGTAAAGTGAGAGAGGGAAGTTCATTTTATGAAACTGCTTAGGATGGGGTAAACCAGGCAGTGAGGACACATGGTAATCTGTGTGCTCATCCTGATGATAAGGGGGTCTCAGGCTCGACAGGGATAGGGCTAAGTCTAAAGAAGATCAGGATGTGAACAAGTGTGGATTCTAATCCCAAAGGCTCTAAACACCAGCCAAGGCACTTTAATAGACTATTATCCTTGGGACCACAGCCCAATTGTGTTTTCAGAGAAACTGGGCTTGGGCCCGTTCAGTCTTTCCCCACTGGTTTCTCTAAACCCTTCCCCAGCCAATCCCTCATCATACTCTCCCCTGGACCTCACCAGGGCGCCACTGCTGAGCAGAATCATGAAGATGATGAAGGTCTCAAACCAATTGTGCTCCACGATGAGGAAGCAGGTTTTCCGCAGGATCCACCAAGACTTGCCTAGCCCTTCCTCAATGTTGACCTGGCAGCACTTGAACCGCTGGACACAACCTGGCACCAGCGGGAGAGGCAGGTCAGACTGTGGAAACGTGCCCCGCCCAGACCTGCCCTCTCCTCCATCTCCCAGGCCCCGCCAGGTGCTGCCCCACCACACAGCCGGGAGTACAGTGGCTGAGTCGGAGAGTCTGATTCAGAAATGGAGAAGGCTGAGGCCATGCTGCAAAGACTAAGAGGCAAGGCCCTCTGGAGTCAGGAAGATGCCCTACAAAGAAGCAGTGAGAGGGAGGAGAAAAGGGTAGTCGGGAGACAGGCACGGCCATGACAGAATAGGCCTTGCTAATGGAAACTTTTGGGTTGATGCCAAGAGAAAATGGACAATAATAAAAGTTTGGGAATGGAAACTTGTTATAGGTCAGAATCAAACAGGGGAAACAACATAAACGTCCTTCAAAATGGTGGGCTGGGGAACAAAGCTCTTAAAGACAGCCACTGTGCTGCCCCTCACCGACCACTAGCCCTGGCCGAAACGTGTCTGTAAGCACTGCAAGCATCACATGCTCATCCCTTCCTTGCCCCTGTTCACCTTCTGTGAAGCAGGCATCCGGATCCAAGTATTCCTCAGGCTGTTCCACAGGGACTTCTTCTACTTCTGGTTTGATATCGATGGTGCTTCCTTCGGAAGAGCTGGTATCATCCAGTTTCTAGATATGCAAGGAAAAGGGAGATCGAGCAACTCTGAAGCAAAACATCTGCTCTACACTGATAACTCACCTCTGGTAGGGATGAGGCACCAGTTATAATTCTGCCCTACAATTCCTATTACAACTATGAGGGGCAAACCATAACCACGGGGCCCCCGAAACTTTTGCTGGAATGGGGTATAAAATCAAAACTCGCTCACAGAAGACAGCGACCCACCCTAAACCAAATGGGCTGTAGGTTGGTTTCAGGGATATAGTCCAGATTAATGGCAGAGAAGTACTTGAGGGTTTATTCTAGCCTCTGACTCGGATGATCCAGAAGTGATAGTGCCAGGGCCAGGAATACCTTAGGAATCTATGTCATCTAGGAAAGGCCTAGGATGATACTGGGGGATGGGGCTGGTTCTCAAAGTGAATTAGCTACTCCAGGATTGCTCTACTAAGCTCACAGCTGAACTAATCCTTAGGGCTGTCAAAGCCCTGTTTGCTCTCACACAGCATCGAAGTTGGTTTCTAGGTTGGGACCTTACATCTTTGCTGCCTTCAGGATCCGACTCGCTGCTAACATCTTCCGTGTTGAGGTTCTCAAAATCAGACTCGCCTACAGCAATGGGCACCCGCACGGTCAAGTTGGGATTGTTGATGAAGGACATATGGTCCTCATCAATGATGTACTTCTCCACGCTGCTGCCAATGCCACTGGTTGTGCCATTGCCATTCTTCTGGAAGTCCCCATTCCTGTGGATGTCTGCACCAGTGTGGTTGGCAATACAATTGGCCTTCTTTTCATACAACTCATCCAGAGGCTTCACCTCATCAGCCTCACGCTGCTTAAAGTGGGCCTGCATGAAGGCATGCACTTTCAGTTTGGTCCAGGCCACACCCTTCTTGATGCGGATCACTGAGATCTGTAGGTTGTTCATTTCCCCATCATCGTCTGTGGCTGCCAGGTTGTCTGCACTGAAGGAGCTCAGGAGCAAGGCCAGGAACAAGTTCAGCACCTATGCCAGTAGCATTGGAAAAAAGGAGTAGAATGGTTATTAGGAAAAGTTATCCACTGACCTAGGTAGAACTGCAAACTGGAAGCCAACAGATTTTATGTGACAGACTCAAGAGGTTCTATGGTGTTGTGTTTGGCTCACATAGTATTTTAAATGCTCATGTCATCAGGTGGGAATTTTGTTTGGTTTCGGTTGTAATACAAGAAGTTTAGCACCTCTTTTCTTGGTTCTTTTATGGTTTTACATACATGTATATGTACTCCAAAATATATTACTTTTCTTATAATCAGAAAAAGCAAAGGCTATATCCATTTTGGAAGAAAATTCCCCAAAAATAAAAACAAAAAGGTAGATATGCACTATTGGGGAGGGTCACAGTGCATAGCCATGTGTTCATGAGCAACAGATGTCTCAGGGTACCCATGTTAGGGAAAATTAGGCTCAAAGAGGCATACAACAGATCATGCAGGCAGAACTAAAATATACTTCATGTCATCTTAGTTTAAGAATGAATTTTCTCTGTTTTCCTAACATTTATAAAAATAAAATAGCTTTATGGCCAGGCACAATGGCTCACGCCTGTAATCCCAACACTTTGGGAAGCTGAGGCAGGAGGATCACTTGAGGCCAGGAGCTTGAGATCAGCCTGGGCAACATAGAAATACACTGCCTCTACAAAAAAATAAAATAAAAAATTAGTGCCACTATAATCCAACCTGTCTCTAAAATAAATAAATAAATAAAAATAAAATAAAATAAAATAGCTTTAGCAAGACAGTGATGGTGACTTTCACATTCTGTTGTATAGCCAAATGTCAAGCCATCAGATAAAAGCTTTATTTTTGTTTTAATTTCCTATTTTACTACATTGAATACTAAGATTTATTAATTTATTTCTATTAAGACTTACTTTTGAGAAGTGGGAGAGGTGCTCACTTCTTGATTTACACTTGGTCCTTACTTTGTCATACTTTGGAAGAAGAGTAAGGCATACATTTTAGGTGGAGATAACAGTATGTGCAGAGTGGGAGGGTGGACACGATAAATGACTATATGTATTCAGATTATCTGGGGCATTTGTAAAATTAAAAAGGAATATGGTTGGTAAATTGGGGGCGAGCTGGAGAGGGCACTGAAGGGCAGACTGAGGGATTTGAATCTTATTTAATTAGATCCACTATTGGTTCTTGAGTAAAGGAGACACAGATGAGTACAGAGATTTGAGAAAGTCATTATTACAAGCTACATATAGAGGGGGAGGCTAGGAGTTGGGAGGATGTTATTAACACATGCATGAGTTAAGGGCCTGGACTGGGCCACAGAAATCCCAAACTCAGCATGCATAAGAATCTCAGGGGGAGAGGTGTACGCATGTTTCTTAAAAATACATATTGCCTTGGCCTACCCTGACGAGATTCTGATTCAGTAGATCTGGTTGTAGGGCTTTGAGACTTGGTCTTTTGTAATGAGTGAAACTCAGGTATTATGATGCAGATGGTCTTGAGACCACAGTATTAGAAATACTGAATGAATTACAGAAAATGCAAAGGAAGGGGCAGATCTTAGATACTATAAAGAAACATATGTCAAGAAAGATGTATTTAATATTGAAGACACATCAGATATTTTCTGGGAGTGGAGAGAAAAGAGATAGACAAGACTACAAAGTTGTAAGTTTCTAGAAACTAGATGGGCAGATGGACTGACCAAAGGGGAACCTGGAAAGGTGTCTAAAGCGGGTAGAGGTAATAGCTGAATTTTTAGAGCTAACAGCTATTACGTACTCAGGTATTTGGGACGACTGAGAATAGGACAGTGGATAAACAGTGGCGAGTTGGGCTTGGAAATGTTGAGCACACTACCTACCGGGAGGCAGTAGCTGCATTCATTGAAGGACCATGAGGACTAGAGGGATTAGGCCTGAGGGAGAGGCGGTCGGGTACGGAGAGCAGGAGGGGTTAAAGAAACACTACAGTAGCTATTTTTATAGATCAAATGAAAGAACAGGGTAGCCACGGCTGGTTCAGAGGCTGGTGAGTAGGAAACTTCTCCTGGCATGCTTGTTTATGGCAGAAAAGGGAAGAGAACTAATGTGGATGACCTTGTAAGGGATCATGTAAGCTTGGCTTCTTCCAGTCCTCCCTGCTCTATACTTGCAAGTAGGATCTGGAGGCATGATCTGTGAAGTTGTTATTTCTTAAACTTTAGTGTGTATATGAATCACCTGGGGAGCTTGCTAAAAATGCAGATTCTGACTCGGGGGGAGAGGGGTACGCATGTTTGTTAAAAATACATACTTCCTTGGCCTACCCTGAAGAGATTCTGACTCAATAGATCTGGTGTAGCGCTTTGGGACTTGGTCTTTTGTAATGAGTCAGCTGGGGTCTAAGATTCTGCATTTGTAATAAATACACTCTCAAGTGATCTTGGTGCTGCTAATCCTCAGAGAACACTATGAGGAACAACGTGTTAAAAGCTCTTCTATTACTACATATAGAGGCGGAAGAGAGCAGGTGGATAGATGAGAGTAAAGCAAGAAAATGATTTGGCATTTATACAAATTAAATAAACCCTAAGATGGTTTAGATCAGCGTTCTCAATAGAGGGCAATTTTGCCCCCCAGGGGACATCTGGCAACATCTGGAGACATTTTTGGTTGTCACAACTTGGGGGATGCTACTGGCATCTAGTGGGTGGAGACCAGGGATGCTGCTGAATCCTACAATGCACAGGACAGTCCACAACAAAGAATTATCTAGCCCAAGTTGTCAACAGTGCCAAGATGGAGAAATCCTGGTTCAGTAAAAGGAAGCTTTTTGTAGTTGAAAGAGCAAAGACTTTGAAGTCCAGGTTCAAATATAAGTCCTGATATTTACCAGCTGTGTGACCTTGGGAAAGTCACTTAACTTCGCTGAGTTTGTTTTCTTAACTATGAAAAGGGGTTGACAGGTTGTGGTGGGTCATGACTAAGTAGGCACTCTGCAAATATCAGTGTCTTCTCCCTAATTTGTACCTTAGGGTTCCTGGGCCAAGAAAGAATAAAAATCAACAGACATGGAAGGCAGCAGAAGGACTAAACAGATTGGGCTTCTGGGCCAAGGGCAGTATATTCAGGGCAAGGAACAAAAATATCTACAA
This sequence comes from Eulemur rufifrons, assembly GCF_041146395.1. NCBI lineage: Eukaryota > Metazoa > Chordata > Mammalia > Primates > Lemuridae > Eulemur > Eulemur rufifrons. The sequence goes on along the minus strand of NC_090998.1, from coordinate 40,447,800 downwards.
ATTAGTACTAACCACCAAGTTGCCAATCACCATGACCATCATAAAGACAATGAGGCACATGGCCTGGCCTGCCACCTCCATGCAGTCCCACATGGTTTCAATCCACTCCCCGCACAACACTCGAAAGACAATGAGGAAGGAATGGAAAAAGTCATGCATGTGCCAGCGAGGGAGTACACAGTCCTGGTTGATCTTGCAGACACACTCTTTGTAGCTTTTTCCAAAGAGCTGCATCCCCACCACGGCGAAGATGAAGACAATAATGGCCAGCACCAAGGTCAGGTTGCCCAGGGCACCCACTGAATTTCCAATAATCTTGATCAGCATGTTCAGGGTGGGCCAGGATTTGGCCAATTTGAAGACTCGGAGCTAAAGAAAAATAAAACACACAAACAAAAATTGATAATCAATCTATTTTCTCACCACATGGCTAAAATAAAAACATGTAAAATTAGTAAGTTCAGATTAAATTTATTGAGCACCCTTGGAAAATTCCCCAGACTTTGTAACAGTGTCTCAGACTAAAAGGGGAAAATCTGAGGCATAGATAAGGGAAAACTAATTAATTTTACAATAAATAAAAAATTTAGAACTAGCAACCAAGAATACTGCCTTAGTCTCTTGTATTAGACCCTGAGTCAATCTGCTTGATAAAAACCCATACATGAACACATCCCTTTTGTATTGATTTTTCCCTTGACTTCTCAAAGGACAAGTCAAAGAAAATGTCACTTGTAGGAAACCAAAAGTTCAGTATGGTAAGGACAGTGAAAAAAAATCTATCTCCTTAAAAAAGCAAACATTTAAAAATTCTAAGTATTTCTTTTGCTTGCCAGGAAATAATCAATGGCTAATATGAAACTTTGTGATATGCTTGGAATAACTTGGAGGAAAAGCACAACTCCCAAATCAGGGCAGTTGCACATATATCAAACAGCTTATGAAAAGGGTCTATATCATTATTAATTCAGAGGACAGAACTTTTAGTACCTGTCAATCATGAAATGTCTATATTCTGTAATAAATCATTACAAGGACTTGGCTAACAGCCTGAGGATTATTATGCATAAAGGTTATGACAGCTTGGCTGATGGACTTATAGCAATGAGATCAACATCAGATGTCATGAGCTAACAAATAACTAACATATAATAGAAAATTTGGTAGATGGCAACAGCACTGATTTGAACATTTTTTTCAGTTGAAAACTTCAGTCTTATCTGAGAGTTCAAGATTTACCAGGTGTTTCCCTATGCATATATATCTGGGCCACTCATATTTTTTCACTGACTTTTAATTTATTAAAAATATTAGTTCTAAGGCTTCTAACTCTCAATCTTTCCTTTTGTCATCTAGATAATAAGAACTATTCTCAAAAAAATCTACTGTGAGCTGGATCCCAGCCAAAGAGTAATAAGCAGAGGTTTTAGAAAGTTGGCAGATATTATTTGTGACTTGGACTGAGTGAAATTTCTGTTTTACAAATAGTTTTACTCTATTCCAATTCTCTTTCTTAGAACTGCTGAATATCCCAGTGGAAACCCCTTAAATCTTTTCAGGTGCAAGTGCTTAGGTATTTTCCCAATGGGGAGAGGAAAACTTAAGTCAGTTCTCATGCCAGGGTAGTAGTCGTGACCTTTGTCTGAGTGGGATACCCCCAAAGTAACTCAGTGTTTCAAGGAACTTAATTAGGACATCATTGATGCCTATGTTTCTGGGCAGCTGTTCTGAGGATATCATTATTCTTTCTGAGTTATTTTAGCAATTTAAACATTAACTTCTTCAAATACATTAATAAAAATTCCTTCTTAGCTAATAGTATGGAAAATAAAGCCAGTGCTTGACAACTAATTTTAAGATAATACAAATGCTCCTCAACTTATGATGAGGTTATTTCCCAATAAATCCATCCTAAGTTGAAAATATTCTAAGTCAAAAATGCATTTAATATACCTGACCTACCTAGCTTAGCCTAGCCTACCTTAAACGTGCTCAGAACACTTTTGTTAGCCCACAGTTGGGCAAAATCATCCAACACAACACCTATTTTATAATAAAGTGAGTATCTCAGGTAATTTACTGAATACTGTACTGAAAGTGAAAAACAGAATAGTTGTATGGGTACTTGAAGTACGGTTTCTACTGAATTCAGATGGCTTTCATACCATTGTAAAGTTGAAAAATCATGAGTTGAACCATTGTGTTGGGGACCATCTGTATTAAAAAGCATTATTTTACTTTCATTTTCTGGAGAGGGCCACCATGATGGAAGAAATGAAAAAAGCCATCTTTGAACAAAGAGAAATTCTTGCCATTTCTCTTTGGAGATGTTCAGATAAAAAAACAGGTTCTCTAGCCAAGCCAAATTAGACCTCAGAATGGTCCATGGGAGTCCTCTCTCTTCATCTTTTAGATTAAGCATTATTTTCTGAGGAGATTCCTGAAACTGATTTGTTTCTTGATTTAAAAAACTAACTTCTATATTAAATATTAGGTACTACATTAGGAACTTTAGGGAAGTTTTTAATATTTTAGGCTAACCAAATAAATTGCCAACTGAAATTGGGAGTGAAATACAGATAAGGATTTTTAAAAAAATCATCAAATTAAATTATGCAAAGCTCTTTCTAGTAGCTGCAAGACAGGAAATGTTAAAAGAAATTGGAGAAATATGGAATACCAATCGGAAAGATCGCAGCACCGAAAGCCCCTCCACGTCAGCTAGACCCAGTTCCATTAAACTGAGGGAGACAATAAATCCGTCAAAAATGTTCCAACCTTCTTGGAAATAATAGTAGGGATCCATGGCTATGAGCTTCAAGAACATTTCCGCTGTGAAAATTCCAGTGAAAACCTAAAGAGGGGGGTGCAGGGGGTAGAAAAAAAATAATAGAAAGAGAATGACCTTATCATTATCTCTGAATACAACATCTCCAAGAAGCTTCAAGAGCCAACCAACCTTAGTTAAATTCTGCATCTGAAGACATCAGTACCTGGATGTCCCATGGGCATTCCACACGAGGCAGGAAAATCTTCTTATTTTCCTTTTGAATGAAGTCCCCAGCCCCAATGTTCCCATCTTTGTTGTCAGACCCACTCAATTCACACTGTTCAAGAGTGCAGTTAAAAAAATATTTTCTAAGCAATGGCAATACCATATAAGGTGACTCCTTTTAAAGGGTCAGCAATTATTTGAATGTAAATGCTTGGGATGTATGCTTAAAAAAAAAAGATCACTGTGTTATGATTTGATTAGAAAAATATAGTATTATTCCTAATTTAATATGATGTGTATCATCAAACCTAGACATTTGCTACATTGTAAAAGCAGTAAAATATTGCCAAAAGTGTGCAAAATATAGGAATTAATATCTTCCATTTTATCACATTGTATACAACTATCATTTTTATGTATTCTCTTTCTGGGTTATTTTCAAATGCATATAGCTTGACAGAGTTGTAAAATCATAGAATCCATAATGTCTTGGGTCTTATTTTTCATTTATCATGACTCTATCCATGTTGCTACACAGTTTTCCTAATTCCCACTTTTACTGTCTGTATAAAATTCTATTGGGTGAATATATCCTCAAATTATTTTATTAGTGTTGGAAACTCTGGTGCTTCCTTTTGATTTTTCCAATATGATAATCAATGATGTAATAAATGTTTTAGATTTGTGGCTTATTGTGTGCAAGAATGACTTCTTTCCTGTCTCCCATTTTTCTGCCTGACAGAGCACCTGTGTTTCCCAATGCCTTCTGTATCCTGCAGGCTTTAGCAAGGTAATAGGCAGTATGAAAGTCAAATCCCATGAATGCCAGCCTTGACGAGACAAATACCCTCATTCCAGGCTAATGACATAACATCAGACTCTCACTGAATATTATATTTTTAGAGAGAAGACTTTTTTTTAACAATAGATATAAAACTATCATAATAAATTAGTACTTGTAACTACCTGTTTACCAAGTTTACGTATGAAGGAGTTTAAGGAAAACTTTGAAGACATAATCTGAGGACAGAATTAAAAATAGTAAAAAATGCTTAGATTATAGATGCTGTTTGGAAAGATACTGAATTAACGAATAGCAATAACAGAATGATGATGGAAATACAGCAAAATGGATAAGCTGTAAGTTTTTGGTGTCCATATGCTTTTCTGTGGTTCTCCATTTTTCTAAATTGAAGATACAGTATTCTAAAATTGCAAAGAATAATTCCCTAAAGAGATCCAGTTAAGCAAAATCAAAGTTCATAGTACAAGCTAAGCTACAAATGGAACACTCCTCTGAGTGAGTTCAGGGAAAGTAGGGGCAGCTTATCAAATCCTGACATGCATTTCATCCTTAGCGTAAACCCATTACAGGCTTCCACACATAAAAATGTTAGCCTGCTTAACATACACTAAGTAGAGACTCAATTTGTTGTCCCATTGGTTCTTGGTAAACATACAGGAAGTACTCAGTAATAAGCACTGGCTGACGGACCATGGAATATCTATACTGTAGGAACTGTGTGGTTCCTAAGGGAAATCAACACCGGCACAGTTATATGGTGTTATCTGTGACCAGGATGAATGGCCCCAGACACCTGGTAGGAATTCTCTGCGAAAGCGGTCAGCCACCAGGTTGCTTCAACACAAACTGTGCTGCCAGCAGTTGGGGTGTGTGTCAAAATACAGCTGTAACTGTTAGTTGTGTGAAGCAATTACTTTTTAAAAAATTAAGAAGAGTGCTGCTCTTATTTGCACTGTAATATGCCAAGCAGAAGAAAAGAGAATCATAAGGAATGTATCAGCAATTGTATATTAGTGTCTGCTATGGTTTGAATGTGCCCCCCAAAGTTCATGTCTTAGAAGTGTAATCCCCAATGTAACAGTATTGGGAGGAGGGGCCTGGTAAGAGGCAATTAACGATATCTCAGGAGTGGGTTAGTTATCTCCAGAGAGATATCTGTTATAAAAGTGAGTTAAGCCCCCTCTTGCTTCCTCACTCTCGCCTTCTTTTGCCCTTCTGCCTTCAACCCTGGGATGACACAGAATGAAGACCCTCACCACACACCAGGGCTATGCTGCTGTATTTCCCACCCTCCAGAACCGTGAGCTAAATAAATTTCTGTCCATCATGAATCACCCAGTCTATGATATTCTGTTATAGCACTGTTATAAGACAGTACCACTCTTGTGAATGTCATCAAATATTCACCTAAGTATTTATGTTCTCATGCAGCAGTTCTCAAAGTGTAGTCAAGTATCCTTGGGGTCCCTGAGACCCTACAAGGAGGCATGAGGCCTCCCTTTGCCAACATCAGTAGTCCCCCCTTATCCACGGTTTTGTTTTCCGTGGTTTCAGTTACTTGTAGGCATCTGTGGTCTGAAAATATTAAATGAAAAATTCGAGAAATAAACAATTCATAAGTTTTAAGTTGCATGCTGTTCTGAGTATCCTGATGCAATCTCAAGCTGTCCTGCTCTGACCCACTCAGGACATGAATCATCTCTTTGTCCAGCATATTTATGTTGTATACATTACCCACATAGTTAGTAACTTAGCGGCCGTCTTGGTTATCAGACTGACAAAACACAGTCCTATCATACGTTGCTTAATGATGGGGAAACATTCTGAAAAATGCCTTGCTAGGCAATTTTGTCATTGAGCAAACATCATAGAGTACTTATGTAAACCTAGATGGTATATACATTTTTATTTATATAAATTTTTTCATATGGAAAATCAAAGGTCCCAGCACCATTACTGAACATCAATCATTTCCCCTGCTTGATCTGTAATGCCAATATCAAAGGGTACATATCAAGTTTCCATATATGCTCCATTATAATCTAGGAGACCACCATCATACATGCGGTCCAGTATTGACCAAAACATCATTATACATATAGTGATTTGATATATATATATATATATATATATATATATATATATATAGGGTTCAGCACTATCTGAGATTTCAGGCATCCACTGGGGGTCTTGGAATATATCCCTCTTGGATAAGAGATGACTACTGTACATGTCTGTGTCAGGCCAGCTTTTCTTCCCATACTTGAACCAAAATAACATATCACAACAGATTGAATGCAGATGCAGATAAGAGAATCTAGCCATCTTCTATTAAGCTAGACATGAAATAGATTTGCAAAAATGTCAAACGATGTCATTCTTCTATTTTTTTCTTAGAAAATGTAGTTATTTCCCATAAATTGTTATCTATTTAACACGTAATAGGTATATTATTGTGATTTTTAAATTAAAAAAATGAATATTTTAAAATTTTGTTTTACTTTCAAATGTGGTAAATATCAATAGCGATAACCCACAAAAAAGTTCTTTAGTACTTTTTAAGACTATAATGGGGCTCTTGGCCCAAAAAATGATTAAGAACTATTATTACAGTTTATCCTGAATTCACAGTCAGCTTATCTTTCTATTAACAGTTTGGATAAGCCACTGGGCAAAGGCCTGAGAATTGGTAATGCCTGGTCGCCATGTAAAGCCTATGATGTCCAAAGATTGGGGTGTTTCACTTGGAGGTCACGGTAGGGCTTGGGAAGGGTTGGGGGGAAGTCACACACCTCCTCCTGCTGTAATTGCTTCTGCAGACAAAGTTTAGGCTCATTTGAAAGTGACAAGGGCTTGGCATGTGCCTCTCTTTATTCTCGGAAGGGGTGAATCAGTGCCTGTTCTGTAGTATAACAGACCCTCCCTCAAAGTTAATCAAATTCAGTTTGATAAAAGCTTACACCTACTGCAATGGAGACATGAAAAAAACCAATATTTGACCATAAAAATAATGGTTCCTTAGGTACTCAGTCACCAAGAGGTAGGGTAACCAACTTATCCTGTTTGTCTGAGACTTTCCTGGCTCTCACACTGAAAGTCCTATGTCTTGGGGTGATCAACTTGTACCAGTTTGCCAAGGACTGCCCCAGTTTTAAAACTGAAAGTTCTACATCCCAGGAACTTCTTCAGACCCCTGCAAATTGGAATGATTGGTTACTCAACCGGGAGGAGACATGTAAAAAATAAATAAATCATGTGATAAGCATTTAAAAAGAGGTATGCATAAAGGGCTATAGGGACACAGATAAATGAAAAATTAAAATCTGAAAAGAATTCCTGTTGGCTGAAAATGTAGCTAAGCTATAGTTAAGAAATGGTAATATTCATGTATGTTTGGTAAAGGAGGAAAATAACTTTCTGGGTTTTTTCTTTTGCTTATAATTCCAGAAATTAAACTTAAATGTCAGACTAACCCCTAGCTCTTCTTTCTATACCCTCTCTCCCTGAACGATTCAGTCCTAAAGGCCTTAGGTAGGCATCCATGTGAAGGGAGGCCTGGTGCCGGGTGTTAGAGCCCCAGCAGGGTGGCATTTATGCAGAGAGCAGCCCAGATGGGGAGGAGACACTGAGGGGAGTGAGGAGGTCCAGGTAGAGAGCAGCCTGACATGGGCTGTCAGAGCCTACGCAGGCCTAGAAGAGGTGTCCACTTTGGCAAACAATCCAGTCTGGGCTATTGGAGATGGGATGAGAAAGGTATTTTTGTAAGATGGCCATCCCACACAGGCGTTGAGGTTCAAGTGGGATGGGAGGGTGTCAGCATTGGAGGGGCTGGGGGATCTAGCAGAGAGAGATGGACGTTAAGTCATATAAAGGTGGCATCCCCAGGGGAGGATCCCTGAGTAAGCTGAGGAGGGACTCTCTGCAGGGGAAGGTCCAGTGTGGGGTGTCAGAGCGAGTGGGCTGAGGAGGGACTCCCTGCAGGGGAAGGCCTGATGTGGGGTATCACATCCTACAGCCCAAGTAGGGTGAAGGTGTCTCAACAGGGAGGTGGGCAGTGAGGGGTATGAGAGCCTACAGGGTGAGGAGGATGTGGCGTTGTTTGGGATACAGCCACTGTGCTGGGCAAGAACTTCACGGGAGAATGATGACATGGGGTTAAGGAGACTGTCCATGCAGACAGTCGGCAGCCTTAGCAGGGTGAGGAGGGGTGGCCTGCTGTGGGGTGAGGAGTGTGTCCATGCAAGGAAGGCCCCCTGAAAGGCATCAGAGTCCAAGTGGAGCAGGGCAAACAAGGATGTGTGTGTGGTCTGGTGTGGGGTGTTAGAGCTTGAGAAGTGAGAGGAGGCGTCCACACGGAGGACACGGTGTGGATGCGTGGGTGGAAGGCATCCACGGGTGTGTATCGAGGGCACCCAGCATGGGGAGTCAGAGCCTGAACAGGGTGAGGAGGGTATTCACATTGTAAGAGCTAAGAGTGGCTTTTTGGTCAAATAAGGATATCAAAGACAGTGGCAACCAGGCTTCTCATTGTTGGAGAAGGAGTTACAAATATAGAAAAGGGAGAAAACTAGAAAGAATCCTGCAATGCTGGATTACCATTGGAAGTGACAGGATCAACAAAACCAACTCCTGTTTTTCAACATATAGCTAGCTTGATATAAACTTCTACTCCTGTCCTTAGAGGGGTGCATATTGCTCCAATAGCAATATGCATACCTAGATCCCGGATCTTGACTCCTAAATGCCATTTTCCACGAAAAGAATCAGGGCTTCTTGAGAAATGGCTGATTCCAAGCCTGATGCAGGAAAAATACAAAATTAGCCTGGAATATCCTGTGGTACCAGAAAGCAAGGAAGTGATGGGACATGTCAAAAGGACGTAGAAGCCAGCGTGAAGGGACTCCCACTGGCCAAATCAGGGATAGTTTAAACATCAAAATAAATGACAGTAATAGATTATAACTCACTGGATAAAATTGAAAATGATGAGTCCATACTGATATTAATAAAGGAAGAAATCAAAAGCTGAAGGAACAGGAAATTTAAATAGTTTCAAGGTATCTTCCTCATAAATACTTATTAATTATACAGTAAGTTATCACTTAACATCATCGATAGGTTCTTGGAGACCAACTTTAAGCAAAATGAAGTACTGTATAACAAAACCAATTTTACCATAGGCTAACTGATATAAACAAGAGTTAAGTTCCTTTGGCATACAGTACATCATTTTCCTTAAAGTCCAAGAATCTATTAGCAACATTAAGTGTGGACTTAGTAGAAATGGAAAAAGAGTAACTTTATAGGTGAGAAGCCTGGCAGAGCCCTCCTTAATCAAGTGATGAAATGAACATCGCAAGTAAAGGCATGCCTCACGAGCACTGCACGCCAATTGGTACATACAATCAGAAGAAAACAGCCTCAGCTGTCTGATATTCCTACCAAAATGCACAACCTGTGTCTAATCATGAGGAAGCATCAGACAAACCCAAATTGAGGGACTTCTACAAAATATGTGGCCTGTAATCTTCAGTGTCAAGATCATGAAAGTCAAGGAAAGACTGAGGAACTCCTCCAGGCTGAAGACGATTAGAGAGATACGACAACTGAATGCAACGGGTCATTCTGGAACTGCACCCTGTTGCTCTAAAGGACATCACTGGGATCATTGGCAAAACTTGAGCAGGGCCTGAGAATTAGGTGGCTGTCACATATCAGTGTTAATTTCCTGATTTTGACAGTTATACTTTGGTTATGTAGGTGAATGTATTTGTTTATAAAAAACACACATCATAAGGCTATGCTGGCAACTTATTCTCAAAAAAAAAGTTTTTTATACTGTTCTTGAAACTTTTAAGATTCAGATTGTTTAAAAAAACCACCTCATAAACTTACTGTTGTGTCCAATTAGTTGCAAAAAAAGGCAACAAATCATTACTTTTAGCTATTACATAATACAAAAACTGTATAGTCACACAACTTCCCTGGGCTTCAATTTCCTCTATAAAATAGAGAGGTTGGATCAAATTATCTCTTATGTTCCTTCCATTATCATTTTCTCTTTCAGGAAGGGTGGAAGAGGTGGAAATCTTCAATTTGCAAAAGACTGTTCTCATCTTCCCTCAAAAACATCTGCATTTCTATGGATAAACAAAACTTAATTCACTGTCTGAGCTGTGGAAAAAGCCTCATACTCCAACCATAAGAAAAGGCTGTGCTCTATTTCACAAGGTAGTCAATCTCATTTCTTTCCCATCCTTTTATCCTCAGGTTCAGTCAAAGGCTCTATTTAAATCTCCAAACCTTTGAAAATTCTCCTACTGAATTAGACTAATACAGTTCCTAAGACTTACAAGGCACTTTTAACTATTCCAAAAACTTCTGTATAGGTTCTCATTTTATCCTCCCCAACACTGATGACATGATATTATCCTAACTTTACAGATTCAATACATTTCTGGACAGAAATCAATGGCTTATTTAGGGTTACACTGTATCTAATAGGAACAAAAACCAAAATCTTCTGACTTCTAATTCTGTGTTCCTTTTGCCAAACTCAGCACTTGCGTTGACTGGCAGCAAAGTTTATCTTTGAGTTTCTGGTATTGTCCAGAACACACTCATGATGTGAGTTTCCCTGAGGTCTCGCACATATCCGACTGCCTTCCTTGCTATCTCCACTCGGCGAATAGACACACTTAGTATATCCAAAACAGAATTCTTGATTTTAAACTTCAGATGTGTTCTTTCTGCAGTCATTCCCATTTTCCCCTCAGTTACTAAACCCCAAATCTGGGCACCATTCTTGATTTTTCCCTTTGCCCTCACATCCGGTTCAAAGTATGTTGGACCATTCACTATTCTCCATCTCCATTGCTAATTATACATTTACTTTCCCCTTGAAAACTCTTGCCAGCACAGTGCTTTATTATTTTAGAATTTGGTTGTCTTGTCTTATGGAGTCCCTGAATATCAGCTGCCAACCTTCTCTTCTCTCCTCTTTCTTTACTGATGGTTCTGAACAAAGTCTTCTGAATGCTCACGACTCTAATTTAGGTGTCCCCTTTAATCTTTGTAGATTTTTAAGAATGGGAAAAATAACATTATTTGCCAGCCTGGTCTGAGAGGAGTTCTGCTCGTGGTAGGTGAAAAGACCTCTCAAAATCCCTTGGAAATCAAGGATTGACTCTGTAAAAAGGAGAGAAAAATAAAGACTTCGAGAAAAAAATTCTACAGGGAAAACATGACCACCAACATCAGTAACAAAAATTATCAAGCTGTATTTCTCATTACTTAACTCTTGGCTACTAAAATAAAGCTTTTATCTATATAATATTATTGATTGGCTTAAAATTCTGCTTGATGGCCAAGGTCTTGTGTCAGCTAGTCACATGTGACTCATAGGCACCTTTCACAGCCAGGTATTTCACTGGGCTGCACACAGTCTACATTACAGCAATGAGCCTGGTGTGTCACTCACCCCAGATATGGAGAGACCACAGAATCGCCTTGGATGTACACCAGGGACCACGATAGGTGACACGGCCTAACCGATAAAGGATCCCTTTGCCATGTGTTTTCAGAATAAGAATTAAAAATGATATTATAATGCTTTAGCAGTATATCAATAGGACTAAAGGTTGAAAGTGTGTGTGTGAGAGAGAGCGTGCACATGTGGGTGTGTGCAAGAAACACTGGGCAAAGATCATGACTCAAATTAAATGGTTACAGCTAGATTTGAACATGCCTGTGGTGCAACTCCTAAGGAATCATGAGGCCTAGATGACCTAGAAGGTTCTTTCCAAATACTTCTTTACTATCTATCAAAATTTAGGAGCTTCTGGGTAGCTGAACACGTGGAGGATCCTGGAGAGTGATGCACCCAGGAAGGGCATGGAAGTTCCTTGCCCCTTCCCCTCAAAAGAAAACAAACAAACAAAAAACCAAAATTCAACCAACTCCTGATTTTTGTAGTAAAGCAGATAATCATCAAACAACAACTATATCATGACTTCAGATTATACTATGTAATCTATTTTTTAAAACTACATACTTATCTTTAAATAATACAATAAATTAAACATATGACTTAAGTTAACATTAAAATAAATTTGGCACAGATCAACTAATGGCAGAAACTGGATGATGGCCCAGAAGTAGATTGGAGGGGGAAACCAGCCTAGAATTAAAAATTTCGCATACATGGTTCCCATATGGATAATTAAGACCTGACAACGCAGGCAAATTTATAGTTACATTTAATGTTCTAAAAGAGCTCCGCTATTTTGTGGTGGTTGTTACTTAAGGTGAAAGGTGAAGTGATTTGCTGGAGCAATGCAAGAGTCAATGTGAGAAACAAAATGAGAAAAAAATCCAGAAGTCCTTGGCTCAGGTTGCTGAAACCAACCCACTGTACCATGCCTCCCATTCTGTCACCATGGTTGCTTTTCTGCCAATAGCTCCTAAATGACGTCTTCAGAGTTCTGCAGAAAGAGGAAACAGCCAAGGGATCACAACAGTGAGCAGAAGCGGCTGGTGCCGCGACATATGTGGAAGCATTTGTCTTCCAATTAACTATTACTTTCTTTTCAACTAAACTCCAGCTTCCAGTACCAGAAAAAGATGTCCTACAGGCAAAACACATTCAAATCATAATACCAGGAGACAGTGCTCCATCTTACCAGATTTCCTACAGCCAAGACATTTTCAAAGTGTGGTGTCATAGGATGGTGCTCCATTGCCATAAACAGTGTATTCAGGACAATGCAGATGGTGATGGCTAAGTCCACGAAAGGGTCCATAACTATCAAGTTAACGATCTCTTTCAGTTTTATCCAGTAGGGGTGACACTCCCAGATGAGGAAAGTGTTGGCAAATTTATACCAGCATGGCGGGCACTTTCTCTGAGACTCTTCCAGTTCTGCAGTAAGTAAAGAACAAAGATGGCCCCTGAAGCACAGAGAGAAAATGAAGGGGACACACTACTAATCCTCATAGGTCGTTATCACTGTTATTGATATGAGAATAAAGGCGCTTAAGTGCTGACATTCCTAAGTGTTTCCCTTCTCTTTAAGATAGAGAGGAGGCATAATCAGTACAAGTCACTTCCCCATTAATGATCTAGTTATAAATAAAACTCAATACGGGAGTAGAGCACAGTGGTCAGGAGTCCGGCCTCTCCGATCTGGCTCCTTGACTGCAGCTGGCTTCAGCGCTCACAAGGTAAGTAATGTGTGACCTCAGGCAAGGTGACTGACTTCCCTGCCTAAGATGACTCGGCTGTAAAACAGGGTACCTACTTTATAGACTATAGGACTAAATGAATCCGATAACCTCATTTAATGAACTTATATGAGTTTGATTAAAGATTAAATGTTGATGCATGTAGAGCAGTCAGCACAGTGCCTGGCACAAGCAGGCCACACAAATCAGGTTCAAATACCAGCTCAGACACTTGCTAACTGTGGGACTTTGGGCAAGTTACTTTAATTTGCTGTGAGAATTAAATGAGCTAAAATATATAATCAAGTGCCTCAGAACACCCTAGCATATAGTAAGTGCTATGGAACTATTTGCTATTATTATCAGCAGAATCAGTGTCCTTAGCCAAGTCACCCTGTGAAATACCTCTATTATGTTCTCAAAGAAGCACAAGTCACTGTCCCTGCCTTGAGTTCACAACTCACAACTGAGTTAGGAACACAAGTTGCATAACTTCCCCCTTTGACCCTTCCTCCCTCATCATCCTCTCTCTCCTCTCCCTTCCTTTCTTCTTCTCTCTTGCCCTTTCCTACTCTCATCCTTTATGTCTCTCTTTCTTTCTGTGGCTTTTTCCTCTTTCCCTCCCTAGGTCGTTGTTGTCTTTTCTTTTTCTTTCTCTCCTTTTCTTTCTTATCTTTGCTGTTTCTTTTAGAAACAGAACCTGTCTTTTCCAAACAAGAACTCAGGTGAGCCTCAAGACATAAAACAAACCAGAAAATGCTCTAGTTAAAGCGGGAACAGGAGCATGGAGCCCGGTCCGATTGTTGTCTTCCTTCCCTGAGGTACCCCCCGGAACCCTAGGACTCTGGTGCAGACTGAAAAATCACTGGACTAGAAGATTTCCAAGGTCAGTTACAAAGCAAAGATTAAAAAGAATGATTAGACATAAAAGGCAGAAAGCAACTCACCTGGTAGCTATAACAATCTAGGCATGAGGCCCTAGGCGACAAAGCTCTCAAGTAAGGATTATGAAATAACAAGGACCTTGATCTAAGAGGCGTATTTTTGAAAACTGGTCAGAATGATAATCCTTAGAAGTGAGATATTGATTCCACAGGGTTGGCTGTAACAGCTAGCCACCCCCCGCCCCCAACCAATGCTGCTGACAATATCAAAACATTTAGGGGATAAAAAAAGTTCCCCAACATTTCACCAAAACCAAGATGGCTCCCTTAAATCAGTCTGCCTCTCCTTTTCCCACCAACTGGATGTGCCTGTGGTGATGGCTTTATTTTAGATGGGGTGGTTTTTGTTGGGTTTCTGATTGGCTCCTTGGTTGCTAAGAAAATGGTTGCCTTGGTTTTTCAGATTTAAGGGCCACAGCAAGCGCCACGTGGGAGTTTGCGTGGGAAAGGAAGTCTGTGAAGAAAATTTGCTTTGGCTTCTTCCTCATAGAACTCCCTCCCTTCCTAAGGTAAATTTAGTTTTCTTCCCCAAAAAAGTAATTGAAAAGGTTCTCTTATTTCCATAAATTCTTATAGTACATATTTGGAAATTTGGTTCCGTTCCTTTTTTTATCCTCTCCCTTCTCCAAATGTCTGCTGCTTGCTGGCACGTGGAGGTTGAAGCCATGACTGTTCACAATTCTGACAGTTGACACAATTGTAATGTTTTACAATGAACTAGGTGTCTAGTTTTGCCAGACAGCAAAGAGGGGTTTTCCTACCCTATAGGGCACCAAGAAGATTCCCACAGGGATACCAGATATCTCTTATTCAAATTTGCTGAGAAAGGAAGAGCCTTTTCGCTCCCACAAAAAGTAACACAATGTGGAGCAGCAGGAGCTAGATAAGACCATTAGTGAATAAGGGTTATAAAGTGATTTGCAACTCTGCAAATTGTTACTGGCCCTATACGCCTGAAATGGCTAAGTATTTGGTCTGTGGGAATGGGTTAACATATCGGGGTGAGATGTCCAAAGGTTTGTGGGGTCTCCCTTTGCTTCTGGACATTTTCACAGAGGCTGCTATAGGTCTTAACCTCAGGGGTACCAGAAATTGTTTTTAGAGAGGACCTCATAATTCCACCAAAACAATGGCTTTGGTAGGCCGTGAGGTTTCTGAAGGCAGAGGCGTCTCTCAATTCAATTCAACAACTTTTAAGCACCTACTATATGCTGTGCAGAGGGGACACACTGATGAAGAAGACCCTCCACCTTACCAAGCTGATAGCTGCAGAGGAAAGGCAGATGCCAGACAAGCAATTGTACTGACACTCGCTGCTTGTCGGTTGAGTAAAAGAATAAATAGGCTGGGGAGTGGTGGCTCACGCCTGTGATCCCAGCTACTGGGCAGGCTGAGGCAGGAGGAGCACTTGAGCCCAAGAGGTTGAGGTTACAGTGAGTTACGATCAGGCCACTGCACTCCGGCCTGGGTGACAGGGTGAGACCCTGTCTAAAAAATAATAATAATAATAAAAAGAATAAATAAATAGTGGCAGCAACAGCTGTGGCCAAGGAGTTTTTGAAACTATTTTACCGGAGAATCAATAATGCCAAGTACCATCACTGCTTCCTCATTCTTACGTCACCAACTATCTCCCCTTCTCCCACAGCGCTGCTGCTTTGAGAGGTGAGACTACAGTTCTTTCTGCCTGCACCCTATGCCCAGTCCTCTGAATGTCCCCAAAGCTTATGGCTCTGCTCGTGGTGAACTCTGCTGAACTCACTGGATCCTGGTGAGCATGTTTGCAACAAGATGGGGTGAGACAGTGCAGGCAATTCTGTCTCATTGTGGGCAGAATTCTGGAATTCACTGTGGTTTCTTTAAATTAAAATAATGTCAGAGTTTCCTAACTGAAAGTAGGAACAATTACTCATCCATGCTGGCTTTTATCGTTGTAGCAAACGTTAAATACAGAGGAACCAATGGTTAAGTACACATGGATCTTTCATTCCCTCTTATATTATTCAGGTCCAGCCATTCATTGCTCTTCGCTTGTTGCAGTTCTGTCCCATCAGCTTTAACAAAGGAGCCAAATGCAAGGCGAGGGGACAGGAGGAATGTCTGACCAGGAAACGCAGGACAGGTACAGGACATGTGAACATCAGGGCTTAGGAGAGGGGACAAAGATCTGGAATGGTTTCTTTCTACTCATGAACACAACTCCAGCTGTCGCTCTGTTCCCTGAGCTACCCTTAACAGCTCTTTATAAAAACTGTTTGTGTGATGGTCAGTGGAGGGTAGAGAACGAGTATAGCCAGACAAAAAGAGAAAGCAGACGACAGGGAGAAGAGGAAGGAAAGAGAATAAAAAATGCTTCAACTCAGTAAAGGGATGGCAGCTCTAAGGTGCCCAAAAGAACCTTGGAGCACCAACGCTCCCCACCATTCCAAGCACAGCAAAATTCAGTTTGACAAACTTTCTTTGTGCATCTACTTTTGCTGGAACCTGTGCTAAGCCACTGTAGTAATCAATAAACAACTGTTGCACTGCACTGATGGTTCCCCTGTTCTGATGTCTCTGCCAATAATAAAGTGTGTCTGTTGGAGGCTGTTAGTTTTTCTTTCCTAATTGCCATGGATACTCGGAGAAATCCTGTCTTGGTCTCCAATTGAATAATAAAATTAGCCAAAGTTCTTAAGCTAGCATTTCTTCGCTTGGAATTCTTATTATAGCTGTAGTTATTTGCCTGCAATCTCAAAATTTAAGCTGCAAAGCTTAAAGATATTCTATCAGACAATGACCTCAATGATAATTAAAGAAAACAGGAATGAATAGAGGTTGTTCAGGCAGCTGAAAGCAGTTAGTTCAATATTCTTTCTACTTGATACATTCTCAAGATCAGTCTAGTCACGGTCTAACTCCTTGCACATATGTGGGGGGAAGTAAACACCCTCAGGGAGTTCTTTTCCAGAGATTCTCCCTCCACTGTAACCTCCTCCCCAACACACACACACACACACACACGCACAGGACAGAAGTGGGTGTAAATGACTCAAAAAATAACTTGTCCCAAGGACACCAGGATAATTTTGAGTTTCCCTATCTCAGGGACTCGGGTTATTGGCAGGTTAAGCCTGAGTGTCTGAACTCTGAAGAACGGCAATCTGAGGCCTCAAGGATAGTCTGGACCTATAATGGGACAACTCAGCTAAATCAACAGGAATCAAAAGAAGAAGACACATGCAGAATCAATCAGAATCTTGTGAGAGAAAACCTGTCACTGAATTTACCTCCAAAGAAAGCAAGAGGAGCCTGGAATGCAGACCACAATCGTAGAGAGAGCCAACACTCGCTAGGGGGACTGTGATCTAATGGGAAATATTCCTCAGCATGACAGGTTGTATCAGAGAACGATCTGATACAGAGACTTCAGGCACTGACAGCAACATTACTGTAGACGTGCTATGATTCAACAGTGGTTGCTCTTTCCCTGTGGCACAGAGTGCCTGAAGTAAGAAGGGTTTCAGCTTACCTAGTCACACATCAAATATATTTAAGGATATGTGGGGGTGTTTGAAGAGAGACAGAATTAGGTGCAATCAAAATGCACAGTACATTCTTCCGTAAGGGAAAACCAAAAGGGCTATAAGTAGTTAAAAAGGAAAAGAGGAAGATACGTTTTGGGGTAGAGGCCATGAGGGGGATTCCACATTTTATGTCTCTGCAGTTCGTCAACCTACGTTCCTTTATTTCTTACGACACCTCGCTGGCTGCCCAGGATGATGATTACAGAGGCTTGTGGAGATCCTCTAGCTCACACATGTAGCTCCTCCACACTTCGTACCTATCTGTGTACAATGCTGGCAGCAGATACAAAGTCCTTATTTGATTCTCTGCATGTAGACTTGGGAAGAGAATTTGTGATCCTGGTTTCTAAAACCAGTAGGCTCTATCCCTAAAGCTTAGAGGCAGTTTTTGCAAAACTCAGACCAAGGGACAGGGATTATATTTACCATGCACACTACATATTTATATCTCAACAGCTTGGAGTGACATCATAGGGCACATACCTTCTACTAGTGTATTTGTAACAACACTCATTATACTGTTGATTCTGTCCTTCCGCCCATAGGAGGCCAGTTGGTCCATGGAAACTAAAAGGGATCCAGGGCCTTTCTTCTTAATTTCCACCTCAGTTGTAGCCTAAAAAAAAATAGCAAATAGGGTGAGTAAAGTCTTAAAAACACAAAGTTGGGCCTTACTGGGTAGAAAGTCCAGAGTGTGGTCTTCATTATATTTTTGTACTTTGATCCTATAGTCCTATTCACTTCAAGATGTAGAATGAAACAGACTGGCCGTGAATTATCCTTAGTTCTGCAGGTGATAAGATGAAGTCATTTAAGTTTGTACAAATCTACAACAACCCCAAGAATCTGGCTGAGACTCAAACACCACACCTGGTTAATTCCAAGCATAGAGTAGAAAGAACAGATTCCCTAGGGGTACTACCATGAGAAGTAGATCCTGAGTTTTCTTGTCCTAATCTCATATCCACAGCTTGTGGTTAGAATTGGTCCAGAGGATAAAATATGTCAAATTCACCTTCTATTTGAAATTTTATTAAGGCCAAGTCCCTGATCACACCGAGTATTATAGATGCTGTTTCTTCCCTGCATACAAGCACTATTACTCTAATCAACTGCCCCTTCCAAATGCCAAACCTGGGCCTGAACGGTAGTAAATTGAAGTTCTACTCCAAATCTCCCCCAAGCCACTATAAGGAAGTATGGTAAGATTTTGCTATCTTAATTAAACATACTGCATCATAGTATGTCTATCTTGCCCCTTTTCAATTTTATTTCATGAGTTAATTTGCAAAGATCAAATTTCCAACCAAATAAAAATGGCAGAAAACATAATCATATTTTTACAAAAAATATTGTTACATGCCCTACCCTGGGCAATACTGGTATGGTAGATTACAGCGAAAGGTTTCTTAACACATTGACTGCCATGCTAGAAAAAAAATTTTTTTCCTTGGGGCCATGGTACTTTATTAGGAAAATAGAATAAAAATTTCAAAAACAAAACGATCCTTTCTAATTTAGTGAAAAATTTGTTGTTAGTGTTTTCTGTGTGAGTTATATGCAACTTGAAAAATAGTTCTCGCGGCTCCCAAGGTGAAGAGACATATGAGTTACATATGCTTCACGAGGCCCTGGGCTCAAAACTAGTGTGAGTTAAACACAACTCACATGGCAGTTAATGTCCTCTGCTTATGATCTTTGTGAATATTCTACACCAGATCGGGCTTAATGGGGTGACTTAAAACCTAGCTCTCTAGTAACCATATTGTCCACTATGCCGTGTCATCCACGTAAACTTGACTGCTCTCCCACAGTGAGGTAAGAAAGATGGCAGAGACAGTCACCAACCACCCTGAGAGGACAGGGAGGAGCCACATTTGTATGTGGCTAGAGAAGTATATGTCTGATCAGCACCAGAATGATCCTCGCTATTTTGAAAAGGAAATAATTACCTCCAGAGAATCACATCAAAAAGCCTTCCTATCTCTACTCGTGTTTAGATTCTAGGGACTGAACAGAAGAAAGTTCTTAGCAGATTATCAGATTTATTTTATCAAAATGTTTTATCAGACTGTTTCACTGATTCAGACATTTAGTTCACCTTAAGGTCTTGATTGTTTTGCTTTGTTTGTTTGGCAGAGATACAGAAGAAGTGGAAAGGAAAAATAACTGACTTTCTTGGGAATTCCTGGATGCATTATTGTACAAATATCTGTATATGTAAGGATGACCTGTTAATCATTATTTCAGATAAGATATAGTTTTTTGAGGAGCCATTTTTTGTTACAATTCCCAGCCTAACATTCTGTTTAATAAATCAGATTAAACTACTACATTTAAAAAATGACAATCATCTAAAAACACAGAAAGGCCCCATACAATAGACATTTATTTCTGTCATTGTATTGATCCTAGATTGTTACTGAGCTGCCTTTCTATAAATTTAGAGTACACGGTTGATAATTTTCATAATGCTGACCCCAAGGTGCTATAAGATCTGATAGACCAGCTGCCTCATCAAGAAATATGAAATTGCATTTTAGATGGCTTTGGTACTAGGTGTACCTTACTGTTTTCTGAGTTTGCTAGATATAACAAGATATAAATTCTTCAGACTTTAATAACATCAGCCTTAAGAAACAAAGTTAATGAAAACAAAGTTAATGAAAATAGAGTCTAAAAGACCTAGTCAAATCATTAGATTGTCATTTGTTAATCCCTATTTTAAAGTTAAAATAATTTTTAGCCTGGGTTTAAAAAAATCCACATATATTAAAGAAAAATTCACCCCCAAACTTAATATTAAGATAGAACAATTATTATTTATATCTTTCTATATAAAATGAAAGTAAACTATGGCAGGGATATGTAGGGGCAACTTCTATAACAGTAAAATTTATTCTATAACTTCTTTATTATAGAATACATCTTAATTTTCAAAGAAGAAATAAATAAGACATCAAGAAATAAAAATTTCAATTAGCTGGACAACTAAAAATATATAGAAAAAATTAGCTGGACATGGTGGTGCATGCCTGTAGTTCCAGCAACTCGGGAGGCTGAGGCAGAAGGATTGCTTGAGCCCAGGAGTTTAAGGTTGCTGTGAGCTAGGCTGATGCCACGGCATTCTAGCCTGGGCAACAGAGTGAGAACCTGTCTCAAAAAAAATAAATAAATAAATAAATAAAAAATAAAAATTTCAAAGCCCACACTTAGGGAATTCTAGAGGGTAAAAAGAGTAATCTCTCTTTTTTTATGCAGGCAAGAGCATTTAGCATAGATCCAAATAACTGGTTCTATCAAAATGTCTTGTGGTAACGATAAGATACTCAGAAAAATCCCCACATATTTGTAAATTAAACAACAGACTTCTAAAAATCCATGGGTCAAAGAGAAAATCACAAGGGAAATTAGAAAATATTTTCAGTGAATGATAATGAAAACTCAATATATCAAGATTTATGGGATTAAGGTAAACCTATGGTTAGAGGAAATTTTATAGCTTTAAATGCTTATATTAGAAAATAAAAAATATATAAAAATCAGTGCTCTAAGTTCCCACCTTAAGAAACCAGAAAAAGATCAAATTAAACTCTAGGGCCGGGCGCGGTGGCTCACGCCTGTAATCCTAGCACTCTGGGAGGCCGAGGCGGGTGGATTGCTCAAGGTCAGGAGTTCGAGACCAGCCTGAGCGAGACCCCGTCTCTACTAAAAATAGAAAGACATTATATGGACAACTAAAAATCTATATAGAAAAAATTAGCCGGGCATAGTGGCGCATGCCTGTAGTCCCAGCTACTTGGGAGGCTGAGGCAGTAGGATCGCTTAAGCCCAGGAGTCTGAGGTTGCTGTGAGCTAAGCTGACGCCACGGCACTCACTCTAGCCTGGGCAACAAAGTGAGACTCTGTCTCAACAAAAAAAAAAAAAAAACAAAAAAAAACAAAAAAAAAAACAAATTAAACTCTAGGTAAGTAGACGAAAGAAAATAAAAATAAAAGTGGAAATTAATGAAATAGTAAATAGACAAACAATAGAGACAATCAACAACATCAAATGTTGGTTCTTTAGAAAGATTAGTGAAATTATAATTCCTCTAGCAAGACTGATCAAGAAACAGAAAACACAAATTATCATTTTCAGGAATGAAAAAGGGGACATCACTATAAATTCTATAGACATTAATAAGATAATAAGGATATACTGGGAATGGCTGTCTGTCATTTCATCTTAGATGAAATGGACAAACTTATCAAAGTACAACTTATAAAAACTGACAGAATAAAAAATACAAAATCTTAATAGCTCATATTAATTAAAGAAATTGTAATGAAAAAAATCTGACCATAAAGAAAACTTCAGGCCTAGATAGTTTCACAAATGAATTGTATCAAATATTTAAGGAAGAAATAACACCAATATTACACAAATTCTTTCAGAAAACAGAGGATAAGGGAATATTTCTTAACTTGCTTTATAAAAACTAACATAACCCTGACACCAAACTTGACAAAAACATTAACAAGAAAGAAAATTAGATACCAGTATCTCTAACGTGCAAAATCCTTAACAAAATATAAGCAAATAGGATCTAGCAATATATACAAAGGATAATATATTATGACCAAGAACAGAGTTTAACCCAGGAAAGCAAGGTTAGTTAACATTAGGGATAAAGTCAAGGTCATCTATCCCATTAACAGAATAAAAAAGAAAAAGCATATGATCATCTCATAGATGCAGAAAAACATTTAACAAAATTCAACACCACTGCATAGTAAAATCTCTCAGCAAACCACAAATGGAACATAGCAGTTTCAATCTGATAAAAGACATCTATGAAAACCTACAGCCAACATCATAATTCTTGATGAAATATTAAATTCTTTTCCACTAATATTGGAAACAAGGAAGAATATCTGCTTTCATCACTTCTATTCAATTTTATATCTTAAAGTCCTAGGTAGTGCAATAAAGAAAATAAATAAATAAATAAATAAAAGGCGTAAGGACTGCAGTTGCTGTTATTCACAGAGAATATTGTATATGTAGAAAGCCCTATGGAATTTTCCAAAAAAACCTCCAAACCTAATAGAACCAATATGTTCATTTATCAAGGTCATAGGATGCAAGGTCAATATAAAAAAATCAACTGTGTTTCTATATTCTGGCATCAAATACTTGAAAAATAAAAAGTTAAAAATTATACCTTTTACTATAGCATCAAAAAAATATCAAATACCTAGGAATAAATCTAATGAAAGATATGCAAGCCCCACCCCCCGCCAAACTATACAAGTTTGTTGAGAGAAGCTTAAAAAGACCTAAATAAATGAAGAATTATACCATAGTCATAGACTGTAAGATTTATTATAATTAAGATGCTCACCTTCCCCAGACTGATCTGTAGAGTCAATGCAATCCCTACCAAAATTCTAGGCTTTTTGAAAGAAACTGACAAGATGATTCTACAATTTATAAGGACATGCAAAGGCTCTAGAATAACTTTTTTTTTTTTTTTTGAGACAGAGTCTCTGTTGCCCTGGGTTGAGTGCAGTGGCATCACTGTAGCTTACTGCAACTTCAAACTTCTGGGCTCAAGCAATCCCGTTTCAGCCTCCTGAGTAGCTGGACTATAGGCCTGTGCCACAACTAATTTTTCTATTTTTAGTAGAGATGCGGTCTCACTCTTGCTCAGGGTGGTGTCAAACTCCTGAGCTCAAGCAACTGTCCCGCTTTGGCCTCCCAGAGTGCTAGGATTATAGGCGTGAGCCACTGTGCCTGGCCTACAATAATCTTTTAAAAAGATCTAGAATAGCAAAATAATCTCTTGAAACATTATTTAATAATCTTTAAAAATATTATTTTTTGTTCAGAGTGTTTATGCTATTTCATTTCAAGGATATTAAGTTACAATAATCAAGAGAAATGTATATTGGCATGAGCACAGACAAACAGATCAAGGGAAAAGAACGGAGTTCAGAAATAGACCCACACATATACATCAATTGATTTCAGCCAAGGGTCCAAGTCAATTCAACAGAGAAAGAAAAGTCTTTTTAACAAATGGTGCTAAAAGACTGGATATTCATTCAGGTTGACCCCTATCTCATTTGACATGGAAACTTAATTTCAGATTGATGAGACCTAAATGTAAAACTCAGAACCACGAAGCTTATAGACTTAAAGTATCTTCATGCCCTTGCAGGTAGGCAAAGAGTTCTTGAACAGGATGTCAAAAACAGTATCATAGAAGAAAAAAATGGTTACATTGGACTTCAGCAAAATTAAAAATTTAAATATCTGATAAAGGACTTGTATCCAAAACATATAAAAAACAAATCAATAATAAAAAAGATAACTCAGTTAAAAATGAGCAAAAGATTTGAATAAACAATTCACTAAAGAAGACATATAAGCAGCCAATAAGCACAGGAAAAGATGCTCATCATCATTAGTCATCAGGGAAATGCAAATTAAAGGCACAATGAGATAACATTTCATACCCATTAAAATGCTAAAATCAAAGACTAACAACACCAAATGCTGGGTAGGATGTCAAGCAACAGAACCCTAAGGCATTGTTGGTGGGATAAAAAAACAAAAACAAAAAACTGTGTAACTATTCTGGAGAACTGTTTGGTAATTTCTTATAAAGTTAAACACATTTACCACATGACCCAGGAATTTCACTGTAATGTATTTACCCAACATAAATGAAAACATTTACCTACAAAAGAGGTGTATAGTAATGCCGATAGTAAGCATATTCACACTAGCTGCAAATTGGAAGCAACCTGAATACCCATCAACTGGAGAGAATGGATAAACAAATTGGGGTATATTTACACAACGAAATACTACTCAACAATAACAAGAAATGAACTACTGATACACAAAATAACATGAATGTATCTCAAAAACAAAAATATCTTGTTGAGTGAAAGAAGCCAAATAAAAAATATATAATGTATAAGTTCACAAATATGAAAGAAAACTAATCTACAGGGATACAAGTCAGAAGTGGTTCCCTGGAGTGGAGGGAACTGACTAGAAAGAGGTAGCAGGGTACTTTTTGGGAGAGTCGTGTGGTAATGAAGAGTTTAGGGGACAATCCTCAACTGGTCAGAGAGCTCCTTCTCCACCCTCTTTACGCACAACTTGGGTGAGGGTTACCCAATGTACTACTGCAATTTGATTATGCAGTGGAATTCTTTGAGGAGGAATATGGAATGCAGAGTGTATAGCTATGTATAAAATGTTACCTTATTGTGGAAATAAACAAAGATGGACCAAATGAGAAGAGGAAAGGCTATTTATCAAGGGAGTCAGCTACCTTCACTGCCACTTGTGGCAGGCCGAGGAGTGGGAAGGCTTCAGGTGTGCCCTACTAGAGGCTGTTGGCATGGGGAAGCGTTGGAGGCTAGCTAGAAGCGGGACATCCCATGTGATTAGTTACCGGTGCATATTTGGCTTTTTCTGGTTGGACCTAAATTGGAAATGGGAACGAAAATTAGGGAAGTAGTCAGTTATTAATCAAGTCCTGGCCATTTTGGGACTACTGTTATGGAAGTTATTATTTAGCTTCCTGGATTATCACTACAGATAGAAATCTAGCTTCCTGGATTGTTTATTACAGGTAAGGGGGTTGGTTTCTTGGGCAGGTTGTGGGTCAAATTTCTATCTTTATTCAACTATTCATTGTCCCTTTGTAGATGCAGTCTCTTCGTAGTCAACAAATCAGACCGATTTATGGAGAGACAGAGAGCAAACATATATTCACTACTCTTAACTACCCAAGGTGACATAAACTAAAACTACCTATGAAGCAGATCACTTAAAAGCGCTAAGAACGAGTAGAGGCTAAGATCAGTGTCCAAAGAGTAATACAGTTTTACTACTAAGGAAATTAAAATTAGGGTACACAGAGTACCAAAATGGGTAGGCAGTCCCTCTTCCCTTGGTGAGGTTTTGAAAGCCAGAATTAAAAGACCAGGTTCTTGGCTATTCTGCTTTTTTCTTTTGCCATTAAAAAAACCGAGATAAAATGCACATAATATAAAATTCATTTTAACCATTTTAAAGTGTAGAATTCAGTGGTTTCAAAGCATATTCACAATGATGCACAACCATCACCACTATCAAATTCCAGAACATTTCCATCACACCAAGGGGAAACACAGTACCTGTTAGTTGTTACTCACAATTCCCCTTTCTGCCTAGCTCCTCACAATCAATAACCTGATTTCTGTCTCTGTGGATTTGCCTCTTGTAGACATTTCCTATAAATGGAATCTTCCTTCTTTCACTGACCGTAATGTTTTCAAGTTCCTCCATGTTGAACCTTGCATTTATCAATATTTCATTCCTTTTTATGGGTGAATAATATTCCATTGTAGCCATGTAAAACATTGTGTTTATTCCTCAGTTGATAGGCATTTGGGTTGTTTCTACTTTTTGTCTATTGTGAATAATGATTTTATGAATATTCATGTACAAGTTTTTGTGTGACCACATGTTTTCAATTCTCTTGGGTATATACCTTGGAGTAGAATTGCTGGGTCATATGTTAACTATATGTATAATTTTCGAGGAACTGCCAAACTATTTTCCAAAGTGGCTGCACTATCTTACTTTCCTAACGGCAATGTTGGCTACTGTTTCTTGTGTCAGAGCACAAACTGAAGGGAAGAAAACCTGGCACAGACTCTCTCCCAGGTAAAGCAGCTACATACTCAGCTTCCAGCCAGAATTCCTCTAGGGCTGGGGTGAGATGTAGCTCTGCTATGGGCTCAGCTGCTCAACTGTCATCACATGGGAGTGGGGGCTTCTTCCTTCAGCCATGCTGAGACCCAAGGCCCAGAGGGGAAAAACCACATGCCCTTTCCTTCCCTTTCCCTATCTTTTCAGGTTTTCTTGTTTTTATTTTTTTGTTTTGTTTTGTTTGTAAATGGTAGTGTATGGTTTTTTGTTTTGTTTCATGTTGGGGAGTGGGGAGGAGAATTAACCGTTCAAAGTCAGGAGCCTCTGCCTGTTTTGAATTCAGCCTGTAATGAGCCTTGAAGTAAAACTGTCAGTAACAGTGAAAGCAACTGAGAACCTTAAGTAAGTTCTTTGAAAGTTAAACTCAGTACGAGTTTGTTCGATTTCTCTTAACCCAAATGCAAAGTTTGTTACGGCATTTAGCCACTGACTTCCAATCTCCTAAATTGTAGCAATCCTCTCAAAGAGATATCCCACAGCACCTGCAGATGGCAGATTCTGCACACATTTCTATAGATTTGCCCAAGGAAGCTCAACTTCTTATTGATTCTAAATTGCTTTCCATAGAAATACATAACTGGAAATTAATCAGTCAGTCACCTGTCTTGGAACTAAAATTTACAGCATTTTGTAAGTGTCCTTGGAACCTAGCCACTAATCAATCCCCTATTCAAGCTTTTCTTCACTTTTTGTAGTGTTTTGCTTTAAAATAATTGTACAATTATTCCTCCTTCTCAAACAAAGGCTCTTCAGAATCTTAGAAGGAGCCAAATCAAGCAATTCAGTACTGTCCATTCCTCAGGGTTAAAAAGGCCAACAAAGTAGAAGCAAAGGAATGGAAATTGGCTTTCTGAACACCAAGAACAGGCCACAGGATATGCTTCACATTTTATGTATGTTGTCATGTTTAATCTTTACAATAGCTCCATAACAGAGATCATTTTATCTTTTTTACAGAGAAGAAAATGGGGTTAGAGAGGCTAATTTCATAGGATCACATGAGTAAATAAAGAACTTGGGCTTTTGAGTTAGTATAGTATAATGGCTAATGGTTGAAGTGAGATTGCTTGGATTCAAATCCTAACTCTACTGTTTACTGCGCAATATTGGACAAGTTACTTTATTCCTCTAAGCCTTGGATTCCTCCTGAGTAAAATGCAGAGAATAGCAGTATCTATCTCATAAGGTGAGGGCTATGAGCGTTAAGTGAGATAATGCCTGTATAATTGCAAGCTACCTCAACATGATTTCTGAATTACATGTGATTTCTTCATTGCCAGGGCACCTGTTTTATCAGTGAAGAGCAATGATTCTCACCTGCTTTCCCAGCTCAGAGATGGAGACACCGGGAAAAGTCCTTTTATTCTCTGCTTCAGCAAAAAGCAAAAGTGAAAATTCCCAAGCTATCAAAAAATCATTACCACTCAATTACAACTGAATAACTAATGAAGATGTGAAATAGTTTTTGATGAGACTCTAAGGTGGTGATGTCTGGATGCCTTTTTTTCTTATGGCCTAGTATATTTCTTAATTTGAGCCTGATGAAAAAAATACAGATATGGTATTGTCTACACATGAATATTGTGCAAGACCAGCTTATAGACCATTAGTGGCTCCTATACCAGTCTATGAATAACGAGTATACATAACTGAAAGCATTCTAATAGTTCAGGTTAATCTTTGGCTGTGGACGCATCCAAAATGTTTGACAGTGAGAATCACTATATCCTGGCCCAAAGAGTTATTAATTTTCAACTGGCCTGGGCTGCCAGATGAGCAATTAATGCCCCTTAAATTTTATAATATTAAATTAATATATAAGTATTAATATATTGTGTCCAGTTAAGATAAATGATTGTTTTCCCAACTTTTTGAAGGAACTAATATTTAAGCTGTCAGGAAATTCTTTTTAGCATCAAGGAGACCTTGGTTTAAGTTCCACTTTCCTAAGTCACTAAATATTTCCTTGAGACTCATCTGTTGACAAGATAAAACCCCCTACTGAATAGGGTGGTTATAAGAATTAAATGAGATCATGTATATGAAGTACTTGGCAAAGTATAAGGACTCAATATTTGGTAGCTATAATTATTGTGCCCATTATAGAAAACTGGAAAGGGCAGAAAAGTGTAAGGAAGAAAAAAAGTCACCAATAATTTCTCCTTAAAGGCAACTACTAACTTTTAGCCAGCTCTCTTTTTTCTCCATGTATCACAGTAAGTATATGCATCCTGTTTTACTTGTTTTGCTCTTTTTGGCCTATTAATGTAACTTAGGCATTTACCTATACTATTAATATTTATAAGACATAACAGCTTCTTTATGGCTTCTAATAAAATAAGATAAAATAAATAGCTTTTTTTGGTTATGAGGAAGCCCTTGGGAATGATACAGTCTTGTCTACCTCATCTTCCTGCCACTTTGGGATCTGACCTCTTGGCTTTGGGAATCCTTAAGTCTGTTACCACCATTACTTGGGGCCACAGGAGAGAATCCCCTCAGTGCTTACAGGGCACTGGGTATGCAGGCCCCCCAAAATCTCAAGGTGGAGCTCCGCAGACCCACAGTGGAAGGTGGTACAGAAAGCCTTACACTCCACAGCCATATGCTCAACTGACTCTGAAATTTTTCTCCCACACAGTACAACAGAAGCTGCTAAAAAAGCAAAAACAAAACCCCCAAACCCAATCATCTGCCTTAAGCTGAAGTTCAAGCTCCTTCTTTCTGGACACCAACCTTCTCTAATACCTTCTCTTCAGAGAAAAAGCAAACTGTATTATTTGGCTTAAGTATTTTTTTAAAACTGCTGGGATGTCAAAATTTGATTTGGTTCCAAACATTTGAATTGCCCCACCTGTAGTGACCATGCTGATCTGACCCATCCTCATTCTCCACTGACATTATCTCTTATTTTTTCAGAAAATATAATTATCTCACTGGGGAGCCCCAAATTTACCCCTAGACACACAGTTAGTGAAAAATCAAATAAAAATCACATGTGAAGATAATTATCTACAACATTCATTTTGGCCAACTCTCTGGTCTTGGGGAAACTTTGGAGCCACTGTTTATTATTTGTTTGAGACACAGTCTCCCTCTGTTGCCCTGGCTAGAATGCAGTGACACAATCTAGCTCACTGCACCTCCAACTCCTGGGCTCAAGCAATCCTCCTGCCTTGGCCTCCTAGAGTGCTAGGATTACAGGTGTGAGCCACTGCGCCTAGCCTGTTTGTTATTATTATTATTGTTGTTGTTCCTATAGCTGTTGATCTTAAATAAACAGGACTCCAGAAGAGCAATGGCCAAGTGACTACACAGAGAAGACATTAAAATTAACTGGGAAACAGAAGATTAGGGTTTCTGAAGGGTCTACTATTCTGGCTCTACCACAGATGAGCTAGCTGTATCACCTAAAGGAACACAAATTCTTTGAGCCTGCTCCCCATCTCAAAAACAGGAATAGTAACTTTCACTTTGTCAGCCTTACATAATTTTACTCAGAAGAAATTAAATAATTCAAGTAAAAGTAATTTGTAGCTTAGAAAAAGCAATACAAACATACGGAGGAAAATATTTTGCTTTTAAATAAAAGGGTAGGGAGAAATGAGATAATCTCAAACACAAACAAACTGCCTTTTGAAAATTTTATATGTACAGTCAATAACTGCCCTAAAATGCTAAAAACAGATCATTCTGAAAAATTTCACCATGATTGTCCAGTTTTCCTCCACACATGCATCATGCTAATTAAAGGTTTGGCTATCTTCATGCTGTGTTAGAGGAAACTGAAGTGTTAGAACAAAATAGACTGACATGCTATCTCAAGGAGCTTGTATCAGCTAAGGAGGGATTCAGGAAAGTTAAGGAATTAGAGGTAGGAAGGATTAGGATCACTGAGGTTATAAGAATTTAAAACTTAAAAAAAAAGATATAAACAGCTTAGAATTTAAAGAAATGCTAAGAGATGGCTTTTCCCAAAGAGGGGCACCATTATTCAAACCCCTAGACAAGTGATTTCATGAAGCTATTATACGCAACTCCTCCAGAACCTGACATCTGATTACATTTAAAATTCATCTTTGCTTCCCTTTTCCTTCCTCCCCCATACACCATGTGTTCTTGCCCCAACCTCCCACTTTTTCCTCCTTTGATTTATTTCCATTTCAATCCCCTTTAAAAGCCTGGGTCCAGTAACCTCTCGTTGCCTGGCTCTCCTGGTACATAACCACCCACCCTGACATGTATGAACATTGCTCTTTGGAAAAATCATACTTTGTTTTTGCAGAGGAGACTTAGAAAATTATTCAAAACTATTATTACTTTTTTAAAATAGAAAGAATAAAATCTTTAAATTCCAAGCTGTTTCCCTAGGAGGAGAGAGGAAGTGGGGGAAGAGAAGCAATGGTAGTTTCAAACCCGCTCAGACTTGGTCATTGGTGGTGGCACGGTGGCATTCTCATTCCATCCGGGCAGGCTCCGCTGGCCAGGGGCATTCAGTCAAAGCAGGTGGGGAGGGAAACATGGGCAGACTTGCAAAGATGGAGAGAAAGAAAAAGGTAAAATAAAGGAAGGAGTTTAACGAGGGGAGAAGGAGAGGCAGAAACAAGGAAGGAAGATGGGGGAAATGGAATAAAGGAA
Organism: Eulemur rufifrons; assembly: GCF_041146395.1. NCBI lineage: Eukaryota > Metazoa > Chordata > Mammalia > Primates > Lemuridae > Eulemur > Eulemur rufifrons. Next base: position 40,416,869 of record NC_090998.1, on the reverse strand, counting down.
AGGAGAAAACAGGGTGAGTAATAGGGGACGGCTGAAGAGAGAAACAGAAACAAACCAGGAGGGAGAAAGCAGAAATGGCTGGGGTGTTCACAAGAGAAGGGGCCAGAGAGACCCAGTAGGACGGGCAGAGCAGGGGAGAAGAGGGGAAGGGAGCGGGAGAGACTGCCATGCCTAGCCTCTATCTATTTGTGTACTTCCTTACACTGTCCTCGGTAGCTGCCTTATCTATTTTCACCTCTGGCAGGAGCCGCCCGCCGATGTGGGAGCCGGGGCCGATGAGGGACACCACGCCGTTGCAGTCCACCGTGCTGTTGCGCTTCACGCTGCGCCGCAGGCTGGGGAAGATGCGCGAGGAGCGGCTGCCCTGGCTGTAGCCGCTGTAGCCGCTGTAGCTGCTGCGGCGCTCGCGGGCCCGGATGGGGATGAAGAGGGAGTCCCGGCGGCCCTCGCTCTCCTCCACCGTGCTGTGCTCGTCGTCTGCGAACTCGTTCTCCGAGCCCGGGTCTCGGAACCGCCCAGGACCGCGGAAACTGAAGATGCTGCTTTTGCTGTTGTGGCGGGAGAGGAAGGGCGAGCCTGGGATGCTGAGCAGGGACTGCAGGGGCAGGGGGAAGAGACAGAGAGAGAAGAGAGCGGCATGAGACCAGCGTGGACCCTACAGGCTGAGCAAAAGTTAGGCTAGGCTTCCCCGACATGGCCCCACCCTTGCAGCCCAGGTACCAGAACACATGTTTCTAGAAAGCACGCCTGGCTGTTGACTACTACCGTTCATCACGCACTATTACACATTTACCCTTCCCCGTACACTTGAGATATACCTGTGTTTGGCTAGTTAAGGATTCAAAAATTCCACTCACTGTTCACTCATGCATCCATAGATGCTTTTATCTCATGTTCTGTGTAACATCCGCAGGGAAGCACGTCACTGTGTGTGCATCTTATTATGGGCTCACAGGGAGTGTGCCTTTAACTTACTGAAGTCTCTGTGCCACACTTGGCAAAAAGAGAGAATTTTAAAAGTGCCCATATCATTTGCCATTCTCTCCATGAGTATATTTCTTGGAGATCGAATATTATTCCAACAGTGCTCTTCAAGCTTTTAGTTCAGTTGAAAATTATGTATGGCCTCTTCCACCTCATTTTAAAGTCAACATAAACTTTTTTTCACCAAAAGTTTAAATAGTTGTAAACTCTATAATTCCCAGTTTAAACACCTGTAAATTATATAATTCCCAGCACTGACATTTTTAAATAAACCTTTTCTTTGCCACTTAGAAATTTTTCCTGATTTCTTTTTCTCTTTCAACTCATACTTCCATTACATGTTCCCTAGAGCAATTTATGTAAATGTATACTTTTTATGTTTTAATGTAGTTTATTGATCACCCTTGAACGCTTCTCTGGAATAAAAAATTATAAACTGTATTTAATATTTAAAAAATTTCCTATGACCATCATTCTCTAAGAAATTTTAAAAATTCTCCCAGATTGAGTTTCTATTATAATTCCTAGGAATACAGTTGACCAAGCTACATAAATTTATTACACATTTTATAAGCAATAAGCTTAAAAATGACAATTTTATTAAAATGCATTTTAATGAGATAGATTTTATCAGTTAGTGCTTAAATATTTGTTGACAGTATTACTTATTATTAGAATGAGACATGACTCCAAATCAATCCCTTCCTTTCTACTGATAGATTTTAAGTGCTGAGAAACCTTATTCGTATAAATGTTATCTTGGAATGGAAAAACTGTGTTATACAAATGTCAGTCAATTCTTTGAACTCTCTCCAAATTATATGCCAAAAATCACATAGTAAGCTATAAGCAAAATTTATTTTAATGATCTATTGGCTGACAAATTAGGTCTTTCAATTTTGTTAAAAGCAAAGAACTGAAAATGCAACTTGCCAAGGGATTTGTCACCTAATTATTAGAAGGATGCCCTTTCTTGATTTCTGAGGATACCAAAAAGGCTTTATTATTTATTAATATTTATATGGGTTATTCTTACATGAGTTACTTTTACCTAAAGGAACCTGTTCAACACAACAGAAGGTTGGAATAATCAAAATATTGTTAACTTCTTTACATCATTGCCAACACTTATTTTTTAATATGATTTTATCTCATCACATGCTTTAAATACATTTTTGACAAAACCTTAAAGCAACAGATTTAGCTCATTTATGAGAATGTCCACCACATGATCTAATTAGCAAAGTCAGTCCTCAATGTCAAAGCAATTGACCAAATCAGACTTATTTTCATTTTAAAAAAGTATGACCTCATTTTTCATTTTTAATAAATGTATTAATCTGTACTCCAGGGACAACCATCCCACTCCTGAACTTACAAACATCTCGACAACCCAATTATAACTCTGTTTCACTCTTAACAGAAATAAAAAAGAAATAAGTTCAGAAAGCCTTACAATGGATTTAAGGTTCCTGGATTAAAGAAAACTTTGTAGACACTAACATTTTCAATTGTCCTTTTGTTTGGCATCCCAAAGATTTTTATACCTTAAGGCAATGCACCACTTAAGATTTGGGATGACAGAGGTATGCCTTCCTTTTGTCAAGTGGGAGGAGGGTGACTGAAAAGGCAAGTAGGAAAGAAGTGGTGCAACTTTGGATCACAGAGCTGATCTCATGCACAGGTGTATGTAGGTTAAAGATCTGGAACTGGATTCCTTAAAACTGTGCTGGGAAAGTCTTCAAGTACGCCAAGGGAATACAACCCCAGTTTGAAGACCACTGCTCTAAGAGAAAGAAACTGACAAATGACTAACCTTAAACAATCTTCCTTGCTACCCTGTGATATTTAGTTTGCCTCGTTGTGACTTTGAACTTTCAAAATAATTTTTAACTATGTGAAATTTTTGCCTTAGAGTTCAGGTGTTAAACCTCTAATAAAATGATTGCACTTGTTCTTCATGGGCTGGGACCATGCCATGCCAATACAATGCATACGTTATATGCACTAAAGAAACCTTTTCTGGTAATGCTTTTTTTTTTTTTTTTTTAAAGGGATAGTGTCTTGCTCTAAGGAGTGCAGTGAGTGGTGTGATCATAGCTCACTGCAGCCTCAAACTCCTAGGCTCAAGTCATCCTCTTGCTTCAGCCTCCCAAATAGCTGGGACTACAAATGTGTGTCATTGCACCTGGCTAATTTAAAAAAATTTTTTTTTTGTAGAGATAGGGTCTCACTATGTTGTTCAGACTGGTCTTGAATTCCTGGCCTCAAGTGATCTTCCTGCCTTGGCCTCCCAAAGTGCTGGGATTACAGGCATGAGCAGCCCACCGTGCCTGGCTTGGTAATACTTTTGATCATAATTCCAGAAAGGCTATGGGTCTCCTCTTTAATCTTTCTGCCTTATATTTTTGTTGATCAGAATTCCATTTCTGGTTCTATACTCCAGTTCCTGTCTCTTCCTTTAATGTACACAGGCCCTGTCCTGAGAATGGCACATTTTCTTTAGATAATTCTAGTTCCATCATATTCCATTCTCTCACCTGTGTCTTTTACTTGTGTATTCTTTTCCTGTCTTGGCTTCAAGCAATTTATAAACTTCTGAGACAATAAATAAATTTGATCACTGGGGACCACATCAAGAAGATCACCAATCACAGATCATTTTATATAACTGTCTTTAAGGACATGCCATATGGTATATATAGGCCTCTAGAAAAGAGGATGCAACATCTCTGATCATGCTGACTTACTCTGTTCTACCCCATCCTTGTATCATAGAGAAGAAGCTGCATTAGACTCCAGAATGTTGACTGGGCTTTGTATATGAGCAGATGTTGTCACTGAAAGTTACAAGGGCACATACGTGCCCAGCTCTTATGCTTTCTTCTTCCATGTTGTTTGATTGGTAAACTTACTATTCCTCTTCTTACATGTTTGGGCACCCCCATTAAATCATCGATTCATTCCCCTGAACCAGTTCTAAACCAAGTGTGATTCATGAACCAATGCTAATACATAAGTTGTTATTGGTTTACAACGAGATAAGTACAGAAACCGAGAGAAGCATTTAGAAACTTGTATAGCAATCAGACATTAGTTATAGTCATAACATGTAAGAATATGATAATTTTTATAGAAATTCATTGTTACTATATTTTACAACAGTATTAGTTCATGAAGAATTGGAAAAAATAGAAACTAGTCCTTTACCACCAATAGTCTGAGAAATACTGCTCTTAACAACATTGCTGTGTCTTAAAATGTACCTGGGATTTTGTTTTAATCATATAATACAGAGACAACTGCCTCTGAAAGAAGAGTTTATTACATTAGTTCCCAAGAGAAGTGGGCATGTCTTGCCACAGAGGGCCACGTGGGGTTAGTACCAGGGTTGGTCAGGAGGCAGAAAGAGTGAGGGGGAAATTGTGGTCCAGAGCCTCATTGTGTGGTTTCCCTGGGGAGGAATGGGTGTGGCAGGAAAGGCAAGTTTCAGCAAGTTTAGGACTGAATAATCTGAATTAATTTCAGAGGGTTCTGGGCGATAGAGGCTGTACATAGGTGTCCAGAACCTGGTCCTGCGGTGATTTAGGGAAATAGGGCTTGGTAGGTGAATTAGACAAAGGAGGAGGTTGAGGATTTCAGGTATGGATTGCTTGATTTGTATGTGAAAGGTAACACAGAATACTGAGGTTCAGGGTCTGAGCCTAGATGTTAATAACCTGTGCCTTGGGTGCATATAGCTCCTTTGGGGGCTTCACTGGAAAGAAACATGACCAGGAAAAGACAGAACTCAGGCACTCCTGGGCTCCTTTGCTAAATCCCAGTCTTTTTGGTTGTGTCCTGGACTGGCTAGGGGTGATGCTTACTTTGTAGAATGACTTAAGGAGGTTTCCCTCCTCCTCAATTTTTTGGAATAGTTTTATTAGGATTGGTACCGGTTCTTTGTAAGTCTGGTTAGAAATCAGCTGTGAATCCATCTGGTCCTGGGCTTTTTTTTTGTTGGGCACAAACTAATGGAAAAACATCCCATGCTCATGGATTCGAAGGATCAATATTATTAAAATGACCATATTGCCCAAAGCAATCTATGGATTCAATACCAATGTCATTTTTCACAGAATTAGAAAAAATGATCCTACAATTCACATGAAACCAAAAAGAGCCAGAATAGCAAAAGCAATCCTAAGCAAAAAGAACAAATCTGGAGGCATCACATTACCTGACTACAAATTATACTACAAGGCTACAGTAACCAAAACAGCATGGTACTGGTATAAGAACAGACACATAGTTCAATGGAACAGAATAGACAACCCAGAGATAAAGCCACATACCTACAACCAACTGATCTTAGCCAAAGTAGCCAAAAACATATACTGCAGAAAGGATTCGATAAATGGTGCTGGGAAAATTGGATAGCCATATGCAGAAGAATGAAACTGGACCCATATTTCTCACCATATACAAAAATTGACTCAACATGGATTAAAGACTTAAATGTAACACCTGAAACTAAAAAGTCTAGGGAAAAAAAAAACTAGGAAAAATTCTTCTGGACATCCTAGGCAAAGAATTTATGACTAAGACCTCAAAAGTAAATGTAATAAAAACCAAAACAGTCAAATGGGACTTAATTAAACTAAAAATTTTCTGCCCAGCAAAAGAATCCACAGAGCAAATAGACAATCTAAAGAATGGGAGAAAATATTCACAAACTATGCATCCAATGAATGACTATTATCCAGAATCTATGAGAAACTCAAACAAGAAAAAAACCCAAATAACCCCTTTAAAAATTTGACAAAAGACATGAACATTTTTCAAAAGAAGACATACAAATGGCCAACAAACATATGAAAAAATGCTCAACATCACTAATCATCAAAGAAATTCAAATTATAAGCACAATGGGATACCATCTTACACCAGTCAGAACAGCCATTATTAAAAACTCAAAAAACAACAGATGTTGGTGAAGGTGCAGAGAAAAGGGAACACTTGTACACTGTTGGTGGGAATGTAAATTACTACAACCTCTACGGAAAATAGTATGGAGATTTCTCAAAGAGCTAAAACTAGAACTACTATTTGACCCAGCAATCCCACAACTGGGTATCTACCCAAAGGAAAAGAAACCATTTTGTCAAAAAGATACCAGCACTTGCATGTTTATGACAGCACTATCCACAATGGCAAAGATATGGAATCAATCTAAGGGTCCATCAACCGATGACTGGATAAAAAAAATGTAGGGGTGTGTGTGCATGTATGTGTATATATATATATATATGTATGTGTGTGTGTGTATATATATTCCACACAACATGGAATACTACACAACCATAAAAAAGAATGAAATCATGTCTTTTGCAGCAATATGGGTGGAACTGGAGGCCACTATTGTTAAGTGAAATAAGTCATAATCAGAAAGTTAAACATCACATGTTCTCACTTGTGAGAGCTAAATAATGAGTACACATGGACATAGAGAGTGGAATAACAAACACTGGAGACTCAGAAGGGCAGGAGGGCAGGAGAGGGGCATGGGATGAGAAATTACCTAATGGGTACTATGTACACTAATTGGGTGAGGGTTACACAAAAAGCCAACTTAACCACTATGCAAAAATATCTATGTAACAAGTCTGCACATGCACCTCCTAAATCTATAAAAATAAACAAATAAATAAATCCCATATCACTCTTAACACCATCACTCCATGTCCTAAGAATGGCATTCAAGACCCTCCCAGCTTTTCCAGATGGGTTCACACCTGAATTTTACCATACATACAAAGAAGAACTGGTGCCCATCCTACATAAACTATTCTCCAATATTGAGAAGGATGGAATTCTCCCCAACACGTTCTACCAAGCCAATATAACATTGATACCAAAACCAGGAAAGGACGCAACAAAAATAGAGAACTACAGACCAATTTCTCTCATGAATATAGATGCAAAAATTTTCAATAAAATACTAGCAAATCGAATCCAAGTACTTATCAAAAAAATAATCCACCACGACCAAGTGGGCTTCATCCCAGAGATGCAGGGGTGGTTCAACATACGTAAATCTATAAATGTAATTCACCACATAAATAGAAGCAAAAACAAAAACCATATGATACTCTCATTAGATGCAGAAAAAGCATTTGACAAAATTCAACACCCTTTTATGATAAAAACGCTTAACAAAATAGGCATTGATGGAACCTACCTAAAAATGATACGCGCCATATATGACAAACCCACAGCCAACATCATTCTGAATGGGGAAAAACTGAAAGCACTCCCACTTAGAACTGGAACCAGACAGGGCTGCCCACTGTCTCCATTACTTTTCAACATAGTATTGGAAGTCCTTGCGAGAGCTATCAGGCAAGAGAGCAGAATCAAGGGAGTCCAAATAGGGAAGGAAGAGATCAAACTCTCACTTTATGCTGATGATATGATGTTATATCTGGAAAACCCCCAGGATTCAACCATGAGACTTCTGGAATTGATTAAAGAATATAGCAAAGTCTCAGGCTACAAAATTAATATACACAAATCAGAGGCATTTATATATGTCAATAACAGTCAATCGGAAAACCAAATTAAAGACTCAATACCCTTCAAAATAGCAACAAAGAAAATAAAATATCTAGGTATATACCTAACTAAAGAGGTAAAGGACCTCTATAAGGAAAACTATGAAACACTGAGAAAACAAATAGCAGAACTTGCAAATAGATGGAAAAATATACCATGCTCGTGGATCGGAAGAATCAACATTATTAAAATGTCTATACTACCCAAAGTGATCTACAGATTCAATGCAATCCCTATTAAATTACCAACATCATTCTTTACAGATGTAGAGAAAATAATTATACACTTTGTATGGAATCAAAGAAGACCCCGTATAGCAAAAACAATTTTAAGCAACAAAAACAAAATGGGAGGTATTAATTTGCCAGACCTCAAACTATACTACAAGGCCGTGGTTCTTAAAACAGCCTGGTATTGGCACAAGTTCAGGGACACAGACCAGTGGAACACAACAGAAAATCCAAATATAGAACCATCCTCATATAGTCACCTAATTTTTGACAAAGCAGGAAAGAATATACTCTGGGGACAAGAATCCCTATTCAATAAATGGTGCTGGGAGAATTGGTTAGCCACTTGTAGAAGACTGAAACAGGACCCACAGCTTTCACCTCTCACAAAAATCAAATCACGGTGGATAACAGACTTACACCTTAGGCGTGATACAATCAGAATTCTAGAAGAAAATGTAGGAAAGACTCTTACAGACATTGGCCTAGGCAAAGAATTTATGAAGAAGACCCCTAAAGCCATCACAGCAGCAACAAAAATAAATGAATGGGACATGATTAAATTAAAAAGCTTCTGCACAGCCAAAGAAACAGTCAAGAGAATAAACAGACCACCTACAGAATGGGAAAAAATTTTTGCATACTACACATCAGATAAAGGACTGATAACAAGAATCTATTTAGAACTCAGGAAAATCAGCAAGAAAAAATCAAGCAACCCTATCAAAAAGTGGGCAAAGGACATGAATAGAAACTTCTCGAAAGAAGATATAAGAATGGCTAACAAACATATGAAAAAATGCTCAACATCCCTAATCATCAGAGAAATGCAAATCAAAACCACAATGAGATATCACTTAACCCCAATGAGAATGGCCTTTATCAAAAAACCCCAAAACAACACATGTTGGCGTGGGTGCGGAGAGACAGGAACACTAATACACTGCTGGTGGGACTGCAAACTAGTGCAACCCCTGTGGAAAGCATTATGGAGGTATCTTAAACAGATTCAAGTAGACCTGCCATTTGACCCAGCAATCCCATTACTGGGCATATACCCAAAGGAAAAAAAGTCATTCTGTAACAAAGACACATGTACCCGAATGTTTATAGCAGCACAATTCACAATCGCAAAGATGTGGAAACAACCCAAATGCCCATCAATACATGATTGGATTAGTAAGCTGTGGTATATGTATACCATGGAATATTACTCAGCTATAAGGAATAATGAAGATACGACATCTCTATGGTTCTCCCGGAGAGAGTTGGAACCCATTATATTAAGTGAAGTATCCCAAGAATGGAAAAACAAGCATCACATGTACTCACTAGAAAATTGGTTTCCCTGAACATCACCTAAATACACATCTAGGAACGACACCAATCTGATATCAGACTGAGGTGGGGGGTGGGGGAGGGGATGGGGGTATGCCTACACAATGAGTGCATTGCACACCGTTTGGGGAATGGTAACACTTGAAGGTGCTGACTCGAGAAGGTGGGGTGGGGGGGGAGGCATATATACCTACCTGATGGGTGCAATGCGCACTACCTGGGGAACGGACACGCCTGGAGCTCTGACTTGGGGGGAAAGGCGGTACATGGGCAACGTATGTAACCTGCAATTCTGTATCCCCCATAACAATAAGATGAAATTAAAAAAAAAAAAAAAAAAAAAGACCCTCCCAGCTTTGACTCTAATTTACTTACTCCATTTTATCTTTCACTGTTTGCCCTCATACCCCCTACCATGAAGCACCCTGCCTTCAGGTCTTTATTTTCTCTATTTCCAGTGCACACTCCATTTTCAGCTGGGGAAATCCTCTCCATTTTCCATGGTCCAGCCCTTCTGCTTCTTCCTCTACTAACTTCCTTAATCCTTCCATAGCACCCTTTCAGAGAAATTACACTCTACTTTTCACAATAGCGCTTTTTTTTTTTTTTTTTTGAGACAGAGTCTCACTCTGTTGCCCAGGCTAGAGTGAGTGCCGTGGCGTTAGCCTAGCTCACAGCAACCTCAGACTCCGGAGCTCAAACGATCCTCCTGTCTCAGCCTCCCGAGTAGCTGGGACTACAGGCATGCACCACCATGCCCGGCTAATTTTTTCTATATATATTTTTAGCTGTCCATATAATTTCTTTCTATTTTTAGTAGAGATGGGGTCTCGCTCTTGCTCAGGCTGGTCTCGAACTCCTGAGCTCAAATGATCCGCCCACCTCGGCCTCCCAGAGTGCTAGGATTACAGGCGTGAGCCACCACGCCCGGCCTCACAATAGTGATTTATATACATGTTCTATCTCTCCTTCTTAACCAACTACGAACTCCTTAAGTGCACAGTGGCTGATTCATCTTTCTAGCTCCTGAAGTGCTTTGTATATACACAGTAAATACAATGTTTAACTTAATTAACATGTATTTATTTAGGTTATTAAGTATGAAATATCCAATTTCCTTAAGTACTAAGTTAGACAGTTGATATCTCTGACATTTCACTTTGACACTTCTTGTTTTATTTTTATTGTTAAGGTACATCCTCATTCTTTCAAATGCATGGTTTGGCTTGTGATTATCTTTCAAATTTTTTTTAAGCAATTTTTGTGAAACCATGGATAAGTAAAAACTTTTCTGTTATTTTCAAATATGAGTTCCATCATGGAACCAATGAAGCACAGACAGCTCGAAATATCAACAAAATGTTTGGGAAGGATGTGGCTAATGAACACACAGTACATCAATGGTTTGAGAAGTTCTGTTTTGGTGATTTTAATCTTGAAGATGAGCCATGTGGGTGACCTGAGACCAAGGTTGATAATGATAAACTGTAGTGGAAGTGAATCCATCTCAACTTACGTGTGAATTAGCAGCTAGGTTTGACATTATTACTCCAACAATATCAGACCATTTGAAACAAATGAGCAAGGTAAAGAAGCTGGATAGATAGGTACCACATGAATTAAATGAGCATCAGAAGAGAAATTGTCTCGAAGCTTGCCTTTCTTTGTTGTCATGACATAAAGGTGAACCATTTCTACACCATGTTGTTACATGTGATGAAAAATGGATTATTTTTGACAATCACACGTATTCGGCACAATGGTTGGATAAAGATGAAGTGCCGAAACACAGTCCAAAACTAAATATTCATCAAAAAAAAGCTAATGGTGTCTGTTTGGTGGTCCAGCACTGGTATTATCCACTACAGCTTCATGAAACCTGGTCAATTGATTACAGTGGATGTCTACTGCATCCAATTGGATGAAATGATGAGGATGCTTGCGATGAAGTAGCCAAGATTGGTCAATAGAGATAGGCCAATCCTCTTGCAAAACAATGCTGACCACATGTCACCCAAACAACGCTGCTCAAACTACAGGCTGGACTTGGAAAAACTCTGTCATCTACTGTATTCACCAGACCTTGCACCAACCGACTACCACTTCTGCCAGGTTTTGGACCACTTCTTGCAAGGAAAAATATTCAATTCTCAACAAGCTGTGGAAATGCCTTTTGCGATTTCATTGTCACTCACTCTCCAAGCCTCTTCACTGCTGGCATAAACAAGCTACTGTTAAGATGGCAAAACTGTGTTGATAGTTTAGGTACATACTGTGATTAATTGTACTGCTTCTTGTTTGAGATATAATAAACTAAACTTTTGATTCAAAATGAGACGTTTCATATTTAATAATCTAATAGGTTATATATTGCAAATTGGTCACCCATTTCAGTCTTGTCCCCTACTTGCATTGGGTCACTGCTTTGTTTCTCACAGAAAGTTAAATTGGACGGAATTCACGATTTTGCATTAGGCCAATGCTGGGTGCTGACACTACCTGGTACATTAGGTCTCACATTAGGACTGAGATTTTATTTATCTGACAATAAAATTTAATTTTATTTAATGAAATATCTATTGAGTGCTAAGTGATACAGATATAGTGGTGAATAAGACATACAACACAGTTTCTGCCCTCTTGGAACTTGTAGCACAGCAGAAAATATTATATGCTACATAAGATCTAATACATCAGGCTATTCTTTACCTTATTGAAAGTGGTAAGGATGATAGGAAGGTGATAAAGAAGATAATAATCAATTCAGTGATCTATGAACAGTTAAAAATCAAGATCCTGAAATAATATACAAAACAAGGAACTAATTTACCTATTGTTCTTTAATTCCTTCTTTCACTTTTGACAAAAGAGTTGACTCTGCAATGAATGTGAAAGGGGAAAAGATGACTTGACCTATTTCTCCTTGTACCCAGTATCCAATTCTGACCTAGCCCGTTCCCTGAGGTGCTACATCCCAAAGGCAGCAACACCAAGCCCTCCCCAGTCTCAGTTTCCCTGTACTGTAGCTTTCAGTGATGACTCAGGGCCCATGACTCTGTTAACTCCCGGGATCCAGTCTAGTTTAAGAGCTGGATAGGCCTTACTTCCTGTTTTCAAAATCTTCCTGTCAATCAACCAGGAACTTCTGGACCTTTTCAGGCAGTCACATCACATTAACTAAAAATATGACCTTAGTTCTAGATGTTTGCTTAGGAGAATGACTCTGGGATGTTCTGGATTTGAGGGAATGGACCTCACATTCCACAGAAAAATTATCTGTGGGGATTTCAGGGCATTCATGTCAGCTGTCTGTCAAGATGAGGCTTACAATGACTAGGATGTTTGGAATGTGACAAATGATTGAGTTTAAGCGTTCTACTTCCATGTCATATTTCACTTTTTCTTTCTAATACAGCAGTGGTTCTGAAAGTATGGTCTAGGGACCCCGAGGGTCCCTGAGACCCTTTTAAAGGAGGCTCATGAGGTCAAAACTATTTCATAATAATATGAAGATGACATCTGCCTTCATTGCTCTCATTTTCTCACAAGCTTACAGTGGACACTGTGAACCTGACAGCTTTGTAATATTTAAATACTTTTCTGATGAGATTGGTGGTAATAACGAATATGATTGTTTAACATTGTGTGTCAGTATTTGGAAGATCTGCATAACTTAGTGACTCAAAATTTCCCAAATGATCAACACATGATGCTACAAATTATTCATAGGTTAAAGATCTATGGTGCAAAACAGAGCAAAAGATTTTATTATAAGAGAGTATGAAGTTACTGATATATAAATAGTTTCAGATTCTACACTAAAACTAACCATTAAAAAAATTGTCACTGTTGTGTTTTGGAATAGCACCAAAGAGGAACGAACATTCATAATTATCTGAAAAGGCTATTAAATTAGTCTTTCACTTTCCAACTACATATCTGTACAAAACCGGATTTTCCTCAAATACTTTAACAAAAAAACCATATTGCAACCTTTTGAATGCATGTATAAGCAGGTATATATTCCAGCTGTTTCCTATTAAACCAGAGATTAAGGAGATTAGAAGAAATGTAAGCAATATCACTTTTCCCCCTAATTATTTTATTTTGGAAAATAGTTCATTTTAATAAAAAATATATCATTTGTGTTAATCATGGAATGGGTTTATCATTATTTTTAAAGAAATTAGTAAATATTTGCAAAATTTTTTTTTTTTTTTTTTGAGACAGAGTCTCACTCTGTTGCCCAGGCTAGAGTGAGTGCCGTGGCGTCAGCCTAGCTCACAGCAACCTCAAACTCCTGAGCTCAAGCGATCCTCCTGTCTCAGCCTCCCGAGTAGCTGGGATTACAGGCATGAGCCACCATGCCCGGCTAATTTTTTCTATATATATTTTTAGCTGTCCATATAATTTCTTTCTATTTTTAGTAGAGATGGGGTCTCGCTCTTGCTCAGGCTGGTCTCGAACTCCTGAGCTCAAATGATCCACCCACCTCGGCCTCCCAGAGTGCTAGGATTACAGGCGTGAGCCACCACGCCCGGCCGCAAAATTTCTTAATTATAATTTCTAATATGATAAATTAAAGGCACATTTTTAAAAAGCTCTTCAGGTCCTCACTAACTTTTCAGGATTATAAAGGGGTCCTAAGATTGAAAAGTCTGAGAACTGCTGCAGTAGAACAATTAAAATACTTTGCAAAAATGGACTCAACTTAATAATTATAAACTGTCCTGAGCCTTAAAAATGTAGAGAAATGGATAGGAGATGGGTGGGCGGATGTCTCAAGGTGATCCCAGAAGATGCGCAAGTAAAGGAAATTGACACATTACCTGAACTATGCTGTGGGCAAACCGAAGCCACATTTGTTATTAAGCCAACAGAAGAGATGACCATGTATGTGTGTAGGGAAGTAGAGAAGGGGTGGCTAGCAGCACAAGCTCTGGAGTCAGATGGACCTGGGTTAAAATCTTGGCTCAAACACCTACTAGCTATATAACCTTGGATAAGTTAATCTCTCTAGTTGTCAGTTTCTTCAGCTATTCTTCCAAAGAAACTGCAGGAAAGTCCTGGGACAAAGAGTATTACTACCATGTGGAGTACCTAAGCAAGTCTTGGCAGTCAGCCACAGTCTCTAGGAATCTATAATTTTTTTCTACCTGGGGAAAATAGAGGAAGTGAATATTTTCATGCAAAGCAGAACATCTCAGAAGCCCAGTTTTATTTTTTGAGCTATGGAACAGTCAGTGAAACTCTGCACTAAAGCCTACAGAATAATCAGAGACCATTCAATAGCAAAGCATTAACAGCACTAAGGTATTCATTAACTAGCTCAGTGATGGCTCTCAAGACAGGGGCAGTATTACAACCAAGCTGCAATCACACTTTTCCCCAAAAGAGGCTGAACTAGGAGAAAGGTGAGGTGAAAGTTAGATAGAGATGGCCTCAGGCTGTAAAGAAGTCCCAGAAGGGGTTAAATCAGATTTCTAAAAGTCTTGCATTTATTGCCCAACAATATCTGAATGCTAGTCTTATGCAAAGAAGCAGACCTTGACTTTAGTACCTTATCCAAGAGAGGAGATACGAACATAAATAAATATGCACATAAAAGAGAAAAAGATACCAAAAACATTGCCATAAGCTATAATCCATTCTATACCTACAAACTTGCCAGCATTTCTTTAAAATGAGGAATTAAATGGCCTAAGAAGGGGATTCTGGTGGTGTTCTTTGAAATCCAAAGATACCTATCATGTGATGATATTTACAGCAATAGAATGCTCAATAATTATCCCTAAGTCCTCGTCCCTCTCTCTTAGTTTCCCCATTTATAAAAGTTGGGAAAAACTGGAGGCTTTCAATCTACTATAGGCTTACTTATCACCATGACACTGTGTATCCAAAATAAGTAATTAGTAGAAATTACCATGCTCAAATAAGAAATCCTAAAAGTTCCCTGACTCCTATTATTATTATTACTTACGATTATATACAATTTTTAAACAAAGATGTTTGAGCTAAATTCTGATGTCCAGATACTCAGAGGAGAAAAGTTCTTCCTGATGTTTTATAACATTAGGCTTGCTGGTGTGACATATACTTTAAGAATGCCACAGGGGATCATGCAGTCCTAGGGCTGACTTTTACATCAGAGAAGGGAGGGCAGGATTAGAGCGGAGGATGTTCCAAATATGCCAGCAATGCTTCCTCCTAGAGGAGAACAATAAGGAGCACAGAGAGGTAGGACCGAGGATGCAGCCATGGGCCTGCAAGATGCAGGGCCAAAGGAGAAAATCAAAATCAAGCAGGATTAGCAAAACCAGAATTTCTTAGGCTTATTTGACCCAATGTGAAGAGTTTACCTGATTCATGATGGAAAACTTCCTCCCTATTCTGTTGTCTGGCAGCCGAAAGCCCTTCCTCCTCATACCATCTTCTGATTCTGACTTAAACACCTTCTCAGGATCCCCCTTCTCCTCTCCTTCAGAAAGTTCCTTTTGCTTCCTCTTCTTTCTCCTGTTACGTCTTTCCTTGGCACTCTTTGAACTGAGTTTAGAAAGTTCAGATGAGCTCCGAGGAGAGCCCCCTCCTTCTTCACCTTCTTCCTCTATGGCATCTTCTGAGACGGTTCCTGCTGAAGTGGCCATGGCTGCAGCCTAGAATAGGAGGCACAGGAACAGACCAGACCAGGAGCATGTAACTAGAGCCACCCAAAGCCAACCAGTTAGTACAGAGCACTGCCTTCCCACAGACAGAGAAGGGAGGAAGCAAACCCAGCCTGTTAGAGGAGGGTGCCCAGCTGTGCCCAGGGCCTGGCTGCCTCTACATTCTAGTTAAATCTGTATTCTGGCCAACAGCCCTAAGTGATCAGAACAGAACCCAGTGGTGAGAACTTTGGGATTTATTTTCCTGATTATCTCAAACAAGAACTTGCTTGCCTCCTTGGTACCAGAGAATCCCTTCTGAGCAAGTCTGAAAATGAATGTTAAGAAACTATATTATGGGCCCAGCGACGTAAAAATACATGTATATTTGGATGAGGATTAGAAAGTTAAGTGTTAGGGTGATGAGATCACAAGTGTTTTCCAAATTTTACTTTCATATTTTGCCTGTATCTTTTTAATTAGAAACAATACTTTTTAGAATCACAGGGATCCTAATTTTTCTCAGCAAAATGCTATGCTTATGGGAAGCACTGTAGAAACTGCTTTGGTCACTTTTTTCTTTCCAGTCATCATTAGCAGTTAAACACTTTACAGCTGAGAAATTCAGCAACTGTTCATATTAACAAGCAATGTAGCCATTAAGACAAATGAAATAATTGGATCAACCATCTGCAGTTGTTACTTGGGTTACTGTAATCAGATTAATGACCTCTATTTGAAAATGTGCCCAGAAAAGATCAATTGCAGTGGCAATCAGATGGGGCCTTAGTCACCATGATCAGGTGGGATGTAAAGAATTCATCACCAACCTGTGCCTCTTCCTGTTGCTTTTTAAGTTGCTCCAACATTGCTTTGAACTCAGCCTCTTTTTGCTCTGCCTCTTCCAGTGTTGCCTGATTCTGCTCTTCATAAGCCATGGCCACCACAGCCAAGATCAAGTTCACCAGATAGAAAGAACCCACGAAAATGACCAAAACGAAGAAGATCATGTATGTTTTCCCAGCTGCTCGTAAGGTCTGCAAAGACAAAGACCATTTTCTGAGTTACCTCCATTAAACGAACTGGGCTGAAAACAACCTGTGGGCCTAGTTTCTCTGCAGGGGCACTGTTTGCATTTTGAACACTAAAATGGCGGTGGTATATCCCATCCATTGGAACAAAAAAAATCGCCTCCCATTTCCAAATATTCTCTACATACTTCTTTCATAGAAAAATGCTTGCTTTTTTTTAAAGGAAAAAAATGCTCTGGGCTAAAAATTTTTTTTTTTTTTTTTTTTTTTGAGACAGAGTCTCGCTTTGTTGCCCGGGCTAAAGTGAGTGCCGTGGCGTCAGCCTAGCTCACAGCAACCTCAAACTCCTGGGCTTAAGCGATCCTACCGCCTCAGCCTCCCGGGTAGCTGGGACTACAGGCATGCGCCACCATGCCCGGCTAATTTTTTCTATATATATTTTAGTTGTCCATATAATTTCTTTCTATTTTTTTTAGTAGAGATGGGGTCTCGCTCTTGCTCAGGCTGGTCTCGAACTCCTGACCTTGAGCGATCCACCCGCCTCGGCCTCCCAGAGTGCTAGGATTACAGGCGTGAGCCACCGCGCCCGGCCTGGGCTAAAAATTATATTCGACTTTGTTGGTTGATTCTAAAACAAGTATAAAGAAAAGAATATAAGACTTCAGCTCATTTATCTACTGGTCCTCAAAGAGTATTAACAGAAAAATTTCATCTTTGAAATCCAGTCCAAGTCACAGAAGTCTCCATCTTGAGTGACATTCTACCTTATCCTTTTGCAACAGAATGGGTTTTAAAAGAGGGATATGACAATATGACATAAAGGATAGTGAGGAGGAAAAAAATAGGAAGGAGGATCCTAGGCCTATTCTTTTCACTAAACCGTGAGCAAATGGATATCAAAGAACAAATAGGTTTTAGGTTATGTATATACCAGCCACTATTACTGAATTTCCACTTTTATTCTTTCAACCACAAATATTTAATGCAACTTAGCATCAATCACAAATATTTCACAAGAAAGATTCAAACCTGAGGGAACTCTACTCTGTCTAACTGAAAAGAATTAATTCAGGGCTTTGAACTAGAAGTTTCCCTTAAAGAGGTTCCTTCATGCATGAAGAGGACATGTTTCTTATTCTCAAAGTAACTGGCATCACCCAATGCCAGAGTCAAAGAGAAAACAATGACTTCTCATAAAATTTCTATGCTGGAAGACCCTTAGCATCACCTACACTAACTTCTCCATCACAACCAGCAGAGTTATATGACTTGTCCTCAGTCACCAGTGTAGCCCAACAGAATGGTGCTGACCTTACTTCCGTACAACCTGCTTGAACAAGTCCAAATGTGTTATGAATTTCAAAAATTTTGATATATTTAGATTCTAAGGTCCTTGTGGATAGAAATCCCATCTTTACAATTCTAGTATAGTGCCTTGCACAAAGAGGCATCTAATATTTTTTAAACAGATATCCTAAGCCCACAAATCCAAAAGGAAACATGCTGCAGATAGTGACACAATAGGAAGTAGGTAGAGACGGTAGATTCCCAGGCCAGGAAAGAGGTTGTCAAAGCTTTAAGCTTCTATAATTATACAGGGATGATTAAACAGGGGTGATTCCCTAGCAAGTAAACTCGAGGGGAGAGGCAGGGGAGGCGGATGGGAAGAGGGAGAGGGAGAGCGAGAGGGAGAGGAGAAAGGGAAGGGAAGGAAAGGGAAGGGAAGGGGAGGGGGGGAAGGCGAAGGGGAAAGCAAAGCAAAGCAAAGCAAAGCAGGGAGAGCTGGGAGAATTCACTTAATATTTAAGCCAGGTAACTGTGGGAAATATTAATACCATCCTTAGATCCTATAAAATGTCTTTACTAAAGGTCTCTCACACAGAAAGTCCTGGCCCCCACATATCCTCATACAAAGTCTATCACCAAAGAAATAGTAGTATTACTCACCAACTGATACAAGTTTTCCCAATAGTCCTGGGTCATCAGGCGGAATAATGCCAAGAAGGCCCAGCTGAAAGTGTCAAAGCTTGTGTAACCATAGTTGGGGTTCCTTCCTGCTTTCATGCACTGGTATCCCTCTGGGCATTGTCTGAAGAGAGAAAGGGAAGTTCAGGACTCTTCAACATAATTGCACTCAGTCATGACCTTGGAGATAATAAATAACATAATTCCACCCACTCCATGACCTCAGAGATAGTAACAAACCATCTATAAAGCCAGGCCAACAAATCGGAAGAAGGGAAAAAAGAACGAAAAAGAGAAAGGAAATAAGTAGCTAGCCCACTGTTGGGGACAGCATCATCTGGCATGCCCCTTAAAAATGCAGATTCCTATGTCCTACCTGAAACCTAGGAATTAAAAGTTCTGGATATGCGATCTGTGAATATGCTTTTTCTTTCTTTGTTTCTTTTTTTTTTTTTTTAAGAGATGGGGTCTTGCTCTGTCACCTAGGCTGGAGTGCTGTGGCACACTCATAGCTCACTGCAGTCTTGAACTTCTGGGCTTAACTGATCCTCCCACCTTAGTCTACCGAGTAGCTGGGACTACAGGTATATGCCACTACACTCAGCTAATTTTTTTTTCTTTTTTGTAACTAGGCTGTCTCGAACTCCTGGTCTCAAGCGATCCTCCCAACTCAGCCTCCTGAGTAGCTGGGATTAAAGGTGTGAGCTACTGTGCCTGGCTTTGAATCTGCATTTTTAAGAGGTACGCCAGGTGATCCTTATGCATGCCAAAGCATGAGAACCACTGTCCCAGACTCATATCAATGTACAATTCCATCAAATTCAACTTAGCTACTATCCAAATGGCACAAGGCTAGAGGTTCCTCTTAACTGTTTTTGCTCTCTTAGCACTCATTGTGACAACATAAGTCACAATGGGGATTTCAGTGACCTCAGTTATACCATTTCTTCTGCTTTTAGACTCCCCTCATACTTCTTTCAATGTAATCTCTAGTATCTGCTTTAATGAAGAAATTAAATGGACCTATAGTTGTCATGATATTAAAACACCAATTCCTAGAGGACCAATATACTTTGAATAATGATACTACTACCCTACATTTATATAGCCCTGTTTACAAAGCACTTTCATGTATGTTGTGTAATTGGGTCCTTACACTAACTCTATGAGGAACAAAGAACATGGCTTATTAAATCCATTTTATGGATGAAGAAATTGAGGGTCAGATAAGTTAAATGTCTTACCAAAGGTCTTAGAGCTAGAAGTAGCAAAATCAGGACTCAAATATTACGTTGCTACACTTTTACCTCCCCCATGCTGTCAGGCCTAACACATTTTGGGTCATCCTTGGATGCTAAACTATCACCAAGACAGTGTCTGTACTCTCTGTTGTATTAATCGTGCTAAGATAGGATGAGGCAGGTAAGCTATCTGGTGTTACTGATTCTATCCTTAGCCTTTTACATCTTTCTTTGATTTTGGCTTGAGACTACAGGCACATTCACTTACTGGTGAAACGTCAACTTTAGATAGACAAATATGAAACAGAAAGAAAATCTATGTCAACCAATAGATCAGACCCAATTGTAGGGTCTACTACATGAGCACAAAGTAAAAATATTGCCCATTTTGATCCAATTAGTAATAGGAACATATTTTAAGGAAGGAGAATAAAGTTAGGTGAGCTACTTACCCAGCATCAGAACTGTTCCCACAGAGTAAGGGTTCTAGCATGCCAGCAACCGTGTAAAAATTTGCTAAAAGTTTGAAGAGGCAGGAAATGAATAGGCAGATTTAAGTGAATGAGAGAATAAGGCTGCACTGTTCCTAACTAGCTCCAGCAGAAACAGTTACTGATTTTAGCTCATATAAATCTTTTCCGACAGCAGTGAAAACTGAGAAGAATTCTTTCCCATTAATGATTTTCCTATATATTTACAAATTAGAAGTGCTACCCTGAAGCCCTGATGCAGTGTTCTTCTCACAGTTACCTGGCTTCCATTCGTACTTCAAATCTATATGCAGGTTCTGGTATTTAAATCAAAGGGGTCTAAAAGTAAGTTTTCTGAGTTTTACACCCTTTTATACAACTTTATTCTTCTATCCTTGTAACTTCTCTATCAAAGATATTCTAGAACTCCTCACTGGTCACTAGTCACCATGTCCTCTTTTTTTTTTTTTTTGAGACAGAGTCTTGCTGTCACCCTGGGTAGAGTGCAGTGGCACCATCATAGCTCACTGCAACCTGAAACTCCCAGCTCAAGCGATCCCCCTGGCTCAGCCTCCTGAATAGCTGGGACCACAGGTGTGCACCACCATGCCCAGCTAATTTTTTCTATTTTTTGTAGGGACAGGGTCTTGCTCTTGTTCAGGCCGGTCTCGAACTTCTGGTCTCAAGCAATCTTCCCACCTCAGCCTCCTAAAGTGTTAGGATTACAGGCATGAGCCACCAGGCCTGGCCACCATGTCCTCTTTTAAATTAGAAGTCATGTTTCCCTTTCCTGCATGTGTCCCTAAAATCTCCTTTGCAACATATTCTTATAGCTACTTAACTGACCTTATTTCCTCATAAGTAATAGTGATATTGCTAACTTTTTTTCATTAGTTTATAAAGGACCACTACACCAAATCCTCCTTAACGTAAGACACAAGGGCTTTGGTTTCTCAAATAAAATTACTAAAACTCCTTAACTGTAACAGGATAGAATGGTGCCTTCGAGACTACATGATCCCCTAGACCAGATCAATCACTAAGGTCTTAGGAGTATTAAGAAAACTTAGGTTCCATAGGTATAATCTGGACTAAATGTTTAAATGTCCCAGGTAACTCAGCTAGGGAAAAAAGAATTTTTATCAAGCTTCTAAGCCTGAACTTCAAATCAAAAGTTTAGGGGTATATAAAAAGAAACTATAAAGTTTCATTTGGTTTTAAAGGGGGAGAAAATAGAGAGAAGGGTGATGTTTGAGAGATTCTGAATATAATCCTACCTCGAGGAAAGGTAATAACTCCACAAAACTACTTCCATGAGCACTGCCACTCCTTTCTGGCCCCAACTACTTTTTTAATACCAGTGGTGGCTTCTGACCATGTAAACTAGGGATAGACTTTTCCTTCTCCTCTTGCAGAGAAGGGGCCACCTACTTTTATTGTTGATATACTCTTCCCAATCAAAGCCTTTGGTGCCATTTTCAAGATAGCTCTCATTGAAGTTTATGGGCCACACGACACACTTGTTCCGAAGGTTCCCCATGAACAGCTGCAGTCCGATCAGGGCAAAAACACTCAGGCAGAACACTGTCAGGATCATCACATCTGACAGCTTCTTCACAGACTGAATCAGGGCACCCACAATTGTCTTCAGGCCTGAGGAGACAGAACCCCCAGAATCAGAGTCACCTCAAAGCCCTCCCCCCTCCCCTCCCTCTTAGCCATTGGCTTCTACTACTTCCCACAGCACCACCCTTGCAATGTGGCAGCTTTATCTTTATACCAAGAGAATAAAAATGAGTCAGCAAAATCATCAATTTTCCAGAATTATCCATTTTAAATTCAGTATTTCTTAAAAAGCAAAAGAAAGCTCCTGCTACCAATATGTAGCTCATTTCTTCCTGGGAACATTTTCCTGTTTCTGACTACTTTTTAGTTCCCCAAACGAGCCAACCTCTTACTTGCCTCAGGGCCTTCATGCATGCCAAGAGTGCTCCCTTCCATTCATTACCTTGTCCTCTGTGCCTAACTCCTACTCACCCTCTAAGTCTCAGTCTAAACATCAATTCCTCCAGAAAGCCTTTCCTGACTTTGCAATTCTTCTTCCTTCCCCATTGTTACCAGTATCTTAATAGCACCTTATACTTTCCTCTGTCGCATTTATCATGGTTATAATCAATTTTTTATGTCTGTCTTGTTCACAGCGGTATCTATAGTGCCTAGCCTACAGCAGGCACTCAGTAATATTTGCCGAAGAAACAAATGAAAAAAATCAGGGATTGAGGAGGCTTCTAGGTTGGAAAGAAAACCACTGAAAAGTTTAAAAGCCAATTAGTAATATCATTAAGGTACAATAATATTTTCCCAAGAGCTCTGGAAATGCCAATGGATTGAAAAGGACAATTATTATCAATCCAGTATTTATAGCTTGCCTTTCCATTTACAAATACACCTCTGTATCACATATATGCCTTGCTTTCTACAATGACCTGTTTTCTGTCCTAGATTAAAAACAAAAACACTTATCATGCATTTTAATTTGAGATTTAAATGCAAGACACTGGTTCAAATTTAGACCTGAAAGTAGATATCTTAATTCCAGAGGGAGAGATCAGTGATGGGAGACACAGGAAAAATATGGTTGTGGTTCACACTGTTTGGGCCAAAACGAGTTAACATGTGGCTCTCCATGGCATGGCTAGACATCAGGCTATCCACAGGACACAGCGAACAGAGCACTGAGCACCCCTGGTGGCCAGTGCACCAGGATGAGCCAGGGGCTGGCACTGAGCCTTGACACGAGGCCCCAGGAGGGATCTTACCCCTGACCCACTTCAGAAGGCAAGAGGGTTGGAACGAAATTCAAGGGAATCCTAACGCTGGCTTTGAAGTGGACAGCTGTACAGTCACTAACCTTAACCAAGTTATGCCACTTACTTGTGTGACCTAAGCAATATAACTAACCTCTTGGAATCTCAGTTTTTTATCTTTAAAATGGGGATAATTATAGTTGAATATTATAGAGCTGTTGATTAAGCAGGATTCATATAAAACACTTAACAAAGCACCTAGTACACAGTAAATGAGTCAAATATTAACAATTATTGTCTGAACAATTATTATTCATCTATAAAAAGGGATCTACAATACCAACTTCACTAGGTTGTTGTGAAGTTCAAATAAGATATTTTACATTTATTAATGTAAAATAACTAGTATGCTGCCGGGCATATAGCTGGCACTCAACACTTGTTAGTTACCACTGTTATACATACACTGCTTTCCTCCAAGGGACATAACTGAGACAATGACACTGCTCAGGGTTAAGCTCATCTGATGTTGATCTGATGGGTGGTACGGACATGACTCTTCTTTTGCTGTATTTTACAAGTAAACACTTAGAATTTTCAAAGTTGAGCCCAGTAGAATTTTTTGTGTGAATCCAATAGTAGCAATAGATGCTGTGCCTAGCATAGGACCTGGCACAAAGTGGGCACTTAATAAATTGTTATTAGAAGAGTAAATGAAGGAGAAATGTCTCTCTTCTTACACAGACATCCTAAAAGAGATCTATGGGGAATTAAAGAACAACGAGCCAAGACTTAGATGGTGGTGACGCGGAAGTGTGCAGCGGTCTGTACTTTTATACGGAGTGGGCCTTCCATGGAGACTGTGGCCACCAAGGGATTAAGAAGAGCTTGCCTGGGCTCAAGGAAATAAGACATTTCTAATCTGATTCCTTTTCTCCTCACTGGGCTGTGCAGAAAGAACATCAAGAGAGGTGATCAGAAAGCATGCTGATGACCCACTGTGTTTCAGATCAAATTTAAGGTCACCTCACAGGGTCTCATTTTCTCGTCTACAGTGGGTAAACAGCGCTACATGGCAGTGAGCCATGGAGAAGAAGCCGAAGAATCTTCTCTACAAGCTTTTAAAAACAGGGCAGAGATATTTGTTTAGGTTTAAGCAGTTGAAATTTCAAACTATCCTGTAGACCTAAGGCCCTGAGAAATCATGTCATAATTATATAGCTAGGTTAAAAGGTATTGGTTGTATAAAACAGAAGGCAGCCATGAAGAAGTAAAAATTGTTCGAGTGCTATGGAACTTATTTGCACACAGTTGCTGAGGAATAGAAAAGTCCTCATCATATTTTGACTAGGTTGAGGTGGGTCTGTATTGGGTCAATAATTCAATTCTAGGCTTCTAAAATTATGCAGACCTGTTGTTTTCAAAGTCAAAGAGTGATTTAAAAATCTACTTGAATGGCCCACTGAAGACTGGTTGTGGAGTTTCTTTTCCCGGTTTTCTTTATGAAGAACTTGTACAGCCATCTCTCCTGATGGTTCACACAATCACCTGTCTGAATGTGGGATGATCGGTCATTCAAGCCCTTTTCTATTGCTAATTTAACCAAATTGAGAAATGAGCCGTAAGCTGTTATTTGTATTTGTAACAAGAATATAATACTACAAAATAGTCAAACCAACGAGTCTGCATTATTAATTAATTAAAAAGCATACAATTTTAATATGAGTACAATCTGATTTTCCTGGGCTGGGAACTCCTTAGACAGTTCCAAGCCCATATAACTGGAAATTCCAGGCTGTGAGCTCCAACTATCCCCTGTTCCATAAAGGTGGGCTCTCAGCAGCCATGTTTGTACAAGGTCACCTTCTCTCAGTAGTTACAAATGTCCGGGGGGACATCTGACCTAAATCCAGATCCCTTCCTACAGGAATGTGGAAGAGGACAAGAGACAGTTGAGTAATCTTCTCATATGGTGGAAATGGTAATAAATAAATTTGGAAGCTAAGCAGTAGCCATATTCTGTCATTGTATTAAGATGTGTGGGAGAAGTAAAGGAAGTTAGTACGCTCAGAGAGAGAAAAAGGAAGTAGACACATAGAGAGAAGAGAGACGGAGACAAAGTATTTCCTGCTACCTGGGGCTTTCTGGTTCTGTATTCTGGTTTTTACTGGCTTCCAGAAGCCCAAGAGCATTCCAGCCCTTGGGTTCCCTGAATTACTCCTGTGTCCTTTTATTTGCAACCAGAGACACTCTACTAATCTAATATACCAACTATGCATGGGACTCATCACTTTCCTAGGGATGAACCTGAACGCTCATAGTCAGTTGGTTTAACATCTCTTCTCTTCTCCACAAACCAGATGTCATTGCTGAAGAAATCTGCGAACATGAGCCCAGAAAGCTAAAGAAAAAAAAATTTTTCTTCAAGAGTTTTACTTTAAGTCTGAGGCTTAGATCATCTTGTTGGTGAGAGTTCTTTTATAGTACCTTTCAAGAAGTTTAAAGTATTAGTAAAAAATTAGTCATAAATGGTATTCAGCTGCTTATACTTCACAGTAGCTCAGAGAAACAAATCTTAATTAAGCAAGAATAACCACTAAATAACATTAACTACAGCCATCTAAAAAGTTTACTCTCCAAGACTCTCATTCAGCTTGCTAAAGGAAAGTTACAAGGCAAAGGAAAAAGAAAGGTGATTGGCTTAATGTCTGTAGGTGAAGGAAGGCACACAATTACGTAGCAATATTAAATGTAAATAGTCACTGCACCATACACTAGTCTCAGCCAAGACTTTCTCCTTCCATTAGGGTCCATAATTGCCAATGACCGTATTTACAGACTTCAATGCCAATTTATGGAGATGATGCTATCAATGCATTTCCTAAGCTCAAGTTCTACAGTCTTGCCAGCAGTGGTTGCCCAACATACTAGCAAACCCAGCAAAATGCTCCCTGGCATCATCAACACAGGTCAGTAAAGGCAGGAAGTTGCTGGTAGAATTTCTGCCTTGACGCAAGCAAGAATGGAGAACGCCC
This sequence comes from Eulemur rufifrons, assembly GCF_041146395.1. Lineage (NCBI taxonomy): Eukaryota > Metazoa > Chordata > Mammalia > Primates > Lemuridae > Eulemur > Eulemur rufifrons. Next base: position 40,390,533 of record NC_090998.1, on the reverse strand, counting down.
CTGTTCTGGCTGTGCAGAGAGGCTGTCTTGCTGCTTCTATTGGCTCACACCACCACATGCCAGAACAAGCAAGATACTGACTGAAAACCGATTATCCAAAACAGAGCAGAATGCTCCTTCAAACGACTCCTACACAACAGAGTGTGCAACAGAAGCCACGTGGGGGCTAATTGGACAGTGAGAACTCTTGGAAAAGACTAACATTAACTAGCATTGGTATGTGTCTGAGCAGAAGCAGTTAATATATTTACTACAGACCAAGAAAAGACAGCTGGATCCAATGTACAAAAAGGTCAGCTACCAGAGAGGAAGTTGATATTTAAGGAATTTTAAGAAGCAGGTGAAGCCACTGCTATAGAATTCTACTCCACTCTATGTTCAAAGGCACCTCTGAACCTCCCTGTCACCTTTCATAATACCCAGCAATCCCCTGTACAAATGAACAAAGCCTGCCTATTTGTTACATCCAGAGAAATCAGTCATGCATATTGGGATCAAAATCTTCTGCTGTGACGACCAGATTATAAATAAAGTTAATTGATATTCCCTAGTTTGTAGCTCAGGTTGAGAAATTTAAGTGGTTTGAAGCAACATGAGCTAATTCCCCTACAAAATTAATATTGGTACAAGCCTCCGTCCGTAGCAGTAACAAGCAGTTCTCAACCCAGGGGAAAGAACAACTCCCTAGTTCCCAGAGTTAGGCTTGGGTCCAGACAAGTCCTGGGGGTAAAGTAATGCCCTGTCAGCTTTTCTGCTGCAAACGTAATCCTTAAATTGATAGTTCTTGAAGGTTCTTCAGGTCAAGAGTAATTTGGGAGAGATTGAGGATCGTATATTTATTTACTTGAGATCAGATTCACATCACAAAGTGTGTCCTAAACTAAACTGGCCCTCAAAGGTCGGTCAGTGGGATCCTGTGTTTGTCCACTTAGGACCGTTGTTTAACTTTAGTTATCTTTCTCAAGAAGCAATGTGGAAAAAGGAGAAATATGAAAGCAAGATTAATAATTAGAATATTTTAAAAGAAACAAGTCTGAATACAGCCTTAAAATACTTTGTGTCTCCCTTCACTCTGCAGCAGAAACTGCCACATTCACAACATACGTTAAAGAAAATGCTTTCTTTTTGAACACTGGAATGGGAAGGAGAAGGGTTCATCATTTTCCCTGCTTCCTATCTGATTTCACCAGTTAGGAGTGAAAGTAACAGAAATGAAAGCAAATAAATAAAATATCCAAGAGAAAAACAATCAAGAAAGTACAACTCTAAAGAGAACAGAATGATATTAAGTAAGTGCTAATGAGCAGCAAAGTAGTGCTTTGGGGAAGCCACTTAAATGATGATGGAAATGAAAAGGAACTGACAAGTGAGGCTCTGGCAACCAGTTCTACTTTTCCCATTAAGTGCTGCTCTCCAAGAAAAACCAGAATTTTGAGAATTAAAAACCCTCCTTTGAGATCCCTACCCTCTCTTTGGGCATGTCAGCCCTGTGGCGTGTGATCACAGTATGCAGAAGATGATGAAGCTTCTGTCAGAGTCACTTAGAAGTTCATTTCTGTGCCCAGGCCCCAGATAAATACAAAGTGACAACAAGGTTTTAAGACATATAAACTTTTGGACAGAATATTTCAATGTCAAGTTGAAGCTGGCAGACCCTTGCATGCACTGACTGTTCTCCAACTTGATGCCTCTGAAGCAAAAGGCAAACCATGAATGATACGTATTCAGGTCTCGAGTTAGCAATAAAAAGCATTAGGATGTGGATTTGATCTTTTCTAAGCTATAAGAAGGCTCTAAAGTAAAGTATTTCTTATACAAAAGGCTGGAGCTCACTAATGCACTCTACCCTCCAATATTCCAGAGTCTTGGCAGCCTTGATACATTCAGAATATCTACCAAAGATGTGAAGAGGGAGGACAGTGTCATCCCAGGTGAAGTGAGTGCTCTAGGAAAGGAAAAACTCTCATAAAGGGAATTGGGACTTGAAGAGCTTTGTGAGATCTTGCAGGTTCCATTGTAAGTTCTGTGGTTGCTCTCACTTCCATTTTGTTTTTGGCAGCTTTGGCAAAAACCTGTAACCAAACTGGGAACAGGATAAGGCAAAGACAGCAATAGTTCCACGGATGTGATCCATGAAGAAACTTGGTACACAAAACAATGGTTTTCCTAAGGGGAAATTATGGTCCAGCTCTACAACCCCGGAGTCAAAATGACTTAGATTTCAAAGCAAGAATTGGCTCCCGATCCACTGACTCATACGCTGGTGCTCCTGCCTTCGAAGGAGACCTGGGTAGTGGGCAGGTAGGAGTAGACAACAGCCCTCCATGGGAGAAGGCAAGACAGAAAAGTTTAGAATTTCACATGGGATGAAAGAAGACTCTCCCTGAGGAGATATCATGTCATTTACCGGATTTCTCTTACTAAATCTAAAAGGTAGAATGGGAGCAGCAAAAGGACTGGGATCAAAAATCACACTTCAATTCAAGATCCAAATAGACCACTCTTGCTGACAGTGATCTAGTATTGGCTTTACTATCCCTTAAGGTTATTTTCCATAGCAGTTAGCCTCCCAAAGCCAGCTCAATTGGGGGCGCTTCTGGAAATAGGAATCTGGGAATCTATTTCAAACTGTGAAGTTGAAGTCTAAATCTTGACACAAACCCTTTCTTTGGGCTTAGATTTCTTCTTTATAATAACTGCTACTACCTACTACAATCACTTATGGAGCACTGCTATGGGCCAGGCACTGTTAGACACTATATATATATATATATATAGAGAGAGAGAGAGAGAGAGAGAGAATGTATATGTATTCCTGGAGTATTAAATTAAGGATAAATAATGGACATCAGCCAAGAGTTATCGTGCAGAAATGCAGTGGTCAAAAGTTAACAGACAGAGACAGAAGCTACGAGCTAGACTAGAGATAGCATCTGCTGCCCTAGTTAGTGAACAGAATACAGCTTTCGAATTTAATTCTGGAAGAGAAGTTTTGAGATCACAGGAACATAAAGAGACAGATGCCTTGCAGAGTACGCTGGGGGAAGTGAGCAGAAAACACGGGATCATATTTAAAAGGGGCCAGAGGAGGACACAGACCAAAGGAAAAAATGAAAGTGAAGATCTGGCCCTCTAGATACCTTAAAAAATAAGACAAGGCCTGCCTAAGGATTAGACCACCATCAATGAACAGTGTGGGGTTGCCTGGAGAATGAGCTGGGCTTGCTGTTACATGGATTTAAACTGGCCAGGAACTAAATCTTGATAAGTCAGGGTTGTAGTTTTTTCTTGCCAAGAAGGATATATTCCAACTGACATCCAGCCTCTGGTTGATAAGGAGGCAGCTACCATTGCTAAAAATAAAAGAATTCATCTTTAACAGGGCACTAATTTATTGGCACACTCCATGGCCCAAATGTGTAAATGGAGAAACTGAGGTTTACCTTCCTTGAGGTTCTTGGTCAACCACATTCCAAGTCTGCCCTCTCCAGGATTCTACCTTTGTGCTTCCCCCCAACCCCTATCTGATATTTAGATGATGTTGAAAAGGGGAAAATAAATATTTCTGAGTCAGTCACAAGGGGAAGAACTATGTGATGCCAAGAATAGGAGAGCTCTGTTCTGTGTGTCCCTATTTCCTGTAGAACTGCTGTGGAAAGCCTGGTCTCTAGGAAAACCTATGAACACAGCTAAAGTCCAAAGAGCAAAACAGTATTGACCTCTGCCAAGTTACTGCCAGTATACCTTAGGCTCACAAAACTAACTAAAGTATCTTCCCTTCTAGATTTCAAGACTGGTCTTTAGAAAAATAAGTATTACCCAGTTGCAATGATTTAAATTAAATTAAGGAATCTTAACCTGAGGTCCATGGATGGGCTTCAGGGGGAATCTGTGAACTTTCATCTGATTCTCAAAGGATCCAAAACCTTCAAAAGGTTAAGAACCACTGGGCTAGCTCAACCAGGACCAAAAAGAAAAAGGCAAAAATTTTAAAGAGATTGTCAATCAACTACGTCTCAACCCACCCATTGATTCCTCTTTTTCCCCCTCAAGTTTCTGTACTTTTTATTTGCCCATACCTTTAGTTGTAGCTTATCTTACCTTTGATTTTTTTTTTTAACAGCACCTGTATAAGTTTTCATTGGGATTTATGTTTGAGAATGATCCCTGAATATATGTACAGATGTCTACTGGTTCTTATTCTAGTGAAACAGACAGCAGTAGAACATGATAGTGATGATTAAAGTTCAGTTTGCTAACTTAAATTTGTCTATAACATTGGATTAATTAACTGGGTAGGTCTCTTCTGTGATTAAATAATTCCATTAACACAGTAAAAGTATAATTCTTTGAATAACATCCAATCAACAAACCATGCGAAAGGAAGCCTAGAAATCACAAGCAATGGAATGAAGGCAAATGTTAAAATTACTGTAATTCCATGAGATCAGGAAGCAAATGATTTATGTACAAAGAGATAGCTAGCTTTGTGACAATTTTTCCAGATATTGTAAGATCCAAGTGATTCATAAGCACGTGCTTTTTCAACAGCATGGATGGAATAGGGGCTGCATGCCTGGCAAGCACTGTCAGAGAAAACTGCCTAAGGACCAAGGGGCCATTCCAGAGAATGTCTCCCAGGAAAAACATGCAGAATGCAAGGCCATATCAACTGTACTGACGTTGGTTTTGAATGTGGTGGACAAAAATGAATGAAGAGAAAAGAGAAGATGCGGCAAAGTCACTCTTATGTACAAATTTTCTCACCTGGAATTACAGAGATAGTTTTCAAAGCTCGGAGAACCCTGAATGTTCTCAGCGCTGAGACATTGCCCAGGTCCACAAACTCTGTCACATATCTGTAGTAAGGGAGGTCACACACAGACACAAATGACAAACACAGACACAAACACAAACACCAAAGGAAGAAAACAAAACCACAACAAAACAAAAAGTACAATACGTCACGTCAGCGCCCTAACCCAACACCTAACACCAACCCCGGACCATCTTACCTGGGATTACCGAAATAGTTTTCAAAGCCCTCAGTACCCTGAAAGTGCGTAGAGCTGAAACATTGCCTAGGTTTACAAACTCTGTTATATACCTGCAGAATCAAACCAAAGTTAACTTGTAATGATACCACTGGGCGAGGGTTTGAGAATGGGGGGGAAGAAAGGGTCTCATATATACAAGCTATAATTTCATTTTTTTCTTTGAAAAAGAAGTTTCAAAATATAAACATTTAAGGAACACTTTTTTTAATTGGACAAGGAGAATTCAAAAGTATATTTGAAAGAATTGATACATCCAGGAGGTTCTTGGAATTTATTCTCTTGATCAGCAGAGCAATGTGCTGATCTGAATCAGAATGGCTTTACTGGCAGCCCATTTACAGTTTTTAGTAAAAACGGAGGCCAGAATGTAGCAAAGGCTTATGTCCCCAAGTTTTGCGGACAATTTCTTAGGAAAGGAAGACCAATTTTGGCAGCAGGAGCCATGTAGACAAGTCTACATTAAAGTAACTCCCTAGAAGATAATGGCAAAAATGACTAAATGTCTGTATGTATGACTTATCCAAGGTTTGCAATCATATGACTGCGATCATGTCTAAAGATAAAGTTCTGGCCTGTAACATAAAACAGCAGAACTCAGGAAAATTCAGATCATGGGATCAGAGCAAATATTGTGCTAAGTGCTCATTTTATTGCCAGCCCTGTGCCTGGCAAGGAAACTTAAAATTTTAAATGAACACCAATGTGTATTCCTAATGCTAGAAAGCGAGAAATTGCCTTTATATAACAGAAAGTCAAAGTTCCAGTTTCAAATATTTGATGCATATCATTCATTCACATTTTACAGTTGAAATAAATCTATCTGATGCTCACACCTATACATATTTAAATGCATTCTCTCTCTTACACATCTTCATGCACACACACAAAACCTATTCACCATCCCCATTACACCCCCAGAATGATCAAGTGCTTTCCCAACTTGGAAATAAAATAATAAGCCTGCTAAAACTTTTGTATCATCAGCTAAGTCTCTCAAAGATACATATCATTGCTAAAACAACACAAACTACCGAGAGCAGCTAGCACACCAATGTGGAGTTACATCGATCTCTAGCAACAGTTCAAAATTCTGGTAACCCTTCAGAAAGCGCCAGTTTAGATACCTTGGCTCACGTTTTGACTCTAAAATCTGCTCTAAAATCTGCAATACCTGGCCAGCCCCATTAAATTACATGTGATAAAACATATACCTAGGAAACTCATTTTTAGCTGAAGGTTTACACCTAAAAAATTCCAAGTCTTCAGAGAAGCCCTCTAGTCATGGGTATGCAAACCTTGGTCAATATTATAAGGGGGAATAAAATACAAGGGAGCTTCAATAGGAAATCACTCCCTACTTTCTCTCCTGGCTATAAAGCCTGTTTACTTTCTTCTCCATAAACAGGATATGCTATCATTGCCTGGGCACAAGAGGCCCTCACAAGTAGTAATCATAGGCATAGGCCCAAAGGGCCTTATGTGACTTTCCATTAATTCCTCATACAGCTGTGTCCACAAACTCACACTTACAAACACTGTCATACAAATACACCCAGTAGTACAACTCCACACACAAAATCACACCCAGAATACCAATAAAGTAAGCAGAGAACTTACGCCATCATGATGACACTGAAATCTAACCAGTTCCATGGATCCCGTAAAAAGGTAAAGCCATCTATGCAGAAACCTCTTGCAATGATTTTCACCAGTGATTCAAATGTATAAATCCCTGTGAACGTGTACCTGTCAAAGAAATGGATAGCTTGAGGTAATTTCTGACAGATAGAAATTATAAATGAAACTTTTAAGATAATATTTGCTTGAAGTGTGGCTTCAACTAACAAAGACAAAACAGAAAGTGCTCAGCCAATGCAACAGGAAGGAAGGATGAAAAAGGAATGCTTTAAATGAAACTTACTGAAATGCACACACCAAGAACTTTGGAGTGTTGTTTTGGGTCCTGAATGATACTCCAAGGAAACAACTCTGTACTGCCATCTAGTTTTTATTATTTTAGAGACGGGGTCTTGCTATGTCACCCAGGCTGGTCTCAAATTCTTGGCCTCAAGTAACCCTCCTGCCTCAGCCTCCTGAGTAGCTGGGACTATAGGCATGCACCACCACGTCCAGCTAGTGCATGATCATTTTTTTTTTTTTTTTTTTTGAGACAGAGTCTCACTCTATTGCCCGGGCTAGAGTGAGTGCCGTGGCGGCAGTCTAGCTCACAGCAACCTCAAACTCCTGGGCTCAGGCAATCCTACTGCCTCAGCCTCCCGAGTAGCTGGGACTACAGGCATGCGCCACCATGCCCGGCTAATTTTTTTGTATATATATATTTTAGCTGTCCATATAATTTCTTTCTATTTTTAGTAGAGACGGGGTCTCACTCTTGCTCAGGTTGGTCTCGAACTCCTGACCTCAAGCGATCCACCCGCCTCGGCCTCCCAGAGTGCTAGGATTACAGGCGTGAGCCACCGCGCCCGGCCCCTGCATGATCATTTTGAAGCAGGTAGGAGGCCCCAGAGCTATTTTTATTTAACCTCAGAGGAGGCAAAAAGAAAGGGAAACCTAAAGTGGAGAAGACCATACCGTTAGGAACTGAGGACATGAGATGGAGATGGGGCTACAAGGCACAGGTACCAGCTAGCACGGGGGGAGGAGAGGGTGTAAAAGGTCATAATTTCCAGTGCATACTTTCTGTGTCTAGAGTTAAGTTCTAGGGATATTCCTTAAATTTCACGTTTTTTCAGCCCTCTCTGTGAAATAAAGAGTTGTAGTAACTAATATTTTTTTCCTTGATGGATAAATTGTGGCAAAACAAGACTTAGCGATTAAAAATGTTTAAAACAAACAAGGAAATAAATAAGTGAGCTACTTACTCCACATTCTTCGACCAGTCAGGAGGGTTACTAAAAGTCATGAATACACAGTTGGTCAAAATAGTGCACATAATGATCATGCTAAATACTGTAGAGAAGAGTCAAGGGGGAATATATAAAATCTGGCCTGTTTTTTCCTCTGAAAACACACACATTTCACATTGGGTATCCGGAGATCTATAATCAATAACTTGAAAGGAATCAAAGCACAGAAGAGTAGAAAAAGGCAAAGGCAAAGGCAAGGCGATAATGAAATCTATGGTTTTCACTATCAACACAGAATGCTACTATGTGTATCCAACACCTGGCCAGAGAACTGTAGATGGATGGGGCAGGATGGCTATCCTCCTTCTTTCAAAAAGGCTGTTACTGTTCTCCTTTGGGATAAAACATTTCCCCATTACCGCTTTGCATCTCAACTATGGAATACCCTTGCACGTAGTAACAAAAGTTGTCAGGTAAGAAGATCAATTAAATCTATATTATTTAGTCCTTATTTATTGTTAAGTTAATTATCCTGCATAACAAGTTATTTGAAAACCTACATGTAATGATTCACTTTTTCCCCCAGTCCTTCTAAAGGGTGGAATTGTCTCTGGGAGCAAGGCACCAGTCAGTGCAGCCGATGTGCACGGAATTATGTCCAACGTGGGAAACCAGCTGTGGCATGTTAAGTAAGGATTTCAAAGACATCTGCACCACCATACTCCTGAGAATTACATAATGGGGCAAACCCATTCTAAAGTGCCCAGGAATGTTTATGGATAACAAACCATACTGTCATTTCAGTTCGATCCAGGGTCTTTCTCAGCCGTTTCTGTTCTTGTTTATTGAGAAAAATTAAACTGTTTTAGGTCAGTATGAGTTACTCAAACTCTAACTGTCACTTTAACAAGCATGGGAGCCATGTCTCATTTGTTGCTAACTCATTCTCTCTTTTAATGGCATTCACCATCTTTATTCTACTAGTGGAGTTTTAAAAAGAGATAATATTTCTTACAGCGGATTTTTTACATCACTACAGCTGGATTTTTTTCTTCATGCTCTTTGGAACCCGAAGAGAAAAAGCTCTCATCCTCTGATCCAACAGAAAGGGAAGAAGTCCATCGTGAATTATTTATTTCCTTGTAAATCTTCAGATTTCAGAACTATGTTGCTTGTGAACTACAGATTTCAGGACCAGTTTGCTAACTTCTTAGAGTTAATAAAATATGATAAAAGCTTACAAAACTGATTTACTAAGTTGCCATTGCTGGTTTCCTCAACTCACTTGGAGGATACAATACTCTTTGAAGCATGGGACTAAGTGCTATTAAATTAAATGCCAACCATGAAAGTTTAAAGTCACTATGCAATGTTGGTAAACCCATCACGTAATTTTTCATTTGGCACATACTCTCCTATGTTAATAAGATGTGAAAGTCAGGCCAGATGAATAAATTGACATTTTTTTATTGAAGGGGAATAAAAGATTCAAATCTATCCTACCAGCTGCACCAAACCTCTGTAACAAGGAGTCTATTTCATCTGAGAACTATCTCAGACACTTTCTAAACTCACTGCTCAATAAATAAAAAAGAATTCAAGACAGATATCTAAAGCATTCATTCAACTATTTGTAACTCAAGAATTAGCTTTCAAAAAATTCTACTATTGGATCTTAATATATCAACAAGCTGAACAGTCTACCATGCAATGTGATCACTAAAGTCTGAGCACTTAAAAAAGTTAAGACTTCAATAAAAGATTATCATCTTAATTTGTTCCTCATAGTGATACCAACAAAACTCCAGATTCCCATGATACCATCCTAAGAAAAAAAAATTTGCCAAAGCTGAGCTTGGGATTTGGCAGGTGTTCACTCTTAAACCTCTGACTAGTGGGAGAGTCAAATACAATATTAGTAAAAAACTTAATATACAATTCAGTTGTCAAATATCAGAAACATATACAAGTATCATGCAATTGCGGCACTCACTCCATGTTTGTAGAAAAGGATATGAATGTATCAAAATTTTAATAGCTATTCTTCTTATCAGGTTAAAAGGACTTAAAATGTACAAGGCAGGCGTGGCACTAAATCTGAAGAGAGTTTTCCCTCTGTTTAATACTACAAAGGTCTGTGGAGAAAGAAAAAGAGAGAATTTATTAAAGCATGGGTATGAATCACCACATGAAACATTTTTCTAGGCAAGGAATAAACTCAAAGGTCCTTAAAATTTTTATTTCCCAACTTGATTTTTAAGGCAAGAAATCTTAACACAATATAACTCCCTTTCCCCCACCTCTCTCCCCCCTGCCCTGCCCCAGATTATATTACAAACAGCTGGCATGATCTGAGCAATTTTATAGAATAACTTCTTTCTTTCAAAAATAAACCATATGAATCATACCTAAGCTACCTATGCCAGTTAATTAATTTAGAATTCAAATATTGACTAAGCACCTACTATGAGCCAGACAATGTTCTAGGCACTTGGGAATTAATTACCAGTGAACAAGACAGTCACGGCCTGGAGAGCCTATATACTAATGGGGAAGACAGACAATAAATAAAAAACATAATGAATAAGTAAATTATATAGCATGTCATACCCAGAAGGTTAGAAGTACTATGGAAAAAGGAGGAAGACCAGGGAAAGGAAAATCAATAGGCTGGGTGCAGTGGCTCAAGCCTATAATCCTAGCACTTTGGGAGAGACCCCAAGGTGGGAGGATCACTTCAGGCCAGGAGTTTGAGATCAGCCTGAGCAACATAATGAGACCTCATCCCTATAAAAAATAGAAAAATTAGCCAGGTGTGGTGGTGTATGCCTGTAATCCTAGCCACCTGGGAGGCTGAGGTGGGAAGATCACTTGAGCCCAGGAGTTTGAAGCTACAATGCATTACGATTGCACCACTGCACTCCAGCCTGAACGACAGAGCAAGACCCTGTCTCTTAAAAAAAAAAAAAAAATATTGGGGTTAAGATGGGAGAATGGAGAAATGGAGATGGTGGTTTTAAAGCAGGTGGTCAGGATAAGCCTACTGAAGAGAGATTTGAGCAAAGGCCAGAAGGAAGTGAGAAGTGTTCTTCATTCAACTGATATTTACCTATCAAGTTTGCTCTATCTGGCTTTTAAGAGCCTCCAACATCAGCCTTGCCAAAATCATCCAATCCTCTTTCCCAGCATGCATCTTCCTATTTAGCCAAACTAGTTCATGCACCCAGAACAGGTTAGAGTAATTCATAACTTTGGCCTTTGTTCACATTGCTCATTCTACCCAGAAAGCCCTGTCTCCTGAATTCAACTGAATTAAAATATTTTTGAGCAACTCTTCTGTGCCAAGCATTGTGCTAACCTCCCGAGTGACACAAAACTAAATAAAACTGTACTTTTAGGGAAGAAAGACATATATGTGAACTAGTGATTATGACACAGAGTAAGCACAAAGCTCAATAACGAAAATATGAAAGGTAGCAGGAGGGGGAGATTTTCTTTCCCCTTGGGTGGGGAATAAAAAGGAGAATGAGCTGAGAGGTGCTCACAAAAGAAGGCAACTAATATTTAGAAGGGATTTTAAAGGATAAAGAAGAATTAAGAGATATTAACTGTGCAGATAAAGGGGGAAGGGATGGCAGGGAAAGGGAACAACACAGCATGTACAAAAGAACCAGAGCACGTAACTACCGGCTGTTTTCATGGAACTGACAAGTGATTTAGTGTTGATGGAGAACAGAATAGGGAAGAGGGAAAGCAGACTGTGACGCTGGAGAGGGACACAGGGGCCTACTAGGCTGTGGGTCCCTCGGGAGACAGGACAGTGGCGAATACACAGCTCTAGTACCTCCTGTGTAAGTGAGAGCAAATGGCCATTTAAAAATAGTCATTTTAAGTTTTTAATTTTTAAAATTTAGAGTAATATACACTTTTTTTTTTAAAATAAGGAACATAAGACTTAGTTCCACCCCATTACCCAGTGATAACCTTTGATGCTAGTTTTTTGTGTATCCTTCCAGAAATTTTCTTTGTAAATACAGGCATACATACGTCCTTAAAAAGTCTCTCTCTCAAATGGGATTGTTCTATAAATACTTTTCTATACCTTGTATTAAAAAAATGAGCCCCCACAAAGAAAAGCCCAGGACCAGATGGTTTTACTAATGAATTCTACCAAATGTTTAAAGATGAATTAAACAAACTCTCCCACAAAATAGAAGGGAACATTTCTCAACTCATTCTATAAGGCCGGTATTACCGTGATACAAAACCAGACAAAGATATCACAAGAAAAGAAAACTCTAGACTAATATCCCTTATGAATATAGGCACAAAAAAACCTCAAAAAAAAAAAAATACCAGCAAACCAAATCCAGCAGCATATAAAAAGGATTTTAGACCATGACCAAGTGGGATTTACCCCAGAAATGCAAAGATGGCTTAGCATAAAAACCAACCAATGTAATACAACGTATTAATAAAATAAGGGAGAAAACCCATATGACCATCTTAAAAGGTACGGAAAAAGCATTTGACAAAATCCAACATCTTTTAATAATAAATAAAAACACACAAGAACTACAAATATTAATAGAAGAGAGCTTCCGTAATCTGACAAAGGTCCTCTATGAAAACCCCACAGCTAACACCATACTTTTTTAACCTCCATCCTCTACAACCAGATTTTAAGTTATTTGAAGGAAGAAACCACTCTTACACTTCCTCTCACAGTTCCAACATAATCCTCAGCTCCCGTGCTTCCAATAAATAGTTGTCTGCAGATTTTTTTTTTTAAGTTCTTTTCTCCTTATCTTCTATACCTTTCTTTCCTAATCTTCCAGAGTCATGTTATTCTCTTCCCAGTGGAAAAGCAATGCTGGTATTGAGCCCTATACATTCTGGAAACACACACTGCACCATCCCTAGTGTTTCACATTGTGCTGTGCTGATATTCTCCCTGTACTAGAGTGCACTGGTTCTGGTGGGGAATGCTGCAGAGGATACCTAATCCTAAAAGCAAGAGGAAGTAGTAGACCTGAGATTAGCCTGAAACAAGTTAAGGGCCAACCTTTGGCCCTTCCATATCTTGACTTCCTGAAGAAACAAACAGCCCAAGATTTCCCCAAAACTCCCTCTCTGAAGTACTTGTACCCCTCTGTGTTTCTATAGCAACTCCCTCTATGAAAATGCCAGGCCTTTTAAATAACCTCCTCATTCAACCTCATAAGATTCCGGTGAAGTGTGGGTGAAGGAGGGATTATTATCCTCTATGCATTTTACAAAAGCTCAGGAGAGGGACCCCACCTATCAAAGGTCATGTAGCAAAGAGTAGGGGAATATTATGCTGAGCTTACAGCCTCTCTACAGCTTCTACTGTGCCAGACTGGGATGCAGTTTACCGGCAACATGGCAGAGAATGAAGCTGGTGTGGGGGATGGATTCTCTGGTGAATGAGAAATTTGAGCCTCTGGGGTACACTACAGAAAGCAACAATGAAACAAGCACTGGCCCATGTCTCAGGACCTAAAAACCACCAGACCAGGCCTTTACAAAATCACCTACCTGCCTTAGGATATGGGCAATGGGATTTTAAAAAGTAAGGTACTCTGTATCTTCCATTTCTCTTGTCTTAGTTTGGTCATGATGGAAATATAGGTTGAGAGCTACCATGGGGGGTATTTCCTATCACTGACTCAGTACCTGCAGCGCCTGGCATATGGCAGGTGCTCAATAAATGTCTGTTGATTGATTAATGAACAAATATTCATGTTGACTGAAGCGAGGGAAAAGGAGAAGAGGAAAAAGAAAAGGAAGACATTAGGAAATTGAAATTGTTACACCTTGGTTGAAGAAAAACTAAGCAGTAGCTAAGATTCTGAATTAGTATCAGTGATGGGCTGGCAAGTGGGAGACCAATGATCCTGAGGGAAACTAAGTACCTTTAGTGTATTTTAAAACTATGATTTTGTAAGTAGAAAGGCTCTATTAGAGATATTTTATGTGTGAAGTAGAAATGTCATAATTAATTTGGGTACTAAATGCTGCACATAGAATAAAAATCATTTATCATCATCTCTCTCTAAATATTTATATCCTATATCTTCATCAAATATAAAAACAGGGGATCATTTTTTCTATTCAAAGAGAAGTACCTAGTCCACACTAAATCTCCTGAAATGAAGGTGAATCCCCTATACTTTTAGTAGAAAGTTGCATTACCACAAACCATACTTTATTGTTAAAATAGATTTACAGATAATTTACATGCAGATTTTCATAAATCTTTTGCATTAAGCAAGATGGTGTCTGGACCAACACAAGTACTTAAAGTTTAGGGATTTTGCTTCTAACACTGGTGTCTGCAGTGCTTATATGAGAGAGAGAGTAATGTATGCCCAGCGCCAGCAAGCCTTATCTGTAGAGGAACATGTAGTAAACAGTAGCAAATGTTGGGGACTTTGTAGGCTTTGTGGATTTTGTACAGTCTCTGTTAAAACCTCTCAACTCTGTCACCATGGTGCAAAAGTAGCCACACACAACATGTAAATAAGAGTGGCTGTGTTCTAATAAAACTTTATGGACACAGAAATTTAAATTTCATACAATTTCCACATGTCTAACCATTAAGAATGTAAAAACCATTCTTAGCCTGCGGGCCATACAAAAACAGACGGCAGAGCTGATCTGGCCCAGAGGATACACTAATACTAGTTCCCGACTAAGGCCAGACTAGCCACATAACAATCACCTGAGTAGCTTTTTAAAAAAATGCAGATTCATAAGTCCCACCTCTAGAGGTTCTGATTAAATAAGTCTGCAGAGGAATCCAGGAATCTGTGCTCGCCAGGCTTTGGGAGCCACCAGATCATCTCTGAGGTCACGTCCTAAAGCATTGGGTTCTCCTTCACCTGCCTCTACCTAGCCTGTGGCCTAATGAGCCAATGCATCTCTCTGGATCTCATTTTCCTCATCTATAAAATAAGAGAGGGCTGCCTGATGGATGTGCCCTGAATCTTTCCAGCTCTGATACCTGTAGTTCTATGATCTAGAAAATTCACAGAGCATCCAAGATTAAGTACAACAAAGCAGCAAATCATACTTTCAAGGGGAAAGCCTATTATTATTATTTATTCTTTCACATTATATCTTGGTAGAACTCTCCTGAATTAGTTATTTCGCTCCCTCAAGTTAAAAACTGTGAAGTCCAATGTCCACAGTACTTGACAGTAACTACCTGGCAACTGTACTGACGTCAGCAGGGGGCAGCATGGAGCAGTCCCATGCAGAACTGTATCATATAATGCTTTGCACCCCCACCCTCAGCACTGTCTCCCCCTACTTTTATCCCATTCTCAGGAGAACAGTGAATATGGGAGAGAAAATGAGTAGGGATGACTGGTGATAGGGTGGCTTTTTAAATATATATATATAAATAAATTTTTTGAATGGCTGATTAAACCTCTATAATCCCAGTTAAACTGCTGGTGGGAATCCACAAAATGACATTCACTGTCTCTTTTCTTTTTTTGAGACAGAGTCTCACTCTCTTGTCTGGGCTAGAGTGCGGTGGCGTCAGCCTAGCTCACAGCAACCTGAAGCTCCTAGGCTTAAGCAATCCTCCTGTCTCAGCCTCCCGGGTAGCTAGGACTACAGGCATGCACCACAATTCCCAGCTAATTTTTTCTATTTTTAGTTGTTTGGCTAATTTCTTTCTATTTTTAGTAGAGACGGGGTCTTGCTCTTGCTCAGGCTGGTCTCGAACTCCTGAGCTCAAGCAATCCTCCCCCCTTGGCCTCCCAGAGTGCTAGGATCACGCCACACCGGGCCTGGCCTCACTGTCTCTTGTTCAACACTGTGCTCCAATGCCAGATCTTTCAAAGCCCAAATGGAGTAGGAAGGACAGCAAGCTTTGGATTTTTATGAGACTACTTCTTAAATAACAATCACTTGGTGCTCATGAAATCCAATAATATTTCACCTAATCTGTCTTAAATTAGATCTTTGTGAAGTAAATGAGTTAAAAGGGAAGGGGAAATATTAGGTTACAACAGCCTCTGAATGTGTTTGAGCACAAGGCCCATTAAGAGTGGTAGAACAGCTCTTAACGAGATATGGCATGGAGTATTAATAAATGTGTCATGCCGGCATAAAATGAGCCTCCTGAAAAGCACAGGCTTTTCATTTCTAATTAGCAGTGTGGGGCTTGGAGCACACAATGTGGGAGTAGCGCCATTACTAACTCAGGGTAAGATGTCTTCTCTTTGGGGCCCACAATTCAGGGGAAGGGACATTGTACAAGGCCAAGTATAGGCACATTCATATACATATCAAACAAATCCTAGCATACTGCAAATGCAATACAATAAACCACAGTTATCACAGTACTGCAGTGCAGCCAACTTATGAGCATATCCCCACCCCCACCCCAAGATTAGAATAATTTTTTTAGCCATGCAAAAAGTATAAATTAAAATAAAGGAAGTGTAAATATGAAAGAACATTACATAGAAGAGTACTCAGTGCAGGGATGGAGTATATCACAGAGCAGAAAGCTTCTTAGAGAAATGTTTATTATTATAGCCTCTGCTTTGCTGTGGGACACTCTGGTTTATTAACCAGCCCTTGGTTTGCTGTGGGACACTCTGGTTTATTATCCAGCCCTTGGTTTGCTGTGGCACACTCAACCAGGTCCTCCCGCTCCTGAGAGGTCATCATCTCAATTAGGACAAAGGTAATCTGCAGGCATCTGATGACCTTCTGGCTATAATGAACACCGAGGGGCTCAGAGATTTAGCTAATCTACAAGAAGGTAGTTGGGAACCAATATCCTTTGAGTCCATCTGGTTATAACTGTTATTGGCACTGATTCATGACCGTCGTCCCCAAGTCTGACCCTAAATCTTAACTGTTTTGATCTCTGGAACTATCTGACTCTCTTGTTTTCAGCTGACTTCTCTGGCCTTAAATTCTTGCCTGCCTAAACCTAATATATATACCTATTCTCCCAGACCTATGTACCTCTTCTGAACTAGGCAACCGGCCAGTTGTCCACTAATCAACAGCAATTTGGTATTCACTTCTGAATTACTATGTATACAGCCAATATAGCAGGCAACAAACAAGTGACTTTTTAAAATTTTCCTGTTTTAATAAAGGAAAATATAACGCAGAATCTAAAAAGATCAGGCTAGGAAGTTGTTCAGAAATAAATGACTACACCACGTTAAAGAGTCCTGATGTCTTTAACGCTAATCTGCCTAATGGATTTCTCAAGTAAAATCACAATACAAGTTATAGATCCCTAATATGTCCCAGGAAAGGCTCCAGCAAAGGCACAACTGGATTGCATTTCTAGAGTACCTGTATCCTGGTACCACCCAGCTGCTCTTAGAAATACTGAATGAATGCAGGACATGAGGACACAGGCAAAAATTTTTTCCCTAGGCTTGTACTTCTGTTTGAACAGTATGAATACTTAGAGCCATTATCTTCTAAGACTCTATGCTACTATACTGAGAACTGAGCAAAAGAGATCTCTACATCCCGTATTTTAAAAATTCCTTTTTAGTCACTGATAATTTTATTTATGAGTCTATTTGAAGAAATAATATTCAACATTTACTATGCATTTACTATGTGGCAGGCACCCTACTGAGACGCTTTATACAACAATGGTCTCATAGCAACCACTTTACCAGGTAGGTACTATTTTATAGATGATAGAATTGAGGGAGAGAGGTTAAATAACTTCCCCAAGACTACACAGCTGTTAAATAGAGAAATTTAGCATTGGACAAAGGCAGTCTAACTACAAAGCCTATACTCTTAATTATTGTGCCATATTGCAAATTTTAAAAGCTTCAAAACTATTAATCAAATCTAACTCTTCATTTTACAGGCAAGAAACCAAGCACAGAGTATTCTGCCTAAACTAAGGTCACAGAGCTAGGGAGCAGGAGGAGTGGGAGAGTTACTACGGTCTAGTCCTGAACTCTTTTTACCACACCAGGTTATCTGGTCCAACCCTCAGATCAATGAAGAGTCTCTTCTACTTAATCCCTTTAACTCTCACAAAAAAGAAAACCCCCTGCACGTGCCTTCGAGATCACAGCAGCTGTTGATGGTCTTTTTCCTCAAGTGAAGCTTGATGAAGATAATGCTAGCACCACGTGTGTCTGTGGCTTTAGTTTTCCAGGTACTTCTGCATACACTTTCTCATTTGGTTTGACCTTGTAACCCCATGCCCTCCAACCCACATTTGGAGCAGCTGACATCCTTCCCGCCCACATCGTGGTCACAGGAAGCCACACCTGGCAGAACAGCAGCACCATGCACCTGCTTCGCCGCTGAGCCAGCACGATGCTGCTCCCCAGGGCAGAGCAGGTCTGAACCTCCTCCACGGCTACTCTTCCTCACTGTCCTTCAATATGAATTTGCCTTTGATCCTCCTTCTCTTTACCCTTTTAGGGAGCTCAGACTGCAGCTGCTCTAGGGTAGAGCAAAATGCAGGCTTATCATGTAAAGCACTTTAACCCCTCTGTTTACTGAATTCATATTCTATAATCTACTCTCACTCTTCTCTCTTAGAAAGCAGCAGAGCAGAGTGGTTTAGAGCCTTTGAGGCCAGAGAGACGTGGGTTCAAGACCCAGCTCTGCTGCTTATTAGCCATCATGATCTTAGACAACTTACTTAAGGTTACTAAGGTTCAGTTTTCTTATTGCTAAGATAGGAATAATGATGAATAGTACCTACTTTATCAGGTTGTTGTGAGGATTAAATGAGAGATCACAAGAAGTCCTTTACACAGTGGCTGGCACAGAAAAAACACTCAATAAATGTGGTTATGATGCTGTCGCTGCCACCACACACTACGGCTGCTCCTGCTCTTTGGCTCTAAACATGGGGTGGCCATTAGAAGACTCTAAGGGCTGACATTCATGTTAATTAGCATTCACACACTTGGCACAAGCCAGCAGGACACTTGTACACAAGCCAGAGCAAGAGTCCAGAGTAGCTGCCAGGCTGCACTGGCTCAAAATGGGTCCCAGAGGTTATTTTAGACCTGAGAACTCTGAAAGTGGGAGAAAACAAAGACTCCTTAGTATGCAGATACTGGGCTCCAACGTGCCTCTCAAGCTTTATCTCCTGTCTTACCAAACCACACTCCCCTATGCTCTGGTCACAACTAAAGTCACTATTTTAAACAGTTCAGACTTTGTTTCACATTTCTCAGCCTTTGTATGTATTGTTCTTCATACCTGAACATACATACCTGTGTGTATTGTTTCTTCTCTTCTCTGACAGGTGAAAATTTTTTTAAGGTCCAGCTCAAACATTTAAGGGAAAGGTGTCTCCTCTCTGAAGACAGCCCTACTCAACTCTCTCAAACAGGATTAGCCTGACCCCCTATATATCCCCACAACACTTGTGCTTACTTCTATTAGTGCAGTTAACACAGAATATTGTCATCTTTGTTTACATATCAGTCTCTCTCACTGGACCCTGGATCCATAAAGGGCAGGAGTTTACCTTCCATCTACTGTGATTGTCTCAGCTTAGCAAGCACACTATATAGTATGATGCCTATCTGGCACAAGGTAGATAGTTCATACATGTTTGATGAATGTACGAATGAATCTCTTAGACATGAAGAAATGATATAGCTAAAATTAACCTATAACTATTATACGTATAATATATCCAGCTTTCTGCTAGGTGCCCAACTGAAACTATATAGTCACTTTTTCTATCCCTTAGCTCATCTACCCATAAAAATTCATTAATTTTAGTTTGAAAAGTCCTCTCACTCTTTCTATGTCACAGATACCATGCTGAAGATATGATATGAAACAAATGAACTAAAAAAAAAACAAAACCCCAATATACAGTTGTTTCTCAATATCCAGGGGGATTGGTTCTAGGATTCCCACAAATACCAAAATCTACAGGTGCTCAATCCCTGATAAAAATGGTTTAATATTTGCATATTACCTATGCACATCCTTCCATATACTTAATTAATTTATTTATTTTTGAGACAGAGTCTCACTCTGTCACCCTGGGTAGAATGCAGTGGCATCATCATAGCTCACTGCAACCTCAATCTCCTGGGCTCAAGTGATACTCCTTGCCTCAGTCTCCCGAGTAGCTGAGACAGCTATGACACCTGGCTAATTTTTCTATTTTTACTAGAGATGGGGTCTCACTCTTTTTCGCTCAGGCTGGTCTCAAACTGCTGAGCTCAAGTGATCCTCCCACCTCAGCCTCCCAGAGTGCTAGGATTACAGGCATGAGCCACTAAGCCTGGCTCCTTCCATATACTTTAAATCATCTCCAGATTACTTATAATACCTAATACAAATGTATTTTTGTAAACATGTAAATGCTATTTAAATTCCTGTTGTAATGTTTTGGGAATGACAAGAAAAAAAGTCCGTACATGTTCAGTACAGACATGTTTCTTTTTTTCCTAAACATTTTCAAGCTGAGGTTGGTTGACTCCATGAATGCAGAATGCACAGATACAGAGAGCTGACTGTACTCATTCTGTATTGAGGCAAAGCAAAATGACAGAAAACTCTCTAAAAATAATAGTGGGAAACAAAAACAAAAAACCATTCTGCAATCATTCTGCAATAAAGTCTACAGAGACAGCATGGCATGGGAGAAAGACCACAAAGGCGGCATTCAAACATTCCTGGAACTGAAACCTGGCTGTACTGAGATTTCCCTAATACTAGATCCTCAGGGACTGTGGAAAATGGGAAGTCAATAATGATACCCAGAATTTTGGTGATGCCATCAACTAAGATAGCAGAGAAAAGAGGATAAGCAAGTTTAAGGGGGAGAAAATGAGTTCAATTTTGAACACACTGAGTTACCTGTGGGAAATCCAGAGAGAGAAGACTGCCAATGTGTTGAATATTTAAGGAACATTCCAGGCTGGAGCTATAGAGTCAGGAGTCCTGGTACAGAGAGCTTGGATGAAATCACCCAGGGACAGCATGCCAAATGAGAGGAACATGGGCCAAGGATTGAGTGAGGGGGAATATTAACATTTAAGAGAAAGGTGGAGGAAATGAAAGAGAAAGAGAAGGAAGAATCTGAGATATAAGGAAAATTAGACCAAGGAAGTAAAGAGCTGCAAGAATCGGCACAATTCACAGTGTCAAATACAGCAGAGAAGGTTAGTGAGGTAAGAACTTAAAAAATATCTTAGACTTGGCAATTTGAGATGTTATTGGGAGTATCTTAAGAATGTCATGAGAGGCCGGGCGCGGTGGCTCACGCCTGTAATCCTAGCCCTCTGGGAGGCCGAGGTGGGTGGATTGCTCAAAGTCAGGAGTTCGAGACCAGCCTGAGCAAGAGCGAGACCCTGTCTCTACTAAAAATAGAAAGAAATTATCTGGCCAACTAAAATAAATATAGAAAAAATTAGCCGGGCATGGTGGCGCATGCCTGTAGTCCCAGCTACTCGGGAGGCTGAGGCAGTAGGATCTCTTAAGCCCAGGAGTCTGAGGTTGCTGTGAGCTAGGCTGACGCCACGGCACTCACTCTAGCCCGGGCAACAAAGCGAGACTCTGTCTCAAAAAAAAAAAAAAAAAAAAAGAATGTCATGAGAGAGGTGAGGATGCAGTCAGGGTGCAAGGTTGAAGGAGCAGGGTGGGAGATATGTAGGTGGTAAGTAAAGGCTCCCCTTTACAAGTTTCAATGGCATGAGAAGAGATTAGACTAGCTGGGGATATGAAGTCAAGGCTCTGAGTATGTTTACAGGCTGAGGGAAAGGAACAAATATGGGAAGGAAAAGAGAAAGGATAACCCAAAGCGTGAAGTTCCAGAGGAGGCAGAAAGGCGCAGGGGAGAGGGATTGATCTCGAACAGTAGACAGGGCACCCCGTCCTCTGAAATTGGAGGAATCTTTTATTCCAACTTGGTTCCATAGGCCAAACTTTGTAGCCTCAACAAAGTGTCTGGAATAGGAGTGCATCTTCAGAGCTTATATCAAAAATTCTACTGGTAGAATCAGAGTTCGCAGAAATTGTCATACAGTGGGACAATTCTAATCTTAAATTGTGTCAGACAGGGTTATATGTGAAGAAATATTTACAACTCGTTTGTGAATTTTGAAATAGTAAGAGAAATATTCCTGTTTAGTGATGACACAGTCTTATTCTCCTTAAAGGACATAAAATATGTTTAATTATTCTCAGAAGATGATCAATATCATTGTAATCCTGAGACACTCTCTAACATTTAAAAGGTCATTAACCCCCATTCAAGAGGTCAATTTTTATTAGGATAAGAAGATTTCACAACTCATACTCTGGGGAAACCAACAGAGACTAGTTCCTACAATTACCGATCAGTGGAATTTAATGGCTGAGGTGATTAGCTAATAACACACATCCTAGAATACAGGTAAAAGCTGTCTCTTACATACTACGTGGCTCAGAACTGTGGAATCACAACTTAGTACTTGTATGAGGAGTTAAGAACACCCGAGGCTCTTTCTGGAGAAAATGCTGGGTTTATCTTTAGGCACCCCTATAGCTCACACTAATGCTAAAATATATTGGACTCCTGCCTATGTAAAAATCCAACGCTGGCCAACTCTCTTAACAGAGCGACAACACAGGCTTTTAAGCAACTGAGAATATCTTCATTATGGGTCCTTTTAAAGATTATAATTTAGTACTTGCTAAAGACCTATTTAAGATACTAAATATTTGAGAGAACATGTAACCTTTGAGTCTTCTAGATTCTCCAAGTTTGGTCTCTGTACCAAGTTAGAACATCATAAACCTCTAAACTATTAATAGCTGGACCATATTATCTCCATTAATGCATGCATCATTATCTGTAATGATTTTATGTGTTTATTATCTGTCTCCCCAACAAAACCTAAGTTCCAAGAGTTTATAAGCCTTTTCTGTTTTGTTCCCAAGGGCATGGAACAGAGCCTGGGCATATAGAAAACACTTAGTAACAATCAAATGAATGAGTACAAGCTCAATTCCTTCCTTAGCCCTCCATAATCAATCACAAAATCCAATCAGTTCATCTCTATAATAACTCTTGAATTCATCCATTCCCCTTAATTTCCACTCCCACCACTACAATTCAGACCATCATTACTTCACAGCTGGTCTCTCTGTCCCAGTTCTCTTTCCCTTTGGTCTATCCTACACATGGCTGCCACATTCATCTCCCTAAGGCACAGCTATAATCCCATATCCTTACTCCCATTCAAAAATCTTCAGTAGTTCTCTGTTGCTTATTAAGTAAAGACCAAACTTCTAGCAGTCTAAGCCCCCTCTGCCTTGGCTCCAGCTCCCCCCTCCCAGCCACACCTCCCTCTGCTCCTTGGCTACTTTCCCACATTGCAAGCAAACTAGGTGAGCTGGCTTTTTCTTTCATGTCCTACGCCCTTCCCTCTGAGCCCCTGTTCATGCATACTTTCTGCCTAGAATGTGAGTCTGTCCCTCCTTTCTAAAATACCACTCTCTAAAGTCTAGGGGCCGTTATAAAAAATTTAAAAAAATAGGCCGGGCGCGGTGCTCACGCCTGTAATCCTAGCTCTCTGGGAGGCCGAGGCGGGTGGATCGCTTGAGGTCAGGAGTTCGAGACCAGCCTGAGCAAGAGCGAGACCCCGTCTCTACTAAAAATAGAAAGAAATTATATGGACAACTAAAAATATATATAGAAAAAATTAGCCGGGCATAGTGGCGCATGCCTGTAGTCCCAGCTACTCGGGAGGCTGAGGCAGTAGGATCGCTTAAGCCGAGGAGTCTGAGGTTGCTGTGAGCTAAGCTGACGCCACGGCACTCACTCTAGCCTGGGCAACAAAGTGAGACTCTGTCTCAACAAAAAAAAAAAAAAAAAAAAAAAATTTAAAAAAATAAAATAAAATCCAAGGCCTCGGGCCAGGCGAGGTGGCTCATGCCTGTAATCCTAGCACTCTGGGAGGCCGAGGCCGGCGGATCGTTTGAGCTCAGGAGTTCGAGACCAGCCTGAGCAAGAGCGAGACCCCATCTCTACTAAAAATAGAAAGAAATTAGCTGGACAACTAAAAATATATATGGAAAAAATTAGCCAGGCATGGTGGTGCATGCCTTTAGTCCCAGCTACTCGGGAGGCTGAGGCAGGAGGATTGCTTGAACCCAGGAGTTGGAGGTTGCTGTGAGCTAGGCTGACGCCACGGCACTCTAGCCGGGGCAGAAGAGTGAGACTCTGTCTCAAAAAAAAAAAAAAAAAAAAAAAAAAAAATCCAAGGCCTAATTCAAATACTACTCTTATTATGAAATCATCCTGGGGCCCTCTTGTCAAAAGTGATATCACACTATATGCTACCATGTTATAAGTTACATAGGGGTAAAGAATGGACTTTATTAATCTTTGTTTCCTGCAAAAGAACAGAATGCCTCACATACAGGAAGTACTCAAGAAATATTTGTTGAATAAAGTAATCACATTTTATATGAGGCGACCCAAACTGGTACATATTCTATACCAGTTTCTCTCATTTCCCTTAAAGTCAGTTCATATAGGGAGGGCAACACAATTGACACAGCCGAGAAAAATCAAAACACTTAGTAACAATGGACATGACCGAAGGACTTAGAATACTGAGGAAATAACATCTTTTGTATGATACTCACTTGTCATCAATAAATTAGGAAGAGATTCAAGCAGTAGGTAGAAGTTGCTACCTAATGACCTTTTATAAAGTCCTTTCTAATTCTAAGGTTTCACAAGAGGAGTGACAAGACTGCTGGCACTTAACAACGGTTACCCAGTCCTCTGAAAATATCTCTAAAATATCAGAAAACCTATTTCCTGATCCAACTCCTCAGCTCTTAAATCAAACTAATTCTTTGGAAAAGGAAGAAATATTGGTAATCAGTCTTTTTTCCCCTAGAGTTTAGTTCATTTTGGAAGACAGGAAAATGTTTCATTGGGAAAAAAATCATAACGTCACCTTTCATGTCCACAGCACTTAGAAAAGCAATATTTTCATAAGCATTATCTCAGAAGATTAATTAATTCATTCAACAGATACTGATTGTGTGCTTACTACAGGGCAGGCACTGCTTCAGCTGATGATACAAGAAGATGAATAATAAACAAATGAGTATATTATACGTCAGGTGTTAAGTGCTACAGAGAAAAATGAAGTAGGGTTGGGGCAACAGGCTGTTTTGTTTTACATAGTCAAGAAATGGTCTTTACGACAACTCTGTAAAATAGGTCTGATACTAGCTATTAGCATAATTTTAATTTTCTAGATTGGGGAAATTAAAACCCTGAATGGTGAAATGGCATGCCTTGAGATCACCTGGAATTAGATGGGGATGGGATCGGAAAAAAGATTTCCCAACTCTTGATCTATTGCTAGGATTATGAAAAGAGGAATCTGATTAAGGAATGCTTAATTAAATCCCTTTCCCTCTAGGTAACCATACTTGGAACATGAATAAGAACCCATACATGCCCATCAGTAATCCATCCCCCGCCCCCCAATGGCTCACAAGCATTTTGCCTCAATTTGATTTCGTAAAAAAAATAACCGAAACACCATTTTGTTTTCTTATATCGTTGGGAAAAAAAATTTTAACAAAATAAATCAAAGTATTAAAATATGTAGTTTTTATTTAAAAGAGAAAGCAGCGTCTAGGCTTATTGTGCAAAAGCAGGTAACAACTGATTAGTGGTCACACCTAATGAACACAAATCTTCCTTTAACAGACTATCTCTATCTTGCATACCTGTTGAAAGTGTGTCAAAATAGACTTGGCAAGGATTTTCTGCCAGGAGCTCATAGGAGAGTGAGAGATAGAGATAGAGATAAATATACATATATATATACAGAGAGAGAGAGAGAGAGAGAGAGAATCACTCAAAAGTTCTTCATTTGAGGAAGCTGATGGCACTAATATAGTGAGTAAGGAGAAAATAAACATTGTTGGGGACAGAGGTGCACTCTCACACCTAACCTGAGTAAAACCTGAAACCAACTTCTTATCCTAGCTGGAACTGAAGATCTTACTGTATTATAAAAATTCAGGAGAAGGAATCAGTTCTGGTATAAGAGACTCAAGTTAGGCTACAAGGCAAAGGAGGCTTCTGGGCTGGGCCTAGACAAATGGGTAGAATATCAAAAGGTCAAGAGGGGATAAAGATCAGAGGGGAGGGGTATGACACTAAGGAAACAAAGCAGTGTGCCACAGCTAAAACACAATATGTGATAGGCAAAAGTGGGAAATACAACTAGAAAGATATATTATAGATACAGGTCCAATTCTATTTTGCAAATATTATATGTAAGGAAATTGAAGTAATTTGACCAAGGGACAACAAGAGGCAAAGCTGGAACTAAAATCAAGGTTTTATATTCCCAGTTAGGTGCTTTTTCCACTACAGTCATGCCCCGCATAATGATGTTTTGGTCAAAGATGGACTGCATATTTGACAGTAGTCCCATAAGATTACAATGGGGCTGAAAAATTCCTATCACTTAGTGACCTTGTAAGCCATTGTAATGTCATGGCTGTGATGCAATGCACTACCTTTTCCATGCTTAGATATATTTAGATACCAAATACTTAGCATTACAATTGCCTACAGCACTCAGTACAGTAACACGCTGTACAGGTGTGTAGCCTAGGAGCAATAGGCTATACCATACAACCTAGATGTGTAGTGGTCTATACCATCTAGGTTTGTGTAAGTGCACTCTGTGATGCTCTCATACGAGAACAAAATGGCCTGACAACACATTTCTCAGAATGGATCCTGTTGTTAAGTGATACATGACTGTATATCATTCTGCTGTTGGCTGGGGATGGATTGTGGCAGGTGGGAAGTAATCTTTTTTTAAAAAGTAACAATAGGTGGAGAGGTTAAGTAAATTGCCTCAAGATCACATGTCCAGTTGAACGATTGCAGCACACAGACAATGAGCCCAGGTACCTGGGATAGCTTGTCTAGGGCTACTTGACAACTTGGAGCTCCTTCACTGGAGAAGATACAATACTGGGGCTAACATGAATACCATCCTCCCCCCAGAAGCACTGTACTTTTAGGACCTGTCCTGTAAACCACAGGGATTATTAGGGATGTAAATGAAAAAGGAGCTTATTTTTCTTTCTATATGTTGCCTGCCCAGTTTCAGAAGAACTGAGCCAATTGAGGCTAAAGATTAATTAATGAAAACTGAGAAAAGGGGAACTAGAAATACGTTCTAATGAATATAGAGTTCGGAGACAAGAGTTCTAGTCTTGGTTCTATCACCAATGGTGTTGGCTTTTGACAAAGTATGTACTTCACCTCATAAAATTTATAAAATGAAGAGGCTGAACTAGATGATGTCTGAGGCTACCAAATTATAATTTTCTACAATCCTAAATGGATTCCACTTTGTAGGAAAAGGTACATATGAAAAGTTGAAGGTAAACTGAACTTTGGGAAGCCATATATAATTTTTTAATGCAATACGAATGTGCCCTATTTAAAGACACATCAATCAATCCTGTAATCTGGATTTCTGTTTATAGGACTTTCTCATAGGAGGGTATACCCATTAAACAAAAGGGACACATATATCACTTAACAGTTCTAAGAAATAGGAAAGGGATAGAAGTCAACTCTGAAGGCCTTCTTTCATCTTAATCCACAGAGTTGCTTGCTGCCTACTTAAGTAATTGTACCAGGAATATATATGGCCATTTAAAATTCAACAAAATTAATTTAAAATTAAGCACTGGAGACTAATTTTTGTAGTGAAGATAAAGAAACACTTTCAGCAATACAGAAAAAGTCCTTAATTTTCCACTAAAAATCACTTAAAAAGTAGGGAAGGGGGAGAAATGAACTGACAATTGACATTGATAAAACTTAAGATTCCAGAGTATAAAAGAAGAAAAATAAATAACAAAATTAAGACTTCAATAGGCTTAAGAAAACAGTAGGAAGAAAACCAAGAATAAAGGTTTTTAGGAGAGTTCAAGTTCCTTAAAATACATTTTTGTTTGCTTGCATATACATAAACTCTGGAAGATACTACTATCAGTGGTTACCTGTGTAGGAGACAGGAAGTGGGCAGATGTAAAAGGGAAACTTTTTACCAAATACTTTTAAATTTTTAACTATGAAAATGTATTACCTATTTTATAAATTAAATAAATAAAAATTTTAAATGTTCCTTAAATTCCATTATTTGTAACAAATAGTTGAAAAATAAGAAAGCTAACAAAAGGAGACATTAGAACGAAATATCAAGAGTCAAAGAAAATGTAAAGTTGTAGCACTAAGAGGTCTGAGGCAATTCAGAGAGGATGATCCAGGTTGTTTGCAGCGACCAGCTGGAGAGATCACTGTGAAACCCAACAAGGACTTCAAGCTTATGAGAACTAAACTAGCACCAGCTGGAATAAACAACAGTATCTTGAAAATGGGATATGTAATTTTTAGGGCCCTATGTCCCTTGGGAGTGTGAAATCCACAATGGGATGAAACCAGAACTTTACTAACAGAAAACTAGTTCTCTCTTACCCCAAAAAAGAAAGAGGGAAGGAAATGAGAAACAAATTTCTATGATAGTCACAAAGATGATTAATCACTTGGAAAACAAGACCTATGAGGAAAAGATAAAGGATTCCACTTGTACCATTTAACAAAGAAAAGAGATTCTATTTTGCCAGGAATTATTTAAGGCAGCCCTTGAAAAACAAACAGTAAGGAATGTCCTCTTAAAGTCATCACTACCCTTATAATTTTTTGATTTGTGGGTTAATTCCCAGTGTGCTTTCTTGAAGGAGAGGCCTTGCTAATTTAGCCCAGTAAAAAGCCTAGTTAGTAAGAAGTCAAAGGGTTAAAATATACTATTCTGGCATACGGACTATTTAAGTTAAGACATTTGAAAAACAGC
This sequence comes from Eulemur rufifrons, assembly GCF_041146395.1. Taxonomy (NCBI): domain Eukaryota; kingdom Metazoa; phylum Chordata; class Mammalia; order Primates; family Lemuridae; genus Eulemur; species Eulemur rufifrons. The sequence goes on along the minus strand of NC_090998.1, from coordinate 40,361,685 downwards.
AGGTACAAAAAAATCATTTTGACCTTCTTGTTGTTTCTTAAGAGCAGAAGATGAAATTCCCATGTGAAAGACACTCTCTGTATTAGAAGGAAAAGCAACATCTTTATCTTCAAGGACTAGAAGGTGAGACTGAGAGAATACTGTATTCTAATACCTTGTTAGAATATCTCTGATCTTTAAAGCCCCCTCAAGTACTTTAGTTGCTTCTTCACAATTTATGATTTTTTGTCCAATTCAGTATATAAGACACTGACTATAACTGCTTCTTCTTTGGATCTTCACTTCTTTATAAGGGCTCCCATGCCACGTAAAACTTGTACTACGCTTTTCTCCTGTTAATCTATGCTATGTCAATTTAATTCCCAGACTCAACTGGGACCCTAAGAGGGTGGTGGCGGAGTTTTTCCAACCCTACAGAAGTATTAGGAATGCCAGTGAAGATCTACAAGTAAACTTGAGCAAGCATATTATTTTTAATCAACTGAAGAATCCTTCATTTAAAAGTATAATTAATATTTCTGAAATGCTAGCAATGCTCTTTCTTGACATGGTGTTAGTCTGTGATCATTTATGTTTTATGAACTTTTCTGGATAGTGGTATATTAAAATTTTTTTAAAAAGATTACAAACCAAAATACAATTAAGGTTACCCTTTTCAGGAACAATTTACCCTTGTGGTGAGGCCAAAGGCTAAAGTCAGAGTTTCCAACATGAAGAGCCAGTCTCCTAATGGAACTCCATCAACAATAATTTGGCCTATCCAGGAACGACACCCATAAGGGCCAGAGGCCTGCTCTCTTTGATGAGTCCTCACTCCCCAGCCAGGCCACTAGGATCTGATGCACTGGGAATGGAAAGAAGCTGTCTATAGGGCAGGAACCAGGGGAAAAGGTGTATAGAGGAAAAGTGGGCTCTGACAACTAATACTTCTATATATTTTTCATATCTTAAGTCAGGCTTAATAAAATGAAATTTAATTTGCATTTGAGTAAAAAAAAAAAAATAGTTTAGGCCCAGAGAGATGAAGCGACTTGCTAAAAGTTATTAATTAGTTTTGAGAAGGTTTTTTTTCCTTTATTTATTTCCCCATAAATTATTTGTGGTAGCCTGGGCAATACATTTACTAAAAAAGAAAAACAAATAATAAACATGGTGAGTTATGATAGAGTCAGGATTTCTTACTTCCAATCTACTGCTCTTTATATCACATCATGTTTTGTTCCATAGACTTTCTAGATTTCACCATGGAAGATAAAGACTATAGGTTCTACTTTTTCCTATTATGTCTCTATCCTGAGCTGCAACAGAAGTACATGGATAAAGGACCATTTAGTGTATAGAATGTCTTAATTGCTTTTGTCATCCTGAACTAAAAATGCCTCCACAACTATAGCTAAGTTAAGAGATCTACTGGCCTGGTCTTACTTCCGTTCCATTATTAAGCCAAAGAAGACGAAATTTCTTACAAAATTGAAAGAATGGAAGGCAATTTAGTTAAGGGAAGTTTTGTTAACAAAAGCAGTTTAGTTAAGCTTTGTATTTGTAAATATATAATTACACAAAGCCATTTCCCCCCTCATCCAGAAAAACTTGTCTATCTAATTCTTTAAATGGTATCTGTCAATGAGGGGTCCCCTAAAACTGTGTCTGATGTCAGTCCTCAGGATTCAATGGCTAACTAGTAGCTGGCAGATCTTCCAGGAGGCTTTGTTTCTCCATTTGTTGCCTTGTTTCAGAAGATAATCATGAGAAAGAAACCAAGATTTGCTCAAATATTTGTTCAGGAAGTTTGAAACCCTTGGCCAAATGAAGATTAATATTTCCTTTACTTGTGCTCCCTACTTGCAGGAATAACAGAACTGACTCTATTGTAAGAATCAGTGTCGCAAGAATCAACCCAGACAACTATGTAACAAGGCCAATGACCTGGAGTCTCTCTTACTGGCCCAGTTTTGTACTCTATTCTATTCCTATCCCCAATAGCTATGATCCAGTGTCACAAAGGGGGCTAGACGAGAACAAATCCATCTTCTCTACCATATTATCAAAAGGCTCTGCTCATGTCACAATAGTAATATCATCTTCATATTTAAAGATAGAATTTTGAATGTGTGTTTGAGAGAGATTCTGCAAGGCTGTCCCACCCTTTGCTATCCCATCTTTTTTAGACTCTATCAAACAGCCCTATTTCATTTATGTCCTCTTTTTCTGATCTGGCCTAGAGCCAAAAACAGAAGTCTTATTAATAGAGTTGACAATTGCCAAGACCCACAAACGACCCTCAGTAGCAATTAAAATGAAAATAATCCCCATAAACCAGAACTGAAACAAAAGGTTAGCTACTTATCCAAACTTTGGCAAAGAGACAGTTCTTTCTCTCCCATCTCCCCCAAGCCTCTTAGGAAACCGGTATCTGCAGCTGCTGCTCCTCCTCCAACTCACTTTCTGTGTCAAATAGTATGGGTCAAAGTCCTCCAGGGGAACTGCAACCAGGCCTTGGGGGATGTCCCCGTAGATGAAAGGCAAACTCTTCCCTGCTTCCAGGTCACTGTTTGGCTTGGGCTTGCTGTCCTCATCGTCCTCCCGATGACTGCCATCAGCCTTTGGCGGTTTCTTGAGCTTGCTCTCAGCAATGCGCCTCTCGATGTTTGCCAGCGACTCAGGGGTGAAAGGCTTGAAACTATCAGGGCCTGGTGGTGCGAGCAGCCGCGCTGCCATCTTCTCATCCTGCAGCAGCTTCGTTAGTTATGCTGCGTCCAGGACAGGTCAGCTCTGGAAGAAACAGCAACACAGACAGCATTAATCAATCACTGCTCTAAAAAGAGGCCAGACTAAACCATCTCACTTGCAACCTTTTATTCAGAACCTTTGCAACACATAGTTTCTCCCATGACATGGTTATTTTTCTTTTCAGAAAATCTGTGGCATGAATGGACTAGGTGACGTTCACAGCTACCCCTCAGGGGAATGGTCTGTGAGGCAGATGAAAAAAAGATAGGAGTCTCCTGAGTGGCCAGGATTTATTATATGTTTACTTAGATACAACTCACTGTTAGGAACCTCATACAACAAAAAAGATACATTCCATCCCCTCAAGGAACTTCTAAACAAATAAGTCATACTTAATGTTACCCAGTTAGCTCTGCAGTCTTTATATGCTCAAGCCACCTTCCTTTCCCAGAGCTCACTCCCCAAAGGAATACTCTTCCTTTCAAGGGCAACACAAGGATAAAGTGTCACTCTTCTCAAATTTCAGTTTCTGAAAACAAAATAAACCCTTCAAAACTTTGGAGGCACAAAACATAGATAAAATAGCTTCCATATGCTTCAGTTCTTCCATTTCAAGTTATTTTTCAATTCACCAAGTTGTGTAAAATCTATACAGCACAGAAGTCCAGAAGTATCTTCAACGATGAAGGCGCCTACCAGGGACAAACACAAAGGACTTCCTCTGTGAAGAGGGCAGACACTGCTCTAAGTACCTCCCTTTTAGCAGAGAGAAAAAGCTAACGGGAGTGGAAACCCAAGGAATGTCCTGTGATGCAACGGCACTGCAGCGCACACTGCAGGCTGCACAGCCGCAGAAAGGCTGTGTGTGACCCCCGAGGGGCTCAAACCAGGAAGCACCAGCACAGAACAGAGTCACAAACCAATGCCCTTCTCAAAGGAAAACCGAAGTAACGGCATATGACAGCCAGTGATTCCTAAGCACGGTATTTGAAAAGCCCGTTTCCATTTGTGTTTACACAGTTTTGGGTTATTTAAATATACACCCTGAAAAGGAGTGTCAAAAGTAGCAGTGTTCAGTTACGCCCACAAAAGGGCCTGAGCCGGTAGTCTACTGTGAAAGTCTTAGGGCTTTGCGGGCAGTTCTTCGGGTGCTCATGGTGCTGCTTTTTTTCCTTTAGTTTTGTGAGCGCCACAGGAACAATAAGGAAAAATTTTTGAAGAGCTAAAGATTAGCCCTCAGGGTCCACTTCAAGGCAAGTACCGATAAAACTTGAGGCTACTCAAGAGAACAGTAGTAGAATTAACTCTAAATAATTTGGGAGTGAAATGCCCAAGGGGTCCTTCCACACATCCACCTGCTGAGATTCCAGATCTCTCAGTGGTGGTGATTACGGAGTGCGGAGAGCCTGTGTACGGTGTCTGCACGCGGGCTGGTCAGCTCACTCACCTACAGCATGGGCTAATGAGGCCAGAACCACAAGTCTGCCCCACGCAATGTGAAGCAAAGAAAAACACCGTTCCACAGACAGTGGGGTCAGAGAAATCACTTCCACATAAGAAGCACAGGATTTCAGAGCTGTGGGGGATTTTACAAATCCAATCCATTTCATTTTATGGATAAGGAAACTTGGAGTCCTAAGAGACTGGACAACTTCCCCAAAGTCACAGGGCGAGGATAAAAATCCCAATCAAAGACCCCTGCTGCCCCAACTCATACTTCTTCTATTATTAACAGATACCAATTACGCATCCTCCTTTCCCATCTTCCACTACTCCCCAACACAGGCATAGTAGGGCTATTAGATACATCACATAGAAATGCTATGGCTTTACTGATCCAACAGTTTATTTACCATTTCCCCCAACTTAGAATTCCTTTTCTGCTCTGTTGCACAGGCAGAAAAAAAAAAAAAAAAAAAGGAATTCCTTTTCCCTCATTCCTTTCCTCCCATCTATTCCTGAATTGTCCTCCAATAAATCCCTACTCCTCCACACAGGCCTCCCACCAACTCCAGCCTCTACTAATTATTTCCCCTTTTGCACTCCTAGAGCATCCATCATGATCTTAGCTAATATTTATCACATGCTACGTTTCACACACTGTTCCATGCACCTTTCTTATATTAACTCATTTAATCTCTGGAAAAACATATGAGGTAGACATTAGTATCACCATTTACCAGATGAAGAAACAAAAGCACAGAGAACTAATGTAGCTTGCCTAAAGTTATACAGCCAGAAAATGACAAAATCAAGATGCAAAATACTCTCTATATATTTGTTTTGGCACTTAATCATCACTAAATTGTACCACAGAGAGAATAAATTCTAAGAAGTCTTAAACTTTTTTGTATCCCTTTCACAGAGAATAGGATCATGCATGGAATCTATAAGGCCAAGTACCTGGGACTCCTTGGTTCCCACATCCACACTCATTTTCAATCCGAGGTCACCCTCTTTTCCTACTTAGAGGACAAAGAATACTGCAAGAGTAAGTCACTGAAGATGCTGACAAATTCTTATGATCTAATTGCAGGCACCTGAGTTCTTCACAGCAGTTCACAGCTAAGTCCTCTGCCTTTGCTTTCAGATCCTGTTTCCGCCTGCCTTCTGCAAGACTGTGTCCCCCGCAATTATTCCTGCTCTCCATCCCATTTTCAATTGTTCCTTTTCCTTCTTTTATCTTCTCCCTTTACATCTTCACCCTGCACTCTCTCTTTGGCTTAAGTGACTCTATGTTTTCCTGGTCCTAACCACGGCTGCAGTCTCCTCTTCTCCTACCTCCACCTCTCCCTACTCCAAGGGCTGGCCTTCTGAAATTTCTCTGTTACACTCTACAATCTGTACAGTACTTTTCAGATTTCTATCACCAGCCATGACTGCTCTCCTGAGTCCCACCAGGGGATCAAGGGGGCCCGCCACCATTTCAAAATTGAAGCATTTAAAACCACTCATCTTACTCCAGAACTGATTTTTCCTTCTAGCATTCTTTTATTTCTGTTATTGGGACTCTGGCTTTTCCAGCCATCTAACATGTAACCTCAGTCATCTCTGCCCAGTACTCCTTTGCTGTCCATCCTCAACCAGTCACCAGGCTGATCAATTCCTCTTCCTTCAGAGCTCCCATTGTCAACAGTACTGCCCTAATCCAGATCCCACTGCAATAGCCTCCCCACCGGTGGACCAGCCCTCGGTCCACAGGCACATTTCCAAAGATCCATTTCCCTAAAAATCTGCTTTCATTGCATCCTTTCTCTCTCTCAAACCTACCAGAGTTACACAACAGATTCCAAATTTCTGCCACTTCACTGTCACTCAAGGCCTTCTACCACCTTTCATGTCTCACTCTCTGCTATTGCTTTTCTGTAAGAACACCTGCTCTGGGAACTGTTTTTTGTTTTTTCTACATAAAAAAATTTTTTTAAGGTATAATATAATAAGGTACACAAACCTTAAATGCACAGCTTGTTTTGTACATATGTATACACCTGAGTAACCACCACTCAGATCAAGATGCAGAAGATTTATTTCCAGCACCACAGATGATTCTTGTGAGCTCCTTATCAATAACCACCCCCAGCAACGGCTATTCTATCACCATAGATTAGTTTTGCTTCTTCTTGAACTTCATATAAGTAGAATATAAACATAATTTTTGGAATCTGGCTACTTTGAGTCGACACTATTTCTGTGAAATTCATCTTGTTTTGTGTGTAGCAATAATTCATTATTTTTATTGCTGTTTTATAGTATTCTTTGTATGAATGTAGCACAATTTATCCATTTTACTTCGATTTAGGCTGTTTATAGTTTTAAGCTATTATGACTAAAAGCTGCTAAGAACCGTCTTGTACATGTCTTTTGGTGGCCATACATTTACTTCTTTTTGGCATATAGCTAGGAGTGGAACGCTGGGTCAGAAGGTGGCATATACTTAGCTTAAGTGATAGTCTAAATCACTAGGAACTAGGTTCCAGTGCGCCACATCCTCATCAGTACTTGGAAATGACAGTCTATCTTCTTAATTTTACCCATTCTGGTGGGTATACATACATAGTTGCATCCCATCATTATTTTAAAAAAATAATTTATTAAGATGAAATTCACATAACATAAAATTAGCCATTTTAAAGTGAACAATTCAGTGGCAATTAGCATATTCACAACCACGACCACTACCTAGTTCTAAAACATAAACGGTTTCTCTCCATTCCCAACCTCCTCGTGCCCCGGCTCTTGGTAACCACCTGTCTGTATTCTGTATTGATTTATCTATTCTGGATATTTCATATGAATGGAGTCATACAATATGTGAGCATTTGTGTCTGGCTTTTTTCACTTAGCATACTGTTTTCAAGGCTCATCCACATTATAGCATGTGCCTCATTCCTTTCTATGGATTAATAATTCACACAGGTCAAAATTAACATACAAAAATCAGTAGCTTTCAAATATACCAATAATGAACTAGCAGAAAAAGAAATCAAGAAAGCAATTCCATTTACAATAGCCAAAAAAAAAAAAAAGAAAAAAGAAATACCTAGAAATAAATTTAACCAAGGAGGTGAAAGATCTCTACAAGGAAAACTATAAAACACTGATGCAAGAAATTAAAGACACCAAAAAATGGAAAGACATCCCATGTTCATGCTTAGAAAAATTAATAGTGTGAAAATAACTGTACTATCAAAAGTGACCTATAGATTCAAAACAATTCCTATCAAAATACCAATGACATTCTTCATAGAAATAGAAAAAACAACCCTAAAATTCATATAGAACTTAAAAAGACCCCAAATAGCCACAGCAATTCTGAGCAAAAAGAACAAAGCTGGAGGCATCATACTACTGGATGTCAAAATATACTACAGAGCTATAATAACCAGAACAGCATGGTACTGGCATAAAACCAGACACATAGACTAGTGGAACAAAATAAATAACCCAGAAATAAATCCACATATTTATAGCCAAATGACTTTTGACAAAGGCACCAAGAACATTCATTGGGGAAGGGACATTCTCTTCAATAAATGGCACTGGGAAAACTGGATATCCATATGCACAAAAATGAAACTAGAGCCCTACCTATCTCTCACCATATACAAAAATCAACTCAAAATGGATTAAAGACATTTAAACGTAAGACCTGAAACTATGAAATACTAAAAGAAAACAGAGGAAATGATTCAGGACATTGGAGTAGGCAAAGATTTTATGGAGAAGACTTCAAAAACATAGGTCACAAAAGCAAAAATAGACAGATGAGATTATATCAAACTAAAAAGCTTTTGCACAGCAAAGAAACAATCAACAGAGTGAAGAGACAACCTGGAGAATGCAAAAAAAAAAGATTTGTAAACTATTTATCTGGCAAGGATTAATATCCAGAATATATAAGGAAGGAACACAACTCAATAGCCAAAAACAAACAAACAATAAAACACCAAGTAATTTGATGTAAAAACGGGCAAAGGGGCTGAATAGGCATCTTGCAAAAGAAGACATACAAATGGTCAACAGATATATGCAAAAATGTTCAACGTCACTAATAATCCTTAGGGAAATGCAAAACAAAACCACAATGACGTATCTCACCCCAGTTAAAATGGCTATTACAAAAAAGACAAAAAATAACAAATGTTGACAACAATACAGAGAAAAAAGAATTCTTAAACACTATTATGGAAATGTAAACTAGTACAGCCATTATGGAAAAGAGTATGGAGGTTCCTTGAAAAACTAAAAATAGAACTATTATATGATTCCCCCAATACTACTACTAGGTATGTTTCCAAAGGAAAGGAAATCAGTATGTTAAAGAGAGATCTGTACTCCCTTGTTTACTGCAGTACTATTCACAATAGCCAAGATATGGAATCAACCTAAGTGTCCATCAACAGATGAATGGATAAGGAAAATGTGATATGTATATACAATGGAATACTACTCAGTCATAAAAAAGGAAAGAAATTCTGTCATTTGCTGCATGGATGAGCTTGGAAGGCATTATGTTAAATGAAAGAAGCAAAGCACAGAAAGAGAAACACCACACGCACTCATGTGGAAGCTTAAAAAGTTGATCTCATAGAAGTAGACAGTAGAATAGTGGTTACTAAAGGTGGGGAAGGGTTGCAGAGAGGGGCTGATAGCCAAAGGTAGGTTAACAGATATAAAAGTACAGCTAGATAGAAGAAATAATTTCTAGTGTTCTATAGCACCATAGGGTGACTATAATTAACAACAATTTATTATATATTTTCAAATAGCTAGAAGTATGGATTTTACTTTTTTTTTCCTTTTTCTTCTTTTTCCAGGAAACTGCCTACAAGAAGTATGGATTTTAAATGTTCCCAACACAAAGAAATGATAAATGTTTGAGATGATAGATATGGTAATTACTCTGATTTGATTATATACATTGTATATATGTATCAAAATATCATAGTTTTTTCATAAATATATACATTATGTATCAACTAAAAATAACAACAAAAGCAAAAAATATGTAAATAAAAAATTAACCAAAAAATGTATACACCACAGTTTGTTTATTCATTCATCTGTTGATGGACATTAGGTTCTTTCTACCTTTTGGCTATTATGAATAGTGGTGAATGCACATGTACTTGTTTTCAATTCTTTTGAGTCTAGGAATGGAATTGCAGGGTCATATGGTAATTCTATGATCAACTTTTATAAGGAACTGCCAAACTTTTCCACAGTGGCTGAACCACTTTGCATTCCCACCAGCAAAGTAATAAGATTACAATTTCTCCACATTCTTGCAAACACTTGTTATTTTCCCTTTTCTTTCCTTTCTCTTTTTCAATTACAGCCATCTTAATGGGTATAAAAGTGGTACCTCTGTGGTTTTCATCTGCATTACCCTAATGATTGCATTTTTTCATGTGTTTGTTGGTTCACTATAGTTTTAATTTGCACTTTCTGATGTTGTTGAGCACCTTTTCATAGGTTGATTGGCCGTTTAGATATCCCCCTTTGTGAAGTGCTGATTTAAGTCTTTGCCCACTTTTTTCTATTATCTGTATTTTTCTTACTGGTTTGTGGGAGTTCTTTTTATATTTTCAAGTGGTCTGCCAAATATATTTCAAATATTTCTCCCCTTTTTACTTTCTTAATGATGTCTTTTGATAAACAGTAGTTCTTAATTTAACTGAAATCCAATCTATCAATCTTTTCTTTTGTTAGTACTTTTTGTTCTGTGTAAGAAATTGTTGCCTATCCCAAGGCCATGCAAGTATTCTCCTTTGTTTTCTTCTAGAAGCTTTATTGCTTTACTTTCCTTATTTAGATTTGCAAACCATATAGAAAATTGATTTTTGTATATGGTGTGAGGTAGAGGTCCACGTAATTTTTTTCCTTCCATGGACATACAATTGACCCAGTATCACTTAATAAAATGTCTGGTCACTTATTTTCACTGACTACTAAATATACTTTCATTTTCTTGCTTTAAACCTCCCAAAGTTATTCTTTGTTTTTTACCTAAGTTCTCTTTATTCACTAAAATCACCTTAAATGCCTTCTCCTTCTGAGGAAATTGCCTTGTAAAATGTACAAATAAACTTTTTAGATTCAGAATGAACTTAGAGACCATCTAGTTCTATTTTCCTTTTCTGTAAGACAGCCTAAGTTGTCTAATGACCAATTAGTGATAGCTGTAGAGCTAGGATCCAGGTTTCTTGGCCTCCAGTATAATGCTTTTTTCACTAAACTACACAGTCTCTTAGTCAATGCACCTCATCCATCATACGACTACTATCCCACTATTCATCCTCCCACAGTGCTAAAGATGACATGGCCAGCCCAGATGATAAAGGAAAAGTAAAAGCAACTTTTGACCCTTTCGACCCCAAAGAGATTGAACTAGACTCAAAGTTGGGGGCAATGGATGGCTAGGGCTCTCTTGGTTGTGCAGGAGGATTAAGACTTTAAAATGTCAGTTGTGGCCTAGACATACACAAATAAAGAAGAACCCAAATTAAGGGATATGGGGTAGAAGAAGGAAAGAAAACCGATATTGAAATGAGGTTATAACAGGAATGAAAGGAAGAGAAGTCATCTAGGAGGAGGTGTTAAAGGAAACACTCTAGGCAAGGGTACACAAGAAAATATGCTGGGAGAAAGAGCAAATAAAAAGTAGCAAGTAGTATTAAAATCTTCTCTGACTTGAAAAAGAACAACAAAGTTGGAGGACTCACACTTCTGATATAAAAACTCACTATAAATCTACAATAATCAAAACAGTGTGGTACTGGCATAAAGACAGATATGCAGACCAATGGAATACATTAGAGAGCTCAGAAATAAACCTTCACATATGTGGTCAAATGATTTTGACAGGGGTGCCAAGACCACTTAATGGGGGGAAAAAACAATCTTTCCAACAAATGGTGCTGGGAAAACTAGATATCCACACGCAAAAGAATGAAGTTGGATCCTTACCTTTTACTATATACAAAAATTAATTCAAAATGGATCAAAGACCTAAATATAAGTGCTAAAACTATAAAACTCTTAGAAGAAAACATAGAGGAAAAGCTTAATGATACTGGATTTGGCAATGATTTCTTGCATATCATGCCAAAAGCATAGGCAACAAAAGAAAAAATAGATAAACTGGGTATTATCAAAGCAAAAAACTTTTGTGCATCAAAAAGATATACTATCAAGAGAGTGTAAAAGCAATCCACAGAATGAGAAAATAATTGCAAATCACCTATCATCTGATAAAGAATTAATACCCAGAATACATAAAGAACTCCTACAACTCAACAAAACACCCAATTAAAAAATAGACAAATGATTTGAATAGACTCTTCTCCAAAGAAGATATACAAATGGACAATAAGCACATGAACATATGTTCAACATCACTAATCATGAGGTAAATGTGAATCAAAATCACGATCAGATACCACTTCACACCCATTAGGATGGCAATTATATTAAAAAATAAGTAAGATTTCTTACCTAAGAAAAACAAAACAGAAAATAACAAGTATTGGTGAGGATGTCGAGAAACTGGAACCCTAGTGCACTGCTGGTGGGAGAGTAAAATGACACAGCTGCTATGGAAAACAGTATGGTAGTTCCTCAAAAAAATTAAACATAAGATCAACATAAGGATTACCATAAGATCAAGCAATTCCAAAAGAATTGAAAGCAGGAACTCAAACAGATATTTGTACAACCATGTTCCTATCATCATTATTCACAACTGCCAGAAGGTGGAAACAACCCAAATGCCCACAAATGGATAAATGGATGAATGGGTAAACAAAATGTAGTATATACATGAGATAAAATATTATACAGCCTTAAAACAATAGGAAATCATGATCATGCTAGAACATGGACGAACCTTGAAAACATTATGCTAAGTGAAGTAAATCAGACACAAAAGGACCAATATTGTATGATTCCACTCACATGAGGGACCAAAGACAAATGCAGAAGTGGAATTGTTATCGGGGCTGGATGGGAAGGAGCAATGAGGAGTTACCGTTTAACTGGTACAGAGTTTCAGTTTGGGATGATAAAAAAGTTCTAGAGATGGACAGTGGTGATGCTTGAACAACAATGTGAATGTCACAATGCCACTGAATTATACACTTAAAAATGGTTAAAATGGTACATTTTAACACAATTTTTTTAAAAACAAAGAAAAAAATTTACTATGTCACACCCTATATGCCAGAAACTATACTCTGATGAACAAGATAGCTCACTGCTGCCTTTGGGGACCTTATAGTCTTCTGGGGTAGCAGACAAGTAAACAAAGTACAGTATGATAAATCCTCCAATAAAGAAAAATAGGCTTTCACAGAATACACAAGCAAGACACCTAACCTAGTTTGGAGAGATCAGGGAAGGCCTCCTGGAGAAAGCGAAATCTGACCTAAATCCTGAAGGATGGCTGACGGGGTGGGGGATGGTAAGAAAATGGGTAGAGCTTTGCAGGAAGAAGAAATAGCATACTCAAGAGACCACAGACAAGAGATCAAGCCACTTGCATACTGCAAACAGTTCAGTGTAAGTGAACTTCAGAAAATTAGCTAAAACAGGTAAGTAGGTACCACATCAGGAAGGCAAAACCCTGCTATCATGGGAAAGAGTTTTGATTTTATCCTCAAGGCTGTCTGTGAATAAATGAGAACCTAAAAGAGCCAATCTTTCAAGATGGATCCTGAGTGGCAAACTGGGCCTAAATTTAGAATAGCACCAAGCAGCCATTTGTTGACTGGAGGTCACATGTGTACTCTTAGTTCCCTGAAAGCCCAGGTCTCTGTTCAACTTTGGGACTCCAGAGCTCACCTGCACCAACCGAGCTCATCTGTCTCAGCTAATCAGGGCTCAGCTGTATCAACCAGTCAGCACTTAGCTGGGCCAACCAATCAGTACTAAGTGAGTTGCAATCCTTCATTTACATACACAGACCTGATTGGGAACCTGGGCAGGAACTTTTGCTTAAAAATCCAAATCTTCCCTTTGTTCCCTTTAACACACCTTCATTTTACACTGAAGGCTGCAACTCCCTGGTGTGCCACTGGAATAAGGTCTCTTTCCCCCAAATTCCTTTTCAGCACACTGTTTGGGGAATAGACACGCTTGGAGCTCTGACTCGGGGGGATAGGCGGTACATGGGCAACGTATGTAATTTGAACTTTTGTACCCCCATAATAAGCTGAAATAAAAAAAAGAAAAAGAAAAAAGAAAAGTTTTGTTCACAAGGCAATAAGGAGATTCTTTTAAATAGGAAAGGACTTTATCAAAGTTATATGATTCCAGCTACAGTATACAGAACTAATGGGGGTTGAGATGAGAGAGGAGTAAGATCAGAGTGAGGAACACTAGGTAGAAGGTTGTTGTGGCAATTCAGTTGAGAGATAATGATGGCTTGAACCACACAGCAGCAGTAGGGATGACGTACTGAACAGTCTCGTTGACTACCTGGAGGTGAGAGGTAAGGTAGATGGAAAATCAAGGAAGATGCCCAAATTTTTGTCATGGGCAAATGGATGGAAGGTAGTGAAATCCACTGAGACAAAGAATAAGATGCAATGCACAACTCTTGGGGCAGACAGACTGAAAGCGAATGAAACTGGATGGTTGCTATGGTAACTATACAAGAAGTGACAAGAGACTAGGGTATGGGTAAGCAGACATTTTCTGGAAAGGGTCGACAGTAAATATTTCAGGCTTTGTGGGCCATACAGTCTGTGTTGCGACTATTCAACTCTGCCACTGTAGCAGAAGAGCAGCCACAGGTAATGTGTAAACAAATCTGTGTTCCAGTAAGACTTGACTCATAGAGCTTCAGTATGGGATGATGACAAAGTTCTGGAGATGGATGTATGATTGTACAACAATGTGAATATACTTAATGCTATTGAACTGTACTTACAAATGGCTAAAATGGTAAATTTTACGTTATGTATATTTTACCACAATAAAAAATGAAACTTTTTAATTACAGAAAAATGGGCATGAAAAATTATTTGCATCATAACTCGAATCAAGGAGACTGGTGAAAAAAATGAAAATAGATGTGGAGGCAACAACTAGAGTCTACAAAGAGTTTAATGTGTGGGATATAAAGGGGAGAGGCTCTTGTGCCTTGTGAAAGAAATAAAAGAAACCTGGAAAGCAAGTTAAATTTGAAGAAAAGAAAATTGGTGATGTGGGGGAGAGTGATAAAATAGAGGACAGTTTTGACTTGAGTGTCTGCAGGGCCAGAGAGATGGAAGTCCAGTGACATCTTGACTGGGCTGTGTGTTGGGAGGCAGACAGAAGAACAGACGTGGTAGTTGTGTGGATACATAGACAAGGTAGAAGACTGGCTTCATTTTGGGCTGATGTAACCTACTCAGAGAAACCTCTGGACACATTTCTAATAGCTATAATTGTTAGTTTTTACTTCATTTAAATAGAATAAATTCTTACCTAAGAACCTTTCTTAGCATTTTTAGATCAAAATGTCCAAGTACTCAAAGTATAAGCACTTCCCAAGTATCTCCTGATAGAGTTACTTATCATTGTTAATCTTACATTTATTTCCAAAGTAGGCCTCTTTCAAAGTATTCTATAAACAGACCAAGAGTGACTATCACAAAAGGATCAGGAAGAGACCAGTTATTGAGAATCAGAGGCAAATAGCTCAGCTTTGGGTAAATTTGGTGGCTGTGAGGCTTAGGAAGGACAAACTCCAGAAGTGGCCTCACTAGGTGGAAAGCCAGTGAGACAGATGGATGCACGGGGTGGCTCTCTGTTAGCATGGATGCTGAGAGTCACCAGGGAGGAGGGCATAAGACCTGCTAGGAGGGAGAGCCAGATCTTAATGTTCTGAAGAGAGACTTAAGACTGCAGTTTTTCATGTTTAAAATGATTAAAATTCAGGTTTGACAAAATTGTTTTTATTTCAATTTCTAGAACTGTTATAGATTTTCCAAAATGAAATCTGTAAGTGACAAAGTAGAAAATTGGCAACCTAGCATCTAGTTGTCATTGGAGGAAGAGGCGCCCAGGGAGTGGGGACAGTGTAAACTATCCATCTGGCTGCGTTTCTCTCTTCTCCTATGATAAGAGCCACCCACCTTCCTCCCAGTGCAGAGCTGCTCCTCTGGCTAATTCTAAATGAGCTATATATCAACATGCGAAGAGCTGGCTTGCAGTCCTCAGAGCCTAGCTATAGTTCTATACCAAGCTTCTTCTCTTCTCTTGGTTCTTGTTATTAAATCTTTCCCTTGAACTTCAGAACCACATATCCTCCTGCCTATGTGATGCCTCCATTTGGAGGCCAAAACAAAAGCCCAGTACTATTCAGACTCTTACCCCAACCATGACCAAGAATTCATTCATTCAATAAGTACTTCTTGAATGTCTACTATATGTTCCAAGCACTAGAAGGCTTAGAATTCAGAAACTGATATTAGGATACACTCTCCTAAGTCATTATCTGTCAGTCACGTTGTACAGCAGATTTTTACATTGGATGGGCAGAAAGTTGGATTGAAATTTTAAAGCTTTTTTGTTTTCAATCAGTGGAAGTCTTTTTCAAACAAAATCTTACATGAAATGTCAATTTATAAAACAGACAAAAGCATTTCTGCTCAGGTTGAAGCAGGGATAAGCCTAAAGCCCACCTCATGGCCCTCAGGAAGCCCTGAAGACATTCCTGCAGCGTGTCAGGACGGCTCTAAACTAGTACACAAAATATCAATGGGTGGCTTACAACTTCAGAATTCAATGGGCTACTCTTTCAACAATAGATCTGTGGTTGATTACTAATAAAGTTCCCTTGAAATGGACATGCAAAAATACATGAAAGTGAAAAAAAAATACAGGAAGTAGTTATGGGCCTGTCTACAAACTGGTGTAATACCTATGAATGTTATGAAAATATGTATCGTCAGGTACTCTATAAACATTATCTTTAATCTTTATAACAACCTAATTAAGCAGGTATTGACAGCTTCATTTTACAAGTGAGGAAAAAAAGCAGGACTTGAAGAAAAACTAGGAATTCCCAAGGTCATATCAGAAGCAGCCTCTCTCCAAAGCCCACGTTTTCCCCAAACCATGATGTCTCTGACAATGACTAAGAACAAGTACTTGTCTACTCCAAAGAAACTCTACAAATAGGATGAAGACTTTTAATGACAACAAAAGAACTCCTCTAACATGAAGTTTTGCTACTCAGGCAACATTCAGGTTGTTTCACTGGTCAAAACAGAGGACACCAAAACTGGGTCAAACCACAGGGCATTAAAGCAGCATCAAGCTCCAAATCAAAAGCTGTGAGGCCACCGAGCCGTCAGTGTGGCTAAGAGGTCTGGAAACAGGCACCATAAAAGACCATGTCAGGCTTGTATTGGTTTTGCTCTTCATTTGCTGACTCAACCACTAATGGACAGAAAGACAGACCCACCAAATGGCTACTAGTGGATATCCTGCTGACCAAATTCAGAAGCATCCTTCACACTATCAGGCTGTTCAGGGGAAGAGCAGATAGGTCACACAAGTAGCTGCTGTGGTACTCAGACAAGGTGACTGCAAACAGGAGAGAGAAAAACAATGCAGAGCCCGAGGTACAGTTTCAACCATGGGGGCAATCATCTTCCTCACAGGGTTACTGTGAGAATCAGATGAGAGAATATGTGTCAGGAGCTCTGCAAACACAAATACAAAAAGACATGGTAGCCTGGCTATGAATTGCTAGGAAATCACTGCAGCAACGATCCAGTGTGGTCAGCCATGATAAAAACAGGGTAGATCATTCCTAAACATGATTTTAGACTTGCTAGGATCTTAGGAAATTGAGTTGACAGAGTGACAAATTCTGCAAACAGCTGCTGAGGCTACAAATTAATGCAACCTCATATTTGTATAGTGCTTTAACATTTACAGAGCATTTTCCTATCCTTTACCTCATCCCATCCTTACTTGTGAGTTTAAAGGAGCAAATATTGCTAGATCCAACTCCACAAAAAAGGTGTTTGGGGTTAAAGAGGTTAACTGACTTGCTTTATATCAGCCAGTGACACTGGCACAAAATATAAGCGGTCCTTGTCCATTTTTTAAGAAGGGAGACTTTCTTTCCTGTTGAAACTAGCTATCTTCCTTATGCTGAATAGAACAATGGGTAGGGAGAGAAGGTGGGAAACTCTCTAAATAGTAATAATGATAATGATGGCAATGATAAAGAGGCCAGGAAGGAAAAATCTAGGAATGTGGCTGATCCTGGAGAGCATGGCCCAGGAGATATCTGGGAGGTTTGTTTGGGGTCAGAAAGGAGAAATAAAACTATTATATGGTGTGGTTAAAAAGTACTCTTTATGAAGTCCAGTAGTATAATGTCCAATGTATCTTTTCTTCAAGAATCCCCCAGTAAAGATCTGTATTATTCATTAAGTCTTTTGGAATTGAATTTGAGTGTGTATGAGTGCGTGTGTGTGTGTATTTGTGTGCGTGTTTTGTTTATGTTTTTCTTGCTCTTCTATTTTATTTTATGAATGCAGGGTCACTTACAAAGTTCTAGTTAGATCTGAGTTACACCTGCAAATGGCAGGATGTGAGTAGGAATTCAGTGTTTCTACTCTCTACCCCAGTGATTTTCTGTAACACACTGCCTCATGCACTGTGACCATGATGTAGGACATGCCCTGGTCTTTTCAGAAGCACCCATAAACAATGTCAGCTATGCCTGTATGAAACATCATCTCCAAACATAAAGCAAAGCAGTGTGCATCCCAATACTGTTAAGGCTTTCACAGCTATTTTCCAACTGGAATCGCCTAACTACCTCATAGAGGTCAAGTACCTTGCTCAGGGTCACAAACACAGTAAGCAGCAGAGGCAGGGACTTAAACTCAGGACTGGACTCTTGTCTTACATGCTTTTCTGTACAGTATGATGTTCCTCATTCAAGAAAAGAAATTTAAAATGGGACAAACACAGTAGCATTGTAACCAGCCCTGTGAACAAACGCAGGATGAACTCCCATGCATGTTTTCCCTGTAGCTTTCTTATTCTTTGGATTCACAGGCCAGTAGGGCTTAGTGACCAGAACCTTGTAACTTTTAACTAACTACTAGACCTTTTGAGTTGTTTCCCAGAAACAGTGGAATTTCTACAAGATAAAGGGAATACTGGGAAGAAATGTGAGAAGGGCATGGAGATCTGATCCCCAGTGTTAGAGGTGGGGCTGGTGGGAGGCACACGGATCATGAGGGCAGATCCCTCATGAATGGCTGGGTGCCCTCCCGCAACAATGAGTGAGTTCTCCCTCTGTTAGTTCATGCGCTATTAGTTCATGCCAGAGCAGGTTGTTTAAAGGAGGCTGACACTTCCTCCTCCCTCTCTCACACCTTCTCTTGCAGTGTGACACCCCTGATCCCCCTTTGCCTTCTGCCTTGATTGGAAGCTCCTGGAAGTCCTCACCAGAAGCAAATACTGGCACCATGCTTCTTGTACGGTCTGCAGAACCATGAGCCAAATAAACCTCTTTTCTTTATGAATTACCCAGCCCAGGTATTCCTTTGTAGCAATGAAAAACGGGATCAACACAAAAAACTGGTGCTGAGGAGTGGGGCACTGCTATAAAGGTAGCTGAAAACGTGGAAACGGCTTTGGAACCGGGTAACTGGCAGAGGTTGGAAGAGTGTGGAGGGCTCAGAAGGAGAGAGGAAGATGGGGGAAAGTGTGGAACTTCTTAGAGATTTGTTAAGTGGGCAAGACCAAAATACTGATAGAAGTATGGACGATAAAGTCCAGGCTGATGAGGTCTCAGAAATGAGGAATTTATTGGGAACTGAAGCAAACGTCACCCTTGATATGCCTTAGCAAAGAACTTGGCTGCACTGTGTCTGTTTTAAACTTCATGGAAGACTGAACTTAAGAGTGATGACCTAAGGTACCTGGTGGAAGAAATTTCTCAGCAGCAAAGCATTCGAGAAGGGGCATGGCTACTTCTAACAGCTTACAATCAGACACAGGAGCAAAGGATGAATTAAAATTGTAATTTATAATAAAAAGGGAAGCAGAGCACAAAAATTTGGAAAATTCACAGCTTGGCCACGTGATAGAGAAGGAAAGAGCATTTTCAGGGGAGGAATCCAAGTGGGCTGCAGAGCACCCACTTGCTAAAGAGATCAACATGACTCCACCCTCCCATCGCAGACCCAGAGGCCTAGGAGCACTGAATGGTTTCAGGGCCCGGCCCAGGGCACCACCACCTTGTGCCACTTCAGAGGCTGCTCCCTGCATCTCCACTGCTCTGGCTCCAGTCTTGGCTCAAAGGGCACCCGGTATAGCTCCAGCTTCTGCTCCAGAGGACACAAGCCATATAAGCTTTGGTGGCATCCACATGCTCTTAAGTTTGTAGGCGCAAAAGCCTGGGTGCCCAGGCAGAAGCCTACTGCAGGGGTGGAATCTTTGTAGAGACTAGGGCAGTGCCGAGGGGAAATGTGGGATTGGAGCCCCCACATGGAGTCTCCACCAGGGCACTGGTTATTGAAGCTGTAGGAATAGGGCCACCACCCTCCAGACCCTAGAATGGTGAAGCCACTAGCAGCGTGCACTCTCAGCCTGCAAAAGCCACAGGCACCAGACTCCAGTCCGTGAGAGCAGCCATGTGAGGCAGGGCTGCCCAAGACTTTTGGGTCCACCCCTTACACGAGTGTGCTAGGGATGCAAGACATGCCGTCCCTTTTTTTGGGGGGAGGGGTGATTTCTCCTTTTTGGAATGGGAATGTTTACCCAATGTCTGCACCACCATTGTATCTTAGATGCACATAACTTGTTTTTGATCTTATAAGCTCATAGGTGGCAGGAACTACTCTCTCTTGGTTGGGAAGATGTTATTTCAGCACCTGCACCCCATGCCATGTGTCATTCATATTAAAAATTCCTTCCTTCCTTGGTAATCCTCATTATCTCAGTAATTGGCTTTCTGTGCATCATACAAATGGATGTAAGCCAGAATCCCCTTGAGGTTTTGGTAACAGCAGTAAGATGAGAAATATACAATTGTCCCTTGTATCCATGGGGGATTTGTTCAAGGAAACCCACTCCCTTCCCCCTGCAGATACTAAAATCCATGGATGCTCAAGTCCCTGACAAAATGGTGCAATATTTGTATATAACCTACCCACATCCTTCCATATACTTTAAATCATCTCTACATTACTTAAAATACCTAATTCAATGTAAATGCAATGTAAATAGTTGTTATACTGTATTTTTAAAATTTATATTATTTTTATTGTTGTATTGTTATTTGGTTTTTTCCATGGATATTTCTGATGTGGAGTTGGTTGATTCTGTGGATGTGGCACGCACAGATATGCGGGGGGGGGGGGGGACTGTATTTCTAATCTCATTGGTATTGTATTAACAAAACTTAATCTTTTATTTTTCCCTCAGATGTTCAAAGTTCTCTCTCTTATCTACTCAGAGAAGAATGAACTAGCAAAAGATCCTCTAGGAAAAATTAAAGCACAAAATGGTCCGTGATTGCTACAGTGCCTTAACTGTTGTTAACTACTTCACGGATAGCAAATATGAGTAACCCTCAAAGCTGGCACAACCCACGCAACCTCAAGGACAGCACGGTAAGCTTAACTGGTGGACACAACTGGAAACTGGTATGAAATCTGGGTTTGACAGCAATGGGTCCTTTCTCCTCAAAACCTTCAGACTCTCCTCTGCTGGTTGAATAAAGTCCCAAATCTCCAATGAGAACTCAGGGCCCTTTCCAGCCTATTAATAAACATTCTTTGCTTGTGCCTAATGCTTCACAAAAACATTCCTCACTCCTACTGTACTTTTCCACTCCTACACTTTGGCTGTGCCATTCTTTTTAATTAGAATGCTACTTTACCTAATCCTTGCTTGGGATAGCTGTTCCCATTCCCCTGGTCAAAAACAACCTCTCCCTCCCTCTCAGTATTTTATGTCACTTCTAAAATACTACTTTAAAGTGTAGGCATACCTCAGAAATACCGTGGGTTCAGATGCAGATCACCCCAACAAAGCAAATATTGCAATAAAGCAAGTCACACAGATTTTTTTGGTTTCCCAGTGCATATAAAAGTTATGTTTACACTATACTATAGCCTGTTAAGTATGCAATTGTATTATGTCTAAAAACAGTACATACTTCAGTTAAAAAATACTTTATTGATAAAAAAATGCTGACGATTCTGAGTCTTCAGTGAGTCATCACCTTTTTTGCTGGTGGAGGGTCTTGCCCCTATGTTGATGGCTGCTGACTGATCAGGGTGGTGGCTGCAGAAGGGTGGGGTGGCTGTGGCAATTTCTTAAAATAAGACAACAGTGAAGTTTGCTGGATCAACAGACTCTTTCTTTCATTAAAGATTTTTCCGTAGCAAGCAATGCTTTTTGGCAGCATTTTACCCACAGTAGAACTTCTTTCAAAGTTGGAGATAGTCCCTTCAAACCCAGCCACTGCTTTGTCAATCAAGTTTATGGAATATTCTGAATCCTTTGTTGTCATTTCAACAATGTTCACAGCACATTCACCAGGAGTAAATTCCATCTCAAGAACCATTTTCTTTGCTGACCCATAAGAAGCAATTCTTCATCCGTTCAAGTTTTATCATGAGATTGCAGCAAGGCTCCACTTCTAATTCTACTTCTCTTGCTATTTCCACCACATCTGTAGTTACTTCCTCCACGGAAGTCTTGAACCCCTCAAAGTCATCCATAAGGGTTGAAATCAACCTCTTCAAAACTCCTGTTGACGGTGGTATTTTGACTTCCTCCCATGAATCACGAATGTTCCTAACGGCTTCTAGAATGGCGAATCTTTTTCAGAAGATTTTCAATTTCCTTTGCCCAGATCCATCAGGGAAATCACTATTTATAATAGCTATAGCCTTATAAAATGTATTTCTTAAATAGTTAAGACTTGAAAGTCAAAATTAGTCACTGAACAGTGGGCTACAGAATGGATATTGTTAGCAGGCATAAAAACATTAATCTCCTTATACATCTCAATCACAGCTCTTGGGTGACCAGGTACATTGTCAATAAGAAGTAATATTTTGAAAGGAATCTTTATTTCTGAGCAGTAGGTCTCAACAGTGGGCTGAAAATATTTAGTCAACTATGCTATAAACAGATGTGCTATCATCCAGGCTTTGTTGTTCCATTGACAGAGCACAGGCAGAGTAGCTTTAGCAGAACTCTTAAGGGCCCTAGGATTTTCAGAACGGTCAATGAGTACTGGCTTCCGCTTAAAGTCACCAGCTGCATTAGTCCCTAACAAGAGAGTCAGCCTATCCTTTGAAGCTTTGAAGCCAGGCACTGACTTCTCTCTAGCCATGAAAGTCCTAGATGACATCTTCTTCCACTAGAAGGCTGTTTTGTCTACACTGAAAATCTGTTGTTCAGTGTAGCAACCTTCACCTATTATCTTAGTTAGCTCTTCTGGATAACTTGCTGAAGCTTCTACATCAGCACTTGCTGCTTCACCTTGCATTTTTATGTTCTGGAGATGACTTCTTTCCTTAAACCTAACGAACCAACCTCTGCTAGCTTCCAACTTTTCTTCTGCAGCTTCCTTGCCTCTCTCATCCTTCATAGAATTGAAGAGAATTAAGGCTTTGCTTTGGATTAGGCTTTGCTTTGGATTAGGCTTTGGCTTAATGTAATGTTGTGGCCTGTTTGATCTTCTGTCTGGACCACTCAAACTTTCTTCACATCAGCAATAGGGCTCTTTCACACTCTTATCGCTTGTGTGTTCACTGGCGTAGCACTTTTAATTTCCTTCAAGAACATTTCCTTCGCATTTACAACTTGGCTAACCGCTCGGTACAAGAGGCCTAGCTTTTGGCCTATCTCAGCTTTCAACATGGCTTCCTTATTAAGCTTAGTCAGTTCTAACTTTTGATTTAAAGTGAGAAATCTTCCCTTCACTTGAATATTTAGAGGCCATTGCAGGATTATTAATTGGCCTAATTTCAATATTGTTGTGTCTCAGGAATAGGGAGGCCCAAGGAGAGGGAGATGGGGAATGGCCAGTTGGTGGAGCACACAACATTTATTGATTAAGTTTGCTATCTTATATGGATGCAGTTTGTAGTACCCAAAACAATTTCAACAGTAACATCAAAAATCACTGATCATTGATCACCATGAAAGATATAAAAATAATGAAAAAGTCCAAAACATTGTGATAATTACCAAAATGTG
The DNA here is from genome assembly GCF_041146395.1 of Eulemur rufifrons. NCBI lineage: Eukaryota > Metazoa > Chordata > Mammalia > Primates > Lemuridae > Eulemur > Eulemur rufifrons. The sequence continues at coordinate 40,338,213 of NC_090998.1, read as the reverse complement.
ACACAGAGACACGAAGTGAACACATGCTGTTGGAAAAATGGCCTCAACAGACTGACTAGCTTGACATACGGTTGTCATAAAGCTTCAATTTATAAAAAATGTAGTATCTGTGAAGCCCAATAAAATAAGGTATGCCTGTATGGTTTTATGTTTATGTGTTTCATTTTCCCTACCTGATTATAAGTGCTTTAAGTGCAAAAAGTGTGCTTACTAATCACTGTGTCCTTCACAATGCCTTGCATTGCACAGTGCTTTGCCCACAAAGAGAAACACATTTGGCATAAATGACAGAATGGTATCCAGCTGTTGTCTTAAGTAAGACAATGGCCATACTGGGAAGCAAACTGACTCTAATATCTCTTAAATAATTTAACCAGCAGTTTTGAGATCTTCAATACCCAAGAGAACCAAGGCTCACGCCAACTACACTGTATAAGTAAATTTCTGTTCTTCACCTTCTCACACACCCATAGACTAAGATCTCTGTGATAAAAATTAAATTATTTGAGAGTGTGACATTTGTTTTCAGTAGAATGGAGCAGTCCCTTTGGGCTAAAGTTGTCATACCTTCATTCAGATCACTAGGTGGAAGACGGCATCTGGCCTAGCAGGCTGACTTAACTCCTGATATAAATAGGGGTACAACAGGTTGAGGCATTCTATAAAAACTGTATTATTAAAAAACAAATACTCAGGATATAGTGGTTACCTGTGGAGAAAGATAGTAATTAGGAGAAGTAGAGGGGAGGCTTCTGGGTTGTGCTGTTCGCTGAAAATTTACTGAGCTGTACAGTCATGATTTCTGCATTTTTCTATATGCATATTAAAAGACAAATACTGACAAAACTTATCTAATATTAAGAAATCATACCATTTAAAGTAAGCTTTTAAAATAACACTTAGAATGAAAGAGAAACCAACGTAAACTTTTTAAAATCAGTATTTATCTCAATCTTGGGTGTACTTCTTCATTTCCCCATTTCCTCATTCATTAAATTCCTAGCAAGGCACGGCATTTAAAGCTCTGGCTTTTCATTTCTCCACATAAGAGTTCCAATGAGAATTACTCACATCTTATTACTCAACCTAATTACCCTTCCTGTCCCTATGAGTGGAAGGCCTAGTTTAATGTTTCCCATCAAATGGCTCAGTTTCCAGAATGTCCCCTTCAGTCATGACCTTTTCATGCATGCATTCATTCAAGCATTATTTATCAGTGCTTTCTATGTGCCAGACATTGTGTACTAGGTACTGGAGATTGATTCACTGACGAACAAAATACCTGTATTCCATCCTTGTACAGCTTAAACTCCAGTGGAAGTAGGTGGATTACCATCCAATCACAATACAGTGACACAAGAGCACTAAGGATAAGGTACTAGAGATTCACATAACCCAGAATTAGGGGGAGGGGGAGGATAGTTTCCTATGAAACTAATTCCTATGCTGAGAAGAAACAAAGTCTGTTCCATGAACATGTGAAGTGTGTGAAGTCCTAGGAATAAGACAAACAGAAAAGAATGACAAATCAAAATTAAGTTTATTTCTCTGTAGTTTAATCAGTCTGTCTCTAACCTCATGAAAACTTCTTCTAACTGGGAAGTGATTAACTTATTGACCATGCTGTCAGTCTTTGAAAATCACTATTTGTCTTAACATGATTTTATAATACTAAATATCATTCTTTGGCTTTAAAAATTCTAGCAGTTTTTCCCTCTATGCCTATTTTTTAAAAACAAAAATTTTTAAATGCAAAGAGTCAAGCATTCATCAAATTAAAGTATTTGAAAATTATAGCCAGTTAAGGTAATTATAAAATATTCTCAGGTCTTGGTTGGAGAGAAAACTCTTTGAGTAGCTGTCAGTACTATTTTATTGCCTTATTTTGATCTCTTTCTTTCTTAAACGCCTATTGCCAATTTTCCTGGTTATAAAAATAGTAAATATTTTACTACAGAAAACTTGGAAAATATAAAAAATAAAAACCGTCTATGAGCCCAATACCCAGAGAACTACTGTTAAATCCATCCATGTTCTTTCCTTTACCTATAATTATAAAAAACTGGGGATCATATTCCACATACACTTTTAATTCTTCTTACTACAGTTGGTTTATGAAATATTTCCGGTATTAAAAAAAAAAAAAACAAACCAATAGTAATAGTCACCTGTGTATTCTTTCCATACAGTTCCTCTCCACTCTTCTCAAAAGCAACCACTATCCTGAAATAGATGTGGTTGTCACTTTCTTGCAAGTCCTTTTTATTATTACTACATAAATAACCCATCTATATACAATACAAAGGATTGTTTTTTGCATATTTTGAAACTCTACATAAATGCAACATGTTGATCCTATCTTCAAACCTGCATTTTTCTGTTCCACATCATTTAACATTTATTTTTTGGTCACATTTTCCCTACTTCATGCATTTTCACATAAGAGTAGTTCATTGTTTGACTCTATCATAATGTATCCATTCTCCTATTGATGAACCTTTGATTCCAACAACTGTGTGCTATTATCAACAATGCTACCAAAAACATTCTTGTCCAGGTTGCCATGTGCCCACAAGAGTAAGTTTCTCTGGGGTGGATACCTAGGAGTATAATTTCTGGGTTCCAGAATATAAGCATCTTCGATTTCTACACTTGACCTTAAAAGATTTCCTCTTGAATATTAAACATTTTAAATAACAAAACTGAATAGTTCTTAAATGCAATTATACAGAGATATCTTCACTAAAGTATCCCTTCTCTTGTCTGGGCCAGATACCATAATTAAATGAAATGCAAATGATTAATATGGAATGCTAAGAGACAACAACCAGCAACCAGGATGTCTTTAGAGAACCTACACATAGTGGCACAGAAATAATCAAACTATCTTCAAGTTTAATGTGCTATAGAGGAAGTGCTGAGGAATCCCTGGCCTTACACAATAGGAGAACACGCTTTAGAACACATGCAGTAGGAGAGTCATAGCACAAAGAAGAGAAAGACACTTTCTGGGCTAAAAGAATTGGTGGTAAGAATTTTGCAAAGCATATTGGTGAAAGCAAACCTCCTTTAGCCAAATAATTGATGAATATGAAAATCTGAACTTTGAGCAAACAGAAACTAAGAAATTAATTTTTTTAAATGGCCATTCCAGCCCAAGCACTGTGGCTCACGACTGTAATCCTAGCACTCTGGGAGACCAAGGTGGGAGGATCACTTGAGGTCAGGAGTTCAAGACCATCCTAAGCAAGAGGGAGACCTCATCTCTACTAAAATAGAAAAAATTAGCCAGGTGTGGTGGCACACGCCTATAGGCCCAGCTACTCAGAGACTGAGCAGGAGGATCACTTGAGCCCAGGAGTTTGAGGTTGCTGTGAGACAGGCTGCTGCCACAGCACTCTAGCCCGGGCAACAGAGTGAGACTATGTCTCAAGAAAAATAAAATAAAATGGCCATTCCAGACTAAAACCATGTGGGAACAGAATAGGTCAGAAAATAACATAGAACTTTGAAACTGATGGAAGAAGGGAATTTAGATAGAGATGATTTCCCTTGGTTCCTACTTTCAAAGTATTTTTAATTGTTATGTGTGTAAATGTATATGTGTGTATACATGTACACTCCCCACCTCCCCACCCCCACACACCCCAGTGCCAGGTAGATACGTAGCAGTTTGAAAAAGCCCCCGGGGATTCTGATCCACCACTTCCCTTGGCAACTCCTCTCCCCTCAGCACCTTCTCCACAGCCTGGAAAACCCTACCGTAGGATCTCTACATAGACGACACACAGAGGATCGATGCCACGTGTAACACAGAGCTCTACCAAGTACTTCCACATATTACCACATTTGATTCTCAAAATAACCTGGAGCAGGCAGGTGTTGTTATTCTCATTTTACAGATGAGAAATATAAAGCTCAGAGAGGTAAAGCAATTTGCCCGAAGTCACAGTGAGGGGCGGGAGGGGGACTGTGAAAGCACTGAGGAAACAGCATCGTGAATATAGGTCATGGAAGGCAGCCCTCCTACGGGGAAGCTAAGCTATGTTGCAATGTGCCTTGGACAAAAAAGGTTTGTTCAAAAGAGCTGGGGAGGGGGTGGACATGGTGTCTCTGGCTTCAAATGTACCCATAATGATTTCTTTTGTTGAAAAAAAAAATCTCAAGTAAACATTATACTATTCTCTATACTTTTCTGTATGCTTAAAATATTACATATTAAAAATAAAAGAATCCTGTGAGCAAAGTTTAGAGATGCTACCACATTAAGGTTCAGATGACAGCAAAAAGAACTGTTATGATATGAACCTAGGGAATAAACAGTACTTGAGGCCTAGGTAGATAAGATTTTACCTCTCAAGGGATCAGAAGAGGTGAAAGGTACAATTACATCAAGGACCGTGGTGGGACATAAGAGTACACCAGCAAGGGAGGGCGGACTTATGCAAACACTAGACCAAGAGGGGAACTACGGAGGTCCCACAGAAACCAGAAACACCTTACACTGAGACAAGCTGATTTCAGCACCCTGAGATCACATATCTAAGACTACTTATACTGTAAATTGTTCTGAACTATTTCCCCCACTTGGCAAAAGATCATTTGTGCTTTTTAAAATAATGTACCCAAGCACAATGCAATGAGTACTGTGGGGAAAAGGCATTATAGGTTCGAAAAAGAACAAAGATTAGGAATGCCAGGGTTTCTCTCTGGAGGAGAAATTCCTCTTTATTTCACCAGTGGAAGCTATGGTAAATTACTTAAACAAGTAGTGGCAACAAAACCTGACCAGCGAGGGGAACATGGGTTTGGGAGCCTTATCTCTTCACGACTGCGCTGGGAAAAGCATTTCTTAAAACTCTTCTGTTCTTATCTGTCTTGGTTTTACTTATTTCCCTGATCCTTCCATATCAACTGGGGGCTGGGTGGGGACGTATCTTGCTGAAGGTGCATAGCTGGGCCAAGAATAGAACTCCAGCATCCTGTCTCTCGGCTTACTTCTGGACCATGCTACCTCAGGAAGGAACGTTTGAAAATAGTAATTCTCTCCCACCTTGCCACCAAGCTGTGCACAAGCACATGATCAATGAATGAAGTTGGCTAAATGACTCAGCACTGGGCTGGCTCTCCTGTGAGTCAGGCCCAGAATCCTAAGTGGTTGGAAGCACAGGCTCTTTAAATAAGACTCTCAAACCACCTGAGATCATCAAAAGACTTCAGGGGTATTTTATTTTGAACAAAGGGTAAGGATCACCTCTAGCGTCTTAAACATGAACCAGGATGAGTAACTGTATCATTCATAATTTTCATGGATGTTGTTTTCTTGGTACACTGTAAGCTGCTTCAGGTAATGGTCTCAGAGTCCAGAACCAGTTGGGGTACATAGAGACAAGGGCATAGACAGGACAGGTGATAAGTGGCTAGACTGGACCACAAGAATAAATCAACAATTTAGGATCACATCAGCATCTTCTCCTCTTTAATCCAGAAAAAGGCCCCCAAGTAAGGCTATTTCCTGTTCCTCTGAAGGTAACAACTATGCGTACAGGTTGCGGGGCATATTGGTAAGCCGCCCGAAACTGACCCTGTCAATAGCCATTGGTTTTGACCACCTGCTCCCAGCAGGCAAGAAACCAGCCTCTAAGCAATGACCCCTGTGACAGATGGCACAGCATAGACATAAAAGAGCCAGCCAAAAATACGCCTTCCCACAGAGGGAGGGAGCCTGGGTGTTTAAAGGCAGAAGTCAAAGGAACAAAGCAGCGAATTCGCCAAGTGTATCTAAAACTTGCCCTCAGGATATCAATAGTCTTTTGAATGACAGATGAACCAAAACCCTTGATGATGGGACCTCAGGACCCCAGGCACAGCAAGCTGCCATTAGCAGGGCTTTGGAACAAATTATCTTAGGGGAAAGTGTGACAATGAGATTTAGTGAGCCATTAAAGAGAACCTGAACACACAAAGCAACATTAGAATAAACGCAAACTTCCAAAGAGATTGACTAGTCCTGAAATAACACAAACAGTTCAGAGAACATTGATTACAAAATGTCAGTCCTGGAATGGACTTGAATTGGCAGAGAAAAAAAAGATCCATTAGTCCTGCATGAGTTTGATTACTTATACTAGGTAAGACATGTAAAAGCAGCAAAAGTGCAAGAAACTGGCACAAAAAAAAGGTGAGGAAAGGAAGTGTCACTTATCATGAGCCAGTGCCCAGCACTCTGCAAGAAGCCTTTCCAGACGTGCTGCCAGAATTCTATGAAGAAAGCATTATTTTTTGTCATTTTAAAATGAAAACAAAAAAAACCACTACAGCAGCATTATTCACAATAGCCAAAAGGTGGACGTAACCCAAAGTGTCCATCAACAGATAAATGGATAAACAAAATATGGTATATGCTTACAGTGGAATCATATACCATTTCAGCTTTTGAAAGGAAGGAGATCTTGATACATACTATAACATAGATGGACTTTGAAGACATTATGCTAAGTAAAATAAGCCAGTTACCAAAAAGACAATATATGATTCTTCTGATATGAGGTATCTAGATAGCTAGAGTAGTCAGGCAATCCACAGAGACACAAAGTAGAATGGTGATTGTCAGGGGCTTGGAGAGAGGGAGGAATGCGGAGTTATTGTTTAATAGGTACAGAGTTTTAAGGTAGGGAAGATTAAAACATTCTGGAGATGGATGGTTGTGATGCTTGTAAAACAATATGAATATACTCAATACCACTAAGCTGCACACTTAAAAATGGTTAAATTTTACATTATATATATTTTACCATAATTAAAAAAAAAAGGCATAGTGAGGTTAAGAAACTTGGCCAGGTCAAAACTAGGATATGAAGGAGACAAAATTCTAGTAAAGATTAAGAGAGGAGGTTGGGCAGAGTGGCTCACGCCTATAATCCTAGCACTCTGGGAGGCTGAGGCAGGAGGATTGCTTGAGCTCAGGAGTTCGAGATCAGCCTGAGCAAGAGCAAGACTCCTTCTCTACCAAAAAAATAGAAAAAAATTATCTGGGCATGGTGGTGTATGTCTGTAGTCCCACCTACTTGGGAGGCTGAGGCAGGATGATTGCTTGAGCTCAGGAGTTTGAGGTTGCAGTGAGCTATGATGATGCCACTGCACTCCACCCAGGGTGACAGAGCAAGACTCTGTCTCAACAAAAACCAAAGATTAAGAGAGGAGAGAGATTAAGGGACAGAAGGATAAAGACAGCCACTAGGCTCTGCATGACCATAGCCTGACTTGGCTAGAATGACTAATTCACACCTCCCCTCTCTCCTCTCTCCTTCTTCCTTATGCTAGGTCATTCCAGGAGTCCTCATTCAAACCTTGTCTAATCTCATTTTCATCTCTTAACCCTCCCCTGAGAGTAAGCCATATGGAATGTCCTGAAAATTCCAAGCTTACCAATATCACTCAAAAGATTGTGAGAAGCTTCCAGTCCCAGAAAGCCGCTCTGAATTGGGAGGTAACAGAACACCACCACTCCAATTATGTAAGTCCTCTAAACCAGCAGTTCCCAACCTTTTTGGCACCAGGGACCAGTTTCATGGAAGACAATTTTTCCACAGATAGGGAGGGGAGAGTGTGGACATGGTTTCAGGATGATTCAAGTGCATTACATTTATTGTACAGTCAAACCTCTCTGCTGATGATAATCTGTAGTTGTAGCCGCTCCCCAGTGCTAGCATCACCACCTCAGCTCCACTGCAAATCATCAGCCTTAGATTCTCATAAGGAATGGGCACCCTAGATCCCTCACAGGCGCAGTTTACAGTAGGGTCCGTGCTCCTAAGAGAATCTAATGCTGCCGCTGATCTGACAGGAGGCAGAGCTTACACAGTGATGCGAGCAATGGGGAGCAGCTGTAAATACAGAAATACAGGTGAAGCGTCACTCACTGGCTTGCTCCTGGCCGCCCCTCACCTCCTGCTGTGCAGCACAGTTCCTAACAGGCCACATGGACAGGTACCAGTCCATGGCCTGGGGGTTGGGGACTGTAGCTCTAAACCATTCTTACTTGCTATAAAAAGGGAAAAAATTCTGCAGAATTCACTTGCAAGACAAAAAAGTATAAATTGCCAGAATTCTTAGGCACTTTAATTTCACCTAGCCCAATAGTTCTATACCTGGGTGATTTTGTCCCTCCAGCAACATCTGGCAACGTCTGGGGACATTTTCGAGTGTCACAACTTGGGGTTGGCGTGACTACTGGCATCTAGCAGTGGAAACCAGAGATGTTGTTAAATGTCTTGCAATGCACAGAATAGCCCACCACAATGAAGAATTATCTGGTTCAAAACGTCAATAGTGCCAAAACTGAGACATCCTAATAGCCCAACCACTCACCTGACACTTGTACTTCCTTTACAAATTACCAAGAAAAAACAGCCTCTGCTACAATAGCTATGACAGACTGCGAATGGTGACCTCCTGAAGCAGCTTATTTCATGTACTAACAAATAAATCTATTTCTCAAGTTCTGTCAGAATTTGCCGCTATGAACTTTCACCCATCAGTCCTACTGCTAGTTTTTGAGGTCAAATGGTAGTCAAATCCCTATTCCACACAGCAGTTCTTCAAAATCAGAAGACAACCACATCTTATATTATAAACACACTAGATGGACATTCAGACAATTGTCTATGCATGCTCATATCTAGGTTTAAGAGTCCTGGACTGAAATTCTCAAGAGCAGGTATCATGTCTACATTGTGTTCCCTATGTCATCAGCAAAAATATCATTCAGACTAGTATCTCATAATATGTAACTAGTACTTACTAATATGTAACTAGATTGATGATGAACACGAAGGAGGTAGATACCTGCCAACATGCTATAATTCTTGCTTAAGAAAGATGCCCTTATTTCCGGGGAGAAGTGCCAATTCACTAGCCCACACAAACATAGGCCTATTGATACTAATATTCAATTCTTCTTTCCACTTGCAACAGTCTCTACCAGCCTTCTACAGCTGGGACCAGCATGCAGCCACCATTCCCAGCTTGTGAAAACCCCTACACAGTAGGAATCCTCTTCACTCTCCAGAAGGAAAGTAACCCAAACTTTGGCACATCTCCATAAAAGGTTGCTAATTCCTGCCCTATCTGCTTAGCCAGGCTACAAAACTGCTTAAAAAACGTCTGACACTCTACGTGGATCATATTACTAGTGACATCAGCAGCCTAAGAGATTTCTTCCGCAAAAGCAAGGGCCTTTGTAAGCATTAAGTCTCAACCTTGAAGGGCTAGTCTATACAAAGGACAATGACTCACTTCTGAACAAAGTTTGAAGGTCACTTGTTTGACTATGATAAATGTATAGCCACAATGAATAATTACAATTTAAAAAATATTCTTAAAACCTCACCAATTTGACCTTTACTACTGTTCCACCATTCATCTTCTAATATGACATTCTCATTCCTGCCTCTAATCCTCCATCTGGCATACCCTTCTTCTGTTTCTCAAACTAAACCTATAGGGCCTTTAAGGTCTGCATCAAGATTTCCCTCAAACCTTCTATCAAGTCTTTTTAACTCCATTCCATGATGATCTTTCCCAGTCTGTATGCCAACTTCTCATTCACTTGCATATATCCTGCTTTAGAATTAGTCCCTAAAAGTTTTATTTGGATACAATCAATCAACAAATGAGTAACCATAATGCACACTGCACTCTAGGTTCTGTAGGAGGTAGAAAATATGTATACTCCTTAGCTGCTGCCCTTGAAGTGCCTAGACTAACTCATTCAAAACAATTACTGAATACAAGAAAGCACATAATTACTAAATTACAGCTATAGATTATTAATACTAGAGAAGTTCAGAAAAGAAGATCAAAGTCTCCTAGATCTCATTTCTTGGAGTCAATGTCAGAAACAAAAGAAAAAACAGACACTTATTCGTTCCCTCATTCCCTCAGTATTTTCTGAGGCTTTTATGTATGGTATTGTAACATACTTTACATTTATATTATATTTTAAGTTTTATATTTATTACCTCATTTCATCATTAACAGCAATATAAGATAGAGCAAGCTGTAATCATGAACCTGTTCTCTAAATTAAGAAACTGAGGCTTCAGAAAGAGGAAGATACCTAACCCAAATGGGCATGTTAACAAAACCAACCCTAGCACAAACCTCCTGACTCCTCGTCCCAGGTCTCTAGCTGGCTCCTTGCAGTCCTAGTAGTCCCCCGTGCCCCGTCATCACCGCGCTCCTTCAGCCACACACACAGGACTATGCTACTTCCCCTGTTACTGCTTGTTAGAGGCAATAGTAAGAAGTAGACAACTAACTAGATGAAAGCTTTCTGGGTTTTTTAAAATATCCGCCCCAGATTCTTAAAAGAAAATCTGTCAATCATATACTTTTGCTTGTATTTTCATGAACCTGAAAACTCAAATCTATAATCTAAGCTCCTCTAAATCTAAAAGTATATCTAAAAGTATATATAAAAGTAAAATAACTGGACAGCAGGTGGAGGGTGTGGAGGGAGATAGGAAACAGCAAAACCAGAAAATGTATTTTTGTCAGAACCTGCAACCGTGGGGCCACATGTGGCCTTCTGGATTCTTAAGTGTGGCCTTTCGACTGAATCCAAATTTTATAGAACAAATACTTTTAATAAAGGGATTTGTTCTGTGAAGTTTGGATCCGGTGGAGGGGCCACACTTGGGGATCTGGAGGGCCACAAGTGTCCTTGAGGCCGCAGGTTCCCCAACCCTTTACTGGTAGACGGGGGAGCCCTATGCAGGAAGTCTGTCTTGGATAGTCTGTGTTTTCGTAGATTCTGTATTTGTCTATTTGGTAGACATTGATCACAAGGCCAAACTAATGGCCAAAGTTGTTTGAACATTCCCTGAGATCCAAAGCCCATACTCTGAACCACCTTCTTTATCTAAACACCAAGCCAGTATTTCATCTGCCCTAAATCAACCCAGCGCCAGGTACCAGACAATGACAGTCCCTATACCCTAAAGCCTGCTGGAATTATCCAAACTCTCCAGTCCTAACCTGTTTTCCCTGCCTTGCTTTTCCCCAGAAAAACATAATAAAAACTCTGGGCCAGGCCGGGTGCGGTGGCTCATCATTTGAGCTCATGAGTTCGAGACCAGCCTGAGCAAGAGCGAGACCCCGTGTCTACTAAAAATAGAAAGAAATTATATGGACAGCTAAAAATATATATAGAAAAAATTAGCCAGGCATGGTGGCACATGCCTGTAGTCCCAGCGACTCGGGAGGCTGAGGCAGGAGGATTGCTTAAGTCCAGGAGTTTGAAGTTGCTGTGAGCTAGGCTGATGCCACAGCACTCTAGCCTGGGCAACAGAGTGAGACCTGTCTCAAAAAAAAAAAAAAAAAAAAAACCCAAACTCTGGGCCATGCTTTCCCCTAGCTCCTTCTGCCTCCTCCCTGAACCTGGTGCTTCCTTCTGTGGCCCTGTGTGGTGTGGCATACCTCTTTCTCTTGGGAAATGTACATAATAAACTTTTCTTTCAATGGCATTGACCACTCTCTGTTGTCACTCAGTCACCTTTAGATATTAAGGTTCTGGGCAAATCAGCTGGATATCACATTACCATTGCTATCAGACATGAAGAACCAGAACCCAACCAGCTTAATCCTAAATGCTGGCTTATACCACTGCTTACAAATTCTTATCTTCCCTATTAGATGGTAAACACCTTTCAAGACTTAACCAGATCTTCTCTTGTATCCACTACTCTCCAAATTTAATGCTATGTACACAGCAGTCACTTGATAAGCTAAATTTTACATAGATATATAAATAATCAGTTGACTTTTCTTTTGGCTTGAATCACATCAATTGTTTAATTATCCCCTCTGTCCTCAAAAACAAAACAAAACAAGACAAAACAAAACAAACAAAAAAATGGGTGGTTAAACTCTAATGCTACACAGTTTGGCAATTTCCTATAAAGTTAAATATAAATTTACAATATGACCCAGCAATCACACGCCTAGTTATTTACCTAAGTGAACTGAAAACGATGTTCATACAAAAACCTGTATGCGAATGTTTATAGCAGCTTTATCTGTAAGTGCCCCAAACTGGAAGCAACCAAGATGTCTTTCAACAGGTGAATGAATAAACAAACTGGTATATCCATAAAATAGAATATTATTCAACTACAAAAAGGAACAAGTTATTGCTTCTCACAACAATATGGATGAATCTTAAATGCATTTTGCTAAGTGAAAGACTATGTATTATATGATTCCATGCATATGACATTCTGGAAAAGGCAAAACTATAGGGATGGAAATAGATTAATGGCCACCAGGGTTTGCAGTAGAAGGCCGCTGACTATAAGGGGATGCACAGGGTAATTTTTAGGGTAATAGAACATTTCTATATGATACTGGAGTGGAATATACATGACTCTATGCATGTTAAAACACATAGAACTGTACCTTACAGAGAGTAAATTTTAACGTATGAAAAATTTTAAATAGTCAACCACGCTGTCAGGGAATCCCAGGATAGAATACAGACTGTGACAAAGGAATCTAACGTATTATAAATGTATGATATGAACTCCCTGAAGCGGGTAGCGGAAAAAAGGAGCTGACTTAAGTAACCTTGGAAAACATTGCTTTGACTCACAGCTACGGGATAAAGACAAAAGAATCTATACATAAACACTGTACTCTAGTTGGTAAATTTTTTGCTCAAGGGGGTATGAGTTAACAATTCTGAACCTGCTTTACAGGTATACAGGTTTGAACAAATAAGTAAATCCACCATCTACCACGGTGGATGATGAGAGGCAAGTTTCTCACTGTCAGAGAAGAAAATGCAGGTAAGCAAGGGGAAAGGCTTGAATGAATGAACTCTGCGGTCCTGGGTTACAGTCAGAGATATCAGTGTGAACCATGTTTAGCTTAATATGTATACAGATCAATAGATACAAAAATAATTACAAAGGTATGTATACAAGGGCTAGTAGACATATGTATATTTCCTAGCTTCATCCACTGAGAGGGCCTAGTAGCAATGTGCAATCCAATGCTCAGATCTTGGTTTCTTCTATAAAAAGAACCAGGACTCCTTAGGAAAAGAGCTGGAACAGGGAAAATACAAGATGAGCCTGGAACATCTTCTAGTTCCAGAAAATAGGGAGGTGCTCAAATAGCAAAAGCATGAGGGCACGTCAAAGTGACATAGAACCCAAGCAGGAAGAGAGCCCAGTAGCCAAGGCTGGAACAATTTGAGCAACAAAATAAACAGCATGGTATTGTATTATAACCCAGAGTATAAAATAAATACATGAGCCCATACTGATATAAATTAATGATTTGACAAATAAATATATGGGTAGAAGGGGCAAATCTTCCTTTACAGAAGAATTCCAAGTAATATAAGTAGATACTACCTCCTCACCCTTCTTCCCCCAAGTGTGGGCTGAACTTAGTGACTCATTTCCAAAGAATACAGTATGGGATGGGAAAAAAATAGTAACTAGGTACAGCGGAGAAACCTAGCAAACACTAACATAACCAAATGATCAAGGTTAACATCACCAGTGGTAAGTCATGTTAAATCATATCATCCCGATATGATGAGGAAGGCACTTCAACTCTGTGATAGTCTTCCCCAACACCCATAACCCCAGTCTAATCATGAGAAAACCTCAAACCTAAACTGAGGACCATTCTACAAAATACCTCACCAGTACTACTTAACCCTATTAAGGTCATAAAAACAAGGGACATCTGAGAAACTTGCAGTCACAGACCAGAGGAAACTAAGGAGACATGATGACTAAATGCAATGTGGTACCCTGGATTGGATCCTGGAACAGAAAAAGGACATCAGTGTGAAAACTGATGAAGTCTGGAATTTAGCTAACAGTAATATATCAATGTTGGTTTCTTAGTTTTGACAAATATACCATGGTAATATATTAACATTATGGGAAACTAGGTGAGACATATACAGGAACTCTCTGTATTATCTTTGCAACTTTTCTGTAAACACAAAATTATTACAAAATAAAATGTTGATTAAAAAAATCTTTCCTACCTGGATTGGGTTGTTGAAAAAAAGATCTAATGCTGGTTTAGGGTCAAGTTAGTGAAAAAAATTAACTCTGCATAACTAATTAAAAATTAGCTTGCAACATTTCTATGGGACAGAAGCATAGGATCACATTATCGGGCACATCTTTTTACAGAGAACAAACAACGTGCACTTGACATACGAACTTGTGAACTGAACCCACCATAATGATATTTCTATTAAGGGAGTAAATGAATTCCATGGCACATTCACGGTTAGATGCCTCTTTACCAGAGGTAGAAATAATCCTGAAAACACAGGAGTACACATTCTTTTCTTTCTTTCTTTTTTTTTTTAAGACAGTGTCTTGCTTCTTGCCTGGGCTAGAATGCAGTGGCTTCATCAGAGCTCACTACAACCTTAAACTTCTGGGCTGAAGTGATCCTCCTGCCTCAGCCTCTTGAGTAGCTGGGAATACAGGTGCATACCACCATGCCTGGCTCATTTTTCTAATATTTTGTAGAGATGGGGGTCTTGCTATGTTGTTCAGGCTGGTCTTGAACTCCTGGGCTCAAGTGATCCTCCTGCCTCAGCCTCCCAAAATACAGGTGTGAGCCACCACACCTGGCCCACATTCTTTTCTTGATGGGAATTCCTTCCTTCCTGCCCGTGCCCCTCAGTGAAACAAACTGGGTTTCTCTGGCCATTCTGCCTATGTAGCATAACTCTGGCCTCTCTCAGAACCCTCACCTTGTCTGGTCTGGACCTTGGCCTACCTGTAAAAGGCCTATATCTGTAGCTAACACTCTGCCCCTTCCTCCTTACATACTACTGTCTCTGACACAGAATTAAAGAAATCAGGATTGCCCCAGTCTCTCCCATTCAGATTAAATTATTTCTAGAATCATCACCGTGTACATGAACAGATAATATACTAGCAATGTCCTAGTCTGTAGCAAATAGCTACATAGGCTCTGCATAAGACATCAAAACTAATGAGTAACACCTGATGTCCGCCCCATTCTCTAAGGGGTCATCAATACAATGCATTTTGTATTCCTAAATTCAAATTAGCACTTTTTTAAGATAATGATTTAAAATTCTAAGAATTCATTGGCTATCCTTTGGAAGATGTATACTGATCACATAAACCCTGATCTCTCAATCCAAATTCAGGAAATAGCAATCAAGGGGAATCTCTAGACCCAAGCGACATAAGTTTATAGTTGGCAAGGACCACACTTGCTCACCTTGCTTTACATACTAAGCAGAGAAGACCACAAAACTTTATGAAGTTAAAAAGTAAAAGACAGAGCATCTAAGTAATAAATTTCTTGACAGTTTTTCCTCTACTGCATTACTCTGTAAAGCCATTAACTGAGGAAAGACCAAGGATAAATACCTGAGTAGCTTCCAGTAAACTTGCACCACTCAGACTATTATAAGAACTGTCATATTTTTCCTTCCCAGTCTGCCCCATAGTGTTATCCGATCCTATTGAGGCTTTTCTTTTTTATTTGACTGATGTGGAGCAGGTTCAGCAGGCAAATTCAAACAAGAAATTCCAATTACGTTTTATGCAACGATTGCCTCATCATATTAAGTGCACAGCCTTCCAAGATAGCAGTTTTTCTTTCTTTTGTATTTTCCAGCATTGTATTTCTTTATAAGATGAATACATGCTCATCCCAATTTTATAAACAGCACAGGGTTATATAAAGAAAAAATAAAAACCAAGATGATTATTTGAATAGCCATCAAACCAGTTTTATTACTTAATAGTCTGCCCAAGTAGAGTCCTCTCATACAAAGAACACATCGTTCACTTTTATTTTTCAATTTTTCAATTAATTTTATAGCTAATTTAAGATTTATTAATATTAAAATTAAGTGACGCAGATACCAATACAATCATAATCAAGTAAAAATGAAAAATTTTAAGCACCTACTGATCACATTTTTGGTCACAAGTATAATGTCAAAATGATTGTTATTAGGAAAATGCTCCATTGTATTGACAAATCTATATCTCAGATTTTCCAAGAAAGCTTTGATTTCAAATAATCACCATAAACCATCAAAACCACCCTGAATACCAACTCTTTGGTCTTTATAATATTAAATACTTCTCTAAGACTGCTTTTTGCACAGAACTTTTTCATTTTAAATGTGCTAAGCTAGGTTTCACAAAAAAATGACCATTACTTTTACGGGGCTTCTCTTGCACCACCAGTACAGTAAATGAACAACTTTCACCTGCCCTCTCTACTTACATAGACATGGTTGCATAAGTGAGAATACATGATAGGAAAAAATACTCCTTAGAGGAAAAGCTTTAATCGGAACCAACACCTGAGGATTAGGAACTGACTATTCAATCAACTGGTCATTCAACTTCTCTTCACTGTCATATCCTTCCCATTGGCTGTTCACTACTTAGTCGTTTTACAATATTCCTTTCATAGCTTGTCAACACATCCCTTACTACAATTAGAAGGGGAAGGAGAGAAGGAAAATGTCAATTAATTCATTTTAATTTTTTTCCACATGATTTTGGTAAAAGACTTGGCAGGACCAGAGGTAGATGTTAACTTGAGTTAGAAAAAAGTTTAAGGTTATATGAAGGGTTCCATTACCTATTCTAATATTCCTTACCCTATTAAGGCTTAAAAGTTTATGGATTATTTGCAGTTATATGAAATAATATACCAATTTCCTATTAACAATTTTAAATGGACATACACCTTTAGGCTTGCAATTCCACTCCCAAGTATGTAGCCCCACATCTGCAAAATACATATACAAGGATATTCAATGTAACTTTCCTGTAATAAAGAAGGATCGAAATTGATGGAATAAATATTTCTCTATTTACTGAATATACATTTATGGATAGAAAAAATGCTCATCAATAAAGTGCACATCCATTTGATGGCACCCTGTACAGCTGCTAAAAAGAATGAGGCCTTCCATAGGCACGGATATGGAAAGGTCTCTAGGGCATATTAAGTGAAAATGCAAGGCACAGAACCATATGTACAGTACACTCCCATTTTTGTTAATATATGCAAACTCATCCATAGGCTATGTCTGGTAATGTGAAGAATATCTCTGTACGTATACATGACAAATGGGTAAGTGGATGCCTCCATGGAAAGGAACTGGGTAGCCAGGGGATAGGTAAGTGAAGCAGACTTGCCTCTCTCACTTTGTTCCCTTTAGACCGTTCAAATTTGATACTAAGTGGAGATATTATATATTTTTAAAAACTTTTAATTTAAATTTAAACATTAAAAAGGATGAGAAGAGAGCACTCTGCATCAAAAATGCTGGAGTCCTTGGCCGGGCATGGTGGCTCACACCTGTAATCCTAGCACTCTGGGAGGCCAAGGCAGGAGGATCGCTCAAAGTCAGTTAAAGACTAGCCTGAGCAAGAGCGAGACCCCGTCTCTACTAAAAATAGAAAGAAATTAGCTGGACAACTAAAAAATATATAGAAAAAATTAGCCGGGCATGGTGGAGCATGCCTGTAGTCCCAGCTACTCGGGAGGCTGAGGCAGAAGGGTCTCTTGAGCCCAGGAGTTTGAGGTTGCCATGAGCTAGGCTGATGCCATGGCACTCGTCGCCCGGGCAACAGAGCAAGACTCTGTCTCAAAAAAAAAAAAAAAAAAAAATGCTGGAGTCCTTCCTTGGGGTATCTCTTCCTGCAGGGACCCTAAGGCCTGTCAGTCCAGTCACTTGATCTCTCAGGGTTGATAACCTGCCTCAAGGCCACCATATTTCTCATGACTGTCAGCCTCGCTCCTCTAGGAGTACGTGTTTAATAAATAACCGAAGTTTCTGGGTCCAGATAAGATGGAGCAAGTCCATTCCACCCTGTACTTCCCATTGTGTTCAACTAAAATCTCTGGACAGAACTGCTCCACCCATTACCTGATAACTCTGAAAAGTAACTGACAGCAGGTAGACTGGGAAAAGAAACCAAAATTCAAAGTATCATGAAACCAGCAGAGTTTTTCAATTTTTTTTTCTTCTGGTATCTCCTGACCTGGACTCAAGGGCAGCCCAAACCCAGAACTGTGCACCAGGAACAGACACAAAAAGCTCCAAAAGAAGACTTCATTTCTGGTCCAAGAAACAGGAAAGGGAGCCCCTAAACATCAAAGGGTTAAAGGGAATAGAGGAAATTCAATTGTTTGTTTCTTTTGTTCTCTCTGCCCTACTTCAGGGCAATCAGGCAGTAATGGCAGCCAGATGAGAAAAGTTTTTCTCTGACCAGGAGAACTAGGAGACCAGGAGCACAGGAAGAGTTCATTACTTTATTTTCTCTCCTTATCTTCTTGTTATTTAGTTCCCAAGGGAGATGTGGTCACAGGAAGTACAAGACAGAGAATAGAAACTAAAGTCCCAGATTTCCAGGCAGAGGAGCAAGAAGGGGAACACTTTAGATCTGGGAAGTTCGGAAAACAACAGAAAGAAGAAGAAGCTCAATAAAGCTGTACAGGGCTCAACCCCAAGCTGCACATACATGTATCTGACCCTAAACAGCATAGCAAAGATTCTGACAACTCATCTCTGGGGTATACCACTGCCCAAGTCTGAGACTGGCTACTAGCTGGTATATACATGGGACCAACAGAAATAGTATGGCAAATACTTTGAAAACTGTACTAATACTGGACCCCAGCCCACCGAAGGCGGGAAAGAATCCGCAGCCTGAACCTAACTGGACTGACTGCCTGTTAAAACAAACATGAAACATTCTCTATATGATTTTAACAAGATTCAAAGTCTCATAACAATATTCAGAATGTCCAGGATGCAAATCCGCAATGGCATACAAAGAAACTTGAGGCCGGGCGCGGTGGCTCACGCCTGTAATCCTAGCACTCTGGGAGGCCGAGGCGGGTGGATCGCTCGAGGTCAGGAGTTCGAGACCAGCCTGAGCAAGAGTGAGACCCCGTCTCTACTAAAAATAGAAAGAAATTATATGGACAACTAAAAATATATATATATACAAAAAATTAGCCGGGCATGGTGACACATGCCTGTAGTCCCAGTTACTCGGGAGGCTGAGGCAGTAGGATCGCTTAAGCCCAGGAGTTTGAGGTTGCTGTGAGCTAGACTGACGCCACGGCACTCACTCTAGCCCGGGCAACAGAGTGAGACTCTGTCTCAAAAAAAAAAAAAAAAGAAACTTGAAAATCTCAACATCTCATTAAAAAAAAAAAAAAAAAAGAACCAAATGGAAAATTTTAAACTAAAAAATACAATAATAGAAATTTTAAAGTTCACTGGAGGGCTTAAAAGTATAACAGAGATGACAGAAAAGTCAATGAACTTGAAAACAGACAAACAAAAATTATCCAAACTGAACAACAGAGAAAGACAGAGAGAGAAAGAGAGAGAGAGAGAGAGAGAAAGAAATAAACCAGAGGTCTCGAGGACCCATGGAACAATATGAAAAGGGTTAACATTTGTATAATCGAAGACCCAAAAGGTAAGGAGGAAGAGTGTGGTGCACAAAAAATATTTGAAGAAACAATGGCTGAAAACTTCCCAAATTTGGTAGAAGGCATAAACTTACAGATTTAAGAAACTCAGTGAACACTAAATAGAATAAACTCGAAGAAATCCTTGCCCAAATACATCATAATCAATGAATACTAAAACAAATCTTGAAAACAGAGAAAAAGGGTGCATTACACCTAGGGAAACAATAATTTGAATGACTGTGCATTTCTCATCAGAAACCATGGAGGACAAAAGGCAGTGAAACAACATTAAGTGCTGGGGGTTGGGGGGAAAAAGAAACAACTGTCAACCCAGAATTCTACATCCAGTGAAAATATCCTTCAAAAATGATGATGAAATAAAGAAATTCAAGATGAAAACCAAAATAATTTATCACCAGCAGACTACTCTAAAAAAAAAAAAAGTTAAAAGGAAATTCTTCAGATGGAAGGAAAATGATAGTACAGGGAAACTTAGAACTTCAGGAAAGAAGGAAGAGTAACAGAAATGGTAAATATCTAGGTAAATGTAATAGCCTATTTTACTCCTCCTAACTTCTGTAAAATATGAATTATGGTTGAAGGCACAAATTATAACATTGTCAATGGGAGTTTTCAATGTATGTAGATGCATTATATATAAAAATTACAACATAACGGAGAAGGTAAAGGTATAACATTTCTACATTCCACTTCAAATGGCAATACATTAACTCTAAGTAGACTGAACCCTTAAGTATGTATATTGTAATCACTAGTGTAACACTAAAATAATTATATAATGGAACAGTAAAAATATAGATAAATTAAAATAGTATACTAAAAAGTATTCAAATATTCCAAAAGAAGGAAGGGGAAGCAAATAGAAAACAATAAAATGGTAGACCTAAATCCAAGCATGTCAATAACTATACTAAACATAAATGATCTAAACACACCAATTAGAATAGAGACCGTCATGGGGAGTTAATAATCAAAGAGGGATGGGTGTATACCTACATGATGAGTGCGTTGTGCACCGTCTGGGGAATGGTCATGCTTGAATGTGCTGACTCGGGGGGGGGGGGGGGGGATGGGGTATAACTACATGATGAGTGCAATGTGCACTGTCTGGGGAATGGACACGCTTGACTCTGACTCAGGGGGATGGGCGGTACATGGGCAATATATATAACCTGAAATTTTGTACCCCCATAATAAGCTGAAATAAAAAAACAAAAATAAAAAAGAGCATAAAGCTTCAGTTATGTAAGATTAATAAATTCTAGGGATCTGCTATACAACATTGTACATATAGTTAAAATTTGTTAAGAGGGTAGATCTCGTGTAAAGTGTTCTTGCCACAATACAATTAAAAAAAAGGAAGAAGAAGAAGAAAGATTGTCAGAATGGATTTAAAAAAAAAGACATACTCTGCTGTCTATCAGAAACTCACATTAAATATAATGATAACTGTAGATTAAAAATAAAAGGATGCTAAATGCAATATGGTAGCCTGGACAGGATCCTGAAACAGAAAAAGGACATTAGTGGAAAATTTAGTGAAATCCAAAAGAAAAAGTCTGTAGCTTACTTAATAGAGTATTATACCAATGTAAATGTCTTAGTTTTAATAAATGTATCATCATTACATAAGATGTTAACATTAGACACAGCTGGGTGAAGAGCATACAGGAACTCTCTTTACTATTTTTGCAATACTTCCATAAAACTGAAATTATTTCAAAATAAAAATCTTTTTAAGTAAAAGGAGAGGAAAACAAATGTCATAAAAATATGAATCAACAAAAAGCTAGGATGGCTATACTAATATCAAATAAAGTACACTTCAAAGCAAGCAAAATTACCAGGCATTAAATAATGATAAAAGGCCGGGCCCAGTGGCTCACGCCTGTAATCCTAGCACTCTGGGAGGCCGAGACGTGCAGATTATTTGAGCTCAGGAGTTCGAAACCAGCCTGAGCAAGAGCAAGACCCAGTCTCTACTAAAAAAATAGAAAGAAATTATCTGGACAACTAAAAATATATATAGAAAAAATTAGCTGGGCATGGTGGCGCATGTCTGTAGTCCCAACTATTCGGGAGGCTGAGGCAGGAGGATTGCTTGAGCCCAGGAGTTTGAGGTTGCTGTGAGCTAGGCTGAAGACACAGCACTCTAGCCCAGGCAACAGAGTGAGACTCTGTCTCAAAAAAGATAAAAAATTAAAATAATGATAATAATAATGATAAAAGGGTGAATGCCTGGAAAGCCAAGGCAGGAGGACTACTTGAGGCCACGAGTTCGACACCATCCTGAGCAAGAGTGAGACCCCATCTCTACCAAAAATAGAAAAATTAGCCAGGTGTAGTGGTGCATGCCTGTAGTCCCAGATACTCGGGATGCTGAGGCAGGACAATCGCTTGAGCCTAGGAGTTTGAGGTTATAGTGAGCTATGATGATGCCACTGCACTTTAGCTTAGGTGACAGAGGGAGACTCTGTCTCAAAAAAAAAAAAAGTGTCAATTCACTAAAAGATATAACAATCCTGAATGTATATATGTACCTAACAAAAGAACCTCAAAATATATGAACGAAAAACTGATTAAGGGACAAAATGAACAAATCCATAATTAGGGTTAGAGACTTCAATTTGCCTTTCTCAGTAATCAATATAGCAAGTAGACAGAAAATAATCAAAGATATAGAGTAACTAAACATCACCATCAATCAACTAGATATTCATAGAACATTCCACCTAACAACAGAATATACATTCCTTTCAAGTACACATAGAACAGTCACCAAGCTAGATAATACCTGGGGTCATAAAACAAACCCTAAAAAATTTTAAAATATTGAAATCATACAAAGTATATTCTGTAATCATAATGGAATAAACTAGAAATCAATAAAACAAAGGCACTGAAAAGATCTCTCAACATTCCAAACAACACACTTCTAAAATAATCCCTAGATCAAAAGAAAGTCTCAAGGGAAATAAAAAGTCAACATATCAAAATTTTTAAAATGCAGCCACAGCAGTACTTAGAGGGAAATTGATAGCATTAAAAGCTTATATTAAAATTAGAAAAGAAGAAAAGTCTCAAATCAACAACCTAAGTTGCCACCTTAGAAAAACAGCAAAAGAAGAGTAACTGAAAACAAGCAGAAGGAAAATAAAGATAAGAACAGAAATCAAATACACTGAAACAGAAAAACAATAGAGGAAAATCAATATAGTCAAAAGCTCATTCTTTGTAAAGATGAATAACATGGATAAGCCTCTGGCCAAACAAAGAAAAAAAAAGAATGAATATACACATTATCTATATCAGGAAGGAAAGAAAGGAATCACTACAGACCTTATAGACCTACCCTCCAAACCCTTAATAACCATTACTCTACTTTCTGTCTATGAATTTGACTATTCTAGGTACCTGACATAAGTGGAATCACGCAATATTTGTCTTTTAGTGTTATAAATTCTTTTTTGTTTTTTTGGATTTTTACCTTCACTTTTTTTTAAGTGACACATAATAATTGTACATACTGTGGGGCACATAGTACTGTTTCCATACATACAATGAATAGTGATCAGATCAACATAATCAACATATCCATTACCTCAAACATTTAGCACTTCTTTATGTTAACCCATACTTTGAACTCTACAGATTTATACTGGATTTTTATAATGCTCACAAAAGTCGGCATTCAATTCTCACAAATAAGAGTTCTTACTGGTTCTGTAATTAAACCATAAAAGAAAAAAACAACTGGAAAGGCCTGACAACTCAACCACTAGTAAACAGAAGCAGTACCTATAAGCTGCGAATGGCTCTGGAATCCTGGCTGGAAATGTGACACAAACACTCCTTGCTTTCTGGGGATGATTTTTTTCCTTAAGATTTTGCAACAGATTGTACTGAGTGATAAATGCATTGCTCTAAAAATAAATAAATAAATAAAAATTAAACAAAAAAACCAACATCCTCCTCTGAGCACCAGCCTGGGCAAAACGTGGGGCCCCAGAGTAGAGCCCAAGTGGGGTATATAAGTCACACTCCCTGCTTGATTGCTATTCCTCCCCACGGGAAACCAGCAAGGCAGCCTGTGGAGGCGGGGGAGGTAGAAGACTGGCAACTGCTACAATCTACAAGGGACAATATAAACCAAAGACTTACTAACAACCAGGAAGGTGCATGTGCCAAGGAACAAAGCACATCAGCCCCAGTCAGGCTGGATATAGTCTAATTAAAATTAAAGATGGAAAACACTCATTTAATTAATAGCAAGTCTTTGGTATCTATTCATCACTCAAAGATGGACTTATTTTCTTTGACCTATAAGGCTTTTGAGTAATTTCTAAATGTTAGGAGTTTACCTTAAGACCCTAAAATAAAAGAAATCTTATACCCTTGGGCACCTATGGCTAAAGTTTCCTGTGTGAGTCAGAACAAAAAAAGGCCTTGTAAGGTAAGTGAAATACTCATAACATTATTGTACTTTGTTTCCCTACTACACTACTTAGTCATTCAATCTGTGCATTTACTAAAACCCTTCTTGGATTTTATACAACCCCCTCCCCCATTTCTAGAGACAAGGAAGAAGAAATATTATAAACAGTTAAAAAATAAAAAAAAAAAATCTACAGATCTACTAAAATATCACTTGCACTAGAACATCCAGATTAATAAAATAGATTGCCAACATTCAGCCAGGCAGCCTTTATGGACTTTCCTCATCCCTTAAGAATGCCTCCCCAAGAGACTATTGTTTAATACTTCTTAATCAGTAAATTTGAGCATTCAAACTAGGAGACAGGTACAAACTTACAAAATGATTGCACTGACAGAATTACTGTAACTGTGCTTTGCATCCCTAAATACAGTGCTAAATTTATTAACATCTTGTACACGTACTCTGTCTGCTCTACTGGTTCTACAGCAAACCATGGGGTCTTTTGCCAACTGAATGCAAACTGTGATAAATGTAATGGAATTTGTAAGAACTCAGTAACTTTAGTGGTAAGAAGAAAAATAATTGTAACAAATTAAATAAGATTTTTTTAGCTACATTAAATTTCTGATGTGATTTTCTTTAGGTGTATTCTATTATTTTGATGTATATGTTTTGATATTCCAATCACCCCTCATTTTTCTTATCCAAAGGTCTATACTGACCAGAGAAGGCAGGAACAGACTCAGTTCAGCCTTCGCTCTAAATTATCACTATACACTGAAGTTGTATGTTAGAGCCCACTGGCCAGTCTTGTACCCCAGCTACACCAAGAAGTTCATGCAAGTCAAGTCTAACATTTTTCATCCACACCCCAAGATTCAGTACCTAAAATAGAAAGCAACAGCAGTGGCCGATAAGGCCTTTTCTTCTTTTCCCCTACTTTCACCTATTAGAATTCTTTCAGTTGCTACCTTTAACACAGCCTGCAATTTCAAATACTATGGCTACCGTGAAGTACGTGGAATATAAGCAAATGATCAAAAAATGAAATCCACTGAGTTTCAGTAAGGACAAAATAGTCATCTACCAAGTCAATGAAAAGGTGCATAACTCTTGCCCCTTTATCCTCCAAACTGAAGGTTAGTTGAGAATGTCAGGGAGAATGACGAGTTATGTGTCTATAAATGGATTGAAAGACTCCAAAATAAGGTTAGAGATCCACAAACAAAGATTAAATAATCTTTATAAGTGACAGCGTAGAAGTTCAGAAGACAGGTTTTCCTGCAAGAAATAACATTAAAAACTCAAGGGGGAAAAACCCCTCTGCAGAGAAATAATTAGAAAACTAGAAACAGGGCCCAGCGTGGTGGCTCACACCTATAATTCTAGCACTTTGGGAGGCCGAGGTGGGAGCATCGCTTAAGGCCAGGAATTCAAGACCAGTCTGAGGAAAAACGAGATCTTATCTCTGCAAAAAATAGAAAAATTAGCTGGGCATGGTGGCACACGCCTGTAGTCCCAGCTACTTGGGATGTTGAGGCAGGAGGATCGCTTGAGCTCAGGAGTTTGAGGTTGCAGTGAGCTATGATGATGCCATGCACTCTAGCCTGGGTGACAGAGTAAGACCCTGTCTGAAAAAGAAAAGAAAAGAAAACAAAATTAGAAATAAAGAGAGCTTGTCAATCAAAACGCTGTGCACTAGACTGCCAACATGTATTATGGAACATATTTCCTCAAATTTTCAAAATAGGAGATTCTCTGTCTCTAAACTTTAAAACAGCAAAATAATCTTTTAACTACTTCCTCTCCCTTTTCCCTAAGTTCTACTGAGTCTTCCTATAAACTATTTCTTACATTAGAAAAATATTACTTAAACACACACATCCATGTGACACACATATACAAAATTATATTTACTTTCCTTCCTTCCCCTCCTTATCACCACTACATTAGTCCAAGCCTTCATCACTACCCAGCTAGGACAAATCAAACAGCCAACTAACTAGATTTCCATTCCTCACTCTATTCCATCCTATTAGACACTGCTGACCAATATTCCTAAAACATTTCACCACAGCCTTGACCATCTGTCATTCTATATTCCCTCAAAAATTTTCTACAACATTCTCTGTCGCCATGAACAAAACTGCAAAAAGCCCTTAATGTTTGGCTAACTCTACCCTATCTCTGCAATCTGCTACAGGGGGATTCTACCCCAGCCCAACTGATTCATTCACTGTTCCCCCAAACCACTTTGTACATTCTCACCTTGGCTCACAGTGATCGACCCAACCATTCTGTAAAGCCCAGCTCGAATCGTACTTCTTCCATCAACCTGTCTCCAATCATATAAGCTTGAATAACTATACCATTTATTTGGCAACTAAACTCTTTTCAATTTTTTAATCATGAACCATTATAAAAACCTTTTCTTATTTAACACTTTGTGTTTATGACTTATTTTGCCAAATAAGTTCCTAGAACATAAAGTCTATCTTTACATATATATCTCTCTCAATACCTGTCACAATGCCTCACCCGTAGTTGCTACTAAGTATTTGTTGACTGGTGTGGTCAGGACAAGTGATTTAAAGTTCCCTATAGAAAGCAAAGGACCAATAGTTCTCAAGGCCATGTCTTCCTCTACACTTTTATTTTTAATAGATAATTCTCTAATGGAAATCGTAAAAAGGAATGTAGTTAGTAGAAAAGGCTGCTTCAGCCCAAACTAACATTTTACAGTAAATAAGCTGAGAAATTAGAATGTAAGTTTCACTAAGAAAAATAAAACATAGAGGGATTATGTATAACATTAAGAAAAGGGGGAATTAACTGATCTAAGATGATCTAGAACAAGCTCAAATTCCCAGCTATTTTAATAGTGTTTCTTAAAAGACAATGGCAACTGTGTAGGGGTCCGGGGTAGATAACGTGTACATGTGCGTAAATGTATGCAGGAAAGTTTACAAGAGAAATTAGCAACAGTAGTTGCCATTATGGAGTGCACACTAGATGGCTGGGAGACAGTAAAAGAAGACTCAACTTGGAACCTTCTAATTTTTGAACTCTGTGCCTCTGTTAACTATTCAAATAAATAAATATAAAAGATATATTTTGAGACACAGAGTGGGAGAAAAATCGACAAGAGTCTTTTGAAAAAATATTTTTGTATTTAAGGACTAAAAATCCTTTTTTTAAAAAAAAGAGAAAATGAAAGAAACATTTAAGAATGTTACTACATTTTTTTGCCATAAAGCCAAGATAATATCCTCATTTTCCCAATGCAGAGATCAGATAAATAAGGCAATCGACAGCAAAGTTCTAGCAGAGCTAAATAAAACTAAAAACAACAAAAACCACCTTCCTAAGGTTCTGTGCCCTGTCCAGATGATGAGAATCACTCTAGTTCAGGAATACCCAAAGTAGTCTTCAGAGGGGCATGAACACCTCTTCTTAAAATATGAGCAGTTCCCCATGTTCACATTGAAATGCCCTTGTCTGTTTTCACTTTTCTTATTCACTTTTTCTCACTTTCTCCCTCTGACAATTCCTCACACTCCCAACGCTTTCTTCCCTCCCTATCATGATACCTATCTTTAAAAATGCCTTGTTATCTTTAAGCCATCTTTCCTAGAAACAACACATTATGCCTCTTTTAGGATTCACCAAATCGTAGGAAATCCAATTAAGAATTCTGTAGCAAATGAGATTTCTGGGTATTCTGACCTCTGAGAAAGTTCTACCAGTCTCATTTGCAGCCTGCTTAATTTCTTTCTGCAATTTAATCATAATGCATCAATTCATTTTTATTTAAAAGCCTTTTATTCAGCTTCTTGCTAAGACACAAAGACAGTAGTGAATGTAACACAAAAGCATTATCCTTAATTGAAGAATTCCTCCTGAAATAAGGAGCTAACCATATAATAAATTAAGCCCTATTTGTTTACAGGGCTGTTGCTCAGTAAAATGAAGGAAAAATGTTATTCTGAACTGGCTTGCAGTGAACATCAAGCTTTTAGAGGCTCACCCTTCAACTGTCTGTACTATTAAAATAAGGAGAGAATAAGAACAGATGAACTATGAAGTGCTTTTTCACTGATAAAATAGTTGCCATCTCTTCCATTATCAATCATTATCTAAAAATTAAAAGCAACATTTTCATTTTGACTTTTTCTCCCTTCCCAAGGTCACTCTGGTGGAAACACTAATGATCAGTTAAATACCCAAAATGTAGGGAAAAGGAGGAAAATAAATGACTCTATAATTCACAAGCTTGATAATCTATCCCCAGATAAATAAGCATTCACTATACTTCTCTAATGTTCTTACTCCCCAGGAACTCAAAAGATTTTACAGCATAAAAACTGCACTAATCAGCTGAACATGAAAGGAGCCTGTTAATATGTCTTTTGAGGGATTTTAGTGCTTTCCATTTCCAGATCCTGGGACAAGCCCAATGAACACAGGATGCCTACCACCAATAATGAATACAAAGTGCGCCTCCCCACCTAATATTTTAGTCATCCCACCCCAATCAACTCCTTCCAGAACAATAGAGCTTCAGTCCCAAACTAATAAAAACTACCTCTTAGATTCTCAGGCTGCCAGCTTTTATTTCATTCTACTCTCCTCCATACGACACATCTCCATATGCCTAAGGAAAATCTTAAATATTATCCTCTTTCACCTTTGCACTTGCTAGCCCAAAGTCCTCCAGAACAACTGCTCCAACTCACTGCCCCCTCCCAGCACTAATCCCCCGTATAGTCTGTTCTCTGAGTCCCACGCCAATTTCAGCCTTGCATAAGCAAAGACATCCAGGTGATAGTGGTCATAATCCCCTACAGTCCCAGTTACAATCTAGGTTGGCAATGTGAGAGCATTTATGAGCAGCCAAGTGTATGTGTTTGCATGCAGGAGACATGAGTAAAGGTAAGCAGACACCAAGACATGATGACCTTTTTAAAAGTAGCTAGGATCAATGCCTCCTATTTCATCCATATTCTATTTATTGATGTATCTTCTGTTCATTTCCCCTCATCCTTCCTGCTTCTAAAATGCTCTACTTCAAAGATACTTTTGCCCTCCCTTTGCCTATCCCAGAATCTTTCATTATGCCCACTCACTAAGATATGTTTAGCTACGTAGGGTAATGATAATTTCTTAAAATAAAACTAAAATTGTTCACATTACTTGGTTATATGAACATCAGAATATAACACCATTTAATGGGAAAAATCTTTAAGCGTGAGTCGACCAACGTGGGTACCAGTCTCCACTATACCATGTAAATATTTAACCCTCAACAATTCCCTTAAGCTCTCGGATGCTCAGTTTCTTCAGCTATAAAATGGGTAGAGTAAAATTTGCCTTACCTAGCTCAAACAATCAACTGATAGAAGGATTTTAAAAGTTTTTGTAAACAAACATAGAGTAATAATGATCAAAGGTGGATGGTTACCTGTGAGAACTAAATGTATGAGATCATTCAAATAAGGCAGCTCAAGGACTATATAATAGGAAAACCTAAAATGGTGCTGAAGACAAAAGCAACTCCAAACTCATATAATCACTAACTACAATTTAAAAATCCAGCTCAAGTCAGAATAAAGGCAGGCCTCAGTTTTTGCATCCATTCCACCTTCAGATCCCAGGCCATAGCTAAGAACAGCCCAGTTGCCAGCTGGTAACCGCCAAAGTGTTACTTTTGGGTAAAGAGTCCCATTCTAGCATAGTTTGGGAATGAACAAGTAAAGAGTTACTTTGGTAACTGAACTTGTACTGTGGTGGTGGAGGAAAGCACAGCAATTACACAGTAAAACTTTCCTCCTTTTAGATCAGCAGTGTCCATCCAAGTTAGGGTATCTACAGATCCTATCCTCTACGCCAGACTGAAGATACAGCAACTGTCTGCTTTTGAGACTACTGAAATTTAACACAGTACATACATACTATATCAAATACACATATAAATATACACTAAGCTGCTAAATCCCTAGAGGAAAGGAGCTAATATATATTGAGCTCTATGTGTCAGAAACCATAAGGAAACAGAGATTTCATTTAATCCCCACAAACACCCTACAGCGTAGGTATTATTATTCCTATTTTTATAGATGAGAACACGGAAGCTCAGATTAAATAATTTGCCCAAGGTCACAAAGCTAGTAAGTAGCAGAGTCAGGATTTGAACTTAGTTTTGTCTGACTCCAAAGCCCATACTGCTTCTGACTTTTTCTTCTCAATGGTGTAACTATAGCAACCTTCTTGGGTCTCATTTCACCTTAATCCCTGACACAGTACTTAACTGTGTGTCTCTATAACTTCACAAAGAGACAGTGAAAATTTTTCCAGAAACCTTTTTTTTGTCTTTTCTTTTCCTGCATTTACTTCGTATTCTTGCACAAACTTTTTTTTTTTTAAGGTTAAATCACTGGGCTAGACCTAAGAGACTGCCATCAACATTTCAGCAATTAATAAATCCAAAGTGTGAAAGTTCTGTTTCCTTTAACACTTTAATAGCAATAGTTTTTGAGCATGGTATTATTTTCTAAGCTGGTGCTTACCATTTAATAAGAGTGTTAGTGCCTACTACAATGCCTTACACATAGTAGGTGCAAAGTGAGACTATTGATTGATTCATTGAGAAAAGCTTTCTTTATTCCTCTAATTAATACGCTAAATTTAAACCACGAGACTTTACAGGAGTCCAATTTTATGAGTGAATTATTTCACATTAAAGATGGTTTTCTGGAAAATTTAAAAATGATTAAGAAAAAGGTAAATTAGGGCTGGGTGCAGTGGCTCATGCCTATAATCCTAGCACTTTGGGAGGATCACTTGAGCCCAGGAGTTCAAGATCAGCCTGGGCAATAGCAAGACTCAGTCTCTACAAAAAATACAAAAATTAGCCAGGCATGGTGGCACAAGCCTGTAGTCCCAACTACTCAGGAGGCTGAGCCAGGAGGATTACTTGAGCCCAAGAGTTGGAGGTTGCAGTGAGCTGTGATGGTACCACTGCATTCTAGCCCAGACAACAGAGCAAGACCCTGTCTCAGGGGAAAAAAAAAAAGGAAAAAGGTAAACTGAAATGTAACAATCTAGTGTTTAAATCTCTAAACAACCAAGTACAGGATGATTAAATTAAGAGCTTAAACAGTGTGGTTTAAAATATTGTCATTCTGAATAACTTTTACAAGTGCTTCCTGCCTTCTCTATGGAAAAAAAAGACTGAAAAAACACAATGAAACTTGGAAAAACTTGGATAATTGTTTTGCTTAAGATGGTAAGACTAAGGATGACTTTTTCTTTCTGTTTTTACATACATTAAAATTAATAAGTATGTATTTTTATAATAATGGTAACTGATCTCACTCTGGATAAACTTTGTATTTTTAACACTGTCTATATAGTGTAGGTTTGTTGTCTTTAGATATAATCCATACAAATTAAGTATTCATTAATTCAAACACGTGCCTTCCAGAACTGTTATATAATATCAGCACATTAAAGATAATTATTTTTCTTTCCATTCACAGGTTTTTCTTGCTTTAGGTAGACATGTCTCTATCTTTGTATTCTTTTCAAGTAAGTATAGGTTTCTTATACAATCTCTATAGAATGTTGATTCTCATTCTTTTCTTGGTAACAAGCACAAGAATAACATTTGCCCCTGATATAGCCCCAGTTTACACACCTTTCAACTTTATGTATGTTACCTTCTCAATGAGATTAAAATACTTCAATCACTGTGGAATCTGAATAGAATGAGCTACTTTATATGGTAGTAAATTCCCTACCAATGGCGGTATTCAAAGTAGAGATCTCCCATAAAGGGGATTCCTGTGTTGGGTGGGAAGTTGTACAAGGTGGATCTTATGGCCCCTTTCCTATTCTATTTTGAAATAGTTTTGAGGACAAATCTACTTTAGTAATACAATGGATCATATACTGGTCTCTGCTGTGTCAAGTCCCTTTCCCAGCTCATCTTCTCAACCCTGAGAAGATGCCCTTCTGATCCAGCTTAACTTAGCGAGCTATCAAATTACTTCTTGTGGAGACCGAATTTCCATACTATTAAAAGTTTCTTGCTATTTAAAATGATTGAAACAAGCTGAAATAATGCAGTCAGCAAAATGTCACTGTATAACTTACATATGGATCTGTTGCAGCCTGTAAAGCACTGTCTCCACGAGGGACAGCCAAAATGAATTTATGTGGGAGTTATAAAATAACTAGGTCTTCAACCTCAAGTATAAACTCAGCTGCGCATGTACATACACATCCACAGGAAAGCCTACTAATAATAAAAAGCAAAGAAAAACCCAATCATGTCCTGCATATGTGCACCTCACGGCAGGACTGGCCAGGGAACTGTCCTTTCAGCACCACATCGAGAAACCCTAGTACGAGCCTAAACAAGGCAACCCAAAACTGAACCATGAGAAAAATTTGTTAAGGGTCCTACTAGGAAAGCAACAAGCAACTGCATGGTTGTTTTTAAGTATGCTGTATTCCACTTCATTATCCTTCATTAATTTAAAATAAAATCCTCCAAATATTTTGATAAAAGTTGACAAAACCACAAATGAAAACCAAAGCCACTCAAATGAAACCCAAGAAACCAGTAACTGTCTTGCACCATTATTGCTTTGCAACACCAGCTCTGCTAAGAAACACAACACATTTACATATACCCTAAATCAGATGTTCGGAGAACATGGAACATGCTTTCAGCCCTCCCCAGGGAGGGCCTCAATTTCTAGGACAGAGAATGCTCGCTGAACACCAAACCATCACTACCACCCCCCCTCCCAAGCAATCAAATCCTCTTTCAGGGAGAACTGAAGGCCTTATAGGTCATGAGTTCCAAAGAAAAAAGGCTGCAGTATTTCAAGAACCAGGTTACAGGCAATGTGCTACAAAGCTTTCAGCATTTTAAGTATGATTCCTCCAAGATTCCTACCAGGGTGGTACTGGGTGATAATGTTATCCAGCCATTTGCATTACATATAAAAGAATTTTTTTTTTTTGAGGAAAGACCCCCCCCTCCATATCTTCTAATGCACGTGGAGAAAAGAGAACTACAGAAAGATGGTGAGCCAGGGAAAAATCTACCACACCTGAAATCTCCCTTGGAAAGCTAAAACATCCCCCAGATCTAACACACCACTACCTCTCTAAAGGCTCTCCAGGTTCAAACTTGAGAAAACATTTATAAAAAGCTCTCTCCCCCTTTGCCCCCAAGGTCCTCACCCACACTTCCTGCTTCCATCCCTGACTCTCTGGTGCCCACTGTGCATTAAAAGCAGTTTTCCTTGTGTGGCAGAGCCAGCTCCATGCTAATTATTTCTCCCTCCCCCTGAATTTAGCCAGATGCAATGCAAAGTTTCTTCTACCCTCCCCCCAAGCAGATGACATCCATTTATTATGAACACTGATGCGAATCTTGGAATCTCCAGATACAAAATGTATTCCCCCATGCTTCAAAAACTGCAGTGTAAGTGTGAAGAGGGCATAGGGTGGAGTAGTTGGAAGGAATGCATGGTTTGAAGAATCCTATTTATCAGGCTGAAAAATGGTTCCCACTCCATCCCAACTCGAAGCTGGGGCCCCTGAAGGGGTCTCACAGCCCTCGCAAGCCCCCGGAAAGTTAGCTGCCAAGTCTTTCAGGCGGCGGTTGCTGCTGGCAATGGAGGGGATGGAGCTGAGCTCTCAGGAGAAATGCAGAGGCTTTGCAGTCCCCTAAGGCACCATGAGAACTAGAGGAGGGTCCAAGCCTGTGGAGCTGGGCAAACAGTCCTGTACCCCAACGCTAACAAGAAGCCAAGGGTGCTGCTGGTGGTGGTAAGGTGGGGGAGGGAAGGGAGAGAGGAGGAGAGGAACAAGCTCTGCATCGGGTGGCGTAGGGGTGGGGGTGGGGGAAGGGGATATTCTGAAAGTGATGTGCTCCCTAATGCAGGAATCCCAGCCGGCCGAAAAAGGTCCCGGGAGCCCCCAACACCGTCCCAGAGCACACGGTTGGGTGGGGGACGGACGCATCTGAGCAAAGGACAGGGTCAGTCTTTGCTGCCCAAAGAACCCAGGAGCCCCAGGCTTCTGCAATTGGTAGCAATCTGTAGCCCGAAGAGGGAGAAGGATGCAGTAAGACATGGGGGAGGGGGTAGAGCTGAGGGGCTGCTGTAGGAAGATCCCGACAGCGCTGTCCTTCCCAGTGCAGCCCGGCGAAGGGCCCAGACTCTGCCCCGGTTCTGGGGGAAAAGTGGGGGGCTGCACCATGGAAGGGGCGCCGAGGGCAGGCCCGTGTCCCTCAATGTAGCCAAGGGACGAAGGGAGCGAGGGTGTCCGGGGTGGGGGCCGGTGGTTCTCAATTCTCCTAAGGGACCCCCTGTAAACACCGTAGAAGGAAGCAAGACTTCCAAACACCTGTCCAAAACAGAGAGGGCAGAAACCCGGCTCCTTGGCCCCTCGAGCCCCGCCGCGCACTCTGCGGCAAAGCCCCTGACCGGGTATGGGCGAGCCCCGCTCAAGGGTCCCGAGGTAAGCAGGGGAACGCGGCGGGCAAGGAGCTGCGCCGGAGCGGGGGCTCTGGGGCGACTTACGGCAGCGGCGGCGGCGAAGGAGGCAGCGGCGGCCCTAGTGCGGGGCCCAGGAGGCGCGGCCGGACTGCAGAGGCGCCGAGGCTGCTGCGGGCGGGACTGCGGTGGGCGCCATCTTGGAGCGCTCCCCGCGCCCGCCCCCCGCGCCGCCCGAGTCCTTGCATAATTGATGACTCGCGCCCGCCGCGCGCCGCCGCGCGCGCGCCCCGCCCGCCCCGCCCCCGCGCCGACCCCTCAGCGCGCGCCCCCCGCCCGGGCCGCCCCCTCTCACCTCCCTCCCCGCGCCCGCCCGCGCCCCCGCGCCCCACCTACCCCTGCGGGGCGCACCTGCTCGCCCGCAGCGCGCCGCGCCGCCCGCCCGCCCGCTGGCTCTCAGGCTCGCGTCCCCGCGCCGCCGGGACCGGATCCGGGGCGAGGGAGCAGGGCGCCGGCAGGGGGCGCCGTGCCCGAGCGCCAGCGAGCGTCCCCGACCCGCCCCCACGACGCCCCCGCCGAGCCGCGTGGGGGGCGGGGACTGGCCGCGAGACGCCGGCTGGCTGCCCGCCAGTCCCGGGCATTGGAACCCAAAAGGTATTATTTTGATTCGTGTGCTCCGTGGCCCTTGTCAACGCTAAGTCTTGTCTTTTTTCCGAGCATACCCAGCAATAGTGCAATGCTCAGTTGTCGGAGTTTCTGACATCTTTAAACACAAGAAACTCAATTTACGTGATCTTTGGCCAACTGAAAAAAACGCAGAAGTCTATCAACAGCAGGTGGAGGCTTGTGTTTCAGCCAACAGGGGCCTGGTACGAGGAGTGGGGAGACTCTGCTTTCTTGAGAGCCCCCAGGTCTGAAAGTGTGTAGAGGTCATCATCATCTTTCTGAACCTCAGTTTGTCCGTCTGTGAAGTAGGCATGAACATTTGAACTGCTTATTGCACACTTTCTTATGAAGACAATGAATGCAAGAACTCTTAGCACTTTATTGTGCCTTTTCTCTACATATTTCTTTCTACCACCAATCACAATTAAGAGTGAAAGAGGATCGTCAGGCTGCCTTGGACATGTAACAACCTCTCTAGACCTCAGTGTTCTGTCTGTAAAAGGAAAAAATAATCACATTACCAAACTAATAGACTCATGAAGACTAAAGGAAAGAATGTATTTCACACATTGCTAACACAACCTGGCACTCAGTATACCTATCACATAGTGTGCCCTCTACATTTTAAAATAGTTTTATTGGGGTGTATTTGGCATACAATAAACTGTGCATGTTTAGAGTGTACAATTTTGACTTAGGTATACGTTCATGAAACCATCACCACCCAGGTAACGAACATACTCATTACCTCCAAAAATTTCCCCTTGCTTCTTTGTAATCACTCCCTGCATTGCTCGCCCCCACACACCCTCTCCAGGCAACCACTGATCTTCTTTCTATTACTGTACATAAGTTTGCATTTTCCAGAATTTTAAATAAATGGAATCATACAGTACAAATTCTTTATTTTTTTTCTTTCTTTCTTTCTTTTTTTTTGGTATGGCTTCTTCCACTCAGCATAATTATTTTGAGATTATTCAGTTGTTGCCTATCAATAGTTCGTACCTTTTTATTGCTTGGTAGTATTCATTACAAGGATGGATATACCACAAGTAAGAGATGTGTGACTCTTTCACTTGAACATTTAGAGTCCATTGTGGGATTATGAATTAGCCTAATTTCAATATTATTGTTTCCTGGGGAACAGGGAGGAGAAGGAGAGAGATGGGAGAATGTCCAGTTGGGGGAGCAGTCAGAACATACGCAACATTTATCGATAAGTTTGCCATCTTATTTGGGTGCAGTTCGTGTTGCCCCAGAACAATTACAATAGTAACATCAAAGATCATTGATCACAGATCACTGTAACAGATAAAATAATAATGAAAAATCTGACATATTGTGAGAATTACCAAAATATGACACAAGACATGATGCTGGAAAAATGGTGCTGATAGTTTTGCTTGACGCAGAGTTGCCATAAAACTTCAGTTTATGGAAATGCAGTACCTGTGAAGCAGAATATAATGAGGTATTCCTGTACTTGAAAATTTCTAAGAGAGTAGATTTTAAGTGTTCTCATCACAAAAAAAATAAGTACGTGAAGTAATGCGTATGTTAATTAATTTGATTTAACCATTTCACAATGTATGCATATTTTAAAACATCATGTTGTACACCATAAATATACACAATTTTTATTTGTCAATTTTAAAATCCTCCCCAAAATTGTATTTTTTTTCCTGGCAACATATGGTTGGGTCTTATTTTATTTTTCAGCCCGACAGTATCTTTTTTTTTCATTGGGGTAGTTAGACAAGTTATAGTTCATGTGATTATTCACATGATTGGGTTTAAATCTAATATTGTGCTATTTGTTGCCTATTTGTTCCCATCCATTCTTTTTAATCCTCTCTTCTCTTTTTCTGCCTTATTTTAATTAATTGGAATATATTTTCCAATTACAATATATTCTATTTTATTTACATTTTGGCTTATTAGCTATACTCTTCATTGTGTTATGTTACTGCTACATTAATTTAAATATTTGCCTTAACTTGGATACTAAACCAAACTGTAAGTCCTTTGACTCCTGGACTTTGTGTGCTTTGCATGCAGTAGATTTTCAATACATACTCAGTGAATGAATGAGCATTTGTTTCTTCCCATCTTACATCAACAAGCATTTACTGATTACCTGCGAAGGGTGCTCTGGATAACTGAACTAGTAGTTAGCTTCAATTGGCGCAGCCTCATACTAGACAAGGAGATGGAGCATTGATTTCCAGTGTGGTAACCAAATCAAGGAGATTGTAACAGAAGGAAAAGAAGAGAAATCCACAAATATGGTTACAAGAGATCTACTAAAGGCTTTCAGTAGAAGAATTTATAAGAAAGCCAGTGTGTAAATAAGCTTAAAAGAGAAGTTTGAAGTCATGGATTTTTTTCAAAAACTTCAATCCCGTGACATAGAGAAATTCTTTCTTCGTAATAGATTTGTTTTTATAAATAGTTTTTATTTTGCATTTCGTGAAGCTCTATGATTGTTACAATCAGAATGTATGTTTTGCTTATTACAGCTTCTTTTCCTGAAACTACGACCCTTTGGAGCCATTATTAAGCATTGTCTGCCAAACAGTGAGAAAGGACAGAATTCTGTGTGTGTTCTCCAGTATTTTAACAAACATGGAAACTTCACTTCATGGTATTATATGGGGTTCAAGTAGTAATAGAATCTGTTACCTTTAAATTCCATATAACTAAACTTATAAACTTTTCAAAATATAAGAATATTTTCTGACTTCATGAAGATCTTTAAAAGCATCAAAAATGTCAAAGATTTCCTTTAACAACTAAGCTCATATCAGGAAAAAAAAAATTCAATACACTGAGAAGGGAGTTTCCATTTAGAAAGACGAAAGAGGGATTAGACTTACCCAGTGTAGCTCCAGAGGGCAAAGCAGAACTGGGGGTGGCAGTTCCTAGAGGATAGATGCCAGCTCGGTGTGAGGAAGGATGTTCTAATAGAGCCCATGAGCAACAAAACAGGCCCTCGCTGAGGAAAGGAGCCAGCAGTGTTTGTTCAAGGAAAAACTCTACAATCAGTTGTCCTGGACATTTGCAGGACCAAGAACCCCTTTGAAAATTGGATTAAAATTATGGATCTTTTATCTTCCCAGAAAAATGCTCAGATCCATGCACATATACTTACATGTGCATGCACACACACATACACACACTCACACATATACTGACCTACAATTTTGCATTCAATTGGTAAACCCACCATTGAACCCCAGGTTAACAATGCCTGGTGTATACAGATGTTTAAAGCATGGGGAAGACTGTCCACCTTCCACCTCTGAGAGCCTGGGAGAGTTCTATCCCCATCCTCACCACTAACTTTAGCGGTTATCTAAGGCTTCCTGATGGATGTCCTGCAGAAAAAATACTTTCCTTCCTTGGATGTTCTGCCGCACTCACTTCTCCTTTCTACTTTTTTACCCAACAATAGTTTACTTAATCTTCTATCCTCGTTCCAGACATTATTGCTTCCTCTAAATTTACTGTTCTCTTCCATGAAGACAGATTTTAATCCTTTAGCTTTCTGTGATGCCAGCAGACTCCAGTCTGAAGATTTTATCTCTGGGATTACTCCTAATCTCCTCCCACAGCAGCAGGCCCTGCAGAAATATTGGCAATGTAGAAGATATCACTCACTCTGTCCCTCCTTTCCACTGCAGCCAGGGTGAAATCCCCTATGACAATATGCCTCCTGTGGACTTTCCTCGGTTTATCCTACTTTTGGATTATTGTGGCTTTACAAATAATTTACCAATTAATTTGGTCAAACTGCATCTATAAGATCATACCTCATGTCTCAAGGTCAGCATCTGGAATCACATTGCTGTCACTGCTATGTATCATAGTAAGTACACTCTTTGATAAGCACAGTTGAGAGACAGTGCTCATTGTGGCCGGCCATGTGGACTGTGGAGCTACCCATCACAGGTTCAAATTCACACTTCGCCATGTTGAA
Organism: Eulemur rufifrons; assembly: GCF_041146395.1. NCBI lineage: Eukaryota > Metazoa > Chordata > Mammalia > Primates > Lemuridae > Eulemur > Eulemur rufifrons. The sequence continues at coordinate 40,299,053 of NC_090998.1, read as the reverse complement.
TCTTGGACAGTTATCTAACTACTGAGCTTTGGATTCCTTATCTGCAAAATGAAGATTAGAATAGCTCCTATGTCATCAGGTTGTTATGACAAGATTACACTAGTCAGTGTACATATGCACTTAGAATGGTGCTAGCACCTACTAACCTGCTAAGCACCTTGTAAGTATTAGTTTATTATCCATATGCTCAAGATAGAGACCTCACTTCTAATGAACCCTAAGTCCTAGGAGCTCTTGCTTCTTAATACCTTTTATTCTGTATCCTCCTCTTCACTGTTATTGCCCTAATTATCTCTTGCCACTGCTACAGTGACAGAAGTATTGTTAATGGAGTATTGTTAATTCTTTCTTCCCTCTCCTTGCAGTGTCCTGAAGTATGCAGAGCATATGTTTCTGCCTCATTGAACTTGGATTTAGCCACGTGACTTGCTTAGTTCAATAGAGTTAGTAGACATGCTACAAGTAAGGGCTTTACATGTGCCTTTGCACCATTTGGCTTAGTCTCTTGCACTAAGATCCACAGTGAGAAAAGCATGCCCCCAAGTAGTCTCTGGTCCAGAACTAATGTAGAGAAGCATGCAACAGACTTGGACCCACCCTGCAGCCTGGCCAACCCGAAAACCCATGAGTGAGAAATGCTTGGCGTGAGAAACATTTACTTTTTCAGCAATAGCTGATTAATACAGCCATCTTTCTAGATAATCTTCCTACCTCTCATCTCTTCCTGTTCTAGTTCATCTCCATGCTGCCAGATTTGTCTTTCTAAAACACAAAGCTAATCAAATCAGTCACCTCTTAGAATTCTTTGACGGCTCCTTTCAGTTCTCAGAATAAAGTCTAAACTCCACAGTATTGCATTTAAAGCTATTCACAGTTAGGTCCCGGATGACTTTTCATTCTGACCCCTTGCAGTGTTTTGCTTTTTTTTTTTTTTTTTTTTTTTTCTGAGACAGTGTCTCACTCTGTTGCCCAGGCTAGAGTGCCGTGGCATCAGCCTAGCTCACAGCAACCTCAAACTCCTGGGCTCAAGCAATCCTCCTGCCTCAGCCTCCCAAGTAGCTGGGACTGCAGGCATGCATCACCATGCCTGGCTAATTTTTTCTACATATATTTTTAGTTGTCCAGCTAATTCCTTTCTATTTTTAGTAGAGACGGGGTCTCGCACTTGCTCAGGCTGGTCTCAAACTCCTGAGCTCAAACGATCCATCCGCCTTGGCCTCCCAGAGTGCTAGGATTACAGGCGTGAGCCACCGCACCCGGCCCTTCCTGCAGTGTTAATTTATTGGCCATACCAGCCCTGCACAGTCCACAAATATGTCGTGCACTATCACATCTGTTCATTTGCTCGTGCAGTTGACTCTGTCTTCCCTTGGTCAATTTTTCTTCATTCTTCAAGGACCATCCTATATGTTCTCTGATTCATAAAGCTTTCTCTAACTGCCTCCCAAGTCAAAATCAATCGTTTCATATATATTTTTATAGAGGGATAATCACAATGTATTGCACGTATGTGTGTGTGCGCACACATATCTGCCTATATCTGTCTTCTCAGCTATAATGTGCATTTCCAGAGACTAAGACTGTGCATTTTTGGTGCTCCATTGGCCTGTGGAAAACTTAACATGACATACAATGTCTTGCACAGGTTGCCCCATGCCTAATAGTTTGGCTTCATTTTCTCTCACTCTCGCCTGCACAAGCATGTTATCTCCTAACACTGAAATGCTGTTAGTTCCACCAAACGCCCAAGGCCTGCAGGTCCCAAAGTGTGCATCAAGTCATCTCAGGACACTTAACTCACAGGGGCTTTGAAAGATATTTTAACTTTTCAAGGAAAATGCATCGATATCCAACATCTGTCAGATATCATACCACCTTTAACTTGAGGTAGTTCACAATGTCAACATTAGAAGACAAGCATTATTTTCAATGACATTATCTCTTTGCAAAGCTGGATTTTCAAGAGTTGCTATAATAGAAAGCAAATACCATGTGAAAAGCAACGTGGAACAGAAATTATGGTGGTGTCCAATCAGATTCCAACATCTAGAAACTGATTAGTGCCCAACACGTGCACATATCCCATTAGTATTCCATTGTAGTTATTTAAGAATAAAATTAAAATATTATTTTATTTCGATTTATCTGTATTATTTTTTTCAAGCAGCTACTTAGTTGTTAAGACATAAATATTTATTAAGTCATTCGGACCTAATCAGTCGATAATGGAACTGTTAGGCATCACTTTTGGCTAGACGTGCCACAAAAAAGTCACCAAGACATTAAGGGCTCAGTAAACTGAAAAAGTTTGGAAATGTCTGCCCCATGATGTTTTACTCTCCCAGACTTTTACCCATGCCATTCCCAAGCTTGAAATGTCCAGGGTTCATCTGGCAAACTCTCATCTGTCCTTCAAAAAAAAAAAAAAACTAGCTTGAATTCAGCCTCCTCCAAGGAGTCTTTCTTGACTTTCATAGACGGAGGTGGTGGTGGACCAGCACCTGCATCCTGGTGAAGTTCCTGTTCTCTGTCTGTGAGCAGTCTGTGCATAGAAATGCTCATCAAATAACAAAGACTTCATTCCTTTGTGGAAAATGTCCCTGAGAAGAAATCCTGGAGTCATCCTTGACTTCTGTCTTGCTCTCGAACCTCACATCAAGTCTGTCAGCAAATCCAGAATGCAACCTCTTTCACCATGGCTACCTCCCTGGGCCAAGGCACCATCACATTTCTCCTGAGTTGTTTCAACAGCCTCCTGGCTGATCTTCCTGTTTCCACCCTGACCCCTCTTCAGTCTCTTCTCAACTCAACATCCAGAGGGATTCTTTTAAATATAGGTCCGATCAAGTTACTCTACTCAAACCCCTCTAACTGCAGTAAAAGTAAAATCCTTACAGTCTGACTTCACGTCCTTGTGTCATCTCACACCACACATGCTCACCGGCCAAGCCCATGACTCACACCAGGTGCAGTCCCTTCTCAGGGCTTTTGCACTTGCGCATCCTCCTGCCCCAGCTCTCTTCCTCCAGATAGCCGTGGGGTGCCCTCTCACTTCCCTTAGATATTAGCACTAGTATCTCTTTCTCAATGAGTCCTTCCCTGACCATCCTATCCACAATTTCAGCCCCAACCTCAACACTTCCTATTCCCCATCCCTGCTTTATTTTTCTCCTTAGCAGGTATTGTTATGTAACATACTGTGTATTTTATTTATTTATCGTCTGACTCTCACTAGAACATAAACTCTGGGAGGGCAGGGATTTGTGTCCTCTTTATTGACTACTTTATTCTCAGCACCTAGAATGGTGTCTATTAAGCACTCATAATAACTGTGTTAAACGAATCCAGAAAAGAAAACTGGAGTGGGGAAAAAAACACATGGTATTGTCACAGAGTTAAACAAATAGTTCAATGGGGCAGAATAGAAACCTCAGAAATGGACTCCCGCACACGTGAACTCTTGATGCGTGACCTCACGTGGCATTGCCGATCAATGGAGAAATGACAGACTTTCCCATAAATGGTGTTCAGATGATTGGGTAACCACATGGAAAATAATGAAATTAGACCCCAAGTTCCAGGTGAAATAAAGATCTAAATGGGAAAGCCAGAACTACAAAGCCTTTGAATAGAATACTGGAAAACAACTTTATGCGTCAAGGAAAAGGATTTCTTAAACAAGACACCAAAAGCACTATCTATAAAGGAAAACATAAATTGAGACCTGGTAAAATTAAGAATGTCTATTTTCCAAAAGGCACTATAAACAGGGTGAAAAGACAAGGCATAAGGTAGGGAAAATATTTGAAACACAACTGGCACGAGTCTAGGATTAAGAACTTCTACAATCAAGAGTAAAACAACCATTAGCAAATGGGCAAAATACTTAAATAGGCACTTCACATAAGAGGAAACCCAAATGGTCAATAAATCTTTAAAGAGGTGTTCAACTTTATTAATGGTAAAAAAAAAAAAATCAAAATTACAACCAGAAGGAAATGCCTACTAGATTGACAAAAAGGTTTAAAGCTGATAACACCAAATGTTGGCATAGATGAAGAACAAGGGGAACATGCATATGCCACTGGTGGGCACATAACATGGTACAACAACTTGCAAAACAGTATGGGATTCTCCAGGAAAACCAAGATAGGCATAGTCCACACGCCAGTAAGTTCACTCCTAGGTGTGCACCTTAGGGAAATGCATGCTCCCTTGCACCAGGACACATGTAAAAGAAGAATCATAAAAGCAATGCTTACAATAGTCAAATGCCCTTCAAAAGTAGAAAAAATATGGGAAATGTAGTATAGTCATAGAAAGGACAACTCTACCACAATGAAAATGAAGTAACGAGCTCTATGCAAATGTCATGGATGACTTTCACAAATACAAAGTGAAATACAGAAACAAGGTACAAAATAGATAGGGCTCATTACTCCCTTAATATAAAGCTCAAAAACAGATAGACTACGTTACATCATTTAAGGACCATACATAGGTGGTAAAACTATAAAGAAAAGCAAGGAAGTGATTCTCAGAAAGGTCAGGATAGTGGCTACCTAGTTGGGGAAGGAAGGAAATTGTAATTGGGAAGGGACAGCTGGAGCATTTCTTGGGGGCTGGCAAACTGCTGTTTCTTGACTTGCATGCTGATTATCAAGTCTCCATTTTGTACTTCTTAAACACTCTATTCTATGTTTTATACACTCTCCTGTATGTATGATGCGTCTCATAATAAAGCAAATTTTTTTTAAAAGAAGAGAAGAGTTGGAAGCTATTAACAGTATAGACAGAAATTAAAGGTCTGAGAAAATATAGTTCTTATAAGAAAATGGAAATATTGGCACACTTGCAAGGTGAGATGTCACATATGCCTGTGGCATAGCTTTGTGATATGGATGATCCTGCCATAGGCCATTGGGTAAAAATTAAAAGCAATCTGTGAAACTGTCTCAGCAAGTGCTCTAGCCCATATGCAAAACTATGCTCGTCAGGTGAGGTAAGCCATTGAGAGTCTGATGGAGTGACTTAAAATTTTACTTTAAGATGAAAATTGTATGCTAGAGTGGTGTCTTAGTGAAGGCAATGCAAACTGCAATAACAGATAAGCACTGCCATTTCAGCGGCAAAACACGATAGAATTTTATTTCCCGGGTAAAGCCCACTGGGCAGCAGCGGGAAGGAGAGTAAAGTGGCTTTGCTCCACAATCGTTCAGGAGCATCCTGGCATCAACACCCAGCTAGCAGGTGCGAGCAGAGAGAGCCTACAGATCCCACAGGAAGTTTTCATGGTTAGGCTTAGAAGTGGTCACATCACTGCAGCCCACGTTCCATGGGCTAGAACCAGTCACATTGCACCACATGCAAGAGGGCTGGGAAACATAGTCCTTTTCTATAAGCCATTTCCCATATTCTACATTTTGGAAGAGGAGCATAAGACTTCATTAAATAGCTGGCCTTCACTGCCACAGTGATATGCATTATTTTAGGGATTTGTAAAGGTTTCAGAATATGCGTTTTTTTCAAAGTCAAGTTTCCATTTTACATCAGTTATAGCACTTACTATTGTATATTGCCTATATTACAAACTTCATAATGATGAGGACTGGGTCTTTTTTCTTTAACAAGTAAAAACACACACAAAAAAATCTTAATCCTCCCTCATATTTTACACAAAAGGTAGCATAGTATACAATGTCTTCTGGGCCTCACTTTTATTCATTTAACAATATATCTTGGAAATCTTTCCACGTCCGTATATAAAGAGCCATCTTAGTCTTTGTTACAGCTGCATAGTATTTTGCTAAATGAGTGTTTTGTAATTTATTTAACCAAGGACTGGTCCTGTATCCCAAATGCCTACTATTGCACCTGATACATAGGGAAGACACCTTATAATATTTTATAAATAAATACCTCTACCCTCAATGGTACTAGGGTAAAGCATATGGAATAGACATGAAAAAAGCCAAGTACACAATATATTAACATATAAATGTTGTGCATGCTCTGATTGCTCCACCAACCAGCCGTTCCCCATCTCTCTCTCTTCTCAGGCCTCCCTATTTCCTGAGACACAACAGCATCTAAATTAGGCAAATTAATAACTCTACACTGGCCTCTAAGTGTTCGGGTGAGAGGAATAGTCACATGTCTCTCACTTTAATTCAAAAGCTAGAAATTATTAAGCTTAGTGAGGAAGGCATGTCGAAAGCTGAGATAGGCCAAAAGCTTGTGCTAAACAGTTGGCCAAGTTGTTAATGCAAAGGAAAAATTCTTGAAGGAAATTAAGAGTGCTACTCCAGTGAACACATGAATGATAAGAAAGCAAAACCACCTTATTACTGATGTGGAGAAAGTTTGAGTGGTCTGTACAGAAGATCAAACCACCTACGACATTCCCTTAAGCCAAAACCTAATCCAGAGCAAGGCCCTAACTCTTTTTAATTCTATGCAGGCTCAGAGAGGTGAGGAAGCTGCAGAAGACAAGATTGAAGCTAGCAGAGGTTGGTTCATGAGGTTTAAGGGAGGAAGCCATTTTTATAATGTAAAAGTGCAAGGTGAAGCAGCAGGTGTTGATGTAGAAGCCTCAGCAAGTTCTCCAGAAGATCTAGCTAAGATAATTGATGAATGTGGCTGCACTGAATGATGGGTTTCCAATGTAGATGACACAGATTTCTATTGGAAGAAGATGCCAGTGTCAACTAAAGGAAAAAAATTAAGATTTTAAAGAATTAAAGTTAGTTTTATTCAGAAGTCTTACTGAGAACTATAGATCAAGGCCTGTAGCCCAGGAGGAGTCTTTCAGAGAAGTTCTGTCAGCCTCCTCCAATGCAGTATTTCAGTTCAGAGTTTATATACAGGTGGTGAAGATTAAGTACACGCAAAATCATATCAAAGATTGGACGTAAGAGCACGTTCGGTTATAGATTACAGAAGCATAATCACTAACCTCGTCAGACATTATCTTATGAGTAAGAAAAGACAAGGACCAGGGTCATTTATTTTTAAGGAATATAGTGACTCAAGTAAGAGACATAGGGGGCTGTGTGCTCTATCCTGTTTTGTCTTCAAAGCATCTTTCTGGAGAGCTGCATGTCACCACAAAGAGGAGGTCTGGGGCCTTGTGAAATGATGCTGGCAAGCAGAAATGAGCAAATGTGGTTTCTTACTTCCGCTACTTTGTCTCATACCACCTAGGACTTTCATAGCTAGAGAGAAGAAGTCAATGCCTAGCTTCAAAGGACAGGGTGACTCTCTTGTTAGGGGCTAATACAACTGGTGACTTTAAGTTGAAGCCAATGCTCACTGACCATGCTGAAAATCCTAGGGCCCTTAAAAATTATGCTAAATCTACTCTGCCTGTGCTCTATCAATGGAACAGTAAAGCCCAGATGACAGCACATCTGTTTACAGCTGGGTTTACTGAATATCTTCAGCCTACTGTTAAGACCTACTGCTCAGAATTAAAGATTCCTTTCAAAATATTAGGGCTCATTGACAATGTACCTGATCACCCAAGAGCTGTGATGAAGATGTACAAGGAGATTAATATTTTCATGTCAGCTAACAACATCGATTCTGTAGCTCATGGTTCAAGGAGTAATTTTGACTTTTAAGTCTCATTATTTAAGAATTACGTTTTGTGAGGCTATAGCCGTTATCAATAGTGATTCCTCTGATGGATCTGGGCAAAGGAAATTGAAAAAGATTCTGAAAAAGATCCATCATTCTAGATGCCATTAGAAACATTCATGTTTTATGGGAGGAGGTCAAAATATCAACATCAACAGGAGTTTGGAAGAAGTTGATTTCAACCCTCATGGATGACTTTGAGGGGTTCAAGACTTCAGTGGAGGAAGTAACTGCAGTTGTGGTGGAGGTAGAAAGAGAAGTAGAGTTAGAAGTGGCGCTTGAAGATGTGACTGAATTACTGAAACTTCATGAAAGAACTTGAACAGATAAAGAGTTTCTTTTATGGATCAGCAAAGAAACTGGTTTCTTGAGATGGAATGAAAGAAACCTGGTGAAGATGCTGTGAACATTGTTGAAATGACAACAAAAGATTCAGAATTTTCCATAAACTTAGTTCATAAAGCAGCGGCAGGAGTTGACTCCAATTTTGAAAGAAATTCTACTGTGAGTAAAATGCTATCGAACAGCATCACATGCTACAGAGAAATCTTTTGTGAAAAGAAGTCGATTGGTGTGGCAAACTTCATTGTTGTCATATTTTTAGAAATGGCCACAGTCACCCAAACCTTCAACAACCACCACCCTGATCATTCAGCAGCCATCAACTTCGAGGCAAGACCCTCCACCAGCAAGAAGATTAGGACTCGTTGAAAGCTCAGATGATTGTTAGCCTTTTTTAGCAATAAATTATTTTTAAATTCAGTACATACATTGGATTTTTAGACATATACTGTTGCACACTTAATAGACTACAATATAATGGGAACATAACATTTATATGCACTGGGAAACCAAAAAATTTGTGTGAATTGCTTTGTTGCAATATTCACTTTATTCTGGTGGTCTGGAACTGAACTTGAAATATCTTTAAGGCATGCCTGTATTTATTAATATCTGTAAATTGTGTTTACACATACTTTATATCAGTAAAATTTGTAAGTAACATATGTTAAATTTGCTCCTGGGGGGAAAAACCTTATAATAAACTGGCTGTCTGAAAAAAATGTGTCTATCTGCATATTTGCTAAACATTTACGGCACTCACTATTCTAAGTTATCCTATCACCTGACCTCCCAAGCAGGGAGGGAGAGCAGCCACGCTTCTCCATATCAAGTTAATTAATACCAACCTCCATCAAGCATAGTATATTTATTTTTGGCAGGCTATGTTATTTTCATTTGACCTATTCCCTGATTTTCTTCTAGGTCCTTGAAATACATCACTGCTTATTTTCAGCCCAAATTATGCAAGTATGTAAGACTTCCTCTAACTCTGTAAATAGTAATTTTCTGACTTTGCCTTTTCCTTCAACACACTGATTCATCGATTCTAGAATGCATATTTTTTCACATTTTAACATCTCTGAAATTGAGAAGCCTCTTCCAGCCACTGTTGGCCAGGCAGCAGCTGTGTCATTGCCTTCCCACGTGTGAACTTGGCTGTGGCTGTTATATTGGCATCACTGTCGATGAGTTTGATTGCTGCTTAAGATTTCTTTAAAAAGATTGCTCATTGAAACAAAAGGTTACTATAGTCACAGAAAAGCAGGGAAATGGAGCAGCAGGAGGAAATTGACAGCAATAAAGCAAACATTTCACCTTGGAGGAATGGCCAAAATTCCAAATTCTCTTATATGGTCCAACAAAGCTCTACAGGACCTATGAAAGGGAGAGACCCACAATTAGATGAAGTCATACTCCAATTCATCCCCAAAATATATGCAAAAGCAATGTCTATCATAAGCCAAGCAAATGAGGCAACTAAAGGTGAGAAAAACTGCCAAATCCCTTGAAATAAATCAAAGAAATTTCAAAGCAATAAGAAGCTGATATGATCAATTTATGCATCACCCAAGACCATGGGTAAGGCCTTGCTTCATATTTGGTTGGCAGCAATTTTTTCCTCTCTTACTGGTTTATAAAATAACAGTGCATTTTATGGTCAGTGATATTTGAGAATTGCTTAAATCGGACCACTAGTTACATTCAGCATTTTATATAAAATATCCTACATTGTTTTGCATGTATATAATATATCTTGTATGTTTTGGTGCTTCGCTTGAGAAATGCAATAGCTACATGAAACCAAAACAATCCCTCCATATATGATCTGTCCGAACTACATCACGCCTCTCTGCAGTTTTACTTCCTTAAGAACATAACATAAGACTCAAATTCTTTTTAAAATTACTTTTTGATTGAAATATACATATAAAAAACACAAACTTTATAACTGTACAGTTCAATGAATTATCACAAAGTGAACACCATCCGTGTTGTACACTGGAACATCAACAACACTTCTGAAACTCTGTGGGTCCCTTCCAGTCACTAACTCCACTCTGATCCCCAAAGATAACCACTGTCCTGACTTCTAACATGACAGATTAGTTTTGCCCATTTTAAAACTTTGTGTAAATAAAATAATACATATTATTTTACTTTTCGCTTCTTTAACTCAATAATATGTTTGTGAAATTTATTGAAGTTATTGTGTAGCTTTAGCTCACTTGTTTTCATTGCTGTAGGTTATTTTATTTCACGAATATACCACAATTCCTTTATCTATCCTACTGCAGATAGACATTTGAGCTGTTTCCATTTTAGGGCTATTTTGAATAGTGCTGCTATAAACATTCTTGAATCTATCTCTTTGTGCATAAATGAATACATTTCTGTTAGGTATATAGTAGGAGTGGTATTAGTGGATCAGAGGATATGCACAGGTTCAATTTTAGTAGATACTACCAAATGCCTTTGATTTATGACAAAGATATCACCATAGAGCAATAGGAAAATAATTGCCTAAAAACAACTGAAACTTTGTCCTTACCTCGTACTATATATAAAAATCAATTCTGGGTGAATTTCAAAACCAGATGTGAATAAAAGAATGTTAAATCTTCTATAATTTAGGGAAATATACATGAAATATTTGAGAAAACACTTCATTTTTTTAAAGTGAATGATACCTCTAGCCTCCCAGCCATTAATGGGAGAAACACACTGAGTTTGAATCTCGCGCTGAAAACTGCAGGAGTGAAAAGGAAGAGTCAGGCTTGTCTCGAATCCCGTGTGACCCTACCCTTAACAGACTTCGGGATTATTTTAATTGCGCTCTCCTCTTCTTCCTCCCTCTGTAAAACTAGTGAAAACATTTACCTTGCCTTACACTGTTTCCATCTGAAGCTTCCCTTTCCTTGCATTGTTTGAGTTGGGTTCACTCTCCCACGGCTCTCAGCATCAGCAGGACGCAGATGCTTCACGGGAGACCCCAGACAGCACCCCCATCTCCACAGCCGCTGCCCCAGGGAAGAGGTCTACTGCTGGTTCTTGCAGTGGTTCGCATAGCAGTCCAGGGCTGCTGTTGGTGGCTCGTAGGGAGACATCCAGAAGCCCAGAAGTTTCCTTCTATCTTGTTGCTCTGTCATCTTTGGGGTGCTGCCTCGTCCCCTTGTTCCACGATGGGCAGCACAGCACCCACATTGTAAGCAGTGGGATGGAGGAAGGGGGAGGGAAGGGGGCCTGCCCACTTTCTTTAGGGACACAGCCGGGGACTTGCACAAATCACTTCTTCCTATAACAGACCACAGATAAGAACCTCGTCACACGGCCACGACAAACAGCAAGGGGCAGTAAAAAGTATCATCTTATTTCTGGAAGACCATAGGCCCAAGCATAGAAGGAGGAGAAAATGGATATTGGGGAACAACCGGCACTCGCTGCTACCCCACCCTTGAAGGCTCAGCTGAAATGCCACCATCTTCCTAAGGCCCCTGCCGCCCTCCAGCCCGAGGACTGAATTCCGCCCAGCCCTGCCCCTCAGCAGCCACGGTCCTCTGAGCGTGCCCACGGTCCTTTGCACCTCTCAGCGTCTCTCACCACTTCTGTCTCATGTCTTATCCCCCTGCCTCCGTGGGAAGCTCCTTGAGGGCAGGATCCGTGTGTGACTCAATTTTTATTTTCCGTGCTAGGAAACCAATTCTTGTGCTGAAAATTGGTAAAAACAGGGAAAGGCATTTATGCTGTCTTTCCTCTGGGAACTATAAGTATAGATAACCAAATAGCTAATGAGAAGTTTCTCTTTGTGGAAATAGTCCAGTTAATAAATAAGGAAGGAATGATAAAATTAAAATATGACCATTTTGGATCCCATAAAGAACTAATAGTGGATTGAACGTGACTGCTGACATCCCAAAAGGAAAGACAACCAAACATATTATCTTGTCTGAAAGAGTCCTGCCCCCTCCCCAATCAAAAAGGAACTTAAAAGAAATATAGGGTATGGAGGAACATTTTACATAATAACACAGGCATGTGATCATAAAAATCCCGATAGGACAAAGGACCTGGTTTCCTCAGCATACAAATTGAAGGAAAAAGAGAGAGAGAAAGGGGAGAAGCTGTAGATTAAAAGAAATTTGAGAGACATATAAATCCATCGCAACATAGTGACCTGATTTGGATCTTGGTTAGAACAAACTGTAAAAACAAATAAACATGCAAAGCTGAGTGAATACTTGCTATTAAGCAATTATTGTTAATTTTTAAGGTATGATAATAATATTATGATTAAGTTTGTATAGTCACGAGTCTCTGTCTTTTGGGATTCATGCTAAAATATTTACAGATGAAATGGTTTAAAGCCACAAGGAGGGAGGCAGGTGGTATATAGACTTAAAAAATGGAAGTGAGTTGATAGTTGTTGTACTTGGATGATGAGTCCATGGAGTTTCATTAAATATTTTCTCTACATTTGTGTATGTTTGAAATGTTCCATAACATGTTTTTAATACCAAAAAAAATGCCTCTTCTGTTGTGCCTAGATCAGTACTTTATACATTGTAGGTACTCAAAAATTATGTGTTCAGTGAAGGAATTGTCAGACAGCAGCCTTAGCAGAACGGCCATCTTGGTTCCAACACACGTTTCAGCACTGATATTCACTCGGCATCTTTGACACAGTCAATGCTCCGTCCACACCGTCTTCTGAGAATTCCCTCAACCGCCCATCCCCTACCACTGCACAGGCCTAGACAGCTGATCAGAGCTGAATGAACCTGGGCTACCAACTAATTCACAGACAGGTGGGGGCCGTCGGATTTTCTCTCAGAGAGAGACTAAGGCTCGGACAGACAAGAATGGGCTCCACAAATGAAAAATTTTCTAGGACAGGAGCAAGAGTCTGCACCATATCCGTTTACATGAAAAGATGCTTAACAGCATTCATAATAAGAGAAATGCAAGTTGAAACTACACTGAGATTCCATTACTCACCCATAATATTAGCAAAAATGCCAAAGCTTAACAACACACATGATTGGCAAGGTCATGGGGGGCAGGCACTCTCATGCATGGCTGGTAAAATTTCAAAATAGCACAATACTATGGAGAGGAAGCTGGCCAGATCTAACAGAACTACACACACAGGTAACTTTTGTTCCAGCAGTCCCACTTCTAGGAATTTAAATTTCAGAGACACCCCCAGCAATACAAAACTACATAGGCACAGGGTTATTCATTGCAGAATTATATGTAACTGCAAAATACTGGGAATCACTTAAATGCCCAAAAGCAGGAGACTGGTTGAATAAAATATGTTATAGTCACACATGGAATTCTATGCAGCTGTAGAAAGAATGGACATGATCTCCACGAATTGAATTGCAAAATGCCAAAGAGCAATATGGGACACCAGCTTTTGTGTTAAAAAAAAAAAAAATGCTGTGGATGAATAAGAAAACAAATACTTACCTGCTTATTTTTACAAAAGACACAGGCAGAGTAAACCAGAAACCAGTGAAATGGGTTACCTCCAAGGGATGGGGAGTAGATAAGGTAGAGGGAGCGGTGGGCTGGGAAATCAGCTCTCCACAAAAAAAAAAAAAAAAGAGAGAGAGCTACAAAAGTCCTGGTTTGTAACATTTGCATTTCCTCGGTGTAAAAACTCCCACGGTATTCAATCAAGCCTGCATTGATGTACAAGATTGGCTCTTGCAAGCAAGGACAAGCTGGCTCCAGCACAACAGTGAGTGAAAAGGTTAGGGAAGGAAGTGACTCTTCTCTGTGTGTACTTTTTTGTGTAGTTTTTTTTTATCAACTTTATTGAAATGTAATTTACTTATAATAAAATGAACTCACTCTAAGTGTACAGTTTGATGAGCTTTGATGAATGCACACACCCTTGTAACCATCACCCCCCACACCCAAATCAAAAGGTAGAACAATTCCATTACCCCAATAGACTCCCTCACAATGCTCCTTCCCGGTCAAGCCCCACACATCCCACCAGCTCTGGCAACCACTTAACTGCTTCTATCACCATAGATTAGATGTATCTTCTTTAGGGTTTCGTACAAATGGAATTGTACAATATACTCTTTTGTGTCTGGCTTCTTCGGCTCAGCATAACGTGTTTGACGTTAATCCATGTTATAGTGCATATCAGCAGTTCATTTCTATCTATTGCAAAGCAGTAGTCCATGGTATGGCTACAGCACAATTTATTGATCCAATCACCTGTTAATGGATATTTGAATTGTTTCCAGTTTTTTACTATCATGAATAAAGTGGTTATGAACATTCATGAACAAGTCTTTGGGTGGACATATATTTTCATTTCTCTTAGGTTAATATATAGGATTAAAGTTTCTAGGTCACATAAATATAAAACTTTATAAGTGCATCTTTATAAAAAACTGATACTTTTTTTTACAAAGTGATTCCAACAGCAGTGGGTGAGCACTTTAGTGATCCGCATCTTTGTCAATGTTTTTTATTGTCACTTTTAATTTTAGTCACTCTTGTGAGTATATAGTGGCATATCATTGTGGTTTTAATATGAATTTCCTGATGATTAATAATGTTGACATCTTTTTATGTGCTTGTTAGCCAGAGTATATCTTCTTTTGTGAACCAAAGCTCCTTGGAGAAATTGTTGATTCCAGAGCTGGAGCAGGAAAGGCAGAAGATGAGCCAGGAATGCCTCGACATGCCAGAGGGTGAGGAAGTGCTTGAAAAACGTGATGAGAGTGTGTCAGAAAGACACAGGGGCCTTGGCTAGAGTGGCTGGAATGTCTGGGTCGGCCGTGCCTCTCTCCGCCGGGGCTCATATCCTGCACTTGTCTCTGCATGCTGGTCTCAGGACAGAATCCCGACAGGACCAAAGTGGAAACTGCGGGGTCTCCCGAGCCTTGCTTGGAAGTCTTACAGCATCACTTCTGCTGTGTTCTACTGGCCAAAGCAAATCAAAACACCAGATCAGATTCAAGGGGCAAGAGTTCCACTGACAAAATCTGTGCCATAAAAATTTTAAATTTAAAAATAATTAAGGAGAATTGGATATTGTAACCCACTGAATAAAATAAAAATCCAAGAGTCCATAGTAATAAAAAAGATAAACAATAGATAAATACTGACTAATAAATATGAAAGGAATGAAGTTTTAAAAGTAATCATTTTGCAACCATCATAGTAAAAATTGATTTGGGCAAGTGCCATCAATACGTGCAAAATCAAGGCAAACGTTGGGGAGGCAGTTTGGTGGACAATACAATATTTATATAGTTTCAAAACATCCACCCACAAATGAGTTATTAACTGCAGAAGGAAAGGTAGTAAATGTGCAGTGGAAAAACCAAGCAACATTATCATCAATAAGGGACAAATGAATATCACAAACTTCCAGATGTGATTTCCCGAGGAAGAATATATAACTTATGTATTGTTCCAGCCAAATATGCATAATGTGCATCTAATCATGAGGCCGCATCAGAGAAATCTACAGTGAAGGGCATCCTATAAAATGACTTATCTATATTTTTCAAAAATATTAATGACTTGAAAAACAAAGACAGACTGAGTTTCTTCCAGAAGAAAGATGACCAAAAAGGGATGAGAACCAAGTGCGGTGCTTCTTTTGGGTTGGATCCTATATAGGGGAAAAATGGCCATGAAAAATATCATTGGGTCAGTTGAAGAATCTGAAATATGTACTGTAGATTGCATGAAAGTAATATGTCAATATTAAATTTCCTGAGTGTGATCACTGTAACATGGAAATTTAAGAGTGTATCCCCATTTAGGAAATGCACATTGATTTAGGAGCAAAGCAACATGGTGTATGAAATCTGCTTTCATGTTGTTTAGAAAAATATTATACGTGTATATATGTACAGTATATATGATACATAACATATGTATATATGTGCATACATATGGGCAGAGGGAGTGATAAAACAAACATGGCAAAATGTTAAAAATTGGTAAATACAAGTAAAGCATATACAGAAGTCTCTGTACCATTTTTGCAACTTTTCTGCAAGTCTGAAATTATTTCAAATAACAAGTTTTCTAAGAACTCAAGAAATAAAATACCACGGCAAGTCAAAGTCATTGCAAATCAGTTATACAGGAGTGAAGTGAGGGCTCTGTTAATGAGGAGGAGATTGGTGTGAACTCGTCAAGGGACAAGAGAAAGGGTGTACCCTGAGCACCTGACAGTCCAGCCCCCAGAGCTAGCCCAGGAGGCACTTGGCCTCTCCCAGCTACTTTGAACGATTTCTGCTTCTTGTGTGGTGAGGTGAGCACCTGGGCTGTGATAACATGGAAACAACTGTTTTGTTTTCTCCCTTCCATTGTTGCACTAGACACATGGGGGTCTGAATCTAGCATCTGGGGATCTGTGACTTGAATGGGAAAAAATCTTTTTTTTTTTTTCTGATTACTAACTGAAAAATTAACATTTTCTTCAATTATGCATGTAGGCAATAAACCCCAGTAGAATTGAATTAGCAGTACTTGTGACTTGTCACCAATAAAACCCACAGAAATGGTCCTATCCCATCACAGCTGCTGCAGACAAACTGAAATATTTACACTCATTGCTACTTGCAACCAAGGCATCTGGATTTGAACAACTCTGAACTGACCCACTGGAGGGCAGACACCATGTTGTTTCAACTCTCTGCATCCCTGTGCACAGGGTGTGGCCCTTAATAGGTGCTCAGACTTGTTTGTTGGAATGAATTGATTTCTATGACTCAGCTAATGTCTCACTATCTGGAAATCCAAAGACCAAAAAAAGATATTTTAAAAAAAGCAAAAAAAAAAAAACAAAACACACCCTTGTTGGAAGCGGAAGTTATTCTGTTCCTTTCTTGACTCCACCAGAGAGGCTGCCACTTGGCCTCTCCCATCTGCCACTGTGCTTCCCTCTGGCTTGCTAACTTCCTCCCTCCCGGCATCAGGCAGCGAGATAGCAGCCACTGAAGAACACGCTATTCTTTGGTGTTTCAGACATCCTGTTTTTCTATGACAACTTTCATTTTAAACAGGGGTCTAGTTTTCCAGCTTGGGCAGCTTATCCCCAAGCTGGGCACACACATTCTATCAGTGGCATAGCTGATTGGCAAAATGGGATAGCTGGACTCTCTCCCCCCATGGCAGGGGTCCCTGAGTGGAGGACACCTGGAAAGAGAAGGTCAGTAGATAAATATTTCACTATAGCAAGAGAAAAAAAAAAAAAAACCCTCTGGGTAAGTGTAGAGCAAAAGCACTTGATAAAATGACTTCTACTGTAAACATATCTGCTATATATTTTTGCGTAATAAACTACCCAAAATTCAGTAGCTTAAAACATTAACAATATTATTATTTCTTATCATTCTGTAGGTTGAAACAGGAGTTCTGCTGGTCTCTCCTGGCCCTACTCCTGAGGCTGCATTCTGGGCTGGATGGTTTAGAACAGCCTCACTCGTGTGTTTGGGGCCCTGGCTAGAGTGGCTGGAATGTCTGGGATGGCCGCGCCTCTCTCTCCGCCGGGTCTCACATCCTGCACTTCTCTCTGCACGCTGGTCTCAGGACAGAATCCCGACAGGACCAAAGTGGAAACTGCGGGTCTCCCGAGCCTTGCTTGGAAGTCTTACAGCATCACTTCTGCCGTGTTCTATTGGCCAAAGCAAATCAAAAGGCCAGCCCAGATTCAAGGGGTGGAGAAATAGTTTCCACCTCTTGATGGGAAAAGAAGCGAAGAATTTGTGACCGTTTTTAATCCACCACATTGTATGAAAAAAGTAGCATCCCAAAACAGTGGGATGCCAACAGTATAAGAAGATGTCAGCATAGCCACAAAAAGTGGACAGGGAACACACATGAATTAAAAGTTATTTTGTTTTTCTGGCTGTGGGGTATCTCCATTGTTTTATTTCTTTTTTCTAGAAAGCGAAGGTCAAGGGCAGAATCGTGAGGATGGTGAAGGGAGTGCAGAAGGAATCACTGAGACACAACAGGGACGAGCAGGCTCAGAGGGGATGGGAAACCGATCTGAAATGCCCAGAACACAAACATGTGCTACCAGAACGAGGGCCAGTGGGTGGACATTCCAGGAAAGCAGATTTTCCGTAATCTAAGGAGACCTTACATTAAGGATGTACGTCAATGAAATGAACCACCGTGAGAGATGAGCCACCTTCCGCCAGGGTGGGCAAGCAGACGTCTCTGACCGCTTTTCCAGAATGCGGAAGCTATTCTCCATCTGGCAGGGCCTCTGGGATTCCTCTCGGCCCTGAGACCTCATGATGCCGTCTCTCTCTATGTATCCTCAGCGTCTGTGATGCTGGGATTACCCAACTGCCAAGCCACCGGGCAGTTTCCGGAGCCTCCATGCCACCAGCCACTGCCCGAAGGATGCCAAACCCCAAATGCCGGTTGAGTGACACCACCTGTACCCATCCTTCCCCAAAGCCTCTGACAGGACAGTCTTGCTCCTTCACTCTGGTTTTGTTCTGAGATTTTCTTCTAAGTTTTTCCAAGAGGAGCTTCCCTTGCCCTGTCCTGAGGTGGGGTGTGTTTCTTTCGGCACAGAGACGACAGCCAGCGTCCACTTCTTTGCACCGGCTTATGGTGGAGTCGTGGACGCCTCTGCACGGCAGCATCCATCTGACCTCACCTGGCACCTGGCTCACAGGTAGGACCAGAAAGGTCCCTGCCGCGTTCATTGTCATGTAGCACCTCCACTTTTCTCTCACTCTCCTCAGGAGTGCCCGGGGCATTAACCTAACCTCTTGTCACTGCCATCCTAGGGGCGGAAGGCGGGCTTCCCTGGTTTGGAGCCACTCCCACCACACCAACAACACGGGGTGTTCCCTATGGGCCAGTGCGTTACACGGATGGCCTCACTTACTCCTGATGACACGATCCTATGAGGCAGGTACAGAAGAGAAAGTGGAGACAGAGAGGTTAGGTAACTTGCTCAGGATTGCACAGCTACCAAGTGGCACAACTGACTCCCAGAGCCCGAGAACTCAACCATGCTCTGTGATAGCCACCACTGACTGAGGGCATGATCTACGCCTGGCAACTTCGTCAGTGTTTTACATAAACTCTCTGATTTAATCCTCATTGCAACAATTCCATGAGGTTTGTATCATCTCCATTGTTACAGATGAAGAAACTGAAGCTCAGAGAAGTTAAGGACATGCTCAAGGACACAGTCTTATGAGTCACAGCGACTGATGAAAAGTGGCCACAAGCTGTTTGGCATGACACAGAGATCTGAGGCCTCTTCTCCCTCCTTCTGAATCTGGGCAGGCCTTTGGCTGCCCTGACCTATTATAGAGGACGCAGAGTAGGGACTGTGTGAAGTCCAGACCTGGCCTTTAAGAGCACTGGCAGCTTGGTCTCTGGGAACGCTGGCAGCTGTGTAGGTCTGGAGAGACTGTGTGGACAGGCCCTGAGGCCACACGGCAGAGAGAGGGGCCGGCTGAGCCCGGCCTTGCAGCTCACCCCCTAATGCACCAGATGTGCAAGTGAAACCTCCTCGGGCCCTTCAGACCAGCGCAGCTGTCAGCCGAATACCACCAAGTGACCTCACTGGATGCCAGATGGACAAAAGAATCGTCTACCCGGCCCTGTCTGAATTCCTGACCCACAAAATCATGTGATATATAACGGGTGCCACTACATTTTGAGGTCGTTTTTACAGAGCCACAGACGACCGGGATAGCAGCAAGGTTTGGAGTTGAACCCAGGCTGTGTGACTCAGAAGTTCATACATTAAGCACCTGACTACTCAGACGATGTTAGCAGCCACCATCAGGCAAAATAAAAACCACAAGCATTCTACTTGTTTTCGTAGAACCGCCTGAACTTGTCCTACACTGCCCGGCAGTGACTCTGTGGCTTCTGTTCAGGAGCCCCTGCCTACAGCTCTTACCTCCGTGACAACGTGGGAAGAACCCGGTTGGACTCCTGGGCTGTGGGATGGGACACACGCCACCAATGGAGGTCCAGTGTCACAGCAGGGACAGTCCATCCTGATTGCCCAGAAGAAAGGGAGCCACATTGGATGACAGGGCTCTTATGCTGGGTTCCAACAAATAACCCCTCCAGAAAGAACAAAGCTAAGTAGCAAAATACAAGATGTGCAGCAAGCACCCAAGCACCAAGGGAGACACAGAGATGACAGGGTAAGAGAAAGAGCTGGGCACAGGCAGCCTTGAAATCTAATCCCAGTTCTGCCAATTTCCTGCTGTGCAACCTTGGGAAAGTTACTTAACCTTTCTGACCACCTTCTTCCTTTTAACAGAGATAAAATATTTATCTTTCAGTATTGCTATGAGGAGTAACATAATCCGCGTGGCATACAGCAGGAACTCGGTGAATGTTAGTTTCCCTTGATCCTCACTCAGGGATTCAGAATACCATTTAACCCCTTTTAGTCTTCAAACATTTCACGGTTTCTGCTCATTAAGCATTTACGATAATTAAAAGGGAGTAGGGAAGAGGGAGAGAGCAAAGTGAAATCAGAACCATATCCGCTTTCTGCAACTGACAGTGAGGAGCTGAGCTCAGACCTCCGTCTGGCCTTGTGAGCCGAGGGTCTGAGTCCCACGTCTCTGCCCCGCCACCTTGGGAGACAGTGGGGCGGGCTGGGGCCAGGGGGCTCACTGCCTGCTCATGCAGGGCATCTCCTCTCTCCCTAGTACGTTTTCCCGAGCCCTGTTTTTAGCAGGCTGCCCACCTGTGCTCCATTTCAGTAGTGATGTCCACTCTCTGATAGTGTTGTCTGTCTGTCTGTCCTGCCTGTGTGGTACTGTGAAGTCTCCTAGGGGCGGAGAAGAGGTTGGGAGACTCCCTCGGTCCAGCTGCCGGAGAAGCACTACCCAACAAGGGGTTTAGGCTCATGCTGCTGCAGCTAATAGGAAATAGCTGCTGTGGATTTCACCATCTGTCAGCCAGCAGGGAGGAGAGAGACGGGGCGCCCATGCACGCTCAATCTTTTTAAGGGCAAGAACCTGGGAGTGGTTTACATCACCTCCAGGTACAAATCATCGGCCAGAGCTCAGTCAACAGACACATCTAGCTGCAAACAGGCCAGGAAACAGGTTTACCTCACACCCAGCTAAAGTTCTGTAGCTTTGGAGGAAGGGGAGACCAGATTCTGGGGAAGAACGAGCAGTCTCCACCTCCTCACTGCACCCCTTCCAGCTCATGTCTAATGTAACAGCATAAATATGTAAATGTTTGCTAGGAAAAAGCCCAACATAGTGATCACTGCAGGACAGGACATTAAAAATAGAAAGATCAGTGACTCGTAGTGTCAGAGAGTGAGGAAGTGCTCAAAAAATAAAAGGATGTCAAAGAGACATGGGAACTAACTTGAAAGAGCTCCACGTGACCAAAGCTGGAATAATTTGAGCAACAAAATAAATAGCGTGGCATTGAATTACAACCCAAAGTATAGGCGATAAATAAGTCTGTATTGGTACAAAATAAGGATTCAATAAATATATGGTAGACAAGGGACAAATCTTCCTTACAGAAGAATTCCAGATAATCCACGTAGATAACCCCCACTTTAGGAGGTAGAAGTTAATTCTTGGACCCCTTGAGTGTGGACTAGACTTAGTGACTTGCATCCAAATAATACAATATGGAAAGGGAAAAAATGGTCACCTTACCATGGAGAAACTCGGAAACACTAACATAACCAAACGACCAAGGTTACCGACACTAGTGATAAGTCATGTAAATTGCATAACCCCTAACACGGCATGATGAGGAGAGAACGTCCCCTCTGTGGTGTTCCTCCTAAACACCCATAACCCTGCTCTAATCGTGAAGGAAATGGCAGAAAAACCTAAATTGAGAGATATTCTAAGACAGAAACTAACATAGACCAGAGATGGCTAAGGAGACAGGATGACCAAATGCAAAGTGCTACCCTAGATTGGATCCTGGAAGTAAATACTGTAAAAACCACTGAAATCCAAATAAAGTCTAGAGTTTAGTTAACAGTAAGGTGCCAATGTTGTTTTCTTAGTTTTAACAAATGCACCATGGTAACGTAAGATGTTGATGTTAGGGGAAACCGGGCAAGGGGAAGTGTGGGTACTGTCTGTATTATCTTTACAACTGTTCTGTAAATTTAAAATTATTCCAAAACAAAAGATTTATTACTTTATATGTGTATGTTACGTATATAGCTCTGTATGAGTGTGTGCACGTGTGTGTGTGCGTGTGTGTGCATGTGTGTGTGTGTGTGTGAAGATGATCCAGGTCTAGACTAAGTACCTTTGCATCAGTAACTATGCAGCTCTTGTGACTGGGACACCCAGGGTGAGAAATACTGCTTCCTTGGTGACCTAATACATGCACATGGTCATGTCTGGAACCACGCTCACCATACCCCTCACAATGCATTGTGTGTCTCCTTGTCTATTCTATTCCATTTCCTTTTTCCAATGGTGGTTTCACCCACTAGTGAGCTTCTCCCTGGGACTCTGCCTGCCGTGACCAGCTCCCCAACCTCATCTCCCACCATGCCCAGCACACTGCCGGGCACCAGGGCTCTATCCTTACTGTTGCTCCTGCCTGGACACCTGTTACCCAGAGACGGGTGTAGTTTAGTCCTTTGCTTTATTTGGGTCTCTGCCCAAACACCACCCCTTCAGAGAGGCCTCCCGTGGCTACCCTGTCTAAAGGGAACCCAGCCACATGCATAACCCCATCACCCTTTGCCCCCTTACCCTCCTTCTGTCTTTGCAGCCCTGATCTCAGCCTGATACTATGTCACATATGAGTGCCATGTGTTTGCTTATTGTCTTTCTCCCTGCCTAGAAAGCCAGCCAGACGAAGCAGGGCCTCCACCTGTTTTGCTCGCTGCTGTATCCTGCTGCCAGTGCACAGCAGCCGCTAAATAAATGTCACTTGCTTGAATTCTCTAAGTTTCTAGACACAAGTGGAGAAAATATGACTAAACCTCCCTTTCCCCTCTCAACGATGGGCTCAAACCCAGCTTCCCCAGTCTCTTGCATTAGTGCTGTGTTCTCTGCCACCCACACCACCTCCCGCCCCCCCCCCTAGCGTGTGCCCAGCTTTTCTAGACTGGCTTCTCTTTGCCC
Organism: Eulemur rufifrons; assembly: GCF_041146395.1. Taxonomy (NCBI): domain Eukaryota; kingdom Metazoa; phylum Chordata; class Mammalia; order Primates; family Lemuridae; genus Eulemur; species Eulemur rufifrons. The sequence continues at coordinate 40,275,951 of NC_090998.1, read as the reverse complement.
GTATGCGGCGATTCCTCCAGACTTCTCAGCAACATTCTTATTTCCAGCAAGAATAAGACAGGAAAGAAGAGAGAAGGAGGAGGAGGAGGAGGAGGAAAGATGACGCGTTGGCTTTCCTTCCCCATCACCATCTCAATAAAAAAGTTGTCACTCTTGGCCATCAGGTTTCTACAGGGCTCCCCCGTTCCATATCCCCTGGCTTTGACATGCTCTACCCGTGTCTAAATTGCATAAAATGACTTCAGAGTTCTCTTTGACAGCATTCTGTAGCTCAGTGTTTTCTGACTGGATTCTACCTCTTAAAGGCTGTGCTTTTTGTCCTCTTTTGACCATTTTGAGAGGAAAATTATTTCCTCACAATTATGGGTTTAAAAGGGGGATTCAGTTGTTAAGTAGAGAAGACAAGGAACATATCAGTGTGAGCAACTGTTAGGAGTTAATATTCTGTAAGCAGAATATTAATGTTTGTATAAAAGGGGACGGTGGAGAATACATATTCAGTTTTTGCTTGTAAATCCATAAAATACAAGGAAAATATACACAAAAAATGAATAACATTGTTTCCCTCTGGAGGGTTCCTTCAGAGAAGGAAAACTTCATGGTTACCTATTCCAAGCATTGAATCAACCAATTAATCACAAGGGATTTGCCTGTGCAGGTGGACTAGGAAGTACATTCAGTCGTGTTCTGGAGAGGAAAGCAGCGTGTCTCTGGGTGCTCGTTTGTATCTGGAAGGTGAAGACTGTGATATCATCTAGGATGAAGTTGTGCAGCAGCTGGGGAAGAACGATCTTTGATACTCAGGGCCATTTTAAGAACTTGTAAGCCCCAGGGACTCCTAGTTTTATTATATTAAATATATTAATATTAAAATGGTCACGCCTGTAATCCTAGCACTCTGGGAGGCAGAGGCGGGTGGATCGCTTGAGGTCAGGAGTTCAAGGCCAGCCTGAGCAAGAGCAAGACCCCATCTCTACTAAAAAATAGAAAGAAATTATCTGGACAGCTAAAAATATATATAGAACAAAAATTAGCCGGGCATGGTGGTGCATGCCTGTAGTCCCAGCTACTTGGGAGGCTGAGGCTGAAGGATCACTTAAGCTTAGGAGTTTGAGATGGCTGTGAGCTAGGCTGATGCCATGCACTCTAGCCCGGGCAACAGAGTGAGACTCTGTCTCAAAAAAATAAATAAATAAAATGCACTCACATCTTATATTAAATATAATTTGCCCAGAAGATATGAAAGTTTTATAACTTTGCTTTGGAAATTATTTGGCCATGAGTAATATATAACTTACAACTGGCTACAATTACTCAGGAGTCACTGTCTCTACCCAAGAATTCTTAGGAAGTGAGAAAAATCTAACCCACAAATTCTTTTCAAATGAAATAAATATTCACAAATGCTAAATTTAGCAATGGATGAAGTTGATGTAATTAATGTTATGTTGTTCTGACATCTAATTAAACATTTATTAATTTTGTTTTACTGGGCTTTGTTTTTTGCATCTGGACCCAATAATTCCTTTCTGGGTCCTACAAGATCAAATGGCGCTATTAATACATGCCCCCAGAACTGTCCTTCCGGAACATCTACCCCAGGGTAAGTGGGTCTTCAGTACCCTTCTACTTCCCTCCAACCACCAGGCTCTCCCCAGCCTTGCCCACTCAACTATCTTCAGAGGTTGCTCATGCTCAACCCTCTCCTCCTTCATTCTTTACCCTTAGTCCTTTTCTAATCTTTCTTTGCCACCCAAAAACATTTCTCACAACACCTCTGCTCTCTGAGCTCTGGGATCTGCTAATGTGCTAATGCCCTAAATAGTTAATGACTCACAGTCCAGGCAACTTGTTTACATCTTCTCATAGTTACATTTTAATTGAGCCTTTTTGGAGATACAACATTTGAATTCCAAGGACTTTCTTTAAAGAAAGATGTGAATTTAGAACTTAGGTGTGGGAGACATTTCTAGGCAGGTGCAAAATCCTTTGGGAGTAAATTTCAACAACAACTAAAAATCCTTGTCCTCTGGGAGCTCACAGATTAGCTGGAGAGATAACATGTAATACATAACCAGGACACAAGGTAGACAGCACCCCATTAGGAAAGTGTAAATGAAGGGTGGTGAGAGCTTGCAGTAAAGAACTTGCTTCCAGGTTCAGGAATCAAAGAAGGTTTCCTGGAGGAGGTGACATTTAAGTTGGACCCTAAAGGATGCGTAGGAGTTGAGTGGGGTTTTGGAGCCCACCTGCTTCTGGCTTCTTCCCTCCTAACAAGCTGCTGTTCACGAGTTCCTCCAGCAGAGGGCAGGCTGAGCAAAGATGGGAAGGAAAATCCGATTCTTTAGCCAAGTCTCACGTGGGTCTCTGCACACCCAGAACTGTGTAGACAGCTTTCTAGGCTTACTAAGAAGGGTGAGTCCTCTCTATGTGAGTTTTGAAATTGTTTACCCCAAGTCTGGACTCCAGATTTACCCCTCTGGTTTTGCCCAGAATTGGCAGTGGATTTACATTTTCTATCAGTTTCCCAGGGTTTGGGGCGGTCTGAAGCCTGGTGCATTGTCTCCGTGGACACTAACATACCCATGCTAGAGAAGCCAGGCCAGGCAGGGTTGGGCAGTTCAGGCTGGGGAGCGGGAGAGGAGTGCCTCTCTGGGTTGCCACGGAAACAGGTCTAGCTCATTTCCCCTTCCTCCGGAAGAAGTGTAAGCCAGGGTACCCCCAGTGCTTTGGTGCTTGAGGTGTCTCCCTGTCTTAGGTCATAGGAGACAAAGATTCATGCACGAGTGGTTGACTAAGGAAATATTCCCAGGAAGATCGTACAAGGCAGTGTTGGAAAAAGCAGAATAGGGATGGAGTAAAAGCCAGGCAAGGGCTTGGTTTGCGGGGAGCTCTGGAGTACCCCTTCCAGCCCAGAGCTTGCCCCACCTCAGCCTGGGGGACGTGAACTCTCAGCCCTTCCGGTTCCTGGTGCACCTCAATGAAGTGCTTTGTCCTCTGAAGACAGTTGTCGATCTGAGACGTTGGGAGCGAACACACAGAGCTGGTGACGGCGATCTGAGGGCAGATGGGTGCAGCTCCGACAGCATTTGCTACTCTCTCCAAGGCCCCTTCTAGTTATCCAGTTTCTCCAGGACTAAAGACTTTGTCCTTCAGGGACAGCCACCTCCGCAGAAACCTCAGAAGATTCAGAGCCCTCTTACCTGTTCATAAGAGACCTCTTCTGGTCCCTCAGCACCTCCCCTGTTGCTCCTGGGAACCTAGATTTTTATTCAAGAGTCCTCACCTCTTTCCTCTAACCCCTCCTACCCTATCTCCTCAAAATGTATCACTTCTGAATTAGCTACTCTCAGCCAATTGTCAATTCAGAAGTTGCTATTTCCCATTGATGTTAATGGCAGAGAAATGCCCTGGAAGGCATTACATTTCACCCAGCTCTCCCCCCTATTATCAATAGTGTGAGCTCTTCATTTCTCATTCATCTTTCATCACGCTACCTAATGTCGTGTGTCTGGGTGTACCCAGACCTCCAGCATCAGACTCGCTGGAGGTGCTTGCTACGATACGAATCTCCCCACCCTTGGAAATCTGCTTTTTTCACAAGCTTCCTATATGATTCTGGTGTTCATTAAAGAATGAGAACCACTGCCCAGACACTCAAGGGACAAGGCAGGTCCTCTTGAGAACTTTTGAAGCAGGAACACACATGGCCAACTCCCTCACCTCTATCAAGCCACATCTCACCTTCTCAACAAGCCCCATTCCCACCCTGTGCTCCTGATCCCTGTATCTGTTCTATTTCTTCTTCCCACCATAGCACCTATCACTTGATTTATTCTGTTTATTGCCGACAGCCTCTCTCCTACCCCCACCATAATGTCAGCTCCCTGAGGGCAGAGATCTCTGTTTCACGGGCTAGTGTTCTTCAGTGCCTGGAATGCCGCATCTGCATGTTATAGGTGTTGGGGAAATACGTGTCGCATGAATGCATGCGTGCGTGAATGAAGTCATTCTATGGAGAGCTGTCAGTGCAACTGAAGACAAAGATTATTACCAATTACCCACTTCTAAGCTTCTTTGATCACAGACACTGTTGTTTGTGCCTTGAGACCACCCTCAGGTTCAATGATTGACTAGCAGGACTCACAGGACTCAGAAAAGCCAATGTACTCACAGTTATGGTTTATTACAATGAAAGGATAAGACTAAAATAAGCAAAGGGAAAAGGAACATGGGTGAAGTCCAGGAGAAATCAGGCTCAACCTTCTAGCTCTCTCCTCCCGGGAATGCACTTAATTCCCCCAGAGACTATGTGTGACAACACATGCAAAGTATCGCCAATGTGCATCCAAGCCTTGTCGTCCAGGGCTTTCACTGGGGGCCAGTGCCTGTGTGACTGGTCTTAGCTACTCAGTCTCCAGCTCCCCAACCCTTTGAGAGGTCAAACTGATAGAGCATGGCCCAGGGCCTCAGGCGTACAAAACAAGGGGTCACCATAAGTCATTTGTTAGCATAAACTATGATCTAAGTGTTAGGTAGGGATAAGGAGGAAGGGGAACAGCTTTGTCTAGGGGGTGTCCATTGAGGAGCAGATGACACTAGGAGACGCTTTGTCTATAATAGGAAAAAATAATTGATCATAGAGGGCTTCCAAGAAGGAGCAGATGACATGTCAAGGGGCTTCTAAGGACTGAACAGACGGTTGGTCTACGATAGGGCGTCTCCAAGAACTGATCAACCAAAAAGAGGTAGAAAGGCCACAGAGTGGAGATATGACCAAGACCACAAAAGAGGATCTTTGGAGCACCTAACAAGTAAGGTGACAGTATCCTCAAGTGACCTCCCCTCATTAACATAGTAAAACTCACACTCACCAGCACCATGACAGTTTGCAAATACCATGGCAACCCCCAGAAATTGCCTTACAAGGTTAAAAATGAGGAAGGTTCCTAGTTCCAGGAATTCTCCATCCCTTTCCCCCTAAAAAAGCAATGACTATTCCAACCTCCACTTAATATAAAACTAGGGAATCAACATAAAGGGAAAATCTTGTTAAACTCAGGGTCTCCTCTACTCGCGGGGTTGACCAGTTACTTCTCTGAAATGTACTATGCTTTAATAAGCTTTGACACTTTGCCTGCTTACGTCTGCTTGGTCTGCTCATTTGCTCCATCGACTCCACACCAGTAGCCGTTCTTCGGTACTGGGAACCAAGAGAACCAGGGAACACGGGCCTGACATCTGGTCCCCACACCTGACGTAAGGCCTCGGGCATAGAAAAAAAGTCTTATCCCAGGCAGGACATTCCAAGGGCTCAAAGGTCATCTCCCAGGACCCAGTCAAGGGCTGGTCCTGAAGACGGGCCTTTCTTTGGAATGTGCAAGGTTCCAGCAACCCTTTCCTGCGCAGACACCAATCAGCAGACTCTCTACACGGACCCACCCGAGCCTGTTCTGCAATTACCAAATGTGGGGTTGATCTGATGTCTCAGGTATCATTGTACCTAATTAGGGTATACTTGCATGCTAATGCTGCCTCGGAGTTCAGCCATACGTATGTTTTTGGGGTTTTTTTTTTTTTTTGAGATAGAGTCTCATCTGTTGCCCAGGCTAGAGTGCTGTGGTGTCAGCCTAGCTCACAGCAACCTCAAACTCCTGGGCTCAAGCAATCCTCCTGCCTCAGCCTCCCGAGTAGCTGGGACTACAGGCATGCACCACCATGCCCGGCTAATTTTTTCTATATATATTTTTAGTTGTCCATATAATTTCTTTCTATTTTTAGTAGAGATGGGGTCTCACTCTTGCTCAGGCTGGTCTCGAACTCCTGAGCTCAAACAATCCGCCCGCCTCTGCCTCCCAGAGTGATAGGATTACAGGCGTGAGCCACTGCGCCTGGCCAGCCATACGTATGTTTAACAGAGTTAACAAGCATGTGCTGTGTGCTAGATGTGGTGCTTTACTGGGAGTGCAAAAATGGACATGACCGACGTGGTCTCTGTCTTCAAGAAGTTTATAGTCTATTCTAGTTACGGGCCAGTTCTTGGACTTCGGCAAGCAAAGAATTTTTTGGAGATAAAATCTATTCCAAGGACAGTCATGGAAGAGAGAGGACCATGGAGTGAGGATGATAAAGATGTGAGTGAGAAAGCTTCTTCCCCATAGTCAGCTAAGCCCCTGAACCTGCAGCAAGCAGCTCCTGAGAGATTCCTGGGGCTTGTCCAGGGCCCTGGAGATTTGCCTGGAGCAAGGCTGCCTTCAAAGAAAAATGGGAACCAGGAAATATCAACGCTCTATCCATATTTACTTATCAAATACTTACATGGCCCTTACCACATGCCAGATGCTGTGCCAAGCATTCTGCAGATAGTAACTCACCACCACCCCAAGTCCCTGCCTGTAGCTCCTGGCACATTCCTGATGTTCTGTGGGCTGCATATCCTAGGGGAGCAGCAGATGTCATTTGCCCTGCCCCCAGAGCCCCTTCCAGCTCTAGTGCTTACGTACTTACTTAGTGCCCATCCCATCCCAGGCTCATGCCCTCCCTTTCCTCATATCCTTAGGAACCCCTTTCTTTAGTGAGCATACTCCCCTGTGTTCCTGAGTTTTCCCACTAACACCTCTGGCACTTTGCTTTTGCTGAAGTCTGACTTTCCCCAGGATATACTGATACCCAGGGCAGGTAATCAATGAGCTGGTGACAGATCAGTCTGAAGTCTAGGCAGCAGGCCAGGGCAGTAGCAAGGACAGAAACAGGAGTTCAAGAGGAAACACCCAAAGGCAGATCAAGAGGTCCCAGAGTCGCATTTCAGCAGGAAGGGATAGATAAGGAGCTCTAAGACACGGCAAGGGAGGATGGACCGAGGGGGTGGCGGATGGACTCCCAGGAGCTTGGGAGACACAGGATCACCATTAGCCCACAGGATGCCTTTTGCACATTGGGAAAAGGTGCTCTTTCCTCCAGCCAAACACAGCCATGTCAGGGCACCAAGCGTGGTGAGTGGAGTGTGAGCTGGGTTCCAGCCCCCATTCCCCCTTTAGCCAGCCACCTTTTCAGGGCACAGCCTGCACATGAACGCACAGACCAGCCCTGGGAAGCCCCACGGCAGAAGAGGCAGCCCTGCCTCCATTCTCCTGCCTGGGTGAGGCCAGCAGACCAAGTCCAAAGGGGGTTTAGCAAACTTAATTTGCTGTAAGCCTTCCCATCCACAGGGGCATGGTGGATTGCAGCTGTGGAGCTTGGCCGCAGTGGTTTTCAGAGCGCTCTGGCAGTCTGAGTTGCCCAGGAAGGCCTCTACCTGGAAAGAAAGACTTTGGAAACAAGGCAGCCAGGCAAGCAGATTTCCTTGTCCTGTTGTCACCTTTGCCCCATGCACCCTGAGACTCCCAAGTCCCTCTGCAGAGCTAGAACCTCAGACTGTGTTCCTCTATATCGTTTCTGTACCTCTCAGCTCAGCATCAGCTCTGCTCATGCCCAATAAATGCTTGTGGATTAAACACAGAGACCCATTCTCTCTGTGAATTCCATTTGTATATTTATGCACCATAAAATAAACACTAAATACATAATACGTGTGTTGCATTGTAGCAATTTCAAACACATCATAACATGATAGGGATAAAATGAAGTGACCTTCATTTCCTTCTTTTTACAGAGAAGAAACTGGTACCCAAAGTGGGGAAGTGTCTTACCCTGGGTGGGTCGCAGTAGTGAGTAGCAAAGCTGGGATGGGGGCTGAAATAACAGCCAGATGGGAGTGGAGTCGGGCCCAGGAAGCTGGGGGCAGGCTCACCAGTGGCTGAGGGGCCAGGCCTCGCCTTTGCCCCTCGCCTGTGTGGCTGAAGCCAGAAGAAAAATCCTGAGCATGTTCACTAGTGGGACAGAAAACCCTCCTCTCTGTGATGTGAATCTCAACATGGAAAGAAGTTGCCCTCTACTAAACCGGTGGGGTGGGTGTGTGGGAGGGTTTTCCTTGAAAAATGTAGAAATCCCCCAGAATCCAGGTACAGGTTTTCTAAATTTCAAAATATTTCTTGAAGTTCCTTGAAGTGCACGTGTACTGTGCTCAAGCAGCAGGTGACCCCCCGATAGCAGGAACCCTCTTTCTTTTCTCAGTGTTGGGATGTCCGAGGAGGACCTGGCCCAGCCCCGAGTCTGACACTTTCTTCGGCCTGGGGAAGAGCTGTGCTTCTTGGCAAAGGTTCTGTTCAAGTTCCGGTGGTTACAGAAGAATCTGTGCGACCCCTACTTGTTATTTTTTTTGGGGGGGTTGCTCAGTCTGGTGGGGATCTGGAGGGTCTGCTCAGGGATGCTTGATCATCTCTACCCAGCCCAAACCCAAGAGGTGCAAAACTGTCCTACTGCAGCAACACGGGCATGCGCAGACCCTGCTGGGGGAGCATCAGCGGGTGCTTCTGGTGAAAGCAATTAGCCAATCGTATCAACAGCGTTACAAACTGGTACATCCTTGAAACTGGTAATTTCCATTATAGAACATAATCTACAAAAATAAAGCGACATATAGAAAAACCTTTATGCATAAAGATGTTTGTCACAATGTTGATAATAATAGGCAAAAAATTAGAAAGAGCACTGATGTTCCACAGTAGGGAATTGGTTACATAAGTCATACTATATCCCTAGATGTCATCCAGTCATTAATAATGGTGTTTATAGTAACTTTTTGATGATATGATAGTGGTAAAAAAAAATCCAGACTCTTACCACAAGAAAAACTTTTAAAGGTAATTATGTGAAGTGATGGATATGTCAATTAGCTTGATGTGGTGATCATTCCACAATGTATACACATATCAAAACAGCTCACGCCTGTAATCCTAGCACCCTGGGAGGCCGAAGCGGGAGGATTGCTTGAGCTCAGGAGTATGAGATCAGCTTGAGCAAGAGCGAGAGCCCGTCTCTACTAAAAATAGAAAAAATCAGCGGGGAGTGGTGGTGAGCACCTGTAGTCCCAGCCACTTGGGAGGCTGAGGCAGGAGAATCGCTTGAGCCCAGGAGTTTGAGGTTGCCGTGAGCTAGGCTGACGCCACAGCACTAGCCCAGGCGACAGAGCAAGACTGTCTCAGAAAAAAAAAAAAGAAATCAAGTTGTACACCTCATAAAGTATTTTTGTCAATTATACCTCAATAAAGCTGAAAAAAGTCCAGATTCAAATGGCACAACTGCATGATTTTAATAATGTAAAAAGAAATATGCTCAGGAAAGTACTAGAAGGAAATATACAAAAATGTTAACAATGGTTCCCTTCAATGGTAGAATCATGGATGTATATGATTTGTCTTCTTTTCATACTGTTAAACTGTGTTGTGTTAGGCAGACTTCTCTCTCAGATGGGCCCTGGGATTCCCATCCTTCCTATAATCCCCTCCCTTGAGCGTGGATGGAACCCGTAAAACAACAAGCAAGTGCTTCTAACCAACAGACTGCAGCGAAGGTAATGGGATGTCACTTGTGATGACGTTACCTTATGCAGCAAAAGTGAAGACATTGTTTTCAAGGGCAATTAAAGCCCCTAATCAGTTGACTCTAAGTTAATCACAAGGGAGATTCTCTTAGGTAGGCCTGACCCAATGAGACGAGTCCTTTAAGAGCGGATCCAGGGGTAGGAAGTGTTCTCCAGCTGGCTTTGCAGAGGCAGACAGCCGGGCTGTGGCATGGCCGTGGAGACTAGTGGCCCCTGGGAGTGCAGAGCCTCCACCTACAGCCATAAGCATCTGGATTCTCCCAACACTTGAAGGATCTTGGGAGAGGACCTCAAGCCTCAAACAAGCCCAGAGTCCTGGCCAACACCTGGATTGCAGCCCCTGCTAGGACCCTGAGCAGGGAACCCAGCTGAGCCATGCCAGACTCCTAGCCCTGGAAACCGTAAGGTGATAAATGTGTTTTTTTAAGTCACTAAGGTTATGGTAATTTGTTACCACAGCAATGGAAAATGAGTACATTTGTACTTCTAGGTAACTTGATAATTTTCTGTACCTTCTGAATAGCTCTAACAGAACCTGCAGTGGTAGAAGCGTTCTAGCCGGTGCCGTTCAATACACAGCCATTGGCTACGTGTGGCTCTGGAGCTCTTGGAATGCAGCTGGTGAGAGTCAAGAGCTGAGCTTTCAAAATTTTATTTTAATTAAGTTTCAATAGCCACATGTCGCTAGTAGATAGCATATTGGACAGCACAGTTCTGTAATTTTTGTTTATGGATATTTTTAAAGATCTGACCCATGAAACTAACTGCAGGTAAATGTTCACTTTGAAAGGAAATGCTGGGAGAATGGACACATCTAGGCAGGAGGCATTGAGGTAGAGCAGCGACAGCATTAACCGGCCCTCTGGCCCTGAAAGGTCTTTTGTCTAAAAAGGAAGTAACAGTAACAGCCCGCAGTGTCAAGGGTGCAATAAGAAGCCAGCCCCTGTCACTCCCTCCAGCTGGGGCCAAACTGAACGGAAGAGGAGCTGCTTTCTGAGGAACCTGGACCTGGAACTTCCGGCCCGATGGCCCAGGCAAAGGAGAGAGGAGGGCTGGGCTCCTGGGTCCCACCCTGGGGTCCCTGGAAGGTCAGCTGTCTTGTGCTTTGACTGTGATTTCAGCTGGAAGGTGCGCGCGCCTCCCCCTCCCCCCCCAGGCCCTGGCAGGTGCCTTTCTTTCTGGATGTGCTCCTCTGGCTGAGCGCAGGGGAATTTTGGTCCCTCCCCAAATAGAATCACACCGCGCTGAAGCAGCTCACAGCCCTCGGGAGCTTCGGTGGGGGTGGCGAGAAGCTCTTCCTGTGAATGCGCACAGCAGACTCCGGGAGCGGGTGGTGACGGAGGAGCAGGAGGGGGTGCGAAAAAGCATATTTAATACTATGACACACTTGTGTATTTGGATCATAAAAAATTTACCTGTTGTCCTAATACAAGATACAGAAACTGAAGCTAGACAAAATCTCCTTGACTGGTGGGGCAGGAATTTAAAAAGCATAAAAGGGCCTCCCCTGGGAGAGAAATCAGTGTAGGGGAAAGAGGAAAGAGATTTGAAGACAGATCTGCCGCTTCATAGTTGTGTGACCTTGGGAAAGTGACTTCGCATCTGAGACTCAACTTCATCCATAAAATGGGAATAATTATACCCACTACACAGTGTTCCACGAAAGGTGTGTTTTACTCGAAACTCTGTCTGGCCCAACAGCATCCATGGACCTCACCCAACCAATTCCAGTCCTCTGGGGAGCCCAGCAGTGGCGGACCGAAGGGAAGGAAGCTGGCGGCCTTGCTGCGCATGCGCTGCGGGGGTGGGCGAGCGCAGGAACCAGGGGAGAGCTGGAGCCGGGGCCTGAAGAGAAGGAGGCCCCCCACATCCCCTGACACATGGCACGTCTTGGTGTGTTTGTCCTGTTCAAGGGGAGAGATGGACGAGAAGGGACCCGTAGGTGAAGATGTGGGGAGGGGCTGTGTTGGAGCAGTAGTCGGCGGGACGGGTGGGACCCGGAAGCAAGTGGGTGACTTCTGTCACCTCCTTGCAGCAGCTGGTGAGATAACTGTAGCGAGATGTCAGGAGTGAGATATTTGTCATGGAGATGATGAAGGGCAGCCCGGGAGGCCCAGCCATGCCCCGCCTTCCTTTCTGGGTGTTCATTTCCACCCTTCCTGGTTGGAAGACTGGCTCCGAGGATTGCATCTGCAAGGTCGCAGTGTTGTCTGGGGGTGTGGCTATCTCTGCAGTAACATACTGCAGGTTCCCTCTGGTGAGATTTTTCCAATAGCTCGTTAAAGGACATGCAAAGCTGAGTGTGTGACCTGGTGATAACGCAAATGCAGCCGTGTTGCGTTCTCCAGGCAAGAGATTGAAGGCCACAGACCCTTTACTTGGGACTTTCGTCAATGTCAATATGCCAGAGCCAGGAGACTTCTTAGGGACATGGGCACCAGACTGCCCCTAACAGGGTCCCTGAGGGCCTAGATCCTGTGAGTGACTTCTTCTCCCTGGTATGGCTGCCTCAAGCTCTAACCTGCTGGATTCCAGACTCCAGCTTGCCAGATCCTCCTAGACGTCTCTGGTTCCCTAACTATGATTCCCTGAACTCATACCTGCCCAATCTTCCATCCTTGTCACACTTCTGTGGCTCCTGGCCCACCACACCTAAGGCCCAGGGATGATCCTGCCAGGCAATTCCTGCCTTCATTACAGACTCAGGAAATGTTGGAAGAGAGCTTTGAAACCATCTAAATGTGTCCCTTCATTTATACTGATGAGGAAACTGGAGCCCAGAGAAGGAAACTGAAACTAGTAGCGAGCAGAGTCAGGACCAGAACCAGAATTTTATCTCTTGACTTCCCCCTGGCCAGGGCCACGTGACTGAGGGTAGCGGTCCCTCACAGAGGTGATCCGAACTGCCTGCCTGTTGGTGAGACCAGTCTCCTCCTCGGTGTGATGTACTCATGCATGTTGCTCCCTTCTAGACTGAAGCTCCATGAGTCCTTCACCTCTGTGTCCTAAGCCTCAGGGACAGTGCCTGGCACAGAGTAAGTGCCGCATCACTATTTGTTAATTCAATAAACAAGTCAGTGTAGGTATGGCCAAGCCAAATTACTCAGCACTCCAAGTGGGTTCTGGGCCTAGAAAACTGGACCAGCTGACCCAGTGTGTATATTCGAGCACAAATGTGCTTTGGACTCACAAAAGACTCAGAAAGACCAAGGTCTGAATCCCAGCTCTGCCATCTGCTGGCTGTACAGCATCGTGCAAATTACTTAATTTTCTTCACCTCAGTTTCCACACCTGTAAAAATGCAGTCGCAATGCCTACCTCAAAGAGTTGTTGCGAAAGTTACATGAATTATGCATTTGAAGTACTTGTCCTGGCATTTGGCACATCCTAAGCACTCAGAACATGGCAGCTCTTTATACGCGAGATGCTTCTCATTGCTGGTCCTGCCCACACCTTCTAGGAGCAGCCCCCACCCACAGCCTCTGCTGCCTGCATGGCCTGGCACTGGCCACAGCGGATTGGACCAGGGTGGGGAATTAGTAGGAAGCATCGACATGCTCAGTCTTCCTCTCTGTGGGACCTGGGCCTTGCAGGCAATTGTCACTTTGTAATGAACTCTTTTTCTTTGGCCCACTGGAGAAACCAAGGCAACGTAGCTTTGGGAATGCAAGCTCAGGGGGTGTCTCAACGCTGGGAGAAAAGGCTTCTCACTCCTGGATCGGGGAAAGCAGCTCGGCATTGCTGCACCGAGGGCCCTCGTGAGCCACGCCATCCGCACACAGGGTGCCGGCCCAGTGCGGAGAGCGGCAGCACAGCATGTCTGCAGGGGGTGGTGGAGGCAGTGGCCGCAGCAGGGTCACTCAGCAGTGGGTTGCCACTGAGATCGCCATGCTCAGGAGCAGACAGGATTCAGCCCTGGGGGCTTTGAGGAGGGTCTGGAGGTCTTACAGTAGAGGTGGGGGTGGGACAGTCAGGGAAAGAGCTTCCTGTGTTCTTATGGAACCCTACTTTTTAGCCTAGACCCATGAAACCTGGGTCCCATGTAACCCAAGACCCAGCCCCAGAGCTGTGGGGACTCCAAGTGCCGAGGCCCTCACCCACCTGCCGGGCCTCAGACGCAGACAACCTCATCCCACTCACTCTCTTCCTCGCACCCGTTTGCTCCCTGCTCTCGACTCAGACATCTGTTCCCCACCCACTCCTTCATCACCACCTCCCATCTCTCATCCTGCTCCCAGGCAATGTTGTCTGTCTGCAGCGCCCTCCCTGTCCCTGTCTCGGAGTCCCGGGCCCTCAAGGCCATCCTCCCACACCTGCGGTTTCCTGGCATCCCCGGTGCTGGGCGTTCACTGGTCCTGAGGCAGCCAGTTCCATCTTGGACAGCATTAGCCGTGAAACTTCCTCATCTTGAGCCCAAATCTGCCTCCCAGAAGCCGGTCTGGTTACGTCTTCTGGATCTGTCAAGTGAGTTTACTCTTTATTTTCCATGACAGCTTTTCTCTCAGACGCGTGACACTGGAGTGCTGTTTCACTGCACCTGCGTTTCCCCCACGTCCAGACCTCTCTGGCTCCAGGCCTGTTGTTTTTTCATTCGTCTCCATCTTTCCCTTCCCCTCCTTCCCCACTGCCCTGGCCCTGGCCCAGCTGCGTCAGGCTTTTTCCTCTTCCAATTCTCCTGTCTCACTGCTGCAAGATGAATTTTTCCAAAACATCAGTGAGCATACCTCTCCTCTTTGATGGTGCCTTGGAACTTATAGGATAGTCCTCACTCCTTAACCAGGTCTTCTCTCCTCTGTCCCCAGTTCTATGTACAATTGCTCCCTTATACAAAACCCTTAACTGCCAGCAAACTAGTTGATTCACTGTCCTCAGAACATTTCATTAGCACTGCTGCCCCTGGGACCCAGTCTATACCTCCTTTCCTTCCTCCAATCTTGCCTTCTTTCTGCAGGCCTCCCCGTGCCCTTCATAGGTAGGTACTCAAGGCATGAATTTTGAGGACAATCATGAGATAGACTCAGCTGCCAGGACTCCCTGAGTGTCTTCCACGTTTTCTTTGATATCTCCTCCCGAGGGCATGCTTTGGGCTTCTCTGTTTTTCCAACAGCCTCCGAACAGCCCACAGTACTCTCTGTGGGGTCTGACTACAAATATACCAGTGATGCCATAGTTGCCCTGAGTACAAGCTAGGGAGAGGGATGCAATGGATTATGATGTGACATTTTAGCCACCAACAATTATTTACTTGGGTTCCCAAACTATTTGATCAGTGCTTGAGCTCTTCGCATCTTAACAAGGAGTCCTATGTTCTTCCAGAGAAAATTTTTCCAGGATTGCTCAGTAGTGACCACTTCCCTTGTCCATTCATTTAAAAAAATTGTTGCATACCTGCCATATCTTAGGAAAGCTTTCTGAAACAAACTCCAGAATGCGAATTTGTTAGATTATTCCAGAATAAGAATTTGAATTGTTTTCTTGACTTCCTCTGCTATTTACAAGTCATGCAACTGGTATGTCACTAGTTTCACATTTCTCTATAATGTTTCATTTTCCATTATACCCTTTCACCTTTCTTTTTTTCATGTTTATAAACACTTTATTCAAGTCAGTATAGTGGGCAAGTCCCCAGCTAAGCCTTTTACTTTTCTATATCCATCAGGTGTGTGTTTTAGACACAAACCCCGTAGTCAGGACCCTGGAGTCAGACCCCTTGTGAGTCAGTGGGCAGTGGAAGCTGAGAGCAGGTTCCAGGCATAGCTTCCCCCCTGGCTCTGCCACTTACCAGCTGTGTGAACTTGAGTAACTTATTTCATCTTTTTGAGCTTCAGTTTTCCTCATCTGTAGAAGAAATAGTACCCATTGCATGCATGGTGGGGATTAGATCAGAGAATGTATCTGTGAAGTGCCCGTCTCTCTCTCTCTCTCTCTCTCTCTCTCACACACACACACACACACACACACGCACGCACACACCAGAAACTGGCCCCTGCTGCCAGTCATTCTCCGGGTGAAGGGCTGCAGCCCTGCTGGTAGGTTATGAAATGCCCAAGACAGGCCTGTGACGGTGATGATATAGTGATGATAATGCTCATAACAGGATAGGAGGCCCTTGTGGCTCAAAATTAGTGCCAGGATCACACAGCTCAAAGTTATTAGAAAACTGTTTTACCATATTGCCTGGGCAGTCAAGACCTGGGCATTTTCTCCTTATCCACTGTGGTTATGAGGGACATCAGGTGATAATAATTCATTGTGTAATTTCTGAGAGGGTAGAGGGGGTTTGGAGATTGTGGTAATAATAGGGAATGGTCATCACCCTTTAGGAGCTTGGGAACCTCCTACTGCCCCCTCCCCTCTATATACACCAAAGATCAATGGACAAACAAATTATTGACGATCTTAAAACTAGGCTAGCATTTCCAAATCCCAAATGAAAGGAGGAGGAACATGGCTCAGGCCGGGAGGCCCAAGCAAGGTCTCTTTTTTCCTACATCATTACTGTGTGTCTGTGGTCCTTGTCTCCTTCTAGGGGAGATTGACAAGTCACAGACCCTACTGAAGGAACATCCCTCAGCTGCCATATTCTTTACCAGTTGACCCTCACTCTTCCCCAGTTGGCCCAAAGGTGGCTCCAGACCCAAAGGCCCCTGATCAGTAAGCTGGTCAGGGACCTACAGTGTGGCCTGCTGAGAAATGATGAGCAGTGACCAATCACATTGTCAGCCTTGGGAATCTGACTTTGGAAATACAGAGCCAATGAAGCTGTGAGCAATGGGGGTTGAAGCTGAAAGAATCTGGAGGTGTCTAAACGGCTGTGATAGTCCAGGCGAGAGAAACTGGCACGGCAGCAGATCTCTACTGTAGAAGAGCGTATAGTGTGGAGGGCTGTACGTGAAGCAGAGAAGAGCTGAGCCGAGGCAAAGGTGACGCATCATAGCATTGATACTCAACCTGCCTGCACATAACAATCGTCAGAGAGTACTTAACACCTATGGCTGCCTGGCTCGTCCCTAGAGATTCTATTTAATAGGTGTAGAGTGGGACCCGGCATTAATAGATTAGAAATCTCCTCAGGTGAATCTAGCGTATAGCCAGGGTGGAGAACCACTGACCTTCAGAGAAGCTTCCTGGCCTCCCGAAGTTCCTGCTGCTGAGGATCCTAACTCTCTACAGTATGACTCCAGCTCTGCTGGAGGCCACATGGTTCAGATTCTCCTGGGTTCACTGGCAGACACTTCTGGATATTTAATCACTTGTAACTCCTGCCTTATTTTTTGCTAACAGAATCCTTATTTTATACAGGTATTAGAGCACCAATATGGTCAAGGAAGATGGGCCCAACTCCAGATGAAGAAGTCTAATTGGCCCAAACCAAACATAATAATCCCATCTCCCTTTTCCCATCTTAAGAGATGGGTGTGTGATCCAGTTCTGAACAATGACATGGGGGGCCACCTTCCGGGAAAGATTTGAGAGAGAAAGAGAGAAAGAGAGAGAGAGAGAGGCGGGGAAATTGCATTTGGAAGTTTTGCTATTGATGTAGTGGCTGGAGCTTCAGGAGCCATCTTGTGAATATGAGGTGAAAAAATAAAAGAACTGCAGAGAAGCTAACCCGAGCCCTGATATGATTATTCCTGAATTAACTAACCACCTACCTCCAAATTTTTATTGCTTACTAGGTGATTACTATAAGCCAGGTGCTGTTCTAAGCACTTTTCATGTATCAATGAGTGGAATCCTTAACAACCCTGAATGTGAGAATGATAAATGCCTTCTCCCTGCACCCACACCCCACCCTGCAGCTTAAGACATCAGAACTGGCTGTTTCCTGCAAGAGCAGTCACCCCCCCCCCCCACACACACACTACCCAACACAAGCATGTCTCTCTGTGAGACAAAGGACAGAAAGTGTATACTGCTGGGGTAAAAAAATAGACAAAAGACAGCAAAAGGCTGAGTAGAACTCCGTGGTATATCTATACCACATTTTATTAATCCACTCATGTATTGATGGGCACTTGGGTCATTTCCACATCTTTGCAATTGTGAATTGTGCTGCTATAAACATTGTAGTGCAGATGTCTTTTTTATAGAATGTCTTTTGTTCCTTTGGGTAGATGCCCAGTAGTGGGATTGCTGGATCAAATGGTAGTTCTACTTGTAGCTCTTTGAGGTATCTCCATATTACTTTCCACAGAGGTTGTACTAGTTTGCAGTCCCACCAGCAGTGTATGAGTGTTCCTATCTCTCCACAGAAAACAATGGTGATCTAGCACCTCTTGTATTATCCTGGATAGAGCTGGAGCCCATTCTACTATGTGAAGTATCCCAAGAATGGAAAAACAAGCACCACATGTACTCACCATCAAATTGGTATTAACTGACTTAACTGACCAACACTTAAGTGCATGTGTAGTAATAACATTCATCGGGTGTCAGGCAGGGGGGAGGGGGAGGAGGGGATGGGTATATTCACACCTAATGCGTGCAGTGCACACCGTCTGGGGGGGGGATGGACACGCTTGAAGCTCTGACTGGGGTGGGGAAAAGGCAATACATGTAACCTAAACATTTGTACCCCTGTAATATGCTGAAATAAAACAAAGACAGCAAAAGGCATCAGAGCTAGTGAGTTCTGTATCTACAGACCTGCACCGGCTCTCGCTTAACAAACGTTCACACTGCGCCATATATTCAGGATGCTTTCAGTGTGCCTTTCCTGTCACCCAACAGAGCTGCTGATGGCTCTCCCTCACCCTTTCCTTTCACCCCTCACTGCTCTCTCTACTCTTAATCCATTGCTTCCCTCTTCCCCTTTTCTCTAACTCTCCAAAAATGGGATATAAGAGGAAGAGAAACAGAGCACCCTCCCCCTAAATAAACCAACTCTGGAGTGACAGCAGATTTTTAATTTGGATTTCTAGGCAGCGGAGAGTCCTTAAATATTAACAATTGCTCTCATCAGCTTGGTTATATCTCCAAAATGGGTTTTGTTTTCCTGTGGTCCTGTTCCCCCAACGGAAGCCTAAGCACCCCCTAGGCAAGGGGACTGTGCACCAAGGAGGTACACACACCCCTCCTCGGTCACTCTCAGCGGCCACCACACCTTTGTTTCCCCCATCTTCAGAACTCTCACTCACAGGTTCTGCAGTTGGTCAGCTTTGGCGTGGTGCCTTGATTTCGGCTCAAAGAACATCACAGGTACAAATAGTTTATACAGACTTTATTTTTCACCCAGTGAGGCGAGCACACACAAGTCTGGGCAGGTAGCGGGTCCATGAGATGCAATGTCACAACTACCTGCCCTGGTTCATGGACACAGACCGTGAGACTTGGTGGTGAGGGACATGGGGTCTTTTTCCTACCACAAATTGCTACGGGATTATCACAATGACACATTTGTTCTCAGTTCTATCTACACCATGGAGTGTGGAGAGGGTACATTTCTTACACTAAAAATATATACTTTGGAATCTCTAAAACAAAAATATCTCTATCTCTACATGAGACCTACTAGAAAGAACATAGAAAACAAGGGAAATGTACCAGCACCTCGAGTTGTCCCCTTCCGTGGGAAGGTTGCTCTTCTCTCCACCTGACACCATTAGCTTGGAAGGGAAGCCGAATCTAACCAATCAGACAGACGGACACAAACAAACAAGAGAGAGGTTTATGATCCTGGAGGAGTGAATATGGCCGAAAGGAAGGAGGAGGAGGATTTTGGCTTCTTTTACAAAAGGAGTAATTGCACATTGAATCTGGTACTTCTGTTTCCAACATTATTGCACATGTGAAAAACCTGCGTGTCGAAGTCAATTGCAAACCTGCTAAGAGAAGCCCAAGCTCTGCTGATTTCTGCTGGTTTAGAAAAATGCCGTGGGTGGGTTCTCTCTGTCAGGAAATATTAATGCCATCAACTAGAAAAAAAAGTTCTCTATTCTCTAATGCTGAAAGTGGGTTAGGTTTAAGAAAAAATGCTATTCCTTTTCTCTCCCTAAGAATTAGAAACAACTCCATTCCCTTTGAGCACAGAATCTCCTAAAAGAATTATGCCTATGGATGAATCATTCTGCTTTCTGAATTTTCCTATTGGAAAGCTTCACATAACACTTCTTTCTCTTTTCACACTTCAAGCAATAATACAGTTACTTTACATCTCTTTTGGTTATGAGAATTACCCTCCTTTCTGATAAAGAAATGTTAACTGAGTCAACCGCTCATTCTCTATAATTAATGTTAAGAGACCAAGGGCACCAAGAATCATAAAGGAGAGATTTAGTAGAAAAATCACTTCTATTTGGCTTTGAAATGTCCTTTTCTGTTTACACTGAAACATGGATGAGCCTGAAAGCTTGAGAATTCTTAGTCCCTCACCCTAAATAAGGAAAATAACCATGAACTCCCCTTTCTGAGAAGCCCCAGAACTGTCCAACCTCACAGCTCTCACCATTCCCAACTGGTGGTGGTTTTAGGACCTCTGACCAAGAACTTCTTCCCTCCAAGAACTTGAAAGACTGAGGAACAAGCAGAAAAGAGAGGAGTAAAGGATGCTTGAAAAAGCTGAGATGGTGAAGGGGAGAGGAACTTGGATGATGTCTCATGTGGCCATCCAGGGCCTGCCTGAAGGATCTCTGCCTAATGGGAGGTTCAACAGCTACAACCAAAAGACAGTCAGGGACTGAGAACATTTACTGCAGGGATTCTGGATGCCCTGCTAGGATGTGGCTTGGAAACCTGAGAAGTTTGAGCAGAGTGCAATAACAAACTGGCAAAGATGACTGTTTAAAAGTCCTAGAAGGAGGTGCTGACTCCCTTGCAAAAGAAATTTAGAAAAGCTGATAAAGTGGCAGACAGAATATATTGATAGTGTTTCTGATGCTAGTAGAAAAGAAAGCTGGGGGCCTGGGTTGAGGCTGCTTCTATACTTCAGGAAAACTTGAAACTCAGACCATGGACATTGAAATCAACAGAGAAGATGCTGGGAGAATTACTGATTCCTCTACAAAGAGGGAAGTTTGGAGAGTTGAGTGAGAAGAAAATAAAGTAGGACTAGGAACTGTCTTTTTTGGTGACCAGAAACCACAGATTGCCCAAACCAGAAACTTCTTGAAGGTCAAAGCTATCATAGCCTGAAATATCAACCAAGCCTGAGACTTAGGACATACCAGGTTTTTATACCATCAAACATTTTTGACTAAGTTAAAAGCCAATCCCCTCTCAGACAAAGAGAAATAATGACTATTCACACTGTCTTTTTGAAATATGTGGTTCACTACTCCTCTACCTGAAAGGCAAGTTCCTACAAATAAGGAGACGGGGCTAGGAATTCTATGTGGTAAAGACCAGATCTCTTGAAAACCCTGTCTTCAGAAGCTGGAAATAATATCTAGCCACAAAGAGCCAGTCTGTGTTTTATGCAACCAAATGTATTTGGCAATTTCACAGCCTATTTCTGCTGATCTTCATCTTCTCTCCAGACCTACCCTTCCATAATAGTCGTGGCCAGGAAGTAACCTACCCACTTAGAAACTCGAGTTCTTTTCCCTTAGAACTAAGATTCCACTCACCATCACTTTCTTAAATCCCCAACCTTCCTCCCTTCCCATGTCTACACCACCAGCCTATCAGGGCATTGGACCTGCCAACACTTACACTGTTCCTGAAACCTCCTCTTGTCATAAAAGAGGTAGACCACTTCTCTGGCCCAAGCAAATGTGGGCACAGAAATCCCCTCACTACCTGCCTTGCTTTCCACCTCTAAATCCATTTCTCCTTCATGTTGAGCTTAAACACTTTTTTCTAAAGACTAATCTGCCTGTATTTATCCTCAAGCTGTTCTATCAGAGAAGTCTAAGATGGGAACCCCCTAGATGGGAGAATGACCATATTTTTGGATGTCCCCACAACTAGGTGCACAAAGGCTAATAGTGGCTATGAAATCTTGTGGCTACTCTCTCATTTGTCGAAACACATACATGCAAACACACATACACATGCACTGCTGCTGCTTCACCTTCACTCCCAGTTTCCTACCCCAAACACTGCCCATCTTCACTCTGCCACCACAGCCACCAGCCACAGACCTAAGCAAGGAAGCAGCCAGGACTGGGGTGGAGTGTTTGGTGGGATTTGGGAAAGAGGAGAGATTAAGAGTAAGCAATGGTTGCTACCACTGAGATGTAGCAGAAATGAGGCTGGCTACTGTTTGAGAAAAACCTAATGGCCTAAAAGCGCTGGCAACACCTTCCAAAGTAGCTAATGTTCCTAAGGTGCAGTGACCTGGCAGGGTCTGGCTTGGGAAGGACCCAAAGGTGCACACAGGGTCCTGCAACTGCACTGCACAGTTAACAAAGGCAGGTCTCCTCCCCTCAAGCAGCCTGGTGTACACAAGGCAACACAAGACATCAGTGTATTAAGAGGAGGCATTTTTTCTGAGTGATACTGTCACCTGGTTTTGTTACATTCCTTACAGCTGTGCTGAGGGTAGGGAAAGAGGTAAAATAGTCACCAACCTCCCTATACAGAGGATGGCAGGAAAAGATGGGAGGGGCAAGATGGAGCAAGAAAGGGAGGATGTTCTCCGGGAACAAAGAAGATGAAAAAGAGGCAAGCTCAAGAGAGCAGCTAGAGAGGGCAGGGAGAAGTCAGCAAGAGAGCTTCTCCCATTGCCGGGCTGCCTTCTAAGTTTTCCAAATTAGGTAGGTAGATGAGTACAGATATTACATTTGTCCTAAAGTGATAAAATATGAAGCTTTGGCTCACAAAGATTTTAATGCCCATATAGTTCAAAGAAGCATATCCAATCCAGTCTGCACCACCTGAAAGGAAGCCAAGGCTTTCCCTAAGACAGCCTTGTGAGTAGAAATCAGACAAACCAGGAATGATACCCACAATGCAGAAGGATGTCATTTTAATATTTGAAAGCAGCGTGATGTTCAGCCAATAGGCACTGGTACAACCACACATACTGCTTGTTTACGGCGGGCATCCGTTCTGAGTGGTTGGTGTCTGTCCTGTACCAGTTGTTAAATATTTTGAAAATCATCTCTGTATTAAAATAATTGTGGCCCTAAGAGATAGGGAAATATGAAAGAAACACAGGATTCCTTCAACATCGAAGGTCTTTAGAGTAAGGCTAGAATATATTAAAATACTTTAAGAGTTTAAGGAATGCAGAATTCAATAAAGTGATGTAGCCAACTCTTCACCTATGAAAGGAAGATACACCAGGGGAGCTTCCCACAGTACAAAGATTTTCCAGGATTGAAAACTAGTATGGTCAGATTCCCTGGGTGCCAATCGGCTAAGTAGTCACATTCTGTGCACAAAGGAAGGAAAGATCTACACACACTGGATCCCAAACCCTTGATATTCATTGCATCATAGAAGAGGAGAGAAAAACTATAAATGTAGTTTTAAATCAAACACAAATATTAATTTCACCACTTACAGTTCATTTCCCAGTGTGGCTTTTTACATCTGAGAGCCAGAACGTTGGCCAACCAAAAGAAATCCATGGTAATGAAGAAACCTGAAGGTGGTTTTGGTCCATTGAACTGATGATGGTTCACTACTAAGGCAGCTAAGGAGATAGTACATAAGCACTTGGATCTCACCAGGATGGAACCAGAATGTATCCTCAAGAGACAGCAGCAAGACATCACATAGTCCCACAAAATGGCCAATAAAAACACCATATCCCCCTTTCTACTCACAAACAACTGTTATCAAATCTCTTCCAGATATCTATTACAGAAAGCAGACACTATGACAAATCTTCAGGCCAGGAAGTCCTTCCTGGCCTCTAAACTAATTTCTTCTGTAGCAATTTAAGCTCATTCTCTTACTCTATCCTCAGTGAAAACCTAGAGAAGCTGCTCATCCTCACTTATCATTATTTATTTTCCCCTGAGCCTTTTCCTATCTTAAACAACTCCAGTGTCCCTCTTGGCCCTTGTATCAACCAAGGTTCTTGCTGAGTTATGTAGGCCGCTGCTAGGGAGTGATGAAGATGCAGCCAGGTTAGAGGCATCTTCCTGGCTGTGGTGGTTGGCACTGCCAATGTCCCAGTTGCTGACCCTCCTGGTAGCAGACCTCCTGACAACCTCTGGGTGTGACCAGCATCCCCCAGGGTAGGCAATCAAACCAAGGCCCAGGGCTGCCTAGGGGCCTGCAGCTACTAACAGGACTGGAGAGCCTTCCCTTTCCTCTCTGTTCCCCTCCTGCTCCCCTACCCCACCCTTTAGGAAGAGGGACCTCACTTAAGGAATCCTCAGTGGCAGAATGGACCCACATGACTCGGCAGGCCAGCAGAGAGTTCAGAGAAAATGTCTGGAAAATGGGAAGCTAGGTCTTCAGTGGTGGCAGTTCTGAAGAGGAAAAGAAGGAAGAGGAGGAGAAGAGCCAATAGGAGGCGGTCTTCTGCTTCCACATTCACATCTGATGACTGGCTGCTGGTAGGGGGGCTAGCTGGATGCCCTCCAATGCACATCAAGAATAACTGAACTGAATGCTTCAGCATGGCTTTGAGATGACCAAGGACAAGGCTGGTCTTGCTTCTTCTCTGAGAGACTCGCCATTTTCTCTGTAACCAGAACTTCCCTGAGGCACCTCATGGCCCAAATCTTCCATCCCAGCAAAGACTTAGTTGAACAGACTGAATAAAAGTGTTACAATTAGACAAAAAGGGAACACATGATTCATTCCTGCTTTTAACACAATACTTTGAAGATGTCACCACAATTTGGATCTGGCTATATTTTAAGTTCATTTACAAGTAGACTAGTTCTTAACTAAAAATAACCATGTGCGTTATACATTTCGACAGCTGCCTGGATTTTCCTCTGAAGGAAACAAGATTCTATATTTCACTCACATTCAGCACAGATCTATTTTAACCCATTCGATGAAGAGCTAAACCATCACTCCCACCCACTGGTGGCTGTGACTTTTCCAAGCACTTCAGTTTCTCCTCAGAGCGGCCTCAGGAGTGAGGCAGTTAGTTGTTATTATCTCCATCTCACTGCTGAGCAAACTGAGAGCCAGAAACTGAGGTCTGCCAAGTTATCTGTGGAATTAATTGCAGGACAGGTCTCCTGATTCCAAGCTTTCTTTTATAATAATGAGAAAAGTTGACTTTAATGAGCTCTCAGATTTCTTCCCTTCAGGTATTTGACTACTTAAACTTAGATGGTGTTTGGACTAAATTATTCAAGTAATTTGGGCACATAGACTACCTCAATGCAGGCACAGATGCCTCAAGTCCTTACATTTTCTTCATTAACCTGATTAAAATTGAGCTATGCCATTAGCAAATGATATACAGAATTTAGTTTACAAAATAAGAAAACAGTTACAATTTAATATTTCAAAATCTTTACTTGGCAATAATTCTCATTATGGAACAAGTTAGAGAATGTATCAATGCTATCAACGCCATCTGAATGTTTTAGCAATTTTCCAGTTTGCAGTTTCCAGGTTGCAGTAGCCAGAGAGATGCCCTTTAGATTTCGAAATGAGAATTAGAAAGAAGATTAAGGGAACTAAATAGGTAAAGCAAATTTACATCCCAAAATAATTCTATCCTGACTTTGGACCTGTGTAAATGGGCTGCTCAAAACAGCCTGTCTATTCAAATATTTAGAAAACATTTTTACTTTTCTTAATTTTATAGCTATTTTGGTGGGATTAGTGGCAGTCCTAGCAGTGCTACTTTATTAGATAAATTCAATTTCACAACTAAAATAGATTTTACCTTCAACATTGTCATTTTCAAAAGCCAGAAATAAATAAAAATAAGAAGTTATAATTCTTTTTACCTCTTTTCCTTTGTATTTCCAGGATTCATACTGAGAGCTTTCCAGACCGTGGTTTTAGGCATTTCATCAGATATATTAATCTCAGAGGGGTCACACCTGAAATCAATGCTTAGGACAGTGAATATCACAGACATGCAAGTAAAATACATATCTTGGTCTATAATGACCACCACCCCACCAGGAGGGAAAAAATTGGGTCTGAGGGAGCCCAGCCAACAGTTCTCAGGAGCTCTGGGAACCAGGTGGAGTCTGGTCATTCTGCTGCAGCCACTGAGGTTGGAAAGGGAAGAGGCAAGGTGGCTCATGAGGTGGTACACAAGGCTGGGCTGGTGTGCCAGGTGGCAGCCAGACCCATCCCCACAACTCTGCACTCCTCCAAAGGGCCACCGGAGATGTGATGGCCATGATGCCAACAGTGTAGCATCAGGAGCTACTACTTACTGAGTGCTCGCTGTATGCCGGGCACTCTTCATCCACTTTCCCACTTAAATGGCCAAATCTCTTCCATTTGTAGTTCACAAAGGACTTTCATAATACATCATCTTAACTATCACAGCAACAGAGATTATTAACATTCGCATTTTGAAGATGCAGAAACCAAAGCTCACAGGGCTTAATGACCATCTAAGGTCAAACAATAGTAAGTACTCAGTCAACTCCTTGAACCTGGTCCTTGGTCTCCTAGAGCCCCAGAGTACTGTAAAGTTTTCTGTAAGTGAGATGGTCTCCTAAAATGCCAAGACAGGAGGCAGCATCCTGCTCCTACTTTGCCGCCAGATAATCCAAAGCCTATGGCTCCTTCTGTAACAACTTGTAGAAAATTTATTAAGGACCAAAGAAAAAGACTTTCCCAATTTCCCCTGCAGAATAAACCACAACCAACTCAATGGTTGAGCAGTAAATTCTTCAAGATCTAGAATACCCAGATCCCCTGCTCTCTTCCTTCTCTGCCCGCTCTCAACTTCTGTGCTCTTTCAGCCTGTGTGTACCTCCTCCAGTGTAGAAACAAGACACCAGGAGCAAAACCACAAATGGACAAATTTAGTTTCCTGTGATTTGTGGTGAGCAATAGGTTTGATAGAGAAAGAGGCTAAAATCACCAGCAGAAATAAGGAATCTTTGTGATCCTAGTTCAGTTCCCCCTTGGCTCCCAGGACTACAGATGCCACAAGCCAAGCTAAAGTAAACTGTCTCTGCCTACCCCCAAAGGCTTGCCCAAGCATGGGAATTTCATGCTCTCAAGACTGAGAACTCTCTGAAAATAAAGACCATATCCTACTCATTGTTGGAAGGTGGCAAAGAAAGGCAGAAGGAGCACTGGTTTGAGGACTAGAAAGACTAGGGTTCATATCTTAATCTTTCTATTTAGCAGCATTGTAACCTTGGGCAAATTACCTAAAACCCTGTAGGCCTCAGTTTCCTCACTTGTACAAATGTGGATAGGGAGACTCGTATCAGAGAACCGTTGTACAGAGTAACTGAGAGCACATAAATAAACCTTCCAGCACAATCCTGGCCCAGAGGAGGCACTCAGCACTTGGGCTCCCTCCCTCGTCCTCTCCTTGTGACTCCCAGCCCCTGGTGTAGTGCCTGGCACACAGAAGGCACTCAACAAACAATGAAATGGAAAAGGTGTTTTCACAGGGGGAAACTTGGAGGCTGTTTTTACCGGCAGCTGCCCTTGTGACACCACCTCTATCACAAAGCCAGAACGTTTATAGAATAATCCAAACGGTAAAGTCCTTGGTGTTTTGGGAGTTTTACCTGAAACTGTTGTTCTTTCCAGGACTACTTAGTAACTTCCTGCTCTCTAAGGGGAACTTGTCTGCCCCCATTTCTAACATTTTCTCGGCCTCCTACAAGAAAAGGAAACATTATTATATCTTAGACCAAGTAAGACCACAAGTCTCCACCAGCCCATTCTTCTACCACCATGATTTCTACCTAATTTCCTCTCACATTTATTATAAAAGAATATAATTAGGTTCTTTCATAGATTTGACTCATCAGAAAATGAGATACAACCATGTATTTGTACATGTGGAATAGTATTGGGAAAAGAAAAAAGAACCTGAATCTGAGTAAGCCTAGAGTTAATGACCAATTTACTGGAAATACAGGGGACAGAAGAACATGTTAAATGACACCAAGGGACACATTTAGCAAAATCCAAATGGTGGGAAACCCTGGAGGTCAAAAACCAGCTTCCTCAATTAAAAAAAAAAATGGGACGAGAACCCCTAAAGAGATTTAAGAAAGATATCAACCAATTATAATATATGGCCCTTCTTCGAATTCTAATTCAAATAAATAAATTAATAAAAATAATAAGGCAATTGAGGAAATATGAATACTGACTTTTCTTTCTACTTTTTTATGTTTGAAATAATCTGTAATAAAATGTTTTCTTAAAAAACAATCCTGCTAATTTAAAGAAAATAATTACAGAGAAAAAAACATACATACAAAGATGTTTAAAGTAGTATAAGTAATAATAAAACCTAAAACAACTAAAAATCTTAACAAAGGAAGAATATTCAAATTAAATATTTAAATTAAATAATACTATAGAATATTATACATCTATTAATACAATAAATATGATTATATAGATACATAGAAACATGAAATTGTTTTATGAAATCAAGTTGAGGGAAAAAATTAGAATATATACATACTATATATATATAGATATATACACACAAATATACAATTATTACAGTTACATGAAAACTATATTAAGGATTTGAAAAGACCATAAAGAAATGAACATGAATGGAGGATGTTGAGGTGGTAAAATTTTTGGTGTTAAGTCTTCATCTTTTTAATTTCATTTAGCTTTTAAAATAATTACTTTTATAAAGTAACACATGTATTAAGAAATACATGCTTACTTCAGAAATTTTGGAAAGTAAGGAGTGTAACATCTACCAGCCACCTTGAATTTAACATCCAAAAGAAATCTCTTGATTTTCCCCCAAACCTGCTGTTCTTTGGTCTTCCTCATCTTAATAAATAGCTCAACCATTCATCCCATTGTTCAGACCAAAAATCTATGAGTCCTTAACTCCTCTCTTTCACCCATGCCCACCATCCCTTAGCAAAAACCAGGCAGCTTTAATTCTGCCACTTTCAGCACCTCTACCTTAGCCTCAGCCACCAGCACCTCTTGCCTCAACTGTTGCTGCAGCCTCCTGACTAGTCTCCCAGCTACCACTCGGACCTTCCAGCCTCCTGGCTTTCTCAGGGTTCCTCGAGCACACCAAGTTCTTTCCTTTTTCAAGACCTTTGCATTCTCTATACCTCTGGCCTGGAATGTTCTTACTCCCAGATATTCTCATGATTTGCCCCTCACTTTATTCAGGTCTCTGCTCAGATGTCTCCTCAGAAGAGTCATCTCTAATTACCTAAATAAAGTAACTCCTTCATCTGTTACCTTCTTAAAACATATCACTATCTAAAATTTTACATATATATAAAACACATTTTACATATATATAAAATTATACATATATATGTAAAATTACAGCACTATAATTAAGTAAAAAAATATATACTTGTTTGCTTATTTATAGTGTCTCCCTCATGAGAATGTAAGCTCCATGAGGCCAGGGACTCTGTCCTCTATACCACTGTGTCTGGAACCATGAGAACAGAATAAGCAATCAATAAATATTGAGGAAGGAAGATAATTAATTAATTAACGTATAATCTTACCACCCAGAGAGACATAGAGAACCATAACAAACATTTTGGTCTATTTTCTTCCAATCTTTTTCTAATGTGTGTGTGTATATGTATGTGTACATATATGTAATACATATATATGAATTAATATACTTTTTAATGAAAACAGAGGTTCTTACTGTATGTTCCATTTTATATTCTCTATATTTTTCACATAAACATGTCCATGTATCATCATTCTTTAAAATTTGATTTTTAAACTGTTGCACAGTATTCTATTATATTTTTATATATAATTTTCTTCTTTTGCAGTTGCTGTTTTGGATAACACCATAATTCAAATCTTTTGTCCACATTGCTGATTATATCCTTGGGATAATTTAAAAATTAGAGTTGCTGGGCCAAAGGGCAAATACACTTTTAAGACTCTATAATTAAACTGTTCTCTAAAGAGATTTATGCAACTTATACTACCATTTTTAGTACATGAGAAGACCATTTCAATTACAGTCTTGTCAACACTGGTTCTTTTTATCTTTTTAAAAATCTTTGCCAATTTGGTAAGTGAAAAATGTACTGTCCTTGTTTAAATTTCCATTTCTTTGATTTTTAGTGAGAATGAATTTTTTGTCATAAGGTAATTGGCCATTTGTATTTCTTCTTTTATAAATTATCCATTTCCATTGTTCATTTTTATTCCATTATTGTTCTTATTAATTTGTAAGAATTATTTGAATAGT
Organism: Eulemur rufifrons; assembly: GCF_041146395.1. Lineage (NCBI taxonomy): Eukaryota > Metazoa > Chordata > Mammalia > Primates > Lemuridae > Eulemur > Eulemur rufifrons. Next base: position 40,246,225 of record NC_090998.1, on the reverse strand, counting down.
AAGAGTATTAACACATATCTCAACCTGTCTGTTATTTTAAAATTTTGTTTATAGACTTTTGGATGTCTGAAAGCTTCACATTTTATATAGTGTATTCCAAAAATGTTCCCTTTAAAGTTTTCTTCCATTGCTTTTATATTTATAATTGCTAAAGCTTATTTAGTAATACAACATTCTTAAAATTCAAGATATTAGGGGAAAAATTCTTTTAAAATGCATTTTGAAGGACACAATTTTGGGCACTAACTGTATTTGGAAACACTTCTCAGCTCATTCATATCTTGGTCTGGTATTTTCATTTTGCTACACATTCTTTCTTTACAGGTATAAGCCACTGATTAAGGGTCCACTCTGTAGATGACAAGGTGCCAAGTGCTAAGGGAAATGAAGAAGGACAGAAAGTCCTATGCAAGTTATCTTTGCATGGTGCCAGCTGCAGCACCATCTGCAATTAAATACATAACAAATACCTTAGGAAATAATGGGTTCTATATACTTATTAAATTAGACCTTTTGGAAGAACATGACCCATTGGATCTGATAATAAGAGCAGATTCTATGTTCACATTCTAGGTGTGAACCTGTGAATAAACTGTAGACAAAACAAAGGAAAAATCACTGGTTATCGTCCAAAAATGAAGGACAGACAGGAGCAAGAATCCTTAATCCATTCTCAGCTGAGAACATCTTTGGGGTAATCTTCCCAGCTCCTAAATATAATAACCCTTGGGATTCTAGACATGCTGAATTTTCATGTGGCCCTATGTTCTGTAATTTGAGGCCCCAAAGTGTACAGTTAGTACAAGGACTATGACCTCTTCCTCCTTGGCCTTTTTTTTGGCATCATCCAACTTCTTCTTTTTGCTTTCTGGCATGAGATCATCTAACCAGCTCAACTCTCGCTTAGAGAAGCAGAGATCCATGACTTTCCTGACAAAGACCAAGGCTAAAACCTGAAAAAAAAAAATAAAGAAAGTGAGTTAAAGGGACTAATTTCCTTCCTGGAGTTGAAAGCAAAGTCTTAATTTCACAGCAGACTAGGACATTGCAAGCAAAATCAAACTCATAATAATCATAGTAGTTGTCATTTATTGAATGTTCTTTGTGCCAGATATCCAGGTGTTTTACACACAATATTTTAACTATCATTATAACAACTCTACAACTTAGAGAGCAACTAATTTAATTCCCTCATCAAAAAAAGAAACCCCTCGTCTGCAGATGATGGCTCACGGGCAGCAAGAAGGACTACAGGGCAGCAGTCCGTGGAAAGCCTCTGCAGGGCTCAGCCATGGTGGGGCCAGCCACACCCGGCCCAAGCCTGCTTCACCAGCAAGCGGATGGTGGGACTCCGGAGGACTGTCTTTATTTGCTGCTGCTTTGCCTGTACCTTCCCCCCTTCCCCCAATTCTTGCTTTTTCCTGCGTTGTGCATCTCTAGTGGTTTTTGTCTCTGTCCTCTGGCCTGGTCTGACACTCACTTTATAGATGAGGAAACTGAGGCCCAGAGAGAGGAAGTGACTTGCTAAAATCTGACAGCTAATTTCCCCAATGGAGACAGGCCCAGCATGTCTCAACTGCTGCTCCACTTTCTTTCCACGAGGGCCATTTTAGCGAAAGGGGAACCCATAATAACCAAGAAGGACCTACCTCGGTTCACTGGTGTTCACCAACTAGACAAGGAATGAGGCAAATCTGGTTTATTAAATTCAACCACATTTCTATCTAATTTTAATGACTACTTTCCTAATAAATCTAAAATTGATAGGATTCCTTCCAGGAGTTCCCAGGAATTTTCTATTTCTTTAACCAAATGCTCAACCTCTGAACATAACACACAAATGCAGAGGCTTATATGCATTCTGACAAAACTGAGAAAACCCACCAGGACTGTGTGGATCTAGAGGATTAAAAAAAAATTAAAAATAGAATTACCATACAATCCAGCAATTCCACTATTGGTATATACCCAAAAGAACTGAAAGCAGGGACACAAACAGATATTTGTACACCCATAATCACAGCAGCATTATTCACAATAGCCAAAAGGTGAATGTAACCCAAGTGCCCATAGACAGATGAATGGGTAAATAAAATGTGGTATATACATACAATGGAGTATTATTCAACCTTAACAAGGAAGGAAATTCTGACATGTTCTGCAAGATGTATTATCCTAAAAGACATTAAGCTAAGTGAAATAAGCCGGTCACAAAAGGACAAATACTATGATTTCAATTACAAGAGGTACCTAGACTAATCAAATTCATAGAGACAGAAAGTAGAATGATGGTTGCCAGGGGCTAAGGGAAGGGGAGAATTGGGAGTTAGTGTTTAACAGATACAGAGTTTCACTTTTGCAAGATGAAAAAAGTTATTATAAAAAGTTCCATGATGGGTGCAACGCGCACTATCTGGGGAACAGACACGCCTGGAGCTCTGACTTGGGGGGAAAGGCGGTACATGGGCAACGTGTGTAACCTGCAATTCTGTATCCCCCATAACAATAAGATGAAATTAAAAAAAAAGGAAAAAAGTTATGGAGATGGATGGTAGTAATGGTTCTACAACAATGTGAATGTATTAATGCCCCTGAACTGTACTCTTAAAAATGGTTAAAATGGTCAATTTTATAATATTTTATCACAACGTTAAAATAAAAATAACAACAAAAATAATTTATATATATAAACAAAACAAAACAAAACCTCACCATCATTGGGAAAACAATGGCGGCTGGGGATGCCTTGATGACCCAGAGCAGGACAAGGCAGGTCAGCTGGATGAGGGTGAAGAGGTGCACTTTGCGCAGCGGCACGTGCCGCAGGTAGATGAAATCTGGCTGGTGCTTTGCAGGCATCCCAAAGAGCTTCAGGCGATCAAAGAACTGAAAGGAAACAGCTGGCATTTATTTTCAGGAGGCTTCTCTGACCAGAAACCTTGTTAGACCCATTCATGTCTCTTGTATCACCTGCTCTGAAAGGTAGGTAGCACTGTTTCCACTGGACATAAATGGAAACTGAGTCTCAGAAAGAATGATTAATTTGGCCAAGGTCAGTACGTGGCAGAGTCAAGGTTCCAACCCATCTTTTCTTATTCTAGGTTCAAACACCTTTCTCCTATTTAACACTGTGGCTCCTAAGAGAGCTCCTTCTCAGGGAGTGTTAAAAACAAAACAAGCCAATTGCATCTTTTTGACTATTATCAAAACCAAATCTCTTACTTGTTCTTTGAGGAGCTATTCATTGATTATTTATAGTGAAATGAAACCTCAGAACATTCTGAATATAGAAAAATAATATCATCCTTATATGATAAAAAGGAAAACAGAGACCCAGAGATTAAATACCCTGCCCAAGGTCACATTAGAACTCAGTATATAAGAATGACCACTGGATATTCAGTACAAAGAAGAATCAGCCTAAGTGATTTTATTAATACTTAGTAAGTTATTTTATTACCTAGGGTACCCAAGTTGTCATTGACAAACTCCTGATTTTCTCTGCTTGAAGGACTCAGAGGAATGAGTTGCTAGGTGGGAAAGGCAGAGTATAACAGGAAGAGACATCTGTTTACCTGGACCAACTCCCACCACTCCCCAATCTCTTCTGCCAGCGTACTCCCAGAATTAAACTCCCCTCTTCTCATTCTTTAGCCTGGCATTAACCCAGAGGCGTCCATGGGTGAAAACCAGTTTGGTTTTTGACCAACCTTTCCGATCCAAGTTTACCAGCACCTGGCAAAGCGCCTAGTGTTTAGTATGTGCCAAATAATTGTCTTTTGAATAATTAACGAATGACTGGAACCATGATATCATGCCAGGCCACCCTGGAAGTCTCAGTACTCTCATGCCAACAGGACTGTATTTTGTCCCATATCCAAAGAAATGTCTAAAATAACCTAACTCGAGAGACTAGGAAATAACTTCTCAGGGACAAATTGTGCTTCCTGTGGGGAGCTGCCCCTCCCTGGACAGGACAGGTGAATTCACAGTGAGAAGACATTGCCCTAGCTGAAACATACCATACCTGAATTCCCTGTAATGAAGAAACTCCCATGTAGAGGAAAACTCCATAGAGAACCGGCATTGGAATAAACTGGAGACCAAAGGGCAAAAAGACCAGAAGTTAAATTTGGTATCACAGCACACTCAAGATTAGACTATATAAACTTTTAAATCTCTAAAAATGAAATAAAGTCACTATAAACATTGTGTTAATTTCTGCTGCCTTTACTTGATGTACAAGTAGAAGCAAAAGCAGAAGCTGACAATGATAAAAATCATTTTGTTCTGAAGTGGAATGAAATGTAAGCTAAATCGTAAGCCTCATATATCACCCCTGTCTGGCTATTCCTTCTCCATGAGGATGGGAAGACAGACAGACAGACACAGACACACACAAACACACCCTTCTTTTATGCTAATGATGCCTTTTAAATCTTCTATAATCACACAATCATCTCCTCAGGGATTTGGTGTATTTTAACATGGACTAAAAAAAGTTTCCTTTCCTTCTTACCGAGCAGACATGAGGGCAGGAGTGGGGAGATATCTTATCAGAGAGGGAATGATTGGGGGAGATACTAATATTATATTATATATTATAATTTAATATGTACACAGAACTTGAATATGACTTTCCCTTCACATCCTAGGCAATCTTCAGAGCAACTCTGAGGTACAGAAATGGGGTTTATAGAATCAAGGCAGGGAAAGTCTCATAGCTGAAGATTGAATTTGACTTACTTTCATACTGGGCCTAGAGAGCATTCCCAAACATAATTCCTCTCAGAATTAGAAAATACCCATTGGATTTTATGTTGTTCCAGCTCTAGAGTGACTAGACATCCTAATTCAGTGATAACCTTGTTTGTACAACTATTGAATGATGTCCTAAAAGAATCCTCCTGAGACAGTCATAGGAAGGCCAGGCGATGGCTTCGTTATATTCTTGGAGGAGCAGCACACTTTGGGACCCTCCAGATGGCACCTAGGCCAGGGGTGGGAGAGCGAGATGGGCTGGGGACAGTGCGTAGAAGGAGGTAAGGAGCATGAGGAGAGGTGGGTGGCAAGGATGAGTGGAAAGTGAGGGGACAGGACGAGGGTTTAGCAATCTTTACCATCCCTCTTAATTCTCGTCCGTGAAGAGCATCGGCAGCGCAGGCCGGGGCTGTCGAAGATTTGCTAAAAGAGGGAGAAAGGAGGCAGTGCTGCAGCATGGCTGGGGCCTGGTGATGCAGCCACAGAGCTTTCCTTTTCACCCCACTCTCCTACATGCAGGCCTTACACCCACAGAAAAAATTTTTCTCATGTTCAATGTATCTTCCATCTTTACAAAAAATCCTCTTTTAGCCCCACTCCTCACACCAGCCACTTCTATTTTTCTGTTCTGCTTCGCTGAAAAACCTCTTGAAAGAGTTGTTCGCACACATGCTCCTTATTGCCTCATCTGCTGCTCATGCTTCAGCCACCTGTAACTGGACTTCTACCCTATAGTTCCACTGAATTCCCTCTCTGATAAGATACCTTCCCACTCCTGCCCTCAAGTCTTTGCAAATTTTTTTAGTCCATGTTAAAATTTACCAAATCCCTCAGGAGATGATTGTGTGATTACAGAAGATTTAAAAGGCATCATTTCTGTAAAAGAAGTGTGGGTGTGGGGGTGTCTGTCTGTCTGCCTGCCCTTCCCCAAGGAGGAAGAAGAGCCAGACAGGGCTGAGATGTGAGGCCTATGGTATAACTTAAGTGTGTAATCATTTCATTTCAGAACAAAATGATTTTTATCATTGTTAGCTTCTGCTTTTGTTTCTACTTCTAAATCATGCAAAGGCAGTCGAAGCTAATGCAATCCACTGAATCTGCTCTTGTCAAGACACATTAGGCCTCCACGTTGCTAAATCCAATGGTCCTGGTTTAGTCTTTATCTTTCTAGACAGCTTCTAACCAATCCCTCTCCTTCTTGAAACACTCCCTTTGTTTGGCTTCCCTGACACCACATCCTCCTGGTTTCCCTCCTACCTCTCTGGCAGCTCCTTCTGAGACTCTGTTAATGCCTCCTCCTTTACTCAACCTCTAAACCCTGCTTTTCTCTTTGGTCTCTCTTTTCTTTAATATCTACCCTTCTCCCTGAATCATCTTATCTACTCTCTCGGCTTTCAATACACCCTTCGGGCTGCTGACTCTCAAATTTATATTTTAGTCCAGAACCCTCCTCACCCAGACATCTCACTCAAAATCTGATCACAGCCCCTGTCAACAAGGCCCTACATGATCTTCCCCTCCCCACTCTTCCATCTCATCTCACTATGCTCTTGCCTTGACTCAACATCCTTGAGCCACATGGCCCTGGTATTTCCTAGAACACATATTACTCTTTCCCTCCTCAGGGCTTGACTAGACTGCTTTCTTCCCCTCCCTCCATGCTGGTTCCCCTTCATCTTAAGTGCTATCTCCTCAACAAGGCCTTCTCTGACTACCCTAACTAAAATGGAACCCCCTTAATTGTGTGACACCAAAGAACATTACATGTTTCCTTTATGTTACTTATCACATTCTGCAATTATCATGTTTGTTTTCTTAACTAATTTTCTTAACCCCTTATCTTTCTTACCCTGCTAGAATAAGCTCTTTCAGGGCAGGGATTCGTATGTATATCAGTTTGGCGCCACTGTATTCCCAGCACCTAGCAGGATTCCTGGCACAAATCAGGCATTCAATATTTTCCTAATGAGTGAAAGGAATGATTACCTTTAAGATACCTGTCATGAAGACTGAGCAGCCCATCAGCACAAAAATCATAAGGCCTGTCACTCTCTGTTCTCGGATGCCCAAGAACTTGGGCTGTTCTCCAGGAGCGGAGCACTCAGATTCCAGTTTGAGGCTGTTCACGTGTGTAATGGACAGGACAGTTGCAGCCACAAACCAGGGCAGGCCCATGATGGAGCAGACACCCAGCATGATGGCCACCATCAGTAGGTCCAGGTGGTAGCCACAGCCTTTCTGTGGGGAAAAAGAGTCTCTGTCACCATCAGTGGGTTGGCTGCAGTGTGGCATAGAACAGTGAGCTAAGGGTCTCAGGCCCAAAGTAGAAAGGGGTGTATGGGTAAGAAGGAAGGGGTCCAGAGATCCCAGAGAAGTCTTACAGTCCCTACAGGTTTGGAAGAAACAAGAAAAAGGAAAATCTTGGCTTGTTCTGTATATGCCAATATCTATTCTTTATCCAAGTGCCCCTAGTTTACTCTGAGTCTCATACATTCAAAGATCCATTCTTCCCTGGAAGAGAAATCAGAGACCAAGCCACATCGTGACCATTCTAGATGGCAGATGCTACAGGAGTTGGGAATAAGTGTCCTTACTGAGTTCCTATAACAACCCCAGATCGTTGCCAGATTTGGATGTTGCCTACTCTGCTACCTCCCTAGGATCCTTGGGATCAAGGTTCAGTCTGGAAACCCTGGTAAGCGACACACACCAAAGGGAGAATACCTGCCTCTAAGAAATAGTGGCTCAGGCCCTGATTTGAACCTCAGAAAGACAAGCTACACAGTTGCCTGACTCAGAGCATGTAGCTATATAGGGATCACCAGCAACTCTGCCCAACCACCTGCCCACAGGTGGAGAGGACAGTAATGGAGTCCACGCTTCTTTCGCATCACACCACCATGCTCCACTCTAGTCTCATCTCCAGACCAATCTTTGTTATTAATGGAGGTAATGGAAACCCTTTCTGAGCCCCTTCTATGACTGTTTTTATCCAGGTTCTAAAGTTCCTGGTCTCGATGCACTGACCCTAAAATCAAAAAATGTAACAGGTTGCCATAGCAGTCTTCTAGGTCAGAACCTCTTGTTACCTTGAGCTTATGTTCCTTCCTGTTAATGATGACAGCTGTGATCTGCTGGTCCATGAATATCAAGATAGTGCAGAGAAGAGCTGGGATAATTGCAGCTATCACAGTCCACCAGGGATTGGGGCCAATGGGACTAATAATCCACCCTCGATCATCCCTTGTTGGCTAAGGGGAAAAGAACAAGGCATTATTTCTGTATTTTAAATTAACTATGGTCATAAACAGATCAAACTGAATCACAATATCCATGTTTCTGTTTATTCTTGAATAAGAATCCTTAAAAAAAAAAAAAGGCTTGAAATACAGCAACTCCTTAGGAAATCTATGACCTTCCTCCAAATCCCCTTTGAAATAGTCAATCATCAATTATCAACTTGCTGTGGAATAGTCATTAATCCTGCACTCTCCAGAAGCCATGGAATGTGTGCCTACAGCACAAATAAAGGCAAAGTGGAGCCAGCTGCATGGAATCTCTTGGGCTTAGATTGGATTGTTCCAGAGAACCTCTCAACAGCAGCAAGTCAGAGGCCCAGGCACCAGAGACTTGAGAAGGAGCCCAACACCGCTGAACTTGGACACTTGTTTGACCTAGGATCCCCTGCAATGCCCCTGTAAAACAGCTGTTTATAAGGTTTATTGGGATGTTCATGACATACCTAAACTCTCCTGGATTCTCAACACACCCTTCCCCCACCCCTAGCCTGTGTACTCTGGAGAAGACAAGTTCACCTTTTTTGGCACGTGGTACTGGAAGATAAAAGGCGAGGGATACAAACTGACCCAGAATTGACCCAAAGTCAATGAACAAAGACTGTCAGATCTGAAGCATTTGGTTCCATGTCAGTCATGATTCTAGAGACTCAAAGGCTCTCCAACAACACTACCAAGTCCCAAATTATGAGTGGGTTAGCTTCTAAAAGTTTACAGAATCTATGTTTCCTTAGTAACAGTGTTCTAAGTGGTAGTTAAGTTCTCAGACCAACACAACAACTTGTTAAACCCTTAAAGACATTATAACCCCTACTAATAGTACTAGCCTTCAGATTGGGTCTTAGGAGCTGGGAACCATACGATATAACAGGGAAGGGAAGAAAGAAAAAGACTTTCTCTCTGTCTCCTGAAAGTGGAGCCTGCCAAGAGCAATATTTTCTTTGACATCCTCCCATTTCCATTTTTCCTCTCTCTCCTACCTCCCAGAGGCCTTCTGCCCGGATGTCCCAGAAATTCAGTGCCTCCTGACTACCTTAAACCTACCTATCAGGGAATCTTTACAAGGACTGCTTAATGCTTTCAAATCACCTATTTTACACAAAATCCATTCCTCCTTCAGCACTGGCCTCAGCTAGGTGTTAGAGAGAAAGCTGATTGTGCTCATTCACACAAGGTGAGAATGTCACATTCTCAGAGGTATTATATTAATACTTATAAGAGCGTGTTTGTTAATTCATAAACTTCTAACTAGTGGCATTTCAACAAATTTAACAAAATTAAAAATTTTCAGACAATATGGAAAAGATATTTTTAACCAGGCCTCCTTTAGGGACACAGAGAGAAAAGACAAAGGGAAGACCAAGGCCAGCTGTACAGGGGCATTTACAAGTCAGAGATTACCTTTATTCCTTCTCCTCACCTCTCTCATCTTATTTCATAATTCTTCTCAAGCCACTGAGTACACCCAGGTTTTCTCTCCTTTCCACCCTACAGGGATCTATGGAACTGAGCTCAGCTCTTCTATCTTTTTTGTTTACTCAGTTAGTGTCCCCAGACTGAAACAGATTTGAAGTTCCCATGTATTGATAATTTGTTTTACTTTTTGTACAGGTTGTTTGAAAAATACTACAGATTATAGAGAGTTATAGAAACAGACAACACAATCGGGTTGAAGAGATGTCACGCTTACTCCAGCAACGGTCCTAGACTCCTGATGAGGTCCCTCTTAGTTCCATTCCCCTCCTCCACGGCAGGATCATTCAGGGGAGGGCTGAGTCCTTTACCTTTTCCACCCTCCCCAGTGCCCCCATACAGTGGATACTAAGTGAGTTAATGAGTAACTCAGTGCTGTTAACAAGACTTGTTCCAGGGACCCACCTTTCCATAGTGTCTGGTATATATTTATGTAAATGTACACATTCTATTGTTTTAAATCTTAACATATTAAAAACAATAAGTGGTATTAACAATACAAAATACTTTTCATTCGTTCAGCAACCTTAGTTTCTCTGTTCACTGACTCTTCTGATTTGAACTCAGCCAAGCCTGAAGAGTTGCTTTTCTGAATGGCAAGGTGTGAAGAGCAGGTTTGGATTTACAGGAATGTGTAACACAGCTCATCTTATGATTAGGATATGGAAAGGTGTTTGAAATCAGCTTGGGATCAGATTCTATGAAACTGCACAATGCACCAAGAACCCTGAGATCTGTTTACCTTGAACACACTGGGAACTTGAAGCTTTGGTGATGGGACTCCAATCAAAAAATCAATAATCACCATTGTGAAGATAGTGAGGAAAACTGCAAAGTCACTCACCATGGAGCGTACCTAGCATGAAAAGGAAGTAGAAAAGTGTTTTAGTAAGTTAAATACAGTAGAAAAGAATTCAGTATTGTAAAAAGTTTTAAAATCCTCAGAAGAATGCTTTCATTTTGCAGTTGAATTAATACAAGCATATTTAAACAACAGGAATATATTAACACACCCAAATTAATACCCATAAAGTACGAATATGATGAAGGAGAAGTAACCCTCTGACAAACTCTAATGTAACTCAGCCCAACCTCTGATGAGTTCTGTTTGGAGCACTTAGGGCCAGGTTCAGGCTCTAGTTCTGAGCACTTGAAATTATATTTTCTGGGAGCAGCCAAGGTTCTTAGCACTAGCCAAAACCTCAGCAGCAGTATCAACTCCACTTCTCCCTCATACCCAACATCCAATCTATCTGCAAGTCCTGTTGGCTCTGCCTTCAGAACATATCCAGAATCTGAGCACGTTTCACCACCACTTCTCCCATTCGGATCAAAGTCACCATCAGCTCATGTTTGGGTAACTATAGTGTTTTCCCAACTTGCTTCGGCCTTTGCCCTCTTCAGCTTTCTAATTTAAAACATAAGTTGGATCATGTCACTCCTCTACCAAAACCCTGAAATGGCTTCTGGTTTCACTGAGTTAAAAACCCAAAAAGCCGTCTTGGCCTGAGGTCCACACACTGGCATCATCACCTCTCTCAGCCCAGATCCTATTGCTCTCCTGCCCGCTCACTCTGTTCCATCCACACAGACCTCCTTGCTGTTTCTTAAACATGCCAGTCTCACTCCCATCTCGGGGTCTTTGTACTTGCCCATCCCTCTACCTGAAATTCATTTCCTCCGGGTAACCTCTTAGACAGCTCCTTCACCTCCTTCACTCAAATATCACCTTGTCCATGAGATCTTCTCTGATGATCCTACTCAAAATTGGCCATTCTCCACCCTAGTACTTCTTGCACTCCTTTCCTGCTTTATTTTTCTCCATGGCACTTATCTCCCCCAACTTATTGTTGGGGATTCCCATACAATTTAGCACCTGCCCTAAGAGGACTGTCCCACTTTATAGGTTAATGTAGCTTTAATAAAATACAGTGCCTATCAAATGACCTGTGCCTGCCTTAATCTGAACTTCCAACAGAGACAGAGCAAAATATATCTTAGCCACATGTAATATCACTGAGACCTTAAGCTGACTTCACTATGCTTTAAAGCCTAAGATTTCCAGCTCCTCCTGCATGGTTTTTTTCAGTTCTTCTCTGAATGTTATATAAACTCTCTGACTATCCACCCCCTCCCCCATCCCCTACCATGAAGCTCACTTGACCACCCTGGGGCCCCTCAATTCCTATGGCACTTACACCCCAGGTTGGCACCCCAGGTTTCATGTGTTTCCCCTTCCTATGTGATGACAGATACTATCTTTTAAACTTCTTTTACAACCCCCGTAGCACTTAACCCAGGCCTGAACAAGTAGTCAGTACCCTTGTTAATTATCTGTCCAGATAGGAAAGAAAGACCCAGAACTTATTTAATACGTGCTTCCTTGACTATTGTGTAGGCTCACTGAAGCCTAAGAATGTGTTTTAGTCATGTACATGTGTACGGTAAATATCTAATCAACTGAGTCCCCCACCCATTCACATGCCCTGTATTGTAAACGTGCTTGATTGAAACCTCACTTACAGAAAAACCACCATTTCCTCCAGATTTGAGCTTCCTTCCTTTCTTTCTTTGTATGTGGTGTAAAAATAGCTTTTAATTAAAACAATTGAAGCAATAAATCATCTATCTCTCTTTCTTTTCTTTTCTTTTTTTTTTTTTTTTGAGACAGAGTCTCACTCTGTTGCCCAGGCTAGAGTGCCATGGCATCAGCCTAGCTCACAGCAACCTCAGACTCCTGAGCTCAAGCGATCCTCCTGCCTCAGCCTCTCGAGTAGCTGGGACTACAGGCATGTGCCACCATGCACGGCTAAGTTTTTCTATATATTTTTAGTTGTCTAGCTAATTTCTTTCTATTTTTAGTAGAGACGGGGGTCTCACTCTTGCTCAGGCTGGTCTCAAACTCCTGAGCTCAAACGATCCGCCCACCTCCGCCTCCCAGAGTGCTAGGATTACAGGCGTGAGCCACCGTGCCCGGCCCTCTATCTCCCTTTCTAACACAGGCAAATGCTCTCCCAAAACATTTCATACAGTTTGAATAACTGTGACTAGTGCAAAATAAAATAAATGCAAATTCTTTCAGGAGCCAGCATTGAAACCTGCTAGGCAGGCGGGTACAGGCAATGGACTCAGCCTCTGCCAAGGCCAAGAGAAGCAGCCTATCAAGTGCAGCAAGATTTACACAGTATTTCAACACACCCAGCTTTGAACAGATGAAACAATACCTGGGGAGGGGAAACCAAAAGAGAATTTTGCCTAAAATGAAACAAATACACCCAATATCCTCATATAGCTAATAACCTTGGCACTTGGAAGATACTAGAAAAATTAGAACAAAGGTAGCAGCTCCCAGGCAAAGCTGAAGGTAGGCAGTTTGGGGCTCATTTATGTTTGTTTTTCAATTGGGGCCTTATATATATATTGGTTTTTAGGCAGAAAAATCTTCTGCTTTCTGGAAAGTGTTCCGTGCCTCACAGTGCTCCTGACACCAGAAAAAATATTTGCGTTGCTTCTTTTTGTTTGGATGCTTCACGGGATTACCCTTCCCACCTACGGGATTTCACTGCCTTACTCTACACCACGCAAGACTAGAGTAGCACTGTCCAATGGCAGTGCAACGTTAGCCACGTGTCTAATTTTAAATTCTTTAGTGGCCACATTTAAAAAAATAGAAATAGGTGAAATAATTTAAATAATATTTATTAAGTTATTGATATTTTATTAAATTAATATATCCAAAATATTGTTATTTCAACATGTAATCAATATAAAATATTGATGAAATATTTTATATTCTTTTTGGGTACCAAGCCTTCGAGCTCTGGTGTATATTTTATGTATACAGCATGGGAGAAAAAAAGGCAGCCATTGGCTGGGCTTGGTGGCTCATGTCTGTAATCCTAGCACTTTGGGAGGTTGAGGCAAGAAGACTGTTTGAGGCCAGGAGTTCAAGACCAGCCTGAGCAACATACAAAGAACTCATCTCTACAAAAAATAAAAAATTAGCCAGGCATGGTGGTGCGTGCCTGTAGTCCTAGCTATTTGGGAGGCTGAGGTGGGAGGATCCTTGAGCCCAGGAGTATGAGGCTGCAGTGAGCTATGATCGTACCACGGCACTCCAGTCTAGGCGACAGAACAAGACCCTGTATCAAAAAAAAAACAAAAAAACAAAAAAAGGCAGCCATAGCGCACTATCTTACAAGATGTTTAGGCATCAAAAGGGCTAAATTTACTAAATTGCTTTTTCTACTTAAAGAAATTAAATACTTTATAACCTATAATCTTAAGTACTGATTTTATACCATTGATTTTGTAAAGTTTTATTTATAAAATTTTATTATAAAATACATATTTTGTTCAAAATACACATGCTACCTTTGTCTACATTTTAATCCAAACCCCTAATCTCCCCCCATCCCCAAGAAAGGCTTTTTCTTTGTGACATCTTTGGAAACAATCCATTTTTGTTGTGTGTTTGGAGTCATTATTCTATGATACTCAGCCCTGAGGGAACTGGATTTGGTAAGGCTGCTTAGCGTAAGGATTTCCATGGGAGTCAGTGACTCGAGTAACAGAGTGGGACTGCTTTAGGATATCCAAGTCAACATTAGAAGGGGACCTCCAGTGAGCACACTTTAGTAGAGAATTACTGTACCATGAGCTCCCACTTTCTGCCAATCTCATTTGTTCTCAAATGGAAGAAAAGATCAGATGAGAGAAGGCAGGAAGTATACTCTACTAGGACTCACCATGGCGCACCACCAAAGGTTCATCAGATCAAATCTCACCGTATCCTCTGACTGGAAAGAGAGAGCAGGTATCATCACACCATTGTGCAGATGAGAAGAGAGAGGCACAGGGAGGATGAAGGACATGCCCAAGGCCCATGGCCAGATGATGGCAGCACCCAGGTCTCCAGGCCATGGGCCTTGGACACCGCGTCCCTCACTCATACGGCCGTAAGTGATCTCCTGTGAGACAGTGGCCTCAATCATAATCAGAATCCTGATTGTTCACAACTCACCACATCCTAATCCAACATTTGTTTTTTATTTCACCCAGTTGGTTCTGCTTTATTTTCCTGAAGTTTCTAGAAAGATCTTTTCAACCAAACAAATACATATTAAGCAGACAGTAATAAGTCCTTTTTCATTTGACTGAATAATCTGAAATAGAAACTCCAGAGACTCTGGAATTTGGTCCAGAGCAGTAGGAAAATTATAGAACACTATCGTTCAACTCTTTATCACATTTGAAACTCTAATTTGATCGCAGGTTGCAACTAAAATACCAAAATAACCAAAATGGGAAGGATGGTCTTCCATAATATCATATAAAGTTTCTTTGCATCTGAAACCCTTAAAGTGTCTAAGATCACACTGTTGGTCACATCAGATAAGCAGTGAAGGCAAGTCAGGAGGTGATAAACCAAAAAAAGGGCAGAGGTAAGACTCTGGCCCTAGAAAAACATGGAAATGGAGGCAGGCAATGAGTTCAGAGATGAGAAAATTACAGACAAATTTGGAGCACTTAACATGATATCAGGGAGGTATCATGTGGTATGATAAAAAGAGATTAGCTATTTTAACTAAAAATAAATACTATAACTTTTGGGGAAAGGGCTGCTGAGAAACAGAGAATTTATCTACCTTTGGCAAAGTACAATATTATGCTGCTATGGGCATCTGGCATCATACCACCAAATGTCACAAACTCAAACACAAGTGAATTCTTCACAGCACTTAAAGGGGTAACTCAGCCCTTTTTACTCCTTAATATCTAAAGGGGGAGCTCATTTTTTAAACTATTCCTGAGTTATAGTTTCATTAAAATGTTTACTTGCTTTTTCCAGATATGCTTGATACCAACTGGTTAGCCTTTAAAAACCAACTCATCACAGATTTTCTAGTGGACTGTAAATGTCTCACAATCTCACACACATTCACACAATTATATTATGAATTTTGGTATGATTTAAATTAAAAATATCTTTCATTGCAAATGCTCCATTATAGATACATACATACGTCAGAAATTATTGTGTGCAATGAAAAAAATTATGTCACAAATAAAGCCCCACCCAACTGATGATTTTCTATATGAAACAAAAGTGGGCTTTTCATTTACTGTGGGTAAGGCCACACCATTGTCCACATTAATAGGTTTCTCTGGAGGCCACAACCACTGACCCCAAAGCAAAATAGAGGGAGCACAACCCCATTTTTGAAGTGCCGATGGCAGATCCCCCACCAGCAATATGAATACCTTTTTTCTATCATCCTCTTCTTGAACATTCATAAAAACTATTTAGAATAGTATATCATCACTAATAGAAGTTTCTTCCCAGTTCTATTTCTAAAGGTATCAAATTACCAGGCTCTTTAAATAAACAAACTATAAATACTCCATGTATTCCTTCATGTCTGGCTGTCCCAACTTCTTTTTGTTTTTTGCAAATGAAAAAGGTATATGGTGGGGCACAGTGGCTCATACCTATAATCCCTGTGCTTTGGGAGCCCAAGGCAGGAGGATTGCTTGAGCCCAGGAGTTTGTAACCAGCCTGGGAAACATAGCAAGACCCCTTGTCTACAAAAAATAAAAAATTAGCCAGGCATGGTGGCATATGCCTTAGTCCTAGCTAGTCAGGAGGCTGAGGCAAAAGAATCACTTGAGCCCAGGAGTTCAATACCAGCCTGGGCAACATAGCAAGACCCTGTCTCTTTAAAAAAAAGTATATAGCTTCTTCTTGATGATTTGTATGTTTTAGGTTTAGTTTATTATACTGTGGTAAAAGTACATGTAGCCCAGGTCTATAGGGGGGCCTTTTTGAGGCACAAACTTTGTGGTCAATTTAGATAACCCATCTTCTTTTTTTTTTTTTTTGATATGGCAAATGGCAAATGTAATGGCTGCTCACTGTAGATGTTCCCATGTGACTGATGAATGCAAGTAATTCATACATGTATTATTTTTAGTGTTAACCTCGTGTGATGAGCTCCCAGTAGCCACTCTCGTCCTTCTTCTTTAGCTGCCTTTCAAAGAAACAGCCCATGTAGCTACTCTACACTGAGCTTCTATTAAATAATTCTGCCCTGCCAAAACTGGCAGAAGCCCTGCTCCTGACACAAACAATGCTATCTGCATCAGGGAAAGGTTGTGGAGGCTTCAAATAGTCATGTAAACCAAGTCAAGAGCATGCTGGCTGCTGTAGTCAATGAAGCCAGTGATTTCATAAGCTATCATTAGAGCCATCCCTGGGAGGACACTTTGGGGTCCCCTAAAGTATCCAAGATGATAATACCAATTTATTGTATTCAGGAGCCAGCTCTAGCTATTAATATTATATGCTAGGTGTCCCAGAATTCTGGAAATAAACTTAACAACATTCTGGAAATGCTATGTCTAATAGCTTTTAGACAACATTACTACAATTTTAAACTTACCTGGTACTTTTTTTTCCATTTACACTGTATCATTTAATGGTTTTTAGAATATTCTCAGAGCTATGCAACCATCACTACTATCAATTATAGAACATTTTCATCATCCCAAAAAGAAACTCAGTACCTATCAGTAATCACTCCCTTTCCCCTGTACCTGGTATTTTTAAGTCAAAAAAGTTTTAAGTATTAACCCCTCATTCTATACCACAGATCTATGAAAAAGGCTGCCAGACACTAGAAGAGAATGCCAGTATGGCTCATCAAGACATCTGGAGCTCTCCACCCTGCAAATCTACTACACGAGCAACAGAGAAGCTGAGAACAGGTTCTGTTATATTAGATTCTAACACAAAAGAAATGCATGAACATGCCACCTACTCTGGTTGGGAAATAGCGGCTTGTCTTAAAAGTCTTCAAGGTGCTCGAGAGGATGAAGGTGGTGAAGAAGAGAATACAGGACCAAAAAAGCACATCCGGAGTGTAGGGTCCATGATGGCCACAAGCGGATCCCATGAACTCTCCATGCATCTCCTGGCATTCCTGAAGGAACAAGCACTTCTGGGTAATGAAAGGCAGATACAGGGAATAAATACCTGTTTCCTTCTGAGTCTACCACTCACTGTCACCCCATAGTTGGTGGGAGCTCAGGCTGCCAGTAGCATCCACTTGGCCTCCATGTAGTTATAGGGCTCTCCCTTGCATAGGCGCCTTTGAAGTAGGATGACTACTTATGACCCTAACTAAGACACTTCAGAATGAAACCAGAACTGCTCTGAACAATCAGTGTTTCTAAGGCTCTAGGAAGACCTTGGTAATTTGTATCATTTTTATTACAGAGGACCTCCAAACTTGAATATTCCTCAAGTCCCCAAAAGCCTGGATCTACCCCTTGCCCTGCATGGTTTCATCCCCACCTATCCTTAGTGCAGGGTTACTGGGTAGGGTGTGTGTAGGAGAAAAGAGAGGGATAATCTTTCCCTTTTATGTTCAAGAGAACACTGGTAAGGAAAAAAGAAAGTAAGAAAAAATAGGTTTTTTTTTTTAATTTAAAAAAAAAAAAAGCTCTTTTCTGTAAATGCCAGAGTTTGCCAAAGGCCTACCCCTCTTCCACCTAGAAGTCCCTCCTAAACCTGGTGGTTACAAGGCTAGGACATCTGGCAGCTTCCAGACTTACACTGACAGTCAGGTTAGCCCAGTGGACTTCTGTTGTCACGATGTTGTGGTCCTTCCAGTACTGTAGGGTGTGATTGTTTGGATTCTCTGGGAGAGTACACCTGCAGCTGAGGGGAAACATAAAAAAGATTCCTAAGGAAAGCAGGTAAATATTCGATTAAATGTTTTTAGCCATGACTGAGTTAAGGCTCTCTCAGAGGCTGCTTTGTTTCTCCTTTGCATATTTCAGATCCCTGAGGTGGGTCCTAGTGGTTGAGGCCCATCTGTAGGCCCAGCCACACTCCAATTTTTCATTTGATCGTTACCAAAGATGGACTCAAATCAGGGTACGGGTCTTGGATTAAATTGTGCTGACAACCATGCTTGGCATATGATGTACCCAGAATGAGTCCTGGTCATTTTCTTGTTTGGTTTCTATCTCTTAGGCTCTTGCTATGAAATTCAGTCTACATCACAAGGAGGTCCTACTAATACCCCAATCAGTTCTCAACAACTTCCTCCAGGCTGGGCGCGGTGGCTCATGCCTGTAATCCTAGCACTCTGGGAGGCCGAGGTGGGCGGATCGTTTGAGCTCAGGAGTTTGAGACCAGCCTGAGCAAGAGCGAGACCCCATCTCTACTAAAAATAGAAAGAAATTATATGGATAGCTAAAAATATATATAGAAAAAATTAGCCGGGCATGGTGGCACATGCCTGTAGTCCCAGCTACTCGGGAGGCTGAGGCAGTAGGATCGCTTAAGCCCAGGAGTTTGAGGTTGCTGTGAGCTAGACTGACGCCACGGCACTCACTCTAGCCTGGGCAACAGAGTGAGACTCTGTCTTAAAAAAAAAACAAAAAAAAAAAAAACAACTTCCTCCAAGCCTGAATATCTTATTCCCTATATGCCCTCTTCACACTGTTGTTTTAAAAATTGTCTCCTAGAATTGTGATGCGCTTCCTGACAGTGTACTATCCTTGATAATATTCTACTGCCTTGGCCATTTCCTGGCTACTCATGCTACAGCCAGGCCTGGAAGCTCCTTTAACTTGCCCAGGCCTCCTCTTCTATCCAAACCAGACCAGACCACATCTGTCCCACTGGCCACAATGTTGACTTCTAGTTCCAGCATGTTTCATACCTGAACTGGCTCCAAAAAATGGTCAAATGACACAGCCATTCCTATCAACTTTGTATTATCCGTGAATTTAATAAGCATGCCTTCTAAGATATAGCATGATCAGAATTAAAAAAGATCTTAACAGGTTAGAATAATAGGAGGAAACCAACAAAATTAAAAGTAATAGAGAAAGCTCTAAAGCCTTATATTTAGGTTTGATAAATTCCAAATTTGGAAGCAACCAAGGTGTTCTTCAGTAGATGAATGTATAAATATAGTACATTCAGACAATGAAATATTATTCAGCAGTAAAAAGAAATGAATGATCAAGCCACGAAGACACAAAAGACCTTAAGTACATATTACTAAGTGAAAGAAACCAGTCTGAAAAGACTACATACTACTGTATGATTCCAACTATATGACATTCTGGAATATTCAAAACTATGGAAGCAGTAAAAAGATCAATGATTTTTAAGGGTTGGCGGGGGAGGGAGAGATGATGAACAGGAAGAGTACCGTGGATTTTTAGGGTAGTGAAACTATTCTGTATGATACTATAATGGTGGATACATGTCATTAAATATTTGTCAAATTCATAGAATGTACAACACCAAGTGTCAACCCTAATGGAGACTGTGGACTCTGAGTGATAATGATGTGTCAATGTAGTATCATCGATTGTAACAAATATGTAACTCTGGTGTGGGATGTGAATAATGGAGGAGACTGTGCATGTGTTGAAGCAAGGGATATATATCTCTGTACTTTCTAGAAACCCAACTTTGCTATGAGCCTAAAACTGTTCTAAGAAATAAAGTCTATTTTTAAATAATGAATTCCACACATATCAACATAAATTCATGTAAAGAGTTGAGGAGTTCTAGTTTTACATCAGCACCATATGAACCAACAGTGGAATACAAGAAAAATATCATCTTGAGTCTTATTAACAAAAAATTACAGTTTCCAGGTCCAAAGTCTACCCAGTTGAGAGCTGGTCACTTTTGGCTGTCTTCTCCCACTAGACTATAAGCCTCATAAAGGTAGATCCTTTGTCATGTTTACCACTATGCTTCCAGGGCCTAAGACAATGTCTGGCGCATAACAGGGGCTCAACAAATATTTGTTAAATGAATAATTGAATGACAAAAAGAGATTAAAGAATGAACCTTACTTACAGAAATTAGAATTCCAATGCTAACAAGCTAGGCTTGTCACTAGGCTTTGAAGATTATATCCCTTAATCATTGTTACTTTGTGATAATTAAAATTCTAATAATTTTTTTATTAATTCTGATTTCAAAAAGGTTAATGAATGGATAACTAGAATATAAAAAAGTGCGTTTGTGGCAGGCGGGAAGATGCCTCCATGCAGTGTGCTCTCTCTTCTCAGGCAGTTTCAGGCTAAAATTGTTTGCTTTATAACCAGATCCTCCACAGCAGAACTGTACAGCCAGAAGGAGGGGACTTGATGTCCAGAGCTAAAGGAAGAGGATCTTTAGTCATAATTTGGAGAATACTATTCTAGAGAAGAAATGATTTATAGGACCAGACTTTCCTGGATGGATGAAAGCACAGCCAGATTCTGTGTTTCTTTTCCACATAATCCAAACTATATTGAACACATGAAGAAATCATAGTCTCTTGGGTTGAAATCTAGGAAGTAAATAAGTGTCTAGATCTTTATGATATAGTGAGAGAGACCCCTGGATCTGAAAGGAATTATTAATACATCTCTACTTAATGATTCCTAAGAGTTGCCTGTATGTACTTTCAGAGAAAGAGAGTCCACTTTCTCACTTAGTAACATGGTCCAAGGGCTTACAATTTTTGCAAAAAGAAGTTCTTCCCAATAACTAGCTCAAATTCTCCCTGATACATTTACAGCCTATTTTTGTTTCAATGAATAGAATCAAAAGATATGCTCTGGAAAGCATTTCTCAAGTCCCCTCTGTGTCTCACTCTTAGTCTATCTTTGCAATCTCTTTTGATTGTTCTCCTCTGGCATTCCTCCAAGTCTCCTCATCCATCTCTGAGCTCTGTTTCCCAGAGGGCCGAGACACTTTACCAGAAGCTGCAAGCACTGCCTGGCACACTACATCAGCAATTTAAAAAAAGTAAGCAAAAAGCACACTTACTAATAGAGGCTAAGGTGGTCCAGCTGGCTGTGCATGTGGATGGGGTAGGTCTCTGCCAGGTGAATCAGCTTTTCTATTGCTTCATAGATGAAAATAATGCAAATCAAGGAGGCAAATGCTTCTTCAGTGAAGCGGGTTATGTAGCAGACAAGGGAACTGGCATCAGTTGCCACGAGGACAATACACAGGAAGGCGGTCCATAGTCCAATGCAAGCTCGAAGGGAGAGGTATGAAAGAGCATAGTCTCTGAAATAAGACCAAAGTTCATCAAAAGGCATGGATGGATGGCATTAAGAGACAAAGGGTCATAAATACAATTAATTCATCTCATATAACCCATACCAGCATTGGAACCTGGTTTATCTCTAATTCTTTTTTTTTTTTTTTGAGACAGCGTCTCACTCTGTTGCCCGGGCTAGAGTGCCGTGGTGTCAGCCTAGCTCACAGCAACCTCAAACTCCTGGGCTCAAGTGATCCTCCTGCCTCAGCCTCCCGAGTAGCTGGGACTACAGGCATGTGCCACCATGCCCAGCTAATTTTTTCTGTACATATTTTTAGTTGTCCATATAATTTCTTTCTATTTTTAGTAGAGACGGGGTCTCGCTCTTGCTCAGGCTGGTCTTGAACTCCTGACCTCAAACGATCCTCCCGCCTCGGCCTCCCAGAGTGCTAGGATTACAGGCGTGAGCCACCGCGTCCGGCCTATCCCTAATTCTGACTGCATTTCACTCCGAAATAATGCCCTGGCACAGCAGTAGTAAAGATTTCTCTCATGGGATATAGGCAAGGATATGAACAATGGAGAAGGAAGGAATTGTCTCACAACATTTCTGCCACTACTACCCAATATGATTAAGACCTTATTCTTGCAGTAAGAAAAAGGGGCTGACCTTAGTCCCACATGTTCCTAACATAGAATCAAAAAAAAAAAAAAAGATTTCATAGGAAAGGTAGGGAAACTGGAGCACTATTTAGTCCCACTATCACTAGCAACCAGAATATGAAGTGGAGATATCAGGATAAATTAAAAATTGACTTACAATGCAAATGGAGGAGTTTGAATTAGCCAGGAAAAGGGTTTTTTTTTAAAGATAAGTGAAGACTTCAATAATGACTGACAGACATTAATCAAGCTCTTTAAGAATAGGAGATCTGCTATTTTAGGGGTGGTACTACCTGAGGACAGGACAACAGACCAAATAATGTTCTTCTTTCAGGTTTCTTACAATCCAGAATATTGCCAGCTTGTGCTCACATAGGACCCTGGCATTCAACCCTGGCAGCACAATAAGCACATTGAGTTAGAGTTTTCAGAAAAACAAATGTCTTACTTGCAGAATTTGAATAAAATTTTTTCAAACACGAGCACTGGCCCAGTACTTCCCAGGATGGTCAGAGCCTGTCCCGCAAATAAGGAATAAGCAATCCCAGTCATGGAAGCTCCAAACAAGGATTCAATGGCACTCTGAGAGGAGAAAAAAGAAAATTGTCACTGAGGCCATAGCCCATCAGTAAAAAGCAACGTTGGTTTGTGTACATTCTTGACTTAGCTCTCATGTGTGCCTCGACAGTCATTTGCTTGTATCTCATCTTAGCAAGAGTGATGTCTACAAACCACTAATATTTTTTTTTTTTGAGACAGAGTCTCACTCTGTCACCCCAGCTAGAGTGCCAATGGCATCATCATAGCTCACTGCAACCTCCAACTCCTGGGCTCAAGCAATCCTCCTGCCTCAG
Organism: Eulemur rufifrons; assembly: GCF_041146395.1. Taxonomy (NCBI): domain Eukaryota; kingdom Metazoa; phylum Chordata; class Mammalia; order Primates; family Lemuridae; genus Eulemur; species Eulemur rufifrons. The sequence goes on along the minus strand of NC_090998.1, from coordinate 40,223,104 downwards.
CCTCCCGAGTAGCTGGGACTAGAGACGTGCGCCACCATACCCAGCCAATCTAATACTCTTCTAAACAGATATTACTTTAATAATCTAAGTGCCCAAATCCACTCACACATGATTCCACAACTAAGTCCTATCCTTCAGTGACTCAATTCAGCACTTGAAAGTATATAGAAAGCATGATGATAACACTCATGCTATGAGCTCTCATACAGAGTCACTAGAAATCTTATTTTCAAATGGTATCAATATAACCATTTTCCATCTTTACAGCAATAGACAATTCAACAGGGCAACAGCTACTGAAACTGATATGTAGCAGAAGAGTCTGTTCTAAAGGGGGAACTGTGTTGCTCTTACCAAGCCAGAAGTCCATGGTAATTCAGGAGAAAGAATCCAATCTCCTCAGTCCTATACTAGGTAATTTCTCCTCACCTCACCCTGCAGTGGACCTGGCTGCCACCACAGTATTTTAAGTCTTGTTTGACACCATTAAAAGTGGTCAAAAATTCTTACTATACGTCCTTCAGTGGCTTCTCCAAGCAATCCCCCAAAGGTGATGACAGGTGACATGCAGGCACAGTACAGGAACAGAAAAGAGGCCAAACACTGCAAGCTGAGTGCATCCCGGTAGTCGCTCCAATACCAGGGGGCCTTCCGCTTGATGTCCAGCACCAAGCCCCCAAATAGCCTGTGGAAACATGGCAGACAGGCCTCTAACACAATCCCTCTACCACAAAAGCATGTGAACAGCACACAGTTGAAAGCATTTCTAATGTGCTCTGTATTGAGGTAATATTTTGGATTCGATTTGACCCCAAGTACAGGAGATCTCTCTGGGGTCAGCAAAAAGTCTCTTTGCAACCAAGGGCATGACTTACAGTAAATTTGAATGATTATCCCAAGCATAAAAAGAATTAATTCGTATATGCATATTACCCATTCAATAAAAAGTTCAAAAAATTAACATGAAAGCAAGTATTAGCTTCAAACTTTAAATTCTGAGCTGTTATTAGGAAATGTGTAAAACCAACTCAAGATATGATGATTGTTAGTTTTATTAAATGTTTTCTAGATAAAAAGCCCCTATCACGTGCACTTTCTTGAACAACTACCCACCTTACTGGTGAGAAATTAGCACAATAATTCATTCATGCAATTGACAAGTAGTAGCAGACATTTGGCGACAGGCACTGTGCCAGGTACTGGAGATGCAGCAGTGGGCAAGACAAACACAGCCCTTGCCCTCCAAGACCAGCAGTCTAGTGCAGGAGACAGGCAGTGTTGTGAGGGTGGTATGGTAGCATAGAATAGGGAGGGGCATTTCAGCAATGACTCGAATGATGGATTGGGAGTTAGTTAGATGAGGCACAGGGCCCAGCATGGGTGACACTTAGAGGCAAGAGTGCATTGCAGGTTCAAGGTGCTGAAAGAGTTAAGACTGGATAATATAGCGTGAAGGGCAAATTCCAATAGATGAGGCTGGAGAATCTGAGTCACAGAGGACCCAATAAATGGCTTTAAGGAATTAAAACTTTATCCTAATTGCATGTCAAATTACTGAAAAACTATTAACAGGAGAGCAACATAATCAAACATGCATTCTGGAAGGATCACTCTTGCGGTGGTGTGATGAATGGAGCATGGATTGGGATGAGGAAAAGTGGATGGATTCAAAGGCTAATGAGTAGGTAGAACCAACAGGACTTGAAGGCAGGACTTCAGGACCCTCTCCACTTCCCAAAGATGAGACAGACCAATAACAAGGTATCCCACACTAAGGAGGAAGAGTACTCCCAGATTTGGCCACTTTCTCTAAAAGTGTAGTCACTGCCCCAGGGTGAAAGCTGTCAGGTGAGTAACAAAAAGAGCCACTCAGCATGTACAGCACAAATCACCTGGCTTCTTCCACAAATCAATGACACAGGAAAAAAGGAAGAGGGACTATTATAAAATGGGAACATAATAATCAAATGCAAAGCTTGATTGACTCCTATGTCAAATAAAAGAACTCTAAAAAGATGTTGCTAAGACAATCATAAAAAGTTTAATACGGACTGAGCATTAGATAATTTAAAGAATGACTTAATTTTGTTATATTTGATAATGGCATGATAATTTTTTAATGTCCTTATCAAACAGAGATACATACTGAGGTATTTACAGTTAAAATGGTATGATGTCTGTGATTTGGTTTAAAATAATCTGGAAAACATAAAAATAAAATTAAGTGGGAAGAAATTGATGAAACAAGCTTGGCAAAATGTCAGTAAGAGTTGATGGGTTGGGTACATGAGGGTTCATGATACTATTCTGTCTTCTTTTTTCATGTGTTTGAAATTTCCTATAATAAAAAGCTAAAACAAACAAACAAGCAACCCTCTCATGGAAGGAGTCTTGACCAGCTTTTTTTTTTTTTTTTTTAGACAGAGTCTCGCTCTGTTGCCCGGGCTAGAGTGTAGTGGAGTCATCACAGCTCACTGCAACCTCCAATTCCTGGGCTCAAGCAATCCTTCTGCCTCAGCCTCCCAAGTAGCTGGGACTACAGGCATGTGCCACCATACCCAGCTAATTTTTCCTATATATTTTTAGTTGTCCAGCTACTTTCTTTCTATTTTTAGTAGAGATGGGGTCTCGCTCTTGCTCAGGCTGGTCTCAAACTCCTGAGCTCAAAGGATCCATCCACCTCGGCCTCTCAAAGTGCTAGGATTACAGGCGTGAGCCACCGTGCCCAGCCTTGACCAACTCTTATTTTCCTTCTGTCACCTAGGATCCTGGAGGAGTATGAGGTGACCTGGGAACTGTATGCTGGCCCAGACAGCTCTTTCTCCACTTGAATGCTATCTTTCATCTAGCTAATCCAATGGGCATGCAAGTGGACACAGGGCAGATACTATGTTACCTTACCCACTTGCTCTTTTCCTCTGGTTTTAGTGGGTGTAGTTCATCCTTCCTCAACTTATAACATCACAGTCTGGACCTGGGTTTAGGGGAGAGAGACAAGGCCAACCTTGTGACCTGCCCTCCTAGTTTTAGCCTATCTGGCAAACCTAGCTTAGGTAAAAGCGTTATCTACAGGGTCAAGAGTTTCACCTCAGGGTTTGGGACCAAGGCTCCAGTTAGTAGTAAAGCATCACTTTGTCTTGCTTTCTTCTCTGGGTAAATAGCCCATCAAGGACCTTATAGGCAGCAGTGATTAGTCTGGGGCAAGATTTAAGGGTTTTGGGTCCTTAGCTAACATAGCATCTTTAATCATGTGAATATCACCTTCTATCATCAATAACCTTCCTTTGAAGGGCATTATTCTAGGAGAAGAATCTCCTTCTATAATACCAAGTCCCATCCCACTGAGGCCACTTGAGATGCTGCCATGATTGGTCAGGCCCTGGACACAAGAGACATCTTCAGAGAGGAGTGTCTGTGAGCAACAGACAAAAGATTTATGTGAATGGATTTATAAGAAGCCATAGAAAGGGAAGACATCTGTCTGTCTAGCAGTGATTAACAGGCAGGGAAAGATCTGAGATTCATATCAATGGTATAACTGTAAATTAATAAAATAATTTCTGAATACTGGTTATGAAGTCAGCTTCATACCTCATTCATGCATAAAATCAGACCATAATTGCACATCTACAACAGGTATTAATCAGGCATAGATACTTCTTACCATATTTGAGACTTCCTTTCCCTTTCAATACTGCCCTTGATGTTAAGTTTTGGGGGGCAGGAGGCACACAGGGATATGAATTTAAGCTTGATGCAAGAAAGGACTTACCCGTGCAGAGGGTCACTAGGATCTGGAGCACTGACTTAGGGAGCCCCTCCCTGGAGGGCTTTAGGGACAGGCCAGCCATCCATTTGTCTGGTGTGCTTTGGAAGAAACCTGTTTGAAGTGTGGGGGGGATCATCGAGATAGCAGCTCCTGATTCTTTTTTTCATTCGCCCTTCCCAAAAATGGTATCCCCAATAAGGGACAAAAATCTACCCTGGAAAACCCCTTTCCAGAGTTTCCTCTCCTTGCTATGGATCTTCTGGCCTAGGAACACTCTAGTCATGCTTTCTTCTTTGTCATGTACGGCATCCCTGCCTGAGTCAACATTAGGGAGGTTCAAGACACTGTCTTAGCCTTGGCTTGAAGGGTCATATCACACAGAATTCAGACTGCCTTTCAACTTTGTCTCCTTCTTACCTTTTTAGGGTCTACTCCAGCCCACCTTCAAATACCTCTCCACCCAACAAGGATAACATCCGCTAAGTCTCCATGTTTTGCCCCCAGGTTGTGCAACATGACCTGCATAAAGCAGGTTTTGCATCTCAAAGAAACACAATTAATTTGTTTGAAGAATTATAAAACCCGGGCTAATGTGTTTTTAGTTTGTACAGTCCAGGAAGGTACAGAAACTTCTAGGATGTCCATTTTCAGGGAAGGCTCACATTTATCTCCCACATAATTTGAGACTGGGAAAGGTGCCAGAGCTGGCCTGGAACTGTGATCCCTCATGCGGGCATTATGTCACCTGGCTTAAGAGACTAAAATGGTGTGAAGGTAATGTGTCTTGAGGTCCTTTACTAAGGTCTCTGAGGAAAACATCAGGAGTTCAGAAAGAAGAAATATCTCCCATACCAAGTAGAACTAACTTCTGAGCCCAGAGCTTCCTTTCAGCTTTGTCAGTTCCAGAAGTTCCTGATACAACATTATGGGAGAACTCCTACAAACTCCATATGAATTTGTGAGTTAAGATACTTGGAATTTGTGATTAAGCACACAATTATCCTGGCAACATGGGATTTTCTTTGGGGATATCAGGCACCATTTCTGAGATCTTATAATAGTTGAGATCCAACCTAATGGTCTCCCAAACCCCCATGTACAATTGATTATACGTGATCCTCTCAAAAAGCCTGCCACTCTAGTTTATTCTATTTTCTTTGGCACCAAAAGAAACTCAAAATCTCACCTGTGCACAGATATTTGTTTGGGGGAAACTCTGTTGCCTATAATTCCACTACTTTCAAACTCTAATTCCTAAGATGTGGAAACTCTTTATATCTAAAATATAAATCACAATTCTGAACTGTTATCAAATCCATACTCAAGACCTTTCCTTAAAAAAAATCACCTCTCCTTGAATAATTGCAGTCCTGGAACACATTCTAAGATGCTTTCCTCAAACTGCCTCTCAATACCAGGCCTCGCCACCCAATTCAGACTTCTCCCAACTTTAAAGAAAATATTTAACTCACTTTTAAAGGCTGCTCCCTCTTTTCAGTGACCCCTTCAAATCAAAGGGCCCCTCCTTTCCACCAATGCTCTCTCCCAGAGGATAGCTATTTCCCCTCACCCTCAAATAAATTCCTCCAACCAGAAAACATACTCCTCAAACCAGGGCACTGTTAGTTAAGTGCCTGCCATTCTATGCTGTTTCTCTGTCTCGTCTTTTCACTTTTCCCTGAATTTCCAAGAGTAGAAAAATAAATTGCTCTCCATAATTCCAAAACAACCCTGACTTTCCATTGCATAGAGTACTGAGAATAGAAGAGTAAGGAAAGCAACTTCAAGCAAGGGGGAAGAAAAGTAGGTGAAGGCAAGGGAGTAAAGGATGTAAAAGTTTCTTTCTATGATCTGAGTCCTGCCCTGAGAATCTACACTCAGCAGATCCTTTTAGACACAACACAACTTACAGAGCCAGATCCATAGTTTCAACCTTCTCCATGATCTGGGGGTACATGATCTTGGATGTCACACCAACCCAAAATATCATCCTCTTTTATCACTTTCCTACTGGGGAAAGGTAGGTAGGAAATAAAAGCTCCTAGTCTGGGGACCTACTTCCCTCACCTACCATAAAGGATCTCCTCCTTGGACATCTGTCTTTAAAATTTTGGTCTAGAAGAGTAGATTGTCTATTCTGAGGTACACACACCTAAAATAAGACCTATATTCCTGCCCTAAGGGAGCTTCTGAACCTAAAATGATCACTCAACATTTATCCATAGCCAGTCCATTCTACACTACAGAACAGGCATCATTCTAAAAGTATTCATTCATTCATCAGATATCGAGTGCCTATTCTGTGCAGGGCACTGTGCTAGGAAGCTAGTGGAGTCCCTCTCCTTTTAGAGCAAACAGTCTAGCAGGAAAGACAAGAAATCAAGCAATAATAATAAAGTATGATAAGGGCTATAATGTACGGGGTGGTTAGAGCTTGATGCTGTGATATTCCATATTGGGAACACCTAACCTCATCTCTAGAGAGTCCTGGAAGACTTTCTAAAGGAAGTGTGCCAAAGCTGAGACAAGGATAAGTAGGAGTTAGCCAGGAGATAAGGAAGGAGAAGAGTGTTCAAATCAGAGGGAACAATGTGTAGGAAGGACTAGAGGTGAGACAGAACATGGTAGGTGGTTGGATAAACTTGAATGAATGAATACAATATTTGATATGTTCATAATACTTCTAGTCAGTGCTTCCACTTGAAAAGTCATTCCCAGCCAATAAATTCCCACTACAGAGAAGGCAGCTGAATGAAACAAGACACCTCATTTCTTTACACAACTTCTGGCCAATAAGCAGCATCAGCTGTGAAGTGTCCCAGAACTTACCGCCCAGTACGCTGAAGTTCTGGCCCGCTATGACCCCCATGTGATTCCGGTTCTATGTGGCAAACGTTTCCATTTGGAACTCCAGGCATTTTCCTTTTCTCCTTTTAACAGAAGACCACAAAATTAGTAAAGCCAGCACCTCTCTGTCCTTTCTGCCTTTGTAGGGAGTGGCAATGGGATAATCCAAAAGCAACCAAAAATGCCCAGATGTTTGTAGCTTTTGAATGTATTTCCTGAAAAAAATATATAATTTCTCTTCCTCTCCAATAGTACCTGACTCCTAACCATGCTTTGCCCAGAAACAGAAAAATGGGGGATTTGGCATCAGTCATGACCTAAAGTTCCAGTTTCAAATCTGCCTCCGTATAATCTTACTTTACCTTAAAACCTTGCCTTAGAAGATAGTTTTATTCCTCATTTGTAAAACTAGGGATAACAATACCTTTTGGGAGATTTTGCAGGGAAGGTTGAAGTCACATATATGAGGCACCTGGCTGGCGTCTAGTGCACAGTAGGAGTTCCTTTCCCATCCTTAATGTGTCAGAAAAATACACAGAGCTCTATTTGCTGCTCCCCATATATAACTTGTTCTTTTCATCTGATGACTTTGTACACAATATACTCCCAAGAAATGTTCTCCCTTTTCCTGTCTGCCATTCCACATCAATCCTTCAAAATTTGGCTTAAAATTCATCCCCAGGTAATTCTGACTAACCCCATCACACCTGAGCCAATCTATGTTACAGCAGATCTATTTTTTATTACTGTTCCAACATTCTAGGTGCCCTGAAACAGGGCTACATCTCAATTTATTTAGCATATATCCATATGGTCTTTGCTTTGTCCATAGTGAGCATTCAGTAAGTGACACTAGTCACCATTGGCTAATGTCCATACATTACCTGGGAAGGGACATTTTTGGGTGGCTCAATTCTAATGGAGGGGTCCCACTCCCCTGGAGGGAGCACCGTCACCTGGTCTAGGAACTCATCAATCCCTGCCAGGAGATCGTCTCGCTCTTTTGCCTTATATGCCACATCGTGAAAAATCTACAGAGAAGAGAAAAATCCTCAGGAAAGTTGAAAGTAACTTAAAACAATCACCAATGGATATGGTGAATAATGGATACAACCTCTTGATTTTTATCTCTGTAATGAGGATCTGAGATGCAGAAAACTTTAGCACTTAGAGAAGTACAAGGATAAAAGGATTTTTTTAAAAAATGATTTTTTGCATTTTATCTCTATAATGAGAATCTGAGATGCAGAAAACTTTAGCACTTAGAGAAGTACAAGGATAAAAGGATTAAAAAAGTGAACCTGGAGATGAGATAGGTCAAAAAGAATTAAATACATGTCTGCTAGTATAAGAAGAGATAAGATATGACATTAAAGTCATACAACTATAATATCTCCACAAAGAATGAAAGAAGAAAAGGGAAGATGTATGGGAAATTCTCTTGATCATAATACTTGGAAACACTGGATAGAATTACTAATGAAGGTCATCCATGAAATAAGCCTCCCAATCAAAGAGAGCTGATGAAACACAGCCCACACAGTCCTCTGCCTCTAAGACACATGCCTTGAAAACCCTGCTCGGTAGCTTACATGAGCAGCGCAGTGCTCACCAGGGTGTGCATTGTGGACTCAACACAATGCCAACATCTGGTTGCTTTGGTACAGACAAGTCAGGACATTCACATTACACTGCCTGAGATCATACCTGTGACTTTATACAAACTGGTCTCATTACATGGAAAAGGAGTGAGGTTTCTTTATGTAAATAGCTTGGACATATTTAATTAACCATCTTCTCTTGAAAGTTAAGGCAACTTTAATGTATTTCTCTCTATACCCTACTTGGCAATAATAATTTTCCAAAAACAAAGGTTTCTCTGCATCCTTGATTACTCAGAAAAGGAGAAATAACATAGGAAGAAAAATCCCCCAGAGGGCTTTGTCCTCCTACAGTAGGCTCTGAGAGAGGTGCCCCAAACTGCTTCCTAGCAGACATTGCAATTATAATTATTTTATCCCTAACAACTAGCACAGTCCCTGGCACAGAGTAAATACTCAATAAATGTTTATGAGGTGAATAAATGAAGCAGAAGTGGCACATACTTCATCTGTCATGATGGTGGCCATGGATCTGCCAATTTCATGGTACTGCTGACCTTTCCCTACTGGACCCAATAAGATAAACAAAAACCTGGCAAAACACACAGAGGAGGAAATTATGTAAGTAAATATAAAGAAGTGGCATCTTACTCCTCTCTAAAGAACATAACATTTCTCTCTCCTATCAAACAGAAATCATCACTATACCTTCAAAAAAAAGCAAACATACTAACAATGGAGCACTTCAAGTCACCTTGACCAAATGGCTCTACTACGGGCATTGGAAGCTATTTGTGTGATATCATTTAATAATGTGGTTATATTTCTTAGGGTTTCTATAGACACAATTCCTAGTTATAGAAAGGACGGTTTATCAAAACATGGCATTGTAGTGCAAATTAAAGGTTATGTGAATCCCTTGCATTGTTCTAATAAGAAAATTATGGGGAGAGGAGCAGGATAAAGAAGTTGAAATGATCAAGCCCTGTAGAGAATCTAAATTGTGTTCTGGGCATCTGAATACTGTCTGTAATCAGGGGCTTTGAATCACCGGCAGCATCACCTTCAGAGCATATGAATAGCCTTTTGAACAAATGTGGGCACATTTGCAAGCCACATAAACCCTGCTAGAATTGTGTAAAGAGACAGAAATTCCTTTGCTCAGAAACATTTCCCTGGGATACAGCTCTATAGAACTGGGAGAGCATGACTTATGTTTCCTATTATGACAAGTGATTGGCCCTTGCTATGCCCTTTGAATGTTCATTAATTCTCTATTTCCAAGACTGTAAATACTGTGCAGTCTTAGAATTCCTCTCTGCATGGTGGTTAATCAAATATACTTTGATTTTCTAAGATTACTGCTGAATTTTAAACACTATTCTTAAAATTAACTAATCCTAAATTTTGGCATTAGCTGGTTTCTTCTACCAGTGCTACACAGATTTGCACTTTAGACAGAATGCATGGAGTTTTATCTCTGCCTTTACCTTGTTGGGATTGGCACTTCTGTCAGGCCTGAGAGAAGGACAGCTGGAGACAGTCTCACAAAGGCAACAATGGGGCGGTCCAAAGTATCCACCTCTCCAACCAGGACATTTGAGGCTTCTGCCCCAGTGGGAATTTTTTTCATGAAATGAAGGTCCACCTGAAAGTCCAAAAGAACTCTCTGACAATTTGGGAGCCATCACCTTAAACATCAATCCTCCTCCTACTACCATATACTCATATGTCATTTTATGGCTAATAAAAATTTTCTCATACTATTTTATTTGATCCTTACAAACACTCCACAAGGTGGGCAAGACAGATCATATTAGTTCCACCTTTTTTAAAAAAAATGAAGTATCTGAGACCTAGAGAAGTGAAGTTGACTTGCCCGGGAGCACAGAGCTTTTAAGATACAGAATCAGAATTTTAATCCAGGTATTCTGATTTTAATCCCATTCTATCATGCTGCCTCAAAAGGGAATATTTTTAAAACTCTGGGCCACATTCTTTCCCTTTTTAAACACTTGAACACTTTGTCAGAGATATCAGGTTTTCTAAATAAAATGGGAGGCTTGTAAGCAGAGAAAGTGACATGACGCTATCTGTTTTAGAAAGAGCAAGGAGAGGCTGGAGGCAGAGAGACCAAGGCTTGGACCAGACTGCAGTAAGGCACTGCTACTGCAGAAGGCCTCAGATACCAAAGTCACAGTCCTCAAAAAGAGTTTCAACCAAGAGGTAGTTTTAAAAGACAGTAACAAAAATATTATTTTGGCAAAACCCTTCAAGACAAGAAGGAAATGCTGGAGAGTAGGTACCCAAAAAACAACCAAAAAATCAGGGTGTCTGTGTTAGGGAAGATTCTCAGTAGCTAGTTTTCAGCATATTGAATCTGGAGGAACAAACTGCTGAGTCAGCCTCATCCAAGCTGGGGTAAAAAGGGAGTAGACATGTGCAAATGGGCCTCCTTTTATGCAGAAAGGGCTCCGGTCTTGGAGTAAGAGTCTTGAAACACCAAAGCTCACCCAGACTCAACAATTGGACTCTGGGTTCCACTAGAAATAACCTTAGGCCTAGAAGCCAACTTCCCAAGTCTCTGCTCACCTTGCTTAAATCCACAGGACTGTGTTCACAATTCACTCCATTTTTTACTTCAAGATTTGTAGTTAGAACAGACTGAGGAGACACAGTTTGACCTGTTTGGAGAAAACCAAACAGAATCCTCTGAGTCCCTGCCCTTTTCCTCTCTGACACACCCCACTCATCATCAGTTGGCTATGCCTTCTCCTGAAAAGCCTCCATGGAGAAGAGGTTAAGATGACTATCAAGCCAGGACCTACCCATACTTATCTCTTTACCTGCTAGTCAAGGGTGAGGGGAGGACCGAGGTCTTACTAATTCTACACCTTCTTCCTGAACATATTCATGACCCTCTTGTGTTTCTCTATTCAGGCAGTAATACAAAACCAGAAGTACATATGAAAGACCCCTATGGAGAATTTTTCAAAAGTATAGATTCCCAGGCATATCTCCTATACATGGTGATTCAGTAAATGTGGATACCAGGAGATAAATATACATGAGGCCCTTCCTGGCCACAGGAAAAGGAACCAATCAGCAGCTGAAATTCATTGATGGTTTACAACCCTCCATGTACCCAGCTAATGGCTTTACATGGATTAACTCATTGAAGCCTCACAATAAACTTATGGAGTAGGTCCTATTATGGTCCTTATTTTACAGGTGAGAAAGTGAGGCTTAAAGAGGCTTAGCAGGTTGCCCAAAGTCAACACTTTGTAAGTGGTAAAGCCAGAATCATAAACCTAAAAGCCTGACTCAAGAGCCTACTACTGTATTTTGCCTCCCTAATCTAAGACATGAATTTACTCAGTTCACCTTCTCTGGTCCCAAATATCCCCAGTGTGGATATCTCCCAAAAGCCACATCAGTTCTGAGGCCACCCTAGGGCACAAATCCCTCCCCTTGGGTCCACTGAGAACTATCTGAAGAACACATCCCATGTGCCATGAGAGGGAGCTGGGCACCAGTTCCAGCCACCCAACTTACCAGTCTCCAAAAAGTACTAAGTGTCTAAGTGGGGATGGAAACATATGAGACAAAGATAGCCCCTACCCTCTAGTAACTCAGCATCTCCAACTACTTCCCAAATGTCTTGTTAATAGAGAGAGAAAACAATAACTCCTAACAATCTTACCATTTTTATCCATCGAATGTGGATCAGACTGCTTCTTGCCAACCTCGGCAAACGAACGAACAATGGGAATGAGGTTGTTTCTCTTCTTTTCATTCTGATGATGATGCTTTTTGAGAAGGGCTTCTCGTACTTTAACTCTCATGCTGTCATTCAGGTCACTGGACAGTTCTTGCTGGTCCAGGATCAGGTCTGAAAAGTAGGTACTCAGATGAACATTCAAATTGAGGGTCAGTGAACCCAAGGAAGAAGCCAACACCAGGTGGGGTGAGGGTGTAGGACATGGGGTAGGGGGAGGCAGCTCCACTACGGTCATTGAGGTACAACTTTAGCTTTAGTGTCTGAAAGAGCTATTTGATGATAGTGGCTGTGAAAAGTTATACTTTATTCATGTAACAAATCATTATTATTAGGAATAGAAACTATTGAGCATTTAATATGTGCCAGGAACTATACTGTGAACTTTACATACATTATTTTAACTAATCCTTTTATTAATAAGAACCCTGGTCCCTGATCATCACCTAAATACAAATCTGGGAACGACACCAATTGGATATCAGACTGAGGTGGGGGGTGGGGGAGGGGATGGGGGTATGCCTACACAATGAGTGCATTGCGCACCGTTTGGGGAGTGGTAACACTTGAAGGTGCTGACTCGGGAAAGGGGGGGGTGGGGAAAAAATATGAAACTATTGTTTTTAACTTGCACTGTTCACTTAATAATTTATCATGAATAAAAATAAAATAAAATAAAATTAAAAAAAAAAAATAAGAACCCTGGGTATAGGTATCATTATAACAATTTTTACAGATGAGAAAACTGAGATCCAAATGTTACAAAATTGCCCAAGATGTCCCATCTAGTAAGTTACAGAGCTGGGATTCAAATTCAGAACTATCTAACTCAAAAGTCCACATCATTACCCACTATGTTCTGTCATCTGCCAAATTTCCCCCATATTCACTTCCTCCAAGACTTTAACATTGCTGTGATTGTCAACAGGAACTATAAACTATTGAACTTCACACATGGCTATCTAAAAGTGAAATCTATAAGAAAAATTAAGTTAACTAACCACTCACCCCAGGTAATTGTCACCAAGCATCACCTTTAAACCTATCAAACCCAAAAGAGTTGAGGGAAAACAAACAATCCCAATACCTGGTAATGAGTGTCAGTCAGCACAGCAGTTAACAGTATGGGTCGTGGAGTTAAAGGCCCACATTCTAGCCTAGTTCTGATACTTTCTAGCTGTAAGATCCTGAGCAAGTTACATAATCTCTCTGTACCTCAGTTCTTCATCTGCAATATGGAGCTAATATTATCACCTACCTTAGAAGGTTGTTATGGAAAATTAAATGAAATGATATATAGAGAGTGCTGTTTCAGTTGATGCAGTTTACCTAACCTTACCACTAACATTATAAATATATCAGATATTTGATGTGAAGAATCATAGCAGTTTTACTTCAATCCTACATACCTCTACCAAAGCCTTCCTAAAACCTCAACCTATTCTCAATTTCTAACTCCATCCATGACTATCCAAGTGCCAGAAGCAATAAATGAGGAAAATCTATTTCATATTCAACTGAAGATCCATATTCTGTACTTTAACCTTTGTATTGATTGGTTCCTTCCTCCCATATTATAATATAATCACATTTCAGGATCCTTCATCTTGGAAAAAAACCCAACCACCCCATGTCCCGCTCTTTCTACGGCCTCTTCTCTCTCTCTCTCTTCTACTATTACTTAAAATTCTCAGAAGAAAAATTCCTCAGCCCCCTGTAATTTAGCTACTCCAATGAAACTGCTTTTGATAAAATCATCAATAACCTTCCAGTAGCTAAATTAAATGGATGTCTCTAGTTCTTACTTCACCTGACTTCTCTGCAGCATTTCACACTGATGAATCGAAACTCTCTCCCCTCTTGGCTTCTGTAGCTGGGTGAACAGTGACTCCCCACCCCGAACCTGTGAATGTGACCTTATTTGTAAAAAGGGTCTTTGCAGATATAATTAAGGATCTCAAGACAAGGTCATCCTGGATTATTGAGTTGGGCCCTAAATCCAATGACAAATGTCCACACAGAAGAGAGACATAGAAGAAGAGAAATCCACATCAAAACAGAACCAGAGACTGGAGTTATAAAGCCATAAGCCAAGGGACACCTAGAAGCTAGAAGCCAGAGGAAGTTAGCTTCTCCCCTAGAATAATTTTCCGCTAGAGACTTTGGAGACGGTATGGAGCTGATAATATTTTGATTTTGGACTTCTGGCCTTGAGAACTGTGAGAGAATAAATTTCTGTTGTTTTAAGCCACCAAATTTGTGGAAATTTGGTAAAGCAATCATAAGAAATGAATACCAATTTCATGGCCATTACCTGATTCTCCTCCTACCTCTCTGACCACTCCTTCTTATTCTCCTTGACTGACCTCTTTTCCTCTAACCCACCCACAACCCCTCAACAGCCACCCTTAAATTGGAGTCCCCACCAGGCATAGTGGCTCATGCTTGTAATCCTAGCACTTTGGGAGGCCAAGGTGCAAGGATCACTTGAGCCCAGGAGTTCGAGGCTGCAGTGAGCTATGATCATACCACTGCACTCCAGCAGCCTAGGCAACAAAGTGAGACCTTATCTCTAAAACAAACAAACAAAAAAAAAGGAGTTCCCCTGATTTCTGTCTTCAGTCCTCTGATCTTCTCTCCCTTAAAAACTTCAACCCCTTCCAAGACTATAAATACAAACTTCCTATGAACCAAGGACCCCCTAAAATGATATCCTAGTTCTCCATATCTCTCCTCTAAGCACCAAAGTTCCAATTACTCACTAGACATCTTCATACACAAACACCTAGAATTCAATAAGTACAAAACCAAACTCATTATCTTTCCCATCAGACCTGCTTATTTTCCAGCCACTTAAGCCAGAATCCTTAACTCTCTTCCCTTCATTACTCCCAATGAATCTGCCAGACTAGTCTCATCAATTCTACCTCCTGAATCTCACTGGAAACTATCCCCTCTCCTTTCCATCCTCTACTGCCATTGCCCTTAGTGTAGGTGGCATCTCGTCTGAACTACTGCAACAGCCTAATCCATATCTCCCTTCAATTCACCCTCTATATTCTATCATTATTATCTTTCTAATATGCAAAATTTGATTGGTTACTACCCTGCCCAAAGCTCTCCAATGGCTCCCTGCTTACACAGAGTCATAATCAGCTTCAGTAGCTCCCAGGGATCCTTCTACCTTACACAAACCTTTTACGGGACTCTCACGGGATTTCAGACACACAGCCAAAAGCTAGCAAAGTATAGATGCAACCCAGTGGTGAACACCAGAACTCCATTTTTCCCAGACAGTGACAGTGGCACTTCTGGGGCACTTCCTAAAAAAGGAGGGGGACACAGGATCCCAACAGTGCTTACCCCTTCCCTAGGTCCTCATGTGACCCCAGAGAGGCAGAATTACTTGGATACTTGAAATGGAAAAAGGTTTGGAGAAATTTTTATTTAACTTGCCCAGCCAAACAAACCCAATCCAAGGGAAAAGTCCCCACATGCCCCCAGGTGTTTCTCCAACCCTGTTCCCAAAACACTATAATAACCTAACAATCACTCAATCAGAGGAAACTCCATCAGACTCCATCAGACTCCCCCGCTTCACGTGCTTTGGCTCAATTTCATGCATGTCTGCCCTAGATGCCATAGGAAAATTTTTTAATTCTCTTTAATTCCTTTTTCTCCGCACAACTCCCAAGTTGCCCCTTTCTCTAATTATTACCAAACATATCTGTGTCATTGCATTTATTTTAATTGCTATTTCCATGGCTATTTCCCCCACTAGAAGGTAAGCTCCTTGAAGGTAGGAACTTTCTCTTTATTTTCCTGTGCTAGCACATTATCAAGCATATAGTAGATACAAAATAAACGTTTGCTGAATGAACGGGCAAATGGAAGACTAAACACCATGACATTTGAATCGCATAATAAGCCTATGAAATAGGTAGAGTAGTTTATTAGTTTGAAACCCATCCCACAGCTGAGGACATTGAGGCCGGGAAGGTTATGACTTGTCCAAGGACACACAGCCACTTTATTCTTTCTGCCGCACCACACTTCTTTTTTTGTTCCACACTTCTTAAATTTACACAGAAGTTCTCCTGTTTTCCCTCATCTACTCTTACCTGAAATTTCTTCTATGCTATTTGCCCGCATGTCCAGAAGGACTGTTCCATTTATAAGGCAGCTCCTCAGCTCAAAGAGACTGTGCAAGGAAAGGGTCGCCACGTAAGGCTTGCTCCAGCGCTCTCCCCCATCTTCAACATCTTCTTCGAACTTCAGCCACCTGAAAGCATTACAAATAACTGGATGCCGGAGATAGAAGATGAGGAATTTTCTTTCTTTCTTTTTTTTTTTTTTAAGAGCAACAGATGCTGGCAAGAAAATGAGGAATTTTCAAGAAGAATCTATAAGCCATAAAGATATCTGAATAGTCATATTGAGCATTATAAAATCTAATCTACATGTGTAGGGTACATTGGTAAGTGAAAAAAGCAAGTTACAGAACAGTGCAAGTTTGAGTATAGTTTAATTCCATTTTTATTTAAAGAAAATTTTAAAAATACAAACACACAGACATGAATAAGAAACCAAATATTATATTCCTCATTATTCCTGGGGTAGTAGGATTACAGATAATTTTCACTTTCTTCTTTTTGCTTATCATTATTTTCTAGCTTTCTATAATGAGCATGCATCACCTGCACAATTAAAAAATAGATCTAATCTATATCACTTGGACACATTGACAAATCACATTAATAAAATGGTATTTTTTTTCTTTTTATCAGTGTCTTGTGTGACCTTTAGAAATTTGCAAAGACAGAATGACAAAAGACTAATTGCCTTTTCACTTATTATTAGGTTGATTGGCCTATTTAAATCTTTCTACCTGTAGAAAATGTTGACAATATAGCAAGCATCCAGGAAGAGCTGTTTCAATGAGAGCTGCAGCCATGCTTTTCTAGTTATCCACTTACCTCCCGAGGCTCAGGCATGCTATCTTTGTATCATCTGTAAGGCTAGAGGAGCCTAGACATGGCCCTGGATATCCTGGAGGCTCTCCTGGGATTTGAATCTCAGACAAGGATCATCACTCTACAGCTATCCCAGGAAGCCTCGTGTGGGCTGGCTATAATCCCAAGGGTCTCTGTGAGGTTGAATTGTGCCAGAAGAAGTTAAAATCTCAAAAATTCTGGTACTGCCAGTGAGTTAAAACCCAAATGACTCTATGATTCATCTGCAGAAAAAGTCTGGACCTATGCTACGTCTGTTAGACGAGATCCCGACCAAGGTGGCACTGCCTACATCTTCTACATTAGACCTATAATATCAAGATAGCCCATAAACTTACTCTGAGCCCCAGGCATATGAGAGAGGACCCCCTGGACATCCCATGTCTCTGTCATCAATCCCATGCCCCAGGTTACCTGGCATAAGTATGACCAGAGGCATTATAAAGAGGCCAACACCAAGACTCCCACAGGAGACTCTGGAACATCAGTCATCACTTCTCCCAAGAAAAAACAAAAGGCAGGCAGGCCTGTCACTTGCTGAAAGGTACACATTTGCCTACCCAAGCAGATCTTGATGCAGGTTATTTTAGGGCCTCACCTAGCGGTCTCCTTCCACGCAGCATCTTCTCCCTCTTTCACACAGATCTCATCCAGCTCTGTGAACAGCTCATGAGGCACATGCTCTTCATCCTCCTCGGTGCCAAGAATGAACTGAACACGCTGAGATGGTGTGTCTAGGAAATCAACCAAAAAGAAAGGTCTGCTCCTAGCCTCAAACTTAGAACAAAAATAGCATTTTGCCTTACCTAACAACTTGAGGAATATATAAAAGACAATCCTGAATGCAGATCAAAAAGATTTCTTTATTCTCAGAGAAAAAGTTATTCTGTGGAAGTCATTTCATAGGAGGAAAAATTTATGAACTAAGCCACTTGTGGAAAACCCACAAGAAACTGGAAATCTGACAAATTTGATCAAAAGGAATGGCTAATTCTCTAGCAAAGGATTTTACCTATTATGGTATTGATTTTGGAGGGCCTGAACTGTGAAATTTTCATGAAGATAACTTTGATGTTTGGAGGCATTTCTTCTTCTTGGAAGCAAGCTCTGAAAACCCTATAATAGGGCTAGCGAATCAAGACCACATGCTTATGTCCTTCAAATGTCCCCTCAGCCTCACCACACCTCAGGCCACAGACACCCGCCCTCTCTCTCAAAGCTGTTACCGTGGGCCAGGGGTTCCAGGCCTTCCTCCCCCTGGCTGGCTCCTTTGCCCCGCCCTCGTCTCCGGTGCTTCTGGCCATGGGTGCGATGGTGCCGATGGCTCTGCCGGCCCAGCGGCATCCGAACTCCCACATATAGAGTTCTGTGACCTGGAAAGAAGCAGAAGGTCTATGGAAAGGACTCCTTTGGTAAAAGAAGCCTGGCATAGTTAAGAAGAAAGATTGCAGTTCTTTGGCCTGGTCACAACCCTGGAATGACAAAACTTCAAAGACTTCCAAGACTAAAGATACAGAGATCTCGGAGTTGAAAGGTCTCTTCCTTTGTCCTGCATGTAGCTGCAAACCTCACAGGGTGTCATGAAGATCCAAAGAAATAATATGTGTGAACGTGATTTGCAAACTGTAAAGGCTAATATTGATGTTAATATTATTACAACAATATGACTGAGTAACTTTTAAAAAAAAGGCAATACAGTCGCTCTATGACAATTGTAGCAAGTCTTGGCAGGAAGGCAGTTTAGAAGTCAGCCTGCCTGGGTCCAAAACTTAATTCCATCATCCACTAGCCATGGAACCTTGAATAATTGATCTAATCTTTCTATGACTTGTCTTTAAAAGATACTAAAAGCTTTTTTTAAACTCACAGAGTTTTCATAAGCAGTAAATAAGATAATATATGTAAAATTCTTAACACAATGCCTGGAATAAATTTTAGCAGCCAATACATTCTAGGATCAGCTTCCATTATTTTTGTTTCTGCATTGTAGAATATACAATCTAGAATAGTGGTGAAAGACTGGTTATAAATTATAAGGAGCATGAGGCTGGGGTTAAAGAAAGATATTAAATATTGCACAAAGAGAAAGGAACATGAAAAAATAAGTGGTCCTCTCCTTATCCCTCTTGCCTTCTATAGACCTTTTTGTTTTGATCCTGACTTCCAGCCCTCTGTCACCTCCACCTGGATTCCTCTGCCTGCCTTCCAAGCTTGGAGCCAGAATCAGTAGCTTGAGAGCTGCTCCCACACCTGACACACAGCGCCTGGGTCTTCTTCCATTTCTGCCAGGTCGCTGCTGCTCAGCACACTAGATCGCAGGCCCATCCCCCACATCTTCTGCCACAGGAGCTGTTCCAATCTTTAGCCACTGTCTTCAAATCCACAACCTTATCCACATTCCCTCCCTGTGAGCAGGTGACCTTACTTCAGATTTTACCAAGAAGACTTCAGCCCTTCATGTCCCCGTCTCAACCTGGCTCACTCTCCTCCCCAGCTTCTCCTCTGCCAAGCTAATGGGCATGGCTCTTGATCTCATCACCTCTCACTCTGGAGTCCTACTGCTTTAGTTATCCCCAGTCGCTTCTTTCCAAACATCCCTTCCACAGGCTTCTCCTGACATATCCTAAAAAGAAACCTTCCCTCCGCAGTGCTATTCTCCCAAATTCCTGCCCTGTCCTCCTTCCTTCTCCATCAAACCACTTTCAAGAACAAAACCAACTTAACTCCCTGTCCTCACCATTTCCTCATTCCATGTGGCTTCTGACTCCACTCTCGACTGAAGCTGCCTTCATTAGGGACACCAGACACCACTTAACCACCAAATCTCTATCATCTTACATCTTTCTCCATTCTGTTCAAAAGACTTTCTTTCTTTCTTTTTTTTAAGACTAGCCAAGTACAGTAGTGAGAAAGAGGGAGAGAATAGAACAAGGAGTTCAATCTGTAATGAACTGTGAAAATCAATTGAGATAATTCACTACATTCAGACCAACCTCAAAAGACGTTCTTCAGAACTCCCCATGTGTCAGGCAGTATCCTCGGCCACGTCCTCCTCCATGGTGCTCTGGGCTCCCTTGGCTCCCGCACCACTGCCCTCTTCTGGTTCACTCACACTCCTCTGACTGTGCTTCTCTATCCCTCCACAGTCCACCAAGGGAAGGCTTCCTAGGTTTCTGGCCCTGGCCCTTTTCTTCTCGGCTTTTAGTGCTATCCACTCTCCTGACTTCAAAGTCCACTTCGACAGTGACTTCCAAATCTTTATCTACAGTGATTGAACATGTCCCAAAGAAAATTTATCATCCTCCATCTCGAATCAGGCTCATATTCATTTCTTCCATATTTCTGTTTGTGGCATTGCCATTCTCTCAATTTTTGAGGCTTGAAACCTCAGAGTTCCCTTAGATTTTCAGCTCTATTCCCTTGCCCCTCATTGCACATCCTATAGATTAGGGGTATTGAGCCTTTCTTTCCTCCTGTTTTAACAAAGCAGGAACCTCCTTCCTGCCTTCCATGCTAATTTAACCATTTAAGCCTAGAAACTAACCCTTCACAGTTCTGATCATGGCTCACCTGTACCAATTCAGGACTCTTTATGCTCAGTCTCCAGAGTCCTTTCTAGTCTTTCCTTCCTTTAGTACAGACTATACATTCAATGGGAAAATAAAAGGAAAGACCTCTAAGATAACTGAGTAATCAGGTCAAGCGAGATAAAGGTGGAAACCGCACATGCTCACATAGGATAAACATTCTAGGGAAAAAAATCTAGAGATGTACAATTTCTGCATCTACCCCAGCAACACAACACCTGGTTTTGACTCCATCCCCTCCTTATGGCCTTGGCTGCTGTACCCACCAGCATCTCACACTCTTTTCTCTACCTGAACCAAACTGCTATTCCACAAATGTGCCAATGCTCTCTGGACACTGTCTTGACTCATTTAAGGTTCATTGCAAATATACCTTCCTTCTTGGTATTATTTCTGATTTTCCCAATCAGATGTGCCACCTCTTTCCTTTAAATTCCCAGAGTCCTTGGCTAACACTTTTCTCATGCATTTATTTTCTGCCTTGCATTAAAGTTAAGCAGGTATCTATCTTATCACTCACTGTTCATCTGTGAGCTCCCTGACATCCCAGATTAGACCCTCCTTTCAGAATCCATACATAACCAAGCACAATGTCTTATACCAGTCATTGTTTCACAAATGTTCAGCAAATGGAATCTCTCCTAAATGCATCCCTTGGAGTATAACCCCTTAGGCACCCACAGAAATACACAATCTGACCTAAGAAGGCCTCTGACTCTGAGCTGAAAGGGGTCACAAAAGGAACATGTATTGAATGTGTTTAGGGTAAATAAGTACTCACCCGAGCATGGGGGGATGGAGAAGGTCCTGACCTATCTGACAATGGAAAGCTTACTTAGAAAAGACTTCCCAGAGAAGGAGACTTTACAGGAAAAGTTGCCATGTCCTCACCTTCTCTTCCCAGCAATGGGGTTTCCTAAGACTGTGCACCAACTTCCTTAATAGTGCTCTCCACTTCCAAGTGGGGTTAAAATGCATCAGGTGCCGCTCTAACACCCGTTTCTCCATTTCTCCCTCTTCTCCCTCCTCTTATTTGCCCTCTCCTGTTTTCCAAATTCCACGGTGATGAAACAAAATAAAAAAGAACCAGTGAGGATGAGAGGAGAGGATGGCCAGAGATTTGTTAGAATGTTGAGAGGCAGGAGGATAAAATATTTTAGTATCTGGAGGAATCGCGCCTCTTACCCTCATCCTGTCTCAGGATGGTCCTGTGTTGCCTCATGCACATCTCAGGACATTTTTGACAGGAAGATGTCTGAACATAATGTAGTCATCTTGCAACTTCATAGAAACAGAAATATAGAGCCAGAGGAGGTCATCTGCTAAGATGTGGAATTCCAAACATTATCAGGATAAAGTGTATAAAGTGTGAAAAGACCAAATTGAATACCATCTTAATAAAATACCATTTGTTAACTAATTATGTTCCACTATAGTATGTTAATGAAGTCCCTGTCATATACTACTGAGATCAACCCACATGGCAGTGGCATTAGCAGCAGTCTGGGGTCACCTAATTGTGCCAGGTCTTGTCCCAAGGGCTGGAGATACAGTAGTGAACAGCACAGAGTCTTCAAGACACATATTCTGGTTGGGGGAGACAGACATCATGAAAACAAAAAAATATTATTTTAAATATCAATAATTACTATGAACCAAATAAGGTAAAGTGCTCAAGTGCCTGGGGTAGGGGTAGGGTGGAGAAGGGAGACTTGAGCTAAGATGATTAGAGGGGACATCTGAGTGAAGAGAAGAAGACATGAGAAAACCTGGGAGAAGAGTATTCCAAGGAGAGGGAAGATCAAGTGCACAGGCCCTAATGTGGGAATATGAGGGGCTGGTTTCAAGGCAAAAGGATGGCCAATAGGGCCAGAGCAAGGAGGAAAAGGGAAGGAAAGGAGATGGAAGAGGGCAGAAAGATAGGCAAGGGCAGATCAGGCAAAATTCAT
The DNA here is from genome assembly GCF_041146395.1 of Eulemur rufifrons. Taxonomy (NCBI): domain Eukaryota; kingdom Metazoa; phylum Chordata; class Mammalia; order Primates; family Lemuridae; genus Eulemur; species Eulemur rufifrons. The sequence continues at coordinate 40,200,561 of NC_090998.1, read as the reverse complement.
AGGCTATGAAGAGTATAATTAGATCCTAGGCAACCACTTCAATTGGCCCCTAAATAGTGACCTGGGTGCTGTAAAATCTGGTGCATCTAGGTATAGCTAGACTTAGGTTAAGAACAGCCCCAGTGAGGGGTGACTTTCAGTCTTTCAATAGAACCATCCCAACCACGGGTTTCCTCTTCCCTGAAAACCCCCAGAGGATTACTTGCCAGGCTAGAGCCTCTACTTCTCCTTGAGCACATTTCAAATTCTTCCACTGGGGTCACACTGGTATATTACTAGTATTATTTAATTGTAAGGGAGAAATTGAAGAGGCAGTGATTGGGTATTAGAACCTGTGTTATTAGATCTCATTTTATTGGTTAACTTACTGTCACTATTAAAGTAAAACAAGAGGGTTGGACCAAGTGACTTCCCAGGTTCTAATGTTCAAGACCTAAGAAAGGTTCAGGCTAGGTCATTCTTTGGAGAACATATGATGGCTCAATTTTTCTCACTATCCTTACCTATTGCTACAGAAAGAAACAATAGAATGGGCTCAGTAAATGTGTATTAAGTGAATAACGTATGGGTTTGCTTGATATCTAAATTCCCACTAGGCAGCTCTCAGGCATAATGAGGAAGACATCCTTCAGATGCCTTTGATGATTCTGCAGGAAGGAGGGCAAAGCTTAAATCTTAGAGAAAGATGACTTCCTTCTCTAAGAAGTCTTTTTGGAACAATCAAATCTCACAAACATTAGCCAATCATAGCACCCACCTTTTGAAGATACCAGAGAGACAGGTGGAAATGAAAACAAGCTCAGCAGGGAGTCAGAGCTAAGAAGGATGAAGTGGCTGTCAGAAAATTAGGTATCAGTTTTTAGGCTGGGGATTCTGAAGCAGGGATTTGGATTTTCTGAGTGAAATTAGCAGAAAAGATGATAAATGAATAAATACTAGGAGATGAATATAGCACCAATAAAATCCAATCCATCTAACTGGACTCTGGTAGTCCAGTGACTTCACTAAACTAATCCTGTGGTCACTCTGCTGGCCATTCAACTGCTCTCCTACCTACAGTCTTTGCCCACCTCATCTACCTACCACCCATCCAAACCCCATTTCTTCCCATCTAATTCCCCATTCTTTCTTCCAGTCAGCATCAAACCTAGTCTTTTGGGGCTGTGTGCAAATAAAGTATTCTAATTTAGTAAAACTTATGGGAAATATATAATTTTAGTGTATATATTTAAAATATGTATGTATACACATACAGAGAACAATCATTAGTGAACTGGCACTGAATCTTGTGGAGCAGGACAAAAACCATAGGTGTAACCCACCCTGCAGATGGAGATTGGGCCTGTCAACATCCAATACTGTACATGCACACTGTTTGCCAAGCACTCACACAGAGCTCATTAGCACATACAATAGGGTGTTCTGCTTCTCTGGGCTACAGGTTGACTCAAAGTCAATAACCACAGCAGGGAATCTAACATGTGAAGCAGATGCAAGCCTGTTTTTTAAGTTTCAAACATGATCAAATAGCTCTTACCTCTGTTAAAAACTTATTAGAAGGCATTAAACTTACTCCAAAAATCATAAATCTAGTAGTTAATCAGGAATAAATGATCTGTCAGAAAAAATTGAAAGAGCCATTCCTCTAACTAAAGCTACTGCCCCGTGTTCCTCTGGGACCAGGAGAGTCCACTGAAATACATCATAAACTCTTGCTCTTCTTGAGTTTATCTTTGGGAAGCTACTCTAATGTTTATTTTTGACTCTTCCCATACATACAAAAAAAGCAACATCATGGTTTAATGTACCTTCTCTTGCTGATAGAATTAAATTACACAAAAAGGCTCACATTTACAAAGCTTCTTACATTGTCCAGAGACTAAATCTCAGAAATAGTTCTGCAAATGGGGTAAGGGAATGGGTAAAAAGGTCATGTGGGTAGAAAGTATGGAATAAAAGGTAAGGAAGACCCGGAGACTTTTCTGCAGGCACAGAACCTTGTATCATGGCATGCATATTGAATTAGAACACAGTTTACTTCTGTCTTCCATCAAAATGGGACTGACTTTATTCGATACCTTCAAGAGGCAACACCACACTGAGTACAGCCTCACTGAGTGCTAAGGCTGCTCTTCAGAGTAGTCTGGGTGGAACCCACAGCACAGCCAAGCCTACAGCAAATCTCAGTTCCCTCTTCTCTTCTCCACAGTTGCTCTACAACCACAACAGGCCTGAGGAGTAGGCACCATTTGTCCCTCATTTGCCTGTAGTGCTTTTTTAAAAAGTGCTAACATAAACAAGATTCTAGTTTTCAGAAAAGTCTGTGTATAAAGGACCATTTCCCAACACACTATGCCCTAGCAATGCCATCATCATAGGCAGCTTTCTTTTACAGCAAAGTAGAGCAAGCATAAAAACAGATGATGTCATCTGGAGGAGTTGCTCTTGCTGCCAATTACTCAGCTGACCTTGTGGATGGAACCAGACCTCAGGATTCAAGAGAGCTTGCCCAGGTTTATTTTTCTACTCCCAATTAGACAAGGGTGTTCATAAATGGTTACCTCCTTGCTGAGGGCAAAGGTCAAGTGGGTGCTTGCTGGATGATAACTAAACTGATAACAACATGCCCCTGAGGTACCACGAAAGGACAGAGAGACCACAGGATTATCCAGACAGAAGAAGAAGCAGAATATAAAAATGTTTGTATTATGAAGCAAGATATTAAAGTTGGGTGGTAAATGCTGGATACTGTCCTCCCTTGCAAGCAGTATGGCAGAACGAAAAAAGCAGGATTCTATCCCAGCCTCACCGGCTATTAAGTTATATGACCCTGAGCTGTTTCCCCACATGTAAAATAGGGATAATAATACCTACCTGCCTAGAGTGCTATAAAGATGAAAAGACAACTTGTATAAAGTACCTAATCTAATGCCTAACACACAAGGGGCATTCAACAAATGTTAGCCTCCCACTCCACACCCTTTCCTTCTCCCACTCTTTCCCAATTGCTGAAACCCACATTAGCTCTTCTTCCATCTGGTCAAAATAACCTGGAAAACTTGACCTTGATATCCTCAACCACCACTGACCTCCACCGAGCCACCCACATAAATTCTCATGGTAACAGACCCAAAGGCTGAGTCAGCCTCTACAGCTTCCGTTCTCCCCATCCAAAGGACAAGTTTTCTCTGGGGGTACAACTTTGATGAAAAAACCGTCACTGGAACAAGCAGTACACAGAGAACATTTCACATGCTGTCTCAGGCATCAGAAAGTTGCTGTATCATAGCCTCAACATCGCAGGGGATGCTGCAGAGATTTCACAAAGGCTTTTAATCCAAATGTGGCTTCTCATTAAAGCTATACTGGACTTAAGCCTTCCTCTAATAGAACTGAGCATCACCAGTAATCAGGAAACCATGGCCAGGTGTGCGTCCAACTGCTAACGCTCCAACTAGGCCCTGGGGAAAAAGGAAAGCAGGACACCACACATGTCGTGTGGGGAGCAAAGAAAGGAAGAAGAGCCTTAACAAGGTCAACTAGACAGAGCAGGTCAACAAAAATGCCTCTTCCTTCCTTCCACTCCAGTTGGGATTTTGTATAACTTTGTGTTGTGAACTCTTAGGAGTATGTCACAGGCTCCGTTTTCTTGTTTAGATGGGAATACCAGGCAGAAATGGGTATAGTTAGAGCAAATATAGGAAATGGGGTAAAAACAGGGTTTTATAGCCAAACTGAGTTTTTAAAACTATTTGTATTTTATTTTCTTTTGAAATTTTGTATATATTTCCGGCAGTTTTCAAGAACCAATGAACTGAACTGAGTACTTCACATTCTCAAGGAACAAGTTATTTGTTAATATTTATATTGGACTTGGCAGTGCTCAAAGCACTGTCTCGCATGCTATTAATGAGATGCTAATGATACCCCTGTTAGGTAGGAATATCATTACCCCTACTTTTATTTATCAGATGAGGAAACTGAGGCTAAGGAAAATTATTTTTCCCCAAGGTCTTACAGCTAGTGAGAAAGAGTTACAACTCAAATTCAGGTCTCCTGATGACAGAGCCAGGTCTTCCCACACCAGGCTGCTTCTCACCAGTTTCCCGGATCGCACAGAACGGCAGTTCTTACCTTCCAACTCTTCTTTCTCATAGTGAATGTTGAGAATTGTACTGGTCCCACCCTGATCCACCACAGCTTCTTCATCTGGTCTCTGTTTAAACACAAACAAGTAGTGATAGTAACACACATACATTCATGCAAACACTCACCTAAATACCTTGTGTATGCCAGACGCTTTTGGGGGGAAAACACAATGATTTACATATAATTTTACATTTGAATCTCACAATACCTTTTAGATGCAAGTATGGCAGCCATTTTCTTTCCATTTTATAAATGAGTAACCTGAGACTTGGAGAACATTAAGTAATTATGGCTCGAGGTCACAAGTGTGGTAACATGCAGAGCTTGGACTGAGCCCAGGTCTTCTGAGTGCAGATCCCATGCCTTTTCCACGCACCCACTCCACCTATACCTCTGTATAACATGTTGGTGTTTTGCACGTGTTGTCAAACAGGTGGTTTCATTTGGTGTAAATTAGCCTCCTCAACCTCTTTGCAGCATTTGAGCCTGTTTACTATGTTGTCTTAAAATTCTCCATCCTGCTCCTCCTCTTATCAGGTCTCCTCTGTCTCACCCTTAGGCTCATTTTCTTCTTCTAACCTAATTCCCAAGGAAGAGCTGTCTACCCTTTTTGTTTCCCTAGCTTGAGTCTTACACTTTCAACAGCAGCCTGAAAGTGCGGCTCAGTACTTGATAAGCCACTGGAATGCCGTAGCTCACGATCCATGCGTCTAAAACTAAACTAACCTTCCTTCCAAAATTCGCACCCTGTGCCCATTTATTTATTCCTGCCATGGCACCATCATTTCTTAGCCCACATCTGAAATTTCAAACTTATATAAATTTACTTATTCCACATGTATTGAGGGCCTACCATATACCTTCAGGGAGTTAGTTCCCTTTTCTTATCAAGTCCTCCTTTGCAATTTCTCTAAAAATTCATCTCATCTGTCATCCACTCTACCCCACACTCTCCAGCCCTTCATCCGTCCCCAGGGACCGGTTTCATGGAAGACAAGCAGGGGTGGGGAGCTCAAGCAGTGATACAAGTGATGGGGAGCAGCTGTAAATACAGAAGAAGCTTCCCTTGCTCCCTCGCCCTCCGCCGCTCACCTCCTGCTGTGCGACCCCTCCCTTCCTCAGTTTCATGGAAGACAGTTTTCCACCGATGACGACGATGACGACGACAGGAGGGGCTGGGGTGGCGCTGAGGAGATCTGCGCCCAGTCCCTAACAGGCCACGGACTGATACCGGTCTGGTCTGCTGCCCGGGGCTTGGGGACCACAGCTTTAAGTCATAATGGCACTTTATCAGTTTTGGAACCACACCCACCTTCTTTACTGAGTGCTGCTCTCCCTTCCTGGAAACATTCTCTCCCTGACACTCCCATCCTCACTACCAGTAGCTAATACTTATTCAGCATCTCTTAGATCTCAGCCTAAATGCACTTCCTTGGAATCCTTCCCTAACTACCCCCTCACTTCCAAACTAAGCTAGGCAACCCCCACACCCACCCCCCCGCCATTTATATACCTTCATAGCACACTGCTGTTCTCCTTAGTAATGTCTCTCTTTCTGCTCCTTGAGGGAGGGACAGTATCTGTCTTCCTCACTACTGTATACCAGCACAGACTTTTCACACAGTAGGCACTCAATAAATCTTTGTTGAGAGAATGAATATATATTCCTTAACAGAAGACATACAAATGGCCAAAAAACATGTGAAAAAATGCTCAACGTCACTAACCATCAGGGAAATGCAAATCAAAACTACCATGATGTATCATTTCACCCCAGTTAGTAGGCCATTATCAAAAAGACACACACACACAAAAATGCTGGCAAGGATATAGAGAAAAGGGAACTCTCATATGCTGTCGGTGGGAATGTAAGCTAGTACAGCCACTATGAAGAACAGTATGGAAGTTCCTCAAAAAACTACAAATAGAACTACCATATGATCCTGCACTCCCGCTACTGGGAATTTATCCAAAGGAAAGGAAATCAGTATGTTAAAGAGACATCTTCACCTCCATGTTTATTGCAGCACTATTCACAATAGCCAAGATACGGAATCAACCTAGATGTCCAACAAATGAATGGATAAGGAAAGTGTGGTATACATACACAATGGAATACTATTCGGCCATAAAAAAGAATGATATCCTGTCATTCATGGCAACATGGATGGACCTGGAGGACATTATGTTAAGTGAAATAAGCCAGGAACACCACATGTTCTCACTCATATGTGGAAGCTAAAAAAAGCTGATCTCATAGAAGAAAAAAAATAGAACAGAGGATACTAGAGGCTAAGAAGGGAAGAGGAAGGGAAAGGGAGAGATTTGTTAAAAAGGATACAAAATTACAGCTAGATAAGAGGAGTAAGTTCTAGTCTATGTAGGATGACTATAGTTAACAATAATATATTAATATTATATAGTTTCAAATAACTAGAAGGAGGATATTGAATGTTCCCAACACAAACTAATGATAAATGTTTGAAATGATGGATATGCCAATTACCCTGATTTGATCAGTATACATTTTATGTATAGAACTATTACTAGGTACCTCATCAATATGTACAATTATTATTTGTAAATTTTAAAAACAAGACCCTGAATGATCTCAAAAAAAACTTAGCTGATTTCCTTGCCAATCTATTTCCCTTCTAAAACCTGCAACTCCAGCCAGGCTGACTGATCCCAAGGGCACTACACAATTTTCGACCTTCATGCCTTTGCTCATACTGTCTGGTCATCTGGTCATCCAACAGGCCCTTTCCCCAAACTCTCTAGAGCAAACTAAATCCTCACTTTCCTTCCAGATTCTGTTCAAATTTCTAGCTTACTATTCTAATGTTATTATTTTGTAGTTATTATCTATGCCCCCAAGTAAGACAATCTTGAACATAAGGCAATCCATTTTCCCAATGAGAAGATTCGAAAAAAGTTTTTGAGGCCAATTTGAATAAACAAACTTTTAGGGAAGTAAATAAAATAGTTGAATGTCTACTTAGGATGTTTTAGTTATTAATTTAGCTTTATAGCTGTATTTAAAATTACATATTATCACTATCATGGAAAAATCTCCAAGATATTAAGTTTAAAAAGCAAGGAGGAAAAAAATGGTATCATTTTTTACCTTTTATCTATCTAAGAAGAGGTGTTGGAATATAGGTATCTGCTTATATTTAAAAACAAATAAAGGGGCCGGGCATGGTGGCTCATGCCTGTAATCCTAGCACTCTGGGAGGTTGAGGCGGGAAGGTTGCTTGAGCCAGGAGTTCAAGACCAGCCTGAGCAAGAGCTAGACCCCATCTCTACTAAAAATATTTTAAAAATTAGCTGGGTGTTGTGGTGTGCGCCTGTAGTCCCAGCTACTCGGGAGGCTGAGGCAGGAGGATCCCTTAAGCCCAGGAGTTTGAGGTTGCTGTCAGGTAGGCTGATGCCATGGCACTCTAACCCAAGCAACAGAGCAAGACTCTGTCTCAAAAAAAATAAATAAATAAAATAAAATAAAAGAAGAATAAGCCACAAAAAAACTTTTAAAAAATAGTTACCTATAGAAGAAGGAGGGAATAGGATAGAAGAGACAAGGAAAGAAGCTAGACTTCTTTGAATATACCTTATTTTTCAAATAATTCACATAATTTTATTAAAAAATTTAAAAAGCAGTTCCCTTAATATTCCATGGTATGTATGAAAAAAAAAGCAATTTCCAAAAATCAAAAACGAAATGAAAGCAAAGGCCAAATTGATGGGATAACTATTCCAAGAGAAATTATTCCAAGTAACATTAAAACAAACATCCTTAGTGGCATATACTCTTAAGAAAAAAAGAATTTTAAAAGATCTTAAACTTCTATTTAATTATATTGTTGATTACAGGGTTGGTACTGGTATTCTGAGGCCATTGTGTATTGTGAGATAAAACAAATGAGTAGCTATGTGAACTTATTCTGTCATTCCCAATATGACTGAGAACTGGGATTCTCAACAGAGGAGAAAGGAGATATAGTTGTATTATCAAGATAAAAGGTAAGTAAAAACCATGTAGTCCTGAATTTGAATTGGAAGTACCAACAAGACTATCTGATGTATTTTTATTTTTAAATGTTTTTAAATTTATAAATTTTATATTTTCTAGCTCTGCCCACTCAAAAGGCCTAAAAAAATGATTAATCAGTAGCAATGAGTATCATTAGCACCTAGATTGTGGTCTCTTCAAATACCTTTTTCTTTTTTTTTTTTTTTTTTGTTGAGACAGAGTCTCACTTTGTTGCCCAGGCTAGAGTGAGTGCCATGGCGTCAGCTTAGCTCACAGCAACCTCAGACTCCTTGGCTTAAGCGATCCTACTGCCTCAGCCTCCCGAGTAGCTGGGACTACAAGCATGCGCCACTATGCCCGGCTAATTTTTTCTATATAGATTTTTAGTTGTCCATATAATGTCTTTCTATTTTTAGTAGAGACGGGGTCTCACTCTTGCTCAGGCTGGTCTCGAACTCCTGGCCTCGAGCAATCCACCCGCCTCAGCCTCCCAGAGTGCTAGGATTACAGGCGTGAGCCACCACGCCCGGCCTCAAATACCTTTTTCTAATAAAAGGAATTGGAGCTCCTCGGAGAAATGCCTGGTCACAGGTCTCAGCAGGAAATGTACTAGATGAGTCTAAATGTCATATCAAACAGTAAGGAAGCACTCAAAGACAACTAGGGTTGTGTAAAAAGGACTCAGAAGCCAACTTAAAGTCGACCCTTGACAAAACTAGGCCAATTTGAGCATCAAAATACCTGCCACAGACTGAATATATCAAATATATGAAGATCCATGAGCTCACCATGTCACTTTAAAAATTAACTAATTGGTCACCATTGAAGGATAATGCTAATAAACCAACTTGTTATTTTGAAAACTGGTAAATAATTTGGAGCTTTCCTATACAAATTGTACCATAGAGTGGTACCATAGATTAGATGAGAAAAGTTTCTCATTATGGAAGAGAATAAATGAAAAAGGAATGATTAAAAAAAAAAAAGGAACGATAGAACATCACTATTTTGTAATCTTTAATGGATTGCACTGATTTTCAACAGCTGCTAACATCACAAAAGAGAGAGAACCAGACATTATATACCTCCTAATGGGAGGCCATACATACCACCACCCATGAGGTAATCTTACCAAATAAACTGTCCCTGAATCTGATCAAGTCTCTAAATCCAAATACTAACTTACCGAAAATACAGTAAAACAGAGTTTCATGAAAAACAACACGATGGGAATAGTCAGCAAAATCCAGATTCTGTCCTCTCAAAAGGCCTAGATAAGATGATGAACCAGTAGCAATGAGTGTCATGAGCACTTAGATTATGGTCTCTTAAAATACCATTTTCTACTTAAAGGAATTAGAGCTGGGTTAGAAGAGACAATGAATCAATCTCAATGTATAGACTTTATTTGGATCCTGATTCAAACAAACTGAAAGCTTAAAAAAACATTACCTACATACCTATTAGGATGGCCAAAATGCAGGACACCAACACCACCAAATACTAGAGGGGATGTGAAACAACAGGGACTCTCATTCTCTGCTTGTGAGAATGCAAATGACAGTTTCTTACAAAAATAAACATATTCTTATCATATGATCCAGCAATTGTGCTCCTCAGGTATTTACTCAGAAGGATTGAAAACTTATGTCCACACAAAAACCTGAACACAGATGTTTACAGAAGCCTTATTCCTAATTGGCAAACGTGGAAGCAACCAAGATGTGCTTCAGTAGGTGGATGGCTAAACTATGGTACATGCAGACAATAGAATATTATTTAGTGCTAAAAAGAAATGAGCTATCAAGCCATGAAAAGACATAGAGGAAATTGAAATATATATTACTAAGTGAAAGAAGCCAATCTGAAAAGGCTACATACTATATAATTCCAACTATGTGACATTCTAGAAAAGGCAAAATTATGGAGACAGTAAGAAGATCAGTGGTTACCAGGGGTCAGGGGTAGGGAAGGATGAATAGGCAGAGCACAAAGAATTTTAGGGCAGTGAAAATACCTGTGTGATACTATAATGGTGTATACACATCATTATACATTTGTTCAAACCCACAAAACTGTCCACCACCAAGAGTGAACCCTAATGTAAAATATGGATTTGGGGTGATAATGATATATGAATGTAGGTTCATCAATTATAGCAAATTGGTGGGGGATGTTGATAATGGGGGAAGTTAGGCATGTGTCGGGGTGGGAGATATATGGAAAATCTCTGCATCTTCCTCTCAATTTTACTGTGAACATAAACCTGTAAAAAATCAAATATTTAAAAAGTTAAAAATGTGACTTATGAGACAATTGGAAATTTGAATACTGACTAGAACTTTTATAATATTAAAGAAACCATTTTCTCTTTAGGTGATACTATGCTTCTTTTTCAAGAATCCTTATCTTTTAGATATAGATACTAAAATATTTAGAGATGAAACTGAAAAATTACATATATAAAATATTAATTTATAAATTTACTTTTTTCACATTTTATGACATAATGGTATGCAAAATCTTCAAATGCACCTTTAACATCAGTGTCTTCTTGTCACCATGGATGCTTTGAGTGAATTAACACAATTTCCCAAGGAATATCAGTTTTCACTTCCAGCTAAGTTGTTAAGACTGTCACATAAAGTCCTTTCTGAGGAATAATTTTTAAGCAGAAAAAACTTAGCTGTATTTTGGACTCATGTGGTATTTGTTTACCTAGCTTACCTTTTGGATCATGAATTCCCTGACAGCAAGAACCAGGTATTTTTCATCCTTGTTTTCCCAGCGTCCATTACAGTAGCTTGCCACTGTAACTTGTGCTCCTGTAAGTTCCAGGAGCATGGATACTGTGTCTTATGTTCACCTCTATGTATCTAGCACCCAGTACAACGTACAGCATATGGTAAGTACCTAATAAATGTCAATGAATATTTTTTAGTTTTATGACCTCTTTGATATTTGATTATATATTTTCTCATAAAACCATATATATGAAAATTGTATATATGAATAATTATTCCTGTTGGCTTCCTCCCTAGTTTTTAATATCCAGAGGATTACAGTACTTAGTACTGTCCACAGACACCTGACACAGCACAAAACACAGTGGGAATCTAAAAGAAGAGAGGGAGGGCAGAAGGAAGAGAAGATTGATTTCTTGACTCCAAGATTTATAAAAGCAAAATATCAAAAGAAAGGTTAATCATCTGAAAATTTCAGGTTGAGAAATTGACTTGTTATTTGTAGTTTCCTTAATTTCTATTGGTTAACCACAGCCTAAATTCATTGACTAATTGTTCCTCCACTTTGTCTTGCCAAAGAAAACAGAGCCACTGTCAATAACCATTAGCCAAAGCATTCAAAAGGTCAGGCTTGAATGTGAATATGTAGACCTTGTTTGGATACTGGTTCAAATAAACCAAGTATTAAAAAAAAAGAATTACAAGGCACAGAAATTTAAACTAAATGAATATTTGATTATATTAATGAATTGCTGTTACTTTTTAAGCACAATAATAATCCTGTAATATGGCAGTTATTTCATTTTAAAAACAGTCCTTAATCTTTAGTGATACACAATGAAATTTTTACTGATGTGCGAGATTTGGAGAATGGATGGAGACATAGATGAAACAAGATGGTGTGTTCATTGTTGAAGCCAAGTCATGGGTACATGATGATTCATTATGCAAATCTCTCTACTTTGGTATGTGCTTGAAATTTATACAGAATTTGCTTGAAATCATTAAAAATGAAAAGAAAGGAACATCAGGTCTGTATGGTCTGTGCTTGCTGCAGATTCCTCACCAGTTGGCTATTATTTCCTCTGATACTATCATTATTTATGGAAAAAAGGACTTTTCAACCTGGGGTGCATGGATTTCTAGGATGAATGGGCTTCAGAGGATCTGTGAGAATATTTGTGAATGTGCATTTTTCTTGGGAGAGGTTTCATAATTTTCATCAGATTCTTACAGGGGCTTGTGACTCAGAAAAAATTAGAATCATAAGAAACATATTATATATGCTTAGGAGAAAAAGGGAAAGAGGGATGGAGGAAAAGAAGGTTGAATTAGAGAAAAAGCCTTTTTCTAAGTATCCTCTTTTCTGTATTTCCTCTCAGCTCACTGACAATGACCCACCACATAAATGTAAATTGATTTTGACTGCCTACCCTCAAGGACTAGATAAGATAAACAGAACTAAATGGGTTAAATACACATTAAAACACTGAAATTGCAAGGCAGGTCTTGAGAAAGCATAGTTATGAGCCTTGAAAAATGAATGAATTATAGCTGAGTAGCAGACCAGATTCTCACTTACAGTTAATGGACAAATTAAAAGGCACGGGGAGAGCTGAGTCTTACATCACAGCCCCAGTTCCTGCAAGCAGCCACAGAGGCTGCAGGGAAGGGGGAGGGTGGGGAGCTTTCTCTCTGACACACTTCCCCTGCTGCTCCACTCTGCACCTATGTAGTGGTCCACCCGCCCAACTAAACCCCACCTCCTTTTCTGCAATAGGTCTCAGACTTTTTACCTCAAAAAACCCTTTCATTTTTTTCCCTAAGGATTCAGTGTTTTCAGAAATTGTATATAGTGCCTTCCTACTCCACCCTACCTCCATCCCCACCTAGACAAAAAAAATCCAACCATTTTGGAATCAACAAATATAGAGATGACTTTCAGGGTTTCTTTTCTTTTCTTGTTTTTTTTTGTTTGTTTGTTTGTTTGTTTCTTTTTGTTTTTGAGACAGGGTCTCCCTCTGCTGCCCCGCTAAAGTATACAATCATAGCTCACTGCAACCTCAAACTCCCGGGCTCAAGTGATCCTCCTGACTCAGCCTCCCAAGTAGCTGGGACTATAGGCACGTGCCACTACACCTGGCTAATTTTTCCATTTTTTATAGAGATTGGGTCTTGCCCTTGCTCAGGCTGATCTCAAACTCCTGACCCCAAGCAATCCTCCCACCTTGGCTACCCAAAGTGCTAGGATTATAGGCATGAGCTACTGCGCCTGGCCAACTTTCAGGGTTTTTAATGAGCAAACTGTTGATACAATTAATATTAGGAACAAATATTTATTGAGCACTTATTATATGCCTAGCATTGTGATTTATATGGATTGCCTCACTGAATCCTCAGAATAATCCTAAATCAAGGCTAAGATCTCACAAGAGCTAAGTGATATAGGAAGAACTCCAAGTCAAGTCTGTCTGTGTTCCTTATTAACATTATATGGTAATACTGCCAAAAACAAAGAATCTGGTTGTTATAGAGAGTTCAGATGACCTAATCACAGCTTAATGTCCACAGTGTGAATAGCTCCAGAGCCACATTATTACCTTCTTAAATCCCAGTGCTCCAGAACCTTGTATTCTAAACTTCCTCTTTACTGACTAGACCTCCAATAGTTCTCCATCTCCTTATTCATTTGCATCTTCTTTTTCATCCAGCAGAGACTCTGAATTCTGGCCCGTTGTAGACCCCATCACTGAATCTGACCCACAGATCCCCAACTCTCTAATGCACTCAATTATTTCCTCATTCAATGCAGACAACCTATAGCAAGAAAATTGGTTCCATGAGGACTTGTGCAGCTGTTCCAGACCTCCTCTTCTCAGTGGCCATGAATTCCTGAATATCCATAAGCTTCCCATTCTGACTCTTCAGCAACATGCTAGGGGCCTAAAATTCCAAAAATGGCTCTGGTTTCTCAGTGATTCTTTTATCAAACCCCACTTGGAGTCACTCCTGTTCAGTATAGATTACTAGTTAGTACATTATAATAGGGAAAATAATGGCCCCCTAACGAGATGCATATCCTGGCCAGGTGGTGGCTCATGCCTGTAATCCTAGCATTCTGGGAGGCCGAGGTGGAAGGATTGCTTGAGGTCAGGAATTCAAGACCAGCCTGAGCAAGAGCAAGACCCTGTCTCTACTAAAAATAGAAAGAAATTAGCTGGACAACTAAAAATATATATAGAAAAAAATTAGCTGGGCATGGTGGCATATGCCTACAGTCCCAGCTACTCGGGAGGCTGAGGCAGGAGGATCGCTTGAGCCTGGGAGTTTGAGGTTGCTGTGAGCTAGGCTGATGCCACAGCACTCTAGCCCAGGCAACAGAGTGAGACTCTGTCTCAAAAAAAATAAAAATAAATAAATAAAATAAAATAAAAAGAGATGCACATCCTAATCCCTAGAATTTGTGAATATGTTACTTTACATGGCAAAGGGGGATTAAGGCTACAGATGGAAGTAAGGTTGCTAATCAGCTCCCTTACAATAAGATCATCCTGGAGTATGTAAACCACAATGTAATCTCAATGTAATAACAAGGATCCTTAAAAGTGGAAGAGAGAGGCAGAAGAGTAGAGTCAGAGAAAGATGTGATGACAAAAGCATCCAGGAAGTGCTATGTTTCTGGCTACGAAAATAGAGGAAGGAATGAAGGAAGGGAACTATGAGCCAAGGAAAGCAGGCAGTTTCTAGAAGATGGAAAAGGCAAGGAAACAGATTCTCTCCTAGAACCTCCAGAAAGAAACACAGCCCTGCCAACACTTTGATTTTAGCCCAGTGAGACCTGTGTTGGACTTCTGATCCACAGAACTGTAAGATGATAAATTTGTGTTGTTTAAGCCACTAAATTTGTGGTAATTTGTGATGGCAGCAACAGAAAACTAATATATACATTATGAATTTCTGATTACCAAGACCAGTAAACTTGTCACTACCTTATGGGTAACAACCAACCTTTCCATTATCTAAGATTTGTTGCTGTTACCTAGCAGCAGATTTAGAATAAACATGATTGCTTTTCTGTGTCCTGGTTACTCCTGTGAGCCCTGTCTACCCTGTCAAGGCAAATCACGAGCTAAGATTATCTACAGGTTTTGAAGGAAGTAAATTTGCAGCCTGAATTGGCCCCTAATTCTCTGCTCAAGTCTCCACTTGGCAAGTCAGCCCACATTTCTTCTACTAAAGCAGAGCTGGTATGACCAGGTAAAGAGAATGCCCACAGGTTCCCCAGTTCTCACATATGGAAAGAACGCCTAGCATGTTGTGAGGAGAGGATAAAGGGGTATGGATTTTATGTTGCAATGTGCTGAGAGAAGAAATTGCTATCTGTGGTTGATACTTTTGTTCAATAACATTGAGCAAATATTTACTGACTGCTTATCATAAACTGACTTTGACCCTCAGAAAAGTTGACCTGCTTTCTACAGAGCATTCATTCACTAATTCATTCACTCAGCAAACATTTACTGAGCTCCAACATATGCCAGAGTCACTGGGCACTAGAATTCAGGCCTCCTCCAGGAACTCTTGTCTTGGAGCTTTTTCAGGTCCACTGTAAGACATGGGGTGTGACTCTATTCCCATCGGCCATGTTTCTCAATTATCACCCATTTACCAGGACTTGTTATTCTGAAGATTTTTGCAAAATTTTCCATTCTGAGCAGGCCTGATCCACATAAAAGCCTTGGTAATTGCCCGAATTCACTTGCTTCCCCCTTTGCCACTTCCACCCTCCCTGGACTTCCTTTCAGTTCCCAGCACCACTTGGCTCAAATGCTGAGGGCTCCAACCCCTCCTTCTGTTTGGTTCTCAAAGTACTGATGAGAGCTGTGAAGCTATAACATGTCCCCAGTTCCAGTCCAAAGTAGAGGCTTTCTCTAAAGCTTTCTGAACTTCTTACTCTATTACTAAACCCTTTAAGAGCTCATTGACTCTTAAAATTTCAATAACCACTTCCAGAGATCTCATCAAAATAATGGAGGCCTTCATGAACTTATCCTAAATTATACCAACAGCCTCCTAGCTGGTCTCCCTCATTCCAGTCTCTTCCCACTCCTATCTTCCCAAACACTTAATTAAGTGCTCGCTCAGAGCCAGGCACTGATCAAGATGTCAAAGAAACACCTGCAGTAATTCAGTGATTAAAAGCACATCCTTTGGAGAAAGGCAGCCTTGGATTTGGCAGAGCCACAGGCAGCTCTGGCACTCATTAGGAGTTACTTAACCTCTCTATATCTCAGTTTCCTCATTTGAAAAATGGGGATAAAAAGATCCATAATTCTCAGGATTATAGGGAGCATTAAAGAGATAGTGCACAGAGAACACATAGCACAGTGCCTGGCACGTGGCAAGTACTCAACAAAAGTGAACTAGACAGTAACAACAAAGGGAGCCTCAAGTGAGCAGCAGAGATGAATACGCATATTTCATAAGTTAGTGGGTGGGAGAAGTGATAGCACTTGGTAGGTGTTGTGAGCAGGGGAAACTGAGTGATGAATTCTGATAGAGTGATATGGAGCCAAACCTTGATGGTTAAAATGAAACTTTCTAGGTTGAGAGAAAGGGAAAGATTTTCTAGCTTCAACACCTGAGCAAAGGTACAGAAGTATAGAAGGGAGAGCTTTTGTGTAATCAAGTAATGGCCATCTGTTGCTCTGTGCTCATCCTATCTAGACCATGAGCTCCTTAAGGAGAGGCACCTTGGTTTTGGATATGGGAGAGTTGTTCATTTACTCATGCAGTTGAGTACCAATTTTATACCAGGCACTGTGCTAGATGATAAGATTTTCTGCCTGGCTCCTGCTCTCATGAAGCCTCTGAAAAGATAATAAACTAGAATCAAAACAAGAACACTTCAGATAAGTTATATGTGCTTTTTTATTACTTTTTTCCCCCCCTCCTCTACTCTGATGGAATATATGTGCTATTAAGAAACATAAAACAGAAACATATCAAAGAGGAAAATTAGTGGTAAAGGTCAGGAAAAGCCACTCTGAAGAGGCACCATTCAAGTTGAGTCATGAGAAGGCCTGGGTGGAACAGTGTCCTAGGCAGAGGGAATGACAAGAACAAAGCTCCTGAGGTATAAAGGAGCTTGAAAAATTAAAGAAACAGAAAGAAAGCCAGAGAAGTGGTACACAGTGAGAGAGTAGTAGAGGCAGTCCTGGGAGGGTGGGCAAGGCCCTGATCATGTTAAAGCTTGGTAGACCATGATAAAGAGTTTGGATTTTTTCAGAGGCATTTATATATGCCAATAACAGTCAATCGGAAAACCAAATTAAAGACTCAATACCCTTCAAAATAGCAACAAAGAAAATAAAATATCTAGGTATATATCTAACTAAAGAGGTAAAGGACCTCTATAAGGAAAACTATGAAACACTGAGAAAAGAAATAGCAGAACTTGCAAATAGATGGAAAAATACACCATGCTCGTGGATCGGAAGAATCAACATTGTTAAAATGTCTATACTACCCAAAGTGATCTACAGATTCAATGCAATCCCTATTAAATTACCAACATCATTCTTTACAGACATAGAGAAAATAATTATACACTTTGTATGGAATCAAAGAAGACCCCGTATAGCAAAAGCAATTTTAAGCAACAAAAACAAAATGGGAGGTATTAATTTGCCAGACCTCAAACTATACTACAAGGCCGTGGTTCTTAAAACAGCCTGGTATTGGCACAAGTGCAGGGACACAGACGAGTGGAACACAACAGAAAATCCAAATATTGAACCATCCTCATATAGTCACCTAATTTTTGACAAAACGGGAAAGAATATACTCTGGGGGCAAGAATCCCTATTCAATAAATGGTGCTGGGAGAATTGGTTAGCCACTTGTAGAAGACTGAAACAGGACCCACAGCTTTCACCTCTCACAAAAATCAAATCACGGTGGATAACAGACTTAAACCTTAGGCGTGATACAATCAGAATTCTAGAAGAAAATGTAGGAAAGACTCTTACAGACATTGGCCTAGGCAAAGAATTTATGAAGAAGACCCCCAAGGCAATCACAGCAACAACAAAAATAAATGAATGGGACATGATTAAATTAAAAAGCTTCTGCACAGCCAAAGAAACAGTCAAGAGAATAAACAGACCACCTACAGAATGGGAAAAAATTTTTGCATACTACACATCAGATAAAGGACTGATAACAAGAATCTATTTAGAACTCAGGAAAATCAGCAAGAAAAAAATCAAGCAACCCTATCAAAAAGTGGGCAAATGATACGAATAGAAACTTCTCGAAAGAAGATATAAGAATGGTTAACAAACATATGAAAAAATGCTCAACATCCCTAATCATCAGAGAAATGCAAATCAAAACCACAATGAGATATCACTTAACTCCAATGAGAATGGCCTTTATCAAAAAAACCCAAAACAACACATGTTGGCATGGGTGTGGAGAGACAGGAACACTAATACACTGCTGGTGGGACTGCAAACTAGTGCAACCCCTGTGGAAAGCATTATGGAGGTATCTTAAACAGATTCAAGTAGACCTGCCATTTGACCCAGCAATCCCATTACTGGGCATATACCCAAAGGAAAAAAGGTCATTCTGTAACAAAGACACATGTACCCGAATGTTTATAGCAGCACAATTCACAATAGCAAAGATGTGGAAACAACCCAAATGCCCATCAATACATGATTGGATTAGTAAGCTGTGGTATATGTATACCATGGAATATTACTCAGCAATAAGGAATGATGAAGATACAACATCTCTATGGTTCTCCCGGAGAGAGTTGGAACCCATTATATTAAGTGAAGTATCCCAAGAATGGAAAAACAAGCATCACATGTACTCACCAGAAAATTGGTTTCCCTGATCATCACTTAAATACAAATCTGGGAACGACACCAATTGGATATCAGACTGAGGTGGGAGGTGGGGGAGGGGATGGGGGTATGCCTACACAATGAGTGCATTGCGCACCGTTTGGGGAGTGGCAACACTTGAAGGTGCTGACTCGGGAAGGCGGGGTGGGGAAGGGAGGGATATATACCTCATGATGGGTGCAATGTGCACGACCTGGGGAACAGACATGCCTGGAGCTCTGACTTGGGGGGAAAGGCGGTACATGGGCAACGTATGTAACCTGCAATTCTGTATCCCCCATAACAAGATGAAATAAAAGAAAAAAAAAAGAGTTTGGATTTTATTTTAAAATACACTGGGAAGCCACTGAAGGCTTTAAAGATAGGATATGACAAGATCTGATTGATTTGTGTTTTTAGAAGCTCCCTGTGGCTAACACGTGGAAAGTGGACTACAGAAGGACAAGAAAGAAAGCAGAGGGAACTTTTGGAATACTAAAGCAGTAGTCCACACCAGAGAAAGCAGCATAGACTTATGACATTTAGATGTGATGTCTGGAACCTGTTTACATGAAATTACACAATCTACTCACTTTGCAAAGCCCATCTCCCCTGCATACCGTCTAGTTGGCACACAGGAGGCCTTATTGGTAATTGCCAATCAGTTGACTGTGTCTCCTCTGAGTCATCCCCTTTTCCCATCCTCCTTCTACTCTCATTCTTTTTTCTTCCCTATCTCTCAGGTTCTTATTTGCCCATTACCTGACGCCAGCCTTCATGAGGTCCTACTGTTCCCACTCTATTCCTTTTCCTCTCCTCATACCACCACCCATGAAATTTTCACAAACTAGATGTAAAGGAGATAATTATTTTCCATCCCACCCCAAAAGCACTCACGAATTACCAATTTCACAGAACACTAACAGAAACCTAAGCATAATTATGCCCTCAATAATACAACCAGTACACATTGTGGATGTTAAGGACACTGTCTCCTCACACGCGTTCCAGTCTATTCTCCTCACTGCAGCCAAAACAACCTTTCAATAGGAAAATCTGATCACAATCTCATTCTCTCTCTCTCTCTCATGCCTTCTTTCTCTCTCTCTTATCCTCCCTTTTCCCCTCCCTGCTTAAACACTTCCAGTGGCTTCCCCTTGTTCCTCAGAAAAACACCAACTTCCTTGGTATAGACTATAATGGTTCTGTATATTATGACCCCAGAATACATCTCATACCATTCCCCTCATCACTCCCTATGGCTCCACCACATTGGCCTTCTTTCAGGTCTTCTAACCAGATGTGGCTCTTTCTGCCACAGGACCTTTATGTATGTTGTTCTCTTTGCCTCCAAGGCCCTTTGATCTCCCTCTTCCTTCAGTTGACATTTATTCATTCGTTAGCTCTTAGCTCAAATTTTCTTCCTTAGTAAATCTTCTCTGATCTGAGACCAAGGGTGGAACCCTGTTATACACACTTATAGCACTATCTTTCTTTCAAAGCACTTATCACAGTTTATAATATTTGTGTCATTATTTGATTAGAAATGGTTACACTTCTCCCCTCCCCCACTAGATGGTAAGCTTCAGGAGGGCAAGAACATTGCCGATTTTTGCTCATCATTGCATCCCAAACAGAGATTAAATGCACTTAATAGGTCTTAAGAGGATTAAATATGGAAAGATTTTCCAGAATTTTAGATGTTGTTCCCTTTTTGACTGAGCAAGCAAAGAAGGAAGTATGGCTCTTCAAGTAGCAAACTATTACCAGGAAGAAGAGGAGACAGTCAGCATCTGGTACCCCATTTGGCTACTAACTCAGAATGTTTTCCCTGCTGAAAACAATCCCTGACGTTAACATGTCACTTGTTTCCAAGACCCGTCATCCCTCCTGAGATGGTCCATCATCCTCTTCACAGCCCTCCACTTCAGACTTGACTCCCCTTCAAGCCCTCTTTCCAGGGCAGTAGCCACACCCTCTGATTGCAAGGAAAGGGGAAGTGAGAATTCAACGAGCTACCACTCACTTACTGGCAGTCACACAATAAAAATTATTTCACAAAGCCTTTTCACAAATAGCACCTTGTTTGATCCTCAAAACAACTCTGTGAGGTAGACAAAGCAGACATACCACTCCCATTTTAATAGATGGGGAAACAGGTTCAAAGAGGCAAGTGACTTACTCAAGGTTACAAAGCCTGTGTGAGGTAGATGTAGCATTGGAATCTACAGACGCGAACACCTAGTTCAATGCTTTCCCTTACATTAGCAACCCCAACAGTTCCATTACCAGTTACTTAAACCTGGTTTTCTCATCCCCTTAAATAAGCACCTGTTCCTGACCCCTCAACACTTCCCCAGCCCATTTGTGCTTCGGTACCCAGAACTTGGCAGGTGTCCATGCAATGAGGCAGAGGGATTCACAAAGCTGGCCACACTAACAGGGACTGGTCCCAGACTCCAGTCTTTCTGGCTCTTCCTCAAACCATTGAAGAACCTGAAACCCCCAGAAATCAAAACACAAAGGGAAGACCTGCCCCACCAGTGCAAGGTCCCTGGGTACCCTTTCTCCCCACGTTCCAGCAGGAAAACGCGAGGCCAGAAGCCGGCCTCTTCCAACAGGGAAGACCCGAGGAGAACAGAGGTCACCGCCCGCCGGCCGTCAGGGCTCCTTCAGGGGCGCAAGGGATGCGGCAGTGACGGGCCGGCTCCCGGGTTCGGGCCAAGGTCACCCTCTCGCAACCCCGGCTCGATCCCCAACCGCCCGGAGCGCCCCCTGGTGTCCCGGGTTGGCCTCCCCTCGCCCTCAGGGAGTGTCCTGGGAAGCCCGGGCTTGGGGGCAGAAGGAAGGAGGGTGGGCAGAGGATGAGGAGGCTGAGCCCCGGGGAGGGGCGGGAGGCGGAGCCCTACCTGATAGCTGAGGACGCCGTCCGGCTCGTTACTCCCGGCCGGCATGGCGGAGCCGAACTAGGTCTCCCCCACGGGCTCCAGGCCGAGCGTCAGTCTGGTCGAGTCTGAGCGGATCACCCAAGCGGCGACCCCTACCCTGAAGCCAACGGTCAACCATCAACCGCCGCCGCCTCCATAGCCACCGGCCCGCGAGGCATCCGCTGCAGCCAATCAGCGAGCGGTCTTTGCAGCCAATCAGGGCGCGGAGCACGGGAGGACGCTGTCCGGCGGTACCCTGGGCTACCAGGAGGAGGAGGGGGGAGCCGGAGGAACCAACCGCTCCAGGGCCCGGTTGCCGTGGAAACCGCCTCCTCCCTTCAGGGGCCTCTGGGCTTGAAGGTCCTTCCAACTGCTTGCTGGAAACCGAAAATCTCGTGCTTCTGTTTGCAGTTGCACCTGACCCTTGAAAACTGGGAAAGGGTCGGTTTTGCCTATTCTGATTTTATTCCTTAGGAGATGATTTTTAAATTTCGGGAAAACGTCCCTCAGAATCGCAGGAGGAAGTAATTGAGGATGAGGGGAGAGGGCCTTCTAAAATTAATTGTTAATCCCTGAGCTAGTGGCCAGATCAAAGGGAAGCAAGCAGGCAGTGATCAGGCCCCTTCGCATACTCACTATGACTTAGGTGTTCTCCCTGAGTCTCAGGTTGGCAGCAAAAAGCACAGAGTTGAGCTAAGGGTAATTGTTGAAGTAATTCCACAAAAACACTTCCAACTTTTCCAAGAAATGATCTAAGGCAAGTTATTATTTAACAACAGAACTACTGAGCTAAGGCAAGGTTAGAAAATCGTCAATAATGCATTCAATTTAATTTGGGTTTGAAAGAAAAGAGAGGCTGGCTAAAATCGTTAACAACTCTGTATCCCCAAGAGGAGGAAAGGGGCATTTTGTTTTATATGTACCATCACAACAGGCTGTAGGTTGAGTCCACATTATTAGGGGGAAAGAGTTGTTGCAAATAGTTCTCAGCCTCCAAAGGAGCTACACTTGGGGAACACAGTCTGGCACATGTTAAAGTTTTGGTCCCTGCATACCATCTCTTGCATTAGCCCTGAAATTGAAAACAAGGTTGGGCTTCAGTATCCCTGAAGCGGAACCATATTTCTGATCTCCTGTGTAAGCCCCATGTGCAGTTTCTGAGTTTTAGTGTTCCTTGCCACACTCTCGGTCCATCTCTTTGCTAATCGTCCCCCTAGAATCTGGAATTCGCATCCCACCCTCACCCCCATTTTTGCCCATCAAAATCTTGACCATTCTTCAAAGGCCATCTCTTCCAAGAAGCCCTTCTTTATTTCACTCTTCCTGACATCTCTAAAAGATGTCATCTCTTCCTCCTCAGAATCCTCGTAGCATATCAGACCTTTCTTACAGCAGTTACCATGCTGCGGTTATTTAAGTACTTTACATGTTGACTGTAGCTTAGTATAATATTATAAGGTCTTTGAAGGTGATGATTATTTTTCTTATGCCCATCTGTATACTCCACAGAGTCTCAAGAGTGCTGGGCACATAGAAAGGAGTTAGAAAATACACATGCTTTTTAATTTAATCTAATTAAAAATGTGTTGAACACCTATTAACATATAGGCCTAAGTAGCACTGAAAATACAGAGAAATCTAAAATATGTATCTCCAATGAACTTAACAGTCTAATGTGGGAAACAGGATATATGTTAATACAATGACAAAACAATACAACATAGAATAAGAGCCATATGAATAATATAGACAACAAAGATTACAAAAATTCAGAAGAGAAAATGATCTTTATAACTTAAAGACACTTCAGGAAGGTGACACAGGATATGCGTTTGAGCTAAGTCTGAAAATATGCATAAGATTTAGTTGAGTCAAGGTAAGGAGAGCAAGCATCTCAAGCTTTGGGCAAAGACTTAATAGTAGTAATGCAAGGCTAGGTGTGGTGGTTCACACCTGTAATCTCAGCACTTTGTGAAGCTAAAGCAGGAGGATTGCTTGAGGTCAGGAGTTCAAGACCAGCCTGGGCAACATAGCAAGACTCCATCTCTCCAAAAAAAAAAAAAAAAATTTAACGTAGCTGGGCATAGTGGCATATGCCTCTAGTCCTTGCTACTCAGGAGGCTGAGGCAGAAGGATTGATTAAGCCCAAGAGTTCAAGGATATAGTGAGCTATGATCATGCCACTGTATTCCAGCCTGGATGACAGAATGAGACTCTATCTCTAAAAATATAATTAATTAAAAATAATTTTTTAAAAAGAGTAGTAATGCATATGGCCCATTCAGGGTAGCCAAAATTTGGGCTAGAGCAGAAAGTCATTGAGAAAAGCAGTAGGAAGTAAAAGTTGTCATAAAGAAAGGCAGTGTTCAAATTGTAGAGCTGGCTAATTAGTTCAGGCTTTTGTTTTTCTTATATGACAGAAAGTAGGACACTGCTGAAGGTTTTAGGAATGCTTCCAAGTACCAGGCCCTGGGTTTGGTGGTATAAATGTATTTAATAGTCATAACATCTCTGTTATTTCTCCATTTCACTGGTAAGAAAACCAAGGCTTGGCCGGGCGTGGTGGCTCATGCCTGTAATCCTAGCACTCTGGGAGGCCGACGTGGATGGATCGCTCGAGGTCAGGAGTTCAAGACCAGCCTGAGCAAGAGTGAGACCCCGTCTCTACTAAAAATAGAAATAAATTATATGGACAACTAAAAATATATATAGAAAAAATTAGCCAGGCCTGGTGGCATATGCCTGTCGTCCCAGCTACTCGGGAGGCTGAGACAGGAGGATCGCTTGAGCCCAGGAGTTTGAGGTTGCTCTGAGCTAGGCTGATGCCATGGCACTTTAGCCCAGGCAACAGAGTGAGACTCTCTCTTAAAAAAAAAAAAAAAAAAAAAGAAAGAAAGAAAAGAAAAGAAAACAGAGGCTCACAGAAGTTAAGCAATTTCCTCAAGGTCAGGCAGTCATTCAACTGGGATTCAACTATTCATTTATTAATTCAAAACACGTTTACTGAGAACCTATGTATCTAGCCCTGTGTTGAGTGTTGGGAAAACAGCAATAAAACAAACAGGATCCTTGGCCTCGTGAGCCTTACAATGGAATGGGAAGACAGTAAGTAAGTCAACAAACAAGGTAATTACAAGTTATAATAGATACTATGAAGTAATAAAAGGTTGTGTGATAGAGTAACTGGCATGGGGTGGGGAGAGTTTCTCTGAGGAAGTGAGAACCTCTGTCCTATACAAATGGTACCAGGGCTGGGCAAGGTGGCTCACACCTGTAATCCTAGCATTTTGGGAGGTCAAGGTGGGAGGACCACTTGAGACCAGGAGTTCTAGACCAGCCTGGGCAATATAACGAGACCCCATCTCTAGAAAAAACTGAAAACAGCCAGCCGTGGTGGTGCATGCCTGTAGTCCCAGCCACTTGGGAGGCTGAGGAAAGAGGATCCCTTGAACCCAGGAGTCTGAAGTTGCAGTGAGCTGTGATGATGCCATTGCAACTAGCCCAGTCAACAGAGTGAGACTCTGTCTCAAAAAAAAAAAAAAAAAAAAAGATACCATCTCTGAAATCTGCCATTACGGCAGGATGGATTAGAGAGGGAAACCTGAGGCAAGGGTCAGTTAGACTGACTCTGGCAAAGTGACAATTCAGGAGAGGCCAAGGATAGTGGCCAAAAGAAAAATGTGCCAGCATTCCCCACTCCCCTGGAAGACAGGTCCCACTCCTGGCAGAAATGAAGCGGGCAGGGCAGAGACAGGAATGAAAAAGTAGAGGTGATTCCTGGGAGCTCTGGTGGATCTGATTTTCCTCCACTTCCAATGTGGGAAAATGTCAGAGCCTCTGGCCCTTGACTCCAGGGTCAAGAGCCCCATCTTCTGGCCTAGTGTGCAAATTACAAAAGGAAGTAGATCACAACGGAGGCAGCTGCCAAAGCTTCTGCTATCTGGGCCACTGCAGAAGACAGGCTCTCCCTCCTAGGGCTGATTTGGTCTCTCCTTCCCAAAGGAGACTGGCTCGCTTGGCTCCAGGCACCAGCCTCCTAGCCTCTACTGCTCCCTACCCTGGATGGAAAAGTGCAAATATGTGGCTGACAGCCTGGCCAGCAAACAGGCCCTGGAGGAGCCAGAAGAAGACTATTCAGCCAAGGACACCACCTCACACTGATTATTTTCCTAAAGGCAAAAAACAAAAAAACAAAAAAAAACACCAAACCAAAAAAAAAAAAAAAAAAAACCAGCAGAACAGAATTCAGAGCCTTCTGGGCCTGCACTTGGCCTAGAAAGAAGCATAAAGTGGATATGAAAATGCAAAATACATGTGTAGAGACAGAAACCATAGAAATACACACACACAAATCAACAGGCAAGCAGGGAGGCATGCTATATGGATAGCCTCAATCATTGCAATAACTCTATGAAGTAGTTTCTATCATCCCATTTTATAGTTATAAAACTGAGTCTTAGAGATGTAATTTGCCTGAGGTCACACAGCCAGCATAGTTAATAAATGGAGACACTAGGGTCTGAGCCCACATGTATCTGATTCCAGAGGGCATGAGCTTAACCAACCGCACTGTCTCCCATGGAGCTGCCTGGGGATTCCATCCTTCTCTAACTTTTATAGGCTCCACCCTCTCTTCATGGCTTCCAAATGTGGCCATCCTTCCAGATTTTGTTTCTACCCTTCTCTAATATCAGTGGTTGTTAAACTTTGGGAAAAGAGGGGGTCTTGAACCCCACGGAGACATGATAAAATCTACAGACTCTCTTTTTAGATAAGTACACAAAAGCCCAAATTTTGCATATAATTGTAAACATGTGTTCATAGACTTTCTAGAGAAGCACTAGGCACCTTATATATATTATCTTTAAATATTGGCTGAAAGACATTGAAATTCTCTTAATTCAGAGACAGACAAAAATGCAAGAAACTCAAAAAGTCTGAGAAAATGTTGTTACATAACTGCAACCTATTTTTCCATCAAAAGCATGTTAATTCCTCCATCAGTTTATCATGACTGTTGCTCTGTTTAAACTGTCAAAAGGGCTGCCAGGGCAGAGGTCCTAATCTTTACTTGCCATCAGATAACTCTCAATTCCCAGCTGTGTCTTACACCTGATTTTGTTTCTCTGCTCTCTTCTTAATTACATATCTAAACCCCAGAAAAGGTTGGAGGAAAAAACATCAGGATCCGAGGAAAGACTTAATTAGGGCTTGTTCATACTGTCGTCTTGGAGCCTTTCCTGTGGAAGGGAGGGGCAAGAGAGCGAGTGGAAGAGAGACACAATTCTTTGTCAAGCTGAAAAGGTTATGCAGGTGCATGATTTGCTTTCAGCCCTTGCCAAGTCACAGCATATCTAAAGAGACTACAGAATGCAATTTTCATTGTTCACAGCATGCTGCCAGCCTGGAACACTACACATCACAGGGAAGAATACCGAGGTGCCACAAAAACCGAGAGCTGAGCTCCCAACTGTGAAAATCATGCCCACTCCATTTGTCATCATCAGCATCATCCCTGAACTTCGTTATACTGCACTCATTCACACCTTGCTCCAGAATAAGAGAGGCTCTGAGCTCTGACACGGAATGCAAGTCAAATGGCAAAAACCTAGCTTCTGCCATCTTTGGAATCACCATTAAGATATTTAGACAAAGGCTAAGGAAAGGACCTCCAGAGGGAGGAGAGCAGAGCAGAACAGGAAAGCAGGCTGTAAAAATTTGTCATATGCAAGCCAAGAATAGGTCTTGCAGGAAAGAAGCTGTGGGACTTCCAGATGGGAAGCCATTCAGAAATTTGAGAGAAGCAGGTGTTAACCAAGGACCACATGCCAAGACCTTGAAACAAGATCTGAACACATTTGTATTAAATATATTTATCTTATCGGTTTCTAATCAAACCTAACCCTGCTTAGAAATCAGGTCTGTTTAAAGTGGTTTCGCTCCACATCTTATCTACCTGGGGATAAGGCCTCTGAGCATGTTATACTAAGGGAAGGTCTTACTTCACTTTTAGCCCATAGGCCTGGGATAGCTTTAAGGTGTCAGCAAATTCATACCTCACATTTGTATTATTCTATATACTCAATTTTTTTTTATCACTGTTATCTCATTTGTCTCATGGGTCTATAAATGCACAAAGAACATTTTATAGACTAGGAAGCTGAAATGAAACTTGGTAAAGGGACTTGCCCAGGCCAGTTAATAGTGGAGCTGGGTCAAAAACTACTAATGCTTTCCACTTCATTCTGTGGCTTCCCAGAAATATAATTCCACTCACCCACTTCCTGCATGAAATTGAATTGGCTTCAATGGAACAATGAAAATATGAATCTCCTTTAGAACTGACATTAACTGCCCCCAAGTAAAAGCCCAGGGTTTCTCCTCTGTTACCCTTTCCCGTAAGATGAAAGTTTCATATAATTTCCACTTTGGAATGCTTGTCAGTGATACCCATTCATTAGTTTACTGAGCAAACTCCCATGAAGTTCTGAAAATAACTATTACTGCTTTTTATCTCTAGAAACACATTATCTGACATAGATATAAATTCAATCCAAGCTACTCTTACTTCCAGTGATATATCCCTTGAGGCCTTTTATTTTGCAGTTAATAAAAAAGAACAGAGACCCATTTTGACATTTGGGCTGGGGCAAAAGGGAATAGATATAGAAAGTGAATTTATTTCACTTATTTATCTTTTTCTATCTCTAATCTTTTGCCAAATTGAAAATGCCAGACTCCTTTTTAAAGAAGGCAGAGTTCTCTGGTCCTTTCTGCAAGCCAACAGAAAATGTAAAAATAGTTATTTGTTGGATTTACCAAAAACAGCCAGGGCTATGAGATGGTCAGTGAATAAATAGCAGAGAAAAAAATTCCAGCCTTAAAACGCATATAGGAATAATCAGCTTTGTTTGAGGTAGGCAAAATAGACTAGAGCCATTACAATTGGATTATAACCTGTAAATCCTTTTGGGTCTCTGGAACTTTTTGTCCTTGTCCCCCAAGAATTGTTGGAAGAGATTTCAAAGTCCTATAGACCAGTTTCTATCCAACAGCCCTCCACAGCATCCCTAGGTATCTCCAGTGACAGAGAACTCACCACTGAATGAGGCTGGCAGCCCCATTCCAGGTTCAATTCGCCTCCTTGAAACTTCCACTCATCATTTCAAATGCTCTCCTCTGTAGCTCCAAAGGGAAAGTCTGCTCACTCTTCCATATGACAGCCCTTCAGATACTTGTAGCCAGTTATGACAACCCCCCTTGTTCTTGTCTTCCCGAGACGGCATGATCAGGATGGGATTCCTGTCTTCAGCAAGCCACTTGCACCCCTATAGTTCCAGGCCACTAGAAGTCCTTCCAGAGATGGAATGCACAGTTTAAAAAGACTTCCCCCATGGTTAATTTTCATATGTGATAATGGTATTGTGGTTATATAGGAGATGATTCTTTGTCTTAGGGACTGCACACTGCCATATTTAAGGTAGAGTATCATGATGTCTACAACTTACTTTTTTTTTTTTTTTTTTTTTGAGACAGAGTCTCACTCTGTTGCCCAGGCTAGAGTGAGTGCCGTGGCGTCAGCCTAGCTCACAGCAACCTCAAACTCCTGAGCTCAAGCGATCCTCCTGTCTCAGCCTCCCGAGTAGCTGGGACTACAGGCATGCACCACCATGCCCGGCTAATTTTTTTTTCTATATATATTTTTAGCTGTCCATATAATTTCTTTCTATTTTTAGTAGAGGTGGGGTCTCGCTCTTGCTCAGGCTGGTCTCGAACTCCTGAGCTCAAACGATCCGCCCACCTCGGCCTCCCAGAGTGCTAGGATTACAGGCGTGAGCCACCGCGCCCGGCCTACAACTTACTTTTAAATGATATAGCAATACAGATATAGAAATAGATATGCCCAGATATATAAAAAGAAATAAAGCAAATATGACAAAATATTAACAATTATGGAATCTAGTGGAAGTTTTACAGATGCTCGTTGTCCTTTTTTTTTTTTATCTTCTCTTTGTTTTCATAACTAAAACTTTTCATGAGTAAAATTTTTATAATTAAAAGTTTGGAAACAAAGGGCCAAAAAAGGTGGGGAGGAATGAAAGTGAAATAGAGATCTTTTCAAAAATACAAACTATCAAACCAAAAAAACCACCATCAAACAGGCAAATTATCAGGCCAGTGGACACTACTCAGGTGATCTCCAGCCCCAAGCAGGTCAAATACCAAAAGTACAGATTATCCCCAGAATGTGAGTCATGACCAAAGTAAGGTGACTCAGAAAGTTTGAAAGATAAACAACGGGCAAAGGTATACCAGGTAAATACAAAAAAGAAAAAAGAAAAGAAAGAGAGTGGAGGTCATGATTTTACCTTCTATTAATACTGATTTCAAGCCAAAAAGTAAGAAACCAGACAAAGATAGGCATACTTTATAATAATAAAGGTTTATTTTACAATGAAGATCTAACAAACACTTGTGTAAACAAATAACATAGCAACAAAGATAAAAAAGGTTACTGGACATATGAGGAAGAATCAACACACATATTATTATAAGAAGAGCTTATTTTACTTCTCTCAGAGTGTGACAGAGCAAGACAAAAAAATAAGTAAAGCTAACAAATTGGACAACCTAGAGGAAATGGACAAATTCCTAGATACATAACTTACCAAGATTGGACCAGGAAGAAATAGAAAACCTGAACAGGCCAACAGCAAGTAATGAGATTGAATCAATAATAAAAAGTCTCCCAACAAAGAAAATCCCAGACTAGATGGCTTTACTGCTGAATCCTACCAAACATAAAGAAGAACCTGACAAGGACACAACAGCAGCAAAAAAACAAACAAACAAACAAAAAAAAACCCAAAAAACTACAGGCCTCATGAACATAGATATAAAAATTCTCAACAAAATACTAGCAAGCCAAATCCAACAATACATCAAAAAGATAATATACCATGATCATTATGATCATGTGGGATTTATCCCAGGGATGCAAGGATGGTTCAACATTTACAAATCAATAAATGTGATACATCACAACAACAGAATGAAGGATAAAAACTATATGATCATTTCAATAGATGTTGAAAAAGCACTTGATAAAATCCAACATCCCCCTTCATGATAAAACACTCAACAAATTAGGACTAAAAGGAACATACCTCAACACAATAAAGGCCATATATGACAAACCCACAGCTAACACCATTCTGAACAGGGAAAAACTGAAAGCCTTTCCTCTACGAACTGGAATAAGACAAAGATGCCTGCATTCACCACTCTTATTCAATATAGTACTGGAAGTCCTATCCAGAGCAATCAGTCAAGAGAAAGAAATAGAAGGTATCTAAATTGGAAAACAAGAATTCAAATTGTCCCTCTTTGCAAATGATATGATTTTATAGAGAGAGAAACCTAAAGACTCCACAAAAACATTCTTAGAACTGACAAATTCAGTAAAATTATAGGATAAAATCACACTCAGTAAAATTATAGGATAAAAAAATCAACATACAAAAATCAGTAGCATTTCTATACACCTATAATGAACTAGAAAGCAATCCCACTTACAATAGCTACAAAAATAAAATAAAATACCTAGGAATAAATTTAACCAAGGAGGTGAAAGATTTCTACAAGGAAAACTATAAAACACTGATGAAAGAAATTGAAGAGGGCACAAACAAATGGAAAGATACCCCATGCTCATGAATCAGAAGAATTAATATTGTTAAAATGACCATGCTACCCAAAGCAATCTACAGGTCGAATATAATCCCTATAAAAATACCAATGACATTCTTCGCAGAAATAGGAAAAAAAAATCCTAAAATTCATATGGAATCACAAAAGACCTGGAATTGCCAAAGCAATCCTGAGCAAAAAGAACAAAGCTGGAGACATCATACTACTTGACTTCAAAATATACTCCAAAGCTATAATAAGCAAAACAAAATGGTATTGGTATAAAAACAGACAGACTAATGAAACAGAATAGAGAACCCAGAATTAAATCCATTTATAGGCATTTGATTTTTGGACAAGGTGCAAAAAATATACACTGGGGAAAGGAAACTCTCTTCAATAAATGGTGCTGTGAACACTGCATATCCATATGCATGGAGAAGAATGAAACTGGAACCCTATCTCTCATCATGTACAAAAATCAATTCAAATTGAAATAAAGACTTAAATATAAGACCTGAAACTATAAAACTATTAGAATAAAACAGGGGGAATGCTTTAGGACCTTGGTCTCAGCAAATATTTCATAGCTAAGACTTCAAAAGCATAGGTAACAAAAACAAAAATAGACAAATGGGACTATATTAAACTAAAAAAGCTTCTGCACAGCAAAAGAAACAATCAACAGAGTGAAGTGACAACCTGCAGAATAGGAGAAATTATTTGCAAACCATTCATCTAACAAGGGACTAACATTCAGAATATTCAAGGAACTCAAACAACTCAACAGCAAAACACCCCCAAATAATCCCATTAAAAGCGAATGGAGGATCTGAGTAGACATTTCTCAAAAGAAGACATAAAAATGGCCAACAGGTATATGAAAAAATGCTCAACATCACTAATCATCAGGGAAATGCAAATTAAAACCATAATGAGATAGCATCTCACCCCAGTTAAAATGGCTATTATCAAAAGACAAAAAATAACAAATGCTGGTAAAGATACAGAGAAAAGGGAACTCTGATACATTGTTGGTGGGCATGTAAATTAGTACAGTCATTATGGAAAACAGTATGGAGGTTTCTCAAAAAACTAAAAATAGAACTACCATGTTATCCAGCAATCCCATTACTGGGTATTTATCCAAAGGAAAGGAAATCAGTATATTAAAGGAATACTTCCACCCCTATGTTTATTGAAGCACTATTCACAACAGCAAAGATATGGAATCAACATAAGTATCCACCAACAAATGAATGGAAATGGAAAACGTAGTATATATGCACAATGGAATACTATTTAGCCATAAAAAAGAATGAAATTTTGCCATTTGCAGCAACATGGAACTGGAGGACATTATGTCAAGTGAAAAAAGCCAGGCAAGGCAACACAAATATTGCATGTTCTCACTCGTATGTGGGAGCTAAAAAAGTTGATCTCATGGAGGTAGAGAGTAGAATGATGGTTATCAGAGGCTGGGAAGAGAGGGTAGGGGATGAAGAAAGGTTGGTTAATGGGTACAAATATACAGTTAGATAGAAGAAGTAAGTCATAGTGTCTGATAGCACAGTATGGTGACTATAGTTACAAACAATTTGTATATTTCAAAATAGCTAGAAGAGATTTTAAATGTTCTCAACACAAAGAAATAATAAATGTTCTATGTGATGGGTATCCTAAATATCCCACTTTGATGCTTCCATATTCTATGCATGTATCAAAATATCACATGTACCCCATAAATATGTGCAAGTATTAGGCATCAATAAGAAAACTTTAAAAAAATAAGTAAAGATATACACTAAGTAACATAATTGATAGGATCTAATTGATAAACATTAAATTATATATTTTGAAAACAAAGAATACATCTTTTCAAGGGCTCGTGGAATATTCATCAAAATATATTAGGCCCAAAAAAGCCTCAGTAAATTCTACAGGTAAAAGATATTCTGTTATCATAATATAATCAAACTTCAAATCACTAGCAATTTTTTTAAAAAACTCTACCAAACAGATCTTTTAATTTTTTTAATTTTTATTGGAGGGGGTTGTGAGGAGGGGTGTTCAGTTGCCTTGCTTTGTTTTTGTTGAGACAGAGTCTCGCTCTGCCTCCCTAGGTAGAGTGCAGTGGCATCATCATAGCTCACTGCAACCTCTGACTGTCTCTTGCTAAGGCTAGTCTTGAACTCCTGAGCTCAAGCAATCCTCCCACCTCGGCCTCCCAGAGTGCTAGAATTACAGGCATGAGCCAACACGCGCAGCCACATCTTTTAAATTCTTAAGCAAGGCTTTCATAAGAAAAGGAAATTAAAACTGAAATTGCAAAAGACTAGAACCAAAAGTATTTTTTAGCTTTAAATAATTACATCAATATGAAAATGAAAATAAATGAATTAAGCATTCTACTCAAGAAGCTAGAAAAAGAGCCATAAAAAAAACTAAAGACTTTTTAAAGATAAATGTAGAAGTTATGAAATTAGAAAGCAAAAAAGCAATAGAGTTTTTAAATATATTCAAGGGCCAGAAGCAGTGGCTCATGCCTGTAATCCAGGGGTCCCCAATCTATGGTAAGTTGTATAATTATTTCATTATATATTACAATGTAATAATAATAGAAATAAAGTACACATTAATCTAATGCACTTGAATCATCCCCAAACCATCCCCCAATCCCCGATCTGTGGAAAAATTGTCTTCAGTGAAGATGGTCCCTGGTGCCAAAAAGGTTAGAGACCAGTGCTAATCCTAGCACTTTAGGAGGCCAAGGCAGAGGATCCCTTGAGGCCAGGAGTTCAATACCAGCCTGGGCAACATAGTGAGACCCTCTCTCTACATAAAATAAAAAATACTTAGCCCACCTTGGTGGCATGCACCTGTAGTCTCAGCTACTTGAGAGACTGAAGCAGCAGAATTGCTTTAGCAATTTGAGGTTGCAGTGAGCCATGATCATGCCACCGCACTCCAGCTTGGGCGATAGAGAGATCCTGTCTCTCAATCAATCAATAAATAAATTCAAGAACTAATTTTTGGGAAATAAAAAAGATAAGCCATCAGCTAACCAAATCACTGCATGGAGGAGGGGCAGGGAAGATAAAAAAACATAAATGCAAAAAATAAGAAATGAGAATAAATAGCCTCCATTGATCAAGGATAATGTTCTCAACTCTGCATAAGTAACAGAAATGTTCTCTATAAAGAGATAGGCTGTGGGCCAGGTACAGTGGCTCACATCTGTAATCAATCCCAGCACTTTGGTAGGCCAAGGTGAGAGGATCACTTGAACCCAGGAGTTCAAGGGAGACCTAGGCAACATAGCAAGACCCTGTCTCTCAAAGAATAAAAAAAAAATTAGCTGTGTGCTGTGGCTGCACCTGTAGTCCTAGCTACTCAGAATGCTGAGGCAGGAGGATTGCTTGAGCCTGGGAGTTGGAGGTTGTAGTGAGCTGTGATGACGCCACTGCACTTCAGTCTGGGTGACAGAGTAAAACCCTGTCTCATCAAAAAAAAAAAAAAACGGATTGTTAGAAGAGATAGAAAATCCAAACCACGAAGTGCCAGAAGGGGGACAAGAAAATTTCAAAGAAATACCCTCCAATTAAAAATGATTAAATTTGGCCAGGCACAATGGCTCACACCTGTAATCCTAGCACTGGGGGAGGCTGAAGCAGGGGAATTGCTAGAGGCCAGGAGTTCGAGACCAGCCTGAGCAAGAGTGAGACTCCTCTACTCAAAATAGAAAAATCAGCCAGGCATAGTGGCCTGTAGTCCCAGCTACTGGGGAGGCTGAAGCAGGAGGATCACTTGAGCCCAGGAGTTATGATAATACCACTGCCCTCTACCCTGGGGGAGACAGAGCAAGACTCTGTCTCAAAAAAAAAAAAAAAAAAAAAAATTAAAGCCAGTATCATTCTTAGTAGGAATATACTAGACATATTCCCAGTAAAGTCCAAAACTAGTTAAAGATGACAACAATCACCACTATTACTTAATGGGTGGTGATCGGACAAATCAGTGAAACTTAACAACAACAAAAAATGAGATACATAAATATCAGGAACATAAGTGATGCATGCCTATAGGCCCAGGTATTCAGGAGGCTAAGGCAGGAAGATCCCTTGAGCCCAGGAGTTCGAGGCTATAGTGCACTACGATTACACCTGTGAATAGCCACTGCACGCTAGCATGGGCAACATAGCAAGACCTTGTCTCAGAAAAAAATCAGAAAGGAAGATATTAAATTATATGATTGTAAACCTAGAAAACCTAAGAGAATCAACTGAAAACTACTGCAAACAAGACAATTCAGAGGCCAGGCATGGTGGCTCACGCCTGTAATCCTAGCCACTCTGGGAGGCCGAGGCGGGAGGAACACTTTAGCTCAGGAGTTCCAGACCAGCCTGAGTAAAAGCAAGACCCCATCTCTACTAAAAATATAAACAGTTAGTGGTGCATGGCTGTAATCTCAGCTACTGGGGAGGCTGAAGCAGGAGAATCACTTGGGCCCAGGAATTGGAGGTTGCAGTGAGCTGTGATGACTCCACTGAACTCTAGCTGGGGTGACAAAGGGAGACTCTGTCTCAAAAAAAAAAAAAAAACAAGTCAGACAAGTGACTGAGACCAAAATTATTATGCAAAAAGCAACAGCTTTCCTATAGTACAAAGCATAACTGATTAAATACCAGGATGAGGGAAAAGAGATTCCTGCTACATTAGCAAGCAAAGAGAGAAAAGATTTAGCAAACAGTGTGCAAGGACTGTATGAAAAAATCAATAACATATTACTGAGTAGCAAAAACACTCTTGAGTAGATCAACTTATATCTGACAGGAAAAACTCAATTTTATTAAAGATGTTAATTCTCCTTTCACTCATCTATAAACTTCAGGACTTCACAATAAAATTATCAACAGGTTTTTTTTAATGGGCAAGCAATAATATATAGGTATCCTAAAAAAAAAAAAAAGAAAGAAAAAAAAGAAAAGAGACTGGGCAACTAGTCAGATGCTTTCTTCACTCCTTATCCTGGAAAGAAAATGCTCTGGAGTGAGCATCACATGCGTAGTCCCTTTTCTTAAGGAACAGCTGGAAAAGGACTCAGCAAGGGCTCTCTTGACAGAGACTCAACCTTCCCCTTCCTCCAGATGCAACATCACTGCTGTACCGCCCGGGAAAAGCCACGAACCTGGGCAGTCCAGGGTCTTCAGGCAGAGAGATGTACACCCTGTGCTCCTGAGCAGCCCTCACCAGACACCGAACCTGCTGGAGACTTGATCTTGGACTTAGCCTCCAGACTGTGAGAAATAGATTTCTGTTGTTTATAATTACCCAGTCTCAGGTATTTCATTATAGCAGCCTGAACAGACTAAGATATCCCCCAGGGCGAGACATCACTCCAGTACCCACTTCCTTTCATAGCCTCGAACTTTGCCCAGCTTCTGCCCTGCAGATTGACTGGCCAAGGCTGCCTTGTCCTCATTAGCTATTGTCCATTACTGCAATGAGCCCTCTGAGCCAGAACCAAACTGGACTCACTTCCACCCCTCAACTCTAGCAACCCCACGGACCCTGGGGAGAGGGCCACAGACTAGACTGCTGGACCAGATATCACTGCATGTAGAGCCTGGAGCACTAAACTGTGGGTACTAGCAGGGGCATGTTATTTGCACCCCAAACTGTGGGGGCCACAGAGATCACAAGTATGCCCTTCACTCTACCTGCGTCCCTCCCACTTTCCCACCTGGCAAACTTGTGCTCATTCTTCACAAACAGGTCATGTCACCTCTTCTAAATCCTTCCAAAGCAGGTGAAGTTAACCACACCGTTCTTCATACCATCTCCAGGACTACTATGTACACTCCTCTATTATGGCTTATATCACATTCTAGAATAACTGTCCAACTGTCCAGTACACTGAAAGCTCCTTACAGACAAGGAGCATGTCTTTCATGTCTAACTCCCTCATCTAGCTCTCTACTCTACACTTTATGTTCTCTATAGTCCTTCTTTCCTTTCTTCCTTCCATATTTCTTTTCTTTTCTTTCTTCTTTCTCTCTTCCCTTCTTCCTTTTCTTTTTCTTTCTTTCTTCCCCTCTTCCTTCTTTCCTTCCTTCCTTCCTGACAGAGTCTCTCTCTATTTCCCAGGATAGACTGCAGTGGCATCATCATAGCTCAAACTCCTGGGCTCAAGCGATCCTCCTGCCTCAGCCACCCAAGTAGGTGGCACTACAAGCACACACCAACACACCTAGCTAATTTTTGTATTTTCTGTAGAAACGGAGTCTTGCTATATTGCTCAGACTAGTCTAACCCCTGGCCTCAAGCGATCCTCCTACCTCGGCCTCCCAAAGTGCTAGGATTACAGGTATGAGCCACCACACCCAGCCCATGGTGCTTTCAAACACATTAACCTTTCCAACTGTGGATAGACTATTAGAATGTTCTTCTTTATACTGGGCCAAAATCTTTCCCTTGGGATGTTATCTGTAGCTTGTGATATCTCTCATTTGACAAAGAGTTCCCTGATAGTGAAGTGCTAGCTCTTTGCCCTCCTCTGGTCCCAACCCCATTTACACAGAAGTAAATACTACTATAGCTGCTGCTGCTACGCTTCCTATTCTCAGGATACTCTCAAGGAAGCACCCTGTCAACCCCATTACATCATCTCTCTGGTGTGTTTGGTCTGTGTGTCTCTAGGGAACCAGACAGTTCAATTTATTTAATGCCATGTGATCTGCTGCACCCACATCATGGTTTATGGTCTTAATTTAATTTATTATAGACACTGTGACATGGCTCTCTTTTTCTGAAAAACAGGTCACCTCTTACGTTCGTTATTTGGCAATCAGCCCTCTCCTGGTTGACAAGGGCTGGAACTTTTTAATCTCTCTTTCCTAGTAATGGATAATATTTCTTCCTGCAATATGAATCAAAAACCTTAATAATGTTCATAGCCTTTGAGCCAATTAGTTCCACTTATAGAATTTTACCCTAAGAAAATGACCACAGATGTACACAGAAAGGGTTTATAGCAGAATTATTTATATATAATGGGGGAGATCCCAGTGGGGAATTTGTGTGCAACCTCTCCAAAGCAAATATGAAGGACGTGGTTAGCCACAGAGGATCAACAGGCCTGAGCCTAAAGTTGTAATGAAGTGGAGAAATGGTGATCTCTCCAGTGTTCAAAGGGATTGAGGTACAATATGCCCTGAGGGGCTTGGAATAGGCCAGACACTGAAACAGCGTCTTGCCTCTCTATTCTTGGGACCACCTCCTCTCCCAAGGGGAAGCCCTCCAGTTCCCTGGTCTCCCATCTATCTCCAAGACCTATGTGGGAAATTGCCTATTTCAAGGGCATCTCACAGGAGAAAGTCTAGAAGGATGGGTGGTCCATCACTCCCAATCCAACATGGCCCCACCTCTCCACTGTGAGTCACCACTCACCTCCCTTTCTCTTCTCCCTGGAGATCAGAAGCATCATTTCCTAAGCTTTTCTTGGGAGTTTCTCTCTACTTCTTCTCTGCCAGACCTGGGTTGAAGTGAACATAGGTAGCCCTTTTATCAACTCCCCTATAGCAATAACTTAATTCATAAATAATTCATATTATTTATTGATCAGATTCTTTTGATTGAAAGTGACAAAAACACATTCAAACAAATTTCAACCAAAACAAGAAAAAAGAAAAGAAAAGAAAGAAAAGAAATGGAAGAATGGAGAAGTCTTGGAATAAATGACTTTAGGTACAGCAGGATCCAGGAGTCCAAAAGATAGGGTCCTCCCACTCTTTACCTTTTTCTGCTTTCCCAGTGTTGGCTTTATGCTCAGGTTGTCTCTCCTTCTTCATGTAATAGCAAAGACGGGCACTAGCCACTCTAAACTTACATACCTTCCCATCCAATGATTCCATTGGTAGTCGTGGGGATGGGGGAAGGACAA
The DNA here is from genome assembly GCF_041146395.1 of Eulemur rufifrons. Taxonomy (NCBI): domain Eukaryota; kingdom Metazoa; phylum Chordata; class Mammalia; order Primates; family Lemuridae; genus Eulemur; species Eulemur rufifrons. Next base: position 40,161,178 of record NC_090998.1, on the reverse strand, counting down.
AGGGTGGGGGGAGGGGTTCCTCTCCTTTGCTAGTTCCAGGAAATGTCTCAGAGAAGGCTCCAAGTGGTCTGGCTTGGATAATATGCCAACCCTAAGCCAACCACTGTGGCCAAAGGATCATAGATCCACCTGTGGTGTTGGAGGGTGAGGTAGGGCTCATCTGAATTTCATGGACTTAGAATCGAAGGAAAGTAGTACCCTTAAAGATGCTAGATAAAGAAAAAAGCAAGTTCTTTGCTCTTGACTGCCCCTATCCCAATCTCTGCCTGTCCTTGTACATAGTCAAGCTCCCTAGTCTCTCTTGCATTTGGTCAGGAGTCAATCCCCACAGACTAACAATTTTATGTTCATCAGGCAACCCAGGGTTCCAAAGCCACCCATCCCCGTCACGTAGTTCTGGACATCATATTTGTGTCTGCTTTTGTGTTGCAGCAAGCAGCAACAGTGGCTAAGCAGTAAGAGTGCTATAATTTGAAGTCTGACTTCACCCTGAGTGAAACCCACATCCCTTGCCTACTATAAGGCAGAGGTCACTGTGGCAGGCCCTGAACAGAAATAAGAACTCCAAGGCCCTGCAGCCACAGACACATGTGGTTATGCAATTTGTCCTCTGCACAAGCTTGGCTTGTCAAGCCAAGCATCATGATGTATCAGTCCACATCTGCCCGCAGAAAGGGTGCCTTTTAACAATGCTCTTTATGGGCTAACAACCGCCCTGCCTACAGCACAGATACAGAAAAGGGATGATTGCCCCAAGGCTGACATGAGAAGAATTTCAAGGCTTGAACTGTAGACCTGGGTGACATGGATTGAGTAACAGAGTTACTGCCTCCTGAAGTATTTAGTGCTTCTGGGTGTGATGTGGCTGGGGTATAGGGCAGTAAACCTGCAGTGCTGTGCTCCTCCAGTCTGCAAACATCTTGCTCCCCTGCTGACCGCCAACATGGCCAGACTCTGAGGGGAGCTTCTCGGTGAGTGACACAAGAGGCTTCCGGGAGCAGCAACCACCCACCTAGATGTACCCTTGTCTCATTCCTATCCTTTGCACTGCTTTCAGCTGCTTTGGGAGTAAACCAAAATGAAAGAACTTTGAGAGAGATACAAGTGGCCATTCTTACCCATCCACAACCCCAGACCAAATATCGTGATTCAGCCAAGCTCATCAACAAGTTGTGGAGGTTCCTGTCCAAACTCTGAAAATGAGTAAGTAAAGCTTTCTGGTGGAGTTACAGGCATGTCCAGAAAGCCATGAGGCCACATGCAGTGGCTCACGCCTGTAATCCTAGCACTCTGGGAGACCGAGGTGGGAGGATCACTTGAGCTCAGGAGTTCAAGACCAGCCTGAGCAAGAGTGAGACCTCATCTCTACTAAAAATAGAAAGAAATGATCTGGACAACTAAAAATATATAGAAAAAATTAGCCAGGCATGGTGGCACATGCCAGTAGTCCCAGCTACTCAGGAGGCTGAGGCAAGAGGATTGCTTGAGCCCAGGAGTTTGAGGTTGCTGTGAGCTAGGCTGACATCACAGCACTTTACTCAGGGCAACAGAGGCTCTGTCTCAAAAAAAAAAAAAAAAAAAAAAAAAAAGCAAGCCACATGTTGTCTCCACTGACACTTCTGTTCAGGGCTGAGTGGCCCCATCACATTTAGCAGAGTTCAATTATCCTGGGTCTCCTTGGAGGTAGTGAGGAGTGGGCCTGGGTGTCTATGTTGTTGCTATTGTTGTTGATGAATACAGAGCATTTATTATGTCTTGAGCACTATTCTGAGTAATTTACATACATCATCTCATCTAAATTTCACAACAGACCTACACAATTATCCTCTTTTATAAAAAGAAGAAGCTGAGGTTAAACAACTTGCCCATAATTACAGAACCACCAGCTAACTGAGGGACTTCCCGTAGTCACTCTCAGAGTCTCTCCTCTGACTAGAGGAAAGTCTATCAGCCCCAGCCCCGTATACTGAGATGTGTCCCTCCCATAGCATCTGCCTGTAGCATGATGCCGTGAAGAACTGGTGAAGTGAAATGGCAACTCCAGAATGTTCCCTGGTCTCCAACTCTCTGGTTCCAAAGGCAAGAAGTGCAGGAAGCCCAGCTCCATGACTTCACTCCTTTGCAGGTCTCAGAGCAGCTCTCACATGGGCAGGAGGTTACGCCATCTAGACATGGCTTTCTCAGCCATTGGAGTAAAAATTTAGTTCATATTGGCTGCAAGGTTCTCTGGTTCCTGGGGTAAGATTATTTCCATTATTGCATTCCAGGTTCTGCAGAAAATTCTAGTTTTTGCAGACTTAAATTGAAAGTTTAATGCCCTTGGAGGAGGACCAGATCCTTTTGGACTGGTACACTCTATTTTCCCCTTTGGTCCCTCCTTTGGCTCTAGAACAGCCTACTGAGTTTTCTCACATGAGACAGGAGGATCAGGCGAACCGCATGAGCAGTATAAGGTCGGAGTCAACAGTGTCAACAGGGCCCAGGTTCTGTCTTTCCTCTGCTCTACCCTGTTCATGGTATGGGCTTTGTCCTCAAGTAGACTCCTAAGGGACTGGCTTATTCTTGTATCTGTTTCTTTCAAATGAATGAAAGCTTCCCAGAGGCCCCCAGCAGACACCCCTCTTTGCCCATCATGAGCAAGGAGAATGGGATCACCATGTTTGATGAGGAAAACCCCCATCTATTACTTAGCACAGCAGCCACCTGAGACCCCCACCCCTCACGGAAGACCTACATTAGCATATGACTAACCTAACACTTGGCACATTAGCATACCACTAACCTAACATCTAGCACATCAGCATAACACTAAAACCTAATTACCTGGTGCTAGACACTAACCTAACACCTAGTACATTAACATATCACTAAACTAACATCTGGCACATCAGCATAACACTAATCCTATTGCCTAGCGCAAACACTAAACTTACTACCTAGCGGGCATTAGTCACCTGAGACCCCTCCCCTTGTATCACCCCAACTTAATAAAAATGGGAAAAATTGGGTAGACGGTGCTCAGAATTTGGTGGCGAGACCCCTCTGAGCCTGCCGGCAAATAAACGTTGATTCTCCGACTCTCTGTGTGCCGCTCGGTTTGTCCTCGGGACCACTCGCTGTAATACTTGCCATAACATGTTGAGCTTAGGCTCAATAAATGCCAAGGAGTTAACTAACCTGACCACTTTAGCCTTCAAATTTAGCACCTGTGAGTTCATCAGGGTAGCAAAGCCAGGACAGGATAACACATTGCAGAGCCCATCAGTGTTGTAACAGTCTGATCTCAAGCTCACCCTCTATTCTTTTTTTTTTTTTTTTTTGGATTTTAATATATAATGGTCTTTATTTACAACTTTATTGGCAAAAAAGAAGAGGGTAAACTTTTAAACAGTTTAACACAGGGCATTGTAGCTGATTCTGTCAGATAAAAGTAGTTCCATTTTAAACACCCATCTGATTGCCCAAAGATAGACAATACTGAACCTGCATATTCTTTTGTGAAGTACAGTGCTCTTGTTTTAGGCTTTTAGGCAGTCTTTTAAACATATAAATACAAAAGAAATTAAATCACTCATTAAAAACTGTGTCAAATGAAGGGTATTTTAAATGTAAATTTATGTTGTTCTTGGTAATAGCACATGCCCAGTGAAAACCAAAAGCTGGAAAAGCAGTCACACTTCCTACTTGAATGGATAATTACAACGATCAATCATTTTCTGGAATAACCATTATATTTTCAATTTACCATGAACTACTCTGAACTTACTATGAGATGTAGCCAAAGTCAGAAGAGAAGAGGTAGGGAGAGTATTCCTTTTTTTTTTTTTTTTTTTTTCTGGAGGAGGCTAAGCCCTCCAGAATCAGCATGGGAAATAAACATCCTGTTCATTCTAGGCAGAAAATAATTAGTCAATTTCAACTCATGCTGAGCTGACTTAATTTTTTCATTGACTTGTTTGATGTCATTCTTCTAAATCGAATGTGTTTAATTCTTCTTCTAGTTCGTCCAAATCCTCCCCAGTAAAAAGATTTTCATCAACAGGAACAGCATCGATGGCTCCATTTTCCTGTCCCTCACCTTCGTTGTCCTCTTCCAAATCACTTCTTTCACCATTTTCAGCCGGACCTCTAGAAGCTTCACTTAATTTATTTTCATCTTGATCTGAAGTACATGTGCTGAATCTTTCAAGACTGGCTACCGTAATACCTGTCTCATTTACATCTCTTGGGATATACAGGCCTAAATCTATGTCATTTATGCTCACTGAATCATCAACCTCATCACCACCTGTTCCCTGGGTGTAGCAGTTGTCATCTGCTTCCTCCTCCTCCTCCTCATCATCATCAACCAGTTTAAGAAGAAATTCAAACGCCTCTCGGCCCCTGATTACTAGTGCTTTCCCTGCTTTGAAGTCGGCTTTCCTTCTTTTCATATCTTGTTCAAGTTTATCAATCTTTTTTGTCTTTTCCTTTTCTTCCATGCAAGATTCTAGAGTGATTTTGGTAACATTTGGACCTAGGGCAGAATGCTCTCTTTCAATTAGATCTTCTAATGAAATTTCATCTTCTATCTTTTTTCAACACAAATCCAGGAGGAAGTGCATGACAATACATGCAAATATCACCCACTCCGGGGCATACTCAAAACCAGCCATACTTGTTGTTTTCAATAGCTTCAAGGAAATGCTTGCATACTGTTTGAGTTTTTCGTTTTTTCTTTTCCTCCTTACCGTGCTTCCTGTTTACTACTTCTTCCAGCTTTTTCTCATCCCAATTACCCACAGTATCCTTTTCAAGTTCTTCATCTCTTGCATCAATGTAAACCCTTCTCTTTTCAATTTTCTCTCCAGAGTCAAGTCATGAGAAAACTTACACTTATCTCCTTTAGTACACTGTCCTAGCTTGAAGAATGCACATACCACGGATTTGGAATCTGCACCTTTACTTATTTTTTGAGCAGCAACTACAGGTTTGAACAGCTCATTTAGTTCCTGCAATTCTTTCTTCTTGTCATCTTTCTTCCATTTCTTTTCAGCTTCACTCCTGTGCTACCTGACGTGGATTTTGCTGACCAAATTTAACTTGATGTGTGACAGCCTTGATAAACTTCTGTTGCTTCGCTCCTTTCTTATTCTTTAAACCAAAAGTTTTGTCTTCCATAATCTTCTCCTTTTTCTGCTCCGCCTTTTGAGCCTGTTTCTTGGGGGACATTGTGGAGACAGATGACACCAGCCACAGGTAAGCGCAGCTGGATGCCGTCAGGGGATCTGCCCCTGCAACAGGAGGCAGAGGAAGACCCAGGCGCACAGATAGTGAGTTGCTCATTCACCCTCAACACTGCCTTTCTGACAGGTCGGTGCCGCAGAGCACTGCGGGTAGTGAGGAGAGGCGCCTTCTTCCTCTGTTGGAACATCTTTGCTTTGCACCCCTTAAGCCACTCAATGGTTTGGCAAGCCTGGAATAGCTTCTCATACACCTCTTATAACAGCTGAACCCCAGTATATTTCAAGGCTTGATAATTAGTAAGTGGAGCCAATATCTTTTCAATGTCTGAGCTCGCCCTTTGTTGGGACGACATTTGCCCAAGTCTGACAGAACACACATCTATCAGGGTGTCACTTCATTAAGATATGAAGGAGTTCATTTATGCAGCTCTAAGGTCCTACTGAAAAATGTTATGTCATATAACAAACTAGACAATCCATATCCCCAATCATTTTTTCCATTGTGTGGTTAAAGGGACCAAGGATCCCTGAGATGTTCTGGGGCATCCCTTCAAAGTGCAAAAATTCAGTTTGGACAAAAGAGTGTATTTGTTTTTTCTTTTTCCCCCTCGCCACAGTTTTTTCTTAGTACCACTCCTCACCAGAAACCAACACCAAATTACCACCAACTCGGTGCCTGGAAGTGGACCCCAACCCTGAGAAAACCTGTACATGTCCCCATGGTGCCCAACTGTTTTACCCACTATCACGGTGGGGGATTTATAGGGTCCCTATGATAATCAGTAGTTCTTCACAGCATTTCTGTAAACCTCTGATTTCAAACAATAAAATCTATTTCAATCTGCTGTCAACACAACCCACATTCCATTCATGGAGAAAGAAAAGGATATTCTAGTTTAGGGCTTCCTTTTCAATCTCTCTTCCTGATCTCTAGGTGGTTAGAAATCCTTGTGATGAAGGCCCATTAGAGTTATCAAGGTCAAGGTGGAAAAAACCCAGAAGCTGACTGATGAACGAGTGGTCAGCAGTAAAAAAAAAAAAAAAAAAATAGAAAAGAAAAGAAAAGGCAAAACCCAGGAGAGGGCCAAAGAGCAGTACTTGGCTCTGTGCAGCCTCTGCCCAATCCACCTACCACAGCTGGGGACCACTTTGTACCTACTTGCTGCCTTTGGACAGTGCCAACATTTTTTAAAGGTTGGATTTAAGTTTAAGATCAGACAACTGGTAGCTAGAAGGGTCAGGATTCAACCCCTGTCTCACTCCAAAACTGTTTTCACTTTGCCAAAATCACATGCTGTTGATATGTCTCTCTACCTAGAAAACCAAGACAATCAACTGGAAATCTATCAGAGCCAAAAAGAGAGCTCAGTAAGTTGACTGAGTTTAAAACAATTTTAACCATTTCAGACAATATAATGAAAAATGTTACTATTGAAGGCACTTGCCAAAATCAAGGCGACTCCTTCTCTGGGCTAAGTTTCTAGAAAGAATAAAAAGAAATTAGTAGCAATGGCTGCCCTTCAGGAGGAAAACCAGGTGACTGAGGATGGGGGTAAAAGGAAGACTTACCCTTCACTGTACTTTTAAGCTTTAGATTGCTGTGCCAATATGCACATATTATCTATTGGAAATAAGTAAATAAGATTCCATGGGAATTAATAAGCAATGAGGCAAAAATTTCAGGATGTTAAAAGGATATTAAACATTAGGACATTAGAACTGCCAATGAGTCATTCTATCACCTTTCCTTTACTTTTCAATCCAAAACAATATTAAACAACATCCAGATGTTATCAGATAGATTTCAGCCCTCTCTAATGAAATTTATGATTTTTTTCAAATGCCTAAGAAGATAGGAATTGCCTCTGCTGTTTTTTAGGGATAGACAACAAAATTTACTTTTAGCTGGGGGACAGTTTGCTCTGGGGAGGACAGTTTATAACCCCTTTTATTACTTCCATTTTGGGCACAATGATTATCAGATTGAGATCCAATTAACTCTGTTTCAGAAGGTTAAATGTGCATATCTCTTTCTTTTTTAAAAGAGAGATATTAAACAACAAGAAATCATAATTTGGGGCAGAAAGAGTTCTCACAGCAAAACTTTACAAGCATTTAGATGTTTTTTTCATGGCAATTATGAAATTTCTCTTTTGCAAAAGGTACACACAGATCTTGGGCATCTTGATCACTTTTAAGATCTTGTGTAATTTAAGTAGAAGAGTCCACAGTCAGTTTGCCAATCCCACGTGTTTCTCAAGAAAGGAAAAATTATTAATTGTATATTAAAATGCTATAGTTATATAAAAGAAAAATTGACCAAGAGTTTCCTGGAATACATAATATTTACAACAGCAATCAAAATATAAAACATACAGAAGTCATTTTAACAAGGACTATGCAGATTGGGAAGAGAGAACACCAGAAAACTTTTCTGAGGATCGTATGAAATAGGGCCGTGAATAAATGAGGAGACTTGCAGAAAGTAGTGGCTAAGAGCTCAGACTCTGTGGTCACAGGAACCTGCTGTGCTTATAAACTCCTCACTTGTACAAATGGGGATACTTATAATACCCACTCCAGTAGAGAGCAATAGAGAGATACCCAGTCCTACCTCAGAGAAGGGGTGTTATTACTTGTGATGTTGTCTGCATTATACCAGGCCTCACAAAGGATAAAGATACCAGTATCTTCTGCAACATATGGGACAAAGGCCTAGACAATTTAGGCCTAAACTCGTGATAAGCTGTATTTTCTAGTGCAGTCTCTACTATGAGTATCTGCCCAATGTCCACAGTCTTATGCATGCCTGGCCACTGTATTAGAGTTCTCTAGAGCTGCAGTCCCCAAATCCAAGGCTGTGGACCAGTACCAGTCTGTGGCCTGTTAGGAACCGGGCCACACAGCAGGAGGTGAGCAAGCAAAGCTTTGTCTGTATTGAGAGCTGTTCCCCATTGCTCACATCATTGCATAAGCTCCACCTCCTGTCAGATCAGCAGGTGCATTAGATGCTCGTAGGAGCACGAACTCCACTGTAAACTGCGCGTGTGAGTGATCTAGGTTGCACGCTCCTTATGAGAATCTAATGACTGATGATCTGAGGTGGAACTGAGACAGTGATGCTAGCACTGGGGAGCAGCTGCAAATACAGATTATCATTAGCAGAGAGGTTGACTGCACAATAAATGTAATGCGAAATCTTCTCCCCCACCACCCCCCATTCTGTGGAAAAACTGTCTTTGATGAAACCAGTACCTAGTGCCAAAAAGGCTGGGGACTGCTGCTCTAGAGAAACAGACTCAAGAGGTATGGGGGAGGGGTGTGAAAGAGAGTAGAGGCAGATGTATGTGTGCGTGCGTGTGTGTGTGTGTGTGTGTGTGTGTGTGGAGAGAGAGAGAGAGAGAGAGAGAGAGATTATTTTAAGGAATTGGCATATAAAATTATGAGGACTGGCAAATCCAAAATTTGTAGGGAAGGCTAGCAGGCTGGAAATTCAGGTAAGAGTTGAAGTTATAGTCTTGAGTTCAAAATCTGCAAGACAGGCCAGCAGATTGGAAACTCAGGCAGGGCTTCTATGTTGCAGTTGAGACAGAATCGATCTTCCCTAGGAAATCTCAGTCTTTGCTCTTAAGGCTTTTAATTGATTGGATGAAGCCTACCCACATTATGGAAGGTAATCTGCTTTACTTAAAGCCAATCGATTATAAATGTTAATCACATCTACAAACACTTACATAGCAACATCTAGACTAGTGTTTGACCAAACAACTGGACACCACAGCCCAGCCACGCTGACACATAAAATTAACCATCACAGCCACCTCCCAACTACAAGGGGCCTCCTAGACCCACCACCCAGATCATCTTTCCTTCCCCTATTCATTTTCAGGGGTTTAGTATTTCTCCTTTTCGATCCTCTTAACACAAAAGGGCTGATCACATCCCACTTTCCTGTAGACTACATGCCTACTTCTGGTGGTCTCCTCAATGCCTCCCAAGGTAATCTCACACACTCACACACATACCTCTTTGGGGAGAAGGAGCAATTTAAAGGACACGAAGGTAATTTATCCTCTAAAAGCTAACCAAGGTGACTTTCTGTTCTCCTCCTTCACTTGAGAAGGGACAGAGAAGGAAAGAAAAATATATACATAGATTTAAACTCTAGTGGAATAGCCAGCTACATATGACAGAAAAACAAGGCAAATAATCTAAATGTCCTGCAATAGATGGTAGGTTGAGAAAAAAAAATATGGCTCATATATACAAGAAACTACTATGCAGCTGTTAATGATCTTATGGAGAAGATTATTTCATCACCTTGAAAAATATCCACCCTATAGCAAGCAAAAAAAATAAGGTCACAAAACAGTATGTTCAGTATGATCCCTGTTTTATAATATAGTAATTACACACATAAGTAATTTCATCTATGTATAATTTAATTTTATATATGTAGTCATCTAACATAAGATTATAAGGACAAATCATTATCTTATATGCCATAAATGAAAGAACACTGCTAAATTATGACAGCGTCAATTTAACATAGATCCCAATTTCAGAAATGTTAAAAAGATTCATCTTAGAACTAATGAAATACATGGCTGGGCACGGTGGCTCACACCTGTAATCCCAGCACTCTGGGAGGCCGAGGCGGGCGGATCGCTTGAGGTCAGGAGTTCAAAACCAGCCTGAGCAAGAGCAAGACCCCATCTCTACTAAAAATAGAAAGAAATTAGCTGGACAACTAAAAATATATAGAAAAAGTTAGCCAGGCATGGTGGTACATGCCTGTAGTCCCAGCTACTCGGGAGGCTGAGGCAGGAGGATTGCTTGAGCCCAGGAGTTTGAGGTTGCTGTGAGCTAGGCTGACGCCACGGCCCTCTAGCCTGGATGACAAAGCGAGACTCCATCTCAAAAAAAAAATAATAATAATAATAGAACTAATGAAATACATATGTACATATAGACTATATATGGATAGAAAAAAAGTAGATTATACCAAAACAGAAACATTGGTTATCATTAGGTGATATAATTATGGATAATTTATTTTTTTCTTTGTGGTTTTCTGTGCATTCTAAATTTTGCATATTGAAAAGGTGATATTTGGATAATTAGAAAAAACAATATATTTACCACCACACACCCAACTCTTCTCCTTTTCTCTCTTTTTTTCAGACAGAGTCTCCCTATGTTGTCCAGGCCAGTCTTGAATTTCTTGCCCACCTTGGCCTTCCAATGTGCTGGGATTAAAGGCGCGAGCCACTGCACCCGGCCCTTTCTCCTTTTCTCTTATTCCCCCTCTATTCTCTGCAGGTCCTTTGTCCAGATCCCAATCCAGTGTCATGCTGAACCGTATTGGAGTTCTCGGCAAAAGGGAAAATATGAGCTCCTGGCTTTAATGCATGCAAACTCAGTAATATTTTCAAAATCTACTTCTTCACTTATTTCATTTTCAATTGAGAGACTGCCATGTTTGACAATTTCTCTTGATCAAGTGATGACCTTAAATAAATTCTAATTAACTTAAACAGAAGTAAAATCATAATAAATTCTGTTTTGGAGTAAATAAAATACTTAAAATAATGTTGTGAGTTTTAATATGCCTACTTTTTAACTTACCTTAATGCTCTATGAAAAAATAACCATTAAAAAATACAGAAAGCCATGTATGGAGTGGTGCACATTTTTATTTTTGCCTCTGTTCTTTAAATTTTTGATACTTTGTCCATCAAAAATATTTTGCATTTTGATGTTTTTAAAATATTGCATTAAAGTATTATTTATCTTGACTACTGAGTGTTTTGGTGGCCCCTTAAATTTTGCACCCAAGGCAAGTGCCTCACTGACCTCACCTAGTCCTGGCCCTGACCCAGTCATAACACTTTTTACGTTTATCAGCCTCCCCGATAGACCATGGGTGTCTAGAGGAGAGAGGTATGGCTTATCTCTCCTTGTATTTCTGCATCTGACCCAATAGCTAGCACAGAGGCAAGCGCATGGTGGGCTTCAACAGCATTATGTTGAAGGAAAGAATGAAGGAAGGAAAGAAGAAAAACAGCTAATAATAATGGCTAACAATTATAACATCTATTGAGTGTTTATTGTGTACCAGGTAATGAGTTAAATACTTTGCTTATTTAATCTAACAACCCAATAATAAAAATAATATGTCCATTTTACAGATGAGGACATAGAGGCACACAGAGGTGAGTGAATTATAATGCATGAGCGATTATGGCAGAACTTGGAGCAGATCTGCTTGGGTTCCCAAAACATCTCTTGCTTTGACTGTTTCTCTTCTGAGCATGGGAATGAGATGAGGAGGAAACATGAATATGGGGAGAATAAAGGTAAAGAAATATGTAATTGAGAAGAACCAGACTGTCACACTTTCACATCAGTTATCTCACTTGAGCTTCACACTAGGCATCACTAACCCCACTTTATAGATAAGAAACCATGACACAAGGATGCGAAGGGAGACTTGTTCAGTTCCTCCTGGTGGGGGGGCAGTGGGGAGTGAGGTAAAAGGTTAAGAGGTAATGGGTGAGCTGGGCCAGCTGGCTTCCCTCCTAACCGCCGGGCTACCTCATGGCATCGCCCACCCCCCACCACCACCCTGCCACTTCCCCAGCTAGTAGAGCCAGCACCTCCCCATGAAGGTCAGGTCTCCCTCATTCTGCCCCACCCAGAAGTGGGCGTCCTCTCACCAGGGACTGTGTGTGGAAGGGAGCTGATGAGGGCCAAGCTGACGTCAACAGCCTCACAGAGCTGCCCCCGTCTCACTTCGACTGATCTGCTGCCCACCAAGTTTCCTGCCTTCGGTGGGGAAACCCCCTGAAGCACACGGATGTGAAAAGTGAAACTCAGAACACCCAAAAACGGAATCTAAAATGATCAAGAAATAAAAACAAGATTGGGAGGAACAAATGAAATTCACAGGACTTCCTAAGAAGGGGTCATCTTGGGTCTTCGCAGCTAGGGGAGTTCAGGCATGTCCTGCAGAAGCGCTTGTGGGAAGGTTCAGTTACGAACATACATACATAATTTCTGGAGAGAGGGATGAAGGTCTGGGGAGGTAGGAAATGTAGCTTTCATTGTATATCTTTTCACGGTGCCTTAAAAAAATCTGCATATATAACTTTTTCATTTAAAGAAAACCATTCTTTAAGTGGCCTGCCACCAGTGGAGGCTGAAGTCACTGTCACCATTCTGGGGTGGCTTACCTACAAGCCTTCCTGGAGCAGTGGGGAGGGAGCCACAACCGTCCTTCCTGCTAGGAGAGAAGGGCTCAGTCATGACACATTAGGGGTGGGTCACACATTCTGTGGACTACATCCGCCTCCAAATTAGGAAGCTAATTATTCTGAGGAGTCAAAGTCACATTTAAAATCAGAGTCAGCTGAAGTAAAATCGGATGAGTAATTTGCTTCTGGAATGTGAAGCACACAACACACACTGATGCTCCTTTTTGGGAAGCTGGGCACAGCGCTCTCAGGAGCTCTAGGCTGGGGATAGAGTGATCATGACTCTGTCTTGGGAAAGAACAGAGATTACTCACCTCAGGTCAGGTTGGGTCCTGACTAAGGCTCAAGACCCGGGTCAGCATTACACAACCCCTGAGAGTCACAGAGCAGAGTGGTAGGAAGGAAGGAGCAAAGACAATAGGTCAACCCTGTACGGGGAGTGTCTAGCCCCCAAGAAGAGAGAAAGGAGAGGCAGCATCCCACAATCTTCCACAGGAAATGTCCCTATGCTGAGAAAGATAGCTCTCCCCAGTAAGGCAGGTGACAAGATGGAGGCAGCTGGGGCAGTGAGTTAGAATGAACCCTGAGAGCCTGCAAAGGGGCTAAAAGAGGCAATCTGGAGACAGACAGCTTCTCTTTAGGAGCTTAAACCCCAGACTCTCTGCTGTAAAAGGAAGGGAATTGTGGGAGGAAGAGGGGTTATCAGCTGTTTAGAGTAGGGCAGATGGACGCCTCCCTTTCTACCCACGTGAGAATGTCAGTCTTTCCCCATCACTCTAATCTCAGGTAGCTGAACAAGCTCTTCTTCTGCAAGCTCTGCTGGCCTTCTCTCCAGATTCTATCCGGTAATACCTCTGCCTCTGGCCTCTTTCTCCATAGCTAAACTCTACCTTGGGGCCCCAGATTAGAAAACAAGATTATTTTTCTTTATTGAACTGTTAATCTCCAAGTGGCTTTCCCTGCCCTTCCCAGTTCATATCAGACCTATCTTCTTGCTAGGATCTACCCATCCACGCCGCTGCCCCTAGGTCTTGGGGTCTTAGGAATACAAACTTATTTATATATCAAAACAAAAACAGAATTATTGGCTCAAGTTTCTACCAGAGAAAGTTTCCAAATTATAGGCTATTTGGAGTCATCCATGCTACTTCTCTATTACTAAAATAAGGACCGGAAAGATTGCATCACAGAACTACAGAGCTGGTGAGGACCCACAAGCAGCAAGGCTCTGGCCAGAAGATTGAGAACATGGGCTTGGGAACTGGATTTACCTGGATTCTAATTCCAGCTCTGCCACTACTTGTGCAATGGTTCTCAAAGTTGAGTGCGCACCAGGATCACCTGGAGGTCTTTTAAAACACAAATTGCTTGGCCCCATCCCCAGAGTTTCGGATCATTTAGGTCTATGGTGGGGCCCAAGTATCTACATTTCTAACAAGTTCTCAGATGACGACGAGGCTGCTGGTCGGGGAACCACACTCTGAGAAACACTCCCTAGCTGTGTGATCAGCTGCCTCTCGTGTATATTCGGGATAATAATCGTAGGCATCTGCTGGGGCAGGGGTTTACCTGCCACCTGGCACTTGGAGCCCCTAGCAACGTTAGGGGCACACGGTTAATATTAGCTCTTGTGGGATGGAGGTGGGGAGTCATTTGCCCGAGACTGCCCAGCAAATGAGAAGCAAACCTGGCACCAGGACCGGGCTCCTCACTGCCCGGCCGCGTTTTTCCCCTCCAGCACTGAGGCCTCCGGGCTCTGAGCGCTCCAGCCCGCGCGCAGTACGCTGCGGTTCCATGCACGCGCAGCCCGCGGCTCAGCTAATGCGTGTCGTCTTTGGGGTGGCTAGGACCCTCCAGTCTTTTTCCACGCTGAGAGCCTCGCCGCGGAGACTGCACCCGGGGCGGGGGGCTGAGATCAGCACAAGCCGCGGCAGCGCCGGCGGGCGCGGCGAAAGCCCGGCTGCACCTGGCCCCGGGAGGGGCGGGGCGGGCGCGCCCGCCCGGGCAGCCGAGGAGGGCCCGCCCCGGCCCCACCCTCCCGGCCGTCCCGTCTGGAAACCGCGAGCGGCTCAGCGGCGGCTCTGCCTCGGCGCGACAGGTAAGCGGCAGAAAGACCCCGCGACCCTCTCCCCGGCTCTGGCACCCAAAGTTCCCTGGCTTCTCGGGACTGGCCTCCAACTGAGCTCGCTTCTGCCAAGTCCTCGCTCTCCACCACCCCAACCGCCAGCCTTCTCCTCCTCCTCTTCCTCCTCGCCACCCGCCCCTGTAAAATGAAGGGGCTGGGCCAGGCTGGTCCCTCCTGCCTTCTCTCTTTGCTTGTAGCTGTGGCCTCTAGCTCCTCCCTCGGTGGGACCCCTCCCTCCCCCCCTTTTCGCCAATGTAACTAAGAGATGAATGGGGAGCCAAGACCTCTGGAACTTGCAGGAGTAGGATGGGGACAAGCCATAGCCCTCCCTCCAGGGCTCTACACTCTCTTCCCCTCACCCACTCATGCCTCCGCATTCCTTCTGTGCCCCGTCTCCCCAGACCGGGGCACAGCATGTGGTCTGGTACAGAAAATCTTTCAGAGAGGTTCCCTCCTGCTGGTGCCGGTGCCACGTTGCGCCTGAGCAGAAGGGGCGAACGAGGGGAAGGCTCGCTGGCGGGGGTTGGTCTGAGCCCTGCTTGGTTAACCTCCCTCTGGAGGCTTGGGGCTTTGGGGGGTGGGGAGGGATCTGCATGGTATCGTGAGGGAGGGAGTCTGGTGAGTGTTCATGACTGTGACTGTCACCAACTTCCCGATTTCCCCTCACTTGTTCAGTGACAGAAAAGAGAATCAGCTTGTTACTTGCCCCAAGGGCCAGTCGTCCTAGATCCAAACCTCTGCAGAGGATAGGAGGGGGCTCTCCTGCACGTGTAGGGCTGCTGCTGCTGGTCAGTTTGCCAGCAAGTTTGGAAGAGACCCTCTCTATTAGCCAATAACCTATCACAGCAGTTCCAGAGAGGGTGTTGATGCTGTGCTTCTCAGCACACCCCCAGGCCCCAAATGCAGTTTACAGACACTGGGTGAGGTTAATAATTTTGGACACACCAAAGAGCCTTGAGGGCTTATGCTCATTTTACCAGAGATGTGCGTGCACTGTGCTGACCCTATTCTCCTCTCCAGACAGATGAGCTGTATCCCTACCCATCAAAAGAAGGGTAAGAAGGATGAGACAGGCAAATTCATGTGATAACTAGCACCAGGTCAGGTAAGGGGATTGAAACATAATTGGGTTCAAATTATCCAACAGAAGTCAGCCAGTATCATTGCCAGCATTTCCCGAACTCCTGTTCTTTTGCAATGGCATGCACTTTAGGAACCCAAAGGTACCAAGAGAAAACTTCTTCCAAGGCACCAGGGCAGCGAGCAGGACAGGACCGTCAAAGGGAAGAGGGAAGTCTGGAGAAGGAGACTGGGCTGCTCAAGATGACCTCACCACAGAAATCCTGCCCGCAGTTGGCAGGACAGCTCACTCCCACCCACAGCAGCATGGAAGAGCTAAGGCCCCCAAAGTGGAGGCCCTGATGTGTGTCAAGTGCCCTCTGAGATCAGAAACATCTTAGCCCAAGTTCAGCTGAAAGAAATCTGGACAGGAAATATAAGGATGGACTTAGTCCATGCAGCCATTGCCTAGAACAGAAGTCAAGACTAGGAGGGCAGCTAACCCTAGGGCCGAGGGCTTCTCAATGCAGGGGGGCAGGCAGCTGACTCAGCTCTGTCACTAATTTGGCCAAACCCTCCCTGGGTGGGGAGCAAATGAGAAGGTATATATGAAAGTGTTTTGGCAAAGCTCCAAGCACCAGCCAAATGCAAAACAGTATGGTGTCATGGTTAAGAGAGTGGGCTTTGGAGATACATGGGCCTGAGTGCAAAATTCTGCACCTGCTCCTTTCTAGCTGTGTGATATTGGTCAAGTTACTTAATCTCTCTGTGCTTCAGTTTCCTTTTGTGTAAAACAGAGCAAATAATTGTAACTTGATTTGATATTAAAAATGATGGTATTGTCCTAAACATCCTCCGGCTCCCATGGACATGGTCCAACATCTCCAACCCTGGAAATGAAACTGAGGACCAGGGTGGGTGCATCTATGCCAGAGAAACCCAGTGAATGGCCATGTACAGCTTGGGTGGACTCAGCTCTTCGTATAGTCCTCTGCCCCTCTCTGTGAAAGCCCAAAATGTCCATTCTCATTTGTTGGGGATGAGAGAGAATTTGAATAAGCAAGAGGTCAAGTGCAGGGCAGTGCCTGTCTCTGTGCCGAGCTCAATGCTGTAATTGTGCTGTGTAAAGGGCTTGCGTGGTGAACAAGGATGTGTTCAGTCCAGGGAGAAAAAGGACTGTTTTGTGGCACCTGAGAGCCCTATGGGGTCAGGTTATTCGCCTGTACCCTGTGCAACCTGGTCCTCAGCCCTCGGTAGAGATTTGAAGGAAGAAACCTAATCCTTACCCTCAGCTCTGCAGATGACAGAGAACAAAGGACACACAACCCAGGCAGTGAGACAGCAGAACCATATACCTCAGGGCAGAGGGATGCTACAGGGATTAGAAAGCCACATGGATTGCTCAGGAAAAGCATTCTGGAGGCAGAAGTGTGGGGACCGGGATTTAAGGATTGGGAAGAGAAGGAAAACACGATCTAAGTGGCCTAGTGTCTGGCCTGTTGGTTCTCCCTCATTCATAAAATCTAGTGGGGAAGTCCCACCTGGGGGAAGTGAGTGACATTTGGGAACAAATACACCTGGAAACTGAGGGTGGTGAGATGATCCTTAGTCTAGTAAGCCTTCTTGGAAGAAGGGGGTTTCTAGTAGGAATTTGAAAGAAAAGAAATTGTTTGCTTTTAGCAAGAATAAGAAGGAAAGACGTTGAGGAGGAAAAGAGGCTGTGCCAAGAATCTGGTCAGGCTCGAGGGTGAGCAGCAAACAGGAAACCGACCGTCCAGGCCCTCCGAGTTTCTGCCACAATCCAGTAGCGCTAAAAGAATATGAATATGGCTGTTGGGATTGTGAAAGGGAGAGAGAGGCCTGAGGCGAAGCAGGCAGCTACTGCTGATCCTCCAGATGCTGGCCGATGAAGACACAGTTTCAAATGACAGTTGTGAGAGTGGAGAGGAAGGGGAGGATCCAGGAGGCAGAGAATGAATCAGCAGGACTTGAGAGTGGGAGTGGGCGTGGGGTGAACCTGACATTGAGAAGGGATTAAAAGCTACCTGCCTGGGAGTGGGGCAGGGACAGGGTTGTTTGAAGGATTTCCATGCTACTGGCCGCAGCAGAGAAATTGGGAAGGGGGCTGGGCACAGACTCTGAGTTCAGGGTGAGATATGTTGAGTATCCAGTTCTGTATCCAAGAGCAGACTGTGGGGAGGAGAGAAGGAAAAAACCTCAGTTTCTACCTTCTAAGCCTGCTTCCCAATCTGGAGACTAGCCCAACCCTTCAGGAATATCCCTCCTGCTATACCCCTTCTCATCCCTTCCCTGCCCCTCCTCCTAACCAACAGATGGTAAGACGCAATTCAAATTCCTTTGTTTGCCTTCTTTCAAGCCCAGCCTAGTTGTCACTGGGGTTCCTCGGTGATTAAAGAATCCCATCTTGTCCCCTCCTGGGACCCTCCATCCTGGATTCCTCGGGATGAACAGTTGCACACCGCTGCCCCACCTGGCAGCACCTAGAAATCTTCCAGTACAAAACCTGTGAGCCGTTGAACTTCCTGCTTGGTGACATATTATTTTGATTTTTGGTGACTTTTACTTGTAATAAGTCAACAAACATTTACTAAGCGCCTACCATATGCCAGCATTATTCTAAGTATACAGTGGTGAGCAAAGTTGGGTTGGGTTTTTCAAATGAAAATCCGTGTTTGTGTAACTTAAGCTTAAAATGTATGCAAATGTAAAATGAACCTAGATATTCTGGGGCATGGGTAACTTATAGACTAGCTACAGAAGTACCTTTCGGTGCATCTTTCTGGGAAAATGAGCCACAGTACTGCATCTTGAACCTTGGGGAAATGCTCAAGTGTCTTGAAGGTATAATTATGGGAAAAAGTGAAAACCTCCCAGCATTCTGTGATCAAAAGGGTCAGAGGTGGGAGGGGGGCTCTAGAGGAGATAATTTGCTCCTCTGTTCCCAGTGTGAGTACAGAAGACTCGGAATGAGTGCTGTGTTTGACGGAAAGTGCTTGCAAGGAAGAAAGGACGATCATTTGGCCTGAACAGCCTCCCAGGCCTTTCCCCCCACCAGTAGCTTGAAATTGACCTGTCCCCTCCCCAAATGATGTGTAGCTGCACACACCCATGCCCTTGGTGAGAGTGATGACAGTCATCACTCTCAAAGAAGCTTGTAATTGAGCCAAGTCTGAGTAACTTGAGCAAACATCCCTGTGGGGATGTTGGTGACTGCTCCACAACTTCCTCCTGCCACGTCTGCAGGAGGTGAACAGCTCAGTTGATAAACAAAAAGAAACTTTGTTACAAAAAGGCCACCTGGCTAGCAAGGGTGTGTTCTGAATGGTTGACCCTGGCTTTCACAAAAGCCAAGACTTTGCCTGGGTCTTGCAGTTTTGGCACCTTTAAAGCATTTGTATCCCTGAGTGGGAGGAGGGCAAACGCCAGGGAGGGAGTCTAAGAGTAGAGTGGGGGAGGCCCGGGAAAACAGCCCTGCCCCAGGCTCAGGGGGGCTATGCTTAGTCCCCAGAATCCCCATGTGCCCTCCAAGGTGGGTGAACAGAGCAGCAGCCTGGGAGTTGGGAGACCAGGTTCTGTTCCTGGGAGCCACTAGCTGTGTGTCACTAGAGAAGTCACCTAACCATTCTGGCCTCACTCATAAAATGAGGGCATAGGACTAACAGACCTAGTCAAAATGCAAGCTACCATGCAATGGCAGAACATCCTATAACTCAAGTACTTGTAGTAAGTGCATTCAGAACGTCACTTAGTGAAACCAGTGCTTAAGCTAGGGCTTAACCCTCTGGCCTCATCTCATTTAACAAGAGTTTATGGAACACCTGGTACTTATAAAACTTGCACTAGACTTTGCAACTGACAAATAGCTGGAAACAACATGGCCTTTCTAGTCCAAGAGTGAAGGAGACACAAGGCAGGCTGTGATGAGGCTGGAGTACAAGTAAAAACAGAGTGCGCAGGGGGCAAGGCCGGGAGAGATTAATTCTGCTAGGAGATCTGAGAATGCTTCTTGGAAGAGGCTAGGGTATAAAATGGAGGGATTGGACTGCATCAAACTTCTATGACTAGACCAAAGTAAGAAAGACACTTTACAATAAAATGTAAAGTGTGTGACAGGATATCCCAGAAATCTTAGGGCAGCTTTATACTTTAATTGTATTAGAAGTATAAATTCTACAAACTATTTAATAACAAAAAAACCATCCTTTGAAAATTTAGTCATTTAAACTTCTTTTACCTTATTTAGGTGCGTGAATTTTATTTAATTTATTTTTTTTATTTTCTTTCATTCTTACACTGTGTGTTTCCAGTAATGCATGAATTTTAAATAACACATTTTTATTTTATGTTGTTTCGGTCTACTGAAGATGATAAACATTGCCCTGATACAAAATTGAAATTTAAAATTTATTATTCAAAATTCATACAACTAAATAAAGGTAAAAGAATCGTAGATAATATTTTCCATCAGTGTTCTTTATTAAGTCTATAGCATTTATGCTTCTGAAGTTATTAAACCTTAAAACTGCACTAAGACTTTTGATATACTCGATATATAAATAGTAACTGAAATAAAAATTTAACAAAAATCCATATTTACCCATATTACATGTGACTTACTTTGATATTTTCTTTTCCATTCTATTCTGGTTGTCTTTTAAATTTTTTTTCATGCTGACTTATAACACTGTAAGCTCATTTTACAGTGCTATAATGAGTTACATTCAGCGGTTTGATATACACCGGGCTAGGTGAAGCCTCAGTTCCTTACACCAGTGCGAGTAGGTGAGTTCATGTTCTGGCCAGTGGGGCCAGGGAAGTGAGTCTCATTTGTTCTCTCTAGGAAGGCTTCCTAGGAAGAGGATTTCTGGCATCATCTCAATATCGAAACTAAGATAGTCTGATGAGTTGCAGGTCCAAGGGTGACCGGAGGAAAAATACCGGAACAAATTCTCAGCAGCAGGGGGAGGGGAGCGAGTCCATGAAGACCGGGAGGCCAAGCTGTAGGAGCCCAAAGGTGAGGAAGATCCGCGGGACACCGGGGGGTGGAACCCTGTGAAGCCCCATACTTGACAAAGTACTATATATAATAGGGGCTAGTCTTTCTCCATGGCTGGTGGAAGGGTGACTTCCTGGACTTTGCTAACCATATTTCTGGGAATCATCTCCTACTCAGGGAGCAGGAATCCTTAATCTCAAAGTCCTGTGGCTTCCACTGGACTGTGTATTTTTTCTAAGGAACTCTTTCCTGTTGCCTGCATGCTGAGCAAACAAACTAGAGGGAGTCCCTTACCACCAAGGCTAATCACAGGTGTCTGCTTTCATTTCAGGATGTGGTTAGTACCTTGAGGAACTGCAGGTTTCACAGAGAAAGTAGACAGCCAGGTTGGATCGAGAGAACAGATACCTGGGAAGAGCTCAATTTAACCCACGAGGTCTCTTTCTCCAGGGGAAATAAAAGAAACAAAGACAAACCCCACTGCTTAGGACTGCAGAACAGTGCCAGGATGAGGGAGTTGAAGTGACCTAGTGATTCTGAGTGAATCAGTCAGGGAGGCCTTTCTGAAGGAGGTGAGTCTTGAGCAGAGCAACAGCTAGTAACTACAGTGTTGCCATGGCTTTTTTTTTCTAACTGTGCACTCTCTTTCTTGCTGGAATGGGGAGATAACAGAAAGCAGCAGGGAAGATGCAGACTGTGGGATGGCTCAACACTGTCACAGGCAAACGCTCCCGGCTCTGCAGGCCCTCTGTCTGGAATTCAGTTCCAGAATCGATGGGGTATCTAGCTGAAGCAAAACCCCCAAGCCCCTGTGCTGGCCCCAGCATAGTTCCACCCCTGGGACAGGAAACTGCCTATATACTGAAGCCCGATTTCCTCCTTGAAGCCTACTTCAAGCCTACAGGGAACTCTACACTTCCTAGCTTGGCACTTACTGTATGTGCTTTTATTATGTTTTAAGTTTTGAATAGATAACATAGGGTTCAAAGTACAAAAGGATATTCAGTATCTCCTCCCTTGACAGGTCCTACATTTACCCAGTGCTACTAGTTCTTGTTCTCCAACAAGATTTTAAATTCCTTGGGGAAAGGAATTGAGCCTTATACCCCTTTGTGTCCCTCTGTGTTCCAGATGGGGTAAACTGTCCCACCTCTTCACCCAAGGGAGTTTCCCTAGCACCGTGTCCTCTGTCTTCCATCCACACTGCTACTACCTTGGGTCAAATCCCTAAGCCTCTCTTAACTGGCCATCTAGCTGCCAAATGAGTCCCTTTCCTAGACAACCTCTGCCAGCTGTCATTGCTCTTCCTGTAATGCTGGGCTCCCAGCTAATCCTTTATTGCTCCCCAATGCCTCAGGTCAAGGCCGAACTCCTCAGCATGATGAACAAGGCCCTCAGGACCTGGCTTCAGCCACCTCTGCAGGCCCATCTTCTACTCATCAGACTTCACGCTGTCACCATGCCAAACTACTTGCAGTTCTCTGATTGGCGGTGCTGTCTCTCCCCCTTGGCCTTTGCATATGCTATTCCCTCTGCCTGAAATGCACTCACCTCGCCTGGCTGACTCCTACTCATGGGTTAGTGCTCCATACAAGTTGGCCCAAGTTTCTACCCCTGCAGAACTTCTTCAAAGACCTCCCCCTTTGCTGAGTTTCCTGTACCCCATCCCCTGCACCTCTTAGGCTGCTTTCTCAGTGGGTAATCTCTGTTTAAACTCTGACCCCCTCGACTGACTCAATGCTCCTCGAGGGGTAGGGTTGCTCGTCTCTACATCCTTCACATCTTGCAGAGGACCCGGCAGGTAGCAGGTATTCAACAAACATTGGTGCAATAAACAAATCTTCTCTTCTACCTCCTAGACAATACTTAATAAAAAATAGATATTCAAAGATACTACTTTTGTTCAATTTTTGATGCTGCTGCTAAATCTGATGTTATGAAAGAAACCACCTATCTCCTCCAGTCCAGAGTGAACCTGGCTCCCCACTGAGATCATTCCAGCCACGTATTCCCCAGCTCTCAGACACTGGGCTTCTCCACAGGTGGGAACTTGTCGGTTTAAATAACACCATCAAGTAGTTCAACTAGAGTTACTTTTAAGCAAAACATGCAAGGGGTGATGAACATGGCTTTGGCCAAGGACCAGGTACTTGAGGATAATTGCTGGGAAGCAGAGCAGGGATTTATTATAATAATAGAAATAATTGATACCATTTATTGAGGGCTCAGTGTATGACAGGTACTCTGCTGAGTATTTTGCATACATTATCTGATTTAATCCTCACCACAACCCTGTGAGTTAGGTATTAGTTACCCCTACTTTATAGATGAGGATATAGAGGCTTAGAGGTATTAAGTAAATCACCCAAGGACCACACACTTGCTAATGATAAATATTAACACCTTTTGAGAGCTTACCCCTATGCTAGACTGCTAAGCTTTTTCCATGAATTGTTTTTTGAACTTAATCCTTATAACAACCCTAGGAGGTAGGTGCTATTACTAGAAGAGGCAGAACTGGGATGTGTGCCCAGGTCTCTTGCCACCAACATCTAGTTGCTTACCCAGCGAGCTTTATACTTTCAGAGCTCTCCACAGAAAGTTCTGCAAGCATTCATCCTCTGCAACGTGGAGCCACATGCCTGGGGGTGGAAGGTGGTGAATGCCCCTGCCTGGTTCTGCCTGGAAGATATTGTTATACAATCTTAGATTTCTTTTAAATTCTTTTTCATTAAATATGAGTAGATAAAGAAGAATATTTCTAAAATGTGTGTAGGGTATGAAGAATAACAATACCACCAGCAGTCACCATTTGATATAAGAAAAAACACCTCGAAGTCCCCTGTCCTCCATCTCTAATCCTATACCTTTTCCTTTCTCCTCAGAAACTTGGATTATATTGAGTCTTTAGTTTTCTTTATAGGTTTATCACATATTTGTATTCATAAATAAGATATTATTTCCTTTTAGCATGTTTTTAAATTTTCTATAAGTGGAATCATCCTGTCTGTGTCTTTCTGCAACTCGCATTTTTCACCCAACATTACATCCGCCTTGTTGCATGGAGAAATGGTTCATTCTTTGCCATTGCTGCAGAGAACTCCATGGTATGGATGTTTCTCATTTTATTTGTTCATTCTATTGCTGATGGACTTGTAGTTGTTACGAGTTCTTACCGTTTTAGTCAGTGCTGCTGTGAACATTCTTGTACATGCCTCCTGGTTTGCATGGACCAGGGTTTATCAGGGATATAAAACTAAAAGTGGAATTGCTGGCTCATAGATTGTGCTCATTTTAAATTTTGCTTGAAAATGGCAAGTTGTTTCCTAAAGTGGTAGTAACAATTAAATATCTTTGTGTAATGTTTCAGTATTTGGTTACTAAATGTCAGAATCTTGGGGCAGAAAAGAAACACTGAATCTTTTTTTTTTTTTTTTTGTGAGACAGACTCTGACTCTGTTGCCCAGACTAGAGTGCCGTGGCGTCAGCCTAGCTCACAGCAACCTCAAACTCCTGGGCTCAAGCGATCCTCCTGCCTCAGCCTCCCGAGTAGCTGGGACTACAGGCATGTGCCACCATGCCCAGCTAATTTTTTCTGTGTATATTTTTAGTTGTCCATACAATTTCCTTCTATTTTTAGTAGAGACGGGATCTCGTTCTTGCTCAGGCTGGTCTCGACCTCCTGAGCTCAAATGATCCACCCACCTCGGCCTCCCAGAGTGCTAGGATTACAGGTGTGAGCCACCATGCCTGGCCAGAAACAATAAATCTAGACTCTTCATTTTGTGGATAAAGGAAATCTAGACACAGGAAAGTTGTGACTGTTAAGGTGACGTCACCATTAGCAACAGAGCCTAGACTCGAACCCCAAATCCCAACTCCCTCCCTAAGCCTGTCTTGGCTCATTTCTCTCTCTCACACCCTCTCTTCTCAGGCTGAGGCCCCAATGTGTGGCCACCACAACAAACCAGGCTATTTCTAGGGTTGGGCCCAGGATTCTGGAGCTGACCTGGCTGGGGTCTCCATTGGTCCTGGAGGATGAGGCTCTTCCGCAGACGCCGCATGCCCCTGCGCTTGGCCATGGTGGGCAGCGCTTTTGTGCTCTTCCTCTTCATCCTGCAGAGGGATGTAAGTAGCAGGGAGCAGGCCACGGAGAAACCGTGGCTGAAGTCCTTAGTGAGCCAGAAGGATCACGTCCTGGATCTCATGCTGGGGGCTGTGAACAACCTTAGAGATTCAATGCCCAAGCTCCAAATCAGGGCCCCGGAACCCCAGCAGACTCTGGTCTCCACAAACCAATCCTGCCTCCCCGGGTTCTATACCCCAGCTGAGCTGAAGCCCTTCTGGGAACGGCCA
Source organism: Eulemur rufifrons (assembly GCF_041146395.1). Lineage (NCBI taxonomy): Eukaryota > Metazoa > Chordata > Mammalia > Primates > Lemuridae > Eulemur > Eulemur rufifrons. The sequence goes on along the minus strand of NC_090998.1, from coordinate 40,136,140 downwards.
CCGCAAGACCCCAATGGACCTGGGGCAGATGGGAAAGCATTTCAGAAGAGCAAGTGGACCCCCCTGGAGACCCAGGAAAAGGAAGAGGGCTATAAGAAGCATTGCTTCAATGCCTTTGCCAGTGACCGGATCTCCCTGCAGAGGACCCTGGGGCCAGACACCCGACCCCCTGAGTAAGTAGCACCCAGAGTCCTGGGGGGAGGTAAAGGCTTTGCCAAACCAGTGACTGGTATGGCCATGGCCACAGCCCAAGTGCCAGGAAAAGAGCTGAAGGATATTTTAGAATATGGGCAAGAATTTCCTCTAAGCTCTCACTTCTTTCCCAAACCAACTGTACTGGTCCCAGGGGTTGGGGTTCAGGAGCATGATAGTCCAGCCAGAGGCCCAGGAAGACCTGTGAAAGTGAAACACAATTATGAAGGTGGGAGGGTACAGAAGAAGGAGTGAGGCCTGGAACCAGAACCTGGCACAGGGGTGACCGGGAGGAACTGATACCATGCTGTGGTTTTGGTGGCCTTGCCCTCTGCTGAGGCTGTGGGACTCTAATGCTGAGCTGTTGGGAGAGGGGACATTTCCTGACAGTAGCCCTGGAGGTCAGGAATACCTTCACATCTGGTTTCCTCCAGTAAAGGCCCATAAGGCCATGAATTGATTCCAACCTTTATTTCAAGCTGTTTATATTCCCAGTCTTGAACAATAAGACCAGCACATAGATCTTTGAGAAGCAGCCCCTCACTCTAATGTAGCCATGGCTGTGTTCCTACTGTCCTGAAGTTAAAAATATTGTGTCTTCCCCACTTAATCTTTGTCTTTTCCAAATCAAGAGTTATACCCTTTTTGGCCTTTTCTCACATGACAGCCTTCATCCCCAAATTCATGATTCTATAGAGCTGTGAACCTGGGTTCCTCTGACTTGGACCAAGTATTATAGCCCTGGGATAAGGAGCCACTTGGAGTTCTCAGAAGCTTCTCAGCAGAGAAGGGTGTTGGGCATGAGGACAGCCAGTGGAACAAGTTGGAGACTCTGGAGGATCCCCAAGAAATCCTGCTACCAGCAGAGGAGGTCGAGAAAGGGTGTTAGGCCACATGGTTCCTTGAGACCCAGGATTCACATGTTCCCACCCCCACCCCAAGATGGAGTGTGAAGAAGGTGGCAGCCTGGCCAAGTGCCACAGAATGTTTGGAGTGGATAAGAATAGAAAAAAAGGTCATAGGAAATTGTTTGTGATAGTAGTGTCAGATTACAGGGAGTTAATGAAGAAATGGGTGAGAGAGACACGGTAAATTATAAAGGCAAGAGCCTTTTCCTCTCGTTGAGTATGGAAATTGTAGTCACTTTTCTCAGACGTCAAATTTGCCCTTTATTACTTCCCCGCTGGGAGCTCTGGATTGGATTACATTTTGTGCAGTACACATGTTACGGAGGGAGAGCAGCAGCCCTGGGAATTCCTAGCATGGTAGCAGAGAGCAGATGAGAGAAAGAGTGGGGGAGTCTCAGCATCACAGCTGGGGGGGTGGATTTTGGAGTGCTTTGGCTAGAACCTGTGGAGAGCCTCAGAGTGGGTAGCAAATATAGGGGAAAGAAGGACAGGGAGCAGCTGTTCCCAACTGCAGCAGAGAATGTAGGCTGGTGGCTCAAAGGAGCAGGGAATGGTTTGGGGATCCTTGGACAGAGCCCTCCCCACCCCTGGAACTCCCAGGGGCCTGGAGAGCTTTGTCCATACTTTCATCCTTCCAGGTGTGTGGACCAGAAGTTCCGGCGCTGTCCCCCACTGCCCACCACCAGCGTCATCATTGTGTTCCACAACGAGGCCTGGTCCACGCTGCTGCGAACAGTGTACAGTGTCCTACACACCACCCCTGCCATCTTGCTGAAGGAGATCATCCTGGTGGATGATGCCAGCACTGAGGGTGAGGCTAGAGGGGCCCTGAGCAGGGGGCCGGGGTCTCCCACGGGCACTCGGATAAAGAGGGCAGGTCCTCTCAAGGGAGCAGGCACCACCTCACAGCCTGTTGCCTGGCATCACAGCTATTTAGGCCAGGAGCAGGAAGAAGGCAGGGAGGGGACAGGTAGACCACATTCTTGGAGCCTGGACTTCCTTCACACTTCACCCAAAGAGCTCCAAGAGCTTTGCAACTTTGGCCTTCAAGACTCCCTTAGTGCTGCCAAGTCCAACCCCAACTCAGAAATGCTGGGAGAGCCAGGGCAGAGGGTGGGGAGAGGCCTTCCCCTCTATTTTGTACCTGCTAGACCCCTCTGCTGCTCTTGGAGGCTCCACCTCCAGCCTTTTATTGCTGTAGTTTTTAATAGGTAAGTGAGGTTGCTCACCAAATTTCCACACTTCAAAGCAACTCCACAAACATCTACTGAGTACTCTGTGTCTGCCTCTGTCCTAGGCATAAGGGGATACCATGACAAATAAGACAGACCCTGCCCCGAAAAGGCTAACAACCCTCATAGGTCAGAAGGCCACTTACAACACCAACCACAGAGCTATGGCCACACCTTGAAGAGATGTGAAAGGGTGTGGACTGGACAGTCTAACACCCAGGAATTCAAATCTCAGCTCTGACTCTTCTACCTCTGTGACCTTGGACAAGCACTTGGCCTCTCTGAACCTCAGTTTCCTCTTCTAAAAATGAGGACAGTTGGCTTGCTCACATGGTGGGTGAGAGATCTGAGATAAGTCATAGATGAGATCATCATGTGCCACAGAGTACTTGGCATTGAGTAAGAGCACTCATAAGCATTAGTTTCATTTTATTCATTGCATGGGAAGAATGCACTTGGGAGTATGTAGCAGGAGGTGTTATTTCTGCCTGGCATGGCTGGGGCTCGTCTACAGTGGAGACTAGATTGGAGCTGGGCCTTAAAGGATGAGTGTCTAGGAGAGAAGAGTTGGTGAAGGGCATTCCTGCAAGTGAGAACAGCATAATCAGAGAACAGCATAACCATGAATGTGTGTGTTTGGGAGAGGTGATGTGTCGGAAGCTTAGGTTTGTTGCAGGAAATGAGACTGAAAAGATGTTGAATTGATACTCATGCCGTTATAAAAGTATTTATCTAGAAAGAAATGAGGGGTCATTGAAGGTGTTTCATCTGGAATGTGACCTTGTTTCAGAAGGATGGCAGCTTTGGAAGAGTATAATTGGCACGAAAAGAGGCACAGACCCAGAGGCCAGAGAAGAAGCTCTTATAATCACTTTGAGAGTAGGGTGGTGGGGCTAGAACCAGGAAAGGTGCTACGGGACTGATGCATCCTTAGACTAGGAGTCTCCAGGAGCTGAGCCCTCCTCGCAGGTGGCACATGGTGTCTGAGGCTCTCCCAGGTTCACCTGTGCTCAAGCTCCCACCCTGAGAGCAGGAACTGGCTTCACGCTTCCCAGTGTAAGTGCCGGAGCCACTCCAGTGGAGTGGCTGCCTCTCCTTGCTTCCCCAGCCTCCCTCCTGCCCTCTGGGTTAGGGTGATGTTGAAAAGAGAACTAGGGCTGTGGATGGCAGTGGAAGGAGGAACTGAGCATGAGCACTGTTGAGCCCATTTCTTCAGGGAGCTCACACCTTCCCGGGGAAGACAGACACTTACCAAGCAAAGGCAAGCAAGTTTCAGGGATGTGGTGAAAGGGTCTGGTGGATGAGGGATGTGTAGATTAGGCTTCTGGAAGGAGAGTGGTGAAGAGTTTGCAGAGATGAAAGGGACTTGGGAGCAGCCTCTGGGGAATCTTGGTAGCAATGGACTGGTTGTGTGGAATAGCAGCAAGTCTGTCAGCTGCCCTTCCTCTCAAACTGGGCGCTTCATAACCCTTCTGCCCCCAGCCCTGTGCCACCCACCCCTCATGAGCTCTTTCCCCTGAATCACTTGTGGTGGGAGTTGTAAACTATTTTAACTAACCACCCGGAATTTTGTGAGTCCATAGGTACAAATGCCCAGTTGGGCAACTCCTCTGACTAGCTAGACAAGTGACATAATGCCAGGCTGGCCCAGGCAGCATCTAAAGGGCAGAGCAGCCTGTGCCTAGCAGGGTGGAATTGGCAGGAACCCCAGCAGCCCCTCCAAAGTGCCTGTGCCTAGCAGGCCCCCAGGCACGTGTTCGTGTTCTCTCTGGTTGTCTCCCTCTGTTGCTCTGGACTCTCTTAAGGCCAATTCCAGCATCTCTAAGTCACCTGCCTGAAAAGCCTAAACCAGTCATTCTTTTCTTTCTGGGTCCTGGCCTCCTTTGAGAATCTGTTAAAAGCTTCCTAGAATAATGCACCATTGCCCACAAAATGCAACACCCACGTCTTTGCATGTAATTCCAGGGAGCTGGTGGAGCCTAGGATAAGCATCCCTACCATGGGGGATTTCGGACTCTAGAGATACTTTAAGCAATGTTTTCAGTTCAGTGGGGAAAAGAAAAACACCCTCAGATCCATGGTCAGAATCTCTGCAGCCCACAGAGGGATAAAATTTCCTCCACATTTGACTGTTTGATCAGATTAGCTGGCTCTCATTACACACACACAAACAAGGGCTGTGTCTCTGCTGAGATACAATGTCCCTGCTCTCCTTCTATCCAGGGACCCAGCAGCAGCCCTGTGACCATGAGTATAAGGGCATTTGATACTGGGAGGGAAGGAAACCCAGTGCCAGGCTGCGAGGCTTTTTCTTTGCCACTTCAGAACCAGGGCACACGACTCATTCCTGAGTGGCCGGGTCAGCAGCCAGGGTTCACTCTTGGCCTGGCACGCTCCACCAGCTTACCCAAATTAGAGCAAAAAAAAAGAAAAAACTGCCGGCTAATGGGCTAGTGAGTAATTAGGGAGCTCTTTTAATCAGAGAAGCCAAGAAAGGCTACTCTGAATGTTCCCCACAAATGGAACAGCCATCGCAAAGGCCTGAGGCTTGGCGTGTTAGCAAGGCAGAAAGGCCAGCGTGTCTGGAAGGAAGCAGGAAGAGCACTGGTACCAAGTAAGTTTACGGAGATGAACAGGACTGGACTGTGAGACCTTTGTACACCGTGGGCAATGTTTGGATTTTTCACGGGTGTGTCTGTGCATGCATGTGGTAAGATACATATAACATAAAAGGTCCCATTGTCACCATTTTTAAGTACATAGTTTAGTGGCATTAAACACATTCACATTGTTGTGCAACCATCACCCCTATCCATTTCCAGAACTTTTGTGTCTTCCCAAACTGAAACTCTGTACCTGTTAAACACTAACTCCTCATGTTCCCCTCCCCTCAGCCCCTGGCAACCACCATTCTACTTCGGTCTCTCTGAATTTCACGGCTCTAGGTACCTCGTATAAGTGGAATCATATAGTATGTGTCCTCTTGTGTTGGACTTAGTTCACTTAATTTCTTCAAGGTTCATTCATGTTGTAGCATCTTTCGGAATTTCTTTCTTTTTTAGGGCTGAATAATCTATCCTGTGTATATACCACATTTTGTTCATCCATTAATTCATTGGTGGACAGTTGGGTTCCTTTTGGCAATTGTGATTGATGCTGTTATGAACATGGGCATGCTAATATCTGTTTAAGTCCCTGCTTTTAATTCTTTTGGGTATATACCTAGAAGTGGAATTGCTGGATGATGTGATAATTCTATTTTTAATTTTTTAAAAGAACTACCATACTATTAATATTTAGATTTATTTTTAGTGCAATTTTAAGCCACTGTAGTGACATGATCTGATTTATAGTCATTTGGGATTTTTGTCTGTTTGCTTTTGAGACAGGGTCTCACTCTGTCCCCTGAGCTAAAGTGCAGTGGCATCATCATAGCTCACTGCAACCTCAAACTCATGGACTCAAGCAATCCTCCTGCCTCAGCCTCCTAAGTAGCTGGGACTATGGGCACACAGTGCCACACCTAGCCAATTTTTAAATATTTTTTGTAGAGATGGGGGTCTTGCTATGTTGCTCAGGCTGGTCTCAAACTCCTGGCCTCAAGTGATCCTCCCACCTCAGCCTCCCGAAGTGCTAGGATTACAGACAGGAGCCACTGCGCCTGGCCCCTGACTTATAGTTTAAGAGAGAACTCTGCTTCTCACTGTGGCTGCCATGTCAAGAATAGATATGGAGAGCTAGTACAGAGGCCAGGAGAGCAGTGAAGACGTTATTGCTGGGGTGACAGTGGGGATGAGGTGAGAGAACTGGCAATACTTGTGGGTGTACTGATAGTGGAAGGTAAGAAAAGAGGGAATCTAGCGTGACTCCCAGGTTAGAGCAGCTGGAGGGAAGCTGGCACCCTATACTGACATGGCAGAGACTTGGGGGCAGATTTGGAGGGTGAATCCAGAGCTCTGTTTTGGGCATATGTTCAGTTTTCAGTTTTGTTAGACATCCACATGACGATGGCAAGGCAAGGAAGGAAGACCTGGGAGCCGTCTGCAAATAGATGGTATTTCAGATCATGGGACTGAATGAGGCATCTGTGTTGGGGTCACAGGGGTCTTGTGGACTCCAGTCATGAGGAATGATGCTGGTTGGGGTGGTGGGATGTGGAACCTAAATTAGGAGGCTGTCATCTGAGGACGTAAGGGAGTATGGAGGGGCTCACCTGTGTGTCCACGCCCAACTCTGGGTCGTATGTCCAGGGGGGTGTCAAGGGGTGGGACAGATGGAGGGGAGTTTCTTAGGGGAGTCACCTCAGTCCACCTAGGAGGCCTAGGCCAGGGGCTGGGAGCCTCACAGGCTCAGAATGCCCAGGTCCTGCCCAGCTACCTGAGATTGGAAGGAAGGCGTGGGAGAAGGGCTTTGTAGAGCTCAGGTCCCCCTGAGGTTCACAGCTCAATGCTTCGCAGTCTTTTACCACAAAACCCACTTCCTGTGATTTCTTGTCTCTGGGTTATCTCCACTACCATGAATTTCCCATGAGCAGCGTTAAGCAAGTTCTCAAGAGAAACGTCAGCCACACTGAGAAGGTTGAGGTTCCTTCCTCCTTCCTGTCAGAGCCAGCACTTGGGGCTGTAATTGGGTTCTGAGTGTAAGAGCTTCTTGACGGCAGGACCCAGACCGAGCCCCTCCCTGCCCAGACTAGTGTCTGGCCCCCAGGCAGTGCATTAGCAGGTGTTTGCTGATCGCGTGCTAGGCTGAAGCTGCCCCATGAGGCTAATTTTGATTCATGCGGTGCTGGTACCCAGAGACAAGAGGCTTCATTCCTGGAGTAAGATATAGCTCCCTCCTCAGATGACTGCCTCAAGAATCCATTTACAAATTGGCACCATGTCAGAAACATCTGTCTCTCCAGTAGACTTGAAGAGAAGAGAAAAAGAAAAGAGTTGAAGTTCCAATTTATGGAGTTTCCTTCCTGTAGGGCTCCACCCTCCCAGGCAATGACCAAAGAATAGCTTGAACAAGTCCCTTTCTCTCCCTCTTACTAGGGTCTCACACATAGAGAAGTGGCAAGGGAGGTGGCGGAGACCACCTTGAAACCCAGGCATGTTAAGGCCTTGCCAAGTGGCCTTGTTGCCTGGAGGGAGGAGGTGAGGAGTCCTCAGAAACAGACTGGGTAGGATCCGCTGCTGCCCTTTGCACTTTCTATGACCCTGGGCTCATCACCTTGGGTCTTAGTTTTCCCATCTGTAAACAGTGGGGACAATACTCCCTGTTTCACAGAGTTGTTAACCTTCACAGAGATGATTAAATAAGGAAGTCAACATGAAAGACCCTACCTCACCTAGACTGGCCCACAGTAGGTGCTCGAGTGTTCAGTTACAGCATGTGTGCACTCATGTGTGCAAGATCAATCGCAACCCCCTAAGTTGACTGAAAGGACCTACTCTTGTTTGTCACATCTGTCCCCCACCTCTGAAACTATAGGCAACTGCATTCTGCATAGTCAGAACAGAACAGTGGCACAGACCAAAAACCAAAACGGCAGTTAAACCATAGGTAAGATTTGGAGCACCGTGTGTTTCAAGTTGGACTGCTTTAGAATAGAGCTATTGTTAATGCTCTGAGGATTTCAGACTAAGTAACAGGGTGGCGAAGTAAGCCCCCAGCCCCCAGAAGAAGCTGAAGATTTCAGGAGAGATAACCCTCCCTTCAAAAAGCTTCCCCAGCTCTCCTTAAATTCAGGATGGTCAGCCCTCCTGCACACCACCCCCAGCCCCACACTACCTCCGACAGACCGCTGATCACCTGTCCAGTAATTGCCTGTTCCCTGGTTGAACTTGCTCCCTGGGTGGTGCCTTCCTTAGGACGAATGATCATGCTGGCCAGACTCACCACTCCACGCGGTCCCTAGCACTGTGCCTGGCCCATGGTAGGCACTTGGTGCATTTGGAGTTTTTTATTTTATTTTTTTTTTTTGAGATAGGGTCTCACTCTGTCACCTAGGCTGGAGTGTAATGGTGCAATCATAGCTCACTGTAACCTCGAATTCTTGGGCTCAGGTGATCTTCCTGCCTCAGCCTCCCAAGTAGCTGGCACTACAAGTGTACCACTGTGCCCAGCTAATTTTTTTTTTTTTTGTAGAGACAGGGTCTCGCTGTGTTACCTAGGCTGGTCTCAAACTCCTAGGCCCAAGCAATCCTCCCACCTTGGCTTCCCAAAGCACTGAGATTATAGGCATAAGCCACTGCACCAGGCCCGTTGTTTTTATTTTGTCCTGTTTTTTAATATAATTAAAAAGCTGCTTGGCATGTTTTCATCTTAAAGAATTCCAGGCCAGGCGCAGTGGCTCAGAGTTTGAGGCTGCAGTGAGCTATGAGCGCACCACTGCACTTCAGCCTGGGCAACAGAGTAAGATCCCCTCCAGCCTGAGGAAGAGTAAGACACCATCTCTACTAAAAATAGAAAACATTAGCCAGGTGACTAAAATAGAAAAAAAAAAAATTAGCGAGGCATGGTGGCAGGTGCCTGTAGTCCCAGCTACTCGGGAGGCTGAGGCAGGAGGATTGCTTGAGCCTAGGAATTTGAGGTTGCTGTGAGCTAGGCTGACGCCACTCTAGTCCAGGCAACAGAGCAAAACTCTGTCTCAAAAAAAAAAACAAGAATAGAGTAAGACCCCCTCTCTTAATAAAAACAAACAAAAAAAATTCCATATGCAGAGAAGATAATAAAGGGTATTAGAATAAGACTTCTTGGGGCTGATCTAGCAAGAAACATTTTTGTGTGCTCCGCCTGTCAAACTTGCTGTGAAGAGCTTGGGAAACGGAATCACTGACACTGAGAAGTGACTGCAGCAACCGGCATCGCAGCTCTGAAAGTTGGGGCTGAGAGCCTGTGTCAGAAGTTTGTGCTTGATTTGAGACCGAAGAAACACAACTCTGAGGTGCTATCCCGGACATTAGAGATCGTGCCCAGGTAAACAGGACAAGATCCAGCACCACAGAGCCAGTGCCCTGGCAAGGTGGGCCTGACCACAGGCAGGGCTTCCTCCTTCCTCTCCCCAATCCTCCCCGACCACCCCCTTCCCCACCTTCGGCTTCTGTGGAACGGTTTAGTGCAGGAGGTGTGAGAGGGTTAAAATTCAGGCCCGCTGGAGGCCCAGGAGCCCTGGGCTCCGTGCCCACAGGGGATTAGGTTTGCAACAGAGTGGTGAGCTGCTAACGATGACCCTGTCCCTTGCAGAGTACTTAAAGGAGAAGCTAGAGCAGTACGTGCGGCAGCTGCAGGTGGTGAGGGTGGTGCGGCAGGCGGAGCGGAAGGGGCTGATCACTGCCCGGCTGCTGGGGGCCAGCGTGGCACAGGCAGAGGTGCTCACGTTCCTGGACGCCCACTGTGAGTACAGAGCGCTGGGCTGCGTGTAGCCTGGTGCCTCCCTCCCTGGCAGGATGAGGAGTGGGGCGGGGGGTGCCACGGGGCCCCTTCCTGTTCTGCTGTTCCAGGAGTGAGGGAGGCTTGGGACCCACTCTAGCTGCTCCTACCCCTTTCTCACCACCATCCCGAGAATGTTTATCAGGAGGCACAAATAGCCCTAAAACAACTGGTGACCCTAGAACAGCTGGGAGTGTGCTTTGGGGCTACAGGCACTCATCCCTTCCCCCCACCCCCCTTTTGTACCTTGTTCTGAGCTCAGCCCCCTCACAGAGGCCTCCTGTTACCACCGAGAACTGGGACTTTTTTATAGAGCCACGTGGAGCCAGGAAGGCCTCCCTCTTGCCCAAAACCAAAACACCTCCCCATCATTGTCAGGGAAAAAAACTGTTCCCTAAGAGTGGTGATATATATTGGGGATTGTGTTAGACTTGGAGTCAGTATTTGGGGTGTACATTCTGACTCTGCCACTAACTGAGCCTCAGTTTCCTCATTTGTAAAATGGGAATGAGGATACCAGCCTTACCTAACAAAGTTATTACTCCAAAGGTCAAATGAAGTAACACATGCAGAAGTTCACTGAAAATCTCAAATGGCTAGGCAAATGAAAGGGATCATTATTATTCTACAGTTGGGGCTGAAGCTTGAGATGCAAATACCCCTGGGAGAGGGAACACCCCTTCTGAAGTCTACACTTGGGCCAGGAGGGCCGACTCAATGGAGGGACTGGAAACCCTGAAGATAGCTGTTTCTAGGGCCTTCTCTGTGCTTGAATAGTTTGAGTTGACCATGTTACTCCTCTGAGACCTCCATTCATCCTCCCAAACCTGTCTCCCCTTTTGGGGGTGGGCGGTGGTGGGAGGAGGGTTTCAGATCTCTCCGTACTCCCTGCAGCTGTGGGGCTTGCTTGTGCTTCCCTGTCCATAACCAGGGAATGGGTACAGGGTCCTCTTGTCCTCCTGGGTCTCCCCACCCAACCTGGGGTAGGGCTTGGGCTTAGCTGTGAGCAGGACTCTGACTCTGCCTCCTGGGCTGGGCCTGCAGGCGAGTGCTTCCACGGCTGGCTGGAGCCCCTCCTGGCTCGGATTGCCGAGGACAAGACAGTGGTGGTGAGCCCAGACATCGTCACCATCGACCTTAACACTTTCGAGTTCTCCAAGCCCGTCCAGAGGGGCAGAGTCCATAGCCGTGGCAACTTTGACTGGAGCCTGACCTTTGGCTGGGAAACTCTACCTACACATGAGAAGCAGAGGCGCAAGGATGAGACCTACCCCATCAAGTAAGGACCACAGCCTGGTGAGCCCCCAGCCTGGCCTCCATGGCCCCAGTCCCACCCAGTTCCAGGGACCTGTGCCAGCTCATGTCAACATTTATTAGGCACTTTATCAAGCACTTGACATATTTTATTTAATTCTCACTCCCTACAAAGTAGGTGCTATGACTAGCCTGTATTACAGGTGAGAACACTAAGGCTCATAGTGATAAACAGCTGACCATGCAGCTAGCAAATGATGGAGCAAGGATAACATCCCGGCTGTCTGACCCAAAGCCCTAACCGTGGCACCATACTGCCTCCCACCGTAACAACTTGCTCTTACAAGCTGTTGCACTTACTGTGTGCCAGGCACTGGACTAAGGATTGTACATACTTTATCTCATTTATTCCTCTCTACTCATAGAAGAACGTGGCCAGTGCTTGCAGACGGGGTGAGAGATGGCAGGTAGAGGCCATTATGGAATAGCCATTGTAATAAGAGGGGGTGGCATATGCCCCAGGTCACTGTCTTTGAAAAGACCAAGAACATATTAAAAGAAAATAAGTTTTTTGCAGTTTGAAATTTGTTGCAATTGCCCTGAACTTTTTTGGTAAAAGGCCAGATCGTAAATATTTTAAGTTTTGCCAGCCACGTAGAGTCTGTTGCATATTCTTCTTTGTGTTATTGTGGTGGTGTTGTTTTAACAATCCTCTAAAAATGTGAAAACCATTCTTTGCCCCAGAGCGTAATACAAACAGGCAGCTAGGCCAGATTTTGCCCACAGGATATAGCAATGCCAGCCCCTGAGCTATAGGGCAGATAGCTGAAAGTTAATCCACTGTTTAATGCCCATCTGGGTTTGCTTTCCCCTTTCATACCTACCCTGTGCTTCCCTCTCCAGATTGCCCATTGCTGTTGTTAGAGACCACAAGTTTATTTTAACAGTTGTCTCAAAAAAACTGAGTTGGGGAGTAACTTTTAGTGTATCCTATGGTTTGGGATTATTTGTGCCATTGCTTTCCTACTGGCCAGGAGACTTAAGGGTCAACTGAATATACATCAGGGATAGAGGGAAGCAGAGGTTGGGGAAACATGGCTGGAGATAGAGGGAAGGTTTGAAAGGGGGAGAGAGTTGGAGTTGTTCCCCTTCCACATGCCCAGAATCCAAAGAATGCGCCCCGCCCAGAGTCTCAGGAGAGAAGGCTCCGATGGGTGCCATAGGGAGGAGTTCCATGGATCCTGAACAGTCAGCTGCTCTAGCTCCATTAAAAGGAGAAAGGGAGGCTGGGCGTGGTGGCTCACGCCTGTAATCCTAGCACTCTGGGAGGCCAAGGTAGGTGGATCGTTTGAGTTCAGGAGTTCGAGACCAGCCTGAGCAAGAGCGAGACCCCGTCTCTACTAAAAATAGAAAGCAAATATATACAGAAAAAATAAGCCGGGCATGGCGGTGCATGCTTGTAGTCCCAGCTACTTGGGAGGCTGAGGCAGTAGGATCGCTTGAGCCCAGGAGTTTGAGGTTGCTGTGAGCTAGGCTGATGCCACGGCACTCTAGCCCGGGCAACAGAGCCAGACTCTGTCTCAAAAAAATAAAAAATAAAAAAATAAAAGGAGAAAGGGAAAAGGGAAGGCAGGAGAGAGAAAAGAAATTGGAACCCCCTACTGCCCCTCCACTTGTTTCATAGATGTCTTTTGTTTGGTGTTTACTGCAACAAATCCCACCCCCTCCCCCAGCTGTAGGCCAGGCACACAGCGGCACAGACAGGAACAGGGCACCTGGCCCCACCCCATCGCTGACGTCCCCAGCTCCAATGTCCAAGGACCATACAACTGGAAGACAAAGCTCCAGTGTTTCAGGAATGAATTTGCTCCTTGGTCCAAATGCCCTGGTGGCACTCACAGCTTGCCAAGGCACTTCATAGTACCCCACCAGGAGGACTGCTGGTGGTACCCTCCCACCCTCACCTCTCAAGCTAATGGTAGGCTATGAGGAGAGGTAGAGGACCCAGGGGATCCTAGGAAGTAGGCCAGGAAATACAAGGTGTTTCCTAGAGGTTGCTTGTTGGTTGTGGATTTATGGAGAGTTTATCCTCACAGCTAATTTGCCAGTGACTTCTCAGTTGCAAAGACAAAGACAGGCCCCTGTTGGGGAGTCCCTCAAGAGGAAGCAGGTTAGCTTCAAAGCACTCATCGGAAGTTCCAGGACTCTCTGAGCCTCTCAAGGTACTATCTGGACTGGCTTAGGACCCTTGGAGAGGCCAGAACCAGTGACAAGAAGCCAGCCTTAGAAGAGGGTTTCCCGACTGAAAGTCCTTCCAGAAGGTGGCTGCAGGAGCCAACTTCAGGGTGACAGGAGAAGCCACAGTGTAACACCAAGGTCAAGCTCCTGTGTAGTCACCTGGATGGATGAGATAATGAACGCTGATTGGCCCTGGCACTTTGTGTATGAGGTACCTTGATAGATTCTGGAGTTACAGGTTTCAGTATCTTTCTGCTTGGTTGTACCACGTGAAGCCGCCCATTGAGGGCAGCAAAGCCCTACCCAAGCCAGCCTGGCCCAGACACAGAAGCCAACAGCTAGTGATGATGTGCTCCTGCCCCTGCCTTCCCTTTGGCTTAGACCTCCCCTTGTCCACTTGGGTACCTGAACTCTTAGCCTAGCCCCTCTTATGAGTAACCTGGTATCTAAATTCTAGGAATGAGATTTTTTTTTCAATTTATCTTAACTTGGGTCTGTGCTTCCCCACCTTTGTCTGAAAGCCAGAATCTTTTTATAACCTCCCAAATGCCCCTAACGTCCCAAATGAGCTTGATTTCACCTCACTTCCCATCCTGTTTCTGGTGGGAAGCACCTCTTACCAGTTTCCCCTGTTCAAAGCAACTGACAGCTTTTCCCCAAAGCTCAAGTTTCTCATGCAGTAAAAAGCACTGAGGCTAGGCTCCTACTAATACTGTGGCTTTGTAGTCCCCAAAGGGCCAGGGATCCTGAAACACAATGAGGTCAGCCTAGCTAATAATATTCATTCATTCCTAGTTTGGATCCTGCCCATTTTCAAAAACAATTTCACACGGCTTCTGAAAATTGAGTATCTACTATGCTCTAGGCACTCTGCTGCCAAAAAGTAAACAAAGGTAGCTTTAACTTCTGCTACAAGACTGAGCTCTCAGGGAATGGGATCTGTCTCTCTCAGCTCTGTAATGTCCAACATGCGACACAGGCCCTGGTGGCCAGTGTTTCATGCACCCTTGGTTGAACGAATGAATGAGTGCCTTTTAGAGTAAGGATAAGTATATCTCTCCTTGACCTGGTCCTAGCATAGGAAGAAGACAGTAAAAGCTAAGTTGATGAGTTAGTGGAAGGAGGGACAGCACATCCTGGGAAAGAGGAAAGGCGGGGAGATAGGGTAGGAGGCCGAGGAAGGGATTCCACAAACAGCTTTCCCTGTCAGGCTCCCGCTCCTCCTCCCCCAGAAGATGCACATACTTCTCCCTCTGTCTCTCCAGATCCCCGACGTTTGCTGGTGGCCTCTTCTCCATCTCCAAGTCCTACTTTGAGCACATCGGTACCTATGATAATCAGATGGAGATCTGGGGAGGGGAGAACGTGGAAATGTCCTTCCGGGTGAGAGTGAAGAGGGCTTCGCGGGGAACCCACAACATACCAGGGGACTGGCAGCAGCAGCCTCAGGGATATCACATCTGGATCTGAACTTAAAAGGGTGGCTGTTTTCGGCTGTTTTCCATCATGGCTCCCCCTTTCTTTTGCTCCTGTCCCTGTCTGTGGCAGTAGGGGGTTGGCAATCAGATTGGCCAGCTTGAAACAGATTACTGGGCAGAACTTCTCAGAGGGAAGGGATAATAAGGACTGGACAGCTGGGGACTGGGGACTCTTTTGTGATGTCTGTGGAAATAGGGTTAGATAGAAATAGGTCAGTAACCAGTCAGTGTCCTTTTTCTGGAAAAATCAGGTTCCCCTTCCCAGGCCAAAGGACTTACGCTCTGGTAGCCTTTGGAGTTTCCCTACCTATGCTCACCACGCTCTTCATAACTGTAGGAGAAGATGGTGGCCCCAGTTCTGGTGCATCCCAGAACTCTGAGGCATTCCAGGAATTAGACAAATCAGGATTAGGTCAGGAAGAAAAGATTGCCTGTCCATGAAACCTACACAAATCCCCATGACATGGAAAAGTAATTAGTAAGTAAATGAACTCATTTATGAAGTCACCTCTCACAGTGTCTGGCACAGGTTAAGCATTTAGTTGACACCTACTATACTACAGGAGGTACTATAACTTTACCTATACTATAACTATGATTATGTATTTCTATTACTGCCAAACTAAAAAGAATAACAACATACCTTCCCATCTAAAACCCAAGAGAGAAGACCAATAGGAGGGATGTCTTAAACCCGCCCACCAGTGTAGAGAAGGATCACCAGCCAAGCACCATAACTCTGTTTTCTGATCCTAGGCTCCTCAGTGAGCCTCTGACCTCTGTTCAATCTCTCTGTTCGTAAGCTAGTCACTCAGGGTCCAGGTGACTACCACTGGCCACCTGGCAGTTGACTGTCCTTGCTATTAATTAATACACTGATGCTCTGATGTGGGAGATCTTGAGTTTCCAGTTATGCCTGGGTAAGCTGATAAAAATCACATTTCCAGGTCAAAAAGCCAAGCAATCAGAGCTCAGAGTAGTTATATAGACATAGGTAACAAAACTTAACCAAGTCTTTTCTCTAAAGTGGGCCCTGATAACCTCGGGACCCTGCAACTCTCTGTTTGCTTAAATCAGAATAAACCAATGTCAGAGAGCCTGGGATTGTGTAGTCATGGCCTAGGAAGAAGCTTAGTCAATGTCCTTTTTTCCAGGGAGAGAGAGCAGCCTTTGCCCAAGTCCTTGGACCTGGGGTTTGGCACCCTGGGGACAGAACAGAACTCCTTAGGGGATTGTTCCACCCACCCTGCTGAAGGCCCCACCCTGTCTCCTCTTATGTCAGGTGTGGCAGTGTGGGGGCCAACTGGAGATCATCCCGTGCTCTGTGGTAGGCCATGTGTTCCGTACCAAGAGCCCCCACACCTTCCCCAAGGGCACCAGTGTCATTGCTCGCAATCAAGTGCGCCTGGCTGAGGTCTGGATGGACAACTACAAGAAGATTTTCTACAGAAGAAATCTGCAGGCAGCAAAAATTGCCCAAGAGGTGAGAGGAAATGGTGCTCAGAAGGCATCTGGATGGAGAGAAGTATAAATCTCAGACCCTGGTCAAGGGCTTAAGGGCAGAGTCCTATCCCATCTCTGCCATCTGGTGCCTCCCTTCACCTCTCAGAGCCCTGTGAGCTAGAGACTGGGGAGGGCCCCAGGGCGTAAAGATTTTAAAGGCTAGAGGATGTTGTCCCTCCCTGAAGAGTCCTTGCATTCCAAGTGGAGATTGGGGGAGACGAAAGGGAGAAGAGATTTCCTCTTACAGGAGGAATGGCTTGGAATTGGGGACTAGGAGAGAACTGACCAGTGGGGAGTCACAGGAGATGAGGGAGTAGGGGAGCTATGGGGGGGGGGGGTGGAGAGGTGCCCAAAGCTAGGCAGGGGGTTTGGACTTTAGCCCAGACAAGAAGGTCAAAGACTGGTGGAACTGACCCTTAGGGGGCTGGCTTGGTTGACAGAAATCCTTCGGTGACATTTCGGAGCGACTGCAGCTGAGGGAACAGCTACATTGTCACAACTTTTCCTGGTTCCTGAGCAACATCTACCCAGAGATGTTTATTCCTGACCTTACACCCACCTTCTATGGAGCCGTAAGTCTTGAGGACCCACCTGCCTACCCATCATCCTAGCAACCCCTAGAGAAGAAGTTCAAGAGCACTTATCCCACAGATGGATAACAAATAAAAATTGACTTTTACCCTCCTCCCTCCTTTATCCAGGAAGAGTACTGAGAGGCCACTTTGGGGCTTCTAGAGATAGATAAAATCCTTATAAGGGGAACACAGCCTATAAGCAGTGGTTCTCAAACATTAGCATGCATCAGTATCACCAGGAAGACGTGTTTAAACTCTAGGCCCCATCTGCAGGGTTTCTGATTCAGAGGGATGGGGTGGGGTGTGAAAGTCTGCATTTCTAACAAGTCCCCAGGTGACGCTGATGGTCTGGGGATCTGGTCTGGGGATTGCACTTCAAGAACCACTGCTTGTAAGGGATCTCCCATGTGCTGACCCGGCATCCTGCGAGGTTCCCCATCCTGGCCCACAGTGGGTACCCAGTCCTGCCCTTCCCAGCCTCTGCAGCTGTGCATCTCACTTTGCTTTTAACCCCAGGCATGTGGGTTAATGAGCAGAGAAGATGAGCAGAGGAGAAAAATCAGAGGGGAAATCTGGCCATGCAAATTTATTCAAGTTGACTAGAATTTGTTCCCACTGGGCGCCTCACCACAAACTAGGAAACCTGGTTGTGCTATCCTGGTTCCCTCTCTGCTTACCATTCTGCAGATCAAGAACCTTGGCATCAACCAATGCCTGGATGTGGGTGAGAACAACCGTGGAGGGAAGCCCCTCATCATGTACTCCTGCCACGGCCTCGGTGGCAACCAGGTATATGACCCAACCTCAGCAGGGCAGGCCCGAGAGAAACCTGTCTCTGAGGATCTCCTCTCCTCACGGGCTCCGTTTCTCTCCTTTAACTAGTCCTTTCCTGAAAACTGGGATGGAGGAGCTCCAGAAGCAGGAAGAGATACCATTCTTGCCTTCAGGAGGCTTCCAGACTGAGGGGAAATGCATCACTCACTCACACACGCACACACACACACACACACACACACACTCTGAAGTCTGAATTAGGGACATCCAGAGAGAACACGGCATCAGTGATGGGTGTTCAGAGGGATGGGTGGGAGGACTGTTAATCAGAGGAGGTTCACTGGAGGAGGCCAGCTGCTGGGTGATATTTGGGGGTGAGTATGGAAAATTTTTTAGCACTTTCCTTTATCTACATTCAAATTCTATCTTCAATGCCTCCACTCCCGGAAGCTATCACCCTATCACTTAGCAGTGACCCCAAAACAACCACCTACTGACGTCTCAGTTACCTGAGGTCCTGGGAATTTACTCCATGCCTCACAATGACCCAGTGTGTCCCTGAGGAACAACTAGTAACCTCCCATCCCCTGCCCCTCAGTCTACCCTGAATGCCCAGTGCCTGGTAAGTGACAGCCACCTAAAATAGAGCAGAAGCAAGGAAGGCAGTGTCACGGGACGGGACGTGGAACAGACTGCTGGCCTATGCAAATGAAGACAGTCATTCTAATGCAGTTTCCTGTACCATTGGCCTGCAAGATGATTTTAGGTTGTACATTGAAGAACATTTTTAAAATTTTAATAGTAATTTATTAGCTAAAACAGAATCAGCATATCAAACACATGATTTCACAGATGTTTAAAGTGAGGCTAAATTTTAATTTTTAATTTAAAGAAAATAAGTAACTATTATTCCAGTCTAACCCAGATATGGCAAAAATCATGAAGACAGAATATAAATTACTAACGTCTTGGCACGGCCTCGCGTCCCCACTTTCCTCCCCAGGAGGCATGTGTGGCTGGCATCTCAGGGCAGGTGGCTTTAGAAGGTGGTGGGCAAACTCTCCCCTGGCTCCTCAGGACCTCCTCTTGTCTTCACTTCCAGTACTTCGAGTATACAACCCAGAGGGACCTTCGCCACAACATAGCAAAGCAGCTGTGTCTACATGCCAGCACAGACACTCTGGGCCTCAGGAGCTGTCACTTCACTGGCAAAAACAGCCAGGTCCCCAAGGACGAGGAATGGGAATTGACCCAGGTGAGTCAGTCGCCCAGAAAGCTCAGAATCAAGAACCTGAGGCCACATCTGCATCTTTTTTGTGACTGGCCCAAGACCCATCACTAGTAAATGGCAGGCGTGGGATCAGTCCGACATGAAGCCATGGGCTCTTTGCATTACACCACGTGCTTCAGGATGTATGATGTAAGTGCTACTGTACTTAGCTCAAGCCAGCACCCATAGTGAGCCTACACACACACCCCACATCAGCTTAGAAAAAGAGGAACCTAGCCTTGAGGCTATAGGAAAGGAAGGAGTCTAAGTATTAATCAAAGGCAGAAAATCAAAGGCAGCAGTGGCCCCAGATCTTTCAGCCTGGCCATCTGGGGCGGGGGAGACCCTCAAGGCATTTTTCTGTTGGCCATGGTCTCGTCTTCTTCTATTCTATCCACTCAGGCTAAATCCAGGGATGGGTAATTGGCACCAGACAGACATGGACACTTGGAAATGCATCTCATCAGAGTCTGGCATCCCAGGAAAGGAATTAAGAAGTGTCTTTGTACCTTGTTGGGTTTCCTTCGCCTTTTACCAATTGTCCCCCATCTCATTACTCCCAGTAGTACTGTCTGTGGCCCAGGTTGACCCTTTGCTGTGTCATCTTTTAGGATCAACTCATCAGGAACTCAGGATCTGGTACCTGCCTGACATCCCAGGACAAAAAGCCAGCCATGGCCCCCTGCAATCCCAGTGACCCCCACCAGCTGTGGCTCTTTGTCTAGGACCCGGATCATCCCCTGAGGGAGCCCCCACAGGCCTCTCAGGAAACAGGATTGCTGATGTCTGGGAACCTGATCATCAGTTTCTCTGTCGGCCTTAAAGATGGGTTTCTAAACCCAATGGATATCAAGGCAGGACCTTCGTACTCCTTGCAACAACGTTGGGCCCATTTTCTTTCCTCCACGCTGATGGAACACCATCAGGACACATGATCCTTGGCCGAGGGCTTTCCTTCTGTCCTGGAAACAGAGGCCTCCAAAGCAGAGAAGGAAGCTGGGGGAGGGCCCAGGGCAGCAATGCTGAGCTCAAGAAAAGTACTTCTGTAGCCACATCCTGAATCCCTGGCCATGCACAGCAACTGCAGAATCTAGTGAACTGGTGTATTCTAACAGAAGGATTAGAGGTCAAAGAGAGCCTCTCTTGCTAATATTCCCCCAAAGTTTGTAGAACTGTCTACAAAAAGCTCCCTGACACGTGTCCTTTATCTGCATAATAATCCTGTGACAAAGACAGGACAGGAACCACTGTGCCCATTTTGTGGATAAGAAAACTGAGACAAGGCCAGGTGCAGTGGCTCACGCCTGTAATCCTAGCACTCTGGGAGGCTGAGGCAGGTGGATGGTTTTGAGCTCAGGGGTTCGAGACCAGCCTGAGCAAGAGTAAGACCCCGTCTCTACTAAAAAAAAAAAAAAGAAAGAAATTAGCTGGACAACAGAAAATATATAGAAAAAATTAGCCGGGCATGGTGGTGCATGCCTGTAGTCCCAGCTACTCAGGAGGCTGAGGCAGGAGGATTGCTTGAGCCCAGGAGTTTGAGGTTGCTGTGAGCTAGGCTGATGCCACAGCACTCTAACCTGGGCAACAGAGCAAGACTCCGTCTCAAAAAAAAAAAAAAAAAAAACAAAACTGAGACAGAGGTAAAAGAGCTTACCTATAGTCCCATGGCTAGCAGATGGCTAGAGCCAAGACCAGGCCTCAGTCTTCCATGCTGAGCCAGGGCTTCTTCCACTACACCACAAGAACACTAGGCAACTAGCCGCCAGCCCTCTCATCCCCTCTGCCTTCCGTCCTGGTCATTTCTAGCCAGCTGGCCTCCATAAAGCAAAACAATGGAGCCAGGTAGCCATTGGAGGGGAGACCACATTCGGGAATCCTGGGATGTTAGTGTTGAAAGAAAGCTGCTAGAACCAGTGATTCCCAAGTTTAAGTCCCACACCCTTTTTTCTAAGCCCCGTCGAAAAGGTAGATAAAAAGCAAAGTAGTAGCAGGAGTGAAATTGAGGGAGAAGCGGGCAATGCCCTCTAGTCCCTAAACTTCTAAGTCTGTAAGCACAACTTGAAAACAGTTGTTTTAGTCCAACCCTGTCATTTTCCTATTATGAAACCAAGACCAGAGAGGTGAATTTGTCCAAGGTCACTCACCCAGCAAGGTATTGGCAACCCTGAAGCTAAAGACTCAGGTAAGACTAACTAGAGTCTTGGGAAGGCTGAGGGAGCAGGGACAGCGCGCAGAGTCGAACTGACTGGAAGACAGATCCCATCTGCCATGATTGCATGAAGGCCCCCTGTGGAGCAGACCGGATGTGAATACAGCTCTTCAAGCTCAGGGACTCACCACCGCACCCGGCTCCTTTGCCCAGCTGCTCAAAGGACAAAAATTCTATCCAGGAAGGCGGCTTTTGACTTTCAATAGCAAGCCGTTACCACATGGGGGTGCCATGGGACTGCAGCTGCCTCCTGTTCCCATGCAGTTCACCCTGAGAGCCTTTCAGACCCTGTAGAGGAGACACTCTGAGGTAGCCCAGCCAAAGGGAAAGGAGAATAGCCAGGGTTCATTCCCAGAAAGAAAAGAGAATTGCACATGGGATCCCAGTGGAAATAAAGGTTTTATGGCATTGGTAAAGGAAGTCTTCATTGCGTTTCTCTTCCCTCGTGTTGTCCCTTAGCTGAATCAGTTGATTTGGGCTGTGAAGAACCACACACCTGAGAAGTTTTGTTACAGCCATGGTCTTGTGTCCCCAAACATGGTCTGGCCCCAAATCTAGCCCATGTATTGTGTGCCAAGCATGTGTAGACATGAGATATAAGATGAAGTCCTTCTCCCGTGGAACTCATACTCTAAATGGAAACAAATCATCACAAGCCTGGATGTGTGCAAAGGTGTGCTAGGTGAGTTAGAAGGAAAAATTCCTTCCGCTTAGGGGAATCAGGGAAGACCTCACAAAGATGGTGACGTCAAGCCTAAGACCTCAAAGGATGAGTCCTCAGGTGGGAAGGACTCAATAAGCAGAGATGTCACACAAGCAGTGATCTAGCATGAGCAAAGCCACAGTGGGACAAAAGTACAAGTGGGTCTGGGAAACCACAGGGACATCAGGGTGAGGGAGCAACGGGTGTAGAAGCTAAGAGATCAGGGACACAGTATGACTTTTGTGGGCTCTGGGAGCTTTTGCCTTCATAGGACCCTTGCTCTATAAAAAAATATTAAAAGTTAGGCCAGGTCCAGTGGCTCACGCCTGTGATCCTAGCACTTTAGGAGGTCAAGGCAGGAGGATCACTTGAGGCCAGGAGTTCAAGACCATCCTGAACTACACAGCAAGACCCTGCCTCTACAAAAAAAAAAAAAAATTATTATCTGGGTGTATTGGTGCTCACCTGTAGTCCCAGGTGCTCAGGAGGCTAAGGTAGGAGGATCACTTGAGCTCAGGAGTTTGAGGTTACAGTGAGCTATGATGATGCCACTGCACTCCAGCCTGGGCAACAGAGTAAGACCGTGTCTCAAAAACATACATATATATATATATATTTGATAACTGCATTGGTCTAAAGACAAATATTATCCAGGCTGATTGCATTTATTTTAAAAGAATCTAAAGCATTTTTGTAGGCCCTTAAAAGTATTGGGCACTGTGCCTACTATTCCTGCTGGGTAAGTCAACTCTGTAGAAGAGTGGGTTGGGGCTCAATTGAGAAAGGCTTTGAATGCCATGGTAATAGGTAAGGTAAGCCATAGAGAGTCGTGTTCCTGGACCCTAACCCTGGCCTTACTCTTGGTTGCATTAAACATCCAACATTTATCAGGCATTGTTCACTTGCCATTTATCCCAGTACCCTCATTCCATCTATAGTATCACCCAACAGCTCCCCAGCCCAATCGTATTGTGATATGTATCCAACCAAGGTCCCCTATTGTGGTGCCAAGAAGGTTCTACCTGCCCCCAAATGGCATCTCCCAGGAGCAGTCAGCTAAGAGGAACTCACAGGAAGTGGGAGAGGCAGCAGAAGTGAGATGGTCCAGGTTTGGGGGTGAGGTGAGGACTAGGGAAGGGAAGTGGTCCAGCAGAGGGAGAGGGTGCTGGTGGGAGTGAGTGGCACCTGCTTCATGGTCTTCCCTTTAGCCAAGGCTGGCCTTGCCCTAAATTACACCAGTACTCTTCCTTAAAACCCACCCCTCTGGCCACTCTCAGAGCTAACCTAAGGCTGCCAACTCTTAAAACCTTGCTGCTAGCCCTGTGCTACAATCTCCTGGCTCCAGAAGCCTCTCACTTTAGCACTGAAGGGCTGGTCCCCCTCTGGGGATCTATTTCCCACTTGAAGAGTATTGGGGCCATTACCAAAAATAGCTAAATGTCCCAGAATTTATTCTTTACTTTTTAATTACAAAAGTAATACTGTGGAGAAAAGTCAAATAATATAGAAAAATATCAGGTTAAAAAAATGTGAAATTCATCCTCATGGTGCCCCGTACCTATTGAATTTACACCTTGGTCTATAGACCCTTCCATGCCTTTTTCTATGAATATACAAATACACACACAGTACCATGTTGTTTGCAGCTTACTTTCTTCACATATACCAAGGATAGATTTTCATGTCAGCTCATTTAAGTATACCTCGTTCTTTTTAAAAGCTGCATAGTATTCCATAGTAGGGAACTTATTCCCAACTTGTTTATTTAACCTTCCCCTATTTTTATGAATACTTGCATTTTTCCTAATTTTGTGACAAACTATATTATAACCCACAAACTTGTACATTTATTTTGTACATAGTACATTTATACCCGAAATTATTTCAAAAGGAGGCATTCCTAGAATTAGAATTGCTTAGAAAAAATGCAGTGCCTCAAAATTTAAGCCAAGGCCATTGTCTAGACCTAACCCTAAGAGAATAAAAGAGTCTGACCAGCATGGGAGGTTAGGAACCGATTGTGAGGGTCTTAAATGCAGTCCTAGAATTTGGTTTTTAAGCAAATACAGATTGGGCTTCTCTGGGCTAGGCCAAGGGTACAAAGACGTGAAATTGGCCCTGCCCTTAAAGGTTCACCACTTTGGAGAACATGACGTCAAGAGGTAACCTTTAAGAGGCCCTCAACCTTCCTCTCAGATTCCTCATGCCTGGGCTAGAGCTGTCTCCTTACTCTCCAGGGGAGGCAGGAAAGTGGGACGAGAATGACAAGAGAGGCCCTGGGTTCCCTAGCCCAGTTCAGCCATCTTCCCAGAGGTCCACTTTGCATCAGGATGATGCAGGTTGGGCTGGAGAGGGAGCCCTCCAGGTTTCTGAGCATTAAAGAGCAAATCCCCTGAACAGCTCAAGGACGCTGAAAAGGTGCCAGTCTATGCTGACTCCTATGAGCAGCCTTTTCCACACCTCGTGATGTGACACATGAAGCTTGAGTTCCGGAGGGTGAAGGAATGCTCCAGGTGGGCCAGGTGAGTTTCCTGCTTCCCTCTAAGTTCCTGGCTTCTTTCAGCCTAAATTCCCCGGCTTTGCTACCATCACTGCTCCACCCCCAGTCCTCTTTTCTGGGGCCTGCAATGGCTCTGACAATTTTGTGCCCAACCCAAGGCCTCTGCCCACCTCACAGAGTGGCGTGCAGTGCACCTCCCTCCTTCCTCTCTGGACTTTGATGGGCGAGCATTTTCCCTCCGCAGGACCCGCCTGCTCCTCCCCTCCTGCTCCCTCTGCTCTCCACCTTCGCAGCCTTCAGATGGTCTCCTTGTCTCTGAGGATTCCCTCTCCTAACCTGCCCCATCTTCTTCTCTGGAGCTCCCTACTTGGCTCTCCATCTGAGAGTCTCCCCAACCCTGTTTCTCAATACTTTCCTCCACCAGAATTCTCTCCACTGCACCTACTTTGCTTTTGTCTCCTGCTTTGCACCTATGTCTGCATCCTGGGGGCATGCGCCATCTCCCTGAGGGCAGGGGGAGTTGCTGTGTCTTCCTTCTTCTTGCTAACTACTCTCCGCTCCTCCGACACCTCCTTGTCCCTACCTGTTAATGCACTGGACAGGTCTCTGCCTTCATGGGTGCCACGGAGGATTGTGAGGCAGTGCTAGACATTGAGGGGAGTACCCTGAGGGAAAAGCCAGTTCCACCTCTCCATCTTATTTCTTTTTTTTTCAATTTTTTTTGAGACAGAGTCTCACTCTGTTGCTCAGGCTAGAGTGCCATGGCATCAGCCTAGCTCACAGCAACCTCAAACTCCTGGGCTCAAGTGATCCTTCTGCCTCAGCCTCCTGAGTAGCTGGGACTACAGGCATGCACCACCATGCCTGGCTAATTTTTTCTATATATTTTTAGTTGTCCAGCTAATTTCTTTCCATTTTTAGTAGAGATGGGGGTCTTGCTCTTGTTCAGGCTGGTCTCAAATTCCTGAGCTCAAATGATCCACCCGGCTCGGCCTCCCAGAGTGCTAGGATTACAGACATGAGCCACCATGCCTGGCCTCCATCTTATTTCTGAAAAAGAGTTTGTTGGATGCTTTTCAACTAAAAGCAGATGATTAATTCAGCTCCGGCCTTGTTCTGTCTTTGAATAACAGATAAATTAGTTTACTTGAAAAGAAATCTTTTCATTTGTGTTTCCATGTCACCTGTGATTTTCCCTGCCTTCCCCTCGCAGCCCTGCCAGCTGGCAGGAAGAAGATCAGCAAAGCTGCTGATAAGAGAAGTATAAAGCGGGCTTGGTTCATGGCAAGGGGGCAGTGGTCTACTTTACTGGCAACATGCTGTGCTTCCTGGTGTTCGCTGCCCTGGTCCTTTATGGTAAGTGGATCATTTGGCTTGAGTTCTATAGTGAGGAGAATTTAAGCGGAGGGTCGGAAAGTGGTCTCTAAGCCCAGGCCAGCTCCCCATCCCAGGGCATGGTAGGACACTCTGCCTGTAGGTCTAGTAAAAACTTTACTTTCCTGGAGCCCAAGATAGGAAAGGTCAGGGCCACTGGTCATGCAGGCCCCTGAGGTGCCTGAGTCATAAAGCAGAGAGAAGCCCCTTCCAGGGAGCCTGGGCTTCCCCACCACCCCCAGCTGGTGTCTGGCTGGGATGTGCACTGCTGTCCCTGCCCCCTAGAGAATCCTGCCAAAGAATCCAGGGGCATTGGGGGCAGATAGGGGGGTGTCCCTTCAAGCCAAGGGGTGACCTTGAGTAAGGCCCAGACCACAGGGAGCCTCAGGGCCCTGGGCTGGTGATTTGAGATAGGTCCTTCATAGCATGCCAGAGTTCTGGGGACACCTTGGGGAAGCAGAAGGCACTCAGCTTCTCCTGCTTTCAAAAGGGGCTCAGAGAACTCACAGCTGGGCCCCTCATTTGTTAGGGAGGAGCTATGAATTTGCAGACAAGGCTAACATTCCTCAAAGCACAACCACCGCCCCCACCCGCACCCCTGGCTGACCCCACGCTTAGTCATCACTCACTTTTCTTCTGCCCCACAAAGGACACAGCACCCAGGACTTTCCGGAAACCAATGCCCGGGTAGTTGGAGGGACTGA
This sequence comes from Eulemur rufifrons, assembly GCF_041146395.1. Lineage (NCBI taxonomy): Eukaryota > Metazoa > Chordata > Mammalia > Primates > Lemuridae > Eulemur > Eulemur rufifrons. The sequence goes on along the minus strand of NC_090998.1, from coordinate 40,109,810 downwards.
GGCCCAGAAGAATTCCTGGCCTTCCCAGGTGGGTGTCCCTTCGCAGCCCCAGACTTCCACCCGAATAAGAGTTGCTGTGCACTGACATAAAGTATTATGTGTGTTTGTATATGTTCTTAACGGGCAGCTCTCCAACTGTCTGAATTCTCGATTTTAAGGATGGATGGGACCAGGCTTATTTGGTTTTCCGAATGCAAAAGATTTGGAGGAGGAGATTTAAACACCAACCACACTCATTCTCCAAGGCACACACCAAACGGAAATCACATTTGTACTCCCTCACTTGTGGCAGACTCTAGAGATTGTGCCAGACTCACACCTCAGACTCCACATACCTTGAAACACACATGCACACACCACTCCACACAGTGTGTGTCACACACAAACACATCCAAACAGAGTATGTTGCTTAGTTGGCTATTTAAAGAGTTTCCACTTTCGTAACAGGGCAGCTGGGCCCTGATTTAAATAATCTAAATGTGTATGTAAAACTGGCAAATTAACTGGTGAATATCCACACTCTGAATCACTGCCATTAGAGTTATATTCAATTTACAGAAGTTTGAGCCCCAATTTTCAGGATTAGAGCTATTCTGTAGTGTGAGTTGCTAGAGGAAGAGACATGAACTGATAAAGATGAACATTCCATTGGTATTCCTTGAAGTGGAGGGACAGGGTATGTCTTGAAAACATTGAAGGCGGAGCTCCGGAGACCTAAACTTCGGCTTAGGTGATGGGGCAATTCCTTGGCTACATTTTCTTTCCAAGAGAAAATGGAGATAGCACCTTGGTTCTAGGGCCACTGCAACAACCTAGAGAAAGAATGCCAAACACACTGTGTGTGTATCTTTACTACCCGTCCATGTACACAGCAAACCACCAAACGATGGTGCACTCTTCCCTGCTGACCCCGAGGCATCTACACACCCTGCCTCAGCACCATTCCAGGGAGCCACTACCAACCAATCGACAGCAGTTGGCATCTATTTGCCCTCCCTAGCCCAGAAAGTTGGAGGTTTTGAGGGATGCCAGGGGTTTGAGGCAAAACCTTTTGATAAACACCAACCTATCCCTCCTTTCTTTCCTCCCCATCTAGATTTCCCTCCAGTACCTGTCCGGGAGTTCTTGGTATCACACCTGTGGAGGGACCCTCATCAGACAGAACTGGGTGATGACAGCGGCTCACTGCGTGGACTCGTGAGAAAAAGACCAGCTTTTCTGAGCCCTGGGTGGGGAAGAGACTGGCCCTTCCGGATGAATTTGTAACCTCAGCCCCTCAGGGCAGGACTTTAAGGGGCTGGGTAGTGGGCCATGGCCCAGCCCGTTTGCGTTTGGGGGCCTATAGAGAGGTAGCATGGTGAAAAGTACAAATTTTGGAGTCAAGCTGGCTCAGGTTCAAACCTCATTCCCCCAACTTCTAGCTATGTAATGTTGGGCAACTTACTTAGCTTCTCTATGCCCCCGTTCTCCTCTCTCTAAAAAGGGGTCCTGATACCTAGTTTGTACAGTTGTTGTGAGGATTGAGTAAATATTTAAGAGCCTAGTCAACATCTCATCACTGGTAACTATTTTTTCATATTTGTCTTGGGGAATAGTTCTCAAATTTGAGCATGTATCAGAATCACCTGGAAGGCACGCCGAGCCCCACGCAGCAGAGTTTCTGATTTGGTAGGTCTGAGGTGAGGCCTGATAATTTGCATTTCTAGCAAGTTTCCAGGTGATCCTAATGCTGCCAGTCTACCACGCTTTAAGAACTACTAGTCTAGGAGTGGATGCTTCCCTCAAAATCTCTGCAGCTGAGAGCCATTACTTCATTTATGCTCACCACACCATTCCCAGGTTACAAGATATTCAGCCTATGATGTTCAGCTTAATAAACTTTGAAAATGAAGTTGATGACAGTTTTTTTCATTCACAAGTTAGTAAATTAGGGAGAAAGCTTGTTACTTCCTCATCTTTGAGGGTGTTCCGTTCCTCCTCCACCTGAGCCACATTAAGATGGGTTCCTGTTCTGAAGAAAGTATATAAGATGGCTCTCCAACTTTTCTCCCAGGAGAAAAAGAGAAGGTTTGAGCCCCCTGGATCACTCAGGGCTTCCTTCTCTCACTCCAGCCAGTTGACCTTCCGTGTAGTGGTCGGAGAACACAACCTGAACCAGAACGACGGCACCGAGCAGTACGTGAGGGTGCAGAAGATCGTGGTGCATCCGAACTGGAACAGCAATAACGTGGCTGCAGGGTAGGTACAGGCTGGGCAGGCCTGGGCTCGGAGGTGGAGAGCTGACTGGCCAGCAGCTGGGTCTTGGCTTCATTCACATGTTCTCTCAAGAGGGCTGGAGGGATTGCATTGCCGGAAACCTAGTTCATGGCTCATGGCCTGTCCTTTGGCTGAAGAGCCCATTGAGCCTAAGAGAGGGCACCATGTCCTGGAGGGAGCCATGAGCTGGCTCATTCATCCAGGAGGACTTTGAGAATTTAGGTTTCAGAGGACTTGAGAATTTTTGAAGATTTTTGGGACTTTAGGCTGGTTTTCATGATTGGAATACCTGAAGCTCCTTTTCTGCAGAGTTTAATGTTCCCATTTTTATTGTCTGGTTTTTATTGTTATATTCACTTTATAAAACAGACTCTACCAGCAAAAGTAAATTTCTTTCCCCTCTCCCCACCTTTTTTTTTTTTTTTTTAAATAGAGATGGGGTCTTGCTCTTGCTCAGGCAGGTCTCAAACTCCTGAGCTCAAGCAATTCTCTCACCTTGGCCTCCCAGAGTGCTAGGATTACAGGCATGAGCCACTGTGCCTTGGCCCTTAAAGTGAATCTTACGTGGGAAAACTTCAAGGCCGAGTAGTAAACTTACGGAAAGGAAGTAATGAAGATGGTGGTCAATTCTGTAGAGTGTGGAGGCAGGGATGGGTTTAAATAATTGGGATATTCTGCTGGCTTTCAGAGTCATGCAGTCTTTTACATCTTTCTTTTTTGAGAAGTCTGCCACCAAGATCACCACTCTGCTCCTTTCAGATTCCTGGTTCTCCACTTCCTTGGATTGTGGAGATCGGCGTTAGGCTGCAATACCAAAATCCTACCAGCAGATGCTGCTATTAAACATATAATGTCCTACAACCAAAATGCATAATTGCTCAAGTTTGAGACTTAGAAAATTAGGCTTCTCCTTTTTCAAAGTGGTTGGTGGCTTTCCAATTCCATGGGGACACAAAGGCTTAGAGAGGACCAGCGCATATGCTGACCTGAGGGAAGGACTGATCTCATGAGTGAGCAGTCTCCTTTCCTCCTGCAGCTATGACATCGCCCTGCTGCGCCTGGCCCAGAGCGTTACCCTCAATGGCTACGTCCAGCTGGGTGTTCTGCCCCAGGCAGGAACCATCCTGGCTAACAACAGTCCCTGCTACATCACAGGCTGGGGCAGGACCAAGAGTAAGTCGCCTACATTGGCAGCATCCACCACAGAGGTCTTGAATAGGTAGCTGAGTTTGGGGGCACATTTTTCTGTAGTCCTAGGTGTTTATAGCCAGAGACCAGGAACCAGAGGAACCATAGATAAAATAATTGATACATTAAATAAATCAAGCTAAGAATGGATGGTAGAATAGTCAAGTTAGAGATTCGTAGACTCTTAGAACTAAAAAAAGACTTGCCTCAGAGAGTATTTTGTACCAGCCCCTCATTGTATACATGAGGAAACTGAGGCCAAAGAAATTAGGGATCTTGATCACATGACAAGTCAGGCAAAACTGGGGCCAGAACCCAGGCATCCTGGCTCTCACTTTTGTTGCTGTTGTTGTTTGTTTTTTGAGACAGTGTCTCCTCTGTCACCCAGGCAGGGAGTACAGTGGCGTGATCATAACTCACTGCAGCCTCGGACTCCTGGGCTCAAATGACCCTCCTGCCTCAGCCTCCCAAGTAGCTGGGACTACAGTAGTGCACCACCACACCCAGCTAATTTAGAAAACTTTTTTATAGAGACGAGGTCTCACCATGTTGCTTAGGCTGGTCTCAAACTCCTGGCCTCAAGCAATTCTCCTACCTCAGCCTCCCAAAGTGCTGGGATTACAGGGATGAGCCACTGTGCCCAGCCCTGGCTCTCACTTTGATGGTCATTATACCATCATGCTACTTCCATAGGCAGGCACTGGGCCATGAGTTGGAGTGAATGAACCAGGGGAAGGTATAGAGCAGAGGAGGCCTCACCTCTTTTCTGGTCATCACGAGAAGACTTCAGGTAGGGAACATTATACAGATAATATGGAAAGGTGGGAGGGCTATGGAGATCATTAAGAAGGGCAGAAACATTAAGCCTGATACAGAAGTCTATCAGCCACCAGGCAGTATTTGGGCTTCTAGAGGCAAGGCAAGGCCTTGGTACGAGCAGCAAGTCTAAGAAAACCTGCAGCTGAGAGAGACACAGGCTTCTAATCCAGCTCCACTCCATTCATGTAATGTTATTGAGGTTCAATGTCTTGATCTATAACAAAGACATAATACAAGGCAAAGGCTTTGAAAAGTCTAAAGAGCAAGAGAAAGGAAAACTGCACCAAACTCTTAAGAAATGGAACAAGTATGCACAATCCCAGCTCTGCTGGGGTTTACAGTGAAAGGAGGAAGCAGAGCAGACAGATAAGTTATCAATACATAAGACCTTTCTAACTACTTAACTAAATTATCCATGAGTGACAAAAAGCAGGAGTGGTTTGGAACCTGGGAACAATAAGTAAGGATGACTCTCTGAAGGACAGGACTTGTTGTGGCCATCTAAGAGTGAAGAAAGGAGGATCCCTGACATGTAGAAGGAAGTTTGCCCTTTCACCAGAGCTTAAGGTTTGGCAAGTGTGGAAGGTTTTTCCCCTGGACAGCATCTGGGGCTGACCTCCAATGTTGTGTGTCCTGTTCAGCCAATGGACAGCTGTCCCAGACTCTGCAGCAGGCTTACCTGCCCTCCGTGAGCTATGCCACTTGCTCCAGCTCTTCCTACTGGGGCTCTACTGTGAAGAACACCATGGTGTGTGCAGGTGGAGATGGAGTTCGCTCTGGATGCCAGGTGAGCACATGCAGGAGGTCTCAGAAGTTCCACTCGAGGTTCCTCCCCTCTCTGCCTCTCACCCCCCCACCTTTTCATCACCCCCTATTCACACCTACTCTCACACCCATGTACAGACTATACTTTCCACTCTGGCATCTGAGTGAGAATAATTCTGTGCTAGTAACTCTACACTCACAGAATCTCAAAGTTGAAAGGAACCTTAAAATTCATCATGCTCAATGCTCCCACCTCAAAAGCTTGTACATGGCCCACTATTTGTGTATTAGTATATGTGTGTGTTCTTAGTACTTGCTTGTAACCGAGATTTTTTTTATGGCAGTGATGGGGCCAGGCATGGAGGGGTGGTTGTAATTGTATGTAAGACAGACTGGCTCCCATCAGTCCCACCTGTTCTTATAGCTCCTCCAATACCGCCCCTTTACCCCAGTGGTATTTTGGGCAGTATGTTCAGATGAGTATGATAGGGGAAAATATACAAAATAATTTCTTTTAATACTTTAAAAAATAAAGTACATAATAAATAGAATCTTCCTCTGTTTAGACACGATCAATCAGCAATGAACCATTGTACAGATTTCTTAATGCTGTTCAACAAATGTTCATTGTCTATCTGTTATATACCAGGTACTGTGCTAAGTGCTAAGGGTACAAAGAGGAATCAGTGTCAAGTGTAGGAACCAGAGGAGCAGACATACAATAGAACTTGGTGATACAATGTGGTTAGGTGTTATAACAAAGATATGCATAGGGTGATATGGAAGCCCAAGGATAGGTACTTACCTCTACCTCCTGGGGTCAGAAAAGACTTGCCTTCCTCAAGAAAGTGGAATCTGTAGTGAGTTTTGAAGGTTAAATAGGAATAGGCCAGGCAAAAAGGAGAAAAGATATTCAGAGGGAGGGAACAGTATGAATAAAGACATGGGGCCAAGAAACAACCTAGAACACATGGAGAATTATAGGACGTTCCCTACAGCTAGAGCAGAGCAGAGGTTGGAGCCCCACAAGCCAAATCCAGCCCACTGTCGGTTTTTGTATGACTTGCTTGCTTACAATGGTTATTACATTTTTTAATAGTTAGGGGGAAAATCAAAAGAGTAATATGTAATGACATGTAAAAATATGTATAAAATTTCAGTGTCCATAAATAACATTTTATTGGAACACAGCCACAGTTGTTCATTTATGCATTGTTTGTGGCTACTTTTGCACTACAGCCCAGGGTGGTTGCAATTGGTGGGTCACTGGTAACCTCAGCAAGAGCAGTTTCAGTGGTATGGTGAGGGCAGAAGCTTGATTAAAGGGCAAGGAATAAAGAGCCATTAAGATATATAGCAGGCAATGTAGATTACTCTTCCAAGAATCTTGTTTGAAAGAGAAAAACAGAAAAAGTCTGGTAGCTTTAAGGATAGCAAGTTATGGAGGGGGAAAAGAACTTTCTTCCCTCTTTTAAGAGGGAAGAAAACTGAGTGCATAAACAGGCAGAGAGGAAAGGACCCTGTGGAGTCAAAGGGAGGTAAAAACGGATGGCACAAGATCCCACAGGAGAAGGAAGAGATGTAACCAAGAGCACAGATGGAGCTGTCTTTGAACAGCAAAAGCAATACCAGATGTGCATATGGATGTGAAAGTTTGCAGGAGGTTGGGTAGCTGGAAGTTGGCAGGTGTTCTGCATTATTGCTTCTAGTTACTCATGAACTACTAGGAGGGCTAGGAGGAGTCAACTCGACTGCTGAAAATGAAGGGGCAAGTGTCGTATGGGTCTGAAATAATTAATGTGAATGGGAGAAGGATTGTCCTCCAAGATGCTACTGATAGGCTGAGTTTGGAGACCACACAATGACCATGTGGGTGTATGATTCACTCCATTACTCAAAACTCAGTTGTAAGGAGTGGATTAATCCAGGGGCAGGTTTTCCTGCATAACTGGGGCAAAGGAACAGGCTTGCAGATCAATTGCAAATTCCAAGCTAGGTAGAGGAGGAAGAGAAGCCAGCAGGAGGGTGGTAGTCTGGCTGAAACTATAGAATGAAAGGATTAACAGGTTTTTTTGTGAGCAAAAACAACCGTGGAAATAAGGTGACCAATTCATCCTAGTTTGCTCCCAACTTTCCTGGCATTAAAACTTAAAAGTCCTGTATCCCAGTAACTATACATGGGAGTAAGGGCAAAAAGGAAAAGAAAAAGAGAGAGATTAATGCATAATGCAACCTCTTCCAGAGCCTTATCAACCAGCTCTACCTATAACCTCCTAAGGTAGCTTCACCACCCATCCCCCACCCTCCACCCCCGAATCAGAGTCTTGCTTTGGTGTCATAATAGTTCACTGCAACCTCAAACTCTTGGGCTCAAGAGATCCTTCTGCCTCAGTCTCCCAAGTAGCTCGGACTACAGGCGCACGCCACCATGCCTGGCTAATTTTTCTAGGTTTAGTAGAGATGGGGTCTTGCTCTTGCTCAGGCTGGTCTCAAATTCCTGAGCTCAAGCCTTAGCCTCCCAGAGTGCTAGGATTATAGGTATGACCCACCACACCTGGCCTTTGAATTGTCTCGTTTGCTCCCAGCCAGGTTTAGCCTTTCTGAGTTAATAAACGTCTCTTCGTTCTCTCTCAGGCCTTGAACTCTGAAACACTACAGTACTTTTCTTCTGGCTGCCATTTCAAACTGACAATCCTCTGAGGCCATTGTGTTTCTAGGTCCCTTCCCACGGGAGCTTCCCAAATAGTATATCTTCTGGGCTTTCAGTTCTGGGTCCCCAGTTCTTTTCCCCACTTCAATCAACCATTCCCACTGATTTCTTTTCCAGCTCTTACCTCTGCTCCAAAATCCTCAGCCCACCCTCCATTTCTCCAAAACTGGGGTCTCTTTTCAGGTCAATTAGCATAAGACAATAGTATTAAGTACAATTCATTTATCTTCCCTTTCTCTGGCCCTGAAATACCCCCAAATCCCTGACAGAATTTAAGTGGGAGAGATTTAGGTTGTTTTTGTTTGAGTACAGTAATCTAAAGAAAACATCCTTCAAAAGTGGAGAAATTTTAAAAAGAAAGAAACATCTTTCAAGCAGTAGGTGGGGTGGGGTTCAGCTAGTTCCTCTTTAAAAGAATTCTCCCCAATCTGAACTTTTGATCTCTTTCCCTAGTTCTTTTTAAGTTTTCAATTTTATTGAAGCTATACCTATCAAATTGCTCTAAATGGCAAATAAAATTATAGTGCTCAACAATGGAAAAGAAGAGCCATTGCGCTCCCTTCACTCCTTTAGTTCTCCCTCCCCAGAGAAGACCATTTGCAACTCTTCACACCTGATTCCTTTGGTGTCTACCTCCATACTTTTAAAAATATATACTTACACTGCTACTTCAGTTTTTCAGTTACAGCAGATGTGGATCTCTTTCCCTTTTATATACACATACGTGCCCTCAAGCATGAACTTTTTTAATACCCACCTCAACCTCCCAAAATAATTTTGGTTAGATCAACATTCAGTGTTTATTATGATTACGTAAGATGCTATTCACAACTAAATCACGTATTAACAATATTCTAGGATTACTTTTCTTTTTTTTTTTTTTCTATATATATTTTTAGTTGTCCATATAATTTCTTTCTATTTTTAGTAGAGACGGGGTCTCACTCTTGCTCAGGCTGGTCTCGAACTCCTGACCTTGAGCGATCCACCCGCCTCGGCCTCCCAGAGGGCTAGGATTACAGGCGTGAGCCACCACGCCCGGCCTAGGATTACTTTTCCTTTGCTGTATAACTTTGTTTTCCCTGTTGTTGATAATTGTCTTTCATGTGGTTAATACATAGTCAACTTATCACTAATTCAATCCCACATTCTCCACTAATTTGTAAGCAACTTGTTACCCCTTCACTTGACCTTAGTGATCTGTGTCTTGGCATGGAAACTCCAGACCTTTGATTCTGAAAATGTTGTTTGTTTGTTGATGATTTTTCTCCCCTCCATTTTTAGTTTTCTTTTTCTAGGATTTCTGTAATTCATATTTTTACCTCCTAAACCAATCCTCTTATTTTCTCTATACTTTGTTCCACTTTATGTTCCAACTCCTCCAATCTTTCATTTCTATTATAAATCTGTCAGATTTATAATTTCCAAAGAAATTTTTGTTCTCTGAATGTTCTGTTTAGTAGCATGCTGTTCTTGTATCGTGAATGCAATATTAATCATAGTTTTATTGTTTATTTTATTCTCCCTGCATAGTCTTGGTTGCCTTCATTTTTTATTTAGTTCTTTGTCTCTTCATTTTGACCTTTATTTTTACCTTAAAGGCTTTCTTTAGATGTTTGGTCATCTTTGACCATCTGCCTTTATTTCAGAGTGTGGTGGTAAAAAGCTGATTGGTAGCCCTGAGCCTTAGGTGGTGTTCATCTACAGTGGATTTGTGTCAGGTTATCTGGAGAGGCCATTTGGGGGGGAGGGGGAACCTCTATTGTCGGTATCTTTAGGTCTTTCCTCTCAGACTGGTCAGATTTTCCAGAGAAATGTCTTCCCTTTTATACCTGGTATTATATATAGACCTGGCATTCTGGGAGCTGAATAAGAGGGGAGTCAAGATCATAGTATATTAATTCGGGTTCCTCTGATTCTAAGCCTGAGCACATAACCACTATCTAATACAACATTTTTCTCCTCTTCACTCCAGTTTAGTTTAGTATGTGTTTACTATCTACTTGGAGTCCAAATACTTGGTCTAATTAGACTCATTGGTCTAAATGCTGGGGATAAAGAAATTATTAGAATGCTCTACTTCTCTCATCCCAGGTTTAATTTAAGTCAACAAAAACTATAGAACTTAAGATGTTCAAAGTTCTATGCTAGCATTGTAGAGAAGAAAGATATCAGTAAGACATAGTTCCTGTCTCAGGAAGCTCATAAGTATGTGTGGGAGGTAGAAACAAATCATGAAACCAAAATACCAAGCAGAATATGAAATAAGTATAGCGAAAGAGAAGAAGTACTGTGGTTGTTTAGAAAGGAAGAAGAGATTCATTTTGATTGTGAGGATATAAAGGAAGTAAAGATTTGACTTAGAGTTTTAAAACTGTACAGGATTTCACAAGCAGAGATGGGGGTGAGCAGAGTGTAAGCAAAGGCCCAAAGAGCAAAAGATCTGGAGTTTTAGGACTCTGCTTCTCCTTCCTGCAGGGTGATTCTGGAGGCCCCCTCCATTGTTTGGTGAATAGCCAGTATGCTGTCCATGGAGTGACCAGCTTTGTGTCCAGCCAGGGCTGTAATGTCTCCAGGAAGCCCACAGTCTTCACCCGGGTCTCTGCTTATATCTCTTGGATAAATAATGTGAGTCCTCTCAAATTATGGGTTGAAATAGGGTCACCTGGAAATCCAAGGTGGGTTTCTGGTGGGGTTGGGGAGCAAAAGTTAGGCTGGGGAAGCCATAATTCCTTACCACATTCATGTGTTTACTCCGTTCCCTTTCCTCCATAATGTACTTTGTTCAATAATGCCATCCTGAGTTCCCTCCCCTTCACATACCCATTGAGCAAACTTCACTCTATTGTTTACTACATAGGCTAAGATGGCGGTGATACCAGATCTGAACCAGGCACATAGCAATGCTGTCCTAAGTCTAAGCCAACAGAAAAATCAGTTCAGAAAGGCTTACATGCTCATGGGCAAGGAAAGAGGGCACCAAAGAGCTCTCCCACAAGCTCTTTCTAAGGGCATTACAAGGATTTGCTCTAACTTTTAAAAGAGGTTTAACCATCTTAAACAGTGCTTGAGACTTAGGTAAGACTCTGCCTACACTGTCCTAAAAGAACCACACAACACATTTCACTGTGCCCTCCACCCTTCAATCATCCTGGAGACTTGTGGCATGAATCTTGGTTCACAGCCATTTCAAGGTCTGTCCTTGCCACCGTGTCCTGGGCATGTGCCTATAACACTGAGGTGTCCTATCACAGCTGAGACTTCTTGTCACACCACCAGCCCCATACCCTCTCAACTCCCCACAAACCCAGGAGAGGGCCATACTTTATGGGGAGCCCTGAAAAAATAAGAAAGGAGTTGGTCAGAAGTTACTCACTGTGGACATAACTCTTTTTTCTTTCAGGTCATTGCCTCGAACTGAACATTTTCCTGAGTCCAGCAGTCTTCCCAAGATGGTTCTTAGGTCTGCAAGTAGATTTGAGACCAACAAGAAAAAGGCATTCTAAGAGAGTATTGAGTCAGATACAGAAAAACATATAAAACTGAATATGCATTATCATACTGTGTCTTTCTATTTATAATTAAGCCTTCTAGAGGAAATGCAGTTATAGGACCCAAGTTGGATTTCACCACATCTGTGCACTGGTTCTTCCCTTTGCTGCTACCTTTACCAGTCCACAAACTAAGCCCAGTGGGAGTGGCTGTACCTTAGCCATTTTGTATTATTTTAGGATCTACCTATACATTAATCTGTCCATCTGCCCCCCTCTCCTGTGCATATTTGCTATATTCAAAGGCATGGAGTGCTTACAAAAGTTCCTGAGTGACTGATGTGCCCTAACTCTCCCAGGTAGACTATGGGTTCATTCTTCTTTTGTTTCCCCCTTCAGTGCCTAGAACAAGTGTTCACCTCAACTGCTAGGTATGGCAACTACTAGGATACACTAGAGATAGGAGTATGGGGTTAGGAGGTAGGTTAGATGCTGTCAGACTAAGAAAATGACAAATTAGAAAGGAGCCTGGGGAGCAAAAACAAAAAAAGGAGAAAAAAGATACTAAACCAAAAAAGGAAAGTGTTGACGGGAAGACGCAGAACACAGAGGAAGAGGTGACAACAATATGGGGCCTAAAACTAAGTGTGAATCAGCATTTCAAGCTGGGACTAAAATAGGCAACCGGATTTAGGGGTCTATAAACCACAGAGAACTGGGAAGCTGATAATTCTGCTCTGTCCTGGCCATGGCTCAGTCTGTTAGCCTGGCCTGGGAGAAAGCAAAGGGGGAACTGAAAGGAGAAGGCTAAAAAGGATGAAAAGCAGCTTTTCATGCCAATCACTGAAGACCAGACAAGAGGGACTAGAGTATTAAATAGTATAGCAGGGAGAAACTGGCTGAGACAGGTCCTGGAATTGGTAGGCTACTATATCAACAGAGGCCTCTACAACACTGTAGGTACTATAAGAGGCTAGGCTGGAGCCAAGACATCTGTGTTCCTATCCCACTTTCACCACTGAGGAGCTGGGTAACCTTGGGCAAGTTACCAGCCCTTTCTGTGATGCAATTTCCTCATCTAGTGAACTTGTAAGGGTTGTTTCTTCTGCAATACTACATGATTTGGTGACCATCAATTTCAGTTCCCAAGATATTGGCATTAAACAGTTTTTTAGGCGCAGTGGCTGGGTAGCCCTGCAAGTGACACAAGCATTGGCCTCCTTCTGCTAGTGACACAACTGTTATGCCCATCTCTCAGTGTTCCTGCAGTATCATCATCCTCTGGGCTTCTCTCCGCTTGTCCCCATCCAACATCAAGTCCTTCCATTTTCTAGATTCTGCCTCTTTCAGGCCATTACCAAAACCAACATCCAGAATAAACCCTCATCATGTATTGCCTAAAAATTTTGTATTCATCTCTACAAATGAATTAAGCACATTATAATCATCTGATTACCAACCTATCTCCACCTCCAGACTTTAAGACATCTTGAGGTCAACAAGTGCATTTTATTCATCTTGTCGTCCCAATATCCAGCAATACCTGGCACACGGTTTACCTTGGGTGCAGTAATGTCTGTTTAGGGGGAAAAAATGAAAAACAATAGCAGACAAAGACCTCTAATTTTGTGTCAGGCCTCCAGCTTCCCTCTCCACTCCTTAGGCGGTGTATTTTGACTTTCCCTTCCTTGAGGGAATTTCACCTCCACTGTAAAATGCTTGAGTAAATGGTTCTTCCAAACCTAGTGTCCCAATTTCCAGCTATAGCCTCAAACAGATCAGAGAATAACTTTTATTTGGAGACCTTCTCCCTACAGAAACAATGGTTGTAATCTCAACAGCCCCACCCCAATTTGCACAATCTGTGTCTGTGTTCACATTCTGCTTCCATCTAGTACGTTGCACTCCAACTAGAAAAACTTGCTCCCCATCTCCTACACAGGCGTCTATACTCTCCTCCTTAGCATTTTTCCATTGAGATCATCTCCTTTCCTAAGAACCCCCCACCCCCACCGATTTCTACTTCCAGCACATTTGTTCCTTTCTTTCAAATCCAGATCTGGAGTCCTGTCCCCATTCTGCACTCCTGTCCCTACCAGTTCCAGGCTTAGAGCCAATCTCTCTGGCAGTGGCTAAACTGCAACTTGGAGCAAGAAATACAATTTACTTGGCACCTTAGCAATGAATACCCATAGAACTGAAACACGTTTTCTGATACAAGAAATATCCGTGCGGAGTGGAACTCACGATATTTTCTACCTTGATGTTTCAGTTATTTTCCAGTGCTGATCGTGATAGCTAATTCACTTTCCAGGATGAATGAGTCTTGGCCCACATTTGAAGACTTTGTTCAGTGGGGCCGATGTTCCGGAACCTCACGGAGGAAGCTTCGATGTCGGTCTAGAGTGAGCTCCACCTGCGGGCAGGCCCAAGTCTCCGCCCCGCTCTGAACAAGCCCGGCCCCTACCTCGGCTCTGGGCGTCGCCGCCAAGCCCCCAGCCTGCCGCTCTGGGCCGCACCCCTGAGCTGGCCACGGTGGGCCGTGGGGCGGGCCTCAGGGTGGCCGTCGTGTGGGCCCGGGCTCGCACCGGGGGTCGGGGCGGCGGGGGTCGGCCGGCGGGCGGGAGGACGAGGCCCGCCCGCCGCCGCCGGATGCGAGGCATGCTGGGAGCCCGCACTTCCTCCTCAGGGGCCTCTAGAAAACCACAGGGCCCCGGGCCAGGGCAGCCGCCCCCAGGGAGCCAGCAGGATGGCCGAGGGCAAGGCGGGCGGCGCAGCCGGCCTCTTTGCCAAGCAGATGCAGAAGAAGTTCAGCAGAGCCCAGGAGAAGGTAGGCGGCCGGGCCTCGACGACTGCCCGGCCCCGCCGGCGCGAGGAGCTTGCGGCCCGAGGGGAGCCAAGGGTGGGCGGTGAGGACGGGCATGCAGGGCGCTCAGGGGCCCCAGAAGGCCAGGGCTGAAGAGGAGGGTCTCCCCGAGACACGGGAGCAGGGAGCGGGTTTCCATGAAAACTGGCAGATTTGAGAGAGAATGGAGAACACACGATCTTGCGCAAGGGTGGGGGAAGCCGAGGCGACAACAGTCTCTCTCAGGAACCTTAAACAACCTTCAGGCCCACCGAGAAGGTGAAAGAAAGGAACTAACATCGGCCAACCATGTATCGGGTTTTGTCCTAGCAATCCAAGAGGATGGTATTTTACAGATGATGGAATTGGAGGGTAATTTCACCAAAGTCAAAGACAGTGATGACCGGCTGTGATGCCGTGTGTACCACCGGTTAGCTTCAATTGGGAATCCACTGAAAACTGGAATAATTCCACATAATCCTCTCTCTACCTGCCCCTGACTGGTCTCTGGATGTGAAGCTGTTGTTAAGCAGTAGCCCATATCTGCTTCCTGTACCCTCCCTTTGGCGCTGGAGAGTGCACTGCCCAGGATGATGAAGGGGGTCTCTTTAGAATGTGTCCTTGGTTAGTGCTGAGTAGCCCTACCCCAGCACTAGCATTTAGGTTGGCTGCCCAGCTATAACTTGCCTGCTTATAGAGATCATGCAGACACTGTTCACATTTTAATGGCATTTTTGTTTCTATCCAGAGTATTTTCTTTGCTTCTAACCTGAACCTCTACTCTCCACATACCAGCACTCTATTAGGCAAGGTGGTATGGGAAGACTTGTAAGCCAGAAGAAAAGGAGGGGGAAGAGGGACAAGAAGAACCAAAGATACAGTTCTGGTTTTTTAAAGGCTAATGGACTTAAAAGCATTTGGGTGAACAACGCGTACTTAACAATTGAAATAATTGGTATTATCTTCTAAAGGTGGAACACTGGTTTGGGCCCTGGGAAAGATTAAGTGCAACCAGTTCTCCCAAGTGGGATTATCAAAAGAGAATTGATAGAATGTACATGTAGTTCCTGACTTTAAGGGGCAACGATAGTGGACGCCTTTTTTGGCCTCCACCCATCTGCACCCACATGCTCAAAATAAACAGCATTTTGCTACACATGAGGCTTCATGTGTCTCTCTCTTGGCTCTGGACCTAACATTTGGTGCCGAAACTCAGGAGGGCACACCGGGTGGACATGACCTCCGGGACTGAAAAAAAGAGGCAACAATGAAAGGGAGGGCCTGTATATGCTTTTTATTTTCTTTCTTTCTTTCTTTTTTTTTTTTTTTGAGGCAGGGTCTCACTCTGTTGCCTGGGTTAGAATGCAGTAGTGTGTTATCGTAGCTCACAGAAACCTCAAATTCCTGGGCTCAGGCAATCCTTCTGCCTCAGCCTTCCGAGCAGCTGAGACTACAGGCAAGCCACCATGCCTGACTAATTTTTCCTATTTTTGTAGAAACAGGGTCTTTCTCTTGCTCAGGTTGGTCTTGGACTCCTGGGCTCAAGTAATCTTGTCTCAGCCTCCCAAGTAGCTGGGACTACAAGTGTGCAACCATGCCAGCTGTATATACTTTTTCTTTTCTTTATTTCTTTTTTTAATAAGCCCTTTTTAAAACATGATATGTATATACTTTTTCTATCTCATGAGATGAGTGAAAGAGATGAAGAAAAGGGAAAGATTCTGTGTGGCCAGACTTTGTTATTTCACTTACCCTTAACTTCACCTTGATCATGGTTTCAGACTCTCGGAAGGCTGTCTGTTTACAGATCAATAGACCTGACAGCAGTGCTGTGGGAAAGGCTCTGTTAGAAGCAGCGTGGGAGAGCAGGAGGTATTAGAGAAGAGAAGCCTATGCTATGGTTGAAAAAGACATGAATAATGGTAATTTTAAAAAGACAAACCACTGCTGGGTGCAGTGGCTCACACCTGTGATCTCAGCACTTTGGGAAGCCAAGATGGGAGGATTGCTTGAGGTTGGGAGGTCAGGGTTGCAGTGAGCTACATTAGTGCCACTGTACTCCAGTCTGGATGGGTGACAAAGTGAGACTCTGTCTCAAAAAAAAAAATAATAATAATAATAAGGGCAATTGACTTTACCGCACTCTTTACTCACTGTCTTCATCTAGCCTATCATCAACACTATGCATGCTTTGCTTTGGGCTTTCTCTCTTTTTTAAGCATGAATTCCAAAATCTTAGGTAAATAATGCCCTGCTCTGGGCTTCAGATCCTGCATTTGTAAAATGAAAAGGTTGATGTTCTTGATGAAATTCAATGTGGTAAGAACACCAAATTGAAAAGGGGAGGGGGCTCCTTGAACCTCAGAGTCAAATGCTTCCCAAAGGGAGAACCAGCCACCCAAGTAGCACCTGTTCTTCCTGCCCCTGAATCCTGAGGAGATAGAGAGAGGGGAGCAAACTCAAATCTGCCCTAGGGAACTTCCAGGTTGATGCAGAAAACAAGATACTCTGAACCCAGACTTAGGCACTGGGGCAGGTAGACACTGAACTTGGATAAGGTGGGAATGGTCTAGGCTGGGGGAGGGAGCTCAGCTCAGTCAACGTGGAGCCACAGCCCTTGAGTCATGGAAAATTACTGAGGGCAAGATAAAGAGGAGACAGTTGCATTAAAAAGAAAGGATTCCCTGGAACACTTTGTGGTTTTTCTATGAGAAGTTGGATGTAATCTGAGTAATGTGATAGGTAATGTGTCAAATAGTGATAGGTGTCAAATATCAAGTGCCTATTATAGAACAGGCACAGGGATATAACAAGAAAGAGATGATCTCTCCCTTTATGGAGCCAGCATTGTAGCAATCTGATCTCACTTCATCTTTTCAACCCCTTAAGCAAGTTGTTAGTATCCCAATTTTAGAAATGAGGAAACAAGTCTCAAAAGAGATTGGTAAGTGGCAGAACAATTATTGAAACCCAGGTGTCCTGCCTCTGAATCCTAACCTCAGGCCACTCCCTTTACAATGTTCCTGATAAGCCTCTCTGACATCTGTGCCTCCCCACTTGCTGCTGATCCTCTCTCAGAAGCAAAAGAGTTTAGGAGTGGAAACACATTTTGCTCAGGCTTCCTCCTCTAAAAAGCTGGGAGTAAAGATCTGGTGACTGGTAAACACAACAGGGATGAAACATTCTGTTTGGTCTATTTTCCAATTCCTACTCAAACTCAGCATGAGGCTGAATTTAAGCTGGCTTAATTGTGTTTTTACAGTATGATACATCTTCACGTTTCAAACTACAGTACTGCTTTCACCATCTGTTCGTGTCTTCTCTGTGGCAAACTTCTTAGATCTCCCCTGAGAAAGGGCATTGTTTACCACTGCTTTGTTGATCTTTTTCTCTGTTGACTTTTACTTAGCCTATATCCCAAAGGGGTTTAATTCACCAAATATTTACAGAAAAACTCTTTTGTCTGAGGAACTGGGCTGGACCCAGAAGGGAATCTAGAGATAAGAGACATTCTTGCCTGCCAGAAGCTTGCAATCTAGAAATTGTGGGTAATTAGTAGTTCCTTAGGCAAGTGGTAAGAGAGCTTTCTAGCTGAGAAATGCCAGCAAGAGCAAGGCATGGAGTCTAGAAGTGCTTTTAGACATAATAGTGAGAAATGCTGTTAAGCTGGAGCACAGGGAGTAGTGGCAGAAAAGACTGGAAAAAGTATATTAGGGCCATATAAGGAAAGCCTACTTTAGCATATATCCTAAAGATTTCTTATGTGACCACAACAAAATTATATCTATGAAAAAGTTTTAGTAAAATTCCATAATACCATCTGATATCCAGGCCCTATTCCAATTACCCCAGTTGTTATAAATGACTATGGGGAAAGGTGATAGTGAAGAACTATAGCTACCAAACATGTATGCAATGATTTTTTTAAAGCTTTATCCAGTCCCTCTCCATCTACAGAAAAGTTAAAAGAATAGGTCAATGAACACTAGAATATTTTCCACCCAGGTTCACATTTACTTTCTTGTCCTTGTTCTTGCTCATTCCAAATATCTGTATTTTAACTTTGCAGCTGCCAGGCCAGGCAAATTGGGGCACAATCCTCAGGGCAGGACTTTAGGGATTGGCATTCTTTCAACAAACATCTATTGAACATCTGTACATCCTGTTTCCTCAAGGATCTCTCAGTCAAGAAAGAACACCTATAACATAGTATAAGTGACACATGGACCTGTGCAGCAGCTTATGGCAACAAATGACTTTGGCCCCAGAACACTGGGATATGTTTCAGGGTGATAATACTATAAGCCTTTTACTTCCAGAGTTAAAGGTGGGGAGGTTCCCTCAATAGCCCCACACCCTCCACCTCCAAGCCTTTTAGGATTGGGGAGATTGGTCTGTCCCAGTCTTCCCCTATACTGACTCTAGACTGAGTTTTCTCTTTTCTCTCATTTCTGCCACCTTCACCTAAGAAGAACCAAGCCATGGGCAGAGGAAGGGAGGGGTAGCAGAAAGGAAGTAAGAGCTGCACTTGCCACTAAACAAGGTGGTTTTGCAACTTTCTGGTTGAGGACAGTGTTTTGTTTGGGGGAGAGGGTGGAGCCAGGGAGGATGGCAGACTGTATACCAGGGCTGGGTGATGAGTGAGGTGGATAGAGTTAGAGACAAACACAAACAGATAAGGCCAAACCGAAAAGGAAATACAGGCATTTACAGGCAAGGGAGCCAAACTAGACATAATGATAGTGGGTATGCTCTTTGTAAGGCAGCACTGAGAAAACAGTTTACATGTATAATATCATTAAACCTTAACAACTCCAGGAGATAAATGTTATCCTAATGGGGGAAACCAAGCTCTGTAAACTGAGTCTCAAGAGTTTAAGTGACTTGCCCAAAGGCTTATAGTCAGTAAGTGGAAGGACCAAAATGGGAGCCCATATCTGTCTGACTCCAGAGTGCTTGATCTTAACCACTACAGAAAGAGCTCCAGGAGTGAGAGACACTTACTCTCAGGATTAACAATGGAGGTTCTTGGATCAGAGTCTCTACACAGAACCTGCCACACTCCCCACATCTGGGCACTCTTGCATGGGATTCAAAGCCTTTCATAATGAGACTCCAGTCTCACTTTTCTAGCCTCGTTCCCCGCAACTCCCCCAAACACTCCAAACCAGCCATGCTGGCCATCTCATGAAGCTGCATGCTCCCATGACTTTGCTGATGCTGTTGTCTTTGCCTGAAATCCTCTTTCCACTCTTTGTACTCTATTACAATCTACCAAATCCTACTTCAAGGCCCCATCCATTCATCCCCTCCTATAGCGTCAGTCTCACTCCCCTTTCTGTTAAAATTATTAAGTGTTTATTTGCTGGATAATGAGAAATCTAAGTGAGCAAAGAAAGTACCCAATCCTTAAGGAGCTTACAATTTAGAAGGAGACATACACAAATAAATACAAATAATAAAACAATATTAATATATACAAGGTATAGAAATTGCAAGCACTTAGGAGGAAGTGATTAACTTGATGGGATGAAGTGGATGTGGTTAAGTGTCACAAAGAATATAGAGTATGAACTAGACTTTTTAGATATTTACCTGTCAGGCAAGGTGGGGAAAGGTATTCTAGAAAGAGAGACCAGCATCTATGGCAAGCAACAGTGTAGCTTATTCAGGAAACTAAAATAGTGTCAAGGAGGGAAACTTGCATGGAGGAAGAGTAATGTGAGCTGAGGCTTAATGAAGGGTCACATCATTGGCACCTGTATGCATGTTAACTTTTGACCTATTACTTATAGATACATACTGGGCATTTAATAAACATTTGTTGAAGAGATGAATGGGAAACAATTAGAAGGTTTTAAGCAGCAGCATGGTAGACCTGTTGCAGCAGGCCAGGTGAGAAACAATGAGGGCCTAGACTATGGCTATTGCAGTGAGACCAGAGAGCACAGGATGATTTCCAGAGATGGATATGGTAAGGGATTTGATGAGGAGGGTGAAGGAGAAGTGATTGAAGGTAACTCCTGAGTTTCTAACTTGGGCCTGAGGGGATAGTGGTACTTCCTTCCAAGATGGGGGTTACAGGAAGAAGACTCAGGGCTTTCTTACTACATGTAATTACTTGTTTATGAGTGAATGGCCCCTATGAGAACGGAGGCTGGGTCTTATTCATCACCATGTCTTTTGCACTAGTACTGAGATTAGTATGATGGTTGGCTCTCAGCTTTTCTAGTTAAGAGGAAATAGACTTGGATAGCATTCAGTGTCTAGCTGAGTTAGAAGTGTATTATATCAGGGCCTCAAAAAGTTTTCCACAAGGATCCTCATGAGAGAAGAGTCCCCTGGCCACCTCTCTAACTTGATCTACTAAAGGAATCTGTGGCCATGGCTAGAAGAGAGTCTCTAAAGTGAAAAATGTGTTCGAGGCTCATGTTTTATTTTTAGAAGCCATGCACATTTTACATTCTTCTCAATCTTTGTTTTATTTTTATTTATTTATTTATTTTGAGACAGAGTCTCCCTCTGTTGTCCAGGATGGAGTACAGTGGTGCAATCATAGCTCACTGCAACCTCAAACTCCTGGGCTCAAGCAATCCTCCTGCCTCAGCCTCCCTAGTAGCTGGGTGAACCACCATGCCTGGCCTTAATCCTTGTTTTGATATACTGCTTTCCTCCTTCCCCCTAAAAAAAAACAAAAAACAATTTAAGTTTACAATGACAGGCCAGGCATGGTGGTTCATGCCTGTAATCTGTAATCCCAACATTTTGGGAGGCCTAGGCAGGAGGATTGCTTGAGGCCAGGAGTTTGAGAGCAGCCCGGGCAACATAGCAAGACCTCATCTCTACAAAAAAATTAAAAATTGGCTGAGTGTGGTGGTGCACGCCTGTAGTCCTTGCTACTAGAAAGACTGAGGCAGGAAGATTGCTTGAGCTCAGGAGTTCAAGGCTGCAGTGAGCTAAGATCGCACCACTGAACTTCATCCTGGGCAACGGAGAGAGACCCTATCTCAAAAAAAAAAAAAAGTAACGACATTCCAGGAAGATATACCTTATTTATTATGAGCTTTATATATAGGGCCCACTACTACATACCCCCAGAGCTACCCCCACTTTGAGAAGAACCACAAAACATGATTTTTTTTTTCAATAATGTGTTATATTCATAATTCTGTTGGGCTGATGACTACAGCCTTTTAGTTGCCTCTGAGACTTGAGTGAAGCCAGGATCATATAAGGCCAACAGATAAGAGACTTGACTATAACCTTATGGGCTTTTTTGTCTTATATCTCCAGGTACTGCAGAAATTGGGAAAAACTGTAGAAACCAAAGATGAGCGATTTGAACAAAGTGCCAGCAACTTCTGCCAACAACAGGTAATCTGGAGGGTGGGGAAGGGAAGCTTGGAGGAAGAAAGGAGACATGAGGGTTGAATGGCAGAAGAACAGCAGGTTCTGCAAAGCGGCAAATGTCCCTACCAGCCCATCCTCCCCACAAGGGATAAGGGCCCCAGGGTGACTCACTGCTTATCCTTCCCCTGGGAACCAGAGAAACTTACCTTTCCAGTTCCTGCTGACCCTGGGATTTACGGGACAGGGGAAGCTTCTTTTCTTCTAGTGGCTCCCCTCAAGACTGCCAAGGTACAGTTGCATCACCAGGTCCTTAGACAACATCAAAGTGAGCCTCTTGCCACCTTCATTTTTGGCTTATTCACCTCCCCAGAATACCTGTCTGCCACCCTGCAGCTCTTCTCAACTCAATAGCCCCATGCTTTCTTCGTAGTCTCTTTGTTCCCTACATCTACCCCACCTAAGCCCTTTGTTCTAAAATACCTCCATCTTTACCTGTCATTTCTACCAACAAACTTCTTGTTCTCACCATTCCTTCTATTTCAACTAGGTATTATGGGTAATTTCATGTAGAAAATTTATATTAAGAAGTAGATAATAAAGGTTTAACCACCATGGGATATTTGACTTTCCATCTGTCGTGTGCAAGGCATTGTGCTCAATGCTTCACATGCATCCCCTCTTTACAATAGAAGGGAGTTATTAACTTAAATGAATATCCAGTTGCAATGTAATTCTGACACTACCCAGAGTTACGTCAGATTGCACAGGTTAAAGCCATAGTCTCCCACAAGACTGCCCTCCCTTTATACACTAGCTCTGGGTTCCCAGGATACTGTACTTCTGACCAATTAGCTACAAATTTGGGAGTTCCTACTACTTACTTAGGTTTGATAATTCACTAGAATGACTCCCAGAACTCAGGAAAGTGCTCTACCTACAATCACAATTTTATTATAAAAGATATAAATTGGGACCAGCCAAATGAAGAGACCCATAAGGTGAGGTCTGGAAGGGTCCCAAACACAAAGCTTCTGTGTCTTCAGGACATGTTGTCCTCTCAGTTATGCTGATGTAGGATTACTCAGGTGAGCTTCAGGTGTCCAGAGTTGTTATTGCAATTTCTTTACATATTGAATCATTGGCTATGTGATCAAACTCAATCTCTCACTCTTTTGCCCTCTCTAGGAGGTCAGGTTGATATCACCTGTCCCAGAGCCTCAATCCTCTATTACAGGGTTCATCTTTCCAGCCTGCCAGCCACCATCCTGAGTCATTTGTTTAGTGTAAACTCAGGTATGGTCTGAGGGGCCCACCTTGAATAATGAAGACACAGGATTTAGAGGTTACTTATCAGGAACCAGGGACAAAGACAACACAAATTCTCTTTTTTATTTATTTATTTATTTATTTTGAGACAGAGTCTCATTCTGTTGCCGGGGCTAGAGTGCCGTGGTGTCAGCCTAGCTCACAGCAACTTCAAACTCCTGGGCTTAAGCAATCCTCCTGCCTCAGCCTTCTGAGTAGCTGGGACTACAGGCATGTGCCACCATGCCCGGCTAATTTTTTTTTTCTATATATATTTTTAGCTGTCCAGGTCATTTCTTTCTATTTTTAGTAGAGACGGGGTCTCACTCTTGCTCAGGCTGGTCTTGAACTCCTGACCTCGAGTGATCCTCCCACCTTAGCCTCCCAGAGTGCTAGGATTACAGGCATGAGCTACCATGCTGGCCAAATTCTTTTTTTCTTTTTGGGACAAGGTCGCCTGGGCTAGAGTGAAATGGTGTCATCGTAGCTCACTGCAACCTCAAACTCCTGGGCTTTAGCAATTCTCTTGCCTCAGTCTCCTGAGTAGCCGGGACTATAGGCATGCACCACCAGGCCTGGCTAATTTTTTCTAGTTTTTGGTAGAGACGGGGGTCTTGATGTTGCTAGGGCTGGTCTTGAACTCCTGACCTCAAGCAGTCCTCTTGCCTCAGCCTCCCACAGTGCTAGGATTACAGGCATGAGCCACTGTACCTGGCCTACAAATTCTTTATTATACAATATCAGTTAGATTACATGGAAAATCATTTTAAAAATTATGTTAAAAGGATATTAGCTATCATCTAATTCAGTAGTTGATTATATAACAGAATCATTTGGGAACTATTTAAAAATGCAAGGTCTCTGGGAGTAGGACCTGGGAATCTTATTTTTAAACTTTTTTATTGGAAAATTTTAAATATGTACAAAGGTAGAGAAACTTGTATAATGAATCCACATGTACCCATCATTCAGCTTCCATAACTTATCAATTCATGGCAATCTTGTTTCATCTATGTTCCCACCCACTTTTTCCTATCCTTGATTATTATGAAGCAAATTCCAGATGTCATAATCACTCAACCTAAATAACAAACGAAAAGAGGCTCTCTAAAAGAAAAACATATTGGTGGATGTCTTTTTCGGCCTCCACCCATCTGCATCTGGTCAAATAAACAGCATTTTGCTACACATGAAGCTTCATGTGTCTCCCTCTCAGCTCTGGACCTAACATTTGGTGCCGAAACCTGGGAGGGCACATTAGGTGGACATGACCTCTGAGACTCTAGCAGGCAAGGCTTATAACTCGGGAAGCAGTAGGCAGTGGCAGCTCGTCCTGGGCTTATTCCGGAATCCTGCCTTCCTCTGAGTCCCTGGGTTATCGGTAAGGTTTCCACAGATCTTTCCTGAATATATATTAAAAAAAAAGCATAAACATATTTATTCAGGAATAGAGCATTGCAATAGGAATACGTGTGCCATGGTAAACTATGCATATTCTGGAAGACAAAGGTTTTTAAAGGAAAAAATGTGACAAGGATTACATGATTGTTTTGGAGTAATTAGTCTTAGCTACAAAGATCAATAACAAGGGTGATTCTAATCCAAGGTTGGACAGGCAGTTGCTGGGCAAATGTCCTTGCAAAAGAATTTATCGTATAAGGTTGTGATAACCTTTGTGCAAGATTGTGGTTTTTGCAGTCATTTGTGATAATTTTTGTTATCAGACATATAAGCATGAGAACCCTCTCTTCATGGCCTTCCCTAGTTCTATTTGTTAGGGTTTTTTTGTTTTTTTTTTAACACTAGTGACTCCATTTTGATTCTGATAATTTCCACACATCCATAAAAATTTCATTATCCATCTCTAAAGGTAAGGACTCTTTGAAAATGTAACCACAATACCATTGTCCCACCTAAAAATGTTTTTCTGTAAAACATTTACTCATAGGCTGGGTGAGGTGGCTCACACCTGTAATCCTAGCACTCTGGGAGGCCAAGGTGGGAGGATTGCTCGAGGTCAGGAGTTCAAGAGCAGCCTAAGCAAGAGTGAGACTCCATCTTTACTAAAAATAGAAAAAAATTAGCCAGACAACTAAAAATATATAGAAAAAGTCAGCTGGGCATGGTGGCGCCTGCCTGTAGTACCAGCTACTTGGGAGGCTGAGGCAGAAGGATTGCTTGAGCCCAGGAGTTTGAGGTTGCTGTGAGCTAGGCTGACGCCATAGCACTCTAGCCTGGGCAACAGAGTGAGACTCTATCTCCAAAGGAAAAAAAAAACATTTACTCATGACAACTAATCAGAAAGTACATCAAGAAAAAAGAAAAAAAAACTAACTTAAAAAACAATAATGATTTCACATCTTCCTAAGCTACAACCACTGCTCTTTGCTGTGTGTTGTGTATGACGTCTAAATATATCTATAATAAATAAATGTGAGGTTTACAAAAGTGAGATTATATTCCATGTATATGGTTTTGCAACTTGCCTTTTTCACTTAACAATATAATACAAATATCTTTTCAGATACTTCAGATTAAATGTTCCATTAAAATGTAAGTTTTAGTGCTATCTAAAAAAATTAGCATCATGCTTTAGTATTACAAATTGTCTGGTCAGTGTTCAAATTCCCCTTTTGTGTCATCATTTTTTTTTACAGTTTTCTTAAGTCAGCAACTCATTGACATGTTTAAGTCTATTAGATTAAAGGTTAAATCTCTTAATCTATAGATTTCTAATCGTTCCCTTCTTACATCTTATATTTGTTGATGATACCAGGTTGTTTGTCCTGCAGTTTCCCAGTCTGTATTATGCTGATTGAATCCCCCTGGTGTTGTTCAACATGTTCCTCTGTCGCCTGTATTTTCTGTAATTGATTGATTTTTGAGGCTTGGTGAGATTCAGGTGTTGTTTGTTTTAGTAACAAGAATACTTCATAGATGTTATTGTATTTTTCTATCAGGAGGCACATAATATCTGGTTGTCTCCTTTGTTTTGTAATATTAACAGCCACAGGTGATCATTGACTATGGAATCTGTGTTTTATATTACACTTTCTAGGTAATTATGATATAACAGCTAGTCTGAGAACAGCATTAGGCAACCACTGATCTAGTCCAATTCCTTTGAGGGGAAATAGGGTCTGACTGAGAGGGCAGTAATTTAATCAAGGTAATACAGCATGTCAGTTGCAGAGCTAAGAGTCAAACTTAAACTCTGTGCTTCTTTCACTGTACTTCACAAGGAGGCCTCCCTGGGCCTCTTCTCAATTCTAATTACTGTTCTACTTCCAACTCCAACATGAAAAGAAGTATCAATAAGCTGACACTCACTTTTTTTTCCTTTTCTTTGTTTTTTTGTTTTTTTGTTTTCTTGTTTCTGCCCACAGGACTGTTGACACCTACTTTGAAAGGTTTCTGACTTTGGCCCATTCTGTCCTTCAGTCCTCTCTCTGAGAGCAGATGTGTGAGCAGAAAGTGTAAGAGATGAAGGAAGGGCCAGAAAAAGAATGAAAAGATCAGATGGGAAAATTCCCTTAGAATTCCCTGTGTAAGCCCACTATCTAAGCATCACTTGAGGAGAGAAAATAATAATATATTTGAGAAATGAAATGGAGTTAGGTTGAGAATAAGGAAAAACTTCCTGACTGAGAAAATGATACTCCTATAATAACTACTGATTGAACATGATTTTGAAATTCTCCTCTTGGCAAGTTCATGGAACAAACATTTCGTGAGTGTCTGCCCAATGTTGGCACCGTGCTATTAATAGATGCTGGAACTTCACTGTGAATAAGAGAACATGCCTGCCCTCAAGGCTGTCACAGTTTAAGGAGGAAGACAGTGGCCATACAGTCATGTCTGAGGCTGGACCTGGGGTGGCAAAGACGAACGGGAGGAAAAGGGACAAGGTCAAGGAGATTGAAAGTGAAGTGTTCCAGAAGTTGAACTGGTTGGTCATGTGCCGTGTCCCTCACCCACAGTCACCTTGTAGGTAAACTTTTTATTAATAGCTTTTCCTGTCAGTCCCAAACTTCCCAGCCTGATTTCAAAGCCTTGCCACTTGCCTAGACTCCTGATCAAATTTCCATGGATAATTTTTCTTTGAGGCTCTTGCCTGCTTCACCCTTTCCTTTTCTTCAAAACATATTACATAAGAAGAATGGTTTTCCTCAAGCAGCACTTTAATCTCTTATTTCTGATAGTGACAGCTGTTTCTGCTTCCAATTCATTGCCTTTAAAATCAAATCTAATAATCTAGCTTCATCTTTCCTTCCTGGATCTCCATTAGGCCAAGGACTTTAAACACTTGCTCAGGGTTTGGTCATGCTACATACACTTGTTTTGTTGATCACCTGAGTCTATTTTTCTCCAACAAGTAGAGAACCTCAGGACAAGAACCTTCTCTATCCTCAGTATCCAGTCTCTTAGGACCCAGGTCTGTCAACCTGACTGCTTAGGACAAGCTTCCAGAGTGAGTGGTTCATTAACTGAGGGTTGGGACTGTTTGTATAGGGAGTAGGAAGAACTGACTCAGACTCTTTATTGCAATGCAAAGAATTTGGCAAGGATTCAGAGATCAGAAGTGATAAAATTATAAGATTTAGAACTAGCAATGGCCTTACCCAGCATTTACAGATGAGGAAACTAAAGCCAGAGAAGTAAAATAGCTTGCTAGTTGGTGGTAGAGCCAAGTTTCTTAACTCTCAGACCAGTGAGAACCTAAGACTGTGAGAGTCACATATGTCAGGAAAGGAGAAGATGCTGGGATTATTCAGCCTGGAGACATTTCAGGGGAGGATGGACAGGTAAGAGAAATAAAATGACACCCAGTGCTGTCCCATCTTCCCCCTACCATCCCCCACACTCAAATACCACCTCCACACACACACCCATGCTTCATCTTCTTGAAGGAAAGGGCAAGAGCATGAAAGAGAACTTTGTGACTAAGGCTTGATTCTAAAGTACAAATGGAGATGGGCTTTTTTGAGGTGCAGTGGAGAGCAGACGTATTCACATTTTCTGAACTATGATATAAATAATACCCTTAGTTTTAAATAGCGTACAATCATCGTAGCCTTGATTATTATACTGATCTAATTTTTCAGGCCATGTGATATCTAATAGGAAAAAATTAAGAGTTTCATTTATAGAAATTACATAAGCTAGTTTAACAGTTTTTATTACTCAAATATTTTTGACATAAAATTTTTATGGTGAAGAGAAAAGTTGAGTTCATGTTGTTTTCTTTCAAAAAAGAATTTGAAAGCCTTGTTAAATTTTTATAATTCCCTAAACTTTTTCGAAGCTCTTTGAAACTTTGATTATCACATTTTCAAACTTTTGAACTTACCTGCCTTATCCATGTTTAAAAGATATTATGTACATTTAACATCTTTGGCTATCTAAACTTTTTTCTGTGAGTGGAAAAGCAAGGAGGAAGTGAGACATCCTTCTTGGTAAGTGCTGAGTGTTTCTGAATTTTGTTAACTAACTAAATCTGTCTCTATTATGCTATTGTGAGCGCTTTCTCACGGTCACTAGTGACCTCCAACTACCAAGTCCAGTGAGTTTTTACTGCATTCTAACCTCTCTGTAGATCTGACCCTTGTTCATTTCTCTAATGTCTCTTGATCCTCATTTGCTATAACAATATGCAATCCCAGTTCTCCCACCTCCCTGACAGTTCCTTTGACTCCTTTGAGACTATTCCTGTGTCCTCATGTCCTGTCAACCTGGCATTTTAGCCCCTTAAGGGGGGGACTTTTAAGCTGAAGTATGGTCAAGAGTTTGGAGGAACTTAGAAGTGAGCTCTGGAGGCAAGAAGATGGATGAAATAATTAGTCCAGTTTTCTTTGTGTGTTTGGTCAAGTAGACCTTGATTTTCTGTTGCTAAAATTAAATAATAGTGATCTTTTCCCAAAGATTTCTACAGGAAAAAAGTTTTAAGTCATGAGATAGAATTTTCCGAATTTTCCTTTTTTTCTCCTATAAATTTTTTATACTTTTGGTATGCTTAATAGCTTATCAAGTAATGAATACAGCAAATGACAAGTGAACAAGTTCACAACACCTGTTTTAAGGTGTACTGAATAATGCACCTCAGCTTTCACGTATTCCATCACCTGAACTAACCTGTGGCCTGGCCCTTAATGTGGTCTACCTCTCTCAGCCCAGTCCCACGCTCCTGAAGTCAGATTCCAAAATGTCAACCGTCTGGCCTTAAACTTCCTTCCCACCCAATTCTTAGAAACTGGAATTCACACATAGGGAGAAGACCAAAATGGGAAGAGGATTTAAACATCACCATAAGGAACAATTAAGGAAACCTATGACAAAGACGACTTGGTGAAGGGCGCGTGAAAGTTGTTTTCAAGCATGTGTGAAAGAGAAATTGGATTTACCCTGTGGTTACGGAAGGCCAGCCTAAGACTGGTGTGCAGATGTTCTAACGGAGCTATTTAAAAATTAAGCAGTGTTGTCTGAGACAAGAGGTTGTGGGTTCTGGGTTTCTGGAAGTATTTAAGAAGCAGGCTAAGTGGACATTTGTCAAAGTTACAGTAAAAGCAGTTCATCTATCAGGTTGAGATTTGAATTTCTAACTTTAAATGATACCTTCTTCTCCTCCTCTTTTTTAGAGGGAGGAGGAAACCTAGTCTGTACCTGGGAGTTTCTAGCCTAGAAATGAGAATTCAGACACAGGAGCAAAGACAGAAGCAGAGATAGGTAGAACTACATACAGATGAAGACGCTGGGGTTGGAACAGGAGGAGAGTGAGTAATGAGGCTCCTGGGGGAGAAGTGGAAAGCAGGTGACTGATGGAGGGAAAGGGCGAAGTGAGGCAAGGCAGAGAAGGATGTCAGGGAGAAGATAAGTGTCTGTGTGAGGGTTCAGAGGAGGAAGAGGCCCTGGTGTCTGCAGAAAATGGTAGTGGTTTATCTGCCCAAAGAGGAGGGTGTAAGCCAGAGGATCACATAGACCATGTCACATGGAGGACACTTAAATTTCAACAGAGGAACTTGGGTATAGGCTCTTGTTCACTGGCCAGGAGAACAGACAGAAGAAAGAAGACATGCCAATGCAATGGGAGCTCTAGCAATCCCCCATCTTAAAAATTCACACAAAAGAGACAACCTACAACTTGTTGATAAAGAGAATAAAGGCTAATTTATAACAATTGTGATATTTGAAGAAATTTCAGATGTGATCTCTGCTTTTAACCTGCTTTTTGACTTTGATCTTTGGAGCATGTTTTGAATGTATCTCTAGTCACCAAAGGTATTTTTCCCTTTCAGGCAGAAGGCCACAAGCTATACAAGGACCTGAAGAACTTCCTTAGTGCAGTCAAAGGTGGGTATTACAGCACAGGAGAATCCAGAGGGCATTTATGCAGTTCCTAAGAGGTCTGGGGGTGGGGGAAAAAACATACCGAGGTTTTTTATCACTTGTCTGTCTTTGACTCCTGGGACTTTGGGAGCCAAGGAAGAGTGACTTTTCCTATCCCCACCCCATCCAGCTTCACTCACTAATGACCTAAATCTGAGTTTGTCCTTCTGAATTGGACCCACTGATTTGTCACCCATGTGATTATACCCAACTACTTGTGGGGAAACTTTATGGTAAGACTGGATTCTTTCCTTTCAGTGATGCATGAAAGTTCAAAGAGAGTGTCAGAAACCCTCCAGGAGATCTACAGCAGTGAGTGGGATGGTCATGAGGAGCTGAAGGCCATCGTAGGGGTAAGGGTGGCTTGGGCTTCACAACTTTTCAGCACTTACTCCTGTTCTCATCCCCATCTCAGCTTAGCTTCCCTATCCAAGAACATAGTAAAACAAAGGAGCCAGTTCACATTGTCCATTTATATTGCCTCAGTCACTGGGTGGTAAGAAGAAACTGCAACTGTCAAGGTAAAAACAAATTTTCCCTAATCCGTGGATTCCTCTGGTTTTGACCTTCTTCCCCTCTTTAAGACCTTATGGAAGTTTTACCTCCTGAAGATTAGTTGTTTTTGGAAACTAACTTCATGCAGTTATTTACTCCCAAACTTCCCTGTCCTCTAAGCTCTAGAGTCCAAGGCTTTGACCATATGTTCCTGTTCTTAATCCCTGAAAGTTTGTCCAGTCTCCTGCAGGGGCTATTTCTTTTCTTCCTTTGACTCTTCCCCAGAATCCAACGTAATACTATCAATATCATGCTCCCTGGAAAGCAGTTGTTGTTAAGAAGTGAAGCCTTCACCAGCCTCTGCCTTTATCCCACAGAATAATGATCTCCTTTGGGAAGACTATGAAGAGAAGCTGGCTGACCAGGCTGTGAGGACCATGGAAAACTATGTAGCCCAGTTCAGCGAGATTAAGGTACTTGATGTATGGAATCAAGGCTGGGTTGTAGATGGCCCATCCAGGTTAGAGAACATATTGAGTTAAACTCTCCAAGTAGAGTTAGAGCTTATGGTTAGGAATGAAGTTGGGTAAGTTGCGAGAAGGATTAAAACTGCATGTTAGACAAGAGGTTAGGATGGAGGGTTAGAGGTAGTATGAGGTTATATTTAAATTTAGATTTCAGTGAGCTGGATTTGGGCTGGTTTTGAATTAGATCCAAGGCAAGGCATCCCTTTTAGCTGGGGAGACACAGCTAATGGCACCAAAGATGTTTATTGTATAAAAGAGGAAACTTGGAGGAGTGATAATAGTTATCTTCAAATACTTGACAGTGTGGTGAAAGAGGAATTCTACCTGTTTTAAACTGTTCCAGAAGCAGAATTAGATTCATTTATTCATTCAACTAATATTTATTAAATACTGACTTTGTCAGGTATTGTGCTAATTTTAGATTAAGAGGAAGAAATTAAAGGGAGGCCGACTTAATTTTCTAATAGTTAAAAGCCTTCCAAAAATGAAACGAAATACACGCTGAGATAGTGAGTTGTTTATTCTCTGTTCAAGCAGAAGTTTGACTACCTCTTATGTTAGATATCGTAGGGAAGTTTCATGTATTATATAGAAGATAATTGCTAAGATCTTTTCAAATTCCATGATTGAGAGAATGAGACAGGCCAATGACATCGTTTGCTTCTCCCTGGTATAATTTGTAGTTTGGATAAGATTGAGTAGACTTTCTTTCAGTGCTTATAATAATTTACTGTTTTTATTGCACTTTGGCTTTCTCAAAGCAGTTTATATTCAGCATTTGATCTTTAAAAGAGCACTTGTATAGGGCAGATCAAGCTACTGAGGCTCCAAAAGAGATGTGCTTTGCCATTGGCCATAACGCTAATGAATGGCAGATTTGGAACTAAGACTCAAAACTCAAGACTTTCAATTTAGTAGGATTTTCAAGGCCATTTTTCCAGGAGACTGAACCAACTTATAATGGGTTCACAGGAAATATTAAAATTTAATATAAGTTTCCACATGCTCTGTAGGATTGCCCCTTACTCTGTCTCCCCCTGAGAATCCCCATTCTTCCCAGATAGCAAAGGAGATCCCTTGGGCACAAAACCTTGTTAGAAAGTATAATTTGATAATAGGACCCAGGAATCTTGCCTCTCTGCTTGGTACTCTGTTACCTACATCCTGGCCACTGCAAAGTGAGTATCCACACCCTTTCTCATCACCATGGGTTAGGAGAGAATCTCCAAGCGGGGTCGGAAACTTGTGGACTATGACAGTGCTCGACACCACCTGGAGGCGCTGCAGAATGCCAAGAAGAAAGATGAAGCCAAGATTGCCAAGGTAAAAAAATAAAAAATAAAACCTGGTAAAACCTTCCTGTTCTTTCTCTCCCCATATGCAGTTGGCTAAGCCAAGATGGATATAGGAAATGATAAATTCTGCATCCAGTGTCCTGAAGGAAATTCTTTTTCTTCTGACACTGAAGCTGTAAGGATAGTCAGAGTCTTGAGACCGGGGAACATATGGGTCTGGGGAAAGAGAGGTGTGGCTCCAATTAAGCCTAGTCCCTGATGCCACAGTGGCTCATACCTGTAATCCTGGCACTTTGGGAGGCTGAGGTGAGAGGATTGCTTGAGCTCAGGAGTATAAGACAAGCCTGAGCAAGAGTGAGACCCTGTCTCTACTAAACATGGAAAAATTAGCTGGGCATGGTGGTGCACGCCTGTAGTCCCAGCTATTCAGGAGGCTGAGGCAGGAGGATCACTGGAGCCCAGGAGTTTGAGGTTGCAGTGAGCTACAATGACACCGCTGCACTCCTACCCAGGGTGACAGAGTGAGACTCTGTCGTGAAAAAAAAAAAAAAATACCTAGTCTCTGAAAAAATGCACAGGATAATGGAGGCAGCCTTATCCTTGGGTTCAGGATTGAGGAGGATTGTCTTATCTCTTTACAACCTAGGCAGAGGAAGAGTTCAACAAAGCCCAGATTGTGTTTGAAGATCTGAACCAGGAACTACTGGAGGAGCTGCCTGTTCTTTATAATAGGTAATGATTAAGATTCCAGAAAGGGCTGGCTTCCTGGCAGCCCAAATATGTCACCTCATGAAAAGAGCCCTGGTTCAAGAGTGGGATATAGCTTCCCCTGCCACTAACTTGCTCTGTGATACTAAGCAAGCTACTTTATCTCTCTAGACCCTAGTTTCTTCATCTACAACACAGACATAACCATCCTTGCCCTGCCAGCTTTTCTGGGTTTGAAGACAAGATGCTTCTTGGGTAGGAAAGATCTTGGCAAGTAAAGTGCTGCCATGATGCACACTAGGAGTATCTGCTTTCAAGCTCAAATGTGTATTGTTTTAAACAAGCTTGGTTTATAAACATGTAGATTTACATAGACAATAAACCATGGGATGATTATTTGCATTAATGAAGGTACCTTTGCTTCACAGTAGATAAAAGTGCTTTAGACTTAAATTTTCCTACTGGAAAAGAAATCTGAGAGAAACTCCTTTTGTATCCTATTTTATTCTCATTGTACAAGATATGCTTTAATATAGTTAATTGTAGTCAGAGTATTTTGTGTTGTGACTTAATATTAGTCCATGTATGATGGAGCCTTTTTAATGGCTACATGTGTTATAAAACATTAATTATGTGACTCCTAATTTAAATAGAATTAAAATTTAATATAGTTTCTTTAAATGTAAACTTCCTTGATTCATTTACAGAAGAATTTCATTAATGTACATAAAGGCACAGACATCCTGTACTGCATAAGGAGAAAGAATAACTTCTTATTATAACAATTATAATTATATGGCTTTATACAGTCCTTTAAAAAAAATTCTTCAAAGCACTTTCAAGTCTACTTTAGTACCTCAAGAGCCCAAATCATATAACTTTGTGAAACTGTTAAACTTTGGTGTCAGCCTGAGCTGGTATTGTCTTCCCTGGCCTTCCTGCCCCTAAGAGTCAGGTGCGCTCCTGGCCCAGCTCTGATGAATCCAGATCCCAGAACATCCTGAGTCTAGGTTGTGGGATGCCTTTCTCTGAGGAGCCTTGGTTGTAGCTGGTTTTGGCTTAAGGTCTTACTTTGCATTTCAAAGAACTCCTTTACCATCACTTACCTCTCTGTGTTTTGCTTTCTAATAGTCGTATTGGCTGTTATGTGACCATCTTCCAAAACATTTCCAACTTGAGGGATGTCTTCTACAGGGAAATGAGCAAGGTGAGAAACATCTGGCCAATTGAGACTGCTAGGTGTGTTTCTCTAATAAATATGAAGGTAGCCCTGATTTATATAATTTCTTGAAATATCCATATGGCACCACAGATTTTGATTTTTATCTCACGATGAAATAATAGTACTTGATTGACTGTGTTAAACTATATTAAAGCACATATATGCACTACCAGAGAGCCCTTTCCATCTCCCTTAGCAACTGAATAAGTGCATCTAACCTTGGGCTTCACCATGAATAAAGGAGGTTAGGCCTGTGGAAGGTACAATTGAAATGGGGAACCAACTTGTGAAATCTCTGTCTATTGTTGCTGGAAAGCAGGAAGGTCAGTGTTTAAGCACAAGCCGGTTTCTCAGGTCGTTGGTCTTGAATAGGACCAATCCTGTCAGTGATAGACAGCCATATAACATAACCTTATGGGGTCTTTTCTAATTCCTGGATTCCAAGATTCTTTTTTGCTACAATATTAATTATATTCACACAGCCACACATATTACTCTTCATAGTTTCTTTGGCTATGGTATGATTTACCTAGTTAGTATTAAAATGAGTTTTGAGTTTTCATTCCCTGGATCACCTGAGAGAAGCTAGAACCTCAAATCAAACACCAGTTATGGACCCTGCCTTGAGAGAGCTGCCAGTCTGATGGAAGAGACAAGGAAGAAGGGGTGGTGGGACAGGACTCTGGACATTAGTGCTAGAGAGATGAGGAGGAATCACAGATCAGAGTTGAAAGGGTGAGCTTTTATTTTGAGAAGCTGTCTGAAGGAGAGGGGAGAAGGGATATGCCAGTTTCAGGTTCCCATTTGGCTAGCATCCCTTTCTCTCTTGCTGACTCTAGCTGAATAACGATCTCTACGAGGTGATGAGCAAACTGGAGAAGCAACATTCCAACAAAGTCTTTGTGGTGAAGGGACTATCAAGGTGAGCAACTTCTGAGACTCTCTTCTGCTTTACTTGTCCTTTATGTGAAAGTATTCAGCATCCTCATCTGCACACATATAATACTCTTTTGCATGTTTTTAAACTTTACATAAATGTATTTATACTGTATGTATTCTTCTGCAATCCATAATCCTGACCTTTCCCTTATGTTCATGTGCATCATGTTTGTTGTTTGTATTATGCCCCATAGAAATTATTTCTTTTCCTTAAATATTTCAGACATAACTGAAGGTATAAAGAATAATACAACAGGCCGAGTGTGGTGGCTCACGCCTGTAATCCTAGCACTCTGGGAGGCCGAGGCAGATGGATCGCTCGAGGTCAGGAGTTCGAAACCAGCCTGAGCAAGAGCGAGACCCCGTCTCTACTAAAAATAGAAAGAAATAATTTGGACAGCTAAAAATATATATATAGAAAAAAATTAGCCTGTTATGGATGTTATTATATGCTAATTCACGACTGATTTATTTATCTTCCTCCTGCTAATTTAAGACATTTGGGTTGTTTCCAGTTTTCTGCTATTAGAGATAATGTTGCAATGAACATGTTTTACATATTCCTTGTGAATATTAAGAGTTTCTTTAGAATCTGTACTTAGAGTGAAATTGCTGAGTCATAAGGTCTGTCACTGGGGCTTCTTGAGTCTTACTGGATATTGCCAAATTGCTCTCCAGAGTGATTGTTCCAGTTTACAACCTGTCAGCAGTGATTTTAGAGCCCCCATGGCTCCACATTTTTGCTATATATGAAATTGTCAGACTTCTTAATTCTTCCAAACTCATGGGTATGAAATGGAATTTTTTGCAGTTTTAAGTCACAGCTCCACAGTCGCTAGTTACCTTGAGCATCTTTTCCTGTTATTGGCCATTTAAGTTTCCTGTTCTGTGGCTTTCCTATTTATCCTTTTCCTATTTTTCAATTGGGTTGTTAAACCTTTTCAGAAACCTGACTTATATGAGTTTTTGTTTATTTGTTTTGTTAGTTTGTTTGTTGGTGTATTCTGGATACTAATACTTTAATTGTATGCATTGCAAATATCTTTGGCTTCCTATTTCCACTTCTTTTTGTGGTGTCTTTTGCCTTCGAGTACTTTCTTTATATTAGTAAATGTAAGCAACTCACTGGTCGGTCAGAATGTGATCACTTGCTTATGCTGAAGCCTTTGTTTAGAAAGTGTCATTAAGCTCTTTCTATGCCCGGGGTTTAATGCTGGGTATTAGGAATCCAGAGACATAGGAGACTTGTCCTTTCTCTAAAGTGATTTACCAAAAGTTGGAAATATAGAAAATGTGCCTAAGGAGACAAAGAACAATTTAAACTTGCACATACTAAGCACCTAATGAGACCATTAAGAATTCCAAAGAGGTAAGTAATTGCCAATGTGCAGATGGTTAGGGAAGGCTTTAAGGAGGTGGTGAAACTGAGCTTGGGACTTGAAGGAAGAATAGGGCTCACATTTATTGTTTGTACTACTCATTTAGCAATTAGTTACAGACTATTAAAAAGGATCACTAAAGAGGCAGTGTAGCCTTCCTAGACAAATTTTCCTTTTGCTCCAAAAGCTCTCGTTTTCTTCTTCCCAGCATTGAAAACCAGAGTTCTTTTTAAATGTCTGTTCTTACCAAACTGACCATCATTTACACTGAGATGTCCCAGAAACTTGAAGGCAAATATGTTTTTCTCTTGCTATGTCTTGAGCCTTCTAAACTTAACTGACTCCTAGAATGCTAGTGCTAGAAGGAACCTATGTCCTGCTTGTCCCAATCAGAAATTCCCATAGGGCAAGAACTAAGTTTCTCTCCCTCTTCCTCCTCCTCTTCCTCTTCCTCTCCCCCTCCCCATCTCCCCATTGCCCATCCTTGTGCCCAGGCCACAGCACATAGTTGGCACCTGTCAATTTTATATTTGTGGGCTGCTTAATCAGTTGATGGACAGTACATAGGAGGCACAGTATCCAGCACATTTATCATAACTTGATAAATGTTATAGTTGATTCTCATTATTTGTAGGAGTTATGCTTTATAAAGTTGCCACAACACTGAATACTACTGAACCATTGCTTGTAGGGGAAACAGAGGATAGGTTCCTGTGAGCCTCTTGTGAGATTTTCATCAACCAACCAGTACATAACCTTGTTTTATGTGAGTTTCTGTGTAAAGACACCTTATTTAATATATATTGTTGATTCATCAATATTGAACTCATAAGCAACAGCACTGTAACTCATGCCTGAGTGAAGCTTATCTAACACATGTATTTTCTCTGTAAGGCACATCAATCTTCTTGCGCTTAGTACTTAAGCTGGGGGTGGTTGTAAGTGGTAAAATCACCAACAAAAACCACGGAAGTGTGAAAAACATGGTGAAAAGGACACTTGTTGATGGTTTGAGAGCTGACACAAGAAGGTAGATTGATGCCTTGTTAGACCTGAGCTGGGAAAGTGAATGTCAGGCAACTCATCTTTCACCACTTGTACATGTCCACGAATGACTGGAAAAGTACCACAAGTACTAATTTGGGGGTTACAAATAAGTAAGCAGGCAAATTCACAGATACGAAGTCTGTGTGGATCAGCTCTATATGACCTTAGTCTTTTCCCCAGAGGAAATATTTGCTAATATTTTGTTGTATTTCTTTCCAGTCTCTTTTTCTATAAATATTTTTACATAATTGAGATCATGATATAGATAAAATTTTATAGTCTTTTTTCACTTCACTGTATAAGTATTATTACAAATTATACAAACTTTCTAACATTTTAATTTGTTTT
Organism: Eulemur rufifrons; assembly: GCF_041146395.1. Lineage (NCBI taxonomy): Eukaryota > Metazoa > Chordata > Mammalia > Primates > Lemuridae > Eulemur > Eulemur rufifrons. The sequence goes on along the minus strand of NC_090998.1, from coordinate 40,071,738 downwards.
ATTGTGTTTTATTATTATGTGCTTGCATCATAATTTATTTTTGGATATTTAGCTTACTTCTAGTTTTTAGCTCTTCTAAATCTGAATGCCCTTCCTTTTTTAGCAGCAGCAGGCGCTCGTTAGTCATTTCTCCCCCAGGCCGAACATCTACAGTCTCCAGCTCTCTTAGCTCACCTACCAGTCCCTCTGCACTGTCCTTCAAGGATGAGAGTGAATCTGTCTTAGCAACTGAGCAAGACCTGGCACCTGATGCAACTCAGGGAGAAGATAATTCTGAGATCAAAGAAGAGCAAGAAGAGCCCTTAGGAGATGAGGAAACAGAAGAGGACGGGTCTGAAGCAAGTTCCTCTGAGGAGGAAGAGTCTCTACCAGCCTGCAATGGCCCAACCCAGGCCCAGCCCTCTCCCACCATTGAGGGTGGCAAGTCCCAGGAGGAAGTTTTGCCTTGCTCTGCAGCTCCATCACCAGGCAGAGCCCTGATTCCTTCAGAATCAGAGCAGCCTTCATCTGCCCCAGAAGTAATCCTCCGAACCCGCACCTCAAGTGAAGGATCTGAACAACCAAAGAAGAGAGCCTCTATCCAGAGGACCTCAGCACCACCTAGTAGGCCTCCTCCACCCAGAGCCACTCCGAGCCCCAGGCCCTCCTCGGGGAACATACCCTCCAGCCCTTCAGCCTCTGGAGGGGCTTCACCCACCAGCCCCAGGGCCTTCTTAGGGACTGGGACTCCAAGTCCTAGAGCCTCCTTAGAGGCCTCTTCTAATCCAGAGCCACCAGAGAAGCCAATAAGAACTCCGGAGGCCAGAGAAAAGGAAAACACCCACAATCCAAACCCAGAAGAACTTTGTACTTCCCCCACTGTGATAATCCCTCAGGTAAGAGTGGATCTGGTTGGGTATTTTTTTTTTTTTTTTTTCAGAGATGGGGTCATGCTGTGTCGTGCTTGAGTGCAGTGGTGCAGTTATAGCTCACTATAGCCTCAAACTCCTGGGTTCAAGTGATCCTCCCCACTCAGCCTACAAAGTAGCTGGGACTACAGGTGCATGCCACTGCGTCCAGTTATTTTTTTTTTTTTAATTTTTAGTAGAGATGGGATCTCACTGTGTTGCCCAGGCTGGTCTCAAACTCCTGGGCTCAAGCAGTTCTCCCCCAAGAGCCTCCCAAAGTGCTGGGATGACAGGCGTGAGCCACCGTGCCTGGCCTTCATTCTTTTTTATAACCTCCATGTTGATCATCTTTATTATAGTCAGGTTGTCCCATAGTTGGTAAGTATAGTCTCAGGAATACTCTTGGACACCTTTTTTGGTTCTGGTGATTGTTTCCTGTCTTCATAGCAATTAATTCAGTAATCTACTCTTAGGGTAACTGACTCCTACAAAAGGCTTATCTCTAATATTATGAGCAGATTCTTATTAATTTCTTTCTTTTCCTCCAAATTCTGGGAATTGCTAATATAAAGAACCTACGAATGGCATCCTGCGCTTTACCTCCTTTAATGGGGATGTGACGGAAGATCTAACTTCAGTTTATCATACCTGTGACGTGGTAAATAGACCCTGAGAAAAATAGTAGCAAATTTCCAGGGTGTGTCTTCCTTGATGATAGACACCTAGAAGCAGGAACTCACAAAGGGAAGTAAAGAAAAGCAAAAGGGGCTGGGCACAGTAGCTCATGTCTGTAACCCCGCACTTTGGAAGGCCGATGCAGGAGGATCGCTTGAGGCCCAGGAGTTCTAGACCAGCCTGGGCAACATAAAAAGACCCTGTCTCTACAAAAAATAGAAAAATTAGCTGGGTGTGGTGGTTTGCACCTGTAGTCCCAGCTACTTGAGAGGCAGGAGGATCGCTTAAGCCCAGGAGTTTGAAGTTGCAGTGAGCTATGATAATGTGACTACTGTACTGTAGCCCAGGCAACAGTGAGACCGTGTCTCAAAAACATAAAATTAAATTAAAATTAAAAAAAAAAAAAAAAGGAAAGCAAAAGGGACAGCCTTTTGAAAGGTGAGAATATAGATGAGAAAAAATTGAGAGATACCCATTGGAAAGCAACTATTTCTGTGAAGGATCTGGAAATCAAGTCATATTCTATTCAAATTATATGGAAGGCCATCATATAAATGAGGAATGTGACTTGTTCTGGGAGACTCCAGAGGGCAGAACTAGGTAGGCCCTATGTAGAAAGATTTTTTTTTTTTTTAATATATTTTTTCTTGCTCAGGGGCCATACTAATCGTCTCTGTATCATTCCAATTTTAGTGTATGTGCTGCCGAAGCAAGCACAAGATTTTTTTTTTTTAATGGTACATTTTGGATCAATGTAAGAGGAGCTTTCAGCAATTAGCTTCATTTGAAAGATGGGATGGAAAAAAATTATGGGGGAAGGACAAAGGGGGCACAAGTTGTTGACAAAAAGTAAAACGGGATGGGCCACCTTGAGAAATAGTTTTCTTTCCTTGATGTTAAGAGCTAAGGATAGGCTGGGCACAGTGGCTCACACCTGTAATCCTAGCACTCTGGGAGGCCAGGGTGGGAGGATTGCTTAAGTTTAGGAGTTCAAGTTTAGGAGTTCAATAAATAAATAAATAATAAGTAAGGAAATAAAAAGTAAGTAAGATCGACAGTCGGGTGTATTGTAGAGAGGATTATGGTGATGTCTGACTAGATGGCACCAAGATTTATTAATTCATTCCGCAATTACTTACTAAGCCCCTGCTATGTGCCAGGTACTTTTTTAGGAGGTAGGGTATGACAGTGAACAACAAAAAAATCCCCTGCCTTCCTGGGGCTTATATTCTAGTGCAGAAAGACACACACAAAAAAGAATAAATAAGTAAAATTACAGTCTAGTGGGTCAGGAGTCTGACACCAACCTGGGCACCATAATGAGATCCTGTCTCCACAAAAATTGTTTAAAATTAGCCAAGTGTGTTGGTATGCACTTATAGTCCTAGCTACTTGGGAGGCTGAGGTAGGAGGATCGCTTGAGCCTAGGAGTTTAAGGTTAACAGTGAGCTGTGATTGTGTCATTCACTCCAACCTGGGCAACAGAGTGAGACCCTTTCTCCAAAAAATAAAAAATTTTCTATTTTACTTTGTAACGTATTACATGATTTTATATGTCCGATCATTTTAAGGAGTAGGCTAGTAACACTGTTCTCCCTGGGGAAGAGGTATATAGGATACAACCTCCTTTCCCCTGAGGCTGTTACACCTAGCCTCACCAGTGGGATTGCTTTGGTCATCTAAGGTGACATATTTATCCTGTGGAATTAAGCAACTAGAGCTTCCTAGATCCTATCAGTGTCACCTATCCTCTGAAGCTTGTATTCTACAAGATTTGCTCACTTCCCTTGCAGGTGTATCATAAGTCATATTTTCTCTCAAGCAGAATTATGGACATATCACATGTAAAAATGGGTAAATAGAAATATAACCACGGAAAAAATCTGTTCTTGCTCAGCATTTGAATCATCTGAGAGAGAAGAAAGGTTTTGATAACTTTCTGGGAGGTAATACTACCTTTGAGCTAATTTATGGCCTGGAAAGGGAGGAGGGAATAAGAAGGAAATTTTCCTTAAAGGAGAAATCACAGAATTTCAAGTGGCTATCACATTGTTAGAAATTGGTTCTATTTAAAAAGATGGATTTTATAGGGTGTGAATTAAATTTCAGTTAAAAAAAAAATTGTTTTAAACCTCAGAGTACCAAAGTCTTTTCCTGGCATAGCAATTCCTAAACAGGGCTTTCTTTTTTCTTTCTTTTTTTTTTTTTTTAAAGATGGGGTCTCCTTATGTTGCCCAGGCTGGGTTACAACGAGTATTCCTAGGTGTGATCATTGCACACTGCAGCCTCAAACTCCTGTCCTCATATGATTCTCCTGCCCCAGCCTCCTGAGTAGCTGGGACTACAGGCACACACCACTGTCCCCAGCCCAGATGGGGCTTTCTACATCCTGGGTTCCCATCTCAGAACCTAGAGTTTTTCCAAAAGAAACCATTTTACCATTTGCTTCTCCTAACTGCTTGTCATGGGTTAGGATCACTTAAGTGTGAGAATTGCACTGCCTTCTTAAGGAGGGTTAGTCTAAAAGTGACAGGCAGTAGATTTAAGACCTCACACTCCCATACAGACATGTCACACAGATCACATGATGTTTGATCATAGAAACAACTCTGGAGTCCAAAGACCTGGTTTCCTGTCCCAGCAAGTCTTTTCACCATTTGAATCTTGGTTTCTTCATCTGTAAAAGGGTGGAGGAAGGCCGCCTCTGATACCTTCAGGCTCTGGTGAAACATTATATGTTTGCCCTTTGTATTACGTATGACCCTTGCAAAGTGTAAGGCACAGAAGACCCTTCCAAGCAGAGGTGCTGGGGAGACTGAGCCACCTCTCATGAACAGAACACTTCTCTCTGTAGGGCCAAGGCCTTCAGCTTCAAGTCTCTGCAGTTCCAGGAGAGAACAATCTCACAGCACCCGAGCCTCAAGAAGAGGTAAGGAGACCAGATACACAGGGAACAGTGTGGGTGGCAAGATTGGGCACTGGATGGAGAGGAGTTTGGCTACAGGCTGGAATCCTCACCGTGGGCTACAAGTACAAGGAGAATCCAGCAGGAAACCATATCTTTAGAGCAAAGTCAAGCAGGTGAGAACCAAAGGAACCAAGAACGAACTGGGACTTTATGATGTCTCTGTGCCCATTTCCCAACACTTGGCCTTAAACTAGGCCTGTCTCATAAGTGTTATTTAATTATATCTGAACTTTTTTCAAAAAGTAGTTACAGAGGTTAAGATATACAAAAAGAATACCAAAAGGTCATATGTATATTATACAGTCATGCATTGCTTAACGAGATTATGTTCTGAGAAATGTGTTGTTAGGTGATTCTGTTGTGTGAACATCAGAGTGTACTTACACAAACCTAGATGGTATATCATACTACACACCTAGGCTATGATCTGTACAGCATGTTACCATACTGAATACTGTAGGCAATTGTAACACCATGGTAAATATTTGTATATCTAAACATAGCTAAACATAGAAAAGGTACAGTAAAAATATGGTATAGAAGATAAAAAATAGTATACCTGTCTAGGGCACTTACCATGAATGAAGCTTGCAGGACTGGAAGTTGCTCTGGGTGAGTCAGTAAGTGGATGGTAAGTGAATGTGAAGGCCTAGGACATTACTGTACACTACTGTAGACTTTCTAAACACTGCACTTAGGCTACACTAATGAAAAAAATTTCTTTCTTCAATAATAAATTAACCTTAGCTTACTGAAACTTTTTTTTTAACTTTTTGACTGTTGTAATAACAGCTTAAAACACAAATACATCGTACAGCTACACAAAAATATTTTTTCATTATATTCTTATTCTATAAGCTTTTTTTTTTTTTTTTTTTTGAGACAGAGTCTCACTTTGTTGCCCGGGCTAGAGTGCCATGGTATCAGCCTAGCTCACAGCAACCTCAAACTCCTGGGCTCAAGCGATTCTCCTACCTCAGCCTCCTGAGTAGCTGGGACTACAGGCATGCGCCACCATGCCTGGGTAATTTTTCTATATATATTTTTAGTTGTCCATATAATTTCATTCTATTTTTAGTAGAGACAGGGTCTCGCTCTTGCTCAGGCTGGTCTCGAACTCTTGAGCTCAAACAATCCGCCTGCCTCAGCCTCTCAGAGTGCTAGGATTACAGGCATGAGCCACTGCACCCGGCCTTCTATAAGCTTTTTTCTATTTTTTTTTTTTTTCTTTTTAAACTTTTTGTTAAAAACTAAGACATAGAACCAGGTGCAATGGCACGCACCTATAGTCCCAGCTACTGGGGAACTTGAAGCGGGAGGTTCACTAGAGCCCAGGAGTTCAAATCCAGCCAGTCCCGGTAACATAGTAAGATCCCATCTCTAAAAGAATTAAATAAATGGGAGGAAAAAAAACTAAGATAAAAACATACATATTAGACTAGGCCTACGTCAGAATCATCAGCATCACTGTCTTCCACCTTCACATCTTGTCCCGAAGGTCTTCAGGATCAGTAACACGTATAGAGTTGTCATCTCCTATGATAACAATGCCTTCTTCTTGGATACCTTCTGAAAGACCTGCCTGAGGATGTTCTACAGTTAACTTTTTTCTTTTTTTTTTTTTTTTTTTTTTTTTTTTTTGAGACAGAGTCTCACTCTGTTGCCCAGGCTAGAGTGAGTGCCGTGGCGTCAGCCTAGCTCACAGCAACCTCAAACTCCTGAGCTCAAGTGATCCTCCTGTCTCAGCCTCCCGAGTAGCTGGGACTACAGGCATGCGCCACCATGCCCGGCTAATTTTTTCTATATATATTTTTAGCTGTCCATATAATTCTTTCTATTTTTAGTAGAGATGGGGTCTCGCTCTTGCTCAGGCTGGTCTCGAACTCCTGAGCTCAAACGATCCGCCCACCTAGGCCTCCCAGAGAGCTAGGATTACAGGCGTGAGCCACCGCGCCCGGTAACTTTTTTCTTAATAAGTGGAAGGAGTACACACTAAAATAATAATAAAAAGTATAGTAAATACACCACATAGTTGTTTATTTTTTTTTATTCTTATTTCAGCATATTGTGGGGGTACAAAAGTTTAGGTTACATATATTGCCCTTGCCCCCTGCCTCCCCAAGTCAGAGCTTCAAATGTGTCCATCCCCTAGACAGTGCGCATTGCACTCATTATGTATGTATACACCCATCCCCTCCCCTCACCCACATCTGCCCGACACCCGATTAGTGTTATTCTTAAATGTGCTCTTAGGTGATGATCAGTGAAATCAATTTGATAGTGAGTACATGTGGTGCTTATTTTTCCATTCTTGGGATACTTCACTTAGTAGAATGGGTTCCAGCTCTTTGCAGGAAAATACAAGAGGTGCTATATCACCATTGTTTCTTATAGCTGAGTAGTACGCCATGGTATACATATACCACATTTTATTAATCCACTCATGTATTAATGGGCACTTGGGTTGTTTCCACATTTTCGAAATTGTGAATTGTGCCATAGTTGTTTATTATAAAGTATTATGTCCTGTATGTAATGGCATGTGTTATACTTTTATACAACTGGCAGTGCAGGTTTGTTTATACCAGCATCACCACAAATGTGTGAGTAATCCATTGTGTTATGCCATTACAACAGCTACAATGTCACTGGGTGATAGGATTTTTTCAGCTCAATTATAATCTTATGGGACCACTGTCATATATATGGTCCATGATTGACTGAAACATCATTATGCAATGCATGACTGTATGTGTCATATGCTTATACAATATACTTTCATATATACACACACAATATAGCAAAATAACTCAGAAGTATATGAGAGAGACAAGACAGTGACACAAAATGGAGCCATGAATTAAAGTACAAAAAATGCATTCTATGAAATAAACTTAATACGGATGGACCATAAAATTGGTTCCATACTTTCTAACATCCAAGAACAAAAGAAAAACCTTGTCAGTTCACTCATTCATGATGCCCATTATAAAGAGATGGCAAATGATATAATGAACAATATCTGCAACAAGTTCTTGCAATAATCCCAACAATGAGTTTCACATTGTGTCCCTCAGTACAGACCAGTGGCATTACATGAAATATAATTCAATAGAAGCAAGTTGAGTTTTTACCCCCCTTAAGTGGTTGATGGAGGGCAGGCCAGCACCTAATACAATCATGTTTACTTTCCAGGTATCTACAAGTCAAAATGCACAACTCTGAAGAGGAATTGCCAAGACCCTCCCATACACATGCCTCCCCAGAGAAGCTCCTCAACTAGAGGGTATAGGTCAGAGGGATATAAGAGCCAGCATTCATTTCTAGATTCTCAAACAGTATGAATGCTGGTGGTCTCTAAAACCTGGCATTATTGGAAGCTGAGGAACAGTCTTATGGGAGGGAGGGAGGCAAGCAGTCTTGGGAGAAGAGAATGTTAGACTCAGGGAATACTTAATTCAGGTTTTAGCATTTTTAGAAGACTAAGACTCTATGTATCAATTAAAATGGGGCTATAAAGCAAAAGTATCTATAGACAAACACTTGTCCACACGGAGACACATAACCACACATACTCAAAGAATAGTGAACAAATATGTCTTTGACTTACCACTCATTTTGCAAGACTTAAAGCCAAAAGAATAGATTTTTCAGACTGTTAAATAAAGTATGATTCTGACTGTATATGGATTCTTTGTTTGACACAGGGCATTACTCCAGCCCAGCACACTGTTTTCCACTTGGGCAAGGTTATTGATTCTGCCCCAGGTTCAGAAAGCTTTAGTTGCATCCCTGACCCCTAGCTCACCCTACCTCCTAGCTGTAATGATGATGTCAGGGGACACATACTCCTCAATCCAGATACACTGCTCCATGCCCTCCTCCCTTTGGTTAATAAGCAAATACCCTTGGGAAGGTGTTATATTTTAGAGTTATATCTAGTGTTTACAATCTAATATTTGGTGCGAATAAGGATCTGAGCAGGATATTGGAAGATATAAAACTCCAAGTGAAGGTAAAGGATGCAAAGTATAATAATAATAATAATATGGAAATGGCATGGAATTTGGAGTCAGAAATCCTGGATTCAAGTTCTGTCGTTTGCTTTCCATGAAAATATTTGTAAAAACATTAAAAGTAGTTCTGAAGTCCTGCCACCTTGATAAATACACATATACATGCAAACACTCTTCCATATTTGTTCAGTCACTCAGCAAGCATTTATTAAGCATCAACTCTGTGCCAAGCACTGAGAACTAGTACTAGGTACGGGGGAAACAATGAGAGGAAAAAAGTAAGAGACAGAATATTGAGGAGGTAGCTGAATGGGCAGGATTTTGTGATGGTCTAAAAGGGGACACATGATGAAGACTGAGGTTTTAAGGAATCAGTAGGTTAGGCTTGAGAAACTAGAATTTGGTGGTGCCATTCCCTGAAACAGTGACTATAGGAGATAGTGTATTTATATGAGTTCTCTGGTTACAAGCAACAAACTGACAAAATTAAGCAATAAAGGATATGTTAGAAGGATATCAGAACTGAAAGAATAGCCAGGCTGCAGGAAAGAACAAGAGCCAGCCCAGGGATATCTACCGCGGGAATGTGTGGACAGTTCCTCAAGGCAGCTGCCATTGGAAGACTCAACTTCAGCTACCACCTGCCAATCTGTCCTCCCCAAATCCAAATTCCTTAGAGAAAGAATCTGACTGGCCCAGTTTGCATGATGTGTCCATCCTGTGGCCAGGGAAATGGAGAACTATGGCACTGTTACTTACTGTGGGACTGGGGAGGTGGGGGGTGGGGGAAGGCGTGTTGATGTCATTGACTAGAAGATCAGTCAGTGGTGGCAGGGGTTAGTGGCGAGGAGGGTGGATTCAAAGACATGAGGAAGCTTTTGGGGATGATAGACATGTTCTTAATTTTGATTATGGTGATAGTTTTATGGGTATATACATGTGTCAAAGCTTATAAAATTGTATATTTTATGGGGAGTTTATTGTGCATCAGTTATGCCTTAAGCTATAAAAACAAACCTTAGGAGTCGCCTACAAGCATTGGACACAAGGAGTTTGAGGTACCTGTAGGATTTTCCAGTAGATGTGTCCATTAGGGAACTGGAAATACATGTTTATATTTGGGAGTCATTTTTTTTTTCTCAAATCTAATCCTGATACTCTTCTTTAAAAAGCATAACCTTCAAAGGATCGCTACTGTGTACAGCAGTAATGGGGAGGAGGTTGCATTCCCCCCTTGAGGAGAGGGTGGCTTTTCAAATTATAAAAGCCCTACTGCCTCTCCCTTTTAATGTTTTTCCTAGAAAGCATTCCACTCCCTTGGCATTCAGAACCACTGCTGGGAGTGCTACAGGGAAAGCACTGGGAATACAAGGCCCTTCATGATCTGCTTGGAATGCCCCTCCCATGTTCATCTGCAAAATAGTTCAAGTTTTTCCTGTCCAGGGCTTTCCCTGACCCTCATATTTGGGGTGTGCCAGAGAAAACTTCTTGGGACTTAACGGGGTCTGGTGAGGGAGAGCAGCAGTAACTGCTGTGATAGAGGTACAACTGAAGTGGAAAATTTTACTAAATCGTAAGGTTGGCACATTGTTGTTTGCATATGACCCTACGGAAGGCTCTAAGGAGGCAGGGGAAAGGGCTAGCATGCTCATCTAGGGTGATAGTACCATTTGGGAAAAAAATTGTTTACCTTGATTTACAAAATGGTAGAAAGGCTGGGGCTTAGAAGACTGCTATCCAGGCAGCAGCACAAGATGGGGCTGAATGCCAGTAAAATTGGGTAGAGATGAATATCTCTTGTCCTCTGTCCTGAGGCCCCTGGGGGTTTGTTGAGAAAAGGATGGCTGCTCCAGTTTCTGAGGTTTAGCATTTAGTCCTTGGAGAACACTGGTGGTTCACCATCACATGAGGCTTCATCATTTACCTGTATGCATTTGTACATACATACATAGAATTAATTACAAGAGCTTCACCCAGTCCCTGCCCTCCAGCAATCTGAAGGACCATACTGATAGATTGGGTAAGACAGAGAACTCTAGAAACATGACATATCCAGGATAAATAGGATACACCAAAGAGCATACTATGCACACTGCTTACAATAGTCTTTATTTTATGCCAGATTGGATGCTGAGCATGGGCATATGGGATCCTATTTTTCTGAATGTTTATACTTTTAAAATGAAGTATGAGGCCGAGCATGGTAGTGAGTGCCTGGAGTTGTTAGGCTGAGGCAGGAGGATCGTGTCACTTAAGCTCAAGAGTTCAAGGCTGCAATGAGCTATGATCATTCCACTGCACTTCAGCCTGGGTGACAGAGCGAGACCTTATCTAAAAAAATAAATAAAATTTTTAAAATATTTAAAAATGAAGTATGTATCTATAGGAAAAAAAATCATGTATTAACAAACCTTTTTAAGGTTACTTGTTGTTTTTTTGTTTTGTTTTGTTTTTTTTGAGACAGAGTCTCACTCTGTTGCCTGGGCTAGAGTGAGTGCCGTGGCGTCAGCCTAGCTCACCGCAACCTCAAACTCCTGGGCTTAAGCGATCCTCCTGCCTCAGCCTCCCAAGTAGCTGGGACTACAGGCATGCGCCACCATGCCCGGCTTATTTTTTCTACATATATTTTTAGTTGGCCAGATAATTTCTTTCTATTTTTAGTAGAGACGGGTCTCACTCTTGCTCAGGCCGGTCTCGAACTCCTGACCTTGAGCGATCCTCCCGCCTCAGCCTCCCAGAGTGCTAGGATTACAGGCGTGAGCCACCACACCCAGCCAAGGTTACATTTTAAAAAGGAAAAAGATGCTTATGAGAGACTATTAACAACCATCAAATAAAATTGTGAAAAGTGTCAGTAAATCAGTAGAGAGTCAATTGGGCCAAATGGCCTCTGAGTTTGTGGTTCTAACAATCTTCAACACATAATAGAATATGCAGTGAGGCAGACAGACCCAGATACAAGATCTCAACCTTTCCTGGAATTCATGGTCAACTGGTCAGCTAGAGTAAGTAAATGCAAACAACTGTCCTTTGGCATTAAGATGGATTTGAATTTCCTTTTCTTTTGGATATTCTCTTATCTGAGGACTGGCCAGGCTGACCTTTCTCTTACTAACTTACATACATCTTCCTTGCATGTCACTTTCTTTGCCTTTGATGGATTGGCAGTTTTCCACACACATACATATTTCTCACACAATATATTTCAATAAAATCAATTTCACCAACTTTCTGGTTTTTTCTTCTCTGGGTTTTTTTGTTTTTGTTTTTTACCAACTTTAGAAATAAAAGCAACTACCCTTGCTTTATTTATGGCTTTGGTTTTTATGCCTCTCTCTTCTGAGACTTTCTCTTTTAGTCTTTATTCCCCTGATGAACATGCACGATCTGATGATACCTGTCTTTCTATGGATCTATATAAATATTGATTCCCGGCCGGGCGCGGTGGCTCATGCCTGTAATCCTAGCACTCTGGGAGGCCGAGGCGGGTGGATTGCTCAAGGTCAGGAGTTCGAGACCAGCCTGAGCGAGACCCTGTCTCTACTAAAAATAGAAAGAAATTATATGGACAACTAAAAATCTATATAGAAAAAATTAGCCGGGCATAGTGGCGCATGCCTGTAGTCCCAGCTACTCGGGAGGCTGAGGCAGTAGGATCGCTTAAGCCGAGGAGTCTGAGGTTGCTGTGAGCTAAGCTGACGCCACGGCACTCACTCTAGCCTGGGCAACAAAGTGAGACTCTGTCTCAACAAAAAAAAAAAATATTGATTCCCAAACTACAGAACTCACAAGAATAAGAAGCAAGCACAGAAGTCTGTTTCACTGGCACAGAAGGCAGAATTATACCACAAGAATTCCAACCCTAAATGGGAAGCCAGAACAACAATAGCTACTAACATGTGCCAGGTAGGGTTTAGTGCTTTACAGTCAGTATGTGTCTCCATCCCCATAGTAACTCTCTGAGACAGGTGTTGCCCCACGCCACCTAAGAGAAATGAAACAGAAGTACTTTGTCCAAGATCACACAGCAGAGCTGACTTCAGAGCCTGTATTATATACTATCACATCCTCTTAGTCATCGAGTTCCTCTCATTAATTTGGGAACTTCCTCACAAAGAAGTGAGTCAAAAGGTAGCTAAAGTATGACACTGATTAATATTTAAATTGTGGTGCTTACCCTGTGCTACAAAATGGCTTTACAGGCATTATCACTTTCAGTCTCCCATTCTAGGGAGGAGGAAACAGGTTTCAGAGATGTTAAGTAATTTGCTAACAAGCAGCGGAGGAGCTGAGGCTGTTTAAATTCAAAGTCCACACACTCCTAACCGCTCCGCTACACTGCCTCAGATGAATGTGGACGAACGAGGAAGATGCGGGTGGCGCCTCGTTCCTCACCCCACCTCACCTCCCTTAGTAGATGTACCTACTTTTAGCTGACCTTCCAAGCTTCGGGACACAGACCTATTTGTGTAAGTGATATACAAACGCAAATAAATGTAACTTTTCGCATTTACTGAAAATACAAATAACGTCAACTCCGGGGAAATGGGACGGATTCCAAATTAGCCCGCTGTTGAGATCTCATCCTCTCTGGTGCCCCGGAGCGAGGGAGGAAGTGGCTCCGGATGGAAAGTAAAGTGACAATCGCAGAAGGGAAGGCAGCCTTTCCTCCCCGGGCTGCAGAGGCGGCCCAGCGGGCAGAGGGAACCTGCAGAGGGCGGTTTCCCTCCTCTTTTCCTGTCCCACCCAGTCGGCCTGTCCCCCACCCCCACTCCGGCTGGCCTTTGCAGCTAACTCTGCGCGACTCTCCGCGGCTTCCTCCAGCTCGGGGTCCCTCGGTCGGTCTCTCTGGGTCGGCCTGTCCAGGCCTCCGCGATATCTCTGCGGTTCCCGCCCCGGTCGACTTCAAAAGGACGCGCGGAGTGGCGCCGGCCCTTCCCCGGCAGCCCGTCCAACTGGAAAGGTGAGCATGCGGAGGAGGGGACCTGGGGAGGGCGGGAGCGCCAGGAGAGCCCAGTCGCCCACACACGCGGCAGCCACCCCAGCCACTGCCGGAACTGAAACCGAGAGCGGCCGGAGCTCCGCGTTCCGCTGGAGCTGCGGGTTGCAGCTGCTCCGAACGCGGCGTCCCGGGACGCGCCGGCTCCAGACAGCGCGGGGAGTTGCTCGTGCGGGTAACGCAGGAGGGCTCCGAGTGGGGCTGGGGGCGGGGCCGCGCGGGCGAGGAGCCAGCCCGCCCTGTCCACCGGGCGTGATCCCCGACGTCCGCAGAGGTGTCGCGGGTCCCTCGGGCGCCCGAGTCACAGGCTGAGGCCGTGAGGTTTGGCCGGCCAGTGGGGTTCGGTAGGCTGTTCGCGCATGACGCACCAGACGACGAAGCGAGGACTGGGAGCGGGCTGGCCAACCCCGGAGACAGGCCAAAAGGCGGCTGAGGGGCCTCACCTTCAGTTTCTCTGCCTGGCTACCCCGTTGTCCACACCCCAGCTCCCGAGCCCGGACGTGGGTCCTGACCTTCCTGGCCCTCTCCTGACACCTGGTGGATGGCTCCACCACAGTCCGGGCTGTGGAATCCCAGGGTACCTGTTATCGCGCTTTGGCGAAACTGGGTCCGCTGCTGATTTGCATACCTTTGCCTGATTTTCTCAGGCCTTGAGAGATCGCCTAGGTAAATGTGGTAGCCCCGTGAAAGGATCCCGGGGTAGAGCGTTCAAAGGTAATGCACCGCAAATGCATGCGGTCTCGTATCTGCGCTTGGGGAGAGATATTGGTACCTGCAGGCTGGGGAGATACTCAGGGAAACCAGAAGAGGGAATGGGGAAGGGACTCGGAAAACCTGGCAGCAAAGGCTTTCCTGGGATTTACAGGCGTCTCCAGCCCCAGGGGCCCACCCATTTCTTTCCTGCCTTTGCACTTCTTCCTACAGATCTGCCCCTTCCTCGGGGTCTTCAACCACTGGCAGCAATGACCAGCCTCCTGGCCACACCTCCTCCAGAAGGTAGGTGAAGCCTTTCCTAATTCGAATGGAAGAGAATTGTTCAACATCCCCTACCCCGATCAGTCCTGGAATTCCTTAAGGCCTCAGCCCAGAGGGGAAGACTCTCCCACCTCTCTCTGCCTGCCTCACAGGAAAAGGTCCTGGCAGGACACAGGAGACAACTGGAGCGTGCACTGTAGTATAATTTTCATCTGAAGTCTGGTGGACCTGGGCCAGTTCCTGGCGCTACCGCTTAAAGCTATGTGACCTTGGTTTATAAACTAATTTTATAAACCTAAAGGGAGGGCTTTACATTCACCCCTCTAATAATTTATAACTATGGCAGAGTTTGGCAGCAACCCCCATAATTAAACACGGAAAAGGAATCTTTCAAAGATAACAGGGAAGTAAAAATTTTTATAAAACATGCTAAAGATAGTATTTCTAAGCTTGAATTCCGGTTTCATTTGTAAAATAGGAAAATAGTACCTATTTTATGAGGCTATTTGTGCGGATTAAATGCGACAACCCACATAAAACTCCTATAATAGTGTCTAGTGTCTAGTAAGCATTCAGTGACATTGGTTACTATTATTGGGTGCTTGTTAGAAATGCTTGTTTCACTGGAAAGGGATTTTGCTAGTCTAATTCGACCCCTCTGATGATAGAGGCCCAGCACTAAAACCTCACTGTTGCCTGGAGGTACGCTAAGGAGAGCTCTGCCGCTCGTCACACTGAGAATGGATTCCCGCCTCTCGGTTCATAACCAGGATGGCCTGGACAAACTGTCAGATGTTTATGGATTGTTTTCAGCATGTACTAGATAGAATGAGGGAGGAATAAACGCTTGGTTGGTCTGTGTACCTATATTTTCATACACATAGTCTCATTTGTCATTAGGACAGACATTCCTAGCTTTTACTGATGTGGAAACAGGTGACTGACAACCCCAGTGGAAGTCTAAGACAGTGTCCTCTGTGACTGATGATGCGCACGATGCAGACTTTTAATTGGTGAGAAGAGATAAGAAAAGGGAGAAATGGGCAGAAGTCTAGATTGGTCAGCAAAGGCTTCATGAGTAGGGAAGGGGATCTGGGCTTTTCCCTTGAAGGATGGATGAGGTTTGCACAGGCATAGAGGGGGCAGCAGGTATGCTGGATGAAGGTAGAATACCTTTCCCATGTGTGAAGCTACAGAAACCGGATTTGCCCTGGAGGGTGTTCAGGAGGAGAGGGCAGAGGACCTCCAGAGTAAACCTGCCCATAGGGAAAAAGCCAGCTGGGGTTAGGACCTGGGCAAAGGGGAACTAGTTACATTCTTTTTTTTTTTTCTTCTTTTTTAAAATTCATGGTAAAATATATATAATACAAATGTTACCATTTTAACCATTCTTTGGTGTACAGTTCAGTGGTATAGTAGTCCCCTTTACCCACAGGGGATATATTCCAAGACCTCCAGTGGATATCTGAAACCACACATAGTACTGAACCCTCTATATGCTGTTTTTTCCTACATATATATACCTATGATAAAGTCTAATTTATAAATTAGGCACAGCAAGAGATTTATAATAACTAATAATAAAATAGAACAATTATAGCAACATACTTTAATAAAAGTTATGCGAATGTCTTCCCTCTCTCTCCCTCTCAGAATAGCTTATTGTACTGCAGATCTTAGAACCCTCAGCATATAATTTTTTTCTTTCCTTATTAAGTCAAGAACTTTCACCTTTTCACCTAAAGGAAGCACTTTACTGCTTCTCTGTGACACGTCCAGATTGCCAGCAGTACTACTTTTTTGTGTTGGGACCATTATTAAGTTAAAAAAAGAGTTACTTGAACACAAACACTGTGATCCTGTGACATCCAGCTACTAAGTGACCAGTGGGCAGGTAGCATCTACAGCATGGATATGCATGACAAAGGGATGATTCATTTCCTGGGCAGGACAGAGCAAGATTTCATCATACTACTCAGAATGGCATACAAGTTAAAACTTATGAATTTTTTATTTCTAGAATTGTCTATTTAATATTTTTGAATTGTGGTTAACTGAGAGTACTGAAACCATGGAAGAGAAAGCACAGATAAGGGGGGATGGCTGTATGAAGTCCATTCCCATGGTCGTGCAACCATCACCACCATCCATCTCCAGCGCTTTCTCATCTTCCCAAACTGAAACTTCACATCTGTTAATCACTAACTCCCATTTCCCCCCTCCCTCAGCCCCTGGCAACCGCCATTCCACCTTCTGCCTCAATGAATTTGACTGCTCTAGCTACGCTGTATAAGTGAAATCATACAATAATTTGTCCTTTTGTGTCTGGCTTATTTCACTTAGCATCATGTCCTCAAGGTTTATCCATATTATAGCATATGTCAGAATTTCTTTCCTTTTAAAGGCTGAATAATCTTCCATTGTATGTAATTACTACATTTTGTTTATCCATTCATCTGTTGATGGACATTTGATTGCTTCTGCCTTTTGGCTATTGTAAATAATGCTGCTACGAACATGGGTGTACAAACATCTGTTTGAGTCTCTGCTTTCGGTTCTTTTGGATATATACTCAGAAGTGGAAATTGCTGCATCATGTGGTAATTCTAAGTTTAATATTTTTGAGGAACCACAATGCTGTTTCCCACGGTGGCCGCACTGTTTTTCATTCCCACTAGCAATGCATAAATCTTCCTGTTTCTCCACATTCTTGCCAATACTTTTTATTTTCTGTTTTTTTTACCAGTAGCCATCCTAATGGGTGTGAGGTGGTATCTCACTGTGGTTTTGATTTGCATTTCCTTAATGATTACTTATGTTGAACATCTTTTTATGTGCTTATTGGCCATCTGTATATCTTTGGAGAAATGTCTATTCAAGTCTTGACCCATATTTTTTTTGGATTCTTTTGTTGTTGTTATTGTTGAGTTGTATATTTATATTTTTGACCCAATGAGTGAAGTGACATGAGTAAAGTGGTATCATAGGACATATTATACAGTCCCCTACCTACTGGGTCCAAGCAAATGTAAGTTCAGAGACAGGAATGGAGAAAAGAATAGAAATTGCAGACAGGGAGAGAGCATATACTTTGAAGGATGGGATCACTAGGGTCAGCCCTTCACTTCCACCCTGTCTTGCACTTCTTTTCCGCCACCTTTCGCACTTATGCCCCCCTCACATCCCTTTTCCCCAGTCTACAAAGGTTTCCTAAAGCAGATATCCTCAGGGCTGTTGAAAATGAGGGCCACATTATGACTTTTTTGGACCCTTGACACTTTTGTCTTTGTGGGCTCCTCCCCCATAAAATTATTTTTGTTTTTGAGACAGGGTATTGCTCTGTCACCCAGGCTGGAGTGCAGTGGTGCAATCATAGCTCACTGTAGCCTCAGACTCTTGGGCTGAAGTGATCCTCCTGCCTCAGCTTCCCAAGTAGCTGGGACTACAGGTGTGTGCCACCACACCTGGCTAATTTTTTTAAAAATTTTTGTAGGGCTGGGGTCTTGCTTGGTTGTCCAGGCTGGTCTCAAACTCCTGGCCTCAAGCAATTCTCCTGCCTTGGCCTCCCAAAGTGCTGGGTTTACAGGCATGAGCCTCTACACCCAGCCAAAAATATATATACATAAAAAATAGTATTTTACAACTGCATCAGTGTAGGGAAGAATGTAAAAATATTAATATAATAATATAGTTAATATTAATATTTATAATTGAGTGATATAATAATATTTATATTTCTTTGACCTAAAAGTTTGATTTTTTTTCTAAAAGAAAATGAAAATCATTAAAACGAAAATTGTTAAAAATATTTTCATGGGCCCTTAGAAGTACTGTGGACCATAGGCACTGTGGTTGTGCATAGTGCGTAAGTCAACCCCGTTGGAAGCAGGGCAGAGTGGAACTGTGCCTTGTGGGCTCTGCCCACCCCCACCAGCTAAAGCTCATCCCTTGCCACCGAATAATCACTCTAGCTACCTCCTGGCTTGTCCTCACCGTGTATTAGACACTTAGC
The DNA here is from genome assembly GCF_041146395.1 of Eulemur rufifrons. Lineage (NCBI taxonomy): Eukaryota > Metazoa > Chordata > Mammalia > Primates > Lemuridae > Eulemur > Eulemur rufifrons. Next base: position 40,053,206 of record NC_090998.1, on the reverse strand, counting down.
ATTTTTCATTGCACTTATCCCTCAACACAAAACAGATTTTATTCTCATTTTACAGAAGCAAACACTGAGGTTCAGGGAAGTTAAGAAATTTTCAGAGGTCAAGAAAATGTCCCAAGGTCATGCAGCTGTGTCGTGCAGAGGCAGGATTTTGTGCCCAGTCTGATTTACTGCAAAACCTGTGTTCCTTCCGTCATTGTATACCGCTTCCAAAGCCTCACTCCACCCACTGGCCCGTGCACGCGAAAGGAAAGGTGGGAGAGAGGGGGCAGAGTTCCAGGGCGGGGTCCGCAGAAGGAGAATTAGGGGAGCCGCCCCATTTGGGCAGGTCGAGAGTAAATAAGTAGGTTGGCAGACTCGGGTGGCAAAGGATCTGATGCCTCGGTGATAAGAGATTTAGCTCAACCTGGGAACAAGGGCCACAAAGAAACCAGCCAGTATCTGGGTTAACAAAAAAAGGAGAATGAGCAGAATAGATCTTGAAGGTCATTTGCTGTTGTTTAGGATTTGGGTGGAGCCTTAAGTCGTGCGGCCCTCTGCCCTGGCATTCCACCTCCAGTAAAAATGGTGCTATGGTGTTTCCAAACCTGAGAAGGGAAGGTCGATGGTAGCGTTATTATTCCTTTGTTTGGACAAGGAGATAGAAAAGAAATGGGGTAGGAACAGGAGATGATGGGGGAAAGCTGTAAGCCATTTTCCCCCTTCTCATGCCAGGCTTCCTGAACTTAGTTGACTTTGTTGTTGTTTATTTTTTCATTTAAAAGGTAATACATGCTCCTCAGGACATAGCCTTCTAGACCTTTTCTATGTACATACAGACAGATACGTGCATGTTTATAGTTTTCATTTATTTTTATAAAGATGTAATCATATTATATACACCACCTGGCAATTTGCTTTTTTATCTAACCATATGTCCTGTCCCAGTAATATTACAGATCTACCACATTCTTTTCAACCTGTATAGTGATTCCAGAATGGATGACCTATAGTTTATTTCATCTTTCCTCTCCCAGTAGACATTCAGGTATGAATCACTCTTGCAAACAGTGCCACAGTGAACACCCTTTCCATTCTGCCATAAAATTCAGGGAACTCAACCCAGTGGACGTGTAAATGAAATGTTAGCTGGAGGCAAAACAGGGGTGTTTTCAGAACTTGTGGAGTTAGTAGTGTTTGGTGGAAAGAACCTCGGAATCAGGAGACAGATTTGAAACCTGGCTCGGCTACCCGGGGCTGTGATAACACCACTCTGCCTACATCACATTCTTCTGGTAGAGATAAAATAGTGGATGTCTTACAAACTGCAAATCACAAATATCAATTATGGTTCTGATACTTTGACCCTTATCTTACAGTTCCCTCTGCCTGAAATGTTCTCCTCTGAGGTCTTTGCATGGCTGCCTCCCTCTCCTTCTTTAGGTCTTTACTGAAGTCGCCTCATCAGTAAAGCTTTCCCTGACAACGTCATGTAAAATCGCAACTTCCATCCACGTCCCAGCTCCCTGTCCCTCTCCTGCCTGTTTTTCTCCATGGTGCTAATCAACAGCTAATATAGCTTATCTTTTATGTATTTACTTTATTGTCTGTCTTCCCCCTCTAAGAATGTAAGTTGCATAAAAAGAGAGGGTTTTTTATTGTGATAAAATTATACATAACAGAAAATATGCCATTCTGACCATTTTTAAGTGTACAGGCCAGCAGCAATAAGTACATTCACATTGTATGTTCACCGTCACCACTGTCCATCTCCAGAACATTTCCTCATCCCAACTGAAACTCTGTACCCACTGAACATCAACCCCCCATTTTCCCCTTGACCCTATCCCTGACGACCTCCATTTCACTTTCTATCTCTGTGAATGTGGCTACTCTAAGTACACTAAGTACTCTAAGTACACTCTGTGACCTTTAGTTTGAGAAAAACTCTTTTGTGTAGAATGCAATTCAAAAATTTGATTTTTTCTGCTGGTGCAATGGCATATGCCTGCAGTCCCAGCTACTTGGGAGGCTGAAGCAGGAGGATCACTTGAGCCCAGGAGTTCTAGACCAGCCTGGGCAACATAGCTAGACCCCATCTCAAAAACAAAAAAGACTTTTCTAAATAAACATTTTATTTTTGAGTAATTTTAGATTTATAGAAAAGTTGCAAATAGTACAGAGTTCCCGTATACTTTTTAGCTAATTTAATATCAACATCTAACATGACCATGTACCTTTGGGAAAACCAAGAATTTAACACTGGTACAAAACTATTAACTAAACTACAGACTTTATTGGGATTTCACCAGTTCAAAAACTTTGATTTTTGAAGAGAATTCTTTTTTTTTTTTTTTTTTTTTTTTTTTTGAGACAGAGTCTCACTCAGTTGCCCGGGCTAGAGTGAGTGCTGTGGTGTCAGCCTAGCTCACAGCAACCTCAAACTCCTGGGCTCAAGCGATCCTCCTGCCTCAGCCTCCCGAGTAGCTAGGACTACAGGCATGTGCCACCATGCCCAGCTAATTTTTTCTATATATATTTTAGTTGTCCATATAATTTCTTTCTATTTTAGTAGAGACAGGGTCTTGCTCTTGCTCAGGCTGGTCTCGAACTCCTGAGCTCAAACGATCCTCCCGCCTCGGCCTCCCAGAGTGCTAGAATTACAGGCATGAGTGGAAGAGAATTCTAATAGAACAATTTTTATAAAATTAAACAATTTTATAAAATAGAATAATTATAAAAATTCCAAAGTGAAGGCTGAGAAGGGTCCTGCCAATCAGCTAGTTCAACTACCCGTTCTGTGCTAGAAATCTCTCTCCAGTATGTCATGAACCATGTGTCCAGTTTTGCTCTTCCTTCTGTTGGAGAGACATTTGTCTTCTCCCTCCAGTTTCTGCCCTTAGTCCTCTTACAGGTCACCCCTTGGCATATTGGAAAACAAAATTTAAGTTCTAGGCTCCCCTTAAGTTTCTTCTGTAGGCTTTCTTTTTTTGTAAGCTCTCTTTATCTGATGTGGTTTGCCTGCTGACCTCAAAATTGTGACACCCAAACTCAGCCGTCTGGGAGTGGCGCAAAGTTGAGCTGCACTATCGTCTCCATTATTAGAGACCATATTTATATTGCTGGTAGCTAAAATAATAGCAACTTTAAATTTTTTACGATTACAAAAGTAATTATCGCTGTAAGAAATTTGAAATACAAAGGAAAGCATATGGAAGAAAATAAAAATCATTCAGAATTCCACAACCTAGCTGTAACTCCTGCTGCTGTTGTGGAGTACATCCTTCCGGTGTCGGTGGTTTCCTAGGCATCCCCCTGTAGGTCTTTTATATATGTTGCTGCTAAGCCACGGCTTCACCATCCTTTATTTGTGAGTAGTTGATTTCCTGAACCTCAGAGCAAGGAATTTGTTAAATTCTCATCTTGTTCAATTTGGCCCATGTCTTAAGTCATTTGAAATCTGTCTCTCTTTATCAACTTACTAGTTGCCGCTCTAGCTTTGAAGTCTTTAACAAATTTGTCAGACCCTCCCTAGGTCTGCAAGGGTTTGCATTTACCCAAAGGGCAGAGCCACGCTAAGCCCACGTGGAAGGCACCAATAAAGCAGAACACCGAAACAAAAGATCTTGCAAAGAATTTGATAGTCAGTATATTACAAAATAATAAAGCTGGAGTCATTACATAAGGGAAAAATTATTTTATTGGACTTTCTTTTACTTGTTTTATGATTTAATATTTTTATTTTGAATTACATAAAGGCCTTATTTTGGCCCGGGCATAGTTTGACACAACAATTATCAATTCAAAAACAACTAGGGTCAAATCCTAGTGGAAGAATTTCTCTTTAGACTGGCATCGCTCCATTCCTTGACAGCCTGTTACTGCCCCGCTGAGAGCTTATAGCCACACTGTATTTCTCCACCTTGTCCACAAGGATATTATAAACAGTCTTATCATATGCTTTGTGATGCTGTCTACTCATGCAGCACCTTCAACTCTCCTTACATTCCCTCCCCTTCCTCACTCTTAACTGTGATCTTGCATCCTATTTTCCTGAGCAAATTAAAGTTCTCAAAAGAGAACCGCCAAGGCTCCTACCCCTACCATCTACCTGCTACCTACGCCTGTGCCCGTGTACTCTGCTTTTCTTCCCTTTTTTTTTTTTGAGACAGAGTCTCACTCTGTTGCCCGGGCTAGAGTGAGTGCCATGGTGTCAGCCTAGCTCACAGCAACCTCAAACTCCTGGGCTTAAGCGATCCTACTGCCTCAGCCTCCTAAGTAGCTGGGACTACAGGCATGTGCCACCATATCCGGCTAATTTTTTGTATATATATATTTTAGTTGTCCGTATAATTTCTTTCTATTTTTAGTAGAGACGGGGTCTCACTCTTGCTCAGGCTGGTCTCGAACTCCTGACCTCGAGCGATCCACCCACCTCGGCCTCCCAGAGTGCTAGGATTACAGGCGTGAGCCACCTCGCCCGGCCTACTTTTCTTCCTATTACAAGAGATGAGCTCCCTCTACTTCAGTCTGCAGCCGAGCTGTCTATCGTGCAACAGATCCTATCCCTTTGAGGACATGGTTGCAGCCACTCTCCTCTCTCACGCATCATTGATTGTTCCTTCTCATCTGAGTCATTCCTCTTTGTACATAAACATGCTGGTATTTCTCCTATCCTGAAAAGCAAAACGAACAACTTGAACTTTCTTCCCCCTCCAGTCACAGCCTCATTTCTCTGCTCACCTTTACAGAAAAAAATTTTAAAAGAGTTTATTTATATCCTGCTTCCAGTTCCTCTCCTTCCATTTCTTTCTTGAACCTGCTCTAAATTATGGGTTTCTATTCAGCACTTCACCAAAACTTCTCCTATAAAGGTCATTCATGACCTCTACGTGGTAAAACACAATGGTCCTCAGTCTCCTTGGGCTCAGTCCTGGGTCCTCTTTATCTGCACTTATTCCCCCGGTGATCTTGCCCAGGGTGGTCTTCAATATGCTGATGACATTTTTTTATCTCCAGTCCAGATCTCTTCCCCAAATTCTAGTCTTGACTAGAATCTAATAAGCAATCTTGTTTCTTCCAAATCTGTTCCTCTCGCAGGCTTCCTACTCTCAAGTAACACCATGCCTTCATCCTTGGCTCCATCCCACATCCAACCCTGTCAGTCCTTGCTTAGAAATCTATCCAGACTCCCACTGCTTTCTCGCTGGGCTGCTGCTAGACCCAATCGATGTGTTCATGCAAATTAGGAAAGGGTGCCCCCTTTGGTGGGTGCAGTTGTGCCCTTGTGCAGGGTACACTTGGCTTATAACCCTGTCCCCACCTTCCCACAGCCTATTGTCCACCCTGCAATCAGAGGGATCCTTTAAAATCAATCTGTTTCAATTAGGTATTGCTGCGTAACAAACCATCCCAAAACTTAGTGGCTTAAAGCAACAGCAGTTTGTTTGTTAACAATTCTGCCAGTTGGCTGGGCATCCCTCTGGTGGCTTCACCTGTGTTCATTCATGCAGTGCAATATTCTGGAAGGCCCACTGGGCTAGAAGGGCAAAATGCCTTCCCTCACAGGTCTGGCAGTTAACGCTGGCTGCCAGCTGAGCCTGGGGTGCTTGATTTCCCTCCGTATGGCCTCTCATCCTCCAGTGGGCTTAGACTGGGCTTCCTCACAACACGGTGGGCTCAGGGTTTCAAAGTGTGGTCTCTAGAATTTCAGGCCCCACCTCAGACCTACTGAATCAGAATCTGCATTTTAACAAGATCCTAGGAGACTTGTGCCCAACAAAGTTTGAGAAGCAATGCTTTAAAATATAAATCTGAATAGTCTCTGCTCAAAAACCTGTAAAAAGCTTCCCTTCACACTCACTGAAAAAGCTGAAGTCCTTTTCTTGGCCCACAAAGGCCTCCCTGACTTCATCTCCCCCTACTCTCTCCTTTGCTCCCTCCAAGTGGCCTCCAAGCTGCTCATTTAACATGCCAAGCTTGCACTGGCCCCGGGTGCTTTGCAACATTATGGACAGCCCTACCTGGAACTTGCCGCTCCCTCTGCCTGGAATGTTCTCCTCTGAGGTCTTTGCATGGCTGCCTCCCTCTCCTTCTTTAGGTCTTTACTGAAGTCGCCTCATCAGTAAAGCTTTCCCTGACAACCTCGTGTAAAATCGCAACTTCCATCCACGTCCCAGCTCCCTGTCCCTCTCCTGCCTGTTTTTCTCCATGGTGCTAATCAACAGCTAACATAGCTTATCTTTTATGTATTTACTTTATTGTCTGTCTTCCCCCTCTAAGAATGTAAGTTGTATAAAGAGAGAGGGTTTTTTTTATTGTAGTAAAATTATACATAACATAAAATATGCCATTTTAACCATTTTTAAATGTACAGGGCGGCAGCAGTCAGTACCTTCACATTGTTGTACATTCACCATCACCACTGTCCATCTCCGGAACATTTCCTCATCCCAAACTGAAACTGTACACTGAACATCAACTTCCCATGTTCCCCTTGCCCCTACCCCCCGACAACCTCCATTCCACTTTCTATGTCTGTGAATGTGACTACTCTAAGTACCTCATATAGGTGGACTCGTGCAGTATTTGTCCTTTTGTATCTGGCTTATTTCACCTGGCATAGTGTCCTCAAGGTTCATCCATGTTGTAGCATGCATGTGGCAGAATTCCTTCTCTCTCTCTCTGTCTTTTTTTTTTTTGTTAAGAATTTCCTTTCTTGGCCGGGCGCGGTGGCTCACGCCTGTAATCCTAGCACTCTGGGAGGCCGAGGCGGGTGGATCGCTCGAGGTCAGGAGTTCGAGACCAGCCTGAGCAAGAGTGAGACCCCGTCTCTACTAAAAATAGAAAGAAATTATACGGACAACTAAAATATATATATACAAAAAATTAGCCGGGCATGGTGGCACATGTCTGTAGTCCCAGCCACTCGGGAGGCTGAGGCAGTAGGATCGCTTAAGCCCAGGAGTTTGAGGTTGCTGTGAGCTAGGCTGACGCCACGGCACTCACTCTAGCCCGGGCAACAGAGTGAGACTCTGTCTCAAAAAAAAAAAAAAAAAAAAAAAAAAAAAAAAAGAATTTCCTTTCTTTTTAAGGCTGAAAAATATTCCATTGTATGTATATATACCACATTTTGTTTATCCATTCACCTATTGATGATTGATGGACGTTTGGGTTGTTTCACATTTTAGCTATTGTGTAATGCTGCTGTGAACATTGGTGTACAAATACTAGTTGGAGTCCACTCATTTCTTTTGGATGTCTACCCAGAAATGGGATTGCTGGATCTCGTGGCAATTCTGTTTAATCTTTGGAGGGAATGTAGAGGTAGGAGTTTTCACCTGTGTTCTTCTGATTCATGCCCACAGCCTGGCACAGAGTACACCCTCAGTAAGTACTTGTTGAATTAAATTTTTTTAATTATTATGGGTATATAATAGTTGTATATCTTTATAGGGTACATTCGAAGTTTTGATACAGGCATACAGTGTGAATTAATCAAATCAGGATAATTGGGGTCTCCATCCCCTCAGGCATTTAACATTTCTTTGGGTTAGGAACATTCCAATTCCACTCTTTTAGTTATTTTGAAGTATACCCTAACTTATTGTGGATTATAGCCACTTTGTTGTGCTATCAATATTGTTCATTCTACCTAACTATATTTTTGTCCCTATTAACGATCCCCACTTTATCCCCCTTGCCCACTACTCATTCTACTCTCTATCTCCATGCAATCAATTGTTTTTAATATTTAGCTCCCACATATGAGTGAGAACATGCAAGATTTGTCTTTCTGTGCTTGGCTTATTTCACTTAATATAATATTCTCCTATTCCATCCATGTTGTTGCCAATGGTAGGATTTCATTCTTTTTTGTGGCCATATGATATCCCATTGTGTATATGTACCACAATTTCTTTATCCATCCATCTGTTGATAGACACTTAGGTTGATTCCGTATCTTGGCTATTGTGAATAGTGCTGCAATAAATGCGGGAGTGCAATTATTTTTTCAATATACTGAATTCCACCCCCTTCGGATATATACCCAGCAGTGGTATTGCTGATCATACGGTGGTTTTACTTTTAGTTTTTTGAGGAACCTCCATACCATTCTCCATAGTGGTTGCACTAATTAATATTCCCACCAGCAGTGTACAAGGGTCCCCCTTTCTCCACATCCTCACCAGTATTCATTATTGCCTATCTTTTTGATTGAATTAACTTTTAGGTTTTTCCCTGTCCGTGAACCTGGAGTCTCAGTCTAAGAAGGCTGGGCAGCTTGAGTCAGTCTGCTCTTAGTCATCCCATTCTGACTCCTAACACTTGCTGTTTCAAGGCTCCCAAAGCAGGCCTTAATAACTTGTTTTTGACTTTTACTGGGGAACCACATCAAGCTCACCAGTTGTTTACAGAATTCACCTTCTTTCCATGGCCATTCAGGCTCCTGGCCCCTTTCTTTCTCAGAAGCTCCTAAGAAATCCCATTTACAAGTTCTTTTGATGCCCTTGGTTGTCGTTACCTGGATCCCTTTTAGATTAGCCTGGTGCTTTCTGGGTTTCTTTGCTTTTCTTGGGCTCACTTCCCCATGTCCCTAAGGCTCCTACTGCCTCTCAGTGCAAAAATCATTCTCTGTGACAGAAGGCAGAAAGGCTTGGAGGAAATTTTGCTTTCTCCTGTTACCTCCAACCTGACATGTCCAGGCCCAAACAGCAAGCCTAGCTTTCCCATTCTTCTTGCTCCTGATATAATGCTTTTTAAACTGCCCTTCGAATTTTTTTGACACTGGAGTTACATACAGCTTCCTGACACTATCCTTCTAAGTCTCTGACAGCCTCTAATATAACCATTTCTGCTATAAAACTTTATGTGCATTTTTAAAAAGATTCACATTTTGAAATCATATTATGAAAATAAGAGAGCTTACATGAAAAACAGGATTGGGGCAGACCATTCAAAACTTACGGAACTTTGTAACCAGAGCTCTAACAAATATAATAACAACCCCAATAAAAATATTGGCAGAGTTAAATCTCCACTGGCATTCGAACCTTGAATTCCACCCAGTCCTTTCCAGGCTATACTCTGGGGTGTCTGTTTCCTTTTCTTAGATGTAGGTTCTAGAGAGCCTTCTCTTCTAATAGAAACCATTTCATCAAAAATAAAAATCTGATATAGGGTCTGCCTACTTCATTAATCCATTGGAGGTGAACTTCTTCGCACCCTATTTATCTGCACTAACTGCCTCACCAGATGGTTTAATGTAAGTGGATCCCAACCAATAAGTGCATTCAAGGAAGGCATTCTGTTGAATTTTTTTCTTCTTAAGGTCTTCCTATCTGTTAAAATGTTCTGTAGTTGTGGGAAAGCTTGCTTCTCATCATGTTAAACATCAAAGCTAAGGAATCTGCATGTGAATCCACACGCCTTCCACGTTACCCTGACGTCATTCCCGTTTGCCTGTCGCCTATGAGCGAGTTCACGTTAGTGGAGCACTCCCTGTAGCACGACCGGCGGTGTTTGATTGTGACCATCTGGTTTTTCTTCTACTTTTATCCATATCTTTTAAACCCTTGAACTTTTTGGAAAGCTTGTTGTGCTGCCTCATAGTTATCTTTTATTACCTCTCTTTATTTTTCCCTATTGAAAAAGAAAAGAAAAGAACAGTGGCAGGAAGGTTTAGTATAAATACCTTGCTTGGGCTTTGGAGTGGGTACTCCTGGATTCAGATCTTGGCTCCATCCACTGTTTTTTGTTTTGTTTTGTTTTTGAGACAAAATCTCACTGTTGCCCAGGCTAGAGTGCTGGGGCATCAGCCTGGCTCAGTGAAGCCTCAAACTTCTGGGCTCAAGCAATCCTCCTGCCTCAGCCTCCTGAGTAGCTGGGACTACAGGCATGCGCCACCACGCCAGACTAATTTTTTCTATTTTCAGTGGAGACAGGGTCTCACCCTTGCTCAGGCTGGTCTCAAACTCCTGACCTCAAGCAATTCTCCCTCTTCTGCCTCCCAGAGTGCTAGGATTACAGGCGTGAGCCACCATGCCTGGCCCATCCTCTGTTACTTCATGTGTAATTTGAGGCGTGTCACTTAACTCTCCTTGGGCCTTGGGGTCCATATCAGCAAAAAAAAACACCTACTTTGAAGTGATTGGTGTTAAAAAGATTGATAATGATGTATATAAAACAGCTAGCACAAAGCAGAGACTTAGTAAATGACAGCTGTTATAATTGGGATCATTTGCAGAATTTCCCAGCTAGGAACCATCTTCCCTCCCAGTTTCTCTTTCTAGGGACTCATGTGTATCTGTTCTCTGTATACTCAGTAAAATTCAGCTCTGTAGTCAGGTCCCTGGCTCACCTCATTGCTGGTGTGTTCCCAGCATCTATGACTGTGCCTCTGGTACGTGGTAGGTGCAAAGTAAATTGTTGATTAATTGACCTTAAATCAGTGGTCCCCAACCTTTTTGGCGCTAGGGACTGGTTTCATGGAAGACAATTTTTCCGGAGAGGGGTGCTGTTGGGGAGGGTAGACAGAGCTCAGAGCAGCTCTCCCTTTTAATCATTAAGGATATATACAAAGTCACATTAAATAATATTTATGTAGTAGCTACTATATGATGCTCACATGTTCCCTCCTTTCATCTTCACAATAGACCTGCAAAGTTGGTTAATGTAGTCCCCATGGGTAGCAGATGAGAATGGATGACTGAATCAAGATATATAACCATTTGCCCAATGCCACAAAGTGGCTTAGTATACTACCGTTCCTCAAGAAAGAGTGGACACGAGTAGAGAAGGGTTTGGCCTGGCCCTGGGAGGGGGGAAGTGCTCTAGGCAGCCCACCTCTGCTTTCTCTGTCATAGGTCCGGGATGTCATCGGGCTCCCCTTGGCCTGTGTGGAAAGTCCCCTCAACACCATTGGCCACTATTGGCTCAGACTCTCCAGACCATTGCTGACGAGTTAATGTTACTTGGCCCGGATGGAAATCTGAACGTGTCAGGGACTAGACGGGAATCATACTCACACTGTGCTGGCCACACTGGCCTTTGAGTCCTCCTGTCCCAGAGCTTTGACCCAGGCTCTTATCTCTGCCTAGGATGTGCCCCACCCCTGTCACCCAATAAACTACTGCTTTGGCTCCCAGCTCGGATATCCCTTCCTTGGGAGGTAGCTCCTGGCTGGAAGACTAGATCAGGGCCCTCTGCCACATACTGTCCTAAGTGCCTGGGTGTTTCCTGTGTCGCACTTGCTGCAGTTCCTACCTGTGTGAACCGTGGGGTGTGGTGGAGGGTAAGCGCCTGGAAGTCTGTTTGCTCACCATTCTGTCCCCAGTGTGTCTGGCACAGGGCTGGGCAGAGAGGAGGGGCCAATCTGTGCTGCTGCTGTTATTTATTGAATATTGTGGAGTCTCCAGGGTCAGCCAGCTTGTTTTCCCCAGGGCACCTCTGTCCTGCAGTGGCCTCTACTTAATTATTACCTTTTCAAACCTCTACATTAAAATGCTAATTAGGAAAGAATTAAAGAGCTTCCTGACTTTCTGTGTGAACACTTAACAGGACTTCTAGAGATCACTAATTCTGTAATGTTCTGACCCTGGGTAATGACTTTAGGGTGGGGCTTTCAGGCTCTGAAGGATAAACAGGCCCATAGCAGGAGGCGGTGCAGGAGATATTTTAGGGTAGGAGAGGCCTGTTTCAGAACCTTTCAAATTGCAGGGCCTGTCCTGGAAGTGTAGAAAAGGGTTTTAATAGGAGAGGAGCATTTTTTCATTATTTTAAAATAATGTTTACAAAGAGCTTGTAAGAACACTGAAGAAAATGCATGTGCTGTATAACATAAAGTAAATATATGTGTGCATATACATATGTATATGTATAGAAATCAAATGAGTTTATGTACATTTATGTAAAAATATGCATTCGTCATAAAGGTTTATCCTTACTGAGTTACTTGCTACATGTCACAACAACCCTGTAAAGTAGGTACTGTTACCTCCATCTTGCAAGTAAGATAACTAACACAGAGGGGTTAAGTAATTTTCCTGAGGTCACACAGCTAGTAAAGGACAGAGTTGGGATTTGAAACCCAGTCAGTCAGGCTCTGAAGTCCATACTCTTTTTTATTTTTTTAGAGACAGGGTCTCACTGTTACCCAGGCTGGAGTACAGTGGTGTTATTATAGCTCACTGCAGCCTTGAACTCCTGGGCTCAAGAGATCTTCCCGCCTCAGCCTCCCGAGTAGCTGACTACAGGTGCATGCCACCATGCCCAGCTAATGTTTTTATTTTTTGTAGAGATGGGGTCTCACTATATTGTCCAGGGTGGGCTTGAACTCCTGGATTCAAGTGATCCACCCACCTTGGCCTCCCAAAGTGCTGGGATTACAGGCGTGAGCCATGGTGCCTGGCCTAAAGCCCATCAAAATGTCAGTTGTGTTTGGGTAGTAGTTTATTTTCTCTATTCTCCAGGTTCTTCTATTCTGACTTACTATAGGCATTGAATGATAAACTTTTAAATAGGGAAGAAGGTGGGGTGGTAAAATTTGAAGGACAAACATGCTTTCAAACAAAAGAATTCACCCCATTTCCTTTTATACTTTTCTAAATTTTCCAGAACTGATGACTACCCCAATTCTGCAGGCCACTGAGCCCCTGTCCCCAGAAGCTGGAGCCAGCACAGCACTCATTGCAGGTAACAAAGGCTTTGAGCCAAAACCAGGGGACCTTCTGAGATCAGGGGCTACCTCTCTCCAGAGACAGCCTGATGAACTAAGATTTTTCCCATATAGGAAAAGCACAACACTGGGGACCAAATCCATTAATGGGTTCACTCTGACACGTAGGCTGTCTCTGTTTCTCTTTCTCACACACACACACACACACACACACACACACACGGCTACAAAAGACTCAGAGGCTTCAGTCAGAGGCACTGCCAGTAAATGATAGGTTAGGAGTGGCCACAAATAGCTATGCATATGGACACTACACTCAAGTTCGTGGGTAGGGAGGAGGATATATGTGTTTAAAAAACCCTTCCTGTTGGAGTAAGCTATTTCCTGTTTCTCTCCTTCCTGTTTCTATCATAATCATCAGGAACTGGTTTGGGAGGGAGTTCAGTTTTGTCAGAAATCAAAAGCATTGTGTCCTTAGCTTAAGCACCAAGAGACTGCAGCTATTCTGTACCGTGGCATTGGGCTTGGTGGGGTGACATGGATTTGGATGGGAGTGGACACTAGTTAACTGAAGTGGGAGGATCCTATGAGAAGAGTAAGAAATCATCTAATTCTGGTGATTCAGTGAATTACTGAGGCATCCCCCATCCTGAAACATCTCTGCATTTTCCCTCTCCTTTTCAAGTTGTTATCACCGTGGTCTTCCTCACCCTGCTCTCAGTTGTGATCTTGATCTTCTTTTACCTGTACAAGAACAAAGGCAGCTACGTCACCTATGAATCTGCAGAAGGCGAGCCCAGTGCCATCCTCCAGATGGAGAATGATTCAGCCAAGGGCAGAGAGAAGGAGGAATATTTCATCTGACGATTCCTGGGCCCCAAGGAGCTTATTCCTAGCTCCAGTGCTAACACATTGACTGTTTAATTTATTAGGTGAAAGTTTTCTCTGAAGCCAGTGAGAAGCAGTGATTGATGTAGGCAAATCCAAGCTCCTTCCAGGACACAGTCCCAAATGCCAACATCACTGACTCCAGGGACCAGGGACATGGAAGAAAGCTGCTTATGATGTTTTTAAACGGGCCTTTGTAATAGAGCTGGTATTTGTAACTGGCCAACGAGGCAGGGCTCTACCAGGGGACATTTGAGTACATGCCCAGTCATCTTAACTTTTTTCACAAGTCAAAGGGATAGAAAAGAGAGTTAGGGTCACTGGCTGCTCCTCTCTGTCCTCTACCTGGTCACCTAGTGATAGCCCCAGTGGAGATACTGTCCAGAGTTCATCCCAGGTGCTGGATACCATAGTAAAAGGCCAGGCCAGGAGGGGAAGACTATGGAGATCTTACCTCCTGATAAGTGTGCTACTTACATCCCTCAGTCTGAGCCCTTCCTTTCCATAGTTCCCAACAACCTTATACTTATGTGATTTTTATTCAAATTAAAATTTTTCACTGACGCAAAAATCAGATTGTCATGTGCAAGAACTACCTTTATCCTTGCTTAAGCTTTTTTTTTTTTTTTTTCATTTTCTTTTGCTCATGTAACTCCTTTGCACATGTTCTCTTTATTTTTTTTTCCTCTCCTGACTCTCCTGCACATGTTCTCTTCTAAGCCATAAGAACCCTAGGGAAGTTCCAGAAGTTCCCAGAACTATCTCAGAGGTCTGAGATAAAGATGGTCCAGGGAAGCTTGTCTCAGAGGAGCATCATCAGAAACACACCCTGGGAGATGAGTCGGTGTAGCCTCCATCCTGGCAAGGACCAGAATTTCCCAGAACCCATTCTATGTATACACAGAGGGAACCAGGAAAAATCTACCTACCACCTACTACCTACCAAGTGTCCTCAGAATCAAGCCAAGAAGTTTCTTGGATTTAACTTAGTCTCAAAATGTGTTTAGAAGACACCACGTTTGGTATAATTCATTAGCTTCTCAGATATTGTTTACTTTGGAATTAAACTAGATTTCCTTTGAGTTTTTAATGTATTGCCTCCATTGTCAAAGCTCAGACCCACCCAAAGTAAGCTCCAAGAGTTGAGGAAATCAATCTGGGTCGCCTAGATACTAGGAATTTTCAGTATTTCTCCACAGAGAACGTTGGAGAAACTGAAGGTCATCCTGAATGTATACAAATTGCTATACTAAAACATTTTCCTCAAGCCAAACTTTAAAGCAAATTAGGAGAATCAATCATTCCATTTTTTGTTGGTGGTGGTTTTTGTTTTTTTTGTGATACGGGGTCTCACTGTTGCTTGGTCCAGTCTCAAACTCCTGCATTCAAGTGATCCTCCCACCTCAGCCTCAGAGTAACTGGGATTACAGGCATGCACCACCCCACCCAGCTCTTTCCTTTATCTCTAAATTTAGGTTCTGAATCCCAGAATTTGAAAGAGTTTAGGAAGTAGAGTGAGGAAAAGTTGAACATCTTGAGTGGAACTCACGAAACGGTCAAATCTTAGCCCTGTACTCCTGCATTTATTTCAAAGTCTTCATTAAAGAAAAGAGAACAGCAGCAACACCTAGCTGAATTCTAGGCAGTCTATAAAAAAAGATATATAGAGAAGAAATCTAAAAGCAAGCTAAGTAAAGAATCCGTGGAGTGAGGTGTAATGCAACTTCATCACTTTATTCAAATCTTCAAAATAGTCTTTATTCTACATTTTTAGTATAAAAAATCCACAAGTTAAGTGCACCACAGTGTAGAGAGAGACATACAACGCTGAACTTCCATAACAGTCAATGGTACAGTCAAACATCACATGTACAGAACACAAAATTTAGATGAACTGAAATTATAAGATAAAATAAAATAAAATCCAATTTCAAAACAAAAAAATCAAAATATTAAGGATCCCTGAAATATTCTTAACCCTAATGAGATTTCACTGGACTCAAGTCATTTTGTAGTGAAGCATTCACAATATGACCCTATTAACCCAGTTTAGGAATTCTTGGGAGCCATGAGTGGCTGCTTGAGACACTCTGACAAAAAATGGTAACCAATTTTTGATCTGAAAACTCCCCTTAATTTGGCTCTAAAGTCATCGGGCTTTTGAAATGCATCCTCCTCCTTGCCCCTCGTATGTTAACAAACTGCTGTTTACAGTACAGTTTGCATGATGTCCTTTGTTCAAACAAAGCTCAGTTTTCCTGGCACCAAAGTAAATTTGGGTGAGGTTCCTGTATGCCGAGACAACCTATGAGAAGGGTCCAAAAGGCACCCTCTACTTTTGCCTGAGGAGATACAAAAGCAGAAGTAACGGGACCTGTGCTTGGGGCACAGAGGGGGTTTCAGAGGATCCTTGTCAAAGACTAGTTAAAAGATGACAAGTGGGGAGAAGTGCAAGGAGAGAAGGAAATTAGTCTGACTGGCTTTCTGTCCTGCACCATTGATTCAATGAAGATTGGCAAAGGAAACGGAAGACTGGGGTTGGAGGTGGGATGTAGGGCAAAGGATGGAAGGATGGAAAGAAGGCAGACGACCAATGCATTTCATTTATAACAAGTAATATAAATCAAAGACTTAAAGGAAATTAAAGACCAATCAGAGTAATTTGGCAACTTTAATTCTTAGGAAGATCAAAGTTTCCTCCAAACCTAATTTGATGTTTTATTACTAAAAGCAAAGACCAGTATGGTATAGTATTACTCCAGAGAATTAAAGGAAGATCCTTAGGGCTGCTTCACCCACATTCATTTTATGAATGGATACCTCCCCTACCTCAAAATGCTTTAGGGAGGTACTGCTACCATTACATGGTTCCTTATTAAATTTGAAAAGTGCCTGAAAGTTTGGGCACCAGAAAGACACCCCAACAACATGTGTCTAAACTGCAACTTCAGGTTAATATGACTAAAGCAGTTACATTGTGAGAAGTGCTGAAGGTATGTGATGTCTTTCCCGGCACGGAGGTGGCCTTGGCTCCTCACCAGATGGTGTAGCCACCATCTGAGCCACCCATGAAGAAGTTCCCCTTCCTCTGAGTTACGAGAACGTTGGCTCCCTGCATGACTGCAAGCTGAGCAGCATTGGGAGGGCATCCAGGAGGTGGAGGCTGAAAGGAAAGGAACATAGTAGAATGGGCAGAGGGAAGCTTATATAAGGGAAAGGGACACAGGTGAAGCAGAGGCCTATTAGGAAGATGGCAATGTGCTAATCAATAGCATTTTAAGGAGCTAATTCTGCCACCAGTTTGAGTTCTAAAGCAGGTCTATATTCTCTATGAACCCAAAGATAAAAATAGGAAAGGAAGCCTACTTATCCAAAGGGTTCCAGCTCCAAGATGAAACCTATGGATACCTTCTAAATATGAATAGGCCAGAACCACAGTAACTTTCGAGGTAAGAAATCCTCCCAGTCACACTCCCAAAACAAGGACAGGGTATGAGATCCATGTCTGAATCCCACAGAGTCCCTTATAGTTTTTAAATAGAATACTGGATAAGCTGAAGGCTTACTAAAGACACATTCACTTCATCTCTGGCATATGATTACTGAGTAGACGGTCTTAGCAAGGATCATCTGGGGTTCTTTTTTTTTTTTTTGAGACAGAGTCTCACTCTGTTGCCCTGAGTAGCTCACAGCAACCTCAAATTCCTGGGCTCAAGCGATCCTCCTGCCTCAGCCTCCCAAGTAGCTGGGACTACAGGCACATGCCACGACACCCGGCTAATTTTTCTATTTTTAGTAGAGACAAGGTCTCACTCCTGCTCAAGCTGGTCTCAAACTCCTGAGCTCAAGCAATCCTCCCGCCTGGGCCTCCCAGCATGCTAGATTACAGCCGTGAGCCACCACATCCAGCCCATTTTGGGCTCTAAATCCCATGTATTGGGGAACTAAGCAGAAGACAATGATAACCAAAACTGCTAGTATTTTCTAAAAGCTACTTACTAGGAATTATGCGTTCTACCTTTTTAATCATCAGGATTCAAATACAACACCCTGCTGTTGGCAAATATTAAGTAAATGCTCATGGAATGAATAAGGGGCATTATTAGACCAGTTCACTGCACCAAAATGAACGGGAAAAACAGCAAGCAGGACTCTCAAGACAGGAAAACAAAGGAATCTGGTTAACTCAGACTCCAGTGAATTTGCTAGATGCTACTGACTTGCTATAGTTCTGCCCCCTCAACCACTTTCTGCCTGACTATTGGATGTCGGTGGTTGCACAAACACTGGGAACTATTTTCCAGGAATGATAAGAGAATGAATATGAAGTCATTTCAGAAGGTTAAAATAGACAAGGGCTGAGTTTTTTCTGATAAGGTCATACTCACAGGAATGTTGCCAGCAGTAGCCCCAGCTCCGAATCTGGCACCTGCATCATAACCTCCCTCCACCAGCACTGTTGAACCAGGTGGATAGATGGGACCAACTGGATAATAAGCCATAGGTATTGTGGAACCTAAAGGCCCAACAGCCACAGACTGAGCCACAGGAAGATACAGAGAGGCGCCAGGAAATGCAGCTGACATGGTGGGAACTGTGGCAGCCCCTGGGTGCACAAAGCTCGGACGATAGAGCTAGAAGAGTCAGAAGAGAAGGCAAAAGGTTACTTTATTACATTCCTATTTGAGATCTCCTTAATGAGTGAATTCTTAATTCTTGTGCTGATTTTACTTTTTGAATTATACAAGCTGCCTTTCTACTGGCATTCATTATTCTCTTGGATCACTTCCTGCTATAGCTAATGTTAGGCTCAAGGAATGCAAATTCATCTTCTTAACCTCAGCCCATACCAAATAACACAAAATAATCAAATAATGCATTCTCAACTCCAACATAAATGACTAAATGATACAGTGTTTAAATTATTTATGTGAGCACTCTCTTCTGTTTGTGAAAAATAGATAAATATGTGAAGTCAGACTTAGCTAAGGACTAAAAATGTGGTCCAAGAATATTCTCAACTAGTTCAAGTCTAGCAAACTGGAAGCACCTCTGAGTAGGCAGGCGGAGCATCAGTATAGGGTGGAGCCTGAGGAAGATGCAAGGTCTGAGGATATACTGGATTCCCAGGAGGCTGCACAGGGTAGGTTGGCTGCGTTGGATATTGACCTGGAAGACAAAAAATGCAAGTTGCCTACTACACAGAGCCACCAAAATGGGGCAGTACATGTTGGGTAGCTAACATACTGGAGGGAAGCAAGCAGAAGGGGAGTTTGCAAATAGACTGCTCCACAGGACGTGATTCCTGGAACCAAGAAAATAAGCATTGTCTTTGCGCCCTTATAACAGAAGATGCTGTACTAGACAGGATAGGCAAGGCGCTGCTCCTACTGTCATACTGATGTAAGGTTTAAATCTAGCTGGGCCAAGTTCCCTCCGGAATTTGGGACAAGCCTGGGCACCCGTTTCTGAGGTTCTGGCTTGCTGGTGTATCAAGGGTGCTTCTGCTCTGGGTAGTCTCCACGGACTGTACCCAGCCCAGACTTCGTGGGTAACGGTTCTGATTTATCTCACAGTTTCCTATTCAAGGTCGACTTCCAAATAAAGAAGAGTGTGAATAGTGGAAGTGAGACAGAGAAAGGATGAAGGAGGGGTGAGGGGGAATGTCCTCTCTGGAGGAAGCTGGAGATCATGCCCCGACAGACACACTGGTACCACCACAGGAAAAGGGAGAAGTTCTGGCCCCGCCAGAGAAGGGCGAGGGAGTGAGAAAGGAAGGAGAAGAGACACCCTGCAGGCCCTAGCCCGCGCACCAACTCTGGCAACTCACTAGTTAAGCTCCGGACCCTGCCCGTAGTCCCGGAGCGCGGGCCCCGCCTCCGCCGGCTCTCCATTGGCCTACCCAAATCCCTGCTCTAGCACTCTATTTGTTTCTGCACATGCCCATCATGACAAGCCCCCCCCAACCCAAGCCCGCAGCTCCAAACTGCGCCACAGAGTTTACGAGGGAAAGGGCCGGGAGGGACTAAGGAGCCGTAGTTAGTGAATGATGAAGGCGTCAGGCGCAGCCCCAGAACTGCGGCCGGCCGAGAAGCGCGGCGCAGCCCACCCCAAGCCTGGCGTTTGGTGACCCTGGGCTCCGGGCCCGCTCGCTCTAGGCCAGCACTATTCCCCCCGACGGCCTCAGCCGCCCCCTGTCCTTGCCTTTGCTGTTCATGGTGGCTGCAGGTCCGGTTCGGCTCGGAGTCGCGGACGGTTATTTTTTTCGTCCTCTTCCTGTTCGGAGTCACTTCCGTGTCACGTGACGATCGGCCGCCTAGCGTCACCCGACGCCCTAATGCCGCTGCCGCCGGAAGCCCCGCCCCTGCGCCCAGCCTCCAGTCGCTGCAGGGAGGGCCTGCGTGGTCCCGCCCACTCGCTTTGGCCCCGCCCGCTCGCTCTCACCCTCCACCCCCCGGCCCTGTCTCTCAACTGGAGGAAATCCAAGTGCAGGTATTGTCTCGTAGCAGGATCTTTTCTCTCTGTTGGACGCTCGGGGGCCGAGCGATGAAGCCATTCCCCGGAACCTTTTCCACCTACACACATTAACTCAAGGTCAGCTCACCTTGGCAACCTTTTCACGAGGAGTGTAGATTTCTACGGATTTCTCAAACTGCCTACAATATATGCTCCCTAAACCTTGGCCTATCATGCGTTCGCTGCCTACGAAATCCAACTTAAGCTTCAGCTCCGTAAAGATTTATTTTACCAGTCCAGCTCACATCCGTCCTTTCCTGAATTAGACCGTCACTCGAATCCTCGCTGCCCCGTCTGTTCCAGCGACAGGCTGTCGGTAGTTAACCTCTGTGAGTCGCTGCCTTTCTCACGTAAAGGAAGTAGTTCGGTTTTGCTGTGCTGCCCACAACAGCTAGCAGTAAAACTGACAAACTCGTAGTACCCAAGGAGTGCTTGTGGGACTCTGCCCTGTCTTTGGCACCTGCTCCAGGTGACCTGTATGATGCGTTATAGATACTTTCTCTGTGTATCGCTTTGCCCCTAATTTCCTGAAGGGCAAAGATGGCAGCCTTCAGGGCAGCAATTAAGTTTTTTTCCTTTCTGGCTGCATTCAGAAATACCTGCTGAGCCCCTGCTATGCGCAAGTGGAGAGGGAGCTAAACAAGACAGCCCCAACACTATGTTGTCGTGGAGTTTACCTTCTACGTTACAGTAAGCACAGTTGCAAAAGCATCCAAAAACGAAGAGCTTTGGAAAGAAAAGCCCTCAATAAACATTAGAAACCTGATTAATATTTGCTAGTTAATTGAACTACGAAAAAGACCCATACTCATTTCAACTCAGTAATCCCTTGGTTTGTTCCAGTATTGTATTACAGTTTGCAGGACACCCTTAAAATGCACGATCTCATCTTCACAGGTCTTCACAATAGTCCTGTGTGGCAGGCAGGGCTTGTTTGAACATTGCTGTTTTTCAAATTAGAGAATTGATTAAAGAGATTTGTCCCAAGTCACACAGTTAACAGGTCACAGAATCAGGTTTCGTGTCCTGGCTCCCTGGTTCCAGGTCATTATTTTTGTTTTTGTTTTTGTTTTTTCTTATCACTTCACATTGCCTAACATGACTAAAATACTCTACAATCTGATCGTCAAAGATTATTTGTTTTTGGAGTTATTTTAGGTTTTTTTCTCTTTCAGTATATTCACATTATTAATTTGATTAGACTAATACAAGTATTATGAAGCCTATGATAATTACCTTTTTCTGTAATTCTGACTCTAATTTTTTTGAAGGCAGTCATAGTGTTAAACATTCATTCATTCAACTCTTACAAATGCCAGGCATCATTCTAAAACAAAACTCTTGCTCTCCTGAAGCTCACCTTCTAATGCAGGGGCTTGCAAACTTTGTCAACCAAATCCACAGTAATACACTTAAATCATGACACAGCACATATGCATTTATAATCATATATGACTGAAATAAAATTTTATGATCCTATAAATTTAACATCCTTATATGTAAAAGGCACTATTATATTTTCTATTCTCTGTCTCTTTTTTTTCCAATTCTGGTTGTGATTTCACATCTCACTAACAAGTCAGGACGCACAGTTTGTAAAACACCATTTTTCTGTTTTGTTTTTTTTTCTCATTTGTTTGTTTTGAGACAGAGTCCCACTCTGTCAGCCAGACTGGAGTGCAGTGGCTTCATCATAGCTCACTGCAGCTTCCAACTCCTGGGCTCAAGCGATCCTCCTGCCTAAGCCTCCCTAGTAGCTAGGACTAACTACAGGTGCAATTTTTCTATTTTTTGTAGAGACAGGGTCTGCATATTGCCCAGGCTGGTTTCAAACTCCCAGACTCAAGTGATCCTCCCACCTCGGCCTCTCAAAGTGCTAGGATTACAGATGTGAGCCACCATGCCTGGCCAAAACACTGTTTTTAGTGGACTATCATGACCAGGGCCTTGTACTTTTCTTAGCATGAAGTTTATAATCAGTAATTAGTGGATAACTGAATAAATAACTCCTTGGAAGTCAGATCAGGCAAATCTTTCCTGTATCCTAACTTTTCCAAATCAGATCCTAAAACTGATTCCACCCCAAAGCCTGAAACTGGAGAGGTCACTAATCTATCTCCACCCTGACCTGGTGCTCAGGGCCTCAGAAAATAAAGGAATGAACCTAAGAAAGGAAACTTCCCTTATGTCTCTTTCTGGGACCTCAGTTACAGACCCTGAATTTTTTTTTTAAAGACAGAATCTCACTCTGTTGCCTGGGCTAGAGTGTCATAGCATCAGCCTAACGCACAGCAACCTCAAACCCCTGGGCGCAAGCCATCCTCCTGCCTCAGCCTCCTGAGGAGCTAGGACCACAGGCACTTGCCAGCATGCCCAGCTAATTTTTTCTATTTTTAGTGGAGATGGGGGTCACTCTCACTCAGGCTGGTCTCGAACTCGTGAGCTCAAGCTTTCCTTCTGCCTCGGCCTCTCAGAGTGCTAGGATTACAGGCATGAGCCACCACGCCCAGCCCAAAATGTTTTTTAAATGAAAAAAGGAAAGGTTCAGAACGGTATGCTTAGTATGATGTCTTTTATGTCAAAAGGCAGGAAAACCAAGAATATTCATTAGTATTTAAGTAAAGAAGTTCTGGAAGGATACACAGAACACCTATAAAGGTGCTTACAGGGTGGGGTGAGAGAATGGGGGACAGGAGGCCAAGGTGGGAGTGAGATTTTTACTATATACCTTTAAATTTTTTTTTTTAATTTTGAACCATGTGAATGCTTACCTATTCAAAAAAATTAAGACAGGCCGGGCTCGGGGGCTTATACCTGTAATCCCAGCACTTTGGGAGGACAAGGTAGGAGGATTGCCTGAGCCTAGGAGTTCAAGGTTATGGTGAGCTGTGATTGCACCACTGCACTCCAGCCTCCTGGGGAACAGAGTGAGACCCTATCTCTAATAAAAAGAAAAAAGAAAAAGAAATTAAAACAATGTTGGCATCCCTATTAGAATGGCTAATATTAAGACGACTGATCACATCAGGTGTTGGAGAGGATGTGGAACACCTGGAATTCTCATACGCTTCTAGTTAAAATGAAAAATGGTGCAACCACTTTGCAAAACAGTTTGTCAATGTCTTTAAAAGTTAAACATACAGGCCAGGCGTGGTGGCTCATGCCTGTAATCCTAGCACTCTGGGAGGCCAAAGGGGGAGGATTGTTTGAGCTCAGGAGTTCGAGACCAGCCTGAGCAAGAGCGAGACCCCTGTCTCTACTAAAAATAGAAAGACATTAGCTGGACAACTAAAAATATATATATAGGAAAAAAAGTTAGCTGGGCATGGTGGCGCATGCCTGTAGTCCCAGCTACTTGGGAGGCTGAGGCAGGAGGATTGCTTGAGCCCGGGAGTTTGAGGTTGCTGTGAGCTAGGCTGACGCCACAGCACTCCAGCCCAGGCAACAAAGTGAGACTCTGTCTCAAAAAAAAAAAAAAAAACGTTAAATATACACATACCGTATGATCCAGCCACACTCTACTTCTAGGTATTTACCCAAGAGAAATGAAAGCATACGGGCACACAAAGACTTGTACATGGATATTTATAATGGCTTTATTTGTAATAGCCAAAAATTGGAAACAATGAAAATTTTCATCAATGTTCGAATGGATAAACAAATTTAATGCCATACAATAAAAGGAAATAAACTGTGGATCTAGGAAACAACATGGAAAAATCTCAATTATACTGAGTAAAAGAAGCCAGATGAAAAAAGAGTACACACTATAGGATTCCATTTATATAAAATTCTAGAAAATGCAAACTAATCTATAGTGATAAAAAGCAGATCAATGGTTGCCTGCTTGAAGGGCAAGGGAAGGGGGAAGGGCAGGAGGCAGATTATAAATGGAATCTAGGAAACTTAGGGGGGATGACGAATATGTTCATTATCTTGATTGTGATGATGGTTTCATGGGTATATACATATGTCAAAATATGAAATTATATATTTTAAATATATACAGTTTATTGTTTGTCAACCATAGCTCAATAAAGCTGTTTTAAAAAATAATGTTGGGATGAAGAAAAGGGAAAAGCCAAGGATGATGGCTAATGAACTCTTAAAGTGTCTTGGACAAGACAGATGCTAAAAGGAAAATTACTACAGAACTTGGTAAGTGCTACACTGGAGATGGGTAAGCTATGGTGTAAGGGCTCAGAGCAGGAAAAGCCCACTAGTCCCAGTTAATTAAGCTGATTTCAGCTTGTTTATGTCCCTCTATTGAACACTTACTAAGTGTCGTGCTCTTCACTTACGTACCTAGAAGAACAAAACAGCCTCCAATTCCCAGCCCAAAGAGGGAGGGTGGAGCTTTATGGAAGAGTCCAGTCATTTTTTTAAGCAACATTTTCAAAGCTTTGGCTGGTCTTTGTGTAACTAAGGAAACAGCTATTACAAGATATATGGCTCAGAAATGGACCCTCCTCTGTCATTCCTGGCAAGGCTTTGTAGGAGAGGCGCTAACACTGTTTTGCATGATAAACATAAAGCATCAACTCCCCTGTTGCTGGGGCAGCCTAGAAAATCCTGGGTGTGTCTCCTTTTTTGATTTTGGCCAATTTTTCTTAATGTGAAATCCCAACCCACCTGCATTAGAATCCTTTAGTGCATATTAAAAATGCAGATTAAATGGGATGATACCAATGCACGCCAAAATTTGCTGGTCAGGGGGTTGAGATTTCATTTTATCTTTTGAGGTGTGTGTGTGTGTGTGTGTGTGTGTGTTCCAAAGGTTACCCAGAGTACTCAGAAGAACAGAGCTTCATCTGCATCTCAGTCTGGCTAGAAGACTGGAAGGGGTTGGGACTTGGGGTACCAGCCTCCCCTAGACATTCCTGATACAGGAAAGTGTACCCCCAAACTGGGTTCTGGCCTGAAGGCCAAGTGGGTTCGTGGCTTTATTCAGGAAAGAATTCAAAAGCGAGCTGACAGAGTAAGGCAAAAGCAAGTTTATTGAGGTAAGAAAAGAAAAAAACAGGAGGCTACCCCATAGACAGGGCAGCAGTTATCTCTCAGAGCAACAGAGTAGCACTTTGTGAGTTTTCAAGGTTTTATTTTATATCTTCTATTTAATTTTTTGTTAAGCAGAGGGAGGATTATTCCTAAGATTTCTGGGAAAGGGGTGGGGACTTCCTGGAAATGAGGATTCTTCTCCTTTTTTTTGAGACAGAGTCTCACTCTGTTGCCCGGGCTAGAGTGCCGTGGTGTCAGCCTAGCTCACAGCAACCTCAAACTCCTGGGCTCAAGTGATCCTTCTGCCTCAGCCTCCTGAGTAGCTGGGACTACAGGCATGTGTGCCACCATGCCTGGCTAATTTTTTTCTATATATATTTTAGTTTGCCAGATAATTTCTTTCTATTTTTAGTAGAGACGAGGTCTCACTCTTGCTCAGGCTGGTCTCGAACTCCTGACCTCGAGCGATCCACCTGCCTCGGCCTCCCAGAGTGCTAGGATTACAGGTGTGAGCCACTGGGCCGGCCATTTCTTCTCCTTTTTAAACCATGTAGGGTAACTTCCAGGAGTTGCCATGGCATTTATAAACTGTCATGGCGCCAGTGGGAGTTTCTTTTACTATGCTAATGTATTATAAGCAGGGTATAATGAGCAGTGAGGGTAACAGGTCATTTTTCATGGCCATGTTGGTTCTAGCTGGTTTTGGTCAGTGTTCTCCACCGCCTTCTGTTTCATCAGAGACCTTGCTTCAGGTCTTATGACTCTTTATCAAGCAAGGCCTGCTGGTTCCCTGTTTCTATCCTACTGGATAGACTGTGTGCTGAAGCTCATTCCCACGAGGCCGCTGTGGCACCTATTCCCTGTTCTACCCCCCCAACACCCACACACACACTCACCCCTCCAGCCCTCTGTGCTGTTAATCCAGAATCCAGACTATGTCAGATTTGGGGGAATGTGCTTCTAGGGATAGCTGAGAGATGAGGGGGAGGCTTCCCGGAAAGGAATGGAGGGTTGAAGGAGGAGTTCCTAGGGAGGGAAGAAGAGGACAGAGGGCCAGGTTAGGGACCTGATACCCCCTAATAAAGATTAAATTTCTTGGCTGTTTTTCATTTGGATTATAGGGAATGTTAAAACCAAAGTTTTAATACTTTCCATTATTATAATTCTCTTTAAGTTTTCCCCCAACCCTTCAGTAAGGAACAACGTGTGTTGTCATGATGGGAATAATTCACGCCTGTGTCCCCATAAAGTTGCATTTCATCTAGAGGAGCCACACCAGGAGTTCTAGGCCATGACCAGCAGCCAAGTGGGTGGCTCAGGACAGAATGGAACAGAGGGTCAAGTGCAAGACTTGGAGCAAAGGCACAAACCTTGCTTCCACTCCACTTCTTCAAATATACCAGAGGGAGGTGACCCTTGAAATGAAGGAAAATGCTGACACCTGAATTTCATATCCTTTATCTGATTTAACACTTACCAAAAAACCCCAAGAGTAAGTAGTATTCTCATTTTACAAATAGGGAAACTATGGCTAACTTGCCCAGCATTACACACAACTAAGTGACCATGCCCAGATCTGAACACAGATCTGTGGGTCTGACTTGATTTCCACTTTTTCCTGTAGAAATGGAGGTGGCAGTGGGGTTGGCAGTCATGGCAGTCCACTGCCTGTCCACATGGTTGGATGTTTGTTCCTCTCTATTTTACAGAACTTTGTATTTTTTTTTTTTTTTTTTTTTTGAGACAGAGTGTCGCTTTGTTGCCCAGGCTAGAGTGAGTGCCGTGGCGTCAGCCTAGCTCACAGCAACCTCAAACTCCTGGGCTTAAGCGATCCTACTGCCTCAGCCTCCCGAGTAGTTGGGACTACAGGCATGCGCCACCATGCCCGGCTAATTTTTTTTTTCTATATATATTTTAGTTGGCCAGATAATTTCTTTCTATTTTTAGTAGAGACGAGGTCTCGCTCATTGCTCAGGCTGGTCTCGAACTCCTGACCTTGAGCGATCCACCCGCCTCGGCCTCCCAGAGTGCTAGGATTACAGGCGTGAGCCACCGCCCCCGGCCAGAACTTTGTATTTTTTAATGCTTTCAAGCCTATATTGCTTTTGTATTCCACAGAAATAATAAAGATATTTAAGAAATGAAAACAAAACCAATGGTTCATGGAAAACATTGTGAAATACCTGTATCTTGGGAATGGTGGGTTTTTACCGTCTAGAGGACTCAGGAAGACAGAATATAAAGAACATGAGATGTGAAAGGAAATTTAGGTTCCAGTCCTGGTTCTGTTCCTCATGAGCTGTTTGGCCTTGGACAAGTCACTTACCTTGTGAGTCTCAGTTTTCTCATCTTGAAAATTATTCCTACCTCACAGACTTGATGTGAGGGTCAAAGAAAAATATCACAATAAATATTTCTTAAGCTGTAGAATGCAACCTGTACCTTAATTAACATAAGCAGTAACTCTACCAAATTTGCTGAAGCCGCCCTGTTACAGGGAAGGGGACTCCTTTGGCTACTTCCTGGACACAGTCTGTGTGGAAGCAGGAGTCGGGGGACTTTATCTAAGTTAAATGAATAGAGGCTGAGTCTGCCAATTTATTTCCTACTGCAAGCTTTCTTTCGCTCTATCTACATATCTACTTGTCAGGAATAAAATTTTTTTTTCTATAACATCATTTTTTGATGGAAACTTCGAGACTTATTCAGATGGGAGGCAGGAGGGGGACAAAAGCCCACATTTCTTCACCATTTCAATCAACAACCTCATTTTCTTCTAACAGTTGAAGTGAACTTCTTATGAATAATGGATGATAGCCTGATGAATATGCACACGGCCTATTATGCCTGTGAGGTTTGGTAAATAATTTATGAGCTAAAATGTTCCTTACCTTGTTACTGTACAAAAATTATGAAAAAAAAAAAAAGAACCATATTTACCCTTTGAGCTGATAGGGTAATCTGTCAGAGACAGTGACAGCAGCCAAGCAATACAGTTTTACATTATTGCTAAAATTAAAGTAAATAGAATAAAATATACGCATTTCAGGGCAAGAGGTGGAGGTCTCTAAAAAATGGAGCAGGCACAACCACACTCCCTGTCACACGTTAAGTTATCAAAAACTCTGGCTTCTCACCTTAAGGTATCCTTGTATTGTTAACTGCATTCGGGGAACTTCTCCATGGTCCAGTCTCCTCACAGGCCTTCAATGTGATCAGCCAAGACTGACAACTGCTTCCTCGTTTTAGGAAAACTGGCCTACAAGCCTTCAGAAAAGCATTGCTGCCTTTCTTGTCCTCACGGCTGAGCGGCTTGCTTGCTGACCAGCCTAAGTCCCCTGCTATATCATCCTTCAACTCACTCCCACCTGCCCTGGCTTCATTCCCTCAGCAACAGCAGACAGAGGGTCCTTTAATCTGGTGGTTAGACAGCGGGAGGAGCAAGACTGGCTATGGAGGTAAGGAAGGAGGAAGGTGTTTGGGGAAAATATGCATGGATCCTGGTAAAACCTGGTTGCTCCATCACAAGTTTTTGAAGACCTAGGGTCAGTTCCCAAGTCAGGGAAGATGGGCCCCCAGGGATTATCTGCTTAGATTCCAGAAGCTTTCTAGGTACAGTGGGAATGAAGACTCTTCTTTTCTTTTCTTTTTTTGAGACTGCTTTCTTGGAATTTACATAATAAACACATAGGGAAGACACTAACTGGCTAATTTTTTCTATTTTTTGTAGAGATGGGGTCTCACTCTTGCTCAGGCTGATCTCTAACTCCTGAGCTCAAGCGAGCAGTCTATTTTGTTTTCTTCTGGACATTTAGCACCCCGCCCAGTGTCTGGCACACAGTAGATAATAACTATTATATTTGTTGAATAAACTAAGGCTCAGAAGGCATGAGAAGTGGGAGTGAAAGAGCATAAGAAAATGCGCTGGTCTGAGAATCCTATTGAAGAGTTTTATTTGGCACAGGAAGCAGAAGGAATCTACTGGTGAGATCTCCTTACCCACCCATGGAAATGGAAATATTTATATTGTGGATTTTGGGCTTTTTTTTTTTTTTCCTAAGACAGAGTCTCACTCTGTTGCCTGGGCTAGAGGAGTCAGCGTAGCTCACAACAACCTCAAACTCCTGGGCTCAAGCAGTCCTACTGCCTCAGCTTCCTGAGTAGCTGGGATTACAGATGTACACCACCATGCCCAGCTAATTCTTTTATTATTTGTAGAGACGTGGTCTTGGTCTTGCTCAGGGTGGTCTCAAACTCCTGACCTCAACTGATCCTCCTACGTCAGCCTCCCAGAGTGCTAGGATTACAGGCATGAACCACCATGCCCAGCCTGTGGGTTTTCTTTAAATTACAAAAGTAATATGTATTTATTGCAAAAAGACTGCCAATACCAAGTATTGGTGAGGATATAGAATGACAGCTAGAACTCTCATACAACATTACTGATACCAGAGCTCTCATATGTTATTGGTAAGGATATAAGTTGGTTCAAACACTTTGGAAAACTACTTAACAGCATCTATAAAAGCTAAACGTATACCCCAAACCGAGCAATTCCACTCCTCAGTATTTATCCAGGAGAAATAAGTACATATGTTATGTTCACCAAAAGATTTGTACAAGAATGTTCATAGCAGCTTTAGTCATAAGAGTCAAAAACAGGAAACAATCCAAATGGCCATTAATAGCAGAATGGATAAATTGTGGTATAATTATGTAATAAAATACTATAGGGCAGTAAAAAACAATACTGCTGTACTCAACAACATGGATGAATCTCAAAAACATATGTTGAGTGACAGGAACCAAACACAAAAGAATATATACTGTCTGATTCCATTTACATGAAGCTCAAGAACCAGTAAAACTAACCTATGGATGTCTATGGCCATATCACCCTGAACACGCCTGATCTCAGAAGCTAAGCACGGTAGGGCCTGGTTAGTTCTTCAGTGGGAGACCACTCGGGCTGTAAAAACAAACAAACAAAAACTAATCTATGGTGACAGAAATCAGAATAATGGTTACTTTGAGAGTTTATGGACTGCCAAGGAGCACAAGGGAATCTCCTTGGGTGTCAGAAGGTCTCTATATCTTGTTTTAGGTCATGATTACATGGATATATATGTAAAATTTGTCAAGGTATGAACTTAAGATTTGTGTACTTTACTGTGTGCATGTTTTATCCCAATAAAAAATTAAAGAAACAAAAAGTAATATGTTCATCAAATATTTAAGCAACACAGAAGTATATACAACATAAGTTAAAGGTTTCCTAAAGAAAACTGTGGTTCACAATTTGATGTAAGTCTTCCTGAGCTCCTCTGATCACATCTATATTTCTTTCTTCAAAATATCCCTAATATCCATCATCCAAAGCCTTTGGTCTAGCTACGTGTAGCACCAAACTAAGTTGCATAGAAAGTTTCTGCCTTCATGTGACAAAGTTCAACAGCAATACTGAGCCCTTTCTCCTCATAAAGAGCAGTGGGAAATACAAAAATGAGCAAGTCACAACTGGTACTCTCAAAGAATTTACAGTCCAGGGGGAAGAAACCACAGGGATTACAGACCAAACAAAAACCCCATGAGCTATAATACCATGCCATGTGGTAGAGTTTCACAGGGCTATTAAAATGGCTTCAAACTATTGTACAGGTAATGACACCTTACAATGGTATAAAGCCTACCGTTTTCAAAGTTTTTTTTACATACAGGCTCACAGTTAAACTTAACAACCCTGTAAAGTAGTCATTATAAATATTACACTCATTTTATAAGTAATGAGGAAGTTAAGTGACTTGCCTGGACTGCTAGTGGAAGAGTTGGGACTAAAACCTAAGTATTCTTACTCCAAATCCATTGGTTACTCATAAAACTGCCACTAGCAGTAACTCTTCACTTGCAGATGGAATCAGCAAATTGATACAACCCCAGCTCTGCTGGCCAGGCCTCCGAAAAGCTTCTGTGAGCAGGGCCTCGGGAAGAGTGTGTAGTGAAGGTCTGGAGCCACGTGGTGCTGCTCCCGTCCTCCGCCCTCCCCTGCAGTGTCCTTCCACCAGGAGGGCTTAAGGAACAGTCTAGGGGAGGGCGAGGGCTCCACTTCCATTTTCCTCACATTGCTCTAACTCATCTACTTCTGGCCATCATAAGACCACAGAACGTGTGTTGGGAGGGGAACAGCCTAGGCTGACAGCAGGCTGCCTCAATGTTAGGATCCACATTCAATGGGTTTACAGAGCCTCCCTCTCCCTACTTCTTCTCTCATCATCCCCACTCATCGCTTTGGTCCCTCAATTCTCCCATTTGTCCACTACTACTCCAATCTGCTTTCCCTCAGCCCCCAAATCTGCCTTTTCTTATCCTTTTTCTACCTTCAAAATCTGCTAGGCAAACAAACCCTCCCCACTGCCACCAACACAGGACGTTGTTTTTTCTCTATTTCCACTGAACTTTGTCTTTCTTTTCATATTTCCTTGTGTACTTGGACAAGAAGACCGGGAAGCTGCCTTTAGACGACTCAGCCCACAACCGGTACAGGGGTGAGGGTAGGGGGTGGAGGGACCGGGGTCCCGGCGCTGGTTTGGGGCTAGGGCACAGCTGCTCCAGAGGCTCGACGCCGGCTGAGTGATGTCTGAGTTCCTTCTCCTTTCTGGGGCTGGAGAACAGACATGAACTTGACTTTCAACGTTGAGGGCAGTTGACTACCTAGAGAGGAAAGGAGGCGGCGAGGAGTCACCGCTGTCAGCTCCTCAACCCTTCGCTGAAGGGAATGTGGCACCGGGTCCCCAATCCGGACTCCCGAGCTCCCGCTCCCACTCTCGCACCTTCCAAAAATTAAACGACCTCGAGCGGCACCTTGGGGGGTGCTGAGTAACCAGCCTCACCGACCCTCCATCCTTGTCCCGGGAGAGCGCCTCTGGGGCCTCCCAGCTTGGCCAGGACCTGAGGGTCCCCTCCCCACCCCCATCCCTCGCTCCGGGCTCCCCGATCCCCTCCCTTCCCTGACCGCCCGCCCAGCCCGCCGCCCCCGGCGGCTGGCGCGGGCGGTGCAGCATGCGGCAAAGCTCTTTGCATAAATTATGCTCATGACGCAGCAGCTAAAAAAATCCAAGTAGCAGAAGGAGGGAAAAAAGGGGGGAGGGAAAAGGGGGGGTCGTAGAAGGGGGAAAAGAAAAATATATACCTGACCGCCCCCCCAAGCCTCCCCTTCCCGCTTTCCTGCCGTCCCCCTCCGCCCAGCGCAGCCCGCGGAGCCCCCTTCGGCTTTACTCAGCCCAGGCTGGGGGCCCGGGGGCGGCAGCGGGTCCCGACCGGCTCCCGGGCCGAGCCGAGCCCAGCCAAGCCGCACTGGCTTCTTTGTCTGCGGGCGGCGGCCGCCCTGGCCCCGGCCCCAGCCCCCTGGCCCGGGCTGTGAGATGAATCTCTAATCGGTGGCCGCCGGGCACCCGGGGCGAAGGCGGCTCGGGCTCGGGCTCCGGTAAGTAGCGGGGTCCGGGGCGGGGAGGGGTTTGCACGGAGGGGGAGGGGGCCGGGCAGGGGAGGTTTCGGGTTTGGTTAATATGCAATGCCCGTAATTAGCATAATTTATATATTTATGATAAAGAGAAAAAAAGCCGCGGGGCCGGGGCGGCGGGATGCCGGGCCGGGCCGGCGGGGAGCTCCGGGAGTGGGACACCGCGCGGGTGCCCGCCTGGGGCCGGAGACTCGGGGCCGCGCCCTCGCCCGCCAGCCCGCGGGCCGGCCTGGACCCGGAGGGGAGGGGGCGGCCGCCAGGTGGACCCGGTGGGGAACCTGGCCCTGGCCCCTCCCCGTTTCTGCCCCTGGAGCCTGTGTTGGGTACGGACCATAGAGGACGCTCGGTACACCGACCCGGTGGCGACCAGGAGCGGGTTCTTGCCCCGCAGGAGAGCCCGGACGCCTGGGTTCCCAGCGGTTAGGGCCAACTGAGGCGGCCAGGGCGACCAGTCACAATTCTCTGGAGCGAACATACTCCGGGAGGACCGGTGGGACTCGGGGTTAGGGTCCCGGGCGTTGCTGGAAGGGTGGGGCGGTGGTAGGAGGGTCACCGTCGAGCAGAGCAGGAGCACTTCATAAATATTTAATAACAATATTATTATTAATACATAGTCATAATAATGGGCCTGATATGTTTCCTAGGCATTCTCACCTGGCAAGGCCAAGGGAGCCCCAGGGTGCCTTCTAATCTCCACGTTAGCGTTAGAATCCCTCACTCAGCCTGATTGGAAGCCTAAAACCTTCACAGAATAGCCCCTGCTGCTGGGCAGGGGGAAATAAAAAAGGTTCGGGAAGCCTTCCTGGGCCAAAGAAAAGAGGCTCTTTCAGCCTCATCTGCTCCTCCTGATTCCTTGTTCCAAAAGTAGAGGGCCGGTCTTCAATTGTTCATATGCATACATCCCACCTCCCCTTGGTAAGCTAAGGCCGCCGACATGGACGGGCAGAAGCCTTCTGAGAAATAATTCCATATATTGCATTTTGATTGAAGTCATGGTGCTCGGGGTGATGCTTCTGTGACCTGATACTTTTTTGCTTATCTGCTCTAGGACTTCATTCATTCCTTCATTGGTTCAATGAAAATGCCCACTAACAGCCATGCTCTGAACAATTCAGATAAAGCTCCTGTCATGGAGTTTTTATTCTGGGGGTGGGCCAGCAGATGATAAACATGAAACAAACAAGATAATGCCGTAGAGTGATTTTTGTGTGTGTGCTCACCTGTGTATATGTTCATGTGTGTGCGTGAGAGAGAGAGAGAGAGAGAGAGATGAACTATTTCTTCTGTTTTGTTCCTGGAGGTACTACCTGGCAATTAAGAAAAATGAGTCAGGGCCGGGCGTGGTGGCTCACGCCTGTATCCCTAGCACTCTGGGAGGCCGAGGCGGGCGAATCATTTGAGCTCAGGAGTTCGAGACCAGCCTGAGCAAGAGTGAGACCCTGTCTCTACTAAAAATAGAAAGAAATTAGCTGGACAGCTAAAAATATATAGAAAAAATTAGCCGGGCATGGTGGCACATGCCTGTAGTCCCAGCTACTCGGGAGGCTGAAGCAGGAGGATCGCTTGAGCTCAGGAGTTTGAGGTTGCTGTGAGCTAGGCTGACGCCACAGCACTCTAGTCTGGGCAACAAAGTGAGACTCTGTCTCAGGAAAAAAAAAAAAGTGAGTCAGAAGAAATTTGCTCTGCTAAGGGTTCTCTGCATTATGAAGGAAACTGGGATAAGCTTATATTCCCCTTCCCAAGATCTACTCACTATGAAATTATGACAGTAATTTTTTACATTTCTATAATGCTTTATAATTTAAAACATATTTATATATATATATATATATATATTTTTTTTTTTGAGGCAGGATCTCACTCTTATCATCCAGGCTGGAGTGCAGTGGCACGATCATTGCTCACTGTAACCTCAAATTCCTGGCCTCAGTGATCCTCCTGCCTCAGCCTCCCAAGTAGCTAGGACTACAGGTGTGTGTCACCACACCCAGCTAATTTTTAAATTTTTTTGTAGAGGCAGTGTCTCACTATGTTGCCCAAGCTGGCCTTGAACTCTTGGCTTCAAGTGATCCTCCTACCTTGGCCTCCCAAAGTGCTGGGATTACAGGCATTAGCCACTGTGTCCAGCGTAAAACTTTTTTATATGCATGCTTTATTTGAGTTAAAAATAATACCAATAATAATAATATCAAACACTTATATAGCATTTGCTGCATGCTAGGCCATGTCCCAAGTGCCTTGTGCAAATGTTATCAATTTAATCCTCACAATAACCCATGAGATGGGTACTATAATTTAGTTCCATTTTGCAGATAAAGAAATTGAGGCTTAGAGGGATTACCTGTGGTAGAAGCAGTATTCAACCTGGGTCTTCTGCCTTTAAACCTCATGCTCTTTCTGTGTCAAAATGAGGGTCAGTGAGGCCAAAGAGGGAGTGGGACCCAAAAGAAACTGGCCAAGAGAGGAAGGCTGGGGAATGAGGAGCTGAGCCAGCACTCTGGGAAGGGGTAAGTGCGGTCTGGGTCCTCCAGAACTCAATACGGTGTCTTTGGAATCATTTTTAAGTAGCTCCAGTACTGGGAATGAGGGCAAAACATTTGAAATAGGATATGTGTTTTGAGGGAGAAAGTAAGAAATATGAGGAGGCAAAGTGCTGTGGCTGGGATATGACCTACTATCTTAATGGATGTTTTCAGCCCATATTCATTAACCCCCTGTGGTATACCAGGTAGTATGCTAGGTACTAGGGATGTGATGACAAGCAGATTAAGATCCCTGCCTTCTTGGAGCTTACAGTTTAGTGGAAACATCTATTTTTCACATGTCATGTGCTCCCTCTCTTCACCCTTACTGGCATGAATCAAGTTTGGGGCACAAGGGAATAGGGGACAGGAGAAGAAACTAACTCTAAATCTCTGTCCTTAGTAAACAAGTCTTTACTGTTCTACTATATATGTCTAAGATTATAAGTGGTAGGTTGGGAAAGGGGAAATAAATTGTTCCCTCCTCCCCTGTCTTTTTGCCACCTCATCACTCCTTTTCCTTTCTTCTGGAAAGGAAGTGTGCCTTGCTGGTCTTGTGACAGCTTGGCAAGCCATTTATCTCTGCCCGTGAGTTCGGGGTCTAGGGGTGGGGTTGGGTTTGGAACAGAACTGAGAGCCGCTATTTTCCAGTGTGTCCTGAGCCTTGGGGGCCAGAACAGTCCCCATCAGCCTTCCTCCCATTTCCTGAGAGGAGGCTCTGTGTGGTGTCAGGAGGACAGGGGTCTAGGGCAGGTGGACAGGGCCTTAAAGTTTGAATCTGCCACTAACTCTCCTGTGCCCTTGGTCAAGTCACCTGACCTCTTTCTACCTCTGTTTACCTATAGATAAAAGTGAAGAGGATTGTGATAAGGGCACAATGCTAAGCATTTCACTTACATTATCTCCTATCATCATTATAACAACCCCATAGGGCTTGCCAATTTAATCACCATTTTAAAGACAAGGAAATTAGGCTGGGTGAGGTGGCTCATGCCTGTAAACCCAGCACTCTGGGAGGCTGAGGCAAGAGGATCACTTGAGGCCAGGAGTTCAAGATCAGCCTAAGCAACAGCAAGACCCCAGTCTCTACAAAAAAATTTATAACTTAGCCGGGCATGGTGGCATGTGCCTGTAGTCCCAGCTATTCAGGAGGCTGAGGTGGGAGGATTACTTGAACCCAGGAGTTTGAGTTTGCAGTGAGCTATGATCATGCCACTGCACTCTACCGGGGGAATAGAGCAAGACTCTGGCTCCAAAAAAAAAAAGGAAATTAGGTTCAGAGAGGTTAAATCAATTGCTTAAGATTGTACAGCTGTACAGCTATTCTATGAGCAAGCTAATATTTTAATTTGGATTTTCCTTGGAAGCCTTTAAGCTTATCGCTCTTTGATACTCAACTTTCTCTCGTCTATAAAATGGGGATAATAATAGCTAAGTCATTGTTATTGGTGTTTTGTACAATAATTTCAAAGCACACTCTCTTATTATTAGGATTTATCCATGAGAAAACAGAGAAGTACTCAGCGTCTACTAGTACAGTGACCTGCAGACAGACACATAGTTGGTCAAGCTTTAGTATTTGTTTACCTAACCACTGAGCTCTATGGCCTCATGGGACTGGTGTCAGAACTGAATCATAATAGTTAACATGTACTGGACTCTTATGCAATTTACTACAATACTATCTCCATTTAAAATATGGTAACTGAGGCATACAGAAGGTAGGCCCTTCCTTGCCCAAGGTCTCACAGCTAAGAAATGGTGAGACTGAGAGATGAACCTAGGTTCTCACCTCTACACTAAATTGAAATACATACTGAGATAGTGTATATATATATAAAATTATACTATCTACCACTTTTGGAGCACTTACTATGTGCCAGGCATCAATCTAAACTTTTTTTTTTTTTTTTGAGACAGAGTCTCAATCTGTTGCCCAGGCTAGAGTGCCGTGGTGTCAGCCTTGCTCACAGCAACCTCAACTCCTGGGCTCAAGCAGTCCTTCTGCCTCAGCCTCCCGAGTAGCTGGGATTACAGGTGTGAGCCACCACACCTGGGCCCGATCTAAACTTTTTATATGTATTAATTCATTCAATCCTCACAATAGCCCTATGAAGTAGGTTCTATTATTTTTTCCTTTTTACAGATGAGGAAACTGAGGCACAGAAGTAAAATCATTTGTCCACAGTCCCGCAGCTAGTAAATATCAAAGCTGAGATTATGAACCCCACAGTTTGTCTCCGGAGTGTGCTCTGAACCTCAGCACTACGGTGTAAAAGGCCTGAGTCCCAGTAAACTGTCAATGATCATTATTCTTCAGCAGGTAGGATGGGAAACTTGTGTCATGGGGCCGGAAGTGGAAAGAGGTAGGAGGACATGCAGAAAATCCATCAGCGAATCACAACTTGGAAGAGGGATGGCCTGCTTGGAGCCTGGCCAGTTAAGAACAGGGCAGATAATACTTGCGTGCAGGAGGGGCGTGGTGCTTCTCCACACCACGTGCTGAAGCTGACTGCGGTGCTAGTGGCAACAGGGAGGAGATTCTGGGCATATTGGAAGGTAGAGCCACCGGGTTTGCTGAAGGAGCATATGTGGGGGAAAAGGGGAAAAGAAGACAAGGATGACAGCAAGACCTGAACATCTGTGGAAGGATGGGGAAGGCTGCCTACAGGTAGAACAGGTTTGGGGTTTGGGAACAGGAGTTCGGTTTTGAACATGTTGAGTATGAGATGAGATATGAGCACTTAGTAGGATGTTGGATATAAGTCTCTAAATTTCCCAGATGAAGTCCAAGTTGGAGATTTAAATTTGGTCGTTGTCAGACTAGGTGAGACCACCTAGGGAGGGAGTGAAGAACGGATTGGCTGCACCCTACAGCTCAGCCCCAGCGACCTATCTAGACCAATCTCCTGCCCTCTCCTTGTGGTCATTCTAAGTGGCAGCTCTGCGGAGGTAAGTGGGTGCACAATTTAAATGTAATAGCCGTGTAGAGCTGGAGATGCTGATGTCAACAAACGACCCAGCCAGAGAGAATTATAATGCTAAAAATTTGAAAGTTGATTTCCCATAACAAGTGTGACTTTCTTACAGTTGAATAGAAGTAAACTAAGTTCAGTTTAACCAGCCATTCCTTGGAGTCTGCTAACTTTACACAGAGAACCTTCCACCTTTAAAAACGACTGTCTAATAAGAAGGTATTTTACACCTTGAAAACCTCAACCATGTCGAGGGTTAAGGGAGTGATTAAAACCACAGAAATGAGGCTGAGTTAAAAGTTGGAATCCCATAAAACAAGTTCCATTTTCCTACACGGGACAAGATTCTTCTTACATCAAACTTCATGTCTGAAACACATGCCTCCCTGGGAACTAGGACCACATAAAACAGCATTAGGTGCCCTTCCTGCAGATCCTCTACCACCTTCTATTCATCCACCTTTTTTTTTTTTTTTTTTTTTTTGAGACAGAGTCTCACTCTGTTGCCCGGGCTAGAGTGCCGTGGCGTCAGCCTAGCTCACGGCAACCTCAAACTCCTGGGCTCAAGCGATCCTTCTGCCTCAGCCTCCCGAGTAGCTGGGACTACAGGCATGTGCCACCATGCCCAGCTAATTTTTTCCTTCTATATATATTTTTAGTTGTTTGGCTAATTTCTTTCTATTTTTAGTAGAGATGGGGTCTTGCTCTTGCTCAGGCTCGTCTCCAACTCCTGAGCTCAAACAATCCTCCCGCCTCGGCCTCCCAGAGTGCTAGGATTACAGGCGTGAACCACCGCGCCTGGCCTATTCATCCACCTTAAACATACTCTATCATAGTTACCTTTTTATTTCCTTGGTCCCCCAAATTGGATTGTAACCTTGACAAAGGTGGGACATGTGTTTTTTCTCCATTGAATTTCCAATGTCCAGTACACAGTAACCACTGATATATGTATTGAAAAACAGGCCAGGTGCGGTGGCTCATGCCTGTAATCCTAGCACTCTGGAAGGCTGCGGCGGGAGGAACCCTCGAGGTCAGTTCAAGACAAGCCTGAGCAAGAGCGAGACCTCATCTCTACTAAATATAGAAAGAAATTAGCTGGACAACTAAAAAATATATAGAAAAAATTAGCCGGGCATGGTGGCGCATTCCTGTAGTCCCAGCTACTCGGGAGGCTGAGGCAGGAGGATTGCTTGAGCCCAGGAGTTTGAGGTTGCTGTGAGTGAGGCTGATCCCATGGCACTCTAGCTCAGGCAACAGAGTGAGACTCTGTCTCAAAAAAAAAAAAAGAAAAAAGAAAAACAAGGGACAAGGCATTTCAAGATTTCTTCTAATAGGATTACAGGCTACTCTAGGGAGTTCTAATTTCTTTGGCATTTCCCAGTGCTCCTCCTGGGTGGCTTGAAATGTTGCCCTAAACCCAAAGCCATTCCAGAAAAGAATGACAGGTAGAATCAAGTCCTCTAGCTTGTTCTTCCCCACTGAAAGTCCTGGATGGCCCTGGACCTCTCTGGATTCTCAGGTTGTGGCAAGTGCCTCAGCACCCACAGTTCATTCACCCCAAGGATGCCTGGGTTTTTAGATGTCAGCACAGGAAAGCAAGGGATAAGTGAACCATCTGATAGCCAACCAGGGTGCCTTGCCAGGTCTGATTCAGGTGTTTTTCAAACTCAACTCACCGGAGAAAGAAGGCAAAGGAGGAGGCTCTGGGTGGCCTCTGGCTCCCACCCCAGCTTCAACCAGAGCGGCTCTGCTGTGATCTGTTTATGTATTGGGATTCTGCTGCTGGGGTGGGGACATGGGCCTCTTCTCTTGAAACAGACAGCTGATTGTCTCTCCTGCCTGGGCGTCAGGCTGTGGACACTGCATGGCGTCATGGGCTCAGAGGAGGCCATCCAGATGTGCTGTTTATCCCAGTCATTGGGGAGGTGGTCAAAAAGCAAACTGAAGATGGCTGTCTAGTCACTGAAACCAAGCCACAGCCTGATTGGAAAGGCTTGAAAAAATGTGGAACTTTCCTGGCAAGGGGAGGGGAGCAGGTCCAGGGGAAAGTGCACAGATACCAAGCAAGGGGAACTCACAGGGCACAGCTCAGAGTGAAAATGCTGAGCATCAACATGTTAGAGAGGTGCATATATCACATACATGTCCCTGATAAGAGTCATCTAAAGGTAAGACAGAAAGACAAGGGAGATCTGGGGTCTCGGACAAGGGAGTTGTTTGCTTCTGCTCTGTCTGGATTTTTGGTGGGCTGAAGTCTGGTTGGTGGGTTGGAGAGGGCCTATGTGTGGCCAGAGGCTCTGAGCCAGGACTGATCTTGCCCTTGAAACAAAGGACCAGACACTGAGGACCCAGGTCCTCATAGCTCATGGAATCTCAAGGGTGGAAAGGATACCAGAATCCCCCAAGCCTTGTCACTGTTTGAATCCCCTAAGAACACAGTCACAAAGTGGGCACCTGCCTCTGCTCAGCCACTCCCCGTGAGTGGCCATGGTGCGCAGCAAGAAACCAGAGGCCACAATAAGGCTATGAGCAGGCTTTAAGCCCCTCTTGAGCAGATGCCTCCTTGCCATACAATGACTGGCTACTGCTGTCTCTCACCTAATGGCCACCTTTGGAATTGGAATTCTTTTCGCCATGAAATGTATGTATTAAGCAATAATGGACCCAGATTGCACACCTTTCCTTTCAATTTTGTCTCTTCCTCGTATTTGAATTTGCAAATGACTTGCTAATTGGCTTATATATGTAACAACTTTCATGGCTCATCTTAATTCCAGAAGTGGCGGTAAATTGCCAAGTTCTCTGCAAAATTTATGGAAGACTCCCATGTACAAAATCAGGGAGGGGGAGGTAACACCCAGGAATGAGGCTAGAGCTCCAGTGGGGCAGGCAGTCGCTCACCAGTTCTTCCGGCAAATTCCTCTGCCACCCCCTATACTACCTGAAAAGAGAAGGCTCACTTATTTTTTTTTTTCAAATTGCTAGGTATATGGAATTGCTTGCCCTCTCCTTAAACCCCACTCTAGAGGGTTAGGGAAGGAACAGGAGGGAAGGGCCCACTTGTTTCTCCTTGTCTGGTTGATCAAGGAACACTCCCTCAAGGCGTGAAGATGCTAAAACCCCAGGGGGATCCAGCAATTCCACTCCTAGGTATATACCTAAAAGAATTGGAAGCAGATGTTCAAATAAATTATACACAATATTCATAGATGCACTATTCACAATAGCCAAAAGGTAGAGCAACCCAAATATCCATCAACTGAGTGGATGAGAACAAAATGTAGTATACCCATACAATAGAATATTATTCAGTCATAAAAGGATGGAATTCTGATACATGCTACAACGTGAATGAACCTTGAAAACATTATAAGTAAAAGAAGCCAGACACAGAAGGCCACATATTGTAGGATTCCATTTTTATGAAATATTCAGAATAGAGAAGTCCATAAAGAAAGCAGATTAGTGGTTGCCAGGGCTGGGAAGTCGTGGTGGAAGGTGAGTGACTACTAGTTGATATAGTGTTTCCCTTTGGGTTGACGAAAACATTCTGGAACTAAATAGCAGTGATGGTTGTGAATATACTAAATTCCACTGAATGAATGGTGCACTTTAAGATGGCTAAAATGGTGAATTTTACATTAGATGACTTTGTCTTAGTCTGCTTGGGCTGCTAGAACAAAACCATAAACTGGGTGGCTTATAAACAACAGAGATTTATTTCTCGAAGAACTGGAGGCTGGGAAGATCAAGGTGTTGGTGTCTTGTGAGGGCCCACTGCTTCATAGAGCCTTCTTACTGTGTCCTCATAGTGGAAGGGATGAGGGTATCTCTTAGGCCTCTTTCATAAGAGCACTAATCCCATTTCTAACCACCTCTTGGAGGCCCCCCTCTTAATACCATCACCTTGGGAGTTAGAATTTCAACATATGAATTTGGGAGGGGGCAGGGCTGGGAAACACAAGCATTCAGACCATAGCAGAATTTTACCTCAATAAAAAACAACAGTAATCCCAACACTATGAGTGGTTGAGGTAGGAGAATCACTTGAGGCCAGGAGTTGGAGGCTGCAGTGAGCTATGATCACACCACTGCACTCCAACCTGGGAGACAGAGCAAGACCCTGTCTCTAAAAAACAAACAAACAAAAACAACAGTAAACTCAGAGAGGGGAAAAGGAAGGGAAAGGTGGCTCCAGAACACCTCTTGGAGCTCCGTTTCCTCATCTGTAACATGGTGATACTAATGCCCTCCATTCTGCATCCCCCAGAGGTGGCAGGAGTAATACTTCAATTAGTGTTACATAAAATGCTTAGCACACAGCACGCAATAAATGCTAATTGCCTTCTTTCCTATAAAAGTGTCTAAACCTATTTGCCCCCTTTATTCCTTTTATTTCTTACAACTGTGATTTGTGGCTCCAGCCAGGCAACCTGTCTTCACGTGGGCTTTGCCCAGTCCTTCTCACTGCACGTGGCAGGCTGTCCCACCATCTGGGATGTCCTGTCCCCTGTGTTACAGATCACTATGACCCTTCGGTCACTGCCACAGAATCACCTGAGAGCTGATTCCCTGGGGTCTACACATTGAATCAGACTCTCTAAGGGTAGTTTGGGAAGGGGCCTGGGGACCTGCATTTTTAATAAATACTCCAGCCGATGATCATGCATATTAAAGTTTGAGACCACTGTTTTAATTTATGTCTTTACCATTTCTTCTAGGAAGTCTGCCCAGATTTCTCCCCCGAGAAGCACTCTGATACTCAGCGTGCTCCTTACCTGTGTCTAAGGTTCTGAGCGTCCAAGGGTCAGATTCACCTTGGTTTCTCCTGGGTGTGCACTCTCCCACTGGACTGGGGAACACCCAGGAACAGATGCCCAGCCCTCTCATTCATCTTGTCACCCTAAGCACAGATGGCCCTGGTTCCTCCTAGTGTTTGTAGTAGGTTCTACTGGGATGCTGTAGAAAGTGAGACACTTTAGTTTCAAAGTTCTTAGAATCCTGCTCTCTTTAATTCTGCAGATACTTCGGAGAACCTAGGTTCTCTGTCCTACCATTTCTATTTCTGACTTTCCTAGATGGTATGGAAATTGCATTACTGTGTCGCATCAGCCTTTGCTTTTCCAATCCCATCTTACCCAGGATGCACTAGGTGTGGGCGGGCCCCCAGCACACCCTGACAAGTGACCATGGATCCTGGAGCCGGGCCAGAGTCTTCTCTGACTGTCAATGAGCAGGTATCATCTGGGGCGGGAAGAGGTGGGTGGGTGGGGGTGAGGCACTGAGAGTGTGGGCAAGGGAGGAAGACTCCACAGAGCCCCTCAGTGTCTCTTACCAAGGTTCATGATCATGTCACTGACCCAGAGGTAGTTGCCAGCTAGGATTTCTTAGGGGCTGAGTTTGGAGATTTTAA
This sequence comes from Eulemur rufifrons, assembly GCF_041146395.1. Lineage (NCBI taxonomy): Eukaryota > Metazoa > Chordata > Mammalia > Primates > Lemuridae > Eulemur > Eulemur rufifrons. The sequence goes on along the minus strand of NC_090998.1, from coordinate 40,009,723 downwards.
GCTGTGACTTTAAAAAGTGGAATTAAAATGTACAAACACGTATAAGTTTACATGGGGAAAGGTTTGGACATCAGGTAATTTACTGTTTAGTTTTTCTTCTTGCATATATGTATATATATATATATATATATATATTCTAATTTTTCAACAGTGACTATTTATTACTTATGTCACTTTTAAAAGGAGAAAAGAGATTAACATCTCTTAAAATGTAATCGGAATGAAATCCCTCATAGGTCAAGTTTGAGTCAGTGAGGAAACTGCTTTTGGGGATTTATTTCACTTCGATTCTCCTGAAGGGTCACATTGTCACTTTTTCCAGCACAGTCTCTGGCTGGATCCAATTTTCAGGCCTAAGGAATGTGTTGTGAAAGTGGCGTTGGGCACAGGCCAAGTGCAGGGGAGGCCTGACACCAAGCTTCTTGATGAACAGAGTTTGTGTCTGATTCTTGAGCTGCCCAGTGGGCTGCATTTCCAGGCTGGGGGCACAGAGCGAAGTGCAGGGTGCATGGCCAGGGGAAGAAAACCACGTGTCCTGAGGCTTGGGGACCACCTGCATCACTTGTGCGTGGAGGATCCTCTGGAGGACTGGGCATGCCCACGGCAGATGGCACGACTGGAGCCGCAGGCCCAGACACACAGCTGCAGCCCAGGAGTGGGGCGGTGTGGAGAGGGAGAGGCCACATCTTCAGGGCTCTTCAGCCTTGTTTCAGGAAGTTAGCTTGCAGGGAAATCCTGAGCCTTTTCCCCGGAGTTTTGGAAATAAAATTACTCAGCATTGTGGAGCATTCATTTTCCACCCCTTTATCTTTGGGGAACTTCCAGATGGTTTCAAGGGAAGTGAAAAGGGATTTGCTTCATGGCCCAACTTAAGCTGTGGCTACTGTGTTAGGAGCCCTCGTAGTCGCACTCCAACATCCTAGCCACCAAGGGGACATGCTTGCAAGGTTGTGGTACGGGCCACCTACCACTCCCGGAACTGAGTCCACGAGAGGGAGCAAAGAGAATTGTCTCCCATGTGGTTTGGCTCTGTGGGACTTTTTCCAGCAGTGTCAAGCCCTTCTCCCTGTCACTAGGGGCTGCTTTCTTCTAGCAGCAGTTTCCCTGCAGTCAGGGAGCTGCAGCCTGCCCAGGTTCTGGGATCCTCACAGAGCACACAGCCCTCTGGACAGGAGGTCTGCATCCTGAGGTGCCCTCTCCTCTCTACCCCAGCATGCCCAGAGCTTCTGCCCCAGGGCTGTGCCGGCCCCTCCCCGCAGCAGCATCCCCGTGCTCCGCTTGCAGGTCATCGTGATGTCAGGCCATGAGACCATCCGAGTGCTGGAAGTTGGAGTGGATGCCCAGCTCCCCGCTGAGGAGGTGGGCAAAGGACTGGAGGGTGTGGCCGCCACCGAGGGCTCCCAGAGTGGAGGCCCTGCTGAAGCCAGCGAAGCCGCCGGTGAAGCTGGGCCAGACAACCCAGACTCCTCTGCAGAGGCAACTGGTACGAGGCCATTGCTCCCACCTGGTATTGCTCCACCAGAGTTCCTTCTGTGATCCCCCGGGGAGCCAGCATGTGTCCCTGGGGCCCAGGTGGCCTTAGGGTCTTGTCTTCCTGTCCCCTTGGACAGCTTCTGGCCATAGCCTGCGCTTCTAGTCAGCTGCCAGGGCTGCTCTGCACTCCTTATTCCTGGAACTTTAGTTCTAGTTTTAGTCACTTCCAGACCTAAACTGGGAAGGGTCAGGGGGAGGTGGACGGGGATTGGCAGGGCTCAGTTCAGGGGGTTGAATCAACCTCAGAAGGCTCCTAGATCTAAACCAGACCCTCAGGCCCAGTGCAGAGAGGACTGGACCCTCAGGGTCCTGCCAGCCTTTCTAACTCAGTCCTTTTTGTAGTATAGCTAGGAGGTCCCAGGGGCTGAGGATGGGAGGGCATTTTACCTACTTCAGATTAAGGATGCAGATTATTTAGGATTTTGCAGAATTTCTGCTTCCTCCCCCCCAGCCGATTTATAGGTGCTACCCTTCTCCAAAGATGACCATAGGGCATGAACTTGATTCTCCTGCTGGTAGCACTGAGATAGCCAGGGCTATTCTAGAGCCTGAGGTGTGGTACGACTCACTGCTGTCTGGCTACAGGGCACCCTTCCCTTGACCTTCCTGGGAAGCGCTGGGCCTCCTTTGCTGGTGCCCCAGAACACGGCAGTTCATCTCCTCTGGCCTTCTGCTGTACGTCACCCCTTCCCTAGGCTGGAGATCTGGGCTGGTGGGGGTGGGCCAGGAGGAGAAGCCAAGAAGAGAGCAAATGAGAATGGACAAACTTTCGAGAAACAGCAACTCCTTAACAAGAAAGCCGCATGACTTCACATACTTGCTGTACCTGCAAATCAGTATGCAGATTCTTTGGGACCCTAATAACCCGAGTTACTGTTTTCCCTTTTGAATAAGGGAATGACAAGAGACATGACCATTTTTCCCTAGCCTGGAAATGCTCTGCTTCCATGTTGAGGCCAGGATGGGTCATCACCTGTTCCCAAGGGGCAGCGCCCTGGAGGGCAGGCAGGGAAGACAAGGACTCTACTATGTCCCTGCCACCCTTTCCATTCAGCATAGCCATTACGGAATGGATGGAGGCCCGTTTCAGAACATTTGGAAGGTTTCTCAGGTTTATTTGCAGTGCCCCAACTTCCCTTTTCACCCTTTTATCCATCTTCCATATCATTTCCTCTGATGCCTCAATTCTGCTCCTTTTCAAACCTGCTCTCAGTAATGGATCCTGAATCAATTATTTACACCTTTGCATGAGTGTTGATGGTGGTGTGCATCTTCTTCCAGAGGTTTGTGTACTTAAGCCTTTCATGAAAGCCTTCCTCTCTGTAAAGGAATTTTAGTCATTGTCAAGCAGGTAAGGGAGGTATTTGATGGTGCTACCTAAGAAGCTGCCGGATTAGATTGATGGAACCTTTCTAGATGTGCAGGATTAAGAAGAGTTTCCTCTTATTAAAACAAAACAAGACTAAGTAACAGGAAACTTTCTCAGGATGAAAAAAGAATCTAGTGGTTTGTGTCACTCTAAATTACTATCCCGTCTTTGTCACAGACATATATTTTTATAGTTGTGGCCAAAGGGTAGACTATGTAGTATGATACCACCATATTATTTCATATGCCCATTTCCATTATTGACATAGATTCACACACCTGCTTCTGGTTTGGGCCATTGTAAAAACTGTCTGATTTTTCATTCTCATAAACAGTGCTGCTTTGAATGTCTTTGTATTGGTCCTTTAAAATATTTTTCATATTTTATTTATTTATTAATAGAGAGGGGATCTTGCTGTGTTGCCCAGTCTGGTCTTGAACTCCTGGGCTCAAACTGTCCTCCCACCTCAGCCCCTCAAGTAGCTGGGATTACAGGCTCACCCCACCACACCCAGTTTAGAAAACACTTTTTTGTGGTGTAGTGTACTAAAATTCCTTTTGAAGAGAAATTAATTATTAACATAGGAGGAAGTCATCACATGGAAAAATACAAAATCTTGCTATCAATGAGAAGAAAAGTAATTGACTTTAAGGTATCACGTGGCTGTTAAGCCAGAAAATAAATAAACAGTGACAAATTGGGTGTTGCTGTGGAGAAATAGGTACATTGTTGAAGGTTGGGTGAATTGGTTTCGCTTCTCTGTACACTCTAGCAGGAAGCAACAGAAGCTCTAAGTGTTTGTAAACCCTTGGACCCCATGGTCCTACTTTGGAAATATGCCCTAATAAAATGAATATTTTATTTCTTCAGATGCTAAGCTTTTATCATTTCTGTTTGGCACATTCCCATTTTCTCACTTTCCTTTTATGATTCATTACATTTTGTCCAAAAGGATATTTTTTAAATGTTCATATTTTCAGATTATCCTTAACCTGTGATTTTTTTTTCAGTAGTTAGAAAAGTATCTTTCCTCCACAGAGGAGATAAACCTTCCATTTCATTTCCCTTTGCTATTTTACAAGGCCTTTGTTGCTGCATGCTTGTCTCTTTAATCCTTCAACTACCTGGGTTTTATTATTATATGCTGTGAACAGTATAGTTCTGGGTTAGTTCGATGCCTTTCCAGATTAAAACACAGGCTAGTACTGCAGGGTTAGGTAGAACCCTGAAGGTTATTTGATTCATTGGTTCCCACTGTGTGCTGAATCATGACAGAGCTTTAAAGAAAAAAAGAGAGAGAGGAGAGGTATCTCACTGCCACTCCTGGACATTCTGGTTCAGCAGGCCTAGAATAGGGCCAAGAAACAAATGCCCAGCGGTATTAAGAAGCCACTGATCTGGTCCAATATCCATCACCCACTATCTAGACTCCTTTTAATGTCTCACCATATATTAAACAATAATCCTCCTCCTCACTGTCGTGTGGATGTGAAGAGGTTTCCTGGTGGGAGCACCCCAGTACCTGAGGCAAAAAGGTAGCAAGAAGAGGCAAAAAGCTCCAGTTCATGGGAAGTTTCTTTCTTTCTTTCTTTTTATTTATTTTATTTTATTTTGTTTTATTTTTTGAGACAGAGTCTCACTCTGTTGCCCAGGCTAGAGTGCCGTGGTGTCAGCCTAGCTCACAGCAACCTCAAACTCCTGGGTGCAAGCAATCCTCCTGCCTCAGCCTCCCGAATAGCTGGGACCACAGGCATGTGTCACCATGCCCGGCTAATTTTTTCCTCTATATACTTTTAGTTGTCCAGATAATTTCCTTTCTATTTTTAGTAGAGACAGGGTCTCGCTCTTGCTCAGGCTGGTCTCGAACTCCTGACCTCGAGCGATCCTCCCGCCTCGGCCTCCCAGAGTGCTAGGATTACAGGTGTGAGCCACCGCGCCCAGCCCATGGGAAGTTTCTTTAGAAACTCACAGAAGCTGCTCATCCTGACTTTAGCCCTCAGGGAATGGCAGAGCAAAGCTGGCTGGCCTGGAGAGCCCCGTGATCCTGCAATGTGGCAAAGACATGTCCAGGGACTACTGCTTCCAGGACTTTGCCCTTCAGGAACCCCTGCTCCTTCCCCAAGCCAACACCTACGTCCAAAAAGTAGCCTGAAGGTGGGGTGAACAATAATTCAGTTGCTGGATAAGCCAAGGACAGCTGCTGCCATCAATTCTAGCTCCTTCCCTCCCTGACAGGTGTGCTTTAGGCCCCTTGACTGATTATGTGACAGGTCCCATAGAGCCAGGAAATGAAGGGCTAATAGGCAACTGTGCAGCCTGCAGATTCTTCATCTAGATGTGGGAAGAGGGTGGCTTACCTTCCAGATCTGGCACAGGGCTCCCCAGCCTCCTATTCTCACTACCAGTAGCTCCTGGCAAGCTTCGAAGCTGCCTCATGGCCAGGGAAGGAAGTTGGTTTTGGGTTATGCAGAAGCACAATGTGGGGCTGAGAGTTACCAATTCAGGCTGCAGACATGGCGTTCTGCTCTGATCACCCCTCCACTCACATCTGGCTCATTCCTTGTCCTTCTTTCTCTCAATGCCACCTGAAGTGAAGTCACTCCCGGGGATCCCTCCAAGCCCTGCCCCGGCCATTGCCACCTTCAGCCAAGCCCCGAGCCAGCCTCAGGCATCGCAGACCCTGACACCACTGGCTGTGCAAGCTGCCCCCCAGGTAAGGGCCACCCTGGGAGCTGGACAGAGGGCAGTGGGTAGGAGCGAGTCATGGGACAGCCAGCATGGGGTGGCCATGGGATCTTGGAACTTCATGAGGCAGAACAGGGAAGGGGCTGTGGCTTGAGGGAAGGAATCTCCTACTAGGCACCCCCCAGCCTCACCCCTGCCCAGACCAGGCCCATCTGGAAGAGAAGATCTGTGTTTGCCAGGTCATCTCCTGGAGTCCAGCAAGGACTGTAGAAATTCCATTAACTCTTTCATGCTGCCAGAGTTTCTGTTTAATGACTGAATCCCCTTGTCAGTTCCTCCAGGGGAATGCCTGGAAGAGTTAATGAGTTATTCACAGAGCCCTCATTTAGAGCCAGGGAGCAGCCCCCCAGTGCCGTGAGGAGCTGCCTCCAGGATGCTGCAGGCATGCAGAGCTCCCTGTGACCTTTCCTGCACGCACTGACCTCTAAGTCGAGTCAAGGGTCTTACCAGAGCTTCTTGGAGGCCTCTGTGGGCCTTGACCACTTGGTTCCACCAGCCTCTTCTCCCTGTTCCCTGGCCACGAAGTGCTGGTCCTGTGGGCAAGGGCCCAGGGAAGGCCTGGGAGGCAGCAGACTGGTGGGAGAGGCCTGGTACCCTTTCCCACGCCGTGGGCAGGGCGACTCCTCTGAAAGCAGGATAGTTGGTTGGTCCAGGCACCCCCCTCAGGTTTGGGCCTCCTGCTAGGACTTGGCTCCTCCCCCCTCATGTGGCCTTTTCCCTATTGCCCTCAGAATGCTTTGTTTGTGCTCAACTGGGTCTGAGAGACCCAGTGTTTGCGCTGTCAATGTTGATTTTTTACTTTTTCTTTTCTTTTTGAAATCTTGTTTGCTTTTGCAGGTCTTGACTCAGGAAAACTTAGCCACAGTTCTGACAGGAGTTATGGTTCCAGCAGGGGCAGTTACTCAACCTCTTCTTATCCCCATCAGTATTGCAGGTCAAGTGGCTGGTCAGCAGGGGCTGGCCGTGTGGACAATTCCTACAGCAACCGTGGCTGCCCTCCCAGGACTGACCGCTGCTTCTCCTACGGGGGGAATTTTCAAGCCACCTTTAGCCGGTCTCCAAGGTAACGGCAACTCTTCCCAGGACTGCACCACCAGGCCCCCCACCACCCTACACTACCACCCCTGCACGTTGCCATGTTGGACTCAGAACCCGCGGCCCACCCAGGGTGACAGCCCTGGAGTCTGGATCTGGTGTCTTGGGCATCCAGCCACAGAGCCACTGCACCACCGTGGGACTCTAGGCCATGACACCATGCTGGCCCAGCAGGCCTTTCTTACTTCAGCCAACTGTCTGAGACTGCCCCTCTCCCCCAGCGCCAGAACTCACCCCATGACCAGCCTCCTGAGAAGGACTGCAAGAAGATTCAACATCTGGTTCTTGAACCTCCACATCTCCTGGCCCAAGGGAGGGGGGATGAGAGCTGTTGGCACGTGCCAGCCCTTCGAGGATCAAGGGAATCGTGGCTGCCTGCTCCCCTTGCCCACTGCCCCAACCCCTCTCAATCTTGTGCCAGATCCCTTGGGCTTGGAGCTGCTCTGGGCTGTGGCTAGGCATTTGAGCAGCTCTGTCTCTGCCTTGCTCCATAGCAGCTGCCGTGCTGAACACCGCTCTCCCGGCACCCGTACAAGCTGCCCCACCAGTACAGGCCTCCTCGCCGGCCCAATCCCGGCCCCCAGGCCAGCCCCAGACGCTGTTCCAGACCCAGCCGCTGCTGCAGACCACACCTGCCATCCTACCGCAGCCCACCGCTGCCACCGCTGCTGCTCCCACCCCCAAGCCAGTGGACACCCCCCCACAGATCACCGTCCAGCCTGCAGGCTTCGCGTTTAGCCCAGGAATCGTAAGCTGCCGCCCTCACCCAGGGCTGACCAGGGATGGACTGAGTTGGGCCAAGGGTGGAACTGACCTGTCCCAAAGTGGAGGACCAGCCCCCCGAATACAGCCCTTTTCCAACATATCAGCAGAGATGGACTCTCTGAGGCTTTCTCCTTGCAGCTGCCAGCCCGTCTATCCCAGATAAAAGCAGACAACCCCTGCCAAGAGGGCCGGGAAAATTCTCCAGAACCTGAACCGCTGGACCAGGCCTGGAGGGTGGGATGATGTCTGGGGATTGCAAGCTTGTGGTCACTAAGGTGCAGCCAGAGGCTTACAGCTCTACGCTGGTGTCCATCCAGTGTAGCTCCTGGCTTGGCAGTGGGAGCTGTTAGATGTGACTAGGATCACATCAGCCTCTCCATTCTGGCCCTTCTACCCTTCCAGGCCTGGCCTGAAAGATTAACCTGAATTATTGTCCATGACCGCGGCCCCACCCTTCCCTGCTGACCCCTGCATCCCTGGAAACTATTCAGCCGCTGGTCATGGGCCTGCAGCCCACATTCACATCTGCCCACCCCAGTGCCCTCAGCCCTCTTCCCTCCGCCTGGGGCTCCTCTTGCCCTGCCCTCTGAGCAAGGCTCTTCCTCCACCCACAGATCGGTGCTGCTTCCCTCGGGGGACAGACCCAGATCCTGGGCTCCCTCACCACAACTCCGGTCATTACCAACGCCATTCCCAGCATGCCGGGGCTCAGCAGCCAGATCCTCACCAATGCTCAGGGACAGGCAAGTGGTCATAGGCAGGGCTGAGGGGCGGGGACTGTGGAGAAGCTGGCAGGGGGTGGCCAGGACTTGGGCTAAGGGTCAGAGAAACTCAGTTCGTATCCCCTGGGCTGCTCTCTGCCGAGGCTGGGGCCAGGCAGGGGCATAGCCACCCCCTGCCCTAGGGGCACTCACTCTAGTTGGGGGGTTTCGTTTATAGAGCACCCACTTTGTGGCCAGGCTTTGTGCTCAGTGCTTTCTCATACATTATCTCACTTTGTTTTGAGTACAAATCTATTGGATGGAGATTTTATTCCCATTTTCTAGGACAGAAGGCTGAGGTTTAGAGAAATTAAGCCACACAGCTGAAATGTGGCAAGCAAGGATTTGCATCTGGGTCTCTCTGAATCCACATCCACACCTATTCGTGTTCCACCACAGCTCTGAGGATGGAATAAAGGAAGTAGCCCCTAGCCTGCGAATCCTTCACTTTATTGATGAGGAAACTGAGGCCAGAGGGGGTTAAGTGGTTTGTTAGTCTCTCCCCCTGACAGTGTGAGGATTTGGGTTCGGGGTGGAGCTGGATGCTACTCTCACACCTGGGGTCGCTGCCTTATTTCCTGCCAGGTTATTGGAACACTTCCGTGGGTAGTGAACTCAGCTAGCGTGGCGGCCCCAGCACCAGCCCAAAGCCTGCAGGTCCAGGCTGTGACCCCCCAACTGTTGTTGAACGCCCAGGGCCAGGTGATTGCGACCCTGGCCAGCAGCCCCCTGCCTCCGCCCGTGGCTGTCCGGAAGCCAAGCACGCCTGAGTCCCCCGCTAAGAGTGAGGTACCAGGGTTGGGAGAGGGAGTGGGGGGGACAGTCAACACTGTCTGGTATGGGTGGCTTCCCTCCAGACTGCTGGGCAGGACAACATCTTATGAAACTCCTAGGAGAGCAGGATACCTCTCCTCAGTAATGAGGTGAGGCCCCAGAGTAGAAGGCCCATGTGAGTCCACACATGTTCTGCCCAGGGAAACAGCACCCCTGCCAAGCCCCTACCCACACACACCAAAAACAGTATATGTGCCCTCAGAGGCCAGTGCCATTCTAAGATGGTGGCAGGAGGAGGTGGTCTAGACTAGGCCTGGATCAGCTCTAGGGTGAACAAACTGCCAGAAAAGCCCTGGAAGGTTAGTTTTGCACCCCTTCCCTCTTCACCCCTTCAGCCTTCTACTCCTCTACTCTGCACAGTGGCTTTGATTAGTCATTTATTTGTTTATTCTAGGAGTATTTTTTGAGTGCGTACTATATTCCAAGTGCTGAAGACACAAAGATGAATAAGACGCCCTTCCTAACCTTAGGCAGCTCAGTGTTGGAAATTAGAAGTCAGCAAGATAAAGACTATGATAGCTGGGCCGGGCACGGTGGCTCACACCTGTAATCCTAGCATTCTGGGAGGCGAGACAGGAGGATTGCTTGAGGTCAGGAGTTTGAGACCAGCCTGAGTGAGAGTGAGACCCCATCTCTACTAAAAGTAGAAAAAATTGGCTGGGTGTGGTGGTGCATGCCTGTGGTCCCAGCTACTCAGGAAGCTGAGGCAGGAGGATTGCTTGAGCCCAGAAGTTTGAGGTTGCTATGAGTTAAGCTGATACCATGGCACTTGCCCGGGTGACAGAGTGAGACTCTGTCTCAAAAAAACAAACAAACAAAAAAAAAACAACAACTATGATAGGGGCATGAATAAGGTGCTTTGGGACCCCAGAGAAGGCAACTCTTGATAAACTTGGGGGATTAGGCAAAGGTTCACAGATAAGGGACATTGAACTAACATAAAGGGATGAAGGTAGGCGTGGTGTCTAGTATGAAGCTATTCAAGAGGCTGAAGCAGGAGGCTCTTGTGAGTTGAGGATTTCGAGGCTGTAGTAATTGTGTCTGTGAAGAATCACTGCACTCCAGGCTTGTCTCTAGGGAAAAAAGGCAGCCAGCGGGGTTGGGGGAGGACGAATTGGATGTGAGCGTGTTCTAACTTTAGGGAACTGCCACCCAGTATCCAAGTATCACATACTTTTTGCAAGAGCAGTGGTTCTCAAACTCAGAATCGCCTGCAGGGCTTGTTGGAACAAAGATTCCTGGGTCTCACCTCAGAGTTTCTTATTCAGTAGGTTTGGAGTTGGGCCCAAGAATTTGCATTTCTAAGTTCCCAGGTGGTATAGAGGCTAGTGGTTCTCAAACGTAGTATGCTGCTTCCAAGCATTGAAAAGAACCTCTTGGCTTTATCTGTAAAATAGGAATTATAAGAGTACCAACTTCAGAAGGTTATGGATGCTAAAGGACATACTACACATAGGCAATTAACACTCTAACACAGGAAGTACTTGGAAAACGGTAGTTCTTATTATTACAATTGTTAGGTGGTAGGGAGCTGCTGCAGGGTTTTTTGCAAGAAAATGGCTGATCAGATGTGCATTTTTAAAAAATCCCCCTGTTATTCAGGTGGGACCAAGAACTGGGCTATGGTTTGAATCCTTGTCACCTGTTACGAGGCAGTTTAAACAGTTCTAGCAAGAGACAAGGAGCTCCGAACTAAGCCCTGGGGATGAAGAAGGAATGAACTTGAGGGCTACCAGAGGGTGAAATCCAGGGAACAGGACCATCTTGGAGAAACTTGCACTTCTTAGAAAGCTTTTTTTTTAAAAAAATCATACCAAAAATACTGATTTCATATAATATACCTTCCCTTGATTAAAAATGATTTTTTTTTTTTTTTTTTTTTTTTTTTTGAGACAGAGTCTCACTCTGTTGCCCAGGCTAGAGTGAGTGCCGTGGCGTCAGCCTAGCTCACAGCAACCTCAAACTCCTGAGCTCAAGCGATCCTCCTGTCAGCCTCCCGAGTAGCTGGGACTACAAGCATGCGCCACCATGCCCGGCTAATTTTTTCTATATATATTTTTAGCTGTCCATATAATTTCTTTCTATTTTTAGTAGAGATGGGGTCTCGCTCTTGCTCAGGCTGGACTCGAACTCCTGAGCTCAAACGATCCGCCCACCTCGGCCTCCCAGAGTGCTAGGATTACAGGCGTGAGCCACCGCGCCCGGCCTAAAAATGATTTTTATAAAAATTCCAACATTTTGTGTCATGTAAAAAGTAAAAATCCCTTCTAATTCCACCTCCAGAGATGACTTCTGTTGATAGCTTGCTTTATATGCCTTAAGATTTTTTTTTCTGGAAATTCATATGTATTAATATTTTTTAAAGGGATTATTCCACTAAAACTTGTTTCATCTAACTTTTCTCACTTAATGCAATGACTCAGACCTCAGAGAACCTAACAGATATACCTTATTCTTTTCTTTTTTGTTTTTGGAGACAGGATCTCACTCTGTTGCCTGGGCTAGAGTGTGGTGGCGTCAGCCTAGCTCACTGTAACCTCAAACTTCTGGGCTCAAGTGATCCTCCTGCCTCAGCCTCCCAAGTAGCTGGGACTACAGGCACACACCACCATGCCCAGCTAATTTTTTCTATTTTTTTGTACAGAAGGGGTCTTATTGTGTTACTCAGGCTGGTCTCAAACTCCTAGCCTCAAGCAATCCTCCTGCCTCGACCTCCCAAAGTGCTGGATTACAGGCGTGAGCCACCATGCCTGGCTACCTTTTTCTTCTTAGTGTCTGCACAACATCTCATTTTAGGGAGGTCCCAGAGGTCACCTAACATTTCTCTGTTAATGGACGTTTGGGGACTGGGAGCCTCTAGAATCAGGTTTAGGCTTCTTTGAGAGCAGAGATTTGAGAGCCGTTATCCCAAGGGTGGGCACTTGCTGGGGCTTTGACCAATCAGGCCAAACTTTTCTGAGCTTCTCACCTGCGTGAATCACAGGTGGCTGTGAGACTCCAGTTTGGTGGGGCATGTTGCTGTGCTTATTTAGAATGGTTTGGTCATTATTGTTGGGTAGGTGTTACTAAGCAGCTTCTAGATCTGCTTTTTGATAGAGGACAAGTGGGGGTGTCCTGGGAAGGTGAGGATTTCATGCCCATTTGTGCCCTGCCTCTGGTCCACCTAGGGATTCTGACCCCCTGAGCCTGGCAGGGGGCAGCAAAGGCTTGTTGTCTCTCTTCTCACAGATGCAGCCCATCCAGCCCACATCAGCTGTGCCCCAGCCTGCTGTGGTCATTGCCAGCCCAGCTCCAGCAGCCAAGCCATCTGCCTCTGCTCCCATCCCAATCACCTGCTCAGAGACCCCCACTGTCAGCCAGTTGGTGTCCAGTAAGTGGTTCCTGGAGGAGCATGGAGAAGAAGGGAAGGCATTTATTTGGGTACCCCAACCTTTTCAGATGCTGCTTTCCTAAATTAACTTCCTGGGGCCCAAAGGGGGAGGGCAGAGGCCCAATGCAAGAGGTTGGCTTTCTTATTCCCATTCCTGTTGAGCTGGATTCTGGGCATGATGATGGTGGAGGCTGCTTAGTTGGCTGTTTGGCTGCTTCTCTAAGAGGCCAAGCCATTGGCTGTCTCTGCTGTGGTCTCTCACCTAGTATTTGAGGAATGTGGATGGCCAACAGGTGTGTTTGGGGCCAGGCATAGGGAGGATGGGGGAGAGTCAGCAGTTAGAACTGGAAGAACTTGAAAATAGACCATCACTCCCGGAGAGCCTGGTTCAGGCCTCTTTCCCCCAAGCCTTGCTTGTCTTGGGGACAGAGGTGATGAGGGTCTTAAGGGTGCACAAGCCTTTTACCAGATGTCCCCACCCCCCCACTACTGCACCAGTCCAGACCAGTGAACCAGATAAGCAGTGATGACTCCTATCTTACACACTCATCCCTGGTCCCTCCCTCTGGCCTAGAGCCACATACTCCAAGTCTGGATGAGGATGGGATCAACTTAGAAGAGATCCGGGAGTTTGCCAAGAACTTTAAGATCCGGCGGCTCTCCCTGGGCCTTACACAGACCCAGGTGGGTCAGGCTCTGACTGCGACAGAAGGTCCAGCCTACAGCCAGTCAGCCATCTGCCGGTGAGTAAGGCTGCCCTGGACAGGATCAGGGCCTGCTTGGGTGTCTGGTGCCATTGGGCACTCATGGGGACCCACTTTCCGTGTTTCCCCTTGCTCTTCCTTCTTCCAAATAAGGAAGATTGTCTTAAGAGTAGACACGTATGGCTGGGGTAGCCAAAGACTGACCCAGTTTTTCTGGGGCCCTGTGAAGTTTATCCTCCAATGCTAAGCATTTATATGGTCTTCTTTGGAGAATCTGAGACCTTAATCCATTTAGGAATCCTATCAGGAAAGGAGTACAGCTTATAAAATTAAACAGAGTAGGAACTTCAGTTCTGTCTTGGCCCTCAACTATAACCTGCCCCACCCCATCAGGCTCCCATCGCCCCTTCTTATAAGACATGACTATAAAGTAATATAGCTGATTTTTCTGTGTGCAGCTGACAAACTGGTTTTGGTGCCGGTACCAAAGGAGAGGGTAGCAGAAAGTTTCAAACAAGGATAAGTGCATGGCTCAGGGATGGCTAAAAAGTTTCATCTGCCTGCCAACTCCATTGTTTAGACCCAGAGTGACTGTTAGAGCGCCTACAATGCTATGTTGAGAATTCTGTTGCTACATCCAGGCCCAGCCAGAAAGAGTAGCCCAACTTGTTAGTGGTCTGCTATGGGAGTGCAATTGCACTCATGACATCTGGATGTCATCTCACGATGACTACTCAAAGGCCTTCACTCATTTAGGTGAAAGTTCTGTATGGTTGTTCATAAGGTAGTTGCACTATTATCATTGCACTACTGATTGAGCTAAGGTCATAGAATGGTTTCCCTGTGAGGACCTGGGACAATGGAGAGTGAGGAGTCTGGCCAGCCTTGGTGGAGGTGGTGCAGGGGGTCCTGGGTCGGTGTCACCAGCCTCAAGGGGAGCAGCCTTTGAGGATAGTGCTTACACCCGAGTGCGGGGTATGCTGAAGAGACCGAGGCACTCTCATTGTCTCTTCCGGGACATTGGTTGCCTGCAGGTTTGAGAAGCTGGACATCACACCCAAGAGTGCCCAGAAGCTGAAGCCAGTGCTGGAGAAGTGGTTGAATGAGGCCGAACTCCGGAACCAGGAAGGCCAGCAGAACCTGATGGAGTTTGTGGGAGGTGAGCCCTCCAAGAAACGCAAACGCCGCACCTCCTTCACCCCACAGGCTATAGAGGCTCTCAATGCCTACTTTGAGAAGAACCCACTGCCCACGGGCCAGGAGATCACTGAGATTGCTAAGGAGCTCAACTATGACCGCGAGGTTGTGCGGGTCTGGTTCTGCAATCGGCGCCAGACACTTAAGAACACCAGCAAGCTGAATGTCTTTCAGATCCCTTAGGGCTCAGCCCCCAGCCCTGTGTTCCAGCACTTTGTACTTTTCCCTTGGCTCCCGGCTGCAGCCACTGCCATGACAACACGTGCAGCCGTGCTCGCCCTAGGTCATGAGACTCCGCTGTGTGCATGTGCGTCAATGCCTCCCTCTTCTCCCACACATATCTCACGTCATGGGGAGGCCTGAGGAGCCCACGTGAGAGCTCCAGGCTCTGGGCTGGCCATGCTGAAGAAGGATTTGTGATATCACTTAGAGAAGCACTTTGCTAACATGGTTTCTGAAGGGTGAATTCTGGCTGGGAACCAGAAAGTCCCCGGCTTTGGGGCAGGGCTGTAGCAGCTCCTAAGGCCATTAGCTCTTGCTTTTGATGGCATTCCCTTTCCGCCCCTCTTCTCCTTTGTTCCTCTGTGTTAGTGTGGCAGGTATGACACTTTATCCAGTGGAGCCACAGTCTCCTGCTGCCCCTCCCCCACACTTTGCCTGCAGGCACAGGGTCCCCCTGAAAGGACCCAGGAGATAAAATTCAGAAAAGTGCTGTGCTGCTTAGAAGGTCAGACTCAATGTCTGCCTTGACCTCAAGGTCAGAAGGGTCCCATAGCCCTGGGGCCAGACGTGTAGTCTTCTCTCCCACCTCTCCCTGGTTCCTTTGAGGGAACAGTTGCACTAAAACAGAACCTGTTCTTTTGTAATCCACGTTGGAAGGAAGCAACAGTGAACTCTACCTGTCCTGTACTTGTCCTGGGTGTGCTGCAGGTTGGGAATTTAAAAAATAAGGCCATTTTCCCTGATTTTAATCTAATCTGTGTCCATAGCCATCCCTCTCACAAAAAGAGTGTGGGTTAAGGGAATTTGCAGCCTGGAAAATCCCACTACAAGCAGGCAGCTCTGGAGAAAAATAAGGAATGCTGACTTGTCCCCAGAACCCCCCCCCAACCCAGTACTGGGGCCTTCTCAAAAGAAGCAAATTAAACAATAAACCAGACAGCAGGGCCCTGGGGGAAAGGACAACATCCTTGAGAGAGCTGATGAGACCGGGAAGGTCTCCTGTGGAAGCTGACTTAACTCTAATTTTCTTTGTAACTTTAAGCCTTGGATACTGGAGGAGAAATCTCATTTTTTCCAGAGTCTTAGGACTATGTATGTGTGTAAGCAATCCCCTCAGTGCTTCTCTGAGTCAACAATATCCCCAGATTAGGATGGGTTTTGCCTTTGGAAGGGGTCGTTCTAGTACATTGGGGGTTGGAATCTCATCCAAGCTGCTAAGTGAGTTTCCAGCCTCACTGTGGCTGGATAGCCCCTAAAATTCAGTATGTGACTCCAGGAGGTCAGGAGAAAACTCAAGAGATTTGTTTAGATGGTCCTGGACTTGCTGTGTAGACTATCCCTAAAGGGGTCAAGCACCCCTCTCTTCACTACTTTTACCTTTCCTGAGCCTGGTCTCTAGCAGTCGCCCTCCACTGCGCCTCAGGTGACTCACCCTGAGGGAATGACTGCCAGGCGAGGGCACGTCCCCACCTCTAGCCCAGCTTCCCCTGGTGGGCTGTGTTTCCTTTCCCACTTACTACTGGTCACTTCCAGGCCTCACAATGCCAGTGTGGCCACCCTCTTGGTAGCCCTGCCAGTGAGCAGAGGAGAGTTGAGTGCTGAACTGTCACACACACGCACACACACACACACACACACACGTGCACATACAGACGTGCACATACACATACACACATGCCCTGCCAGAGCGTGGTGGAGGGAGGGAGCAGGTGAGCAGCTTGCCTGACCCAGCCTCCCAGGAGAGCCTATGTTTCCAATGGGAAGGCTCTATGCTCTAGTTCGGGGTTATCAACTTGCCTGAATAAGATGACAAACTCACGTGGGAGGGGTGTTGTAAACAAGTTTTCAGTAAGAATAGTTGAAGTACTAGAGTTTGTAAAGGATTCAGTGACTTCCCTTCAATAAATTAGAGAGATGCAGATTTTCATGCTCAAACACTTGCTTTCACATATGCTTTCTTTTTTGGGAGAGACAAGTGGATCACAGCTGCTACCCGGGAATAGCATATAATCCAGGGTGTGTCCATGGTGGTGGAGATGCCGGAGGACACTGTCTATCCTGTGTCATGGCAGGAAAAAAAACCATGAACCACTGGCCTAAATTAGGCCTGGCCATGCTTTCTTGGCCCCTCCCTTATCTAAATCTGTCTTCCCAAGGCTGAGCTAGAATTAAACCATTTTCTCCTCTGCTGGAAAGATGGATTGGTCATTCAGAGGAACAACATCAGGGGCAGAATGTTTGCAGGCTGAATTCCCCAGCAGGGTGTCCCTGAAGCATACCCAAAGCAGAGCTCACCAGCCTATGACCTTTGCCCTTGCTCCCCCAAACCCCTGCGAAGCAGCTGGGGCCTGGGCCACTCACCTATGAGGTGGATTTCTTTTTTGGTTTTTGGTAGCATCAGGCTCTGAAGAGAGTTGATACAAATTTTGTTTTGAAAGCATCTTTCTGGACTTAAACCAAGAGCTCGGTGGGTCCTTTGCCATGGAAAGATAGAAGAATGGACAGAAATGGTTTAACTGTGTATAGTTTTGTTTTAAATGAAAGACCAAAACTTTCTGTGGCCTGGTGAATCCCCTGGGGCCTTTGACCCTGCACTAACCATGGCATTTTATCCAGGTGGAGTCCAGGGCATGAATGTGGCCAAATGGACTAAGGAACACACTTGAGTTTGTAATTTGAGACCCTGACATGTTTGTGTTCTTGGAAATCTCATCACCTTCCTGTACCTAGATTTCCTTCCTGCCTCGTAGGCCAGGCTCTAACTGAGGTTCTATCTCCACAGCAAAGCCTACTGAGGGCTGGAGGGAGAGATGGGGAGGGGAGAGGAGAATGGGGGAGAAGCACTTGATGTAGTCGTGTGGAATAAACAGTATTTTTTCTTTTGTACTGGTCTTCTTGTTTCTTGTTCACTTCTCAGGGTGGAGATATAAGGGAACCAGTGTCAGAGGCCAGGGAAGTGGCAGGGAGTGGCTTTTGCTGTCAGCTTGCAACCTGGAAAATTCCAAGGCAAGAGGGCAAGGGTTAGTGCCTTGGGTTCCCACTTCAAAAGACCCTGCTTGGGCCCTCCCACCATGACCTTCCCGGGGGACACAGGGTCTGCAGGGCCAAGGGGTATGTCCTTCCTCCTTGTAGACCACCCTTCTCAACTCCTAGGACCTCAGAATTCTCTGCTGTGCCTACTTCTTAGACCCATATTCTCTGAGTCCTAAGGACAGACAGACTGTGCTGTTGTTGCACACACTTGTAGGTCCAAGAGGTAGCTGCCTTAGTCTGTTCTGGTTGCTATAACAGAGTACCTTAGACTGGGCAGCTTCTAAACAACAGAAATTTATTGCTCACAGTTATAGAGACTGAGAAGTCCAAGATCAAGATGCCAGCAGATTTGGTGTCTGGTAAGGGCCCTCTTCCTCATATACGGGCATCTTTTCATTGTAATCTCACGTGACGGAAGGCAAAAAATCTCCCTTGGACGTTTTTTATAAAGGCACTAACCCCATTTGACTTAATCACTTCCCCAAAGGCCCCACCTCTTAATACAGCTGGCCCTCTGTAGCCACAGGTTCTGCATCTGTGGATTCAACCAACTGTAGGTTGAAAATACAGTTTTTAAAAAAATACAAAGATAATAAATAATATAAACAGAAAAGACCAATATGATACAACAACTACACAGTATTTACATTGTTTTAGGTAATGTAAGTAATCTAGAGATGATTTAAAGTCTACAGGAGAATGTGTAGATTATATGAAAATACTATGCCATTTTATATAAGGGACTTGAGCATCTATGGATTTTGGTATCCTGGGGGGTCCTGGAACCAATTCCCTGTAGATACCGAGGGATGACTGTACTGTCACATTGGGGATTAAATTTCAACAAATGAATTTTGGGGGCACAAAAACATTTGGACCAGCAGTGGCCAAGGGCAGCTGTTTGTTGGAGAGTTGGGTGACAGAGCTTGGGTATGTAGGCTGGAGCGTCCACATATGTACATGGGGCCCTTTGCAGTGAGAGATGGGGAGTGGGAAGAGAAGGCAGCCAATAGGCAGAGGGCTTGGGCTGGGGCACATTCTAGCATGGAACTTCAGGAGTCCTAGCAGTCTAACTTCAAACCTGGCCTTCCAGGTCATTATGAAAGTATACTTATCAAGATGGGAGGCTAGACCATTGTTAGTTTGAGTTATACCTTATAAAAATGTGGCTCTATGGTAAGTGGGTCTTCATTTGTATTCTTCCCCAGACCTGCCACCTGAGCTTAGAGCGGGGAGCACATCAGTCATGAGGCTTGTCTACCTCCTAGGAGTAGGGCTCATGCCATTTCCCTTATAGGTCTTCCTCCCCCGACACCTACCTGATATTGATGAGGTCTGGGCTACATAATCTAAACTGGTGAAAGTAAGGCATCACCTTTGATTCTACCCAGCCAGCATTCCTGAGCCGGGCACTGTGCTGGTGTCTGGACCATGCCCCATCACCCCACCCCCACTCAGGGGGATAATGAATGTCTAAGATTCTGATACAAAGCTTAGGAATCACAGGAACTTTACAGTATCCTGAAATAATGGAGCGAAAAATCAAATAGAAGCCAGCACATCCCCCTGCATAGATCTCACAACCCTAATATTACCTATAATCACCGGGCTGTGACTCCTCAGTCCACAGGCCAGGGGCTTGCAATAGGTACTTGATAAATGTCAGATGGATGATTGAACGCATTCCCTACCCTCTCCTTCAAGGAAATAATGACAGCTGAGTCACTGACTTTAGACTCCTGGGAGACAGTAAGGACGGGATTCTGCTTAGCTATGCAGGGTTGGTCTGTGGAATGTGGGAGTGATGGAATCTGGGCTGCAACTGGCCCTGACCAGGGAGAGAGAGCTCCCAGCAGCTCCCAGCAGCAAAGTCAGTGGGAGCTGATAGCTCTGGCTCTGACCAGTTGAGAGTGGTTCCTGGCAGTTGGCCCAGGAATGCTTTAGAGGATAGGTTTGTGGACAGATTGTATTTTTTATTCCCATGCCTGGGAAGTTCATTGCACTATGGACGGCTGTGAAGGGGGAACTGATCTTTCATGGACTGGAGAAGATGCAGGCTGATTTCTGGACTAGAGGCGAGAGAAGAGAAAAATCACAGGTTGCTTGCAACTATGTGGCTATGAAAACTGATTTACTTTCTTTCCAACTGCAGGGTCCTTCAGAGAGCCAAACTGGGCCTTGCAGCCTCCTTGGGTGGGCTGCAGGGATATGTGAAGAGGTCCAGTCCTCAAAAATGCCTGCCTGGATAATGGCTTATTCCTGTAAAAATGCTCAGTAATTGACCGAGGAACATTGACCAGCAACATTAACTGAGTTGAGTAATTGAGTGAAAAGGGAAGCTTAGGGGATGGATGGGTGCTGACCCAGGGAGCTTGAGTCCCCAAGCTTCTGAAAGAATTGCTATGTCTTATGTAAGATAGGTGGCAGGGTGCCCTTTTTGTCAATAATAACAATAGCTAACCTTTACTGATCTCTAGTCGGAGTGCTAGGCACTCTTCTAAGCACTTAACATGCACTATCTCAGGTAATTCCTACAGTAATTCTATAAAGTAAGAACTGTCGGCCGGGCACGGTGGCTCACGCCTGTAATCCTAGCACTCTGGGAGGCCGAGTTGGGCGGATCGTTTGAGCTCAGGAGTTCGAGACCAGCCTGAGCAAGAGCGAGACCCCACCTCTACTAAAAATAGAAAGAAATTATATGGACAGCTAAAAATATATATAGAAAAAATTAGCCGGGCATGGTGGCGCATGCCTGTAGTTCCAGCTACTCGGGAGGCTGAGACAGGAGGATCGCTTGAGCTCAGGAGTTTGAGGTTGCTGTGAGCTAGGCTGACGCCATGGCACTCACTCTAGCCTGGGCAACAGAGTGAGACTCTGTCTCAAAAAAAAAAAAAAAAAAGAACTGTCATTATAATCATTTTGCGGATAGGGAATTGAGGCACAGGAAAAATGAGGACTCTACTCAGGGTTGCTTTGTGAGCAGCAGAACCAAAATTAGAACCCAGGTGGGCTGTCTCTAAAGCTTTTGTGCTTAGCCTTACCCCATATAGGATCTCAGAGGTGGGTGGAATCTGGGGTTGCTATCTGTCCTGATCTTTCCAGTAGGGTTTCCACATGTTTTCACCTACCAGGGTAGACCCTGCTATGTCCCATCTAAACAGTGGTCCAGTTTCAGGACCTAATCTAGGGAAATGAACGCTTCACAATGAGCCTTAACTTTATCCAACAAGACAGAACACTGAATTTGGAGTTCTGTGCCACAGCTGCTTTGATTAATTGGTTTTATTTATTATGTCTAGTAGGAGCTATGATTTTTATTGTGGGATAAATTTACAGATGCAAAAATCTGGTCTATGATGAGTGGTGCTGGATTTCGTCTTTTCTTAGAGGCAGGGTCCCCAGGACTGCCCCTGGAATCCCTGTTTCCAATCCTGACACCGCAATTTCACTTTTAGTTACATTGGGGAAGGGAGAGGAAGGGAAAAGTCCACTCCTCCAGTCACAGAATTCCATGGGTAAATAGTCCGTAAAGTCTTTCCTGAGGGGAAACTGGGCTCAAGGGCATAATTCCCCAGGCTGACCTGCATTCCACTTCGGGGCACCAAGGCTTAGGAGTTGCCTCTCATTCATTGTTTATTTTAGAATTAATAAATGGTAAGGAAGACCTTTGTGAAATATTCATTTTGGTTTGGAATTTAAACTTAGGCTTAAGTATTTCCAAGAAGTACACGTCTGTCTTTTTCTAAGTATTTTGGCTCCATGATATTCCTGGATACGGCACAATTATCTCTTCCAAACATCTGACTACTTTTTAAAAAAAATCCATTCCCTTTGAACTATTCTTCGGTGGATGAGAAAACATGCTTTGTCCAATATGCCTTCATGGGCATAATTTTCTGAAAATTCAATATTCTCACTTCCACAAGTTTCAAAACTCATCTCTGAAAGGAAGTATAGGTAAGAAGCAGATTCCTCTTAGTTTGTAACCATCCACAGAGACAGTGTAGCATCATGCCCAGACTGCGGGGTCAGTCAGACATCACCATTCTCAAGCTGGGTGGCCTTGGACAAGCCATTTCTTTTTTCTAAGCCTCAGTTTCCTTACTTATGAAATGAACCTAGTAACCTTCTTTACAGGGGTGAATGAAGGTGAAATGAGATAATAAACCTAAAGCACTTAGTCTTTAGGGGTTGGCACTTAGGAAGGGCTCAGTAAATATGAGCCTATCCTTATTAATAGCTATTATTTGCTCTGGATGTGTACAGTTCCTAGGACTGTACCAACAGCAGGGAGGCATCACTGTAGGCAAAGCCCAGCAACCACAATCAGGGAGCTGGACTGTGGTTCCTGCTTCAGCTGCTAATTTAGGTAACATTTGTTATATATTCAAGAATAAAATTTTTGGTAAGTTATAAAGTATAATGATGGAGCAATCACTCAAGTATGTACTACTCAACTTATGTAAACTATCATAACTATTGAAGTTACTTTCGAGTTTCTCCCCTAGCCCTTCCCCCTGCCTTTCCTTAGATGAGACCACTACTTAGAATTGTGTTTATTATTTCATACTTTTTTAAAGGCGTATATGTACAGTTGACCCTTGAACAACGTGGCGATTGAGGTGCTGCTGACCCTCTGTGTGGTTGAAAATCCATAAATAACTTTTTTTTGGAGACAGTCTTGCTCTGTTGCCCAGGCTAGAGTGCCATGGCATCAGCCTAGCTCACAGCAACCTCAAACTCCTGGGCTCAAGGGATCCTCCTGCCTCAGCTTCCCAAGTAGCTAGGACTACAGGCGCAAGCCACCACACCCAGCTAATTTTTCTTTTCTTCTATTTTTAGTAGAGACAGGGTCTCGCTCTTGCTCAGGCTGGTCTCAAACTCCTGACCTTGAGCGATCCACCCACCTCGGCCTCCCAGAGTGCTAGGATTACAGGCGTGAGCCACCACGCCCAGCCAGTTTTCTTCTTTTTTGCTACTACATATGGTGCAAGTCTCCAGGTATGTGCAAGAGTTTCTATAGAACATATAAGTAGAAAGGAGTTGCAGAAGCACAGGATAATTTTCAGGATAATTTCTAAAAAGGTCTGCTTGATCTTGACCATTCTATCCTTCCTGAGTCTCAGATTCCTCATATTAAGAAACAAAACAAAGCTGGGTGCAGTGGGACATGCCTGTAATCCCAGCTACTCAGGAGGCTGAGGCAG
Source organism: Eulemur rufifrons (assembly GCF_041146395.1). Taxonomy (NCBI): domain Eukaryota; kingdom Metazoa; phylum Chordata; class Mammalia; order Primates; family Lemuridae; genus Eulemur; species Eulemur rufifrons. Next base: position 39,986,888 of record NC_090998.1, on the reverse strand, counting down.
GAGGATCACTTGAGCACAGGAGTTTGAGATCGGCCTGGGCAACATAGTGAAACCTCATTTCAAAAGAAAACAATCAAACAAAACAAAAATTTTTTTGAACATTAAATGAGACAATATATATGTAAGTGCTACTATGACATACCATACAATGTAAATTAACATTATTAAAATAGGATGATAATATTGACCCAATCTTAACTGAGAAGCAGAAGTGCACTAGTTAGTGGGAGACTGGAGTTAACATTTATTGAATCACTACTATTTTTGTTTGCATTTTGGCACCTCATTTAATCTTCACAATTTTAGGAGGAGGTATTGTTTTCACAAGTTTATGGATTAAAATACTAAGGCTCAGAGATGTAAAGTTACTTGCCCAAGCTTCTACAGCTAGTGATGGGTCTGTTGTTCAAACAAAGCATGGTTCTACCTAATAGGTGCTTTAAAATACCCTGGATATAATGCTGTACAAAGAATCTCCAAATGATATCTCTTTTTTAGTCTCTGAGCTCAGGACACATTCCTTCACTTATAGACACACATTTTGAGATAAAACTGGCTCTTACCAAGGTAAGAAAACAGGTTTAAGCCAAGAGCTCTCAGAGAGACACCTATAGCTGAAACTGGGGCAGGCTATCAACTTCAGGTCAACTTCTTTCCTTTCTCTTTCTTCATTCTCTTATTCCTCTTTCTTTCCTTTTTACATTCAATAAAGTATCTTTTTAAAAGTTCTACTGATTGCAGAACTATATCAGGAGATATATAGAACAGAAGCTTGAAAAAGACCTATTTCCTATTCTTTAGATCAGTCTAGTGAGCGAAGTAGACACATACAAAAGCATAATTCAAGGCACATTTAAAAAAATTCAGTAATGGATTACAACAGTGAACCAATACTTTTACATATAGGCAATGTCCTGCAGTGAAAAATGCCAGGCTTTGGAATCAGCTCTGAAGTTGGCATGCCAAGTTAGCTCTGGCCAATTTAAGCCCTTAGCTTTGTCTCCTTAGTGGCAAAATGAGGGTCATTATACTTACCTCTAGAATTATAATTCTAATTACAAGATTGTTTTGACGACTACTGATAATACAATAAAGCTCCTAGCAGTAGTTGATACTTAACACGATGGCCATTATTACTTAATCCTTAGAGGAAGGTAGAGGAGGTATGATTAAGCAATAATTCTTAAGTCACCAAACTAGTAAAGAAGTGAAAATGCCAGGTCAAATTGATTTTCAGATCTTTTAAATTCCAACACCTTCCTCCCCCAACAACCTTTTAAAAACCACACTTTTACCTACTTCATGCTTTCCTGTTGAAACGCACTAGGGAGAATGCGGAAGATAAGATGAATATCGAGGGAAGTGGGACTTAAGCAGGGTCTTGACCCCTCTGCAGAGGTGAGTTTAAGGAGACAGGAAGATGAGCAGGAGCAAACGTGCACACGTAGGGAGCGTTCGGAAAACCGCCCAAGAGTCCACCCGGGTGGGGAGAGTTCGGTAAGGCTACAAGGAGAGCTCCTTCTACGCCCTATAGCGCTGACTAGGTACACACCAGGTGCCAAACCTCAGATAGCCACACTGAGACATTTAAACCGTGACGCACGCCAGGTTCTGTCTGCGATCGCCCTGCCTATCTCCGGGGGCGGGGAGCCGTGGCTGACCTAGCCTATCATCGCTGCCGAGGCCGACGAAGTCTCTTCCTCATTGGCGACCGCCAAGGTGACGTCATGTTTGTCGGGCCGGCGAAGGAAGAGGGCGCCATGATTGGTTGGCGCTGGGGCGGCGGGCGGTGGAAGAGCCTGGCGAGTCTGGGTTTCAAGCCTATGCTGGACTTTCTCTTTCCATGTTTCCAGGCCTTGAGGGGCTACAGAGGGCGGGGAGTCGGCTCAGCGGAAACTTGGATTTGATTCTGAGAGTGGTGGGGTTGAAAAGGGGTGACCGGAAGTGATTTAGGGACTGACCGGAAGCGAGGCCTGGAGGGGAAAGACAGAGCGGGTCCCGGGAGGGAGGGGGCTTCCAGCAGAAGGGGGCGGGGGAAAAGGTGCTAAAGCAGCGTGGTAGCGCCCGGCCGGCGTCCTGCCGCTGCCGCTGGTTGTCTGGAAAGCAGCGAACAATCACCACTAGCTAAAGGGATAGCCCAAGGAAGGAGTGGGAGTGCGGGAGTCCAGAGCTGCCTCTGGAAAGTCTGGAATAGTTGAGCAAAAGGGGCCTCACGTTCTTGAGAGCAGGATAGGAGGGATTTTTGGAAGCCGGGACAGCCAACAGCGAGGAACCAAGTGTACGGGAGATTAGTTGTGCGGGCAGTGCTGATCGGGCTTGGGGGTGGCTAGTGGGCACTGCGTGAGAGATCTTGGTTTGGAGTTTTCTACTGTCTTGCCCCTGTTGGGTAGAATCACGCTCCGCGCCTTTGTACAAGAAACGGCGTCTCCTGGGGCAAGGAAGGAGCCAGGATGGCCTGGGCTCTGAAGCTGCCTCTGGCAGATGAAGTGATTGAATCCGGGCTGGTGCAGGACTTTGATGCTAGCCTGTCCGGGATCGGCCAGGAACTGGGTGCTGGTGCCTATAGCATGAGGTGAGTGAGATTTTCCCCAGACCCTACACCTTCTTAGTAACAAAGGCAGAATAGAGAGTAAGAAAAGGGTGGGGGAGAGAAGGTGCATAGAGTTTGGAAAGCTGTCTGCGGTTGGGAAAAGGGACTTGTTCTTTTGTTGCTTTGAGTACTGAATGTTGTGGAAGAAACGGAAAAAGAGATTATAGGCAATGTGAAGTCTGTGCAGGACCGGTGGAAGAAGGAAGAGTGGACCTTGATTAGCAACCAGATGAATATTGAGAGGCTTTGTGCCAAGGTGCACTGCTGTATCTTCACTGGCCTGCCTTAAGGCTTTACTTAATTCTAGGGTTTCTGACTTTTAAAACATAAGCCTTGAAAGTGGCAAAGAGAACTTTTAGATACTTCCAGATCTTCAGGTATTAAGCTAATTGGGTTTTTTGTTTGTTTTTTTGAGGCAAAGTCTTACTCTGTTGCTTTAAGTAGAGTGCTGTGGTGTCAGCAAGCTCACAGCAACCTCAAACTCCTGGGCTCAAGCGATTCTCCTGCCTCAGCCTCCAGAGTAGCTGGGACTACCAGCGCGCCACCATGCCCCGGCTAATTTTTCTATTTTTAATAGAGATGGGGTCTCGCTTGCTCAGGCTGGTCTCAAACTCCTGAGCTCAAGTGATCCTCCTGCCTCAGCCTCCCACAGTGCTGGGATTACAGGCGTGAACCACCATGCCCAGCCTCAAGCTAATTGTTGATAACAGAGTAAAAATTTCCTTTGAATGCTGCATTACTGCCTACATAACTTATTTGTATGCATTGGCTACCCATTCCCCAAGTATAGTTTGTTTCATTTATAGATATGCAAGAATCATGTGTGGAAACATCTGCATTTTAGAATTAGATGGGACTATAATTGGGTTTCCTAATGCATTATAAGGCTTACTCTAAGTGAGTCAAGAGACTAGAATTTAACACTTTCATTAGGTTTATGAATTTATAGGGGAAAGATCCTGTTTATGGGGAAAGTGGACAAAGTTTTCAACCTGCTAGTGAGATCCTTTAAAAGTTACGTAAAGTTCCTTTCTTACTGCAGGAAAATGATGAGTTAGAACTTAATACTTCAGCATCTTCAGGAGTCTTTGCTTACAGTTAGAATAATAAAGGCTATCCTTATGTAAATATTTTAGTGATTTTCAGGGAAATTTGAATTCTACCATGGAATGTTCTTAGTCATGAGAAATTGAAATTTAACTGTAGTTTTGCCTGCCCTTGTTTACTTAAGTTTGACCATAAATATAGAAATTAATTTGGTCTGAGAGTAACTGCCCTGACCCTGAGCTTTCACATTAGTATCTGACATATTTGATAATTTTTTTTCTTTTTTTTTTTTTGAGACAGGGTCTTGCTCTGTATCCCAGGCTAGAGTGCAGTGGCCTCATCATAGCTCATTGCAACCTCAAACTCCTGGGCTCAAGTGATCCTCCTGCCTCAGCCTCCTAAGTAGCTGGGACTACTGGCATGGGCTACCATGCTTGGCTGATTTTTTCTATTTTTTTGTAGAGATGAGGTCTTGCTCTTGCTCATGCTAGTCTTGAATTCCTGGCCTGGAGCATGCTGCCACTTCAGCTTCCCAAAGTGTTAGGATTACAGGCGTGAGCCACCTCATCTGGCCAATATTTGATAATTTTTATGCTGTTGTTTGTGTAAAGATTACCACAGCAAAAAGTTTGATTCTGTTTAGGTTACCAGAGTTTAGGATGGAAATAATTAAATGTAACTGTACTTGTTATAAAAATAGTTAATATCATCAGCAAATATTTGTTCATCTACTATGTGTACTACTATATGGTCTTTATACCATATGACCTTACATTTAAATGCTTTCCAAATCATACCCTGTGTGGTCTTCACAGATATTAGAATGGCTTGTATACTTACACATTTAGAATTTTTTTTCCAACATCAAATCCACAACAGTTTTCAAACATCACTTTGTTTTCTTGAGAGCACAGGGTGCCAAAATTTTAAATACTTCTTCCTTTGCTTTTTTTTAACCTTCCTCTTTTTCATGTATTATGTACTTTTCACTATTCTTTTGACTCTTAGACACATTTAATCTTTTGCTTTAATTTGTGTCAATTAGATATTGGTTCTCAAACTTTAGTATTCATAAGAGTCATCTGGAGTGCTTATTAAAAATACAGTTTACAAGGTCCCATCTCCAGTGATTATCTGGGGCACAGACCAGAAATGAGATTTTTAAAACAAGTTCCCCTACATGATTTTGATGCAGGTAATCCAGGGACTACATTTGGAGAAACACTACATAGAGGAGTTTGTATACATAAAGACAATGATTCTTTGCTCTTCCTGTTTCTCCTTTTAATAAGAGCTTGTGATCTTTTCATACCACTCTCCACCAATAATCTTTGCCAACTGTTTCTAAGAGTCTATGGTGGCTGGGTGAGGTTGGGTCATGTCTGTAATCCTAGCACTTTGGGAGGCCAAGATGCGAGGATTGCTTGAGGCCAGGAGTTCCGAGACCAGCCTGAATAAGAGCAAGACCCTCCCTCTACAAAAAATAGAAAAATTAGCCAGACATGGTGGTGTGGGCCTGTAGTCCCAGCTACTCAGGAGGCTGAGGCAGGAGGATTGCTTGAGCCCAGGAGTTGGAGGTTGCAGTGAGCTATTATGACCCCACTGCACTAGAGAGTCCAGGTGACAGAGCAAGGCCCTGCCTCAAAAAAAAAAATAAATAAATAAAATCGATGGATCAGTCTCTCTTCTTACACCTTTATTAGGGAAAATGTTCTCTTTGACAAGCAATTTGTTTTGTAGAATATTTTCCCTAACCTATTTGTTTTACCCTAGTTCACTTGTTTTCTGCTGCATCTTATAATGGTTTCATCTCCAGATCTGTTGCTTTATATTTTAAAAGATTCATCTTCATTGGACTTGTTTAATGTTCTTTTCATAAGTGGACCTCTAATATTATCCTTACTTTTTTCTTGTATTTTTATACATGGCACAAACTTTATAGTAAAAGTAAAGGATCTGAAGCCAAGATGACTGTTATTTTATTTATTTATTTTTTTGAGCATCAGGGTGCAGATGGGTGGAGGCTGAAAAAGGCGTCCACCCAAGATGACCTTTAAAAAAAAAAAAAGAAAAGTAAATTCCTTGAGAACATTAGGATGAGTGAAAGAAGCCAGTCACAAAAGACGACCAAACATACGATTCCACTTCTATGACATGTCCACTATAGGCAAACCTATAGAAAAAGAAAATAGATGAGCGGTTGTTGACTAGAGCTGTGGGGGAGAAAGGAATGGGAAGTGACTGCTAATGGGTATGGGGTTTCTTTTTTTTGGAGACAGAGTCTCACTCTGTTGCCCGGGCTAGAGTGCAGTGGTGTCAGCCTAGCTCACAGCAACCTCAAACTCCTGGGCTCAGTGGGACTACAGGCATGTGCCACCACACCCAGCTAATTTTTTCTATTTTTAGTAGAGATGGGATCTCTCTCTTGCTCAGGCTGGTCTCGAACTCCTGAGCTCAAACAATCCTCCTGCCTCGGCCTCCCAGGGTGCTAGGATTACAGGCATGAGCTACCGCACCTGGCCTGGGGTTTCTTTTTGGAGTGATGAAAATGTTTGTGGCAAAGGTTGCACAATTCTTACTATAGTAAAGACAATTAAATTGTACAGTTTGTTTATTTATTTATTTATTTTTTGAGACAGAGTCTTGCTCTGTTGCCCTGGCTAGAGTGCTGTGGTGTCAGCCTAGCTCACAGCAACCTCAAACAATCCTCCTACCTCAGCCTTCTGAGTAGCTAGCTGGGACTACCGGTACGCCGGCCACCATGCCAGGCTTTTTTTTTTTTTTTTTTTAATTTCTAGTTGCTTGGCTAATTTCTTTCTATTCTTAGGAGAGACAGGGTCTTATTTTTGCTGAGGCTGGTGTGGAACTCCTGACCTCAAGTGATCCTCTAGCCTCAGCCTCCAAGGGTGCTAGGATTACAGGCATGAGCTACCATGCCCAGCCCTGAATTGTACAGTTTAAATGGGTGAATTGTATGGTATGGGAATTGTATCTTAATAGAGTTATAGAAAAAAACGAGTAAAAGAAATTAAATTTTGTGTTTAAAAGGCTTTTCTCCCTTTCTCTTATTTCATTTTTTTAAAAGTTGAGGTTGAATTCACATAACATAAACTTAACCATTTTAAAGTGAACAATTCACTGGCATTTAGTATGATGTCAGTGTTGTGACACCCCTATCTAGTTTCAAAATGTTTTCATCACTCCAAAAGAAAACCCTATTAAGCAGTTGCTTCCCATTCCGTCTTTCCCTAGTAAACAACAGTCTTCATTCTGTCTCTGTGGATTTACCTTATAAAAATGGAATCATATAGTATGTGATCTTTCATGTCTGGCTTCTTTCACTTAACATGTTTTCCGGGTTCAGTCACATTGTAGCATATTTCACTGCTTCAGTATTTCATTCTTTTTTATGGCTGACTAATACAGCTTTTTGTATGTATATACCACAATTTGTTTATTCACCCATTGATGGACTTTTGGGTTGTTTCCACCTTTTGGCTATTATGAATAATGCTTGTATAACATTATGTTTATAAAGTAAATGACCACAAAATATTTGTAAACATTCATGGACAAGTTTCTATGTAGGCATATATTTTCATTTCTCTTGGGTATGTACTTAGGATTGGCATTGCTGGGCCATGTGTTAATTCTGTGTTTATAGCCAGGTGCAGTGGCTCACATCTGTAATCCTAGCCCTTTGGGAGGCCAAGTCAGGAGGATTGCTTGAGGCCAGGAGTTGGGGAACAGCCTGGGCAACATAGTGAGACTCCTGTCTCTACAAAAAATAAGAAAAATTAGCTGGGCATGTTGGTCAATGCCTATAGTCACAACTACCTGGGAGGCTGAGGCAGGAGGTCTGACTGCTTGAGCTCAGGAGTTTGAGATTGCAGTGAGCTATGATACTGCCACTGCACCCCAGCCTGGGCAACAGAGCAAGACCTTGTCTCCAAAATAAATAAATTAAAAAGAATCAATCAATCAATCTATTTGTGTTTACCTTTTTGAAGAACCACCAAACTGTTTTATGTGGCAACTGAACCATTTTTACCCACAGCATTGTACAGGGTTACTATTTCTCCACATTTTCACCAATGCTTGTTATTCTCCATTTAAAAAAAATTTTTGTACAGACATCCTAGTGCTATGAATTAGTATTTCATTGTGGTTTTGATTTGCATTTCCTTAATGACCAATGATATTGAACATCTTTTAATGTGCTTGTTAGCCATTGGTATACATTCTTTGCAGAAATATCTATTCAAGTCCTTTGCCGAGTTTTTAATTGGGTTGTTGTCATTTTGCTGTTGAGTTTTAAGAGTTCTTTATATATTCTGGATAATAAACCTTTACCAGATACAGGTACACCTCATTTTATTGCACTTCACTTTATTGCACCTCACAGATACTGTGTTTTTATAAATTGAAAGTTTTTGGCAACCTTGTGTCCAGCAAGTGTATGGGTGCCATTTCTCCAACAGCATGTGTTCACTTCCTCTCTCTGTGTCCCATTTTGGTAATTCTCACAATATTTCAAAGCTTTTTTGTTATTATGAAAATCTGTTATGGTGATCTGTGGTCAGTGATCTTTGATGTTACTATTTTAATTTTGGCACCAAGAACTGTACCTATATGACAGCAAACTTAATTGATAAATGTTGTGTGTCTTCTAACTGCTCCACTAACCTGGCCATTCCCTCATCTCTTTCCTTCTCCTTGGGCCTCCTGATTCCCTAAGACACAGCAATATTGAAATTAGGCAATTAGTAACCCTATAACAGCCTCAGAGTGTTAAAATGAAAAGAAGAGGCACATGTTTCTCACTTTAAATAAAAAAATAGACATGATTAAGCTCAGTGAGGAAGGCACGTTGACAGCCCAGACAGGCCAAGAGTTAGGTCTGTTATGCCAGTTAACCTAGCTGTGAATGCAAAGGAAAAGTTCTTGAAGGAAATTAACAGTGCTACTCCAGTGAACATATGAATGATAAGAAAGTGAAATATCCTTATTACTGATATTGAAAAATCTTAGTGGTCTGGATAGAAGATCAAACCAGCCACAAGATTCCCTTAAGCCAAAGCCTAATCCAAAGCAAGACTCTAACTCTCTTCAATTCTGTAAAGGCCAGGAGAGGTAAGGAAGATGCAGAAGAAAAGGTTGAAGCTAGCAGAGGTTGGTTTAGGAGGCTTAAGGAAAAAAGCCGTCTTCATAACGTCAAAGTGCAAGGTGAAGCAGCAGGTGCTGATGTATTATTAGAAGCTGCAGCAGGTTATCCAGAAGGTCTAGCTAAGATCATTGATGAAGGTGGCTGCACTAAACAACAGATATTCAATGTAGATGAAACAGTGAAATAGTCTTCTATTAGAAGAAGATGGCATTTAGGACTTTCAGAGGTAGAGAGGAGAAGTCAATGCCTGGTTTCAAAGCTTCAAAGGACAGGCTGACTGTTGTTAGGGGCCAATGAAGCTGGTGACTTTAAGTTGAAGCCACTGCTGATTTACCATTCAGAAAATCCTAGGGCCTCTAAGCATTATGCTATATCTACTCTGCATGTGCTCTTATCAATGGCTTTGTTAAAAACATCTGTTTTTAGCATGGTTTACTGAATATTTTAAGCACACTATTGAGACCTACTGTTCAGAAAAAAAGATACCTTTCAAAATATTACTTTACTGCTCATTGACAATGCACTTGCTTACCCAAGAGCTTAGATGGAGATGTTCAAGGAGATTAATATTGTTTTCATGCCTAACACAACATCCATTCTGCAGCCCATGAATCAACGAGTAATTTTGACTTAAGTCTTATTATTAAAGAAATACATTGTTTAAGACTATAGCTGCCATAGATAGTGATTCCTCTGGTGGATCTGGGCAACATAAACTGAAAACCTTCTGGAAAGGATTCACCATTAACATTAGTGATTCACGGGAGGAGGTTACATTATCAACATTAACAAGCGTTTGGAAGAAGTGGATTCCAACCTTCATGGATGACTTTGTGGAGTTCAAGACTCTGTGGAAGAAGTAACTGCAGACATGGTGGAAATAACAAGAAATAACAAGAAAACCAGAATTAGAAGTGAAGCCTGAAAATGTGACTGAATTGCTGCAATCTTGTGATAAAACTTGAATGATGAGGAGTTGCTTCTTATAGATGAGCAAAGAAAGTGGTTTATTTTTTTAAATATATTTAAAAAAATGTGGAATGCTTCATGAATTTTGGTGTCATCCTTGGCAGGGGCCATGCTAATCTTCTCTGAATCATTCCAATTTTAGTATATGTGCTGCCAAAGCAAGCCCAGAAAGTGGTTTCTTGAGGTGGAATCTCCTGGTGAAGGTGCTGTGAACATTGCTGAAATGATGACAATGGATTTGGAATATTACACAAACTTAGTTGCTAAAGCAGCAGCAGGGTTTAAGAGGATTGACTCCTGTTTTTAAAGACGTTCTGCTATGTGTAAAATGCAGCATCACATGCTACAAAGAAACCTTTCTTAGGAGGAAAAGTTGATCAATGTAGTAAACTTCATTGTTGTCTTATTTTAAGAAATTGCCACACCCAACCCAGCCTTCAGCAACCACCACCCTGATCAGTCAGCAGCCATCAACATTGAGGTGAAACCCTCCACCAGCAAAGAGATGATGACTTGCTGAAGGCTCAGATGATTGTCAGCAAGTTTTAGTAATAAAATATTTTTTAATTAAGGTATGTACTTTTTTTAAAAGACAGAATGCTACTGTATACTTAATAGGCTACAGTGTAGTATAACATAACTTTTATATACATTGGGAAACTAAGAAATTTGCCTTATTAGAATATTCACTTTATTGAGGTAGTTTAGAGCTGAACCTGTGAGGTATGCCTGTATGTGGTTTATAAATATTTTTTTCCCAGCCAGGCACGGTAGCTCATGCCTGTAATCCAGTACTTTGGGAGGCCACATTAGGATTGCTTGAGGTCGGGAGTTTGAGACTATCCTGAGCAAGAATGGGACCCTACTGAAACAGTCTCTACTAATAATAGAAAAATTAGCTGGTGTAGTGCTATGCCTGTAGTATAAGCTACTCAGGAGGCTGAGGCAGGAGGATCACTTGAGCCTGGAAGTTTGAAGTTGCAGTGAGCTATGATGAGGCCACTGCACTCTAGCCAGGGCAAAAGAGTGAGACTCTGTCTAAAAAAAAAAAAAATTCTCCCTTGCTATAGGTTGTCTTTTCACATTTTTGATAATGTCCTTTGATGCACAAAGTGTTTAATTTTGATGAGGTCTATTTTATTTGTTCTTTTCTTTTGTTGCTCATGCTTTTAGTTTCAACTTCATGAATCTATTGCTGAGCCAGGTGAAGTTGCATGGGCTGTTGTCCCAGCTACTTGGGAGACTCAGGTCTCAGGTAGGAGGATCACTTGAGCCCAGGAGTTCCAGGCTGTAGTTTGCTATGATCCTGCACTGGGCTACATAGCGAAACTCTGTCTCTATTTAAAAAAAAAAAAAAGAAAGACTCTATTGCCAACCTGGGGTTCATGAAAATTTACCCTTGTGGTTTCTAATTTTAAGAATTTTATAGCTTTAGCTATTTAAGTTATTAATCCATTTTGAGTCAAGTTTTATATTTGGAATGAGGTAGGGGTCCAGCTTCATTTTTTTGCATGTGGGTATCCAGTTGTTCCAGATACCATTTGCTGAAGAGACTATTTCCTCATTGAATGTTCTTGTCATTCAGTCAATTGGTCATAGATGTAAAGATTTATGGTTTATTTCCAGACTCTCAGTTCTGTTTTTTTTTTTTTTTTTTTGAGACAGGGTTTTGCCCTGTCATCTGGTCTAGAGTGCAGTGTCGTCATCATAGTTCACTGCAACCTCAATCTCTTAGCCTCAACCAATCCTCCTGCCTCAGCCTCCCGTGTAGCTGGGACTATACGTGTGTGCCACCATGCCTAGCTAATTTTTCTATTTTTTGTGAGGGGGTTCTTACTCTTGTTCAGGCTGGTCTCTAACTCCTAACCCCAAGCGATCCTTCCACCTTGGCCTCCCGGAGTGTTAGGATTACAGGCGTGAGCCACCTCACTCAGCCCTATTCTGTTTGTTGATATGTCTATCCTTATGCCAATCTCATGCTGGTTTGATTACTGTAGCTTTATGATAAAGTTTTTTTTTTTTTTTTTTTTGTTGAGACAGAGTCTCACTTTGTTGCCCAGGCTAGAGTGAGTGCCGTGGCGTCAGCTTAGCTCACAGCAACCTCAGACTCCTGGGCTTAAGCGATCCTACTGCCTCAGCCTCCCAAGTAGCTGGGACTACAGGCATGCGCCACTATGCCCGGCTAATTTTTTCTATATAGATTTTTAGTTGTCCATATAATGTCTTTCTATTTTTAGTAGAGACGGGGTCTCGCTCAGGCTGGTCTCGAACTCCTGACCTTGAGCAATCCACCCGCCTCGGCCTCCCAGAGTGCTAGGATTACAGGCGTGAGCCACCGCGCCCGGCCTATGATAAAGTTTTGAAGTTGGGAAGTGTGAGTCCTCTCACTTTTTTTTTTTTGTTTTCAGTATTGTTTTGGCTATCTGGGGCCCCTATAGTTCCATATGAATTTGCGGGTTAGCTCTTCTATTTCTGTAAAAAAAGGCCATTGAAATTTTGATAGGGATTGTATTGAATCTATAAATAACTTCAGGGAGATTACCACCTTAACAATATTGCTTGTCAATCCATGAACAAGGATGTCTTTCCATTTATTTAGGTCATCTTTAATTTTCAGTAATATTTTGTAGTTTTCAGTGTACAAGTCTTGCATAGTATTCTTTTATAATCCTTTCATTTCTGTAAAATCAGTAGTAATATCCCCAGTTTCATTTGTGATTTTATTTATTTGTGTCTTCTCTCTTTTTTTCCTAGTCTTCCTCGCTAAGAGTTTCTCAATTTTGTTGATCTTTTTAAAAAATAGACTTTTGGTTTTGTTGATTCTCTCTACTTTTTAAAAATTCATTATTTCGTTTATCTCTGCTCTAATCATTATTATTCCTCCCTTCTGCCAGCGTTGGGTCTGATTTGTGTTTGTTTTTCTAGTTCCTTAAAGTGTGAAGTTAGATTATTGGTTAGAGGCCAATTGTGGTGGCTCACACCTATAATTCCAGCACTTTGGGAGACCAAGGCAGGAGGATTGCTTGAGGCTACGAGTTTGAGACCATCCTGCGCAACATAGCGAGACCCTGTCTCTACAAAAAATTATTAATAAAATATTATCCTGGCATGGTGGTATGTTCCTGTGGTCCAGCTACTCTAGTGGCTGAGGCAGGAGAATCGCTTGACCCCAGTAGTTCAAGGCTGTGGTGAGCTATGACTATGCCACTGCAGTCCAGCCTGGGTGATAGAGTTAGACCCTGTCTCTTATTTAAAAAAAAAAAAAAAAAAGGATTATTGATTTGAGATCTTTTTTATGTAGGCATTTACCGGCCTAAATTTCCCTTGACTATTGCTTTCACTGCATCCCATAAGTTTTGGTATGTGTGTTTTCATTTTAATTTGTCTCAAAAGTACTTTCTAATCTCCTTAGTGATTTCATCTTTTCACCCATTCGGTGTTTAAGAGTGTGTTGTTTAGTGCTCACTGCAGCAGCATATATATTAAAATCGGAACAATACAGAGAAGATTAGCATGGCCCTTGAGCAAGGATGGCATCCAAATTCGTCAAGTGTTCTATATTTTTACAATTTCAGTTAGGAGGAATAAGTTCAAGAGATCTATTGTACATCATGGTGACTATAGTTAATAAAAATATACTGTTTACTTGAAAATTGCTAAGAGAGTAGAGTAGCTTTTATGTGTTTTCACCACAAAAAAAGTGGTAAATATATGAGGTAATACATATGTTAATCAGCTTGATGTAGTCATTGGTACACCTGATGGTATCCCAATAGTCTCCTGAGCTCTGTTCTTTTTCTTTTCTTCTTCTCCTTTTTTTTTTTTCTGAAGGCAGGATCTAGCTCTGTCTCCCAGGCTGGAATGCAGTGGTATTATCATAGCTGTTACCAGAGCCTCGAACTCGTGGGCTCAAGCCATTCTGCCACCTCAGCCTCCCAAGTAGCTGGCACTATAGATGCACAGCACCGTGCCTGGCTAATTTTTTTTTCTTTATTTGTAGAGATGGAGTCTCATTGCCTTGCCCAGGCTGGTCTTGAACTCCTGGCATCAAGTGATCCTCCCACCTCAACCTCCCAAAGTGCGGGATTACAGGCATGAGCCACTGTTTTTGGCATTTTTCTTCATTCATTTTTCTTTCTGCTCGTCAGCTTAAGTAATTTCAGTTGTCCTATTGTTGTGTTTAGTGATTCTTCTGCCTGCTCAAGTTTGCTGTTGAACCCTATAGTGAAATTTTTATATTTCACTACTTTTTTGTCCAGAATTTCTTTTTTGTTCCTTTATGTAGTTTTATCTTTTTATTGATATTCTTTACTTGTTTATACATTGTTCTCTTGATTTCCTTTAGTTTTTGTTCATGGTTTCTTTCAGCTCTTTGAACATATTTAAGACAGTTAATTTAAAATCTTTGGTAAGTTCATTTTTGGGGCTTACTCTGGGTTGGTTTTGGTCAATTTCTTTCTTTTTTTTTTTTTTCCTATGAATGGGCCATACTTTCCTGTTTCTTTGGTTGCTCTGCAAATTTTTACTGAGAAACAGACATTTTGTGTATTGTAATGTGGTAACTCTGGAAATCAGATTCCACTCCCTCCACAGGGATTGCTGTTGTTACTTGATGAAAGTCACAGTAGTCTATTTGTTCAGTGACTTTTCCAAACTGTTTTTGCAAAGAGTATTGTCCTGGTTGTGTGTGATCACTGTGATCTCTGTTCTTTTATCTGTGTGGTCTTTCAATGAATTGACAGATTTCTTAAGATGCTTATATTCAATAGGAAAAGAAATTTTAAAAAAAGTATTCTATCTCTTTAAATCTACTTGTCCAATGCTGCTGGGGAAATTATTTCCGCTGTGTGGGTTGAAACAATGCCAGCCTCTGTGGCAGCTCCTCGGCAATCAAAAGTAGTGATCAAAACATATAACCTTGGCCAGGTGCGGTAGCTCAAGCCTGTAATCCTAGCACTTTGGGAATACAAGGCAGGAGGACTACTTGAGGCCAGGAGTTCAAGACCAACTTGAGCAACATGGTAAGACCCCCATCTCTACAAAAAAATAGAAAAATTAGCCAAGCATGGTGGTGTGTACCTGTAGTCCTAGCTACTTTGGAGACTGAGGCAGGAGGATCGCTTGAACCCAGGAGTTTGAGGTTGCCAGTGAGCTATGACAATGCCACTGGACTCTAGGCTGGGCAAGAGAGTGAGACCCTATTTCAGAAAACTAAACAAACAAAAACCCCGACATAACTTCAGTTTTTGGAGGACAAGGCCCCTATTGCCTACCTGACCACCATAAAGCTACAACAGGAACTCAGGTCACCATCCCCACAGCTGCCTCTCACAGGGTTGTGCTGTGCCGAATGCTAAAATTCACCAACCTTTTTCTTCATCAAGCACTCCTTTGGATGTTGCAAGTGTTTGATTAGACCCCAGCATTCTAAATAATTGTTTCAGAGCAGTTCTTGCCATCTCAATAGTTGTTTTGGTGAAGGGACCAATTCCTGGAGCTTCCTACTCCATCATCTTCCTGTAACTTCTGTCCCTAATTTTCAACAGCCTTTTAATTGACCCAACTCTGCTTCTCACTCAGCACAAGTATGCGTGTGCACACACATACCACCCATCCAGTCTGTTCTCTACATAGAAAGCTTTGTAAGTGTGTGTTTTGTTCATTTAAAAAATAATTCCAGAGAGGATTCTGGGAAGTTGGTGAAGTAGGAAGCACCAAAAATCTATCTTCCCACCTAGACAGAATTGTACTGGCAGAATCTGTCTGATGCAGCTATTTTGGAACTCTGGAGTTTATTGAAATCTTATAACTGCCAGGGGAATTATTTCCAGGATAGGATGGTAAATTTTGGTTAATTTCATTCAATTTCAGCTGTTAGCACAATAACAGCTGTCCATCTCGCACCCCTCAGCCCCATGGCAGGCAGTTGTGCATATGTTCCTGGAGCAACTTGCACATAGTTTATGGGACCCAGGGTGGGCAAAAAAGGTCCTGTCTTCCAAATATTGGAAATCTGCTCTGATCACATGGCTGCTTTTTATCACAAAGTTGCAAGGAGGCAATGGCCATTGTTGTTGCACCTCTCCCCTTTGTTGCAAGCCCCGCCCCACTACCACTGATGGGACATCTAGGATATTTAAAGGGTTAGGACCTTACTTCCCTCCTCTCCTTCATTTCCCACCTCCCCCCCATTTGAGAGCCAGATATTGATGACTAGGACAATCGAAAGCAACCAAATATATGATGGAAATTAAGAAGTCATTGTGCATGCCCAGGGAAGTAGGAAGGCTCAGAAAAGACCTGAGAAGATGTTAAGTTTATACTTCAGGCTGATCCTTGACACAGAGACACCTACAGCAGTCAAACCTCAAAAACAAAAACAGCAAACCCTTGGTTTTCAGGAGAATCTAATTTCCAGATTTACCACATTATAGGATTCAAATATCTAGTTTTCAACAAAATAATCACCAGGCATACAAAGAAACAGGAAAGTATAGCCCATTCAGAGGAAAAAAATAAACCTACAGAAGCTATCCCTGAAAATGACCTGATGATGGATCTACTAGACCTGCGGTCCCCAACCCCCAGGCTGTGGACTGGTACTGGTCAGTGTTAGGGACCAGGCCACAAAGCTCTGCTCCCCTGCCACCGTATTTGTGGAAAAATTGTCTTCCATGAAACTTAGGAACCTGGGGGCCGCACAGCAGGAAGTGAGCTGAGGGTGAGTGTCTGTATTTATAGCCACTCCCCATTGTTTGCATCACTGCCTGAGCTCTAGCCCCCCAACGCCCTTCCATGGAAAAATTGTCTTCCATAAAACCAGTCCCTGATGCCAAAAAGGTTGGGGACTGCTGCACTAGACAATGGTTTTAGAATAACTGTCTTAGTATGCCCTGAGAATTAAAGGAAGACATGGAGAAAGTCAGAAAAAGTATGTATAATAAAATGGAAATATGAATTAAGAGATAGAAAACCTAAAGAGAAACCAAAAAGAAATTGTGGAGCTGAAAAGGACAATAACTGATGAAAAATTTAGTATAGTGATTCAGAGGCAGGTTTGAGCAGGCAGAAGAAAGAATCAGCAAACTTGAAGATAGGACAATGTTAATTATTGAGTCTGAGGAATATGAAGAAAAAAATATTGAATGAAAGTGAACGGAGTTAAAGGGACCCGTGGAACACCATCTAGTGAGTACATTGTGGGAGTCCTAGGAAAAGAGAAAGAGAAGTGGGCAGAGAGAATATTTGGAGAAATAATGGCCAAAAACTTTGCAAATTTGATGAAAGACATGAATATAAATATCCAAGAAGTGAACTAACTATAAGAAGGATGAACTCAAAGAGATCTACACTGAGACACATCATAATTAAACTGTTAAAAGACAGAGACACAGAGAATTTTGGAAGCAGAAAGAGAAAGTCAACTCATCAGATATAAGGAATCCTCGAAAAGGTTTTCAGCAGATTTCTTAATCAGAAACTGGAGAGCAGAAGGCAGTGTGTTGACATATTCAAGGTGCTAAAAGGAAAAAACAAACAGACAAACAAAAACCCCCTGCCAGCCAAGAATCCTATATCTGGCAAAAATGTCTTTCAAAAGTGAGGGAGATGTACAGCAAGGTGACTATAGTTAATGACAATATATTGTATTCCTGAAAAATGTAACTAGAGCAGATGTTAAAAATGATAACTGTGTGATGTAATCCACTTGTTAATTGGCTAGATTTAACTATTCCACAATGTATATATACTTCAGTACAGTATGTTGTATATGGCTAAAGCATATAATGTTATCTGTCAATCTAAAAGTACATATATACGATTAAAAATTGAAAGAGAAATTAAGACAAAAACTGAGGGAGTTTGTTACCCCTAGACTTGGCCTGCAAGAAATGCTAAAGGGAATCTTGTAGCTAGACAGTATCTTAAAGCTATATGAAGAAATAACGATCTCAGTAAATGTTACTATATGGGTAATTATGAAAGCTAGTATTATTGGTGTTTGATTCAACTTTTTGTTTTGTTTTGTTTTGTTTTAGAGAATGTTGCTCTATCACCAGGCTGGAGTGTAGTGGCACCATCATAGCTCACTACAGCCTTGAGCTACTGAGCATTCTTCCTGCCTTAGTCTCCCCAGTGGCTGGGACTATAGGCATCCACTACTATGCCCAGCTAATTTTTCTTATTTCTTGTAGAGATGGGGTCTTACTATGTTGCCCAGGCTGTTCTCGAACTCCTAGCCTCAAGCAGTCCTCCTGTATTGGCCTTCATGTTGGGATTATAGGTGTGAGCTACCACACCTGGCCTGCTTTTTGTTTTCTACATGATTTGAGACTAGCATATTTAAATAAAACACAATTATTAGTCTAAAAGCTAGTATGATTGTAACTTTGGTTTGTAATCCACACTTTGCCATATGATTTAAAAGACTAATGCATGAAAATTAATAGTTTATGTTTTTGGATACACATTATATAAAGATATAATTTTATGACATCAGCAACTGAAAGGGGTGGCATGAAGCTGTTAAAGGAGCAGAGTTTCGGTATGTTATTGAAGTGAAGCTGGTATGAATTCAAATTAGTGTTAAAAATTTAGGATGTTAATTTTAATTCCCCATGGTAATCACAAAGAAAATAGCCAAAAAATATATACAAAAGGAAATGAATACAAAATTTCAGTACAAAATCAATGAAGTACAAAAGAAAACAGGCATGCAGGAAATGAGGGACAAAAAGCTATAAGGCATGTATTAATAGAAAACAAATAGCAAAGTAACAGAAATCCTTCCTTGTCAGTAATCACTTTAAATGTAAAATGAGTTAAACTCTCCAATCAAAAGACAGAAAGGATTTTTTTTTTAAATGTCCAACTGTATACTTTACACAAGAGACTCATTTCAACCCAAAGACATAAATAGGTTGAAAGTGAAAGGATGGAAAAGGATATTCCATGCAAATAGTAACTAGAAGAAATCAGAAGTATCTATACTAATATCAGACAAAATAGACTTTAAATCAAAAAACTTTACAAGCAACAAAAAAGGAACTTATATATAGTCAGGCACCACATAATGACATTTTGGTCAATAATGGACTGCATATACAACAGTGGTTATATAAGATTATAATTGAGCTGGAAAATTTCTTTTACCTAGTGATGTCTTGATGGTCCTGACTCTGTGTAGGCCTAGGCTAACGTGTTTTAGTTTTTAACAAAAGCCTTTAAAAAGTTAAAAAAATTGGCCAGGCGCGGTGGCTCATGCCTGTAATCCTAGCACTCTGGGAGGCCGAGGTGGGCGGATCGTTTGAGCTCAGGAGTTCGAGACCAGCCTGAGCAAGAGCAAGACCCCATCTCTACTAAAAATAGAAAGAAATGATATGGACAGCTAAAAATATAGAAAAAATTAGCCGGGCATGGTGGTGCATGCCTGTAGTCCCAGCTACTCGGGAGGCTGAGACAGGAGGATCGCTTGAGCTCAGGAGTTTGAGGTTGCTGTGAGCTAGGCTGATGCCACGGCACTCACTCTAGCCTGGGCAACAAAGTGAGACTCTGTCTCAAAAAAAAAAAGTTAAAAAAATTAAAAATAGAAAACTTATAGAATAAGGATATAAAGAAAAAATATTTTTGTACAGCTGTACAATGTGTTTGTGTTTTAAGCTGTTATTATAAGAGTCAAAAAGTTAAGGCCGGGCGCGGTGGCTCACGCCTGTAATCCTAGCACTCTGGGAGGCCGAGGCGGGTGGATCGCTCGAGGTCAGGAGTTCGAGACCAGCCTGAGCAAGAGTGAGACCCCCGTATCTACTAAAATTAGAAAGAAATTATATGGACAACTAAAATATATATATACAAAAAATTAGCCGGGCATGGTGGCGCATGCCTGTAGTCCCAGCTACTCGGGAGGCTGAGGCAGTAGGATCGCTTAAGCCCAGGAGTTTGAGGTTGCTGTGAGCTAGACTGACGCCACGGCACTCACTCTAGCCTGGGCAACAGAGTGAGACTCTGTCTCAAAAAAAAAAAAAAAAAAGAAAGAAAAAAAAAAAGAGTCAAAAAGTTAAAAAAATTTAAGTTAATAAAATAAAAAAGTGACAATAAGCTCAGGATAATTTATTATTAAAGAAAGAGAATGATGTTAAAATTCAGTGTTGTCTAAATTAGCAACGTTTATAAAGTCTAAAGTAGTATATAGCAATGCCTAGGCCTTTACATTCATTCTTCACTCAACTGGGTCACCCAGAGCTTTTGTACCATATTTTTAGTGTACCTTTTCTATGTTTAGCTATGTTTAGATACACATGCTTACCACTGTGTTACAGTTGCCTACGGTATTTAGCATAGTAACATGCTGTACAGGTCTGTAGCATGACAACAATATGCTATACCCTTTTCTTTTCTTTTCTTTTTTTTTTTTTTTTTTGAGACAGAGTTTCACTTTGTTGCCTGGGTAGAGTGAGTGCCGTGGCATCAGCCTAGCTCACAGCAACCTCAGACTCCTGGACTCAAGCGATTCTACTGCCTCAGCCTCCCAAGTAGCTGGGATTATAGGCACACCCCACCACATTTTGCTAATTTTCCTTTTTTTCTTTTTTTTTTTTTTTGAGACAGAGTCTCACTCTGTTGCCCGGGCTAGAGTGAGTGCCGTGGCGTCAGTCTAGCTCACAGCAACCTCAGACTCCTGGGCTTAAGCGATCCTCTTGCCTCAGCCTCCCGAGTAGCTGGGACTACAGGCATGCACCACCATGCCCGGCTAATTTTTTATATATATATATTTTAGTTGTCCATATAATTTCTTTCTATTTTTAGTAGAGACGGGGTCTCACTCTTGCTCAGGCTGGTCTCGAACTCCTGACCTCGAGCGATCCACCCGCCTCGGCCTCCCAGAGTGCTAGGATTACAGGCGTGAGCCACCGCGCCCGGCCTAAATTTTTCTATTTTTAGTAGAGACAGGCTCTGGCTCTTGCTCAGGCTGGTCTCAAACTCCTGATGTCAAACAATCCCCCACCACCACCCCGCCCCAGCCTCCCAGAGTGCTAGGATTACAGGTGTGAGCCACTGCACCTGGCCTAAAATATATTTTAAATACTCATATTATGTCAGTTTTATATGTAGCCAATATCTTCTACCAGTTTGTGGCTTATCATTTCACTTTCTTTATAAGATTATTTATTAGATTTTATTAAAATTAGCTTTACGATTAATACACTAATGCAAAGGTAAAATTTAGTTTTCTCTTTTGAACAAGATTTGCATATGCTATTAATAGAAATAACAAAAGATTTTTGTTCACCTTTCAAATAAACTGCAAAAGAAAAAAGGGAAAAGGGAGGGAGGAGAGAGAGATTGAGTTTGCCTCTTTATTAGCTTGTCTTTCAGTTTGTCTATATTAGTTCTTATGATTGGGAAACTGAATCTCCTCTCTTTTAAAGAGTAAGGTTTTTGCTTTTTAAAATCTTTGAATTATCAATTTGGCTAAATGAATGACCATAATTTTATAGTAACCTGTGATCCTGTTTTATGACAAGTATTTTATGACAGCAAGTATTTTAAGCTTTTGATATTTGACAAACTTTCCAAAATCAAAATTCTAAATCTCATCTTTTTGACCTCAAACTAGCTTTTTAAATATTAGGGCCACTGAAAGTCTAAGAAAAACATATTGGATTATGTGGTATGTTAAAAGCATACTGGAAGCATTATGAAATATGAAATATTTAACTTCTTTGGGCTATATTTATATAAACATGTTATTAATATATGTTCCAATATAGTATGAAATTCCTAAAATTCTGATATGTCTTAGTGTATGTTATCAGTAAATAATTATGGTTATTATGTTAAATTGTATGCTACAAAAATAACCAACTTTCTTTGTCAATTGTCTCTTTACCCATGGCTATTCTAAGACTTTTGTCATCCATAGACAATTATTTTACTTTGATTCTTTTCACAAAGTGGTTTTTTAACTGGCTACAGCCCAAAGTTTGATTCTTCAAGGAAAGTCATGGAAAGGACTGATGGGTTCTCTTAAATACAGGTTTCTGATAACTTTGGAGATTATATACCACTGGACTAAAACGAAACAAACTTCTAGGACTTTAATTAAAAAGCCAGAGCCAGGTGTGGTGGCTCATGCCTATAATCCTAACACTCTGGGAGGCTGAGGCGGGAGGATCACTTGAGGTTAGGAGTTGGAGACCAGCCTGAGCAAGAGTGAGACCCCATCTCTATTTACAAAAAAAAAAAATTAAAAATTAAAATATATTATAAATTTTTTAAAAAGCTGATGCATCCATGAGTATTGCTAATTTAACCTCAAACAGAACAGAAATTAATTACATGGGACTAACTAATTTTGTATGACTTTTTTTTGAAACATTGCTGATTCTTTTTGTGTTTTGTTCCCTTGAAATCAAGAAAACTTTTTTACTTCTTTTGAGCTATTTATAGCTTACAACAAAGTATATATTTGTAAGCAAAATTGGAAGCATTTATTTTTCTCTCTCCTTGATTTCTCCAGAATTTGAAAACTATTTGTGAGTAATTAATTTGTGGCAATATAGTTATTTGCCTAAGTTCAGTAGGAATCTGTTTTCTTCTATAACAGGACACAGTGAAAAACACTGGTTATTTTACCAAGGCTTTGACTGGAATAGCTTATTTTCAGAGGTGCTCAGACTGCGTTAAGGAATTAAAGTTGACTTTATAAGGCCTATAAAAAGCCCTTTGGAAAAATTGGCCAGGTACCCCATCAGTAACATTTACTGATCTGTGGTAGTAAAGAATGTCACTTTCTGACAGGTCCTGGAACCCCAAGTTACTTTGGGACCTCGAGAAAAGAGGAATTTACCCAATTCATATAGGTATCTAAAGGCACAGATAAATCCTTGGCTTCAGTTGAGAGGCTTTCAAATCTCACTTGAGATTCCTATGAAACAGTTCCAACAAACCCAGTTTTAAAAAAGAAAGCCTATATGGCCAACAATTATTCTTACTGTACTTCATTGCAAATAATCAAGCCAAATATAATGAGACCAAACTTCATATTTGCAAGTAAATTGGTCTTACTATGATTTGCCTTTAATAAAAATGGGAAACTGGACAGAGAAAAAATGGTTCAGAAAAAAGAAACTATAGTCCACTTGTTGTTACATTTTAGCCTTGTCCACTATTTGAGTTTTTGTTATTTGCCTACAATTTGGATTGAATCCTGAATTCTTTCCTGGCTACAAGTCTCCAGATAATGTTTTCAAATTTTTCTGACGTGGACTCCATGAAATTGCCACTATCTAGACCCTCCTAACATACCTTGGGACATACAAACTCCAGGCCAAAAAAAAAAAAAATTCTGTCAGATTGCCACTGCCTATAACTGAAGATGCTTTGAGTTTAACTTCTAGAAGCTTCAGCTGGATGCTCTCTAAACTAAGGAAACTACTCTATGAATTGTTCCAAATATTAACTCTTGTTTTTCTTCTTCAAAAACTCATCTGCAATGCCAGCAGCTCCTGGAATGAGACACAGCTGTTTAACTATACTGATCTAGTCACAGGACTAAGAGACTGACCAAAAAGATAGAGGATGATATATTTCAATTTGCTCCAGTTTGTTTTTTTCCCATTGCTTAGTCCATAGATAACAGCTTGGCTTTTAATATGTAAAACCTTTTAATTTCAAAGTGAGCACTGAAAGAAATTAGAAGTATTTTACCCCGAAATATATTTCTTTGACATATTTTGGAATGGCTGCCACAGAAGTAACACTGCAAAGCTGTCTTTTGTGTGTGTGGTTGGGGGCAAATTTACATCTGTAGAGAGTCTCCATTAATGCAGTCAGGTCTGTCCATACCTGAGCTAGAAAAGATTAACTGAGAGTCTCTACTCCCTCCTGCATAGCCTTAAGGGAGGGTTGCCTGGAAGATACCAGGACATCTGGTAGCAAAGTTTGTTGTGAATACTAGTCTCTAACTACAGAGTAGTACCAACAGAGACATGTAAAAATCTGTCTGCAACTCTAGGACTGATCACAGAAGAAACTGCAAAGAACCGTAAGGCTCAACAAAGATTCTTCAACTCTATAGCCTAGGTTGTCCTATATAATCGGGTAGTGCTAGATTTCCTGTTGGCTAAACAAGGGGGAGTCTGTGCAGTGTTAAGCACTACGTGCTATATCTATATAAATACCTCAGGAAAATGGAAACCCAAGTAGAAAAAGTTTCCCAAGTTTTGTGGCTACAACAGGGCTCTACTAGTGACCCCATGCCTGATTATTCACTTGGATTCCCCAGGGCTTTAGATCAGTTCTGCAGGAACTCCTGAAGCTAGGATTCTCACTCCTTATCCTAAGGCTCATTATCTATTTAGCACACTTAAGTACTGTACTAAGACTATAAATGAAAGTACTAATATTGTCATGCAAACCTTGGGTCTGCAACCATGTACCCATGAATACTTGAAGACCAACTACAAAACAGTTTCATTCCTCTTATCTTGGGCTCAACCCCAACCATGCCTCTTGTCAGCAGGAAGAAGTCAGATCAGTAGTCTACTCTTTTTCATCTCAATAGCCCACGCCTAGGAATGAGGTGGGATGAAGCCCAGGCGGGGAATGAAACTGCCCTTTGTAAAATTAAGGGCCACAAGATAGGAACTGTGGTAGGGGAAATAGATATATAACCAGCCATTATTCCCGAGCTTGGTTTCCTATAATTGCTTACTACTCAGGAATCATATAGCTGATGGTCATAAAGATTCTTAGCTTTCTTCACTGCTCCCATAGATAGCATCACCCT
Organism: Eulemur rufifrons; assembly: GCF_041146395.1. NCBI lineage: Eukaryota > Metazoa > Chordata > Mammalia > Primates > Lemuridae > Eulemur > Eulemur rufifrons. The sequence continues at coordinate 39,962,327 of NC_090998.1, read as the reverse complement.
TGTGAAACCTAAGGCTCGTTTTTTGAGATATCTTCTAGGCCCTGCATTCTGATGGAACAACTGACCCACCCAGACCAGTGGGCTATACCAAGGAACTGACTCAACTGGTCTTGTGACCCCTACCCAGGAACTTAGCACAAAAAGACAATTTTTACACCCCTATGATTCCACCTGAACCCAGCCAATCAGCAGACCCAATTGTCTAGCCCTTTGCCTGCCAAACTATCTTTAAAAACCATTTCTCCCAAATTCTCAGGGAAATGGATTTGAGAACTTCCTCCCGTCTACTAACGTGGCACTTGTGACGTTAAACTCTCTCTGCAGTAACCCCTGCTGTCTCAGTGTATTGGCTTCTTACTGAGCAGTGGGGCCGTGAACGTGGTGAAGCTGTAACAGTGTCTGTGCCTGTCTTTCAGTACAGGGAGGAAGGGGGACTAGAGAGATTGTCCTGCTTTGAAGCCAGGCATGGTAAGGGGGACAGGATGAGCAAGACAGAAGCATCCCAAAAAGATAGGTAGTAAGTGATGCTTGCCAGCGAAGAAGGAAGCATAACTGCAAGGGGAAAAAAGCACTAGATGGTAGACATTTTGAATCTGAAAAGAAGCTTTGAGGCTCAGCACTATAAAGGGCCAGGTGGATTCCCTTAGTCACAAGAAAACAAAACCAAAAAACTCCATTGGTGTTTTCTCAGTTATGTCATACTGTGATGGCAGACATTAGATCTTTGAATACTGACTGAAATGGGAGTTCTACTTTTTATATCAAAATTGTCAGATTCCCTTGAAGATATAACCCAGGAATATTGTTGCAAATTGGCATTTTTCACCTAAATGGGAAGAGTCAGTGATTCCAGAAATTTAATAGAAGAGCCTAGTATTAATGATGCCACAGGTGATGTTTTCAATTAGCAGCATTTTAATGAGATTTGTAGGGTGGTTAAGAGCTAATCCTGTAATATATGGAAAAAAACTCAGAAAGCAGGCCTATATCTGGCAAATCTCCTGAGGTTTGGCTTTGCTGATTCAGATTTCTTTGACTAAACTTTTAATATCCTACAAGCACTCTGGAAGTAAATTTGTTTCTGACTTTCTTCAGATACTTTTCAGTTTCCAAAATAAGTGAGGCTAGCAAGTAGATTTGAAATTAGAAGTTTTAAGTGACTTTCTAAGCTAAAGGAAAATAAAAGCACATTGCTTATAGATATAAGTGTTAACTGACAAGTAATTTAGCAGAGTAGAAATGTAGGACTCAAAGACTTAGGAGAAAAAAGAGAAATCAGCTTAATTTTGGGGTAAACTTTGAGATGTACATAATAAATGTATATCTGGTATGTCATAACTGATCTAAACTGATCTCATAATTGTGCTGCAGAAATAGAATGATTTATACTCAAGAAGCACTTCCTAAAGTGCTTAAAGAACATTAAGCCAGTTTTGAGATTTGGGAAAAAGTTCCAGAAACAGTATTCCCAAAGAAAGACTGTCAGATGACCAGTGTCTCTATCAGGGACGGCATAAAATCCAGATAATGATGTAGTTTTATCTACTGCTCACTTGTGTTTTGTGTCATACACAACTGTCCGTGTTCCTGGGTTGAAGTTGGAGGGGAGTAGTTAAGCTATTCAGGACAGTTGTATAAAACACCTTCTAGAAACAGCAGGCCCTGTTGAGTTGCATCATTTTTACTATATGTTTTTAAATAAGTCACTTATGTGTCCTTTGGTATTAATACTGTAAAGACAATGAACTAGAGAAGAGGAAGAAAACGATAGGTGTTTGCAGAATAATTTAGTATGATTTATTACTGTGACAATGATGTTATGCTCTGTAAAGGGACCTTACCTTTAATTTGTTTATTGCTATATCCCTGCCATCTAAAATAGGGCCAAGAACATAGTAGGAGCTCAAAGACTATTTAGTGAATTAAATGAAAAGATTTTGAAGGGATTTACTGATTCAATGTCAAGCTGATTGTTTTTACCCCAGTAGTGTGATGGATATGCATAGACCTCAACAAAATCCCTCACCCTTTGTGATAATGTTTCAAGATGGCCTGTTGACGATCTCTGTAAAATCAGGCCTTGGTATAAAAAGGTGGTCATCCTAGATGACATAGAGATCAAACCCATTACCTTGACTTACTAATACACAGCACTAAGTAATTAAGCTCACCAGCCTCTCCCCTCCCCCAATTTGGATTTAATTGACATGGGAGATGGCCTGGAAAGGTTTCTAAAAACTCTCCAGGTGATTCCAATGCACAGCTAAGATTGAGGGCCGCTGGTATTTAGATGCCTATCATACACACCTGACTTTGAATTCGGTAATGAATATTCAACTACAGTGGAAGATGATTGGAAAACTTTTATTTCCAAATACTTTGAGACTTAAAAAGCAAGATCTAGGCTGTAGTTTTTAAGACGATCTTCAGTACAAATATGTTGTATAATAGATTTAACAGTAGTCTTTCTTGCTTTGCAATGGTGAATTATGTGATATATAGGAGAGGGCCAAAAGGGACGCAATAAGTTGGAAGAGTCACTTTTCCAGAGTACTATGTGTGTGAGTGTCTGTATTTGTTTAATTATCTATTTAAGTGGATAATATCCCTGTTCTTAAGTAGCTGAATTACAGTATGATCTGAAAGACTTTCTTTTATTATGTTAGTTTTTTGAATACTGTTAAAGGGACTATAAATAAACTTTATTTACGTTAGTACAAAGTTTTAAAGGATGTGACAGACCAGAGCAGTGGTTTTCAAACTGCAAGTTATAGTCACCATTTAAAAACTGAAGTCAAGTAGAAGATACCAAAATTAGTAAGCATTGTTTTGTGAAACTTGTTTCAGTTCTATAGATACAAACACATGTATGTATATATTGGGTATTAATACAAAACGGCTTACTTAAATGTGAATGGTATTCAAAGAGATTTGAAAGTCACAAGACTAAAGCATGTGAGAAGACAGAAGAAAAGAGGTTTTTGTCTTATCATTCCCTTAATGGAGCCAGATGGTTAAGCACATTCATTTTCTCCCCTTTTCTCTGTCTTTTATGCATTTTTTGTTTGTGTGTTTTTTACCCAGTTGCTTATTTTGGGGATCTGGTCATATTGTTCAAATTCTTTGATATTATTTCTTTATCTAAAGAGTGAAAATAAGTATACTTTGTTGGTAATGTAGTTCAAGATTTTATAGCATTAACTTGTTTTATTCTTTATTTCTTTAGAGATGGGTTCTCACTCTGTCACCCTGACTGAAGTGCAGTGGTGCCATCATAGCTCACTGCAGCCTCAAACTCCAGGTCTTAAGCCATCCTCCTACTTCAGCCTCCCAGGTAGCTAGGACTACAGTCACCTGGCTAGTTTTTAAATTTTTTTGTAGAGGTGGGGTCTTGCTATATTGCCCAGGCTGGTCTCAAACTCCTGGGCTCAAGCAATCCTCCCACCTTGGCCTCCTTAAAGTTCTGAGTTTACAGGTGTGAGCCACCTGGCCAGGCTGACTTGTTTGAAAAGATGATATATTTTTTTATTTTTTTTATTGAGACAGAGTCTCACTTTGTTGCCCGGGCTACAGTGCCATGACTGCCATGCTGTGTGCCTAGCTCACAGCAACCTCAAACTCCCGGGCTCAAGCAATCCTTCTGCCTCAGCCTCCCGAGTAGCTGGGACTACAGGCATGTGCCACCATGCCCGGCTAATTTTTTTATATATGTATGTTTTCAGTTGTCCAGATCATTTCTTTCTATTTTTAGTAGAGACAAGGGTCTCGCTCTTGCTCAGGCTGGTCTCAAACTCCTGACCTTGAGCGATCCTCCCGCCTCGGCCTTCCAGAGTGCTAGGATTACAGGTGTGAGCCACCGTGCCCGGCCTCATACTGTATTCTTTAATGGTTTTGTGCTTTGTTGTTGTTTTTTTTTTCTTTAAATGTCACCCAATGACTTTTGGAATTTACCTTTTTGTTTTTTCTCTGTGTGTGTGTGTGTTTGTGTTTTTAAGTAGAGTTGTTCTAAGTAAGATTGACTTATCTTCCTTTGCATATTCACCACTATTAAGTTTTTTAGACCGAACTTCTAATACTTGAATAGGCTCAAAACATTTAGTCCTTTTATTATTTGGAAGGCATTTTAAGGAGGTCAGTTCATCCAATCCTGAGTCAACTCATCTTTGTAAAGAAATAATTGAATCTTTTTACAGAGTAGACCTAACAAGACTTCTTTGCTTTGAACAAATATCCTCTTACCCTTTAGTTACTCCTCATAGAGCATGACTTTAGGTTACTTCACTTATTCTTGTCTCTCTCCTTAGATTTTTAAAGTCTTCTCAAATTTCCATAGTCAGAACTAAGTACAGTATTCAAATATAATCTGCTTTGCATAGAAAAGAATGACATTTCCTTCATTTAGACTTTGTTTTTAATGAAAACTGATATCAGTGATTTTGGCAGCCATATCACAATGTCTCATTGAAATAGATTTTTTTGAAAGCCTTAGTCATTTCTCACTATACTGAGCCATTTTATTGTTAATTTTTAGTTCCAAGATGTGACTTTATATTTATCCTTATTAAATCTTATCTTTAGGTTTAGCCTCCTGTTCCAGCCACACAGAATTACTTAAAAAAAGTTGATTCTACTGTACAGGGTATTTGCATTCCCAGCCCAGGTTCCTGTCATTTGCACATTTGATCATCTTCCTTTTCCTCCTTTTCCATGTCCTCATCCAAGTTATTTATAAAAAATGTTTCAGAAGGCAGGTTGCTTTAGGGCCCTGTGGCATACCACTAAACCTTCTTTTGGATTTTTCTACACTCTTTAGGTAGAGTTGTATAGTTATCTGTGAAGCCACTTAACTTACAAAATTCATATGTTTCACCTTGCAAAAGGATGTCAAGAGACTTTATTTTATGCATTGTTAAAATCCAGGCACCATATGCGAATAGCATTTGCTGGCCAAACCATATTATAAAAAAGGAAAATGGAGTTTGTTTATGGCTTCTAGTGATCTCTGATGCTGGTTTATATTCATGAACGATGTTTTTAGTAACCTGTTCTACAGTCTTGCTTGGACTTCATGTCACATCACTCTGGTGTAAGGTATGAAGAATATACTCTCCCCTCATTTGGAAAATTCCTACTATAGATATAAAAAGCTAACGTGATATTTGACATTATTGGAATCATGAAGTTTGTCTGAGTTTACAAAGTATCACTTAGGTCTCATCTGCAGATTTTTAAAATGTTAATATTATTCATTTTTATTTATTTATTTTAGAGACAGAGACACGATCACAGCTCACTGCAACCTCGAAGTCCTGGGCTCAAGTGATGCTCCCACCTCAGCTTCCCAAGTAGCTGGGACTACCAGCACACGCCACCATGCCCACCTAATTTTTGAATTTTTTGTAGAGACAGGGTCTCACTTTGCTGCCCAGGCTGGTCTTGAACTCCTGGCTTCAAGTGATCTTCTTGCCTTGGCCTTCCAGAGTGCTGGAATTACAGGCATGAGCCACTGCACCTGGCCTTATCTGCAGATTCTTTACTTCTCCTGGTATATAGTTCATCTAGGAGATTTTCATTCATTTAGGCATTTAGACTCCTTATTTATTTTGGTCATTAATCTACTTTTCCTAATATTTGTTCTCTATAGATGATTTTTCTTTACAGAAAAGATAGAAGAAAAACAGGAATTGAGATGTTCTGTCTCTGCTTTGTGTTAAGTAATATGCCATTTACATCAAAGAGTGGGCCTGTGCCTTCCTTACCATTTTTGTAAGTCTCAGCACATTCTGGGCTTCAGCTCAAGCTTCCTTCTTGGTGGCACATGAGTGCCATTTTTTTAAAATAGTTTCCTCCTTTTTATATATATTGTGCATGTCTGTCTGATTCTGAGTTGATGAGTGAACTTTCTAGCTAGTCTCTTTAGATATTACCCCCCTCTCTCAGATAATGTGAGATTGCCAGAATTTCATTTTTGAGAACCTCAATAGTATCATATTCCCTTTTAGCACCTCAGAGCATGGGCTTGGGTCCCATCTCCCTTACTGTTTGAATCCTGTTCTCTAAGAGTCTAGGAGCCACATCTAGCTGTGCTCCATGTTCTTCTTCCTGCTTATTTGGCTTGGTTGCTTTCTTTTAAGGCTCCTACCACTTCTCCTTTTCTGATCAATTTCTTCTTGTTCAGATTAGGCTCCAAACTATAATTCTATTCATTTCTTCTACGTTCTGGGTGATAGAATAATTAGCAAGGCAAATTTTAAAAATCATATATGCTGCTTTGTAATTGAATGAGATTTTTCAGTAGTAGAAATCTTCAATCACATGTGACAGAAGATAAGGTAATTTTTGCCTTTACTTGGTAGTCAGGACATCTTACGGACCTCATGTTAAAACTTGTAGGGCCATCTCTCCTTGCCAGGTCTCCTCCCTGATCTGACCTTACATCATCCTTCCCACAAATCCCAGAAAATCAGTCTACTTTCTTCTCAGCCTTAAACCTAACCTTACCTTCTCTCCTCCCCTCCCCTCCCCTCCCCTCCCCTCCCCTCTCATCTCCTCTTCTCTCCTCTCCCTCTTCTCTTCTTTTTTCAGACAGAGTTTCACTGTGTTGCCCTGGGTAGAGTATAGTGGTAATCATCATAGCTCATAGCTCACTGCAACCTCCAACTCCTGGGCTCAAGCGATCCTCTTGCCTCAGCCTCCCAAGTAGCTGAGACCACAGGCGTGTGCCACTGTGCCTGGCCTTAAAGTTTTTACAGCCAATTATTTACTGGTTATTTTTTCTTTTGAAGCTGATCTCAGAGTAGGGCATAGTCTCTTCAATTCTTGCCCTTTCAAGCTGTAGCTAACATAAGGATATGAGCATGCTTTGTTTCAAATGTTTTATTTTCATCATTTAGTGGAGACTAAATGAGGGTTACAAATAGGGAAGTTGAAATTCACTACATCTTATTGTCCAAGTAAGATGGCCATCTACTGCCGGTCTTACTCAAGGCAAAATGTACCAAACCTCACCCTCTCCCTTTTCTAGGCTCTTTCTAGAAGACAGCATCTCAAACAGCTGGTAGGCCTGAAGGAAGAAGTTAAGCCATAGTCATGAATTAGTAGAGACCATTCAGGGGCTGCCTTATCTCGAGAGCAATTTATACTTCAGGGGACTGTGAAGCAGCTCTTCCTGGAAACATAGTTACATATAGGAAAGATTGTTCCTGATACTGCTTCTGTTCCTCCCTTACTTCCACTCAGATGCTTTCTGCTATTCCTCTACTCTCATTGTGGATTTTCACTTAGGGCTGCACATTTTTAACATATACTCAACTTATCCTTTTAACAGGTATGATTTCTACACCTTTATATTTGATCAGAGATATGGTAAGATGTCAAGAGTTCCAAAATGATCACAATGTACATAGCACTGAATATTCTGGGGAATGCAAACAAACTGTCAAAGAACAAAATTACAAGAAATGGAGTTTAAAGGTCCTAGTTGGCTTGATTTGTGATTCTAGAATCTGGCAACACTTCATTCCATAAAATAGAATTAAATGTTCTAAAGAGCTGAGCAGAAGAATTTGGCTTTATAGACAGAGCTGCAGAAAGTAGAAACAAAGAACAAAGAGTGTATTACTTTTCAAAGTTACTTTTTCATGTAAAGTGGGGACAGGGAGACAGAACAATAAAAAAATAACAGGGTTAACATCAGGTTACTTCAGGTTACTTTTTGTGGTAAGGAATAAAGTACAGGAAACTTCGTTATAGTGCTGATAGAAAATTTAAACTGGCGTGTTTGGAAAGTTGTCTATTACCTCTCTCCTGATTTCTTGGAAAGTCAGATAACTTGGTTTGGTGATGTGGAATTTTAACATGGGTGACTCCATTTTGATTTTTAGTCTGGTTTGTTGGAGCCTAGCACAGGAGCTTAGTTCAAAACACTGAACTTACATAATTTTTATTTAACAAAAGTATAAATCATATCAATACATATTTACTAAGCACGTAAAAGAGAAGTCTTCCCTTCAAATAGCTTATGTTTCATTGAAATGAATTAAATACATGAAGCACTCAGAGAATATAGTCAAATGCTAAATTATACGTTGGCAGCAACTATAATACTTAAGAGTCTACCCAGAATGGGTTTGGGTTTTTCTAATCTATACTCAGCTCACCTCTGAGAAAAGAGCAGACTTTTGTATTTTCAAAATTGTTTCTTGCTGAATATGTTTGTTTTTGGTTGGTTATAAGCAGGAGCCTAGAATGGTATTTACCAGTAATCTTACCCTTTATGTCTACGAATGTGGGACTTATTAGTACTCTTTTGCTCCCGCAGCAGGGTAAAAGAAATGCAATGTAGCAAGAACATGAATAATTCAAATATATTTAGGATTTATATATCTTAAAATCTCTGATGAGGAAATACAATCTTGTGTATTTGGTTTGGCTGTACTGTTTCAAGTTAATTTTAGGGATAACTTTTAGAATCAGTTTTAGAACTCCAGCCCCAAATGACAGTCCTTTGCTTAGTCATGGGGGGTTAGGTGTAATGCCACATGATGCTGAGAAGACTAGGAACTGTTACTACTTATTAACCTTGCTTGGCAATGACATTTGAGAAGAAAAAAAAAAAACAAAACACCCTGCATTCATAAATGTTGACCTGTTGCTATGTTGCAAAATCCTATTTGCCTTGTTTCCTGGTAATCTTCACTAATCTTTCAAGGAATCATCAGATGTGATGTATTTGAGAATGATGTGGCAGTAAAGTCTCCCAAAGGCTAGCAGTATGTTTCTTAAGTTTTGTGATGTTTTGCATCATTTTCTGTACTATTTGTTGTGGGAGCAGTGTTAGCTTCTGATTTTAAGAAATGGAAGAACTGAGACTAAGTAGTTTTTTTGAAAACTCCATACAGTTTTAAATAGTCTCCAGGGAACAATAGTATGTTTCACTTGACAAACTAATATGGACAGGAAGACAGATTACCTACCATTTCCACTCTTCACCCATATGAGCAAAGCACACACATCTCTAACCCTAAGGAAGAGGAAAGTGCCCTCTGTGTTCTGGCCTTTGAAATATTTTTTTTTTTAGCAACTAGAAACCTGTTTCATAAAAACTCTTTAGGCTAATGGATTCAACTAATAACATATATTCTTGCTATTTAGACATTAGCAAAAAAAATTTGTATTACATCTCCATGCATCAGGTCAATAATCAAAATATTTGCTGTTTGTTTTGTTTTCCAAGAAGAATTTATAATGCTGTCTGTAAGATTCACATAAGTGTAGTCCAGTGTAAAGTGTAGTCAACTTTTGTTTTTTTGTTTTTTTTTAGAGACAGCTCTCCTTATATTCCCTAGGTTAGGTGTTTTTTGTTTTGTTTTGTTTTGTTTTTATAATCTGGCAACAAATTGTAAATGATCTAAGGTTGGTTTTGGACTCCTGGCCTCGAGGGATCCTCCCACCTTGGCCTCCCAGAACACTGGGATTACAGGTGTGAGCCCCTATGCCCAGCCACTATTTTTTTGTTTGTTTTTGAGACAGCATCTCACTCTGCTGCCCAGGCTGGAAGTACAGTGGCACAATCATAGCTCACTGCAGCCTCCAACTCCCGGGCTCAGGTGATCCTCCTGCCTCAGCCTCCTAAGTAGCTAGGATTATAGCCAAGTGCCCACAACACTCAGCTCATTTTTTAAAATTTTTTTGTAGAGATGGAGTCTCACTATGTTGCCCAGGTGTGAGCCACCACACCTGGCTGAATTTTATCAATTATGTTCTTGTCTGACTGTAATGACCCTATAATCTAATGTATTGGAGAAAATGTGTGTATACTGCTGAGGGATATAGGTGCATATAAGGGATTGCTTTTTTATCTGTCAATAGTAAAAAATTGATTTTGGTCTCTTTATTTTACAAGTATAATATTTAAATTATAGGTAAAAGTTTGAGTGTATTCCATTTTAAATGTGGGGAATGTTGACAAAAATCACTAGATCCCTAACGTTTAACCTTTTGGAGGAATCATAATTGTTTATTTTATTTCATGTACCCTGTTCCCTTTCTTTTGTACCCAGAAGTACTCTGTGCCTATACATATTTTTTCCTTTTTTTTAAAAAAAGGTTTCATTATAGATAATTTGAAATAAATGGTATAGTATGATGAACCCCCTTCTACCCATCACACTGTTTGAAAAGTCATCAATATGCTACTACTTTTTTAGCATTTATACCTCCATCTATTATTCCCCATCCTCTACTCAATAGTTTTGTTTTTTTTTTTGTAAAATTAATATACATTGAGATGCACAAACTTAAGCTGTATAGTTACAACCATGTTAACACTCACCTATCATAGTATAGAACAGTTTTATCTCCCCAGAAATTTCCCTTCCCGGCCAGGCAACCACTGTTCTCTTTAGCTTTGCCTGTTTTAGAATCTCATATAAATGGAATCATACATTATGCATTCTTTGTGTCTAGCTTCCCCCCCCCCCCAGGATTATATCTGTGAGATTCATCCATGTTGTTGTATTCCTTTGTTTTGCTGAGTAGTAGTCCATTGTATGAATATACCACATGATATACCATCCATTTTCTTAACCATGAATATTTGGGTTCTCTCCAGTTTTTGCTTTTATGCTATGAACATTCATATACAAGTCTCTGGGTAGATTTATGTTTTCATTTCTCTTGGATAAATACCTGTAAGTGGAATTTCTGAGTCAAAGGACAGATGCATGTTTAATTTTCTAAGAAACTGCCAAACCTTTTTCAAAAATGGTTATAGTATTTTACAGGCCTGCTGTTAAAGTATGAGTGTGGTTGCTGCACATCCTTGCCAACTTTTGGGTTGTCAGTTCTTTTTAATTTTAGCTGTTCTAGTGAGTACCTATACATATTCTGTAAAGGAAATTAAAATAAATTTTATTTTGATAATTTTATGGCAAGTCTTGAGATAATTGGAAATACTCTGTAATTTGGTACATGTCTTAAGATCCTTTCAAGATTTGAGTGCTGATCAGGATAGTATCTTTAAGGCCCAGGATATCCTCACCTACTAATCTATAGCCAGAGTTTATGAGGGAAAATTAATACTAATCCTTTATATCCATTTTAGCACCTTATGGTCTCCAAAGTATTTCCCCGTGCATTTGTTCTTGACAGCAGATGTGTTTCCCATTTTATAGATGAACGAATGAAGACTCAAGGGAGCTTGCATAAGATTTCCTAAGGTTTCAGGGACTGAAATTTACGACTTCTGACCTAGTTTGTCCTGTATTCTTCCATTAGCACTTCAGAGTGACTTATGTAGAATTCATTGGATGTGTGTGTTTGGCTTGCAAGTTTAGATAAGTTGATTAATATAAGAAGCTTTTTCTTGGAGGAAGTAGCTGTAGGAACATCTCAATATTAGTTGTATTCCACAGAATGTAAGACAATCTTGAAATATATACTGGTCATTGATTTGTTCTTTTCATATGACTTCTGAAGGAATTCTAGAAGTTGTTTTAGGCCTTATGGTAGATCAGCTGATGTGGTTATAAAGTTACTGTAGTTGGTACCTTAAATGTATTACTGAGTGTCCTAGAATTAATTTTGGAACTTTGTTTATAATTTTCCGAGTTCTTTTAGAAACCCCTGTCTATTATTCTTGGAAACATTCTCTTTGTACACTTAGATGGCTTTAGCTGTAAATATCTGTCATCACCCTCACTGTTGTGGTCAGGGGGATATCATAGCAGGTAATCTGAACCGAATGATTGGGATGAAACTCCACTAAAGTGAGTAATATTTATGGTTTTCCAAAGCAAATTTTAGTTAAATTTTTCAACAATAAATCTGCTTTTGCACCATTGTCAGATATTAATGTAAGTAATTTGTGTATTTTATTTTAGTGATGTCCTCGCATTGCCCATTTTTAAGCAAGAAGAGTCAAGTTTGCCTCCTGATAATGAGAATAAAATCCTACCTTTCCAATATGTGCTTTGTGCTGCCACCTCTCCAGCAGTGAAACTCCATGATGAAACTCTAACATATCTCAATCAAGGTTAGATGCTACCTCATTCATTAGTATTATTACAGACCTGCTGGATTCATATTTATACTTACATGTAAAAAGTTAGATCTTTCTAGTGTGACCTGTCAAACTAAAAGTCTTACTTCAGAGATTTGAGATCTGGTATCATATATATATTACTGGCTTCTTTTGCTCACCTGCCCATTTTTAGTTCCCAAGTCCTTCTTTCTAATCCATGTTCCCTGGATTATCCCCATTGGTTATTGTCTGAGAACTATTACCCTACCCAGCTCTATTATTTACCAGTTGTGTGGCCTTTGACAAGGGGCTTAAACTCTTTTAAGTTTCAATTTTCTTATCTGTAAAAATGGGATTGATAATACCTTAGAAAATTGTATCAGTTAAATGAGATAATATATGAAAGTACTTAGCACAGTGCCTAGTTCTAGTAAAGGCTTACAGTTGTTACTAATACTAATAATGTTATTATACTCTTGTGTATTCAACCAAGTGAATTTTACTCTTTCTGAATCTAGCAAAGTTAATTTGTGATAAATATAATATGCAGTTACTTTTTCTTCTAGGACAGTCTTATGAAATTCGAATGCTAGACAATAGGAAACTTGGAGAACTTCCAGAAATTAATGGGAAATTGGTGAAGGTAAAAGAAAATGAGTAAATCATTCTTCTACACAATATTTTTTTACTGATTTTTTTTTTTTTTAACTAATATTCTTTTGCTTCCACAAAGGGCTAATGCTTGATGGTATCTTTTATGTGCCACAATTTGTTGACAGAGTGGTAAATAGATGTGTTATTTCTCTGGAGTCAGAGTAAGCCCCCCATTCATGTGAATTTTTCAGAACTGCAGAAACAAAAGGCTTACCACTCCCTGTCCAGGGTAATCCCTTGGCTCAGTGCAGTTCTTTTGGATGGAGTAAAGTAACCTCCTTGAGATTGTCAGAGATCCTTCAGTGTCTCTTTGGTTGCTTGGTCTTGTAGCAAGGAGAACAGAAGCTACTGTTGATGAATAGCAGTTCTCTTAGTCTAGATTGACAGTAAGGATTTTGAGGATTAACAGCATGATTGGGACAGAGCACTTTTGTCAACAACTATAAAAGGTGGTCGAGGGATTAACAGGCAACTCTACAAAGTAAGAGTAACAAAAAGAAAGTTGATGGAAATGGACTCTACCTTCAGTGTTTACAAGTTGTATGGTGAGTTAGCAAGCAGGGGACTTGGCGAGTTTTTCACATACATCTGAAGAACCGAGCCTGATATTACATAATATAACAGTAGAGGCATGTAGAAATGCTTCAGATAGGAGTCCTTTCTGTCTAGTTACCATTAGGACTGATGTTTAAGCCAAATTTTAAATATGGTACCAGTTAACGATAATGATTATATCTGAGAAATTATAAAATTTATCCTGAAATAGTGCTTGTTATGGTATGGATTTTAGGGCGAAACAGGTCTTAAGAAAAACAATTTTAGATTGTGTCTAGAAACTAACTGGCAGTGACTCCTGCTAGTTTTCCTTTGTCAGCACTGATTTTCAAGAAACCTGTTATCATCTGATTTTGTTATATCCTTTTAGAGTATATTTCGTGTAGTGTTCCATGACAGAAGGCTACAATACACTGAACATCAACAGCTGGAGGGCTGGAGGTGGAACCGACCTGGAGATAGAATTCTTGACATAGGTGAGTTAAGAGAATCTATGGCCTTGGAAATGGCTTTGTGGACTAAGAGTCGGTTTTCTTTACTTGACATTTATCTTGATTCAAATGTTTCAGAGGCTCGAGTAGTATGAACCTTGGACTAAGCATAAATGATTAGTTGTATAATGATATCAAAATTGAAGTTGGAAGTGTAAGCACTTCAGTTCCATAGCAGTTGCTTCCATTACTTATGGGTGATTTTGTTTTGTTTTGTTTTTTAACTTGTAAATATCCATAATATAAAAGGTATCATTTTAACCATTTTTAAGTATGCAGTTCAGTAGCATTAAGTACTTTCACACTGTTTTGTAACCATCACCACCATCCATCTCTAGAACTTTTTCCATCTTGTAAAACTGAAACTCTGTACCTATTAAATAACTCCCCATTACCCCTTCTTCCCAGCTCCTGATAACCACTATTTTCCTTTCTGTCTCTATGAATTGGACTACTCTGGGTACTTCACATAAATGAAATCAGACAGTATGTGGCCTTTTGTGACTGGCTTTTTTCACTTAGCATAATGTTTTCAAGGTTCATCCACGTTGTAGCATACATCAGAATTTCCTTCCTGTTTAGGGCTGAATAATACTCCATTGTATATATATGTACCGCATTTTGCTTTTTTTATTTTTATTTTTTTTGAGACAGAATCTCGCTCTGTTGCCTGGGCTAGAGTGCCGTGGTGTCAGCCTAGCTCACGGCAACCTCAAACTCCTGGGCTTAAGCAATCCTTCTGCCTCAGCCTCCCAAGTAGCTGGGACTACAGACATGTGCCACCATGCCCGGCTAATTTTTTTTCTATATATATTTTTAGCTGTCCAAATCATTTCTTTCTATTTTTAGTAGAGATGGGGTCTTGTTCTTGCTCAGGCGGGTCTCGTTCTTGCTCAGGCTGGTCTCGAAGTCCTGACCTCAAGTGATCCTCCCGCCTCGGCCTCCCAGAGTGCTAGGATTACAGGCATGAGCCACCACACCCGGGCCTATATCTACCACATTTTGTTTATCCATCCATCTCTTGATAGACATTTGGGTTGACTTCACCTTTTGACTATTGTGAATAATGCTGCTATGAACAGGGATGTACAAATATTTGTTTGAGTCTCTGCTTTCAGTTCTTTTGAATATATACCCCAAAATGGAACTGATGGATCATATGATAATTCTATTTTTAATTTTTTTGAGGAAACACTATATTGTTTTCCACAGTGACTACACATTTTACATTTCTACCAGCAGTGCTCCAAGGTTCCAGTTTCTCTATATCCTTACCAACATTTGTTGCTTTCTGGTTTTTTTTTGATAATAGCCATCCTAATGGGTGTGAAGTGGTATCTCATTGTGCTTTTGATTTTTATTTCCCTGGTGATTAGTGATGTTGAGCATATTTTCATATGCTTATTGGCTATTTGTATATTTTCTTTGGAGAAATGTCTATTCAAATCTTTTGCCCATTTTTAAATTGGGTTGTTTGGTTTTTAGTTGTTAAGTTGTAGGAATTCTTTATATATTCTGGAATATTAACCCCACATTAGATATATCTATGCAAATATTTTCTTCTATTCTGTGGGTTGCCTTTTCATTATGTTGATAATGTCCTGTGGTGCACAAAAGTTTTAAATTTTGAGGTAGTCCAATTTACCTATATTTTAATTGCCTGTATTTTGGGGGCCATATCCAAGAAATCATTGCCAAATCCAATGTCATGAAGCTTTTTCCATATGTTTTCTTCTAACAGTTTTATAGTTTTAGGTCTTACATTCAGGTCATGGATCCATTTTGAGTTAATTTTTGTATATGGTGCAAAGTAAGGATCCAACTTCATTCATTTGCATGAGAATATCCAGTTTTCCCAGCACCATTTGTTGAAAAGATTGTTCTTTCCTCCATTGAATGGTCTTGGCACCCTTGTCAAAATTCATGCGACCATATATTTGAAGACTTATTTATGGGCTCTCTATTCTATTCCATTTGTTTATGTGGCTATCCTTATGCTTGTTTTGATAAGTGTAGCTTTGTAGTAAGTTTTGAAATCAGGAAGCATGAGGTCTCCAACTTTGTTTTTGTTTTTTTTTTTTCCAAGATTGTTTTGGCTATTAGGGATCTGATACTTTGTTTGAGTAGTATGTAAAAGGGGCCAGGTTTTTTTCCCCAATATGCTGAAAGTTCCTGTATCTTATTAGTGCTTGAAAACAAGATTAGTGGTATGTTCTACCTAAAGTGGGAGTTCTGGAATTGGAATCTATGTCTCTTGTTTTGCAGTTTAGTTTTTTCCTACTGCTTTGCTACGCAGAGTAGCATTTGTCTTTCCTAAATCATAGTGTATAAGGGAAGGATCTTCACAAACACACAGTCACTTTTCCTGAACATACTTTTAATCCTGGCATCTGTACCTTTGATCTCTAATTGGTTAATATCTTCTATTGGTAAACATAGTTATTAAACAAATTTAAGTACTACTGTTACAATTTTACCTTAAAAACACTGGTTCTCATGCAGTTTTCCTGGTATCTGTATAATAAATTGACCTTAGGATGAATTCAACACAACTAATACTGTGTAGTGGGACCCACTTGATGCTTTCTTGTTTGAATCATTGATACCAAAATAATAGTATAGTTATATAGCACAGTTATAATAATAAATAATATGACCTCGCTTTGTCTCCCCAGTTTGAGTATTAATAGAAGTCAGGGAGTAGTATTTGAGTGTCTACCGTGTGGAATGAAAAGCAAATTTCTCCTAAAACCCATTAATTTTTGCTTCCCTCTTAAGTAAAGATTTGTCACTCTGTTATAGGATTATTTGATGTAGGATTATTGATGTAAGTCGGCATTAATCTTTGTGTTAAATTTTTCCCACTTCTATCCATGATATAATGCTTTCTACCTTTATACAGACACTCTGCTTCACCCTTCTATAGCAGTCCTCTTTTTATTTTTATTTTTATTTTTTTGAGACAGGGTCTCACTTTGTTGCCTGGGCTGGAGTGCAGTGTCATCATCACTCACTGCAACCTCCAACTCCTGGGCTTAAGCGATCCTCCTGCCTCAGCCTCCTGAGTAGCTGGGATTATAGGCACAGGCTACCATGCCTAGCTAATTTTTCTAGTTTTTGTAGAGACTGAGTCTTGCTATTGCCCATGGTGGTCTTGAACTCTTGGCTTCAGGCAGTCCTCCTGCCTCAGCCTCCCAAAGTGCTCAGATTACAGGCATGAGCCACCACACTCAGCATATAGCAATCCTCTTAATGTGCTTCTAGTGGTAATACTAATCTTAAGACTGTAGGTGAAATAGATTATAAATTACAATTTTCATGACAGTAGAGCTAGTATGTAGACTTAATCCATCTTAAGTAGAATTTTGGGAAATTAAAAGGAAACTGCTTTTAAATTGCCTTATTTATAAAACTTTAAAGAGGAAAAAAGGTATTCAGAATGAAAGTTTTTAAGTCAATTTCAACTGTAAGCAAACCTTTTTCATTGGTAAAAAAGAAATTTAGGGTGTGATACACAAAAATCTTTGTAACTAGGGACAAGTAATATAAGAATTAGTGCTTTCTTATCTAAAACCAAGTAGCTCTCAGAATTGTTCAATGATTACCATTTTATTTCTCAGATATCCCAATGTCTGTGGGTATAATTGATCCTAGGGCTAATCCAACCCAACTAAATACAGTGGAGTTCCTGTGGGACCCTGCAAAGAGAACATCTGTGTTTATTCAGGTAAGGTATTGCAGATGGGGTTCCAGTTATGAAGAAGCATGTCTTACTGCCAGTTTGTTTCTTAAAGGATAAAACATATTAAATTTGAAATCCCAGCCTGACTGTCCAGTCCAGATCCCTCAACACGTGCCTTAGAGCTACAGTCCCCAACCTCCAGAACCCAGACCCATGCCGGTCAGTGGCCTGTTGGGGGCCAGGCCCTGGGGTGGGAGGTGGGCGATGGGCAGGCGAGTGAGTGAGGCTTCAACTGTGTTTGCAGCTGCTCCCCATGGCTTGAATCACTGCGTGGGCTCCACCTCCTGTCAGATTAGTGTGGCACTGGGTTTTCATAGGAGTGCAAATGCTACCGTGGACTGCACATGGCAGGGGATCTAGGTTTGTGGACTCCTTGTGAGAGTCTGGTGCCTGGTGCTATTGGGTAGACCTGGGTCAGTGGTGCTGATGCTGGGGAGTGGCTGGCTGCAAGTACAGATTGTCATTGGTAGAGAGGTTTGACTACACAATGAATATGGTGTGCCTGGGTCATCTTGGCACTATAAGCCCTCAATCCCCCAACCCCCTTCCTTGGAAGGACTGTCTTCCACGAAGCCAGTCCCTGGTGCCAAAAAGGTTGGGGAGCACTGCCTTAGAGCATTGAGGAGTTTCTGTATTGCTCTTCTAATTACCTCAATTCATTTTATGTCTCCCCAAAATGCTTGCTAATGGCTGCATAATATACCATCCTTTCGGTGTACCATAACTTACCTAACAATTATTTGCATTTACATTGTCCTAATTTTTTACTATTATCCATAATGTTATTTTGATCATCTTTATACCTTTTCTTTTTTGGAGACAGGGTCTCACTCTTTTGCCCTGGGTAGAGTGCAGTAGCGTCATCATAGCTCACCGCAACCTCCAATTCCTGGGCTCAAGCAATCCTCCTGCCTCAGCCTCCCAAGTAGCTGGGACTACAGGTGCACACCACCATGCACCTGGCTAACTTTTCTACATTTTGTAGAGTTGAGATCTCACTCTTGCTCAGACTGTTCTCAAACTCCTGAGCTCAAGCAATCCTCCTGCCCCAGCCTCCTAAAGTGCTAGGATTATAGGCGTGAGGCACCAAGCCCCACCTTTACTTAAAATTTGACTTGCATATCTGATTATATTCTTTCAGTAGATTCTTTGAAAGTCCCTGTTTGTATTAATGATAGCTAATAGGTTATTGAGTAGTTAACATGAGATAGTCACTGTGTTAAATAAACACTTTGTATACATGATTTTAAGACTTTCTGCAATAATCTTTGGAGTAGGAATAGTCTTTGAGGCTTAGAGAGGTTAAGTAACTTACCCAAGCTAGTAAATGGTTAGTCAGACAAGGTTCCACTATTAAGATTCACCAGTCTGGCATTACGCAGTAGCCAAGAAACCATTTTCTCCCCTATTGCTGTGAGCTTTCATATTTACTATTTTCCCCGTGTGGATGGTGCCTCCTCTTTCCGAAGTATTCCTTAAATTCGAGCAAACTTTTACTAACAAAAATCATTTCTCTTTTATGTTAACTCTGTATTCTCTGAAGCAGTTAATGAATTTAATTACAGTAGCTTTTGATAGCATTTTGTTAGATCTATACATTTACTTTATATTTGTAAATCATTTAAGTTTTTCTCATTTCATCCATTAGACTGTAAATTCTTCAGGATCAAAAAGAGGGAAAGTGGTTTTGTAGGTGTTCATAATGCCTGTTAAATGTTTTGTTGTTAGTAGTTCCTCAGAAAATACTGCTGACTGGTTTGGCATGTGTCTTTGTGAAGATCCTTCCCTTCAGCAGCGGTGAAGCCTTGATGTTGTATTCTTTTCAGGTGCACTGTATTAGCACAGAGTTCACCATGAGGAAACATGGTGGAGAAAAGGGGGTGCCATTCCGAGTACAGATTGATACCTTCAAGGAGAACGAGAACGGGGAATATACCGAACATTTGCACTCGGCCAGCTGCCAGATCAAAGTTTTCAAGGTATTCTTGGCAATGTGCTGGCTCTTGGATTCTTTTTCTTTCTCTTCTTTTTTGAATTTATTTATTTATTTTTTATTTATTTTTATTGTTTTTTTTTATGAAGGGTGGGGAGGGAGGATGGGGTTGAATTTCCTTTTTTTTTTTTTTTTTTTGAGACAGAGTCTCACTCAGTCAGCCTACGTGGAGTGCAGTGGTGTCATCGTAGCTCACTGCAACCTCAAACTCCTGGGCTCAAGCAATCCTCCTGCCTTTTTGAAAGAATCTTTTTGAAATCTCTTAATACCTGTTAAAGTTAAAAGCTCTTGTAAAGCTCACGAAAATTATGGAAAGTTGACTATTTTGGTAACAATCATAACTAATGTTTCCTTATTTTGGTCTTTATTTTTATCACATGGGTAAATATTATTATGTTCTCTTTGCAAGGGGTTCAGTAATACAAAAGTAAAATCCTTGTTACCAATCTTACCCTGACTCCCCAACCTCTCCCCTGATGGAACCACTGTTGTGATTTGGTATATGTCCTAGTCCTCTTCTATGCTTTTATACCACATGTATATAGGTATACACATATTTCTTTTCCTTAAAACATAAATGGGGTTATACTGTATTAATTGTTTTGAAGCTTGATTTTTTCAGGTAACTATGTGCTTTAGAGATCTTTCCATGTCAGTAGCTATAGATCTGTTTTATTCTTTTTCAACTCCATCAAACATTTAAATTTCCTATTTTCAAATTTAGGCAGAGTGATGCATCTTGCCTTTATATCATGGCACATACATCTTTGTTTCATATGTGGCTATTTAAGTTTTTAGAAGCAATATTGTCGGGTCAAAGGATGAATACCTGATTTTAAAACAAAATATTTCTCATTTCAGCCCAAAGGTGCAGACAGAAAGCAAAAAACAGATAGGGAAAAAATGGAAAAACGAACACCTCATGAAAAGGAGAAATATCAACCTTCCTATGAGACAACCATACTCACAGAGGTAAAGGATTTCTTTTGGTGACAATTTCATTTTCTAACTTTTACTCTTAAAAGAAAAATCTATCACCTCCTGGATTTGATCCAGCATGATCAAAATTCACTTTTCCTGAGCATACTCTCTATTGCTTACTGGGTCCTCTGAAGAATGAAGATTTACTAATTAAGATGTGCTATTCAAGTATAATAACACTATGTTATTGGAACACTTGGGTCAAGTGTGCTTTTTCATTATCTAAGCTATCCTTTGATTTTAGTGTTCTCCATGGCCCGAGATCACATACGTCAATAATTCCCCATCACCTGGCTTCAACAGTTCCCATAGCAGTTTTTCCCTTGGGGAAGGGTAAGTCTGAGAAATAAAATTGTCATGTATTTGTCCCAGATGTGTATTTTTTCATTAACCTTTCCATAAACAATGTCTTTTTAAATCGGTAAGTACTTCTATTTGGTCAGTTTTTGATGGATTTATATATGAACTGAGGTTTGGATTATCTTCAAAAAAGACTGAAAGAGTTTTATATGGCCTTTTCTCCTTCCCTGCCCCTCTCCTCCTCCTCCATGTCTCTCTCCTCTTCTTCTTTTTCCCCCCATTAGAAAATAGCATTTATGGTCACTTTTTAGTGATTCAGGGACTGATCATCTGGGCTTTTTGCTTCTCCCTGTTACTGCTCATCTTGTGGTTATTTCACTTCCTAATCATACTTACATCAGAGTGGTCATTGGGAATTGGAAACACAGTTGTCCAAACACTAAAATCTGTTTTGTTATTTGTTGTTTGTTATTTGTCCCTAACACCTAATTATTATGAATCTTTGATAATTAGGGAAAGAAGGTTGAAGATAATTTTCTACATTATCTATGGGATGCATTTAATCTTGTCTTATTGTTTTTTTTTTTACAATCAGAGTTAATTGAAAGTTGGTATAGATGCCTACTCCAGTTTAAAAAAGTAACTGTATTATAGTTCTGACTTTTAACATGTATTCCACATAACCATATTAAAACTTGAAATAGGCTACCAAATGTGCAAGCATATTGTTTGGATGCAGTATTTGTTTTTGGATTTATTTTGGCTCTGTGTTCAACCTACTTCTTACAGGATTTAATTAAGGTAGCTTAAATATTCAAAACATAACAATTAAGAATAAAAATAGGTATCAGTTGTAGAAGGACTACATATAACTAGGGTCATGAGATAAGTTAATTACTAAGTTTGAATATCAAATTTGAATTTTGCAGCTGAGGTTAAAAAAAGAAAAAACTTTTTTGAAAGAAAAAATCTAACATCCACGTGGATGATGCATTCTACTTGTAGGTAATTTTTAATATTATATAGGGCTTAAAGGTTGTGTTTTAAAACTTTTTCTTTTCTCTTTGTCATGTACTTCATATTAGACTCAACTTTTTCTCCCATAAAAAAAGTAAACATTAGACTGGGTGCAGTGCCTCATGCCTATAATCCCAGCACTTTGGAAGGGTGAGGCAGAAGGATCACTTGAGGCCAGGAGTTCGTGACTAGTCTGGGCAATATAGCAAGATCCTGTCTCTACACAAAAAATTAAAAAATTAGCCAGGTGTGGTGATCTGCACTTGTAGTCCCAGCTACTCAAGGGGCTGAGGGAGGAGAATTGCTTGAGGCCAGGAGTTCAAGCCTACAGGGAGCTATGATCACAGCATTGCACTCCAACCTGGGTGACAGAGTGAGACCCTGTTTCTGAATAAATAAATAGATAGATAGAAGTAAGCATTAGGGAAGAGGGTCAATCCATAAATAAAGTGTAAAGAAAAACTAAGGGTTTGGAGATAGCCCTTGGATCACAAATTAGATAGCAATAATTTTTGAAACTGCTGTAAAAATAATTAAGTGGTTTTGATTAGGTGTGTGATCATATTGCCTTGCATAAATTTTTTTCCAATATTTTTCCTGTGTATGTATGTGTGCATATTTATGTATTTAATGTAGTAATATATTGATATGCTTTTATATCCTGATTATTTCATATTAATAAATTTCTTATTAAATATTCTTTATGCCATAATTTATCTCATCAGTCCCAATTTATTGAAATTTTTATTTCTTTTCAGTTTCCTCAATAATAAAAAATGTTGCAAATGACATAGTTTCTCCCACTCCCCCATAAAGTCTTTAGGTGAAATTAACAGATAATTGAAGTATGGGATCAAAGAATAGAAATGTTTTATGAGACAGCACAGATTTATTTATTTATTTATGGAGACAGGGTCTTGCTCTGTCACCTGGGCTAGAGTGTAGTAGCGTCATCATAGCTCACTGCAACCACCAATTCCTGGGCACAGGCAGTCCTGCTGGCTCAGCCTCCTGAGTAGCTGGGACTACAGGGGTGCCACCATGCCTTGCTAATTTTTGTATTTTTTGTAGAGATGGGATCTCAATATGTTGCTCAGGCTGGTCTCAAACTTCCAGCCTCAAGTGATCCTCCTGCCTTGACCTTCCAATGTGCTGGGATTAGAGGCATGAAGCCGCTGCACCTGGCACACAGATCCTTTTAAACCTCTAGGTTAAAACTTATTATGAAGGTGAAGAATGAGATAATGAACCCTAATATGTGTCATGGATTCATCCTTTCATTTTAAATGTTTCTTTAGAAATGGTTCACCAAACCACCAGCCAGAGCCACCCCCTCCAGTCACAGATGTAAGTCTGAAGTTGAATGTTAATTATTTGCAATGTCTTGTAATGCTTTGATGACTATGCAATTCAATAGAAATGCCCAACTTTTAGGGAGTATTATTCATTCATTCATTAAATAAATATTTATTAAATTTTCACTATGACCTAGATACATACTATGCTAGAAACTAGAGATGTGAAACAAGTAATGCAGGACCCTTACATTTGAGGAGATTACAGTCTAGCAGGGAAGTTAAGAATGGAACTCCATGAGCTTCTTGCATGGTTATAGGAGGAGAAGATTGATATAGTATAAACAACTTATAAACAAACTAGACCTGAGTATGGGGATGTGGATGTGTTTGGCTGTGTGTTACCTAATGGGGTAACAGATGAATCTGTTTAGTTACCAAGAAACTGCTCTCTCCCTTTCAGAACCTCTTGCCAACAACCACACCTCAGGAAGCTCAGCAGTGGTTGCATCGAAACCGTTTTTCTACATTCACAAGGCTTTTCACAAACTTCTCAGGTTAAATTTGCTTTTCTTTTTGTTCTCCCCAGCATGGGATATTCCTTTATATTCAAGACCCTCCTGGTATCCATATGAGATATGTGTTTGTGTGAGTGAGAGAGAGAAGGGAGAGAGAGAGAGATCTTACTGCATTTTTCTGATGAAATAAATTTCATAGAACCCTTTATTTTAGACTTTCTCACCAGCTGCAACCATGCTGTGAAATACTTAAAAAGAAATTCCTCTTAGTTTAAGCTCACTTTAATTTTTTTTTTTACTAACTATGCAAGCTTGGAATCACTTTAATTTTAAAATGCTTACTCCATACAATACTTTTGAAAATGTATATTCCATACTATTTTATCAAGGGACATATTCAGGCAGTCTGAAAATTCCCCCTAATATTGCTGTATTGTATTTTACTTACACAATCCACATTTATTTAGCATCTTCTGTATACCAGCTATGGTAGGAATACACAAATGGATGAGGCATACTTACTAATCAAAGAGCATATTCATCATCTAATGTTCAAAACAAGAAAACAACAGCCAATGAAATCAAAATAAAACCCTGAAAAACATAGTGCTCTGACAGTGAGACATTCAGGAGAGGGTCTGGTGTTAGAGAATATATGTGATACATGAGGTGAATCTTGAGGGATAAGGAGGAATCTGTTGGTCAGAGAGTAAAAGATTTGTGTTTTTGTTTTTTTTTTTCAATTGAGATGGAGAGCTGGGCTCGATGGCTCATGCCTGTAATCCTAGCACTCTGGGAGGCCAAGGAGGGAGGATTGCTTGAGGTCAAGAGTTCGAGACCAGCCTGAGCAAGAGTGAGACCCTCTCTCTACAAAAACTAGAAAAAATTAGCTGGCTGTGGTGGCACATACCTATAGTCCCAGCTACTTGGGAGGCTGAAGCAGGAGGATGGCTTGAGCCCAGGAGTTTGAGGTTGCAGTGAGCTGTGATTAAGCCACTGTACTCTAGCTGGGGTGACAGAATGAGACCCTGTCTCAAGGAAAAAAAAGAAAAATTGAGATGGAGTCTCTCTATATTGCCCAGCCTGGCCTCAGACTCCTGGTCTCTCAAGGTATCGTCCTGCCTCAGCCTCCCAAGTTCTGGGACTATAGGCGTGGACCACTGCACCTGGCTAGTGAAAGGATATTTAAGACAGGAAGACCAACTTGCTAATTAGGCATCATCAATATGATGAAAACATAGGATTAAGTGGAGAAGTTAATTGAGAGGGAACTGAGATCCGAGAGGAGGCAGAGGCCAGGTCATGAAGGGCCTTATATACAATGCAAAAGATTACAGATTATAACACACTGGTAATGAGGTGTCCTTGTAATAGAGCCCATTTTAGTAGTCATTAACAAAGAGAATCTTTGCCTTTATCATCCATTTTCTTATATTTATTCCAGGGGCAGATTTATTGAAATTAACTAGAGATGATGTGATCCAAATCTGTGGCCCTGCAGATGGAATCAGACTTTTTAATGCATTAAAAGGCCGGTATGTAATTAGTGTTAAAATACCAATAAGGTTGGATTCCAAATGGATTTGGATTCAGGGATTCTTCATAGTACTATGCACAGCTAAATACCTTCCTGTCAAAACATTTTTTAAAAATGTACCAAATAAAGATGAAAAATATCCTTTCTTACATTTGATCCAAGGAATTCCTTATGATATCCCATTTTTCATTTCCAGGTAATAATTTTTATCCAGTATTTATTCATTGTCCTTATCATGAGCCAGGCATTATTACAGGCTCTGAAGCTATCTATATTGGTGAGCAAATATAAGGTACCCATTGTTAGGGAGTTCACTTTCTAATAGGGAGACAGATAGAGATATAAACAGTAGTATTTTGGTGATAAGTGCTTTGAAGGAAAACAAAACAACTAAGCAAAAAACAAGGTTGTGGGGTGTAGAGTGCCCAGAACATGATCAGGAAAGACCCCTTTGAGGAGGAGATATTAAAGATGAGTTATGAGAAGGATGAAGCTGTGGAATCATATGAGGGAAGATTATTCTAGGCAGAAGGAACAATAGGTGTAAAGGCCCGAGCTGGTTTTAACTGGGGAAGAGGTCATCATTCAGTTTGGGTAGGAATTACTTAAGTGTCTGCTTGCAAATGTTACAATACAGAGTAATAAGTAGTCCCATTTTGGGACTTATAATTTTAAATAGTAGTAGTATTGATGGAAAAAACATGCAGGTCATTGGCAACAAAACTAAATCAGTGACTAAAAAATAAAACAGATTGTGAAGTATTTGTGTTTGTGTATATCACAAAGGATAATGAATCAGATTGGCTGCGATCTTGGAAAATTTGAAGGAAAGAAATGACTTGAGAAAAAAGAATGGATCTTTCATTTTTAAGTGTATTATCTAAAGAGTGCTTAGAAATAGGAAGGAATGAGATGATCAGATCAAGAGGTAATTCAATACCTTTGTCTAAGAAGTAAGAACAGAAAGAGGGCTTAGGCTACTTAGGAGAAGGTAAATGAGGGAAATAAGATTCTCCAGTTTACTATATTGCCATTTTTAAGTAAAAAGTGTATCTTGAAACTGACCATAAAACAGTGGCTCATACATTTTGAATATTTCTGACCTTTACACCAAAGGTCCCAAACTCAAATGACTACAGAGGCCACATAGGTAATGTAAATGAGTGACAGTCAAGTCTGGGGTATAGTGAAGAATGCATGTACCCTGTAAGGAGAATAGCTCATTGTTTTCACTTGAAAATGAGGGCCTCAGATTGCTTGATCTGATTTTCAAGAAAAGCCAAAAGTTCAGAGTTTATGTGATGCCTCCTGTTGGAACTAGTTCAGCCTAAGGGTAAAAAGAAAAAAAAAAAACCCAACCACCACTGAGAAACTAATAAAACATAGCAATTGGCCCACAAGCTGCCAGTTTTCAACCCGTGCTCTATACTATTACTGTAGAAACACATGTTCTCCCTTAAAATGTGCTTCCCATAGAAAATGTAAGACTAACAGTTGTTTTCTCCCCCTTAGGATGGTGCGTCCAAGGTTAACCATTTATGTTTGTCAGGAATCGTTGCAGTTGAGGGAGCAGCAGCAACAGCAGCAGCAACAGCAACAGAAGCATGAGGATGGAGACTCAAATGGTACTTTCTTTGGTAGGTCATTCTGGACAGACCAGGACGGATATGAAGAAAGGTGAAGAGATAACTTACAGGCATGTGTGATGGGAATTTCTCAAACAGCAGATTCAGCATTTGCTAGAAGCAATGATAATTACTAACATTTATTGACCTCCTAATATATGCCAAGTGCTATTCTCAACGCTTTTTACATGCTATAATTTTTACAGCTAATATCTCCAGTTTGCAGAAGATTTTATTATCTCCAATATTCACATGAGGAAATGAGGCCTAGGGATATTGAATAACTTGCCCTAGATCTAGCAAGTGGCTAAGCCAGGATTTGAACACAGGCAGTCTGATTTCTGAGTCCTTCAGAAAAGTGTGCATTCCTAGTGATCAGATTACCTGTAAGAACAAACTTTGTACTGACTGCTGTTGCTCTCTCCCTTTTGCAGTGTACCATGCCATCTATCTAGAAGAACTGACAGCCATTGAATTGACAGAAAAAATTGCTCAGCTTTTCAGCATTTCCCCTTGCCAAATCAGCCAGATTTACAAGCAGGGGCCAACAGGAATCCATGTGCTCATCAGTGATGAGGTAGATTTTTTTTCAGTACAGTTGAATTATCACATGACAGTTTGTCAGGACATGTATTAATAACAGGAGCAAGAGCAGTTCTACTGGGACAGAGTGCTCTGTTTTCTAGATCAGAGGGTTTCACACTTTTTTGCTTGCTTACCTCCTAAAATAATTCTTAAAAATTTTGTATCCCCTTGCACATTTTTAGGTTGGCTTAAAATTTTTTGTTATAAGTTTAAACAGTTGTAAAAGATGTCATTTGTGGGCTACATATGACATTTTAAAATGAAATGGTTACATCACTATTCTAATTGCATTCTATGTAACCTAAATACAAGAGTGATTTAATATCACCATCATCCCATTTAAAAAAATACATGACTGTGCTTTTCTTTAACAGAATGTTTAGGTAGGACTCAGTGGCTTGTGCCTGTAAACCTAGCACTTTGGGAATGTGAGGCAGGAGGATCACTTGAGGCCAGGATTTTAAGACCAGCATGAGCAATATAGCAAGACCTTGTCTCTACAACAAAAAAATATATATTAGCTAGTCGTGGTTGCGTGTACCTGTAGTCCCAGCTTCTTGGGAGCTTGAGGCCGGAGGATTGCTTGAGCCCTTGAGTTTGAGGTTGCTGTGAGCTATGATGATGCCACTGCACTCTAGCCTAAGCAACAGAGCAAGACACTGTCTCAAAAAAAAAAAAAGAAGTGCATCTGCTAATGAGGTTCCATTTCCCACCCTTATACTTCCACATTATTTCATCTGTAGATGATTACTACCTATTTATTGCTAGAATGACGTAGAGTTCAGGATCAATTCCCCCTTAGAATCTGGGGAGGGGGAAATGCTGTGGAATCTAATGCATATAAATGTATAGATAGGAATGGATGAAATTTTGTTGTAACAACATCACTAAATTATTATTTTTTTATTTATTTATTTTTTTGAGACAGAGTCTCACTCTGTTGCCCAGGCTAAAGTGCCACGGCATCAGCCTAGCTCACAGCAACCTCAAACTCCTGGGCTCAAGCAATCCTCCTGCCTCAGCCTCCCGAGTAGCTGAGACTACAGGCATGCACCACCATGCCCAGCTAATTTTTTTCTATATATATTTTTGTTGTCCATATAATTTCTTTTTTTTTTTTATTTTTTTTTTATTTTTTTTTTGAGACAGAGTCTCACTTTGTTGCCCAGGCTAGAGTGAGTGCCGTGGCGTCAGCCTAGCTCACAGCAACCTCAAACTCCTGGGCTCAAGCGATCCTCCTGCCTCAGCCTCCCGAGTAGCTGGGACTACAGGCATGTGCCACTATGCCCGGCTAATTTTTCTATATATATATTTTTAGTTGTCCATATAATTTCTTTCTATTTTTAGTAGAGACGGGGTCTCGCTCTTGCTCAGGCTGGTCTCGAACTCCTGACCTTGAGCGATCCACCCGCCTCGGCCTCCCAGAGTGCTAGGATTACAGGCGTGAGCCACCGCGCCCGGCCCACTAAATTATTTTGAACTTCTGAATTATGTACCAAAAATTACATAATGATATTATCAAAAATTATTTGGGGCGGGGCACAGTGAGTGGCTCACGCCTGTAATGCTAGCACTCTGGGAGGCCGAGGCAGAAGAATCAGAAGGATGGCTTGAGGTCAGGAGTTTGAGACCAGCCTGAACAAGAGGGAGACCCCATCTGTACTAAAAAAATAGAAAAAATTAGATGGGTGTGGTGACGAGCACCTATAGTCCCAGCTACTGGGGAGGCTGAGGCAGGCGAATCGCTTGAACCCAGGAGTTTGAGGTTGCTGTGAGCTAGGCTGACACCACGGTACTCTAGCCCGAGCAACAGATTGAGACTCTATTTAAAAAAAAAAAAATTATTTTGAATCATCTATCATTTGACAGTGATTAGGTCACTCTATAATTCTGATGAAAGGAAGAATTAGAAATCAATTAGAAATCATGTGATTCATAATAGGGTTTGTTACTCAGTCATTTGAATTCACTTTTGCAGTTCCACTTTGGTACCCTGAGGCTTTTCTTTAATAGCCCGTAGCAGGGCACCTTAGTAGGATTCTGGGAGAGTGAAAGTCATGCCTTTATTTTGTAAAATGGGGGAGTGGGGGTTTGAGGAGGGAAGTGGTGTGGAAGAACTCAAGAGGTTTTAGGAAAGAATTCATATGGAAGTTGAAGGCCTGGAAGTCAGTTCTCTCATGTGAGCCTATCAGTATCTGTGTAGGCCTTGGAACGTCTTGCCCCGGGGAAATGCATGCTCCACTTTTAAGGCAATTGTTCTAGACTGCTTGGTTTTTTTAAGATTTAAAAACCAAACTGGGGAGAAAAAAGAAGAAAAAAACAAACAGGCTTGTGAAGCAGGCTTTTGAAAGTTAGGAGGAAAAAACTCATATGATTCTATAAATATTCGTGAAATACTCTATTTGGACCTGTAAAGTCTCACATCGAAACCCCTTTGGGTGTGGGGTAGTCGTAGAAACACAGAAATAGAAAGGGATTATTTTAACTTAAATATAATGTAATAAAAAGCCACATAGTCAAAATGAATGCAGCAAACCAAAGTTTTTAATAATCTACAAATTTTCTTGTTTTTTTCAGATGATACAGAACTTTCAGGAAGAAGCCTGTTTTATTCTGGACACAATGAAAGGTAATAAGATAGTAAGACAAACACCTTTCTCTAAGCAGTTTAAAAGCTTTACTTTACTACTATTAAGTAAAGTACATGCTTTACTTCTTTGAGGAGAGATAAGGAAAGTATCAGCCATATTTGAAATAGAGAAAGTAACATCAGAGATTGTTCCTTTGTATGAGTTGGTTTCTTGCTTTTTCTTTTTTTTTTTTGGAGACAGAGTCTCGCTCTGTTGCCAGGTCTAGAGTGCCGTGATGTCAAGCTCACAGCAACCTCAAATTCCTGGGCTTAAGCAATCCCTCTGCCTTAGCCTCCCGAGTGGCTGGGACTATAGGCGTGCACCACCATGCCTGGCTAATTTTTTTCTATATATATAATTTTAGCTGTCCAAATCATTTCTTTCTATTTTTAGTAGAGTCGGGGTCTCGCTCTTGCTCAGGCTGGTCTCGAACACCTGACCTCAAGCGATCCTCCCGCCTCGGCCTCCCAGAGTGCTAGGATTACAGGCGTGAGCTACCATGCCCGGCCTCTTGCCATTCTTAGAGTAGACAGAGTATACCTGATTACTCTCCACCATTCTCTTCCATCTTTCATTGACAGATGAGGAGATCAAGGCATATTGTTTTTTATAGTGCCTATTTATTACAAATATTCTGTGCTAATTAATAAGTACGCTCCTCTTTTTCCTTGTCACAAGAACCTTATCATACTTCTTTTCTCCTACTGTGTTTTAGAGGTGACTAAAGATTTCTCTCTCTCTCTTTTTTTTAACAGCAGAAACCAATGATAGCTATCATATCATACTGAAGTAGGAGTGGGGCATTCCATGCTCAGTGGCTGCTACTTCCTTCACCTCTTGAAAATGGCCCTCTTGAAGGGGTTTGTGAACGGAAATTGGAAGGTCTGCAAGGAACCTGACCCATCTGACTGTGTGTTGGGGGGGAGTCCAGGCCATGGAGGCAGAATCCCAGCCTTCCGTGTTAGCCCTTGCTCTTGTGGCACACACAGATTACTGCCCAACGTGCAGTTCTGCAGCTATTTCTTAGTTAAAATTTCTGAACCCTGTTGTTGAATATCAATAGAAACTCCACATCATTTAGGGTGTATGTAGGGCATAATAATGATGGGAATTGTGTGATATTTAACAGAAAGATGTTAAATTTTGTGATATGGAGCCATGTAAATTTTTTTCTAATATAAAAATGAGCATCTATATTCATAAGACTAGGTTCTCAATCTCTTTGTACTGGTCTCAATGTACTGGCATCTCTGATTTTTGCCATAATTGGTCTCTGAAACTTTATCAATGAGGAGAAATACAGAGATAGAATTTGTCTTTTGGTTCCCCTGTGATACTACAACTAATGGTAATTTTAGCTAACATTTATTGAGCCAGGCAGTGTGATAAACTCTTTAAATGATTATTTTGTTTAATTCTCTTATTAACCCTGTATGCAGTAGGTGCTATAGTGATCCCTCACTGAAGATGAGGAAATGGAGACACACGGTGGCTGGCTGGGTAACAGGCAGCCAGCAGATAGTCAAGCTGAAATCCAAACCCAGGCAATCTGGCCCTTATTAGTCAGTATCCAGTACACCCAATGCCACCCTTGATAGCCTGTGCTCACCATTGTTTATTACTGAGGCCCTCTGGGTGAACAGGACATAACACTGAGTGTGAACTGCGGAATTAACCACTGAAAGAGACAAACCACACTTAAATAATGATGGACAAATCAAGACCTACAAAAAATGAAAACATAGATGTTCTTTAAGTGTCATCAGTTATTGGAATCACAGAATTTGAGGTGGTAAAAAATTTGGGATTACCTGTAACTCCCAAAATTCACTGTTCTTGAATGACATTGTCAAACTATTTATTAATGAGTTAGTCCGGTCCCTGCTTTCTGTTTCCCTGCTCTGCATCTTCTCTTGGTAAAGGAAGTTCTTTTACTCATGCAGTGTTTTTTTTATATAAGCTTTATAAGAAATGCATTCCTGTCCCATTCACACTCCTACCATATGTTTTTATTCTTACTTAAGAGTGATTGTGTGTGTGTGTGTGTCTGTGTGTGTGTGTGTGTGTGTGTATGTAAGTGTGTAGCATCATGGGTCTTCTTTTTTCACCTGTACAGTTTTACCCAGAAACACCTTTTCAGATTATATTGAGGTGAACCAAGATTATGTTCAAAGATTCTGTACTGGACTTGAATTTGTGTTTGTGTAGTGTGTGTGTGGGTATGTGTGTGTGTATGTTTAAAGCGTTTGATAAAGTTTAAATGTTTTTTATACAGAGATTTTTGTTCATTAAAATTAGCCTGCATCATGGTCTTATTTCTCTTGGTTTGAAACAAATTGAAAACAGAAAATTAAGTCAATGACTTGTTTAAAACTGATGTGGGTAACCTGACATATTAGGCCAAAATGCTTTTTTATTGAATGATTACCAGATGTCCCCATTTGGAGGAGACATTTGTAGTTGTATTATATTCCTAGGACTGGTTGTCAGCTTTAGTGAAGTCACTTCTCAGCAGGCTGCTATTGGTTTTGTTTTTTTTTTGTTTTTTTTTTTGAGACAGAGTCTCACTCTGTTGCCCAGGCTAGAGTGAGTGCCGTGGCGTCAGCCTAGCTCACAGCAACCTCAAACTCCTGAGCTCAAGGGATCCTGCTGTCTCAGCCTCCCGAGTAGTTGGGACTACAGGCATGCACCACCATGCCCAGCTAATTTTTTCTATATATATTTTTAGCTGTCCATATAATTTCTTTCTATTTTTTAGTAGAGATGGGGTCTCGCTCTTGCTCAGGCTGGTCTCGAACTCCTGAGCTCAAACGATCCGCCCACCTCGGCCTCCCAGAGTGCTAGGATTACAGGCGTGAGCCACCGCGCCCGGCCTGCTATTGGTTTTTATTTTTTTTTTTCTCTAGTGTGTTTGGATGTTGGGATGGGACGGTTGTAGTAGGTGACTTTTAAGATTTCTTCCAAATCTGTGAATTTATGACTCTTGCTTACTGTAAATTATGCATAGAATATTATTAATATAGTCACTATAAATTATATTACTAATTTTTACTTGAAGTCACGTTGTTTTTTTAGAGTAGCCTTCAAATTTAAGGAAATGAATTTATATAACCCTGTAATTATAGGTCCTTAAATTTACTAGAAAATCTTTTAGGCTTTCTTTAGCTCCAAAAAGAAAAAAAATTATTGTACCAGTGCTATATAATTGGTAAGAATTGGTATAGTGTCTGGGCACTATGGCTCACGCCTGTAATCCTAGCACTCTGGGAGGCCAAGGTGGGAGGATCGCTTGAGGTCAGGAGTTCGAGACCAGCCTGAGCAAGAGCGAGACCCCATCTCTACTGAAAATAGAAAAAATTAGCCAGGCATAGTGGCACATGCCTATAATCCCAGCTGCTTGGGAGGCTGAAGCAGGAGGATTGCTTAAGCCCAGGAGTTTAAGGTTGCTGTGAGCTATGATGACACCACTGTACTCTAGCCAGAGCAACAGAATGAGACTCTTGTCTCAAAAAAAAGAAAAAAAAAAGAATTGGTATAGTGATAAGGCATTGTAATTGTTCAATTTGCTTTAAAAAATTACATGCTTACTATTGATCCTTTCAATTAATAGCTTTTTCAGTATGAAAGTAATATACAAAATGATAAATTCAAATAATAAAGAAGGGTACTATATAACCTTTGCCCCTTACCTCTTAGTCCTACTCTATAGAGGTAATCATTGCAAAAAATTCTTCTACCCATCACATATACACACACACACATTCTCACACACAAATACTCAGATGGGCTCATGTTATACTAATGATCCACAATTTGATGTTTGTATTTAACATATCTTAAACATCTTTCTCTAGTAGTAGAATTTGTAGTTCTATATCATTCTTCTTAAAAATTGGCCGTTCTCTATTGATGCCATTTAGGTTAAATACATTTGAACATGCATCTTGATGAGTTTTTTGTACATATCTCTAAGATATATTCCTAAAAGAAAAAGTTTTATGTTTTTAACAATATGACAGTTTATCTTAAAATTAAAATAGATGGTTTAATATTTCCATATGAGAAGCAGAATGGTTAGATTTTAGGCCCTTTCAAGAAGTAGAATAGCATCCTATCTGACTTACCATTGAGTACTGTTCCCTTGAAGTATGTAAGTTCAATGTACAAAAATCTGTTATAAAGACTTGGTAGTTAAGAGGAGTTATTGAGAAATAAAAGGAGGAGGGTCATTGCAGAATTCTAAGGATTACTAGTCACTACATGAACTGTGGCTATTAAGTAATAAGATTGTTTGTCCAATATTATGGCCCAGTAAGAATGTTTGCTCATGTAAATGATTATTTAAGAAGTCATTGGCTGGAAAATGATTACAATACAACAAATAGAAAATAACCTAAGATCTGAGAAAGCGAGGTCCACATTAAGGGGCAGACATTCTGATTTCTGGAAGTCAGGCACTGTCAGGCACTGGGTGTGTTATGAGGGCAGAGCATGATGTCACCACTGAGCTGGAGGTACATGGGGCAGCTTGGCAAGTGAAGAAGACCTGGGATAATGGAACTAACCATTTCTAATTTATGCACAGTAGAGGAGTGTTCTCAAAACCCTTTGTATCCCCAAGTATTCTGAGAAAGTCTTTTGTGTAGGGTTGCTGCAGAGATTTGGACCGCCTTGCAAACCACCATGGAGGATTGAACAGAACTTCAGCATTTAGTCTTAAAAGTAACACAAATTTAGAGTACAAATATTTGAAGCGGGACTGAGTTTCTCCCTCTTCGTTGTAGCTTTTCTCTCTGACCAGACTTAATAATTCCAGACAGTTTGAGACTGGAGAGCCATAGTTGAAGAACCATTTTATCATGTTACTGAATCATTGGTCTGCTTCCTTGGCCACATATGATTCCTCTACAGGAATTTGATCTTTTATGGTCCCTACTGGTCTGTTATGAGGACTCCAATCTCAACAGGAATGGCACAAATGTCTCACCTAGCTGCATCATTTATATACTATTTCATTGAGAGCAAGCCTACATCATTCTTTTGCTTCTCCTATAAATGCTCTGTTTTCTTAGTTGTGGATTAAGGCTTTCTCTACTAGAATGTTTACTTTTAGTTTGTGATTAAATTTTTGTTTCATTATACCAACTCCAAAATAGAATGAGCTGGGAAAGATGCCATATGCGACATGGGAGTAATGCCACCAG
Source organism: Eulemur rufifrons (assembly GCF_041146395.1). Lineage (NCBI taxonomy): Eukaryota > Metazoa > Chordata > Mammalia > Primates > Lemuridae > Eulemur > Eulemur rufifrons. The sequence continues at coordinate 39,927,178 of NC_090998.1, read as the reverse complement.
CACCTGTTTTATTCTGCATACTTTATTTCTCCTTGCTTCTTTTAATGACCTTATATTTCACCTTCAACCTTGAACTTTCATCTATTTCCACTTCCTTTTTCTTTCTACATCTTTCCTCTTCATTTCCATATTCCTCTGTGTTGTTCCTTATGAACTTAGGTCTAAGATAAAATCTACAGTGTTATCTTGGAAATTTCAAGTAAGCCTACCATTTGCATTTTCAAAGTCAGAGATTAAAAAGTTGCATATGAATTAAAGTTTTCAATTGGATTAATGTCAATTATAAGGGAGCTTGCTATTTAAAAATAATATTATTTATTGTCTTATACTATTTTGTACTGTATGTGACCTTTTGGGACCTGAGTTATAAGTGGTTTACCTATTATGTGAATCTATGTTTTCATATATTAGATTTGCTTAAGATGATGTACACATTCCTCATTTTAATCACTGCAGATTTCTTCTTTTCTTCTTGCGTTTTCATTTAAGGATTTAGTTAATATCCTCCTCTAGACATCTTTATAACCTTGCTTCAGACTTTCATTCACCTACTTGAGCTTAAGCTTGCCCTCTCTAAATTCACAACCCTGCACTCTACTCTCAAAACTTGCTGTTACTTTGCTTTTATAAATGGGGTGTGTGTATGTGTGTATTATGCACATATTTAAGTAACTTTGTGTATATCCTTTTTGAAACTTTCCTTGATGCCATTTATACAGCTTTTTTGCTGTTTGTGCTTTCAAATTGCTGTGGTATTCTCTTTTTCCCAGATATACACATATTGATATCTTTCTCTTAGTATGGAATTATTTACAAAGAGGTGCCTGTCTCTCTAGATCTGGAATATAATGTAAATTAGTGAAGTAATATACAACTTTGGGCTAAATCTATGGGTTCCTTTCCAGAAAAACAAATACAATGCCTTAGATTTTTATCTTAACTCTTTCTCTAAGAAGTTCATCACATAATATCCTCTGCCCTATTATTTTCATCTCTCTGGGGAGTATATTCTTATTTATCTTTTGGTGGTAAAGGGTAGTTGATACAATGTATATATTTTGGTGCCTGGTAGGCCTGTTTTCAAATCCCACATCTTGCTCTTCTGGATGTGACCCTGGACAAAATCTCACAAGCCTTAATTTTATCATCTTAAAAAGGAGATAACACTTAATTGATAAGGTTGTTGGAGAGATTAAAAGGGATTATGAGCATAATACACAGTTTTATTTTGTATTGAATACTGTACACCTATTCAGTTATTCAGTAAACTAAAGACACTACTGATTATAAGATCCCTTCCACAAGCAGACCTAACTGTAATACTGACATAGAAACACTGCCTAGGACTGACCTATGGTTTTCATCTGTGGCTGCCATTTGCAGTGCCCGCTCTAGGTCTTATGTCTTTTCTTCCTATTCTTCTTTGACTTTTTTGCCCCTAAAACAGACCACCTGTCTGTGATTTTTGCATTCTGAGCTGGTCCATGCATATGTTGCAGCATGGTCTGGAACAAAGCAGTGACATTTAGAATTGGACATCCAATGTTATTATTAACATAATAATATGTAGTTTTATAGTCTTTGTAGTTTTTGTTATATTGCACTTCAGCTTCCTGAACAGCTGCCAACTGACCTCTGCCTTCCATAGGCCCTGCTTAGGCTAGAAGCAGAATTACAGTTGTTATGGGTAAACTGGCACCATTATAGTATTTTACCTAGTGATTGTATATCATAACAATGAAATATGGTGAATAAGTGACTTTATGATGAGTCGTTGTGATGTTTGTTAAAGGTCTAGATGATCTTTTAACTGATCAAGAGCTTATATTGCCAAATTGAATTTTGCTATCTTCTTAAAGGATGTGCCAACCTTGGTTTGGCTATCTTCTAACATGGTGGCATGAACCAACAAAGCTCTGGCATTGGGGCTGATGGCACCCTGACAAATTTCCATGATTTCTGAAACTCTGGACTTGTAGACATAAGGGACATTTTTTCAGCTTGCTCAACATGGCCATTAGGCTGGTTTTTTGTTACTCAGCCTACTGATTCTATAGAGTGGTCTAAGACAGCCTTCTCTTCCTTTTTGTCTTCTCTATGTCCAGGAAGAACAGAATGATGAACAGACCTTTTGCACAACTGAATAGAAAATTTGTGATTAAAAATTGCTAACATTTACTTGGCACTGACTATATTGTAAACATTTTACAACATATTAGCTATTTAATCTTCACAAAACCCTGAGATACATATTGTTATCCCCATTTTGCAGATGAGGAAGCTAAGGCAGAAGTTACAGCTGAATAGAAAATTTATGATTAAAAATTGCTAACATTTACTTGGTACTGACTATATTGTAAACATTTTACAACATATTAGCTATTTAATCTTCACAAAACCCTGAGATACATATTGTTATCCCCATTTTGCAGATGAGGAAGCTCAGGCAGAAAAGTTATGTACCTTGCCAGGGTCACACCACTAATGAGTGGAGAAATTGGGGTTTATGTTCAGGCAGTCTGGCTCCAGGATCCATGCTCTTGGTCATGTTGTTATATTGCCTCTAAATTTCAGCAGATAGGGAAGCGATCACTGCATGGTACCCTGAGGATTGCTTTTTGTGATCTGCTGCTTTTTCATTTCGCAGTGTTGTTTCCTAGCCTTTTGGAGTCTCTAATATCACCTAGGGGAGAGAACTGGAATTTTTGGCATTTTTTCCAAGCCATCCAACCTCTCTTAATTCTAAAGCTGAGATGGTTTGGTAGCCAGTAGATCTGGCTTCATGGTTTCTTGGGGGCAGTGAAAAATGCACCAGGATTTGGAACCAGCCTAACCTGAGTTTAAATCTAGCTATCCATCCAGTTATCCAATAAATACCTACCGTGCTCCTAAATGTCAAAGTCTGGTGACTTTGTATTGTGTGCTGAGGATACAGTAATCAAAACAATTCCTTGCTCTCACAGAATTTAGTCAAGTTAGAGAAGACAGGAAAACAAATATGTCAAATGGTGTTGCTAAGAAGAAATATACAGCAAGGGGGCTGGACACAATGGCTCACGCCTATAATCCTAGTACTCTGGGAGGCTGAGGCAGGAGAATCACTTGAGCCCAGGAGTTCAAGATTAGCCTGAGCAAGAGCGAGACCCCGTCTCTACTAAAAAAAGAAAAAAATATATATATATATATATACATATATATAAAGAAATTATATGGACAACTAAAATATATATAGAAAAAATTAGCCGGGCATGGTGTCGCATGCCTGTAGTCCCAGCTACTTGGGAGACTGGGGCAGGAGGATCGCTTGAGCCCAGGAGTTTGAGGTTGCTGTGAGCTAGGCTGACACCACGGCACTCACTCTAGCCTGGGCAACAAAGTGAGACTCTGTCTCAACAAAAAAAAAAAAAAAAAAAAAAAGAATGGGTTGCAAAGTTTCAAAGATCAAGATCATGGTAAAAAAAAAAAATTTTTTTGAAAGAAACCACCCAATCAGTCCATCGTATAAGTAGATCACTCAAGATATTTCTTGTATTTTCTTCTTTATAACTTGGACAGGCTGCAACAAGTCATATATATAGCTGAAGACTTAAGACCCCATGAGCAAGGAGAAGGGGGACCATATTCCTTACACGTGGGAGTGTGGTCCTGGCGAAAGGAAAAGGGGGGCTTTAGAAGAGAATTCGTTCAGTCATTGAAGATCATAGCTGAGGGTCTCCTTTCTTCCTTTTCAAAAGACTGCAGCGGCACCAAACTCGCTTTCCCAGGGTCCGCTAGAGCAGAGCCACCGCCTCCAAAGCCTGTTTGCCTGCGGGCTTCGGCTTTGCGGCAATCACCGCCTCCAACTCCCGGCATGCCGTTGGGCGTGGGGCCGGCACGTAGACTCCATTTCCCAGCTTGCCCCAGGGCTCGGCCAGGACGTGCCGGCGCCTATAAGAGCCGGAGCGCTGCGGCCGGAGCCTATTGTTAGCCGGAGCCGGGGCGGTTCTGGGCGTCTGCTGCCGGGGCCGCCCGAGTTGCCAGAGCCGCCCGCCCCACGCCGCCTGCCGGCCGTCCTGCCCACCCACCCTGCCTCCCCGCCCTGCCGCCCTGGGAGCTCCCCGACCGTCGCCGCGGGGCCCGGGACTCGCTCAATCCTCCCTCCTTCCTACCCGGGCTAGGGCGGCGGCGGCAGCGGGGGCGGCAGAGACCATCACGGGAGGAGGCAGCTGCGGCGGGGCCGGTAATGTGCCTGGGGGTGCGGGGCGGAGGGTGCCGCCTCATCCTTTCTCGGGTCGGCCCTCGGGCTGCTGTGGAGGAGTGGTCAAGCCCAGAACCGTGCAGACGGAGGGGTCAGAAATGAGGGAGGCTCGGACGCCAGCGGTCGGGGGGCGGGGAGCTAGAGTGCCGCTGGGAAGGGACGGAGTCGGGAAGAGGCGTGGGAGCGAGGGGCGCCGAGGACACGGGCCTGGACTGCTGGGGCAGCTCGGGGGACACTGATGGGCGGCTTGGAAGCCAGCAGGATTGCGGATGAGGGTTGAGTTCGGAATGGAGTGGATAATGATGTAGGATGGAGGAAAGTGAAGGAAGGGGAGGGGGAACAGAGGAAAATGTGGGAGGAGTGGTTGGGAATTTGTGAGTAGCGGGCAGGAAGGGATGAGGAAGGCTGGGTAGGGGCTGCAGATGATTAGAATGAGCGGGAAGGTTAGCAGGAATCTGAGAGAAATGGGCCGAAAGCCGAAGGATTCAGCAGGGGTGTTCGTTAAAGGGAACTGGTGACTTGACATGTCCCTTAAGCGCCGGTTCCAGATGTCTCCCATTTTTCTGGCGTTGTGTGGGAAAATGAAAGCATCACTTGCCCTGGTTGCTAGCTTGATCTTTTCACAGGCCTAAACACGCAGCCGACTACCACCCGTCCCTTTTAGTGCTGTTTTCTTGCTTCATCCTTTTAAAAGGGTTTTAGAGTGGCAATATGATACACAAACCGTTCTTCAATATGAAATGTTAGAAGTTATTCCCAAAAGACAGCACTGTCCCCTTGTCCTGCAGTTTTCAAGGTAAATCCATAGTTGATTCAGATTTTTCCTTTTCTTTACCGGCTTTTTATCTTGCAAATTTCCAAAGCCAGGATGTTGCTGTGTGCCAGAGTTATAAATGACTGGATATCCTTGAGAGTTAATGCAGCATCATGTTCCAGTTCTCCCACAAAGATCTTGTGTCCTCCATCCGATGGTAGTTTAGCCTTAAAAAACCAAATTCTAACCTTGTGTTAGTGAATGGGTAAAAACTGGGGAGTAGGGGTGAGTGGAGGGTTTTCTTTAAATACCTCCCTTAAACTGGAGGGTGTTCTTTTACATGCTTGATAAGTTCATGATCCTAGTGATCACAAGGACATATGCATCTATGAAATTCATAGTATTTGAGAATCAACCACAGTATCTTGTAAAAGGGGAAACAGGGCAGGTCATCTTATTCAGGTTTATCATAACACTCAGCAGCAAGCCTTTCTTCCTCTAACCCAGCTACAGATGGGAGCCCTGCCGATCTTACTAGAGGTTTTGGCCCCTTGACCTTTAAGCAGAAGGTTAGGTTCCTAGGTTCCCGTTGAGTGGAGAAGCTTTCTCCTGTGAGATGTACCTTGTCTTATTATTTTGGACTCATTTTAACAAGAGGCTTACATTACCTAAACTTTGCAAATACATTCTTCCACAAAATTATTCCTGGGCAGGCCCTCTTGCTAGTCTCACATAGGCTGGCTTTTTAAAATGTGTTTGTTTTGGTGGTTAGGGGAATCCTTACAGGCCTTAAAAAACTTAAATCTAGTACTAAAATACACACATGCTGGTAGATCTGTTTTATTTGGTGCTAGCCTCATGTCTTTTATATGCTCTGGATCTGAACTATTTCATATACCTTTGGGAAATGTTCAGCTAGAACCACTTGAGAAAAGAACATAAGGCATGTAGCCAGAAAGTCTCAGTTGAACTTTCATTTCACTGGCATTTAAAAGCTTTTATAGAGGGTTGCATTATTTTCTCCAAAACCATTTGTTGTTTGAGTTGGTCATTTTGACAGTTAACTGTCAGTTTTGACCTATGTTTCCAGGCTTACCTTGATTACTTACTTCTGTATGGGTAAGTGCTTGGAGTATAACATATAAGTGTATCTCCTGAACAGAGGCACTGATCGTCTACAATGAATAGTTGAGAGAGGTAGGAATGACTGATTTCTGGTTGTGGTTTGGAAGGAGATTAATTTGATAAATTGAAAACTATGGAACCTATTCTAGTTACTATTGCAAAGAAAGATTTCTTCAGGACACTATGGAAGTGGATGGGAGGTTTGTTCTTGATGCCTAGTGAACATCTTTATCTAAAAGTCAAGTTCACAGCAGAGAGTCGGACAGGGAGAGCTGGGTTGAAATTTAAACTTATATTCATTATCAGGACATAACAAATGGATTTAAAAAAAAAAAACAATGGAGTTGATGTCAAAGAAAGTGTTGCTAACAGATGCTGGATAGGGTGAAGAGAGCTAGAGCAGTGGAGTCTCCTTGAGGATTTTCCTGAGTGCCATCCCAGTTAATGGAATACTTAGATCATAGGTCAACATGCATGTTAGTTACACCTATAGTCATAGATTCTGATTACTCTCAGACAGCTTAAGGAAAATAGTTTTCCCCTAAGTGTCACATCTTTTTTCTTTTTTCTCCTTACCTACCTCCTGTCATTGCCCAGAAACCACTATTCTAGAAGTCAAAGTGGGGCAGACGCAGAATAAAAGAAGAAGGGAACCAGCAACCAGCAATCCCTACTGCACCCAAGTGCACAAAAAGTAACCTAAAGAGAAGCCCTACTCCTGAGGGCAACTGGGTTAAGACGATGGAGAGTTTTAGTAACAAAGATGATTTTGGACCATACCCAAGCTTATTGGGGCTTAAAGAGAAATATTCAAAGGAAACCCACACTAACCCAAACTAACCCAAACCCAGAAGGAAAGGGACACTTGAGGAAAGCACGGGAGTGCACGTTTAATTCCAGTCATAAATCTCTGACGCTTCCAGACCAAGGAAAAAGCCACTCATCTAGTAACAGCACTAACTGGAGGTCCGTTCAAACTCAAGTGGGATTTAAGCCCTTTCTGAGAAAGCAGATTTTCAGCTCAATCTGATTTTTCTTGTGGTTGATAAGGTGTTTAATGAGGAGGAAAAATTAAATTCAGTGGTCAACATTAATCTGTGTCTTTTTTTTCATCCTACACATATAAGTTCTCAATTACGAGGGGTTCCCCCCACCCACAGTAGAATGGAATGGGAAATTTATTGATAGGTACCTTTAACACATTGCCAGCCTAGAAAAAAAAATTTTTTTTCCTTGGAGCCATGGTGTTTTATTGAAAAAATAGAATAAAAACTTCAAAAGCAAAATGATTCTAATTGAATGAAAAATTTGTTATTTTTTTATGTTTTCTGTGCATGAGTTATATGCAACTGAAAGATAGTTCAAGCAGCTCCCAAGGCAAAGAGATGTTACATATGAGTATGTTACATATGTTACAAAGAGATGAGTTACATATGCTTTACAAGGCCCTGGGCTCAAAACTAGCATGAGTTAAATACAACTCACATGGCAGTTAATATGTTAAACCTAGCTAAAATCTTAACCCATAAAAAGCCCATGGCTCTGTTCATTCTTACACTGTCCTAAGAATATGCCCTCTGATGGTAAGATCATTAGCCTAAAGAACAGAACTGATACTTTGGGCTTATTTTTAAATTTAATTACAATTCTTACCAAGTACTTGATTATTTTTTTTCCTCCCTGGCCAAATTTATTTTAGGAATGTGCTTGTCTGCGACCTGTGATGGTTGAGGTTTCTTAGGTACATCTTGTGACTTGAATGCAGAATTTGATGAGGTCTGGATAGATTAAGAAATATAAAGTTCTTATTCAGTCTGGTTGACTTTGTAGAGCTGATCTAAGAGCAGGCAAATCGCTTCCAGGAGACACAGTCCAGAAAAACAGCTCTGTAGCAGGCATCTCTTGACACCACAGTATATTCTGGGTAGCTGCTCTGCAGTAATGCAGCCCTGTCGTTCTGGGCAGTGTTGTTATTCCTGCTGCATAATTAGCAACTAGTGAGATCATAGTCTGGGGAGATTCTGGCATTACTGAGGCAGAGCAAGGGAGACTTCTCTCCTCATCACACATGGCTCTGGCTCTGACAGCATTTCTGCTGAGCAGATTCATGCCCTTCTGGAACTTAAGTCCCAAGACAGAGAAGGAAAAAGATTTATACCTGGGAAGTGGACTGTCCCATACGCCTCGGTTTTGTGAAGGCGTGTTGAAAACACTGTTTGCTGTATTGATGTAACCAGAGTAGATTGTCACTTCTTTTGCTATTTTCCCCTTGCTGATTTCTTTACAGAGAGCAAAAGATTGTAAAGATAGGTTTTCCTTGAATGGGATGATGATAAACCGGATGAGCTGTATTTCATGGAGTGTATGAAATTGGGAAGGATTCTGGGTTTTGAAGCCAATGCAGATTCTTTAGTACCAAATTTGACCTTTTTAGGAGTCTGGTGAAATACTTTATTCTTGTGAAGATGTAGATAAAGGGTTTTCCTGACTGTGATGTCCTTCAAAATTGAGAGCCTGGAGCTGTATTTCCCAAAGTGTGTTCCAAGAATTATTTGCCCCCTAAGATACTTTGGAACAAACAGTGGGTTCCATAATCAGGTTTGTAGAAACACTACGTTCTATGTTTTCTCCCAGCCTTCACCATCCTCATCAGTATTATATATTAAGAGCCTCTAGTAGGTTTTGCCATAAGCAGTTTTCTAAACTCTTTTGACATAGCAGTCCTATGTCCATGTGAAAGCTATAAATGTCCTTGGAATTAATGTATTTAAGATACACACTTTGGGAAATGTCAGGCTATATTAACACTAGGAAAAATAACTGGGTCTAGTCTTGGTTTAGGCATAGCCTAATTCTGCTTTGGATCCCCAGTCCCTCCCACTAGTCCCTTTGAGAGCTCTCCCATGTGATCATAACAGCTACTGTTATCTCTGGGTTAATGAAGCTTAGAGCCCAGCTGGATTGGAACCAAAGGCCTTCCCTCCACTGGGAAAGGTGCTGTTGCTACCCATCTCATTATTCTAAGAGTGACAGACTGGAGGGGCTGAAGGGAAACAAAAGTAGGAGAATGTTAGCTCAGTAGACAAATGACTTAATGAGAAACCAGACATCAGTGCTAGGTCAGGTGCTTGCTTTCTTCAGTTAGGGAGCTGTGTGTATAGACTTGGGAGGGGTCTGGCTTCAGACAGGAATGCTGATTCCTCTTTTCCCCTGGGCAGAATCCTAATGCACCTGGCTAGCCGGCGGTGAGCAGGGGCTTTGGGGCCAACGTGGTGGGCTCCCCAAGGAAACCCCTTTGAAACCAATGGATGCTTTCACGGGCTCGGGTCTCAAGAGGAAGTTTGATGATGTGGATGTGGGCTCTTCAGTTTCCAACTCAGATGATGAGATCTCCAGCAGTGACAGTGCTGACAGCTGCGACAGCCTCAATCCTCCTACAACTGCCAGCTTCACACGTGAGTGAGCTGCTCCCTCCCTGCCTGCACCCACATTCCCCAACCATGAGAGCCCATGACAGCTCTTGAGAGAGCTTCTATCTAGCTTGGGGATTTGCCCTTAATCATAATCTTTCTTTGCTCTTTGGAGGACCTTGTTGCTCTATCATGAACTGAAGTCTGATTTATTCTAGCTGATTTTACTTGTGTTGTGGTTTTTGGGTCCCCAGAATGGGGCTGAATTAGACTGAAGAAGGAGAAGTCCAGGACTCTACCCTTCCGTCACCAGAGTCCCACACAGTTCCAGGAAATTGTAGCAAGAGCAGGACATAAATGCTTACTGCCTAGACAACTGGGCAACTCCAGACTTACTTTTTTAATTTTTTTATTTTTTTGAGACAGTCTTGCTCTTTTGCCCAGGCTTCATCCTAGTTCACTGTAGCCTCAAACTCCTGGGCTCAAGTGATCCTCCTGCCTCAGCCTCCAAGAGTAGCTGGGACTACAGGTGTGTGCCACCATGCCTAGCTAAATTTTCTACTTTTTTGTAGAGATGGGGTCTCACTCTTGGTCAGGCTGGTCTCAAACTCCTGGCCTCAGATAGTCCTCCTGCCATGGTCTCCCAAAGTGCTAGGATTACAGGTGTGAGCCACTGTGCCCAGCCCAGATTTTTAAATTAAGGCTCAATTTAGTTCTTGGAAAGAACATCTGATACTATAGATCAGGGGTTGCCCATGGGCCAAATCTGGCCCACTGCCTGTTTTTACAAATAAAGTTTTATTGGAACATGGTGATACACCCATTGTCTATGATTACTTTCATGCTACAGTGGCAGAGTTGAGTTGTTACAACAAAGACCTCATAGCCCTTAAAGACTAAAGTATTTACTGAATGGCTCTTTACAGAAAAAGTTTGCCATCCCCTGCTATAGATCAAAATGTTCAGTGTTATAGCTCTTTTAGTATTTGTCTAGCAGGTTTTCCAGTTTTCACCAGAGAAAACACCCTCTCCCCCACAAAAGGAAAAAAAAAGTGTTCTATATCTGCATTGTCCGATGGTAGCCATTAGCTATATGTGGCTATTGAGCACTTGAAATGTGGCCAGTGTTACTGAAGAGCTGAATTTTTAATTTTATTTAGTTTTAACTAACTAGTTTTATTTAGTTTTAAATTGCCACATGTGGCTAGTAGCTACTGTATTAGACAGTAAAACTATAGATTGTTATATCCTGAAAAGATTACCTAGAGGTCTTCTTCACAGCTGGTGTCTCAAAATAGATTTTGTGGTCATCAGTTTAGGTGAAGTCAGTCTGGAGGCAGTGGTATGAACCAGCTGAGGTTCAAGGTCCCTTCCAACTGTGCATTTATGATTTGAAAATATAGAAAGTTCTCCAGGTACGGGGAGCACATTTTGGAGAAGAATTGAAAGCTTAGTGGATGAGAAAGAGCCAAGTCCCCAAACAGGCTGCCTCTGGGTTAATAACACCTGTCTGTGCTCCCTTCTCAGCCACATCCATCCTGAAGCGGCAGAAGCAGCTGCGGAGGAAGAATGTACGCTTTGATCAGGTGACTGTATATTACTTTGCCCGGCGCCAAGGTTTCACCAGTGTGCCCAGCCAGGGTGGTAGCTCTCTGGGCATGGCCCAGCGCCATAACTCCGTACGCAGCTACACACTCTGTGAGTTTGCTCAAGAGCAGGAGGTGAACCATCGAGAGATTCTTCGGGAGCACCTGAAGGAAGAGAAACTCCATGCCAAGAAAATGAAGGTGCCTAACGGTTCTGGGTTTGGAGCTTTCATATGCTAAGATAAAGTAGGAAACCATCTAGATTCATTGACCTTTGATTTGGCTGTTGTTCTGGGCATGGAGAGATTCCAAATCTTTCTAATGAAAAGTCTCAGATTTGGAATCAAATCTGCCTGAGATTCCTTTCTTTTCATCTGGCAGGGGAGTCTAGCAGGTACAGCAAAATGGCTTTCCTAGAATCCCCCCGTCCATGCCCTACCCCAACCCAATTTTGTTTTTTAAAGTTTAAAATGTGAATATCTGAAGGCATTCAGGTCTGCCACCCCTGGAACTCAAGGAAGCACAGTTAATTTTCTGTTCCTTGTCAAATGATTGTCCCTTGCCCTGATACATAGAATGAGTTTGGGATCTTTCATATTCTCTGAAAGGATCCTGCTGTTTGTATAACCTTAATCACCCTTAGGTGATACTCTTCTAGGTGCAAACTACAGCATTATCAATAGTTATTTAGACTTGTATAACACGGTGCCTGTCATCTCATACAGCACCAGCTCTTCAAGTTTAGGAGAAAGGGGCTGGGAGAGGACCTGACTCAGATGGCTCTTTATAGCCACCCAGTTGCTATCAGCACTTTTTTTTTTTTTTTTTGAGACAGAGTCTCGCTCTGTTCCCCGGGCTAGAGTGAGTGCCGTGGTGTCAGCCTAGTTCACAGCAACCTCAAACTCCTGGGCTCAAGCGATCCTCCTGCCTCAGCCTCCCGAGTAGCTGGGACTATAGGCATGTGCCACCATGCCCGGCTAATTTTTTCTATGTATATTTTTAGTTGGCCAGATAATTTCTTGTTATTTTTAGTAGAGACAGGGTCTCACTCTTGTTCAGGCTGGTCTCGAACTCCTGACCTTGAGCGATCCTCCCACCTCGGCCTCCCAGAGTGCTAGGATTACAGGCGTGAGCCACCACGCCCTGCCTATCAGCACTTTTTGACACTCCAAAGTCCTCAAAAATTTTCCCCAGAATTCCTAGATCCAAATTTGCTTTAACACTGCTTCAAGCCTGGCCAGGTTTCTTCTGGGCCCAAAACATGCTGACCCATATTAAAACAGGTGGCTGCATTATTTCCAGGGCTGTGGGTGACCCACACCAGAATGTGGTAGAGTTGAAGAACTGGCGGCAGAGGGTGTAGGCTGACCAGATCTCATTCCTTTCTCTCCTTGAGAGCTCTATGTCTACTTCCCTCAGCCTGCTCCTAAAGCCCTACACCTGTTTCCTCACTCGACTGACATTCAGGCATCCTTTCTTCTGTCTTGAGGAATTCCATCACTGACCATATCATCTTCCAGCTGCTATCGCAACAGCTGGACAAATAAACACTTCTCATCAATTGCAATGAAGGCATTCTTCCCTTTCCCTAGAAGAAAACGCCTCTCTCCTAAATCTGGTAGAGGAATATTGTCCTGTTCTATGCCCTTCCCTTGTAGGAATTCTAGGGACAAAGCCAGGCAAACCCAAGACTGAGATATTTATTATTTCTATTATTAGCAAGGATTCCTATTTCTTAGCAAGATATTTAGTGAGCACCAGCAGTGGTGGCATCTAATACATCTTTGTACATCAAGAGGAAACCCTTGCTTTACCTTCCCTAGTTTACTCTTTTCTCAGAAATTTTTCCTATCTTTAGCATTCCATAACCGGGTGTGGTGGCGCATGCCTGTAGTTCCAGCTACTAAGGACTGAGGCAGGAGGATCGCTTGAGCCCAGGAGTTTGAGGTTGCAGTGAGCTATGACGCCACTGCACTCTAGCTGGGCGACAGAGCAAGACCCTGTCTCAAAATATATATATGTGTGTGTGTGTGTGTGCGCGCGTGTGTGTGTATATTTTTTTCCCATATCTTTCATATGTCATCTACTGTTTGTTTTCCTTTTAGATTGTTGTTCTAGTAGCTATTTGGTGCTTTGCAGCTTTAGTTACCTATAATTTAAGAAATACTTTTATTATTATTATTTGTATTTTGGCCTTTTATCCATTTGGAATTCAGTATCATTGGGAATCTTTTTTTTCCCCAAAGAATATCCAGTTGTCCCAGTACCATTTAATGACTAGAAGACTCTTTCCTTACTGATTTGAAATGCCATTTCTATTATGATGTATTAAATTCTCATACCTGCATGAGTTTCTTTCTATTGCATTTCTAACCTCTTTCCTTTTAGAGGACAGCAGGAGGGAGGGTGCTTAGGAGGAGGCCAACCCCGGTGACATAGACAGGAGTAATCTTAAGGTCTACAGAAAGGCCCCTTGTGGTCGGCCTGCCTGGTACACAAATAATAGACTAGGGAACCCCCAACAAGTCCCACTTCTCTCTTCCCTGCTCTGCTACCGCCCCCCAAAACAAATCAACAAACTGAAAAACCAGGTGTGCAGTTTATTACCCAGGTCTGTTGCATCACATCTCTCCCAGGAGTTGTTCCTTTCCCAGCACTACTGAGGCCGTCTGATGAAATAAACCAAAGGCTCCAGTCACTTGGCTTTCCTCCTGCTAGCAGCTTCCAGAGCCCCAGGGATTATGAGGCCTCATTTTCTTTACCTGAATTCTCTAGTGAGTTTTCAGAACTCATTCAGCCATAGATTGTCTTCAGTCTGTCCTTCCAGTGAGATTCTCTTCTTCCCATCTCAGCCCAGAGAACCCAGATTTCTGCCTGTAGATAGTACACTCAGTATTATTTATACCACCCTACCTCTCATACAGCTTTTCTTTGAAGTCAAATAAAAAAGGATTAGAAAGGAGAAAGAATACATTTCTTCTAAGCCCTGGCCCAAAGCGAGGGCATTCTTTGATAGCTGTTCATAATTTGCTTTTTTCTCCTCCCAATAAAATGAAGCTCTTTGGTGCATGCACAGGTAATTGTTCACACTATGGGGATTCAGGTTCACTGGTGAAGACTTGGTAGCCTTGTACTATACTTTAATGTACCCTTTTTCCCTAAGGTAGTTTGAGGTTCTATGAGGCACAAGTTGAAGGGCGTTTTTCAAGGTTATCTATATATTGAAGGAACAACCAGCCATTCATATACCTTTTCCCCCCTGTGCTAGAAGGCAAGTGAGCCTAACTTAAAGGAGACATGTATGGGAATGGAGGGTATGTTTGTGGGAATAGATTATCATCTAGGAGGGAGGATGAGATGGATTTTTGAGACACTTGGACCCAGAAAGGTGATGTCCTTTGTGTTGACAGGGTGATGCTACATAAAATCTATCTTCCCACTTGATTTATTGCCTTGACCTGTGCTATCCATGTGGTAACCGCTAGTTACATGTAGCTATTTAAACTTAATTAAAATTAAATAAAATTTAAAATTCAGTTTTTCAGTTGCCACATTTCTGGTGCTCAGTAGCCACATGTTCGTCCCATCTTTGCAGAAAGGCCAATGGACAGTGCTGCTCTAGGTGATCACTGGGAGGTTGGTGTTGTTAGTGCTCAAGAGACTAACCTTTCCTGTCACTTGGCAGCTGACCAAGAATGGGACGGTGGAGTCTGTGGAGGCTGATGGCCTGACACTGGATGACGTTTCAGATGAAGATATTGATGTGGAAAACGTGGAAGTGGATGATTACTTCTTCCTGCAGCCGCTGCCCACCAAACGGCGACGGGCCCTGCTCAGGGCTTCTGGGGTCCACCGCATCGACGCTGAGGAGAAGCAAGAACTTCGAGCCATCCGCCTGTCGCGGGAAGAGTGTGGTTGTGACTGTCGACTGTATTGTGACCCAGAAGCGTGTGCCTGTAGCCAGGCTGGGATTAAATGCCAGGTCGGTCCAAGTTGGCTGGAGATGGTATGTCTACACCAGGGCTGGGGGTGTGTTGTGGGTGCCAGTGAATGTGGAGGCTGCTGGATCCCCCATGGCTGTGAACACTTCCCAGTTCCACAACCCTCCTCCACCAACAAAGAAAACCAGCATGACAGGATTCTTAGGCTGTGGAGACACCTATTATCTTTTTTGTTTCGCACCTCAGAGGTGACAAGCAGCAGCTGCCAGCAAAGGGAAGAGCAGGAGTTAGTGTGTTTAACATTTAATAACTGTTCCTTAAATACTGACTTACTCCTTGACACAAAAGGAAGCAGGGAAATGAGGTGGCCCTATGGATTCTATCTGCAGACACTATTCACAGTACCTCGACTCTAATTTTGTAAGAATCAAAATAGTTTTCAGAGCCTATAATTCAGGATCAGACTTGGCCTGGCAGAGCTTAAATCCAATTTCCTGAAAAACAGAAAGTATTATCCCCTCCTTGGCCTTCTGACAAGGGACAGTTTAGAAGACATGTTTCAATTGAAAACAGCAATACCATCGCAAAGAATGACATTTTTCTGGAACCTATATACTGAGCACGTGGATGCTGAGTCCTGGTGGTTGGATTTTTCCTAACCAACCTTTTCTTACTTTTATCTAGGTAGCAAATAGCTATAGCAGATCTGGCCAAGTATTGCTCTACAGACTGAAGTCCCATAAGGAATCATTCTGTTACACATAGACTGAGAACATTCCTAAGAATTGGTAGACCTGGAGTGGAGATTTCTATAAGTTGATATCATAAAAAGACACTGTGTATTTGTACATGTTTATTTTTAATTTTTATTTTTTGGTATGTGTGTGTGTTTTTTTCTGTTTGGAATACGAAAGAGAGAGAAAGAGGTAGAAAGCATCTCCTTTCCAGATATCCCTGGTCTGTAAGTTAATTATCTTGGTAACTGCTTCAGAACTAAACCGCTCAACCCTCAGGGAAAAGCAAGAGGCAGTGAAAAGCTGCCCATTACTTGTTTGCATCTGCATTCTAGGCACCTGTGCTTAGTTTCCCCAGAATGTATTGCTTTGGACTAGCAAGACCTTCCACTCACGCTCCCATGCCTGTCATTGCAGAAGGCCATAGGCTTGGGGCCCCGCCTTTTGTTGTCTCAGTAAACCAGGTAAGTTCCGGAAAAGTCTCTGAGGCACATAAATTTCTTCTGTGAGAACTGTCAGCATTCAGAGAGGTATTTCCTGGACCTTTTAACCAGGACCGTTTGGTGTGATTTTTGTCTAATTTTTATTTAGAAGAGGAAACAAAGCCCTAGAGAGAAATGACTCTCTTGAGGTCACACCACTAATTAATGGCTGAGCTGGAACTGAAATGCAAGTGGTCTGATAACTACCATCGGGTGCTCTGTGAGCTCACACCGCATGCTGTTTTTAATTGGTTGCTTTTCTTCTTGTAAGACCTCAAATCCCACTGCCTGTGTTTGCCAGCTAATGTCTTCTAATTCCATTGTTAGATCTGTTGGTCTCATCTTGCCTCAACCTCCTTGTCCCCCTCCTTCAGGTGGATCGCATGTCCTTTCCCTGTGGCTGCTCCCGGGATGGCTGCGGGAACATGGCTGGGCGCATCGAGTTTAATCCGATCCGGGTCCGGACTCATTACCTCCACACCATCATGAAGCTGGAGCTGGAGAGCAAGCGGCAGGTGAGCCGCCCGGCAGCCCCAGACGAGGAACCCTCACCCATGGCCAGCTGCAGCCTGACAGGAGCGCAGGGCTCCGAGACGCAGGACTTCCAGGAGTTCATTGCTGAGAACGAGACCGCAGTGATGCACCTGCAGAGTGCAGAGGAACTGGAGCGGCTCAAGGCAGAGGAAGACTCCAGTGGCTCTAGCGCCAGCCTAGACTCAAGCATCGAGAGCCTGGGTGTGTGTATCCTGGAGGAGCCCCTTGCTGTTCCCGAAGAGCTGTGCCCAGGCCTTACAGCCCCCATTCTCATCCAGGCTCAGCTGCCCCCAGGCTCCTCCGTCCTGTGTTTTGCCGAGAACTCAGACCACCCAGCTGCCTCCACGGTGAACAACCCATCCTACTTGAACAGTGGGCCCGTGGTCTATTACCAGGTGGAGCAGAGGCCAGTCTTGGGAGTGAAAGGAGAGCCTGGGACGGAAGAAGGCCCAGCCTCTTTCCCCAAGGAGAAGGATCTGAGCGTCTTCTCTCTCCCTGTTACCTCACTGATGGCTTGTAGCCCCACAGACCCAGCTGCCCTCTGTAAATCAGAGATGGGGAAAACGTCCACTCTGGAAGCGCTATTGCCTGAAGATTGTAACCCCGAGGAGCCCGAGAATGAAGACTTCCACCCCTCTTGGTCCCCCTCAAACCTCCCATTCCGCATGGACAGTGGAGAGGGCTGTGGGGTGGAGGAGACCTCACAGCAGAGTGAGGATCGGCCCCCTGAAGATCCTTCCCTAGAACTCCCGCTGGCGGTGTGATGTGGGGGTGGAGATTCCACCTCTTCCCGTTCTCTATTTATTCCCTTATTTTATCTAACGTCATTTGGAAACAAAACTGTAGAAGCAGCTGCTGCTCCCATGTTATTTTATTGAGGTCTTTGGGGAATGGGTGGGAAAGGAGTGTTTGTACAAGTATTTTTTAAAAGGGAAACAGTACCAAGGAGACCAGCCCCGGCTTGATGCGGGGATAGAGTCTTGGGGCAGAGGAGGCTGCATGCGTAGTCCTGAATACTGAGCTTTCTGGGCCATTGGAACAAAGACCTAGGATCTCACAGGAGAAGCTGGGTAATTCAAGCAGCTATTCTTCATGTAGGGACCAGAACGTGAGAATTTAAACAGCATGGCAAAGCCCCTTCTCCTTTCCTGAGCTCCAGGTGGGGTACACACTCACCTTTCTCGGTGGTTACTCTAATATCCCATTTTGGTGTATCATAATACTACAATTGGAAATGTCACCTGGTCGAATCTAGAGGAAGGGGTGGAAGGGTCTCTGCTTCTGTACAAGACCTCCAGGATTTATAAAAATTTAACCTGCCTTTTTCTGACCCCCCTGTTTGGTAAATAAGTTACTATTTGACATGTTAGGTGTTCTCTGACCTGTTCCCCACACTGGGGATTCCTGGTCTGTAACTTGAATTGTTTCTTTCACATATTCTTAGGTACTAGAGTTAAACTTGTCTATTTGTCTTTTTTCCCCTCCATTCTTTTTCCTTTGGAGAAAAAGAGCTAGATTGTCTGGGGATATGGTATAAAGAGCCTGAGTCTTCCGTACGTGTCTGACGCTAGCTCTGTCAGGCAGCTCTAGGCTGGGGCTCACCCATCCCGTGGGAGGGCTATGTGGAACATTAACTGTGTCCAAAGGAGGCAGCAGGAACAGGCTGCTGTCTGCAAAGATGACTTTATTTGTGCCATGCTTGCTTTTTCACCCAGGTGTTTCTCCCTCTTTGGGAGATCTGAGCTTTAATGGAATGTAGGATATGGCAAGCTAAGGTCACCAACTAGTTTCTGTACTTTTTTTCTGTATCTACCCTTGTCCTTCCTGGATATTCAGGGCTAGAGAGTTTTTACAAGTCAGTGTAAGTTCAACCCCAAGAATTGCAAATGTCTGTTGGGCCCCTCCATCTTGATGATATAAAAGAACTGGACATTAAATTCTTAAGTTTCCAAAGGATTCAAGTTCTGATTATAACCTCTAATGTCTATAGAATGGAACTCAAGCTGAGTTAAATTCAGTTCTTACCTCTGTCAGGGGAGATACGGTTCCTGGTCCTTATATGTCCAGCTTATTTTCCAAGATCTGCTCCATTCAACACCACTGATTTTTTTTTTAACTAGCAAAGTTATCTCTGCCTCTGTTAAAATGGAGGCAGCGAGGAACAAAACACTATTCTCCAGCACCCTTTATGCCACGCTTCACTTCTGGTATGGCTTATTAACCAGAAAAGAAACAAGTGAAAAACTCTTTTGTATGTGGGAAGATGACTGTTTGTACTTATCTTGCTCATAAAGCCTTTTCTTATGGGCTATGAAGGCCCTGGTGTCTTAAAGCAACCTTCACGTATGTCACAGCATTTTACCTATAAAATCGCTAAACTTAAACTCTGAGCCTGAAAGGCCTTGTGCTTAATACAGATACATTTTTTTTAGTCCATTCTGCCTTTCCTATTCATTCCTATTTTTGCTTGTTTTTTTGTTTGGAGGAAAGTTCTTAAGTACATAGGTCCTTATCTCTCCCTATCCCCTAGCCTGATAAAACAGTTGAGAGTCTTAAGTACCTGAGATGTAGACATTATCCAGAACTCAGCTACACTCCCCTACCTTAGACTGGTACCCTCAAATACCAGACTGAAGCTTAATTGGGAATTTGGCTTTGTGGAGAAAAGAATGTTTGAAAGTTTGTGTCAGAAGGGGAGGATGAGCTCGATATATTCCCTCCAAAGGAAGGCTCTAGCTTAATCTAAGAAGTAGATTCCAGCTGCTCAGTAAGGGACACACTAGCCTTTGGGATCAAACCAGGAATATCAATCTGTAATTATTAAACTCATTGCCATGAGATATTTGATATTCTCAAAAACTGTAATTTCTTAATCTAAGTCCATCCCTTCATTAACTCTACAATTCTGACTCACCAATCCTAAATTGTTGAATGCTAAATATTAACATTTAGCATTAACTGCCTTGTCAAGCAAAGGGCCTCTCTACAACCTAGTCCATCTCATTTCTGGTGCTACCTGAGTTGGACAGAATTCTAGCTCATGGTTGCTAGGAAAGCTAGGCCTCTGATCATAAAAGCAGATAACTTCAGTTCCACTCAGTCTAGGCCTAGATAAAAGGAATGACTCTTATTACTGCAATTCTTATTTTCCAACACTCTTTCTCACATACTGTACACAAGTAGTATTTTCAATGTGAATCCAAAGCTTGTCTGGTTCTCTGAAAACAATTTTTTTTTTTTTTTTGCCCTTTAGGTTCTTTACATTGTGATAATGCTGTATTTAAAGAGAATATTTAAATGTAATATTAAAGAAATATTCAAAAGAATGGTGTTTTATTCTTTATCTTGGCAGGCTACAATTCAGTTACTTACTAGAAAAGGGATGCTTGTCCAGCTTTGTATATAAAACTTAATTAGGTCAGTTAGGAATTAATGTTAACAATAGGAACATTTTGTGATGGAAAAGTAGAATATTCTCTTTGGAGCACCAAGAGCTAGACTTGCTTCATCTGCCCTTATGTTCCTCTTCAGCTGAAGCAGGCCTTGCTCCTATCCTGTTGGAGCTTTGCCCACTCTGTAGCCTCTACTTTTGGGTCCCATTTTCTCATTCCTTTAACTTTTATTTAATTTTTTTTTTTTTGAGACCGGTTCTCACTCTGTCTCTTGGGCTGAAGTGCAGTGGCATCATCATAGCTCACTGCAACCTCAAATTCCTGGGCTCAAGCAATCCTCCTCTTCCTGCCTCAGCCTCCTGAGTAGCTGGGGGCTACAGGCGTGCACCACCATGCCCAGCTAGTTTTTCTATTTTTAGTGGAGACAGGGTCTCGCTCTTGCCCAGGCTGGTCTTGAACTCCTGACCTCAAGCGATCCTCTCACCTTGGCCTCCCAAAGTGCTGGGATTATAGGCATAAGTCCCATGTCCAGCCTCTATTAATTTTATATATGAGACATTTTCCCTACAGTTACCACCATAAAATGTCCAGTAAGAAGATCAAATTAGTTCCTTCAAAACTTCCATCCCATCAGAAGGTTCTATTCCAAATAATTAAATCCCCATTAGTTAGGTTATATCAGTCTTGTAAAAGGAGATTTAGTAAAATGATTAGATTATGCATAAGTAATTTCTGTCAATTGGTTTCAGGCAGTCTTTACTTGGGTTTAAAAACAGTGCTTCATGCATTTACAATAAATTATTACAGAACTACAGGTCACTGATGCACACACAAAAGCTAAACCCAACTTACTAACGTGATGCAGACCTCTCCTGGTCTCCCCAGGCTGGGCAGTAATTAGTACCTCATGGGTTTGATCCATTGCCCAAAGAAGGCAGCCACTGTCAGTTACACAGTTGGATCACTGCAACACAGTGGAGGTAGCAAAGAGTTTTAAGATCCACAGAGGCCGTACTACAGCCCAGAAATTAAGACAATGGAGGGTGAAGGCCATAAACACTGGAGAAGGGATCAACAAGCACTTGTACTTCCTTTTATCTTTTCCATTAAAATGTCCCCATGAGTTACGCATTAAAAAAAAAAAAAGTCAAAGTGTTCAATGGATTTGAAAAGGAAAGGGAGAGGTTAGCCCATGTCAGTGAGAACAACAGTAAAAAATATCTGTATTTTTGGTCATACCAGAAGGGACCGAGGGGAGCACTGAAGTACATGCACGGATGCAAGTGCTCCAGTCTAAGTGCTGTTCTCACCGGCCACAACTTCTTTAACAAAACAACACAGATACAAAGAGTATGGCAAGGATGAGTCCTAGGCCAAATGAGGATTCCCATCTGGGGCAAAAGCTGACTTCCTAGGACCTGAACTTAACACATCACAATGGAAGCTCAGTACAGAGGCTGCTGCCAGCTCCGGCTCCAGCTAACTGTGAGGGAGACGAGATGACACCGCCCCTGCGCCATCCCTGGAAAGACAGGTGGTTTCAGTTCTAGCGGTGAGGGGGAATGTCTGTAGATCCCACGTGGGTACCATTCTGTGACGCCCATGGCACCTGCTCCTCTGCCTCCCACACACTTAACAGTGCACACAGACTCTTTGTGACAAGTGCAGTCTGGTCCCACACTGCTATATTATGTGACTGCAGGACAACGCCATCCACTTCATGGTTCACTCAGCGCCTTGTCCCAAGGTAGTTGGTGGAAAGCAGGACCACGTTGTGCAGCAAGAGGGACAGCTCAGCTTCTGAAAACACCATCAGTGTTAGTGGTTTAGCTAGGGAACAAATCACCTTCTAACTGCCTTGGTGTATAGGGCTTGAAACTGGAGGCAGGAAGCCAAGTGCAGGGAGGGTGGCATTGAGACCCTATTGTTCTCAAAGTTCCCCTGCTTCATTTCAGCCCAAGCATGCATGCTTTCCTCTCCTTCTACTATATATTCACATCAACTTGTCCTCTAGTCCTTGATTCTCATGTGAAAGCAGTAGAAAATTTAGTCATTGTCAGCTTGGGATTCTCCTGGTAGAAGCTGGTGCTCTAGGATGATTAGTAGGTCTACCCTCATATCCGAAGGCCTACAAAACATCAAGACCTAGCCAAAGGTTCTAAACAGGAGGCCCAAGGGCCCAACACCCACCTGCAGACACTTTCTGTTTAGCCAGTGGAGTGTTTTTGTTTAGAATTTGAATGCCTTTAGACCAGTGCTTCTCAGCTGGGACAATTCTGCCCCTCTCCTCTCACCCCCTCAATCCTCGGACATTTGGCAATATCTGGAGACATTTTTGGTTTTCACAACTGGGAGTGAAGGGGTGCTACTGATATCTAGTGGGTAGAGGCCAGGGATATTGCTAAATATCCTATAAAGCCCAGGATAGGACTCCACAAGAAAGTGCCATGGTTTAGAAAATCTGCTTCTGTCTAGCATGCACTCACTCTTGTGTTCCCACAATCCCCACTACTCCCTCTTATCTTACATCTACTTCCTTACCTGCCGATGTGTGCAGCAGGCATGTGAGTTTGTGCCCTTTCAATTAGACATACATGCTAGATAAGGGTCTCACAGTATTCAACAATTAACTCCAAAATAATCTCAGAATAAAATATAGAAGTAACTTGGATTTTAGTGGCATAACCACAGAAATTCGTCTTACCTTTCAAGGTGCAGGAAATCTGTAGCCATTCTCCCAGCCAAGTTCGACACCTGTCTTCAGCAATATGGGTAGAATTCAGGCCACGAAGATAACAAGCCTATACCACTCAGAAGAGAAATGGTCCTTAATAACTATAGAGTATGCCAAGGAAGTGGAAATCCACAAATAATCCTAAATCTTGTTTAAATAAGTTACAACTTCATCCCCACCTGAAACCTCTCCCCATGGCAATGTGAACTGGTGGTGGACAAGATGACAAGCCAAGAGGCCTATATAACCTAAAACAGGAAGTCTAAAGAGCAGTGTCCTTGGTTTGGTTTTTTTTTTTTTGAGACAGAGTCTCACTCTGTTGCCCGGGCTAGAGTGCCGTGGCGTCAGCCTAGCTCACAGCAACCTCAAACTCCTGGGCTCAAGCAATCCTCCTGCCTCAGCCTCCCAAGTACCTGGGACTACAGGCATGCACCACCATGCCCGGCTAATTTTTTCTATATATATTTTTAGCTGTCCATATAATTTCTTTCTATTTTTAGTAGAGATGGGGTCTCGCTCTTGCTCAGGCTGGTCTCGAACTCCTGAGCTCAAACGATCCACCTGCCTCGGCTTCCCAGAGTGCTAGGATTACAGGTGTGAGCCACCGCGCCCGGCCTGTCCTTGGTTTTTGAAGCACCACAAGAAAAGAAATGTAAACCAAAATTACTGTGGGCAATTCCCCCTAGTTAAGTTCACTAAGAAAAAAAGACATAGAAACAAGGTGAGAGAATAAAGAGCTTGGGTTCTGATATAATGAGTAAAGCAAGGAGCCCCTGTAAGTTTCCAGCCCATTGTGGGCTCAAAAGCCCACCAAGAGTTGAGGGTTGATGCTGTAATCAAGCTCTTACCGATTTTACTTCTTGAGCAGTTAGCTGAGCAACCCCCAGCTTTGCCAAAGCCCTGTCCAGTTGGTAAATCACAGTGGTACGAGCTTTCAAACGATGTCTCAACAAGGGAGGAGGCAGATAGGGTGTAAGAAGCATGGCCCGGCTCAAGGCTTTCTGTGATGCAACCACATAGGGGGAGAAAGGCAAACAGTATTACCTCATGCAAAGATCTGAAACTCAAGGGGAGGCTGTGGAAAAGAGAAGGCCTCAGTGTGCTCACCATGTGCAAAGCCTGGAGTTGGTTCATGCCCAGAGGATGGTTACAGAAACACTTCCTTAGAGCCAAGATATCATGTATTGCTGGGTGGATACCGCGCTGTATCTTGGCAGAGGTAAGAGATTGGTAGATGTTAGGAAAGGTCCTTTCTAGCCCTTTTACCTAGTTTTAGTGTGCACTGGCTCTAACAAGATTCCTAGTTTGTATAATAGAAAGGACTAATAGGAGAAATACCTTGGTGCACATTTCTGACAGATGCCACTGGAGTCCTGCATCAGATATGAGAGGGATGACCCTTTCTAAATAACTAATGATTTCTGAATGGGACTGCTTTCGGAGGGCATGGTAGATATCTAAGAAATCAATTTGTTGTTTTGGGGTCCAGAAATGCTGGATCAATAGTTGCCTGGGAAACAGGTACCTGAAAGGAGAAAGAATTGTAAGGTCACTTGCTGAAACTGGCACCTTTCAAAGTGAGCTAAGAAAGAACTTAGCAGACGTGAATACTAGAAAGAAGGGATGGAGACTGCTTTTCTACCTCAATGTTCTTTTTCTTAAGTGAGTCTCAAACCAAGGTGTAAAGGTACACTGAAGCACAATTTCAAGTAACATTACTGAAATGTGACGTGAAAGGAAGAAGTAGAATAGCCTGGTAAGCAGCAATAAATAATAAAATGACTCCTTTTGAACTAAAGCATGTGAAAGAACCTGTTTTGGACAGTTGCGGACAGAACTGGACACTATATGTGATGCTGACAATCTAACAGCAGTACAGTCCTTACGTGAACACAGTATGTAAAAGAGTCGATTTGTTTTTTAATTCATTTATCCACATGTGTGGTGGTTTTAAAACATGGCCACAAATTTTCTGGCACTCCTCTTATGGAGAGGTGAGGTCTATATCCTCCCTTTTTTTTCAATCTGGGTAATTGATTCAACTATAGAACAGAACAGAAGTGAGTCTTTGTGACCTCCAACACAAGGTTGTAAAAGGTCATATTCTTATTCACTGGAACACTCACTCTTGAGCCCTGAGCTCCCATTACCCCGAGGCCACCATGCTGAACAGGCCACACCTAGGCACTCTGGTTAACAGCAGTTCCAGTCTTTCAGCCTTCCCTGCCAAGGCACCAGACATAAGAGTAACCATGGACCCTCTCAGCAGATAAGTATCACTGAGGGACTTCTGATAACACTATATGGAAGAGAAAAACCAATAACCCACCTGAGCCCTGCCCAAATTCTTAACTCACAAAATCATGAAAATGGTGGTGATTGTTTTATGCTATTAAGCTTCAAGGTTGTTTGTTATACAGCAATAGATAACTGGAATGACACGCAAAGTCAGTTTAGAAATGTCATCTTTGGATATGAAATAATAAAGACATGTTATCAGAATATGAAATGCATTTTGGGAGGAAGAAAAAAATTTGTCCCAAATTGCTATGACTCTCAGGGAGTTGCTACCTCTAGGAATGATGGAGAAGGTCCTTATCTTCACCCAGGGCAACTAAGAGACATGGAGAGTCTAGGCCACCTACACCTACAGCTGTGATGTGTCCCAGTAACCGAAGTTTTATTGAGTGGCTTTTATCAACCTTGGGATAATGAGACCGGAGCAGGAGTTTGATAACCTCTGCCTAGCTTCTCAAATGAAATGTTCTGCTTAATTTTTAATTAAAAAAAAATCTATATATCTTCAAAATGTTGGAGAAATGGAAGTCTGTACTCACATTAGCAAGAAGACCAGGTAGTTGGCAAAGGGTGGAATGGAAATGATACCTAGGAAAAGACACTTGGTGACGTCTTGGCGGAACTAAGCAGAAATAAACACAGATGCAGTTTTAAGTCAAGTAAGTTCTTAATACAATTGGACAATCCCTCCACCCCACTGTGCAATTAACTTTTGTTACAGCCCAGAAAAAGGACCAAGTTTACTTTTATCTACTTCAAGATGGTAAGTTTGTTGAGGACAGAACCTCTGATTTGGTGGTGGGGGTTGGGGGGTATTCATTTATTGATTGATTGACTGAGATGGGGTCTTGCTCTATTGCCCAGGCTGGAGGGCAGTGGTACAATCATAGCTTATTTCAGCTTCAAACTCCTGGACTCAAGCAATATTCCTGCCTCAGACTCCCAAGTAGCTGGGATTATGGGTGCATGCCGCCATGCCCAGCTAATTTTTCTATTTTTTTGTAGAGATGGGGGTCTCACTATGTTGCCCAGGCTGGTCTCAAACTCCTGGCCTCAAGCAATCCTCCCATTTCCCAAAGCACTGGAATTACAGACATGAGCCACCAAAAGGAGCTGATTTGTTCACTTTTGTATCCCAAATAATGTCTAGTATAGGGCCTGACATTATACCAAATGCTTCAGCGAATTCTTCCTGATCTGTACAATGGGTCCTAGATACTTACTCTCAACTTCAAAAGTAAAGTCACCACAACTACTACTTTCCTGCTGCTCTTTGGATCTTTATAGGTTTCTACATGTTCAAAAACTAATTGGATTTTGGTGTTTATAACTTTTTTTCCAGAAAGTGCCAGAAACTCTATGGAGCTCTGCTCTGGAGGGCTACCACTCTGAATGAACCCAATTCTTACAAATAATCTGATGCCCTCATTCAGGTCACTACTTTGCTCTCACAGCAAAGGGCAAAAGCTTCATCAGTGGCAAACAAGAAAGGGAAAGAAAAAACCTTGAGATCTTGGTTAAAAGTAATTACCTCACTATGAACTTCTGGATATCTGCCTCCCCCCAGCCCATACCTGTCTCAAATGCTCCATCTCCCGGTATGAAAGTTGATGAAACTTTATATTGTGCTTCCACATATTTGTCTTTATTCTTCTAGCCTTTTTGGCATCAGCCCAAAACATCTGCAATCCTGCCTCATTAAAGTAGAGGACAGAGTGTGATGTTATCCCAATTTGAATCTTACCACAGCTTGCTACTCCATGTTCACATGCACACACTCTTGCCCCTCCCGAACACCACTTGATATGAAAGCTCTAAACTAGGTCATTTGAAACTCTTATGAGGCCACACCAAATCTTTTTTCTTTTTTTTTTTCCCATGAACTATTTGTAGCTAGACAATTCTCTTTTCTCATCTCTCCCCTCCTCCCACCCACCTGACTCAACACATCACTTCTGTTACAGCCTAAGTTAGGCTTCTGTGATCTGCTGTGGAATAGTCTCCCTTTTCTATTTCATTATTCATCTTTTTTTTTTTTTTTTTTTTTGAGACAGTCTCGCTCTATTGCCTGGGCTAGAGTGCTGTGGCGTCAAGCTCACAGCAACCTCAAACTCCTGGGCTTAAGCAATCCTCCTGCATCAGCCTCCCGAGTAGCTGGGACTATAGGCATGCACTACCATGCCCAGCTAATTTTCTTCTATATGTATTTTTAGCTGTCCAGATCATTTCTTTCTATTTTTAGTAGAGACGGGGTCTTGCTCTTGCTCAGGCTGGTCTCGAACTACTGACCTCAAGTGATCCTCCCGCCTCGGCCTCCCAGAGTGCTACGATTATAGGCGCGAGCCACCACGCCTGGCCTGCCTTTTTTTTTTTTTTTTTTAAGACACAGAATCTTTCTATGCTGTCCAGGCTGGTCTCACACTCCTGGCCTCAAGGGATCCTCCTGCCTCAGCCTCTGGAGTAGCTGGGATCACAGGTATGAGCCACCACGCCCAGCTACTCCTTTTTAAAAATCAAGCTCCCTAACCTCACAAAGTCTTGCTCAATTAACCCTATGTATTCCCCAGCCAGACGTTAATTTCTTTCTTTTCTGGAACACTTTTTAAGTGTAAGTGAACATATTTCTATTATTGCATTTGTAATATTCATTCTATAAAAAATTATTAGATTTATCTAAGATTATAGTTTTTAAAAATGCTTTCATATTTATGAATGAAAAGGTATGATATCTAGATTGGCTTCAAAATAATATAGGCGAAGGCAAGTATATTAATGAAATTAGATTGGTAGCCATTAGTTGGTAATTGTTGAAATGAGGTCGAGTACATGGAAGCTTATTATACTATTCTATTTTTATATATAAAAATTTCCATAATAAAAGGTTTAAAAATAAACAAACCAAAATGCCTTCTGAACCTTTTCTCATTTTATCCTAGTTATAAAACTGGGGGCAAACAAAGAAACCATTCTTGTCTCCACATTATGGATGAGGGTAATTAATTTTTTCAAGTCCATGAAGCTAGTAATAATTATGATAATATTCAGAGTTGACAAAGTGGTAGTGTTACTATATTGTTATGATAAAAGCGTAGAATATAATAATATTAATAGCTAATACTTATTGGGCACTTACTAAGGATCAGGCCCTATTGTAAGTACTTTACATGTATTGATTTATTTAATCTTCACAACCATATGGTCAACAGGTAGGTTCTAATATTCACATTTTACAGATGAGAAAAACCAAGGAACAGAAGTTAAGTAACTAGTCCAATTACACAGTCAGCAAGTGAGAAACTGGGATTTGAATCAGGCAATCCAGCTCCAGAGTGGACACTTGACATAATACTTATTATCTCCTATAAACTAACAGACCTCCGATTTGAACCAAAACATTCAGAAACCAAGTATACATAATGCTATTTCTGGTACAACATACTACCTAAGATAGATTTGTGACAAGCATTAGACCATATTTTCTTAAGGAACAAGTCGACTGATAAATCACAGGGCAGGTCTGTACAGCCATAGATACCTGCCCTTGTGCAGGAAAAAATTTTCTATGATAGCCAGGTTAAGAAAAGTGCGAGAATATACATATATTTTCTTCCCTCTCCCATGCTGTCAAAGTTGTTTCTCATAACATCTTTCTAGAAACACCCTCAAGAAGTGCTAATTTAAGAATTAGTTTAATGTTCAAACATTTATGAAACTGAAGATATCCCTGCTCGAATCCCCATAGCAAAACCCACAAATGATCTTACTTATTCTAACCCTCTGACCTTGCCCAAGAGCTGACTCGGGGATTTCTATTTTAGTTTTGTTTTTACCTTTCATGAAGATTGTGTACAGGACATAGAAGCGGGGAAAATGACGGCCCAAGAAACGATGGTATTTCCCATTAATCACTTTTGTCGTGGTCACCACATAAGAGATCAAGCTCTTCACATCTGCTTTTGGAGAAAGGTGAAGCTTTGAAGACCTATAAAGAAGATCAAAGAGACTATCTGGGAACCAGTCCTGGAATGTGTGCTAAAACTTGAAACTTCCAAATACCAAGGAAGATCTTGGAGTCAAGGAGAGATAAGCAATCAGACTAAGGAAGACAGATCAGGCAGAGGCCAGGCAGAAGGGAAGTCGGAGAGGTGTACAAGTCTGGAGAGAGTGCAAGGCCTATGGGACAATTTGAAGTGCAGGCTAAGGCCAGAGAGAGGTGAGATCAAGATAGTAGCGGTAAAACCAGAACCAAAATAGGGAGACTGAAAGATGAGCTCAAGACACGTGAGGAGATCAGACAACATAGGGCACTGGGAGTCGAGAGAGTCAGGAAGCTAGGTCACTAGCTGGGACTGGAGTGGGAATCCTGAGCAGAAAAATAAAAATCCCGGGTCTAAGGCGTGGAACCCTGAGCATTAAGAGACAGCATGCAGGCAAGGTTGTGCCACTAGAAGGGCCTGGACGTCAGAAATGCTTTTCTCTCTCCAGGTCCCTCACCGAGGGGCCCCCCAAGCCAGCACAGAGCGACCCAGTTGCAGCCTCCGAGTGACAAAAGATCCAGGGGTGACTGCCGAACCCCACAGAGCAGCCCGAGCCCAGCACACCCTGGAGAGCGCCATCTTCCCAGCAGGAGGGGTGGCGGGAAGGAGGGGCGGGAGAAGAGGTCGTCTTCAGGTCAAAGTGCACTGTACGCCGCGTTCGCTCGAGGACGCATGCGCCTTCCCTGAGCGCTGATTGGTAGCAATAGCCCGCCTGGCTCGCGCACAAACCAGGCGGGGGAAGTACTCAAAGGCTAAGTGCAGAAAGAGGACCAGGATTGGACACAGCAGTACTTCCTGTTTTAAGGCGCCGGAAACGAGCTCTAACTGAGGGAGCGAGGGTTTGTGCGGGTGATAGGGGTTTGTGATCCTGAGGACGCCCTCTCCTTGAAGAGCCTAGTGACCCTTCACGATTCCCTAGGGGCTCAGGGGTTCCCAGCGCCGCATTTGCCCTCAGCCTTTACCCGGCGCGTCGGGACTTTGACCAGTAGGTGCCCTGTGTCAATCTGACGTGCCTCAGGCCATGGCGCCTCCTGGGGACCCGGAGGACCGCGGCGCTCTCTAAGGGTGGCGGCCCGAGTAGGCCAGGAACTGTCCACTTTCCAGTCACAGGCTGGCGGTGAAGGTTGGAGGCCTGGGAACGGCCCCTGTGCGGACTAAGTACGCTTTTTCGTTTTATTATTTTTTATTATTTTGGCGTTTCCCGAACTAGATTTGTGGGAAAGTGCCTTCTGTTATGCGCCTACTAAAGACCAAGCTTGGTCCAAACTTAAATGTTACTTTTTTGAGGGGCTTTCTCTGACCGCCCTGTCTATAAAATGGTACTGACAAAAAGGTCACAGTTTCCCAGAGTATCTCTTGTTTTTTTTATAGCACGTATCACTTGTTTATATATTGTTTATATATTTTCTTCCTTGTTTAGGCTGGCTCCCTGACCTAAACTGAGGGCAAGCATTTGCTTTGTTCACTGCTGTACCCATAACACTAGGTGCCATACCTAGCACATAGTAGGTGCTCAGTAAACTTTTCTAAATAAATTAATGCTTGAGACCGGGAAGGATTCCCAGAAGTGGCACTTAACTGCCTCCAAGAGTTAACAGTCCTCTTGGGTACATACTCATATTTAACATCGATGGAGGGTGATAGAGCATCCCATTTGGGAATAATGGATCTAGGTTCAAATCTTAAAACTGCCATTTCTTTTAGTGTATGTGACCTTGGATATGTCACTTTAGCTCCGAATTTATTTCCTCTATAGTAGTACCTATCTTAGAATTCTGTGAGGATCCAAGGAGAAAATAGTTGTGAAAACTCCCATACCTGTGTAATGTGTTATGGGGTACAGAACTTTATATTAGCATAGGCTGTTTGTGATTGTACCACTCGTGTAGTCAGAAGAAATGTTCTAAAAGTATCATCCTGGAGTGTTTGGATTTCCACAAGTGTTGAGCAGATAGTGTGGGCAGGATAGAAAGTTGACTAAGACATGTTTTTCATCTTCAGGTAGTTTCTAAGACATCTCAACTAGTATGTCTCTCAAGAATATCCAGCTCTAAAATTCTACCAACCTGGGCAAACGAACAAGACCCTGACTCTACAAAAAAATTTTTAAAACTTAGCCAGGTGGCCGGGCGCGGTGGCTCACGCCTGTAATCCTTGCACTCTGGGAGGCCGAGGCGGGAGGATTGCTTGAGGTCAGGAGTTCAAGACCAGCCTGAGCAAGAGCGAGACCCCGTCTCTACTAAAAATAAAAAGAAATTATCTGGCCAACTAAAAATATTATAGAAAAAATTAGCTGGGCATGGTGGTGCATGCCTGTAGTCCCAGCTACTCGAGAGGCTGAGGCAGTAGGATCACTTAGGCACAGGAGTCTGAGGTTGCTGTGAGCTAGGCTTAACGCCACGGCACTCTAGCCTGGGCAACAGAGCGAGACTCTGTCTAAAAAAAAAAAAACAACTTTAGCCAGGTGCATTGGCACATGCCTATAGTCTCAGCTATTAAGGAGGCTGAGGCAGGAGGATCTGAGCCAGGAGTTAAAGGCTGCAGTAAGCTATGATGGCACCACTGCACTCCAGCCTCAATAACAGGGTGAGACCCTGTCTCTCAGTAAATAGATAAAATAAAATAAAATTCTAGAATATTCCTGGAAAGGAGGGGACAGAATCAGAGACAGTTTTGCGGAGAAAATGGGAAGGAACTATGCCTGGGAGGATGGAGTGGAGGGAAGGCATTTTGTATAGTAAAGGAATTTGGCAGGAACACAGGAATTCATTCATTCCTAAGTATTTGTTTAGTGCCTCTCCTTCCATGCCCTCTCCCTGTAACACACACACACACACACACACACACAGACACGAAGTCTTGTTGGTTCTACCTTCTAAGTATTTCTTCAATCAGTCAGCTTCTTTCTATCTTCTCTACCACTATCCTGGCCTAAACTACAAGCATTCTTTTCTCCCTCTCTTATTTTTTTTTTTTTTTGAGACAGAATCTCACTGTTGCCCAGGCTAGAGTGCCGTGGCATCAGCCTAGCTCACAGCAACCTCAAACTTCTGCGCTCAAGCAATCCTCCTGCCTCAGCCTCACGAGTAGCTGGCACTACAGGCATGCGCCACCATGCCCAGCTAATTTTTTTATATATATATATTTTTAGATGTCCATATAATTTCTTTCTATTTTTAGTAGAGACGGGGGGGGGGTGGGGAGAGTCTCACTCTTGCTCAGGCTGGTCTCGATCTCCTGAACTCAAACGATCCACCCGCCTCGGCCTCCCAGAGTGCTAGGATTACAGGCGTGAGCCACTGCGCCCCGCCTCTCCCTCTCTTTATTTTTATTTTTTTGTTGTTTTGGTTTTTTGAGACAGGGTCTTGGTTTGTCACCCTCGGTAGAGTGCTGTGGCATCGTCATAGCTCACTGCAACCTCAAGCTCCTGGGCTTAAGAGATCCTCCTATCTTAGCCTCCTGAGTAGCTGAGACTACAGGCACACACCACCATGCCCAACTATTTTTTTAATTTTTTCTATCGATGGGGTCTTGATATTGCTCAGGCTGGACTCAAACTTCTGACCTCAAGCAATCCTCCCACCTCAGCTTCCCAAAGTGCTAGGATTATAGGCGTGAGCCGCCTCGCCCAGCCTCCCTCCCTTTAAACATCCCCTTTATAGCAGTCCACTTTTAACTCTGTGAGAGAGTGTGTGTGTGTGTGTGTGTGTGTGTGTAAACATAGAAATAGTATACAGGTATTTTTTTTTTTAAGATGCAGGGTCTGGATATATTGCCCACGTTGGCCTCAAACTCCTTGTCTCAAGCAATCCTCAACTTCCCAAGTAGCTGGGACTACAGGGTTATGTCATTACACCTGCCTAGTATATGGTATTTTTAAAATTTTATTAATTTATTTTATTATTTTTATAGATTTATACGGTATATGTGCAGATTTATTACATGGATATATTGCATAGTGGTAAAGTTTGGGCTTTTTGTGTAACCCTCACCAAATTAGTATACATAGTACCCATTAGGTAATTTCTCATCCCACACCTCTCTCCTACTGTCCCATCCTGCCTTCCGAGTCTCCAATGTCTATTATTCCACTCCCTGTTCCATGTGTACTCATTATTTAGCTCCCACTTGAAAGTGATAACATACAATATTTGACTTTCTGTTTCTGAGTTATTAATATTTTACATAAGATAATGGCCTCTAGTTCCATCCATGTTGCTACAAAAGACATGATTTTATTCTTTTTTTTTTTTTTTTTTTTGAAGACAGGATCTCTCTCTCTCTCTCTCCCTCTGTTGCCCAGGCTGGAGCGCAATGGTGCAGTCACACTTACCAAGCCTCAAACTCCTTAGCTCAAGTGAGCCTCCCGAGTAGGTAGAACTACAGGCACTCACCACCACACCTGGCTAATTTTTTTATTTTTTATAGAGATGGGGTCTCATTTTGTTGCTCAGGCTGGCTTTGAACTATCCTCAAGAGATCCTCCCACCTCAGCCTCCCAAAGTGCTGGGATTACAAGCATGAACCACTGTACCCAGCCAATTTCATTGCTTTTTGTGGCTGAGTAGTAGTCCACGGTATCAATACCACATTTTCTCTATTCAGTCATCAGTTAATGGACACTTAGGTTGATTCCATATCCTTGCTATTGTGAATAGTGCTGTGATAAACATGTGAATGCAGGTATCGTTTTGATAGAATGATTTCTGTCCTTTGGGTAGATACCCAGTAGTGGGATTGCTGGATTGAACTAGTTCTTTGAGAAATCTCCATGCTTTCTCCTTTCTCCTCTGAGAAATCTCCATGCCGGGCTCAGTGGCTCACGCCTGTAATCCTAGCACTCTGGGAGGCTGACATGGGATGATCGCTTGAGGTCAGGAGTTTGAGACCAGCCTGAGCAAGAGTGAGACCCCATCTCAACTAAAAATAAAAAAATTAGCCAGGCATGGTGGTGCACGCCTGTAGTCCCAGCTACTCTGGAGGCTGAGGCAGGAAGATCACTTGAGCCCAGGAGTCTGAGGTTGCTGTGAGCTAGGCTGATGCCACTGCACTCTAGCCCAGGTGACAGAGTGAGACTCAGTCTCAAAAAACAAAAACTATTAAAAATTAATTGAGGTAGAGTCAGATTGGTCTCTTATGCATTTAGGTATTAAAAAGATTTAATTTCAGCATATTACAGATGAGTTGTTAGTGTATTTTGTTCATTCTTATTAATTTCTCCTCAAATCTTTTAATTCAGACAATGCTTCTGGAGACCATGGGGACTGTAACTCCTCTCTTCCACAGTCCACTGAGCACTCAGAGGAGCACTTTTGTCGCCTACTTTAATGAGCAGATCGCCATTCCTGAGGAGGAGGTGAGTAACGGATCCTTAGACTTGTTTACTCCTTTACTCAAAAATTCCGTTTGAGTAAACATTTACCATTCACTCTACCTCCT
The DNA here is from genome assembly GCF_041146395.1 of Eulemur rufifrons. Taxonomy (NCBI): domain Eukaryota; kingdom Metazoa; phylum Chordata; class Mammalia; order Primates; family Lemuridae; genus Eulemur; species Eulemur rufifrons. Next base: position 39,892,475 of record NC_090998.1, on the reverse strand, counting down.
GGCATCTAGCAGTGCCCAGCCCATGGGGGAGGGGGATACTCTTTCTAAGAATTTTTACTCATACCTCTATGTCAATTCATCAGTTTACATTATATATGTAGCTCTTCTTTTTTGTTTGACTTTGCCATCACTTTGAAAAAGGTGGGAGTTTGGGAGAAAAAGACAAAACAAAAAGGTGGGGAACACTATTGTTTGGGAAAAGCCTATGAATGAAAGATCTGCTGGATGACTATAACCCAGTAACTTGAGGTCTAATTTTGGCAGACAATCTCTTGTAGTCAAAATGAATAGAAACTGTTAAGGAAAATGAAGGCCTTGAAAATAGTTGCCAGGTGGCACTAGAGAGCATTTTTTGATCAGGAAAATATGAATTCTGTGTTTCCTTTTTTTAATGGTGTCTCTTGTCCTGTTTGGGTAGTGGTTGGGCACAGAGCTACTGATATTGTTACTCTGGTTTTAGAATGAGAGGCTGATGACAGCTGGGCCCGGTGGCTCACGCCTGTAATCCTAGCTTTCTGGAAGGCTAAGGTGGGAGGATTGCTGCAGCTCAGGGATTCGACACCAGCCTGAGCACAATGAGACCCCATCTCTAGAGATAAGAAACAGCAACAAAAAAAAGACAAAAAAATATATACAAAACCTCAAAATGCAGTCAGGCATTATGGCACACGCCTATAGTCCCAGCTACCCGGGAGCCTGAGGCAAAGAATCACTCACAGCCCAGGACCTGGACCTTGGGGTGACTACAGTCACTGCACTCTACCCAGGGACCCCGAGTGGCCCTCTGTCTCAACAACAGCAACAACAACAAAAAAAAAAAACAGGAAGAATGAGAGGCTGATGGAAAGAGCAGGTAAGGGACTGGCTCTGACTTGGACAGAGAAGTGGCCAGCTTATTGACAAAAAGTACATTGGATTGAAGTGAAACTTGGGCACACACGACATCCAGTATCTTAAATCCTTTGTTCTTGTAAAACTGATATTGTTGCTTCATATGTGAGAACAGATAAATTAGATCATCAGTTTGGAAGTGACATTTAGTTTAATCTCTTTTCCTTTTTTGTTCAGTACTCCTGTTTTAGCTTTCATAAACTCTGGGCTTTCACGGGACCGGGCTTTCTTATGAGCATCGCTTTCCTGGATCCGGGTAACATTGAAGCCGATTTGCAGTCTGGAGCAGTGGCTGGATTTCAGGTGAACAATTAGTCCTACCCCTGTCCTTATAAACACACAATATACCCTCACATCCGTGTTGGATAGCAGCCTCAGGGGCTACATGCAGATGCTTCATTGGCTGTGACACTTAGGTGTAAAGTACTCCCCATCCGGTCTTTTATTTTATCCACATAGTTTCCTTGATCAAAAAAGAAATTGCAAATGGGAGAAACAGGCTCCAAAAAGTAGAAAGTGACCTAGCAGATCATGTGCAAAACCTGATATAGAACTCAGAGCATTTGATTCCTGACCTCGGCTTCTCCCTCAATTTTAGTGTTTCCTATTCACGTGGCCAAACAAACAAAAAATCCCAGGTGTCTAATGAGTGTAATGGGTAGATTTTGTTCTTCTTAGTTGCTCTGGGTCCTGCTGTTGGCCACCATCGTGGGGCTGCTGTTCCAGGGGCTCGCAATTAGACTGGGAGTGGTCACTGGGCTGCATCTTGCTCAAGTGTGTCACCGTCAGTATCCCAAGGTGAGTAATGTACTGTCCTGTCTGTCTCTCACCCATATCATAGCAATCTGTGTCTGGCATATGTGCTGGCCCCACTATATACTGAGACAGTGGAGGGCTGGGGGCTTGTCACCCTGAAGAATGGGAGACCCAAGGGAAATTCTGTAATCCCTCTTGCTGCCAAGCCATGCTTTTTCCCTTCTTTAAAATCAAACTTGAGGCTGGGCGAGGTGGCTCACGCCTGTAATCCTAGCACTCTGGGAGGCCGAAACGGGAGAATTTCTCCAGGTCAGAAGTTCGAGACCAGCCTGAGCAAGAGCGAGACCCCATCTCTACTAAAAATAGAAAGAAATGATCTGGACAGCTAAAAATATATAGAGAAAAATATTAGCCGGGCATGATGGTGCATGCCTGTAGTCCCAGCTACTCGGGAGGCTGAGGCAGGAGGATTGCTTGAGCCCAGGAGTTGGAGGTTGCTGTGAGCTAGTCTGATGCCACGGCACTCTAGCCCGGGCAACAGAGCGAGACTCCGTTTCAAAAAAAAAAAAAATCAAACTTGAGATTCACTTTTTCCCCAGAACATTTCCTAAGAATAATTCTGTTTGAGTAAACATTTACCATTCACTCTACCTCCTGGCATCTAGCAGTGCCCAGCCCGTGGGGGAGGGGCGTACTCAGTCCAAGCACTTTATTCATACCTCTATGTTGCTTCATCAGTTTACATTATATATGTATCTCTTTTTTATTTGGCTTTGCCATCACTTTGGAAAAGGTAAATTTTTTCCTTTTCTCACAAAGTATATGTGGCAGGATCTTTGGATTTGCTAATAATTATTTTTCAGTTTATCCTCACAGTGGGGATTACACTATCCTCTGTAACTTGCTTCTGGACATTATGGGACTTTTTTACTGTCGCCTAAGACAGGAATGAGCCCTACATCTGGAAGACATTTTTAACTGAGCTTCATCTTTAGATACGATACTGATCTGCCTCTTGCTTGTCTTCAATATTTAATCTCCTTTCCTGGCTGTGAGCAGAAATTACCTTTATATGCTTTTCAAAAAACCTTGGTAATTTATTATTTCCTTTAGGTTCTCTTTCTTCATGCATGTTAATAGTTGTTTTGTTGTGACAAAATATTTTTTGGACAGTAGGTATCTGGGGTTGTTTTTTCTGGCTTCAGTGAGCCAGCATAACTAAATCTGTCTTTCAGCTGGATGGTTTGGCCTGATTAGTTTCCTGCTTTGTTATATGTCACCCATTTCCAAGCATTTCACCCTGAGTCCTGTTGCATATCTGTTCTTTCTCACTTGCTTGCGTACTATGATTACATTAAAAATGAGCCCAACCTTTTCATGTTTGTTTTGTCTCCTCAGAAGGAGGAGGAGACATCTATGGTCATCTATGGTCAGGATAGATGTTTTCTCCTGCAATCAGTTCCTAGTCTTTCTTGATCCCTATTTTAGCATCCTTATTCTCCCCCCAAACTTTGAGGATTGTTTTTATGTAGGACATTAAGTAGAAATTAATGAATGGAAGTCTCATTCATTTCTTGAGTGAAAAGGCAAGATCAGTTGCCACCCAGACCTTGGTTCATAGATTCTGCCATGTGGAAGCCACTTTCCTTCTCCAGCTGGCAGCCACAGTGCAGTGATGGGCTGAGTAGAGCTAAGTTCTGCTACTTCATCTCTAGTCTGGAGACTTATAAAGGACTATTTATGGGTAAATGCTGAAATATGAATTCCAGAATATGGGGGAGGTTCCTAGAAATGATAATCAGAACCATGTCTTGCTGGGTACAGTGACTCACACCTGTAATCCCAGTGCTTTGGAAGCCCGAGTGGGAGGATTGCTTGAGGCCAGGATTTTGAGACCAGCCAGAAGTTGGTTTTTTTGTTTTTTTTTTTTTTTGACAGAGTCTCACTCTGTTGCCCGGGCTAGAGTGCCATGGTGTCAGCCTAGCTCACAGCAACCTCAAACTCCTGGGCTCAAGCAATTCTTCTGCCTCAGCCTCCCAAGTAGCTGGGACTACAGGCATGCGCCACCATGCCTGGCTAATTTTTATATATATATGTTTGTGTGTGTATTTAGTTGTATAGCTAATTTCTTTCTATTTTTTTCAGTAGAGACGGGGTCTTGATCTTGCTCCCGCTGGTCTCAAACTCCTGAGCTCAAATGATCCTCCCGCCTTGGCCTCCCAGAGTGCTAGGATTACAGGCATGAGCCACCGCACCCAGCTGGCAGTCCTGATTTTAATAAACTTCGTGTTAGTATAGAGCTCTGCTGATAATATTTACTCTTGAGCACATATGTTGTAAAACCTTGACTTTCCTCCTCCAGGAGGGCGATGATAGAAAAAGATGGCAGCATTTATGAACTGACATTCTCATGAGATTTTGGGGGTGGGGAGAAAAGACTCAAAGGAGGAAGAAGAGCCATCTGTTTTATTCCTAAAAGCCACGTCTCACAGGAATTCATCATGTTGTTCTGATGCACCACTCTGCCTCCTGCCCAGGATGACTTGTCAGGCAGTCTCAGGAGCTGTGGAGCTAATCATTGCAAAGCCTGCGCTCGCTCTCTCTCAGCAAGTCAGTAGGTGTCACTGTGGTTGCAGTGTTCTGTGTGTCAGCAAGGTTGAACTGGGCTACCTCTCTACAGCTGTTTCCTCAGAGGGAAAAACTTTGAGACCAGATGGTGGAGCTCTGGAGTCAGAGGACATGGGTGTCTTCAGCCTGAAACTGGTGTCCTTTAGCCACTTGGGACATTTTTACATGTGAAGCCTGAGACTGTGTGGTTATCTGAAATCAATCACATTTGTCTGCTGGAGATAAATAATCAAAAGTCTTCTGTAGCCATTGACGTGGTGAGAACAGTAATGGGAATAGCATTGAAGGACTTCTCATTTTCGGAGCTTTCCTTCTGGAGTCCTGGCTGATTGATGTTCTCTGTTCATCTGAGCCCCCAAAGGCATTATTACTGATATTTTGCACCTAGTGAAAAGTGCAGACTGGATGGACTGTCTTTTACAAAGCATTAAGGGTACACTAGTGTGTTTTATTTACTGACTAGACATTTTTCCTAGCCTCTCACATAATAGAGTACAGAATCATGAATGACAATTCCCCTAACTGTTCCTCCTCATATCTGCCCCCTCCCCCACCACCATCATTCTCCAAACTGGTTGTAAAGGTATTGTGTGAAGATAATCAGGGACTGACATCTTAAGGCATCCCTGATTGTCATGGAGGAATGGACCTTTGACCTTTGAATTTTGGCATTTGCATCTGGACAGGTGAGGGTATTTTTAGGTACTGCACAGCACAGAGGAGTAACCCCTGTTCCATCTGAGGAGATTCTCTGGAATTCCCTTTTGGGATGGGAGCCTCCCTGGAGGCCTCGACCATTTGGGAGATAGGACCTTCAGGCTCCTCTGTCCATTTAGGGAATTTCAGGAGAAATCCCATTTAGGTTGGAAGCCTTAACCATTCATTTGGGAGAACAGGACCTCCGACTGTTTGTCTTTGGCACTCCCTAGGCTTATTTGTTGGAACTACAGTGCATTTGGTGTGTGAGTGTGTTTGTGTGTGTGACTATGGAAATAAGAATTAAAGCCCTAAATGTAAAAGTTGTACACTGGGAATTCTCTGTCTCTGCCGTTTGGGCTTTTACTCCGTTTGGACCTAGGACAGATCGATGGCAGTAATGGTTGGTTAGAGATGAGATTCTTGAAAACTTCTCTCCAGTCTCCTGTAGAAATTAGTTAGGAAGTATTGTATTTGTTTTGAGTTTCATTTTGTCTATTGTGGTGTTCCCGGGCTTGTATTTGAAACCTTTTAAATTTCTCTTTGTATTGAGTGTTTATCCATATTAGTATGTTACATATAAAGGTACTGTCTATGAGAAAGTTTAAAGAGATGCCAGGTTTTCTAGGACTCCAGTTGGTCTCCACATATTATGTTCTGTTCTCATGCACATGTTTAAACTGATGGGCAAATTACATCAAGAAAATTTCAGAGCTCAAATGGTCAATCTGCCACTTTAGAGTTTAGAGTTAAAATGCGAAGTTTGTTAACCTGTTTTTTGTCCGCTGAAGCTGCAGTTGCTAAGTTACAGGTGTTGATATGAAGCTGACTGAACCAAGTTATCACTAATTCAAGGCCAATCAGGAACAGCCAGTTACTCGTTTCAAACTGAAGGAAAAAAGAGGTTAAAAATGCCGTTTTAATAAAAAAACCCAAATTGTCAGGAAAGCTGCTTTACCCAAAATTTTAGTCCATAGTTTTCATTACATTACCTTTCAAGGCAACTAAAGTTTGTGTGAACAAGTCCCAACATTGTCAAAAACAATTTGATTCAACCATGTTTTAGAAACTGGTCTGAATGTAGCTATGAGCCTATAAAGAAAAAACGGCATATTTGGATAATACTGCCTGGCCCCAGCACTCTCTCGGGTCTGGGGAGATGTGGCCCCTTAATGGCTCCCTGAGCTACAGTACTACTCTCCAATTAAATTCGTTTTGTCAACACGTTGGGAAATTGGATAAAATCCCTATGTACAGTCAGTCTTTTATGCTTCTGTATCAAAACAAGGCAGAACAAATTAAATATAAGATTCTAATACTGAGGACAAAAGCTTTCAAAAAGGTCAGGAAACAAAATGCCAGATCTAAAATCCCCATCTTGGCCGGACATGGTAGCTCACACCTGTAATCCTAGCACTGTGAGAGGACGAGGCAGGAGGATTGCTTGAGGTCAGAAGTTCGAGACCAGCCTGAGCAAGAGCGAGAACCGCCCCCCCTCCCCGTCTCTATAAAAATAGAAAGAAATGATCTGGACAGCTAAAAATATATATAGAAAAAAATTAGCCAGGTGTAGTGGCACATGCCTGTAGTCCCACCTACCCGGGAGGCTGAGGCAGAAGGATTGCTTAAGCTCAGGAGTTTGAGGTTGCTGTGAGCTTGACGCCATGGCACTCTAGCTCGGGCAACAGAGCGAGACTCTGTCTCAAGAATAAATAAATAATACCAGCAGAAGAAAATGCCCACGATGAAGAAGACCTTTGGTCAGCTGTAGCAGCAGCTCCAGCTATGCCTGTGCCGGCTCAGGCTCAAGCTGTGGCTGAAGCGCCGGCAGCAGTGTTGGCTCCGGCTGCAACTTCAATTGCTTTCCGAGATCCCTCTCCTAACCCTGCTGCCCCCCCTCCCCCCATGGCTGTGGACCCCTTTCTTCACCCCTGCTGGCTCCTCCAGCCATCTATCCTTCACTTTCTTCCTTCTCTGAGAATAGTCAGGGGAAGCCTGGGGACATGGTCTCTCCTTCACATACCCAGCAGGGTACACAATTGTTCGGGGTCCTCCCTCCTCCTCAGCAGGACAATTTCCTTTAAGACAGATCCGTATAGGAGGAGTAAATGAAGATAAACAACCAGCTGGATTAATATGGGTTTATAGCCCATTTACCACCTCTGCTCTGTGTAATTAGAAACAGAATAACTCTGTGCACAGGGACGATCCAATGCTTATAACTAATCTGTTTGAATCTATTTTCACCACACATCACCCCACATGGACAGATGTCCCGAGACTGCTTACCATACTGTTGACATCTGAGGAGTGTTGCATTATCCTGGAAAAGGCTCTGGAAGAAGCTGCCCAAGTACATACAGAAGACCCAGATAACCAGGTGAGAGTGTGAGCTAATCTGGCCATCCGTAGGCATGACCCCAACTGGGACTCAAACAACAGAAATGAAAGTAAGATTCAACAATTTCAAGACTGCATCCTGGTTGGGCTTGGAAAAGGAGTCTCCAAAATTAAAAGCCTTAACAAGGTTCAGGAAATAACACAGGAAACATGAAAATCCATTAGCCTTCCTATAAAGGATTGTGAAAGCATATCGAAAATATACTAATATAGATCCAGAAAGTTCTAATGAATCAATGTTAATGAACCATGACCTTTGTTGGCCAGAGCATGCCTGATATCCAACAGAAGTTACGGAAGTTAGAGTGGGTTCTTTCTTTGCCCATATCTCATTTCGTTGAGTGGCTTATAAAGTCTTTGTAAACTGTGAGCAGAAAAAAGAAAGATACATGAAATGAAACAACAAACTAAACCTTTGGCAACAATTCTGACAGAAAACACTAGCGGGTCCCCTCAACTGGAACCACTACCCCACAGAGGAAAAGGATTAAAAGGAAAAATTCCCTTAAAAAAGGACCAGTGTGCCTACTGCAAGGAGATGGGTCATTCATTGGAGGAAGGATTGGTCCTCCTAAGTTACCACAAACGAGTAATGGGGAACCTACTGTACAATCAATGGTGCTGAATGTAGAAGATATGAAATGATGGATCCCTAGGGCTCCCCAGAAGTCTCGGGAATTATAGCCAGTGATGAGTATCTCCTACCAGGAGCCCAGGGTAACCTTAAAAGTGAGAGAAAAACTTACTGAGTTCCTAATTGATACCGGTGCAACCTACTCAGTTTTAAACTTTAAATTAAGCTTACTAAAGACTCAATGCTGGTAACTGAGTTATCTGGAAAACCCTCCCAAAAATATTTTTTCCAAACACTGGATTATTATGGGGAATTCTTTCCTCACACGCAGCTTTCTGTACATGCCTGAGTACCCTTTCCCATTGCTGGGTAGGAACCTTCTCTCCAAATTGCTGGCTCAAATAATGTTTGAGAATAAACAAGTGCATATTGCAGTTCCCCCAGAACATGCCTGTGCCTTGCAGCAGCTCTCCTCGCTCCCTTGGCTGTCCCTCAAGCGCTGCCCCCTAAAGTTTTCAATCAAGTAAACCCTGAAGTATGGGTTACCGGACAACCTGGAAGGGCACACGTGGACCCTGTTGACATTAAGATTAAACCAGGGTTTAACTCCTTAGCTCCAGTGAGCCTCCCGAGTAGGTAGAACTACAGGCACTCACCCACCACACCTGGTTAATTTTTTTTATTTTTTATAGAAACGGGGTCTCATTATGTTGCTCAGGCTGGCTTTGAACTGTCCTCAAGAGATCCTCCCTCCTCAGCCTCCCAAAGTGCTGGGATTACAAGCATGAACCACTACACCCAGCCAATTTCATTGCTTTTTGTGGCTGAGTAGTAGTCCACGGTATAAATACCACATTTTCTCTATTCAGTCATCAGTTAATGGACACTTAGGTTGATTCCATATCCTTGCCATGTGAATAGTGCTGTGATAAACCTGTGAATGCAGGTATCGTTTTGATAGAATGATTTCTGTCCTTTGGGTAGATACCCAGTAGTGGGATTGCTGGATTGAACTAATTCTTTGAGAAATCTCCATGCTCTTTCCATAGAGGTTATAAATAATTTATATTCCCACCTGCAGTGTATAACCATTTCCTTTTATCTGCATCCTCACCCATATTCATTTTTTGACTTTGTAGTAATGGCCATTCTGACTGTTGTAAGATGGTATCTCATTGTGGTTTTCTTTGCATTTGTGATGATCAGTGATGTTCAGCATTTAAAAATTCATTGAATTGGGCCGGGCGCGATGGGCTCATGCCTGTAATCCTAGCACTCTGGGAGGCCGAGGCAGGTGGATTGTTTGAGCTCAGGAGTTCGAGACCAGCCTGAGCAAGAGCGAGACTGTCTCTACTAAAAAAAATAGAAAGAAATTATATGGACAGCTAAAAATATATATAGAAAAATTATCCAGGCATGGTGGCGCATGCCTGTAGACCCAGCTACTCGGGAGGCTGATGCAGGAGGATTGCTTGAGCCCAGGAGTTTGAGGTTGCTGTGAGCTAGGCTGACACCACGACACTCTAGCCCAGGCAACAGAGTGAGACTCTGTCTCAAAAAAAAAAAAAAAAAAATTTATTGAATTGGTTTCATGTGGCACTTATTTTTCTGCATCTTGTTTTGTTTCCCTTAACTTTACTTTCAAAATTCATTCATACAGATCATGTCCATTAATTACAGCTGCTGTGTGGTGTTCCATCACATGAATACACTCAGATTGGTTTATTCATATGTCACCGATAGACATTTACCTTGTTTTCAATGTGTCATTATTACAAACACAGTATGTAGACAAAATCCTGGAACATGTCTCCTTGTGGTAACATATGAGAGTTTCTCTTAAAGAATGCTCAGTGTTTTCAGAGGTTTTTGTTTTGTTTTTTATTTTTTGAAACAGGATCTCACTCTGTTGCCTGGGCTGCTAGAATGCAGTGGTGTTACCAAAACTCACTGCAACCTTAAACTGCTGGGCTCAAGCACTGTTCCTGCCTCAGCCTCCAAAGTTGTTGGGACTACAGGCGCATGTCACCATGCCTGGCTAATTAAAAAAAATTTTTTTTGTAGAGACAGGGGTCTTCCTATGTTGCTGAGGCTCAGAGCTTTTTTTTTAAACCACTATGGATACATATTTTGTATTAAGATCCAGTTCATTTATGAAATAAAAGTTTAACAAAATAATACCTGCCCTAGCTATATGCACTCTATTTCTTACTCCATTGTATTCTATTCTATTTCATTTTTGTAAAATGCTGGACATGACCCACTAAATTGATTTCATGACCCAAACAATACTGACCCCGGGCATAATGGCTCATGCCTGTGATCCTAGCACTCCAGGAGGCCAAGGTGGGAGGATTGTTTGAGCTCAGGAGATCGAGACCAGCCTGAGCAAGACTGAGACCCCCACCTCTACTAAAAACAGAAAAAAAACTAGCCAGGCAACTAAAAATAGAAAAAAATCAATGAGGCATTGTGGCACATGCCTGTAGTCCCAGCAACTTGGAAAGCTGAGACAGAAGGATTGCTTGAGCCCAGGAGTTTGAGGTTGCCGTGAGCTAGGTTGACTCCACGGCACTCTAGCCTGGGTGAAAGAGCAACACTGTCTCCAAAAAAAAAAAAAAATGCTCTAAGGCTGCAGTCTCCAACCCCCAGGGCCGCCAACTGGTATTGGTCCCTGACTTGTTAGGAACCAGGCCGCACAGTAGGAGGTGAGTTCCAGGTGAGTGGGCAAAGCTTCATCTGTATTTACAGTAGCCCCCATCACTTGCAATCCTCCGCCACTGCACCGGGGTCTGTGGAAATATTATTTTCCATGAAACTAGTCTCTGTTGACAAAAAGGTTTGGGACTGCTACTCTAAGGTATATATCTAGAAGTATACTTTGCAGATCAAAGGGTAGGCACATTTTAAACTTAAGTAGATATTGTCAAGTTGCTCTCCAAAGTGGTTGTGCCAATTTTGCAGAGTACGAGTTCTAGTTTCTGAACTTCATCACCAAAACTTAAAATGGTGAGACTTTCAGTATTCGTGGCATTTTTAGAGATAGTGTTTTGCTCTGTGACCCAGGCTAGAGTGCAGGGGTGCCATCATAGCTCACTGCAGGCTCGGACTCCTGGGCTGAAGAGATCCTCTCACCTCAATAGGACTACAATGCATGTACTACTACATCCAACTAATTTTTTTAGTTTTATTTTTGTAGAGTCGGGGTCTTGCTATGTTGCCCAGGCTGGTCTTGAACTCTTGACCTCAAGTGATCCTCCTGCCTCGGCCTCCCAAAGTGCTGGGATTACAGGTGTGAGCCACCATACCTGGCCAGACTTTTAGATTATTGATAGTCTAATCATACGAAATAAATCTCATTGTCAGTTTAATTTGCATTTTCCTGATTACTAGAGAGGTAGAGTGGGTTTTATTATTTAGATATTTAATATTTAGATATTATCATTGGTCATTTGGATTTCTTTTGGGAACTATTTATACCTTTTGTCCATTTTTCTGTTGGCTTGTTTATCTTCTTTATTATTATCAGTTTGTAGCAGTCCTTCACAAATACTAGATACCAATCTTTTCCAGATATACATGTGGCAGATACCTTCTCCCTAGCTCCCTGTCACTTGTATTTTAACCTTGTTAAAGATGTGTTTTACATCTCTAATCATCAGGGAAATGCAAATCAAAACCACAATGAGATATCACTTAACTCCAGTGAGAATGGCCTTTATCAAAAAGTCCCAAAACAATATATGTTGGCGTGGATGCGGAGAGACAGGAACACTCATACACTGCTGGTGGGACTGCAAACTAGTGCAACCCCTGTGGAAAGCAATATTGAGATACCTTAAACAGATTCAAGTATACCTACCATTCAATCCAGCAATCCCATTATTGGGCAACTACCCAAAAGAACAAAAGTCATTCTATAAAAAAGACACCTGCACCCGAATGTTTATAGCAGCACAATTCACATTGCAAAGATGTGGAAACAACCCAAATGCCCATCAATTCATGGGTGGATTACAAAAATGTGGTATATGTATACCATGGAGTACTACTCAGCTATAAGAAATAACGGTGATATGGAGTCCCTTTTGTTCTCCTGGAGAGAGTTGGAACCCATTCTATTAAGTGAAGTATCCCAAGAATGGAAAAATAAGCACCACATGTACTCACCAGCAAATTGGTTTCCCTGATCATCACCTAAGTGCACATTTGGGAATAACACCAATTGGGTATCGGACAGAGGTGGAGGGTGGGGGGAGGGGATGGGTGCATACCTACATGATGAGTGCGATGCGCACTGTCTGGGGAATGGACACGCTTGAAGCCCTGACTCAGGGGGATGGAGGAGGCATGGACAATATATATAACCTGAACTTTTGTACCCCCATAATAAGCTGAAATAAAAAAAAGAAAAAGATGTGTTTTAGACAGGAGTTTTTAATATTGATTAGAGTCAACTTTATCAACATTGTGCATTATGACTTCTCCTTTTTCATAATTTGGTTTTTAAAATTCTATCTTAAGGTCATAAAGATACTATATTTTTTTAAAGCTAATTTTGAAGTTGGTTGTTTTGTTTTCTTTTTACAACTCAAGGTCTTTAATTCACCTATTTATTTTTGCCCACTCCTTTTCTGTCTTCGGAGATTTCTGGGGCTATGTGATTCTTCACCATCTTTGGCACTCTAAGCATCTTACCTCCTCCCTCAGAGTCTTTCTCCTGGAAGAAGACAAGGGGAATATGAATGAGGCCTCAGGCTTAGTAGATTACCTCCTTGAAGGCCTGTAAGGAAGAAGCAAGTGGCAAAGGGCATCATCAGGAGGAATCTCTGCAAAAGATGATGCCCTAGGGTGGTTCTTCATCCTCATACCGGGGATCCTGGAGGAAGAGTTGTTTGTGGGGAGAAAAAAAAGAATGTCTCAGAAGGTTGGCTCTGAAAGGAACAAGGTACAGACTTCTGATAGAACTTTTATGTCCTGTGTTTAAAGCCCTTCCACTCTACTTTCTCATTTTACCTATCTTCCCTACCTGAAAACCCTGGGCACTTTTTCTGTGTTGCACCAGAAGATTGTGAAACTGAAACATAGGATTACACAAAAGTTGTCATGAATCTAAGATTAGAACCCAGGTCTCCTGACCATTAAACTGAAAAGTTTCAGGACAGTCTGCCTGAAACCAGTTTTTTTGGATTTTTTTTTTTGAGACAGAGTCTCGTTCTGTTGCCCTGGCTAGAGCACCGTGGTGTCAGCCTAGCTCACAGCAACCTCAAACTCCTGGGCTCAAGCAATCCTTCTGCCTCAGCCTCCTGACTAACTGGGACTACAGGCATGTGCCACCATGCCCAGCTAATTTTTTCTATATATTTTTAGTTGTCTGGCTAAATTCTTTCTATTTTTAGTAGAGATGGGATCTTGCTCTTGCTCAGGCTGGTCTCGAACTCCTGACCTTGAGCAATCCTCCCACCTCATCCTCCAAGAGTGCTAGGATTACAGGCATGAGCCACTGTGCCCGTCCCTGAAACCAGTTTTTGGGAGACAAATTTAAAAGGAGGTTAGCACCTCCAGAGGAGATATATTCCAAAGTTATAAGAAGTAGCCTTTGATTCTCGTAATTACAGTCATGAAAAAGAATTTATCAGTACCTGTTTGTAATGGGCAATTAAGGTAGACAGTGAATTAATTCTGAATGTATTGTTCATGAACATGGTTTCAGAATTTATAGTGTATAAAAATTAATAAAACAGATAAGCAAAGGACTTATCATGTGACAATAAAAAGGTAGACCAATCCAGACAGTAGACAGTAATTACTGTAAACAGTAAAGAATTCACATCAAACAGAAGTCAGGGTAATTCCGGGATAAGGGCATCATTAGGTGAAGAGCAGTGCCTAGGAGGGATTGATTATAGGGGGTTCCAAGGTCAGGGAAAGTTGGGGATCAGTCAGGGAGGGCGGGCCTCTTGCCTTCTGACTTCTCCCACCCTCTTCCACCCTCCACACATGTGCCCCACCCCAGGTTTTTCCTCTTGCCATCAACATAACCCTTGCTAAGGCCTGAGATCAGAGGAATTTTTACTTTGTGCTAGTCAGCAGGAACCACCCTCAGGAGCCACTTTGTGCTGCCTGGCACGTCCACAGCAATTAGAGCAAAAGGACAGAGTAAGGAAACTCTTTGAGGAAAGTTCTCCTCACCCAGCTTTGCAGGGTCACCTGGGAGCACTACCATCAGTGTTGATGTTCACTGGGGAGGTGGGGGGGCACCGTTCCACTAGCACCACTGCCTGAGCTTCCCCTGCATTCAGTTCCTATTGGAGACAGGAAGCCCTTGCGTTGAAGTACTGTCAATTTAGGTACATTTGCGCCTTCAGCAGGACTCCTAAGCGTCTTACCAAGCTCAATCAATGTTAGGAAGCTCCCAGTGATTTTATAGTTTGATATCATTCTCAGAAAAATTGTTTTAATGTACCTAAAAATAAAGGGTTCACATGCTTACGTACAAATGCTGATATTTATGCTAATGAATGTACATGTATTGTTTCAGGGAAGTTATTGGCCCTGTCTCAGAGTCTTGGTACTTGCCGTTCCCTCTGCCTGAGTTCTTCCCCAGATATTCATATAACTTGCTCTTTACTTCAGTCAGATTTATGCTTCAAAGTCCCAAACCGAGGTCTTCCCTAACCATCCCTTCTGAAATAGTCCTTATCTCCCACCTCTGGCTCTTGTTGCTCCATTTCCTGCTTTTTATTAAATAAATTTATTTTTTAATGGAAGTTATCACTCCCTGATGTATACTTACTGACCAGTTATTATCTATGTCCCTCACAGAATGTAAGTTTTTACAGAGTAGGAACTTTGTTACGTCTTGATCATTGCTATATCCCAGTGCCTAGAGTAGTGGCTGGCACATAGTAGAGCCTCTATAGTGGATTTGTTAAATGAATGAAAGTAAATGGAACAAACGGATGTGTTCGTGTGTCCTTATGCCAGTGGTGTATAATGACATTAAACAGAAGAGACTAACAGCAAGATGAGTAGTGTCCTAGACTACAGCAGTCTTTCTGTACTACCCCTTTCCAGTATTAGAAACTCAGTCATTCTGAATTTCTGACCCTACCCGTTGAGAAGACCCCCCACCAAGCTGTTTTTCAGTCGAGGTGACTCATATAGGCCTGACCCCACACCCTACCTCCAAGGATCAGCTTGTGTCCCAGGCACCCATAGCCACTGTTTTTGGTTTGGGACTTGGCTTATGACCCTAGGTAGTAAATAGCCCTCCCTGGGACTTTTGCTGAAGGATAGGAAAAGAGATAATCTTCCCGTGCTATCTGCATGGATCAAGTCAGCCCAGCGCAGATGGTGGCCATTGTATCATGCAGGGAGACCTGCCTGAATAAAACCCCACCGGTTCTAAAGCAGAGACCAAAGAGGAAGACAGAGTTAGAAAGAGACAGTGGCCTGGTGGTAGTATCTGGGTCCCCAGATTCAGCCCTGCCCAAGGCTAGCTGTATGATTGGTTTTCCCAGTTATATGAGTGACCCAGTTCTTTTTGAGCACAACCAGTCTGAATCAGGTTTCTATCCCTGGCAATCAAAAAAACAAAATAAGACAAAAATCGTGCCTAGTACAATTTAGCTGTATAATTTATACTACATCAATTTTCATTTGTTTACTTAATAACATGCAGACTTAGACCTAAAACTTACAAACATTTTTATAGGTTATATACATATTACTTAATTTTAACACAATTATGTGCGGTGAGGTATATATTATTCTTTTAGTTGATTAAACTGAAGCTCAGAGAAATCAAGCAATTTATCCAACATCCCATAGCTAATAAATGGCAAAGCAAGAACTCTAATGTAGGTCTTTTGGCTCTGAATTCCAAGCCTATTCTGCAGCTCCCCAGCTGCTTTCTCAAGTATTTGTTCAGTTTCTTCATGAGTGTATTTTCTATTTCTCTTAATAGACGAGAAGGTCACTTAAACAGAGGTCATCGGTGTTTGCCTTGAGTCTCTCTTTTAGTTTCTAAGGCAGCTTCCTGGAATGAGTGGAGCTCAAAGGAGGGAGTTGGCTTTCACTGGTGATAAGGTTATAGAGTTTGTGAGACCTGCTTTCTCTTGTTAAGGAGCTCGTCATCAGCTGACTGAAATAATGCAGGTGTATTACTGTGCTGTTTTTCCACTTTTTTTTTGACTGTGACTTACAATAAGAAATATATTTTACAGCAGCTCAGTATACATACACACACACACAAAATTTTTTTTCTTTTTAGGTGTGGGGCAGACAGGATCTTGCTCTGTCACCTGTGTTAGAGTGCAGTGGCATCATCATAGCTAACTGCAACCTCAAACTCCTGGGCTCAAGCAATTCTCCTGACCTGGCCTCCTGGCATGCTAGGATAACAGGCATGAACCACCATGCCTGCCCCACCCCCACGTTATTAAAACAATGCTTCACAAAACAATACCTACATTTGTGTCTGTGGCATTCTCTGGTATTTTCTATTCTATTTTTTAAAAATTCTGGTTGTGACCCTCACAATAGATTTCATATGTGTTGGGACCCAGTTTGAAAAGCACTGTTGCCTAGCACTCTGGGAGGCTGAGGCGGGAGGATGGCTCAAGGTCAGGAGTTCGAGACCAGCCTGAGCAAGAACGAGACCCTGTCTCTACTAAAAAATAGAAAGAAATTATCTGGACAACTAAAAATATATAGAAAAAATCAGCCGGGCATGGTGGCACATGCCTGTAGTCCCAGCTACTCGGGAGGCTGAGGCAGAAGGATTGCTTAAGCCCAGGAGTTTGAGGTTGCTGTGAGCTAGGCTGACGCCAGAGCACTGTAGCCTGGGCAAAAGAGCAAGACTCTGTCTCAAAAAAAAAAAGAAAGAAAAGCACTGTTACAGGTCACGTATGTGTAGAGTCTAAGCTAAAGTTTAATCACACAAATATTAATATTTAAGCACTTACGATGTGCTAAGTATAATGCCAGGTACAGTGAATGATATAAAAATAACGTATAGCTGTCTTCATGAAGCATAAAATTGAGTGGCAGAAATTAGAGAATAAGCTCAAGTAATTAATAAAAGGAAAATTGTGAAACAAAAAAGCACAAAGGTACAAGAGCATAAGAGGTTACTGCTGTGAGAATGAGGAAAGGCTCTGAGGAGCAAATTGCATTTGAATTAGTTCTTGAAAAATGAAGATTTGAGTACTCGAAGTGTGGGTAGGGTTACCAGCAGGAGCCAAGGCATAGGGTCCAGAAAGCCGAGTGTGTTGAGGAAACAATATGGAATTCAGCAGGAAGGAGGGGTTTGCATAGTAGAGAGGTGGAAGGTGTGGTGCAAAGAAGGCTGGAACCATGGTGTGGGGAACCTTGAATGTCAGATGAAAACTTTATTCTGTATTTACATATGCTAAGGTGTGTAAAACAGCTTCTACATTCGCATAAGGAAGGTACTCAATGAAGAGAAGCCTACTTCCCCTTCCTTCTCCTTTACTGTGGAAGCAATAGGGAGCCACTGAAAGTTTCTAAGTAGGGAAGAGGAGTGATCAGATTGATCAGAAGGAAGCTGCAGTTGTTAAGAGTGATGGAGGAAGCAGGAAGGTGGCTGCGGAAACAGAAGGGAACAATTTGTGTAGCATTATTTGATGTGGAGGAGGATGAAAAGTCCATGGTGATTTACAGGTTTGAAGGCCCAAGACTGGGAACATGGGGAAATTATAAGAACCTGCTGGTTTGGGAAGAGAGGAGGGTTGTCTGGACTACACCAATGTTGACTTTCCAGCTGGACGTCCAGGGAGAAAGTCCAACAGGAGCTGTAACTGGGGAGAAAGGCTACAGAGAGTGGCATTTGGGAGTCTTCATCAAAAAGGTGAAATGGTGCCGTGGCTGTGAAGGGAGGTTGCCATCCATGGGGTCCTCCCTGAGGATACAATCGTGAACAGCAGAAAGTGCTGGCCCTCAAGGAGGGATATAGACCAATAACCAGCAAGAGCAATTCAGTGGGATGGTGCTATGGGAAGGGAAGAGCACAGCACAGCGTGTTACAGGACTACATAGAAGATGTTCCTCACCCAGACATTGGGGTCATGGAAGGATTTTTGGAGGAAAGAACATCTAAAGTGAGACCACAGTGGTGAGCAGGCATTAGCCAGGTGAAGGATGGGCAGAGCAAGAATGTTCCAGCATAGCCACAACATATAAAATGACAGGGAGGCAAGAGAGACACTGGTGCATTTGGGGAGTTAAAAACATATCACTGTGAGGCTGGTATTATAACCATTTCAGAGGAAAAAATGAAACACAAGGATTTAATAACTTATCTGTTATGGTTTCCCGGATGGCCAGAGCTGGAATTCAGGTCTATTTTCCCCTTAGAGATTGTTCTCTTCATTACTCCATCCTGTCCCATGAACGTCTGTAGTGCTCAATGAGTTCCTGTATTATTACATTGAAATTGCAGAGAGATTGTGTAATATTATAAGAGGACTAAGTCTTGAACCTAAGGAATACCTGCATTTACAGAGTAGGAGGAAGAAAAGTAGCAGATGAAGGATGCAGAAAAAGGGCAGTTCAAAGAGAAGTACCCAGAGAGCATAGTATGATGGAAGCCAAAGAAAGAACTATAAGAGGATCAGCATAACAGGGCAAATATGGAGAAAGTGGAAGAGTTGTTTGGACTGTAGATGGCTAACAATGATCTCTTTTAGCCAATAAGAAAGTAAGTTCCAGAGTAGATTACAAAGGATAGAGAAATAAATGAGTGGTTGAAAGGGTGAATGACCCAAAGGACATATTTCACACACAGGCTATGTGGCAGCAACATGGCTGGTTTATTCACCCGGGTGTGAGTGGACTGAGTCCAAAAAGAGAGTCAGCACAGAAGGGGGTTTTGTGAGGGTTTTGTAAATGGGGATAGCCAACCACCTCCCACCTGCCCTGTTCAGTTCTTTGTTTCTGGGCCAAACTCTGGATCAGTATCATTGTTGTGGTCAGGCAGGTGAAGAATTGCTTCCTGCTATGTGCAGTTCACATATGGCACAGGACAGTGGGCAGAACAACTGTTTGTAGTAAATTCTTCAAACAACAAAACTCCTACAACCCCTTTGCCCCAGTCACATCCAGCCTTCTGCTGTGGCGTCCTTATCAGGAGAGCTAGGGAGGGATAGCCTTGTCTCTATCAGGGAGGAAGGGGTAAGGAATGCTGGCTGCAGCTGTCTGTTAGATCTACTAGGCAGAGATAAGTGTCTGCCTCTATTAGGGAGGGAGGGGGAAGGAATGCTGGCTGCAGCTGTCTGTTAGATCTACTAGGCAGAGATAAACATCTGCCTCTATTAGGGAGGGAGGGGGAAGGAATGCTGGTTGCAGGTGTCTGTGAGATCTACAAAGTCTGGGGACTCCCCAGACTCCTAGGGCTATTGTTTTACAAGCCTAAATTTTGCATTAACCACTTTCTGTCGTATACATATTTTTTGGGTTCCCACCTGGAGCAAGCCTAGTGAGGTAGGTAGAGTGAGTGCAGATCACATTTTTAGAAACTGTCATTTTGGGTTACTAGAACAAGTAAGAAGCCAAGCCAATGCTGAGACAGAGGCAGGAAGTTTACTGGGTAGTGATCTTGGGATCAACACTGAGGGAAGAGAAGGAGGCAAGGCTGGGCAGAAGTTGAGCTGCGATGCAGAAGGAAGGCCCAGCCAACCTTCAGAGATGTCCCGGGTTGGGCTAGGAGGGATGAGTTTTTACACCCCCACATAGATCGGTCAATGGATGAGGGCTGCCTGGGGAGGGGACATCACCTGACAGCTGAGGGCTGTCTGGCAGCAGCACTCTCAATCCCAATGGCTGGGGTAATAAGCCTTTCATTCTGAAAGGGGTCCTGGGATGAGCGTTCCAGCATTCCCCACAGGACAGTTTACAGGACTGGCAGAGTCAAGAGAGGAATATTTTAAGGATAGACAAGACTCAACTTTCAAAACAGGTACATAAATATAAACAGAAATATCCTAATTATTATTTGTTGCCCAACAGCCATAACATATAACAAAAGGAATAATACATTTATGAGACATCTCCTATATGTCTGGCCTTTGCTATTAGCACCAAGCGTACAAAGATAAGAATTGCCCTACTGAGAAGGTCAAAATTTAGTGGGAGAAGAAAGCACAAAAACAACAATCACTGCAAGGGACTGTGCTTATGTTATCTGTGTTTGCATCTGTAGCACCCAGCCCATGCTAGGTACATAGTGGGTTCTCAATACAGTCATGCTTCTCAGTCAATGGACTGAATATATGCCGCTGGTGGCTTCCTATTTAAATAAAAGGCACACATGTATATTAACGTCTACACAGAAATGGGCTGGCTGTTGCGACAATGTGGAATTTTAGTGGGTCTCCATTGATAAGATTTTATGAAATAGATAGAGCTAGATTGGAGTGGAAGTGAATTGTTTTAGGTGTCCAAGATGGAGGCAGTATGGTGTAGGAGTTGAGTGCTGGCTCCTGGGTCTAGCACATTTGTGTTCAAAGCTTGACTTTGCCCCTAACTAGCTATTTGTCCTTAGGCAAATTACTGACCCTCTTAAACCTCAAATTCTAATTTGCAAAATGAAGATAATAATCATTCCTGCCTCGTGAGTTTATTGTGAGGATTAATCCATGTTTGTGGAATGTGAAATGCTGTGTTTGGTACATAAGAAGAATTCAGTTAACATCAGTTCCTCTGAGAAGTGGGCACTCAGAAGACAAAAGTGGCGGGTGTGTGTGTTGGGGGAAACAGGTGACTAAAGGAAACAGTGGGGCTATGGTAGAGTCTAATTGTAAAATCCATTCTTATTTTTAGATTTCCTAAGCTCAAATAGGCCTTTCCCTGCAAGACCTCAGTCAGGGGTGATTT
The DNA here is from genome assembly GCF_041146395.1 of Eulemur rufifrons. Lineage (NCBI taxonomy): Eukaryota > Metazoa > Chordata > Mammalia > Primates > Lemuridae > Eulemur > Eulemur rufifrons. The sequence goes on along the minus strand of NC_090998.1, from coordinate 39,871,633 downwards.
TACAGGTGCTTCTATTTTTCCCTGAAGGGGGACCAGCTGCCCCTGCCCCCTACAATGTGCAGAGATAGCTTTGCCTTAGGCAACTCATCTGATGTAGAACAAGGACAGGAGAGAGGTCAGGTTGTAGTGATAAGATTTTCCTGCTTGAGAGAAGCCTGAAGCAAAGAGATCTTCATCGTGAGTCCTGGGCAGAAGATCCCTAGTTCCTTTATCTGACTCAATAATTGTTCTGTATAGGACCCAGCGGTGTTTGCTGGAAGCCTACCTTGCCTAATTTGAATTGACTACTGCTCTTCTTTCTATTCTAAGGTGTTATGTTTTTATGGTACTAAGCAGATTTTCCTTAAAACTACTAGAAAACTGCCTGCCACCTGAAAGCCACAACTGCTTTCTACTCTCCTGTATCTCACCCCACTCCAGTGCCTTGTCTTTTCAGGTTTGCCTTCTAAATCATTTCCCTGAGGCAAATTTTCCCCATTCTTTCAGTTCCCGTCCTCCTAGAATGAGAAATTCTGGGCTTGCCCTGGATTTCTTTCTTGCAGTCTCAGGAAAATACATGTGCACTGTCAGTTGTAGCATTAATTGGTTTCACCTCCTGTCTCAGTGGAGCAGAGTCCTAGTGCACTTGTACCCCTGGTACAAGTGCTTGAACCAGCTTCACTCCATGGGGAGCTGTGAAGGGAAGTCTTACTCTGCCCCTTTTATCCATTGGCACTCACAGGCCCACTTCCTGCTCCTGCTCCTGCCAAATGGGACAGAAACTAAGTCTTATAATAAAAGTTTTTGAACTCAATAAATTGTTAATTAATATCTAGGAATGTCACGGTTCATTGCAGAGCTGAACTTTGAAGGGTTGCCCCAGTTTTCAGTCTTCCTGGCTTGGAGGAATCGCAAGCCTTGGCCTGAACGGAGAGTAATGACAGATACTCAGCAAGTATGCGTGAAGAATTGATCATAAGGGAAGTTTAAGGGTGCAAAGCGAAAGTACATTTCCTAAGGTGAACTGAGTCTGTCTCCGCAAGTGGAGAAGACCCTAATTAACTCTAGAATTCCTCCTTTTATGTTAGTAGTTGATGCTAAAGGTTAACTATAATTACTTAAGACTGTATGCCATGGGCTTTGTGGACTGAATTTTTCCAGATGTCGACACAAGATTATGTTCCAGTCATTCCTTTCTCACATATGTGTGATGGGGAAAATCTCTGTTTAAGGTGTTTTTCTATTTTCTGATTGGGGGTCAGTGTTCCATCGTCTAATCACCCTACACTTTAAGACTGAAATAACTGTTTCCCCTGGTTATTTTTCTGTAACTATTTCCTGCTTATTGGTTTCTTATAGCTGTTTCTTCCCTCTTATTTTTCTGCCCCTATCATTCCATTACCTCTGACCTGTTTCTCTGTCCCTCATGTTAGTGTGGAAAGGCTAGTAGGTGCTCACGGTGAGGGTGTCAGTGAGAGAATTCATAGGATTGATCTTTAATTGTTACTGGGGAAATGGTGGGATTAGGTATTTTTCCGTTATTTTTGCAAGGCCGCCCCTTTCACCTAACAGGAGTGGCAGATATATATGCTTCCCTTTTCATGGGAGGTCAAAGATGAAATTTGATTATGCTTTGGAAGGTGTGGTTTGCCTCTCAAAATTCTTTTTTTTATATATGAAGTAGTAGGGTATCGGGGGTTTGCGACATCCCCAATAAAGATAGGGTCCCCTGGCAGAATGTGTTGCAAGAGATGAAAGAAACAGAGACACAGACATAGAAATAGTATTTAAAAGAGCGGGGAAATCAGGGGACCATCAGCACTCTGGTGCCAAGGTGGCCGTGACTGAAACCCAGCACTTGGTTTTTTTCTCTTTACCATGCTGCAAAATACAATGATTTCATGTGAAAAAATCATGGGATACAATGATCAAAGGTCTCAGGGATTCCCCCCAAAATCACAAAGTGTCCTAGCTAATTTCCTTCTCCTTTCTAGAAGGGAAAATCACATAATTCTTCAGTAGGGACAACCCTTTTGATCAAGGTAAACTAATTTTATCCCAAGCTCAAGCTATGTACATGGATATCAATCTTCTAACTTCAGTAGCTGTGACCCATTTGATCAAGGAACAAAGAAACTACATGCTTTCTACTGGGAGACTGATTTTACATTAACTGAGGCATTGTGGAGAGAAAGGAAGAGAAGGAACTTTGCCCAGTGTTCTAACAATGGAAGCCTTAAGGCCCTCCTCCCAGGCTGACATATGGCAATCTACCTCTACAGCCATGAGAAGTTTTCATGTGAGGCTGCTCCACGGCTTTTCATGCATGAGACCCCTTAGACTCTGAGTTTGGGGCATGCTTTTCTGTACTCCCAGATCGCTGATATATGCCCCCCAACTAGGCAGTTAAGATATGCCCTTCGTTCAGGCTTCTTCTCAGGCAATTCCTTCACCTCCTTTCCTCTCACAGCCTCAGACATAGCATCCCTAAATCCCAGTGGTCTTAATCCCATCAGTAGGGGATTGTTAGAAGGGCTGGTCTATTTCCTTTTTTTTTGTTGTTGTTGCTGTTGTTGAGAGAGTTTCACTCTGTCTCCCTGGGTATAGTGCAGTGGCTTCACTGTAGCTAACCGCAACCTCCAACTGTTGGGCTCAAGAGATCCTCCTGCCTCAGCCTCCTGAGTAGCTAGGACTATAGACGCATGCCGCAGCGTCCCCCTGTGTTTTTTTTCCTGTCTCTTTTTAGTAGAGATGGGGTTCTCCCTCTTGCTCAGGGTAGTGTTGAACTCCTGAGCTCAAGCAATTCTCCTGCCTTGGCCTCCCAGAGTGCTAGGATTATAGGCCTGAGCCACTGCCTCGGGCCGCCTCTTTAAATTCCTTGCTAGTCTTTACTAGCACTGTGCTGCTTAGGGCAGCCAAAGTGCCTGCCCTTATTTAAGAGATGCAGGTGCACCTGTCTTCATTTATAAAGGAGCTGGCACTGGGAAAAATCAAACCAGTTCTGCACCATGGGGAAGAAGCATCTTAAGACGGAGGCAGCTCCACAGTGTGAGCTAAGTAAGTAGCCAGCAGGTATGCAACAGCCCAGGGAAGCTGCCCAGCTGAGCACACCTGGAAGGGTCCCAAGAACTGCTCCAGCCATTTTATTTTTTAATTTTAGCAGAAGTTTCCAAAGGAAAGATTCTGGTCTGGAGGGACTTTGTCAAGCCTTTCTTTCTTTTTCTTTTCTTTTTTTTTTTTTTTTTTGAGATAGAGTCTCACTTTGTTGCCCCTGCTAGGGTGCCATGGCATCAGCCTGGCTCACAGCAACCTCAAACTCCTGGGCTCAAGCAATCATTCTAGCTCAGCCTCCTGAGTAGCTGGGACTACAGGCATGTGCCACCATGCCCGGCTAATTTTTTCTAGATATTTTTAGCTGTCCAGATAATTTCTTTCTATTTTTAGTAGAGACGGGGGTCTGGCTCTTGCTCAGGCTGGTCTCCAACTCCTGACCTCGAGCGATCCTCCCTCCTCGGCCTCCCAGAGTGCTAGGATTACAGGCGTGAGCCACCGTGCCCGGCCTATCAAGCCTTCTGAGGCTACACAGATGCGTTGTAGAGAGAACTAATTTGTGCATTTTCTTTTCTCTCCAGGAGAAATTCTGTATGGAAACTAACCTGCTCCAGGAAGCAGATGATGCTTGGCCCAGTTTTGTTTTTGTATTTGGTTTGATTCTGGTCTCCGAGCTTTTTACTTTGTACTTTATTTGTACACTTCTCTTTGTAGTTCACCCTCCTTTCCTCATGTCTTGGACTCTCTTACTAATTAGTAAAATTTTCTCCTAGCAGTGTTTTACTTGAAGAAAGAAACTTGGTTATCATTAATGCTGTAAACGGTGGTGGTGGTGTCTAAGAATTTTTTGGTAGCTTTAAATGACATTGTAGAAAATGAGGGTGACTTGTCAGACCATTTATTCTCCCCACTTCATCAGTTTGACAGTCATCTTCAAAGCAAAAGTCTCGGGCTGGTTGAGAGGTTGAGGCTGGGGATGGGAGTGGGATTGCTTTTAGCTAGATAGGGATCAAGTCTCAGGAGAAGCGAGGCTGCTAAGTGGAATGGAGGAAAACAATTTACAACTAGGGGCCGGGCGCGGTGGCTCACGCCTGTAATCCTAGCACTCTGGGAGGCCGAGGCGGGTGGATCGCTCGAGATCAGGAGTTCGAGACCAGCCTGAGCAAGAGTGAGACCCTGTCTCTACTAAAAATAGAAAGAAATTATATGGACAACTAAAATATATATATACAAAAAAATTAGCCGGGCATGGTGGCTCATGCCTGTAGTCCCAGCTACTCGGGAGGCTGAGGCAGTAGGATCGCTTAAGCCCAGGAGTTTGAGGTTGCTGTGAGCTAGGCTGACGCCACGGCACTCACTCTACCCGGGCAACAGAGTGAGACTCTGTCTCAAAAAAAAAAAAAAACAACTAGGGCTGTCGTCCAGCTGTAGGACAGTTAAGGCGGTCGAACTGGCTACACTAGCTAATGTTTCGCGGTTCCTCCCAGGTGTGGGGTGCTCTTGGTGGGGCAGCAGATTATGATGTGGCTCTGGGGGCGACAGGAAATAGTCCTGCCAGGTGGCTATACTTTACAGGGAGGAGCTGTACCTTGTAGAGTCCAGTCTCCAGAAGAAAAGGGCTTGTGAGTACCTGACCTGAGGACTCCACGAACTATGGCAGGATTTTTATCTGTCCCCACGCTACCCGCGGGTGGGAGCTGCAAAAATCCCTGTTCTGTGTGGGTGGGACCAGTGCAAGCAGTAGCCCTCGGGGATGCAGCCTAGGCACAGACACCTGCCCCCGCTTGACCTTTGTGTGGGCGGAGCCTCGTGTCGGTCGGCTGGCCAATCGCATAGCGGCGGCGGGGAATCCAGCCAATAGGACTGTGCGGCTGCTGACCTGTCGGCCAATCGCAGGGAGGGCAGAGGGTTGGCCAGTTTGGCCCTGGCTCCTGAGATTTGTAGCTGCCGGCCCGGGGCCATAGGGCGCCAGGAGGGTGGGGGCTCCATGGCTACCTTGGGGCAGGCTCCTGGCCTGGCGTGGGGCTTAAAGGCGAGGTGTGGTCAGCGAGAGCCTAAGGCACGCGGCGCACGGGGCGCTGGGTCCAGGGGACGGATGAAGCCAGATTATTTGAAGGAAGCCTGAGAGGAGGGCGCCGGAGTGCCGGGTGTGAGGAGAGAACTTCGGTGGTCACTGGGGCCTCACCCCTTCCCCGCTGCGGCCTAGGACAAATGGCCCAACTGGCGCGCTGGACATGATGGCGCGTCGGGACCCACGATCCAGGGTGGGCTGACTTGCTTCAACAGCACTGAAGAGGCCGACGGGCACAGGGCAAGGTCTCTAGCTGCCGCCTTATCACTGGAGCCCTGGGGCCCCGGCTGCTCCCTGGGGCCTCTCGCCCCGACTTAAACCAAAACACTCCTTTAGTCCTGCGGACGCGCATGGATCGGAGCGCCTTCCTTGTGAAGGGCCTCTACAGGCGGCTAGGTAGTGTGTGTAGATTGGTTTTAGGGCTGTTTGTGCAGCTCTCAGGGCCCCTCTGGATTCCAGGGTTCAGGAGAAGGGTATTTCTGGAGGGGCATATTACACATAAGTGGCCTGGATGCCTCTCCAGCTGTTAGGAGTGATATGTCCTTTTTAAAGCCTTTGCTTTTGATATTATGCCTTTGTATTCTTTTTTCCTTTTAGCTTCCTCCAAATTCCCGACCTTATATATCAGACTGTTTCAAAGAGCTTCATTAGGGGAGAAGTTGAGGAACTTGGTCTTGAGTTTCCTGTGTGTAAAATGACGATATTCTCATGTTGTCCATGCTTTCAAAGGGGTCTTATGAAGTTAAAGGCATGTGACATCTCTCTGAAGTGGAAAGCGAAAGCAAAAATTATATGGAAGGAGAGCTCCCAGGCGAGATAGGCTTCTGGAAACTTTTGCTGGCACAATTTTAGTGAATGTTGGTGAAGATAGGAGAAAGCTGTGTTTCCCTTGACTTCTGTGGAGTCTGAAGCATGACCACTTTGCATCACTTCTTGGCTGTGTCAACCTTTGAGCGAGTTACTTACAAGTTACCCTTTGTTCTTTCGTTCCACATACTTAAAATGGGGATTGATAATATCAATCTTATAGGATTGTTGGTCAGTATTAGTTAAGACACATAAAGTTTTTAGAACAGTTCCTGGTATGTAGGAGTTTTTGTTATTACATGTGCCTTCTTTCCCCTTAAAGTTTCTAACCTAAAGAATTCTGACCTTATTATTTATTCTTTGCTCAGAATCCCATGACCTGTTGCCAGTGAACTCTTTGGCCTGTGCTTGCTTTCTTTTCTTTCTTTTTTTTTTTTTTGAGACAGAGTCTCACTCTGTTACCCTGGCTAAAGTGCCGTGGTGTCAGCCTAGCTCACAGCGACCTCAAACTCCTGGGCTCAAGCAATCCTCCTGCCTCAACCTCCCGAGTAGCTGGGACTACAGGCATATGCCACCATGCCCGGCTAATTTTTTCTATATATATATTTTAGTTGTCCATATAATTTCTTTCTATTTTCAGTAGAGACGGGATCTCGCTCTTGCTCAGGCTGGTCTCGAACTATTGAGCTGAAACAATCCACTCATCTAGGCCTCCCAGAGTGCTAGGATTATAGGCATGAGCCACTGCACCCGGCCAGGCTTGTGCTTTCCATCCACATCATTACCTTTGATCTGAGGGTATGGTGTAATTTACATGTGACTAGAGGCTTTTTCTGTTGGGTGTTTGTTTTATTAAATAAGGTTGGAAATTATCATTTTACTAAGTCATTTACTGTGATAACCGTGTTGGCTAAATGAAACCTGAGAACTTTGGCTCTTTATTTTTTTCACTGGACTATATTTCATTCACAGTCTTGCTTGTCTTGGGCAGTTTCTTTTGGACCCAATCCCAAAAGGCCATGATTGCAGCATACTTGGTTTCTCATGTTTCCAGAAAGGCTGTGGGACTCAGGAGGGGAATTTCTGGGTAGCCTGGCAGCATTTCTTGTTAAGGAATGGGGAAGGTTCATATAAAGCTAATCTTACTTTACTGTTAGGAAATCAGCAGTGGTCCTTGGATTCCTCTACAGCACTACTAAGCAGCTTTGGTTCAGTTTTGACTCACTCAAGTTTAGAGAATGGAATCTACAAAGTAAGATCTTTTCTGTTTGACTTTCAGTGCTAAGAGTTTGGGTGGGTGCTGTTGAATCAAAGACATCTTTTTTCTCTGCCTCCTCACCATGCAGGTAAATACAAATGTCTGCTGACAGATTTATGCCGTTTCTATGGGCTTAAAACCCCCTTTCATATTCTCTTGGTGCTATCTGGGAGACCCCAGTGGAAGACTGTTTTGTCTTCTAATTCTCCCCTTCAAGGAAACTGCTATGTGTACACTTAGCATTATTAAGAACTAATCACAAATGAGAAACATTGAGTTTATGAAAAAGAACACTGCTTACTGCAGCAGCTTGCTGGCCAGATTTGGCTGAAGTGCAGATGGTGTAAGTTTAGTTATTTAGCTTTGGAATAAGACAGTTTAATGCTGCTTTAGGGTTAAAGTTTACTGTTGGCTTGGTAAGAATGATGAATAGTGTTTTGAAATCTTTCTATTTGTGTTTGAATAAGGAGACAAGGGAATGACACTCAAAGGGTTGAATGTGTTTGGGGCAAAAAGGGAAGGCTGCTGCCCTAATATTGTCATCATTATGTCTGGGTCTCTGTGATTTGAATAAAATATTTTGGAAAAGAAGCCAGGGGCATTTGAATGAGCAGAGTATAAGGAGTTAGAAGACGTAGACCATGGCCAGGCAGAGTGGCTCTCACTTGTAGTCCCAGCTACTTGTGTGGGAGGATCACTAGAGGTCAGGAGTTTCCCCTGTCTTCAAAACAAAAAATATTAATTGGCCTCCGGAAACACAAAGAAGAGCTCTCCAGGTATCACAGGGAATATTCTGGATAAAGTGAATCAACATATATGTATTATAAAGTATATTTTAATGAAATCAGAATGGAATATAAAACAATTGGCCAGGAATGATAAAAATATATTTATTATGTAACTTCTCTTTCACTTTCAATTTAAGGTCAGAGAAAGTTATATTTTCTAGTGTAAGGACCAAAGTTTCCGCTAAAGACATAGGTAGGGAAATTAGTGTTCTCAGTCTTGTTCTTGTACTGTTGCTGGCAGGTCATTTTGTGTGGGGTTTTTGTTTGTTTGTGTTTCATCTCTAATAATCTGGTGTCTGTTAAAACTAGGTAACAAAAGGAGAAGGCTACAAGTGAATTATTAAAAGTTTAGTAGGTTCTAAAGACCAGGAAGAGGCTTGTACGAGGATGGAGAATCATAGTATCTTGTAGTATGTGTTATTTGTCTCCATATAATCTTTCTTTGCTTTGAAAAAAGAAACTGAGGAAAATATGTATTTAAAATTAAAGTCAGTCTACATTTGGGGGCCAATATCTGTCATTAGAATAAATGGGTTTCATATAATCTAATAATAATCATTCTTCATGTTGCCAGAAAAAAGCTTCTTTGGGGGGCAGGGGGCAGAGTGTCTCTCTATTGCCTGGCTGAAGTGTCATGGCATCAGCATGGCTCACAGCAGTCTCGAACTCCTGACCTAAAGTGATCCTCTTACCTCGGCTTCCCAGAGTGCTAGGATTACAGGCATGAGCCACCACGCCTGCCCTTAATGAAAGGTTTAATGCATAGCCAAAATAATCTGATTAGCTGAGATGATCTTTTTCTTTGTAGAAAGGTATATTTAACATTCCACACTGAAATGTATTTGTCATGGGGTCTCACTTCTGAGTTAGGTACAGGACAATAAAGGAGCCAGTTAATCTCTAGCGAAGATCAGTGATTAGAAGAGGGGAAGTTCTGGTCTCTGGTCTCACCTAGTCATTTACAGAAAAAGAACAATGAGGAAGAGAGTTAACGTATAAGCAAAATTGCAAACATGCTATGTAACTCAGTTTCCCAGGCTTAACTTACCCCTTTGCATCATAAATTTAGAGGGTCCTGAAATTTTATTTTCTCTTAGGGTCCCAGATCTGATTTATGGTTTCTAATTTATTGTAGGTTAAGATAACCTGGCATATTAGAATTATATGTAAGACAAAAGTAAGAAGGCCTTGGGGAGTGCAAAGGGGCTGTGCTATGATTGCAATCCAAGGGAGTGCTAGTACTCTGAGTGGTCAGACATACACATCCCATTGAGTGAGGTGCTATCAGCGCTGGCTGAAAGAGGGGTTGGGTTTAGCCAGTGTTATTGGGGTCTGGTGTTTGGCCATCTGGTGGCTTAAAACGTGACAGGAGAGGCTTGGCTGGTTGTCCATTGTAATATAATATTTGACATTAGTGACTCTAGAGAGGAAAGATAGTGTTTTCCAAATTAGGAGGTGGTGGTATATTATATACGTTACAAGACAGGTGTAAACCTAAAAACCCCTTTCAGATCTGAATTCTGTAATTCTATAAGGTAGGTATAAAATATGTTGGTATAGAGAGATTTACCGAAAAAAGAAAGTAGAGGGTTGATCAGATAGGAGCAACATAAGGGACAAGAGTGGAAAAAAGACTAGATTTAAGCAGGGAAAGGTGGTTAAGAGAGGCTTCATCACTTTTTCAGTAAGATAGTTATTGGGATTTAATAGGGGGAGAAAATCAATAAATACTACCTGGTCCTTCCCCTTCTAAATTTGGAATGAACTGGTAAGTAGTTTCCATAATAAGTAGATAGAAATGTTAAAAATTGGCCTTATTGGTGAGGCTGACTGGAGAATATGCCATAAATCTGTGGCCAAATGGGCTTGCTAATATGTCCCCCTCCCCCCAATTAAATTTAGCAGACGCTGGACATCTGAGAACCCCACCCTCACCCTGACGCCCTGCAAGTTACTTGTTGTAGGACCTAGAGAAGTGCTGGCATCCCACAGACCTAATCCTGCTGGTGCTTTGGCTCCCCTTGAGATCCCAGGAGGGGCTGGGTCATGGGTGATTAGTTTCTTTTCCTGCTTGTCAGAGGGTTGGAGAATGAGGACTGGAACATTGTAAATGAAGTCTTTCCTTAGGAAAATTTGAGGCTGCGAAGTAGTGGCCCTCCATTACCAGTATGCTGGTATGGTGCTTTTCCCCACCCTTTCCAAAAGGTTGGTCCATGGGCTTAAATTCTTAGAGCAAAGATAGTTATAGATCTCTGTCCTTAAAATCTTATAAAATTTGGGGAAAACAGTCTGGTTTCAGACATTTGGGGTAATCTGGAGGCAAAGGCAGAGATTGGGTAATTGCCTAGCAGCCTCTCTGTGGACGCTTACCAAAAAGTATTTGCCTGTCCCACTATAATACCTTGCTTCAATTTGGGTTTGAAGTCTTGCCAGCAAAAATGTGACTAAGACTTTTCTGTTTTTGTTAAATATCTCTTAATAATGTTCTGAAAACTAATTATTTTCAAGGTTATCTAATTCAGTAGAAGAATTATTCTTTTCACATAGTAAGGGTTCAGTCATACAGAGTAACAAAATGCTGGTTCTGAACTTGTTAGTGTGTTCTTGCTAATTCTCCCTCCCTTTTCTCCTTTCCAGAATCCTATTCGAAGAACTCGGACACTCAGGTATCCAACATGGTGTTGGGTCCTGAACAGAAGATGTCAGATGGTAATTTACAGCTTTGTGTTGTTTAATTTTTATTTGGAATTAGGCTTATGTCAGAACCAGAAATGTACAGTATTTTGCCTCTCGTCATCTATTCCAATAACTGTATTCAGCAGTCACCGTCTTGTGACTTAGAGTATAAATGAGAATGGATTTGTAACCACAGAGACCTGCCTTCATACCTTATTTCCAATTGTGAGTTGAGCTAAGATTAGCTACAAGTTTGGTTTCTATAGAAGTAATCTTGCAAAGGCAGTAGTATTCCCAGACCTGGCATGATAACCTCTGGAGTGCTTTGGCTGCTGGTGGCACTTCCTGGTGTTTCAGGTGTGTGTGGAACAGTAGAATACCAGAAGGGTGCCTTATACTGCATTTGACTGGAGCTTCTTGAGGGTTTTGACTATGTCTTCCTAAATCTGAGCTTCCCCTTAGGAATTTCTGTTCCTATTCTGTAAATTTCCTCATCAATTCAGGGCCACTTAATTAAGGTGATGTGGGTCTGTTCCCTATAGAAAGAAAGCCCTTGCTTTTCTAATGGGAGGTTATAAGAATTTATTAGAAATACAGAGATTAGGCCGGGCGTGGTGGCTCACGCCTGTAATCCTAGCACTCTGGGAGGCTGAGGCAGGAGGATTGCTCGAGGTCAGGAGTCTGAGATCAACCTAAGGAAGAGCAAGGCCCCGTCTCTACTAAAAATAGAAAAAAATTATCTCGACAACTATAAATATATATAGAAAAAATTAGCCAAGCACGGTGGCTCATGCCTGTAGTCTGAGCTACTTGGAAGGCTGAGGCAGAAGGATTGCTTGAGCCCAGGAGTTTGAGGTTGCTGTGAGCTATGCTGACGCCACAACACTCTAGTCCGAGCAACAGATCGAAACTCTGTCTCAAAAAAAACAATACAGAGATTAGAACATTGTGATGCAAAATAGCCATTTGATGGCTGCAGGAAACTGGGCTTTATATATTTCTGGTGGATTATCCCTTTTCTCCCAGACCTTCCCCCTCCCTGCATTTAAGATTAGCTACAAATGCAGAACTTGGGGAAACAATGATGTCAGTCTGAGATGAGCCCCGGTATCACAAGGGTGCTGGCAGCCCGTGACCAGCAGCCACTTCACTGCAAGGCGCAGTCAGGGTGCAAAGGGTTCCTGCTTGGTGGTTTCCCTGCAGCTTTAAATTAGCCTGAACTGTGGCAGGATTTTGCAACTTGCACATTTTTTGAGAAGCCTGACGGAGGTATAGTGTCCAAGGATGATTCTTTGAGTACATCCCACCAAATAATGGGGGTGGGGTGTGCATTCCACCGGACAGACCTAGTTCTTTTCTTTTAAAAGTTAGGATTTTGGGTTACCAGTGGGGCTGGTGTGGGAATGTCATATTTTGAGCCCTAGATATCAGTGTTTTTAGAGGAAAATGGAATGGTTCTAAAAATTACCAAGTAAGAATACAAGTGAGGAAGTAGAAAAACCAATGTGAAATTAGTTTTAAAACTGATCTAGGCCGGGCGCGGTGGCTCACGCCTGTAATCCTAGCACTCTGGGAGGCCGAGGTGGGCGGATCGTTTGAGCTCAGGAGTTCGAGACCAGCCTGAGCAAGAGCGAGACCCCATCTCTACTAAAAATAGAAAGAAATTATATGGACAGCTAAAAAATATATATATAGAAAAAATTAGCCGGGCATGGTGGCGCATGCCTGTAGTCCCAGCTACTCGGGAGGCTGAGACAGGAGGATCGCTTGAGCCCAGGAGTTTGAGGTTGCTGTGAGCTAGGCTGACGCCACAGCACTCACTCTAGCCTGGGCAACAGAGTGAGACTCTGTCTCAAAAAAAAAAAAAAAAAAAAAAAACCTGATCTAGAGCTGAGTGACTGGAGGAGAGGGGTGAGAGGGAACTTTATTCGTGTAGGCTTTTTGTAATTCTTGACACGTGAATGCATTACCAAAAAGTATATTTAAAAATATAGATAAGACTGGGTACAGTGGCTCATGACTGTAATGCTAGGAGGCAAGGTGGGAGGATCGCATGAGGTCAGAAGTTTGAGACCAGCCTGAGCAACATAGCGAGACCCTGTCTCTACAAAAACAATTTTTTTAAATGAGCTGGACATAGCAGCGAGCATCTGTAGTCCTGGCTACTTTGGATGCTGAGGCAGGAGGATCACTTGAGTCCAGGAGTCTTAGGTTGCAGTGAGCTACAATGATGCCACTGCACTCTAGCCTGGGTAACAGAGCGAGACCCTGTCTCAATAAAGAAAAAGGGCCGGGCGTGTTGGCTCACGCCTGTAATCCTAGCACTCTGGGAGGCTGAGAGAGGTGGATCTTTAGAGCTCAGGAGTTCGAGACCAGCCTGAGCAAGAGCAAGACCCCCGTCTCTACTAAAAATAGAAAAATTATATGGACAACTAAAAATATATATATATAAAGTTAGCTGGGCATGGTGGCGCATGCCTGTAGTCCCAGCTAGTCGGGAGGCTGAGGCAGAAGGATCGCTTGAGCCCAGGATTTTGAGGTTGCTGTGAGCTAGGCTGATGCCACGGCACTCTAGCCTGGGCAACAGAGTGAGACTCTGTGTCAAAAAAACAAAAAAGAAAAAGAAAAATGATAAAAATAAACTATTAAAAATAAATTGAGTTAAAGTCAGATTGATCTCTTATGCATTTAGGTATTAAAAATTTAATTCCAGTATTTTGAGGATGAGTTGTTAGTGTATTTTGTTCATTCTTATTAATTTCTTCTCAAATATTTTAATTCAGGCAATGCTTCTGGAGACCATAGGGACACTGCCAGTCTTGGTGCCTTCAACCCTGCCTACAGTAACTCCTCTCTTCCACAGTCTACCGAGCACTCAGAGGAGCCCTTTGACACCTACTTTAATGAGAAGATCGCCATTCCTGAGGAGGAGGTTGGTAAAGAGTCCTTAGCAGTGAATGCTATTATTTGGGAAAGCCTATGAATGAAAGATCTGCCGGATGACTGAAACTCCATAACCTCAGGTCTAATTTTGGTAGACATTGTCCTGTAATCAAAATAAATCGAAACTGTTAAGGAAAATGAAGGCCTTGAAAATAGTTGCCAGGTGGCACTAATGAGCATTTTTTGATCAGGAAAATATGAATTTTGTGTTTCTTTTTTATGATGGTGGGTCTGTCCTGTTTGGGAAGTGGTTGGTTACAGAGCTACTGATATTGTTACTCTGGTTTTAGAATGAGAGGCTGATGGAAAGAGCAGGTAAGGGACTGGCTCTGACTTGGACAGAGAAGTGGCCAGCTTATTGACAAAAAGTACATTGGATTGAAGTGAAACTTGGGCACACATGTCATCCAGTATCTTAAATCCTTTGTTCTTGTAAAACTGATATTGTTGCTTCATATGTGAGAACAGATAAATTAGATCATTAGTTTCAAAGTGATATTTAGTTTAATCTCTTTTCCTTTTTTGTTCAGTACTCCTGTTTTAGCTTTCATAAACTCTGGGCTTTCACGGGACCGGGCTTTCTTATGAGCATCGCTTTCCTGGATCCGGGTAACATTGAAGCCGATTTGCAGTCTGGAGCAGTGGCTGGATTTCAGGTGAACAATTAGTCCTACCCCTGTCCTTATAAACACACAATATACCCTCACATCCGTGTTGGATAGCAGCCTCAGGGGCTACATGCAGATGCTTCATTGGCTGTGACACTTAGGTGTAAAGTACTCCCCATCCGGTCTTTTATTTTATCCACATAGTTTCCTTGATCAAAGGAGAAACTGCAAATGGGAGAAACAGGCTCAGAAAAGCAGAAGGTGACCTAGCAGATCATGTGCAAAACCTGATGTAGAACTCAGAGCATTTGATTCCTGACGTGGGCTTTTCCCTCATTTATAGTGTTTCCTATTCATGTGGTCAAACAGACAAAGAAACCCAGGTGTCTAATGAGTGTAATGGGGGGATTTTGTTCTTCTTAGTTGCTCTGGGTCCTGCTGTTGGCCACCATCGTGGGGCTGCTGCTCCAGGGGCTCGCAATTAGACTGGGAGTGGTCACTGGGCTGCATCTTGCTCAAGTGTGTCACCGTCAGTATCCCAAGGTGAGCAATGTACTATTCTGTCTGTCTCTCACCCATATCATAGGAATCTGTGTCTGGCATATGTGCTGGCCCCACTATATACTGAGACAGTGGAGGGCTGGGGGCTTGTCACCCTGAAGAATGAGAGATCCAAGGGAAATTCTATAATTTTTCTTACTACCAAGCCATGTTTTTTCCCTTGTTTAAAATCAAACTTGAGGCTGGGCGCGGTGGCTCACGCCTGTAATCCTAGCACTCTGGGAGGCCGAGGTGGGCGGATCGTTTGAGCTCAGGAGTTCGAGACCAGCCTGAGCAAGAGGGAGACCCCATCTCTACTAACAATAGAAAGAAATTATATGGACAGCTAAAAATATATATAGAAAAAATTAGCCGGGCATAGTGGCGCATGCCTGTAGTCCCAGCTACTCGGGAGGCTGAGACAGGAGGATCGCTTGAGCCCAGGAGTTTGAGGTTGCTGTGAGCTAGGCTGACGCCACGGCACTCACTCTAGCCTGGGCAACAGAGTGAGACTCTGTCTCAGAAAAAAAAAAAAAATAAAAAATAAAATCAAACTTGAGATTCACTTTTTCCCCAGAACGTTTCCTTAGAAAAATTCTGTTTGAGTAAACGTTTCCATTCACTCTACCTCCTGGCATCTAGCAGTGCCCAGCCCGTGGGGGACTGGGGTACTCTGTCCAACCACTTTATTCATACCTCTATGTCGCTTCATCAGTTTACATTATATATGTATCTCTTCTTTTTTGTTTGACTTTGCCATCACTTTGAAAAAGGTAAATTTTTTTCCTTTTCTTACAAAGTATATACAAAGTATAAGGATCTTTGGATTTGCTAATAATTATTTTTCAATTTATCCTCACAGTGGGGATTATACTATCCTCTGTAACTTGCTTCTGGACATTATGGGACTTTTTTACTGTCGCCTAAGACAGGAATGAGCCCTACATCTGGAAGACATTTTTAACTGACCTTCGTCTTTAGATAAGATACTGATCTGCCTCTTTTTTTATTTTTTATTTTTCTTTTTGAGACAGAGTCTCACTTTGTTGCCCAGGCTAGAGTGAGTACTGTGGCGGCAGCCTAGCTCACAGCAATCTCAAACTCCTGAGCTCAAGTGATCCTCCTGCCTCAGCCTCCTGAGTAGCTGGTACTACAGGCATGTACCACCATGCCTGGCTAATATTTTCTATATATTTTTAGTTGTCCAGCTAATTTCTTTCTATTTTTAGTAGAGACATGGTCTTGCTCTTGCTCAGGCTGGTCTCAAACTGCTGACCTCAAGCCATCTTCCCGCCTTGGCCTCCCAGAGTGCTAGGATTATAGGCATGAGCCACCGCGCCTGGCCTGATCTTCCTCTTGTTTGTCCTCAATATTTAATCTCCTTTCCTGGCTGTGAGTGAAAGGTATCTTTATCTGCTTTTCAAAAAAAAAAAAACCTTGATAATTTATAATTTCCTTTAGTTTCTCTTTCTGCATGCATGCTAATAGTTGTTTTGTTGTGACAAGATATTTTTTGGACAGTAGGTATCTGGGGGTGTTTTTTCTGGCTTCAGTGAGCCAGCATAACTAAATCTGTCTTTCAGCTTGATGGTTTGGCCTGATTAGTTACCTACTTTGTTATATGTCACCCATTTCCAACAATTTCATCCTGAGTCCTTTTGCATATCTGTTCTTTCTCACTTGCTTGCGTACTGTTATTACATTAAAAATGAGCCCAACCTTTTCATGTTTGATTTGTGTCCTCAGCTATGCTCAGTGTAGATTTTTTCTCTTGCAGTCAGTTCCTAGTCTCTCTTGATCCCTATTTTAGCATCCTTATTCTCTCCCAAAACTTTGAGGATTGTTTTTAGGCAGGAAACTAAGTAGAAATTAATGAATGGAAGTCCCATTCATTTCTTGAGTGGAAAGGAAAGAGAAAAAGGTAAGATCAGATCAAGATCTATGACCTGATGCATAGATTCTGCCACATGGAAGCCCACTTTCCATCTCCAGTTGGGAACCACAGTGCAGTGATGGGCTGAGTAGAGCCAAGGTCTGGTACCTCATCTCTAGTCTGGAGACTTACAATGGACTGCTTATGGGTCAATGTTAAAATATGAATTCCAGAATATGGGGGAGTTTCTGAGAAAGGATTAGCACAGTGACTCAACCTGTAAGCCCCGAGCTTTGGGAGGCCGAGGGGGAGGATTGCTTTGGGCCAGGAGTTTTAGACCAGGCTGGGCAACATAGGAAGACCCCATCTCTACAAAAAAATTTAAAAATTAGCAGGTTGTGGTGGTGCTTGCCTGTAGTCCTAGCTATTTCAGAGGCTGCAGTAGGAGGATGGCTTGAACCCAGGAGTTTGAGGCTGCAGTGAGCACAGTCTGTGTGCCATTGTACTCCACCCTGGGCAACAGACTGAGACCTTGTGTCTAAAAGAACCATGTCTTTCTACTGTTTGGTGTTTAGGTCCCACGAATCATCCTATGGCTGATGGTGGAGTTGGCTATTATTGGCTCAGATATGCAAGAAGTCATTGGCTCAGCCATTGCCATCAATCTTCTGTCTTTAGGAAGGTAAGAGGATTTTCCTCTAGAAAGTAATCCATGTTTCAAAGCAAAGGTGAAAACAAAAACCCAATTTGTTTTTTTTTTTTTTTGAGACAGAGTCTCGCTTTGTTGCCCGGGCTGGAGTGAGTGCCATGGCGTCAGCCTAGCTCACAGCAACCTCAAACTCCTGGGCTTAAGTGATCCTACTGCCTCAGCCTCCCAGGTAGCTGGGACTACAGGCATGGGCCACCATGCCCGGCTAATTTTTTCTCTATATATTTTAATTGGCCAGATAATTTCTTTCTATTTATAGTAGAGACGGGGGTCTCCCTCTTGCTCAGGCTGGTCTTAAACTCCTGACCTTGAGCGATCCACCCACCTTGGCCTTCCAGAGCGCTAGGATTACAGGCGTGAGCCACCACGCCCGGCCTCCAATTTGTTTTTAATTTTCAAAATTCAACTCAATTATTATTTCTTCTGTGGAAGCTTTCTGGAGCTACCTTCGTCTCCCTCAGAACACGTAGGCTCTACATCTTTCATTCCCCTGGTGTGTTATACATAACTCTCTTATAGAGTGTGCAGTATTTTGTATAATAATTGTTTGTTTGTTATTGTTTCCTGTTAGTTAGTGAGCTCCTTGAGGGTAACACCCATACTTTTCAGCTTTGTATCCTAAATATCTGACATAGTAGACTCTCAAAGTTTGAATGAATGTAATCAAGTTGGTGCTGTTATCTTAAACTACCCAAGGTCTGGCTTTCTACCACTGTCCCTTCTCCCCTAAGTCCTGGCTTTTCAAAGTCTTCTGTATCTAGAGAGCTGGTGGGAAGAAAGTGCTTTTCAGTGTTTCCTTTCTTTTCATTGCTGTCCATTTCTTGTCTCTGACCTAGGGTTCCTCTGTGGGGTGGAGTCCTCATCACCATTGCAGATACCTTTAGCTTTCTCTGTTTGGACAAATATGGTAAGGAGAGTGGGAATGGCGGGGTCAAAGGAGCTGCTTTATCTCATGTGGCTGATGGGGCAGTCTGCCTTCTGTGAGCTGACTGCTGCATTGTCTCCTTTAGGCTTGCGGAAGCTAGAAGCATTTTTTGGCTTTCTCATCACTGTTATGGCCCTCACATTTGGATATGAGGCAAGTGTTACAGGTTATTCATTAGTTTTATAACATGTGGGTTTTTAATTTTTTTTAGTCTTTTATTACAAAAGACAATACTAGTGCTAGGATGATTTAATTGTATGACATATATCAATAAAAAGTCAGTTCCGTCCTGGGCCAATTTTGAAGGAACATGATTTATAACAAAGGTTAGTGTGCAGAAAGGCCTGTAGGTATTACTAAGTTAAAAATGACTAGACTTCCTAGGGCTTTCCAGACTAGACTTCCTAGTCCCACGTTCGCCATCCTGACAATAGAACAGCTTGGAGAGGTTTAGGGAAGGAGTTGTAGGATGTTTCTTGGCTGTTACTTAGAGGAGTTCTGTTTTTGCTCATTCTGGTTTATATTAATTGCAGCTTGAACTTTCCCTGTATTAAAAGAGTTGAACTATAGGGGATATACTGGATATTTCATGGTTTGTATCCCAACCCAGGAACCCCTAAGAATCAGTACCATTATTTGCAGTATTAGCACTTTCTATGTCCAGTTGTTATAACTGATTTCTGCTTATTGGCCTGGATGAGCTTTTAAAAAAATCTAATCTATGAGTAGATTATGCATCTCGTCCAAAGGCTTCCAAGAGAAATGCTAAGCCAGGGAAAAGTATGTATGAGAAGTATTTATGATTGAGACTGAGTACACACTAGTGGAAACATCAAGTGATTTTTTTAGATGAACATAGGTGAACAGAAGCAGGATAAGTAGAGATAAGCGAGAATTGTTTCTGTGTCTTGGGTCTGTCTCACAGGAATTGCTGTGAAGCTAATAACAGTAATCTCCTTAGCCATTTCATTTCTTTTGAATATCAATTACATTCTATACACATCTGTTTTGTGTATCTAAAATATGATGTAAAATATCTCAATACTCCAGTCCTAGATTCTTTGACACCCAGTAGGAAGTCCCTTATGTTGCTTGGTTCTTTGATGATTCTGTATTCCTCATTATCGTAGGTAGTTGCAGAAGAAGACGTTGCTGCGTGTTACCTAGTACTATGTTACTCCCCCAGTTTCATGTCCAGGGAAGGCTAATGGTTATTCTGTTGGCACGTAGTATGTTACAGTGAAACCCAGCCAGAGCCAGGTACTGAAGGGCATGTTCGTGCCATCCTGTTCAGGCTGTCACACCCCACAGATCGGGCAGGCTGTGGGCATCGTGGGAGCTGTCATCATGCCACACAACGTGTACCTGCATTCTGCCTTAGTCAAGGTGAGCAAGGCCCTTATGTCAGTGTCCCCCTATATAGTTAATAGAATGTTTTTGTTTAACTTCAAGGGACACAAAGTTAGTTTATAACTATTAGAGCTCTGAAGAAGCAAGTTATTTTCCAAACCTGGACATTTATAACCTCTACATGCTTGGACTTGGACTCAGTTTTTATCCCCAAATTGACCAGACATTATTGGCCCCACAGAGAAGGTGGGACTAAAGTTCTTAAAAGGTCTGAAGGCGCACCGAGCCTCTTGTGTTTAAATTTCAAAAGCACGAGTGGCCTTGTGGAGGTCAGGAGTATAAGAGTCCAACCAGTCTTACGTAATAATTTGCTGGGAGATTTCAGAAGCCTTTAAAATTAGGATCATACACCCGTAGGACTAAAATAAGGTGTTTGTAGGTCAGTGGTCCTTCCAGCCACAATAACTGAGAACTCTGTAGTCACTTAGTCACTGTTCTCTATTTGGGGGTGTGCAATGCCATCAAAGAGCATGAAGTTCTTAATTACTCCGTGAACTAGGATGTAGGTGAGTGTTGGATCTCTCACATTTCATCTGGTGAATTATTTACCCTCCGAATCTCTCAGTTGACTCCAACTCCTGAAATGCTACAAGGAAATTTGCTCCAACAGGTCAAAAAATAACTACTGCTGTTATCTCTCTAGTCTAGACAGGTAAACCGGAATGATAAACAGGAAGTTCGAGAAGCCAATAAGTACTTTTTCATTGAATCCTGCATTGCTGTCTTTATTTCCTTCATCATCAATGTCTTTGTTATGTCAGTCTTTGCTGAAGCATTTTTTGAGAAAACCAACGAGCAGGTGGTGAGTAACCAGGGTCATGGGTGGTAGTGAATGTGAGGGTAAAGTGGAGACTGGAACATGGTAGGAAAATGCAATGACACGGAGCCGGGGGGAAATAGATCTCTAGCCTCCCTGCTGTCCTCTAAAGTCACTGTGTACCAGTCAGACTGTTCAATCTTGGAGCTGATCAAATCTAGGCCCATCTTTCTCAGCTTTTGATAGGGAGGAGTCAACAAATAGAAAACAGAAACTGGGAGTAAGACAGATTTTGGTGTTTTTTTTGTTTGTTTGTTTTTTTTTAATAGAGGCAGAGCTTGCTCTGTCGTCTAGGATGGAGTGCAGTGGCATCATCATAGCTCACTGTAACCTCAAACTTCTGGGCTGAAGCGATCCTCCTTCCTTAGCCACCCAAGTAGTTGGGACCATAGACATGTGCCACCCTACCCAGCTAATTTTTTTAAGTTATTTTTTGTAGAGAAAGGGTCTTGCTCTGTTGCCTGGGCTGGTCTGAAACTCCTGGCCTCAAGCAGTCCTCCTCCCTTACCCTCCCAAAGTGCTGGGATTGCAGGCAAGAGCCATTACACCTGGGCTATTTTGTCGTTTTGATTTCTGTATCCTCTTTTTTTTTTAAGAGGGGGGAAGTGAGGTTCAGTTTCCTTTTTTTTTTTTTTTTTTTTTTGAGACTGAGTCTCACTCTGTCACCCTGGGTAGAGTGCAGTGGCATCATCGTAGTCACTGCAACTTCAAACTCCTGGGATCAAGTGATCCTCTTGCCTCAGTCTCCAGAGTAGCTGGGACTACAGGTGCATGCCATGACACCCAGGTAATTTTTCTATTTTCAATAGAGACAGGGTCTTACTCTTGGCTAGGGCTGTTTTCAAACTCCTGAACTCAAGCAGACCCTCCTGCTTCATCCTCCCAGAGTGCTAGAATTGCATGCATGAGCCACTATCCTCTGTATCATCTTGATTTCTAATTGCCTATGTAGTTTTGATCACCATTTGTCTCTCATCCAAAGGACCTCTGACTCCTGTCTGCTTTGACTAAGGGCTCTCTACCTGGGTGTTCTCTCATGTTTGAAGCCTTCTTAGGAGCCTTTCCTCATGTCCTCATTTACAATGCCCCAGCATTTATGTATTACCATGCAGATTCTTAACTCAGAAAAGATTTTTGATGACCTAGGGATGTAGAAAGATTATGGAGGAAGACTCCAAGTTATATTGCTGACAGTCTCTGTCCCCATCACAGCCTGTATCCAGCATTTTCCCTGCAGCCTACCTCTCATGGGTGACTGGGTATGATCTGTAGGAGAGCTCTTATCTGGTCCTGGCTTCTAAAACTAAAGTTGCTCTTGAACTGCTTTGGGTTCTAGGTTGAAGTCTGTCAAAATAGCAGCAGTCCCCATGCTGGCGTCTTTCCTAACGATAACTCAACACTGGCTGTAAACATCTACAAAGGGGTAAACATGTTCAGATTTGTGATCTTTGCTTCTGAATCAATATTCCTCTCCTATTATCTGTTTTTATCTGTGAGTTTGCTTCAGATCTGAGAATATCTCCCCTGGGGTGTCATTTATTTCTGAAGTCAAGATGCCGGACAAGCATTTTGGATTACATGGGAGGGAATAGAGGATCAGTTGAAAAGATGAATGGTACACCAGCATTTCTGAAACTCATGCTGATAGCATAGTGTTCCACAGGATGTTAATTGGGGTGCCTAAAGAAGTGTTCTTAGTAAAGTGTTCGTTACTGGGCTCTCTCATTCCCTTTATGCTGCTTATATTGTGATCCTCCAAGAGTAGAATATGTAGTACACCGGATTTCCTAGATTTCTTTGAACTTTCCCTGCCCTCCTATTACCATTTTCCAGCATAATGTGTTAAGGAATATAATTTGGGAAGCGTGGTGTGGTGTAGACCACTTTTTTTTGTAATACTTAAAACAGAGGAAATGAAGGCTTCAGAAGCTTGGGAAAGAGAAAGGGACTAGGCTGAGGAATAAGGCGCATCTAGTAAAGTTTAGATTGAAAGCCTTTAGAATGAGGTCAGCACTTGAGCCGAGCTTCTGGGACAGGGCCAGGCACAGCCCTTGGTGTAGGTGGTGCATAGCAAAGAAGAGGGAGAAATGCCACAGAGAAATGCTGTTTTGAGACTTGTCTAAATAGATTATTGACATAAACATATCTTTCTTCCTTGTCTCTCCCAGGGTATCGTGCTGGGATGTTACTTTGGGCCTGCTGCACTGTACATCTGGGCAGTGGGCATCCTAGCTGCAGGACAGAGCTCCACCATGACAGGAACCTACTCTGGCCAGTTTGTCATGGAGGTACGTGTGGTATGGACTAGAGAGACACAGCCCTTTCTGTCACTTCTTAATCCCATGATTCTGAGGTCTATCCTGAACCTCCCTAACCTTTCTCTGTTCTTTGTTACAGACATTAATCCTGCTCTGTATTTTCTTCCAGGGATTCCTGAACCTAAAATGGTCACGCTTTGCCCGAGTGATTCTGACCCGCTCTATTGCCATCATTCCCACCCTGCTTGTTGCTGTCTTCCAAGATGTAGAGCATCTAACAGGGATGAATGATTTCCTGAACGTTCTGCAGAGCTTACAGGTGAGGAGGGAGCTGGGGCAACTCACATCCCATTTAGTCAGGCAGCATTATTTACTGCCCTTGGGTACTAAGCCTAGTGCTGGGTGCTGGGGGGAAATTGAGAGGAAGAAAGAGGCATGGTCTGCAGTAAATGTATGTGAAATTCCTGGCATCCAAAAAGCTTTTAGAAATGGATTGTTTTTTTTTTTTTTTAGGCCTGTTGAGTGGGAATTATGAGCTTTACTGACGTGTAGAACACAAAATTACAGTTCCTTAATCCAAGCTACCATTAAATGAACATATAGGACACTGTACTAGGTCTCGTAGAGGTTAAGAAGACAAGTCACATACAAATAGTGTAAAGACACAAAGACACTTGGGATCTTAATTGATGCTAGGTGTATGACAGCTGTCCAGATTCAACAAAATGCTTCAGCATGTCGGAATGATTATCATTCCTCATGGAGAAGATGAGGCAGGGTTCATGTTTCCCTTTCATTAGCCACGCGGTTCTCTAGGGTGATATGAGGACCCCTAGTAGCCCCATCTGATCTTATTTCTTTGTTTTCCAGCTTCCCTTTGCTCTTATACCCATCCTCACGTTTACAAGCTTGCGGCCAGTAATGAGTGACTTTGCCAATGGAATGTGAGTATTCTCCTCTTAGTTCCCCAGAGGGGATAGTGATATGTGGGAAAAGGTGTCTTCATCCAAGAGGCCAGTGAGAAATGATTCATATAGGGGAGCTATATGCTTTGAGAGGCGATTGCTGGCTGCTTACTCTTTGGCTTAGACAATGGAGACTGTGAATGTAGCAAGGAGAAAGCACATTTTTCATCTCAGGGCATGAAAGCTTCAACTGCAGCCACTGAAGTTTGAGGTACCTTAATTCTTTGTTAAATTATTTTAATGAGAAAGGCATAAGCTAGTACCTTTTATATATATTCCTTTAAAGGATATATGAGTATTGTTGCATTTCTAGGGACATAAATGTTAGGGTTTATTTGGTGGTATTTTTTCTCCTCTTTCTCCCTATCATGGTCTAACTTTGGCCCGTTTGACCTAATCTGGAACATAATAAAAACCACTTTTCACTTCATTTTTAAATGCCTGTACCTCCTTTCCTGTTTACCCCACAAGATGCAGTTTCCTTTTCTGTGTATGGCTGGGTTGGACTAATCCATCAGTGACTGTGCTCATTCCTTTACAGAGGTTGGAGGATTGCAGGTGGGATCCTGGTCCTTATCATCTGTTCCATCAACATGTATTTTGTAGTGATTTATGTCCAGGACCTAGGTCATGTGGCATTATACGTGGTGGCTGCTGTGGTCAGTGTGGCTTATCTGAGCTTTGTGTTCTACTTGGTAAGTCCAGGCTGGAGGTGGTAGGGGCACAGGTACCAGGGATGGTAGAGGTGAGACTGACTGACATTGAGAAGTGAACAGATCCAAAAGAGCACATAGCAATCTGCCTGCAGGTCATTGAGTCAATTTATATCGAATGGTCAAATGAGCTCTTTATGAAACAATATTTCTAACCATAAAACTCACTTTGGTTCCTAAGATCTGTCAATTTTTGATTTCTGTTACTTCTATATGGTTTCCATTCTTAATAATTCCTAACAGCAGAGTGTAGTATGTTTGAGGAAGTACAAGGAGGGTAGCAGTACAGAGGGTGGAGAGTGGTACAAGATGGAGTTGGAGAATGGGCTGTGCAGTGTGATTTTAGCTTTGGGGTGGGACACATGTGGGCGCACAGCCCAGCTGCACTCTACCACTTACTAGCTGACCAAGGAGAGAGAGTCTCTCGTTGGATATTCTAGAGTCCTTTTTACAAACCATGGTTATAAAACCATAGCTATACGGAAAAGGTATGTAAAATTTATACACACATTATCAAAAAAATTTACGTCTAAATTATGTCAAAATAGTAATAGTAATTGTCTTAGGAAGGTGAGATTGTGGATATATTCTCTGTTTTCCAAATCTTCTTTAACTTTGCTTACTTTAACGAAAAACAGCCAAAGCAACAACAACAGCAAGTCCTCCTCTCTGCCCTATACAGGTTTCTGTGAAAACTAGAGCGGTTAGGGATAAGGAACAGCAGAGTTTATGCCGTTTCTACTACAGAGAATGGCTACAGATGGAGGGTGGAAAGCTGCTGTGATATGTAGAAGACTTGCCTGGGCCCCATGCCAATATGCCACACGCTAGGGACTTGACTGAGAAAAATCACTTTAGTAAATATTGAAAAATACTTTGGATTGATGTGTCCCTTCTCTTCCTCTTCCCAGTAAACCTTGTGCACACAAAGATTGTACTGACTCTATGATCTAGGGACTGACTTCAAGGAAAAACAAGGAACTGATTGGGTCCTTGACAGGATTGTTTTCTAAAATTCACTGCAGAAGTCAGGGGAATCCTTTCATAACGCAAATTGGATATGAAAGTGCCAAGTTGACCTTAGTCATCCTGAGACTAGTGAGATTGTTGAAGACCCAATTTTAGACGTGAGGGCTGATTGTAGACCAGTTTGCTGCTGTTTAGCTCCAAAACAGGAACTTCACAAACTTCACAGAGCAGCTCAGGAGACTATGCCAGTTGGATTAATCTGTCATTCATTCTCCCCATTATAAGGAAGGGTAGGACTGGAGAAAAGTGGTCTTCAGGGAACGCCCAGCTGAATAAAAGAAACCACAAGCACAAAGCAGTAGGACAGAGAGAACACAGTATTGATAATAGTGTGGAGAAACTATGTGGAGGAAGACAGATTTCAGCATTGTTTGAAGGAGGAGTGGGGTTGGGACAATGACTTGTGCAACCTGTGGTGGTAGAAGAAGGGCAAAGCTGGATATTCAAGGAAGAGAACAGGTTTGCATTTGAGCAGCTGTATGAGCAGTCATGGTGGGTAAGAGGGCTCTTCAAAGAGCCTGGTGAATGATGACCATATTTTATCTTTCAGGGTTGGCAATGCTTGATTGCACTGGGCATGTCCTTCCTGGACTGTGGGCACACGGTAAGCATCTCTAAAGTCCTGCTGACCGAAGAAGCCACCGGTGGCTATGCTAAGTAAACACTGGATTAGTCTGTCTGTCTTCTGCAGGTAGCCATCAGAGCCAGTGTGTTTCTATGGTTTACTGTGTGAACATAGCTAAAAGTATGTGCTGATGCACAGACTGTATTTAGGACTCAAGTGTTGGTCGGGGGAGACCTACTTTCATATGTGTATGAAAGATGCAATTGTTTTTCTTTTCTTGACCTCCTCACCTGGGAACTGGATTAGGTAGGATTCTTGAAAAGCTGACGTTTGCTACTATCATTCTAACACTAAACTCTTAAGTAGCTGCCTAAGGGCTATCTAGCTTGTTTTATCCTTTTGAGAGATAATCATCTGTGCGTGATTCTTGACCAGGCCATATATTTGAAAAATTTTCAGAAAGTGCAAAACATTTTTCGTAATACAAACAAGAGAATGAGTATACAAGTTTTGTTTACCAAAATAGAGTGCATTTTCAAAGGCAGATTAATTCTTGTTATGCACACCCTTTCAGTTATTGTAATTATACAACAATCTCAACTAGGGTCATCCAGATGAAACACAGAATTAAGAGACAGGCTTAGGATTCTTTTCACTTATTTCCACTATAAGTTTCTCAATGGAAGTTAAAACAGGTGAGAAAACAAAGAAGGTGAAACATGGACAACTAGCAAAACTCCCCTGTTAGGTGGTAGTTACTAATCACCTTTTGAAGATCTTCCTCAGAGATTGAAAGCTTATCAGCGTTTTCTTGGGAGTCCTGATTTTAATAAACTTCGTGTTAGTATAGAGCTCTGCTGATGATATTTAGCCTTGAGCACACATAGTTGTAAAACCTTGACTTTCCTCCTCCAGGAGGGCGATGATAGAAAAAGATGGCAGCATTTATGAACTGACATTCTCATGAGATTTTGGGGGTGGGGAGAAAAGACTCAAAGGAGGAAGAAGAGCCATCTGTTTTATTCCTAAAAGCCACGTCTCACAGGAATTCATCATGTTGTTCTGATGCACCACTCTGCCTCCTGCCCAAGATGACTTGTCAGGCAGTCTCAGGAGCTGTGGAGCTAATCATTGCAAAGCCTGCGCTCGCTCTCTCTCAGCAAGTCAGTAGGTGTCACTGTGGTTGCAGTGTTCTGTGTGTCAGCAAGGTTGAACTGGGCTACCTCTCTACAGCTGTTTCCTCAGAGGGAAAAACTTTGAGACCAGATGGTGGAGCTCTGGAGTCAGAGGACATGGGTGTCTTCAGCCTGAAACTGGTGTCCTTTAGCCACTTGGGACATTTTTACATGTGAAGCCTGAGACTGTGTGGTTATCTGAAATCAATCACATTTGTCTGCTGGAGATAAATAATCAAAAGTCTTCTGTAGCCATTGACGTGGTGAGAACAGTAATGGGAATAGCATTGAAGGACTTCTCATTTTCGGAGCTTTCCTTCTGGAGTCCTGGCTGATTGATGTTCTCTGTTCATCTGAGCCCCCAAAGGCATTATTACTGATATTTTGCACCTAGTGAAAAGTGCAGACTGGATGGACTGTCTTTTACAAAGCATTAAGGGTACACTAGTGTGTTTTATTTACTGACTAGACATTTTTCCTAGCCTCTCACATAATAGAGTACAGAATCATGAATGACAATTCCCCTAACTGTTCCTCCTCATATCTGCCCCTCTCCTCCTACCACCATCATTCTCCAAACTGGTTGTAAAGGTGTTGTGTGAAGATAATCAGGGACTGACATCTTAAGGCATCCCTGATTGTCATGGAGGAATGGACCTTTGACCTTTGAATTTTGGCATTTGCATCTGGACAGGTGAGGGTATTTTTAGGTACTGCACAGCACAGAGGAGTAACCCCTGTTCCATCTGAGGAGATTCTCTGGAATTCCCTTTTGGGTTGGGAGCCTCCCTGGAGGCCTTGACCATTTGGGAGATAGGACCTTCAGGCTCCTCTGTCCATTTGGGTTGGAAGCCTTAACCATTCATTTGGGAGAACAGGACCTCTGACTGTTTGTCTTTGGCACTCCCTAGTCTTATTTGTTGGAACTACAGTGCATTTGGTGTTTGAGTGTGTTTGTGTGTGTGACTATGGAAATAAGAATTAAAGCCCTAAATGTAAAAGTTGTACACTGGGAATTCTCTGTCTCTGCTGTTTGGGCTTTTACGCCGTTTGGACCTAGGACAGATGGTTGGCAGTAATGGTTGGTTAGAGATGAGATTCTTGAAAACTTCTCTCCAGTCTGCCTCTGTAGATATTATTTTGAAAGTATTCTATTTGTTTTCAGTTTTATTTTGTCTAGTGTGGTGTTCCCGGGCTTGTATTTGAAACCTTTTAAATTTCTCTTTGTATTGAGTGTTTATCTATATTAGTATGTTACATATAAAGGTACTGTCTATGAGAAAGTTTAAAGAGATGCCAGGTTTTCTAGGACTCTAGGTGCTCTCCACATACTATGTTCTGTTCTCATGCACATTTTTAAACTGATGGGCACCTGAGCAAGAGTGATACCCTGTCTGTACTAAAAATAGAAAGAAATTAGGCAAACAACTAAAATATATGCAAAAAAAATTAGCCAGACATTGTGGCTGGTACACATGCCTGTAGTCCCAACTATTCGGGAGGCTGAGGCAGAAGGATCACTTGAGCCCAGGAGTTTGAGGTTGTTGTGAGCTAGGCTGATGCCACGGCACTCTAGCCCAGGCAACGGAGTGAGACTCTGTCTCAAAAAAAAAAAAACAAAACTGATGGGCAGATTACATCAGGAAAATTACAGAGCTCAGATGGTCAATCTGCCACGTTAGCATTAAAATGCAAAGTTTGTCTTTTGCCTGCTGAAGCTGCAGTTGCTAAGTTACAGGGGTTGATATGAAGCTGACTGAACTAAGTTATCACTAATTCAAGGCCAACTAGGAACACCAGTTACTCATTTGAAACTGAAGGGGAAAAAAAGGTTAAAGATGCTTTTTTAAAAAAGAAAACCCAAATTGTCAGGAAAGCTGCTTTACCCAAAATTTTACTCCATAGTTTTTATTACATTACCTATCAAGGGAACTAAAGTTTGACCATGTGAACAAGTCTCAATTTTGTCAAAAACAATTTGATTCAACCAGGTTTTACAAACTGATCTGAATATGGCTATGAGCCTATAAAGAAAAAACGGCATATTTGGATAATACTGCCTGGCCCCAGCACTCTCTCAGGTCTGGGGAGATGTGGCCCCTTAATGGCTCCCTGAGCTACAGTACTACTCTCCAATTAAATTCGTTTTGTCAACATGTTGGGAAATTGGATAAAATCCCTAAGTACAGTCAGTCTTTTATGCTTCTGTATCAAAACAAGTGAGATCAAATTAAACATAAGATTCTAATACCGAGGACAAAAACTTTCAAGATCAGGAAACAAAATGCCAGATCTAAAATCCCCATCTTGGGCGAACGCGGTGGCTCACATCTGTAATCCTAGCACTGTGAGAGGCCAAGGCAGGAGGATTGCTTGAGGTCAGAAGTTCGAGACCAGCCTGAGCAAGAGTGAGACCCGGCCCCCCCACCCCATCTCTACTAAAAATAGAAAGAGATGATCTGGGCAGCTAAAAATATCTATATAGAAAAAATTAGCCGGGCATGATGGCACATGCCTGTAGTCCCAGCTACTCGGGAGGCTGAGGCAGAAGGATTGCTTGAGCCCAGGAGTTTGAGGTTGCTGTGAGCTTGATGCCATGGCACTCTAGCCCGGGCAACAGAGCGAGACTCTGTCTCAAGAATAAATAAATAATACCAGCAGAAGAAAATGCCCACGATGAAGAAGACCTTTGGTCAGCTGTAGCAGCAGCTCCAGCTATGCCTGTGCCGGCTCAGGCTCAAGCTGTGGCTGAAGCGCCGGCAGCAGTGTTGGCTCCGGCTGCAACTTCAATTGCTTTCCGAGATCTCTCTCCTAACCCTGCTGCCCCCCCTCCCCCCATGGCTGTGGACCCCTTTCTTCACCCCTGCTGGCTCCTCCAGCCATCTATCCTTCACTTTCTTACTTCTCTGAGAATAGTCAGGGGAAGCCTGGGGACATGGTCTCTCCTTCATATACCCAGCAGGGTACACAATTGTTCGGGGTCCTCCCTCCTCCTCAGCAGGACAATTTCCTTTAAGACAGGTCCGTATAGGAGGAGTAAATGAAGATAAACAACCAGCTGGATTAATATGGGTTTATAGCCCATTTACCACCTCTGCTCTGTGTAATTAGAAACAGAATAACTCTGTGCACAGGGACGATCCAATGCTTATAACTAATCTGTTTGAATCTATTTTCACCACACATCACCCCACATGGACAGATGTCCAGAGACTGCTTAACAGACTGTTAACTTCTGAGGAGTGTCGCATTATCCTGGAAAAGGCCCTAGAAGAAGCTGCCCAAGTACATACAGAAGACCCAGATAACCAGGTGAGAGCTTGAGCTAATCTGGCCATTCCTATGCGTGACCCCACTGGGACTCAAACAGCAGAAATCAAGGTAAGATTCAACATTTTTGAGACTGCATCCTTGTTGGGCTTAGAAAAGGAGTGTCCAAAATTAAAAGCCTGAACAGGCTGGGTGTGGTGGCTCACGCCTGTAATCCTAGCAGTCTGGGAGGCCAAGGTGGGTGGATTGTTTGAGTTCAGGAGTTCGAGACCAGCCTGAGCAAGAGTGAGACCCCCATCTCTACTAAAAGTAGAAAAAAATTATCTGGACAACTAAAAATATATATAGAAATAATTAGCCAAGCATGGTGGTGCGTGACTGCAGTCCCAGCTACTCGGGAGGCTGAGGCAGTAGGATCACTTGAGCCCAGGGGTTTGAGGTTGCTGTGAGCTAGGCTGATGCCACGGCACTCTAGCCTGGGTAACAGAGTAAGACTCTGTCTCCAAAAAAAAAAAAAAAAAAAGACCCAATGCTGGTGACTGGGTTATCTGGAAAACCCTCCCAAAAATATTTTCTCCAAACACTGGATTATTTTTGGGAATTCTTTCCTCACACACAGCTTTCTGTACGTGCCTGAGTACCCTCTCCCATTGCTGGGTAGAAACCTTCTCTCCAAATTGCTGGCTCAAATAATGTTTGAGAATAAACAAGTGCATATTGCAGTTCCCCCAGAAAATGCCTATGCCTTGCAGCAGCTCTCCTCGCTCCCTTGGCTGTCCCTCAAGCGCTGCCCGCTGAAGTCTTCAATCAAGTAAACCCTGAAGTATGGGTTACCGGACAACCTGGAAGGGCACACGTGGACCCTGTTCACATCAAGATTAAACCAGGAATCTCTCCCCATCAACTCAAATAGTATCCATTAAAGCTTCAAGCTAGGAAGGCCCTTCAACCTCTTGTTATGGCCTTTTTAAAATACAGACTTCTTCAGCCTTGTAGCTCTCCGTATAACACTCCCACTTTGCCAGTTCAAAAACCTGAACTCAGAAATATCATTTTGTTCAGGATCTCAGAACAATAAATCAAATAGTGAAAGACATTTATACTATGGTATCTAATCCTTATACCCTTCTCAACACTCATCTGGCAATTTCGCTTGACTTTCAATGATAGACTTAAAGGATGCTTTCTTTTATATTCCCCTTGGTCCTGAATCACAAAAAGTCTTTGCTTTCGAAAGGGAGGACTAGGCCGGGCGTGGTGGCTCACGCCTGTAATCCTAGCACTCTGGGAGGCCGAGGCGGGTGGATCGCTCGAGGTCAGGAGTTCGAGACTAGCCTGAGCAAGAGCGAGACCCCGTCTCTACTAAAAATAGAAAGAAATTATATGGACAACTAAAAATATATATAGAAAAAATGAGCCGGGCATGGTGGCGCATGCCTGTAGTCCCAGCTACTCGGGAGGCTGAGGCAGAAGGATTGCTTGAGCCCAGGAGTTTGAGGTTGCTGTGAGCTAGGCTGACGCCATGGCACTCACTCTAGCCCGGGCAACAGAGCAAGACTCTGTCTCAAAAAAAAAAAAAAAAAAAAAAAAAGAAAGGGAGGACTTGAGGACAAAAACCAAATGTCAGTACTGTTGGATTATCTTCCCCCAGGGATTTAAAAATTCTCCAACTATCTGTGGAGAAATTCTAGGTAGACATTTAAGAGAAATAATTTTAGAAAAGGGAGTAATTTTGCAGTATATAGGTGATATTCGGCTTCACTCTCACTTTTAATTAAAATCAAGACAGCATACTGGAACTGTATTGAATTTCTTACCTGACAAAGGATATAAAACATCCCAGAAAAAGGCCCAAATCTCACTGCCCATTGTCAAGTACTTGGGATTTAAGTTGTCTCAAGGGTCTCAAAATCTCCCAGACTGGAGGGAGGCTGTAAAAGGAGTAGCAGTCGCCACTCACAAGCAACTGGGAGGATTCCCTGCAATGGCAGGATTTTGTTGGCTTTGGATTCCTAGCTTTGGTTTAATAACCAAACCTCTCTATAAAACCTTAAAAAGAGAGGGAAAGGAGCCCCTTACTTGAACAGGAAAGTGTCAAAAGTTTTTTTAACTATTAAAGAAAAACTGATGACTGCCCCTGTTCTGGGCCTCCCGAATTTGTGCAAGCCTTTTGATTAGTTCATCCAAGAAAGACAGGGAATTAGACTGGGGGTATTAATCCAAACTTTGGGAACTCACAAGTGTCCCATGGGTTGTTTGTCTAAACAATTAAATATACTAGCAAAAGGATAGCCCACTTGCCTGAGAACAGTTGCTGCTACTTACAATATTTTACAAGAAGCTGAGAAATTTACGCTTGGACAGCCGGTAATGGTTCATACTGCATGTTATGTGTTACCCCTACTAGAACAAAAGGGGAGGCTATAGGTTAACAGCTGGCCAATTAGGCAACTATCAAGCTACTCTGTTAGATAATCCTAATGTAACTTTAAAGACAGTGTCCACCTGAATCCCACCACCTTGCTGCCTACAGACTCTCACTTCCCAGTTCATGATTGCATTCAAATCATTGACCAAGTATATTCTAGCCTCCCGGATTTGACTGATCAGCCTTTGTCGTCAGACCCAAATGAAGAATTCTTCACAGATAGGAGAGCTTCATGGAAAATGGATAACGCAAAGCCAAGTATGCTGTAGTTACCAACCAACAGGATGTATTAAAGCTTACCCCAACAAGACTGAACGGGCATCAGAAAGGAAAGGAAATTATTCCTAGGTTTGAACTTCCATCAACTCTCCAAAATGATAATGGAACAGCTTTTATTGCCAAAATCACTCAAAAACTATCAAATATCAAAAATTTTATAAATTGATTGGAAATTACATTCATCATGGAGACCCGAGTCTTCTGGGAAAGCTGATGGAAAAAGACTCTCCAAGATTTGTGAAGAGACCAATTTAACTTGGAACAAAGTGTTATCTCTTGCCCTGTTAAGACTTCAGGTGGCCCCCAGAAGTAAATTTGCAGTTAGGCCCTTTAAATTTTTATATGGGAAACCATTCCTAAGAGCTTCCAGCCACGGCTCAACCGATGATTCAAGGAGATGGAGGCTCGTTCATATGTAAAACAACTTTGTAATATGGTAACTACTATTTCTGAATTTCCTTCCAACAGGCTCCAGTTTCCAACAAAAGTGCCCCTTCATTCCATAAAACCAGGAGACAAAGTATTACTAAAAACCTGAAGAAACCAATATCCTGAGGATTGACTACAGCCACAGTGAATCAGCCTATCTGAGGTGTTCCTGACAACTCACTTATCAGTCAAACACTCAGGAGTTAAGCCGTGGATTCATTACACTCAAATAAAAGAGGCACTCCTATCAGAGACCCCATGCCTCCAGTGTTCACCACCTTCTGAGGGACTGGAAAAACAGTGGGCTTGTAAACCCTTAGAGGACCTAAAGTCACTCTTCCACAAAAAAATAAGTAACATGAAATTATATACTCTATACATCTTATTTGTTCCTTGGAAATTTTTGCTTGCCTGGTAAAACACTTCTTTAGTAAAAATTTCCCAAGCTATTGCCTCCTCCGCTAACCTATCTAACTGTTGGGTTTATCATCCAAAACCTCATTCAGTGCAAGACCATGTTAAGCCTATTCTTGTCCCTGTATACAGTTTCACTAATGTACTCTCCTGTACATTGAACTTACAGAAGCCTGCCTCCTGGATTGCTTACAGAGTACAGCTAATAACTCCTTACTCAGAGGTTCCATGTTTCTTTCTTACCCAGCCCCTTATCAGATGTTAAGGAAACCCATACTCAAATAAGTGTACTTTCTACTGAGTACTGGGTCTCTCTAAATTGACCACCGATTGTAAAAAGTTGACTACTACAGTCTTTTCTACACCACCCTCTTTAGATTATCTCATTAAGAAATGTTCCAATCCCTCAGACAAGGACCATGAGACCCTTGTTTTTACCATAGTACATCAGCAAAAGCTATATTCTCAAAACTGTAGAAAACTAGCAACGTGTCAGCTCCTAGAGGGACAAAATCAACTCCCTTACACAGACCCTTGGTTTAAAAATTTACCCTAATTCTGCCTAACAATAGTTCTGTAAGCCTTCAAACAGGAGCAGGTACTATTTGTGCACCACTTGGATGTATTTTTGTCTATGGAAACAAGAAAGAAACTCCTTGGACTGATGATTGCTTAAACAGCTAGTCAATAGAGGACACTTGTTTATTAAGAGTCCTCACAACACCCTTTTCAGTCCATAACAGATCTGAAATTGCTCATTGGACCAGCCCCCTAAAATTGTTTTCACGAGTAACCAGGGGAATCTTAAATGGAGATTCCATTTGGGAGGCCCCAAGACAATACTCCCAGGAGGAATCACAGATGGAGATAATTACTTCCTGGGGTCTACCCTACTGCCCTGGTGGGCAGTAGCAGCTCACCAACTTGTGCTTCACAACCTATTTATAACCTTAAAAAATGATTGTTAAGGAAACTGCATTAGCAATAGCTACTCAACAAAACCTTTAAACTCTTCAGCTCCAGTGGTTCTTGATAATGGCAATGCTCTTGACTATATTTTAACAGAACAAGGAGGTATTTGTGTTATAGCTAATTCTTCATGTTGGGCTTATATTAATACTCCACAGAAGTAAAAACACATGTTAATAAAATTAGACAACAAACTTCGTGATTACAACAGGTTAATAAACATGATGTAGGAATAGGAGATTGGTTCTCAGAACTGTTCTCTAAGATTACTCAGAATACTCCCTCCATTCTTTCAAAGATCTTAAAATTTAGCCTTTCCCTCCTACTACTAACTTTCTTAATTTATCTCATTAGAAGTATATTCATTAAATATGGATTAAAATGTTGTTATAAAACCACAAACAAAAATAATCAAGTGATGGTACTAGAAACTTTCACTCATGAGCACTTTCAGCAACAGGCTCAAAATTTTCATTCCTCATAGCCTAACAACACCCTACTTCAGCAAGGAGCAGCTAAATAAATCAATGCCCCGATTCCCTAAGATTGAGGAAGAAGCCAAGAAAAGGGAGGAAGTTTTAACCGGTTCTGTAAGCAAGAAAATGTTTTCTCAATAATGTTTTTAGTTCCCTCTATTTCAAATGAGTTTTCAGTGTTCACATTATGGCTGCAGCTGGCGGCTCTAAGTGGCCTTGACAGCAAGATTTATCTCAGCCCTGGTAACTTAGCAGCTACAGTCTCAAATTAGATGGAAAATAGAGAACTCTTCAGTAAAATTTGCAGACCAGAAATTTGTTAACTTTCTGTTGCAATGATGCATTCTCTTTTGAGTTTCTTTCCCAGGAACGGGGGAACCTCCTACAAAGCTTCAGACCACCTGTGTGTCAGGGAAAGACAAGATAAGCGATACCACACACCACAGACTGTGCCCAAAGACCCACTGAGCCTGTGCACAAGGCTGAAACAATGATCAATATTAACCCCTAGCTCATTATAATACTAACATCTCTGCCCTGGGAAGGACATATCTGGCATGTTTTGATCATGTGATGTATGTACTAACATGATTTCCCACTGCGCTTGTGTGCCCTGTGTTCCACCCCATACACACAATGATACTCACACTCCTCGTGGGTTATTCATTTTGCCTGCAGAAAAACCCGTTGACCCTGCTGGTCAGGAAGGCAGATTTGAGGCGATTCTTAACCTCCCCCTCTCTGTTGATATGTCCACGGAAAATAAATCCTTTTCTCAACAATCCTCGCTGTCTCAGTAATTGGCTTTCTGTGTGGCAGGCAACAGCGAACCCCCCTTGTGGGTTCCTAAACAGGTGTCCAAGATGGAGGCAGTATGGTGTGGGAGTTGAGTGCTGGCTCCTGGGTCTAACACATTTGTGTTCAAAGCCTGGCTTTGCCCCTAACTAGCTATGTGTCCTTAGGCAAATTACTGACCCTCTTAAACCTCAAATTCTAATTTGCAAAATGAAGATAATAATCATTCCTGCCTCATGAGTTTATTGTGAGGATTAATCCATGTTTGTGGAATGTGAAATGCTGTGTTTGGTACATAAGAAGAATTCAGTTAACATCAGTTCCTCTGAGAAGTGGGCACTCAGAAGACAAAAGTGGAGTGTGTGTGTTGGGGGAAACAGGTGACTAAAGGAAACAGTGGGGCTATGGTAGAGTCTAATTGTAAAATCCATTCTTATTTTTAGATTTCCTAAGCTCAAATAGGCCTTTCCCTGCAAGACCTCAGTCAGGGGTGATTTTACAGGTGCTTCTATTTTTCCCTGAAGGGGGACCAACTGCCCCCGCCCCCTACAATGTGCAGAGACAGCTTTGCCTTAGGCAACTCATCTGATGTAGAACAAGGACAGGAGAGAGGTCAGGTTGTAGTGATAGGATTTTCCTGCTTGAGAGAAGCCTGAAGCAAAGAGATCTTCATCGTGAGTCCTGGGCAGAAGATCCCTAGTTCCTTCCTCTGACTCAGTGATTGTTCTGTATAGGACCAGAGCCGCTTGCTGAAAGCCTACCTTGCCTAATTTGAATTCTTTCTATTCTAAGGTGTTATGTTTTTATGGTACTAAGCAGATTTTCCTTAAAACCACTAGAAAACTGCCTGCTACCTTGAAAGCCACAACTGCTTTCTACTCTCCTGTATCTCACCCCACTCCAGTGCCTTGTCTTTTCAGGTTTGCCTTCTAAATCATTTCCCTGAGGCAAATTTTCCCTATTCTTTCAATTCCCCTCCTCCCAGAATGAGAAATTCTGGACTTGCCCTGGTTTTCTTTCTTGCTGTCTCAGGGTTTTTTCCTATCTTTTTCTTTTTCATCAGGCACCGAGACCTGAGTTTGCCTGGCTCTGTTGTCTGCCTGTGGTCCACTCATTGACCAGGCTGATGCCAGCAGTTCCTTCAGATCCCAAGGGATAGACAGGGCGGCATTTTCACTCACACTCTGAGACTCCTCATAATTGCATCAGTGCTGCACGTACCTATGTGGAAAATACATGTGGACTGTCAGGTGTGGCGTTAATTGGTTTCACCTCCTGTCTCAGAGGAGCAGAGTCCTAGTGCACTTGTACCCCTGGTACCAGACCCTGAACCAGCTTCACTCCATGGGGAGCTGTGAAGGGAAGTCTTACTCTGCCCCTTTCATCCACTGGCACTCCCAGGCCCACCACCAGCTCCTGTTCCTGCCAAATGGGACAGAAATGAAATCTTGCAATAAAAGTTTTTGAACTCAACAAATTGTTAATTAATATCTAGGAGTGTCGCGGTTCAGTCCAGGGCTGGACTTTGAAGTGTTGCCCCAGTTCTTGGTCTCCTGGCTTGGAAGAATACAAGCCTTGGCCTGAACGAAGGAGAGAGATGACAGACACTCATCAAGTATGCGTGAAGAATTGATCATAAGGGAAGTTTAAGGGTGCAAAAGGAAAATACCTTTCCTACGGGGAAATGGGTCTGTCTCCGCAAGTGGAGAAGACCCTAATTAACTCTAGAATTCCTCCTTTTATGTTAGTAGTTTATGCTGAAGGTTAGTTATAATTACTTATGACTGACTATATGTCACGGGCTTTGGGGACTGAATTTTTCCAGGTGTGGACATAACTTAAGGTTATGTTCCAGTCATTCTTTTCTCATATACGATGTGATGATGTGATACGATGTGATGGGGAAAGTCTCTGTTTAAGGTGTTTTTGTCTTTTCTGATTGGTGGTCAGTGTTCCATTGTCTAATCACCCTACTCTTTAAGACTGAAATAACTGTTTCCCTTGGTTATTTTTCTGTAACTTTTTCCTGCTTATTGTTTTCCTATAGCTGTTTCTTCCCTCTAATTTTTCTGCCCCTATCATTCCATTACCTCTGACCTGTTTCTCTGTCCCTCATGTTAGTGTGGAAAGGCCAGTGCTCACAGTGAGGGTGTCAGTGAGAGAACTCATAGGATTGATCTTTAATTGTTACTGGGGAAATGGTGGGATTAGGTATTTTCCTGTTATTTTTGCAAGGCCGCCCCTTTCACCTAACAGGAGTGGCAGATATATATGCTTCCCTTTTCATGGGAGGTCAAAGATGAAATTTGATTATGCTTTGGAGGGTGTGGTTTGCCTCTCAAAATTCTTTTTTTTGTTTTTATATGAAGGGGTAGGAGGTTGTGAGAAGGAGGGTCAGTTTCCTTGTTTTTTGTGTGTGTGTGTGTATCGTTGAGAGTCTCACTCTGTTACCCTGGGTAGAGTGCAGTGATGTTACTGTACCTCATGGCAACCTCCAACTCCTGGGCTCAAGAGATCCTTCTGCCTCACCCTCCTGAGTAGAGAGTAGCTGGGACTACACGTGGCGCCGCAACACCCAGCTGGGTTTTTTAAAAATTTCTTTTGGTAGGCCAGGCACAGTGGCTCACGCCTGTAATCCTAGCACTTGGGAGGCCGAGGCGGCTAGACCGTTTGAGCTCAGGAGTTTGAGACAAGCCTGAGCAAGAGCGAGACCCCCATCTCTACTAAAAAAAAAAAATAGAAAGAAATTAGCTGGACAACTAAAAATATATAGAAAAAATTAGCCGGGCATGGTAGCACATGCCTGTAGTCCCAGCTACTTGGGAAGCTGAGGCAGGAGGATTGCTTGAGCCCAGGAGTTTGAGGTTGCTGTGAGCTAGGCTGATGCCACGGCACTCTAGCCAGGGGGACAGAGCAGTACTCTGCCTCAGAAAAAAAAAAAAAATTTCTTTCTGGTAGAGACAGGGTCTCACGCTTGCTCAGGTTAGCCTCAAACTCTTGAGCTTAAGTGATCCTCCCGCCTTGGACTCCTAGAGTGCTAGGATTACAGGCGTGAGCCACCGTGCCCAGCCATGAAAAAGTTTTAATAACCAATGGTTAATACAGTTTTCTGACACTCTGTCAGATCTCTGAGCAAGATTAAATCTTATTCCAAAAAGACTTAATTCCATTTGTTTTTTCTTATGTGCTAAAAATGTTGTAAAAGGAAAGTAAGAATATTATAATATTCGTGTATGTATCTACCACCCAAAATTAATATATACTATCATAAGTATTTTTTCCTTCCAAGTAGCATTCTCTTTCTTTTCTCCCTCCCTTTATTTTCAGTATTAGTTTTTGTTATTGTTTTGTTTTTTTGAGACAGCGTCTTGCTCTCTTTTCCAGACTAGAGTGCTGCGGCATCATCATAGCTCACCTTGACCCCAAGCCCCTGGACTCAAGAGATCCTCCTGGCTTAGCCTCCCCAGTAGCTGGGATTACAGACATGTACCACCATGCCCAGTTAAATTTTTAATTTTTTGTAGATGGGGGCTTCCATTGCCCAAAGTGGTCTCAAACTCCTGACCTTAAGCAATCTTCCCCCCTGGGCCTCACAAAGTGCTAGGATTACAGGCATGAGCCACCTTGTCCAGCCTCTCTCCCTTTAAACAGCCCCTGTATAGAAGTCCACTTTTAACTCTATGAGAGTGTGTATGTGTGTCTATGTGTGTATACATACAAATAATATATGGTTTGTTTGTTTTTTTTAAGATACAGGGTCTGAATATGTTGCCCAGGCTGGCGTCAAACTCTTGGGCTCAAGCAATTATCCCACCTCAACTTCCCAAGTAGCTACAAGTTCATGCCATTACACCTGGTAATGATATTTTTTAATGCTTTAAATTTTATTTATTTATTTTATTTTTATAGATTTATACGGTACATGTGCAGATTTGTTACATGGATATATTTCATTGTGGTAAAGTCTGGGCTTTTTGTGTAACCCTCACCAAATTAGTGTACATAGTACCCATTACGTAATCCCACACCTCTCTCCTACCGTCCCATCCTCCCTTCCGAGTCTCCAATGTCCATTATTCCACTCCCTGTTCCATGTGTACTCATTATTTAGCTCCCCCTCATAAGTGATAACATGCGGTATTTGACTTTCTGTTTTTGAGTTATTAATATTTTACATAAGATAATGGCCTCCAGTTCCATCCATGTTGCTGCAAAAGACATGATTTTATTCTTTTTTTTTTTTTTTTTTTTTTTTTGAAGACAGGATCTCTCTCTCTCTCTCTCCCTCTGTTGCCCAGGCTGGAGCGCAATGGTGCAGTCACACTTACCAAGCCTCGAACTCCTTAGCTCAAGTGAGCCTCCCGAGTAGGTAGAACTACAGGCACTCACCACCACACCTGGCTAATTTTTTTATTTTTTATAGAGATGGGGTCTCATTATGTTGCTCAGGCTGGCTTTGAACTGTCCTCAAGAGATCCTCCCCCCTCAGCCTCCCCAAAGTGCTGGGATTACAAGCATGAACCACTGTACCCAGCCAATTTCATTGCTTTTTGTGGCTGAGTAGCAGTCCACGGTATCAATACCACATTTTCTCTATTCAGTCATCAGTTAATGGACACTTAGGTTGATTCCATATCCTTGCTATTATGAATAGTGCTGTGATAAACCTGGGAATGCAGGTATCGTTTTGACAGAATGATTTCTGTCCTTTGGGTAGATACCCAGTAGTGGGATTGCTGGATTGAACTAGTTCTTTGAGAAATCTCCATGCTCTTTCTGTAGAGGTTATAAATAATTTACATTCCCACCAGCAGTGTATAACCATTTCCTTTTCTCTGCATCCTCACCAACATCTATTGTTTTTTGGCTTTTTGGTAATGACCATTCTGAGTGGTGTAAGGTGGTATCTGATTATGGTTTTCATTTGCATTTCTGTGATGATTAGTGATGTTAAGCATTTAAAAATTTATTTAATTGGTTTCGTGTGGCACTTATTTTTCTGCATTTTGTTTTCTTTCCCTTAACTTTATTTTCAAAATTCATTCATACAGATCATGTTCATTAATTACAGCCACTGTGTGGTATTCCATCACATGAATACACCCCTATTTGTTTATTCATGTGCCACTGATAGGCATCTACATCGTTTTCGATGTTTCATTATTGCAAACACACTATTGTGGAGAAAATCCTGGAACATGTCTCCTTGTGGTAACATATGAGAGTTTCTCTTAAACAATGTTCAGGGTTTTCAGAGATTTTTGTTTTGTTTTGTTTTTTATTTTTTGAAACAGGATCTCTGTTGCCTGGATTACTAGAGTGCACTGGTGTTATCAAAACTCACTGCAACTTTAAACTGCTGGGTTCAAGCACTGTTCCTGCCTCAGCCTCCCAAGTAGTTGAGACTATAGGCATGCCACCATGCCTGGCTAATTAAAAAAAAAATTTTTTTTTGTAGAGACGGGGTTTTGCTATGTTGCTGAGGCTCAGAGCTTTTTTTTCAAACCACTGTGGATACATATTTTATATTAAGACCCAGTTCATGTATGAAATAAAAGTTTATTTTAATACCTGCCCTTGCTATAGACACTCTATTTCCTGCCCTATTGCATTCTATTCTATTTCATTTTTGTAAAATGCTGGGCATGACCCACTAAATTGATTTCATGACCCACAAATGGATTGAAAAACAATACTCTAAGAGTGCAGTCCCCAACCCTGGAGCTGCCAATTGGTACTGGTCTGTGGCCTGTTAGGAACTGGGCTGTACAGCAAGAGGTGAGCAGCAGGTGAGTGAGCAAACGTTCATCTGTATTTACAGCAGCTCCCCATCACTCACCATCCCCCCTCCACTGCCCCAGGGTCTGTGGAAATATTGTCTTCCACAAAACCGGTCTCTGTTGTCAAAAAAGTTGGAGACTGCTGCTCTAAAGTATATATCCGGAAGTAGACTTTCCAGGCCAAAGGGTAGGTGCATTTTTTTTTTTTTTTTTTAAAAAGAGTCTCACTCTGTTGCCCGGGCTAGAGTGCCGTGGCATCAGCCTAACTCACAGCAACCTCAAACTCCTGGGCTCAAGCGATCCTACTGCCTCAGCCTCCTGGGTAGCTGGGACTACAGGCATGTGCCACCATGCCCAGCTAATTTTTTCTATATATTTTTCGTTGTCCAGCTAATTTCTTTCTATTGTTTTAGGAGAGATGGGGTCTTGCTCTTGCTCAGGCTGGTCTTGAACTCCTGAGCTCAAATGATCCGCCCCCCTCAGGGTAGGTGCATTTTTAACTTGAGAGATATTCTCAAGTTCCTTTCCAAAGTGGTTGTGCCAGTTTTGCAAGGTATGAGTCCTAGTTTCTATACTTCGTCACCAAGACTTAAAATGGTGAAACTTTTAGTATTTCTGGTGTTTTTCGAGACAAGAGTCTTGCTCTGTCACCAAGGCTTGAGTGCAGTGATACCATCATAATAGGTCAGTGCAGCCTCAAACTGCTGGGCTCATGGGATCCTCTTACCTCAACAGGACTATAATGCATGCACCACCACATCCAGCTAAATTTTTTATTTTTATTTTTGTAGAGTCGGGAGCCACCATACCTGGCCAGACTTTTAGATTATTGATAGTCTAATACATGGGAAATAAATCTCATTGTCAGTTTAATTTGCATTTTCCTGATTACTAGAGAGGTGGAGTGGATTTTATTATTTAGATTTTTAATATACAGATATTATCATTGGTCATTTGGATTTCTTTTGGGAACTATTTATACCTTTTGTCCATTTTTCTGTTGGCTTGTTTATCTTCTTTATTACTATCCGTTTGTAGCAGTCCTTCACAAATACAGATACCAATCTTTTCCAGATACACATGTGGCAGATACCTTCTCCCTAGCTCCCTGTCACTTGTATTTTAACCTTGTTAAAGATGTGTTTTAGACAGGAGTTTTTAATATTGATTAGAGTCAACTTTATCAAAATTGTACATTATGACTTCTACTTTTTCATAATTTCATTTTTAAAATTCTATCTTAAGATCATAAAGGTACCATATTGTTTTAAAGCTAATTTTGAAGCTGGTTGTTTTGTTTTCTTTTTACAACTCAAGGTCTTTAATTCACCTATTTATTTTTGCCCACTCCTTTTCTGTCTTCAGAGATTTTCTGGGGCTCACTATGTGATTCTTCATCATCTCTGGCACTCTAAGCATCTTACCTCCTCCCTCAGAGTCTTTCTCCTGGAAGAAGACAAGGGGAATATGAATGAGGCCTCAGGCTTAGTAGATTACCTCCTTGAAGGCCTGTAAGGAAGAAGCAAGTGGCAAAGGTGAGGTAAAGGGCATCATCAGGAGGAATCTCTGCAAAAGATGATGCCCTAGGGTGGTTCTTCATCCTCATACCCGGGATCCTGGAGGAAGAGTTGTTTGTGGAGAGAAAAAAAAGAATGTCTCAGAAGGTTGGCTCTGAAAGGAACAAGGTACAGACTCCTTGTGCTATGTTTAAAGCCCTTCCACTCCACTTTCTCATTTTACCTATCTTCCCTACCTGAAAACCCTGGGCACTTTTTCTGTGTTGCACCAGAAGATTGTGAAACTGAAGCATAGGGTTACACAGAAGTTGTCATATATCTAGGATTAGAACCCAGGTCTCCTGAAACCGGTTTTTGTGAGACAAATTTTAAAAGGAGGTTAGCACCTCCAGAGGAGATATATTCCAAAGTTACACAAGAAGTAGCCTTTGATTCTAATAATTGCAGTCATGAAAAAGCATTTATCAGTACCTGTTTGTAATGGGCAATTAAGGTAGACAGTGAATTAATTCTGAATGTATTGTTCATGAACATGGTTTCAGAATTTATAGTGTATAAAAATTAATAAAACAGATAAGCAAAGGACTTATCATGTGACAATAAAAAGGTAGACCAATCCAGACAGTAGACAGTAATTACTGTAAACAGTAAAGAATTCACATCAAACAGAAATCAGGGTAATTCCGGGATAAGGGCATCATTAGGTGAAGAGCAGTGCCTAGGAGGGATTGATTATAGGGGGTTCCAAGGTCAGGGAAAGTTGGGGATCAGTCAGGGAGGGCGGGCCTCTTGCCTTCTGACTTCTCCCACCCACTTCCACCCTCCACACATGTGCCCCACCCCAGGTTTTTCCTCTTGCCATCAACATAACCCTTGCTAAGGCCTGAGATCAGAGGAATTTTTACTTTGTGCTAGTCAGCAGGAACCACCCTCAGGAGCCACTTTGTGCTGCCTGGCACGTCCACAGCAATTAGAGCAAAAGGACAGAGTAAGGAAACTCTTTGAGGAAAGTTCTCCTCACCCAGCTTTGCAGGGTCACCTGGGAGCACTACCATCAGTGTTGATGTTCACTGGG
Organism: Eulemur rufifrons; assembly: GCF_041146395.1. Classification (NCBI taxonomy): domain Eukaryota; kingdom Metazoa; phylum Chordata; class Mammalia; order Primates; family Lemuridae; genus Eulemur; species Eulemur rufifrons. The sequence continues at coordinate 39,827,041 of NC_090998.1, read as the reverse complement.
GAGGTGGGGGGGCACCGTTCCACTAGCACCACTGCCTGAGCTTCCCCTGCATTCAGTTCCTATTGGAGACAGGAAGCCCTTGCGTTGAAGTACTGTCAATTTAGGTACATTTGCGCCTTCAGCAGGACTCCTAAGCGTCTTACCAAGCTCAATCAATGTTAGGAAGCTCCCAGTGATTTTATAGTTTGATATCATTCTCAGAAAAATTGTTTTAATGTACCCAAAAATAAAGGGTTCACATGCTTACGTACAAATGCTGATATTTATGCTAATGAATGTACATGTATTGTTTCAGGGAAGTTATTGGCCCTGTCTCAGAGTCTTGGTACTTGCCATTCCCTCTGCCTGAGTTCTTCCCCAGATATTCATATAACTTGCTCTTTACTTCAGTCAGATTTATGCTTCAAAGTCCCAAACCAAGGTCTTCCCTAACCATCCCTTCTGAAATAGTCCTTATCTCCCACCTCTGGCTCTTGTTGCTCCATTTCCTGCTTTTTATTAAATAAATTTATTTTTTAATGGAAGTTATCACTCCCTGATGTATACTTACTGACCAGTTATTATCTATGTCCCTCACAGAATGTAAGTTTTTACAGAGTAGGAACTTTGTTACGTCTTGATCATTGCTATATCCCAGTGCCTAGAATAGTGGCTGGCACATAGTAGAGCCTCTATAGTGGATTTGTTAAATGAATGAAAGTAAATGGAACAAACGTATGTGTTCGTGTGTCCTTATGCCAGTGGTGTATAATGACATTAAACAGAAGAGACTAACAGCAAGATGAGTAGTGTCCTAGACTACAGCAGTCTTTCTGTACTACCCCTTTCCAGTATTAGAAACTCAGTCATTCTGAATTTCTGACCCTACCCGTTGAGAAGACCCCCCACCAAGCTGTTTTTCAGTCGAGGTGACTCATATAGGCCTGACCCCACACCCTACCTCCAAGGATCAGCTTGTGTCCCAGGCACCCATAGCCACTGTTTTTGGTTTGGGACTTGGCTTATGACCCTAGGTAGTAAATAGCCCTCCCTGGGACTTTTGCTGAAGGATAGGAAAAGAGATAATCTTCCCGTGCTATCTGCATGGATCAAGTCAGCCCAGCGCAGATGGTGGCTTTTGTGGTATCGTGCAGGGAGACCTGCCTGAATAAAACCCCACTGGTTCTAAAGCAGAGACCAAAGAGGAAGACAGAATTAGAAAGAGACAGTGGCCTAGTGGTAGTATCTGGGTCCCCAGATTCAGCCCTGCCCAAGGCTAGCTGTATGATTAGTTTTCCCAGTTATGTGAGTGATCCAGTTCTTTTTGAACACAACCAGTTTGAATCAGTTTTCTATCCCTGGCAATCAAAAAAACGAGACAAAAATTATGCCTAGTACACATTTAGCTGTACTACATCAATTTTCATTTGTACTACATCAATTTTCATCTGTTTACTTAATAACATGTAGACTTTGACCTAACTTACAAACATTTTTATAGTTCACAAAATAATCTTGTTATATACATATTACTTAATTTTAACACAATTATGTGAGGTGAGGTATATATTATTCTTTTAGTTGGTTAAACTGAAGCTCAGAGAAATCAAGCAATTTATCCAACATCCCACAGCTAATAAATGGCAAAGCAAGAACTCTAATGTAGGTCTTTTGGCTCTGAATTCCAAGCCTATTCTGCAGCTCCCCAGCTGCTTTCTCAAGTATTTGTTCAGTTTCTTCATGAGTGTGTTTTCTGTTTCTCTTAATAGAAGAGAAGGTCACTTAAACAGAGGTCATCGGTGTTTGCCTTGAGTCTCTCTTTTAGTTTCTAAGGCAGCTTCCTGGAATGAGTGGAGCTCAAAGGAGGGAGTTGGCTTTCACTGGTGATAAGGTTATAGAGTTTGCGAGACCTGCTTTCTCTTGTTAAGGAGCTGTCATCAGCTGACTGAAATAATGCAGGTGTATTACTGTGCTGTTTTTCCACTTTTTTTGACTGTGACTCACAGTAAGAAATATGTTTTACAGCAACCCAGTATACATACACACATACAATTTTTTTTTCTTTTTTTTGGGTTCATACAGGATCTTGCTCTGTCACCTGAGTTAGAGTGCAGTGGCATCATCATAGCTCACTGCAACGTCAGACTCCTCAGCTCAGGCAATCCTTTTGCCTTGGCCTCCCAGCGTGCTAGGATCACAGGCATGAGCCACCATGCCTTCCCCCCGCCCCACCCCATTATGTCTGTGGCATTCTCTGGTATTTTCTATTGTATTTTTTAAAAATTCTGGTTGTGACCCTCACAATTAATTTTATATGGGTTGAAACCCAGTTTGAAAAACACTGTTACAGGTCATATATATGTAGAGTCAAATCTAAGCTAAAGTTTAATCACACAAGTATTAATATTTGAGCGCTTATGATGTGCCAAGTATATTGCGAAGTATATTGTCTTCTAGCATCACCCTTCATATCTCCTCTACATATCAGGTCTTCAGCTGTGTTCTAGGAACACCACATCATATACTATCAAGTTGTAAGTCTGTGCTAAGGATATAAGACAATGACCGACAGGGAAAAAATTTTTTTAATTATGAACTCAATCTATTTGGTGTATTTCAAAGGTGCAATACTTCGTTTATCAGTGAAAGAAGTTAGAAATTAACTCCCCAAAAAATCAGCAAATGGCTAACAAATTTCCTTGAAAGTCACAGTCACATATATAGTGCATCCTAGAAAAGAGGAGGGGCAAGACAGGTTCCACCCACTCTCATGAGTTTCATCAAATACTGGATCTACTCATGTGTGGAGAGACAAGGCAACTTTCAAAAAGGAGTATGTTATTAAATGGGGCATATACTATACTACTTCCTAAGAGCACCAGATGAGGAACCTGTTTTCTAAACTAGATCTAGGAAGTGGAATGTGGAATCAATCCATCCTCCTCCCCTTAAGGGCTATCCACTGGTTAATGAATTTAAAAAACAAGACTAAAAAACAAACCCCACACACACTCTCCCCAAAAACAGAGGAAAAAAACCAAAACACTAAGATGTCCCAGATTACTCTCCAGAGTGGAACCAGGGGAGCAGCTTCAACAATTCGAATTAGTCTGTTACAGAGTCATCACAAGCATATCTTGCTTTAAAAAACAAAAAACAAACATCAAAACAAAAACTACTAATCACTTTTCTGACAATACACAGTTACTCAAAATTAACTAGTATTGGGGGGGGGAAAGGGGGAGCCATGCCTATGGGCCTCATCTCACGTGAGTGCATGTGGGTAAGTGCAGGGCATTGTCATTATTGCAAAAATGAATTTTAATTTTTAATCTTTAGTTTGATTTAAACATTGCTTTTAGTATGATGCCGACACCAGCTGTGCAGAAAGGGCTCTGGAGAGATGTTCATAGCAGCACACACCTGCGGCTCTTCCTCGGTTCTGGAGGCTCCAAGGCAGCCAATATTGCTTCGTCAAATACATTCTTTAGGACTTTCTGGGCCGGGCGCGGTGGCTCACGCCTGTAATCCTAGCACTCTGGGAGGCTGAGGCGGGTGGATCATTTGAGCTCAGGAGTTCGAGACCAGCCTGAGCAAGAGCAAGACCCTGTCTCTACTCAAAATAGAAAGAAATTATATGGACAACCAAAAACATACAGAAAAAATTCGCTGGGCATGGTAGCGCATGCCTGTAGTCCCAGCTACTTGGGAGGCTGAGGCAGGAAGATCTCTTGAGCCCAGAAGTTTGAGGTTGCTGTGAGCTAGGCTGATGCCACGGCACTCTAGCCTGGGCAACAGAGTGAGACCCTGTCTCAAAAAAAAAAAAAATTTGGGGTCCCGAAAAGCAAGGAAGGAGTAGTCTTTGGACAGTGGTGAGTTATTTCAGGCACCCATTTTTCTTTCACATTTTCAAATGAGGATGGAGATACCATTGAAAAACAGACTAGAAGTACATCACTAGAAATACAGTGAATGATATAAAAAAAATATATAGCTATCTTCATGAAGCACAAAATTGAGTGGCAGAAATTAGAGAATAAGCTCAAGTAATTAATAAAAGGAAAATTGTAAAACAAAAAAGCACAAAGGTACAAGAGCATAAGAGGTTACTGCTGTGAGAATGAGGAAAGGCTCTGAGGAGCAAATTGCATTTGAATTAGTTCTTGAAAAATGAAGATTTGAGTACTCGAAGTGTGGGTAGGGTTACCAGCAGGAGCCAAGGCATAGGGTCCAGAAAGCCGAGTGTGTTGAGGAAACAGAATATGGAATTCAACAGGAAGGAGGGGTTTGCATAGTAGAGAGGTGGAAGGTGTGGTGCAAAGAAGGCTGGAACCATGGTGTGGGGAACCTTGAATGTCAGATGAAAACTTTATTCTGTATTTACATATGCTAAGGTGTGTAAAACAGCTTCTACATTCGCATAAGGTAGGTACTCAATGAAGAGAAGCCTACTTCCCCTTCCTTCTCCTTTACTGTGGAAGCAATAGGGAGCCACTGAAAGTTTCTAAGTAGGGAAGAGGAGTGATCAGATTGATCAGAAGGAAGCTGCAGTTGTTAAGAGTGGTGGAGGAAGCAGGAAGGTGGCTGCGGAAACAGAAGGGAACAATTTGTGTAGCATTATTTGATGTGGAGGAGGATGAAAAGTCCATGGTGATTTACAGGTTTGAAGGCCCAAGACTGGGAACATGGGGAAATTATAAGAACCTGCTGGTTTGGGAAGAGAGGAGGGTTGTCTGGACTACACCAATGTTGACTTTCCAGCTGGACGTCCAGGGAGAAAGTCCAACAGGAGCTGTAACTGGGGAGAAAGGCTACAGAGAGTGGCATTTGGGAGTCTTCATCAAAAAGGTGAAATGGTGCCGTGGCTGTGAAGGGAGGTTGCCATCCATGGGGTCCTCCCTGAGGATACAATCGTGAACAGCAGAAAGTGCTGGCCCTCAAGGAGGGATATAGACCAATAACCAGCAAGAGCAATTCAGTGGGATGGTGCTATGGGAAGGGAAGAGCACAGCACAGCGTGTTACAGGACTACATAGAAGATGTTCCTCACCCAGACATTGGGGTCATGGAAGGATTTTTGGAGGAAAGAACATCTAAAGTGAGACCACAGTGGTGAGCAGGCATTAGCCAGGTGAAGGATGGGCAGGGCAAGAATGTTCCAGCATAGCCACAACATGTAAAATGACAGGGAGGCAAGAGAGACACTGGTGCATTTGGGGAGTTAAAAACATATCACTGTGAGGCTGGTATTATAACCATTTCAGAGGAAAAAGTGAAACACAAGGATTTAATAACTTATCTGTTATGGTTTCCCGGATGGCTAGAGCTGGAATTCAGGTCTATTTTCCCCTTAGAGATTGTTCTCTTCATTACTCCATCCTGTCCCATGAATGTCTCTAATGCTCAGTGGGTACACGTGTTATTACATTGAAATTGCAGAGAGATTGTGTAATATTATAAGAGGACTAAGGCTTGAACCTAAGGAATACCTGCATTTACAGAGTAGGAGGAAGAAAAGTAGCAGATGAAGGATGCAGAAAAAGAGCGGTTCAAAGAGAAGTACCCAGAGAGCATAGTATGATGGAAGCCAAAGAAAGAACTGTAAGAGGATCAGCATAACAGGGCAAATATGGAGAAAGTGGCAGAGTTGTTTGGACTGTAGATGGCTAACAATGATCTCTTTTAGCCAATAAGAAAGTAATTTTCAGAGTAGATCAGAAAGGACAGAGAAATAATGAATGGTAAGGAGGTAGAGTGAGTGCAGATCACGTTTTTAGAAACTGTCATTTTGGGTTACTAGAACAAGTAAGAAGCCAAGCCAATGCTGAGACAGAGGCAGGAAGTTTACTGGGTAGTGATCTTGGGATCAACACTGAGGGAAGAGAAGGAGGCAAGGCTGGGCAGAAGTTGAGCTGCGATGCAGAAGGAAGGCCCAGCCAACCTTCAGAGATGTCCCGGGTTGGGCTAGGAGGGATGAGTTTTTACACCCCCACATAGATCGGTCAATGGATGAGGGCTGCCTGGGGAGGGGACATCACCTGACAGCTGAGGGCTGTCTGGCAGCAGCACTCTCAATCCCAATGGCTGGGGTAATAAGCCTTTCATTCTGAAAGGGGTCCTGGGATGAGCGTTCCAGCATTCCCCACAGGACAGTTTACCGGACTGGCAGAGTCAAGAGAGGAATATTTTAAGGATAGACAAGACTCAACTTTCAAAACAGGTACATAAATATAAACAGAAATATCCTAATTATTATTTATTGCCCAACAGCCATAACATATAACAAAAGGAATAATACATTTATGAGATCTCTCCTATATGTCTGGCCTTTGCTATTAGCACCAAGCGTACAAAGATAAGAATTGCCCTACTGAGAAGGTCAAAATTTAGTGGGAGAAGAAAGCACAAAACAACAATCACTGCAAGGGACTGTGCTTATGTTATCTGTGTTTGTATCTGTAGCACCCAGCCCATGCTAGGTACATAGTAGGTTCTCAATACAGTCATGCTTCTCAGTCAGTGGACTGAATATATGCCGCTGGTGGCTTCCTATTTAAATAAAAGGCGCACATGTATATTAATGTCTATACAGAAATGGGCTGGCTGTTGCGACAATGTGGAATTTTAGTGGGTCTCCATTGATAAGATTTTATGAAAGAGATAGAGCTAGATTGGAGTGGAAGTGAATTGTTTTAGGTGTCCAAGATGGAGGCAGTATGGTGTGGGAGTTGAGTGCTGGCTCCTGGGTCTAGCACATTTGTGTTCAAAGCCTGGCTTTGCCCCTAAGTAGCTGTTTGTCCTTAGGCAAATTACTGACCCTCTTAAACCTCAAATTCTAATTTGCAAAATGAAGATAATAATCATTCCTGCCTCGTGAGTTTATTGTGAGGATTAATCCATGTTTGTGGAATGTGAAATGCTGTGTTTGGTACATAAGAAGAATTCAGTTAACATCAGTTCCTCTGAGAAGTGGGCACTCAGAAGACAAAAGTGGCGGGTGTGTGTGTTGGGGGAAACAGGTGACTAAAGGAAACAGTGGGGCTATGGTAGAGTCTAATTGTAAAATCCATTCTTATTTTTAGATTTCCTAAGCTCAAATTAGGCCTTTTCCCTGCAAGACCCCAGTCAGGGGTGATTTTACAGGCGCCTCTATTTTTCCCTGAAGGGGGACCATGTGCCTCCCCCAACCCCAATCTGCAGAGACAGCTTTGCCTTAGGCAGTTTATCTGATGTAGAAGAAGGACAGGAGAGAGGTCAGGTTGTAGAGATAAGATTTTCCTACTGGAGAGAAGCCTGAAGCAAAGAGATCTTCATCGTGAGTCCTGGGCAGAAGATCCCTAGTTCCTTCCTCTGACTCAGTGATTGTTCTGTATAGGACCAGAGCCGCTTGCTGAAAGCCTACCTTGCCTAATTTGAATTCTTTCTATTCTAAGGTGTTATGTTTTTATGGTACTAAGCAGATTTTCCTTAAAACCACTAGAAAACTGCCTGCTACCTTGAAAGCCACAACTGCTTTCTACTCTCCTGTATCTCACCCCACTCCAGTGCCTTGTCTTTTCAGGTTTGCCTTCTAAATCATTTCCCTGAGGCAAATTTTCCCTATTCTTTCAATTCCCCTCCTCCCAGAATGAGAAATTCTGGACTTGCCCTGGTTTTCTTTCTTGCTGTCTCAGGGTTTTTTCCTATCTTTTTCTTTTTCATCAGGCACCGAGACCTGAGTTTGCCTGGCTCTGTTGTCTGCCTGTGGTCCACTCATTGACCAGGCTGATGCCAGCAGTTCCTTCAGATCCCAAGGGATAAACAGGGCGGCATTTTCACTCACATTCTGAGACTCCTCATAATTGCATCAGTGCTGCACGTACCTATGTGGAAAATACATGTGGACTGTCAGGTGTGGCGCTAATTGGTTTCACCTCCTGTCTCAGAGGAGCAGAGTCCTAGTGCACTTGTACCCCTGGTACCAGACCCTGAACCAGCTTCACTCCATGGGGAGCTGTGAAGGGAAGTCTTACTCTGCCCCTTTCATCCACTGGCACTCCCAGGCCCACCACCAGCTCCTGTTCCTGCCAAATGGGACAGAAATGAAATCTTGCAATAAAAGTTTTTGAACGCAACAAATTGTTAATCAATATCTAGGAGTGGCAGATACAGATGCTTCCCTTTTCATGGCAGGTCAAAGATGAAATTTGATTATGCTTTGGTGGGTGTGGTTTGCCTCTTGAAATTCAATTGCCACTCTTTACCAATGCTGTGAAGCTTAGTGCAGCCTAAAGTCCCTGCCCTTATTTATGCGAGGGAGGTGCACCTGTCTTCATTTATAAAGGAGCTGGCATCCGGAAAAATCAAACCAGTTCTGCACCATGGGGAAGAAGCATCTTAAGACGGAGGCAGCTCCACAGTGTGAGCTAAGTAAGTAGCCAGCAGGTATGCAACAGCCCAGGGAAGCTGCCCAGCTGAGCACACCTGGAAGGGTCACAAGAACTCCAGCCATTTTATTTTTAGCAGAAACTTTGTCAAGCCTTTCTGAAACTCCACAGATGCGTTGTAGAGAGATTCTCAGAACTAATTTGTGCATTTTCTTTTCTCTCCAGGAGAAATTCTGTATGGAAACTAACCTGCTCCAGGAAGTAGATGATGCTGGGCCCAGTTTTGTTTTTGTATTTGGTTTGATTCTGGTCTCCGAGCTTGTTTTTACTTTGCACTTTATTGGTATATTTCTCTTTATAGTTCACCTTCCTTTCCTCATATCTTGGACTCTCTTACTAATTAATAAAATATTCTAGCAGTTTTTTACTGAAGAAAGAAGCTCGGTTATCTTTAATGCTGTAAACGGTGGTGGTAGTATGTCTAAGAATTTTTTGGTAGCTTTAAATGGCATTGTAGAAAATGAGGGTGACTTGTCAGACCATTTATTCTCCCCACTTCACCAGTTTGACAGTCAACTTCAAAACGAAAGTCTCGGGCTGGTTGTGAGGTTGAGGCTGGGGATGGGGTGGGATTGCTTTTAGCTAGATAGGGATCAAGTCTCAGGAGAAGGGAGGCTAAGTGGGAATGGAGGAAAACAATGTACAACCGGGGCTTGGGAGTAGCACAGCTGAGGCGGTCGAACTGGCTACACTAGCTAGCCAGTTCCTCCCAGGTGTGGGGTGCTTTTGGTGGGGCAGCAGATACTATGATGTGGCTCTGGGGGCGAGAGGAAATAGTCCTGCCAGGTGGCTATACTTCATAGGGTGGAGCTGTACCTGGTAGAGTTCGGCCTCCAGAAGAAAAGAGCTTGATTGTCAGTACCTGACGTGAGGCCGCGGCGAACTACGGCCGAGTCTTCTCTGCCCTCAGGCCGCCGCCTGGTGGGAGCTTCCAAATCCTTGCGCCCTGTGGGTGGGACTAGGGCAAGGAGCGGCCCTGTGGGATGCAGCTCCGGCCCAGACGCTAGGGACCCGCCCCCACCCCGACCTTTATGTGGGCGGAACCTCGTGTTCGGTCGGTTGGCCAATCGTACGGCGGCGGCAGGGAATCTAGCCAGTAGGAATGTGCGGCTGCCGTCCTGTCGGCCAATCGCAGGGAGGGCAGGGGGTTGGCCAGCTTGGCTCAGGCTTTGCTGTTATGGAGCCGCGGGCGCAGGGGCAGCGTGTCAGGTGGTTGCGGACTTGTTAAGGTGAGGGGCAGGCAAGGTCACGGGTCACGGCACTCACTGTTTCCCGGCAGGCGGGGAGGGGCGCAGGGTGGCTTGATGGCTGGCCTGGGAGGAGCTGCGGGGCTGGTGTGGGGCACCGGCGTTCGGTGCGGGGCTTCAAGGCGAGGTGTGGGCAGCGAGGGCCTGAGGCACGGGGCGCTGGGTCCAGGGGACGGATGAAGCCAGATTATTTGAAGGAAGCCTGAGAGGAGGGCGCCGGAGTGCCGGGTGTGAGGAGCGAACTTCGGTGGTCACTGGGGCCTCACCCCTTCCCCGCTGCGGCCTAGGACAAATGGCCCAACTGGCGCGCTGGACATGATGGCGCGTCGGGACCCACGATCCAGGGTGGGCTGACTTGCTTCAACAGCACTGAAGAGGCCGACGGGCACAGGGCAAGGTCTCTAGCTGCCGCCTTATCACTGGAGCCCTGGGGCCCCGGCTGCTCCCTGAGGCCTCTCGCCCCGACTTAAACCAAAACACTCCTTTAGTCCTGCGGACGCGCATGGATCGGAGCGCCTTCCTTGTGAAGGGCCTCTACAGGCGGCTAGGTAGTGTGTGTAGATTGGTTTTAGGGCTGTTTGTGCAGCTCTCAGGGCCCCTCTGGATTCCAGGGTTCAGGAGAAGGGTATTTCTGGAGGGGCATATTACACATAAGTAGCCTGGATGCCTCTCCAGCTGTTAGGAGTGATATGTCCTTTTTAAAGCCTTTGCTTTTGATATTATGCCTTTGTATTCTTTTTTCCTTTTAGCTTCCTCCAAATTCCCGACCTTATATATCAGACTGTTTCAAAGAGCTTCATTAGGGGAGAAGTTGAGGAACTTGGTCTTGAGTTTCCTGTGTGTAAAATGACGATATTCTCATGTTGTCCATGCTTTCAAAGGGGTCTTATGAAGTTAAAGGCATGTGACATCTCTCTGAAGTGGAAAGCGAAAGCAAAAATTATATGGAAGGAGAGCTCCTAGGGGAGATAGGCTTCTGGAAACTTTTGCTGGCACAATTTTAGTGAATGTTGGTGAAGATAGGAGAAAGCTGTGTTTCCTTTGACTTCTGTGGAGTCTGAAGCATGACCACTTTGCATCACTTCTTGGCTGTGTCAACCTTTGAGCGAGTTACTTCCAAGTTACCCTTTGTTCTTTCGTTCCACGTACTTAAAATGGGGATTGATAATATCAATCTTATAGGATTGTTGGTCAGTATTAGTTAAGACACATAAAGTTTTTAGAACAGTTCCTGGTATGTAGGAGTTTTTGTTATTACATGTGCCTTCTTTCCCCTTAAAGTTTCTAACCTAAAGAATTCTGACCTTATTATTTATTCTTTGCTCAGAATCCCATGACCTGTTGCCAGTGAACTCTTAGGCCTGTGCTTGCTTTCTTTCCTTTCTTTTTTTTTTTTTTTTTTTTTTTTTTGAGAGTCTCACTCTGTTGCCCTGGCTAGAGTGCCGTGGTGTCGGCCTAGCTCACAGCGACCTCAAACTCCTGGGCTCAAGCAATCCTTCTGCCTCAACCTCCCGAGTAGCTGGGACTACAGGCATATGCCACCATGCCCGGCTAATTTTTTCTATATATATATTTTAGTTGTCCATATAATTTCTTTCTATTTTTAGTAGAGACGGTGTCTTGCTCTTGCTCAGGCTGGTCTCGAACTATTGAGCTGAAACAATCCACTCACCTCGGCCTCCCAGAGTGCTAGGATTATAGGCGTGAGCCACTGCACCTGGCCAGGCTTGTGCTTTCCATCCACATCATTACCTTTGATCTGAGGGTATGGTGTAATTTACATGTGACTAGAGGCTTTTTCTGCTTGGTGTTTGTTTTATTAAATAAGGTTGGAAATTATCATTTTACTAAGTCATTTACTGTGATAACCCTGTTGGCTAAATGAAACCTGAGAACTTTGGCTCTTTATTTTTTTCACTGGACTATATTTCATTCACAGTCTTGCTTGTCCTGGGCAGTTTCTTTTGGACCCAATCCCAAAAGGCCATGATTGCAGCATACTTGGTTTCTCATGTTTCCAGAAAGGCTGTGGGACTCAGGAGGGGAATTTCTGGGTAGCCTGGCAGCATTTCTTGTTAAGGAATGGGGAAGGTTCGTATAAAGCTAATCTTACTTTACTGTTAGGAAATCAGCAGTGGTCCTTGGATTCCTCTACAGCGCTACTAAGCAGCTTTGGTTCAGTTTTGACTCACTCAAGTTTAGAGAATGGAATCTACAAAGTAAGATCTTTTCTGTTTGACTTTCAGTGCTAAGAGTTTGGGTGGGTGCTGTTGAATCAAAGACATCTTTTTTCTCTGCCTCCTCACCATGCAGGTAAATACAAATGTCTGCTGACAGATTTATGCCGTTTCTATGGGCTTAAAACCCCCTTTCATATTCTCTTGGTGCTATCTGGGAGACCCCAGTGGAAGACTGTTTTGTCTTCTAATTCTCCCCTTCAAGGAAACTGCTATGTGTACACTTAGCATTATTAAGAACTAATCACAATGAGAAACATTGAGTTAATGAAAAAGAACACTGCTTACTGCAGCAGCTTGCTGGCCAGATTTGGCTGAAGTGCAGATGGTATAAGTTTAGTTATTTAGTTTTAGAATAAGACAGTTTAATCCCTCTTTAGGGTTAAAAGTTGGATGTTGGCTTGGTGAGAATGAAGGACAGTGGTTTGAAATCTATTTGTGCTTGAGTAGGGAATGACACCTTTAAAGGGTTGAGTGTGTTCGCAGCAGAAAGAGAAGGCTGCTGCCCTAATATTGTCATCATTATCATCTCTCTGAGTCTCTGTGATTTGAATAAGATATTTTGGAAAAGAAGGCAGGGGCATTTGAGCAGAGTATAAGGAGTTAGAAGACGTAGAGCACGGCCAGGCAGAGTGGCTCTCACTTGTAGTCCCAGCTACTTGTGTGGGAGGATCATTTGAGGTAAGGAATTTCCCCCATCTTCAAAACAAAAAATATTAATTGGCCTCTGGAAACACAAAGAAGAGCTCTCCCGGGTATCATAGGGAATATTCTGGATAAAGTCATTCAACATATATGTATTAGCACTCTGGGAGGCCGAGGTGGGCGGATCGTTTGAGCTCAGGAGTTCGAGACCAGCCTGAGCAAGAGCGAGACCCCATCTCTACTAAAAATAGAAAGAAATTATATGGACAGCTAAAAATATATATAGAAAAAATTAGCCGGGCATGGTGGTGTATGCCTGTAGTCCCAGCTACTCGGGAGGCTGAGACAGGAGGATCGCTTGAGCTCAGGAGTTTGAGGTTGCTGTGAGCTAGGCTGACGCCACGGCACTCACTCTAGCCTGGGCAACAAAGTGAGACTCTGTCTCAAAAAAAAAAAAAAACATATATGTATTGTAAAGTATATTTTAATGAAATCAGAATGGAATATAAAACAATTGGCCAGGAATGACAAAAATATATTTATTGCATAACTCCTCTTCGTTTTCAATTTAAGGTCAGAGTAATTTATATTTTCTAGTGTAAGGACCAAAGTTTCCACTAAAGACATAGGTAGGGAAATTAGTGTTCTCAGTCTTGTTCTTGTACTGTTGCTGGCAGGTCATTTTGTGTGGGGTTTTTGTTTGTTCTGGTCTCAATCTCTAATAATCTGGTGTCTGTTAAAACTAGGTAACAAGGACCGGGCGCGGTGGCTCACGCCTATAATCCTAGCACTCTGGGAGGCCGAGGTGGGTGGATCGCTTAAGGTCAGGAGTTCGAGACCAGCCTGAGCCAGAGCAAGACCCCGTCTCTACTAAAAAAATAGAAAGAAATTATCTGGCCAACTAAAACATATATAGAAAAAATTAGCCAGGCATGGTGGCACATGGCCTGTAGTCCCAGCTACTCGGGAGACTGAGGCGGTAGGATCCCTTAAGCCCAGGAGTTTGAGGTTGCTGTGAGCTAGGCTGACGCCACGGCACTCACCCTAGCCTGGGCAACAAAGCGAGACTCTGTCTCAAAAAACAAAACAAAACAAAAAAAAAACAAAAAACAACTAGGTAACAAAAGGAGAAGGCTACAAGTTAATTCAAATTTTAACAGGTTCTAAAGAGCAGAAGGAGGCTTGTACGAGGGTGGAGAATCTCGTAGTATGTGTTATCTGTCTATGTATAATCTTTCTTTGCTTTAAGAAAAGAAACTGAGGAAAATAGGTACTTAAAGTACTCTACATGTGGGGGCCAATGTCATTAGAATAAATGAGTGAATATAATTGAATGATAATCATGCTTCATATTTGCCAGAGGAAAGCTTTTTATTAAGCAAGTATGTGGGCAAAACATATTTTCTGAGTCCAGAAGTACCTATAGACTGGACTAATTGGGGATTTTCTTTTTCTTTCTTTTTTTTTGGTGGGGGGACAGGGTCAGTCTCTGTTGCCTAGGCTGGAGGGCAGTGGCTTCATTATAGCTCAAGGTATCCTTGAACTCCCAGGCTCAAGTGATCTTCCTGCCTCAGCTTCCTGAGTAGCTGGGAATACAGGTGCATGCCACCTTGCCCAGCCACTTTTTCTATTTTTTGTAGAGACGGGGTCTTGCTCTTTCTTAAGCCGGCATGGATTTTCTCATTCTAGGATAGAGTGGTCTTTGAAATTGTTGACAGAGTTTGGGATTGTGTTCCAGGATAGCAGTGTCAGGCCAAAAAGCCAGGTTGGACCCCCATAGGGAAGTGCACTGCTGTAAGCTTCTGGTTAGGAGGAATTTCAGAGGACGCTCACTCCATGAGAGCTGGGGGGTACAAAGACCCAAGCTATAGTCATTAGAAGGAAGACGTTAGTGACCCTGACATGTGAGTAGTCAGGAAGGTTTGAAAGCTGATTAAGCCTTGAGAGCCCTGAGCAGACAAAGTCAAGAGTTCTGTTTAATGGATACCAGACCCTTCTAATTCAAAAGTCTACGGTTGATGAATGATATTGTTGTTTAAAAGATCAGTACTTCTTTACAGCCCGGGTCATATTTCTCCCAACTGTTATCATTTTTTGACACCCTGGCAGCTGGTTTCATTATCAGCTGTAAGCTGTACTGTTCCTCCGGACAGCTCTCTCCTCTTCTTGCTCCTTAATATTTTTTTCTTTTTTGTTTATCTTTAGATGGTCTCAATGCTAAGTTTTTCTTTCAACTACAAAACAGACTCAAAAGTCCAGCTCAGGTGAGAAACAGCAAATTTGGTGTTGAGTTGAAATTGTGGTTCTCTGGTAGGCTAAGTAGGATGTATCCAATTTTGGGACCATTACTATGGCTTGCAAAGTTGGTAAAACAAGGAAGAGGCTAAGCTAGTATGGTTGTCCCTTGGTATCTGTGGGAGTTTGGTTCCAGGACCATCCCCCCCATGGATACCAAAATCCTGGGATGCTCAAGTCCCTTATATAAAATGGCATAGTATTAGTATATAGCCTATGCACATCCTCCTGTATACTTCAAATCATCTCTAGATTACTTACAATACTTAGTGTAATGTAAATGCTATGTAAATGATTGTTGTTCTGTATTGTTTAGGGAATAACAGGAAAAAAGGATCTGTGCGTGTTCAGTACAGAGACAACAATCTGTTTTCTTCCCAAATATTTTCAGTACGTGGTTGTTTGAATTCACAGATGCAGAACCCACAGATGTGGAGGGCTGACTGTATGTCAATGGCCATTGTGCTCGGGTCAGAGGGCAGGGGTGGGTAAAAGGGGATGGGAGGTGGGTGAAGGGGAGTGGGGGACTCCCCTGATTCATGTTAAGCCCATTGTATAATGACAGCACTGTTTGTACTTTGTGAACTGGGAGTGTTTGTGTGGTTTCGGTTGAAGACATTCTAATATTACCCACTTGCGTAGAGAAGATTAGAGTTTCGAGGCCGTTTTCATAAGCTGACACTTAATACAGGCACTTTTCATTTTATTTTTTCTATCATGAAGAAAGATAATCAGAGTCTTCAACCTGATTTTTTTCCTATTTATTTTATATCAAATTCATTTTAACAAGAGAAAAATAGGATAAACTTATCCTAATTTAAAAAGTAATTTCAAAATTCACATCCTCAAGAATAACTTGGAAATTCACATGGCTTTTCTAAGCTGTTTCTTTCACCTTACCCCCAATGGGAGCAGATTGAGTTTTGGGACTAATTGGATGGATATCCTTGATAGAAAGACTCAGAAAATGATGGTTCTTCCTGATCTAGAATGGAAACAGAGAGAAAATAGTAATGTCTGATTTAAAAAAAAAGTGGTAACTTTCTTTATTAAAATACATAGGGTTCAGAAAATAATTCGCTGTGTATGAACCACTTGAGTATTTCAGAAAGTTTTCTTGACTCCTAGTCATCCAGATGACAGGAGCTCACCGTCATGAAGAAGGTCTGGTACAACACAAGTGTTAGATTAATAGGACAATAATGGTTTGGTAGGACTATCAAGTACTTTAGCCTTGAAGTAGACCTTTAGGGAAAAGAGAATTTTAGAAGGATCTGGAAATCTTTACATTTTTTTCAGGACAAATGGAATTTAAAAGAAAATTCACATTTCCTTGTTATTCTCTAATAAACACTTGGGTATCACTTTTTAAAGCCTTGATCTGTGTACCTGGCAGTTTCTACTTGGTCACCAGTTTGTCTCTGGCACTGAACAATGTCTGAGGAAAGCATCAAGAGAAAGAGGTGGCTTTGCCGTTTAGCTTTAACCATTCCTGCTGATATTTATTTAATCTGTTACTTCCATGCAAACACTTTTCCGGTTGCCTCTATGAACATTCTTTTCCTATTTAATGCTGTCATTTATTTTATCAAGATAGGGGAGGTGAGGAACAAAATGGGGAAAGAGAGGACTGTTCAAAAACATTTCTTTCTAAAGCCTACAATTAATTTTAGGAAGAGCTTTTTATCTGTGAAACCAATGAAATGATTTTGAGTACCTTTGCTCTCTATAGGGGAATTTTATAAGAAAACAGATTATTTCAAACTCAAACTTTTTCTTTAACCATAGGGAGAAAAAAAATTAAAGTTGTATATGTTTTAATATCCACTATTTCAAACTTTCTTTGGGGCAATTTTTAAAATAGCTTTGGATTATCTAAATTGTCCTACCAGAGTTCTTGTAAATGCTAAGAGAACACTGAATTATTGTTAATCTGTATAGGTATAGATGTTAGGATTTATTGTAGCTACTATGTATTTTGGGGGTAATTTAATTACCATGTAATTTCAAACTTGCAGAAAAGTTGCAAGAATAGTACCAGGGAATAGATGATTTCAAGACAATGTGGTAAGAATAATGACAGTGGTAAGTAGTGGGTGCCTTAGGGGAACATGGAAACGTGGAGGAGGGCCACTTAACCCAAATTACGGAGTCAGGAAATGCTCCCCTGAGAAGGGGCTTCTAATTCTTTGCTTTCAGGTGAAATTGCCAAATCATAATTTTTGGCTATTTGGGCACTAAGACAAACTAGTAGTAAGTTAAGCTTAAGGCAATAAATGCCTGCTAACTAGACAGCTGCAGATCTCTGATTATCCATTGCGGAAGCATTATCAGAGTTCAGCTGACCATCCCTAAAGTTTTCCTGGAGAAGCTGAGTGAATCCATGTGACCTTTCAATTTTTTAAAAAGCAAACAATACATGTACATGGTAAAACTTTTATAAGTGCAAAAGGGATATAGTGTATATTCGGTGAGAGGTTTTCCTTTCACATGACCTTGTTTGTGCTCCCCCACTCCTTCCTTTTCTTAGGGACAGCCATTATTACCAGTTTTTGGTGTGTCCTTTGGAGACAGTCTGTACTTGTCTATGTTCAATCTCTCTCTCTGGGAGAGTTTCTTATCAATACATATAGATCTGCATGGCTGTATGGTATTCTGTCCAATGAACATGTACAGTTTATTCAACCAGTCCCCTACCAGAGGTTATTTCTAGTCTTTTGATACTACAAACAATGCTGTGAGAAATATCCTAATACACATTTTCTTGTGTGAGAGTTTTTTTTTTTTTTAAGGATACATTCTTAGAATTGCTGCATCAAAAGATATTAGACTTTTCAAATTTTAGACAGAAAATAACATTAGCATTTTTATCTTGTAAAACAGTCTTACAGTTTTTGATAATGAATGGGATAAAATAGTTGTATTACATTTAATCATGAATGCCATTTTTTTGTTGTTGATTACCGTTTGATAGGAGGAAACTTACGGGGTTTAAGAGAAGGTGACACTTTATGGTTGGGGGTGAGCTAGAATATCAAAGCAGTATCATAATTATCAAAATGTTGCTGGGTTGTTTCTGGTTATTTGTGTCCTAACTCTGGATCTTTTGCTTACTGTAATTAAATGACTGAAACAACGTGGTGGTACAGTCCTAGAGAGCAAAACTGTCTTAATATTAACTTACTGCTTCCATATGGGTCATAAATTTTCATGGCAACTTGATACTGTGCACCACATCAAGCATAACTGACTCTTTCTATTCCCTGCCCTAGTTACATTCTGTAGGCACTACAAACAATGGAGCTTATAGTGTGTTGATCAAAAAATTTGATGAGAAGGTTGGAATCTCGAATTCACTTTCTTTCTTGGAATAATTCATTTTTGAGATTTCAGAAAGAAGACCGAAGTTTACATTGTATTTGATTGGCTCTGTGTGTACTTGATATAGGAATGATCACTTAGGGTACCACAAATATTTAAAATTTTATCATGCAATAGTTTTGTCTAAAATGATTTGCACCCTACAGGCTCGGGGAAAAGTACACTACTACCTTAATTGTTAGCTTTTAAAATACAACTTCAAAAAAGCCTATTTTGAACCGAAATCTTCCTCAATTGTATTACATACTTCTGTGCCTTCTTAAATAGGATATCCCACCATCATTACCAAAGCAATCCAATTCAATTAGTTCATGATGATCAGGGCCACAAATGAGAATTGAGTTATTGTGAAAATAATGTTCTCAGAACTGATTGAAGTAAGGAAGGGCTCTTTGCCTCACACCAAATAGCCCAAGACTATTTAATTAATTAGCTTCTTGAGTTCTTCTGATTCCTCACTGTGCCAAGTTTCTCTTCCTGTAAGAGCTATGGTGCCGTCAACCTAAAATAATCAAAGGGTCAGAATGTAGTTAGAGTATATTCAAGTGCAGAGTTTGAGGATGGGCTGTTCTGGAAGCACAGATCCAAAAGAATGGAAATCAGTGTTCCAAAGTATAGAATTTTGGGATCACTTACATAGACAAAGATAGGGAAGTTTATTATAATACTTGACATTAGTGACTCCAGAGAGGAAAGATTGTGTTTTCCAAATTAGGAGGTGGTGGTATATTATATACGTCACAATACAGATATAAACCTAAAAACCCCTTTCAGATCTGAATTGTGTAATTCAAAAGATAGGTATATAATATATTGGTAGATAAAGAGATTTACCCAAAAAAGGAAGTAGGGGGTTGATCAGATAGGAGCAACATAAGGGACAAGAGTGGAAAAAAGACTAGATTTAAGCAGGGAAAGGTGGTTAAGAGAGGCTTCATCACTTTTTCAGGAGGATAGTTATTCGGATTTAATGGGAGGGGGGATGAATAAATACTACCTTGTCCTTCCCCTTCTAAATTTGGAAAGAACTGGTAAGTAGTTTCCATAAGAAGTAGATAGAAATGTTAAAAATTGGCCTTATTGGTAAGGCTGACTGGAGAATATGCCATGAATCTGTGGCCAAATGGGCTTGCTAATATGTCCCCCTCCCCCCAATTAAATTTAGCAGACGTTGGACATCTGAGAACCCCACCCTCACCCTGACCCCCTGCAAGTTACTTGTTGTAGGACCTAGAGAAGTGCTGGCATCCCACAGACCTAATCCTCGTGGTGCTTTGGCTCCCCTTGAGATCCCAGGAGGGGCTGGGTCATGCATGGGTGATTAGTTTCTTTTCCTGCTTGTCAGAGGGTTGGAGAATGAGGACTGGAACATTGTAAATGAAGTCTTTCCTTAGGAAAATTTGAGGCTGCGAAGTAGTGGCACTCCATTACCAGTATGCTGGTATGGTGCTTTTCCCCACCCTTTCCAAAAGGTTGGTCCATGGGCTTAAATTCTTAGAGCAAAGACAGTTATAGATCTCTGTCCTTAAAATCTTGTAAAATTTGAGGAAAACAGTCTGGTTTCAGACATTTGGGGTAATCTGAAGGCAAAGGCAGAGATTGGGTAGTTGCCTAGCAGCCTCTCTGTGGACGCTTACCAAAAAGTATTTGCCTGTCCCACTATAATACCTTGCTTCAATTTGGGTTTGAAGTCTTGCCAATAAAAATGTGACTAAGACTTTTCTGTTTTTGTTAAATATCTCTTAATCATATTCTGAAAACTAATTATTTTCAAGGTTATCTAATTCAGTAGAAGAATTATTCTTTTCACATAGTAAGGGTTCAGTCATACAGAGTAACAAAATGCTGGTTCTGAACTTGTTAGTATGTTCTTGCTAATTCTCCCTCCCTTTTCTCCTTTCCAGAATCCTATTCGAAGAACTCGGACACTCAGGTATCCAACATGGTGTTGGGTCCTGAACAGAAGATGTCAGATGGTAATTTGCAGCTTTGTGTTGTCTAATTTTTATTTGGAATTAGGCTTATGTCAGAACCAGAAATGTACAGTATTTTGCCTCTCGTCATCTATTCCAATAACTGTATTCAGCAGTCACCGTCTTGTGACTTAGAGTATAAACGAGAATGGATATGTAACCACAGAGACCTGCCTTCATACCTTCTTTCCAATTGTGAGTTGAGCTAAGATTAGCTACAAGTTTGGTTTCTATAGAAGTAATCTTGCAAAGGCAGTAGTATTCCCAGACCTGGCATGATAACCTCTGGAGTGCTTTGGCTGCTGGTGGCACTTCCTGGTGGTTCAGGTGTGTGTGGAGCAGTAAAATATCAGGCGGATGCCTTATACCTGCATTTGACTGGAGCTTCTTGAGGGTTTTGACTATGTCTTCCTAAATCTGAGCTTCCCCTTAGGAATTTCTGTTCCTATTCTGTAAATTTCCTCATCAATTCAGGGCCACTTAATTAAGGTGATGTGGGTCTGTTCCCTATAGAAAGAAAGCCCTTGCTTTTCTAACGGGAGGCTATAAGGATTTATTAGAAATACAGAGATTAGGACATTGTGATGCAAAATAGCCATTTGATGGCTGCAGGAAACTGGGCTTTATATATTTCTGGTGGATTATCCCTTTTCTCCCAGACCTTCCCCCTCCCTGCATTTAAGATTAGCTACAAATGCAGAACTTGGGGAAACACTGATGTCAGTCTGAGATGAGCCCCGGTATCACAAGGGTGCTGGCAGCCCGTGACCAGCAGCCACTTCACTGCAAGGCGCAGTCAGGGTGCAAAGGGTTCCTGCTTGGTGGTTTCCCTGCAGCTTCAGATTAGCCTGAACTGTGGCAGGATTTTGCAACTTCCACATTTTTTGAGAAGCCTGACGGGGGTATAATGTCCAAGGATGATTCTTTGAGTACATCCCACCAAATAATGGGGGTGGGGTGTGCATTCCACTGGATGGACCTAGTTCTTTTCTTTTAAAAGTTAGGATTTTGGGTTACCAGTGGGGCTGGTGTGGGAATGTTATATTTTGAGCCCTAGATATCATTGTTTTTAGAGGAAAATGGAATGGTTCTAAAAATTACCAAGTAAGAATACAAATGAGGAAGTAGGAAAACCAATGTGAAATTAGTGTTAAAACTGATCTAGAGCTGAGTGAATGGAGGAGAGGGGTGAGAGGGAACTTTATTCGTGTAGGCTTTTTTGTAATTCTTGACATGTGAATGCATTACCAAAAAATATATTTAAAAATATAGATAAGACTGGGTCCAGTGGCTCATGACTGTAATGCTAGGAGGCCAGGTGGGAGGATCGCTTGAGGCCAGAAGTTTGAGACCAGCCTGAGCAACATAGCGAGACTCTGTCTCTACAAAAAAAATTTATTTTTAATTAGCTGGTCATGGTGGTGCATGCCTATAGTCTCAGCCACTTGGAAGGCTGGGGCAGGAGGATTACTTGAACCCAGGAGTTTGAGGTTGCAGTGAGCTATCATGATGCCACTACACTCTAGCCTGGGAGACAAAGCGAGACCCTGTCTCAAAAAAGAGAAACAAAACAACAAAAGATAAAAATAAACTATTAAAAATAAATTGAGTTAGAGTCAGATTGGTCTCTTATGCATTTAGGTATTAAAAAGATTTAATTTCAGTATATTAAGGATGAGTTGTTAGTATGTCATTCTTATTAATTTCTTCTCAAATGTTTTATTCAGAGAATGCTTCTGGAGACCATGGGGACACTGCCAGTCTTGGAGCCTTCAACCCTGCCTACAGTAACTCCTCTCTTCCACAGTCTACCGAGCACTCAGAGGAGCCCTTTGACACCTACTTTAATGAGAAGATTGCCATTCCTGAGGAGGAGGTTAGTAAAGAGTCCTTAGCAGTGAATGCTATTGTTTGGGAAAGCCTATAAGTGAAAGATCTGCTGGATGACTGAAACTCCATAACCTCAGGTCTAATTTTGGCAGACATTGTCCTGTAATCAAATTAAATCGAAACTGTTAAGGAAAATGAAGGCCTTGAAAATAGTTGCCAGGTGGCAGTAGTGAGCATTTTTTGATCAGGAAAATATGAATTTTGTGTTTCTTTTTTTTTGTGTGTGTGTAGATATATATATATTTATTTATTTCAGGAAATTATGGGGGCGCAAACATTTGGTTACACGTTATGACTCTGCCACATCCCAACCATGATTTGAGATGTGCCCTTTCCCCCCGCTACAATGCCCACCGCATCCATTAGTTGTGAGTTTACCCACCTCCAACCCTCCTACCCCCAAAGAATATTACTACTGTGTGAGCACCTTAGTGTTAATCAGTCAGTGCCAGTTTGATGGCGAGTACATGTGGTGCCTATTCTTCCATTCGTGTGATACCTCACTTCGGAGGATGGGCTCAAGCTCTATCCAGGAAAATATAAGAGGTGCTGTGTTTTAGTTTCTTTTTTTTTTAATGGTGCCTCTTGTCCCGTTTGGGTAGTGGTTGGGCACAGAGCTACTGATATTGTTACTCTGGTTTTAGAATGAGAGGCTGATGGAAAGAGCAGGTAAGGGACTGGCTCTGACTTGGACAGAAAAGTGGCCAGCTTATTGATAAAAGGTACATAGGACTGAAGTGAACTTGGGCACACACAGCATCCAATATGCTAAATCCTTTGTTCTTGTGAAGCTGATATTGTTGCTTCATATGTGATAACATATAAGTTAGATCGTCAGTTTCGAAGTGATATTTAGTTTAATCTCTTTTCCTTTTTTGTTCAGTACTCTTGTTTTAGCTTTCGTAAACTCTGGGCTTTCACGGGACCAGGCTTTCTTATGAGCATCGCTTACCTGGATCCAGGAAACATTGAATCCGATTTGCAGTCTGGAGCAGTGGCTGGATTTAAGGTAAACATCTAGTCCTACCGCTGTCCTTATAAACATACAATATACCCTCACATCCGTGTTGGATAGCAGCCTCAGGGGCTACATGCAGATGCTTCATTGGCTGTGACACTGAGGTGTAAAGTACTCCCCATATGGTCTTTTATTTTATTTTATCCACATAGTTTCCTTGAACAAAGGAGAAACTGCAAGTGGGAGAAACTGAGGCTCAGAAAGGTACAAGGTGACCTAGGAGGTCATGTGCAAAACCTGATATAGAACTCAGACCATTTGATTCCTGACCTGGGCTTTTCCGTCAATATAATGTTTCCTATTCACGTGGCCAAACAAACCAAAACCCCAGGTGTCTAATAAGTGTAATGGGGGGATTTTGTTCTTCTTAGTTGCTCTGGGTCCTGCTGTTGGCCACCATTGTGGGGCTGCTGCTCCAGCGACTTGCGGCTAGACTGGGAGTGGTCACTGGGCTGCATCTTGCTGAAGTGTGTCACCGTCAGTATCCCAAGGTGAGCAACGTACTGTCCTGTCTGTCTCTCACCCATATCATAGGAATCTGTGTCTGGCCTATGTGCTGGCCCCACTATATACTGAGACAGTGGAGGACTGGGGGCTTGTCGCCCTGAAGAATGGGAGACCCAAGGGAAATTCTATAATTCTTACTACCGAGCAATGTGTTTTCCCTTGTTTAAAATCAAACTTGAGATTCACTTTTTCCCCAGAACGTTTACGTAGAAAAATTGTGTTCGAGTAAATGTTTCCATTCACTCTACCTCCTGGGCATCTAGCAGTGCCCAGCCCGTGGGGGAGGGGGGTACTCTGTCCAAGCACTTTATTCATACCTCTATGTTGCTTCATCAGTTTACATTATGTATGTATCTCTTCTTTTTTGTTTGACTTTGCCATCACTTTGAAAAAGGTAAATTTTTTTCCTTTTCTCACAAAGTATATGTGGCAGGATGTTTGGATTTGGTAATAATTATTTTTCGATTTATCCTCACCGTGGGGATTACACTATCCTCTGTAACTTGCTTCTGGACATTATGGGACTTTTTTACTGTCACCTAAGACAGGAATGAGCCCTACATCTGGAAGACATTTTTAACTGACCTTCGTCTTTAGATAAGATACTGATCTGCCTCTTGTTTGTCCTCAATATTTAATCTCCTTTTCTGGCTATGAGCAAAAGATATCTTTATCTGCTTTTCAAAAAAACTTTGGTAATTTGTAATTTCCACTAGCTTCTCTTTCTTCATGCATGTTAATAATTGTTTTGTTGTGACAAGATATTTTTTGGACAGTAGGTATCTGGGGGTGTTTTTTCTGGCTTCAGTGAGCCAGCATAATCTGTCTTTCATCTGGATTGTTTGGCCTTATTAGTTTCCTACTTTGTTATATGCCACCCATTTCCAACCATTTCACCCTGAGTCCTTTTGCATATCTGTTCTTTCTCACTTGCTTGTGTATTATTATTACATTAAAAATGACCCCAGCCTTTTCATGTTTGTTTTGTCTTCTCAGCTATGGTCAGCATAGATGTTTTGTCCTGCAGTCAGTTCCTAGTCTTTCTTGATCCCTATTTTAGCCTCCTTCTTCTCCCCCAAATCTTTGAGGATTGTTTTTAGGCAGGAAACTAAGTAGAAATTGATGAATGGAAGTCCCATTCATTTCTTGAGTGGAAAGGAAAGAGGAAAAGGTAAGATCAGTTGGCACCCTGACCTTGGTTCACAGACTCTGCCGTGTGGAAGCCACTTTCCTTCTCCAGCTGGGAGCCACAGTGCAGTGATGGGCTGAGTAGAGGCAAGTTCTGATACTTCATCTCTAGTCTAGAGACTTATAAAGGACAATTTATGGGTCAATGCTAAAATATCAATTCCATCATAACAGGGTATGTTCCTGGAAATGATTGATCAGAGCCATGTCTTGCCGGGCTCAGTGACTCACACCTGTAATGCCAGTGCTATGGGAGGCCCAGAAGGATGATTGCTGGAGGCCCCGAGTTTGAGACCAGCTTGGCCAACATAGCAAGACCCTGTCTCTACATGAAAAATTTTAAAAATTAGCAGGTTGTGGTGGTGCTTGCCTGTACTCCTAGCTATTTGGGAGGCTGAGGTAATAGGATGGCTTGAGCCCAGAGTTTGCGGATGCAGTGAGCTATAATTATTCCACTGTACTCCAGCCTAGGCAATAGACTGATACAGACTGAGACCTTGTGTCTGAAAAAAAATAAAAAAAAACCATGTCTTTCTACTGTTTGGTGTTTAGGTCCCACGAATCATCCTGTGGCTGATGGTGGAGTTGGCTATTATTGGCTCAGATATGCAAGAAGTCATTGGCTCAGCCATTGCCATCAATCTTCTGTCTTTAGGAAGGTAAGGGGGTTTTCCTCTAGAAAGTAATCCGTGTTTCAGTGGGTTTCAAAGCAAAGCTGAAAACAAAAACCCAACTCATTTTTAATTTTCAAGATTCAACTCAATTGTTATTTCTTCTGTGGAAGCTTTCTGGAGCTACCTTCATCTCTCTCAGAACATGTAGGCTCTACATCTTTCATTCCCCTGGTGTGTTATACATACCTCTCTTATAGAGTGTGCGGTACTTTATATTATAATTATTTATTTGTTTCTTAGTGTATCCCATTAGATAGTGAACTCCTTGAGGGTAACACCTATACTTTTCAGCTTTGTATCCTAAATATCTGACATAGTAGACAATCAAAGTTTGAATGAATGTAATCAAGTTGGTGCTGTTATCTTAAACTACCCAAGGTCTGGCTTTCTACCACTGTCCCTTCTCCCCTAAGTCCTGGCTTTTCAAAGTCTTCTGTATCTAGAGAGCTGGTAGGAAGAAAGTGTTTTTCAGTGTTTCCTTTCTTTTCATTGCTGTCCATTTCTTGTCTCTGACCTAGGGTTCCTCTGTGGGGTGGAGTCCTCATCACCATTGCAGATACCTTTGTGTTTCTCTTTTTGGACAAATATGGTAAGGAGAGTGGGAATGGTGGGGTCAAAGGAGCTGCTTTATCTCATGTGGCTGATGGGGAAGTCTGCCTTCTGTGAGCTGACTGCTGCATTGTCTCCTTTAGGCTTGCGGAAGCTAGAAGCATTTTTTGGCTTTCTCATCACTGTTATGGCCCTCACATTTGGATATGAGGCAAGTGTTATAGGCTATATTCATTAGCTTTATAAGATGTGATGGGTATTTTTTTTTTTTAGCCATTCATTATAAAAGACAGTAATTATGCCAGGATGGTTTAATTGTATCACATTTATCAACAAAAAGCCAATTCAATCCTGGGCCAATTTTGTGGAAATATGATTTATACCAAAGATTAGTGTGCAGAAAGGCCTGTAGGTATTACTAAGTTAAAAATGACTAGACTTCCTAGGGCTTTCCAGACTAGACTTCCTAGTCCCACGTTGGCCATCTTAACAATAGAACAACTTGGAGAGGTTTAGGGAAGGAGTTGCAGGGTGCTTCTTGGCTATTACCTAGAGGAATTCTGTTTTTGCTCATCCTGATTTATATTAATTGGAGCTTGAACTTTCCCTGTGTAAAAAGAGTTAATGAACTATAGGGGATATACTGGATATCTCATGGTTTGTATCCCAACCCAGGAACCCCTAAGAATCAGTACCATTATTTGCAGTATTAGCACTTTCTATGTCCAGTTGTTATAACTGATTTCTGCTTATCGGCCTGGATGAACTTTTAAAAACATCTAATCTATGAGTAGATTATGCATCTCGTCCAAAGGCTTCCAAGAGAAATGCTAAGCCAGGGAAAAGTATGTATGAGAAGTATTTATGATTGAGACTGAGTACACACTAGTGGAAACATCAAGTGATTTTTAGATGAACATAGGTGAACAGAAGCAGGATAAGTAGAGATAAGCGAGAATTGTTTCTGTGTCTTGGGTCTGTCTCACAGGAATTGCTGTGAAGCTAATAGCAGTAATCTCCTTAGCCATTTCATTTCTTTTGAATATCAATTACATTCTATACGCATCTATTTTGTGTATCTAAAATATGATATAAAATATCTCAATACTCCAGTCCTAGATTCTTTGATACCCGGTAGGAAGTCCCTTATGTTGTTTGGTTCTTTGATGATTCTGTATTCCTCATTATCGTAGGTAGTTGCAGAAGAAGAGGAGGTAAGGCATAAAGGATGCTGAGTGTTCTCTAGTACTATGTTACTCCCCTAGTCTCATGTCCAGGGAAGGCTAATGGTTATTCTGTTGGCACGTAGTATGTTACAGTGAAACCCAGCCAGAGCCAGGTACTGAAGGGCATGTTCGTGCCATCCTGTTCAGGCTGTCAGACCCCACAGATCCAGCAGGCTGTGGGCATCGTGGGAGCTGTCATCATGCCACACAACATGTACCTGCATTCTGCCTTAGTCAAGGTGAGCAAGGCCCTTATCTCAGTGGCCTATATAGTTGATGGGATCTTTTTCTTTTTCTTTTTTTTTTTTCTCCCTCCCATACTTTATAACATTGCTTTATTTACTTCATTTATCTATAAGCTATAATCACCAATTACATTGTTACTATTTTTATTTGTAACACATTATTATCTGTTAAATCAGTTAAAATAAGGAAAATGAAAGATTTTACTTTACCTTCATTTATTCCTTCTCTAGTCATATTCCTTTCATTTTGTAGACCTGAGTTTCTGATTTATATCATTTTTCTTCAGGGGATCTTTTTCTTTAACTGCAAGTGACACAGCGTTAGTTTATAACTATCAGAGCCCTGAAGGAACAAGTTATTTTCCAAACCTGGACATTTATAATCTCTACCTGCTTGAACTTGGACTCTTGTTTTTATGGCCAAATTGACCAGAGATTACTGGCCCCACAGAGAAGGTGGGACTAAAGTTCTTCATAAAAGGTCTGAAGGCACACCGAGCCTCTTGTGTTTAAATTTCAAAAGCACGAGTGGCCTTGTGGAAGTCAGGAGTACAGGAGTCCAACTAGGATTTTACTAGTAAGTCTTACATAATAATTTGCTGGGAGATTTCAGAAGCCTTTAAAATTAGGATCATACACCCGTAGGACTGAAATAAGGTGTTTGTAGGTCAGTGGTCCTTCCAGCCACAATAACTGAGAACTCTGCAGTCACTTAGTCACTGTTCTCTATTTGGGGGTGTGCAATGCCATCAAAGAGCATGAAGTTCTTAATTACTCCGTGAACTAGGATGTAGGTGAGTGTTGGATCTCTCACATTTCATCTGGTGAATTATTTACCCTCCGAATCTCTCAGTTGACTCCAACTCCTGAAATGCTACAAGGAAATTTGCTCCAACAGGTCAAAAAGTAACTACTGCTGTTATCTCTCTAGTCTAGACAGGTAAACCGGAATAATAAACAGGAAGTTCGAGAAGCCAATAAGTACTTTTTCATTGAATCCTGCATTGCTCTCTTTGTTTCCTTCATCATCAACGTCTTTGTTGTCTCAGTCTTTGCTGAAGCATTTTTTGAGAAAACCAACGAGCAGGTGGTGAGTAACCAGGGTCATGGGTGGTAATGAATGTGAGGGTAAAGTGGAGACTGGAACATGGTAGGAAAATGCAATGACACGGAGCCGGGGGGAAATAGATCTCTAGCCTCCCTGCTGTCCTCTAAAGTCACTGTGTACCAGTCAGACTGTTCAATCTTGGAGCTGATCAAATCTAGGCCCATCTTTCTCAGCTTTTGATAGGGAGGAGTCAACAAATAGAAAACAGAAACTGGGACTAAGACAGAATTTGTTTTGTTTTTTATAGAGGCAGAGTCTTGTTCTGTCATCCAGGAATGGAGTGCAGTGGCATCATCATAGCTCACTGTAACCTCAAACTCCTGGGCTCAGGTGATCCTCTTGCCTCAGCCTCCCAAGTAGCTGGGACCATAGACATGTGCCACCCATACCGAGCTAATTATTTTAAGTTAATTTTTCTAGAGAAAGGGTCTTGCTCTGTTGCCCACGCTGGTCTGAAACTCCTGGCCTCAAGTAGTCCTCCTGCCTTACCCTCCCAAAGTGCTGGGATTACAGGCAAGAGCCATCACACCTGGGCTGTTTTGTCATTTTGATTTCTGTATCCTCTGTTTTTTGTTTTTTTTTTTTTAGAGGGGGTAAGTGAGGTTCAATTTCCCTTTTTTTTTTTATTGAGACAGAGTCTCCCTCTTTCGCCCTGGGTAGAGTGCAGTGGTGTCATCCTTGCTCACTACAACCTCAAACTCCTGGGCTCAAGGGATCCTTCTGCCTCGATCTCCTGAGTAACTGGGATTATAAGTACACACCATGATAACTGGCTAATTTTTCTATTTTTAGTAGAGACAAAGTCTCAACTCTTGCTCAGACTGGTTTCAAACTCCTGAGCTCAAACAGTCCTCTGGCCTTGGCCTCCCAGAATGCTAGGATTATAGGCTTGAGCCACTGCACCTGCCCTCTGTATTGCCTTGATTTTGATTTCTAACTGCCTATGTGGTTTTAAAAGTATTTTTTTTGGAGACAGAGTCTCACTCTGTTGCCCGGGCTAGAGTGCCATGGCGTCAGCCTAGCTTACAGCAACCTCAAACTCCTGGGCTCAAGGGATCCTCCTGCCTCAGCCTCCCAAGTAGCTGGGACTACAGGCATGTGCCACCATGCCTGGCTAATTTTTTCTATATATTTTTAGTTTTCCAGCTGATTTCTTTCTATTTTTAGTAGAGACGGGGTCTCACTCTTGCTGAGGCTGGTCTTGAACCCTGAGCACAAACGATCCTCCTGCCTTGGCCTCCCAGAGTGCTAGGATTACAGGTGTGAGCCACCGTGCCTGGCCTGCCTATGTGGTTTTGATCACCATTTGTCTCCCATCCAAAGGACCTCTGACTCCCGTCTGCTTTGACTAAGGGCTCTCTACCTGGGTGTTCTCTCATGTTTGAGGCCTTCTTAAGAGTCTTTCCTTATGTCCTCATTTACAATGCCCCAGCATTTATGTATTACCATGCAGATTCTTAACTCAGGAAAGATTTTTGATGACCTAGGGATGTAGAAAGATTATGGAGGAAGACTCCAAGTTATATTGCTGACAGTCTCTGTCCCCATCACAACCTGTATCCAGCATTTTCCCTGCAGCCTACCTCTCATGGGTGACTGGGTATGATCTGTAGGAGAGCTCTTATCTGGTCCTGGCTTCTAAAACTAAAGTTGCTCTTGAACTGCTTTGGGTTCTAGGTTGAAGTCTGTCAAAATAGCAGCAGTCCCCATGCTGGCGTCTTTCCTAACGATAACTCAACACTGGCTGTGGACATCTACAAAGGGGTAAACATATTCAGATTTGTGATCTTTGCTTCTGAGTCAATATTCTTCTCCTATTATCTGTTTTTTTCTGTGAGTTTGCTTCAGATCTGAGCATATCTCCCCTGGGGTGTCATTTATTTCAGAAGTCAAGATGCCAGACAAGCATTTTGGATTACATGGGAGGGAATAGAGGATCAGTTGAAAAGATGAATAGTACACCAGCATTTCTGAAACTCATGTTGATAGCATAGTGTTCCACAGGATGTTAATTGGGGTACCTAAAGAAGTGTTCTTAGTAAAGTGTTCGTTACTGGGTTCTCTCAGTCTCTTTATGCTGCTTGTATTGTGATCCTCCAAGAGTAGAATATGTAGTACACCGGATTTCCTAGATTTCTTTGAACTTTCCCTGCCCTCCTATTACCATTTTCCAGCATAATGTGTTAAGGAATATAATTTGGGAAGCGTGGTGTGGTGTAGACCACTTTTTTTTGTAATACTTAAAACAGAGGAAATGAAGGCTTCAGAAGCTTGGGAAAGAGAAAGGGACTAGGTTGAGGAATAAGGCGCATCTAGTAAAGTTTAGATTGAAAGCCTTTAGAATGAGGTCAGCACTTGAGCCGAGCTTCTGGGACAGGGCCAGGCACAGCCCTTGGTGTAGGTGGTGCATAGCAAAGAAGAGGGAGAAATGCCACAGAGAAATGCTGTTTTGAGACTTGTCTAAATAGATTATTGACATAAACATATCTTTCTTCCTTGTCTCTCCCAGGGTATCGTGCTGGGATGTTACTTTGGGCCTGCTGCACTGTACATCTGGGCAGTGGGCATCCTAGCTGCAGGACAGAGCTCCACCATGACAGGAACCTACTCTGGCCAGTTTGTCATGGAGGTACGTGTGGTATGGACTAGAGAGACACAGCCCTTTCTGTCACTTCTTAATCCCATGATTCTGAGGTCTATCCTGAACCTCCCTAACCTTTCTCTGTTCTTTGTTACAGACATTAATCCTGCTCTGTATTTTCTTCCAGGGATTCCTGAACCTAAAATGGTCACGCTTTGCCCGAGTGATTCTGACCCGCTCTATTGCCATCATTCCCACCCTGCTTGTTGCTGTCTTCCAAGATGTAGAGCATCTAACAGGGATGAATGATTTCCTGAACGTTCTGCAGAGCTTACAGGTGAGGAGGGAGCTGGGGCAACTCACATCCCATTTAGTCAGGCAGCATTATTTACTGCCCTTGGGTACTAAGCCTAGTGCTGGGTGCTGGGGGGAAATTGAGAGGAAGAAAGAGGCATGGTCTGCAGTAAATGTATGTGAAATTCCTGGCATCCAAAAAGCTTTTAGAAATGGATTGTTTTTTTTTTTTTTAGGCCTGTTGAGTGGGAATTATGAGCTTTACTGACGTGTAGAACACAAAATTACAGTTCCTTAATCCAAGCTACCATTAAATGAACATATAGGACACTGTACTAGGTCTCGTAGAGGTTAAGAAGACAAGTCACATACAAATAGTGTAAAGACACAAAGACACTTGGGATCTTAATTGATGCTAGGTGTATGACAGCTGTCCAGATTCAACAAAATGCTTCAGCATGTCGGAATGATTATCATTCCTCATGGAGAAGATGAGGCAGGGTTCATGTTTCCCTTTCATTAGCCACGCGGTTCTCTAGGGTGATATGAGGACCCCTAGTAGCCCCATCTGATCTTATTTCTTTGTTTTCCAGCTTCCCTTTGCTCTTATACCCATCCTCACGTTTACAAGCTTGCGGCCAGTAATGAGTGACTTTGCCAATGGAATGTGAGTATTCTCCTCTTAGTTCCCCAGAGGGGATAGTGATATGTGGGAAAAGGTGTCTTCATCCAAGAGGCCAGTGAGAAATGATTCATATAGGGGAGCTATATGCTTTGAGAGGCGATTGCTGGCTGCTTACTCTTTGGCTTAGACAATGGAGACTGTGAATGTAGCAAGGAGAAAGCACATTTTTCATCTCAGGGCATGAAAGCTTCAACTGCAGCCACTGAAGTTTGAGGTACCTTAATTCTTTGTTAAATTATTTTAATGAGAAAGGCATAAGCTAGTACCTTTTATATATATTCCTTTAAAGGATATATGAGTATTGTTGCATTTCTAGGGACATAAATGTTAGGGTTTATTTGGTGGTATTTTTTCTCCTCTTTCTCCCTATCATGGTCTAACTTTGGCCCGTTTGACCTAATCTGGAACATAATAAAAACCACTTTTCACTTCATTTTTAAATGCCTGTACCTCCTTTCCTGTTTACCCCACAAGATGCAGTTTCCTTTTCTGTGTATGGCTGGGTTGGACTAATCCATCAGTGACTGTGCTCATTCCTTTACAGAGGTTGGAGGATTGCAGGTGGGATCCTGGTCCTTATCATCTGTTCCATCAACATGTATTTTGTAGTGATTTATGTCCAGGACCTAGGTCATGTGGCATTATACGTGGTGGCTGCTGTGGTCAGTGTGGCTTATCTGAGCTTTGTGTTCTACTTGGTAAGTCCAGGCTGGAGGTGGTAGGGGCACAGGTACCAGGGATGGTAGAGGTGAGACTGACTGACATTGAGAAGTGAACAGATCCAAAAGAGCACATAGCAATCTGCCTGCAGGTCATTGAGTCAATTTATATCGAATGGTCAAATGAGCTCTTTATGAAACAATATTTCTAACCATAAAACTCACTTTGGTTCCTAAGATCTGTCAATTTTTGATTTCTGTTACTTCTATATGGTTTCCATTCTTAATAATTCCTAACAGCAGAGTGTAGTATGTTTGAGGAAGTACAAGGAGGGTAGCAGTACAGAGGGTGGAGAGTGGTACAAGATGGAGTTGGAGAATGGGCTGTGCAGTGTGATTTTAGCTTTGGGGTGGGACACATGTGGGCGCACAGCCCAGCTGCACTCTACCACTTACTAGCTGACCAAGGAGAGAGAGTCTCTCGTTGGATATTCTAGAGTCCTTTTTACAAACCATGGTTATAAAACCATAGCTATACGGAAAAGGTATGTAAAATTTATACACACATTATCAAAAAAATTTACGTCTAAATTATGTCAAAATAGTAATAGTAATTGTCTTAGGAAGGTGAGATTATGGATATATTCTCTGTTTTCCAAATTTTCTTTAACTTTGCTTACTTTAACGAAAAACAGCCAAAGCAACAACAACAGCAAGTCCTCCTCTCTGCCCTATACAGGTTTCTGTGAAAACTAGAGCGGTTAGGGATAAGGAACAGCAGAGTTTATGCCGTTTCTACTACAGAGAATGGCTACAGATGGAGGGTGGAAAGCTGCTGTGATATGTAGAAGACTTGCCTGGGCCCCATGCCAATATGCCACACGCTAGGGACTTGACTGAGAAAAATCACTTTAGTAAATATTGAAAAATACTTTGGATTGATGTATCCCTTCTCTTCCTCTTCCCAGTAAACCTTGTGCACACAAAGATTGTACTGACTCTATGATCTAGGGACTGACTTCAAGGAAAAACAAGGAACTGATTGGGTCCTTGACAGGATTGTTTTCTAAAATTCACTGCAGACGTTAGGGGAATCCTTTCATAACGCAAATTGGATATGAAAGTGCCAAGTTGACCTTAGTCATCCTGAGACTAGTGAGATTGTTGAAGACCCAATTTTAGACGTGAGGGCTGATTGTAGACCAGTTTGCTGCTGTTTAGCTCCAAAACAGGAACTTCACAAACTTCACAGAGCAGCTCAGGAGACTATGCCAGTTGGATTAATCTGTCATTCATTCTCCCCATTATAAGGAAGGGTAGGACTGGAGAAAAGTGGTCTTCAGGAAACACCCAGCTGGATAAAAGAAACCACAAGCACAAAGCAGTAGGACAGAGAGAACTGAGTATTGATAATAGTGTGGAGAAACTATGTGGAGGAAGACAGATTTCAGCATTGTTTGAAGGAGGAGTGGGGTTGGGACAATGACTTGTGCAACCTGTGGTGGTAGAAGAAGGGCAAAGCTGGATATTCAAGGAAGAGAACAGGTTTGCATTTGAGCAGCTGTATGAGCAGTCATGGTGGGTAAGAGGGCTCTTCAAAGAGCCTGGTGAATGATGACCATATTTTATCTTTCAGGGTTGGCAATGCTTGATTGCACTGGGCATGTCCTTCCTGGACTGTGGGCACACGGTAAGCATCTCTAAAGTCCTGCTGACCGAAGAAGCCACCGGTGGCTATGCTAAGTAAACACTGGATTAGTCTGTCTGTCTTCTGCAGGTAGCCATCAGAGCCAGTGTGTTTCTATGGTTTACTGTGTGAACATAGCTAAAAGTATGTGCTGATGCACAGACTGTATTTAGGACTCAAGTGTTGGTTGGGGGAGACCTGCTTTCATATGTGTATGAAAGATGCAGTTGTTTTTCTTTTCTTGACCTCCTCACCTGGGAACTGGATTAGGTAGGATTCTTGAAAAGCTGACGTTTGCTACTATCATTCTAACACTAAACTCTTAAGTAGCTGCCTAAGGGCTATCTAGCTTGTTTTATCCTTTTGAGAGATAATCATCTGTGCATGATTCTTGACCAGGCCATATATTTGAAAAAGTTTCAGAAAGTGCAAAACATTTTTCATAATACAAACAAGAGAATGAGTATACAAGTTTTGTTTGCCAAAATAGAGTGCATTTTCAAAGGCAGATTAATTCTTGTTATGCACACCCTTTCAGTTATTGTAATTATACAACAATCTCAACTAGGGTCATCCAGATGAAACATAGAATTAAGAGACAGGCTTAGGATTCTTTTCACTTATTTCCACTATAAGTTTCTCAATGAAAGTTAAAACAGGTGAGAAAACAAAGAAGGTGAAACATGGACAACTAGCAAAACTCCCCTGTTAGGTGGTAGTTACTAATCACCTTTTGAAGATCTTCCTCAGAGATTGAAAGCTTATCAGCGTTTTCTTGGGAGTCCTGATTTTAATAAACTTCGTGTTAGTATACAGCTCTGCTGATGATATTTACTCTTGAGCACACATAGTTGTAAAACCTTGACTTTCCTCCTCCAGAAGGGCAGTGATAGAAAAAGATGGCAGCATTTATGAACTGACATTCTCATGAGATTTTGGGGGTGGGGAGAAAAGACTCAAAGGAGGAAGAAGAGCCATCTGTTTTATTCCTAAAAGCCACGTCTCACAGGAATTCATCATGTTGTTCTGATGCACCACTCTGCCTCCTGCCCAAGATGACTTGTCAGGCAGTCTCAGGAGCTGTGGAGCTAATCATTGCAAAGCCTGCGCTCGCTCGCTCTCAGCAAGTCAGTAGGTGTCACTGTGGTTGCAGTGTTCTGTGTGTCAGCAAGGTTGAACTGGGCTACCTCTCTACAGCTGTTTCCTCAGAGGGAAAAACTTTGAGACCAGATGGTGGAGCTCTGGAGTCAGAGGACATGGGTGTCTTCAGCCTGAAACTGGTGTCCTTTAGCCACTTGGGACATTTTTACATGTGAAGCCTGAGACTGTGTGGTTATCTGAAATCAATCACATTTGTCTGCTGGAGATAAATAATCAAAAGTCTTCTGTAGCCATTGACGTGGTGAGAACAGTAATGGGAATAGCATTGAAGGACTTCTCATTTTCGGAGCTTTCCTTCTGGAGTCCTGGCTGATTGATGTTCTCTGTTCATCTGAGCCCCCAAAGGCATTATTACTGATATTTTGCACCTAGTGAAAAGTGCAGACTGGATGGACTGTCTTTTACAAAGCATTAAGGGTACACTAGTGTGTTTTATTTACTGACTAGACATTTTTCCTAGCCTCTCACATAATAGAGTACAGAATCATGAATGACAATTCCCCTAACTGTTCCTCCTCATATCTGCCCCTCTCCCCCACCACCATCACTCTCCAAACTGGTTGTAAAGGTATTCTGTGAAGATAATCAGGGACTGACATCTTAAGCTCTTGTCTGGCTGAAGTAGGTGAAGGCCGAATTGGCAGAAAAAATTTCTTCATAAAAGTATACGATAACATTTACCTTTGCCCAGGTCTAGGTGGATTCAATCAGTCTGAGATTCACAAACATTTAGGACCAAACCTAAAAGCTGCTAGTATTCTTTTTTTTTTTTTTTTTTGTGAGACAGAGTCTTGCTTTGTTGCCCTGAGTGCCGTGGTACCAGCCTAGCTCACAGCAACCTTAAACTCCTGATCTCAAGTGATCCTCCTGCCTCAGTCTCCTGAGTTGCTGGGACTACAAGTGCATACCACCATGCCTGGCCAATTTTTTCTATTTTTAG
Organism: Eulemur rufifrons; assembly: GCF_041146395.1. NCBI lineage: Eukaryota > Metazoa > Chordata > Mammalia > Primates > Lemuridae > Eulemur > Eulemur rufifrons. The sequence goes on along the minus strand of NC_090998.1, from coordinate 39,790,446 downwards.
TTGTCCAGGTAATTTTTTCTATTTTTAGTACAGATGGGGTCTTGCTCTTGCTCAGGCTGGTCTTGTACTACTGAGCTCAAGCGAGCCTCCCGACTCAGCCTCCCAGAATGATAGGATTACAGGCATGAGCCACCACGCCTGGCCTGCTAGTATTCTTTTAAAGGTTATATATATGACTTGCAATGGCAGAAAATTTCTTCCCAGTTAAATGACACTTTATAATACTAAGTGTGTGGTATTTTACATTGTTCACAACACTACCATAGCTTATTCCATTTGATCCTCACAGAGAGAAAGTATATTTCAACCAGTATGCTGGGTGCAATAAACACCACATAGAAATTTAAGTCCTCCATTGCCCAGCATGTGTGGTGCTTTTTCGCAGTGCGTTTGTGTGGAATGTTTAAAGATATACAATTGTACTTTATATAAATTGGTCCTTGTTCTCTTTATATGTCACATGAAATAATTGTGCTGCTACAGTATACTAGAAATGAACAGGGGGAAGGGGAAGAGCTTCAGTTTGGCTCCTGTGAGGACCTGTTAGTGGTGTTAGGAGTGGTTACAAGTGAGCTTTTAGGAACCATTTAACAATATGTAAACTTGGTTTGTAATTAAAAAAAATTTTTCCAATTTGGTTTCCTGGGTATTTTTTTTAACCTTGAAAATACTTCATTATTGGGGTTTTAACAACTTGATAATACCGAAACATCAGTTACCACCTGGAATGACACACTAAGCCCACACTCTTTGATTCCATCCTTAGAAGAGATAGAGAAATAAATAGGTTTAGTCCTCAGAAGGTATGGATTAATTGCAGACACTAAGGCACTTATTTCTTAGTGAAATCATTTTACTAAAGGTCACACCATTAACCATGTTTAAACTTGAAAAAATTTTGTTCTGCCTTTCTGTATTATAAGCTATTTTTCTATCTGTATAGTCTTGTTTCACTATTGAAGTAGGCATTTACATTCTATATATGGTACCAATAAAAATTTGTATTTGAAGAGAAACCAAAATTATTTAGCTTAAAAACCAATGAGAATTTTGGCAGACCTGTTATAAATGGAAATATTGGCATCACTTATTTAAAAAAAGGCAAAGCTCAGGCATAGTGAACTACTAGCCCTGTCACTAGACACATGACAAGAAAATATAAGCACTTGATTTGTCCCAAGAGTGTCACTAGAACTTCATTTTCCCTTTCTTTGTTGCAAGCTTTCCTTGCCTGTCTTATGGGAGCTGAATAACACCATGGGAATAATCTGGGAAGAATTTTGTTTTCCATGTTGTCCTTCCTCATTTAGCTCTCCTTTGGGTTTAATTTCAGAACTAAATTAGGATGCAAAACAATTTGAAGATCCTGATTTGAGATATTTTCTTTAGCTCTGCCGTCTGGAATGTCTTCTGTTCCTTCATTGGTAGGACCAATGAATTTAAATGTGTCAGCTTCTCTCAGCACTCATTATTAGCACTCATTATGTGCTAGTTCCGACCTAAGCACTTGTATTATCTCATTTAATCCTATAACAAGAGGATCAGCTTCCATATAGATGAGTCAACTGAAAAGCCAAAACTGAGGGAGGGGCAGGGGGAAAAAAAAGCCAAAACTACCTTGCCCACATCATATTGCTAATAAGTGGGCAGTTGGCATTTGAACAGCTTAACTCCAGAACCCATGTTTTCATTCCCAAACTATGCTGTATAATATATAGGCCTTTCATGTTGGGTCAGAATACCATGCTTTGTGTAGCAGCACCAGGAACATCAACACATCAAAGCATTTGCTTCATACTCTGATTAGTGCTGGAGTATGTTTTAGCTCAGAAGTTGCCAACTGGTAGATTTTGTTTGGCCTATGCACAATTTTAAAAAGTTTGAATGCTTCTGGTAGGTGTAGAGAATGAGCAGGGCCCTCAGTGGTCCTACCCCAGCAATAGCCAAGAATTATTAAAGTTTACTCATTTGCATTGCTAGTCTGCCCCTGGAAGCATTTTAGCCTATTCCTGTACTATTTAGCCTCATTTCTCAAGGTCTCAGAACAACGTGACAAACTTGTGCAATGAAGGGGTCTACCTACTAAGTCATCTAAGTGATACACTCTCTGAGCATCACAGGCCTAATAATACAACCCTTGCTTACTACATAATGAGGAAGTCCACCACATTTGCTCACTTCAGAAAAGGCTTCAATGAATTGTCAGTGAATCTGACAATTGCTGTTAGTTAATAAGCCTGAGATTAAAACTCTACAGTGAATAAGCAAGCTGAAGTCTGAAGAGCTGTGTCCACGCCCTAAAGCCAGTGTGACACAGTATTTTCCTAGCCCATTAGTTGGGAATAGTTTTATCCTGGGCATCATTTGGTCTATGTTACCTTCACATAGTCAACACAACAAGCTTATGAGGTTGTACAAGGCAATTTATAATGTGTTAAAAATACATTTGTTGAAGATTAACATGAAATCGTATATTATTATACTTTGTATTTTCATATGTAGCATTATTCCCATTTTACAAATACATAGAATAAAGCTCTAGAAGTGTATGTGACATGCTGAAGGTCATAGTAAGTGTTGGAGTTAAGGGATTGACCCTAACTCCAGTGCCTTTTCCATTACAGTGGTCCCCAACCTTTTTGGTACCAGGGACCAGTTTCATGGAAGACAATTTTTCTGTGGACCAAAGCAGGGGTGGAGAAGGGGGCAGGTGATGTGGAGCTCAGGTGGTGATACGTGGCTTGTTTCCTAACAGGCCATGGACGGGTACTGGGCTGTGGTGATTATAATGGGGATATTTCTTTCCCATAGATTTTTAGTTTACATTCTGCATTAACTTACAGACTCAGTGCCAAGGGACAATAAGGTTCCTAAAGCCCTAAGTAATAACAGTAGGGCTAAAATAAGACTCAATGTTATCCCAAGGTTTGTTGTGGAGAAGGGAAAAAGTAAAAAGTAACTTCACAGATCCCAACACAAACCATCTGGATTCAGTTCTACAGGAGTGGGTACTGGAACGCTTGAAGTTCTGACTCGGGGGGATGGGCGGGACATGGGCAATATATATAACCTGAACTTTTGTACCCCCATAATAAGCTGAAATAAAAAAAAAAAAAAAGCAGTCTAAGTGATTCTGATTCAGCCTGGCAAACATGTGGAAGTCATCCTCCTCTCTTTTAGCACATGCCATTTTATGTTTTTGTTTTTAACGAAAGGCTTTTCTCTGCTCAGGTGCCAAAGGATAATGGGGCCAGGATTATAGGGCTCAGATTTACCATTTGAAATTTGATTCCTAATACAGTATTAAAATACAAGTGCATTCGGTGCATGTTTACTCTTCTTATCCTGATCTAAAAGCACCCATCCTGAGGCAGTGTGTCACAAGAATAGAGTGCTAATTTTGCTGAGGATATTTGGCACTATCTCTACCTTTAACTATTTCAGCTTCTATTATTTTACACATCAGAAGCCATTCATGTGTGTATCTGTAAGCCATTTCTTTTTGGAAATAACAATCAATATAGCAGTACTAAAAAGAGGCCTAAATTGATATGCTGATTTTAGGTACTTAAGTGCCAATTTCAGTACGTAAATACTTGAAAATCATTCTAAACCTCTTCTGTATTTTTGTCCTTAGTACCACCTGGGATTGACAGCGCAGCCTGAACTTTACCTTCTGAACGCTGTGGACGCTGACTCACTTGTGTCTAGATGACTGACAGCCTGAGCGACGATACAAGAACCACTTTTTCTAAGCCCTTTTGTGCCAGGGGTCCCGTTAACATATCTCTGTTAGTTCAGAGGTGAGTTTCGTTCAAATGTTTTGAACAAAAAACAAAGATTTCCTCATGGGAAGGGTGTTAAAAGCTTGACAGCTGTAAGTGTAGGTTAGAGACCCACCCGCCTCACAACAGTCCCACAATAGCCAGAGTTAAGGCCTGTGATGGGCACACACCCCTATGGGCTTGTGTCTTAACTTCTGGGATTTAAAAAACATATGTATATATATTTATGTAAACCTGAACATACAGTTTGGGTAGAGTTTTAAGGTTATATAAAACTGATAGATCTTTTGTATTTTTTAAAAAAAATATTGTTCAGATAAATCAGATATTTGTTTTGTCTGGATCGTGAGAAAGGACAGGGAATAATGTTCTTTTTCACAATGAACTGGTCAGGTTGACTGTCTTGTAAAGTGATATTTTACTATGCCAGTTAAGTTTCACTTCAATCCTATTCGACCAAAGTATATCCTTGATATATACTGATATTAACACATCATTTCTAAAGAAAACATTTCTTCTATTAGGCAATCATTATTGAACCCTGGTTGTCAGCCTGCTTTGTAATTATAATTGCCTTTGTTATTGTCACTTTTCTTGAATTTTTTTGTAGTCATTAAACAAAGATGTGATAGCATTTGCCAAAGAGTAAACTTAATACCTGGTAACAAGATCCAGAAACCATACTTTGACCAATGATCAGTTTTCCATGCTGCATTGTAACTCAGCCCATTCCAGCTTTCAAGTTTTAGGTAGAAAAAGAAGAAACTTTTAACACTGAACTTTGTAAGTCCTGAAGCAAGATAATGAAGGTGTTAATCTTTCTAATGTCTGTACAGTTCTACAACGTCTTTTCTTCCCACTTTTACCATTGATACTCCAAAAACCATTTCTAAGTCTGAAGTTTATTTCTAGGGGCGGCAAATATTTATATTGTTGAATCTCCTAGGGACTGTTAAACATTTCACTTTAAAATGCATATTTATACCAAGTAGTATGAGATTAGTATTAGAGGACTTGGAAGATTAGTCCACATGTCATAAACCACCTGCTACATGTAGATTTTTTTTTTTTTTGGCCCTCCTTCCTAACCAGGAATTTTTTTTTCATTAAAATTTTTGTAATAAAAAATTCCACATTAAAAAGTGGAAAGTGTTGTCATAATTTTCTGATTGAAGAATCAGAAGATTCACAGTACCGAGCCCTCCTGCATGGAAGTGCAGTTGGCTGGAACTGCGGGCAACGATCCGCTTTCAACGGCATATACTCCAGGGTGATATAGCCCCCACCACATCACTCCTCGTCTGCAAACCCTGCAGCCTTTGTGTTACTTTGAGCGTCACTTTCCTCTTTCAGCTTTAGAGTTAAATGTATGACCTCTCTGCCTTATTTTAAAACTTACTATGTTTCAATAAGACTTTTTTTTTTTTTAAATCAGGATATTGCCCATCTTCATTTATAATAAATAGTTTGGCCCTCAAAGTGGCAGGGGTTTTTCTAAAATGACACTTTAAATTCCTTCATTTCTACTTTAGGGGTCTTGAAACTTCAGATAGTAAGAGCAGCAACCCTGCAACCCAGGTTAGAGTCCTTCTGATTTTAAAATTGAGACTGACTTTTAGCTTTTACTTAAAAAAGAGACTCAAAAAAAGTTTCAGTGTTTTAGTTTCTTTATACAAGACAACTCTAGATGAACTGATTTGTTGCATTTCCCCCCCCTCCCTGGGCAGTTTCATTTTTCAGTAGTTTCATTACCAGAGAATGTTAGGGAAAGGAAGGTAAAAAATAAAAATATCCTGTTTTGTACTTTGTCAAAGGGTGAGGTGGTTGGTTAAACTGAGATTAAGTACTTAAGGGATTTCTATAGCTCTTCTCCATTCTTTATAGGTTACTAGGAACAGAGTAAAGTTTACAAATATACCCCTCAGGTCTTACAATCAGAAAATTTTATAATAAAGCAAACTGAATCATACTAAAACCAATAGAGGGAGGTTGATATTTAAGGAATGAGTCTTGGGTAAGCATTTTGCTAAGCTAAGAACATTTTAATCATTCTTTAATTTATGATTTACAAATCTAGATTTTTATGTTAAGTGTGATTATACAGATATTAATATATTCAATGATAAGAGTAACCTAGGTACAGTCACTCAGTTTCTGGGGTTCAGCATTATGGAGTCAATTTGTAAAAGGATGCTCTGACAATATATACCAGAATGTCAGAAAAAGTGCGATTAAGTAATCGTTACTGAGCAGCTGTTGCTACCTGTGTGTTGGCCTAATATAAAAAGCAGACCGAGTACTATATATCCAGACATATGAAATAGTTTAACCAGCAAGTAAGGCATCAGGGGTTGTAACAGGCAATGAAAATAGCCTTCTCAATTTTAGACATTACAACATCGGTCTGCTAAAGGTTTGCCCAGGAAGTATTTTGCAAATTAAACTATGGTATATTATCTGTTTATAGGGTCTTCCTGCAGTGACCCTCCCACTTTACCTAAGCTAATGCGGGTAAATAGGCATCCTGAAGACTTCCTAACTTTTCTCCAAATGTGACTTTACCTCTTAGTTTAAACAGTTTGTGGGTCCTCATGCATAGCTACTTTTTTTTTCTTTTCTTAGAGACAGGGTTTTGCTTTGTTGCCAGTTCGGAGTGCAGTGGTGCAATCATAGCTGACTGCAGCCTCCAACTCCTGGGCTCAAGCGATTCCCTGGCCTCAGCCTTCTGAGTAGCGAGGACTACAGGTGCATGCCATCATGCCTGGCTAATTTTTAAATTTTTTTGTTAGAGATGGGGTCTCACTATGTTGCTCACGCTGGTCTTGAACTCCGGGCCTCAAGTGATCCTCCCAAAGTGCTGGGATTACAGGGAGTGAACCACCACACTCAGCCATAGCTACTCTTAATAAATAAATACTTTGCATTGATTTTTTTCAAGCAACAAATATATTACTTTATTTCTCTCAAAGTAAGATTACAGAATTGCAGAACCTATTGAGTTTTGTAAGAAAAGCTAGTTTCTGATTAAACACTGTTAATCTATTTTTAATGCTGGGTGTATATTGAGAGAGTAGAATCTTTCCAGTAGCCTGGTTAGAAATATATTTTCATTGCACAATCAACTTGAAAGGATGACTTATTTCCATGCCAGCTGTCCTCAATTTTCCTGACCTTAATGGAACATACTAGATCCAGCTACTGGAATATTTACTCTAATGGAATAAAGTAGTTGGATTCTTTCCTTGCCTATTTTCTAAAGAGGACAGTGTTTACCAAAATATGTATATTTATTGTTAGCACTAGAGGAGCCTCATGATAAGTACAAAGTGGTTAACTTTTTAAATAATTACCTGTGCCAATAGGAGAAAAATGTATATAATATACAGAACAGTGGGTTAATATCTAAAATGCAGACATTTTCATATATTCCTACATCTTTCCCTTCCCCAAATACTGGACTTCACCTTCCTGTCAGTGTAACTCTCCATTACAGCAAACACTGACGAAAAGGAAATACTGACCACAAATCATCTGTTAGTGGTCAGATGATAGTGGTCAGAATATAGTACAGACACTATATTCTTTTTTTTTTTTTTTTTTGGAAATGATGTCTCGCTCTGTCACCCTGGCTAGAGTGCAGTGGCGTCATCATAGCTCACTGCAACCTCAAATTCTTGGGCTTAAGTGATCCTCCTGCCTCAGCCTCCTGAGTAGGTGGGACTACAGGTATGCACTACCACACTTGGCTAAATTTTCTATTTTTTATAGAGACGGGGGTCTCACTCTTCCTCAGGCTGGTCTCGAACTCCTGAGCTCAAGCGATCCTCCCACCTCAGCTTCCCAGAGTGCTAGGATTACAGGTGTGAGCCACCACACTGGGCCCAGACAGTATCCTTGATTTTATTTCAGTGACAACTCAGATTTTCCTTACAGCTCTCTCTCTTAGGCTTGGAATCTTTGAGAGTATGCCTAAGTCAAGACACTTATGACTTCAACAAAGTCTAGTTAATTTTTTAGAACCCTAGGGCAATTACAGAGGAGTTTGAGGCCACAAGTATAACTAACATCTACTTTGGTTTCTTGTGTTTTCTACAGCACCATACCACATTAGCAATAGCACTTCTGGACTAAATTCTTTGCCATCTTCGGGGGTGGAATTTGTTAGCGTTTACCTTTGTATGTCTAGAAACACTTCAAAGCATAAAAGTGAATACACAAATACTTAAATGTTAACATTGTGTTTATGGTAAAATACTCAAGATTCTATATAAGAATGAGGTGAAGAGTGGTGAACCAACTTTAAACAGCAACATGACCATTCTCTGATGTACTTATTACCCATTCTAGAAAAGACTTTATGAAACCTTAATTACTTTGCCCTAGTAGGGGAGAATTAAATGATGAATAGAGTGTCACATTTAACGTGGATATAGAAAAGTTTTCTGTAACCGCTATATAACTACTAATTTTCAGATTAGTTTGGCCTGATATAGATTATTTTCTGACACTAGAAAATGAAAAAATTTTAATTCAGAAAATCATGTCCCATGTTCTAAAAGACAGCCAGGGAATTTCTGAGTTAACTACTTATGATTGTTGATTTGAACATCAACATCTTAAAACACTGACACTTAATATACAAAGGCTATGAGAATTCTGTGATACTTCTGCAGTAAAATTTGCTACATATTGAAAATTCCTTCTTCATAATAGTTTTCAGATGTCTCTGTCTTTCTTGCTTCCAATATGTAGATTCATTTTTTGGACACATTGAAGAATCGAGGTCTAATGTAATCCTTATACATAGAATAGAGAACACCTAGGAACAGAAAGATGTATATCAATAGGATATCCGTGGGAAACAAACACTGAATTTCTTCCACTTATAGTTTTCTGAAATCAGCCCACAATTTCAAAAGAAACAAACAAAAGCCTTCCCTCATATTAATTTTTAGCTTGGATCATACAAGTGGCCCTAGACAAAACCCCCACAAAAACAAAACCGTAAGAGCACCCTTTAAGATCAGTATCAATCTGAATTTATAATGTTACTATGTCACCCTAAAGTTTGAATTTTAAAATATTGGTAAAATGTTAGGAAAGTGGGCAAATTTTGACCAGATATTAAGGTAAGGCATCTCAATTTAGCAAACATCTATTCAGTGTCTACTTGTGCTCAGTATCCTGAGGAAAACAATGGTGAGTGGATCTAATCCCTGCCTCTGGGGTTTACAGTCTAGTGGGTGAACTAGCTATGAGTTTAGGCAGATGGTATATATGGCTTCCACAGGTCCAGGGCCATGCAGAAAGGGGGAAGTAGCCAGGGGAAACAGGCTGAGAAAGAGAGAAGCTGCTTCAATTAATTCCAGGGATATCAGCAGATGTTCACACTCAAAAGCAAGGTAAGGAGTCACAGATTTATTAATAAGCTACAACTCACACACCATCACCCCGAACCCCAGCCCATCTCAATTATCAAGGCCTCAGCTATCCAGTAGAATGTCTAAATCCTTCACTTCACTTTCCTTCTAATTTCTTTCTGATACTCCTTGTTACTATCTTCATAGAGTGCACAGAGGATAAAGGGTCAGTGAGTTAGTTCTCTTATATCAACATGATAGGAAATTGAGGTAGAAGTCTGTCATTTTCTAATGAAATAGTACTATAACTAGAATTGATGCATAAAATTTAAGCCAACTTTTTTTTTTTTTTTTTTTTTTTTTTTTTGAGACAGAGTCTCACTCTGTTGCCCAGGCTAGAGTGAGTGCCGTGGCGTCAGCCTAGCTCACAGCAACCTCAAACTCCTGAGCTCAAGGGATCCTCCTGTCTCAGCCTCCCGAGTAGCTGGGACTACAGGCATGCGCCACCATGCCCGGCTAATTTTTTCTATATATATTTTTAGCTGTCCATATAATTTCTTTCTATTTTTAGTAGAGGTGGGGTCTCGCTCTTGCTCAGGCTGGTCTCGAACTCCTGAGCTCAAACAATCCACCCACCTCGGCCTCCCAGAGTGCTAGGATTACAGGCGTGAGCCACCGCGCCCGGCCAAGCCAACTTTTTTTTTTTTAAACTTGAATCATTGTGGTGTCTATGGAGATAATATTCTTAGAGAGAATTATAAGACTCTTTTTCCTGTCCTTTGGCTTATTAGACACAGATGATTCTTACCTCTTGCCTACTTCCTAAATATTGGTGTTGGCTGAAGTTCTGATCTCAACTCTTTTCTCACCTCATCCACACCTGTTGCTCCACTGGTAAGCAAGTTAGATCTCTTCTGAGTGTGAATCCCATATATTCATTATTGTACATGTGACATTTCCACATCCCCTAGGTCGGTGGTCTCTAAACTTTCCAAACTTATGTAAGTAAATATGTTGAGCATGTCCCTCAAAATGTGCATTTATTTATAAACAATATAAATTACTCTTTTAAAAATATATATAAATGTATTTTTTTTTATAGAGATGGGGGTCTTGCTCTTGCTCAGGCTGGTCTCGAACTCCTGAGCTCAAGCAATCCTCTCACCTCGGCCTCCCAGAGTGCTAGGATTACAGGTGTGAGCCACCACGCCTGGCCAAACAATATAAATTTACTATGATCAATCTATCTATTAGTAAAGCTTGCTTTTTTTTTTTTTTTTTTTTTTGGAGATGAAGTCTTGCTATGGCCCAGGCTAACTTTGAACTCCTGGGCTCAAGTGATCCTCCTGCTTCAGCCTCCTGAGTAGCTGGGACTATACGGGCACACCACCACACCCAGCTAGTAAAGCTTCTTTATTTTTAAGATGGAATATTTTCTTCCCACGTCCACATGGATCTCTTTATACATCTTCTAGGGTGTGAATACTCTAATTTGGAGAAATCTGTCGTAAGCATCTCAGTCAGTGTAATATAAAATTAAGAGTTTAGGCTCTGGAGTAGATTGCACATATGATTGTGAACAAGCAACTTTTCCTCTCTAAGCCTCAGTTTCCTTATCTCTAAAATGAGTTAATATCTACCTTGGAGGGTAGGTTTGTTGTATTGTTGTATAATGTAGACTTTGTTTTTTGTCCTGGGTTCCTGGTATGGAGCTTCTGAAATGCTTGGAATTTCCTGAGTAATGGAAGTATCTTTGTTATTCATGAGCCTTTTGGATCACACCTGAATGATATTATATCCCTATAAACTTAATCAGGTGATCACTAATTGCAGCTCCTATCCAGATGTGATTTCATTGCTAGCACAACCTTTGCTATTTTGTATGTAGCTGTTAATCTAATTGGTTGCTTTTTTCTGTATACCTTTTAGTAAAAACAATCAAAAGCAATTGCTTTCACCTGTTTGCCTGCAGTGTACTTTCACTGTCCAATCTCAGGGCTGTGTGAACTCCAACTCCTTGCCATAATCTAGTCTGCAGGGACCTAGATCATCTCTTCATTCCACAGGACATCACATTAGTCTATTACATTAATCTGATCTGACTATCAAGGGGAAATTGGAATGCATGATATCTTCTGGGGTACTCCCCCATCCTATGATTAAAGACAATGGAAAACTATACCTAATATAGGCAGGGTGGCTGACCCAGACCTTTTAGGAAAGATAGTTTGGGTTACCCCACCAGTCAGGTAACCATGAATAGCTAACATACTTGCTGAAAACAAAGAGAATATGAAATGGGTAGTGTTAAGAATATAGTCATAATACCAGTCGTGACCATCTGATCAGTTGCAGAAACAAAGACTGTGCTACTTATGAGTGTTTCTTCCTTATTTTTACATGAATGCATTTGTGTATATATTAACCATTTTTTTTCCTATTCTCCATTTTCATTTACCTATCATCTAATTCTAACATAAGAAATGTTAATAGGAGTTAACCTTATATCTCAGGATTTAAGTCACAGGCTATCAAGGGGAAGGTGATTCATTTCAAACAGGAATCAACATCACCCAAAGATGGATAAAGAGACTTTGTATCCTGTTTTGGGAGAGAATTAGCATGTTTTTGGTTATACAAGGGATGGCTGATTTTGCCATTGTCTTTATGGGGAAGTGTGATTAAAAGAGGTATATATGGATGTCATGTTGACAAGGGCTGGACAGTGGTGGATTTGTATTATGTCAGTTGAACTAACCTGTAGCTACATTTTCCAGAATTCCTTCCCCTTTATTTCCTAGGCTAGTGTACAAGACACATTTTTCATGAGATTTAGAAGGCAAAAGTGAAGCAGCGGCCAAATTCTTATGCTTGGAAGATACCGTTGCAGCACATTTTTGCTCATCTGCTGGCCCATTTTGTCAGCATGGGCAGCAATCATGAGTATGGCTACTATGGCTCCTGTTGAAATTCCTCCTTCATCTTCTCTGACTCCTTTGGCAGGTCCAGGCCAGCTCCAGAATAAAGGGCATTGGCTTTTTCTATATTTTACTTACCTCATTGAATGTGGAGGCTTGAAGATGGTTAAAAAAATGTAAGGATGGTTTGCAGGTTCTGATTTTCCTTGCTTCTCCCACTTGAGAACATCTTTTAATTCTTTGCCCTGCCCACTTCAGGCCCCAGCTCCAGATTCATAAGCAACAGCTTCATAATTATACAAGTCCAAATACCTAATAAATCCCTTATTAAATATTACTAGTTTTGCTTTTCTTATGCAACACTGATTGAGTCACCTACCACACCAAGCTATGCAGGGTTCCACTAACATGCCATGCTTCTGTGTCTTTGTTTTTTTCTCTGTCTAGACTCCTGATCTCCTTCTCTGCCTGTTTAATTCTTCTATATTCTTGGATCCTCACACGGTTTACATCCTTAGAGAAGCCTCCCTTGACCTCTTGGCCCTAGTTAAATACTACTCCTTTATGCTGGTGCTTCCATAGCAACCTGTGTATCTCTGTCACAGTATCCATGACTTTATATTGTCGTCTTCTCTTCCTGGTCTGTGTCTGTAAGGAGACTAAACTATTTGATGGTAAGAACTTGATACCTCATATCTCTAGAGAGCACAGTGTCTGGCACATGGCAGGTGTTAAATAAATGTTTGCTGAATGATGAAAATGAGGACTGCGACTTTGCAGTAAAGCTTCTTGTTGTATTGGGTTTAAGACTCATGTATCACAGCTTGTAATAATAAGATAATTACCACATAACTTTCTATATGCAAGCCCCACACCCATCATTCCATAATCCCCAACCTACTCTCAGGCTGACTGTATTCTGCACAGTATGACGGGGAGCTAAAAACATTGTGACTTGTTCTTATTAATGTAGACAAAAAAAATTAGATAATTTAGGTCCTAAAATGGACCTGTTATTATAACTATCTGATTTAGCTGTTGATACAACCTGAATTAACCAAGATAATTTACACCTGTTCTTTGGATTTGACTATATTGATGTTTGCTTAATTTATGGACTACTTAAAAAAAAACTTGGACTAAAAGGAGAAGGCAGCTGTTGAGATTTGTAGGCTCTAAAATGTCTTCTTCTCACTTAAACTGTTTTAATAACTACATCTGCTGTTCATATATGCTGGGAAGTATGATCACTGCTCTTAGCCATGTAATATAGGCTATGATCTAAAACTGCTCTCCTTAGCTGAGTTATTTAGGATAGGAACTATTCACTGCTCACTTCACTATAGAGATTAACAACCTATCACACCCTACTGGGAAGTTTTGTCAGTTTCTGTCAGCTGAAAATCCTAAGAAATTCAGCCCATCACTGGGCAGCAACCCCAACCAAGTGAGGATCAATCTTTCTTACCCTTCTCCTAGTACATCATCTTGACCCAATATTCATCTTCTACTATTAATGAATAAAATAAATAAAAATACTTTTAAACTCAGCTGAACATAAGATGCAAATTATGCAGGTTACCCAGAGTCACAGCTCCTACAACAAATCCTTGGGCAGCGACTCTCAGGTGAATAAGATGAATGGACATTTTCTGATCTCTTCTGTACTTCAACTTGTAAAGACCATAGGACACCACAGTCACAAAACCTGCTATACCTGTGAATTTAAAAAGTAAGGGTTAAATAAACGCCAGGCAAGAATTCCCAACTGCTTACAGAGTTAAATGAAAGACTGTCTAGGCCAGGCACGGTGGCTCACGCCCCGTGATCCTAGCACTCCGGGAGGCCGAGGCGGGAGGATCACTTGAACTCAAGAGTTCAAGACGAGCCTGAGCAAGAGCAAGAACCTATCTCTACGAAAAATAGAAAAAATTATCCAGACAACTAAAAATAGAAAAAATTAGCTGGGTATGGTGGCACGTGCCTGTAGTCCCAGATACTTGGGAGGCTGAGGCAGAAGGATTGCTTGAGCCCAGGAGTTTGAGATTGCCGTGAGCTAGGCTGACGCCACGGCACTCTAGCCCAGGCAACAGAGTGAGACTCTGTCTCAAAAAAAAAAAAAAAAAGAAAGAAAGAAAGAAAAAGAAAAAGAAAGACTATCTACAGGATAAGTACCTGGAAGATAAGCAGGCAAGATAGCAAAGGATACTTTAAAAAGTACTATGCTGGATTTGGTCTACCAGATTTCAAAGTGGGCCCTTAATATTCTTAGATTCAATATTTACAGTTTCACTTTTCCCAGAAAAACCTGAACCATATAGTATAGTAGCTTGTCTAGTCATTTGTAATTTTCCTGGGGCATTATTTTGAATTGTGCATGCTACCACGACTATTATCTGGGGCAAATCACTTAGCTAGAGAGTGAGCCAACCCAACATCCCAGCATCCATAGCTCTTGAATGTTTGGCTTTACTCCTCTTTTCCTGTTATCAAATAACAGTAAATCTAGTAAAGTGAGGGGGTAAAAAAACTTTGTTCTTCTGTAAAAAATAAGACAAGACAATAAACCTTAATGAGAGCTGAAAAGGTATGAATATATGTACAAAAATACAGCTCTGAGAAGAACTGTGATTCTAGAAAAGTCCAAGAAAATATTTCTGTATTTCCTACAAAGGTCAAGGGGTAAATATACTGCTGTGACAACCAAGATCCTATGTAACTGGCCCTAAAACAAATTAACTAAAGAGAAGATTCTAGAAAGAGATTTAAAACAGTATGAGAACTTAATGTACAACAAACCAAAAATAACCAAATAACAGGTAAAGGAATGATCATTTAATAAATGCCACTAGTACAACTTATTGGTATACAGAAGAACTAACTTGGATTTGTATTTCACACCAGACTCTGCAAAAAATATTCTGGACGGGTAAGATTTAAATGCAAAACAAAACAAAAATATAAACAAAAAACTATAGAATAGCATATTTATAACATCAAGAGGATAAGATAGACTTAATAGAAAATGGCAAGGACAAAATGCTGTATTTGACATAAGAATAGAGAAAACTTTTGCATGATAAAAGTGTGGGTCTATTTTGGGGGTTCTCTATTCTATCCTGTTGATCTATGCATCTGACTCTCCATCAATACCACACTGTCTTGATTACGGTAGCAATATAGTAAGCCTTAATATCAGGTGGAGCGATTCCTTCTACTTTATCTTTTTTAAGAAAAGATTGTTTTAGATGTTCTAGGACTTATACCTTTCCAAATAAATTTTAGAAATAAGCTTGTCTATGTCTACAAAAAAAAAAGCTTTTCTGAGATTTCAACAGGAATTACATTAAGCCTATAGATCAGTTTGGGGGAGAATTGACATCTTCACTATATACTGTGCCTTCCAATTCATGAACACAGTAGTCTCTCCATTTATTTAGGTCTTTGATTTCTTTTATTAACATTTTATAATTTTTAACATACATGTTTTATTACATTTATACCTAAGCATTTCATTTGCTTTGGAGTGAATAAATGGTATTATGTTTTTAATTCCAGTTTTTATGTTTCTTGTTAGTATATAGCAATGTAAATGATTTTTATGTGATATAGCAAATTTTGAATAATTATGTTGGTACATGTGTGTCAATGGGTGGGTGAGAATATATCTGTATTTTCAGGATCCATTTAATAAGTGGAAATAAAAATCAGTAAATAATCATATTTACATATGTATTTTATAGGCTTATTATCAATAAATGAAATTGAAATAAAAATGACTGATGTATTATAAACATATAAAAGCAACAAAAAATAATAAAATAATGATGGTAGACACATGGGGAAACAGGTACAATGCTGAAAGCTCTGTAAGTTTGACCAAATCTTTCTGGAAAGAACTCTGGAAATATATATAAATGAATTTAAGCTGAACATGCTTCCTGCCCTGGAAAGTCTACTTTTGGGAACATACTCAAGGGAAATAAACAAAAGAAAAATCAAGAAAATGACAAAAAGATGTTCACGGTTGAGGAAAAACTAAACAATGCAAATGGCTCAAACAGAAGAAAAACTGCCATTGATATTTAAAAAATGATAAGAATAGGAAATATTAATACACAGAAATGTACATATGAGATGTTAAGTGAAAGAAGCAAAACCAAATAATCTGTCAACACAAATGTTAAAGACATTATGCATGCACAGACCTCAACAATGATTGTAAGATAATTTTGAACAATGTAAATATATTTATAATGATGGAAGTTGTTTAAGATAACCAATGAAAGTGTTTTGTAAATTATCTGCACAGGACACTCCATCCTGTAACAGGAAATACATAGTAGACATTGTTAAAATAACAATAGCTAAACAAAACTGTTCCATGATATAAATCCAAATTTTATCATTATTTATTTTCTGGCAAAAACTTGGCTCTCTTCCTTTGATCAAATCAAAGTTCTGTTCTTACTTAATTTGGCCTTGTTTCTTTTAGAGATTAAAGTCAGAACCTTTACTGTTTTCCATATAGTGTCTCTAGTTTATATATAATTGAATTTAGCTGGAAACACTTTTATCTTTCTACTTTAATCACCCTAAATGTCTCTGGAAAAATAATTTAATGTACAACAGGCACAGTGACTAATCTCTGTTCATTATAGTGATCTGTTCAAGTAACATTGAGTTCTTGAATTGTTTTTCTAGTTAAAAATGCTAAGGAAGATAAATCACTATTAAATTATTTGCTTCCATTTCTTATGGATGCTATTACAAGTCTTAATCAAATTAAATGAAACTTCTAAACAGAATATTACTAAAAAGTAAAATTTGGTTCTTTTTGATATGTGAATAATGATACTTAATAAGTTGCTAAAGTTGCAGTGACACTTAATGGAACATATGACATACCTATTTAAAAGATTTTATGGAATTAATATATTCACAAATTTAGGTCAGTCTGACTTAAGTAAATTATTTTAATAGTTTCCAGACAAAATGTATACAAGGAAAGAGGTATGGCTGCAGTAGACAATAATAATGCTTAGGGCAGCTGAAGCATCTATGGAGAAGAGAGAAAGTTCAGATTTTAAGACATAATATTGGTCCTTAGATATTGTGGGTTTGTGTTGTTTTTTTTTTTTTAAGTCCACATACATACAGTACTTGTTGAAAATGTAAATATACTAAAAATGTGTGGAGAAAGGATAAAGTGCCTAAGGTTATAATACTACTTCTTGAGTCCAGAATTTACTTAACCATCATCCTCAACATCCGGAACACACCAAGAAGCCAGCATGAAGGACCACTGAGCAGCCAAAATGAACACCACAAAGTTCATGTGCTCAAGTGTACAGGTAGGCCCAGGCTTTCACTCAGAGCTTTACTCTGAAAGAACTCACAGTTCTTTCAAGTTTGGGTATCTAGCTTCTGTGCCACAGAACATTAGAAGCAGAAGTTTTTAATGGTACCCAACAGTACTGGAAGAAATAGAGAAATCTATAAACAGCAGACATAAGAACTTTCTTTTTTTTTTAAGCCAGTCAAATTTAGCAGTGGGGGGTTGTATACCAACTTTAGTGATACTAATGTTAATAAGTTCTGATAACCCACTACCATTGGACCAGCCCAGACAAAAGAACTGAAATGTTGGAGTGAGTTACAAGACAAGGAAACATATACATCTCAATAATCCCTAACAGACTGCAAGTACAATAAACTGCTGCTGCTGCTGACAATCCTGAGTCATCACAGAAAAGTTAAAGGCCATTCACTCACTTCCATTTGATTGGCTGGGAACTAATAATTTTTAGATAGAGCGCTAACAAAATGGATAAAACAATAACATTTTGATGCTTCAAATAATAGCTAACATTTATTGGGAACTTACCATGTACCAGAAACTATTCTGAAAGTTTAACTCATGCTTAGAGGAAGTTAGCTTCAATTATCTGAAAAAATTCAATAATATGAAACATTTCAATCCTCAGAGATACTGGGTGAGGCATTATTGTATTAGCACAGTTTTCTACTATCCAGTCAAGGCTTGCACTTACCTACAGGGACAAAGGGGGAGTCTCTAGATTTCCTGATCAGTCGGGATAACTGGCCTTCATCCTCATCTGCTGACCACTGGTTGTCTGGAGACATTTTTCTCTCTAGTAGCAACAGGAGATAAATGTTTGCTGTGAATCATTAAAAATAATTCATTTACTCTCTCCCAACATGTTCTTGATTATGTGTTCTGTCTTCATTTGCTTGACGTGCTTGTTTGCTCCATTGAAATAAACAATTGTCTTTCCTTTACACTTTTCACTACAAAATCCTTTCATTTAGGGGGAGGGAGGGTAAAGGTTAAGAGAAAAATATACAGAAAGAGGAAATGATAATCAGATTCCATCAGTACAGAGTAAAAATTAACACAGATCATAATTCTTTTATTCAGTCTCATTTCACTCAGCATTTGAGATCATTGGGAACCTCGGCACTTCTTCCACAAACAGTAAGAACACAGTTTCTTTTATAATGTTACCATTTTTAAAGAAGGATGGCAGTGCCAATATAGGCAAAAATACCTTCAGGTTTACAGATAATGGGAGAATGATCACTCCAATTCTGCAGAATGTGTACGGCATTATAAAATCATTCAGGGCTGAGCATAGTGGCTCATGCCTGGAAGCCCAGTGCTTTGGGAGGCTGAGGCTGGAGGATCACTCAGGCCAGGAGTTCATGACCAGCCTGGGCAATAAAACATTTTAAAAATTAGCCCAGTGTGGTGCTGTAGTCCTAGCTACTTTGGGGGGCTGAGGTAGAAGGATTGCTTGAGCCCAAGAGTTTGAGGTTACAGTGAGCTATATGATTGCACCATTGCACTCCAGCCTGGGCAACAGAATGAGATCCTGTCTCAAAAATAAAATAAAATCATTCAGATATTTACCAAGCACCTACTACTATGTGCCAGTTGCTATGCTAGACAATGGATTCCTTGTCTAGCCTGGCTTGTCTACACAGGATGAATGAAGAAACTTGCAAAACCAACTATAATCACAATAAGTTTAGCAGCACCTTATTTAGTCTGTTATCTGTGCAACCTACTATTTTCACCCCAAAATTCAAACACAATGGCTTCATCCCACGAATGATCTTTCGTCAGAAAATGTAAGTGGCAGAAGCACAATACTTACTTTGGCGTACACCACCACTTGTTGTCTCCTAGTGTTCCTTGAGCAAGAGGCCGTATATCAGAACAGGCGTTGTAAGGCCAGAGCACACCGATGTGCAATTTCCAACTAATTGAGAATGGGAAAACCCAGACACATACCCCGGGGGGAGTGGCCGCTGGTACTGGCCAAGGTTTACACTACCCCTGCTAGACACTCGCTGCTAGCAGCACCTACGCCACAAGCTAGGTTTTCCAAGGCAACATTAAGGAAACATGAAGGTTTTGGAAGAAGTTGCTTTTACTTAAGTCTGCTTTCACAAGGGAACTTCCAACTTCTTTCTGTGGCTATGGGTTTTAGTACCCGATTCCTGAGCCCAAAATCGAGGGGGAAAATGGCACAGGGTCACAACACTGGGCTTGGAGGGGTAGGGAGCAGGGTAACCACGTGAAGCCAAGATTCTTGTCATCCTTTCGGAATGGGCCCTAGTCAGCGGCGCGCGCACTGCAGTTGGCCACCTGGGCTGAAGCGCTGAGAGCTCGCCCGGGGTCACCTGGTGGTGGGGCCCTAGCACCTGTGGCTCCTACAGAGCCTCAGGCCGGCACGTGGGCGGGCGGAGACTTGACGTCACTGCACCTGCGGCCAATCCGAGGGCAGAGCGAGCTGGCGCCCAGAGAGCCCGCTGCCTGCCCCGGCACGCCAGACCTGAGGGCCGTGTGGCTTCCCGGGGCGGTCGGTGGTCGGTGGTCGGTGGTCGGCGGTAGACGCTGAATTCACCTCACAGCCTTGGGGACCCTTGAGACCTCGGAGAAGTCTTTGCTCACCGCCTCCCTCCGACTCCAGCTGTACAGACCGCAGGATGAGGGCAGAGGACCAGGTAGCGTTCATGGTTCATGGTTTTTTTCTTAATAACTTAATTTTTAAATAATTTCAGACTTTCAGAAAAGTTCCCAGAATAGTACAAAGAACTGTAAGTCCAGCCCCCAGATTTCCCTTTATTAAGGTGATTCTTTCTTTAAAAAAATTTTTGGTTGAACCATCTGAGAGTAAGTTGCAGATTTACATACCTTCACCTCTATATACCTGTATGTGCATTTGGGGCATTCTCGTACATAACCGTAGTACAATGACCAAAATCAGAAAATATTGATAATAATTCAATTTTCCACTCTAAAGAGTTTATTCACATTTCACAAATTGTCCCAATAATGTCCTTAATAGCAAAAAGAATTTTTTTTCGTTTCTGGTCTAGTGCCCAATCGTGATCACATACTGCATTTAGCTGTCATGTTTCTGGGGTCTCCTTTAGTCTGAAACATCTCCTTAAACCGTCTTTGTCTTTCATGACCTTGATATTTTGCCAACACAGGTCAGTTGTTTTATAGGTTGTCTCTCAATTTAGTCTTTTTCCCTAATATTTTCTCACTAGATTGAGGTTTTATACATTTTGGGCAGAATACTACAAAAGTGATGTTGTGTTCTTTTTGGTGGGTAATATTAGGAGGCACAGTAAAGTCGAATTGTCTGGTGGTAATAACTTTGACCTGTGCTGTGCTGATAAATGTTTGACAGCTGGCTCTCAAGGGGGTAATAAAATCCGTGATTTGTAGCACTTGCAAATTTCTGTGGTATAAAAACTCCCACCATGGCCAGTTTCAAATTAGTGTCTGTCGTCACTGAACACAAATGTTCCTTTCCTGAGTTGGTATGAGTTGGCTCTAGCACACTACATGGCTTTGATCACATGGATTGAGGCAGTCTTCCAGATTCTCCACTGTAAATTACCGGTTTTTTCTCTTTTGCTATTAATAAGTATTTTGTGAATAAATACTTTAATATTACACAAATATTCTGTTTCAGATTTTTACCCATTAATTTCAGCATCCATTGATGGTCCTTGTCTAAATCAATTAATTTAATGTTTGCCAAATGGTGATTTTTCTAAATTCATCTTTTTTAAACGTTTATTAGTTGGCATTCTACTATAAGGAATAGTTTTCTCTTCTTCCCTATTTAGTAAGTAATTCATTTACATCAATTTGGATCCTTGATTCCTATTTTATTCAGTAGCTTATAGTCCATCACTATGATTATTTATTTTGATGGTAAGATTGTCCCAGATTTGGCTAGTGGAAGCCCCTTTAAGCTGGCTCCTGTTTCCTTTTGACATGTCCCCTCATTCTTTGAACACCTCTTCATTTCCTGGCATAGTAAGTTGTTCCAGGCTAAACCTGTACTTTTTCTGCCCAAACCTTGAAACCAGCCATTTCTTCAAGGAGTCCTGACTAATTTTAGTGGAGAATGGTATTTAGAATCCAAGTTCTGGGCACAAGTGTTGCTCATTGTTGTCATTACTTTTAAGCCCTCCCAGCAGACAGTTAGAATTTATTTCTATTCCTGTATATCTACCTAATATATTAAAACCATGAGTTCATAGTAGTATCTCTAATTTCAATCCAACTCCGCAGTGTTTATTCTCATCTTCCCCCTTTCATATCTGTTATTCCCTTCTCTGACTCTGGCTCCTGCCATCCTCAGTATATTTATTTATTTGCTTAATTCTAGAATATACAAAAAGAAGTTTCAGACTTTCTGTGGAAAAAACCCTATTAACAGGAGTTAAATATTGTTTATAGTTCTTTCCATAAGAGAGTATATAGTCAAAATACTGTGTTCAAACATCACTTGGAATAAAAACACATGTCTATACAAACACTTGTATACAAATGTTTATAGCAGCATTATTCACAATAGCCAATAAGTGGAAACAACCCAAACATCCATCCATTGATGACTGAATAAATAAAATGTGGTATATCCATTCAGTGAAATATTATTTTAATATAAAAAGGAATGAAGTACTGATACATGCTACATCATGAATGAACCTTGAAAATCTAAGTGAAAAAAGCTCATCATAAAAGACCACATATTGTGTGATTCCATTTATATAAAATGTCTTGAATAGGCAAATCTATAGAAACAGAAAGTAGATCAGTGGTTGCCTAGGGCTGGGAGACAATGAGAGAGAAATGGGGAGTGACTACTAATGAGTACGAAGTCCTTTTAGGGAGCAATAAAAAATGTTTTAAAAATAGACTATGGCCAGGTATGGTGGCTCATGCCTGTAATCCCAGCACTTTGAGAGGCCAAGGCGGGAGGATCTCTTGAGTCCAGGAATTCAAGACCAGCCTGGGCAACACAGCAAGACCCTGTGTCTACAAAACATAAGAAAAATTAGCCCAGGGTGGTGACATGTACCTGTAGTCCCAGCTACTTGGGAGTTTGAGGTAGGAAGACTGCTTGAGCCCAGGAGTTTGAGGCTGCAGTGAGCTATGATTGTGCTACTGCACTCCAGCCTGGGCAACAGAGTGAGACCCTGTCTCTTAAAACCATTGAATTGTATACTTAGGTAAATTTTATGGTGTGTGAATTGTATCTCAATAAAGCTGTTATTTAAAAAATAACTCACTTGGTAAAAAAGCTAGTTGAGTTGATATTTTCCCCCCACATCAGTGTGGTTAGTATTCATTTGGAATACAGTTAGAGCTTTTTGTTGTTCTCCATTTTAGAGTTTCCCCTATTTTTTCATTTTATTTTATATAAAACATTATTAAAACATTAACATGGTCCTAAAAATCAAAATTATACAAAGGGTATATTAAAAAGCGTGTCACTCCACCCTTTTCATTATTTCTATTCTCTTCCCATCCACCCACTATAGGTAACCAACCTCACTACTTTCTGCCTTATTTTTCCTAAATTTCTTTTTGCAAAAATAAAGATACATATGTATTGTTCTATTTATCTTTTTCAAAAAATTTTTTTAGAGACAGGGTCTCACTATGTTGCCCAGGCTGCACTTGAACCGCTGGGCTCAAGCGATCCTCACACCTTAGCCTCCGAAGTAGCTGGGTCTACAGGCACGTGCCACGATGCCTGGCTTACTCTTCTTTTTTCTAGAGAAAGTACAGATTTTGTTTTTAACTTAATATAGCTTTTTTAGATTAAATTTAATTAATTAATTTTTTTTTGAGACAGTCTCACTCTGTTGCTTGGGGTAGAGTGCCGTGGTGTCAGCCTAGCTCACAGCAACCTCAAACTCCTGGGCTCAAGCAATCCTCCTGCCTCAGCCTCCCCAGTAGCTGGGCCACCATGCCTGGCTAATTTTATATATATATATGTATATAATTTTTATATTTATATATATATATATTTAGTTGTCCAGCTAATTTCTTTCTATTTTTTAGTAGAGACAGGGGTCTCGCTGTTGCTCAGACTGGTCTCGAACTCCTGAGCTCAAACTATCCACCAGCCTCGGCCTCCCAGAGTGCTAGGATTACAGGTGTGAGCCACCGTGCTTGGCAACATTTAATAATATATCCTGGAAATCACATCCTAGAAATCTTTTCCTCATTCTGTTTTATAGCTGCATAGTCTTCCACTGTGTAGTTTATTCAAGCCCTCTCCCAGGTGTGAGCATCTAGGCTGGAAATATTACAGTAAGGAATGCTACAATGAATGACTTTGTGCATATGTATTTTCATATTGATGGAGGTATATTTTCAGGGTAAATTCCTAGAAGTGGAATTGCTAGGTCAAAGGTAAATTCAGGCATAGTTTTGTAAGATATTGCCAGATTTCCCCACAAGGGTTCTGTGAGTTGGCATTCCCACCGGCAACATACAGAGGTGTCTGCTTCTCCACAACCTGTCCAACAGAATGTGTCGTCAGGCTTTTGAAATTTTCACCAATCTGATATGTGAGAAATGACATCTCACAGTAGATTTGATTAGCATTTCTTGTGTTGTGTGTGAAACTGAACACATTTTCCTATGATTAAAGGTCATTTTGCATACTTAAAAAACTTATTTGTTGGGTTTCATAATTTTAAAAGTTGTGAAGGGTTTGGGAGAGGATTAGAAGATACTCCCAGAGTCATCAAAACATTCTGACTCATGATCATGTAGGGAGGGCTCCAGTCCAGAAACTGCAATAGTTTTATCATGATTCGTCAGGGACAAATGTGAACTATTCTATAAAATGTAATCTAATTTTCTTTTTGAAACCTCGAGTGTACGGACAGTACTTTGTTCCTTTGTGTCTTTCATTCAGTTCTTCCCACACCTGTTCTGCCATTCCACACTGTTCTCACCTTGGCTGCGTTAGACCAGTTTGGTGCCTCACTGAAGGACCCGTTACCTTTTACACATTTGCCTTTTCTGTATTTCCCAGCTTAGCTGATGTGAAAAAGCAGTTCTGCCTCTTCTCCACCCCCAGAAATGTCCACATTTTCTAATGCTCAGAACCTATGAATACATTATGTTACAAATTAAGGTTGCAGATGGAATTAAGGTTGCTAATCAGCTGAACTTAAGGGTCTTTACAAGAAAGTGGTAGGTAGGAGAATCAAGTCGGATTGAGAGAGAGAGAGTTGAAGATGTCACTGCTGCAGAATTTGAAAAGGGAGGAAGGAACCATGTGTCTCCCCTGGAGGTCCAGAAGAGACACAGCCCTGCTGGCATCTTTTTTTTTTTTTTTTTTTTTTTTTTTGAGACAGAGTCTCACTCTGTTGCCCGGGCTAGAGTGAGTGCCGTGGCGTCAGTCTAGCTCACAGCAACCTCAAACTCCTGGGCTTAAGCGATCCTACTGCCTCAGCCTCCCGAGTAGCTGGGACTACAGGCATGCGCCACCATGCCCGGCTAATTTTTTGTATATATATATTTTAGTTGTCCATATAATTTCTTTCTATTTTTAGTAGAGACGGGGTCTCACTCTTGCTCAGGCTGGTCTTGAACTCCTGACCTCGAGCGATCCACCCGCCTCGGCCTCCCAGAGTGCTAGGATTACAGGCGTGAGCCACCGCGCCCGGCCCCTGCTGGCATCTTAATTTTAGCCTAGCGAGAGCCATTTTGGACTTCTGTCCTCCAGAACTGTAAGATAAGGAGTTTGTGTTATTTTGAGGCACTAAGTTTGTGGTAATTTGTTGAAGCAGCAATAGGAAACTAATACAACTAACAGGTGCCAGCATTTTTCTGCATAGCCAGACCGCCGTGCAGGGTCGCGGAGAGTGCAGATGCCACAGACCTGTTGCACTCTCACAGAGGGAAGTGTGGGAGGGACTAAGGATGGGATCCCCGGGGAGTAGAAGGCAGCAACAGAAGATGTGATTGGATTTGCCCAAGAGACCTGAGAAAGACATGAGAGAACGATGCCCGGAAGCCCCAGAAATGGGAGAATATCTCAGGAGGGAGCCTGAGGATCAGCTATCACACGGTTCATACACAGGACGCAGCCTTTATGTTCCAAAGCAGGAGATCAACGAAGCCCTTGTGGAGAAGAGTTTCAGATGGGGATAGAAAGCCAGTTGTAATGGGTTGAGGAGTGAGTGGGAAGTGATGAAATGGATTTGACAATTTAAAAGCTTTGACAATCAAGGGAGGAAGAGAAGGCAGTAACTTGAGGGGAAGGTAAAGCTAAGTTCTTTGGTGTGTTATTTTGTTTCTGCTGGAGGAAGGTATGGATTTTAGGATATTTGCGCACAGGGGAAGGAATTCTTGGAGAGGGAAAGAATGAAGATGCTAAAGAGTGTAACTTGGCAGAAGAAAGACATGGAATAGAGAAATCAAGAGCCCAGGGCCAGCTTTGCAGAGCCTGGGTGGAGACCTCATCCTTAGGTCAGGAGAGGGCATCTGTGAGGTTCTTCAATTTCTAGTCCCACTCAGGGGCTCATTCTTTTTCTTCTGTGGAGTAATGAAGTCAAGAGCTGAGAGGGAGGAGGATACACATGAGGTGGGATGACTACAGTGTGTAGAGGTTTGTCCTTTGTGGCAGCTGAAAGTAAATCATAAGTTTCTAGGCATTGCTGAAAAGTCTAACTCAGGTTTTTTACTTTCTCTTTAGAGCAGGAACAGAGGAAACAAATGTCTGGGATCATTTGTACATTTAACAAAGATTAGTTGAGTGCTCCAGATAAAGGATACAGGATACTTAAGTGCCCCATCATCAAGAAGCTTAGAGTCAAGCAGGGGAGACAGATGAGTAAACCAACAATTAGAACCCATTGTTAAGGGAGAGGATAGAGGTGTGGGCCTACAGGGCAAAGATAAAACACCTGCAAATCAAACTGGAGAATTAAGAAAGGTTCTTTTGGAGAATACTTGTGGATGTTTTAGACAACTAGTAAATTTCAGGGGGAGACAGGGTGTGGGTATTCCAGGCTGGGGGCACGGTGGTTGTGGAAAGGCACAGAGGCAAACAGCACAAACGGTATGATGTATAGAACCAGGGATGGAGGTGGCATGTGGAGGATGGAGCTCCAGGGCTAGCTAGGCCAGATCGCAAGAGTCTTGCATTTTAAGCTAAGGGTTTTGAACTTTAATCTGAAAGCTATGGGAAGCTATCAAAGGATTTCAGGCAGGAAGTGATTTTTTATTTAGGTGCTGGTAGCAGTATACCTCTATACTGCTTAGAACTTAGAAGTCTTTAAGTTGAGGATCAGGTTCAGTGGAAGATGGCCAGGTGCGGTGGCTCACACCTGTAATCCTAGCACTCTGGGAGGCCGAGGTGGGAGGACTGTTTGAGCTCAAGAGTTCAAGACCAGCCTGAGCAAAAGCAAGACCCCATTTCTACTAAAAAATAGAAAAATTAGCTGGGCATTATGATGCACACCTGTAATCCCAGCTACTCGGGAGGCTGAGGCAGGAGGATTGCTTAAGCCCAAGAGTTTGAAGTTGCTGTGAGCTACAAGACACCACTGCACCCTATCCAGGGTGAAGAGTGAGACTCTGTCTCAAAAAAAAAAAAAAAAAAAAAAGAAAAGTTTAGTGGAAGAGCTATAAGGCCAGGAGGCTATGTCTAGAGAATGGGACTTCTGAGTTTAAAATTTCATATGTGGCACTTTGGAGGTGACAAGATTCTTAAACAAGTGCTTGGTGTGTCTATTTTCCTCCTGAAATAGTATGTTTATTTGTAGGTGCAGTTTTCTAGGGAGAGGACCTATACCTTTCATCAGATTCTCAAGGCTGTCTAAACCCCTCCCCCATGAAAGTTAAGGATTGGTGCTAGATGGCACCATTTTTACCTCATGCTCACGTTTTCAGGCATCCTGTTATCTAAGTGCTGTGTGACCATAAGGCAAATGTTTCTTTATAAAATTTTATTTAGGAGCTCAGAGTGCTTTAAATTCTGCCCAGAATACAAAGGGGAAAAAATAGACACCATAGCAAAAGTGTGGCCTGACAGGTGAACAGTCCTTCTTTTCACTTAAAAAATTTGGGCAGATGGAGTTGCATGCACCGGCAAGCAACTTGGTGTACAGCATCATTTATATTTATAAATATATAAATGTATATATGTTTGGTCGGTTGGTTGTTTTTTTTTTTTTTTTTTTTGAGACAGGGTCTTGCCCTGTCACCCGGGGCTGGAGTGCAGTGGCGTGATCGTAGCTCACTGCAGCCTCAAACACCTGGGCTCAAGTGACCTTCCTGCCTCAGCCTCCTGAGTACCTAGGACCACAGGCACCCAGCTAATTCTTTAATTTTTTGTAGAGATAGGGGTCTCACTATGTTGCCCAGGCTAGTCTCAAACTCCTGGCCTCACATGATCCTCCCGCCTCCCAAAATGTGGGGATTACAAGTGTGGGCCACCATAGCCTGGCCTAGATATTTGTGTTAATATTGCAGCCTCTACTTTTTAAATAAGGTTTTTAGATTTCTTTAAGCTTTAGTGGATAATAAGATCAAAAGGGCTCTTCCTCTGAGATTCAATTTCATAATCCCCCATCACCTGAGAGGTGAGACAGAAACTGAACTGGGTGCTGCTTCTACAGTCCTAATATGAGCTGCTTAGTTTGACAGGTATTATATAATGGGAGACAAAATTAGAGGGATTTAGAAAACCACGTTTGTGTCTGCAAGCACTCAGCGTGCAGATTATTTGTAGCAATAGAGGCGAGTACATCTCATGAGAGTGCCAAACTTTTTGTTAGGTACGAAAATGAGAGCTTTGCCAAACTATATTTTATGGGAAATTCCTTTAAAATATACCAGATCTTCAGAAAACATTGTAGTGTGTAATAATCAGATGATTGGAATTTCATGACTATAGAAGTAAAATTTCTCTTCTGATAGAAAAATAAATCTCATTCTGCTCTTCTCTCAGTTGCTTAAGAAGGCAGGCCTTGACCGGGGGGCAAGACTGTGTGAAGAAGCTGCAGTGCCCAACAGTCACAGCTCTATGGTTTGCAAAGCACCTTTGGTGTTTGTCTCATTCCATCCACGTAACAATCCTAGGGGACGGAGGTGGTGTTACCCTCTTTGACTAAGTCAATAAGATACAAGTAAGATGCATTGTTGAGATTTGGATTCAGATATTCTGACTGTAAACCCCATGCTTTTCCACTGGACCACAAAGCTGTGAAAATGTTGAGAAGTCACTAGACAGACTGCCCTAAATACAGAGATGAGCGGCTTAAATTCCATTTTATGAGGAGTAGGTGCCTTCATAATTTTGAGTTGTGGGAACGGGCAAATTATTAATAAACTGTTGCTTAAGAAAGCTTGTCCTTATTCTGGAAATTATGAGTAGGGACACAGGGGTGGTGAAGGGGTGGCAGCGTGGAGACCACACTGGAGCATTTTCAGGCATGAGAGGCTGTGGCTTGGTTTAGATCGGATATTGGTGCCTGTCTAGGAAACCACTTCTTTACACCCGAGGAACGTTGTTCGCTGAGCTTCTGTTTTTGCTGTGCTATGTCAGGGGGATGAATTGGGTGAAGCAGGGCAAAGAAGGTTGAATCACTTGCAGAAGGAGTGTTTTTCTACTATTATACCAGACTTTGTGTCTTCCCCTCACTTTAGAGCTACTTCCCTGTCTTATCCTTTGAGTAATCAGGCAATAACTGGCAAGTTCCTACATGAATGGTTAGGGATTCCAGCCGTCCCCAGCCAAGCTGTACATATGGTCATCCAGGCATTAGTTCTCAAACCAAGATGATGGTGCTAGCTGTGCAAATGGAGTGGAAGGGACGAGCTGAGAGCTATGGAGAAGAAGAGGCAGGACTTAATCCACAAACACTTTTTGAGCCCCTTCTATGTAGTAAGCACCGTGTTTGACACGTAGAAGAAAGAAAGAAGACATTGGCGATGTGAAGCCACACCCCTCGGTATCAGTGAGTGCTAAGAGGTTTCTCAAAGAGGAAGCTTCTTGAAGTGGCCAGAGAATGCTTTGTAGAAGGGGCATCACTTTCTCTGGTCCTTAAATAATAAAGAAATAATCATAGGTCATGGGGAAGTTGGCAAGTGTTGCGTACTTAGGGAAGGAGACTGTACGTTCTGTTTTTGATGTGTTAAATTCTAAATGTCAAAGGACCAGCAAACGTATGAGGTTTAGGAATCTTCCTCACACAGGTGGTGGTTCACACGCTAAGAGTAGAGGAAGGGCTCAAGGGATTGAACTCGGCACAACAGAGCAAGTGAGTCTCATGGGACCATTCACTGTGAGATGGTGGAGGAAGGAGGACATAGAAATATGGAGGTTTTACATTCAGAGATGACCTTGAGAAGCAGCGCAGCACAGGCGGGAGGCCTGGGTTTCTGATCCGGGCTGACTGCATGGGAACACCGGTGTGGCCTCTCACCGTGTGTCCCTGCGCAGGTGGTGTAACCTCCACAAATCTGTCTTCTCATTTGTCAGATGGAGATAATTATCCCTGCCTTGTAGAGAGTTAGGAGTACTATATGAAATCATTGTTTTAAAAGTTAGTGCCTGGCAAAAAAAAAAAAAAAGGAATTTAATAAATGGAAATTTAGCTATTAGAGTCACGGACTAAAAGAATCACTCCAAGGAGAAGGTTGATATCGGTGTCAGATACATCTTAAAGATTGAGAAGGATGAACCATTAATATTATGTTGCTTTTTACTTTTAAGAATGGTAAATTCTGAATGATGATTTTCCTAGTTAATATGTATGTTTCATGTAGTTCTTTACAGGTTCCCAGACAGTTTCTTTTAGAAACAAAATCCTATCTTGCACATCGGCCAGTCTGTTATTTCCGTTGCTCTCTGTTAACGTGACCTCTGCCCCGATCTCTGTTGCTGGGGCTAAACAGTGGTTCCACAGTTCAACAGGGAATTCTTGTGATTCTTTAGTGTAGCCTGAGCTTTGGTTTTAAATATCGACATACTTGAAACAAACTGGACAGTTTGGTTTTTTGTTTTTGTTGACATTGGTTTGCTAGGATTCATTACTTTCTCGGTTGCTTTAACAGATAAACATGAATTTCAGTTATGTTAAGTTCAGTGTTTTCCAGAGCGACACCAAAGGGAAAGGCTCATGTTAGGGTCAAGAGTACACAAGGAACTCTTATGCAATGTTTGCTTCACTTTCTATTCACGTATGAAATATGTAGGGAGTCAGAAGAAACAATTCAGAGATTAGAACAGGTGGGAACAAAATGTTTTAAAACATAAATATAAGACATTTCAATGTGTCTTGTTTTGTTAACCATTAAAATAAGTGTTGGGCCCATCGTCACGGGGTCTTAGCAAGGTTTGGGAAGAAGTTGATGAAATAGTAGCCATCCCAGAATCTGCCCTTCGGGCTCTGGTACGCGGCCCTGCCTGCCTTCTTTCAACTCCTCGAGCATACCGTGTTTCCTCCTTTCACGTGGCTGTGGCACAAGCTGTTGTGCGGAAATATTCTTTATTCATCCTTTGGAATTCAGCTCAGATGTCACTTCCTCAAAGAAGCCTCCAACCTCCTCCCTCTGGGTAGGACAGATCACATTATCCTGGCACCCCGTGCTTCCTCCTTAGAAACAACATTGGTCACAGTTGTGCGCCCCAAGAGGGCAAGGACGTGTCTAGTTTATTCAGGGCTCTAAGCCAAGCACCAAGAGCAGAGCACCCAATAGACACTCAATAATGTCTACTGGGTGCTGGGTGTTGAATGAAATCAACATTTATTAAGTGCCAAGTGCATCACTTTGTTCACTCCTCACCATAACCCTTTAAGTAGACATTATCCCCATTTGCGGATGAGGAAACTGACAATAGAACTTGACCAAGGTCACAGAATCAACTTTGATGCCAAAGCCTGTGTTTTCTTTTGTTTTTTATTTTCCTTGTTGCATGCAGTTACAGTGTTGAAAAGCCAGTGTTTGAAGCATTGTACTATGTGATTTCCCCCAGGAAAGCAGAGGGGCTGATCAGAGTCCAGTGGGCTTGTATTGGGCATTTGTGGTGTGGCTTCCCGGCATCCATTCCAAACTGTTTTCCCAGTCACACGCTCTGTTTTCATTTGGAGGATATACAATTCTCCTTGTCTCAGTCCACATGGGACAAGTTTTGGGTGTGCTCAGCCCCAGGGATGAAGCTCTGTGACCTACACTTGAGCCAATCAGCATAATCCACCCCTCTCATCTAACCATAATGATTGGTTCAGGGATGGGCTCCTGACCCAGTATTGTCAGTCAGAGCCAGTTGAGACTCAGTCCAGGACCTCAGCTGGAGGTTTTGCATAAGTGGCTTGCTCTTTCTAACTGGCCTTGGGCCCTGGAAGTGCGAAGGTTGGAACTGTTTCCACCAGCTTACTAATTGGAGCAGACAGAGAGAGGGCAGACCTGACCCTAGCCTACAGTTTGTCTGGCTTCTGATAACACAATCTGAGCCCTGCTCAAGCTGTGCCTGAGGCTTTCTAGCCCCTATGCTTTTCACTAATTTGAGTGAGTAATGTCCTTTTTCTGCTTAAGCCTGTTGGGATTGGGAGTTCTATCGCTTGCAAAGGATTCTTAACCAGTACGGGACGTAAAAGACTTTGGACATATTTTGCCTTTTTTGTGTGTTTCCCTTTTGCACAGGCTGAAGTCCTTTCCTCTGGCTCCTAGAATGATTGTAAATGCGTGTTCTGGGCCCAAGGAGGAAAGCAGTAAGAAGATAATATGGCAGCATGGATTGCTGAAGCAGATTTTGTGGTTTTGGGAGTCAGGGCTTCTAAGACTTGCTCAGTAAATTGTGGAATGGTTGTAACAAGCTTCATTTATTGATCAGGCGCTGTGGCTCGTGCTTGTGCTCCCAGCACTTTGGGAGGCTGAGGAGGGAGGATGGCTTGAGGCCAGGAGTTGGAGATCGGCCTGGGCAACATAGTGAGACCCTGTCTCTACAAAAAATTAAAAAATTAGCCAGATGCAGTGGCCCACACCTGTAGTCCTAGCTATCAGGAGGCTGAGGCAGGAGGATCACTTGAGCCTGTCACGTCCAGCCTCTTGGTGGACTGTTGTCCTGGTTCTTTGGCTCCTTGCTTGGAAAATTCACAAGCAGGGCCGGTGTGACGGAGTGACCACAGACAGGAAGCAATTCCACATAAACAGCTTTTATTACAGAAAAGAAGGGAGCTAGACAAAGCAAGAGTACATTTGAGAGAGGAACGGGTCAGTCTCCATGAGTGGAGAAAGACGTTAAGGACTCCCAGGTGGTTTCCTCTTATTGGCCTGGTCCGGGGGAGGACTTACAGGGAGTGTGGGATGTTACCAGATGATTGATATATGTGATTGTCAGCTGTTCTGCATTTTCCTGCAGTCCTTTCCCCTAATTGTTGCCACCCCCTTCTCCGCCCCCTGCTAACCACCTTCCTAGCCTGTATCTGCCACCTGCAGCTTTGGTCGCTGCCTAACAGACCTCATGAGTTTGAGGCTACAGAGGTATGATCTTTCCACTCTACTCCAGCCTGGGTGACGGAGTGAGACAAGGTCCCCTAAAAAAAAAATTTAAAAATCATTTATTTATTTCTCTGCATCTCAGTTTTCTCTATAGGAAGTGAGGATAATGTTTGCCATTCCACTTAGACAAGAGGGAATTGATAGGAATGTGTTCAGTACTTTGTACCTCAGTGTGGTCTTCCCACGTGATGGTGATATTTCACCACGTCAACCTGTGGCTTTTCACATTTGTCGATCATTAGGCTGACCTGACCAATAGGGAGGTGGGCAGATAAAGGCGTCTCCTGCTTTGGGGAGACTTCAGAGGAAGGAGATTCATGTTCCAGGGCTCAGGGGGCCTTAGATGAGCATCCAGCCTCACTGCATCAATAATTTTCATGTTCAAGAGATAGTTAGAATAGTAAACTTCCTCTCTTTCTGCTATGTGGATTTCACAAATGGGGTGTTTGGACTTGACCTTTTCAAAACCCATTCTGATCCTTCCAAGATGGCTTTCGCTTAAATCTATTAACTGTGTTTATAGTTACCAGGCTGTCGAAAGAAAAAGCTGTACGTCCAAAACAGCTAAATTTTCCACAGTGAAGGAAAGGCCTACCGGAGACATTACCAAAAAGGAAATCAAGCCAGTAAAGATATAAACTGTTTATTTTATTTCCATTCCTAACATGAATGTGAATTTATTGCTTCATTTGACATTTAAAATAGAACTTTTGCAAATCACCTCAGAAAATATACATTTGCAAAGTATTGCTGAAAATCCTAGTCTTAAACCCACTGACAGAATTCCCTAAACCTTGTTTTCAAAGGCATTTATGATGATTTTCACAGTTTCCATAGTTGCAAAGAACAAAGAAATCATCTTGGAACAGGAGTGGAATTTGATCAGAATAATCCAAAAAAGACATGTCTGCTTCTTTACAGACTCACAGATTGCTTGATTTTTAGGGGCTCCTACATGATACACCTACTTATACAGGGCTTTCCTAATCACAGTGGACCCTTTCCTGCCTTGCAGTCTACTGTGTTCAGCAAAGTGTGTGCTAGATAATAAGGATAATGAACCCAAGAACCTAAACTGCCTTAAGTTTTAAACTGGCAAGTACGGTCTGTATTTTCGGAACTGAGGACTGGAATGCAGAAAATAAGCTTTGGTGGGATACTGGACTAAAAAACGTAAAACTGGGCAGAACTAGGTGTGGCAGCCTGGTACATTAACTCTGAAAGCCATACCAGTGAAACTGAGAGTAGCAAATAGGTTCAGATTTTTTTTTTTCCTAGAAAATTTATGCCCTTTGGTTTTGGATTTTCAATTAGTATTTGTTTATTCAGTGTGTGAATTATTAAGATCTTTCCACTGCTCTCTTTTGAAAGTCTTCTTTTAAAAAAAAAACAAAACTTTTTTTTTTTTTTTTTTTGAGACAGGATCTTGTTCTGTCTCCCTGGTTAGAGTGCAATGGGGTCATCATAGCTCACTGGAGCCTCAAACTCCTGGGCTGGAGTGATCCTCCTGCCTCAGCTTCCCAAATAGGTGGGACTACAGGGACGTTCCATGGTGCCTGGTTAAATTTTCTGTTTTTAGTAGAGATGGGGTCTGCTCTTGCTCAGGCTGGTCTCCAACTCCTGAGCTCAAGCAATCCTCCCTGCTCAGCCTCCCAAAGTGCTGGGATTATAGGCGCAAGCCACTGCAGTGGCCCAGAGTCTTCTTTTGAGTGATTTTAACAGCTTCTTAGTGCCAGGCTCTCAAAGGGGAGGTGAAATTTAAATCTGTTGGGTGACCATTTAAAGAAAATTGGAAACAATTTGAAGTCAATGAATACAGTCAGGTTTGGAGATAATGGTGGCTTTCAACTATGAAAGCCACTGTTCTTTTGCAGGGGACGTTCAAAGCTGTCGTTTTGTTTTGTTTCTAATTATTTGAGACTTGAGAAAATGACTAAATAGAACATAACAGAGACTTTTCAGGATGAAATTCAACGTTATCTAAAAACAAGGGTTTTCCTTCTCCCAGTTAGTATTGTACGTGTAAAACTGAAGCCTTAGTTATCTGAGCCACTCAGCTACTTCACAGCATACCCATAGATGTGAGGGCGTACTAAGGGCCAGGACAGTGGGGCCTGGATGTGATGTAGCTTCAGCTCAGAGAAGCTGGCCCGCTCCAGGGTCTTCCAGGTCTCTCTGGTCAGGTAGCAGCCACCGAACACAAGGAACCAGATCGGATCCAGGACCTGTTGCCAGAAGGAATTCCAGGTGGAAGGCTCAGCCGCCACATGCTCCATGAAATAAAAAGCCCCTCCCTGAGAAAGAACAACAAAGGATTTTAGTTTTGGGAAACTAAAACTGACTTATAAGGTGATTGAAGCTTCAGATTTCAGTGGCCCAGAGGCCAACTTCATGAGAAGATGTGGATAAATTAAAATTCACTAAGACACCCTTTGGGTCAATAGTCTCATCTTCTGTCAAATTTTGTACAGAGCTGCCAATCTGAAGCAATTGGCACCTGTTTTCTGATCATAAAAGTAATGCATAATAACAGCTAAAACTTAAAGCATTTGCTGTATGCTGAGTGCTGTCCTTAACGCTTGTCACTTGTTAACTCACTTAGTCCTCGCCACAGTGTTACTTGTTAAGTACAGACTGAGCATCACTACTCTCAAAACCCAAAATGCTCCAAAATCGCAGACTTTATGAGCACCAACATGGTGCTCAAAGGAAATGCTCATTGGAACGTTTCAGGGTTTTGGATTTTTAGATTAGGGGAGCTCAACTGGTATATATTCCACGATCCAGAAAAATCTGAAATCCGAACCTCTTCTGGTTCCAAGCATTTTGGGTAAAAAAGTACTAAGCCTGTATTGCTGTTACCATCCCTGTTTTTACATGTGAGGTATCCAAGTCACAAAATAAGTAACTTGCCCAGGATCACACAGCTTGGAAATGTCAAAACCAGGCATTGAGCCTGGCAGTCTAGCTCAAGTCTAGCTGGCAATACTGCCCCAGGAATACGTTTATTATAGAAAATACAAGAAAATTTAAAAAGAAAAACAATCAACTACCATCCCATGACCAAAGGATAACTACCGTTAAGGTTGTTTTTGTTTTTTTTTTTTTTTTGAGACAGAGTCTCACTCTGTTGTCCGGGCTATAGTGCCGTGAGTCAGCCTAGCTCACAGCAACCTCAAACTCCTAGGCTCAAGCGATCCTCCCGCCTCAGCCTCCCGAGTAGCTGGGACTACAGGCAGCGCCACCATGCCCAGCCAATTTTTTCTATATATATATTTTTTAGCTGTCCAAATCATTTCTTTCTATTTTTAGTAGAGATGGGGTCTCGCTCTTGCTCAGGCTTGGCTCGAACTCCTGACCTTGAGCGATCCGCCCACCTCAGTCTCCCAGAGTGCTAGGATTACAAGCGTGAGCCCCCGTGCCCAGCCCGGTTAAGGTTTTTTGTGTATATGAATGTGTATTTTTTTCTGTAAAACTAAGATTGTAATATACATTCTGTTTTGTAACCTGGTGTATTTTGTTTGAATGTTATTCTAAAGTTGATTTAAAAACTCTTTACCCAGTATTTCACACCACTGAAGGTACCATCTCTTATTTAACTCTCCTGATTTAGGTTCTTTTCAATTTTTCACGACTTTAAATACTGTTACAGTGAACATCCTTATCCCTAAATCTTGGTAACTATCTCTATTTCCAAATAAATAACTTGCTGAGAAATAGAATTGCTGAGTCAATGCTCTGTGCCTTTTTAAAGCTGTTGGTATGAGTTGTCAACTTGCCTTTTGGAACAGTTGTGTGAAACTTATGTATGTAATGGATATAAGTGCTTATTGTCAATAAAACCTCATCAACAGTGTTTATATTTCTTGTATCATTGCTAATTTGATAGGCAAGATTGTATTTCATCTTCAAAACTATGCATATCTTTAATATTCTTAATAGATTTAAAATCTTTTATTAAAGCTTATCGGTTATTTGGATCTCCTTTTTTTTTTTTTTGAGACAGAGTCTCACTCTATTGCCCTAAGTAGAGTGCTGTGATGTCAGCCTAGCTCACAGCAACCTCCAACTCCTGGGCTGAAGCGAACCTCCTGCCTCAGCCTCCTGAGTAGCTGGGACTACAGGCATGCGCCACCATGCCTGGCTAATTTTTTCTATATATTTTTAGTTGTCCAGCTAATTTCTTTCCATTTTTAGTAGAGACGGGGTCTCACTCTTGCTCAGGCTGGTCTTGAACTCCTGACCTCAAGCGATCCTCCCGCCTTCGCCTCTCAGAGTGCTAGGATTACAGGCTTGAGTCACTGCGCCTGGCCTACTTTTATTAGTAGTAGTAGTAGTAGTATTTTGAGACAGAGTCTCGCTCTGTTGCTCGGGCTAGAGTGCCGTGGCGTCAGCCTAGCTCACAGAAACCTCAAACTCCTGGGTTTAAGGAATCCTTTTGCCTCAGCCTCCCGAGTAGCTGGCACTACAGGCATGCGCCACCATGCCCAGCTAATTTTTTTTATATATATGTTTTTAGCTGTCCAGATCATTTCTTTCTATTTTTAGTAGGGACGGGGTCTCGCTCTTGCTCAGGCTGGTCTTGAACTCCTGACCTCGAACAATCCACCCGCCTCGGCCTCCCAGAGTGCTAGGATTACAGGCGTGAGCCACCGCGCCCGGCCTCCCAGTAGTTTACTTTTTATGTTAGAATGTTTGATTCCCCTGAAATTGATACGACTATACGACTGCCCTTGGTAATAATGGATGCGTCTAATCAGTCCTTCTCACACCCCTTCACTCACCGGCCTCAGCACTCTGCACACCTCTCGGAGAATCTGCTCCTGGTTCTCCACAGAGCACAAGACCAGGGTGCAGACCGCCACATCCATAGAGCCATCAGCCACCTGGTGCATGTTCTCCCCGGCAGCCACCACAAAGCGCTCAAACTGCAGGTGTCGGTTCTCTGCAACGCTGTTGATCAAAAACTTCTCCAAGTTGGGGTTGGGATCAATACAGGTCACCCTGCACCCAGGTGGGTAGAACTTGAAGTTGGCCCCGGTGCCACAGCCCACCTCCAGCAGGGAGAGCTTCCCAGAGGGGCCGGCAAACTCCTGCAGGTTGCTGAAGAGCTCCCTCTTCTTGCTTGCCATCTGTTCGTTGTACACCACAGTGAATGTCCGCAAGAAGTAGGGGAACCATTTTCTGCATATCCAGTCCCACAAGCCCAGAAAGTTCAGCAGGAACACAGGAAATGCCAGGATGTAGATGGTCAGTCGGAGGATCAAGATGGTAAGTGCCATTGCTCCGAAGAGAGGAAAAAAACAGAACAACAGTTAGAGACCTGACTCCTTTAATTGCAGCACACAGGCTTCTGGCCACACTCCCACACTCGGGAGCCAATCAGCTGAAGAGGAAGGAAGAACTGGCTGTCTTGGGAAAGCGCAGCTCAAGTCAAATCTTGGCAAAGACAGTCCGTTTTGCCCAATTAATAGTCACTTGGCAGAAGTTGACTCAGCTTAGTTTTCATGAAGCGAAATGAGAAGTTTCCCAGTTTTTCCTTAGAAGTAAAGTTGATTACAATCCTTTATTCCTTCTTTCCCTTCTCTGGGTATGACGACTACTGCTAGTTTCCTCCCGGAGTTACATAAGCACAGCGTCCTTACACCTTACCAGGGTCGTCCAGCAACTTCTATTATAGAAAAGAAAACAGAATCTGTGGGTGGAGCCTGCTCAAACCACATCAGAAGACTGCTGTCCAGGCCCCTTTATGACAACACACCCCTCTCCTACTCCACCCCTGCCCCCTTCCTGCTCCCAAGCTAGCAAGCCCTGTTTGCTAAAAAGGAAGTGAAGGGGCATGGCTGCCTGGCCACAGTCAGTAAGAATTCCCACTTTTACATTCTGGGCGGAGGCTCGCATATATTCATGACTCAATGGCAGGATTATTTCTGTCATTGTTTAGGGACACCCATCTTTTAAAGGGTAGGTCTCAGTCTTCAAATTGTGCCAGAGTTAGTATATTACTCAGCTATTTTAGATAAAAATAGTTCCCAGAGTATTCACATTTGGAAGCCTAAAGCCTTCAGAAAATAGTTTTCAGCATCCATCTGCTTTTAACAAGAAAGCCTGAGGTTTAGAAGGGTTAGGGAACACAGAGGTTTAAAAAAATAATGGTAACATTTACTTTTTTAAACTGGGTGTTGGATACAGGAAGTGTTCTGTTTGTCTTTTTTTTTTTTTATGCCCTGTGCATATTGTATAAATATTATATCTATTCCATATTTGAACAGCTTTTGTAAGGTGGAATTGATATACAAAAACTTTACCTATTTTATGTGTACAGTTTGATAAGTTTTGCCATATCTATATACCTGTGAAATCATCACTTTGGTCAAGATAAGTGAACATTTCCATCTTCTCCAAAAGTTTCTTCTTGCTCTTTTGTGATTCCTTCTCCTGCATTCGTCATCTCAAGGTAACCAGGGACCTGTTTTCTATTTTTGAAAACGGGATGCAGGAACCAGGGAAGAAATTGAGCAACTGGACAGGACTGGAAGACCCTAAAGCCTTCAGCAAAGGGGATGAAGATAATTTCATAGAAAATTTAATTCTTCTTTTTAAAATGGATAGGCCCACAGCCACAAAGTTTGCTTGTCAGAAAAGCACCAAAGCAACCTCCAGACATAATTAGCAAAATTAAAATGCTGTTGGGAACCTAGTTGGCTGGAAGACTTTGCCATTTAACTCAGCTATCGGTAGTTTCTTTTGCAGATCACACAACCTCGTTATCCCTCTTGTGACACACACTTTTTTTTTTTTTTTTTTTTTACTTTTGCACTTTTTTTTGTTTTTGTTTAGGGAAACAGCTTTAATGTTGTTCCTGAAATTCTTTTTAAGAATTGTGAAAACAAAATGGCATGGTGGAATTCTTAGCAAAGGACAGTCACTGGATCTCAAAGCCCACTCTAGACAGATGCAATTGAATGATCAAATCAAATAATAAAATGTTTAATCTTCAAAAAAACCCCACAGAACAAATGCACTACTGATACATGCAACAACAGAAATGAATCTCACAGATTAAAAGAAAAAAATAGTATCTACTACAGTATTACATTTACATGAAGTTCAAAAACAGGCAAAACTGACTTACAGTGATAAAGGTAATTGGGGATTATGACAGGAGGGCCACAAAGGAGCCTCCTAGGGGTACTGGAAATGTTCTATATCTTGGTTTTGTTGGAGGTTAAACAGGTGTATGTATATGTAAAGGTTTATCAAGCTATACACTTAAGTTTGTATACTTTATTGTATGTAAATTTACCTCAATAAAAAAGAAAAAATGTAATAAGGCTGTTCAAGAAAAAAAGATAAAGGACATACATAGATAATATTAGGAATTAAAAAGGGGGCATATGTACAGATAAAATAAAAATTTTTTATGACCATAAGAGAATGTTACATTATGTGCAACTTGTATGTTAATACATTTAAAGATGTGGATGAATTGAATAATTTTCTGCAAAACCGCAAATTAGAAAATAGCAATATTAATTTGAGAAGACATAGAAAATCTGATTAGACTACTAACTGTAAGGTTTTAAAAACGGAGTGGCTGGTGCCAGAGAAAGACGAGCAGAGTTGAAAGGGATAAGTAAAGAGGCTTTATTGGGGTGCTCCCGGGTGGGGGTAACAGGTCCCAAGAGAGAGACCGGGATGAGCCTCATGGTCCCACCCAGAAGTCTGGGTGGGCTTATATGCATTTTTAGGGGTGGAGGGTGGGAGTTTCTCTGGAGGGAAGTTTTCAGTGAGAAGAATGAGGAATTTCTTTGTTTCAGCTTTAGGGCAGGTATGGAGGAGCAGGAGGGGCTGCTGCTTTTTCCATTAGGGAGGGGAGGGGTGCCCGCCACCAGCCTTACACTAACCTCTATAGAGTCTAAATTGGGGGCTGGGTGCAGTGGCTCATGCCTGTAATCCTAGCACTCTGGGAGGCCAAGGCAGGAGGATCACTTGAGCTTAGGAGTTCGAGACCAGCCTGAGCAAGAGCAAGACCCCATCTCTATAAAAAATAGAAAAATTAGCCGGGCATGGCAGCTTCTGCCTGTAGTCCCAGCTACTCAGGAGGCTGAGGCAGGAGGATCACTTTAGGCCAGGAATTGGAGGTTGCAGTGAGCTATAATGATGCCACTGCACTCTAGCCAGGGCAACAGAGCCAGACTCTGTCTCAACAACAACAAAAACAAAAAGCTGGCCGGGTGCGGTGGCTCATGCCTGTAATCCTAGCACTCTGGGAGGCCGAGGTGGGTGGATCGCTCAAGGTCAGGAGTTCGAGACCAGCCTGAGCAAGAGTGAGACCCCGTCTCTACTAAAAATAGAAAGAAATTATATGGACAACTAAAAATATATATATATAGAAAAATTAGCCGGGCATAGTGGCGCATGCCTGTAGTCCCAGCTACTCGGGAGGCTGAGGCAGGAGGATCGCTTGAGCCC
This sequence comes from Eulemur rufifrons, assembly GCF_041146395.1. Classification (NCBI taxonomy): domain Eukaryota; kingdom Metazoa; phylum Chordata; class Mammalia; order Primates; family Lemuridae; genus Eulemur; species Eulemur rufifrons. The sequence continues at coordinate 39,749,033 of NC_090998.1, read as the reverse complement.
AGGAGTTTGAGGTTGCTGTGAGGTAGGCTGACGCCATGGCACTCACTCTAGCCTGGGCAACAAAGTGAGACTCTGTCTCAAAAAAAAAAAGCTAAATTGGTAGTAAAAATTCTCTCCTTCAAAAGCACCAGGCCTACATGATTTTATGAAGACATTTTTACCAAGCCTTTCATCACTCTTAGTAAACAGTTCTAGAAAACAGAAAATTAAGGAAATTAACTCATTTTATAAACCTAGTATAACCTTAACGTTAGGTCAGACAGAAACAATATAAAAGGAGAATTTACGGGCTAAGCTCACTTACAAATAAAGATAAAAAGATCCTAAATAAAATGGCATCAAAAAAACTCAGAAAGGCCGGGCGCGGTGGCTCACGCCTGTAATCCTAGCACTCTGGGAGGCCGAGGTGGGCGGATCGTTTGAGCTCAGGAGTTCGAGACCAGCCTGAGCAAGAGCGAGACCCCATCTCTACTAAAAATAGAAAGAAATTATATGGACAGCTAAAAAAATATATATATATAGAAAAAATTAGCCGGGCATGGTGGTGCATGCCTGTAGTCCCAGCTACTCGGGAGGCTGAGACAGGAGGATCGCTTGAGCCTAGGAGTTTGAGGTTGCTGTGAGCTAGGCTGACGCCACGGCACTCACTCTAGCCTGGGCAACAGAGTGAGACTCTGTCTCAAAAAAAAAAAAAAACAAAAACTCAGAAGTATATTTTAAAATGTGTTGTATCTTTTGAATGCCAAGATGCTTATACATTCAAAATCTATCAGTAAAACATTACAGATTATAGGAGGAAATTCATTTAACCATCTCAATAGATAAGGTAAAGTAGTTGGTAAAAATTCACCACTTACTCATGTTAAGTTTGACATACCGATGGCAACCATGTACTTCTATCTATACTCTTTGCACCTGTGTACCAACCCTGTTGGCTTACTACCTTCCAAATATTTTCATTCAGTTGGCTCACCCTAGATTCAAACTGTCTTAAACCAAATCCATTTGCTTCATCTCTCTCCTGACTTTCTTAGGTCAATTCATAACACTATCATTTTCCCAGTTACTGAGGCCTAAATTTTTTGTAAAATTTTTAGTTATGATAAAATATATGTAACATAAAATTTACCGTCCTAATCACTTTTGAGTTTACAGTTTAGCAATGTTAAGTACATTTGCATTGTTTTGCAGCCAGTCTCTGGAACTGTTTATCTTGCAAAACTGAAACTGTGTACCCATTAAACAACAACTTCCCATTTCTTTTTCTCTCTAGCGCCTGGAACCACCATTCTACTCTTTGATTTTATAAATTTGACTATTTTAGACACCTCATTTAAGTGGAATCAGGTGGTTTTTCTTTCTGTGACAGGCTTATCTTACTTAGCATAAGGACCTCAAGGTTTAGCCATATTGTTGTATATTGCAGAATTTCCTGTTTTAAGACTAAATAGTATTCCATTGTATGTATGCACCACATTTTCTTTATCAGTTCACCTCTAGATGGACATTTAGGTTGTTTTCATATCTTGGCTATTGTGGATAGTACTGCAGAGAACACAAGAGTGCTAATATCATGATTTTAATCCTTTTGGATAAACACCCAGAAGTGGTATTGCTAGATTGAATGGTAGTTTTAATTTTAATTTTTTGAGGAACCTCCATACTTTTTTCCATAGTGCTTACATCATTTTGCATTCTCACCAACAGTGCAGAAGGTTCCAATTTCTCCACATTATGACCCACACTTAATGTCTTTTGTTTTTTTGATAATAGCCTGTCTTGGCAGGTGTGAGGTGACATTGTGCTTTTGATTTGCATTTCTGTGATGATTTGTGACGTTGAGCACCTTTTCATGTGCTTGTTGACTGTTTGTTTGTTGTCTTTGGTGAAATATCTATTCAAATCCTTAGCCCATTTTTTAATTGGGTTATTACGTTTTTTTTATTGTCGAGTTATGAGTTCCTTATATATTTTGGATATTAGCCTCTTAATGGATGTATGGCTTTACAGGTATTTTCTCCCATTCCATAGGTGACCTTTTCATTTTGTTGATCATTTGCTTTGCTGTGCAGAAGCCTTTTAGTTTGACATAATCTTATTTGTCAGTTTTTGCTTTTGTTGCCTGTACTCTGGAATCATATCAAAAAAGTCGTTGCTGAGCTCAATGTCATTGAGATTTTCCTCCATGTTTTCTTCTAGGAGTTTTATAGTTTCAAATATTACATTTAAGTAATTTTTGTTTGTCTCAAGATATTTTTTGATTTCCCTTTTGATTTATTCTTTGACCTAACAGCATTAGATAAAATTAATGTTCATTAAACAACATGAATGTGTTGTTTAATTTCCATAGTTTTGTGAATTTTCCAATTTTCCTCTTATTGATTTCCAGTTGCCATTTTAGTTAGAAAAGATACTTGATATCATTGCAACTTCTTGAATTTAAGACTTGTTTTGTGGCCCAACATATGGTATATCTTGGACAGAGATCCAAGTGTGAGCTTGAGAAGAATGTATATTTTGCTGCTGTTGGATAGAATATTCCGTATATGCCTGGTAGGTCCATTTGTTCTATGATGTTGTTCAAGTCCTCTGTTTCTTTATGAATCTTCCGTCTGGATGATTTATCCATTGTTAAGAGTGGGGTATTAACATCCTCTGTTATTAATGTATTGCTGTGTATTTATCCTTTCAGTTTTGTTAATACCGGCATACCTCAGAGATACCGTAGGTTTGGTTCCAGACCACCTCGCCAAAGCAAATATAGCAATAAGCAAATCATACAAATATTTTAGTTTCTCAGTGCATATAAAAGTTATATTTACGCTACATTCTAGTCTATTAAGTGTACAATAGCATTATGTCTGTAAAACAATGTATATATCTTAACTAAAATGTATTGTTCAAAAATGCTAACGATCATCTAAGCCTTCAGCGAGTCGTTATCTCTTTGCTGGTGAAGGCTCTTGCCTCGATGTTGATGTCTGCTGACTGATCAGGGTTGTGGTTGGTGAAGGTTGGGGTGGCTGTGGCAATTACTCAAAGTAAGACGACAATGAAGTTTGATGCATGCATCGACTCTTCCTTTCATGAAAGATTTCTGTGTAGCGTGTGATGCTGTGTGATAGCATTTTACTCATATTAGAGCGTCTCTCAAAGGTAGAGTCAATCCTCTCAAACCCTGCCTACTGCTTTATCAGCTAAGTTTATGGAATATTCTAAATCCTTTGTTGTCATTTCAACAGCATTCAGAGCATCTTCGTAGGAGTAAATTCCATCTCAAGGCACCACTTTCTTTGCTGATGCATGAGAAGCAACTCCTCATCTGTTCAAGTTTTATCATGAGATTGCAGCAATTCAGTCACATCTTAGGGCTCCACTTCTAATTCTAGTTCTCTTGCTATTTCCACCACATCTGCGGTTATTTTCTCCACTGATGTCTTGGACCCCTCAAAGTCATCCATAGGGTGGGACTCAACTTCTTCCAAACTCCTATAAATGTTGCTATTTTGCCCCCTTCCATGAATTGTGAATGTTCTTAATGGCATCTAGAATGGTGAATCCTTTCCAGAAAGTTTTCTATTCACTTTGCCCAGATCCAGCAGAGGAATCACTATCTATGGTAGCTATAGCCTTTCACGATGTATTTCTTAAATAGTGAGACTTAGAAGTCAAAATCGCTCCTTGTTCCATGGGCTGCAGAATGGATATTGTGTTAGGAGGCAAGAAAACAATGTGAATCTCCTTGCACGTCTCCATCAGTGCTCTTGGGCGGCTGGGTGCATTGTCAACGAGCAGTGATATTTTGAAAGGAATCTTTGAGCAGTGGGTCTCCACAGTGTGGTTAAAATACTTGGCAAACTGTGCACACGGAGGGAGCTGATGGAGAGGGCCGCTGTCCAGTGGTGGACACTGTTTCAGCCAGACGATCACAGTTCCCGTGGTGTGTGAGCGAGCCCAGGCCGGGTCTCCTCTCCTGCCACCATGGGCTGCACGTTGAGTGTCAAAGACGAGGCACAGTGGAACGGAACAGGATGATCCACTGCAGCTTGCCGGTGGATGTGAAGAAAGTGGCGGATGATTTGGATAGACTATCCCAAAACAACTGCATTCCAACTCAGCAAGATGTTCTTCAGACAAGAGTGAATGGAAGCACATTTCCCCTTCAAGGACCTATACTTCAAGATGTTTGATGTAAGAGGCCAGAGATCAGAACAAAAAGAGCGGATTCACTGTCTTGAAGGAATGACAGCAGTTATCTTCTGTGTGTCCCTCAGAGATCGTGACCGTGTTCCGGCTGAGGATGAGGAGATGCATTGAATGCAGGGAAGCATGAAATTATTATATGGCATTTACAATAACAGATGGGTTCCAGAACACTTCCATCATTCTCTTCCATAACAAGAAAGACCTTTTTGCAGGAAAAATAAAGAGGATCCCGGTAACTATCTGTTATCCAGAATACACACGTTCCAATACGTATGAAGAGGCAGCTGCTGATACCCAGTGCCGGTCTGAAGATCTGAACAGAAGAAAAGGTACTGCGGAGATCTACGCTCACTGCACCTGTGCCACAGGCACCAACAATGTGCAGTTTATTTTCGATGCTGTAGCAGATGTCATTGTTAAAAGCAACTGAAAGGAACATGGGCTTTACTGAAGAGCGTGGGTGTTAGTGAAAGTGACTGCAGCGTGGAGTGTTGAGGCCAGACATCTTTTGCGGTCTCATGGGGCAGCTGCAGGTACCAAGGGGACCAGGGAATGGCAGCAGCGTGTGGAATCTTAGCACCCTTTAGCACAATCCTCTGTATTATGGAGCTTTTAGTTGAGATGAGATGTGAAAGTCAGGCAGACATTGGAATTGGAGTAACTGTAAAGTATGACTCAATCATAAGACATCACTTCGATTTCATAATCTCAGATGTTTGAGGCAGATGTGAAGTTGAGGTGCTGTATTCTAGAACCTCAGTGTGTAATTTACTCTTTTTTCTTCCCATCCTAACAAACCACCAGTAGTGCATTTTAAAAGTTTTTATCATCAAGAGAAGAGTAACTTTGCTAAATTTTATTTGTTTGCAGAGGAATCTTGATTAAAACACAGTCCTAACTATGCATATGATGTGACCGGATCATCTTGAAAATAATTCTCAGTAGGAACTCGTTTTTAACTCTTGGTATGGTCAGAATATAATATTCCCGTACTGACTTAAAATTCTTTGCAGTTATTGGGGCCATAAATATAGCTTTTGTGGGTGAAAGTTATTTTACTATCCTGCTCAAAGTACCATGATTGTTTCTAAATGGTTATTGCACTGGAGAGTCCTGCAATAAGATTCTAGCTCTCTCTTTTCTTTCAACTTATGGTTGAAAGTTAACTTATTTATGCCAATTGCCAGATTACTAGATAAAGTAGTACGATAAAAGCCAGGTTCTGGAATACAGACATACCCAGGGCAGCTGCCAATCAGAAATGCAAATTCCAGGCCGGGCATGGTGGCTCAACCTGTAATCCTAGCACTCTGGGAGGCAGAGGTGGGAGGATCACTTGAGGTCAGGAATTCGAGACCCCGTCTCTACTAAAATTAGCCGGGCGTGGTGATGTGCACCTATAGTCTCAGCTACTCAGGAGGCTGAGGCAGGAGGATTCCTTGAGCCCTGGAGTTTGAGGTTGCTGTGAGCTAGGCTGACGCCATGATACTCCAGCCCGGGCAACAGAGCAAGACTCTCAAAAAAAAAAAAATGAAAGAAAGAAAGAAATGCAAATTCCAAAATTCCAATCTGAACCAGTGACTTTGCTGCTACATTTACACTAAATTGACCACTTTGATTCTTGCTTGTCTCAGTTATAGGGATTTTTGTACAAGATGCACCTTGTTTTCCATCTTCATGGTGTTTTCTGTTGGGAGACATCTAAAGTGTTTTAGTAGTGCATACTTTTGCTTTGCAAATTGGTGCCAAATCCCTGTTTGCCATTGTTTTTCCTGTAGCAATGTTAACTGGACTAATCTTTAGTTAGTATGTTCTTTTGCTGAAACTGTTGCATCTTGGGATTTTTTGTTGCTTTGCTATGTGTACAGATTTTAATCTTTTATAGTTGGCAGCAGTAGTAAATAGTGATTAAAGAATCACCAAAATGTTCAGTAAACCATGCTATAAACAGGTGTGCTGTCATCCAGGACTTGTTCCATTTATAGAGCACAGGCAGGGTATATTTAGCATACTTTTTAAGGCCCCTGGGATTTTCAGAATGATAAATGAGCATTGGCTTCAACTTAAAGTCACCAGCTCCATCAGCCCGTAGCAAGAGTCAGGCTGTCCTTTGAAGGTTTAAAGGCAGGCATTGACTTTGTTCTAGCTATGAAAGTCCCAGCTGGCATCTTCTTCCAATAGAAGGCTGTTTTGTCTTTGGTGAAAATCTGTTGTTTAGTGCAGCCACCTTCATCAATAGTCTCAGCTAGATCTTCGGGATAACTTGCTGCAGGTTCTATATGAGCACCTGCTGTTTCACCTTGCCGTTTTATTTCATGGAGAGGAGATGGCTTCTTTCCTTAAACCTCACGAACCAACCTACATTAGCTTCAAATTTTTCTCCTGCAGCTTCCTAACCTCTCTCAGCCTTCATAGAATAGAAGAGAGTTGGGGCCTTGCTCTGGATTAGGTTTTGGCTTAAGGGAATGTTATAGCTGGTTTGGTCTTCTATCCAAACTACTAAAACTTTCTTCATATCAACCAACAACAAGGCTGTTTCACTTTCTTATTATTTGTGTGTTCACTGGAGTAGCACTTTTCATTTCCTTCAAGAAATTTTCCTTTGCATTTGCAATCTGGCTGTCTGGCGCAAGAGGCTTAGCTGTTGGTCTGTCTTGGTTTTTGACATGCCTTCTTCACAAAGCTTAATCGTTTCTAGCTTTTGACTGAGAGTGAGAGACAGGGGACCCTTCCTTTCGCTTGAATACTCAGAGGCCATTGTAGGGTTATTGATTGGCCTAACTTTGATATTGTGGTGTCCTGGGGAATAGGGAGGCCTGAGGAGGAGAGAGATGGGGGAACGGCAGGTCAGTGGACAGTCAGAACACACATGTTTATCAATTTGGCACCCTAGAACTATTACAATAGTCACATCAAAGATCACTGATCACAGATCACCGTAACATATATAATAATAAATAAAAATTATGAAATATTGCAAAAATTGTCAAAATGGGACACAGAGACATGAAGTGAGCGCATGCTGTTGGAAAAATAGCATTGATAGACTTGCTCGATACAACGTTGCCACAAAACCTTCAGTTTGTGAAAAATGCATATCTGTGAAGTGCAGTAAAGCAAAGCATAATAAAACGAGGTATACCTGTATTTGTTTTATGTGTTTAGCTGCTTTGATGTTGGTGGCATAAATATTTACAATTCTTATATCTTCTTGATGAATTGACCTTTTCTCATTATGTAATGACCTTCTTTGTCTCTTGTGGCAGCTTTTGATTTAAAGTCTATTTTGTATGATGTAAGTATAGCCACTCTTGCTCTCTTTTGGATGGAATGTCTTTTTCAATGCCTTCATTTTCAGTCTCTGTGTGTCCTTAAGCTAAAGTGAGTTTCTTGTAGGCAGCACACATGGACGTTCCCTGGTTTGCAATGACTCAACTGAAAATTTTTAACTTTATCATGATGTGAAAGGGACATGCATTCAGTAGAAATGTACTTCGAATTTTGAATTTTGATCTTTTCCTGGGTTAGCAATACGCCGCAGTGTGATACTCTGTGGTGATGCTGGGTAGAGGCAGCAACCATTCTGTTTTCACTTTCAGTACAGCATTTAGTAAATTACTGGAGCTGCTCAACACTTTATTATAAAATAGGGTTTGTGTTGGATGATTTTGCCCAATTGTAGGCTAATGTAAGTGTTCTGAGCTCGTTGAAGGTAGGCTAGGCTAAACCATAATGTTCAGTAGGTTAGATGTATTAAATGCATTTTCGAGTTATGGTATTTTCAACTTATGATGGGTTTTTCAGGATGTAACCACATTGAAAGTCACAAAGCATTTGTAATTGGATCCTTTTTTATTTATGATATTAAACTACTCTATGTCTTTTGATTGGAGAATTTAATCCATTTATATTTAGGGTAATTATCCATAGGTAAGGACTTACCATTGCCATTTTGTTAATTGTTTTCTGACTGTCCTATTATTTCCTTCTTCGTCCTGTGGTCTTCCTTTGTGATTTGATGACATTTTGTGTTGGTATGGTTTGATTCCTTTCTCTTGATCTCTTGTGCTCTACTACAAGTTTTTCCTTTGTGATTACCATGATATTTACCTGAAACATCTTATAGTCATAACATCCTAATATCAGATGGTAGCAGCATAACTTCAGTTACATACAAGAAGTATACTTTTACTCCTCCTTCCTCTCACATATTAGGTTATTAATGTTACAATTTATACCTTTTTAAATATGGTGTATCCACTGAAAAACTATTGTAGTTAGTTATTTTTAATACATCTGTCTTTTAACTTTTAGACTAGAGTTGAAAGTGATTTATGTAACATTATTACAATATTACAAAATTCTGAATCTGTCTATATATTTACATTTACTGGTGAGTTTCATATGTTCATATGTTTTATGTTGTTAATTAGTGTCCTTTTATTCCAGCTTGAAGAACTCCCTTTGACATTTCTTGTTAGGCAGGTTTAGTGGTGATGACATTTATGAGCCTTTTTTTGTTTGGGAAAGTCTTTGTCCCTCTTTGTTTCTGAAGTACAATGTTGTTGTTGCTGGGATTAGTATTCTTGGTTGCTGGGTTTTTCCCCTCTTTCAACATTTTCAAATATTTATGCATCATTTAACCATAGGGATATGTTCTCAGAAGTGTTTCATCAGGCAGTTTTGTTGTGTGAACAACATAGAGTACACTTACACAAACCGGGATAGCATAGACTACTGTACACCTATATGGTATAGCCTATTGCTCCTAGGCTACAAACCTGTACAGCATGTTACTGTCCTGAATACTGTGGGGAGTAGTAACACAATGGTTAGTGTTTGTTTATCTAAACATACAATAAAAATAGAATATCATAACATTATGGGCATATCATTGTATACACAGTCCATCAGTGGCCAAAATTTTTTTTGTTTCTTTGTTTTGTTTTGTTTTGTTTTTCAGACAGAGTCTCACTCTGTTGCCTGAGCTAGAGTGCCGTGGCGTCAGCCCTAGCTCACAGCAACCTCAAACTCCTGGGCTCTAGCGATCTTTCTGCCTCAGCCTCCTGAGTAGCTGGGACTACAGGCATGCGCCACCATGCCTGGCTAATTTTTTCTATATATTTTTAGTTGTCCAGCTAATTTCTTTCCATTTTTAGTAGAAACGGGGTCTTGCTCTTGCTTAGGCTGGTCTTGAACTCCTGACCTCAAGCAATCTTCCTGCCTTCGCCTCCCAGAGTGCTAGGATTACAGGCTTGAGTCACTGCACCCAGCCTACTTTTATTAGTATTATTGTTGTTATTATTTTCAGACAGAGTCTCGCTCTGTTGCCCAGGCTAGAGTGTCGTGGCATCAGCTTAGCTCACAGCAACCTCAAACTCCTGGGCTCAAGTGATCCTGCCTCAACCTCCCAAGTAGCTGGGACTACAGGCATGCGCCACTATGCCTGGCTAATTTTTTCTATATATTTTTAGTTGTCCAGATAATTTCTTTCTATTTTTTTGGTAGAGATGGGGTCTCGCTCTTGCTCAGGCTGGTCTCAAACTCCTGAGCTCAAACGATCCACCTGCCTCAGCCTCCCAGAGTGCTAGGATTACAGGCGTGAGCCACCGTGCCTGGCCAGTGGCCAAAATGTTATGTAGCACATGACTATATAGCATCCTACTTTCTCCTGACCTACAAAGTTTCTTCTGAGAAATCTGCTGTTATTCTTATTGGGGGGTGGGTCCCTTGTATATGGTGAATTGTTTTTCCCTCGCTCCTTTCAAAATTCTCTCTTTAGCCTTGGTACAGTGGCTCATGCCACTGGCATTACATGCCTGTAATCCTAGCACTTAGGGAGGCCAAGGCAGGAGGATCACTTGAGGGTAGGAGTTCAGGACTAGCCTGGGCAGCATAATGAGATCCATCTCTACAAAAAATAAATAAATAAAAAGTAATTTTTTTTTTTTTTCCAGACAGAGTCTCACTCTGTTACCCAGGCTAGAGTACCATGGCATCACCCTAGCTCACAGCAACCTCAAACTCCTGGACTCAAGCGATCCTCCTGCCTCAGCCTTCCAAGTAGCTGGAACTATGGGTGTGTGCCACCAGGCCCAGCTAATTTTTTTTCTATTTTTTTAGTAGAGACAGGGTTTTGCTCTTGCTCAGGCTGATCTCAAACTCCTGACCTCAAGTGATCCTCCCACCTCTGCCTCCCAAAGTACTAGGATTACAGGTGTGAGCCACTGCACCCACCTAAAATTTTTTTTAAAAGTTAGCTGGGTGTGGTGGCATGCACCTGTAGTCCTAGTGACTTAGAAGGCTGAGGAGGGAGGATCACTTAAGCACAGGAGTTCAAGGCTGCAGTGACCTATGATCATACCATTGCACTCCAGCCTGGATGTCGGTGCAAGACCCTGTCTCAAAAAAAAAGTTTTTTTTGTCTTTTTGTCTTTGGATTCAATCTTTTTGGGCTTCTTGAATCTTGATGTTCATTTGTCTCCCCAAATATGGGAAGTTTTCAGTCACTATTTCTAAAAGTAGAATTTCTACCTCTATCTCTTCTGGTACCTCCATTATTTGTACATTGGTTCACTTGATAATGTCGTATGTGTCCCATAGGCTTTTTCACTCCTTTTATTCTTTTTTTCATTTTTGTTCCTCTGACTGGATGATTTTAAATGACCTGTCTTTGAGTTCATGCATTTTTTCTTCTGCTAGATTGAGTCTGCTTTGAGTCTGCTCTTGAAGCTCTCTGTTGGATTTTTTAGTTCCATCATTATGTTCTTCAACTCTGGGTTTTCTGTGGTGTTTTTGTTTTGTTTTGTTTTGTTTTTCAATTGTTTCTCTTTTTTTTGTTGAACACCTCTTTTTTTTTTTTTTTTTTTTGAGACAGAGCCTGGCTCTGTTGCCCAGGCTAGAGTGCGGTGGTGTCAGCTTAGCTCACAGCAACCTCAAACTCCTGGGCTCAAGGGACCCTCCTGCCTCAGCCTCCCAAGTAACTGAGACTACAGGCATGTGTCACCAGGCCTGGCTAATTTCTTTCTATTTTTAGTAGAGATGGGGTCTCGCTCTTGCTCAGGCTGGTCTCGAACTCCTGACCTCAAGTGATCCTCCCTCCTCGGCCTCCCAGAGTGCTAGGATTACAGGTGTGAGCCACCACGCCCGGCCGAACATCTCTTTTTTTATGTATTGTTTTCCTAATTTCATTTAGTTGTCTGTGTTTTCTTGTAGTTCACTGAACTTTTTAAAGAGGATTATACTGAATACTTTGTCAGTTATTTGATAGATATTCATGGCTTTAGAGTCAGTTATTGGAGCTTTATTAGTTTCCTTTGGGTAGTGTCATGTTTCCCTGATTCTTTGTGATCCTTGTGCCCTTGTGTTGATGTCTGCATATTTGAGGAAGTGGTCACCACTTCCAGCCTTTACAGGTTTGCTTTTTCAGGGACAGACTTCACCAGTCAGTCCAGCCTGGGGTTCTTGATGGACCAACTGGTATCATCTGTAGGTAGCTGGAGCTTGCTACTTGGGTATGTAATCAGGGAAGGATATTGTCTATGCTCTACAGTAAGATGGGGCTGCTGTCTGGGCTCCACAATTGCCTCTGGTCTGGTAGGGTCCAGGCCGTGATCGCCAGCAGAGTTGGTGCTGCTGCCTGGGCTCTGCAGTTGGGTGTAGTCACTGGTGGGTTTCCTGCCAGGGTGGGGTTGCTAGCTGTATTCCACCATGGGGCAGGATCACTGACCAAGCTTCACACTGGGAGAGGTCTCAGAGTGCATCCCACAGTGGATGTAGTGGCAAACTGGGCTCTGCAATTGGATGGGGTTGCTGCCTGTGCTCTCTGGTGGGGCAGGGTTGCTGGTCAGGCTTCATGGTTGAGTGGATCCTGTAGTTGGGTGTGGCCACATGCTGCATTCTATGATCAGTCAGGGTCATTGGCTGTGCTCTATGGTTGGGCAGGGCCTTAAGCTGTGCTTCAGAGTGAGATGGGGTCTCTGACTGGGTTCCTTGTTTGGTCAAGGCAGAGCCTTAGACTGTGTTCATAGTGAGACAGGAGCTCACGCTCGGCTCTTTTTTTGTTCAGGGTCACAGGATATGACCTGCAATTAGGTAAGGGCCACAGATTGGGTTCTGCAGCTAAGCCAGGCCCTCTGGCTGGAGACCTCAGCCTGGCAGAGCTGCTTACTGTGCTCCCTAGCCAGATGGAGCTGCTGGATCGGCTGTCAGGTGGGTGGAGCTGCTATCTCTGGGTTCAGTGGTCAGTCAAGGCTTCCAACAGGCATGCAATGTCACTGCCAAGATCTGTGCACTGGTTGCTCTAGGCCCTGCCCCCCTTTTTTGTTTCTACCTGTCCCCCAGTAGTCTAGGCCTGCCAATTTCTCCAGTGTTCCCCATAAGGCATGACTGGGAAGTGCCTTAGAACGCTGGGGAAGGTGGTTGTCTGCCATCAGCTCTCTTTTTCCCCTTGGAGAAACTGTAGGCCCAGGGGCTCCCTCTTTGTTTGTGCTGGTACTGTTCTGGTGTAGGAGTGTCATGGTAAAAGTGACATTGCTTTTCTTACCTTTTCAATGTGACTTTTCTCAGGTTTTATGCTCCAGGGGATTGATTCAGCCTCACCCCTGGGTTCTGGGATTTGCACAGGAGCATTCTTGTCTGTGGATATTTGTTAAACAGTGTCACAGTGTCTGTAAGGGGAAGTAGAGCTGGGAACCTGCTATTCTGCCGCCTTGCTGATGCCACCGAGCAGCTATAACTTAACTGAAATCGGTTTTCAGTGATCCAGAACAATGACAGTTTCTTTCTATGCATGAACCCAATGGTGCTTATTGTCCATTAATGGACTGAAATCACCATATTTCAGAAATATTTACTACTCATTTCCCATCTTTATTTCTTAGAAGAGCTAAGGTTTATTTGAACTCACACATCTTTGCTTACCCCCACGGCTCCTTGCCTGTTTTCTCTTTTTGCTTGACCAAGGTGTTAAATGTGTCTGTCATAACCAAAGTATATTACTATTTGGTATTTATCTTATATTTGTAACCTGAAGTTCAGCAACCTAGATGTTATTTTCACATGTTGATTCCTCTAGAGTGAATGGTGTTGAGCATATTTCTGTGTGTTTTCTGGATGATTATATATATTTTTGTGCAGTGTCTGTTTAAATCTTTTGTTTCTAAATTGAGTTGTCTACATATTATGTTGAAAGTGTTCTTTATGTATTCTGAGTATAAGTTCTTTATCAGTACACATAAATGTGTATGTGTATCCATATGTATGTATGTATGTATGCATGTATGTATGAATATTTGCTCCTAGTGCCTAGCTTACCTTTTCTTTTGATGAAGTCCAAATTATAATGTTTTTAAGTTCATGATTTTTTTTGTTGGCTTAAGAAATCTCTGCCTATTCCAAGCTTGCAATGAATTTCTTCCATATCTTCTTCTATAAGTTGTATAGTTTTAGCATTTTTGCTTAGGCCTATGATTCATTTCAAGTTATTTCTTATATAGGGTGTGAGATAAAGTATGAGGTTAGTATTTTTCCTTATAGATATCTAGTTGTTCCACACAATTTGTTGAAAGGACTATTTTTTATAATTAAATTGTCTCAGTATTTTTGTTAAAAATCAATTGGTCATATATCTGTGGTTCCATTCTGGGATTTCTGTTCTTTTTTATTGATACATATGTCTATCTATATGCCAGTACCACACTGTTTTGCTTACTGTGGGTTTATAGCAAATCTTAAAATCAGGTTCTTTAAGTCTTCTAGCTTTATTCTTTCTCAAAATTGCTTTGACTCTTCTAGGCACTTTGCATTATTATATAAATTCTAGAGAGAATTGTCAATGTCTGCAAGAAACTTGCTGGTAGCCGGGCATTGTGGCTCATGCCTGTAGTCTCAGCTACTCAGGAGGCTGGGCACAAGGTGATCTCTTGTGCCTAGGAGTTGGAGAACTGTCTGGTCAACATAGTGCGACCCTTCTAAAAAACATCAACAAAAAGCACCTGCTGGGATTTTGATTGGAATTGCTTTGAACTGTAGATTAATAGGGAGAGAATTTATAACTTAATAACACTGAGTTTTTCAATCCATAAACATGGTGTATTTCTATGTCTGTATCTTCCTTAGTTACCTTTTTAGTTTAGTTTTCTTTTTTTTTTATTTATTTTTTATATTTTAATCCCTGTTTAACAGAAGAGAAGGATTAGTTTAGTTTTCTACTTCAGCAAGATCTACAGGTTTCTCTTGTAACTTTCAGTTGGTAGGTTTTGTATATATTTTGTGAAATTTATGATTGAGTAATTCCTATTAGAGGCCGGAGGATCCCTTGAGCCCAATGACACCACTGCACCCTATCCAGGGTGACAGAGTGAGACTCTGTCTCAAAAAAAAAGAAAAGTTTAGTGGAAGAGCTATAAGGCCAGGGGGCTATGTCTAGAGAATGGGACTTCTGAGTTTAAAATTTCATATGTGGCACTTTGGAGGTGACAAGATTCTTAAACAAGTGCTTGGTGTGTCTATTTTCCTCCTGAAATAGTATGTTTATTTGTAGGTGCAGTTTTCTAGGGAGAGGACCTATACCTTTCATCAGATTCTCAAGGCTGTCTAAACCCCTCCCCCATGAAAGTTAAGGATTGGTGCTAGATGGCACCATTTTTACCTCATGCTCACGTTTTCAGGCATCCTGTTATCTAAGTGCTGTGTGACCATAAGGCAAATGTTTCTTTATAAAATTTTATTTAGGAGCTCAGAGTGCTTTAAATTCTGCCCAGAATACAAAGGGGAAAAAATAGACATCATAGCAAAAGTGTGGCCTGACAGGTGAACAGTCCTTCTTTTCACTTAAAAAATTTGGGCAGATGGAGTTGCATGCACTGGCAAGCAACTTGGTGTACAGCATCATTTGTATTTATAAATATATAAATGTATATATGTTTGGTCGGTTGGTTGTTTTTTTTTTTTTTTTTTTTTTGAGACAGGGTCTTTCCCTGTCACCCGGGGCTGGAGTGCAGTGGCATGATCGTAGCTCACTGCAGCCTCAAACACCTGGGCTCAAGTGACCTTCCTGCCTCAGCCTCCTGAGTACCTAGGACCACAGGCACCCAGCTAATTCTTTAATTTTTTGTAGAGATAGGGGTCTCACTATGTTGCCCAGGCTAGTCTCAAACTCCTGGCCTCACATGATCCTCCCGCCTCCCAAAATGTGGGGATTACAAGTGTGGGCCACCATAGCCTAGCCTAGATATTTGTGTTAATATTGCAGCCTCTACTTTTTAAATAAGGTTTTTAGATTTCTTTAAGCTTTAGTGGATAATAAGATCAAAAGGGCTCTTCCTCTGAGATTCAATTTCATACTCCCCCATCACCTGAGAGGTGAGACAGAAATTGAACTGGGTGCTGCTTCTACAGTCCTAATATCAGCTGTTTAGTTTGACAGGTATTATATAATGGGAGACAAAATTAGAGGGATTTAGAAAACCACGTTTGTGTCTGCAAGCACTCAGCGTGCAGATTATTTGTAGCAATAGAGGCGAGTACATCTCATGAGAGTGCCAAACTTTTTGTTAGGTACGAAAATGAGAGCTTTGCCAAACTATATTTTATGGGAAATTCCTTTAAAATATACCAGATCTTCAGAAAACATTGTAGTGTGTAATAATCAGATGATTGGAATTTCATGACTATAGAAGTAAAATTTCTCTTCTGATAGAAAAATAAATCTCATTCTGCTCTTCTCTCAGTTGCTTAAGAAGGCAGGCCTTGACCGGGGGGCAAGACTGTGTGAAGAAGCTGCAGTGCCCAACAGTCACAGCTCTATGGTTTGCAAAGCACCTTTGGTGTTTGTCTCATTCCATCCACGTAACAATCCTAGGGGACGGAGGTGGTGTTACCCTCTTTGACTAAGTCAATAAGATACAAGTAAGATGCATTGTTGAGATTTGGATTCAGATATTCTGACTGTAAACCCCATGCTTTTCCACTGGACCACAAAGCTGTGAAAATGTTGAGAAGTCACTAGACAGACTGCCCTAAATACAGAGATGAGCGGCTTAAATTCCATTTTATGAGGAGTAGGTGCCTTCATAATTTTGAGTTGTGGGAACGGGCAAATTATTAATAAACTGTTGCTTAAGAAAGCTTGTCCTTATTCTGGAAATTATGAGTAGGGACACAGGGGTGGTGAAGGGGTGGCAGCGTGGAGACCACACTGGAGCATTTTCAGGCATGAGAGGCTGTGGCTTGGTTTAGATCGGATATTGGTGCCTGTCTAGGAAACCACTTCTTTACACCCGAGGAACGTTGTTCGCTGAGCTTCTGTTTTTGCTGTGCTATGTCAGGGGGATGAATTGGGTGAAGCAGGGCAAAGAAGGTTGAATCACTTGCAGAAGGAGTGTTTTTCTACTATTATACCAGACTTTGTGTCTTCCCCTCACTTTAGAGCTACTTCCCTGTCTTATCCTTTGAGTAATCAGGCAATAACTGGCAAGTTCCTACATGAATGGTTAGGGATTCCAGCCGTCCCCAGCCAAGCTGTACATATGGTCATCCAGGCATTAGTTCTCAAACCAAGATGATGGTGCTAGCTGTGCAAATGGAGTGGAAGGGACGAGCTGAGAGCTATGGAGAAGAAGAGGCAGGACTTAATCCACAAACACTTTTTGAGCCCCTTCTATGTAGTAAGCACCGTGTTTGACACGTAGAAGAAAGAAAGAAGACATTGGCGATGTGAAGCCACACCCCTCGGTATCAGTGAGTGCTAAGAGGTTTCTCAAAGAGGAAGCTTCTTGAAGTGGCCAGAGAATGCTTTGTAGAAGGGGCATCACTTTCTCTGGTCCTTAAATAATAAAGAAATAATCATAGGTCATGGGGAAGTTGGCAAGTGTTGCGTACTTAGGGAAGGAGACTGTACGTTCTGTTTTTGATGTGTTAAATTCTAAATGTCAAAGGACCAGCAAACGTATGAGGTTTAGGAATCTTCCTCACACAGGTGGTGGTTCACACGCTAAGAGTAGAGGAAGGGCTCAAGGGATTGAACTCGGCACAACAGAGCAAGTGAGTCTCATGGGACCATTCACTGTGAGATGGTGGAGGAAGGAGGACATAGAAATATGGAGGTTTTACATTCAGAGATGACCTTGAGAAGCAGCGCAGCACAGGCGGGAGGCCTGGGTTTCTGATCCGGGCTGACTGCATGGGAACACCGGTGTGGCCTCTCACCGTGTGTCCCTGCGCAGGTGGTGTAACCTCCACAAATCTGTCTTCTCATTTGTCAGATGGAGATAATTATCCCTGCCTTGTAGAGAGTTAGGAGTACTATATGAAATCATTGTTTTAAAAGTTAGTGCCTGGCAAAAAAAAAAAAAAAGGAATTTAATAAATGGAAATTTAGCTATTAGAGTCACGGACTAAAAGAATCACTCCAAGGAGAAGGTTGATATCGGTGTCAGATACATCTTAAAGATTGAGAAGGATGAACCATTAATATTATGTTGCTTTTTACTTTTAAGAATGGTAAATTCTGAATGATGATTTTCCTAGTTAATATGTATGTTTCATGTAGTTCTTTACAGGTTCCCAGACAGTTTCTTTTAGAAACAAAATCCTATCTTGCACATCGGCCAGTCTGTTATTTCCGTTGCTCTCTGTTAACGTGACCTCTGCCCCGATCTCTGTTGCTGGGGCTAAACAGTGGTTCCACAGTTCAACAGGGAATTCTTGTGATTCTTTAGTGTAGCCTGAGCTTTGGTTTTAAATATCGACATACTTGAAACAAACTGGACAGTTTGGTTTTTTGTTTTTGTTGACATTGGTTTGCTAGGATTCATTACTTTCTCGGTTGCTTTAACAGATAAACATGAATTTCAGTTATGTTAAGTTCAGTGTTTTCCAGAGCGACACCAAAGGGAAAGGCTCATGTTAGGGTCAAGAGTACACAAGGAACTCTTATGCAATGTTTGCTTCACTTTCTATTCACGTATGAAATATGTAGGGAGTCAGAAGAAACAATTCAGAGATTAGAACAGGTGGGAACAAAATGTTTTAAAACATAAATATAAGACATTTCAATGTGTCTTGTTTTGTTAACCATTAAAATAAGTGTTGGGCCCATCGTCACGGGGTCTTAGCAAGGTTTGGGAAGAAGTTGATGAAATAGTAGCCATCCCAGAATCTGCCCTTCGGGCTCTGGTACGCGGCCCTGCCTGCCTTCTTTCAACTCCTCGAGCATACCGTGTTTCCTCCTTTCACGTGGCTGTGGCACAAGCTGTTGTGCGGAAATATTCTTTATTCATCCTTTGGAATTCAGCTCAGATGTCACTTCCTCAAAGAAGCCTCCAACCTCCTCCCTCTGGGTAGGACAGATCACATTATCCTGGCACCCCGTGCTTCCTCCTTAGAAACAACATTGGTCACAGTTGTGCGCCCCAAGAGGGCAAGGACGTGTCTAGTTTATTCAGGGCTCTAAGCCAAGCACCAAGAGCAGAGCACCCAATAGACACTCAATAATGTCTACTGGGTGCTGGGTGTTGAATGAAATCAACATTTATTAAGTGCCAAGTGCATCACTTTGTTCACTCCTCACCATAACCCTTTAAGTAGACATTATCCCCATTTGCGGATGAGGAAACTGACAATAGAACTTGACCAAGGTCACAGAATCAACTTTGATGCCAAAGCCTGTGTTTTCTTTTGTTTTTTATTTTCCTTGTTGCATGCAGTTACAGTGTTGAAAAGCCAGTGTTTGAAGCATTGTACTATGTGATTTCCCCCAGGAAAGCAGAGGGGCTGATCAGAGTCCAGTGGGCTTGTATTGGGCATTTGTGGTGTGGCTTCCCGGCATCCATTCCAAACTGTTTTCCCAGTCACACGCTCTGTTTTCATTTGGAGGATATACAATTCTCCTTGTCTCAGTCCACATGGGACAAGTTTTGGGTGTGCTCAGCCCCAGGGATGAAGCTCTGTGACCTACACTTGAGCCAATCAGCATAATCCACCCCTCTCATCTAACCATAATGATTGGTTCAGGGATGGGCTCCTGACCCAGTATTGTCAGTCAGAGCCAGTTGAGACTCAGTCCAGGACCTCAGCTGGAGGTTTTGCATAAGTGGCTTGCTCTTTCTAACTGGCCTTGGGCCCTGGAAGTGCGAAGGTTGGAACTGTTTCCACCAGCTTACTAATTGGAGCAGACAGAGAGAGGGCAGACCTGACCCTAGCCTACAGTTTGTCTGGCTTCTGATAACACAATCTGAGCCCTGCTCAAGCTGTGCCTGAGGCTTTCTAGCCCCTATGCTTTTCACTAATTTGAGTGAGTAATGTCCTTTTTCTGCTTAAGCCTGTTGGGATTGGGAGTTCTATCGCTTGCAAAGGATTCTTAACCAGTACGGGACGTAAAAGACTTTGGACATATTTTGCCTTTTTTGTGTGTTTCCCTTTTGCACAGGCTGAAGTCCTTTCCTCTGGCTCCTAGAATGATTGTAAATGCGTGTTCTGGGCCCAAGGAGGAAAGCAGTAAGAAGATAATATGGCAGCATGGATTGCTGAAGCAGATTTTGTGGTTTTGGGAGTCAGGGCTTCTAAGACTTGCTCAGTAAATTGTGGAATGGTTGTAACAAGCTTCATTTATTGATCAGGCGCTGTGGCTCGTGCTTGTGCTCCCAGCACTTTGGGAGGCTGAGGAGGGAGGATGGCTTGAGGCCAGG
Source organism: Eulemur rufifrons (assembly GCF_041146395.1). Taxonomy (NCBI): domain Eukaryota; kingdom Metazoa; phylum Chordata; class Mammalia; order Primates; family Lemuridae; genus Eulemur; species Eulemur rufifrons. The sequence continues at coordinate 39,729,138 of NC_090998.1, read as the reverse complement.
AGTTGGAGATCGGCCTGGGCAACATAGTGAGACCCTGTCTCTACAAAAAATTAAAAAATTAGCCAGATGCAGTGGCCCACACCTGTAGTCCTAGCTATCAGGAGGCTGAGGCAGGAGGATCACTTGAGCCTGTCACGTCCAGCCTCTTGGTGGACTGTTGTCCTGGTTCTTTGGCTCCTTGCTTGGAAAATTCACAAGCAGGGCCGGTGTGACGGAGTGACCACAGACAGGAAGCAATTCCACATAAACAGCTTTTATTACAGAAAAGAAGGGAGCTAGACAAAGCAAGAGTACATTTGAGAGAGGAACGGGTCAGTCTCCATGAGTGGAGAAAGACGTTAAGGACTCCCAGGTGGTTTCCTCTTATTGGCCTGGTCCGGGGGAGGACTTACAGGGAGTGTGGGATGTTACCAGATGATTGATATATGTGATTGTCAGCTGTTCTGCATTTTCCTGCAGTCCTTTCCCCTAATTGTTGCCACCCCCTTCTCCGCCCCCTGCTAACCACCTTCCTAGCCTGTATCTGCCACCTGCAGCTTTGGTCGCTGCCTAACAGACCTCATGAGTTTGAGGCTACAGAGGTATGATCTTTCCACTCTACTCCAGCCTGGGTGACGGAGTGAGACAAGGTCCCCTAAAAAAAAAATTTAAAAATCATTTATTTATTTCTCTGCATCTCAGTTTTCTCTATAGGAAGTGAGGATAATGTTTGCCATTCCACTTAGACAAGAGGGAATTGATAGGAATGTGTTCAGTACTTTGTACCTCAGTGTGGTCTTCCCACGTGATGGTGATATTTCACCACGTCAACCTGTGGCTTTTCACATTTGTCGATCATTAGGCTGACCTGACCAATAGGGAGGTGGGCAGATAAAGGCGTCTCCTGCTTTGGGGAGACTTCAGAGGAAGGAGATTCATGTTCCAGGGCTCAGGGGGCCTTAGATGAGCATCCAGCCTCACTGCATCAATAATTTTCATGTTCAAGAGATAGTTAGAATAGTAAACTTCCTCTCTTTCTGCTATGTGGATTTCACAAATGGGGTGTTTGGACTTGACCTTTTCAAAACCCATTCTGATCCTTCCAAGATGGCTTTCGCTTAAATCTATTAACTGTGTTTATAGTTACCAGGCTGTCGAAAGAAAAAGCTGTACGTCCAAACAGCTAAATTTTCCACAGTGAAGGAAAGGCCTACCGGAGACATTACCAAAAAGGAAACCAAGCCAGTAAAGATATAAACTGTTTGTTTCCGTTCCTAACATGAATGTGAATTTATTGCTTCATTTGACATTTAAAATAGAGCTTTTGCAAAATCACCTCAGAAAATATACATTTGCAAAGTATTGCTGAAAATCCTAGTCTTAAACCCACTGACAGAATTCCCTAAACCTTGTTTTCAAAGGCATTTATGATGATTTTCACAGTTTCCATAGTTGCAAAGAACAAAGAAATCATCTTGGAACAGGAGTGGAATTTGATCAGAATAATCCAAAAAAGACATGTCTGCTTCTTTTTTTTTTTTTTTTTTTGAGACAGAGTCTCACTCTGTTGCCCAGGCTAGAGTGAGTGCCGTGGCGTCAGCCTAGCTCACAGCAACCTCAAACTCCTGAGCTCAAGCGATCCTCCTGTCTCAGCCTCCCGAGTAGCTGGGACTACAGGCATGCACCACCATGCCCGGCTAATTTTTTCTATATATATTTTTAGATGTCCATATAATTTCTTTCTATTTTTAGTAGAGGTGGGGTCTCGCTCATTGCTCAGGCTGGTCTCGAACTCCTGAGCTCAAACGATCCGCCCACCTCGGCCTCCCAGAGTGCTAGGATTACAGGCGTGAGCCACCGCGCCCGGCCCATGTCTGCTTCTTTACAGACTCACAGATTGCTTGATTTTTAGGGGCTCCTACATGATACACCTACTTATACAGGGCTTTCCTAATCACAGTGGACCCTTTCCTGCCTTGCAGTCTACTGTGTTCAGCAAAGTGTGTGCTAGATAATAAGGATAATGAGCCCAAGAACCTAAACTGCCTTAAGTTTTAAACTGGCAAGTACGGTCTGTATTTTCGGAACTGAGGACTGGAATGCAGAAAATAAGCTTTGGTGGGATACTGGACTAAAAAACGTAAAACTGGGCAGAACTAGGTGTGGCAGCCTGGTCCATATAATTTCTTTCTATTTTTAGTAGAGACGGGGTCTCGCTCTTGCTCAGGCTGGTCTCGAACTCCTGAGCTCAAACCGTCCACCCGCTTCGGCCTCCCAGAGTGCTAGGATTACCCAGTAGTAGCTCCCACCTGATTAGAAATGTAGACCTAAAGAGTAACTAGAAGATGCCTTTGAAGTGAAAAGCACAGGCTTCCCCTCCAATGCTGTCAATACATTTTAGAAGAGTTTCTTTTTTTTTCCCCCATAATCAAAACTTTATTGAAAACTGACACCAAAATAGGAGATCACTGTTATATACCTTACAAAATCAAATGTAATTATTTTGGTAGATTAACTAGAATTACTGAATTTATGATAAGGCTTTCTGTGAGATAACACAAATTCAGGAAATTGTGTAGATCATTAGTGTTGCTTTCTTTTAAATGAACACCCTTCTGTGGATCTGGCTTGTCCTCCTGCAGGCTGGCACAACACTGTTGAACACCCTATACAAAGAACCACTATCTGAGCATGGCTGAAAACTGTGGTAATCTGGTAGCAACCTGGACATTTTACATCCATAAAATAAGAGTTTGGACTTTGAACTATCCGTTTCTTTTTGTTTTTTCTTTTCCTCTTCCAAGGAGGGATGAAGTAAATCTCTAGCCAAAGGCATCTTGACCCTTTCTCAAGCCCAGCTGGTCCAGACCTCTCAGACGACACTCCTCGAACAGTTTCTTTTTATTAACATTCAAGGTTATCAAGTGAATCTGAATGATACTCAGGCAATATAAATAGGAAAAGAGAAATGCATTATGTTAATTGCTATCTAAACATTACCAACTAATTCCTTATGAGATCTTGTCAATGGATAAACTAGGGCCTCTTTCAAGAAAGAACAACCAACGTCCCTCAGTGTTGCTCAGTCTGTAAAAATCATAGTCATCTGCCCCTTGAGTGTTAGCTAGTAATGATCCCTAAGGAAATTAATAGGTAGGAAACTCATGCTTACTTTCAGTTAAATCCTGAAGTTAGGTTAATGCAAAATAGCAACAAAAACACTTGGTTTTGGCTGATTGGATGTGAAAAGGATAAGAAAATAATTATTTCTCTTTTGCTAAATGGATTCTCCTAAGTTCAAGGGAAATGTGAGTTGATTAATAGCAGATACTAATTCTGTCAACTTTTTATTTTGCTTCATTCTCTTCATTTTCTTTTATTCCTTTTAATTCATTTTATAGATGAGTCATCATAAAGTTTATCCCAGGTTGGTTTCCCTCTTGTACCCAGCCCGCTTTCCCATCACTCTCCTCACAGTTAATTCAGAGCGCGCACAAAATACAAACTTGTAGCACGAGCTTCAAGAAGATAAGGTTTAGAAAGTAAGTTATAATCCTGGGAAAAAGTCACATTATAAATTTCTAAATAAAAAGTAAAAGTAAGCTATATCTGAACCATAGTTCTCTCTTGGCATAGTAAATGAAGTATTGATATCAAATTAATTCTTTTAATGAGAATTTAAATAATAGGCAAATGCTTATTTCTCCAAATATCCTTTGAGAATTAGAAACAAGATAATAATTCAAAAAAATAGTAAATCATACAAATTTTTTGATTAAAATAAAATGTAACTTAAAAGGAGTTTTGATTAATGAAAGAACAGCTTTCGTTTTAATTATAAACTCTTTATTTGGCATTTATATATATGAAGTATATATTTAACTGAATATTTTATACAAACTCTAGGAAAGTATTCCAAATACAAAATTATGATTATAAAGTAAAACAATCAAGACACATCAAGGAAGCATATGATTCGGTGCCAAATTTGCAATCGTGTATCTAATATGTCACAATCCTTACATTTTGAAAAATGTTCACATAAGAACTCTAACATGGGCAATTAATTGGTAAAAGAATAAATGATTTTCAGTATGTAGAACATAGAGACACAGTGCAAAATAAAGATACTAAAGTCTTCAGAATTTCTTTATGTTGTTGCTAGTAAGATAACAGAACCTAAAGCTATGAAGATCTGTCCAAATAAAATACTTATATTCAGTGTGCCTTTTGCGCTTGTCTGGGAGAAGTGATCTGTCAGCCACTTTTGAAAGAAGGATGGCCCACAATAGATACCAGGAAAATTTCTTCGACCACAGCCATGTCCGTAACTGGTAATTCCCATTACAAAAAATCTTTTATGTTCTGGTAAGTAGCACATTAATGGTCCACCACTATCACCCTATCAAAAAAGCCCCAAAATAGTGTTAGTTACTTCTAGTATTCGTTAAGTAGCAGTAGAACTGGGGAAAATTAATTACATTAAACATAGATTTATATAAATATACATTTTAAATATACCCCCAAATGTTAAAGATCCATAGATTCTGAGTTTAATATTCCAACTCAAACAGGAGATATTCAGTCTGCCCAGATATTTGGAGGAACTATACAGTTGATAGATAAACTTCTCATCTGCATAGTTTTGAACCAAAATACTATAAATAAAATTGTTTGGATTTTTTAATGCAATTACTCAGGAGAAATATAATTTAGGAAGTGTGTAAAATATTGCAAAAACTATCTGTTAGAATATTTCTCTTAATACTGTGTGCGAAAGGCATAACTCTAAGATACATGAAGGATTCTTTTAGGTTTATATGTGGTTTGCTAGCTAAAGAGGCATAAACTGGCATCTTGCAAGAGATGACATCTTTCTAAGTGTTGACTTTGGGTAGCGTAGCAAAATGAGAATAAAGGGCAGAGACTCTCTGTGTATTATAAATAACAGATCTCTTTCACAGTTTACAATGCACCCAAACACTGGTTACTAAGGCCTGTTAATGCACTCAAACCAACAAGGACACTGAAATAACTGTTTCAGTGCCTAAAAGTTAAGGTCTGTGTTTCTAAGGTGTTTCAAATTCTCTGTGTAAGGCAGGCATTTAATAATTACTTTTTGATGATGAGGATGTTTTGCCGCGGAATGCAATTCAATTAGATTGGATTCTTCACTATTTTACTTAGCAAGATTTTTAAGGAAAAGGACACAGGAAAGATAAACCTTAGATTTCAGAAATGGGAATGAGTAGGAAAAGATGAGAATCTGGGATGCTCTTGGGAATGAAGAACTGGTAGGTTTGGAAATAGTGAAAAAAATGGGAATAGAGTCAAAAAGCATAAAAAGATAAAACAAAAAAATCGATCAGTTGGACTGCATAAAAAATTGACTTCTGTGCTATACACGATAACGTCAGAAAAGTGAAAAAACAGTCCACAGAATGGGAGAAAATATTGCTTATCATGTATCTAGTAAGGGACTTGTATCCAGGATATGTGAAGAATGCTTCAACTCAATGATAAAAAGACAAGTAAATTTCAAAATGAGAAAATGATCCAAATAGATATTCTCTAAAGAAGACATATAAATGGATAATAAGTGCCATTAAAACCACAATGAAATACTACTTCATACCCACAGGGATGGCCATAATAAAAAAATATAGACAATAAAAAGTACTGACAAGGATGTGGAGAAACTATAATCCTGATGCCCTGCATGTGGGAATGTAAAATGGTGCGGCCATTTTGGAATACAGTTTGGCAGTGCCTCAAAATGTTAAACGTTAACTCAGTAATTCCACTTTTAGGTGGAGTTTCTAAGATAAATGAAGACATGTAAATGCACAAAAATATAGACACAAATGTTCATGGTAATATTACTCATAAAAGCCAGAAAGCGAAAACAGCCTAAATGTCCATCAGCTAATGAATGGGTGAATGAAACATGGTATATCCACACATACCCATACAATGGTACATTATTTGGCAAAAAAAATTAATAAAGTATTGATACATTATACAACATGGGCAAACCTTGAAAACATTATACTAAATGAAAGAAACAGTGATAGGGCCAGGTGCGGTGGCTCACGCCTGTAATCCTAGCACTCTGGGAGGCCAAGGTGGGTGGATCGTTTGAGCTCAGGAGTTCAAGAGACCAGCCTGAGCAATAGCGCGACCCTGTCTCTACTAAAAATAGAAAGAAATTATATGGACAACTAAAAATATATATAGAAAAAATTAGCCAGGCATGGTGGTGCATGCCTGAAGTCCCAGCTACTCGGGAGGCTGAGGCAGGAGGATTGCTTGAGCCCAGGAGTTTGAGGTTGCTGTGAGCTAGGCTGACGCCACAGCATTCTAGCCCAGGCAACAGAGTGAGACTCTGTCTCAAAAAAAAAAAAAGAAAGAAAGAAACCAGTGATAAAAGACCACATATTGAATTACTTCATAAAAGTCCAGAATAGGCAATGTCCCGGATAAGCAACTCTACAGAGATTAGTGGTCTAGAGGTGAGTGGGAGGAGAATGGGGGAGTGATTCCTAATGGGTATGGGTTCCTTTCAGGGGTAACAAAAATGTTCTAAAATTAGATTGTGGTGATGATTGCACAACTCTATACATACACTAAAAGAAACATTGAATTTTATACTTTAAATAGGGGATTATATCTCAAAGGTGATGATAAAAAAAAAAAAAGATTCAAGGCAAATCTTGCCTAAGGTGGACCGTGATGAAACCAAGGAATCAGAAACCAAGAAGATTTGGATTGTTAAAAAGGAGAAAAGAGAATTCAGTATTTTTACACCTGATAATTAAGACCTCCTGAAAGTGATCAAAGGCCTTGTTCACATTCCCTTCTGGCTTCAGAAAATATTTTTATGGCAAATTATTTGGTCTTACCCTGCAAGTATCAAAATATCCATTTTCATCACCCGCACAAAACGAAGTGTCAGGAATTATTCCCCCATAACTCCTCTCAGAATTACAAATATTTCGAGAAATATAATGCACTTCTGCTTCCTGTAAGAGATCTGTAACATTACCTGTTAACAAAAAAATAACAATAAATTATTTTGGAGCACAGGTATTTTTACAGTGATTTAAAATTTTGGTGTTTAATAGATTTTCTTTCCAAAGTGAGTGATTCAACAATTATGTAAAATTATATCCACATATATATGTATGTATGCCTAGGAAGATTGTAGAATGTTCACCTAAATGTTAATGACAGTTATCTCTGGATAATAGGAATTTCAGGTGATTTTAGTTATCTTTGCTTTCATGTATTTTTTGAAGGTCTCCCAAGAGGATCTATAAGTTTACAAAATAAAGCTATGTAAAAATTGTCAAGGGCTAAAGAGGTAAATGCTGAAGTCAATTTTATGTTGTAAATTGTGGATAATTTTTATTAAATTTGCTAATGATGCTAAGTTGTGAAGGATGATGAACATAAAAATAGATTTTTTTTCATGCATCAGGTGTGCTGTGAAAAAATAGATTTTTAATTCACGTGTTCCCCTAACTTATCTGCTAATTCCTGAACATAAAGTGGTTCTTTGTTATAGAAAGGGTAGGAAAATGCAAGGCAATAATTCAGGAATTATTAAAGGTCAGATTATTGGAAAATAAATCCATAGAAAAGATACTATAACAGCAGCATCTGACCCCATCAGTCATTTCAGAGTTTCAGTTGTCACATGTGGTAGCTGAATATTTTGTGTGCCCTGCATCCCTCTCCAACTTTTCTGGTAATAGACATCGTCCCCCCCTGGCTTCAGATGAGCAGATGACCCAATTCTATTCTCCTGGTGATACTGATTGATCTTAGGATGACTTTATTTGATACAAATCTAGCCAATTGGAATACTTCCACAGCATTTTTAATATGAGCTGCCGGAGAAGAACTTTTTTCACCCTAGTTACATGACTATTTGGCTATATGTCCAAAGCAGCCTACAGCCATAGTTCCTTTGAGGACAGGCAGCCTAAGAGAATGAAGTCAACACGCAGAGACAGACAAAAATAGGAAGTAAAAATAAAATAATATGTCCTAAATGTCATTCAGATTCCTGGATTGAGGTTTCCCAGAGGCCAGCCACATCTCTGCCATTTATTTAAAAACAATTTATTAGGAGTGGAGCAAGATGGCTGAATAGAAACCTCTAGCAACTGTCCCTCTGCAGGAACACCAAATTCAACAATTGTCCACACAAGCAAGTACCTTCAGAAGAGCCAAAAGCCAGGTGAGTGATCATTTGGTTTTGACATTATATCTAGGACAGAGGCGCTGAAGAGGGCAGAAAAGACAATCTTGCATTTCCTACGCCACCCCTCTTCCATCCCCCAGCAGTGCTGCACCAGCATACCTAGCGGAGAGAGAATCTGGGTGCCTGGGGGAGGGAGAGTGAAGTGACTGTGGGACTTTGCATTGAAACTCAGGGCCACCCTGGCACAGGGGACACAGCACAGGGGACACAGCACAGGGCAGAATTGTGCCTGTGCCCACAGAGGGAGCGTCTAGATCAGACCTGCCAAAGGGAAATCCTCTGCCCCAAACTGAGTTCCAGCCAACCCCACCACCAGCTGACAAAAAACAGCTTGGGGCCTGGACTAAATTTGTAAGGCAGTTGGGCCACAAACTGAGTCTTAAAAAATTCAAAAAAAATTGAAATCATACCAGGTATTTTCTCTGACCGCAATGATATAAAACTGGAAATAAATAACAAGAATTCTGTGACTGGAATTGGGTCATCTGCTCATCTGAAGCCAGGGGGACAATGTCTATTACCAGTAAAGTTGGGGAAGGTTGCAGGGCACACAAAATATTCAGCTACCACATATGACAACGGAAAATATACAAACATATGGAAAATAAACAATATGCTCCTGAATGACCAGTGGGTCAATGAAGAGATTAAGAAGGAAATAAAAAATTTCTCAAATGAAAATGAAAATACAACATATCAAAATCTAAGGGATATAGAAAAAGCTAACAAGAAAAAGTAACAAGAGGAAAGTTTATAGCAATAAATGCCTATGTCAAAAAGGTAGAAAAGCTTCAAATAAACAACCTAATGATGCATCTCAACAAAAAATAGCAAACCAAACCCAATATTAGTAGAAGAAAAGAAATAATAGAGCAGAAATAAGTGAAATTGAAACAAAAAAAATACAAGAGATCAACGAAACAAATAGTTCGTTTTCTGAAAGGATAAAACAAAATTGACAATTCTTTAGCCAGACTAAGAAAAAAACGAAGACCCAAATAAATAAAATCAGAGATGAAAGAGTAGACATTACAACTGATACTGCAGGAATCCAAAGGATCATTAGAGATGACTATGAGCAACTGCATGCCAATAAATTGGAAAACCTAGAAGAAATGGATAAATTCCTAGACACATACAACCTACCAAGATTGAACCAGAAAGAAATCCAAAACCTGAATAAACCAATAACAAGTAAGGGGATAGAATCAGTAATAAAAAGGCTCCCATCAAAGAAAAGCCCAGAACCCGATAGGCTCACTGCTGATTTCTACCAAGCATTCTAAGAAGAACTAATACCAACCCTACATAAACTATTCCAAAAAACTGAGGAGGAGCGAATAGTCCCAAACTTATTTTATGAGGCCTGTATCACCCTAATACCAAAACCAGAAAAAAACACAACAAATAAAAAACTACATGCCAATATCTCTGATGAACATACCTGCAAAAATCCTCAACAAAACACTAGCAAACCAAATTCAACAACATGTTACAAAGATTATTCATCATGATCAAGTGGGACTCATCACAGGGATGTAAGGATGGTTCAGCATACACAGATCAACCAATGTGATACATCATATCAACAGAAACCAAGGACAAAAACCACATGATCATTTCAGTTGATGCTAGAAAAGCACTCAATAAAATTTAACATCGCTTCATGATAAAAGCTCCAAAAAAACTGGGTTTAAAGGAACCTACCTCAACACGATAAAAGCCATATATAACAGACCCACAGCTAATATCATACTGAATGGGAAATAATTGAAAGCCTTTCTTCTAAGGTCTGGAACAAGACAAGGATGCCCACTTTCATCACTGTTAACATAGTACTAGAAGTTCTAGCTAGAGCAATCAGACAAGAGAAAGTAATAAAGGGCATCCAAATTAGGAAGAAATCAAATTGTCCTTGCTTGGAGACAACATTTGCGTAACATATTATGTCTTAATGTTTTAGTCTGTCCCCACTAGTTTTCACATTTGATACTAAAATTCACAGGTTCCCTTTTTTGGCTATTCTGAATAATGCTACCATGAACATTGGTGTACAAGTTTTTGTGTGGACACATGTTTTCCATTTCTCTTGGGTATATACCTAGAAATTGAATTGTTGAGTCATATGATAACTCTATGTTTAACTTTTTAAGGAACTTCCAAACTGTATTCCAAAGCAGATGTACCATTTTTTATTTCCATCAGCAATGTGAGGGTTCTAAGTTCTTCACATCCTCACCAATGCTTGTTGCTGTCTCGTTTTTTGATTATAGTCATCCTGTGGGTGTGATATCTGTTAACTTTTAAAATTTTATTGCTAGTATATATAAATAGATTTTTGAATATTGGTTGTATTTTATGTATTGCTGATTTTGTGTACTGGCTACTTTATTCAGACCCTTCTGAGAAATGGGATCATTAGGTAATTTCATCATTATTTGAATATCATAGAGTGTACTTACACAAACCTAGATGGTCTATCTTACTACACACCTAGGCAATATGGTATGGGCTATTGCTCCTAGGCTTCAAACCTATACAGCATATTACTATTCTGAATACTGTAGGTGGTTGTAACACAATGGTAGGTATTTGTGTATCTAAACATACCTAAACATACATAGAAAAGGTCCAGTAAAATTACGGCATTATAATCTTATGGGAACATCATCGTATATGTGCTCCATCATTGACCAAAATGTTGTTATATGGCACATGACTATATATAAGCATTGATCTTTCTTTGCCAATAATCAGGAAAATGTGTCTCAGTAAAATTCAGACTATTATTACCTTGTTCTTTTGTTCTTCCCCAGCCACTTATAAAACATTTTGTGTTTTGGTCCAGGTTTTGAAAAACATCAAAAGGTAGACAAATAGGCTGAATGTAATCATTATACCTCACTGCTTTTTTTAAATGAAAAAGTGCAATATCATTTACGTAAGATTCCAAAATGAAGTCTGGATGAATAATGATTCCTTTAATTTTAATCTTCTTGGTATGTCCATGGTCCCCATGTCTGTTATTAGTTCCAATCACAGCTCTCCACATTAAAGGATCTCTGAAAGAAAATAAATATTTTTATTTTAAATATGGTTGTTTAGGTAAATGTTCTTAATTTCCCATTAGTTTTTTTCCTCATGTTAGATTAATAGCAAAAAAAATTTAATAGCACTTTCATGTGACAAAGTATAAAATAAAAACCCAAATATGATGTAGGAAAGAAGAAAAATATCAATGGGACAGAAAATCCAGAAACAGTAGGGCCAGGCACAGTAGCTCATGCTTATAATCTTAGCACTGTGGGAAGCCGAGGATCACTTGAGGCCAGGAGTTTGAGACCAGCCTGAGAATCATAGTGAGATCCCATCTCTACATAAAATAGAAAAAAAGGCCAGGCGAGGTGGCTCACACCTGTACTCGTAGCACTCTTGGGAGGCCAAGGCGGGAGGATCCCTTGAGCTCGGGAGCCTGAGACCAGCCTGAGCACAGTGAGACCCTGTCTCTACCCAAAACAGAAAAATTAGCCAGACATGGTGGCGGGCGCCTGTAGTCCCAGCTACTCAGCAGGCTGAGGCAGGAGGATAGCTTGAGCCCAGGAGTTTGAGGTTGCAGTGAGCTATGATGATGCCACTGCATTCTACCTGGGACCACAAAGTAAGACTCTGTCTCATAAAAAAAAGAAAAGAAAAGAAAAGAAAAAAACTAGCTGGATGTGGTGGCACACGCCTATAGTCCCAGCTGCTCGAAGGCTGAGGCAGGAGGATTGCTTGAGCCCAGGAGTTCAAGGTTGCAGTGAGCTATGATGACACCACTGCACTCTAGCCCAAGCAATGGAACAGGACCCTGTGTCAAAAAATAAAAAAGAAAATCCAGGAATAGATTCAAGTACATGAGAATTTAACATATGATTAAGGTGGCATTTCTTACCTATAGGTAAAAGGATGAATTATTCAATAAATGATATTGGGACAACTAGATAACTATTTAATAAGAGAAATAAAATTAAATCCATGAAATAACACTAAATACCAAAATAAACTCTGAATGGATTCAATATTTAAATGCTCAAATCTTTTAATAAAGAGTTACTGTTTGGGTTTTTTTTTTTTTTTTTTAGAGCTATCCAGTCATATGTCTGAGATTTGCTTCAAAATAATTGGAGGAAGGAGTTGGTTAGGGTATAAATGAAACACAATCAGGTATAAGCTAATAACTTGAACCTGGGTGATGGGTACATGGAAGTTCACTAAAATATTCCATCTACTTTATAGATATTTTTGAAAGTTTGAGTGAAATATTTGGATATTAATTTAGCATGAGAAATTTTAAAATTAAACCAGAAAAGTTATAGATGAATATATAACATTGACATAAGAAAGGACTCGATAATACGACACTAAAGGTAAAAACAAGAAGCAAATAATGAATCTTAACAGTCTTAAAAAAAAAAAAGCAAGCAAAAAAAAAAGAAAAACACCCAGAAAAGGTGAAAAGATAAAAAATTAAAAGCTCAAGAGGCTAACATTTGTTATAGCTAGAATTGAATTAGGAAAGAGGAACTTTCACTTTATACACTGCTGTTCACAGATACTGAGATAACTTTTTACCCTTCAAATTGGCAAAGTATGTGAGTATGTGTGTGTTTGATGATAATAGTACAGATGAGTTATGAGAAATGGGAAATGAGAAATTCATCCTAAAATTGATACGGAATATCAAGGGACTCCAAATAGTCAAAATAATCTTGAAAAAGAAGAATGAAGTTGGAGGACTCACACTTGTTGATTTCAAAACTGACTATGAAGCCACAGTAATGAAAACAGTGTGGCACTGGCATAAGGACAGGCATCAGTCGGGAAAAGAATTGGGAGGCCAGAAATATACCCCCTCATATATGATCAATTGATTTTCAGTGAGGGTGCCAAGACCATCTAAAGGGGAAAGGACATTCTTTTCAACAAATGGTGCTGGGAAAACTGGATAGCCACATGCAAAACAATGATGCTGGACTCTTACCTCACACCATATGCAAAAATTAACTCAAAATGGATCAAAGATCTAAATATAAGAGCTGAAACCATAAAATTGTTAGAAGAAAAAGTAGGGGAAAAGCTTCATGATATTGGATTTGGTAATGATTTCTTAGATATGACACCAAAAAGTATAGGTAACAAAAGAAAAAATAGGTAAACTAGACTTCATCAAAATCAAAAACTTTTGTGTATCAAAGGACACTATCAAGAGAGCGAAAAGACAACCCACAAAATGGGAGAAAATATTTGCAAATCATATATCTGATAAGGGATTAATATCTAGAATATATAAAGAACTACTACAACTCAATAACAAAAAAACAAACAGCCCAAGTCAAAAAAGGACAAAGGACTTTTTAATAGACATTTCTCCAAAGAAGATGTACAAATGGCCAATTAGCACATGGAAAGATGCTAAACATCACTAGTAATTAGAGTAATTAGGGAAATGGAACTCAGAGCCACAATGAGCTCCCACTCGACACTCATTAGGATAGCTGTTATACTAGTAGTGTAAGTGATAAGGCAGGGATATGAGACTGATATTCTAGACTCCTAATCAGTAGGAAGGGCTTAGGGACGGAAGAAGCAAATTTTTTTTTTTTTTTTGAGACAGAGTCTCACTTTGTTGCCCAGGCTAGAGTGAGTGCCGTGGCGTCAGCCTAGCTCACAGCAACCTCAAACTCCTGAGCTCAAGCGATCCTCCTGTCTCAGCCTCCCGAGTAGCTGGGACTACAGGCATGCACCACCATGCCCGGCTAATTTTTTCTATATATATTTTTAGATGTCCATATAATTTCTTTCTATTTTTAGTAGAGATGGGGGTCTCGCTCTTGCTCAGGCTGGTCTCAAACTCCTGAGCTCAAACGATCCGCCCACCTCGGCCTCCCAGAGTGCTAGGATTACAGGCGTGAGCCACCACGCCCGGCCAAGAAGCAAATTTAAGATACTGCACGGAGAGATTTCATAAGCCTTGGGGACCACTTGGATAGGTGAAATGGGAGAAATCAGATAATTTTCTGGGTAATGGAGGTGTTGGTGATGCTATTAACTGAGAGAATATAGAAGGAATAGGATTAGAGAAAAGGTAAAAAAAAAAATTCAGTGTTGGATTGTTTAGAATGTGACTCCAATACATATGCATAGTAGACAGGTAGAAATAAAACTCATCAGGAGAGACTTAGGAGTTGCCAGCATGTAGTGACTGCTGAAACAGGTAGATGAGACATCTCTAGGAAAGAGTACAGAATGATAACGCAAGAAGATAGAGGGAAGAACCCTAGAAAATGCTGCCATTTTTTAAAATTTGTATAGATTTAGGGGGTACAAGTGAAGTTTTATTACATGGATATATTGCATGGTGGTGAAGAAAACACTGCAATTTGAAAGATGACAAAGATTCATCAAGGAAGAAAGAGAAAAGAAAAAAGAGTAGAGAGTGGTGTTTTAGAAATCAAGAAAAGAGAATTTCAAGGACAGGATGTGGTCAACATTGTCGAATGCTGTAGAGATCAAATAGGTGGGATGTGAGAAGAGATCACATCTGGCCACAAAAATCAGATTGCAGTTGGATTTTATGGGCCAATGCAGATGAAACAGGAGTCTCTTTTTCAAAGAGTCTTAACAGTGAAGGCCAAATCCGTCATGTCTCTTTTTATACAGCCCATAAACAAAACATGTGTTTTACATTTTTAAATGGTTGGAAAAAACAAAATATTTCGTGACAGGTGAAAATTGTAGGAAATTCAAGTTTCAGTATTCATAAAGGTTTATTGGATTACAGCTACACATTCAATTATATACTGTCTATGGCTGCTTTCATGTCAAGTAATTGTGACAGAGACCGTATGACCTAGAGAGCCTAAAATATTTACTATCCTTACAGAAAAAGTTTGTCAACATCTGAATTAATGGATTCATTTCAACAAATACAGTGCACTATGTTTAAGGCATTATGGTTCCTTGCAAACATATGACAACTGAAAATGGCTGAAGTTAAATGGTCCTCTACCACTTCAAAACATCCCCTAAGAGAGTAAAAACAGTTGTGTTCTGAATACATACCTAACGTCTTTAATGCAGTGGGCAGCTGTGAGGACCCACTTGTCTCTCACTAGGCTTCCCCCACATACATGAGAAAGTAAACCGCCATATTTAATCTGCAGGCTAACTAGCCATGGCCACGCGCCAGTTTGAGCTTTGGTGCCCCCTATAATCCGAGACCCTTTCAACACATCCCTAAGCGGTGCTGTTCCACAATCTAAAAATAAAAATGATAAGTTATTTGGACTGAGCATCTATATTGGGTTACTTCTTAATCTGAACACATTAATACAATCCTCTAAATTCCTATTTAAAACACGTATAAGCTGGATACCTGAGGTGTGACCATATTTTGAAAGAATCTTAAAGGAGAGTTAAATGTGCCATAATTGATTACTTACAAATAGACATGAAATCAACACAATTCATTATTTTGAAAACTCTATTCCCCAAAAGTATAAAAATGAGATAAGTTTCTCTGGCCAGGTATCATGCTCTCCTCTGTGTGAAATAGTGATTTAAGAGCCTGGGCCTGGTGAGTCCAGAGCTGCAAGGTCTAATACTTGCCATTTAACTTGTTGGGTTAATTTTTGTCAGCTGTAGTATGAAAAGGTCACATAACAGCCCTTTCAACTCTGAATCCCAATGAATCATCATTTCACAAAGTGGGAATGATAAACCCCAGCATGTTCTGAGGGGCAAATACAGATGCCCTATACAAATGCATGTCATTTTTTCTGTTACTGCTACTGTCATTATAATGGGTCTAGAAACTGTTTAGGTCTGTAAAATTTTGGTTAAAGGCAGTTGGGACAAGAAAAAGAGGGGCCCGAATTCAAACACTGTAGTAGCAGGGTCGGGGAGGCAAGGGAGGCCGCCCAGACAGGACCGAGCAGGTACTGCCCTGTGTGTCGGGCCCTTCCTCCTCCTCCTCTCGCCCGAGCCGCCCACGTGCGGCCGTGGCCCTCTCGGACCCACCGGCCTGTTCCTGTTCCGGCGCGGGGCCGAGCCTGCTCCTGCCATAGAGTGAGCTGTGGGCGGAGAAGAGGTGAGCGCTGCCCACGAGCAGCAGCGAGGCGCCCAGGAGCCCCAGCCGCATATTGGAGCCCCGGGTGGGCAAGATGGCGGCAGGCGTCGCCCGCCCGCCCGCAACGGCGGAGGCCCACGGCCGGGGACCAGGCAGCAGCGCGGGCCTGCGGGTCACAGGGGCCTGAGGGCGGGCCGAGCTGCCCGGAGGAGTCAGGCCTCCCGGTGGTCCGGACAAAAGTCGAGTGGCCTGCCCTCAGCCAGGCTCTGGGGATTGTTAATGGACAAGACTTTCCTGGGTCCTGTGTACACACTTAAACGGCATGGGGGGACTCTTCTGGTGGGAAGGAGGAGCTGGAGCCACTCCCTGAGGCTTCCAGAAACAAGAGCGTCTAAACTGTGGACCATATACTAGGGCCTGAGGCAATGCAGGTGTAGAGATTGGGATTTGTGACAGCATGGCCATTGGAGGAACCCAGTCTCTGTGATGCAGATTAATCTCATTATTCGAAAGCTTTGAAGTGGTTTGCCTTGATCTGATCAACTCAGGGTGAGCTTTGATAAAATCAAATTTAAGGACCTGCACCATTAAGGACAAAGTCTGACTGATGGTAATTGCACACCCTCCCCCCCCCAAACACATCTCTACACACACACACACACACACACACACACAGTACACACACACTTGGGTCCTGGCCTGAGAGCAGCATTATTCCTTGCCCCTCTGAGTACCCCTGAGATAGCTCCTGACATTCCAAACATTGGGGAGGGGGCACAGATAAGTGGCCCTGGTTAATCAGTCCACTGAACAGGAACATATTACCCTCATGCTGTATGCCACACACTGAAATAAGTATCACATTATGGGAGGTGTGTTAAGACCTGGCTCTTTGACCTAGAGAACTTTATAACTTGGCTAGCAGAGAAAATCGGTACTGATTCACTTGGGGAACAACTAAAGAAATAAACTGTGACACACCCAAGGCCCAAAGTTCGGACACAGGGATTGGTGTGGGCTGTGGCTGTCTGGGAAGGCTCCCTGCAGGAGGTGGATGTGAGGTGCACCCAGTTAAATGGAGGGGGAAGAGCAAGAGGAAGGGTAGTGAAGACAGGCTAGGCTGAAGGTGGAGTGTAAGCAAGGTTGGGTAGGTATCCATGCATGGCGGTGAACAACTTGACTGCAGGTAGCTGGGGAGACCAGTCTGACATGTACTGTACATGGAAGAAAAAAATGTCCCAACACCCTTAGGGCTTGCTGTGGACAGACTGAGAATATACATATATGTAATAATGCAGGAAGTGTGTGTATAATTTTACCATTATTATTTTGATTGTTTTCTGTCATCTTAGACTAAAGGGAGAAGCTGTGCCTTAAAATTTAAAATTTTTGATCAGCTTATATTTTAAAAAACCACAAAGTTAAAAGATTCTTCTTGGTTTTGTATCAGAAAAGGTCCAGGATCAAAGTGTATGGCCCTTCTTCCCTTTAGCTAAGCCGTTTAATATGGTTTTTGGATATTCAGTAGTAGTCCTGGAGCATGCATCATAGTTGTGGGTAGGACGCCAGTTGCTTAGCATAAGGAAGAGAAATTTGTCAGCGTGTAAAGGAAGCTGGGGAAGAGGGAGGAAAGAAACAGATAACCCGACAATGTGGCGGAAAACCAGGCCTGAGCCAAAAAGATGTCTGTGAGTTTCACTGTGGTGGGTGACAAAGATTCTCTGCTGGACCAAACTTTAGTCAGGCTCCTGCACCTTCTCCGAGGCCTATCTGTGCACTTGCTTGTAAAATCCAGTTTTAGCAAGAACCCTGCTGAGTCAGTTTAGAAGGACCCCTCCCCCCACCTTTAGCATCTACTCAGGTTCCTCACTCTGCCCACCCCAGGTGAAGTCTGATCACCCCGCCTGTCAAGCAAGAATCCTGTCAGGTGGGTTTAGGCAGAATCCCAGTTAACTCCTGATAGTATCTCTTAGTAATTTTCCATTCACAGACACCTACCCTGCTCCCTGGTTATAAATTCCCACTTGCCCCTGCCGAATTTGGAGTTGAGCCCAGTCTCTCTCCCCACTGCAAAATCTTAACACTGCGGTCCCTATATTTATCATGATGGTCCTGAATAAAGTCTGCCTTACCGTGTTTGACAAGTATCACTGAATAATTTTTCTTTAACATAAGCCAGAGTTTTTAAGCATGATGTCTAATATTTGGTTTTAAATTGCTTTATTACTCCTGTGTAGTGCTGTGCTGAACTTTGCCTTTGTTGACTCCACACCTTCAGTAACGAGGGAACAGTGTGGGCTGTGGTAGTCTGGGAAGTTGGTCACATGGTATAAAATTAAAGTAGCGGTCAATAAAAGGACAGCTGCCTTGCTCATATCATCCTTCTGAGGCTGACGTGGTTGCCAGTATTAAAGAAAAGGAGCATTGGGGGCTTACAAGTGGCAACATTTGGGAAAGGGAGCTGAGGCCTAGGGCTGAGCTGAAATCAATGGGTGGTAAGTAGGAAATATTGGAGAAGCAAGTTGCAACATAAACTGACTTCTAGGGGCTGACAACAAACAAATTCCCTGTTCCCCAAACATTTTAGTGAAAAGTGATATTGGGAAGGGGAGAAACAGTTAGGAGGTGTATGTTTCTATGCGTGTTGGGAGGTGATTACACTGTGTATAGCTTTCTAAGCAGAGCAAGAATGATTATACTGTGTATAGCTTTCTAAGCAGAGCAAGATGATGAGTCTTGCTATGACAGATAATAGGGGTTCAAGAGACTCATGAAACAAGTGTGTGCAGCCAAGTCATGAAATGGCAGTGAAAAAGGTAGCAGACCAATAGCTGCAGAGGTCCTCTGCCTAGATTTCCTCTGCCTTTTCTAGGTTTTCACTCTTTTCTCCTGCGTTGTCATTTCTTCTATGTGTGGGATGCCTCCCATCAGCAAATCCCCCTCTGGTGTGGTAAGCAGCTTCCAAAATGGCCTCCAATGGACGCCATCTCCTGGTATTCAAACCCTGGTGTGGTCCCCTCCTTTTTAGTGTTGGCTGGATTCAGTGACTTCTAGCAAATGGAAAGTTGCAGAAGTGATAGGCTACGGCTTCCAAGGCTAGGTTATAAAAAGATTATGACTTCTGTCTTGAGTGCTCGCTCCAGCCCTGTAGCTCTGGGGTAAGCTGGCTGCCCTGCTATGAGCTGCCCTGTGGCCCTGTGGAGAGGCCTCAGGTAGGGGCTAAGGAGGAATGGAAGTCCTTAAACAGTCATGATGAACTGAATCAGGCAACGCCACATGAGTGAGCTTAGAAACACTTCTTCCCCTGGCAAATCCTCAGATGAGACCACAGTTCTGGCTGACACCCTAACTGCAAACTCACGAGAGACCTTAAGCCAGAGGTACCTAGCTAAGCTACACTCAAGATTCCTGACCCGCAGAAATTGTTGTTGTGAGATTGTTGTTTTAAGCTATTAAGTTTTGGGATAATTTGTTATCCAGCCACAGATAATACATCTGGTCTCTCCCACCTTTGAAAAATCTTCAACTGCCTCCACATCCCCTGCTTCCCTCTATAGCAAAATTTCACCAGAAAAGTTGTATACAGTTTCTACTTTCCATTTCCTCACCTTTTATTCCCTTGGGTGTTTTTTGTTTTTTTTTTAATTTTGTTGGGTTTTGTTTGTTTTTAAGAACAGGAGCAGGACTTTATTTCTCTTCTCAGAGAAAGAGCCCTTGTTGTGAAAAGAATCTCTCTTTACTTCCTCCATCCCATTAAACATTTTTAGATATAATTAAGTGAGTCTCCAAAGAAAATATCTTCTTACCTCACCTTTCCCAGTGAAAGCTTAGGAGCTGTGGTTCTGGAGGCTGAGGACGTCACTGCCAGGGCCTGGGACCTGGGGTTGATGGAGCGGGTGTATTGGGGCAGGAGTGTCTGGGTCTGGTGTAGGGAGAGGTTTTATCTTCCTAGTTGTCCCCTCATCCACTTGGGGCATGTCAGAGGGCTAAAATTTTTTTTTAATATTTAAATAAATTTTATTATGTAGAGTTAAAATAATACAAACATCCATGTATCCACCACCCCATTCACTATTTTTGCTTTATTAAATGTTTAATACATAAAAAAGGGTATATATAAAAATACACATACACTTAAAGAATAACAGTATGAGAATATCCATTTAAGAAAAACAACGACATCATTGCTTTTGAAATCTCCTGTGTATCCCTCCCTCATTCTATCTTTTTCTTTTTCCCTCAGAAGTAACCAATATTCTGGATTTTATATTTATTGTTTCATTGATTCTCTCTATAAACCTGGTTGGATAGTACGGTAGCCACTAGCCACATATGACAACTTAAGTTTAAATTTAAATTAAATAAAAAATCAGTTCCTCCTTCACATTAGCCATATTTTAAGTGCTCAATAGCCCCATGTCACTTGTTAGCATACTGGACAGCATAGTTATAGAATATTTCCATCATTGCAGAGAGTTCTATTGGACAGTGCTGCTCTAAACAATGTATTTTTTAGTTTTGCATGTTTTTTAACTGTATTAGTCGGGCTCTCCAGAGAAACAGAACTGATAGGAAATACAGATGGATGGGTGGATTATAGGAATTGGCTTATGCAGTTACGGAGGCTGAGAAGTCTCACGGTCTGCAAGCTGGACAGCCAAGAAAGCTGGTGGTGTAATTCATGCTGAGTCTGAAGGCCTGAGAACCAGGAGCACTGATGGCAGAGGACAGGAGAAGATGGATGTCCCAACTCAAGAAAAAAGAGAATTTGCTCTTCTACCTTTTTGTTCTAGTAGAGCCCTCAACAGATTGGATGATGCCCAAAGACAATGGTGAGGATAGATCTAATTTATTCAGTCTGATTCAAATGCCAATCTCTTACAGAATCACCTCATAGACACTCCCAGAAATAGTGTTTACCAGCTGTCTGGACATCCTTTAGTCCAGTCAAGCTGACACTTAAAATTAAGCTTCACATGAGCTTTATATAAATTGAATTATACAATAAATTTTCTTTTGCAGCTAGTTTTTTTTTTTAATTTAGTATTAGGTTCTTGACATTCATTTCTGTGGTCATCTCTAACTACAGTTCATTTATTTCTACCATATAAATGATGTGAATATGCCACGGGGTATTTATCTACTTTGGAATCTAGAATCTATTATTGATGGACATTTGGATTTTTCCACTTTTTTGCTATTACAACTAACGCTATTCATATAAGCACCAGTTTCTCTGGACTATATGCCAGGGGTAGGATCGCAGAGTCTTCAAGAATACCATATCATGTCACAGAGTGACCATCATCTTCTCTAAATAACACCAAGTTGTTTTCCAGAATGTACCAGTATGCTCCCCAATTAGCAACACTTGAATGTTCCCATTGCTCATGTCTTTACCAGTACTTTTTAATTTTTATCCATCTTGTGAGTATGAATTGGGAACTTGTGGTTTTAGTTTGTATTTTTCTGATTTAGAATGAGCTGGAGTATTTGAGTATCTTCATGTATTTAGGGGACAGTCATTGATTATCTCATGTGGAGTACCAATTTATGTCTTTTACTTATTCAGTTTCATCTTATTGATTTCATTTTCTGCCATCTCCGTGCCAGATACTGTTTTAAGAGCTTATGATATAATGGAACACAAAACAGACCAAGATCCTTGCCATCATGAGGCTTACGTACTGCATCGTAGGAGTTCTTTATAGTTCTGAATAATCCTCCTGTGGTGGGCAGGTATATGCAAAGGTACCCCAAAGGCCAAGGGACCTGAGAGGCCAAAGAAAGAGGCTGACAAAGCCAATTTCTCAGAAACATTTAATAGGGACTTACAAATAGAAGTATCCTTTATATAGCAAGCTTTTGTCAGTAAAACATATGTAGCTGGTCATGTCTCAGACCGTCTTGCGTCTTGCAAAACTCTGTGGCCACTGGGAAGGTTAGATAAACATTCTGATGAGGGGTTATCCATGCTACAGGCATTGTTTAAAGACCTGCTGCAGAACACCTTGGTGACGTTGTCATGGCAGTTTAACTGCAAGCTAGATAGCATCACCCTTGCCATTCAACAGGCTGTTTTCCTACAAATCCTTTGCCAGTTTTTTGTGTCATAAATATCTCTTACTCTGTGACTTAGTTTTTCACTTTCTGTATGGTGTCCTCTGATGAAGAGAAATTCTTAATTTTAACGTAATTGAATCTAGCAGCCTTTCCCTTAGTCTTTGTACTTTGTGTGACTTGTTCGAGAAATACTTCCCTAAGTCAAGGTCATAAAGCTATTCCTTGCATTATCTTCTGAAGGTATTACAGTTTTTGTCTTTCATAGTGAAGTCTTCTAGCCACCTGGAATTGATTTTTGTATATGGTGTAAGATAGGGATACAATTTTCTTATTTTCCTATATGAATGACTAATAGTTCCAGCACCATTTAGTTTTTAAACTTTTTTGTGTGGAAAATGTCAAATATATACAAAAATAGACAAAATCATAAACCACATATACCTGTCACCCAGCTTTGACAATTATCATCTCACAGCTAGTCTTGCTACATTTATATCTCCATCTACTTTCCCCAACTTCCCAAATTATTTTGAAGCAAATTCCAAGAATTATATTTTATTATTTATTTCAAAAACATAAAGTCTTTTAAAATATAATCACAATATCATTATCACACTTCAGCTATGAATTACTCTTGAATAGCAACTCATTAAATAAAGCAAGCATTACGCTGATTCCAAAAATCAAAGACATTACAAGAACAGAAGACTGCAGAAAAATATCCTTTATGAACAGAGACATAAAATTATTCAATAAAATATTAGCAGATCAAGTCCAGTATTATATAAAAAGGAATATATATCATGACCAAGTGGTGGTTATCCCGAGAATATAAGACTGGTTCAACATTAGAACACAAATTAACAGGTGGTGCAGTGGCTTATACCTGTAATCCTAGCAGTTTGAGAGTCGGAGATGGGAAGATTGAGGCCAAGAGTTCAAGACCAGCCTGGGCAACATAGAGACTCTGTCTCTATAAAAAATAAGAATTAAAAGTAGAAAATAAATTAAAGTGCCCCCCTATACAGACTAAAGAAGAAAAGTCACATGATCATATGAATGGGTACAGAAAAAGCATTTGATGAAATTCAGCATCTGTCCTTGATAAAAATTCTCATGAACTAGGAATAGAAGGAAACTCCTTTATTTTTTTATTTATTTTTTTAATTTTCTTTTTTCCCATTCAGCTTGTTGCTATAAGGAAACTCCTTTAAACTGAAAAAAGATTCTACAAAAAAAAAAAAAAAAACTCTACAGCTAATATCATACCACAGGTTTAAAACTGAGTGTTCTTCCCCCAAGACTGGGAACAAATTAAGAAAATCCACTCTAACCAATGCTATTTAACACTTGTACTGGAAATCCTAGCTAGTGCAATAAAGCAAGATAAATTAATGGCATGCAGAGTGAGAGAGGGAGAACTGTCTCCATTCACAGATGACACCTGTATAGAAAACAAACAAAAAAAATCTACCAAAAAGCTCTAGAACTAATAAGGAAATTTGGTAGGGTCACCTGACACAAGGCCTCTTTCCGTATACTAGCGAGGAACAACTGGTAACTGATATTTAAACAAACATTACCATTTATAATAGCTAAAAAAAAAAAAAAAGAAGAAGAAAAAAAAGAAGTAGTAAGTAGGTAGAAATCTTAACAAGATACGTGCAGGGTCTGTATGCCAAAAACTACAAATACTGATGGAAAAAAATCAAAGACCTAGGGATAAATGGAGAGATATATCGTGTTCATGGATTGAAAGGCTTAATATTGTTAAGATGTCAGTTCTTCCCAAATTAATTGATACAGACATAGGTTTAATACATTAACTGCCATGTGAGTTGTAGTTAACTCGTGCTATTTTTGAGCCTGGGGCTTCATTAAGCATATGTAACTCACATATCTCTTTACCATGGGAGCCACGTGGTGTGCAGACAACTCACGCTGCCATGCTGTGGCATACATGTTACGTGATGGATGGCCCCCTGGGCAAAACCCTACAGTTGGTTCATGAAAATCTTACTTGTTGATGTTCTTATTGTTACAATTAATATTGACAATTTAATTGCATATAACACACACACAGAAAACAATAAAAAATAACAAATTTTTCATTAGAAGGGATCATTTTGTTTTCCAAGTTTTTATTCTATTTTCGTAATAAAACACCATGGCCGCAAGGAAAAACTTTTTTTTTTTCTAGTGTGGCAGTCAGTGTTTTAAAGTAATCCCAGGCTGGGTGCAGTGGTTTACACCTGTAATCTAGCACTCTGGGAGGCTGAGGCGGGAGGATTTTCTGAGGTCAGGAATTTGAGACCAGCCTAAGCAAAAGCCAGAACCCGTCTCTACAAAAAAAAAAAAACCAAAAAACAAAGAAAAAAACAAGCTGGGCATGGTGGCGTGCGTATGTCGTCCCAGCTACCCGGGAGGCTGAGGCAAGAGGATTGCTTGAGCTCAGGAGTTTGAGGTTGCAGTGAGCTAGGATGAAACCACTGCACTCTACCCAGAGTGACAGAGGGAGATGCTGTCTCAAAAAAAAAAAAAAAAGTAATCCCAATTAAAATCCCAGCAGGCTGTTTCTGTAGACGTATACAAGATGATTCTAAAATTTATATGGAAAGGCAAAGGAACTAGAGTAGCCAGAAGAATTTTGAAAAAACCAAAAACAAAGAACTTACACTAAGTATGGTTTTGCTAAAAGGATAAATATATATACATTAGTGAAACATGGTCTATATGAAATTATGAAATCGACCCTTTGGAAATTTGTTGAGACTTTATCATTGACTTTATTCATCATGTGGTCTATTTTCACAAGCACTCACGTGTTTGAAAAGAACTATCTGAAGCTGCATAGCATATTCTACCTCAGATTTCACTGATTGTAGATGCATATTTTTCACATTTAAACATCTCTGAAATCAGGACACATCTTAGCACGATGACATGTCATAGTTTACCTAGCAGTGGTTTTTCTTTCTTAGTGGTATTTGAAATAATAGTGTGCCTTACAGTTGATAGTGGCTTACAGTTGATGAAATTCACTATTATGTCAGGTTTGTTAATTGTTGAAATCTATATCTTTACTGATTATTTTCCTGCTTTTTGTATTGATCATGAGAGAGCTGTGTTTAAAATCTATTAAAATTGTGAATTTTTCTTCATTTCTCATTATCTTTCTGCATTTTGCTTAACATCCTGACCCTGTGTTAGGTACATGCAAGTTTAGATAGGTTTTGTCTTCCAGGTTAATTAAATCTTTTAT
Source organism: Eulemur rufifrons (assembly GCF_041146395.1). Taxonomy (NCBI): domain Eukaryota; kingdom Metazoa; phylum Chordata; class Mammalia; order Primates; family Lemuridae; genus Eulemur; species Eulemur rufifrons. The sequence continues at coordinate 39,703,458 of NC_090998.1, read as the reverse complement.
CATTTTATAGTGACTGTGTTTGTCTCAAGAATGATTTTTGCTATAAAGTCTATTTTGTTCAATATAGTTATGCTTTCTTTTGACCAGTATTTGAATGGTATACCTTTTTTCATGCTTTTATTTGAAGTACCAAGTCTTCTACCTTGCTATTTCCTTATATTTTAGATTTACCTCTTATAAACAATAGTTGTATTTTATTTCCTAATTCAACCTGATAGTCTTCGTCATTTAACTAAAATGCCCAGTCCATTTACATTTACTATGATTACTGAAATGTATAGATTTATTTCTATCATCTTATTTGGGCTGTTTGTCCCACCTGTTACTTTTTTCTCCTTTCTTGTTTTCTTTTGGATAGATGAGTGTTTTTACTGGGTGCAGAATTCTACGTGTTTTACTGTATACAATGATAAAGTAAAAAGTAGACGGCTGTTTTATCTTTTTGTCACCTCCCCAAGTAGACTTTGAGCTCGTGAAAGACCATGGTTCATATTTACTTGGTATCTTTCACCTAGCACAATGCTTTGTACATAGTTATCCATAGATATAGTATTTAATTATATATATCTGACTGCAACAGGCAATGGACAAAGAAAAGATGTGGTCTTTCTCTCTTTCCTTTTTTAAAATTCCTTACTGTGGATGTTACTGACTGAATGAGTAAGATAAGAAAAAAAATTCCTCGATAGAAAGTCTAAGGCAGTTTTTTGTTTAGTGTTTTGTAAACTTAGCCTAAGTATTATTCACGTAATGTTTTCTGAATTTTAAAAAAAGTGACAAGCATTTTTTCCAGATGTGGTATTGAATTCTAATAGTTGTTGGTTGGGAAAAAATGCTTTGATGTTCATATTTTTCCAAAATGAATTATTAAGTTACCATAACTAAAATCCTAAGATTTCTGTGGTCTACTTGACCTTTCATCCACAGAATGGTACAATGTTAAGGTACCATTTATGAACTTGTAAAAAACATATCACAATCCAACATACATTATTTATGGATACATATAGTAAATATAAAAAATGGACTGGATCCACACTAAATTAATGATAGTTAATGATGAAGGGAAGGAAATGTGACTAGGGAAAGAAATGTGGAGACTTCATCTATCTGTGCATTTTTTTCCTTCAGAAAGTGATCTGTAGTAAACATAAAATATTAACTTTTTTCTCTGGATGGTGAGTGTACAATTTGTGTAGTTTTCTGTACAACTTATATTTATAAATACATAAATTTATGCTTTTATAACATAAATGCATACATTTTTGTATATTTTTAAAAATTTATAAAACTGATTTAAAATGGAGGGTTGCCATCTAGTAGACACTTTTTTTTTTTTTTTGAGACGGAGTCTCACTCTGTTGTCCAGGCTAGAGTGCTGTGGCATCAGCCTAGCTCACAGCAACCTCAAACTCCTGGGCTCAAGCAATCCTCCTGCCTTAGCCTCCCGAGTAGCTGGGACTAGAGGCATGCGCCACCATGCCTGGCTAATTTTTTCTATATATATTTTTAGATGTCCATATAATTTCTGTCTATTTTTTCAGCAGAGACGGGGTCTCGCTCTTGCTCAGGCTGGTCTTGAACTCCTGAGCTCAAACAATCCACCCGCCTTGGCCTCCCAGAGTGCTAGGATTACAGGCATGAGCCACCGTGCTCGGCTGAGTGGACACTTTTAAATAGAACTGTTGAAATCTTTCAATAATAGGTGCATAAGATACAATGGAATAGGGCTTTTCAGACTCTTCACCACCACAACTCTGAGTTGATTAGACCTAGGTCTGAACACTAGTTTTGTTATTTACTGTGTTCCTTGGGAAAAGTATCAAACCTCTCCATATCTTAGTGAGTTTGAACTCAGACCTTCATTCGTTTAACAAATACAGTCTCCAACTTAACAATGGTTTGACATATAATTTTTTTGACGTTATGATGGTGCAAAAGTGATACGCATTCAGTGGAAACTATATTCTGGATTTTGAATTTTGATCTTTCCCTGGGCTAGTGGTATGTAGTATAATACCCTCTTGTGACGCTGGGCAGTGGCAGCCGCAGCTCCCAGTCACCCATGACACTCTGCAGTGTACCAAGTTGCCAGATGAGTTTGCCCACTTGTAGACTAATGTAAGTGTTCTGATGTGTTTAAGGTAGGCTAGGCTAAGCTATGATGGTTCAGTAGGTGAGGGGTACCGAATGCATTTTCAACTTAACGATACTTTCAACTTACGATGAGTTTATTGGGATGTAACCCCATTCTAAGTAGAGAAGCATTGTATTATGCAGCACTTCTGTGAACCAGACTAGACTGTGGACTTGTACCTCTAGACCACGGGATACAGTCCTAGACTGTGGAGATACAGAAGAGCACAAGAGAAAGTCTCCTCCTAGAGTTTAATAAAGGTTTGCATTGAGGGTATAGAAGCGGAGACTATTAGGTTAGGTGGCTAGGGATTGGGTTTAAATCTTAGATCCCTAGTTATTAATGTTCATATAAACTTAGGCAAGTACCAACTTCAAGTATGACATTAAGATCTAAGTTCCAGGCCAGGTGCGGTGGCTCACGCCTGTAATCCTAGCACTCTGGGAGGCCGAGGCTGGCAGATCGTTTGAGCTCAGGAGTTCGAGACCAGCCTGAGCAAGAGCAAGACCCCGTCTCTACTGGGGGGGAAAAAAAAAAAAAAGAAAAGAAATTAGCTGGACAACTAAAAATATATAGAAAAAAATTAGCTGGACATGGTGGTGCATGCCTATAGTCCTAGCTACTCGGGAGGCTGAGGCAGTAGGATCGCTTGAGCCCAGGAGTTTGAGGTTGCTGTGAGCGGGGCTAACGCCAAGGTACTCTAGCCCAGGCAACAGAGTGAGACTCCGTCTCAAAAAAAAAAAAAAAAAAGATCTAAGTTCCACAAGAGCTGGAACACTGCCTTGTTCACCACTCTCTTCCTAGTTAATGCTTGGCATTTAAACTGAATTTGAACTGCCATTATAACAACATTATTTCATTACAAGCCATAATACATATTTTTATATCTTGCCTTTGTCTATGTATTTTAACTGGAGAAAAATACAGGTTTAACCTAGTAACTACAATATAATGGCTGAATGAATATAAACAAATATAGTAAGATTTCCAAAGCTCCAAGAAATGCCCATTCTTCATGCTGTTCAATAAAATTAAAGGGATATCTGATATGTACTAGATGGGTTTGTGGGCAATAATCTATTTCCATCTATATAACATAAATGAATAAATGATAATAAATTTATTAGGTAAAATAGTAAGTTGAGATAAGGAAATACTTCAATGGTCAATTGCGTTTTTTAATTATAATTTCATGTTTGGACTTTAATCTTCTTAAAATTTTGATAAGCTATAGGCTGGGTACAGTATCTCACGCCTATAATCCTAGCACTTCGGGAAGCCAAGGCGAGCGGGAGGATTGGTTGAAGCCATTTCTTTTTTTTTTTTTTGGAGACAGAGTCTTGCTCTGTTGCCCAGGCTAAGGTGCCGTGGCGTCAGCCTAGCTCACAGCAACCTCAAACTTCCGGGCTCAAGTGATCCTCCTGCCTCAGCCTCCCAAGTAGCTGGGACTACAGGCATGCACCACTATGCCTGGCTAATTTTTTCTATATATTTTTAGTTGTCCAGATCATTTCTTTCTATTTTTTTAGTAGAGATAGGGTCTCACTCTTGCTCAGGCTGGTCTCGAACTCCTGAGCTCAAACGATCCACCCGCCTCAGCCTCCCACAGTGCTAGGATTACAGGCGTGAGCCACCGTGCCCTGCCAAAGCCAGTTCTTGCTATGGGCAACAGAGCAAGACCTCATCTTCCACAAAAAAAAATTTATTTATTTATTTTTTATTTTTTTATTATATATAAAAAAAATTGGAACGCTTCACGAATTTGTGTGTCATCCGTGCACAGGGGCCATGCTAGTCTTCTCTGTATCATTCCAATTTTTAGTATATGTGCTGCCGAAGCGAGCACTACAAAAAAGTTTTAAAAATTAGCTGGGCGTGGTGAGACATGCCTGTAGTTCCAGCTAGTCAGGAGGCTGAGACAGAAGGATCACTTGAGCCCAGGAGTTTGAGGTTGCAGTGAGCTATGACACCACTGTACTCTGGCCTGGGCAAGAGTGGGACCTTGTCTTAAACAAAAAAAATTTTTTTTGATAAGCCCCATGTTGGATGCAAATTAGAGAAACATCCAGGAAAATAGTTTCCATTTATGGAACCATCAGTGGCTTGCTCATGCCTGTTACATATAGCTAGATTAAATAACTTGGTCCAGTGAGCAAGGCCCTACACGGAAGTCTGCAGGCACCAGAGAGCTTACAAATACTCACAGATGTCTAGTTGTTGAGGCACTAAGGGTTAGACTACCTCTGTTGTAGCCAAGCATAACATCTACCCAATATATTAATCTGTTAAAACACTCTTTTGGGCTGGTGGCTCACACCTGTAATCCAAGTACTTTGGGAGGCCAAGGCAGGAGGATTGCTTTGGGCTAGGAGTTTGAGACTAACCTGGGCAACACAGTAAGACCCTATCTCTACAAAAAATTTAAAAAGTTAGCCAGGCATGGTGGCACATGCCTTTAGTCCTCGCTATTCAGGAGGCCGAGGTAGGAGGAGCACTTGAGCCCAGAAATTTGAGGTTGCAGTGAGCTACAATCACACCACTGCACTCTAGCCTGGGAAACAAAGTGAGACTCTGACTCCAAAACAAAACAAACAAACACCCTCTTTTGACTTAACCCCGTGACCCCATTCCTCCTCCTATTCTTTAGGCCTAATGGGCTACCCGTTTGAGCTTCTGGCTTTACACAAGATAGTGATATAAGACCCGTCATGAGCAAACTTTTTTCTTTTCATTTTAAAAGACCCTTTTAATGAAAAACTTCATCAGGAGGGTCAATTACAAATTTATCAGTTAGGTAAAGATTTCTATTAATACATAACAGGCTCCTTAACCATGCCTTAAACACAGAACAGAAAATTTAGCTATCTGAGTTTATTATAATTGGTTCTGATAGAATCAAAACATGTAAATATATCCCCCTTTAAAGTAAGTAGGTTGTGTAGACCAGAATTATAAATTTATCCTCATTTTAAAACTAGAAATGCACTACAGTTAGTATAATTAACAAATTGGCTATCAGCAAGCTTGTCATTCATATATCAAGCATTACATTGTACATTTAACAAACTTAATTTTATCAAATGTTTTTTAATTTCATAGACAATATGATACATACTGTGTAAGAAGCACACAATATTTTTGCAGTACAATTTCAAAGTGTATACAAATTGGAATACAGAGGTTAAACACTGGTGTACTGATAGCATTTTTGAACTTTAAACTGTATACAAAATTTACAATTCAAATATAAGCCAATCTGAAAACTTTACTTCCAGCAATATAAAAATGATACTTTGCAATGCAAAAACATTTTTTACCAAACAAACTATATAAACATTTAAAATAATCATTAAAAACTCAACGTTAGAATTTATAAAGATTAGCTATAAAAATATATTGGCAGTCACTGTTCTTAGAAAGGTACCATGCACTACATTACAAAATAGTCTCTAACATAAAATTGCCTTTATAACTATACTATTTTAGAATCTGATAAACCTTAGATTAAATTGATTATAAAATCTTCTTGGAAAAACTTTGGTATGCATCTTCAGAAAGTTTTTTAAAAAATAATATTTTAAGGGCCTGTAAACATTCCATTCTATTAAAGCACAACAGAATAAGTAATAGATATTCAACTGCATACAGAATATAGAATCAAAAAACAATTTATTATATATTTGTAGAAAATCACCATTACCAGAGTAACCAAAAAACAAACTATTTAAAAGTATCAAACTTTTAAACAGTTATCTTTCCATTCTAATAACAAATGTTACAAAAATCACCATATTCCATTCATGTACCTTAGATGCCTTTTAGGACAAGACCTCAAAAATAACCCAGTCTCAAAAACCCTTTCAAGTCCAACAAACAAACTTTTAAAAACCCATTTAAAAGACTTGACAATAGAATAAGTGTATGTAATCAGAATACATGATTTATATATTTAGTAATGTGTTAGGTTTTCTTTTACATTTGTAATTTAGAATTTATTGGCAGAAATAAAATACACACACACACACACACACAAACTGAAAAAGGTAAATTTCAGAAAAACAGTAAGAAATGCAAACCTATAGGGTAAACTGATTTACTTCTAAAAATCCAATTTACCAAATCTCATCTTTATCTGCCATTTTTGGACTGACAACTATTGTTACTTAGAAAATTCAAATTGCTGAAAGTTCATTTCTTGCTTCTTGAGTATGTTTCATTTTTACAAAGCTTCCAGTTATGCCCGTAGCTTCCTTGAGGTCACTTTCCACTTTACGCTCTGTCACCAGATATCTTGCAAAGATATTTGAGTTGCAAAAGCCTAAATAAAAAGCTTGACTTTTGACCTTTTACTTTATAAAACTCCACTAAAAAATCAAATATAATTTTTAGGCAAGTCCACAAAAATACTTTCTTTGTTAAGAATCAAACACTTTTATGGGAATAAAGATCCTTCAAAGTTTTTAACTCTTCTATTAGAGTCTTATTTTGATTTTCCAGGACTGCAACTCGATTTTCCAGGCATTTCACATATTCTTTCTTTTTTCTGCGACATTCTCGAGCGGCCTCTCTAAATACAAGCATTAAAAAAGCAATGTTAGAAAAAACTTCACATTCTTTAATTGGTAAATGTACTTCAGTAATTTTCTCTGGTTATCTCCTCCCCCCCCCCCATTTTAAAATTTAAGGTATCATCTACATACAGCGAATACATGTATCTTAAGTGTAGAATTCAGTCAGTTTTGGCAAATGCATATACCTATATAACCCACACCTCTATCAAAATATAGAACATTTCTACTGCCCCAGAAAGTTCTCTCATGCCCCTCCTGGTCAGTCTTCTTCTAAGCAACTATTGTTCTGATTTTTGTCACCATAGATTAGTTTTTTATTCTAGAACTTCATATAACAGTGTCATATAGTATGTACTCGTGTCTACTATTGTTTCACTCAGCATATTTTTGAGGGTCATACATTTTGCTGCTGGTGGTTTTGTTCCTTTACATTTTGGGGCATATTCCGTTATATGAATATAACAGTTTGTTTATGCACACAGTTTGGTACAATTTCATGTTTACAGGCCATTTTTCCTTCCATTAGGTCTCCTTTATATTAATTTACAGAAATAAATCTTTATATATATATATCTGTATGTACATATTCTGTAATTCTTTCTCTTTATATAGGTTGCAGATATTTTTCCCAGGTAAGTTTGTTTATGCTATCTTTTGTCATATAGAAGTAGAACTATTGGGTCAAAGAATAGATACCATAAAACTTCATATGTTCCTCAGTAATATATGTGAAGTACCCTTTTCCTTATATGTACCATGACAGTATTATCACTTTTTAATTTTTTCCATGTTACATCTCATTGTTAATTCATTTCCCTACTAGTGAGACTGGGCATCTTTTCCAAAGTTTATTGGTATTTTGGACCTGTTCTTCTATAAACTGCCTATTCAGACCCTTGCCCATTTTTCAATTAGGCTGTCTTTCTAGTAACTTCTAAGAATCAGGTTCATTATACATATCAATCCTTTATCTGTTTTTACATTCTTTTCTAAAATCTACCATTTGACTTCTGATATTTTTATGTCTTGTGCCATAACATTTTTAAAAAACTATAAGAAGTGCATTTTAGCCTTTCTTCTTGCCTTAGATAAAAATGTCATGTACTATATATATTTCTCTATAAATTTTATCTTAAGGGTGGTTTCTGGGTTTTTTTTGAGACAGTTTCGCTTTGATGCCCCGGCTAGAGTGCAGTAGCATCATCATAGCTCACAGCAACCTCAAAGTCCTCGGCTCAGGTGATCCTCCTGCCTCAGCCTCCTGAATAGGTGGGACTATAAGTGCGCGCCACCACACTGGGCTTTTTTTTCTGTTTTTGGTAGAGGCGGGGTCTTGCTTCCTTCAGGCCGGTCTCAAACTCCTGACCTCAAGCGATCCTCCTGCCTTGGCCTCCCAGAGTGCTATGATTACAGGCATTAGCCACCATGCCTGGCCTATTTTAAGGGTTTTTATTGTTTCATTTTTCACAATTAAGTGTTTAATTTGTCTGGAATTTTTTTATATATCGTATGAAATAAGGGTCCAACTTCATTTTCTTCCAGATGTGTAGTTAGTTGTGTCAGCATCATTAATAAAATAAGCCATCTTTTTACAAGTGTATTTCACTAGCATAAGAAGCTATTTCTTTTTCTTTTTTTTTTTTTGGAGACAGAGTCTCACTCTGTTGCCCAGGCTAGAGTGAGTGCCGTGGCGTCAGCCCAGCTCGCAGCAACCTCAAACTCCTGAGCTCAAGGGATCCTCCTGTCTCAGCCTCCTGAGTAGCTGGGACTACAGGCATGCGCCACCATGCCCGGCTAATTTTTTCTATATATTTTTAGTTGTCCAGCTAATTTCTTTCTATTTTTAGTAGAGATGGGGTCTCGCTCTTGCTCAGGCTGGTCTCGAACTCCTGAGCTCAAACAATCCTCCCGCCTCAGCCTTTCAGAGTGCTAGGATTACAGGCATGAGCCACCACGCCTGGCCTATAAGAAGCTATTTATATGCTCTTTATCCTCTTTGCTAATGTTTCCTAATGTTACTGTCTGTCCTTTTGCTGATACCAAGATACTTGTTGCTGATTAAAATGGCTTTAGTGTATTTTTCAATGCCTAATATAAGACAAGTAACCTTTCTATTTCTGACCATTCTTGAATAATTATTTCTTCCATATAAACTTTCAGCTTATTTTGTCCAATTCCATAAAGATTTATAGAGATTTTGGTTTGAGTTATATCAAACTTACATGTGAAATATGAAAGAATAGGCATTTTATATTAACTCCATCTAAGAACATAGTATATTTTCTTTTCAGATAATATTTTAGCTCTTAAGATTTTTTAAAAATGTGGATCTTATGCCTTTCTTATTAAATTTACTCAAGTATTTTATGTTTTTGTCATTAATATGACTATAATATTACTTCTTCCTACTTTCAAGATGGTTATTGATAGTTTTTTTGTGTGTCAACTTGATCAGGTTATGGGATGACCAGATAGCTGGTAAAACATGAAATTTCGGGTGTGTCTGTGAGTGAGTTTCTGGAAAAGGTTAATATTTGAATCAGGAGACTAAGTAAAGAAGATGGCGTCATCCAATTTGTTGAGGGCTTGAATAGAAAAAAGCAGAGGAAAGGCAAATTCTCTCTCTTCTTGAGCTGGAAAAATCTCTCTTTTCCTGCCCTGGACGTGAGTGCTCCTGGTTCTCTGGCCTGTGGACTTTGGGACTTGCACCAGCAGGCCCCTGTGCCCCAACCCTGCCTGCCTTTGGCCTGGGACTGAATCACAGCCCTGACTTTCCTGGTTCTCCAGCTGGCAGACAGCACAGCATGCGATTTCTCAGCTTCCAGAATCTTGTGAGCAAACTCCCACAGTATATCTCCTCTTATCTATTTGATACCTACCTACCTATGTATATCCCATTGATTCTGTTTCTCTAGAGAACCTGCCAAAACACCTTACTAAATTTCCTTATAAATTATCGTAGTTTTAAAAAAATTATTATGATATAGCAGACATAAAAAATTATAGGTGGCATAGATGTAAGTTATTAAGTATAATAATAAAATGACATGTAAACCCAATACCCAACTTAGTAAGGGACATTATCCATACTGTTGGACAGCCCTCTGTGCCACTCCCTGAGTACACACCCCTGCCTCTTGCCCAGAAGCAATTACTAGCTTCAATCCTTTATTTTTATATAGTAGGTATGTGTATGACCCTAAATTACATATCATTTTAGTTTGCTTATTTTCTAAAATTATAAAATATCATACTTTATGTATTCTGTTGCAACTTGCTTTCTTCACTCAACTTTTTATAAGATTTATTCATGTTGAAGTAATCCATTCACTCAGTTAAAATGAACACTATTGCATTATATAAATACAGCCACAACTTATGTACTTATTCTTTTTTTCCCCCCATTCTTATGCTTAGGTTCAATATGTGCCTTTTCTGTTATCAGTGGATCTTTAGGTAGTTTCCTGATTGTTGCTGCTATAAACATTTTTATGCATACTTTCTGCAAAAGTCTCTCTCAGTCACACACAGAGTAAAACAGCGTTTCCAGGCCAACTGTACGGGATAAGGCCTAATCAATCTCCAAAATGGTTGTACCGATTTATGCTCCCATAGCAGTATATGAGTTTCACTGTTCCAAATCCACACCAACTCCCGGTTAGACTAAAATTTTTGCCAACTGGGGGCCAGGCATGGTGGCTGACACCTGTAATCCTAGTACTTTGGAAGGCTGAGGTGGGAGGATTGCTTGAGGCCAGAAGTTTGAGGTTGCAGTGGGCTAGGATGACACCACTGCACTCTAGCCCAGGCAACAGAATGAGACCTTGGGTGGGAGGCCGGATTTTTGTCAATTGGGTGGGTATAAATGGTATCTAGGTGTGTGGTATTAATTTTCATGTCTTTGATTACTAGTAAAGGGTGAGCAAGCTTTCATATGATTAACTGCTTGTGTTTCTGAGAACTGCCTGTTTGTATATTTTGCAAATTTCTTTTTTTTCTGTTAGGTCATACTTTTCTTATTGATCTCTATATAGAATTCTTTTATATTTTTTCAGAAAAATCTTTTGGTTAGGTGTGCTACAAGTATCTTTTCTAGGTTTAAAGCTTCTATTTTCACTCCCTTTATATTATCTTCTGATGAGAAGTTATTCATTTTAGTGAAGCTATATATTCATTAGTCTTTTAATTTTAATTTTTTTTGTGTGTATTGTCCCCTTTAAGAAATCCCTCCCTACACCTGAGGCTATGAGATTATATATTTTTACCTAAAATTTTTAAAATTTCACCTTCCCATTTAAGTTTTTAATCCATCTGGAATCATTTTTGTGTATGTTATAAGGAAGAAATAGTATTTTTTCATATATGAATAACCAATTGTCCTCGCACCCTCTGTGAGGTAGGAGAATTGCTTGAGCCCAGGAATTGGAGGTTGCAGTGAGCTATGATGACACCACTGCACTCTACCCAGGGCGACAGAGCAAGATTCTGTCTCAAAAAACTAAAATAAAAAATAAATACATAAGCCAGTAATATATTTATTATCAAGTATTATGTACTGTACATAATTGCAAGTGCTATCCTTTCATATAACTGGCAGCACAGTAGGTCTGTTTACACCAGCATCACCACGAATATGTAAGGAATGTGTTGCACTGTAACATTACAATGGGCATTTTTCAGCTCCATTATAATCTTACGGGACCACCGTAGTATATGTGCTCCATCACTGACTGAAAGCTCATTATGTGGCACATAACTGTATGCAGTTCCAGTTAACACCGGGTTATGTTTTGAGATTTGTAAAAACATTACCCATTCTGGCAGTATGATTTTACTACCTACCTGTTTTTCATTAACCTTATTTCTCTTTTCAACTGGGGGTCATCTGTCTTAGTTGTCTGAGACGTAAGAGTCACAGAAGATGTCATCACCACAGTTTGTGGCAGAGAAGTAGCTGAAGGTGTGGTACGAATCTGGTATGTCTGCATATCTCCTGATGCAGCTGGATGGTCAAAAAAGAGTTAGTTGATAAGTATCTTTGAAAGGACTTCGGGACACTTCGTATAGACAATGAAGCATACTTACTCTGTACTACCACTTGATTGCTGGGCACAAGTATTTGCTGTCCGTCAGAGGTCTGCGCGTACTGGAGAATAGTTGTACCTTGCTGAGTATTGCTTGAATTTGTCATGGTTAATGTCTGAAGTCCCTGTACTCCATCTGTGCCTGGACTGGCCAACTGTAAGGCTCCATTTGGGGCAATGGCAACTTTAACCAAAGAGAGAAAACAGCTATTGTAAGGCTATTCAATACACGCATTCAAAGAGGTGGCAAAAAACCCATAAAGTCTATTTATGAAAACAGGTCTGAATATAGTTCTGATAAATGTTGACTACTTTGGGTGAACTATACGTAAAGGAAATAAAATGGCATTTATTTACAGAAAATAAGTCTTCTTCATACTGTTTCTTAGTTCCACTTTCTAGTGGGTACCACTGTGAAATGTATTACATGTTATTTACTTAAGTGATATTTAAGAAATGTAGGCCGGGCGCGGTGGCTCACGCCTGTAATCCTAGCACTCTGGGAGGCCGAGGTGGGCGGATCGTTTGAGCTCAGGAGTTCGAGACCAGCCTGAGCAAAAGCGAGACCCCATCTCTACTAAAAATAGAAAGAAATTATATGGACAGCTAAAAATATATATAGAAAAAATTAGCCGGGCATGGTGGTGCATGCCTGTAGTCCCAGCTACTCGGGAGGCTGAGACAGGAGGATCGCTTGAGCTCAGGAGTTTGAGGTTGCTGTGAGCTAGGCTGACGCCACGGCACTCACTCTAGCCTGGGCAACAGAGTGAGACTCTGTCTCAAAAAAAAAAAAAAAAAAAAAAAAAAAGAAATGTAATCTGTTCATTCACTTCCTAGTGAAAATCACCAATTAGGTCATCAGGAAGCCACTGAATAGCTCCTCACAAACACTTTTCACTGAATTATACTTGTGTTAATGCTTTCTACTCAGCCCTTAAATGAAATGCCCACAGGATGTGACCAAATAGAAAGCATTTCAGCATCATACAGTTCCCACATAATAAATCCTCTTCAGAATCAAATGCTTCATTTCTCTATCCTCTTTTCAGATTATAATTATGTAACCTTTTTTTCCCTTTTACTCTTTGGCTACCAGTAAGCCAAAATACACGTCTGTGTGTGTTTTAATTGAATATAATTTTTCTCATGAGTTTGTAATTATCCCTCCTGAACTGCTACACACAAATATTCTGACAGATTTAATTTATATGACTTTAAAATAATAGACTCATTAAAAATTTTTAGATGCAGAGATTTTTTTCTGAAGTTAAATTAGCAATTAGTTTCAATCTTCTTCCTGCAACACACAACAAACATATACATACACTTATTTATATAAATATAAAAAATAAAAAGTCCTGGCTGGGCATTGTGGCTCCCAGCACTTTGGGAGGCTGAGGTGGGAGGACTGCTTGAGGCCAGGAGTTCAAGACCAGCCTGGGCAACACAGTGAGACCCTCTCTCTAAAAAATTTTTTTAAAAATTAGCCCAAGTGTGGTCCTAGGTAGTTGGGAGGCTGAGGTAGGATGACTGCCCGAGCCTAGGACTTCTAGGCTGCAGTGAGCTATAATTGCACCACTGAACTCCAGCCTGGGTGATAGCATAAGACTCTGTCTCTTAAAAAAAAAAAAAGAAAAAGTGAAAGTCACTATCTATCCCTGTTTATTTCATGGACAATCTCCACCCCTATATCCTGAGATAATTATTTTTGGTGTATATCTTTCCCAATCTTTTCCTGTAATCCTGCAGTCTGATAAAGTAATATACATCAAAATATGTATATCTGTAGATGCATATGATAACTATATGTGATAATACATAATTACTTTAATTTTGTAACATATCTTCCTGTTCTTGTTTAACACGTGCATTAACCTGGTTCCATTTATTCTAAAGCTGTGCTGTCCAATATAGTAGCCATTAGCCCCATGTGTCTATTTAAATTATATAAAATTAAACAAAATATAAAAAATTCAGGCCAGGCACAGTGGCTCATTCCTATAATCCCAGCACTTTGGGAGGCCGAGGCAGGAGGATCACTTGAGGATCGGACTTCAAGACCAGCCTGAGCCACATACCAAGACCCCATCTCCACAAAAAATTAAAAAATTAGCCAGGCATGGGGTCACACTCCTGCAACCTCAGCTACTAGGGAGGCTGAGGCAGGAGGATCGCTTGAGTCCAGGAGGAGTTTGAGGAGGTTGCAGTGAGCTGTGATCACGCCACTGCACGCTAGCCTATACAACAGAGCAAGACTGTCTCCAAAAAACAAAGAAAAGAAAACACTGGGAAAATCTCAGAGACAGAAAAGTCTTTATAGCGGCGAGCCCCCACCTCCCTGGCCTGTCTCCACAAACAAACAAACAAAGACTTTATAAACATTAACTCCAAATCCAAAAACCATCAAAGAAAAGAAGTTTGGAAAAAAATATGTATAGGCATATGTGTATGTGTCTCTGTTGTACATTTATTCAATTTTATTGTATGTTTCAAAATTTTCATAAAAATATGTTGGAATTAAAACTAGAAACTGAACTTGAAAATATAAAGAGGATTAATTCATTACCTTGTTAGTTTTGTGGAACATCATTTTAATAAACCAATAGAGCTCATGTACTAAATTATTCAGAAAAAAATGTAAGTGTTAAGACAACTATAAGTTACTCTTCTGTCGACTGCTCTTGCACATTAGTGGGAGTACACGCACTTCTGTTTGGGGTAGGTATTTCATTTTCTGTCACTCTGTCTTGTGACTATAAGCTTTCTTCTCAAAAGGCAAGGACCACATTTGCTTCCTTTGTAACTTTAGCCCCCAGATGGAATTCCATACACCAACAGATGCTCATTTTGTCCTAGGTATTGACCAATCTTTATAACGATACTTTCAGATACAGAGATTTAATGATTTATTAAGGTTGATCAGTCCCTGATTATTTATGGCGGGCATGCTCTAAATTACATTGCACAGCCATCTGAATCCTCTTTCTGAATCAAACTTCCTTAACCTCCAACTGAAAATTCAACATTCATGTTTTACCTTTCATTATGTAACTAATCCAAATAGTGATTTCCTCTAGAATTAAGGTCATGGATATATAATTGGCTAGTGTCCAAAAGAGAAGTTTGTAAGACACAGTGTAGTTTGGGGTAAAATTATGTCTCTAGATTCAGACAAGCCTGATTTTGAATCCTGGCTCCATCACTTACAGGCGGTCTGACTTCAGGAACATTATCTAATCCACTAAACCTTAGTTCCCTCCTAATTGATAACTGCCTATCTCACAAAGTTGTTGTAAAGAGTAAATGAGATAATGTACTATTCCTGGCTCAAAATATTATCCTTTAATAATCACCACTGTTAAAGTATGACAGTCTTTCTACACGCCACTTTCCATGGAAAAGTCAGTTTTTGCGTGTCTATCATGTGGAAACTGATTCTTATACATACTGTACTGTCCACTGCTAGTCTGATAGATGGGAGTCGGAACGGACATAGAAGTGACAGCAGAGACTCCAGGGTTTTCTCCGTCTCCTTTTCTGCCCCGTGTATCTTCAGAAGATAGGTCTTTAAAAATTTTTCTGTAAAAAAAAGAACTCTATTAATGTTGGTAATGTGCATGACTTTACAAAAAGGAATTGCTAACCCTTTTTCAATCTTAAGTTAAAATTACTAGACACCTAAACTATTGTGTCAAGGAATCCTTTTATTTAGCACCTATTAATATAATGATGTGCTCTAGGCTGGTTACATTTTAGTTTTTAACTACCTGAAAAGACACAGTAATATACTCAGAGTGCCTGGAAAGGCACTTACAGAGGTATAAAATGCAGAAGATAAAACACCTACCAGAAACAAACAGATGCTAATATTTTGCCATATTTGCTTCAGATATTTTTAACAGGAATCAAGTTATAGATATACTAAAATGTCACCACCAATCCCTTCCTCTTCACTGCTCCCCCAGAGAGTAACCTTATCCAAGCTGTTACTTATCATACCATTCCCGTGTATATTACTTTATTTTTATTACATAGAAGTCAATGACATTATTTGCCATTACTTTTTTTTTTTTTTTTTAAGAGGCAGGGTCCCACTCTGGCCTGATCATAGCTCCCTGTAACCTAGAAATCCTGGGCTCAAGTTATCCTCCTAGGTTTGGGCCACCATACCCGGCTAATTTTTTTCATTTTTTGGTAGAGACAGGGTCTCACTGTATTACCCAGGCTGGTCTCAAACTCCTGGCTTCAAGTTATCCTCCTGCTTTAGCCTCCCAAAGTGCTGGGATTATAGGCATGAGCCACTGTGCCTGGCTCTACTTGCTATCGTTTTGTATTCTTTCTCATCTTCCCAACTCAACTTTGGAGAGTGTTAGAGCATGGTCTTTTTACTTCTTTCTCTTTTCTATAGTATCTACATTCTTTTCCTGGTGCTCTCATGTGTCCCATGGACTTGAACACTTAGTGTACACTGATGACCCTCCAAATGCTTCTCCCTCTCTCTGAACTTGACTTCTGTATCCAATTTTGTATTGCACATTTCCATTCAACAGGTACCTCAAACTTAACACATCCAAAATCTAATGTTAGATATCCTTCCATACCTGGCAGTCTTTCTTCCCCATTTTAGTAAATATCAACTCCATTCTTCTAGTTACTTAAACCAAAATTTTTGGAGTCATTCTTTTCCATAACCCATATCCAATTCATAAGCAAATCCTTATCTCTATCTTAAAAGTATATCCAGAATTTTACCCTCCCTCATCACCTCCACTACCGCCACTCCAGTCCATGCACCACCACCTCTTGACTGGACGGTCACAATTGCCTCTACTGGTCTCCTTTGGTCTACCCTTCCCTTGTTATGGTCTGCTCTCCACATAGCAAGTGTTCATCTTTTCAAAATGTCAGATCAAGTCACTCATCTGTAGTGGCTTGCTATCCCGCTCAGATTAAATACAGTGCCCTACAAGGCCACAACCTGTCCCCCATGACCTACCCAACCTCATCTCCAAACACTTCCCCACTTTCTCTCTCCGTCTTGTTGCAGGATGATCAATTTTACTGATTATTTTCAGAGAACCAACTTTCATTTATATTGATTAGTTTTCAATTTCATGAATTTCTTCTCTTTATATATTCTTTCTTCTACTTGCTTTGAGCTCTTTCTCCTCCCTGGTTTCTTAAAGTATAAGCTTAAATTATTGATTGGAGACCTTTCTTCCTTTCTAATATAAGCATTTAATGCTATAAATTTTCTTCTAATTGGTACTTCCCACTGACTTACATCCCACAAATTTTGATATTTTGTATTTTCATACTCATCAGCTCAAAATATTTTCTTTTTTTTTGAGACAGAGTCTCGCTCTGTTGCCTGGGCTAGAGTGCCGTGGCGTCAGCTTAGCTCACAGCAACCTCAAACTCCTGGGTTCAAGCAATCCTCCTGCTTCTGACTCCCAAGTAGCTGGGACTACAGGCATGTGCCAGCATGCTCAGCTAATTTTTTTTTTTATATATTTTTACCTGTCCAGATCATTTCTTTCTATTTTTAGTAGAGACGGGGTCTCGCTCTTGCTCAGGCTGGTCTCGAATCAAAATATTTTCTAATTTCCCTTAAGACTTCCTGTTTGGTCTATGAATTATTTCTTGTTTTTTAATTTCTATGTATTTGGAGATTTTCCTGTTATCAAGTTTTCTAGTCTAATTCCAGTATGATCAGAGAACATCTATGCATTTCAGTTCTTCTGAATTTATTAAATATTAAGAGGTGTGTTACAACCCAAGATGTGGTATTTCCTGGTGGTCATTTTTGTGTACTCAAAAAAAAAACATTCATTTTACAGCTGTTGGGTAAAGTGTTCTAACAATGTCAATTAGATCCCATTAGCTGCTTGTGTAAAATTCTTCTATAATTTTCCTGATTTTCAGACTACAAGTTCTACTGAATACTGACATAGGTGTACCGAAGTCTTCAACTGTAACTGTGGGTTTGTTTATTTCCCTTTTCAGATCTGTCAGTTTTTGATACATGTATTTTGAAGCTCTTTTGTTAGGTGCACATCACATTCGGCTTTCTGTATCTTCTTGGTGAACTCTTTTCATTATGTAATGTCTCTTTATCTCTGGTAACTTTCCTTGTTCTAAAGTCTATTTAATATTGGTATTGATATAGCCACTTTAATTTTGGGTTTTTTTTGTTTTGTTTTTTTGTTTTTTTTTTGAGACAGGGTCTCTGTCACCCTGGCTACAGTGGCAACTGTACTACAGCTCACTGCAACCCCCAACTCCTGGGCTTAAGCAATCCATCTGCCTCAGCCTCCCTAGTAGCTGGGACCACAGGCAAGTGCCACCATGCCTGACTAATTTTTTCTATATTTAGTAGAAACGGGGTCTCGCTTTTGCTCAGGCTGGTCATGAACTCCTGGCTTCAAGTGATCCTCCCTGCTCAGCCTCCCAAAGTTCTAGGATTATAGGTGTAAGTCACCATGCCTGGCCCACTTTAGTATTCCTTAGTGTTTTCATGCTATATCTTTAGCCATCCTTTTACTTAAGCGTAGCTATACTATATATTTTTCTTTTAGTGAAATCTCTGAGTCATAATATACCGTTATATTTGAAGTGAGTCATTTTTAAAATCCATTCTAATAATCTTTGTCTTTTTAAAGAAAAGCAGCTTTGAGATATAATTCATATACCATACAATTAACTCATTTAAAACATATAATTCAGCATTTTTAGTATATTCACAACATTGTACAACCATCACCAGAATTTAATTTTATAATATTTCCTCCCCTAAAAGAAAACTAGTGCTGAGCACGGTGGCTCACACCTGTAATCCTAGCGCTTTGGGAGGCCAAGGCGAGAGGAGTTTGAGACCAGCCTGAGCAAGAGCAAGATTCCATCTCTGCAAAAAATAGAAAAATTAGCCAGGCGTGGTGGCACACACCTGTAGTCCCAGCTACTGGGAAGTTTGAGGCAGGAGGATCGCTTAAGCCCAGGAGCTTGAGGCTTGAAGTTGTAGTGAGCTATGATGACGCCACTGCACTCTAGCCTGGGCGACAGAGTGAGACCCTGTCTCCAAAAAAAAAAAAAAAAAGGAAAAAAAGAAAACTAGTATGCATTAGCCCTCAATCCATTGTTCTCTTCCCTCCCCCAAACTCTAAGCAACCACTCATCCATCTACTTTCTGTTTCTATAAATTTGCCTATTCTGGACATTTCATATAAATGGAAAGATATAATATACAGTCTTTTGTGACTGGTTTCTTTCATTTAGTTTAATATTTTCGAAGTTCATCCATGTTGTAGCATGTATCATTGTTTTGTTTATCCATTCGTCATCAGTTCATGGACATTTGGGTTGTTTCCATTTTTTGGCTATTATGACCAATGCTGCCTGCTATGAATATTCATGTATAAGTTCTCTTGCAGAGATAAGATCCTCCCTTGTCACCCAAGCTGGAGTGCAGTGGCACAATCATAGCTCACTGCAGCCTCAAACTCCTAAGTTCAAGTGATTCTGCCTCAGCCTTCCAAGTAGCTGGGACTACAGGTGCATACCACCACACCTGGCTAATTTTTTTATTTTCCGTAAAGACAGGGTCTCTCTATGTTGTGCAGGCTGGTCTTGAACTCTTGGCTTCAAGTGATCCTCCTGCCTCAGCCGCCCAAAGTGCTAGGATTACAGGCACAAGCCACTGTGCCCTGCCCGTAAGTTTTTATGTAGATATATGATTTTATTTTGCTTGAGTGTTTAACATTGGAAGTGGTGGGTCACATGGGAACTTAGCATTCTGAAGAACTGTCAGACTGTTTTCCATAGCGGCTACACTATTTTACATTCTCCCCTACAGATAATTTCTCCGAATCCTCACTAACACTTGTTATTATTGGTCTTTTTCTATTTTAGTCACCCTAATTGGTTTGAAGTGGTATCTAATGATTTTGATTTGCAGTTCCCTAGTTATAAATGATGTTGAACATTGTTTCATGTTTATCAGTCATTTTTGTATGTTCTTTGGAGAAATGTTTATTTAAATCCTTTGCTCCCTTTTTAATTGGGTTATGTTAACAATATTTAGTCTTCTGATCAGTGAACATGGGATGTTTTTTCATGTATTTAGGTCTTTTTAAATTTCTTTCAATAAGGTTTTATGGTTTTCAGTGTATAAGTATTATGTTCTTTTTAAAATTAAGACCTAAGTACAATTTAAATTTATAAATTTAATTTTGAAGCCTAAATTTATACTTTTTAATATTATTATAAATGGAATTTTTAAAATTTCATTTTTGGATTTGTTTATTGCTAGGATATGAAAATACAATTGATTTTTATTATATTGATCTCATATCCTAGAACCTTGCTGACCTTGTTGATTAGTTCTATTTTAGTAGGTTCCTTAGGATTTTCTATATATAAGATCACATCGTCTGCAAATTGTTTCATTTCTTCTTTTCCAATCTGGATTTAATTTCTTGATTGACTCCCTAAATACAATGTACATAGAAGTGCTGAGGGCACTTATCTTATTCCTGATCTTAGTAGGAAAATATTTCATCTTTCACCATTAAGTATGAGGTTAGTTGTGGGTTTTTGTAGACCCCTTTATCAGGTTGAGGAAGCTCCCTTTTATTCATTTGTTGAGCATTTTTATCATGAAAGGGTAATGGATTTTGTCAAATGCTTTTTCTATGTCTTGAGATGATCGTAAGTTTTTTGTTTTGATTCTATTAGTATGTATTACCTTAATTGATTTTTAAAATTTTTTATATTTTTGTTGTGGGCACATAATATTAATGGTTGTGTATCTTTATAGGGTAACTTGTGATGCTTTGATAAAGGCATACAATGTGAATTAATCAAATCAGGGTAATTGGGGTATCCCTCACCTCAGGCATTTATCATCTCTTTGCATTAGGAACATTCCAATTCCACTCTTTGAGTTATTTTAAAGTATACCTTAACTTGTTGATTATAGTCACTTTGTTGTGCTATCAAATATTGTTCATTCTATCTATCTAACTATATTTTTGTACCCATTAACCACCCACACTTTATCCCCCCTCCCACTGCCCTTGCCAGCCTCTGGTATCCATCATTCTACTTTCTGTCTCTATGAGATCAATTGCTTTTAATATTTAGCTCCCATATATGAGTGAGAACATGCAAGATTTGTCTTACTGTGCTTGGCTTATTTCACTTAACATAATGTCCTCCAGTTCCATCCATGTTGTTGCAAATGGGAGGATTCATTCTTTTTCATGGCTATATGATATTCCACTGTGTATATGTACCATAATTTCCTAATCCATTCACCTGCTGATGGATGGACACTTAGGTTGAGTCCTAATCCTGGCTATTGTGAATAGTGTGGCAATAAGCATGGGAGTGCAGGTATCTTTTCCTATAGTGATTTCCTCTCCTTTGGATATATACCCAGTGGTAGGACTACTGAGTCCTATGGTGGTTCTACTTTTAGTTTCTTAAGGAACCTCCATACCATTCTCCATAGCGATTGTACTAATTTACATGCCCACCAACACTGTACGAGGGTTCCCCTTTCTCCACATCGTGGCCAACATTTGTTATCACCTGTCTTTTTGATAAAAGCCATTTTAATATCTCACTGTAGTTTTGATTTGCATTTCTCTGACTAATGATGTTGAGCATTTTTTCATATACCTGATGGCCATCTGTATGACTTCTTTTGAGAAAGGTCTATTCAGATCCTTTGCCCATTTTGTAATCAGATTATTTGATTCTTTTCAATTGAGATGTTGGAGCTCCTTATATATTCTAGTTATTAATCCCTTGTCAGATAGGTAGTTTGCAAATATTTTCTCCCATTCTGTGGGTTATCTCTTCACTTGGTTGATTGTTTCCATTGCTATGCAGAAGATTTTTAGCTTGATGTGATCCCATTTGCCCAATATGCTTTGGTTGCCTGTGCTTTGGGGGTATTACTCAAGAAATCATTGCCCAGACTAATGTCCTGAAGCAATTTCCCAATGTTTTCTTTTAGTAGTTTCACAGTTTCAGGTCTTAGCTTTAAGTCTTAAATCCATGTTAATTTGATTTTTTTATAGGGTGAGAGATAAGGGTCTAGTTTCATTCTTCTGCATATGGATATCTAGTTTTCCCAGCACCGTTTATTGAAGAGACTGTCCTTTCCTCACTGTATGTTCTCGGCACCTCTGTCGAAGATAAGTTCACTACAGAAGTATGGATTTATTTCTGGATTCTCTATTCTGTTCCATTGGTCTATGTTTTATGCCTATACCGAGCTGTTTTGGTTTCTACAGCTCTGCAGTATAATTTGAAGTTAGGTAATGTGACTCCTCCAGTTTTGTTTTTTTTGCTTAGGATGGCTTTGGCTA
This sequence comes from Eulemur rufifrons, assembly GCF_041146395.1. NCBI lineage: Eukaryota > Metazoa > Chordata > Mammalia > Primates > Lemuridae > Eulemur > Eulemur rufifrons. The sequence continues at coordinate 39,681,290 of NC_090998.1, read as the reverse complement.
TTCTGGATCTTTTGTGGTTTTGTGTAAATTTTAGGATTATTTTCTCTATTTCTGTAAAGAACGTCATTGGCATTTTGATGAGGATTACACTGAATCTGTAGATTGCTTTGGGTAGTGTGGACGTTTTAACAATATTGATTCTTCCAGTCCACGAGCACTGAATATTTATTCTTTCCATTTTTTGGCGTCCTCTTCAATTTCTTTACTCAATGTTTTATAGTTTTCTTTATAGAGATCTTTCATTTCTTTGGTTAAGTTTATTCCTAGGCATTTTATTTTATTTGTAGCTATTATAAATAGGATTACTTTCTTGGTTTCTTTTTCAGATTTTTTACTCTTGGCATACAGAAATGCTACTGATTTTTGTGTGTTGATTTGGTATCCTGCAAACTTTACTGAATTTCTTTATCAGTTCTAATAGGATTTTTTGTGGAGTCTTTAAGTTTATCTAGATATAAGATAATATTGTCTGCAAGCCAGGATAGGATTTTTTGTGGAGTCTTTAAGTTTATCTAGATATAAGATAATATTGTCTGCAAGCCAGGATAATTTGACTTCTTCCTTACCAATTTGGATGCCCTTTATTACTTTCTCTTATCTAATTGCTCTAGCTAGAACTTCTAGTATTATGTTGAATAAGTGATAAAAGTGGGCATCCTTGTCTTGTTCCAGATCTTAGAAGAAAGGCTTTTACTTTTTCCCAATTCAGTGTGATATATGCTGTGGGTCTATCATATGTGGCTTTTATTGTGTTGAGGTAGGTTCCTTCTATACTTAGTTTTTTGAGAATTTTTATCATGAAGAGATGTTGAATTTTATTGAATGCTTTTCCAGCATCAATCGAAATGATCATATGGCTTTAGTCCTTTGTTCTATTGATATATCACATTGATTTGTGTATGTTGAAACATCCTTGCATTCCTGGGATGAGTATCACTTGATCATAATGAATAATCTTTGTAATGTGTTGTTGAATTTGGTTTGCTAGTATTTTGTTGAGGATTGCATCTATGTTCGTCAAGATACTGGCATGTAGTTTTCTTTTTTTTGTTGTGCCTTTGTCTGGTTTTAGTATCAGGTGATACAGGCCTTATAAAATGAGTTTGGCAGTATGTGCTCCTCAATTTTTTGGAATAATGTAAGTAGTATTAGTTCTTCTGTGAATGCTCAGTAGAATTCAGCAGTGAAGCCATCAGGTCCTGGGCTTTTCTTTGATAACAGACTTTTTATTACTGCTTCTATCTCCTTACGTATCATTGGTTTATTCAGGTTTTGGATTTCTTCTTGGCTCAAGCTTGGTTGGTTATATGTGTCTAGGAATTTATCCATTTCTTCTAGGTTTTTTCTAATTTATTAGCATATAGTTGCTCATAGTAGTCTGTAATAATCCCTTGGATTTCTGCAGTATCAGTTGTAATGTCTTTTTTTTTTTTTTTTTTTTTTGAGACAGAGTCTCACTCTGTTGCCCAGGCTAGAGTGAGTGCCGTGGCGTCAGCTTAGCTCACAGCAACCTCAAACTCCTGGGCTCAAGCGATCCTCCTGTCTCAGCCTCCCGAGTAGCCGGGACTACAGGCATGCACCACCATGCCCGGCTAATTTTTTCTATATATATATTTTAGCTGTCCATATAATTTCTTTCTATTTTTAGTAGAGATGGGGTCTCGCTCTTGCTCAGGCTGGTCTCAAACTCCTGAGCTCAAACGATCTGCCCACCTCAGCCTCCCAGAGTGCTAGGATTACAGGCGTGAGCCACCACGCCTGGCTTTTTTTTTAAAGAAAAACTGCCCCCCCTTTTTTTTCTATATATATTTTTAGTTGTCCGGTTAATTTCTTTCTATTTTTTAGTAGAGACAGGGTCTTGCTCTCGCTCAGGCTGATCTCGAACTCCTGAGCTCAAGCAATCCTCCCGCCTCGGCCTTCCAGAGTGCTAGGATTACAGGTGTGAGCCACCGCACCCGGCCAGTTGTAATGTCTTCTTTTTCATCTCTAATTTTATTTATTTGAGTCTTCTCTCTTTTTTTTTTTTTTTTTTTTTTGAGACAGAGTCTTGCTCTGTTGCCCGGGCTAGAGTGAGTGCCATGGCATCAGCCTAGCTCACAGCAACCTCAAACTCCTGGGCTTAAGAGATCCTTCTGCCTCAGCCTCCCGAGTAGCTGGGACTACAAGCATGTGCCACCATGCCCAGCTAATTTTTTCTATATATGTTTAGTTGGCCAGATAATTTCTTTCTATTTTCAGTAGAGACGAGGTCTTGCTCTTGCTCAGGCTGGTCTCGAACTCCTGACCTTGAGTGATCCACCCACCTCGGCCTCCCAGAGTGCTAGGATTACAGGCTTGAGCCACTGCGCCCGGCCTTTTTTTTCCTAATCTGGCTAAAGAATTGCCAATTTTGCTTATCTTCAGAAAACCAACTTTTTGTTTCATTGATCTTTTGTATTTTTTGTTTCGAATTTCATTTATTTCTGCTCTGATCTTTATTATTTCTTTTCTTCTACTAATACTGGGTTTAGTTTGCTTTTATTTTTCTAGTTCTTTGAGATGCATTGTTGTTTATTTGATGTTGTTCTGTTAATACTGTTTTTATTTAGCAGTCCCCAGGTTGCTTTTGTTGGCCAGTGGTAGGGTTAGCTGGAACTCAGGTTTGGGGCAGAGGAATTCCCTGTGACTGGGCTGATCTAAATGCTCCCTCCGTGTGCATGGGCAGAATTCTGCTCTGTGCTGTGTTCCCCTGTGCCGGGGTGGCCTTGAGTTTCAATCCAAAGTCCCACAATCACTTCACTCCCCCTCCCCCAACACAAAAGATTCTCTCTCTGCTGAGCATGCTGGCGCAGCACTGCCAGGAGATGAGGGAAGTGTAGAGTAAGCAACTGCAAGATTGTCTTTTCTGCCCTCTTCAGTGCCTGTTTCCTTGATATAATGTTAAAATTAGGTAGTATGATCACTGACCTGATTTTGGGTTCTTCTGAAGGTGTTTGCTTGCATGGACAGTTGTTGAATTTGGTAGTTGTGTGGAGGAACGATCGCTAGAGGTTTCTATTTGGCCATCTTGCTCTGCCTCCTCCCTCCATTGATTGATTTTTGATTGTTAAACCAATTTTGCATTTTAGGGATAATTCCTACTTGGTCATGGCATTTAGTACCTTGTGTATGTTGTTAGATTTGGTTTGCTGATGTTTTGTTGAAGATTTTTGTGTCTATACTCATCAGGGATATTGTTCTGTAGTTTAACAATTGCCTTATAATTGGTGAGTTTAAGCCATGTCTTTTTTTGTTTTTTTTAATTTTTTATTGATATGTAATAATTGTACATATTCATGGAGTACATGTTATATTTTGATACAAGCATATAACATATAATGATCAAATCAGAGTAATTAGGACATGATTCACCTGAAACATTTATCATTGCTTTATGTTGGGAACATTTGAAAACTTCTAGCTATTTTGAAATATAATAAATTATTGTTAACTATAGTTCCCCTATTGCACTAACTTTTTCCTTCTCTTTAACAGTATTACCCATTAACCAACACCTCTTTTTTACTCCTTCCCACCACCCTTACCAACCTCTAGTAGCCGCCATTCTATTTACTACCTCCATGAGATCAATTTTTTTTAGGTCCCATATATGAGTGTGAAAATGTAATATTTGTCTTTCTGTGCCTGGTTTATGTCACTTAAAATAATGTCCTCCAGTTCCATCCATGTTTCTGCAAATGACAACATTTCCTTCTTTTTCATGACTAAATAATATTCCATTGTGTACATATACATCTTCTTTATCCATTCGTCCCTTGATAAACACTTAAGCTGATTCCACATTTTAGCCATTGCGAATAATGCTGCAATAAACACAGAAGTGTAAATATCTTCTGGTTACGTTTTATGTCTTTGCCTCAGCCAAGCGAGGATTAGAGGCATGCCCTTCCCCTCTACAATGCTCACCGTGTCTGTGTCCATTAGTTGTGAGTTTACTCCCCCAACCCCCTAATCACTAGAGAATATTACTACCGTGTGAGCACCATAGTGTTGATCAGTTAGTGCCAATTTGACTAAGCCATGTCTTAATATAATTATAGATATTGGTTAATATACCATTTTACTATTTGATTTCTGTCTTTTTTCATTCTTCTGTGTCCCTTCACCTGCTTTATTTTGGGTTATTTGAAGATTTCTCAGAATTTCATTTTCAATTTATCTATTGTGTATTTTACTAAATCTCTTTGTGTAATTTTTTTTTAATAGTTGTGCTAGGGGTGTATAGATACCTAGCTTTTCACAGTCTACTTATAATTAATATTTTACCAGTGATGGAATGTAAAAAGGTAAGGAATAAGAGTTTATATCTTCCCAACGAACAGTGTTTCTCCACATCCCCGCCAACATTTGTTATCTCTAGTCTTTTTGATGATGGCCATCCTTATGCGTGTCAGGTGATTATCTCACAGAGGTTTTAATTTAAATTTCCCTAATAATTAGTGATGCTGAGTACCTTTCATATACTTGTTGGCTATTTTTATGTCTTCTTTGGAGAAATTGGTGAGGAAAACCCCCATCTATTACTTAGCACAGCAGTCACCTGAGAACCCCCCACCCCTCACGGAAGACCCGCATCAGCATAATACTAACCTAACACCTGGCCCATCAACTAATCTATTGCCTGGTGCATCAACATAATACTAACCTATTACCTGGCAGGCATTAGTCACCTGAGATCCCACCCCTTGGATCACCCCAACTTAATAAAAGTGGGAAAAATTGGGTAGACAGGGCTCAGAATTTGGTGGCAAGACCCCTCTGAGCCCGCCAGCAAATAAACCTTGCTTCTCCGACTCTCTGTGTGCTGCTCGGTTTGTCCTCGGGACCACTCACTGTAACACTTGCTGTAACATTTTGGTTCCCTGACCAGGAAAACAGACCACGCTGGCCCCTTGAAGCCACCAGTTCGGGGACGGGCATAGCGACTGGCGGGACCTCAGCGACAGAAGCGCACCAGCACCAACCGCCATTTTGCAGAATATCTTCACTCCTTGGGAGCGCCTGCTGGCTGTGGGGTCGCGAACTCGCTCGGACACGCAGGAGAGGACAAGTCAAATCAAGTCTGATTTGACTTGTCCTCTCCTGCGTGTCCGGTCCCGGGACTCGTCCGAGCCAGGTCCATCAGACGACGGAAGAGGAGCTTGATCACCTCCTGAGTGCAGAGAATTCCCAGGGTGGGAATGTGTGACCTCTGCCTGTCTGAGTGGGTGAGTGAAGAGTGACTGTTGGTGGTTCCATGGCTACGGCTACGGAATCTGAGTGGGTCCTCACCTGCGGTTCTATGGCGGCGTCGTACAGCGTAACGGTGATTCACTCCCCTAAAAGGAGCGACCAGGCCCGGGGTTTTTACGGGCACATTTACGGGCACATCTTAGCCAAGACATACCTAAGTTCCCTCGAGGGACGCAGCCAGGCAGACACCTGAGAGAACCCCCCACCTTTGTCTGTTAAGCTGTGACACCATTCAAAGGTCTAGGATGGGTAGCGTAGAATCTAAGCCTACAGTCCTTAATTGCATGTTAAAGAACTTTAAGAAGGGTTTCACGGGAGATTACGGTGTCACACTGAGTCCCAGCAGACTTAGGGCCCTCTGTGAACATGAATGGCCCACATTTGGGGTTGACTGGCCTGGAACAGGAACCCTAGACCGCCCCGTTGTGACCAGGACTCCCAAATACCCCGACCAATTCCCTTACATAGATTCATGGCTAGAGATTGCTCAGACCATGCCCCCTTGGGTCCGGTTCTGTGCTAATAAGGGACAGAACAGGATTTTTGTGGCCCAAAGGACCAGAGGCTCCAAACTGTCCAAACCCATCTATCAGGAAGCTCCTGAAGAGGAGCCACCACCACCGCCCTACAACCTTACCGCGACAACTCCTGAAGTGCCCCCGAATCCACCAGACACCCCGCCACCATCAGTCTCCCTGCCGCCAGTTCCAGACCAACCAGGTGCCGACACTCCCATCGCCTGCCAGCTACGGTAAGCTCAGGCCCCAACTTCAGCCTTCCAGATGCCCCTGCATGAGGTACAAGGTCCGATGCAGGTTCCAGATGATGGGTCCGTTCAGCCAGGGCAGCCAGTCCTATACCACCAGCCCTGCTCCACCACTGACCTTCTGAACTGGAAGCACCACACCCCACCTTACTCCTAAAAACCTCAGGCCCTCATTGACCTCCTAGAATCCATCTTTCAGACCCACCGTCCCACTTGGGAAGACTGCTGCGAGCCCCTTTTGACCCTTTTTAACACAGAACAACACCGGATTATAGCTGGGACCCGGAGGTGGCTCCAGGACCAGGCTCCAGCAGGGACGTTGGACGTGGAGCAGTGGGCACAGATAGCAGCACCCAAGACCAACCTGGATTGGGATTTCAACTCCCTGAGTGGACGAGAGGCACTCGGAAGGTATAGGGAAGCTCTCCTCCACGGGGTCCGGGAGGGAGCCAGAAAACCAAGCAACGTGAACAAAGTCGCTCTGGTCACCCAGAAGCCGGAGGAATCACCGAGCGAATTCTACAAGCGCCTTTGTGAGGCCTACCAAGTCTATACACTCTTGGACCCAGAGGCGGCCGAAAATCAGCCGATGGCGAATACTGCATTTGTTGAGCAGTCCTATACTGACATCTGACGGAAACTCCAGAAACTTGAGGAGTTTGCAGAAATGAACATCACGCAGCTGATGGAAGTGGCCCAGAAGGTCTACGTTAATCGAGACCGGACCGCCCAGAGGGAGAAGGATCAGAAAATGAAACAGAAAGCTGCTCTCCTGGCCGCTGCCCTCGGAAGACCCGACCCAGCCAACAGACTTGGCCCACCACGAGAAGGAGGACCCCAGGAGACGAGGGACCCTGAAGCCTGACCAGTGTGCCTATTGTAAGGAGTTTGGCCCAACAAAAGAAACCACCCACTGCCAAACAGGAACCTGCCCAGGGGCTTCCAGCAGGAACCGGAGACCCAGGACCTCATGGGTCTCACTGGGGTTGACTCAGAATAGGACTGACCGGGTTCCCTGACTCTTGGCCTCCGGGAACCTACGGTCGTAATGGAAGTGGGGGGCCGACCAATAACGTTCATGGTGGACACTGGGGGAGAACATTCGGTGGTAACAGCCCCTGTGGCTCCACTATAGTGGGAGCCACTGGAACTCGAGTAGCTCGACCCTTCTGCCAATCCCGAATATGCCAGATGGGGGGGGCCACCAGATAAGACATGAATTCCTATACATACCAGACTGCCCCGTGCCCCTCCTAGGTCAAGATCTCCTGAGCAAACTGGAAGCCCAGATCACCTTCCACCCAGAAGGGACCACGAGCCTCATGCTCGGCGCTCCAGAGACTCTCATAATGGCGGTCACCAGGCCTCGGGAATCAGAGTGGAAGCTATACGATGAGGCCAAAGAGGAACAGAACCCACCTGACTTCCGGCACGATTTTCCGTTGGTGTGGGCGGAGGACAACCCTCCCGGTCTTGCACACCAACATGCACCCCTGGTGATCGAGATGAAACCGAGCACCCAACCGACCAGGAGACGACAGTATCCCATCCCCAAGGAGGCACGAGAGGGAATTCAGGAACACATCGATAGGCTTAAGCGGAAGGGGATTTTGGGGGAGTGCCAGTCCCCATGGAACACTCCCCTCCTGCCAGTCAAAAAGCCCAGCGGAGGTGGATACCGGCCCGTCCAAGACCTGCGACTGATTAGTGAGGCCACAGTGACTCTCCACCCAGTGGTACCGAACCCATATACCCTCCTGGGCCTCAATCCTCCTGATGCTGCCTGGTTCTCCTGCCTGGACTTAAAAGATGTTTTCTTCTGCATGCGGCTCGCTCCAAAGAGCCAGCCCCCGGTTCACCTTTGAGTGGGCAGATCTTCAGACTAGAAGGAAAACCCAGCTCACCTGGACGCGACTACCACAGGGATTTAAAAATTCACCAACTCTGTTCAGGGAGGCTCTAGCCACTGACCTCATCTCCTTTCCGCGAGAAGAAACCCGCTGCACACTTCTACAGTACGTCGATGACCTCCTTCTATCGAGCCCAACCAAAGAAGACTGTCGATGGGGAACCCGGTGCCTGCTCCAACTGCTCACTGACAAAGGATACAAAGTCTCATGGAAAAAGACACAGACCTGCAGGCAACAGGTGAAGTACCTCGGTTTCCACATCACTCAGGGGCGCCGGACACTGGGACATGAGCGTAAGCACACCATCTGTACAATTCCCAGGCCGACCAGTCAGAGACAACTCGGGGAATTCCAATAGGTGCCCTATGCGGGCCTGAAAACAAAGAATTGGAACAGGCCGAGGGTCAGGAAAGGGCTTTCCAGGAAATAAAAGACTTACTAAAAAGAGCCCCTACGCTAGGGCTCCCGGACCTCACCAAAGACTTTAACCTGTTTGTACACGAGAAGAAACAAGTGGCTCTGGGGGTTTTGACTCAAACTGTGGGCCCCTGGCAGAGACCAGTGGCTTACTTGTCAAAACAATTAGATCCGGTAGCGGCAGGATGGCCACCTTGCCTCCGCGCACTAGCGGCCACCATCCTGCTAGTCAAGGAAGCAGACAAACTCACACTGGGACAAAAACCTCTGTGTGCGAGTCCCTCATACAGTGATATCTCTAATGAACACCTCAGGGCACCAGTGGTTCTCAAGCAACCAGTTAGTGCAGTATCAAGGACTGCTGTGTAAAAATCCGCAGGTCACCCTGGAGACTGTGTGGACCCTGAATCCTGCCACCTTCCTACCCACTGAGCCAGGGCCCCTGGACCATGACTGCACCGAGGCGGTAGAGGAGGTCTATGCCAGCCGGCCAAATCTGAAAGATAGTCCTCTACCGGCACCAGACTTGGAACTCTACACAGATGGCAGTAGTTTTATCCAGAATGGGAAACGACTGGCGAGCTTGCGGGCTTCGCTGTCACCACAGTCAATGAGGTCATCATGTCAGCCCCTTTGCCCCAAGGGTGGTCAGCACAAAGGGCGGAGCTATGGGCCCTCATCCAAGCCCTCAGGCATGCCCGGGGTAAAAAGGCAAACATACACACAGACTGTAAGCCTGCCTTTGCCACAGTACATATCCACGGGGCAATATACAGGGAGCGAGAACTGCCGACTGCAGGTGGAAAGGAGATCAAAAATAGGGATGAAATCCTCCAACTGCTGGAGGCAGTTTGGGAGCCAAAAGAAATTGCGGTCATCCACTGTCGAGGGCACCAAAAGGGCACAGATCCAATTGCCACCGGCAATCGCCTGGCAGACCAAGCAGCCAAAAATACAGCCACCCAAGAACATTCAGAGGACAACACTGCAACCCAATGCCAAATCTTGTTGGTACCCGAGTGGCCTGAAAAACCAAAATATACTCCAGAAGAGAACTAGTGGGTAGAGCAGGAGAAGGCCAAGAAGGAAACAGACGGGTCGTGGCACCTACGAAACTATAACATCTTTATCCCCAGTAAATTAGCATACCCTATTGTCTCCCGACATCACAACCTGACTCACTTGGGGAAAACAGCCCTCACGCAGCTACTCTCCCGGTACTACTACATCGCCAAACTTCCGTCCATTGCAGCAGCAGTCAGCGCCCGCTGCCAGACCTGCGCTAAAAACAATGCAGCAGCCAGGGTGAGACCTGCCCCGGGAATTCAGTACTCTGGAACTTCTCCGTTCGAGGATGTGGAAGTTGATTTCACAGAAGTAAAACCATGTCGGGGCTATAAACACCTGCTGGTAGTGATATGCACCTTCTCAGGCTGGGTTGAGGCAGTCCCTACCTGGACCGAAAAGTCTAGGGAAGCAGCAAAGTTTCTATTGAGAGAAATCATCCCCCGGCATAGTCTACCACTCTCATTTGGCAGTGACAATGGACCAAGCTTCACTGCGGAGGTCATGCAAACCCTCACCAAGGCACTAGGAATCAAATGGAAACTACATGCAGCCTACAGGCCACAGAGCTCAGGGAAAGTAGAGCGCATGAACCGGACCCCCAAGACCACTCAAGCGAAGCTATGTCAGGAAACACAATTACCCTGGGTAGACATGCTAAGCCTAGCCCTGTTCAGAGTCAGGTGCACACTGGGGCCCACAGGATATTCACCCTTTGAAATTCTGTTCGGTAAACCTCCCCCGCTCATCAAGTGATTAAGGGGAGACATCAGACAACTAGGGGAATTAAATATAAACACACACCTCCAAGCCTTAGCCAAAACTATGCGCCATATCCACCACACCATCCTAGAAAAAAACCCCTATCGCCCTGGGTCTCCCTGTCCACCCCCACCAACCTGGGGATCTAGTCTGGGTAAAGGACTGGAAAAGAACACCCCTAGAGCCCACCTGGAAGGGTCCCCATACCGTGATACTAGTTACTCCCACTGCTGTTAAAGTTGCAGGTATCACTCCGTGAATCCACCACTCCCGGGTAAAAAAGGCCAAACCAGACAACGAAACTGATCTCTGGACTACACATCAGGACCAGCAGAACCCGCTGAAGATCCAGCTTACCCGTCTGCCAACGAAGACAGCCACACCCGGGACTGAACAGGAGTAAATGGGACCACTGGCCCTGGCCCTCATTGGGGTTGTAGTGACTTTACTGGGGATTGGACTCTTCTCGGTAGCTCCGGGTGATTAGACTGTACTGCAGAGGGCATCTCTAACTGTGGTATTTTGGCTCACTATAGGATGTCTACTCCTGCCTCAGTCCCCACCCTCCTCCTGGTTGGGGCACTCGTCCTAACGACTATGGCAGAGAAACCCTGCCATGAGGCTTGTTATGCTAGGACTTGGATTCCCTCCACTAACGGGATTACTCAAGGCTTCTGGACCACGGGAGGTTTCACAGTCAGCACCTACATGCCAAAGACATGTTATAATGAGGCTCAGGTGTGCCACAGTGGAGGAAAGAAATACTGAACTGGCACCTGTATAGCCCCAAGGGGCAAACCAGCTTGTTGGACTTAATACACCCACTGGGGAATGTCTGATGAGGGAGGAGTCCAAGAGCAGGCTAGAATCCAACAGGCTGAAGACACAAGGGCTCAGCTAATTAAGATCTGGCCTCAGTAACAGAGCCAACTTATGAGAGGCCAGATCTTACTGGCATACGAAAGATCACTGAACCCCTGGAAACCTCTCCCCTAATAACCCGGTTCCTCAATATGACCCTCCAGGCCCTGCCCAACCATACTTCATGTTGGGTCTGTTTACCCCTCCAGAAACAAGTCTATAGTGGGGGTCCCTGTGCCTCCAGGCTGGAACTCCAGTATCTTGAACCCAGGCCCAAACAAAACATCCCTGGTGGGCCCAGTAGCATGCAGTGTCCGCTTAGCCATAACTTCCCACATACATATCACTTACATTACTAACACGGGAGAGAATGAAATACTGGGATTCATACCGGGTGAACTCTGCACAAATAACCAAACCTTACCCAGCAATGCCACCGCCACCTGCTCCCGGGATGGCATATTCTTTCTTTGTGGAGACATTGCCTACCTCTGCCTCCCAGGAAACTGGACCAGGACCTGCACCCAGGTCTTCCTCACCCCAGATGTTTCTATCTGTGAAACCCAGAAACTGGAAGCTGCACTAAGCCCCCACTCAAACACCTGGAAAAGGCAGGCCTTACTAGCATCGGTCCTCAGAGCCGGAGGAATTGCTGCTGGGATGGGAGCAGGAGCAGGAGGCCTAGGACCATCCCTGAGCATCTACCACAAGTCATCCCAAGGACTAAATGAAGACATGGAACAAGTAGCAGATTCCCTACTGTCCCTCCAGAGTCAACTGAACTCACTAGCAGCAGTGACCTTACAGAACAGACGGGCCTTAGACCTAGCTACTCACTGCTGAAAAGGGGGGGGGGAAACCTGTATATTCCTAGGGGAAAAGTGCTGCTACCATATAAACCAGACAGGAGTAGTAACCACAAAAGTCAGGGAGCTAAGAGAAAGAATCCAGAAAAGAAACAAGGAATTAGAACAAACCTAGGGTTTCGACTTGGGACAATGGACTTCATGGCTACTACCTCTGGCTGGGCCGCTAATAATTATTCTCCTTGTCACTGTAGGCCCCTGCATACTCAGCACGGTTATAAAATTTAGAGAAACAACTTTAACCTGGAGAGCAACAGCTCACATAATGGCCTTACGAAGCTATCACCCACTGGGAAATGATGCCCTATAATAGACATATAAGGGCATCAAAGGGGGGAATGATAAGAAAAAAACCCCATCTATTACTTAGCACAGCAGCCACCTAAGACCCCCCCCCCACCCCTCATGGAAGACCCACATAGGCACATCAGCATAACGCTAAACCTATTACCTGGTGCAGCAACATAATACTAACCTATTATCTGACACATCAACTAACCTATTACCTGGCAGGCATTAGTCACCTGGTAATGAGACACCTGAGACCCCACCCCTTGGATCACCCCAACTTAATAAAAGTGGGAAAAATTAGGTAGACAGGGCTCAGAATTTGGTGGCAAGACCCCTCTGAGCCGGCCAGCAAATAAACCTTGATTCTCCGACTCTCCATGTGCTGCTCGGTTTGTCCTCAGAACCACTCACTGTAACAAAATGTCTGTACAAGTCCTTTGCCCATTTTTTTTTTGTTTTATATTATTTATTTAATTTTTTGAGACAGAGCACACTCTTACTCTCAGGAGTCCAGTTGCAGGATCATAGCACACTGCAGCCTCAAACTCCTGGGCTAAAGTGATCCTCCTGCCTCAGCCTCCCAAATAGCTACAACTACAGGCACATGCCACCACATCCAGCTAATTTTTCTATTTTTTATCAAGATGGGTCTTGCTATGTTGCCCAGGCTAGTCTCAAACACCTAGCCTCAAGCAATCCTCCTACCTTGGTCCCCCAAACTACTGGAATTACAGGTATAAGCCACTGCACCCAGCCTGACCCTTCCCTTCTTAAACACATCCTTCGTCTTTAGTTTGCTTTGCACAGCACCTTTGGAATTCATTTGGTATTATAATAATATGCAGAGCTTGATACAAGAGAGTACTTACCTGTAAGATGGGCGCCGTGCTAGGATCCCGTGGGCTTTCTGTGAGGAGCCTATGCTGTCAGATGAGTCCTGAGACTCCTCACTTTCTGATAAAGACGATACCTAAAAAGCAGAACTGGTTTTAATGTGATGAACAATGTAGGTGGGAAAATTGAGGTTTTATACTTTTAGAAAAAATAATGTCTCCTCCCACTCAATTCAATTGCACATTAAATCTAAGGTCTAAAAGGAAGAACAAAAGGAAAGGGAAAAATGAGAAACTTTATTTCAGGAGTCCAAACCAACTAAAGTCTGTCTACCAAATAAGGCAATACTATTCTATAAGAGTTATAAAGAACAGTCTCTGTTCTCACTCATGCACATTACTTGAGAGTTGTTTTCTGTTGCTGTTTTTAATCACTAATCCTCTCTGATTTGGATTTGAGATATGCTAAGTTGGAAAAGCCTGCTAGATATCCAACTGCTGACACTGAGGAGACTGCTAAATATATAAGCCTGCAGGTCAGGGAAGAGGTCTGAGCTAGATATACAAATTTGGGAGGCATAGCTCTTTAGAGTCCTTAAAGCCATGGGACTGGATGAGCTCACTGTAGAGAAGAGAACCAAGGACTCAACCCAGGAACTAAAACATTGGAAAGGGGAGGAGGAACCAGCAAATGAGACTGAGAAGGAGTTACTAGTGAGGAAGGAAGAGAACCAAATGAGTGAGCTGTCCTTGGAAAACTAGTGAAGACAGTATATGTAAAGAGAAAAGAGTGATAAACCATGTCAAATGCTGCCTACAGGTGAAATAAAACATGGACTGAAAATAGACCATTAGATTTAGCAAGGTGGAGGTCACTAGCAACAGCAGGTATAAATATACATAATTTAAAAATATGTATAATCAGCTTTATCTCATGTCACAATTAATATATGTAAAGCAGTACATAGCACATGGCACACATACAATGAATTTTAACTATTATTAACAATAAATACCTTAGAACTCCATCAACACAATATACAAATTTTAAGCTGTGGCAATGTTTTATAATTGAGAAAATAAATAGTTTTCAATTTTTTTAATCTTTTTTTATTCTTTATTAACCGCTCCCCCTCAATTTTTAAAATGTATAAAATTTCCCAGCGTTTGTTCAAAGCTAGATTGTGATACCTGACTTCCTCTTTATTTTAAAAAATAAAATAACCTAAACAGGCCTATAAAAGGGACATAAGAAAGCAATTCTCTACATTAGTTACTATCTACAGAAAGCCTTCCGCACTAAACACTATTTAGATTTAGACATTAAATTTCCAGAGAAACTTGTTTTGCATTTTGTCATCTCCTTCAAAAATGAGTTCCAGCATACAACTGCTCACTCATATGTTAAATCTATGTCTCATGACAGAAAGAACTGGCCAGAACCAAATAATAAATTTAAAATAACAAAATAATAAGCAAAATCTAAAACAAAAAAAGGAAAAATCTGTTACTTTTATCTTTTCCTCAAGCATCACAGATACTCCATTTCTAATCTAAACCTTTAACTATTTTCACTATCCCTAAATTTACTCCAAAGCCTCCCACTGAACTCAAGTAAGAAAATAATTTGTAAAATTAACGAATTACTTGTAACTAAGATCAAGTATTTTTCTTTAATGACAGTACCAAGAAACAAGAGTAAGTCTTCATATAAAAATTCAAAACTCCATGCAGCCACCTCCTCTCGTACAGGAATACCACATAAAGATGCAGCTCTAGAGCTGACAACACTGCCATGTTCAGGAGGAAAAAATGAGGTATATAGCTTTTCTCCCAGGATAGCTGCTTCTAAAAATGAGAAATAACTGAAGGCATTCTGGGACTCCCAGGAGCTAGAAGATAAAATGGGGAGAAACTAAAAAGAAAAGGAACCCAAGATGGCTCTTTCTTTTCTACTGTTGTCAGGTAGTAATACGAAGGTAGATAAATATGAAAAAAGGACTTTCCTCTACTACAAGCATAAGGTAGGTACTTTATCACCTTGCTAAGACTCTTGCCATCATTACCTTTGCTTCAGAATAGTCCTTTCCACGAAGGATACCAATGGGATAAAGGAGTTCTTTCTCTTTAAAAAAGTCACTCATTTCCTTAAATTATAAAGAAAAATAATTTCCCCCAAAATTATCTTCCATTTTCACTGAATATTTTATACATGAAGCCAGAAATTATAAAATTTTTCTATTTGCCTGCTTTGGTCTGCAGTCTCATTTTTATTTTGCTTAAAAACAATGGTAACTTTTAGGATCTGTAGTCTAATTTCTAAGACAACTTTGTACCTTGGTTTATAAAATATATATCTCTATCTTTATCTATTCATCTATGTATTATTTTAATTGAGACAGAATCTCACTCTGTTGCCTGGGTAGAGTACAGTGGAGTTATCATAGCTCACTGCAACCTCAAACTCCTGGCCTCAAGCAATCCTCTTGCCTCAGCCTCCTGAGTAGCTGGGACCCTAGGTGCATGCCATGACACCTGGCTATTTTTCTATTTTTAGTAGAGATGGGGTCTTGCTCTTGCTCAGGCTGGCCTCGAACTCCTGCGCTCAAGCAATCCTCCCGCCTTGGCCTCCCAGAGAGCTAGGATTACAGGTGTGTGCCACCGCACCCAGCCTACAATATCTTTTTTAAAAAATCTATCCTTTTTTTATTTTTATTTTTTTGTAGAGATGAGGGCTCGCTATGTTGGCCACACTGATCTCAAACTCCTGGCTTCAGGTGATCCTACTGCGTCAGCCTCCCAAAGTGCTGGGATTACAGGTGTGACCAACCGGTAGCCCTATAATATTGTAACTATGGTAAATTCAATGTATCTGAAGACTCAGGTACCACCCTCAGCCACTAAGTCTTTGAATTTCTGTACCGTTTGCACATGTGGTGGGTGAATTACAGAAGACTGAGCTGTCTGGATGACCCCCTGAACCTGTACTTGCTCTCCAGGAAGAGGTACAATTGTCACTGGTGCAGATCCTCTTAATGACATCTAAGAACAAATAAAAATTCAATTAACGAAATACACATTGTACCTGTGCACATAAGATAGCTGAGTTCTTAACACTGGAAAACGCATTTCACAGCTGATTATATTTAATCACATCTATTAACCAAACATTAGGTACCTTCTGTGGACCAGACACTGAACTAGGGATTGAGATAAACTAATTATAACAAACAGAATATGAGCTATAATAGAGGAAAATCAGAAAGTACTGTACCGTAGGAGCAAAGAAAGGGTATTGCTTCAGCTGGGTCTTGAATGATAAACAATTCTCCAAGGGCGGATATGGGGGTAGTGATTAGGGGGACTGGAAGGTATTTCAGGCAGAGGAACTGATTGTGCAAAAACACGGAGGCTCTTTGGAACATGTTATTCTAAAGTGATTTGGTTGAAAAACAACCAAGAAATCAAGAGTCAAAAAGTGAGAGAAATACTATCCTTGGGCAGGTATCTGAAAGAAATACCAAATATTTTCAAGGAAATGATCGAATCATGAAATTATAAATTATTTCCATTGAAATCATGGAAATACCATGATAAAATGCTAAACTAAGAAAAGTCCACCCATCAAGGGTAGAGCACGGGCTCACCTCAAGTTGTACCTTTTCCAAGAAGATTTCGCAAATATTTCCAGTTAACAGAGATCTCACCTTCCTCTGGACTACTCTGGTTCATATCATTCCTCTTGGACTTAAGTCACAAAATAAAATCCCAGGCTACTTCTCAGGCCCCGCCAGTAACCTTCCTGACTGCTCCTCTCTTATTTCTTAGCATTGGGCCCCAGAACACTGCCTTATTCCCTTTCATGGAAGGTTCTTTTCCACTTCCCAAGACTGGATTAAACTCCAGTTTCATGATCCCCCAAAATGCCCACGGTTATGAAATTTTGTATACAAAACTTATCCAGATACTGAGAACTGCAAACTCAGCACAGACAACTCCATCCAACACCCTCCTTCTGAGAGACTTGACCAAATTCTAACCTGGCTTCTATCAGGTCAAGGCTGTGTCCCGTGGATGACCTGCCTGAGATCTGTGAGGTAGTCTGATGCCACTACACTCTAGCTGGGGCACCAGAGCAAGACTCTGCCTCAAAAAAAAAAACCAAAACAAACAAAAAAAAAACAAAAGGCGCCTGCCTAAGAAAGCTTAATGCTGTCAAAAGAATTTACTGTTTACATCCACCAGGTGTCGGGCAGATGGGAGGCGGGAGGAGGGGATGGGAATATATACACCTAATGTGTGCAGTGTGCACCGTATGGGGGGATTGACACGCTTGAAACTGACTCAGGTGGGGCACAGGCAATATACGCAACCTAAACATTTGTACCCCTGTAACATGCTGAAATAATATATATATATATATATATCTCCACACCATCTAAAAAAAAAAAAAGAATTTACTGTTTGTTCCAGTTAAAACTTGACTATAGGCCTCTGTCCTCACTTTTTTCTTACAGCATTTACTTTAAAAAACTTGCAGCTGTAAATCCTTTCTTTGCTCCTTGAGATGTAAATATTCTACAACTCAGAAATGTCTTTCTCAAGGGCCTAGGAGCCATCCCTTTGAAATGTAACCATCAAGAAGGACAGGGTCTCTGTCTCCCAATTTCTGTGGGAGAGTAGGAGCCTACCTTTGATAAGTGCCAATGAGCACACACAGATGGCTAGTGACATACCTTCCCCCCAATGTCTTCAGTACTTTTCCTTTAGCACACCCCTGTGTTTAAAAAGCCCAATATGATTATAATGGAGCTGAAAAATTCCTATTGCCTAGTGACAGACACACAGAAAAGAAGGACACGTGTTAACAGAGGTAGAGAGACTGGAGTGACATAGTTGGAAGCTGTGGAAGTTATCGATAGAACCAATCATGCAAGGTACCATGAGCAAGAAACAAAAACAAAAGACAGCAGAATCAGACCCAAATGATTTTAGATAATGGCATTATCAGATACAGATTATAAAACAATTATTCTTACTATGTTTAAAGAAATATAAAGAGATTATGTTTCAAGACAATCTTGCAAATATCTTTAGGAAAAAGAAAACTGTAGTAGATATGAAAAAGAACCAAACAGATTTTCTAGAAATATATAATACTTGAAATATTAAAAAATCACTATGCAGATATACTAGAAGATTAGACAAAGCTAAAGAGAAAATTAATGAAATGAAAGGCAGGCAATAAGAAATTATTGGAACTGTAGCACACAGAAAGATCAAATAAATGGAAAATATAGGAGAGGTTAAAGGACATGGAGGGTAGACAGAGTCTGTTAAAAAAAAAAATGGATGGTTGCATCTGTACTACATGTACAGACTTTTTCTTGTCATTATTCCCTAAACAATACAGCATAACAACTATTTACATAGTATTTACACTGTATTAAGTATTATAAGCAATGTAGAGACGATTTAAAGTATACTGGAGGATTTAATCAAGATTGGCTGAATTCAGGGATGCAGAACCCCCAACTACAGAGGGCCAATTATACTTAAGATGAAGGAAAAGGGATCTCAAATGGAAACTTAGACATAGAAGAATGAATGGAGAGCAAGGAAAGTGATAACACCTGGAACAAAACAAACATTAATTGAATAAATTTATGTTTTGTGGGATTAAAAGAGAAAAGATAAAGTCCCAATAACAGTAGCAAGTTAGAACTGGGATAAATAGAGATAAATGTTCTATGGTCCCTATATCATCTGGGAGGAGAGTAAAAGTATTGATTAACTTTAGACTTTACTAAGTAGGCATGCTGTAATTAGGATAATTACTTAAAAAGCAGAAATAGAGTTTACATACAGTTTAAACTGCTACAAGTGATGGGAGCATGGAATGAGATGAAATAATCCAAAAGACAAGAAAGATGAGCAAAAGAAACATGGAAGTAGGTCAAAAACACAAATTAAGAATAGGTCTAACCCCATATTTATCAGTAATTATGTTAAATGTACATGGACCAAAAGCTCCTGTTGAAAAACAAAGGAGAGTAGATCTTTTAAAAGATCTAGCTATACATTGTTAACAAGAGACATATCTAAAACATAAGCATATATAAAGTGAAAGTAAAAGCACAGGAAAAAGATATGCCATTGAAATACTAACCAAATTAAGGCCATGTTAGTCAAATTTTAAAAGCAAAAAGCATTTCAAGATATAAATAAAAGGGACAATTCTCCAGGAAAATATAATTTAAAAATCTGGGCCAGGTGTGATGGCTCCTGCCTGTAATCCTAGCACTTTGGGAGGCCAAGGCGGGAGGACTGCTTGAGATCAGGAGTTCAAGACCAGCCTGAGCAAGAAAGAACAAGACCCTGTCTCTACCAAAAAAAAAAAAAGAAAAGAAAAATTAGCCGGGTGTGGTCACACACGCCTGTAGTCCCAGCTACTTGCAAGGCTGATCTAGGAGGATCGCTTAAGCCCAGGAGTTTCAGGTTGCAGTGAGCTATGATGACACCACCCTACTCTAGCCAGGGTGACAAACCAAGCCACTGTCTCAAAACAAGCAAACAAAAAAAAAAAATTGCATTCATTTAATAACATAGACTCATACACTCAATCATAGCATAAGTTGAAGGACCACTACGAGAAATAAACAAGCCCACAATTATAATGGTAGATTAACATATTTCCCTCAGTCATAGAACAAGCAGACAAAAGGTTGATAAGGATACACAAGATTTAAACAACAGAACCAACAAAGTTGATGTAATAAATAAATAGAGCAACTCTGCATCCAACAATGACAGAAAAGAAGAGCTGGGCATGGTGCTTTGTAATCCCAGCCACTCCAGAGGCTGAGCTAGGTGGATTGCTTGAGGCCAGGAGTTGAAGGCCAGCCTGGGCAACAGGGCAAGACCCCCATCTCCGAAAGAAAAGAAGGTAGAATGTAACTTCTTTTCAAGTGCACACTAAACATTTTGAAAAGTTTACTTTAGATTTTATGAGAGTAAAATTTATATTGCAAATTAGTTCCTTATTTATTAATTCTGTGAGCAAAATCATATACTTTCCAATACCTTATAGGAAGAGATACCAAAGAAACACAGAATTGCTTCTCAATGATAATTTGTCAATATTCAATAAAATTTTAAAAATTCCTTCTCAAGTAAAACAAGTATTCAAAATTATATCATTATTTAGAAAAGTGTGCTGAATATGAAAAATTTGAGATACAAACTCAACATTTCTAATGAATTCAACAAAATTGGAGTCTTATCATTAAGGGCAGAAATTTGCTGGTCATGGCTCCTCTGAATAGTGGTATGTTATAGTTTTCTTCTAAGGTACAGCTGTTCTTGGTTAGTCTTATTTCTCCCCCACCCTTTTTTTTTAAGAGATGGGGTCTTGCTAGTTTTCATCTAGGGTGCAGTTGTTCTTTGTTAGTCTTATTCCTCCCCCATCCTTTTTTTTTTTTAAGAGATGGGGTCTTGCTAGTTTTTGTCTAGGGTACAGTTGTTCTTCGTTAGTCTTATTCCTCCCCCATTCTTTTTTTTTTTTTTAAGAGATGGGGCCTTGCTCTGATATCCAGGCTGGAGTACAGTGGCGCAGTGGCACAATCATAGCTCACTGTAACTTCAAATTCCTGGGCTCAAGTGATCCTCTTGCCTCAGCCTCCTGAGTAGCTCGGAATACAGGCATGGACCACCACACTCAGCTAATTCTTTAAAAAATTTTTGTTTCAGCCTCCCAAGTAGCTGAGACTACAGTTCTGTGCCACTACACCCAGCTAATTTTTAAAAAATGTTTGGTAGTGACGGGGGTCTTGCTATGTTGCTCAGCCTTAGTGTTCTCTTTTATCAGTAGAGAATGCCAATGTGTGTACTCATATTTCCTTTGGAAAAACTCACATATTCTCAAGACCTCTTGGGTTTTCCAACATCCAGACATTTTGAATCACTTTGCCAACTCCATCTTAAAAAGACATGACAATATTATTTTTGTTATTACTACACTTCAGCTGTAGATTAGAACATTCACTCTATAATTTGGGGGAAATTCATCACTTATAAGATGAGGCTACTCATGTTAAATTCTTCAATATACATTGGTTAAATATTATGAAGCCTGTGCCAGGTGCAGTGGTGTGCATCTGTAGTCTTAGCTACTTGGGAGGCTAAGGCAGGAGGATCACTTGAGCCCAGAAGTTCAAGGCCAGCCTGAGCAACATAGCAAGACCTTGTCTCTTAAAAAAAAAATTGTATATTAATATACACACACACACATACATATATATAAAATGAACACTTTTGGTCTATTTTGGTCACTTTTGGTCAAAATTCAGTCATATTACTTTGAATAATTTTGAGCTGTACTCTTTAACAGTTTTACGGGCCACATCCAGAGTATTATAATGTAATAGAGTTATTACAGTAAGATGATTATCCTAAAATGTCCACTGCAAGCCAGGTACGGTGGCTCATGCCTGTAATCCTGGCACTCTGGGAGGCCAAGGCAGGTGGATCACCTGAACCCAGTATTTCGAGATCAGCCTGAGCAAAACTGAGACCCTTTCTCCACTAAAAATAGAAAAATTAGCCAGGTACAATGGCCTGCACCTATAGTCTCAGCTACTCGGGAGGCTGAGGCAGGAAGATCGCTTGAGCCCAGGAGTTTGAAGTTGCAGTGAGCTATGATCACACTATTGCACTCTAGCCCAGGCGACAGATCAAGACTCTGTCTTTTATATTTATTTATGTATATAAACTATCTTATATACTTTGTATAATTTATATAAAATATAAAATACCTACAAGTGAAATTTTATTATAGTGTGATATTGGAAAATTATATCTACTTTGACATCCTATTGAAGAAATTATAAATATTCCTTATAAATATTTTTCCTAGCTACGAGCCATTCAACAAAATATCTCATTTCACACTGTGTGAAAAATAAATGAATAAATAAATGAAGAGAAGATGAGAAAATCTGAGCAGTTTATAACTCTTAATCTGCTTTCAAAAGGAAAAATGATCTCTTCAAGCATGCATGGAGCATTCACAAAAATACCATATCCTGGATAATAAAACAAACCTTAATAAATGTCAAAGAAGTATAATTATACAGAGTGTTTTTGGACTATAATGGAATCAAACTAGAAATCAATAAATAGAAAGACCACAGAAACATCTTCAAACACATGGAAACTAACACACTCCTAATTAACCCATTGGTCAAAGAGAAAGTGTCAATAGAAATTTAGAATATACATAGTACTGAATTAAAATGAAAATACAACATATCAAAATTTGTGGCAAGCATCTAAAACAGAGCTGAGAGGGAAATTTATAGCACTAAGTATTTTTATTAACAAAGAAAAAAATCTCAAATCAATATTCCATCTTCCTACCTCAAGAAACTAAAAAAAGAACAAAAGAAATTCAAAACAAGCAGAAAGAAGGGAATATTAAAGAGCAGAAATTAATACACTGAAAACAAGAAAACAATGAAACAAAAAGCTGGTTCTTTGGGGGAAAAATCTATAAACCTCTGGCAAGACTGACAAAGATAAAAAAAGAGATAAGACACAAATCACTAACATCAGTAAAGAAATAGGAGACAGTCATTATAGACCCTGCAGCCACTAAACGGATGTGAAGGAATACCACTGTACGCTTATAAATTTGACAATTTAGAAGAAATGCACCAATTTCTCAAAAACCACAACAACCAAAATTCAGCCAAGATGAAACAGCCTGAACAGTCCCTCCAAAAAAAGAAATTTCCAAGTCCAGAAGATTTCACTGAAGAGTTTTACCAAGCATTTAAAAGAGAATATCAATTTCATACAATCTCTTCCATAAAAGAGAAAAGAAAGGAATACTTTACAACTCATTTTATGATGCCAAAGACATTACAAAAAAAGAAAGGAAAACCACAAACCAATAGCTCTCATGAATTTACTTCTCATAAAAATCCTCAACAAAGATTAGCAAATCTGAGCTGGGTGCATGGCTCATGCCCGTAAGTCCCGTCTACTCAGGAGCTGAGGCAGGAGGAGGATCACTTGAGACCAGGAGTTTGAGACCAGCCTGGCAGATATAGTAAGACCCTGTCTCTAAAAAAAAAAAAAAAAACCCACAATGCACAATGATCAAGTGCAATTTATTCTAGGGATGCAAGGCTGGTTCAACATTTACAAATCAATGTAATCCACGACATCAACAGGCCAAAGAAGAAAAAAGTCATATGATCATACTAATTGATGCAGAAAAAGCATTTGACAAATCTGACAATATTTCATGAAAAAAACTCTCAGAAACCTAGTAAGAGATGGAAACATCTATAAAAGAACATCTATAAAAAACCTACAGCTAACATCAGACTCAATAGTAAAGGAATGAGTGCTTTCCCTCTAAGATTGGGAACAAAGCAAGGATATCCATTCTCACCCCTCTCCACAATATAGTTCTAGCCAGTACAACTAAGGCAAGAAAAAGGAATAAAAGGCATACAAAAGAGAAGAAACAAAACCATCTCTATTTGCAGATGACATGGTTGTCCACACAGAAAATCCCAAGGAATATTTTAAAACACACACAACCCACCTCTTCTAGAACTAATAAGTGAGTTCAGCAATGTTACAAGGTTTAAGATCAAGATCAATACACAAAAATCAACTGCATTTCTAACACAGTATCATTTACAATTGCTCCACAGAAAATGAAATACTTAGGTAAAAATCTAACAAAACATGTATTGGATGTGTATGTTGAAAGCAACAAAATCCTGTGGAAAGAAAGATCTAAATAATTGGAGAGACTTATTGCATTCAAGGATTGGAATAGTCAACATAGTAAAGATGTCAATTCTCCCCAAATTTATCTACAGGTTTGTAGACACAGATAAGCTTATTCTAAAATTTATATGGAAAGGGAAAGGCAAAACAGCCAAAATAGCCAAAAATTTCCAAAATTTTGAAAAATATTAATAAAATGGAAGGAGTTACTTTTCTCAATGTTAAGTTTTATCATATATAGCTACAGTAATGAGAGAGTGTGGTACTGACAGAGGAACAGACATAAAGCTCAATGCAATACAATAGAGAACTCGAACAAATATGTCCAAATGATTTTTGACAAAGGTGCAAAAGCAATTTCAATGTTGCTGTAGCAATTGTAACAAAAAATAACAAAAACCGTACAAATCTATACAAAAATTAACTCAAAAGGATCACAGACCTAAATGTAAAACATACAGCTTCCAGAAAAAAATATTTTTAAAAATCTTTGAGAAATCTAGTATTAGGCAAGGTATTTGTTCGACACTAAAAGCACAGTCTATAAAAGGAAAAATTGATAAAATATACCTCATCAAAATTAACACTTAACAAGGGAAAGGCCCTGTTAAATGAACGAAAAAGAAAAATACTCTAACTCCTCTATACCATTTATGCTGGAAACATCCAAATAAATCTCTACTGATTTCTAACTCTATAGGATAATCTTCCTTTACCAAAAAGCAAAACCCAGACAACCAAGAATGTCCAATACATTAGATGGCAAATATCCGGATAAAGCACTGATGGACAGACACATATTCTCAGTTTATTCCTGGACAAACCTTGAGTTAAGTTCTCATGGCAAAAATATGAATGGGATGATGATCAATATGTTTAAAAAGCGTTTTGGAGCCAAACCTATTTGTAATTTCAACTACCTTCATTTAGGAGGCAACAAAGCACTGTGGTGATTTGGATAGACTCTGGAGTGTAGTGGACATTATGATGCACCTCCCAGATCCCTTTTCAGGTAAAGGACTTATTCTACAGCTGCTAGCAAAAAGCATTCAGTTATCAGCCCTCTTCAGAATGGCCTTGGCTGAAGAGAGTCACCTTGCCAAAGGTTGTACACACCCCTTCCTGGGGCAGTCAGAATCTAATGACTGGTGCATGCAGGGCTGGCTCCTTACCCCAATTCTGGAGAACTGTCTCAGCTTCAGAGCTCCCCATGGGGTCAGCTGAGGCCTCTGTTGAGACTGAATCACAATCCAACTTGTGCCTCTGCCCAATACTATTTCCTTCCCTTGCCTTCCAAGAGTGGTAATCCTAAGAACGTTCCCAAATAAACCTCCTGCATGCTAGCTAGTCTCCATCTCACAGTCCTGGACACCCAAACTGAGACAGAAGTCAAATTGCTAGGATTTAAATCATGTCTCCATTTACTAGTTGAGTGACCTATAAATTGGGGATTATAAAAGCACAGTAGGTTGACATGAGGTTTGAAGGCATCAAAACATATAAAGCACTTAGAAATGCACATGATACACAGTGGATACTCATAAATGTCAGCTGCTACTATCATCATTTTCTGTTATTCCCATGCACATGTGGTTAAAGTATACAAACAAATGTCTCTACAATATAAAAATTACTACAAGTTATGAGTTGGAAAGACTTTACAGATCACTAGCCTAATGTCCTTAATTTCCAGATAATGAACATCAAGTCTAAAGAAGTTAAGTGAGGCCAGGCACAGTGGCTCACGCCTGTAGTCCCACCTACTCGAGAGGCTGAGGCAGGAGGATCGCCTGAGCCCAGGAGTTTGAGGTTGCTGTGAGCTACCATGACACCATTGCACTCTATCCAGGGTGACACAGTGAGAATGTCTCTCCAAAACAAAAAAAAAAAAAAAAAAAAAGAAGCGATTTAGTCAATGTTCCAGAATCAGTAAGTGAGAAAGCCAGGATTCAAATCAGGTCTTATGATTACTTCCATTTTCCTTCTACAAAGCAAGCAGCCTCTCAATCTATATATACTTTATATTTGAATTAAATTCAATAAGTATTGAGTATCTCTCCTTCACCTTCTTGCAAGAATTGAAACTTGACTCAGTCTTCTAAGGAACACTGCCTCTGCTATGGCTCTCCGTGGTGCTCCTCATGAGCCTATAGTTAGGATGGGTGTTTCCTTTGCTCCTCACTGCTGCTTCCTGACCACTGTCCCTTAAAAGTCCTCTCCCCAAACTCCCAACTTTGAGGCTCACAGCAGCAGACTGCCCTTGTGGCAGTCACGTCCCCTTACTTCTTTAAGACTTCAGAACCTGGATTACTCTATTCTTGCCAATATACTCCTGATATAATTTGTGGTGATTTTAATATGCAGCATCCAATATCCTTCCATGCCCAGGCCTCTGTTTTTGACCTCCTCTCCTCCAAAGCCTTGTCTTCCACCTCCTCAGCCACCTACTCTCTTTGTCATACCCTACATGAGTTCTCACCAGGAATTTTGGACAGGACAGTTCTTCTACGTGTAGAAATATCCTGTTTTGGCCGGGCGCGGTGGCTCACGCCTGTAATCCTAGCACTCTGGGAGGCCGAGGCGGGTGGATCGCTCGAGGTCAGGAGTTCGAGACCAGCCTGAGCAAAAGTGAGACCCCATCTCTACTAAAAATAGAAAGAAATTATATGGACAACTAAAATATATATACAAAAAATTAGCCGGGCATGGTGGCGCATGCCTGTAATCCCAGCTACTTGGGAGGCTGAGGCAGGAGGATTGCTGGAGCCCAGGAGTTTGAGGTTGCTGTGAGCTAAGCTGACGCCACGGCACTCACTCTAGCCCGGGCAACAGAGTGAGACTCTGTCTCAAAAAAAAAAAAAAAAAAAAAAAAAAAAGGCCAGGCGCGGTGGCTCACGCCTGTAATCCTAGCACTCTGGGAGGCCGAGGTGGGCGGATCGTTTGAGCTCAGGAGTTCGAGACCAGCCTGAGCAAGAGCGAGACCCCATCTCTACTAAAAATAGAAAGAAATTATATGGACAGCTAAAATATATATATAGAAAAAATTAGCCCGGCATGGTGGTGCATGCCTGTAGTCCCAGCTACTCGGGAGGCTGAGACAGGAGGATCGCCTGAGCTCAGGAGTCTGAGGTTGCTGTGAGCTAGGCTGACGCCACGGCACTCACTCTAGCCTGGGCAACAGAGTGAGACTCTGTCAAAAAAAAAAAAAAAAAAAAAAAAGAAATATCCTGTTTGATGCAAGACATTTAGAACCTCTGGCCCTTGCCTGTTAAATGCCAGTGGCAACTCCATAAGCATACACAAGTTCCAGACATGTCAGTGGGGAAGCAGTACTACCCCAGTTGAGAATCACTGACCTAAACCCTATCATTACCAATAAATGCATCCCTCCGTAAGCTCAAGTTCAAGTATCCTTCTCTCTCACCACCTACCTACTTCCAACTCACTAGGTCTAGTACTTAGACTCTCAACAATTCTTGGCCTCCATAGGAACCTAAAATCCATTGATCTTACTATCTTTTTCCTGCTCCTGACCCCATCAAGTCACCACTTCCTTCCTTATACTGCTTAAATTTTATGATCCAGCATTATAATCACTGTAAGGCATACATCCTCAATGTCCTTGTTTTTTCTTGCTTCCATGTCATTCCTTGACTAAACTCTGGAGGCAGCTATGCTCACCACTATACCACCAACGCTGGCACCCTTGACTAAACTCTGATTACTCACCTACTCATCTATGCACGTAAGTACCTGAACCTGCCTGGAGAAAAAGACATGACTAAATTTAATAATCTCCTTTAAGTTCATGATCAGTAAGCTTAAGTGGACCATTAGTGCTCTCCAGCAATCCTACTGCATATCCCTAGTCCAATGACATCTCCTACTCTCCTAGCAGACTATTTCATACCTTTCCCTTCCTATCTTCTCAAAGCATTTTACTTCTCTGAAAACCAAAAAGTATCTCGTCCCCAATCTACCCACCTAACCTGTATTTGCCTTCTTTTTTTTTTTATTTTTATTTTTTTGCCTTCTTTATTATGAATGATGTACCTGTGCTCATATAAAATTAACTTCTCCACTGGTAGACCAATAATCATCCCTTCCCTTCCTCAAATACATTATCCCAGGATTGCCCTTTCTCTCCTGTATCATCAAATTTTCTCCCTCAATTGCATCTTTCCTTTTGGTATTCAAAACAGGCTGTTAATTCCCCCTACCTTATAAAATAATAAAAATAAAACTTCCAAGACCTACAACCTCTTCAAGCAACTTTTTTACTCCTCATCATATTTGATCTATCAGCCACATTTTACAATTACCATCACACTCATTCTTCATTTCCAAGATTCCAATTTCTCTTAGTTTTCCTCCTTACCTCACTGACAATCTTTCCTCATTCCAAATACTAGTGAGCCGCAGATCACTGACCTTATCCCTATTATACTCACCCCTCAGTAATCTCATCTAGTCACATGACTTTGATTACAACTATGTTACACAGATATTGTTCCACAGTTCTCAGATGCTCTGTCCTGTTTTTCCCCACATTCTTATTTTCCATTCAGGTAATTTCTATTGATCTATCTTCAAGTTCACTGACTCTCTCCTCAGCTGTGTCATGTCTACTCAAAAGCTCAAACATTCTTCACCTGTGGTAACCACTTTTATTTCTAGCATTTCCATTTGACTCTTTCATATAGTTCCCATCCCTCTGCTAAAATTCCCCATCTGTTCATACATGCTGCCTACCTTTCCCACTAGGTAGATGATGAGCTTTTCTTTCTTTTTTTTTTTTTTTTTGCTTTTTGACAATGACTTAATTTTTTCTTGCATTTTTAGTATGTATTTCATAATCTTTGCCTGAATGGCGGACATCATGGGTAAGACAGAAGAGACTGAGGTAAATAGTATTTATGCCCAGAAATGGGAAAACCATAGAAGAGGGTACACCTCTTCTTCTACTAGGCCATTAGTATGTGTGTGTGTCCAGGGTACGGGTTGAGTCACAAATGGAGCTGGGTTTGGATTTGTTGTTATGATTATCATAAATGCACTACCACCTTCAAATGCCTCTAGTATGAACTGCTGCTTAGGGTGGGGACTGGTTTTCCGCGGGTTTTTCTGTGTCCTGCTGCACCCTTAGCTTCAGGCTTTCTCTGTGTATCTGCCCCAAAGAGGCTCTCTGCATACTCTTGGCCCTCCCCCAGGAGTAGATTGCTATTGCTTGACTTCATGGCAGCAACAGGGAGATTCTCTGCTGTCCTGGTGCAGACTCAGTCTCAGGTAGGCCCTATATCCTTGGGTCACAGGGGGTGGAGCTTTCTTCCAGTGGCAGAAATACTCTCTTAATGGTTTGAGCCCGTAACAGTTTCCTGCCCTTGCCTTATTCTTTTTGCTTCTCCTGGACATAATGAAAAACAGGGCTATCCCTTTCCCCCAGGGGCTTAAAGCTCTTTTCCCATAGAAGAAAAGGGTCCAGGCAGGCCTGCACCACCACCTAGAAAGGCTTTCTCTGGTGTCCCTTGCTTCTCCCAACCTTTCTCATAAGCAACTGTTAGAGGTCCTTGGAGAAAAACCTACAACAGAGTGTGAACTCTCATGTCTGCAGTTCCCAAGGATTTTATACTCTTACGCTAGCCTACACTTGGACTTTAGCAATTCATTAAAAATCCACCCGAATTCTTTTTTCTCCCTTATATGTCAGCCCTGCCTTCTTTCTGTCCCTCTACGTGACACGGAATTGCAGGTGGCCTCTAGGGGCTGAGGGTAGCCTCTAGCCAACAACCACCAAAAAAACTGAAGCTCTCAGTCCTATTATCACAACAAAAAGAATTCTGCCAACAACCCTGGTGAGCTTGGAGGTGGATTTTTCTCTAGTCTAGCCTCCAGATAAGAACCCACCCCTAGCCAACACCTTGACTGCAGCTTGGTGTGAGACCCCGAGGCAGAGAACCTAGCTAAGATGTGTCTGACCCCACAAAAACTAAGAGATAATAAATGTATTATTTTAAGCTATTAAGTTTGTGGTCATTGGTCTTGCAGCACAAAAAACTAATACATACAGTACTATAAACTTAACATACCTAAAAACCAAATTCTTGATTTCCAACAACCCCCTCAAAAATAAAAGAAAAACACGTTCCATCTCAATAAATGGCAACTCCACTCTTACAGTTACTCAATCCAAAAGCTGTGGAATCAATCTTTACTCCTTTCTCTAAAACTCCACATTCAGTCCAAAAGCAAACAATACTGGCTTTACAACCAATATATATCCAGAATCTAACTTTATCTCACTACCACCACTGCTGCCTCCTTGGTCCAAGCCACTATCATCTCTCATGTACGTGACTGTGATACTTCCTAACTGGTTTTCCTGCTTCTACGCCACAAAGTAGCCTGAGTGATTCCTTTAAAATATGTCAGATAATGTTTTTACTCAAAATACTCTAAAGGTTCCCAGATTAAAACATAAAAATGGCCAGGTGCAGTGGCTCATGCTTATAATCAGTGCCTTGGGAGCCTGACGCAGGAGGATCTCTGAGGCCAGGAGTTTGAGACCAGCCTGAGCAACATAGCAAGACTGTGTCTCTACAAAAAGTTCAAAAATAAGCCGGACACAGTGGCCTGCACCTGTAATCCCAACTACTCGAGAGGCTGAGGCAGGAGGATCGCTTGAACCCACAAGTTCGAGGCTGTAGTGAGCTATGATGGTACCAATGCACTCCAGCCTGGGCAACAGAGGAAGACCCTATCTCTAAAAAAAAAAAAAACAACATAACAAAACACAAAAATCTTACAATGGCATACAAGGCCTACATTATCTGGCACTCTCCCCTCCCGTCCCAATCCTCTCTGTGTCATCTTCTATCACCTCCACTCATTTGTCCCTCTGGCCCCATACTGGCCACCTTGCTGCTCCTTGACCATGTCAAGCACATATTAGTGTCAGAGTTTGACAGTTGTTGACCCATATAATTGAGTAAGTATTTCCTCAGATAGGACTTCTCTGACTACCTTGTATAAAAAGGGCAAGTCTCCCTGTCCCAACCACCAACTCCCTATCCCTCCTACCCTGTTTTATTTGTCTCCATACCAGGTATTACCAACTGATATGTTTTGTTACCTGTTTCCTCAAAATTTGAATGTAAGTTACATGAGCTGAGACTTTTGTTCACTGCTATATCCCCAGCTTATACTCAATTACTGTGTTAGATACTACTTCCTTACAGAATTTAGAGTCTAATAAAGCAGTCAAGCCACAGAATTTGGATATAAAGTTACTAACATTATTTTTACAAACCACTATAAAATGAAATACCACCTAGAAATGTACTTACTCTACCTCACTGTAGATATGCTTCTAAGGACACTTGAAAACATTCACCTCTAACCAAAATAATTAGAGTATATAAGTAAGCCAACCAAATCAAACATTTCTGTAAAGGGCTCTATTGACAGAAAGATAGATAACCAAAGGACAACTCCACCTTGTTTTTCCAGCACCATCTGGAAAAGATACTGTTATTCTTCACAGAGATAGACAAATAATAGAGAAGAATGCATCATCAATCTTGAAGGATTAACCCTTTGTGTCACTGGCTCTCAAACCTTTTGGTCACAAGGCCTTTAAATACTCCTAAAAATTATTAAGGACCCCACAAAATGTTGATTTATGTTGGTTATATCTATTGATACATATCATTTAAAATTAAAACAAAACTTTAAAAAATATTAAAATAACAATCACAAATCCATTACACATTAACATAAATATTTACATTAATATAATTTCCAAAATAAATTAGTGAGAGAAATGGCAATGTTTTACATTTCTGCAAATCTCCTTAATGTCTTATCTGATTAAATCTACATTAAATATGCTATCATATGTTGTTTTGGTGAAAATCTGACCTCATACAGATATGTAGTTGGAAAAGATACACAGCGTTTTTTGTTTTTTTTCAAGGCAGAGTCCTGCTCTGTCACCCTAGCTAGAGTGCCGTGGCATCAGCCTAGCTCACGGCAACCTCAAACTCCTGGGCTCAAGGGATCCTCCTGCCTCAGCCTCCCGAGTAGCTGGGACTACAGGCATGCGCCACCATGCCCGGCTAATTTTTTCTATGTATTTTTAGTTGTCCAGCTAATTTCTTTCTGTTTTTTTTAGTAGAGACAGGGTCTCGCTCTTGCTCAGGCTGGTTTCGAACTCCTGAGCTCAAACGATCCACTCACCTCGGGCCTCCCAGATACATACCATTTTAACATCCTTTTCAAATAACTAGATATTCTTTGATACAACAGCAAAGTTGTAGTTTCGTAAAGGTTATTTGCTATGTATAATCCGAACTTTGTGTATATAAAAAACTTTGTGTATATAAAATCTGCTGGTTTGTCTTGCACTTTGAATGGTTCTTACACTCATGCATGATTTTGTAAGATAATTTTGTAACTAAAAAGTCTGTTAAGTATTGGAAAGCTGTCAAGTTCATGATGGTGAATACAAGTTTTCCAAAATTCTAATTTTTGCTTGAAAGTTCAAATCTTATTACTAGCAACAAACACTGTCAGCTTCATGGATTACACAGTTTGAAATAAAAAATATATCATCACTTCTATAATATGTATGCCTGTCAATTTAGGTAAATTCTTCTAATAAAGATACCTATTTCCCAGTTAAGCAAAAATATTTCCTATATAGCCAAAATAAAGCCATTGTAATGAAGATGTTTCACCTTCTAAAAGTATTAGTCTCTATTTCAAGTTAGGTCAAAAAGCCAAATAATTTTTCACTTTTTTCTGATGTAGCAACAAAATTAGTCTGAAAAAAATCTAAATAATTGTGCACCATGTAAAGTGAAATCTACTTCTCTAAGCTTTGAGAAACCAACTCTAAATCAGGCCTCCGTATTTGTGGGTTTTGCATCTATGGGTTCCATATCCATAGACTCAACCAATTGTGGCTCAAAAGTATTAGGAAAAAAATTGTGTCTGTACTGAACATGTACAGACTTTTTTCTTGTCATTGTTCCCTAACAATACAGTGTAACAACTATTTACATAGCATTTATATTATGTTAGGTGTTATAAGTAATCTAGAAATGACCTAAAGTATATGATAAGATGTGCATAGGTTATATACAAATACTCAGCCATCTTATACCAGAGACTTAAGCACTGCATATTTGGGTATCTGAGGGAGGTTCTGGAACCAATCCCTCAAAGATACTGAGGGACAACTATATACTTAGTATAAAAGAAAATAAAACCAATGATCTTGACAAGATACTTTAATCAAACCCAACTTCCCTCCTTATATTTTAAAATTTTACACAGTCTTTTATCCTTGGTTCTTTGTTTGAACGTTAGTAAAAAGAGATCTGAACCAACAGCTTAATATGCATACAAAATATTCCTAACTAGCTCAAGATTTTGACTGGTCCCTGACTTACCTGTTGAACAATATGAGAAATATGGGCTCCCTGAACCGCTGAACCAGGCTGAGGTGCTGTCTCTGAAGTGTTATTCTTGTGGGAATCTTCCATAATCAACTATAAGGGAAAAAAAGTCAGTTAAAATAAAAATTACAAATAGTTATAGTACACTATACAGTCATGTAAAAATTGATCAGTTGGTTGCCTCTATGGAGGAGACCTGGCAGCTATGGTACAGAGATAGAACAGAAACTTTTCCTTACATATTCTTATTTGAATTTTGATCCACAAGAACATGTTTGATCCAGCAATCCCATTATTGGGCATCTACCCAAAAGAACAAAAGACATTCTATAACAAAGATACCTGCACCCGAATGTTTATAGCAGCACAATTCACAATTGTGAAGATGTGGAAACAACCGAAGTGCCCATCATTACATGAGTGGATTAATAAAATGTGGTATATGTATACCATGGAGTACTACTCAGCTATAGGAACCAATGGTGATACAGCACCTCTTGTATTTTCCTGGAAAGAGTTGGAACCCATTCTACTAAGTGAAGTATCCCAAGAATGGAAAAATAAGCACCACATGTACTCACCATCAAATTGGTTTCACTGATCATCACCTAAGAGCACATTTAGGAATAACACTGATCGGGTGTCGGGCAGATGTGGGTGGGGGAGGGGATGGGTGTATATATACATAATGAGTGCGACGCGCACTGTCTAGGGGATAGACACGTTTGAAGCTCTGACTCAGGGGGGTGGGGGAGCAAGGGCAATATACGTAACCTAAACTTTTGTACCCCTACAATATGCTGTAATAACAATAAAAAAAAAAGAACATGTTTAAACTTAATAAAAGGCACATATGCACATAAATTATTGTGACTAAATTTTCAAATGTTATCCCACTCAAGAAATGTGATAGGCCGGGCGCAGTGGCTCACGCCTGTAATCCCAGCACTCTGGGAGGCCAAGGCGGGAGGATTGCTTGAGGTCAGGAGTTCGAGACCAGCCTGAGCAAGAGCGAGACCCCGTCTCTACTAAAAATAGAAAGAAATTAGCTGGACAACTAAAAATATATAGAAAAAATTAGCCGGGCATAGTGGCACATGCCTGTAGTCCCAGCTACTCGGGAGGCTGAGGCAGGAGGACTGCTTGAGCCTAGGAGTTTGAGGTTGCTGTGAGCTAGGCTGACACCATGGCACTCTAGCCCGGGCAACAGAGTGACACTCTGTCTCAAAAAAAAAAAAAAAAAAAAGAAACGTGATAGCCTTCCTGTCCATGGACATACATGTTCCTTTTTCCAGTC
This sequence comes from Eulemur rufifrons, assembly GCF_041146395.1. NCBI lineage: Eukaryota > Metazoa > Chordata > Mammalia > Primates > Lemuridae > Eulemur > Eulemur rufifrons. The sequence continues at coordinate 39,646,687 of NC_090998.1, read as the reverse complement.
TAGAGAACAATTTCTAATTGTACATATAATTTTATATAGAGAATTTATTGAGTAAAAGTAGAACAAATAAACAAAACTATACTTGAGGAGGTTCTAAAGATCTAAATATTCTAGATAATCAACTGAAGAATATGTAGGCTGGGTAAGAATGAGAATGAATGGGTTATGACAGACCAAATATGAATAATGAGGAGAAAACCACTAACAAGGAGACTAATAAAAGATTTGGGTAGAATTTAAGGTTTTCATGGTTACATGCAAAGACAAGGCTGGCCAATAAGCATATGAAAAGAGATTCAATATCACTAATCATTAGGGAAAATGAAAACCACAATGAAATCAATGAAATACCACTTCACACCCATTAGAATGGCCAGAACAGGGGCCGGGTGTGGTGGCTCATGCCTGTAATCCTAGCTATGATGCCACTGCACTCTAGCCTGAGTAACAGACAGAGACCCTGCCTCGGAAAAAAAAAAAAAAGCTAATATCAAACAGAAAGTAAGTGTTGGCAAGAATGTAGAGAAACTGGAACCCTTGTGCACTGCTGTGGGAATGTAATACGGTGTAGTTGCTATGGAAAACAGTATGGCAGTTCCTCAAACAATTAAAAACAGAATTACTAAATGATCCAACAATTTCACTTTGTGGTCATATATATCCAAAATAATTAAAAGTAGGTCCTCAAAAAGAAGAGAGATTTGTATATCCATGTTTACAGTAGCATTATTATTCACAATAGCCAAAAGGTAGAACAACCCAAATATTGATCAGTGGATAAATGGATAAATAAAATAGGAGATATACATACAATGGAATACTATTCAGCTTTAAAAAGGAATAAAATCGGGTCACACAATACAGCATGGATGAACTTTCACCGTATTAATGAACACTGAGTGATAAGCCAGTCACAAAAGGACAAAAAGTATATGATTCCACTAACATGAGGTATCTTAGAGTAGCCAAATTCATAGAAACAGAAAATAGAATGGTGGTTTCCAGGGGCCAGAAGGGGGAAATGGAGAGTTGTTTAATGGGCATAAAAAATTCTGCCCAACAATGTGAATGTACTTAACATTACTGAACTACACATTTAAAAATGGTTAAGATGGTGAGTTCTATGTTATGTTATATTTTTTTTATTTCTTTTTTTTTTTTTATTTTTATTAGTTTTCGCCTGCCTATGTTATGTTATATTTTATCACAATTTAAAAAATAAAAGGGGCGGGTGGGCGCGCTGGCTCACGCCTATAATCCTAGCACTCTGGGAGGCTAAGGCTGGTGGATTGTTTGAGCTCAGGAGTTCGAGACCAGCCTGAGAAAGAGCGAGACCCTGTCTCTACTAAAAATAGAAAGAAATTATATGGACAACTAAAAATATATAGAGAAAAAATTAGCTGGGCATGGTGGCGTATACCTGTAGTCCCAGCTACTCGGGAGGCTGAGGCAGTAGGATCGCTTGAGCCCAGGAGTTTGAGGTTGCTTGTGAGCTAGGCTGACGCCACAGCACTCTAGCCTAGGCAACAGAGCAAGACTCTATCTCCAAAAAAAAAAAAAGAAAGAAAGAAACTCACAGTCTGTAGAAATTCATTTTTAACATCTGGATTGAAGCTATTTTTTTAGTCATTGAAAAGAAGGCATAAAGTCACCTCACACATAAAGTGGTTTTAATTTTCTTCCCTCAAATATATCATTAACCTTCTTTTGTTTGTTTACTTATGCATTTTAGAGAAAGGGTCTCATTCTGTCACCTAGGCTGAAGTACAGTGGCGCAGTCACAGCTCAACTGTAACTTCGAATTCCTGGACTCGACTGATCCTCCTGCCTCAGCCTCTCCAGTAGCTGGAACTACAGGCTCGTGCCACCACGCTTGACTAATTTTTTAAAAAAATTTTTGTAGAGACAGGGTCTCACTATGTTGCCCAGGCTGGTCTTGAACTCCTAGGCTCAAGTGATCCCCCTGCCCCAGCCTCCCAAAGTGCTGAGAGTACAGGCATGAGCCATGGCACCCAGCCTAGCCTTTTTCTTATAACGTGGAAAAGATACAATAGAAAGAAAAAAAGGATGAAAAATCTTAATCGCAATATTGCCTAATTTCTCTTCAGTCTTTTCTTAAATTTTTTTTTTTTTCTTTTTAAGAGATGGAGTCTCGCTCTGTCACCCAGGCTAGAGTGCAGTGGCAGACTCAAACTCCTGGCCTCAAGTGATCCTGTCGCCTCAACCTTCCAAGTAACTGGGACTACAGGCTGTGCCACCACGCTCAGTTTATTTCCACAACTTTTTAAAAAGCCATAACCATACTATATATACATATTTGTATCCTCACATTTTATATCCTGTTTCTATTTATCACAAGTATTTTCTAGGTTTTAAATAAAAACATATTTAGGCTGGGTACACTGGCTCACATCTGTAATTCCAGCAATTTAGGAAGGCTGAGGCAGGAGGAACACTTGAGGCCAGGAGTTCAAGACCAGCGTGGGCAATAGCAAGACCTGGCCTCTACAAAAAATTTAAAAATTAGCCGAGTATTGTGGTGCACGCCTGTAGTACTAGCTACTCAGCAGGTTGCGGGGGATAGGGGTGGGGTGGAAATCGCTTGAGGCCAGGAGTTCATGACCAACCAGCCTGAGAGATAAAATGAAACCCCATTAAAAAAAAAAAAAAAAAAAAAAGCCACTACAGTCAGCAAATAACATTTTGGACAATTATAACCACTTTTCCTACAGAAAAGAAAATAACCTATTTTCTATTATTTAATAAAGAATCGACTAACCAAATCAAGCCCTTTTTTCCAAAATAAAAACAGCTTTATAGTTACATATCATTATAAACAGTACATACTTTCTGTATGTTTTACTTATGTTACCACTTTTTTTGCTCACTTTTTTTTAGCTATCATTCTTAAAACTGAGGTCAAGAGTAACAATCTGTTAAAAACTTGTTCAATACAGTATAAATTTTGTGTATAAATGGATTTTCTGGCCAGGTGCAGTGGTTCACACCTATAATCCTAGCACTCTGGGAGGCCAAGGGGGCAGGATCTTTTGAGCTCAGGAGTTCAAGACCAGCTTGAGCAAGAGCGAGATCCTGTCTCTACTAAAAATAGAAAAAAATTAACTGGGTGTGGTGGTGCATGCCTGTAGTCCCAACTGCTTGGGAGGATGAAGCAGGAGGATTGCTTGAGCCCAGGAGTTTGAGGTTGCTGTGAGCTAGGCCCATGCCATGGCACTCTAGCCCCAGGCAACAGAGCAAGACTCAGTTAAAAAAAAAAAAAAAAAAATGCATTTTCTGCAAAAATAAAGCAAGCCCCAGCAGCAACTATAAGAACATGAGACAACCGCAAGTTGGGCAGGATCACAAGGGGGCAGTGAAACACAGCTTTAAAAGTGCCATCAATGAGAATAAATTTGGGGAACTGAGAAATCGCAGCAGGCTGAGATCTTGCTGACACAGGGAAGGGAAGGCTGTGAGGGAAGGCAGGGAACATTCAATAAAACTTACAAAGAAAGGAATAATATTATGCTAGGCACTAAACTAAGAGCTTTTTAATATGTCATCTCCTGGATTCCCTATTTTAGAGATGTGTAAATTGAGGTTCAAAAACATTGTCATTTACTGTGGATCTCAAGACCTAAAGCCAGAACTGTTTTAATCCAAATTCTCTGTTCTTTCATTCTATATTGTCCCTCTTCTAGGGACACCCTCACATTATGTCTCTGCTCCAGGGGCCTCTAATGCTTTCACTGTGCCTTGCATGTATTTCCTTTCTTATGAGAGACGGGGTCTCATTCTGTTGCCTATCCTAGAGTACAGTGGTGCGATCATAGCTCACTGTAGCCTTGAACTCCTGGGCTAAGTGATCCTCCTGCCTCAGCCTCCCAAGTAGCTTGGATTACAGGATCGCACCATCATGCCTGGCTAATTCTTTTATTTTTTTGTAGAGATCTCAGGTCCACTACATTGCCCAGGTTGATCTCAAACTCCTGGCCTCAAGTGATCCCTCTGGCCGTGGCCTCCAAAAGGGCTGGGATTACAAGCATGAGCCACTATGCCCGGCTTCCTTGCACATATATCTGATGAGCTTACTTCACAGTGAGCGTGTTTATTGGCATGTCTGTTTCCCCCAGTATTAAGCCCCCTAAAGACAGGACCTGTATCATGGGAATGTATGCTCAGTGCCCGGAGACCCTCATGTAATAAATGGTAAATATCAGCAAATACAGTATAGTATTCTCATCTGATGAATGGAGAGGGTCTTAGTTCCTCACCTGTAGAGAATGCTGATCTACGGTAAGCAGGGCAGGGAGTCTCGCTCAACATTTCCACAACTGAACTCATTATCTCCCCTCCAAATTATTCCGGATTAGTAACCCTGAATCTCTTTCAGATTCTTAAATGTGCCTGCCTTGCTTTTTCTCCCCTTCTGGCTTTCATATATGCCATTCCCTCTGCCAGAAACACTACTCCCCTTCCTGTTCATGTGGCCCATTTCTATGAGTTATTCTTCCAGGCAAACTTTCATGACTCCCCCAGACTGGTCTAGAAGCCCTGGCTGTATCCTCCCAGCACGTGAACCCACCTCTTCTCATTGCACTTTGCACAGTATTCTAATAGCCTGTTTCTCTGTCTCCCTACCAGAGTGTGTGCTCTAGGGAGACAAAGACTACATCCTGTTCCCAGTACAGCACTAATACCTTGCACATTTATTATTGCTGAATAAATCAATGTGTTTACTTGGGTTTATCTACTTAAACTGATAGAACAATGGTTAAAGAAATACTTTTAGACAATTATCTCACCCCAGCTTTAGAAATGGGGCAATGTGGGGGGTAAACTCACAACTAATGGACACGGTGTGCATTGTAGAGGGGAAGGGCAAGCTTCTAAACCTCACTTGGGTGAGGCAAAGACATAAAATGTAGCCCAAACGTTTGTACCCTCATAATATCTTGAAATAAATTAAAAACAGAAAAGAAAAGAAAAAATGGGGCAATGCAGGCAGAAGAAAACTTGCAGATATCTCTACATCAGAAGGGACTACCACCTACTGGCGACATGGTAGTACTGCACAGATAAACCACAGACCAAACAAAACTCTAAAGAACAACTACAAATTTTTTTATTATATTTTTTATTTTTTTACATTTTAAAAAAATATATAATATTGCGTGTCATCCTTGGGCAGGAGCCATGCTAATCTTCTTTGTATCGTTCCAATTTTAGTATATGTGCTGCCGAAGTGAGCACAGGATAACTACAAATATTACAGAGCTAGTGCTCTCAACTTTAGGACAACAGTATTGATTCTAGTTGAGAAGGTTAACTGTACGTTATAAAGCCTACAAAAATAGCATTTTGATAAAACTTATTTCCGTTGGCAACAAAATTCTCAGGATAAAATACATTTTGCAAACAAAAATACTGTACAAACTCTTGTCATAGGTGAGGCCAGTTTGACAAAGATGCCTTCCAGATCTAAGCTGAAATAGCCTCTGAAGCGTAAGGGCTCTCAAAAACTATTACTGGCCTAGTGCTCTTCAAAAAGCTAACGAAACCAGACATTATCTAAATCTACAACATTAAAGCGATTAAGCCGCACGCTCCTCCATGGCGCAGCTGAAGGTGAGAAATATCAGGCTTTGTTTTATGATATAGGAGAAAGAGAGGTCTCCTCGGTTTCATTGCCTGCCCGAAGGGAAACAGACGACCTTTAGTCATTCCCAGCCGGGTGAAAACCTGCTATGCAGCACATTTCCTCGCCTCTCTCTCGCACCCCTGCAGTAGTTTTGTGTCTGTGTGATTACTGTACTGTCTGTAGCTCCACTAGACTGTGAGCTCCACAAGGGTAAGGGCTTTCTCTACCCTCCAGGGTAGCCCGGCCCGGGAGGCCTGGCACCCAGGCACCCAGTGCGCTCCGTGGACCGCCCCGCAGAGCTAACCGGCCCCGGGCTCCGCTCAGCGGTCTTCGCGCCAAGGCCAAGGCCACGCTGCCCTCCCCTCGGCTCCGGGCCCAACCCCAAGACCTTCGACTGCGGAGGGGCGGCTTCTGAGGCTAGAGCCACCCCGCGGTGGGAGGGTTCCGATTGTATTTTTATTTGGGGCCGACCGAAGGGAGGACACGAACCACTGAGAAGACAGTGCGCGAGGACCGGAAGCGCGCTCGGCCGGAGGACAGCGACAGCCCCTCCTCCTTCCGCCGCGCGCGCTCCGCGCCCCTCCCCCACCGCCGCCGACCGCGCGCGACCCCCACCCGGCGCGTGACTCAACGCAGCGTCCCCGCCCGCGCCGCGTTCCCGCGCCCTCCTCTGTCGGGGCTACGGGGCACGTCCCACCCCCGCCCCCCCACTTACCTGTGGCTGCCGCCTCGCCGCTGTCCGGGGCGGGAACTTCCACTCCCCCCCTCCCAGGTGGATCCGAATTCACTACCCACTTCCCCACCCCCTCACGCGGCGGGGGACGTCCCTCCTTCTCGGGGGTCAGGCGGGGCGGGGAGAATCAGTGTCACTTAACAGCCAACTGTCCTAGGCTACCGTTTCCTCGGCAGTCAGGGCCGCCAGTGGCGGCATGATCACCAGGCCGGGGGCGGGGGAGAGGAGGGGGGCAAAACTGAGTGTAAGTGTGCGTGGGGGGTGAATTAAGGCGGTACCTCCGCGCGGGCCGCCGTCCTGCGTCACCGCGTTACTCACGTGATGCGCCGCCATCTTGCGCCCGGTCTCCTCCGCCTGGCGAGGTGTGTCTCGGAAGGTGTTGCTCGGAAGGGAGTTGGAGGTGCAAGCTGCCTGCGGTTCCTTTACGTTTGGGATCTCTCCCCCAGTCCTCCTGCACGTCTGTTTCCGGACGCCCTCACTAGCTGGGTGCTCCCAGGAAGCCGTTCGGTGGGAGGCAGTTTTCATCGGTTGCTGTCGCGCTCTGCTCGGCCTCTGCTGCTGGGGGCTGGGTGATCAGGCCCAGAGCTGTCGTCCTTGGCCTTGACCGACGCCCGCCCTGCCCGCTTCTTGGAGGGAAAAGTGACTTGAAACGTGGAGGCTTGTCTTCCTCAGCTTCTCTGGGTTCAGATTATTCTTAATCCCATCAAATAGCGTAGAGTTGATCCTTTAACCCATACGAAAGGATTTTCTTCAAAAAGGGATTTAAAATAAAAAAAGTGTCAGTAGGGTGTTTGACCTTCACTTGGTGTGGCATGCTGGGGCACAGATTTCTTCCAACTGTTTAGAAAAACGTACAGTGCAGTGTCACAGAATAAAATGTTATGCCATCATTTTAATACATTACAAAAACTTTAAGAAATATTTTTACTATATCTCTGGAAATGGGATTGTGCTTTATTATTAATTTTTTCATTATCCATTTCCTTGCAAAATGTTCTTTTATGGTTTTAGTGATTGTAAACGACAAACGATAAACTTTTTAGTATACTCTTAAAAGTTCCAAAATTTCCTGAAATTTTACTAGAGAGCCCCAGCGCAGTAAACTGATTTAGTGGTGAGAGCTCTTCCTGTTTTTGACCCTTTAGGCCAGAAAATATGATTTAAAACTATTGAGTTATTCTGGCTGACACTCAAGAAGATCACTAATGTTTAGCCATTGTTACTCATTCAGTAAACACTGTTGCCTACGTATTAAAAGCTAGTACAGGTGACTACTCTTATTTTGCTTATTTAGGAGTATTAGGTTTTCAATTAGGCAACCCAACCTCTCTGAGTTTGTCAACATCAAAATTAGGGAAATTATAATACTACTAAGTACATGTCCCAACATTACTGAAAGACAATATCATATGTTATATACAGGTATATGTCCTGTATATATCCTGTACAGTTAAGGGCAATGAAGAGGTTCTCAAACATTAATTAGCCTTTCCTCTTTAACCAAGTCCAACTTCAATCATTCTAGAACACAGAATGCTTGCTTAGTAAAAAAAAAGGGGGGGGGGGACACTAATCTTACCATGAAAAAAACTGAAATTTTATTGAAAAATGAAACCTTCAAAATGTGCATGGTTAACCTCATTACTTCCTCTTCCAGTTTTAAAGCATTTCTTTTTTTTTTTTTTGAGACAGTATCTGTCGCTCCAGGTAGAGTGCAGTGGCATCATCATAGCTCACTGCAACCTCAAAGTCCTGGGCTCTAGCAATCCTGCCTCAGACTCCCAAGTAGCTGGGGACTACAGGTGTACACTAATTTTTTTTTTTTTTTCTATTTTTAGTAGAGACAAGGTCTTGCTCTTGCTCAGGCTGCTCTTGAACTCCTGGCCTCAAAGTGATCCTCCCTCTTCAGCCTCCCAAAGCTAGGATTGCAGGCTTGAGCCACTGCACCTGGCTGATAGATATAAAATTAGAGCTGTGCCTTGCACAGAGTAAGCACTAAATCAATGTTGGCAGTTAATATGGAAGATACTGCAGTGTAACTACTGGAAACTTAGCAAACAATCACTAAGTGGCCACACATTCAGAGATGCCTCGGGTTAGTTAACAAAGGGACTGGGCTGGAATGGAGGATTAAAGAGGCATGAGACAGTGTCCAGAACAGCTCACCTCTCAAAAGACAGAAATTTTTAAAACTAATAGATGTAGGCTTTCTGGCCTACAAAATAAAATTGTTTCTGTTTTTTTTGTCTGTCAATGCTCATGTCTAAACACATAGGAAAACCTAAATCAAGACAGGTCCTAGACACCTGTAGGTATTGTATTGTACAACCATACTATTTCTGGTAATACTCCTGAAACAGGATTGTCCCAGATAACTCTGAGACTGTTGTTGCCTCATGTTATCTAAGTTTGACTTGAACCCATAGAACTAGTCTGTGAAGGCTTTGGGGTTGTGGACTACTACAGCGCTATCCATCTCTCCCTCCCCCTTTTTACAGGAACTTCTCAGGCATACATATCTTACTAAGAGTGGACACCTGACCCATGCTGGGCCATCAGAGTCTCCCCATGGAAATTTGGCTTGGAACAAAAACTAATTTCTGTTTAAGTGAATGGACCTAAAGGTTATGAGCTTTCTAGTGAACATCTTCCACCTGCAAACAATGCAGATGAGCTGGGAGAGCAACCCAGTGTTTCTAGGCCCCAGTTTTAGAACCTACCTGAGACACAGGTGCCTGCCATAACCCTTAGATTCTATGAGATACCCTTTGTCCTTGTAATGAATAGCCCTTTCCTATTTAAACCAGCTTACTTTGGTTGCTCTTACTTCCACTGTCACAGCTAATACACCTGGATACAGGAGAAATGATTTCTTTGGGACCTCCTCTTCTCTCTGCTCCACCACCAGCTTAGTCCAAGCCATCATTTCTTGCATTGTATACTGCCATAACCTCCTAGCTGGTTCTACTAGTAAAACCCTATAGTGGACAAGTACTGGTTATTGTTACATTAGTTGGATTGCATAAGCAAACAAATTATTTACCCTCAAGATTATAATTAGAGTTGTAGCAGGACAGCTTGGAATGGATATTCAGCTTACCAGAGGAATCTCTGTTGGTCAGAGCAACCCACAGGTATCGAGCACCTGTAAGCCCCCAGGTAGTAATACTGACTGAGGCTCTGAAGACAGGAAAGTCAAATCCTTACCCAGAAAAAGTAAGTCTATTCACATGAGAACAAATGACTGGCCCTTCTAGATGACAGAAGCCCAATGTTGTCAACTTGCTATCAAGCAGCCAACTAGTCTAGAGAAACAGTGCAATGTTAGGAGATCAGTGTTGGTCTCTATCAATGTATAGTTGAAGATTCAGAGACAGTAGTTGTTAGGTCGGCCTTGGTAAGTTGGGAGTCCATGCTGCTGGGCCATTGCATAGCCTCCATTTCTGCCACTGTGGCCAGTCCATTCATGTGTTCCTTGTGCCAGTTCCAAGATGGTCAATAGCTGGCTGACATAAACCAGCCAAGTCATTTTGTCTACTTGGTCTCTTCCATGGTGGATGCTGTTCAATGGGCATTGACATGTGAGGCAAAGATCTTTCCACTTTGTGCTCTCTCCCCGTATCCACGCATGTAACTCTACTCCAGACTTTGTTATATCCAATCTTCCAGACTTTTTCCCTTCTAAGACTCTGACCATCTGGCCATTTGCCACTGCCCATGAGTCCATTTTGAGCCACTTCTCCTTTCACACAAAGTGGGCAATCACTTTACTGTCTGCCAGTTGGGAAGATTTCCCTTGACCCTGCCATCAGAGTCACCTGAGAATGGCTCTATTTCAGTTGCCATCAGTTTTTGGCTTGCACTCACATACTGAGAGGACCAACCCATAAACCAAACTTGGGCTTTTTCTGCCTGCTTCAGCTGGAGCCTCCTCCATGTTCCACTATGGCTACAGGTATGAGCTGAGTGAAGGACACTGTTGGAACTATAGTGGGTAACATGGGGTTCTGGGTTGCCTGCCAGTGCAGCTTACTTGCACACTCTGATCCTGCTTGGGCTTGATTCCAGGTATAACATTTCCATCTTTTTTTTTCCCCCCATAGCCAAATATGAAGCATGTAATAACATTTCCATCTTATGATGATGAACGGGTGCTGGGCCCATCTGACTTTATGATGTGGGTGTCTGACTGACAGAATCCAGTTAATGATGGAAAGTTATAGAGGCATAGTGACTTGGCATCCCCTGGTCAAGTTTCCCATCTCCTCCATGGCCCAGTAGCACACCAGAAGCTGTTTTCAAAAGGCATGTAATTCTCTGCTACAGCTGGCATGTTCTTCCTCAAGAATCCCAAGTGTTTGTATTGTGACGGTCCCATTGGGTTTTGCCATAAACTTAACACTGTTTCTTTTCCCACCAGTGTCATCTCCACCACCCTGGGATCTTCCAGGTCACATGGCTCTAACTCTTATTTAAAGTTGTCACCTGGTATATGGACCAGGGCAGTATTAGATGGAATGTGTTATCCCCAGAACCTGAAGAGGCTTCCTAGGGATTGTACTTTCTTCTTTGAGTAAGGGGATGCAAGATGCAGCAATTTTTTTTTAATGTTTTAGAGGATACCCAACATGCCCCTGATCACTGGACCTCTGAATCTTTATAGAGTTTATTTCCCATCCTCTGGATTGCATGTGACTTACCAAGGCCTTCAGTGTACTAACCACTTCTTGTATGCCCTGTCTGATCAAACTGATGCTGTGTAACATAACTGGGGCAAAACTGTAAATGTATATTCTTTTTTTTTGGAGATAGAATCTTGCTCTGTTGCCTGGGCTAGAGTGCCGTGGCATCAGCCTAGCTCACAGCAAACTCAAACTCCTGGGCATAAGTGATCCTTCTGCCTCAGCCTCCTGAGTAGCTGGGACTACAGGCATGCGCCACCATGCCCGGCTAATTTTTTCTATGTATTTTTAGTTGTCCAGCTAATTTCTTTCTATTTTTAGTAGAGACGGGGTCTCGCTCTTGCTCAGGCTGGTCTCGAACTCCTGACCTCGAGCCATCCCCCCCCCCCACCGCCCTGCCACCCCGCCTCGGCCTCCCAGAGTGCTAGGATTACAGGCGTGAGCCACCATGCCCAGCCCTTGATTCTTGATTAGGGTAGAAAAGGACACATTTGTCAAATCAATGGCTACATATCACATACTTGAGACCACATTAATCTGATCTGGCAAAAATGTAGGATTAGGTACAGCAGCTACAATTGGGGCTGCTATTTGGTTGAGCTTACAGTGGTGTATTGTCATCTGCCAGGATCCATGTGTTTCCACGGGAACCAGACGGTTTAATTAAACAGAGCTGTGATAGGAGCCACCATCTTTGAATCCTGACATCCTTACAGCTGGCACTGATCGCCACTATTCCCCCTGGGATTGAACATTATTGTTATTGATTTATTATCGTGGATGGGTGGGTCGGGGCCATTTTAGAGGTTTCCCCATTATAATAGCTCTTATTGCAGAGGCCAAAGACCCAACTGCTAGGTATGTCAATTCTAACTATAAATTTAGAGAAATGACTGTTGAGTAGCTCTGTAATTCAGGGAGCCAGATTTGGCCAGGACTCCATTTATTATCTAGTTCCCATACTACCTTTATTCTACCAAGAGAGCCATGATGACACTTTGCGTCTCTGAGATGTCAACCAGACCTCTATTCAATAGTCGTGAATTGTCCCTTTTCTCCAGTAGACAGTCGTCTTCTTTAGGGAAGGACTGGGAGAATCATTATAGTATATAATTGATGTGTTTCTTTGGGGTTCTTCACCCTGGAGAAATGGCTACCTCTTCATTTAACTGGTTCCAGGTCTGAAAACTTGCTCAGGTTCAGGAACTGGGCAAGAAATTATGACTTTTTGGGGAACAACTGTCCTTAGCCTCCTAGTCATCAATTCTTGCTTTCTTCTGATTATTAAATAATTATTAGAAATTTGATGGCTAAAGAAATTATTAAATTATTACTGATTAAGCATTATCCTGTTAACTTCCTATCTATTTTGCCCTAGGGATGCTGTTTTAATAACTGTCTTCACTACTTTCTGCATGTCAAGTTCCTTTGGCTGCCACTCCAATGTTGTCAATCATTACAATAATTGTGACCATCCCTCCTCCCTCCCAGGCATCTTGAAGTTGCACTGCCACCTGACCTCTATTACTTCAGGGCCTCATCATCCAAATTGCTGTCAAGGACAAAAAGGAGAGTTAACACAGTGTTAACTTTCTTGATGTGTCATTTGATTTGATGCACAAAACTTTTTAATTTTGATGAAGTCCAGTTTATTTTTTTCTTTGTGCTTTAGGTGTTGTTATAAGAAATTGCCTCATTCAAGGTCACAAAGATTTACTCCTAGTTTTCTTCTAAGAGTTTTATAGTTTTTGCTCTTCCATTTAGGTATTTGATCCATTTTGAGTTGATTTTGTACATGGTGTGAGGTAGGGGTCCAAAATCATTCTTTTCCTTTGAATATCCAATTGTCCCAGCACAATTTGTTGGAAAGATTATACTTATCCTTTTGATATGATCTTGGCACTCCTGTCAAAGTCAATTGACCATAGATACATAGGCTTATGTCTGGACTCACAATTCTAGTCCACAGATAGATAGGTCTGTTGTTATACCAGTATTGCACTGTCTTCATTATTAAAAGCTTTGTGGGAGGTTTTGAAATATCGAAGTGTGAGTACTCCAACTTTGGTCTTCTTTTTCAAGGTTGTTTTGACTGTTCTGAGTCTCTTGCATTTCCATATGAATTTTAGGATCAACCTATCCATTTCTGCAAAACAGGCAACTGGATTTTTGATAGAGATTGTAGTGAATCTATGGATCAATTTGGGGAGTATTGCCATCTTAACAATATTATTAACAAATCTTCCAATCCATGAATATGGGATAAGTTTCTTTTATTTAGGTCTTATTTAATTTCAACAGTGTTTTGTAATTTTCGGTGTACAAGTTTGTGCTTTGATTACATTTGTAAGTACAGATGCTCCTCAACTTATTATGGGGTTACATCCTGATAAAATCACTGTTAATTAAAAATATCATAAAGTAAAAATGCATTTAATACATTTAAGCTGCTGAATATCATAGCTTAGCCTAGCTTACCCAAAATGTGCTCAGAATACTTACATTAGCTTACAGTTGGGTAAAATCATCTAACACAAAGCCTTTTTCTTTTTGAAATTGAGAAAAATCTATTTTATGATAAAGTGTTGACTATCTCATTTAATTTACTGAATACTGGACTGAAAGTGACAAACAGAATAGTTGTATGGGTACTAAAAGTACAATTCCCACTGAATGTGTATCACTTTCACATCACTGCAAAATTGAAAAATTATAATTTGAACCGCCATTAAGTTGGGGACTGTCCTTTATTTTATTCTTTTTGATGCTATTTTAAGTGGAATTGTGGGGCTTGGTTTATTTGTGTTGAGACAGGGTCTTGCTGTGTTGCTCAGGATGGTCGTGAACTCCTGGACTCTAGTGATCCTCCAGCCTCAGCCTCTAGAGTAGCTGCAACTGCACACATCACTGTACCCAGCTTGGAACTGTTCTTTAAATTTCATTTTTGGAATGTTAATTGCTAGTGAATAGAAATAAAATTAATATTTTAATGTTGCTATGTTCTGCAACCTTGTTGAAGTTGTTTAATTGTGTGTGTTTATATTCCTTAGGATTTTCTATACACAAGTCATTTCATCTGCGAATAGCGATAGCTTTAATTCTTCCTTTCCTCTGCATGCCTTTATTATTTTTTTTTCTTGCCTAATTTCCCTGAATAGAACCTACAGTACAATTTTGAATAGAAGGTGAGAACAGACTTTCTCATCTTGTTTCTATACTTAGGGAGAAAGCATTCCGTTTTTCACCATCATGTGGGGTGTTAGCAGTGAGTGTTTCATGAATGGGCTTGAAATCAACTGTAGATCACATTGAGGATTCACCTTCATCTTTGAAGATTATCTTCACTGGATATAGAACTCTGAATGGACAATTTTTGTTTTAGACATGCGGGTCTCACTCTGTCGCCCAGGCTGGAGTGTAGTGGTATAATCACAGCTCACTGCACCCTTGAACTCCTGGGCTCAAGTGCTCCGCCTGCCTTAGCCCCCTGAGTAGCTGGGACTACAGGAATGAGCCAGCGCATGGGCTTGAATTGAGTTTTTTTTCTCCTAGCACTCCAAACATACTCTGTGTTCTCCTGGCTTCCACTGTGTCTACTTATAAGTTGACTATCATGTATGTCATTGTTATCCTCTATGGATCATTGTTCTCTGGCTTCTTTGGAGACTTTTGCTTTATTGCAGTTTAGCAGTTTGCCTGTTATTCTGCCTGTGTGGTTTTCTTTATATCTATACTGCTTGGAGTTTTTTGAGCTTCTTCAATCTGTAAATTGATGTCTTTCCAAATCTGGGACGCTTTTGCCATTATTTCTTCAAAATTTTTTTATGTCTCATCCTCTCTCTCTTCCATCTGGAACCAGTTACAAATGTGTTAAGACCACTTGATATTTTTCCACAGATCTCTTGAGGCTCTATATTTTTTTCCAATCTTTTTTCTCTCTGTTCTGCAGTTTAGATAATCTACTGATCTATCTTCAAGTTCTCTTATTCTTTATCATGCCATATTCAATCTGCTATTAAGCCCACTGGGCCCCTAAAATTTTCACTTCAATTATTATACTTAAAAGTTCTGGAATTTCCAATTGGTTCTTTTTTTATAGTTTTTATTTCTCTGCTAGGTTACCTATCTCTTCACCCATGGTGTGTATATTTCCCTTTATGTCCCAGTATATATTTATAATAGCTGGTTTAAGACTCTTGACTGCTGGCCGGGCTCAGTGGCTCACACCTGTAATCCTAGCACTCTGAGAGGCCGAGGCGGGAGGATCGCTCGAGGTCAGGAGTTTGAGACCAGCCTGAGCAAGAGCGAGACCCCGTCTCTACTAAAAATAGAAAGAAATGGACAGCTAAAAATATATATAGAAAAAAATTAGCCGGGCATGGTGGCACATGCCTGTAGTCCCAGCTACTCGGGAGGCTGAGGCAGAAGGACTGCTTAAGCCCAGGAGTTTGAGGTTGCTGTGAGCTAGCCTGACGCCACGGCACTCTAGCCAGGGCAAAAAGACCGAGACTCTTTCTCAAACAAACAAACAAACAAAACACATCTTGACTGCTAATTGCAACATTTGAGTCTTCTTGCAGTTGGTATCTATCGACTGGTGGTAGTATTCTCCTATTTCTTCCTATCTGTAGTTTTATCACTGGCATCATGACAATGGCTGAAATCTCTGTTCAACTCTTCCAGTTTCCAGCAGATGTTTTTTTTCATTAGGCTCTCTGGGTTGTTGGCCATCAGCCAAGGATATGGATAGAGTCTATCTGCAGATGCAGGGGCTTATTCCCTCTGGGGTTCTCTCCCTATATAGATTTCCCACCTAATTAATTCTCTGGCTGCTCTGCCAACCTGGAACTCTGTCCTTTTACACCTTAAGCGAGTACGAGGTGGCTTCCTACCGCTCAGACTGCTTGCAGTTATGGGGATATCCTCAGACAAAAAGTTGCAAACACACAAATGTCACCTGTTCCATTCTGTCTTTCAAGGTTAGTCACTCTTCAATTTCTGTCTGCTTTGGGTCATTTTCCACTACCTTCAAATAGTTTTAAAAAGTATTTTATCCAAATTTTATAATTTCTGTCTCTAGGAGGGTTTATTTGACCAAGTTATTGCACCTATTATCATAAGCTAGAGACACTCGCTATTGATTTTTGTATGTTTATCTTCTATTCAATGATCTTGCCAGACATATATGTTTAAAGTTTGTAGACTCTCTTGTATTTTCTACATAGACTGATACTATCTCTAAATGTTAGTATTTTTTGTTTTGTATCTAATTCATATAGCTCATTTAGTTTTCCCTAACTGTGCTACATGCACTCTCAAGTATAATGCTGAATGGAAAGTGATAGAGAACGAGCATCCTCAGCAGAGTCCTGACTTCCATAGTAGTGCTTCTAGTATTCCTCTTACCGCAGATTTTTGATAGATGTGCTTTGTCAGTTAAAGATGTCTCCTTCTATGCCATGCTTGCTGGATTGTTTTCATTAGTCTATGTTGAAGTTTATCGTTCACTCTCCTGATGCTGCCTTTCAGAACTCAGCTGCCATGTTGTACGAGGCCCAGGCTTTGGAGAAGGGCTATATGTAGCTGTTTGGTCAACAGTCCCACTTGAGCCAGTCTTTGAGTTATCCTAGCTAGGGCCTCAGATGTCAGTAAAGAAGCCTAGATAATTCTAACTCCAAGCCATTCGAATTGCCCTGAGACATTCTGGAGCAGAAATAAGTCACTCCTGGCCTGGTGTGGAAGCTCGTGCCTGTAATCCTAGCACTCTGGGAGGCTGATGCTGGAGAAGCACTTGAGGTCAGGAGTTCGAGACCAGCCTGAGCAAGAGTGAGACCCTGTCTCTACTAAAAATAGAAAAAGTAAGTCAGGCATGGTGGCATCCCCCCTACTTGGGAGGCTGAGGCAGGAGGATCACTTGAGCCCAGGATTTTGAGGTTGCAGTGAGCTATGCTGATGCCACACCACTCTACTCAGGGCGACTGAGTGAGACTGTCTCAAAAAAAAAAAAAAAAGAAAAAAGAAACAAAGAAAGAAGTCACTCCTGCTGTGCCCCAATTCATGATACTTAGAATTTATGTATGTATTAAAATGGCTTTGGTTTATACCACTAAGTTAGGGTGGTTAGTCATACAGCAATAAATAACTGAAACATCTAGATTTTATTATTTTGCATCTTTTCACAAGTGAGATTTAGAATTTTTAAAATTTGCGTTAGTCTGATTTTTATATCAAGTTTATACTTTCTTTGTTTATTTCTTCTTTTTAGAGACAAGGTCTTGCTCTGTCACCCAGGCTGGAGTGCAGTGGTACAATCATAACTCACTGCAACCTTGAACTTCTCAAGCGATCCTCCTGCCTCAGCTTCCAGAGTAGCTAGGACTACAGGCACACATCACCACACCTGGCTAATTCTTTTCTATTTATTATTTCTATATTTCTCTTCATTATTTCCTTCTTTTTGCTTTCCCAGAGGGTGTTTTGTTTTCTTTTCCTAGATTCTGAATTTGAATACAACTTATTTTGTTTGTTCTTTAATAAATGCATGTGCTGTAAAATTCCCTCTTATATCTACTTCTTTAGAAACTCCCATTATTTGCACAGTCCATGTTATGTTTTGTCAAGTCTACCTGACAATAGAAATTGGAAATTATTTATAGAAATGATCTCAGAAATGAGTGTTCATCTTTGTGGACTAGGAATAGAGAGATTCAGAGAAGTGAATGAGGCCAGCAGCTGCACTTCTAGCAACTTCTTACTGTCAGGATCTTGCCTGTACTCAGTTTTATTTGGGAAAAAACGGGCTTCTTCCCCTCAGAGACTAATCCTCCCACCTGCCCTCTGGAGTCCTTCCCTCCTGCTTCCTCAGTGACCTAGCTCTGTCAGTTATCCCTATTGCTGTATTTGGAAACTTTCCCTCTATTGTGGCTCTTTCTCTTGACACAGGAATAACTTATTTTTTCCATCTTTAAAACAGCCTCCCTCGATTCTACATCCCTCTTAACTGCTATCCCAAAACTTTCCTTCCCAGGTGCAGATAAAACCTCTGGAAAGAGTAGCCTGTGCTCAGTCTCACCTCCCATGGCTCCTCTCCTGAACCAGTGTCCTGGCTTGCCTCCATAGCCGCACCAACACTCTCTCATCAAGACCACCAGTGACTGCCTCGCTGCCAGGTACCGCGGATGCCTCCAGTTGCCATTTTACTATCTTCATCATAGCCTTCGCCATCGCCGACCACTCCCCTCCTCTGTGAAACTCCCTGTGGCTGCTGTGCCAAGGCTCTTTCTTGGTTTTGCCCTGACCTTTCTAGTCATTCCTTCTCCCTTTTGTGGGCTTCTCTTCCTCCACCAACCTTCCTTTAAATGCTGTTGTTCCCCAGCGGAATTTTCTCACTCAACACGCTCTTCCTTGGCAGTATCATCCACTTCTATGGCTTCAACTTCCACTTTTTTATTTTTCTTACTTTTTTATTTTTTTTTTTTTTGAGACAGAGTCTCACTTTGTTGCCCAGGCTAGAGTGAGTGCTGTGGCGTCAGCTTAGCTCACAGCAACCTCAGACTCCTCGGCTTAAGCGATCCTACTGCCTCAGCCTCCCGAGTAGCTGGGACTACAGGCATGCACCACTATGCCCGGCTAATTTTTCTATATATATTTTTAGTTGTCCATATAATTTCTATTTTTAGTAGAGACGGGGTCTCGCTCTTGCTCAGGCTGGTCTCAAACTCCTGACCTTGAGCGATCCACCCGCCTCGGCCTCCCAGAGTGCTAGGATTACAGGCGTGAGCCACCGCGCCCGGCCTAAAATATTTATTTATTTATTTATTTATTTATTTTTTTGAGACAGAGTCTCACTTTGTTGCCCTGGCTAGAGTGAGTGCCGTGGCGTCAGCCTAGCTCACAGCAACCTCAAACTCCTGGGCTTAAGCAATCCTCCTGCCTCAGCCTCCCGAGTAGCTGGGACTACAGGCATGCGCCACCATGCCTGGCTAATTTTTCTATATATATTTTTAGCTGTTCATATAATTTCTTTCTATTTTTAGTAGAGGCGGGGTCTCGCTCTTGCTCAGGCTGGTCTTCAACTCCTGAGTTCAAACAGTCCACCCGCCTCAGCCTCCCAGAGTGCTAGGATTACAGGTGTGAGCCACAGCGCCCGGTCCAACTTCCACTTTTAAAAGGATGCCTCCCAGATATATAGTTCTAGGCCAGAGCTCTCCTCAGGTAAAAGACCTAAATATTCAGCTGTCTGTCTGGCCTCTTTACCAGGACAGACAGAGCATCTTCCTTCCTAAGTCTGTTCCTCTTTGTTCCCTATCTGGGTAAATGGCCCGACATCCACTCCCCAAGCCAGAAACCTAGGAGTTATTTTGGATTCCTCTTTCTTCCTTATCCTGAATATTCGGTGATTGAAATCTTAACGCTTCCCAAGTTTTCATGCATCGTCTCTCCTTTCCTTTTTTTTTTTTTTTTTTTTGAGACAGTAGTCTCACTCCTTTGCCCCAGATAGAGTGCAGTGGTGTCATCATAGCTCACTGCAACCTCAAACTCCTGGGCTCAGGCGATCCTCCTGCCTCAGCCTCCTGAGTGGCTGGGACTATAGGCATGTGCCACAACACCCGGCTAATTTTTTCTATTTTTGGTAGAGACGGGGACTTGCTCTTGCTCAGGCTGGTCTTGAACTCCTGACCTGAAGTATCCTCCTACCTTGGCCCCCCAGAGTGCTAGGATTACACGTGTAAGCCACTGCGCCTGGCCTCTCATCTCCATCCTTACTGCCTTGAAGTGCCCTTGCTCTATGTCTTAGTCTGTTTTGTGCTGCTATTCCAAAATACCAGAGCCTAGTATATATAACGAATAGAAACTTCTCACAGTTCTGGAGGCTGGGAAGTTCAAGATCAAGGTACTGGCAGGTTCATCAGTTTGGTGAGGGCTGCTGTTTCCAAGATGGTCTGTTGTTGCTGTGTCCTCCCGAGGCAGGAACTCTGTGATGGAAGGCAGAAGGGCAAGCAAGCCAAGTGCTGCTCTGTGAAGCCTCTTTCTTAAGGGCTTTAATCTCATTTATCAGAGAGGAGCTCTCATGACCTAATCACTCCTTAAAGGCCCCACTTCACAAAGCCATTGTATTGGCCCTTAAGTTTCAACAACTGAATTTGGAAGGAACACAACTCATAGCACTCTACCACTGCAGTTACCACAAAAGCTTCTTAAGTGGTCTCCCCACCTCTGCTTTTCTCTCTCGTTTCCTAACCATTCCAATCCATTTTCTATATGACTATCAGAATGATCTACATTGCAAATCTGAGCATGTTATTCCCCCACTTTAAATACTTCATTGACTCTCCTTTGCTTCCTGGATAAAAGTCCAAACTTCTTAGCATGATACACAAGACCCTTAGTGATCTGTTCCTGGTTCAAATGGCCATAACTATCTTTTACTTCTCTCGCCTCAAACCTTGCATCCTTGTCTTAATCCTTTTGTGCTTCTATAACAAAATACCTAAGCCTGAGTAATTTATAAACAGCAGCATATATTTATATTGCTTACAGTTACGGAGGCTGGGAAGTCCAAGATCAAGTCGCTGACAGTTTCAGTGTCTGGTGAGTCTCTGCTTCCAAGATGGTGCCTTGAATGCTGCTTCCTCTGGAGGGCACAAACATTGTGTCCTCACATGGGGGAGGGAGAGAAGGACTAAAGGGCCTAGTTTCTCTAGCCCTTTTATAAGGGCACTAATCCATTCGTAAGGGCAGAGCCTCCATAACTTAATCACTTCCCAAAAGCCCTCAACAGTTAATACTTAGGGTCTTAGGTTCTAACACATGAACTTTGGACAGACACATACAAACCACAGCAATCCCGATGAGGAATTGCAGTTCCCAGAATATGCAACTCTGCCTTCTTGCTTGCCTTTTTTTTTTTTGAAGACAGAGTCTTACTCTGTTGCCCCAGGTAGAGTGCAGTGGTGTCATCATAGCTCACTGCAACTCAAACTCCTGGGCTCAAGTGATCCTCCTGCCTCAGCCTCCTGAGTAGCTGGGACTATAGGCTTGAGCCACTGAGCCTGGCCCCTACTTGCTATCTTTTTTTTTTTTTTTTTCAGACTCTACCCCTCTGCAGTCTTTATCTTATCTGACTGCCTCATCCTTTAAAACCCAGGTCAGATGTTAGCTCCTCCAGCACACTATTCCTCCTCACCATTGGGTTGGGAGCCTACTCTATTTGTTCTCACAGTCTACCTCTGCTCTAAACCCTTATTGTATTTGTATTGTGATTGTTATTCTGTATCGCCTCAAGGGCAGTGGCTTAGTTTCTTTCTGTCTAGTTTCAGCTCTTATCACAGTGCCTTGTGCTTAGTGGGTAGGCACTTGATAAATGTCTGTTAAATGAAAAAATGTTCTCAGCTACCAAAATAGCTTGGATCGTAATTCAAGGACCAGTTTCAGTGTCTGAGAACACGCATAATTCGATGGGCTCCCATCAAATTTCTTGAAACCAGGAAATGGAAGAGCAAATGAAGTATCATTCTAGGAAAAGCTAAAATCTGGCCAATTACAGATTGGCAAAAATTATGATCAATAGTTTAAAACTACCAACTGCCACATGGGTAAAGAGGAAGACTAAACTATAATTATTACCTTGAAAAGTCCTGACAAGAGACTCCTTAGTTTTCAAAATGACACTATTATTCCTTGATCTGGTATCCCTTAGTAGCACTGACTCTGGCTCTCTGTGTTCACTTTCCTTAGACCACTCCAGCTGAGTCTCAACACCTGAAATTAAATTTAAAATCCATCCATTCACCCCACCCAATATATGAAGGATTAAACACCATCAGGCATCAATATTTATTAACACAAGACAGAGGAAACACATTCAATGAGTTAATAGAACACTGTCCAGCCAGATGTTAAATTTAAAAATGTATATCTACTCTAATTTCAAATAAATAAAAAAACTTTATACATAATTACACAGTACTGTAGTTTGAATTTGACACGGGTAAATATCTTGACAGAAAGTAAACAAACAGCATTTAGGACTAAAAAATTATTCTTATATCTTTACAATCTCTTCCTCTGGACAAATAACATGGCCCATCTACACATACCTAAACCAGAAATGTTATATGAATGATAAAGAAAAGGCCTATTGTGTATTTGGAGTACTGCAGCTTCTTGCTCCAAATACTCTTGCTTTTACATCAAAGCAGACAACAAAAACAACACTAAGGCATAGATCTTGTTGGAGTTTGAGGGTGAGGTGATAACTCCTCATTGCTTTAGTCTAAAAGATTCCTGGATATTCAAGGAAAGGAATTTATTTGGCCAAGATATTGAGCACCATGCCTGGGGCAGAGACCTTAACAAAAAACCTAAGGCCTCGGGCCCTTTGTTGAGTCAACAAAAGCACTAAGCAAGCATTGCCCAGGGACTAAAGTAAGGAGACACACTTGTGACCAAGACAGGCAATGGTCCCTAAAGAGCCTGAGGCAACACGACTTCATGAGTAAAGGACCTAGTACTGCGGAGAACAGGCCCTTTTTGAGGCAGGAAGTGAAGACTGTGCAATTCACAGATGCCGATTAGCATGCTGGTCATTCCTAGGGTCTCACTGATGCAGAAGATGGCATTTGTGCAGCTCTAAGAATTCCTAGGGCCTAGGAATTTTCCTGAGGCAGCCCCTTCCTGATCTACTTCAGTTAACTTTTGCTAAGAACCAGAAAGAGGTTCAGAAACCTTTGGACCAATAGACTTCCCCTAACTGAAATGGGGGCTTGCTGTTTAGTTTTCCACAGACATAAAAACCCAGACAGAACTGTGTCCCAGAGGATTAGAAAGGCTGTGTTGTTTTTTTTTAATCAATAATGGCCTTTCAGGCCTGTCTTAAGAATCAGTTCTACCACAAAGGTTCCACTTAATGTGGGAAGAGCAAGAGCATCGTGTCATCAAGAGAAAGCTTTCTTACTCGAGTCTGCGACAGAGCAGGCCTTCGGTCTGCAGATATCCCCACAAACACCATCTAAGCTAATGACTCTCCTCTCCCTCCAGAGGATACTTTACCAGAGTTACTGAAGAAGTCCCCCAAGGACAATTCTCAGTCTTCCTTCTTCCACTTGCACATTCTAGCTGTGGGGGATATATAAAAGATCAATAATGCAGCCACATGGCAGAAAGCAAAAAATAAAGATAAATTAGAGGCCTGAGGAACTACAAAACTGGATAATCAGTTCCTAAGTAACTGGGAGTTGGCCATACTCAGATTAAAGAAGTAACGTATTTGAGGGAATGGCTACACTGAAGACTTGAAATTTGGCTAATTTGAATTGAGATGTGTTTCGTACACACTGGATTCCAAAGGCTTAGAAAAATGTAAAATATCTCATTAATAACTCTTATATTGATTCCATGTGGAAATAATAGTATTTTTGAGATACTGGGTTAAATAAAATACATTAAAATCAACATCACCGGTTTCTTTTTACTTCTTAAAATGAGGTTACTAGAAAATTTTAAATTACAGACATGACTCACCTTATAGTATTTATAGTGGACAATGTGTCTCTAGATGGTTATGTCCTAACTTGTGTTAAAGAATTATCAAAGCAACCTACAGGATAGAAGTATCTATAATTTTTTTCTTAGAACTTGGAAATTATGGAGATAGACTTATATAATCCTCAGGATCCCTTGCTTTGTTTAATGAATCATTAAAAATAGTTTTCTGTTTTTGGTTTTTTTTTTTTTTTGAGACAGTCTCACTCTGTTGCCTGGGCTAGAGTGCTGTGGCATCAGCCTAGCTCACAGCAACCTTAAACTCCTGGGCTCAAGGGATCCTCCTGCCTCAGCCTCCCGTGTAGCTGGGACTACAGCTGTGCACCACCATGCCTGGCTAATTTTTTCTATATGTTTTTAGTTTTCCAGATAATTTCTTTCTATTTTTAGTAGAGACAGGGTCTCGCTCTTGCTCAGGATGGTCTCGAACTCCTGATGTTGAGCGATCCTCCCGACTTGGCCTCCCAGAGTGCTAGGATTACAGGTGTGAGCCACCGCACCAGGCCTAAAAATAGTTTTAAAAAAATTACTTTCCAAATATTAGGCTGTTTTCTCTGCAAACCAAAGCATTGCTAGGTGCTAGGATGTCTGGTTTGCCCCAATGTATGTGCTTTTTTTCCTGTACATCCTAGAACCTCCCCCCATCATGTGTAAATTAATTCCATCTAAAATGTTGCAAAAGAGATCTGGAACTGGAAAATGTCTTGAGGTCTGCCCTCTATGGAGAATGAGTTGGGAGGAAAAGAGGATTATGTAAAAGGGAGTCATAAAGTGGCTCTGAGTCACAAGACTGGGTAAAGGCAGCCCAAGAGTGCTGCCATAGTGAAGGGTCTGTTTTTGTATTATAAACCCTATTTTCAGGGTAATTACAAGTCTTAAAAATTGTTTAAAAACATATTTAGTTTACATGATGTTACAGTGGGGTAAATAATATGTATTATTAAAATAGTCTAAATAAATATTTACACAATAGACCAGAGTGGGTCAAAGAGAACCATTCTGATTTAACAAGTTAACTCTTTTCACTTTTGAGTACTTTTTAATTTTTAAAAATATTTCTGTAAGAAAAAAATAATAAGATTCAACTATATTCAAATACATGAAGTATCAGACCAAAGAAAGGAAACTGAGCCAGAGGCCAAACTCAGTCCCATACTGTCTGCTTGGCCTGGGCACAAGTTATTTCAAAAGAGTTTCTTGCATACATCAGACTTCCCCCATTTCAGCATAAGCCTGGCTATTTTGGCAACCCAAATTGGTCAGATTTGTGTAGTTATGTGGCCTTATAGTTTCATGTGATGGTTGATCCCACTGCCTTCCCGGCCTACAATTCTTGTTTTTAAACTCCCTGCCCTCATGAATTGGAAGAACAGAGGACACTCTTCAGTTTGCAGAAAAGAGAAGCTATATGTAGAAACTGTAGACACAGTTTACAATGGGCCTGGAAAAAGAAGAACTTCTAAATTCTTATGTAGTCACTCTAAATTTGAAAGATAGTTTCAACACTGGGCCAGAGTAAGCTATAGTGGTTCCTTAGAATAGGGTGGGATCTGATAAATCTTAGTTTTTTCTTAACATTTTGATTTTTAAACTGAGATTCTCAGCTTATAGAAACAGGCTGAATTCGTAAGAAGCTTAAGCTGATTCTGGGAATGCAAGCTCTAAAAACAAACATAGGCAGCTTTAGTTTATAAAATACACCAGCCAACAAAGACATAGAACAATGCGCAGCAAAATCTGCGAACAATTTGCACTTTTTTGTTACCTAATCAATTATACTACATTAAGAGAATACTGAAATTCTCTCAAAGTAGAAATGTTTCTACTTTGGTGGTAATTATACAAGCCAATTCTTCAATTCTTTAGCTGAATTATGTGTATTCCTATTTACATGTTTAAAACACTGGTCAAAATGTTTTACAGTCAAGAATTATATATATAAAGTAATTCTCATATTCAGCGGGTTATCTGTTTTGCTTATGGGTTGACTGCAAGTAAGCTGAGTAGTTCCATGTTAACAAAACCCGCAGAACATCTAGCTACGGCAAAATGGCAAAATACAGTACAGAGTGGGGAACTGTGTAACTCAGACTACCCTCTTCATGTGAATTCATTAAACTCCCTTACAAAATTCTAAAACGGCATTAGAGAAAAATACAGGTATGTACAACAGATGAAAAAAATGCAACATGCGCGTAACTGCTTTCATGTCGTGCTGCTCACGCTATGTCAAAGCTCATGTCTACTGGCCTGTTAACATTTTTTTCATTTGCCACCACAGAATTCCCCTTTCCGGTGTGTTGTGTGATCACAGAATCCCACAGGATGAGATGAAGAACATAATGTAGCCATCTCAGATTATTTCACATCATTTAAAAGCTTGCTCCTAGCCACGGGTCTTCCGTCTTGGTGATTCTTCAGGATGGCCCGGCAGTCCCCCCAAGGCTGGCTACATGTTATAAGCTACGTAGATGGGGTCTAACTGGTCAGCTAGGAAGCTGTCACGGAGGTGCATCCTCTGCTTCTCTCCTCTGGAGTTGATTGGGATGACACCTGGGTCCACCACAACCACGACGCCAACGATGAGGTAATGCTCCTCCAGGACCACGTTGGTCACTAACGGGACCAGATCCAGAGCTTCCTGTTCAGAGCCACACAGTTCCACAACCACCACAAGCAAGTTGGTCCATGTGAACACAGCACTGAAATTCCAATGACATTCAGTTAACATGTTGTCATCTGTACCAGTCATCTTTTACAGTATCAGCCCAAGCCTTATGCCCATTTCTCTGAGAACCGCCTTCTCTCATGGATCCCAACCAAAAGGTCAGCATCATGTCTACAATATATGACACCTTACCCCTGTGGTCACAGCTGATTAAGTGAGCTATCCAAAATCTCCTAGGAGTTTGGAAGTTGTTAGCTGGTCACCTGAACTGAGGACATGTGGATTTGAATGTTCTAGGGTAGCCAGGGGCGCAGAGAAACACAGAGAATGGCTCTTCAGGAAGGAGAGAAAGAATGAAGGGAATGTCCCTATGTTCTACAGAGTAAGAGAAGATAGTGATTCCTGACGCCTTCTGTTCCTGCCTTTTCCCAAGACCCAGAGTTAGTCTTTTTGGAACTTCTGAGATTGCTAGAATTACTTTCCATTAAATTCTCTCTTTCACTTCAGCTTTTTTGAAGAGCGTTTCTGTTATTTGCAACATAAGAGCTTTGATTAAGATAATATTCTCATTTTGTTTTTGGCTTTTTTTTTTTTTAATAGACCAGTCAAGTGCAGTAGTGAGAAGGGGAAAAGAGTAGAACAAGAAGTTTGATCTGTAACCAACTGTGAATAACTGACTGAGATAACACAATACCTTCAGACCAGCCTAATAATATTCTTGAGCCCAACAGGAAGAGCATCTGCCTGACCTTTATATGAGCTACTAGTGGCCCACACAGTGTCTCCTATTATGCAAAAATGCCATAAGGCAGAAAGTTGCCTTCCACTGAGAGGGGGTACTGGGTTAGAAAGTATAGCCTGACCTGTGATATGCAGTGCTAAACTGCTTTAAAAACAGATTCTGATCATTAAAGAAAAAAATGTACACAATATCTAGTTCCACTAAAAGTCGAATGTCTAAAATTAGAGGGTAACCATGGCACCCAGCTTCTCTGCATGCTTCCCAGAGGGTTCTTTGTCTGAAGATGTTCTTGCCTTGGTCAGAGTCTTGTTCAGGTCCAGGGAGAGACTTTGATCAAGGCAAGAACATCTTCAGACAAAGAAGTATTTGGAAAACATGAGCAACCATTAAAAAAAACTGTGGCTATTTAGCATGGGGAAAAACCTGAGGAAGAGCACATTGACTTTATGCAGAAAGGAAACTGGATGGATTCTGTATAATCAAGAACCCAGAATGTTAAAAACTATAGAGTTTTAATTTTATGGAATGTTAAGTCATCATGAGGTTGGATGATCCTTTATCAGGGATAATGCAGGGGGAATTCCTGCAAAGAGAGGGAAATTGGATGAGATACTAATAATGATCCTTTTTATCTGCTTATTACTTAACAGTTAACAAAGCATCTTCTCATTTGATCCTTCTGATAATTAGGAAGTAGTGGAGAGAGTGTTTTACAGGTAAAGAATGCAGGGTGGGAGAACTGAGCCTTTAAGCTGTGTCTTCTGACCGTAAAGTCATGGTTCTTTCTACTATACTACACCAACTTCCTAGAGGTAGATGATCTGTTAGTCCCTTCCAATTACGAGAGTCTATCATTAAAAAAGGACTCAGTCCCACAGTGTCCCTGTGGCCTCACCTGGTTCCTGTGAATAGGTCTTGTTGGCCACAGCAGACTGTACACCCAAGACAAGAATCAGTCTACTTACTCCTCATGGAGTTCTATGTCTGTTGTAGGTGGGTATTTGGTACAGATGGCTGACTAATTAGATGGATTTAAATTACTACTAAAGCAGAGGTGGGAAACCCAACCTGTGTTGGGGAATTTACCATTCAGCAATGCTTCTGTGGATCCGAGACACCGAGGTCTCAATATCGATTGGGTGGTATCGCAGTCCTCTCAGCTCCAGCGTTTCATCCAGAGCTCCTACCACATATAATGCGTCATGACGCTCTGACAGAAAGAGAGAGAAACGTGGCTCAGACACACAGTGAGTACAACATCATGTTGGCGTCAAGAGCACAAGGTTCAGACCACATGTCACCTGGCTCACTCCTCCTCTTACGAGCTGTGTAACTTTGGGCAAATTCTTTAAGGCTGAGTCCTGCTACCCCTCTGTGAGACACGGATGATAATAAATGGCCACTCCGAGGACTAAGTGAGTTAATCTATGCAAGGTAGTTAATGTGTGTGGTGCTTTGTGAATGCTACAAAAAAAAAATTAGCTATTCTTATTACTATCATGTGCCAGGAACTGTGCTCTAAGTGCTGGGGAGACAAAGACGACCATACATGATTCCTGCTCTGAAAATCCTTATAGTCTAGTTGGGGAAAAAGACACCAAATAGGCGTTCCACTGTAACGCAGCAAGCCCAGTGACAGGAGTGTACGTGCGGTGCGAAGGGAGCGGAGGACATTCATGAGCCCAGCTCGAGGGTCCAGGGAAGGCTCCCGGAAAAGCTGAGGTCAGGGCTGAGCCAGATGATGGCTGGGGAAGGAGGTGGAAGGAGAGAAGCTCTGAGCCTCCTGGAGAAAGAGTAGCACGTGTCACTGTTTCTAGATAGCTTCATGGACTCCAGATAGAAGGAGCAAGATTGTAGAACAGGGAGACTAGTCCTTATTATTAACAGGCTTGTAATCCAGCTAGGACACAGAAGGGATACGATTTTGTAAAAATTTCTGGAAAAGGTAGATTTCTGAAAAACTCAGCAAAACAAAGTGACTGAAGCTGTTGGAGTGAGAAGGATTAGGAGGTCCAGCAGAGGTTTCCATCACCTGGAATGAGCTCATAAACACAGCAGTTAATACGAATGAGTGCTTTCCATGTGCCAGGCACTGTTCTAGGTGTCTAATGCACCCTATCATTTAATCTCACGTCATTTTCATGAGGCAAGAAACACAGCCACTCCCATTTTCTACGTGGGAAACAGAAGTTAAGTGATTGCTCAAGGTCACACAGCTAGTGGCCCAGACGGGCAGCAAAGCCAGGGCACCAGGGGCGGATGCTGCCCTCTTCTCCATTGTGCTGTCCTCTGTCCTGCTTCTCCATGCGACACAGGCAGACTAGGGGACAGGATGGAACAGACGCACAGAGCTAAGGAGAAATAGCATGGTCCAATTTAGGCCTTTAAAGCCCAGGGAGTTATTTGTATCAGTTCTTCAAGTGCATATATGGCTAATGTTGAGTATGTTTAGTGGCTATCAATGCCAGTCAGGAAGAAAGGGTGAGGGAGGCAGCAGTGAAGCCATGGCAACCAAGTGGGCAGATGATTGGAGGGAATCCTCACACCAGCGCCTCGCCACAGAGCAGGCTTGTATCCACTGCAAGACACTGAGGGGCTGCAACACTTCAGAGAGATGGCTCCTCAGGACTGATGGCCCTCGCGGGGATTGGGACTGTTCCTCCTACTCCCCATTTTGCAGGGGTAGAAAAGCTAAAAGCTGTAATACCAGCCCAGGAGCTCGTTCAGGTTTGGAATCAGCCTACAGGGCCTGTAAATCCGAGATCTGCCAGGGGTATTTAAGCATAAGGCACATCTCCATGACCGCCCTGCCGTCCTGACCCACAGTTCAGGGACACTGATATGGTGGCCCCGAGTGTTCACCTCCTAGATGCTCTTCACAGGGAAAAGTGTTACTTCAAATAAGTTCACTTATGGGTCCAAGAGTTGTAGAAGGGGCCGACTGAACACACACACACACACACACACACACACACACACACGCACTCTCCACAGTCGAAAGGCAGGCTGAAAGAGGTCGGCCAGTGCAACAGAAATGCAAAGCAGGACAGAAGGGAGCAGCTGTAGCAGGAGATACCTCCAGTGGCTGCCGTGAGCTCTGTCCGGCGCACGAAGCCTAGGTATCCTGTCCGAGCCCAGAGTGTCTGAGCAGCATCCCCAAAGCTGAGGCGAGTGTTGAAGTGATCAGCTTGAAGAGTCTCACTGTCATAGATGGTGTAGTAGCCACTGGCTGTATGGGGACTGTTCACCCAAATCTACAAGAAAAGGGCATTGGTCACAATTCACCAAGAACACATAACTATCAATTCAATTCCCTTGGACAGATTATTTTAATTTTTTAAATCTTATTTTTATATTAACAACACAACTATAACAATAAAAGCATCTGACATTTAACAAGAGTTTACTAACAGTGAGGTAAGTACCTTACATGCCTAACCTCTATCAATCCTAACATGTATGACATGATAATACAGTTCATACTATTGTTGTTCCCACTTCACAGATGAGAAAACATGAGTTACATAATCCATCTAATCCATCTAAGATGCAGGAACTAGGAGACTCACATCATCCACGCCTGTGGGTCTCCACAGACCACACTCTTACCCACAAGGCTACACTGCCTCCCTGGCTCACTTCTCATGTTTTCCCAGAGTCCCACAAATACATGAAGGGATTGTCTCTGTGCTTCGGGTATAACTATGGGAGAAAGCCCTCAGGGAAACTCCACAGGGTATTTGAGTTTACAATGTAAACAGAGCAACAGCTAACAATGGTAATAATAGCAGCTTACTGAGAATTTCTTATGTGACACTGTTCCATGTGCATCATAGGTGCAGGCATTAATGCATTTAATTGTCACAATGATTCTACTTGGTGGTGCTATTATTATTTATGGATGAGGAAACTGAGGCCCAGAGAGGTTAAGTAACTTGCCCAATATTGAGAAGCTGGTAAGTGACAGAGCCCTGGTCATCCGGCTCCTGCACTTATAATACTCCTCCCACTAAGCTACAGATGAAACATCAGTGTCCTTTAAAGGTTTGGGGGAAGAAAAATTAAATCTTTTAGAATATTTTTATAATATAAAAATGGATACATTTTAG
This sequence comes from Eulemur rufifrons, assembly GCF_041146395.1. Taxonomy (NCBI): domain Eukaryota; kingdom Metazoa; phylum Chordata; class Mammalia; order Primates; family Lemuridae; genus Eulemur; species Eulemur rufifrons. The sequence goes on along the minus strand of NC_090998.1, from coordinate 39,615,569 downwards.
AAAATGATATAGTATTGGCATGATTTTTAAAAATTTTAAATATGTGGCTCATTTTAGTTCTACCCCTTAATAGGTGGGAATAGACAGGACTTGCCCATTTTCCTTTCCAGCTAAGGGAGTGTCAGTGGACAAATCTGGGACTATTTCTAGTTTGGGTGCCTAAATCTTCTCTTGATCCCAGTCTCAATCTCCCCCTTCTGCCCATTTGAGTCTCATGCCTTACAGAAAAAGATTAATTCTATTCACAATGGGAGAAACACTAAATCTACAATTTCACTGATTTCTAAAATGTGAACCCTAATGTTTTTTACTGGTGACTTTTCAGAGTAAAAATGACAATGATACAAACCTCTCCAAGGTGAGAGTCTCCAACAGGCCCTTTGGTCTCAGGATTCACAATAACCACTTTCACTCCAGGTAAAATCTAAAAATCAAAGGGAAAACAAAGATTGGGTTCGATGAAATCTAATAACCTTGGAAATGCCGCTACTTGCTGGAGATGTGGGAGTGGCACAAAGGGCATGAGCTAGCGGAACTGGCCATTACAGTGGCCACCCTGAGAGGACAACTGCAGACACCTGTTTTGCTCTCACTGAACCTTCCTCAGTTGAGTGAAGATGAGGTCTAATAAGATTTATCTTCAAAAATAAAACAGGGAACCAGTCTATCATCTCTTCAAAGGGACGAGACATTGCAGACCAGGACCACACCAGTAAGAATTTGTGGAGTACCCTAACCATGGAACTTCCCTCTTTCACGATCTATCTCATTTACTGCAATGATGGCAGTAAAGCCCCTTAAAACAGAAAGGGCAGCAGGGAGGGACAGCACAGAGACTGCGCTCCAGTCCACAGCTAGCGCTAGAGTTGGAGGAACTTAAAGAGTAAGAGAGGAAGGCAGCAGCTTTGCAGGAGAACGAAAAGACATCCACGTCCCTGGGCTTGTGAAAGACATCACACGCCCAGGATCTTCTCAGGAGGGAAAAGGAAGAAACAGATGCTGGCTGAGAGAATGGCTCATTCTAACAAAAGAAAAGCCTCTGTGGGTACCCATATTCTGCCCACTGAAACCTCCCTTTTTATCTTGGGTTTCTAAAGTCTGGGGTTACCTGAGAAGCCCTACAATGATCATTTGGGTGCAAACCTCTAAAACCTCAAGGAAGGCAGAGAAGAGGCTGCTCCCTCTAGCTCGAGAGACATGCTTGACTGCTACCTGAGACAAGTGAAGATTCGACCAGGCAGTAATGAAATCAACCAAACCTCACTGTGAAGAGTTCACATGGAAGAGTGAGGCTGAGGCTAGCCCCCATGGAGTTGAAACACCACCGGGCAGGCTTGGCGGGACTTTTTTTTTTTTTTATCTTCCCAACCCCTATTCCTTTCAGAATTACTAGAAGGGATTCTAAGGCATCATCACTATCTCATCAAAGGGATGAGAAACTGCCACCTATCTTGATAGTGCATGAGAGTGTCCTACCATCTGTAGTAAGCTACTCAGAACTAAATCTCTCCTTTGACATTTTAAAGCCTCATTCTAATTTAAGAACTCTTATCTCCATAGATTTTTTTTTTTTTTTTGAGACAGAGTCTCTTCTTTCTATTTTTAGTAGAGATGGGGTCTTGCTCTTGCTCAGGCTGGTCTTGAACTCCTGAGCTCAAATAATCCGCCCGCCTCGGCCTCCCAGAGTGCTAGGATTACAGGCATGAGCCACCGCTCCCGGCCGTCAGTTGGATTTTTAAAAAAATATCTGTGGGAATTAAGAAAGTTCAAATCTAATAATCTTATCTATGCACCCTTATGAATTTGAAAGTATTAGCAAAGCTGAAATTGTTGAATTATCTCCAGATTTCAGTAAAGCCTTAAGATACTAATATATATGTTACATGGCTTCAGGTTTCTTTCAAGTGAACCACTTCTCCACACAGCCTGCCTTCCCTATGGTTAACAGAAGAAATTACCTTTCCAGACTCTGAGAGGAGCAAACTCTGGGGGGCACCCCGTTCCACAAGACGAACCCTGCAGAAAAACAATATTTACTATATGCAGGCCTTTTAAAAAGTGAATTCACCACATCTGCAGCTGAGTACTGAGACCTCTAATTTGTCTCTCTTCTCACACTGGAGCACAAGTTCTCAAACTCAGTACTACTAATATTTTGGGTTAGATAATTTTTTGTTGTAAGGGCTACCCTGTGCATTGTAGGGTGTTTAGCAACGTCTCTGGCCTCTACCCACTAGATGTCAGTAGCAATCCCCCTTTTGTGACAACCAAAAATGTCTCCAGCCATTGTCATATGTCCTCTCGGGAGCAAAATCTCCCCAGGTTTCAGACCACTGCACGAGATGCTCCACCCATGCAGTCTGGGTCAGTGCCATGGGACACTCAAGGCACTCAAGTCAGTGGGGCTTGGGCCAGTGCTCACCTCAGGACACAGCTAAAATTTCCTTCTAAGCTGAGAGGGAGGAGGCAGGCTTTTGCCCATGGGGTTCAGATAAAACATTGTTCAAAGACCCTACTCTACCTCATTTATTGTGTCTGTCCCATCTTTTATTTTTAAACTCTTGGAGGAAAGAGACTATCCATGTTAGTTTAATTTATATCAAATGTCACAAAATACTTTTATACGAGCAAGAACTAAGTATTACGTTTTATTATTAAAGAACAGTGCATCTTGCTTATGGAGCCGGTTAAAGAAAAAAGATAAAAAAAATAAAGAAAGAACAGTGCAGCAACTGTGAGAATTAAAGATTTCTTCTTACAAATGTAAGCCTTATTATGTATTAATGATAAAAACAAATTCCTTCCCTCTTCCCATACCTCTCCTAGAAGATACAAACATAAAAAGAATGAGAGAAAACACTGGCTTTGAGGTTCAGAACTTTTTATACTTAGGAACTCTACTAGGAAATGAGCATAATAAATCTACTGTACCTGTCATGTCTTAATGATTTCAGATCTACATACACAGTAGTCGGATCAGGCCCTGAGGTTCCCTAAAGAAAAATAAATCAATGTATTGTTTATTTGAAACTTACATAAACTTTAAAAAATATATTTCTCTATTACACGTTTCAAATCAAATAGATAATTTAGCCATATACACAAAAAATCCAAACTTTATTCTGTCTTTTTAAAATTTAATTTAACTTTTTGGTAGAGATGAGATCTTGCTATGTTGCCCAAGCTGGTCCTGAACTCCTGGCCTCAAGCAATCCTTCCGCCTGTGCCTCCCAAAGTGCTAGGATTACAGACATGAGCCACTGCACGTGGCCCCAAACTCTATTTTGAAAGCTCCCTCTCTCTTCAACAAAGTGAAGCAGAGTTGGAGTCAACGACTGGAAGAGAGTCCTGGCCTGGCATTATCCTGGTGTTTCTCTCCTTCCCTCCCCTGGGAGAGTAGGCCCTCTGTCCTCCCTCTTTTATCACAGGGGCTGTATCAGCACTGAAACATTGCTGAGCTGAGGAGGGCTGCCACCCCTAGACTCAAAGCACAGATGAGACAAGCCATCATAAGGGATTTGTACAACCAACATTGGCTCCAGACGATGGCAGGGGGCCCACTGTGGGGGCTCCAGGGTTAAAGCATCATTATGCTTCTTGAAAGTCACCCGACTGCAGTCACAGAAGACCTGAAAGCATCCACCCATGTGTGCTACCTTCTCACTCTCGTCCATACCTGTATTTGCCTTATCATCCTCCAAGATACATAAAATTACACTGTGTTCTAGACCCTTTTCTGCTATTTACTCACCAGTAATAACCTGGTAAAGTTGCCATTTGGCTGGACAAGAGAATACAGGCTTATCTGTGCTTTGTTTGCAAAGAAATTTTTTTTAAAAATGGAGGAGACAGAAAAACAGAAGGTCAGGTACAAATAAAATCCAAATAGGGCTCAGAAAATCTTTGTGACTCATCATTACGGACCACATGGTGATGACTACTAAGTAAACACTGACACTGGTGCTTACTTCCAGCACTGACTGCGCCAGGCAGCCCAGTGACTCCACAGAATGACCCTGCAAAGCACAGTACCAGTATCTTCCCTTTATTGATGAGCAAAATGAGACAGAGACAAATAAAAAGCACAAGTCCCATAGCAAGAAAGTGGAGCTGGGGCTCAAGCCCAGGCAGCCTGACTTCGGAGCACATGCTCTGGGGCACTCTGCATCCCTCTCCAGTTTGTGAGTAAACAAGATTCATGAGGGTCACCTGTAAACATATTGCCACATTGACTCTTGATCCAAATGTGGTGCTGACAGCCCGAGGGGACAGCCCGATGTCCTTGAAGAGCTTGGAGAAGGACTGCTGGAGGGCAATGCGGGGCCGCTCCTCTGCCACCACCACACAGGTCCGGATGCACGAGAGATTGATCCCTCTGGTCTGCAAGACACCCATGCACAGGAGCTAAGTCATAAGTCAGCTGGATCACAGAACTGAATGCGCAGGGCCACTGCTCTTAGCTCCTTGGTCAGGAAAAGGAAATGTGTATTCTTACTTCAGACTCGCAGAGAAAAGCAGCTTTCCAAAAAGAGGAAACTGCCAAGGCATTCCATTAAAATCATTACCCACTGGTAAATTTGCTCATTCTCTATTTCTTTTCTCTTTCATCTAAAAATTTTAGGCTCTTTAACAATACATTTTTGTCTCTCCTCATTTCTGAACCTTAGATTTCTCCCTATTTGATGGGACTGAGAGAAAAATAAATTTAGAACCCTAAAGAACTAATCTCTTTTTTTCTCTTAAGGTCATATTTCTCTATCAAAGAAAATTCTGTATTTTCTGACTTTCTCATATGACAGTCAGACATATGATCATTCCATACACAGATGAATGAACCACTTCAGGGCAGTACACAAGCCTAATATTCTGAGGTTTCAAATTCTACTGGGAAAAACTCTATTGGGGGTCAGAGTTCTCTTTTATCTTTACATAAAATCATTTCTATTTAGCCTCCCAACCAATTTCACCTTCTCCATAAAGTAAGAATCAGGTTAAACTCTAGAAAAGTACATTAAATTAGGAAGGTAGAAGACATAAACTTCCTGATTTTTACAAAACACCCATTTAACTGATTGGCTAGGAAAAGGCAGACAAACATGTCTATTAGCCCCAAGCCTGGTACTGTCATGCCCTGGCCCATTTCTTTAAAACCTCGTGGGACTGGCTAGCTGCTGAGAGATGCTTCTTACCTTTAGGACCTCCACTTGGTTGCCAAGTCCTTTAGTGCAAAGCTCCATTACTGAATAGGAGCAGAAAGTGTCCCTTATTTTATACTGGTTGACGGTGGTGAGCCAGAGGAAAAGGTTGTTTTCTAACTCCATAGGAGGAATTAAGATGGACTGGTGACCCGAATAGACACTGCAATGAAGAAAGGCAAGAGCTGGCATTATCGATTTATCCTAGACATATTTATGCTTTAGACCACTGCCAATTCCACAAATATTTATGGAGCATGAAGGACAGTGTAGGGTCATATGAGATATAAAGGTCTAAGAATCAGCCTTGTTTCCTGTGTAATTCACAAGACACAGTAACTATAAAATAAAGCAGACTGTGGTAGGTGTGGTAATTGAGATGTGAATAAAGAACATTGAGATCACAGAATAAAGAGCAATTCATTCAAGCTGGGAAAGCCAGGCAGGGGGTAGTAGTTTCCACTGAGTAGGCAACACTTGAGCTAGGGCTTGAAGAATGAGTAGGAATTTGACAGTGGCTGGAAGAAGTGGGGATGGTGGCGAGTGTGTTCCGGGCAGAAGAACTGCAAAGACAAAGCCAGAGAAGTATGGCGTGTTTAGGGCCATCAGAAATAGTGTTCAAGTGAAATCCTAGAGCACAGGGTGCATGTGGGAGTAAGGCCAGAAAGGTTGGGGCCAAACTGTGAAAGGGCTTAACTATCATATGAAGAAGTTCAGACTTTACCCAGCAGGCAGTCATTGCAGCTTTAAGTTGGGGCAAAATTAGCAACATGGAATAGGGACTGGAGCTACTAATACAAGCCACTGAAGCCTGAGAGATGGTGAGGAGAGGCTGCAACTGTGAGTGATGACAAAGACTTCAGCCCAACAGTGCAGTGCCAGGATAAAAAGGAAGGAATGGCAGAGTCACATATCTTACGTCCAATCTACAGCCACAAAGTTTAAAGTATCTTAAATCCAAGTATAGCTCAGAATCACTAGGAGCCCAGGGATTCTCTATGAAAAAAGTACTGGAGTTGTGGGCTCCACCTCTGGAGATCTAAGTTAGTAAGTCTGGGGAAGTTCCCTGTTAATTTGCTTTGTTTTTTAAAGACCACTAAGTGATTCTTATGTAAAGAGAGGTGTAGCAACAACTGAGCCAAAGGACCTGACATTTGATTAGATGTGAGACTTAAAAGATATAGAAATTGAAGATAATGCCCAAATTTCTGGTTTGGGCCACCAGGTGGATGATCCTAGCCTAACAAAGATGGGGATACAGAAGGAGGATGTTGAGTTGCTGGCATTTGTGATATATACCAAGGAGGTGAAAATGCACGTCTAAGATAAGGTTCCCTGGGTGGAGAGCGGAAGGAGTTAGGATCTGTGTTCCACAAGAAGCAACCTGGCTGGCGCAAATGTGCTACATCCACATGCTGTCATCCCATCCCATCATACTCCTTCCTGCCGAGTCTACGGGGTACATTCTGGCTGTCAATGCATGACATATTTCACCCAAGTATGATCCTTGTACTTGGCTCTGCTTCTAAAACACGGATTACAGGATGGAGCAGAAAGCAGGTAATAGGATCACTGCCATTTTGTATGAGGCATAAAATAGAAAAGAAAAAAAAGGGAATACAGACAAAACTAAACAAACATCAGATACATTAGGTTCACAAATTCTGGAAACATCAGCATTTACAAAAACTTTACCCAATTAAGGGAGCAAAGGGAAGGATGAGATGGTTACAGTCCCCAGTACACCCCGCACATTCTGTTTCCTTGGCTTTTCCATCCCTACCTGCAGAGACACCAGAGTGCAAAGCCAAGTCCACAGTAAGGGTCAAGGCAGATGGCGATCTGCCGAGAAGAATACAACTCACACTGGAGCTTGATGGCTCTGCAGAGAGCATTAACCGCAGAGTGGGACATCTGGAAAGTAAGGAACATGGAACAGGATGGAACTGTCATCCCACAGGCAGAGAAATGGCTCTAACAATGGGTTGGAGAAGTTTCCACTCCCCAAATTCCTCAAAATGATGTATATTTTTTAGTGCTTCAAAGCCTAATCTAAGTCTAAATTAAGGTAACATATTTCTGTTCGTTAGTTAATACTGAGTTTCATGACACATGAACTGGTGATTTTACACTGACTTTAACTAGAACACTTATTACTTGTTAGCGTTTATGCTCGGTTCAGACACTTCACAATACAAATTCCTTGGGATAACTTATCCCGGAAGAGCCAATGCTTTTATTTAAATATAGCAGGGACCCTTGATCCTCCGCCTACTGGTCTCTGGTACGCCCACTTGGCCTCTACATCCAAAGTCCCTGGGGTAGTGGTCATCTCTATTTTTTGCAGAGCTGGCATGTTTCCAGCGTTCACTGAGTGAGTGAATATATCCGGACTACTTTACCTTCACTCCTGTAAGCATGCCAGTTGTGGAAACACTAAAATCAAGATATGCCAGCATCTCAGGAGTAGGTGGTTTATACAGCTGAGGTAACCTTTTCCTGGGTAAATCATCTGCAATGAAAAGAAAAACTTGATGTCAATCAACATGCTGGAACATGAAGATCATCGCTCTTCAACGGGTTTTCTGTGGCTTTGCTATGGCCAAATTTAGCTTCTGGGATCTGCTAAAGCTTAGGCTTCCTGTATTTAACCAAGCAGCTCATGTAAGTCACTCTTAGAGGTAGATTGGGGTTGAGGACACCACTAGACAAGATAAGCAAGCAAATCTATATCAGGTAATTTATTTAACAGAAGTTTAGTAAGGAGTAATATACCACAGTAGGAAGTAGACTGCTGCAGTTCTAATCCCAGTGCTACCATCTATCAGTGATGCTTTCACTTCTTTGTGTCTGTTTTCCTTTTTTTCTAGAATAGAAAACCCTAACCCTAAAATGGATCTCTAAAATAATACCTCACAGAATGGTTGGGAAGTTTACCCACATGAAGCACTTTTAAAAAACAACTGACCAAGTAAATGGTCGGAAAGCATTAGTTGTTGTTACTATGCTGGTTTTAAGTTAAAGTTCATTATTTACCATTCAGTATGTATTACGTTAATCATGGGTGGCTGTAAAAGTTGGAAAGTTTTTCTCCAAGTTAACCTGGCAGATTTTTAAGAATGGTAATCCAGAACTGGGAGTTATTTTCTTTCATTCATTTAGAATACCTCTCCCTTCCCCTCAAATTTGCTTTGTAAGTTTGTCAAAACCCAGGATGTCCAGGATTTCTCTCACCTCAACCATGCCTCTTCAATGGCTCCTTTGGCTTTCTGGATCAAGAAGCAATTCTAACTCTGAGTTTTAAATCTCCACGTCATTGGGTACCCATTTCTGGTCAAACCAAAGACTTTCTGTATCACCACCCACCTACCTTTGTGTAGGGTAGGGTCACTCATATGATACTTAGGTGCCTAAAGAAACTTTCCTATTGTCTTTACCACAGTCCACATTTCAGGTGCTGAAATGTGATTGAGTCCATCAACCAAAGTCCAAAGTAGATCTACTGGCAACATTAACACTAACACGATCCCTTTGTTTATGCATTATCTGTGACTGTGCTTCTGTCCTTAAGTAACAAAGATAAAAATATCTAGTTAGCACCAGGCACACAATAACCACAAATATATGCCATCCCTGCATTTAAATCCACACAAATGTTGCTGAGGTGGATACTATACAGCACTTAGTGAAAAAAACGTCAGGAGGAAATGAATGAGTAAGAGGCCAGGAATGGAGCCTATCTGACTGAGTTTGAGTTTTACTTCTGCTGCTTGTTTGACTTCCCTGTGCCTCAGTTTTCTAATCTGCAAAATGAGGATAAAAATGGCATCTATTTAATAGGGCTGTTGTAAGGATAAAATTAGGTGACACAGGTTAAATGACTGACATCATAAGGACTGAATAACAGTTAGAAGCTATCATTATGATTGCATTACATGGTTTACTCTTTACATTCAACCCCCATTTTACCAACAGTTTTTGCCTGGGTTAGTAAGGATGCTCAGAGAGTAGCAGATATGCCAGGATTTAAACTCCTCTGCTTTAACGCCAAAACCCACTCTTCTCTTTGTCATGGATCCTCCAGATAGCCCTGTGTCTCATCCCACTTCTTTAATATAAATATCATCTAAAACTCATGCACTTTGTGGTTTTCAAAGTACAGTATTTTCATATTATATTGTATTTGATCTTCTCAATAAATATGGTGCAGTGGCTTGTGCCTGTAATCTCAGTTACTTGGGAGGCTGAGGCAGGAGGATTGCCTGAGGCCAGGAGTTCCAGACCAGCCTGGGCAACATAGCAAGATGCTGTCTCAAAAAAAAAAAGAAAAAACTTAGCTGGGCTGGTGGCGTACACCTGTAGTCCCTGCTACTCAGGAAGATCACTTGAGCCTAGGAGTTCAAGGCTGCAGTCAGCTGTGATTGCACCCCTCACTGCATTCCAACCTGAGCAACAGAGCAAAATCTCATCTCTAAAAAAAAAAAAAAAGTAATAATGTGGTAGGGGTAGGCAGTAGTTTAGGAAAGGGTAATCAAAGCTCACACTAGAACCCAGGTCTTCTGACTCCTAGTCCAATGTTGTTTCAGTGGTATCACATCTAGAACTGAAAGATCAGATCATCTCAATATTTTATTTGGCCCTACATGTACATGGTCACACCCAGCACGAAAACCTAACCGCCTTTAGATGATACCAAGCTAACAGTGAGACACTTTTTATTTAAAGAGCTCTTAGAGTGTTGTGATCTGGTTCTTTGCACCTGGCTGACACAGTGTCCACTCCTGTGGTAGCATAAGCTTGACTGATGGTAGGCTTTGCCTCTGTCTTAGCAAGCAGAATGTGTTGTGACATAAAAGCAGGGTAAACACGTTTTTTTTTTTTTTTTTTTTTTTTGAGACAGAGTCTCGCTCTGTTGCTCGGGCTAGAGTGAGTGCCGTGGCATCAGCCTAGCTCACAGCAACCTCAAACTCCTGGGCTTAAGTGATCCTACTGCCTCAGCCTCCCGAGTAGCTGGGACTACAGGCATGCGCCACCATGCCCGGCTAATTTTTTGTATATATATATTTTAGTTGTCCATATAATTTCTTTCTATTTTTAGTAGAGACGGGGTCTCACTCTTGCTCAGGCTGGTCTCGAACTCCTGACCTCGAGCGATCCACCCGCCTCGGCCTCCCAGAGTGCTAGGATTACAGGCGTGAGCCACCGCGCCCGGCCAGGGTAAACACGTTTTGCACGGGAATCTCAGGTAGTGCATGTTCTTGCTTCTTGAACAGCTCAAGAGCAATTTCCTTTCACCTGTGTCAATGATGGTTGGCCAGGTTTTCACATCCACAGCTGCTGCTGCCTCTCGAGACCTCAGTAGCCTCATTAGGGTCTGAGTGGTGAGAATACAGGCTGCTTTGCTGACCTAGAAAACAAATGGACAGCAATAAGCACCAGGGGGCTTAGTCCTGATGCAGCACCACAGGCTCACACACCATACCGGACAGGGTAATATCAGCTTTTCAAAGAACACATACAGCAAAAAGGAGGTTGTTGTTTTCTCTTGCATTTTTCCTTCCGGAAATGTGTAACACTTAATTATCTCAGAATGATGGACTTGTTCACAAGTTATCATTTACAACAGTAATTTTCGAATATTTCATAGTTATAATCTCAGTATGGGTTCCACAATCCTATGATTTCACAGAGACCACAATAAAATTAAGACATGGATTATGTAGTGCGCAAGGCATGAGAGGAATCAGATAATCATGTTTGAAGGAGTTAGTGTTCACAACAGTCAAGTGAATGGTGAGACATACTAGACCTAAAACACACACTGAATCTGAGGAGCCCTGGTGTGGATACAAGCTCTCACAGAAACTAAGTCCTCTTGCCCGGATACACACGGAAATGCAAAGTGACCTACTTTGCCCACAAACTGTGACAACAGAAAGAAATTCCCCTCCCTGCTTTTCTGGCCCACTTTATAGAACATAACAAGGGCACTTTGCTGAATTAAACTTTGTAATAAAACCATCTATGGTGAATATGGCTTTTATGCTGTGGGCTCAAGTTGCTGACAGAGCAGCAGTTCTCAGAGAAGCACATGTTACGTAAATTGGAATTTTGTAATCTATCAGTATACTGGCCAAGGCTGCCCTTTGGTTTAAAGTACATTAGGATATAAGGCAATACACACTTATTTATTTTCTTCAATTCTCAGATTCTGTAAAAAATTCTATCACCTCCAGAGCAAGGTTTAGATACCTTTTAATGCCTTTCCAAGTAAATTTACAAAATTAACTGAAACAAAAGTGACCTGACACTGTGGAGAATTCAGAGTTTGGCACATAATGTCATCTTGGTTACTGTGCAGAAAAAATATCAGACAGATGGCATGTTTTAAGAAGGTGGGGAGGAAAAGACAATCTATGAAGAATTACTAATGACCACATCATCTCCTTAATGTTCATGATAAATGCATGAAATGCTCTAGCTCAGAGGTTCCCAACCTTTTTGGCACCAGTTTCATGGAAGACAATTTTTCCACGGATTGGAGGCGGGGGAGAAGGTGGAGCTCAGGTGGTGATGCGAGCGATGGGGAGCAGCTGTAAATATAGATGAAGCTTCTCTCACTCACCCGCTGCTCACCTCCTGTTGTGCAGCCCAGTTCCTAAGTTTCATGGAAGATAATTTTTCCATGGAAGGTGGGGTGCAGGGCTCAGGCAGTGATGCTCGGCCTGGTCCCCAACAGGCGACAGACCAGTACCAGGCCGTGGCTTAGGGGGTTGGGAATTGTGGCTCTAGCTCACCTGTAACCACTTTCCCCTAGTTTCTTCACTGAATAAAGATGGTTGTATTGGCCACATTAAGGAAAAGGAGGTGGTTTTCAGGAGACAAATTTGACTTCCTGACTCAACAAAACTGGAAAATTAGTGAGCATCCTTAGTTGTCTGAATCTGGAATTTATGAGATGAGGACAAGGCAGCTGGTACTTACATCGACAATCATACGCACAGTGGGTAACGTGGCAGTAAGGTTCTGAGCATGCGGAGGTCGGACGGTCACTGGTATGCACCCCGCATATAGGCAGCCATAGAAGGCGGCAATTAACTCAATGCCTGCAAGACAGGGGACCCTGTTTGTCAGGAGGGACACAGCATTACCTAGTACCACCGAGAAACTAACAAGCAGACCTTCCAAAGCCAGTTTATTAAATCATGTGCTAGGTGGGTTATTCAAACCATAATTTAACAGAGACACCAGCTAAAGAAATTTTAAAAATTAAGAAGGAAATGAAAGTGAAGAAGGAAGCACATAAAACAATTTAAAAGAATATAGAGAAACCAAGAATAAATAACAAAGAAGGAAATTAGAAGTAGCCTGAAGAAGATATTACTTAGTATTACTTAGAAGAAAAAGCAGAAATCAGGGATGGTTAACTAGGAAAATAAAGAAAAAATAAGTGATGAGGAACGCCTGAGCTTTCTTTAAATATTTAGAAGAATATGAAAAGCAATTAGAGTTCTTAGATGTCAGTGGGTACAAGTTTCAGGGAGGCAAAGCATGACTCGATATGAAGAAAACTTTAGGAGGAGAGGCCTCCTCAGGAGTGTGCTGGTCTACCACCATGTCATTAAGTGTGAGGTGCAAGACATTCTCATGGGAATGTGGTAAGAGGGATTCCCATACGAGATGATCTCCTAAGAAATCCTAGTATCCACGTAAATAAAACAGCATAATAAGAATTATGGAGTAGTCTTATTTCACGGTGAAGAAATAAGAGTAGAGGAAAATTAAAGGGAATAAAATTAATGAAGGAAGGGGGATAAAAGACCAAGGAAGGTTGGATGTATGAGTGGGTTAGATCAGTGGTTCCCAGCCTTTTTGGCACCAGACACGGGTTTCATGGAAGACAATTTTTCCATGGACCAGGGTGGGTGTGGGTGGGGGATTGGGGGATGGTTTTGGGATGATTCAAGCACATTACATTTATTGTGCAGTCAAACCTCTCTGCTAATGATAATCTGTATTTGCAGCCACTCCCCATGGCTAGCATCACTGCCTCAGCTCCACCTCACATCAGGCATTAGATTCTCAAAAGGAGCGCGCAACCTAGATTCTTCGCGTGTGTTTACAGTAGGGCACGTGTTCCTATGAGAGTCTAATGCCACTGCTGATCTGACCGGAGGCAGAGCTTGCATGGTATGCAAGCAGTGGGGAGCAGCTGTAAATACGGATGAAGCTTCACTCACCCACTGCTCACTTCCTGCGGCCCGGTTCCTAACAGGTCACAGACCAGTAGTAGTCCGTGGCCTGGGAGTTGGGGACCACAGGGTTAGAGACAGAAGGAGTAAAGGAAGGGACAACTCAAACATGTCACCTAAAATTTTGAATCTTTTCACCAAACTGTCCCCAAATAATTCTGAGTCCCTCTTACTATGAAGGGAAGGTTGTTGAATTAAATTAGAACATGGGCAAGGCACTGTGGTGCGCCCTGTAGTCCCAGGTCCTCGGGAGGCTGAGGTGGGAGGATCCCTTGAGCCCAGGAGTTTAAGACTAGCCTGGGTAACATAGTAAGACCTAGTTTCAAAAAAGAAAAAATACTGAGTATGAGAAAAATAACATGAAATATCTCATTAATGTAAGTGTTGATTTAAAAATAAATTGCCAGAGAAATATTAAACATCAATCATGAAATGAAAAATGTTAAGTCAACAGAGTTCATGCACAATGTTCTTTTAGAAACTGCATGAAATGCTCCCATTCCTGAATGCTCTTAGAAACAAACAATCTGCTTTGAGGGTTTCCGAAAGTCAGGTAGCTGAAGTCTTATTTATTTATTTATTTATTTATTTTTTTGAGACAGAGTCTCACTCTGTTGCCCAGGCTAGAGTGAGTGCCGTGGCGTCAGCCTAGCTCACAGCAACCTCAAACTCCTGAGCTCAAGCGATCCTCCTGTCTCAGCCTCCCGAGTAGCTGGGACTACAGGCATGTGCCACCATGCCCGGCTAATTTTTTCTATATATATTTTTAGCTGTCCATATAATTTCTTTCTATTTTTAGTAGAGGTGGGGTCTCGCTCTTGCTCAGGCTGGTCTCGAACTCCTGAACTCAAACGATCCGCCCACCTCGGCCTCCCAGAGTGCTAGGGTTACAGGCGTGAGCCACCGCGCCCGGTCTGAAGTCTTCATTTATTCAATGTTTACTGAGTGCCTTTTATGTGCCAGAAGCTGATAATAGAAATATAAGAGTAAATAAAATAGACATAGTCCCAGCAAGCACAACTTGAGGGGTAAGGCTTGGTTCCCACCTTAGCCTATGAGCATAGTGCTCTCAAGAGTGTTGGAAGTACACAGCCTACAAGGTTCCTGTTCTCTTACAGGTTGTACTCTAGTAATGGAGCTTGAAGTCTAGTCTATAAATCTAACACTTACCAGGTGGATAGAGCAACACCACATTGTCTCCTGCATTTAGATGTCCCTTATCACCAAGAACTGATGCAATCCTCTCTGCTCGCTTATGAAGCTGAAGGCAGCTGGCTGTGCACACAGTAGTTCCCTTTAAACAAGAGAAAGGATAAGTGGGTCAAAGCTCAGCAAAGAAATAAATAGTAATAAGCACAGGCAATTCGACATCACACCTGAAAGGCTTGTGCCTTGGCAGATTATCCTTAGCAAGTTATCAATTCTAGTGAAAATTCCTCTAGCATCAAAATACAAGTGTGAGATTCCTTTTCTTTTTTAATATTTAGGGAATTAAGGTACGTAGGAAATAGTAACATTCATCTAAATCAAACATATTTAAATTTATAGTTTTTCTTAAGGTAGAGGCCTGGCGCAGTGGCTCACGCCTAGAATCCTAGCACTCTGGGAGGCTGAGGCAGGAGGATTGCTTGAGGTCAGGATTTCAAGACCAGTCTGAGCAAGAGATAGACCCAGTCTCTACAAAAAATAGAAAACTTAGCCGGGCGTGATGATGCCGCTGCACTATAGTCAGGATGTCAGAGCAAGACTGTTTCCAAAAAAAAAACCAAACAACTAGCATGAGAGCAGGAGTGAGGTCAGGACAGTAAATATTGGCCATGTGATCATGTACATTTGCTATGCATATAACACAAATTTGGCTCTCAATTTTCTAACAGTAAAGATAATGAACAAAAACAGTAGTAATGAATCAGAGCCCACTAGCTAATAATAACGATTAAGAGATAAGAAGATGGCCAACTATTTCTGATCCTGAGAATAATTTCTCCTGCGAGTCTCCATAAAGTTCCCTGAGCCGGGCCTTGTTTGAACCCCTTTCCTTTGTAAAATACAACACATATAAGGGAAAGTGCATAAAATATGTATGTATCTTAATGAAAAATTATAAAGCAAGCGTCTATGTAAGAACTAGCATAACATAAAAAAGAAAACCTTCTCTAGTGGCTCCAAAGCATCCACAGGGCCCCCCACTCACAGCCTTCTCCATCACTCCATAAGTAACCACTATCTGGACATTTTTATATTACCACTGATTTTTCTTTGTAATTTTACCACCCATGAGATTTTTAAGTTTTACACAAATGGAATGATAAAGTATATACTCTTCTGTGCTTGTTTCTTTCGTTCGACATTAAGAGTTCATCTATGCTGCTATGTGTAGGTGTAGTTCATCTGTGTTTGTTGTTATATAGTATTTCATTGTATGAACATGCAACAATTTATTCATCCGTTCTACTGCTAAGGAACACTGTCATTCTTGTACATGTATCCTGGTGCTTAAATATATGAGTTTTGCTAAAGACCTACAAATGAAATTTCTGGGCCACTGGGTTGCCAACCTTCACTTTACTGGACAGTGCCAAATCGTACTGCAGATCGTTGTTCTTTGTCTATCGTGCCAGTATCACACTACCTCAATAATTTTAAACTCACAAAAATGTCCCAATAAACACAAGTTTTACTGAGCTATTTCTTTCAAAAAATAACTTGTTTTTGAGACAGAGTCTCGCTCTGTTGCCCGGGCTAGAGTGCCATTGTGTCAGCCTAGCTCACAGCAACCTCAAACTCCTGGACTCAAGCGATCCTCCTGCCTCAGCCTCCCGGGTAGCTGGTACTACAGGCATGCGCCACCGTGCCTGGCTAATGTTTCTATTTTTTGTAGAGACAGGGTCTTGGCTCTTGCTCAGGCTGGTCTCGAACTCTTGGCCTCAAGCAATCCTCCCGCCTCCGCCTCCCAAAGTGCCAGGATTACAGATACGAGCCACTGCACCTGGCTGCAACTCTTTTTAAAAATAAAACAAAAATGGTATCATACAATGTCATCTGTGAGAGGCTGTATACTATTAATATTAATTCTATATATTTTTAGTTGTCCAGCTAATTTCTTTCTATTTTTTTTAGTAGTGACGGGGGTCTCGCTCTTGCTCAGGCTAGTCTCGAACTCCTGAGCTCAAACAATCCACCCGCCCGGCCTCCTGCTCCTGAACAAATATCTGGGGTATGGATGTCATCACAGCACCATAACTTTAACCATGGCCAAGCCTGGGAGTGAGTGGGGAATTGAGCTGGATTGACATTGCTTAATGAAATGTAAGGACCTTAATGAATCCATGGGCTTCAGAGAAGCCCACTTCATGTAGAGGTGGAGCAAGGAAGTCCCAAAGTTTTCTATCATTGAAGCAGTGGTTCTTACAGTTCTTAAGGACTTTTCACTAAGATGTAAAGCACATTCCTCTTATTAAGTTCTATCATTGTATAAATTCTTTAAAAAAATCAGATTCTAAGGGGATTAGAGCAGATGGGGGCAACTCGGATAAGTCCTCCATGAGGTCCAATAGGCCCTCCCAGTCTTATCCTTGCTGGTGAGAAATACTGCTATACACATCATCACAGTACTTTGAGCCTGTGACTCAGCCGTTAAAACAAAACTCAGCAGACTCCCAAAGAACGCATAACTTAAAAAATACAATATTACGGTGAACCAACCATTAGAAACCAGTAATTAAATACACTCCTGTGTAATTTTCAATTTGCTTTTTATCTGTTAGCAATAGATCATTTAAGTATGCACTAAAAATAACTTAGGTTTTTAAAATGTTGGTCTAAAGTCATTTTCTTCCTGGCAGAAATCAAAGAATTAAAAGTCCACTAGGTAAAAAACTTTATGACAATGCATTCTACACATTTGTATATCTATAATAGTTGCATTCTTGGCCCCATTGCTCCTATTAGAACCAAATAAAGAAGATTTGATTGTAACATAAGAAAAAACAGCATTAAGTAACACTCCTGGAGGTCTCAGTGCAACCTTATAGTGATTACATAGTTTATCCTCACATGTCCAAACAAAGAGAAAGCAATAACTCCTTCCTCAGAGGTGGCAACGGAAATTTTCTGATGAAAGAGATCAAGAATGCTTAAAATACTCCCACAGCATTGAGCTGATTAGACATACAACTGAATTTTTAATACCTTGGCATTTAACAGCATGAAGAGTACGTGGTCAGGAGTTGCCTGGGCTCGCCACTGTAAAATCTCCGCCAGAAACTGGTGCTGAAATCATAAAGCAGAAAAAAGACTCAGGGTCAGCAACTTTTAAAAAGTTATATAATGCATCCCCCCCCATCTGCTACCTGAAGTATAAGTTCTGTCCTTGACTTGTTTGTAAGAAGTCAACAATTCTGCAACACTTACCTTTCTCACCAAATCATTCTCTTCAATTTGCCCCAGATCCCTTCCAGCAGCTTGTGCTATGCGCTTTCCAGCAACCAGATTCCCAACCATCACGGAAGCAGGGCCTACACCTATAAACAAAGGCAAAAACCAACTCTCTGGAGATGGCAAGTCAAGCTATGCATCCCCAAAGCATTTCCAGACTGGCTCAAATGTTATTCAACAATACTGACTGAGCACTCTTCTAGGCACTGGGAACACAGCAGCAAACAGAACAGAGTTTGTAGTCTAGTGGAGAAAGGCAATCAATAGTACATATACAAATACATAAACTCAGGTAGTGGGAAGTGCTAGGAAAAAAACAAAACAGGACTACATGAGAGAGGGGTTGGGGATGGAGAGGAGCAGGTAGGCTACCGTAGCTTGGGTATACAGGAAGTTTTCACTCTGAGGAAGTGACAGCTGGTTGCACTGGTTCCTACTATAAATAATTTCATCTGCTCCAATTATGATCCACCTCTAAAAGGGGCTTAACAGTAATAAATATCTGCTCTGGAAAGAAATGTGCCATCTATGAGGATTGACAGTGAGTTTATCAGGAATATCAGAAAGTGCTCTATTAAAAGTGAATAATGAAATCCAGATTGTAGAACATTCTACAAAATAACTGGCCTGGACTCTTTAAAATCATCCATATCTTCGAGACAAAATTAGGTTGGGAGTTTCTAAATTTAAAGGACATGACAGCCAAATGCAATTCATGATCTTGATTGGATAATGGACTTTTAAAAAATCAGCTATAATAAACAAGTAGAAAAATCTGGAAATGGACTGTTTATTATTAGATGATAGCATTGTATAAGTTATATTTCTTAACAGGATAATGGCATTGTAGTTGATTAGGAAAATTTTAAGAAAATGTTTTTGTTCTTTACAAATACACATCTGAAATACTTTGGGGTAAGGTGCCATGATGTCTGCAATATGCTTTTTTTTTTTTTTTTTGAGACAGAGTCTTGCTCTGTTGCCCAGGCTAGAGTGAGTGCCGTGGCGTCAGCCTAGCTCACAGCAACCTCAAACTCCTGGGCTTAGGTGATCCTACTGCCTCAACTTCCTGAGTAGCTGGGACTACAGGCATGCGCCACCATGCCTGGCTAATTTTTTTTTTGTATATATATTTTTAGTTGGCCAGATAATTTCTATCTTTTTTTAGTAGAGACGGGGGTCTTGCTCTTGCTCAGGCTGGTCTCGAACTCCTGACCTTGAGCGATCCACCGGCCTCAGCCTCCCAGAGTGCTAGGATTACAGGCATGAGCCACCGCGCCCGGACTGCAATATGCTTTAAAAGAGCTCAGTGGGCCGGGCGTGGTGGCTCACGCCTGTAATCCTAGCACTCTGGGAGGCCGAGGCGGGTGGATTGTTTGAGCTCAGGAGTTCGAGACCAGCCTGAGCAAGAACAAGACCCCCGTCTCTACAAAATATAGCAAGAAATTAGCTGGACAATCAAAAATATATAGAAAAAATTAGCCGGGCATGGTGGTGCATGCCAGTCCCAGCTACTCAGGAGGCTGAGGCAGTAGGATCGCCTGAGCCCAGGAGTTTGAGGTTGCTGTGAGCTAGGCTGACGCCCACGGCACTCTAGCCCGGGAAACAGAGTGAGACTCTGTCTCAAAACAAACAAACAAACAAACAAATAAAAGAGCTCAGGGAAAAAATATCAGCAATTGATGAATCTAAGGGAAGATACATGACTGCTGCTCACTGTACTATTCTTCCAACTTTTCTATAGTTTTGACACTTCCAAATAAGTAGGGAGAGCCCTCCTCACTCAAGAAGAAAGGGCTACAGGTGCTGTACACCTTTCTTGATGGTCACTTAAAGATTACACCCCCACCTTATGGAACTAAGAAGATGGCAAAAAGATGACAAAACTTATTGTTAGCTGGGATTTGAACAATGCTGTTGTTACACTAGATTAATATTAAATATCTTCTGCCAAAATCTGTTGATCCTGAATATACTGAAACAGATGAAACAAAATCATTTAAGTCACATAATCACTTTTTTTTTTTTTTTGTAGAGACAGAATCTCGCTATATTGCCTAGGCTGGTCTCAAATTCTTGGCCTCAAGTTATCCTCAAACCTCGACCTTCCAAAGTGCTGGGATTATGGGTATGAACCACCTCCCCCCAGCTCATAATCACTTTTAAATGGATAAATATTTGGGGAAGCTGGGTAAAGGATATAAAGGAATTCTTTGTACCATTTGGCAACTTTTTTGTAAGTGTGAAATTATTTCAAAATGAAAAGTTTTAAAATTTAAAAATCAAATAAAGAACTCAAGTTAGATATATCATGTTGGAGGCAGCCTTTTATACAGGCAGGGACTTCGAGTGTATCTGATTGTGTAAACTGTCCAATTCCGAATTCACACTATAAAATTGATAAAGGCATGACATTTTAAAAAGTAGATTTTGCAGAGTAGTTTGAAACAACAAAAATAATTCAGCAGCAATTTCTTGAGTCTATGGGTCACAGAGATTAAAAAACACTGAAAGCAGTAACTCCAAGAAGCTAACTGCAGACACTGCTGTACCTGTAAATATGCCTTCTTATTTTTCCCCACAAAACTCTGTAAATTTCCTGTGGCAAAAACCACCAGTTATCAGTTCTAACATCTATTCTCTTCTTCCTTAACAACAGAATCCCTAGTTTTTAGCTGGACATGTATCCAAAATAAACACTATACATATTAATAGTATGGGAGAAAAATATGTAAGAAGTACTATGTGCAATTTCTAGAAACTATGTTTAAAGGGAAGGATATTATCTTCCTTACCCTTTCCTCCTACCTGCTGGCTGGGCCCTGAGGCAATATGCTAAAGATGATTTTGGTAGATTGTTTTATTTTCTCACAATCCTTCCTTTCCTTCCTGTCCTAGCTGTAGTTAGATGGCAGGAGTATAATTCTCTGTGCCACTGACTTTGGGCTGGTCTGACTTGTTTTGGACAATGTAATGTTAGGAGACATGACACAAACAGGAGCTTTAAATATGCTAGTGTGGTTTGGCTTGCTTCGTTGCTTTTGCCATCTGCCCTCAGAAAAATATGGCCCAGGTAGCTGCTGTTCCCATGATGAGGAGACACATGGAACAGTTTGGAACCTAACCTCCAGCCTGGAGCCAAGTCAAGTCCAGCTGATCCCAGCCAAGCCAAGCAGATCCACATTCCATGAGTGAAAAACAAATGCTTGTTATTTCAAGGCACTGAATTTTAGGGTCATTTGTTATGTATGTATCTATAATGATAATTGATTGATAAAACACCAGAGCAAAAAGATGAGAAGGTAGAAGAAATGATTGCATGACCACCCTAGCCCTGGACTGCCTAGCTCTGAATTTCTTTTACCTCAGAAAAAAATAAACCTGTTTCTTATTTAAGCTGCTATAATGTTTTTCTGCAACTTTCAGGCAAGACCAATCCTAACTAACATATTCTCATTCTTTCCACAAGCTGATGTTCCAGCAGGCATCTCAAGGAGACTTTGCCTCTAGGCTGCCTTAACATCTTTTCCATCTTCTTTTTCCTCTCCTTTCCTTTCATACCTCACTCCTTACCACTCTACCTTCCTGTATTCTTCTTAAACCCTAATCTCTCATGCTATTCCCTCACCATCTCAACCCTTGTCTATACCATCATTTTCAAACTGCTTTGGTGCTCCTCATACGCAACCAACCAAGATCTTAGCAGGCCATCATAAGAGAAAGCAAAAATAGTACATCCAAACATAATGCTTTCATCACTTAAGATGAAATGGATATTATACTTTTGGGGGCTTAGGAATAAATATTTTGTATAGATTTTATCATTTAATAAAATTATTAAATGCAAAAGCCCTATTCTAAGAATCTGCTATGTCTCTAAGCAGTATCTTTTAAATAACTACTATAGCATCAATGTTTTGTTATAAGGATCCTAGATTAAATGCTATTTAAAATAGGATTTTACCAATATGACAAATGAATGTAGGACTTTAGTGTAACAGGATTTAAAATAAAGAAGAATTTGTGTGTTTTTACATATCTGCCATATGCTTAAGCAGGTAATACATTTAAGACCTTTTTTATACATTTCTTGATTAGTAACACACAGCAAGTACAAGTGGGACTCTGATCATCTTGAGTTATACCTTATATCCAGGGGAAATGGAGGCAAACTACTGAGAATTACTCACAAGAGGGAAACAGTAGTACACCCAAAAAAGCCCACTCGGCAGGGTCTCAATTCTTGCTTTTGGTTAGTTGATGCTATTCTTGTACTACTAATATTTGTAAAGTCTAAGTCTAGAGAAAGAATCATGCTGGGAGCACTCAGCTTTCTGAAGTTAAATTTTGATGCTATGTCTTGGAAGCCAGCATATTACCTGGTTGCTTCTGCCGGGGTTTTGGCAAGTTTGTCACACATGTATGTGGGCACATGAGGATATTGCAAGGATGTAGAGATCCCTCCAGAAAGAGCTGTTTCGTCTGAGATATATGGATCCCTCCTAGTGGAGTTTTTGGCAATGTATTGGCAGGCACCAGAGCAAGACAATAAACCCCCACTTGATGAATGCTATCGATTGCCTAGAAAAATACAAAGAAAAATATTCAGTGAGATTACTTTTACTACACTTGATATACTTCTGACACAATCCATTATTTTACACTAAGATTTTTCTTTCTCTATCCATTCTAGGTCTGGAATCTGGTACCTCATTAAGATCCCACATCTCTAAAGATCTAACAATAATCATTAAGCCAGGTGCAGCAGCACATACCTGTAGTCCCAGTTACTCAGGAGGCTGAGGAAGGAGGATCTCTTGAGCCCAGGAGTTTGAGGCTAGCTTAGGCAACACAGTGAGACCTCATCTCAAAAAAAAAAAGTTAATAATACAATCTAAATGGGCAGAGGTGGGTACTGATTTGCAAACTTCAACATGTTCTCTCTTAAATGATAATGTCAAAAACCTGTAAGTTTGTCTTGGCATTTTACTCTTTTAGCTATACAACATAGCCCAATTAAATAGACGCAAAGCATTTTTATTACGAACATAATAGCAGCTCTCTAAATAGGCCTCCACTACGGTGATTCACCATGTTACTATGCATCTCCTCTGCAAAATATCTAGAGTGAGGCCCACAGTACACTAAGCACTGGAGGTCACAAGCTACTCTCAATGTCCCTTTGCTCCCAGCCATGTAGCTGCATGTTTGCTGAGGGTCAGCTGTGCTTGTTTCTACACCACTTATGATACTGTTCTTGTTATTGTGCTTATACAATTTAATTAAATATTATATCAACAGATAAGATATAAATGCAGGAGTCATGTTTTAGAAAGACACTAAACGTGAGCTCCTAAAAAACTACTGTTGATATAGGTATGGGCAAGTTAATCCTAAAAGTAAGGATTACCTATTCCAGTTACTTTTTTTTTTCCTTGCTTGCTTGCTTATTTATTTGAGACAGAGTCTCGCTCTGTTGCCTGGGCTAGAGTGCCATGGCGTCAGGCTAGCTCACAGCAACCTCAAACTCCCGGGCTCAAGCAATCCTCCTGCTTCAGCCTCCTCAGTAGCTGGGACTACAGACACGTGCCACCATGCCTGGCTAATTTTTTATATATATATTTTAGTTGTCCAGCTAATTTCTTTCTTTCTTTTTTTTTTTTTTAAGTAGAGATGGGGGTCTCGCTCTTGCTCAGGCTGGTCTTAAATTCCTGAGCTCAAACGATCTGCCCACCTCAGCCTCCCAGAGTGCTAGGGTTACAGGCATGAGCCACCACGCCTGGCCTCCAGTTACTTTTTAAATACATGCACTCTACTTCTAACTTAAAGAAAATAAAACCAGAAACCAAAGACAATGCATTTGGATATAGTTTATGAAAATAAGTTGACATAGAACTCAAATCCATACACTCACAGACACACTTGTCTACATCAGATGAATACACATTTATATGTTTTGTATTAAAATTTAATACTTGAAGAATTTTTCATTTTTATAATTTTCTGCTTCCACCACCTTTCAAAATTGACCAACTATTAATGCCAGCTGGGAGGGTTCTATTGTATTACCCACACGTCTTACTGAACAGGAGATACAACTTTAGGAGGAGAATGAACGGTCACAAAGGTCAATCATACAAGATAGGCCAGGCTAGGATGTAGTGGCATGATCACAGCTCATCATAACCTCAAACTCCTGGGCTCAAGCAATCCTCCTGCCTCAGCCCCCCAAGTAGCTGGGGCTAAAGGCACATGCCACCACGCCTGGCTAATTTTTTAACTTTTTTGCAGAGACAAGGACTTGCGATGTTGCCTAGACTGGTCTCAAACTCCTGGCCTCAAGTGATCCTCCTGCCTTGGCCTCCAAAAGTCCTGGGATTACAGGTGTGAACCACCATGCCCAGCCTATTAAAACAACTTAAAAAGGCAAAGGAATAAGCTTGAAAATCATATTCCTTATACTATCCTACTAACCAACCCAGATGACTAGGAAATACAAAGTCTGGCAGAGTTCCTAAGTTTCTGTTTTTTTAGAATATACAGAAAGTTAGCAAATGTAGTACATGTAACTTGGATTCACTGAAAACACAACATCTGGTAAGTCATCTACTAACTGCCTTTCCTTAGAAGGTGCTGAGTTAGGTATTTAGTTTATATTATACACAGACCTGGAATTAAACAACCTCTGCCCTCTAACCTACTAGAACATATGGTTTCCCTAATGGTTCTACTGTGGACCCAAATGCCCCACACTGAAAAGTTAGAGAGGGAAAATAACAGCCTCTTATTTCATGCCCAAATCAGATCTCAAATGACTTTCACAAGAATTTGAATTAGTAAGCTGGCATAGCATTTAGTTTCTATGGTTGCTTTTCAGGGAAAAGTAACAATTATCTTGGGAAATTTCAGGTATACTCATTTTTCCATAATGGGAGAAAAAATGTGTAATTCATCAAAGATTCCACCATTATGCCCCAAAATTCATTCTGAAAAAATAGGCAGGTTTTTGTTTGCTTGAAAATATGAATGATATTAAAAATATTCTCTTTGCATGACTGCCCCTTAGCCACCTTTCAGAGATCAGCCCAGCCCTACTTTCTTCACAGTCCAGTCTATCTTTAGATTTTCTTTTCTCTGATTTTCTACTACAAATAGCCTATGCTATAACCAGCTAATAACTCAGAATCATAGACCCTAAGGATAGAAATAATTTTAAAAGTCATCTAGCCCTACCACTCATCTCATGTTTGCATCATTTCTACATTACTACTAACCGGGAATTAATAAATCCAAATGCCCCAACAAGAGAAGTTACAGGCATTGCAGACATTTCCAGGAATGTATACGCTGTTATGGCAAGGACGGTCCAAGCTTTCTTTGGATCATCCATTTAGCCAACAAATATATACTGAGCCTACTGTGCTGTGCACTAGCATATCTATCAGGCTCTGGAGATTGAGCCCTGAACAAAAGAGACAAAGAAGTCTTGGCCTCCATAAGGCTTATATTATAGTGGATGTAGAAAACAATTGAGAAATGTAAACATGCTTATATGGTGACAAACACTAAGTAGAAAAATAAAGAAGAGTAAAGGGACAAAGAGTGAAAGGGAACATTACTTTAGATCGAGCAAACTTCTCTAGCTCCTTATTGGAGATTATGTTTATAATCTTTTTTTTTTTTTTTTTTTTAAAGGCAGGGTCTTGCTATATTGCCCAGATTCGAGTACAGTGGCTATTCACAGGTACAATCATAGCTCACTGTAGCCTCAAACTCCTGGGCTCAGCAATCCTCCTGCCTCAGCCTCCCCACACAGCTGGGAATCCAGGTGCATGCCACCATGCCTGACTTATTATTTGCAACATCAGTAATAATCACCATCATTACATACTGAATGCAGATATGATATACTTCAATTAGTAGTGTCATTCAATCCTTCCAGTAGCTCTATAAAATGGATTATTTTATCCTCACTTTACAAGTTAGGAAATAAACTCAGTGAAGTTAAGTAACTTGCCTCAGGGCACATATCTAGAAAGAAGTGGAACTGCAATTCCAAGTCTACGATTCTAAATGAAGACCAGGCTCTTTTCATCATTCTATCGTGCTCCCCTAAAAGCACATTTCTTTTTTTTTTTTTGAGACAGAGTCTCACTTTGTTGCCCAGGCTAGAGTGAGTGCCGTGGCGTCAGCCTAGCTCACAGCAACCTCAAACTCCTGGGCTCGAGCGATCCTCCTGCCTCAGCCTCCCGAGTAGCTGGGACTACAGGCATGCGCCACTATGCCCGGCTAATTTTTTCTATATATATATTTTTAGTTGTCCATATACTTTCTTTCTATTTTTAGTAGAGACGGGGTCTCGCTCTTGCTCAGGCTGGTCTCGAACTCCTGACCTTGAGCGATCCACCTGCCTCGGCCTCCCAGAGTGCTAGGATTACAGGCGTGAGCCACCGCGCCCGGCCAAGCACATTTCTTATGCTGAGCCCAAATCATTCTCCTTCCCTAATGGTTTATCTCACCTAGCATCTTCTCTAACTCCACAATAAAGCTGATTCAGAGTAAGGATAATATATTTTCTTGGATCCCTCACCCTATAGGCACCACTCATGGCACACAGTAAAACTGTAACTAACTGTTGACAAGTGGATTGATTACTGTCAAAGATGTGTTCCACATATGGACAGTGAAAACTTTTATGAGTAGCGAATACTCAGGCGTGAAAGAATTTGCTGAGGCAAGTGAATTCTGTTGTTTTTGGCAAACTGAGCAGAAAAATGCTATGTGGTCCACAGGGAGAAATGGTATTATCTGATTTTGCTAATAGTACCCAGAATATTTGAGCAACAATTGGCCATAAAAAAATAAAATAAAATAAGGTAGCTTACTGGCCCATCAAAGAAATTGCTTAAGCAGTGGTTGCTGCGACCTCTGACTGGACACAGACCCCAAGGTGTGCTCACCTGCAGCACACGGCTCATCCACTGGAAGCTATCTTCCTCAGAAGCATCGGGTCTTTGTTCCGCAACCACCACAATGCGCTCATCATAAAATACAGACACAGAAAACACAGCAATTCTAAGAGAGACAGATCAAACACATCAGGACTCCCTTCACAACCAGTCCCATTTGCTTTGTTTAATCGGAATTACAGAGAAGAGACATCCACCCCCACCATACCACCCAGAAATGAGTACTTTAGAAAAGAAAATGTCACAATCATTACCATCAAAATGAAGATTCATTCATTCAAGAAACATGTATTAAGCACGACTGTCATGAATGTAGGGGACATAGTGGTAAGTAAGACAAAGTTCCTGTCTTGGTGGCGCTTACGTGTTAGAGACAGAACAAACAAAGATATAATGTCATGTTGCAATATACAGGGGGGAGGAGTGGTTTGTGGGTGGTCTAGTACTGAAGGCAGGGTGGCTGGGGGTGCCTCCCTGAGGAGTGGACATTGGAGCAGAGACCTGAATGAAGTGAGGACGCGAGCCACGCGAAGATCTGGAGGAAGAGGTTTCCGGGCAGAAGGAACGGAAAGCGAAAAGGTTCTGAGGTAGGGACGAGCTTGGCAGGTTTGAGGAACAGCAAGAAGGCCAGTGTGCCTGGAGCAAAGTGTGAAGCAGAGAGCGGGAGGGAGAGGTCAGACCCAGGTGCGGGTGGATTGCGGAGGACCTGGGAGGCCAAGGGAGGAGGATGGAGTTGGTTCTGAGTGAGGTCTCCGCTCAAATGTCCCCTTACTAGCGAGGCACTCCCAGACTACCTGATAGAAACTAGCAAGCCACCCCCACCCACCATGTATTTTTTCTCCACAGCATTTATCACCATCTCACTTTATCTTTTTCCCTGTTTATGTGTTTACTGACTGTTTCTTGCAATGAGAATGTCAGCTTCACAAGGGCAGAACCTCAGCCTGTTTTGTTCACGGCCATAGCCGCAGCATCTAGAACAATGGTACATAGTTGGCACCCAGTATTTGTTGAATAAATGTATGAAAGAATGGAAGCAACTGGAGAGCTGAGTATGCCAGCACACCCGCCTGACTCCCTCCTCCTTCCCTCCACACACATGTACGGCACACCTACTAGGTACCAGGCACAGGGCTGAGTGCTGGGGATAGGACTGTGACCAAAGACAGGTCTAATGCCCCATGGAGTTTACATCTCATAGGAAGCCACACCATTGCAAAAAACACACATCTCAGAAACTGGTTCTTTTTTGTTTTCATTAATTTTTCTTTTTAAAAACCTAAAGGGACATCAAGGTTGCTTTAAAGAGATATACCCATGATTGCAAACTGCTAAATAGGACATCAACTACTCAGTAGGAAGCAATTATCTTTTCCTACATTAATAAGCAAAGAAAAAAAAATATCTAATTGACTTTATCCATGGAATTTAAAATTAGCACTTACACGCTATGTCAATTTCCACATTAAAACAGTGTAATAATTTAGTTAGAAATGGGCAAGAGACATAATTCTTTGATGTAAACTACAGAGTAGCATCTATCTCAATTAGTCTGAATGGCACTACTTCTGTACTGAAGAAATGCAGGAAGTTCAATGTTTTAGAGTCCTCCTCAGTCTTCAAGATTCAACAAATAGTAATAATTAAAATCTGAAATACAGGATATAGTTATGTCTTAATCCCCTTAATTACAGCCAAAGAACCATACATTGTGACATATATATTCTAAGTGAGGTTTCTGCTATGCTTAACCAAAAACCACCTAATCACTTAGAAAGAGAATCCATACAATACAACTTAAATCACCCTGTGACGATCTATTCAGATTCCATTAGAAGTGCTAACATTTAATTTTGTACTACTCACCTTCCTCTATAAACAGTCTTTATTGACTCAACAGCCAATCCGGTAGCAACAATGTCATCAGCATTATGTCTTCGACCACTAACCATCAGTAATCCATCCATTTTTCCAACCACGAACACCAAACTACCCTGAAAGATAATAATGATTTACCTTGATTTCCATGATTTAAATAATAAAACAGATATATTTTACTTTTTGCCTGGAAATAAATCTCATAAAAAATATAAGAAAAACAACAATGCCATATTTTATGGATTCTAGGGAAAATGTTTCACACCTTGACATCTCTGAAATCAGTGTGGAAATCAGTAGCATCTTACAGCCAATGGGGTCTTATAGTATACAGGAAGGGAATTTGTTCATAGTTATTTTAGGGAGGAATTTTATAAAAAAGCAGGCCGGGCGTGGTGGCTCACGCCTGTAATCCTAGCACTCTGGGAGGCCGAGGCGGGTGGATCCCTCAAGGTCAGGAGTTCGAGATCAGCCTGAGCAAGAGCGAGACCCCGTCTCTACTAAAAATAGAAAGAAATTGTATGGACAACTAAAATTTATAGAAAAAATTAGCCGGGCATGGTGGCACATGACTGTAGTCCCAGCTACTCGGGAGGCTGAGGCAGGAGGATTGCTTGAGCCCAGGAGTTTGAGGTTGCTGTGAGCTAGGCTGACGCCTCGGCACTCACTCTAGCCACGGCAACAAAGCGACACTCTGTCTCAAAAAAAAAAAAAAAAAAAGCAACTAGGATTCCACACAAATATAGTTTATTTTTTCAGCCATAACTATGTATTAGTTCATTTTCTGTACCTATTCACAAAATGAATGCAGAGGGGGAAAAAGGTTAATTCATTTACTACTGGAATCAGGAGGAAACTAAAACAGTTTTAATGTAAGAATGATTGCTTCAAGTTCATAAGGGTAATGCTGTTCCGTCTGGTAAGATTAGAAACATGCTAATAAAGAAAGGTGTAAAGAACATTGCAGGAGCCTTTCTTTTCCAGTAAGATAACAGAGCAGCAGGAAACCCTATTATCAAAGCATCACTGTATGAATAATTTTCCCAGACCCATTTGTAAAAAATTAACTTTTCTTATTCATCACAGAATTCCTAAATTTCTTGGACCATTTACATACATTCAATTATCTAGTAGTTACCTCCACAAGAATGTCATTTACTGATTTGTTGAGTACAATGTAGTGCCATATGCTGACTGGGCTACGTAAGTAAGACATAACCTATAGCCTCAAGAAGCTACTGGTCCATCACAGATGACAGGAAAGAAGCAGCCATTTCCAACACAGCCTGAAAAGCTATGGTGCTAGTAAGAGAATGAGATAGTCACTGCCAGTCCCCCAATGTCTGTTTCTTCTTTCACAGTAAGAGAATTTTTAGCTGGGTATGGTTGACTAAACTAAAGATTGCATTTCAGCCTCCCTTGCAGCTAGGTGAACCTGTGGGACTAGTTCAGACCAATGAGATTTAAGCGGAAGTGTTGCACAACTTCAGGGAATCTGCCTTAAAAGAGAGGAGGACTGCACCTTTTCCTGTTTCTTGCTTGGCATGCAGATGTGAGGGCTGGAGCTCCATCTTGGACCTCAATAGTGGAGCAGTAAGCTAAAAGGAGCTGGGTCTTTGAAAATTTCCTGGTGCTGAGTGAAGAAGTCAAGACAGTAGGTGCAGATACTATTTCTAGGAGAATGAGTCTCCTAGACCTATGTCCTCATTGCACCCCTCATAAATGGCAAGGAAGAAATAAAATAAAATTAGATCTTCTCTGAAATGACTTAAGCTGTTAAGAGGAAAAGAAAGAGAGGATAGGAGGTAATTATAGATGGATGGAAGGATATGGGCTTAACTAGGAATAACGACTGCCTATTACTTAAAAAATAAATCCCACTTCCCATTATGTCATGCAAAGCCCTTCAAGACCTGGCTCTCTGCTGTCCTCGTGGGCTCATCAAGTTCACTGTGAGCTCTTTGGGAACAGGTTTTTCATGCCCTGATTATCTCTGTAAACCCAGTGCCTTTAAATACTGTGTGCTAAATAACAGATTGGTTTCATTCAAAGAATTTACTATTACACATAGTGTGGTGCCAATAATTTATGTGAAAATGCTTTGTACACTATTATGGTTTCCCTTTGTTACTGAAGGTAACTTTTTCTAGCACTTTTTTAATTTATTGCAACATGTTAATGAAATTAAAGAAAGGTAGCAAGAATAAGTGAAAAGTGTTTTGAAAATAAAAAATAATGTCTTAGGGCTGGGCGCGGTGGCTCACGCCTGTAATCCTAGCACTCTGGGTGGCCGAGGCAGGTGGATTGTTTGAGCTCAGGAGTTCGAGACCAGCCTGAGCAAGAGCGAGATCCCCGTCTCTACTAAAAATAGAAAGAAATTATCTGGCCAACTAAAATATATATATAGAAAAAATTAGCCGGGCATGGTGGCGCATGCCTGTAGTCCCAGCTACTCGGGAGGCTGAGGCAGTAGGATCGTCTAAGCCCAGGAGTTTGAGGTTGCTGTGAGCTAGGCTGACGCCACGGCATTCACTCTAGCCCGGGTAACAAAGCGAGACTGTCTCAAAAAAAAAAAAAAAATAATGTCTTAGTTTGAAAGTGTCAAATGAACTTGAGTAATGGAAACAATAAACATTAACTTATTTTATGACATCCTTACAGGAACTGTTCTAAATATAAGTGGCCCTGTAACATTCTTGGACTAATCAGAATTTGTTCTGTTCTGTTAAGTACAGTACAAATATTTGGATCAGATGTACCGAAAGCATCACTTACTGGCCCTACAAACCCCAGCAATCCTGAACGGATGAATGGCACGTCCCCAACAGGAGAGCCTGCAGAAGTCACTGGTATCACCTAAAAGACAAAAGGAAGAAAGTGAAAAATTTGCTTTTTCTTAGGAATTGTGTTTGAATTTTTAGGTCTTACTAAAACAAATTACAATAGCAATACATGCTCACTGAAAAACTAACATTATATAAATAGTGAATCCAGTAATTCCATCCTCTTAAGTGATAACAACATTTACAATTTGTTATCTCTCTGGACTTTTTAAAAGACACATATGTTAATATACTAAGAGTTTTCTTTTTAAGAGCTCATATTATATAACTGTTTTGCAATTTACTGTCTCACATTATATAGCTTGGATACACTTCCAAGTCAGTAAGAGTATATCTAGCCCACTTTGTAAAACAGCTTTGTAATATACCATTTCAGGAAGGGACAGGATAGCATAGCCCTTGGAGTTCAGTTCAGTTTCTGGATCTGCCACTTATTATTACTAATGTGGACTTTGGGCAAGTTCCTGGACTTTCCTGAGTTTCAATTTTTTCAGCCATAAAGCAAAGTTCTCTCAATGCCTCTCATAGGCTTGCAGTAAAATTAAGGAATGCAAACATAAGCACGGTGCCTGGCCCAGAGTCAGTACTCAGGAAATGGTAGCTATTAGGATGTAACCAGCCTTTTATTATGGCTGTGTAGGGTTGTTCGAATTTTTCGCCATTATAAATGGTGCTTTCATGAATACTGCTGTTCATATTTTTGTGCATTTGTACAAAAGGCATGAATCTTTTCAATTTTAACAGGCTGGTCTACAAAACTGTTGTATCAATTTACACTCTACTAGCACCATTTTAGAATGTCTGTTTTTCCCATATCTTGGCTAATATTTGTATTGTCTATTTTTCCAAACTTTGCCAATCTGGTACAAAAAAAGATATCCATTGTTACTGTAAATGCATTTCCTTATTAGTATTATAATATGGTTGTATTTCTTTTCCTCAGTTTACTGGCCTTTTATATTTCTTTCGTGAGTAGGCTATTCATGTCTCCTGTCCATTTTTTCTATCTGATTGGTTTTTTCCCCTTTTATTTTTTTATTTTTTTTTTTTTAAGAGATGGGGTCTCACTTGTCACCCAGGCTGGAGTGCAATGGTGCTATCACAGCACACTGCAGTCTCAAACTCCTGGGCTCAAGCAATCCTCCCGTGTCAGCCTCTCGAGTAGCTGGGACTAGAAGCATGCACCACATCTTCCTAATTTTTCTTTTCTTTTTTTCCCCCCTCTGGTCCTTGATTCAGAACTGGCTACTTTTTAAGATTTCTTTTTTTATAAAGGAGAACAATTATAACAAGAGCTAACATTTGTTAAATGCTTATCATGTACCAAGGACGGGTCTACTTGTTTTGCAGTTAATTCTCAAGTCAATCTTATGAAACAGGATGATGATTTTCATTCTACAGATGAGAAAGTGAGTTTCATTTGCCTCTAAACAGCTAGCACGTGGTAGTGACGGAAAATTATATCTTTGTTCTCAGACATGTCACAAAAGTTTTTCGCCCTGGTAGCTTATTTTTAAAATACACTTCTATTTTTTGACTTTTGGCCAGGCATGGTGGCTCAGGCCTGTAATCCTAGCACTCTGGGAGGCCAAGGAGGGAGGATCGCTTGAGGTCAGGAGTTCACGACCAGACTAAGCAAGAGTGAGACCCTGTCTCGACTAAAAATAGAAGAATTAGCCAGGCGTGGTGTTATGCGCCTGTAATTCCAGCTACTCAGGAGGCTGAGGCAGGAGAATTGCTTGAGCTCAGGAGTTTGAGATTGCTGTGAACTAGGCTGACACCAGGGCACTCTAGCCTGGGCAACACAGCAAAACTCCGTGTGTGTGTGTGTGTGTGTGTGTGTGTGTATGTATAACTAACTAACTAACTAACATATCTTTTGTCCTAGTGAAATGTTAACCATGGTGGAAAACTTTCTCAGGATTTAAATGTAAGAATTGAGTAAGAAAAATATTGGGAACTTTAATATTAATGTTTAAAGGGTGTAGTTTTCTCCTTTTTTGGTTAGGATTTTTATTCTACTTTGCTATCATTAAATTTATACCAGAGATTTCAAATTTTCTTCATCACTATGGACCTAGCAGGTAGGAGTTATGTCTCAGAGTTCTGGGTTGGGCAACTGTCTTGTAGGAAAGGTAATGTAATAAAATACTATCAGCATCTTCAAACACTTTTGAGGGTTTTGTTTTTAGTAAGGAAAATTCAATAAAGAAAAATTACAGGTACTGGAAGTACATGTAGTCTAAGTACTTCAAAACAGAGGAGAAATAGAGTGATATTTACATTAGTTAAATTTATATACAACTAAAGGGAGGGAGGTAGTCACCTGTGAAAGTAAACCACCAAGAGACTTGCAGTAAACATACCTGAGGAGCTTGGGAATGTCCATTCCTGTCAAGGTGAATTGAGCACATCTTTTTTATTTTCTTTTTGAGATAGGGTCTCACTCTATCACCCTGGCTGGAATGCAGTAGTGTGATCATAGTTACTACAGCCTCGAACTCCTAGACTCAAGAGATACTCCTGCCTCAGCCTTTCAAGCAGTAACTGGGACTACAGGCATGTGACATCATGCCTGGCTAATTTTTCTATTTTTTGTAGAGATAGGGTCTTACAATGTTGCTCAGCTTGGTCTCCCACTGCTGGCTTCAAGTGATCCTCCTTCCTTGGTCTCCCTAAGTGCCAAGATTACAGGTATGAGCCACCATGCCTGGATGGTTCTTTACTTTTAATTAGTAATCTGGCATAGCTCGAATTTACTCTTGAGAGATGGAGCCACTGTCACTGTACTCTCAAAATTAAAACTTGGAGCTTATAAAGCTCAAGCCACAGAAAATTCACCAGAGGCCTCTTTTTGTGAGGACTTTTATCCTTATTTTGTCTAAACGGATATACAATAGCACTTCCTATGCACCAGGTGCTATTCTAAGCACTTTATAAACATTAATTCATTTAGTCCTTACACAATCCTATGAGGTACAGGTACTATTATTACTCACATTTTAAAGATAAGGAAATTGGGGCACAAAGAGTTTAGGCAACTCACCCAAGGTCAGCTACTGAGTGGCAGAGTCGGGATTTGGACTTAGGTAAGTCTAACTCCAGAGTACATACTCCAACTACCACATTATGCTATGTCCCATCAGCCAGTGGATCTGCCTTAATAACATCCTGACCTCACCAAACATTTTCTCTGTAAAGTTTTTTTAATAGTGTTTAAAATGAGGCTTATTTGAACACTGGAATGGTGAAGATAGTATTAGAACTGATTCTTTCCACTGAATCATGGAAGAATTGAGAGTTAAAATCTACTGTCTTGCCTACCCAAAAGGACTTTTTTACAGAAATGTTCACATTTTAAATTTCACTTGGAGCAATACTTTGGCTCATTTTTTGACAAGTTTACATCTGAACAAAATAACAATCTGCAGGATGAATGAGATGAAAAATCTGTAGAGTGCATGTGTCTCAGAATTTCTAGTCATTTTGGACTCTGAAACTTCTATGGAAATTACTTAGCCAAAATTAAGTTTCTCCATCTGGCAAATAATTGACCTCAGGAGAATAATCCCGAAAACTTCCAATTTATGAGTGGGTTAGTTCCACAAGTTGGTTTCTAAGTCAATTGTTTGTTTTGGCCATTAAAAAGCTGTTTGTAAGCTAAATAACCTAAAAAAAATTAAGTTTAAGTTGAGAAATAAACTTTAATTTCATTTTGGATAGAAAAATTATACATTTAGTATCTTTTAGAAACTTGTGTTTTTTTTTCTTCCTGTGAAATGTTAATATCATGTACCTCAAATGTATTTTTTGTCACACCAGCAAGCCCAAAGT
This sequence comes from Eulemur rufifrons, assembly GCF_041146395.1. Lineage (NCBI taxonomy): Eukaryota > Metazoa > Chordata > Mammalia > Primates > Lemuridae > Eulemur > Eulemur rufifrons. Next base: position 39,580,161 of record NC_090998.1, on the reverse strand, counting down.
ACATCATGCCTCCAGTTCTGGAGCTAACACAGATTTCTCCAATTTCATCTGTTTTGCAGAGCTGGGGAGGTCCATCTGGTTTCACAATGCACATCATCCCTAATGTACAGAAAATATAGGTAAGAGACAAATATTCTGGAAAACTTTGCAAATTAAAAGGCCCATCCTGTGAACCTAGCGGAGTTTTTATATTTACTGAGTGGCATTAAGAATACCAAACCAGAATGCTAAAAATAAACCTGAAACTACATTGGTATATTTGAAATGTAAAGCTTGTAGACACAGTGACATGCAAAGTCCAAAGAAACTGGCTAGATTAATTAGGTGTTATCCTTGGCAGATTAAACTTAAACACTCACAGAAGCAGTATGCTCTAACTTTTTGCTAATCCCAATGGCTTGGCAATTACAGTGAAAACCAGACAACTTTAGTATCACTCAGTATTGAGCATTCCATGTGGAGAAGTGTACTTAAAGCACTCACAATTAATAAACCATACAATACTGCTGGAAGGTCAGCATTATTACAATTACTTACCTTTTCCAGAGGTTTTGAGAAATTAAATGACTAAGTGTTGAATTTAGGATTTGTGTCTTGGCTCTCCTATTTTATTAAGCTCTACTATCTCTGATGACAAATCTTTATGAAAAACCAAATGGTGCTCCTCATAACTCACCACCAGGCATTACATGCCCCACATCCTGGACCGTCAGTGCTGAATTTTTATCTTCAGTATTGACCCGTATCACCCCATAACTCAATCCATTCATTGAGAGAATGGCTCTTCCTGGCAAAGGGGCCCCTGGAACTCCAGGCCTGAAAAGAAAATCAACGAATCAAGTTTGGCAAATTAAATAATATCAAGAGAAAAATATGGATATGTAAGAAAACAAACTTCCTCTGGCTAAAATACAAAAATAATCTCCATTTGCTCTACCAAAAATATGTCAAATTAATTAAATTTGAATGTAAAAATCATGGTCAACTTTTAAGCGGTGAAAATAGTAAATGTTAATCAGTTGTTAAGAATATACTGGTCTTGAGGATACTATAAATGTACTATCCACACTTAAGCTACCAATAAGAACAGCCTATTTCTAGTCTAAAATGCTAAAGATTTTAAAGTGCAAAATGACACAAAAAAGAACTAATTTACAAATATGAGATGAGATTAATTAAATTTCCAGTTTACCACAGATATTTTGGGCAAAAGTGGGAAAAATAAATGAGATGCTTGAAACTATTTTACAAAGTAATTTTCACTTTTATGTTTATGAAGCAGAAAATTAGTTAGCATCCCTTCGGCATCACCTGGTAAATATTACATATTCCATCCAAGTTGTAACATTCATCAACAGCATCTGACATCCCGAACGGTACCTGCGGATTGCCACAGTCATGGCTTCAGCAGACGTAGCACACGGACAGATGGCCTCCGGTTTCAGTCCATGGCTTTGGAACAGACTCAGGAAGGCATCACAGGATGACACAGACCCTAAGGAGTTGGAACAGATCAACCTGAAATTGTGATTTTCATTACTGCAGGAAAACGACAAAGAATAGACAGCTAACATATTTGTTTCTCATGAGAACTCATATTGTATATTGTTAATTCCATACAAATGTTTTACTGTGCCTGTGAGGTGGTTTGATACATTCCAAGGACAAATTAATGCTCATCCAGCCCACGAAAGGTTACTGACACTATTTAAAGTTACAACCTGGAATAGGGCTGTTCCTACCAAACTGACAAATCAATATCAGAGATAACACTGCAGGCAATATGCAGCCAGTTTATAATTTAGCAAGTCTTCCTGAAGAACTATTACAGCCAATGCAATATAGTATTGGCTTAGTTCTACCTTCCTCTATGTGATATTCTCTGACTTTTTTCTTATTAAGGTCAATCTCATGTCTGTGCTTTAAATCAAGAAGATCAACGTGACTTGACAAAAATCCATTTCTGACAAAGACCATAGTATTTAATGCTTTACCTGATTTTATTGTGTGAAGGATCAGGATTTTTGTGCTTGTAGGAAAAAGCAGGTACCACAGTAACATCGCTAAAAGATTTTGTAAACCCTTTGGATTTTCTGCTAGGGGGAATTTACATAAAGTCCAGACAACTGTTTACATTAAATCACCCTTACATTGCTCCTTTAAGGAATACCCACACTTACATGACAGAAAGAGGACATAAATGAGTGAGCAAGAAAGAGTGGTTTAAAAACTTATAGATTCCGCCTTTCCCCCCAAGCCAGAGCTCCAGACGGAACAGGAGCAACGTATGTAACCTGAAATTCTGTATCCCCCATAACAAGATGAAATAAAAACAAAAACAAAACCAAAAAAAACTTATAGATTCATCAGAAGATGAATAAATAAAATGTGGTTTATCCATACAATGGAATATTATTTAGCAATAAAACAGAATAAAGTACTGAAAGATGTTACAACACGGATGAACCTAGAAAACATTATGCTGAGTGAAAGAAGCCCATCACAAAAGACCACATACTGTATGACTGCATTTATATGCAATGTTCAGGACAGACAAATCTAGAGAGACAGAGGGTAAGGGCTGGGGGCAGTGGGGAGAAATGGGTTGAGTGACTGATTTCTTTTTGGGGTAAGGTAAACGTTCTAAACTTAGATCATGGTGATTATTGCATAACTCTGTGAATATACCAAAACCAATTAATTGTACACTTTAAATGGGTGAGTTTCACAGTATGTGAATTATATTTCCATACAGATGTTTTTTAAAAAGCGTACAGAAAGAGAGAAAAAAAAACCTTATCTACCAAAGGAAAGGATATTCCCAGACCCACACTGCAGAAGTACTCACAGGGATTAGCTCCATCAGTCACAATTAACATTCGGAGGGAGCTCAAGCTCACGTCCCTTTGGTCCCGATGTGCCATCATAGCCCAGTGCAGATCTCGACACTTGACTAAAGCCACCTTGGCTATAAATTCAGAAGGGATGAAGTTAACAGACACACACACTACATTTGGTATACATTTAATATACTATAATAAAAACATTTTTACTTATTTTGGGAATCATGATTTTTACTTGGGAGAAAATAAAAAAGGTTTCAAAGAGATTGTGCCAGTAGCTCACAAACAGAAAGCACCATACTTACATGACTGACTGGATCCACAATTATTTATTCACTGTGACCTCTAGGCAGGCTCCAGTATCCCAACCAAGGAAATTTGAGACACCACAGCACTCATATCTAATTCAAGGCTCAGGGTTGGGAGAATTCATCTCAATTCTTAACTAAGGACATTAGTGAGATGAAATAAACAATATACCCAATTCTGTAGTAATTGAACTCTAAAATTTTTAAGCCACCAATGCAATGTGTCCACAAGACCAATTTGAAAATCCCTGAAAACTTAATTTAAACAGTCACATAAGTAAAGCTTAGATGCTGTGGGTGACTACCTTTGTGGGCATGTACTCTCTGGACCCAAGAGAGAGGGCAGGTTTTCATGACAGAGTAGGGCACACTAATCGTATGCATCTTATTCATTACATTCTGAAAGGCAAAGAAAAAGGACAAGTAATCAATACCAAACATACTGCATTTTAAAACTGAGCTGATATTTTATTAACAATTCTAACTGCACAAATAATACTCTAATACGTGCTCCTTGAAAAAAAATCTGAAATATTACTATAAGGTTGAACTTCCTTTGATGCCTACCCGCAAACCTGGTTCCTCCTTTCTTCCCCAGAGATATAATCACAGTTACAACTTTGATACATATCCCTTCAGTCCCTTTTCAATGCATTTACATTTATATATGTGTCCCCATAAAAGCATGAAGTATTATTTTTTTCTTTTCCTTTCTTTTCTTTCTTTCTTTTTTTTTTTTTTATAGAGACAGGGTCTAGCTCTTGCTCAGGCTGGTCTCGAACTCCTGACCTCAAATGAGCCTCCCACCTCGGCCTCCAGAGTGCCAGGAAAACAGGCGTGAGCCACTGTGCCCGTCCTGAAATATTATTTTTAAGGTAAAAGACATCATATTACATATATATCTACTACTTGGATTTTTTTTCATTTAAATTGTTTTAGAGCTAAATGTATACATATTGGTACAAGAGATCCACATAATTCTTTTTGAACTGCTGTACAGTATTCCATAGTATGGCTATATCACAATTATTTAGGTATGTCCCAATTAATAATAATTTTTTGCTATTACAAGCAATGTTTCAAGGAACATATTTGTACTCGCCTCCCTGGGCTCTGGGCTCACGTGCAAGTGTTTCTCTAGGGTAGATACAGAAAAGTAGTACTGCTGGGTCCTTGGGAAAATGTTTTTTTTTTTTTTTTAAAAAAAAGAGATGGGCTCTTGTTTTGTTGCCCAAGCTGGCCTCCAACTCCTGGGCTCAACAGTTCATCTTACCTCAGCCTCCCGCGTAGCTGGGACTGGTATATGCTTTTAAAATGTTAACAGATACTGCCACTTCTACCCACTAAGCATTTTCATTGTGCTCATGCTTGCCACATACCACAAAGGGGTGAGTGGGTATCACGAAGCAAGAAATCAAAGTGTCCCTGTTACTTACAGGAGGTCCTATCTACACCTGTTAAGTGTTTGGTTAAATAAAGCTGACGGAGTGGAGGGATCATGCAGTTTGGTGTCTTTCCTATCACCCAAACCAAGCATACGCACGATGCCTCAAAGAGACCCAGCCTGGCAGAGTACACAAGCCTTGGTGGTTAGACTGGCCATTTAGTTCACCACCTAAGTTGCCCAAACAAACCAAGATACCATTGTAAGATACCATTCCCTCCCTCCCCCAAGTTTCTAGCTCTGATGACAAACTTTTGGTTTCAGGAAAAGGTGTTTATAACTAACTCTTCATACACGTCCCTATCTTGCACTTTGTATCACAGGGAGGAGTGTTCTCTTAACTGCTCGCAAGGGTTTTTAACTTATGATAAAAAAAGAAAATGACAAAGTTTTCAGAAAAGAGCTACAAAGTAGGTACACTCAAGGAATAAAGCTCTACTAATTTGGGGGATCCTGGGTGAAGAAGGATCCTTCTCCTCTTCCCTCATGCCTCATTTCCTACTCCATCCCAGCTCCTGCAATATCTAAGGAAGTGGGACTAGGTACTCTCTGAGGTCTTCTTCAACTCAGAAATCCTATATTTCTTCTCTTTCTCTCCTCCTAAATGGCACGTTACATTTGGTAGCTTTCCCACTTAAAATGTCCCCTCTTTCTACCTTACTCCCCCCAAAATGTGCAAATAGCTAAAGCTAATCTAATTTTCAAAGTCCAGCTTAGCTGTCATCTCTTCCACAAAAACAGCCTTGAAGCCCAGAGCCAGAAGGAAGCCACCTTTCTCTAACACCCACAGCACGTTACCTGTTCCTCTATGATGGAAAGCATCTCCATCTATCTTGTTACTGCATTCTTCAGTTGTAGCATGCAGTTTATGCATGGCAATCATTCAATACATTTTGTCAAAACAAAGGTTAAATGTCTTCTAGAAAATATTACTGATCTTTTGGGGGCTTAAATTTCAAACAAGCACTGAGAGATGCTCTAGTTATATAGTATGCTGGCCTTAATCATAAGCAATTTATACTAAAGGCCTTACATCTGAGTAGCTTACCGCAAACATGCCATGCCACAGCCCAGCATCCTTCTTAAAGTCTAAAACATTTACTACTGTTTCCCCTAAAATAGAAAAAATAGGAAAAAACACAAGGAAATCATCTTTAGTGTTAAGTAGCAAAATCATGTCACTTGCCTCGACTAAACAACTAATTTGGTGCTTTTAGAGAAATGACTAAAAGTTCTCTGGGTCTTTTGACTGTTTGAGGGTCCCCTTGGAGAACTGATCATAGATAGGGTGACGTGGGAACAGCAAAGACAATGAGTCAGAAACTTCTTATGACTTGGGCATTTCTTCCAAGAGATAATTTTTCCCCCTAATTATATAAGGAACACATGCTTGTTTTAGGAACTCTGTAAGTTTCACAAATATGTGTAAAAAATTAAACTTCTGAATAAAAATGTGGGTGTGTGTATATAAATATATATTATATCTATATTCACACACATATACTTCAAGGTATTTACATATAGATAGATATCTAACATAGCAAAATTGGTATACAAAGCTCTGTATCTAACTTTTTCTACTTAATGATATACCAAAACAATTTGTCCATATCTTTAACATTCAAGAACATGAGTTTTAATGTCTCACGGTATAACCCATTATATGAATGCATTATAATTTAATCTCTATTTGGGGGCATTTTGATTGCTCCCATTATATATATATATATATATATATATATACACACACACACACACACACATATATATATATACACACACACATATATATACATATACACACATACATATATATATATATATATATCTTTTACCAGACAACAATGTTGTTTTATAAGGCATACATATTAACTTGTTTCATTTTGCGAAAGGAAAATAAAACACTAAAAAGTCAATATTGCAAAGAACATTCTAAGTCAAATAGTCATTATACAATACATATTAACACATCTAAAGTTCAAAAATACAGAACACTTTTTTGTGTTTTAATTTGTGCTTTGTGTTAGCTGAATTTCTTTGACTCCAAATGTATAGCTGGTAGTTCTCTGTACACGGAAAGATGGAGATACCTGACATTCCACCACTAATAAACACATGGTTTTAATCGGAATTTTCTATATCTGTACTCTAGAAATCATGCTTTACGTATTTAGTTTGCCCAGAATTTTAGTTCCTTTAAATTACAGCATATTTGTGAAAAAGAAGAAAACAAAAGCAAGCCAAGAATGTGTCTTAGAACATTTCACTCTGAATTTGGTCATTAAATGGAATCTAATCACCGAGCATTGTGCTCACAGTCACACATATCTGAAGCTAACAATGAGGGCAGTCATGGGATGAGGTCTGACCTTCAGAATAATTGCAGGCCTGTGACAGAGCTTGGCAGTGAGACAACATTGCAAGCCGGGACACTGTAACTCCCATTACACTCCCTTCTTTGCTTGTTTTGTACTAGGAAAAAAAATACCAAAAAACAAAAACATAAGAAACACAATAAAATGGGTTATTTCAAATGACAAAATTAGAATTCAAAAACAAAACTCAGTTAAGCCATCATAATGGGCTGAATTTAATATGAGTATTTAAGGCTATGGACTTGGGTCCCAAACTCTAATTACACAAAGATGGGAATGGAGGATGACAAAGCTCAAGAAAAGTATGTGTGAAAAAGACCACAGTTTAGTCATCAGTGTGAAGTGGCTGCTAAAAAAGCTACAACAAACAAGTGACTTGAGCTGTAGTAACAGAAGCACAATACCAAATAAATGCATGTCAAGCACAGCACTGCAGAGTTAAAGGTGTGTTAGATGTGGTCCCTGTGCATCAGAAGCTCCCAGTCTCATAGCGGGAGACCTAGAAATGAATGGCCTATTCGCTTTACAAATCATTCAACTACAATTTTGCTTTTACCATCAATACTCCATTCAAGTTGCTTTTTACCAGGATCAACCTTTTTTAACTTTTAAGACACAGGGTCTTGCTATGTTGCCCGTGCTGGAGTGCAGTGGCTATTCACAGGCCTGATAATTGCATGCTACAACCTTGAAATCCTGAGCTCAAGTGATGCTCCTGCCTTAGCCTCTCCAGTAGGTGGGACTACAGGTGTGTGCCACCCTGCCCTGCATGATTTTTTTTTAAAACACTAGTTAAGCGCAGTAGTAGGAAGAAGGGGGAGGAAGAATAGAACTGGAGTTTGATCTGTAACAGACTATGAACAATGAACTGAGATAACCTCACTGCTCTCAGATCAGCCTGAACTTCTTGATTGTTATGACATTTTGCATACCTTATCAGAATGTTCTGCAACATTTGACTGCTCTCTTTTTTGACTCCTTCTCCTTCCTTAGCTTTGGTGACACTCCCCTCATAGCCTCTCTGTCTCTGTCTGTGTGTCTGTCTCTCTCCCGTGCTCCTCCACTTTCTCTGCCTAACCCTTCAATGTTGGCACTCCCTATGAGTCCTACTCTCCTTCCTCTTCTCTTTTCACCTTACTCCATCAGAGTGCCACATTCCTGACAACTTCCAGTTCTCTATCTCTAACCCAGGCCTCTCCTCCAGGGAGATCCAGACTCACAGAGTTAAATGTTTCCCTGGAATGTCTTGTAGTCCTGGAAAACCCAATGTATCTAACACTGTATTCTTTACCCACCCCACCCCCGCCCAGAACTCCTCCTGCTGTATTTTCTATCTTAATGAATGATGCTGCCATCGACCCCGTTGCCCAAGTCAGAAACCTGAGTCTTTCTTTCCTCCTCCCTGTCACCAAGCCCTGACTAGTCTGCTTCTTACTGTCTCTTGATTCCAACCACTTCTCTCTGTTCCCATCCCCATGGGCTTGGGCTCACCTGAGTGACTGTTAAAGCTGGTCTCCCTACTTCTTTTCTTAACCCAGCCAATCCAGATGAATTTTTTGATAACAAATTCATTCTTGTCACTTTCCTGCTAACTCTTTTAACAGCTCCCTATTATCCACTTTAGTTTAAACTCATTAGCAGAATCCTGTTGGTAATAGAGGGATCCCAAGTGAGAACGGCAAGTTAGTTCTAAATAACAGGAACCTAGAAATACAGAGAATAGTAGTTCTAATGAGGCCAGAGAGCTGAGCAACAGCCCCTTGATGAAGGGCCCTCCGCCTATTAGAAAGCACCAATGAAGATTGAAAAGCAATGGTCAATGAGGCAGAAGAACTGAGAGAGAGTAATCTAGGAAGCCAGTGACTAGAGTTTTAAGGTGGATGACGTGATGAAACGTGTCATCACGGAGACATGACATGGACTGAGAGTTGATTAGGAAATCTGGTATTTTAATTGCTTGTTTGTCTATCTTTTAAACATACTCAGACTTATTCCATCATTTAAAACAATCATCCTTGTATCCAACATTACCCCATCATCTCTCACAGCTACTACTCTTTTCCTTTTTATAGTCAGTCATTAAAGTTATCTATACTTGTTGTCACCACAGTGTTCAAGTTTGGGTGATAGTTTCCCAAACCTTTTTTAAAATTTATTGATTTGTAATTTTTTTTTGTTTTGAGACACAGGCTTGCTCTGTTGCCCAAGCTAGAGTGCAGTGGTGTCATCATAGCTCACTGCAACCCCAAACTCCTAGGCTCAAGTGATCCTACCACCTCGGCCTCCCAAGTAGCTGAGACTTCATGTGCACGCCACCATGTCTGGCTAAGGTTTCCATTTTTTGTAGAGATGAGGTCTTGCTATGTTGTCCAGGCTTGTCACGAACTCCTGGCCTCCAGTGATCCTCCCACCTCAGTTTCCCAAAGTGCTAGGATTACAGGTATGCGCCCAGCTAATTTGCCTATTCATTAATTTAGCAAACAGTTGGTGAACATATGTCTCAAGCAGGATGCAGAGTGGTGAAGGATATAGCTTTTAGAGTCAGACAGACCTGACTTTGAGTTCCACCTCTGCTATTTTCGAGTCATGTGACTTTTGGTCAGTCACTCAAGTCTTTTTAAGTCTTAGTCTCATCTACAAAAAAAGTTTAATAAAAATCTGAACCTCACAGTGTAGTCATGAGGACTAAATGAGAAAATGCATTTAAAGCACTTAGTCTGGTACCTGGTTTGCAGTAGGACTTAATCCCTCAACAAGATCCTATTGCCAATCAATCACTTCCTATGCTAACCTTCAATACCAAACCTGCTAGCCATTTGTTTCTTCTTGCTCTTTATGTCTTATCTGTTGAATATGTACTTTTCAAGCACAGCTATTTTCCCTCCTTATTTCTCTATTCCTTTGCTCCCAACCTCCCTTAAAAAGCAAGAGAGAAATTTCTCTGCCAGAAAATCATTTCTTAAACCTTTGTACTTCTCGGAAGTCTTTTGTAACTTTCTTATGTGAAGGATCAATTTCTTTGCTGTCTTTCTCTTAAATGTGTATTTGTGATCAAAATAATTACAACAGAAGGTTCACTACAAGGCATTTTACAAGCCAAAAGATAGTAACTTCACAAAGCAGGAGGATCTTCTCACATTAAAACTGCAAAAAGTTAGTTTTATATTTTGAAAGTTGGCAACTGAAGCCAAAGGAAAAGCCAGAAAGCACATTTTATAGTCTCAGGACTTACCTCGATGTAAGCTGATTCTGTACCTGCAGGTGAGATGTGTGGCTGCCAGTCTTTAGGTGGCTTTGAAAGGTACTTGGAATCTGTCACAACCCATTTGAGCCGGGGCCAACCTAAATCAAACCCAAAGTAAAAACTGAATTGCCTAAGCCATCAGGGAAGGAATTTACACTGAGTTGGTCATTTTAAATATCAACAGACCAAATTAAGACCATTTTATAATCAATAAAATACTTTATTTTTTTTATTAGTTTTTAGTGACAAATCACCAATTATACCTTCTTTCAAAAGTATAATTGTTCCACATGCTAATTCCAGGCCTTGATATTATCTCAACAACTGGGAGGTCCATTTGGCAGTGGAAATCCACTGAGGTTAGTGGTCTATCCTCTGTCTCTATATGTAGCATTTAGCTTTAATGTACAGAGTGGTAGCTTTTTCCAACCATCAGCATAAAGGTTAAGGGTGTGGGCTGTGGAATCAGACAGATTTGGGTTTAAATTGCTGCTGTGCCATTTATTAGCTGTGACTTTGGGCAAGTTACTTAACCTCTCTGTTTCTCAGTTTCCTCACCTGTAAAACAGGGATAATAATGGTACCTACCTTCCTAAGAGTGGGAGAATTAAATAAGAAAATATATGTAAAGTATTTAGCTATTATTAAATTAAAATGCTAATTAAAGCATTAAGTTTCAACTTTTAACTAAAACCAGGTACAAGTAATACTAACCTTTAAACTGTACAATTTCTCCATTCTGGGTTTTTGGCAGTCCCTTTAGACAAACTTCACTGGTAAGAGCTAAGGCAATACCACAGCTTCCTAGCAAGAAGCCAATCTGCTGACCTCCAGCATCCTGTGGAGAAAAGATAATGAACACAGTAGGGGAGTGAATATGAGCATACCCATGCCCAAACTCTAACACTTGGTAATGCTCTGGCACTTGTGAGATAACATTCATGGAGCCTCACCGACATCTAGCAATTGTCAAAATCCAATGACATTATGTTCTTCCAAATAATTTCTACAATACAATTATTTCTTGAGTACAAACAGGCATTTTATTAACCTGACATTGCTAATGAATCCTACCAGCCAAATGTGACCACTTTATTCAAGGGTCAGCAATGATCCTGTTTTAGATTAGATTCAGGCAAATGAAATAAATGCTAACATAGTTCAGTAGTCTTCCTCTCGTCCCACCCCCAGATCCAAGGGCAAAGCACTTCAGCTCATAACAAAATAAATAATGTAAATGGATACCAATGTCCAGATTTATAATGAAAGCCAATGGACGGTTATACCAAATCTATATACTCCTTTTATCATTCTATTTTAAAGAAAGTAGATATAAGCCTTGTAACAGCAGCAAAAAACAAGATCAAAAAACAAAAGATACAGTCTAAAGTATTTCCATTAAAATGTCATCTTAAAAGTATTATGAAACCACACAAACACTGCCAACTTAATAATTTATGAACGACCCTATGATTTCCTGACCAATTGAAGGATACTATATCCCATCAACTAGAGCTCCAGGGATGTTACCAATTTGTTTTCTGTTCCTTCCAAAAAATAATTTTTTCTTATAAATCCACATTTTCCACCAGATTCATCTCTGACATCAACACTTAGTAATAAATTGCCTGAGAAAATTAGTTCAAGCAGCTCATGGAGAAATCATTTGGTAGAACACAGAAATGTGTTACATATGCTCCATTTTAGTAAGGCTGACATGTTGTCAAAGTAAAATCCTATAAATTGGAGAATAACATGCAATCACTGCATCACCCATCCACTTAATGGAAATCCTAGGTCGTATGATACGGCTAAAGGAAATCGCTTTACAAAAAGGTCACAGCTTTTGTAAATGTGGGTTATCTATAGTCTCTGAAACAAGAGTGGTACTCCTTATAAATGGTAATTGTTCGAAGTCAAGCATGCCTCCATGCTATTGTAAATGATATACAATACTGTAAAAATTCTATCTTAGTTGAAAACTTGTTATTTGCATGATGCTTGTAAATATTAATAATTTTTCTACAACTTTCATGTTTTTAGAAAGTGAAGGTGAGAACTTCAGAATATGGTCAGACTATTTCTGATGTCATGACTGAGTCAATCAATTCAATAAGAACCTGATGCCTGCCATGTCACATGGGCTACATTCCTCTTAAATTCAGCAATGTTACCTTTCTGGTAAGAGGTACCTCTATAGGCACTGGAATCACTTCTGCCAGGAGACATCCATAAAAAGCCACCATAAACATGACTGGATCATTGTTGGGGTAAACCAGGGCTACCTAAAATTCATAATGACATTCAATAATAAAGGAATAAAAACATGCTTATGCTTTCAATGTCACTCTCTAAGATATATAACATTTAACATGAACATGTAAATCAAACTATTTAATAGCCGTTTGCTCTAAAGGAAATTAAGTTACAGAGATGGACACACAAATCTAAAAAGAAGAGATCTCCATCATGCCCATTAAAAAGAAAAGATCTCCATTATGCCCATGATTATACTATATATTTTGGAACTATAATGCAATTCACCAACATCATAAGAATTTTTCACTTAATTCTATTGGCTATTCATCGTAAGCATTAAGTTAATTATTAATACTCAGGAAACCTAAGGCAATTTACTTTAGTGCAAGACTTAAGCAATAAAATAAATGCAATGGACCTCTCTAGATAGAACAGCATATTAAAGAATAAGCCTCACATCTCTGAGAGAGCGTACAACTACTGATTGACTTGATCATCACCTTAGGGCCAACCTAAGGTTTCCTACTGTTTAATTCACTGCATTAATCCTATTCACTTACTCAACAATGCAGGTGTTCTAGCAGGAAGGTATTTGGTAATAGGTGTAAATAATATTGGCAGAAACAATTATGGATATAAAATTAATTCAATAACAAAAGTTAAACAGTGAAATCTCTATAATATGTGATCTCACCTATAATGCACCACAAGAATAAATGACTTTCCCTAACTCAAGCAATGCAAAAACACAGAAGGGATCACCGTGACATGTGAAACTTAATCATGTCACTAGACTCGTTTCCTCTTCTTTTGCTTTCAAATTCTCTTAACTCACTCCCAAGAAAAGTTCAATTCTGAACCTTTAAATTTTCCTAGAATTTTAGAAAATACTAATTCCATAAGACCTTTAAACAACCCATTTCCTTCCTGTATACAGTGTCCATTGCTAGGTAGACACAAAATCACCTTAAGGTTTAGTGAGGACTAGGAAACACTCATTGGTCGCATTTATAAGTAAAAGACATCCTTAGATGCCCTTTGCCATAATGCAAAAGTGTTTTTGAAAGTCTCATTTTAGGAGATTCTGTAATCATGAGCCTACTGAAAAGAAGTCTGTTGTGTAGTTTCTATAAATTCCAAATGAAAAGTAATGCTTCACAGTAAGAAGTAATCATATTTAGAAAGTCATTAATAGGAAAAAACTTCAACAATTAAAAATACATTTTTAATGTCACCTCTAATTAAAGAAGACATAAAATGATATCAATTTATTTTTCTTAAAAGTAACATGAGTCTCCCTTCCTTCTTCTTTTTTTTTTTTTTTTTTTTTTTTGGAAACAGGGTCTTGCTCTGTCACCCAGGCTAGACTAGAGAGCAGTGGAGTCATCATAGCTCACTGCAGCCCTGAAACCTTGAACTCCTGGGTTCAAGTGAACCTCCCGCCTCAGCCTCCCAAGTCAGTAGCTGGGACTACAGATGTGAGCCAACACACCCAGCTAATTTTTCCATTTTTTGTAGAGATGGGGTTGCACTATGTTGCCCAGGGTAGTCTTGAACTCCTGGCCTCAAGTGATCCTCCCACCTCAGCCTCCCGAAGTGCTAGGATTACAGGTGTGGACCACTGTGCCAAGCCTCTCCTTCCTTTTCTACATAAAAAAACAGAAAAATTGTTTTTAAATGTGTATAAGGCATTTTGTAAAGAAAAAATATCAAAGAGTAAATTTTGTTGCTTTTGTTGTTTAAATATTGAAATATTTATTTCAAGAAAGGCTTAGGTTTCTCTTTCTTCTTATTAGCACCTCAAGAGTTTACCGATTGTCAACCACATAAAAAGACATGTGAATTTCCTTCAATTTATGAATGCAAGAATTATCACCTAGTATTGGGCTAACCTGGGTTGGAACCAAAGTACTTTTAGTTTTTAAAAATAAAACTTATATAAATTTTCCTGTTGTATATTAAAAATTCAGAATGTGCATATTAGAAAACAATAAGCTCTACCTCCCTAAAACCAAAATACCAATTACCCTGTCTCCAGGTTTTAACACAGGTTCATTTTTGGTCCCCAGTTTATTAAGCAGTGTGTAGGCCAACTTTAAACTTCTGCTCCACAACTTTCCTGGAAAAAAGAAAATAGAACAGTCTTATAGAAAAAAACACAGGCCTATCTCATTAAGCGATCATTCACTTTATCAGCACATTTACTAAGACAATAGCCATTTCCAAATGGTGCATTCCACGAGCATCACTCACCCCCTAACACACAAAAAGCACCTTCCCCCAAAAGTTTTACATTCGTTCTAGTTTACAAAAGCCAGTCCTGTCTTAAAACAAAAATAAAACACCACCAGATGCTCAACCTAGTTTATATAATATTCCAAATTCTTTTCTGGAATAATTCGAATATTCTTAGAAATAATTTGATATGAGTTGATCACACTTGGGAGAGGGGGACAAGTTTGGGTTCTTTTTTTTTTTATCACAGGACTGAAAACCAGAAGGCTACTTCTGTTCTAAGCTTGTTCTGAAGAACCACTTACATAGGTGGTTATTAGATACTTGTGGTAACTGCAAACTCAATGTATGACTCAAATGATTAAACATTCCATACCACTGTAATCCAATGAAAACAGACAATAAAATGGAAATTATCTATCAGAAACATGTAGATATATTTATAGCTATTAAATAAACATGCAAACATTTTGTCAGCTGAATGCTTTCTTTAAGGGTTATGTGGATGAAATTAATATACAGCTTCAGAGGGAAATGTTAAAACTATTTTGGTAAAAACAAACAAAAAATCTTTTCATCTTCCTACTCCCTTCTCTCAACAACTCTTAGAAATTCTTATCTTAGATTATAAGAAAAGTGAAAGAAATCATGTTAAAGTTTTTTTTCCTTCAGAGACAAGGTCTCGCTCTGTCACCCAGGATGGAGTACAGGGGTACCATTATAGCTCACTGCAGCTTTGAACTCTGGGGCTCAAGTGACCCTCTCATCTCAGCCTCCCAAAGCACTGGGATTATAAAGATGTGAGCCACTGTGCCCAGTCCATGTTATTTTAAATAGCTACGTTAGTTTTATATACAATTTATTCAGAAACACATTCAAGATTTAAACTATTTCAGCCTGCATAATCCTTTAAATAAAAACTTATTTTTCCTCAAGATTATTTTGTATCTAGGTCTGTGGACATTGTGCTCCCCTTGTGAAGGGAAAAAGGATTCTGAATAAACTAGTACAAAATCTCATAGCTGAGGGTTGACTACGTTTTCCTTGAAGTTATTTTAAAAAGAAAAATAAAAACTTTAGATAAGATGCAAAATTAAATGGAAAAGTGCTGATTCTTTGTTCATCACACAATTTTGTGCCTATTATCAGCAAGAAGCAGGATGGAGTAAAGATCTAAAAAGTAATCAGTTTTAATTTTTGGTAAAAACCATCTGATTTCCACCATACATTATTAATACTGACCAAATGGTTTTCTAAAATGCTCTTCTAATGTTAAAACTTCAGTAGATCTACAAAGGCTCTTCTTTTTGCTGTCTTTTAAATATTAGCTGGCATGCAAATGCCACTCTAGTAAATGAAAATATTTGGCAATAGCTTTACTTAGAACTTACTATCCTATTAAATAATTGAAAAGATCTGCTGCAACATAATGACCAGCAGCTGTTAAATATCAAGTTAAAAACACTACCATGATATTCTGAAGAATTCTTAGGAGAAAAGGAAGGATCTGGAATCTCGTAAACTCACCATATGTAAGAGTGTAAACTGGTTTCCCTGTCACGTCCAGTGCAGTCAGGCAGGAGCATTTTGCTTGAGTGGTACCCCAGCGCTGCAGGGCAGACTCAAGAGCAGGAGGCCAGTTACAGATGACTCCCAAAGGCTCTCCCTTCACAGGGGTCATCTGCCGTCCCTCAGGCTTGGGCTGGTTGGGGTCTGGCTGAGGTACTGTACCAAAAAACCCCCAATGGATGAAATAAGTACAGATGCCAAGTACAATACTTATACAACTGGGCTTTAGTTCAATTTTCCATTTAAATGTGAAATCATATTTAATATGTTTTTTTGGAGACAAGGTTTTGCTCTGTTACCCAGGCTGGAGGAGTTCAGTGGCATGATCATAGCTCACTGCAGCCTCAAACTCCTAGGCTCAAGTGATCCTCCCGCTTCAGCTTCCTGAAGCACTGGGATTACAGCATTTAATATGTTTTCTGCAACAAACAAATCCTGACTCTGACAAAGCAAGTTGCTGCACATACAGAAAAGCACAAAGTGTAAATTTCTTTTCAGCAATTTCACAATTTTTAGTAACTTGTTTTTAACTCTTTACAGTTTGTGACCAGTGTTAGAGAGCCAGATTCCATGTCACCAGGTTATGTTTAATGAAAAAGCATTACATGGTGAATCAGAAAACCCAAGTTCACATTCACTTTTTACTAGTAATACATCAGGCAAATTGATTTACCTGAGCCTCGTTTTCCTCATCTGTAAAATGGGGACAGTAATAGTTATACCTCAGGATCATTATTAGACTCAGATAGTGGGCATAAATCACAACGTTCCATGTCTCTACACCTCTGCACACATATTGTATGGCCAAGCCCTCTGCCTCCTGGTGAAGTCTTACTCATCCTTCTCAGGACTTAGCTCAAATCACACAGTCTCTAGGAACCATCCCCAACCATTCCTTGAGGAGACTATTCCCACCTTAGTGCTCCTACACTATGTGGTCTGCTCTTATTAAAGCACTGAGGATCCTCAACAACTTTTTTATTGTATAACTCTTCCCTTGCAAAGACTGATGGCTTGCCTTTGGGAAGGGAAGGTTCTTATTGCCTACAGTGCCTAATACACAAAGGCTGCTCCACAATGTTAGTTGAATTGAACTGAATTTAGAAAAATAACATGGTCATTCCAGGAATTACAGGTGAATAATATCTCATAGTCTTTCATACATATAAAACTAAAGTCCTGTTAATTTTTCTGCAACGAATAAGCATTATTCAAATAACAAAGAACAAAACAAAAATCCTACATTTTCACTGCAAAAAAGATGTTAATAATTTATATATGGAACAAAAAGTCAAGGATTTACTGAGTGCCAATTGCGTGCATAGGATGTAATAAACATCGAGAAAACAAATGCTGCACATATCATTCTTTTAACAAACATTCATTGTGCCTACTA
Organism: Eulemur rufifrons; assembly: GCF_041146395.1. Lineage (NCBI taxonomy): Eukaryota > Metazoa > Chordata > Mammalia > Primates > Lemuridae > Eulemur > Eulemur rufifrons. Next base: position 39,562,488 of record NC_090998.1, on the reverse strand, counting down.
AGTGCTGTATACAGAGTTCAAGCCCTTGAGGAGTATCTAGTATACACTGGTGGACACATGTACGCACATGCTCAGAGCTATGGATAGGACAGTGTGAGCAGTGCATGACAGACACAGGTGCAGGAAGGGCACATCATCCACCTGGAGGAGGAATGCCTGAGCTGAGTCTTAAGGGATGAGTAGGAGTTAGCCAGGTGAATGAGAAAAGAGGCACAGGGAGAAGGAATAGAATGATCAATAAATATTTGATGGGCAAATGAAATATGAAATAAATTGTATTTTACAGTTCAATACAATGACAGATTTGGGAAATGTACTTAAAATGTCTTGGTTCATTTTTTTACTGACACAAAACTCATGAAATAGTTTCAGTTCTCAATTCACTGCCTTAGGCAAATGGTGTTTCAGCTGCCCTTCTACTTTGTATATTTCCAGACTTTGAACCACTATATTAACTAAAAATATCAATATGAGTGATTCTAAATAGTTTTATTTTTATGGACAGACTATATATATGGTAGGCATAGTCCTCAGGCCATAGAAGTCCACATTATTGTCATTATCTATTAGGCCTCACTGCAGATTCTGGGGCACAGCCTCTCAGATTTCCACAAACATGCTGGTATTTTCCTTTTCCAAAGGTTAACAATTATCCAAATAAGTAATTGTTGTCTATTTATAATTAGTGGAAAGCTTTCAGCTCTATTGTGCCAATGCAAACTGTTCAAGTAAGATTCCTGTTACACCTTGACCTTCATGTGCCTGGTCAATACACAGTGCTAGAAACACTGGTGAGGCTATTACTGGCATGAGCAGTTTCAACATCAGTGCATCAAGAAAGAAGTTCACAGTGCAAAGAGGTTAGTGACTCCTAAAGAAACAGAAACTTATCTTAACCTCATATGTCAGGTTGCTTTTTGTTGCATAAATTGGGCTAAGATCAGATCTAGTCTACTGATGTGCCTAATTCTATTAGACATCAAAACCTGCTATCAGTCTCAGGACTTAAAAATGAACCACAAAGCTACCAAGACTTTGTTCTTTTGACAAAAGTTTTTGTTAGATAGATCTATTCATCACCTAGCTTCAGTGAAATGGCCATTCTCATTTTATCTATATTCATATCCATTCCCTTCCCATTCATCCCTATTAAATCCTAGATATCATGATTTCATCTATATTTTTTAAAATATTGAATAAATCACTATTACACTCTCTCTATGACACCTTCCTTAAACAGATGGAACTGGTTTCCTCCCTTTTTTGAACTGCCTATATTAGTTGATATATACTTATTAGCTAAACTAAGTTTTCACATGTGTATATTTTAGCTGTAAACAAAATGAAGGAAATGACTGTATTTTCATAAATCTTTTAACTTTTTTCACGATATACCACACTGGTTTTGTTTTCGTTTTTTTGTTTTTTTTAGATAGAGTCTTCCTCTGTGACCCTTGTAGCTTGCTGCAACTCAAACTCGTGGGCTCAAGGGATCCTCCTGCCTCAAGCCTCCCGAGTAGCTGGGACTACAGACACACACCACCACATCTGGCTAATTTTTTAATTTTGTAGAGACAGGGTCTCATTATGTTGCCCAAGCTGGTCTTGAACTCCTGCCCTCAACTAATTCCCCCATCTCAGCTTTCCAAAGTGCTGGGATTACAGGTGTGAGTCACTGCTCCCAGCCTGCCACACTGTCTTATAGAAAGCAGACACATATGCAGATTTAATAAAAAGGACTATGTTATTTGAAAAAAGGAATGGGTAAATTTTTGAGGTCAAATTTGATATCCACATCTAGGAAAATGCCAAATATATATAAAAAATGTAAAATCATGTATTTGTGATAGTTCCTAATTTCAAAGAGTATATTTCCAAAGATAGTTCTAAGCTACATAGTTATCTCTTTGCCTTTCTTCCCTCTCCTTCCCTCAGCTTTCATTTGAGATCTAAAATATAAATGATTCTTAGAGAAAAAAGCAGAACTATGAACTCTTTGAATCAAGAACCATGTCTTGCTCATCCTTTAACCCTATAGTACCTGACATGTACTAACTGCTTAAGAAACAGTTGTTTAATCAATACGTGTTTTTGGTATTTCCACAACTACCTTCCACAATTTCTTCAGAGTCATCCACAAAAAATTCTTTTAAGGGGGGCCTTTTGGGTCGTTTCAGAGTGTTGAGCAGTTGCTGGATTTTTGTGGATACTCTGCTATTGACAGGAACACCTACAAGGGGAAAAAATGGTAAGTTACAATTCATTGATTATAAGGATATTTTAGTTCCTCAATTTTCTCAGGAGCTTTTACTTCTACTGATGTTTGCCCTTTGCCCACACAGTCTCATTCTATTTCAGTTGGTTCAAATAGGTACAAGTATGTACATGACAAGTTTTATGATCACAGAGGACAAATATGGTGCTATTAATATATTGCTTAAAGATTTCACCTACTCTCCTTTTTCTTTGTAAGATCCGTTTCTTTTCTATACTCAGTTTTTTGTTCAACGTAGGTTTTGTAAGTACTAAGTTTGAACAAGGGTCAATGCCGCCACTGTACAAACTGTGGCAAGAAGGCACTCAGGATGACTTGCCAGCGGGCCAACTACAACACAGTTCTGCAGCTGCTAGGCCAGTCAGTCAGGGGCTACTGTGTGTAACTTGAATTTTTCCAGTTTACTTTATAATCCTTATTTAGCTACCAAAAAGAACTTCTTACCATCAGCCGTATCCATAAGGCTGGACCTGTTAGATCCTTTGTGCATGCCTTTAACTATGCCCGAGGGGGGCAGGTCAATATTGGCTGGGCGTATTGAGGAAGATGAGGAAGAGGAAGAGGTAGTTGTAGTGACATCAGGGGGAGCAGAGAAATTCTCTAAGAGGGGAGAAAACAAAGTTTAGAATTATATTACATTAGCAGCAAAACTAAGAACCTTCAAATCTTTGTTTTTTAGCAAGAAAGAAAACTACATAAACAGGGCATTAACTCTTATAAAACAACCTTTCGAATCAAATTCTACTAGCCAGATATAATGAGAAAAGTTAAGCTACGGTATACCAGCTTTTCGAACTTATTTTCAAGGCTTGGGCACCCTTAGCAAGATCAAACCACATATCCAATGTTATTCTAATATCTTAAACATTTCTTCCTGATTCCATGGTTTATCTAGAATCTATTCCCTTCTATTGAAGACCAAAATAATGTCTTGGAAGTGGGTCAGATTGCTCATTTCCAGATTAACATATAAACTGCCATGTGAGTTGTATTTAACTCACACTAGTTCAGAGCCCAGGGCCTCATGAAGCATATGTAACTCATGTATCTCTTTACCTTGGGAGTCAACATGCTATAATTATTATTGACTATTTAGTTAGTTAATTTATTTATTTTTTTGAGACAGAATCTCGCTCTGTTGCCTAGGCTAGAGTGCTGTGGCATCAGCCTAGCTCACAGCAATCTCAAATTCCCGAGCTCAAGCGGTCCTCCTGCCTCAGCCTCCCAAGTAGCTGGGACTACAGGTACTCGCCACCACGCCTGGCTAATTTTTTTTCTATTTTTAGTAAACAGGGGGTCTCACTCTTGCTCAGGCTGGTCTCAAACTCCTGACCTCAAGCGATCCTCCTGCCTTGGCCTCCCAGTGTGCTAGGATTACAGGCGTGAGCCACCATGCCCAGCCAATGTTGACAATTTAATATAATTCACACACAGAAAACAATAAAAAAAACAAAAATTTTTCATTAAATTAGAAAGGAGGGTTTTGTTTTCAAAGTTTTTGTTCTATTTTTGTAATAAAACACCGTGGCCCCAAGGAAGAAAAAATTCTTTTCTAGTGTGGTGATGTGTTAAAAAAAACAAGTTAAAGCCCACTTCTAATTTTTATAAAATAACTCACAGGTAATTTGGATCTCCTTGACAGACAATTTTCTTCTCTTGCTCTAAGCAGAGATTAAATAGTATTATCTACTCTACTTCATGTAGGGATTCTTAAAAGAGAGAAATTGAATGATGTAAATTGGAAGAGATCCATTCAACAGGAATGTGTTACAGAAAACTTAGAAGAAAACATCTAGAGAAGTAAAAAGAAAATTAGAGGGAAGGAAAAATGTGATTTATAACATTAATGAAAAGCTACTAAAAACTATGAAAAAGGAAAAAGTATAACAACAATTTCTAAAATTAATTTGCAGGTAAGGTCTCTATGCCTTAAAAGTTTATAATTAACTATTTTAATAGTTTTTCAAATTTTAACTATACTAGCACAAGTATATTGCAGTATACCTTTCTATAGGATAATGTGGTAACAAAAACATTAAAATGGACATTTTTGTTTGACCCAGCAATTCAATTTATAGGAATACAGCCTAAGGAAATAATCAGAAAAACGCACAAGCATGTTCAGTTTTTATAATAGCAAAAAACTAGATACTACTTAAATGTCCAAAATAGGGGAATGGCTAAATAAACCAAGGCAAAGAGTCATACAATGGTATGCCTTGAAACCATAAAAATGATAGCATAATTACAGTAATATAAAAGGTGTTCATGATATAGTACTAAGAAAAGCAGGTTGTGAACATTATGTTTAGGATAATTTCATTTTTGTAAAATAAAAACTAAAATCCTGCATATTCACATGTAAATAAACTCTAGAAGAATATACACTAAAGTGTTAGCCATGGGAGGTAGGTTCATAGGTTATTTTACTTTTCTTTCGCCTGTATTTTTGAATTTTTCTATTAGGAACATCAATTACTTCTGTTAGAACAAACACCCAAAAAGCAATAATGTTGGATAAAATGGTTTCTGTGAGTAACTGAACCAGTAACTTTTCACAGAGTAGCAGAAGCAATGAAAAATATGATGTCAGATGAAATCATTTTGTTAACAAAAATCCAGATAAAGTTAATTGGATATTAGGACATATTTTAAAAAGTGTACTTGTTCTCTTTTAGACAAATGTGAAAATAAAACTTCACCAACCTCGGTTCTATTGCTTACCCTCCATAACAGAAGAGGTGGTGAATATGCACATCTGTCTGCAGCTGCTCTAGGAGGCTCAGTGAATTACAGTGCAGAGCTAAGAGTGCAGGACAAGTGATCAGCTGTTGGCACTTTGCATTTAGTGAGGGCAATGAGACCCTCAGGGTAATTATTTTCTTCAAAAATTACAGCCATGAATTAAAAATTTTCTAAGTTTTTCGTTTTCAGAAATCAATTAATAGAAATAAGATATATACATAAAGTGATAAACAATGGTCACTGAGATGAAAATTAAGACACAAAAAATACATTGTTAAGAAAAAAGGGGAAAAGATCACATATAATGTTAATATACTTTAGTGTAATTTGTACCAACCAATTAAGCAAAAGTAGAGATCTGAGCTATATAACTTTATTTGCAGATGTCACAAATCTTAAACACACACGTACACACACGTACACACACACACACACACAAACATAAAGCAGAGCCAAGCAAAAGCTACATTGCACACAGCAGCATCAGCAGCAGGTAGCAGCTCACAGAGTACCAACATCCTCAGCCTACACACTCCAGTTGTAGCAATATCACAGCAGCAAGGACAATAAATCCAGTCTTTATGCTAAAGACAAAAGGCCTCACTGATATTGGCTTAGTGTAGATTTTGCTCAGATTTAATGTTTTTTTCTGTTTGGCAGAATATAGACAATGATACTGGGAAAATCTAAGATGTTACATATTTTAACATCTTTTAATATACAGAATATTCTTCAACTGGGATAAACCCACACTAAGACTGGTCTTATATCTTGCAGCTTGAATATTGCTTATGGAAATAGCTATGGCTTCAGGTGGGCAATACTATGCACCAATAATGCAGATGACACCTATTGTTCCTGCAACAAATGTATTGCTGGTGTTTCCTTCTTTGCCTCATTAATTGTCATGTTCTCTACGATTATTTTTTTAGACCACACTGAAAAATCTAATACAAATTATGAACTATTTCCTGGACACTGGGAGCCAAATGGAACATAATTTGGGCTTTTTGGGTAGATCCAGCGCCTACCTATTCGAGTATTGGCAAATACATCAGCTAGAGACCCACTGGTTCCTTTGACCTCTCCATGGGACAGCGTAGAAGATGCGGATGAAGAAGTGGACGATCCCTGAATTGAACGGTTGATCCAGGACTCAGCATTCTGTAAGCTCTGTTGCAAGGCAGCAGAGAGCGCAGCTTGGCGTCTCAGAGAGCCCTCATCCTCAGAGGCCGAAGACGTGTCTGTGTGGAATTAAAAAAAAGAAGTTCTCGATCCTGCCTAGAACAGAGACTTTTCACTTCTTGCTCATTGATCACACATTCAATTTTGACACCAGCAAAACATTCGCATTCTTATGGTAGATTAATATGTAAAGTTTCTCAAGAATCTCAAGGAAGGGTCTATGGACCAAGGCCTACAAAAATAAAATAGCCTAACTCTACAGTAATTTTAAGATGTTTTTTTTTTTTAACCCTTTAAGAACATTTAAACTCCATTCACTATTTTTCTGCTCTGAGCCTACTCAGTATCTAAATTTTTCTCGTTTATTTATGTTCAAATAATATTGATGTAGGCTGGGAGCAGTGGCTCACACCTGTAACCCTAGCACTCTGGGAGGCTGAGGCAGGAAGATCCCCTGAGCCCAGGAGTTTGAGGCTGCAGTGAGCTATCATGATACCACTGCATTCTAGCCCAGGCAACAAAGTGAGACCCTGTCTCAAAAAGAAAAAAAGAAAAAGAAAAAAATAATATTGACATGCTTATATATCTTCTTCAATCTCTATATTAGAGAACCATGTGATAGGTGGCTGCACGAATTTTGTGACAAGTACTTATTAGTCTCTACTTAAAAGGAAAAGATCTTGTTAGGGAGATATAAAAACGTATGTGTCAATAAGTGAGCTAGATGCTGGGGAACTGAAGTGGGACAAGAAATGGTCCTTAGCCTGGAGGCACTCATGGTTTTAGAGGAAAAGTCAGTTGGTCAGGGGGCACAGGTAAGCTTTCTGAACACCACAGGAGAGGGCACAGTGTCAGGATTTCTTTCCTAATTCTCAGTCACAGAAGATTTGTGAGAAATTCACTGATGTCTGTATTTAGCCTGGCTCTGACTTCAGAAAAGTAGGCCTAAATTAGAAAAGCATGCTGAAAAAAAAATTTAACCAAATATAGGGAAGCAAAAGCTGAGGAAAACAGGAGTCAGGAATTTATTCCAGGGTTCTAAGCTTATGAGGCATACAGTTAAAGGGAGCATTTGGCTGGATGTGGGATAAACCCTTCTAAATGATTTTTTGGGGTTATAATTTATAATTTGTGGACTGAATTTCATTTAATTTTTAAAAATTATACATTCTGTGGTTAGTCCTGCAGAACACTTTTCTCTAAACGCAGGTGAAACTGTAGGCTCCCTGTCCTGCTTTGGTTCAAAGAAACAGAGAAATAACTAAAGGGACTGGAAAACTGCTAGCATCTCACAACGGAAACTTGAACCACAAAAGACTTAATCTAATCCAGAAGTCAAATTCTGCAGGCCCAGAGCAAGAGAGAAAAAAAATGACTATATTCTTGTTTCTTGCTCTGTACTACAGCCAACTTATTTATTGGTTTATATTGAGGGAGATCTGAGGCCGAAGACTTGACTTTTCTTTTTTTTTTTTTTTTTTTTGACAGGGTTGTGCTCTGTTTCCAGAGCTACAGTGCAGTGGCGTCGTCATAGCTCACTGCAACATCAAACTCCTGGGCTCAAGCGATCCTCCTGCCTCAGCCTCCTCAATTGCTGAGACTACAGGTGCGCGCCACCACTACTGGCCAATTTTTCTATTTTTAGTAGAGACAGGGTCTCACTCTTGCTTAGGCTGGTCTCGAACTCCTGGCCTCAATCGATCCTTCCGCCTGAGCCTCCCGGAGTGCTAGAATTACAGGTATGAGCCACTGTGCCCTGCCTGTTTTTGTTTTTTAATGTGCTATTATACATAACCACAATATGTGCTGGCAACTATGTCAGGTCCTGGGGATTCTGAAATGTATGAGTGCTTATGAGACAGTAAGTGCCCTAAAAAGGCGTAGTGTCTAGTACAGGAGACACACAAGTCCATAGACTATTTCAAAAGAATACAACAGATGCTAAGAAATGGGGGTGAGCAAAGGGTTTCACAGGACAGGGACCAACCTCAGTCAGGGATTTCAAGCACTTCTGCATAAATAGAGCAAGGACTTTGAGGGATAAGGGGCAAAAATTAGGCTAGAGAGGTAAACAGTGAATAGATCCCTAAGAGATAAAGTGATAAGGCCCTTAAAGAAGAGATCTATAATACAAAAAGGGATAATTAGAGGAAAATGTAAAAGAAAAAAAGTAACAGCATCTGTAACCCTTTAAAGAAAGCATTTTCTATAATTTTCAAAAAATATTCTAATGTTTCAATCCGTACTTTGGGAGGCAAAGATTCCTGTCTTTGCAAACATGGTAAAAAGGATGGTGGTGGTAGGGCCCATGAGACAGGTGAATCTGACTCTAAGAATTAAGTATTTGCAAGGTAACTTATCTCAGGATCCCACAAAATCCATTGGATTTGCAGGCTGCCTTTACTGAGTCATTCATTTTAATTTGTGTAAGTCTAAAATCTGAATAACCCAATTTTCAAAGCACATAAAACTAGTATTTTCATGATTAGGTTTATGGAAAAGTGGTTTCATTATGTTTCTATATTGGATCAATTATGTAATTAGATGTATTGTTTCAATTCAATTGCCTAATTTGCCTGCCAGTCCTCCTCTGAGTGCTTAATGACTTACAACTGTGGAGCAGCTTAGTGTAGTGGAAAAAACATGGTTTTGGTGTCAAGTCTTCTCTTTGAATTTTGGGATCCACCACTTAACAGCTATGTGACTTGGGGATAAAATTATCCATCTGAAAAGGTTGTTTGCTTGTTTATCCATTCAACAAATACCACTAAGCACTACACTTGGTAGGAATGAAATGTTGAGCAAGAAGACACAGTCTCTACTCTTACAGGACTTAAGAGTCTTTTTATTTTATTTTTTATTTATTTATTTATTGAGACATAGTCTCGTTCTGTAGCCCCAGCTAGAGTGTTGTGACATAATCATAGCTCATTGCAATCTCAAACTCCTGGGCTTGAGTGATCTTCCAGCCCCAGCCTCCCAAGTAGCTGGAACTACAGGCGCGAGACACCAGCCACCACAACTGGCTAATTTTTCTATTTTTAGTAGAGACAGGGTTTTGGTCTTGCTCAAGCTCAAACTTCTATCCCCAAGTGATCCTCCTGCCTAGCCTCCCAGAGTGCTAGGATTACAGGCGTGAGCCACCGCGCCCCGCAGACTTAGAGTCTTAACAGGAGTTCAGGGCAGGCACCCAAGGAAGTGAGACCTAAACCAAGGCCTGCCAGGTAAGTAGGAATCAGTTACAAGGGGCGCGGGGGCAGGGAGAGCAGAGTCAGGTAGAAGGGCCAGCATGCGAGAAAGCTTGGAGGGGATAGAAAACAAGGCACATCTGAAGATCTTAACCTTCGACTAGCAGAAGCATAGGATGCAAGACTGACAGTAACGAAGACGAGGCTGGACAAGTGGGCAGTGCTGGGTCACTAACGGCCTTGTGAGACATGCCAAGGAAACTAGTCTTCATTCTAATGACAGAGGGATACCATGAGCACAGACAATAGAAAGGAAGCATGCATAGCAGTGCCAGCCCACGGTAGCTGGCCAATAAACATTATTTCCCCTTCTCGTACCCAGAAGAATGGTTAAAAGGGGTGTTTATTTGGTTTTGATTTGCAACAGCATCTGAAATTTTCCCTAAGAATAATTTAAATGGCTACTTTCTTCCTATAAACATGAAGGGAAAGATGATAGAAATTGATTAAAGGATGGTAGAAGAAAAAAATACCATGTCACTCACACAACCTGAGAAATGAGGCGCTTGCTATGCATAAACCCTCCCTATGCTAGCTCACAGACACACAGCTGGCTGGGCAAGGCTTAAAAGATGACCACATGGCTAAGTTTACAGAAAATGTAAGCACTGCTCTGGGACTCTATCTTTTTAAAAATCAAAACAACGTCCTTAAATTTCATTTTTTTTAAAGCCATTGTCACACAGGAAATTGCTAGGGATTTGTAGAAACTTGGCCAAGATTAAATTAAATGAATAGAAATAAGGTTATTTTCTTACTGGTTAACATGAACTCACAACTGTTAATCCAAAAGTCCCTTGCCTAAGTTCTTGTACATGATGAATATAATATGTCTACATAACAGAAAACAATTCTGAAAACATAGTTTGCCCTTTGGATTATAATTTGGGGTGATTTAACACAATATCATTTAATACTGGTCACTAGAAGCCTACAATCCATTTATAACCAATTAGGCAACCTATAAACAATTAGCTTATTGATTTTAAGGGAAGAAAGTGCTGAATTTACTAACTTCTTAACTGTTCCAGCACTTTTATTCTTTAGCCATGTGTGGAAATGATTCTTCTTAGTGAAAAACATATTACCTAAAAATGTTTATTAAAAATGTATCGTTTATCCATTCCACTCCTGTGTATTTACCCAAGAGAAACGAAAGTATACATCTATACAAAGACTTGTACATGAATGCTCATAGAAGCTTTATTTGTAATAGCTAAAAATGGGAAACGATGCAAATGTCCATCAACAAATGAATGCATAAACAAACTGCAGTATATCCACATAATGGAATACTACTCCACAGTAAAAGGGAATGATCTACCGTTGTGACCTACACAACAATATGGATGAATCTCAAAGTAATTATGCTGAGTGAAAGAAGTCAGGCCTCCCCCTTGCAAAAAAAAAAAGAAGAAGAAGTAAAACTGTATGATTTTATTTATATAAAATTCTAGAAAATACAAGCTAAGGTATAGTGACAGAAAACAGATCAAATGGTTGGGGGGTAGGGACGGAGATGGGGAGAAGTGGGAGGGAGGCATTATAAGGAAATTTTAGGGGGGTGATGGATACATTCATTATCTTAATTGTGATGATGGTTTCATGATTGTGCTATGTCAACACTTAGTAATGGGTGCACCTTAAATATGTGCTGTTTGTTATGTCAACTATAGCTCAGTAAAGCTGTAAAAAACCCTAATTTTTACACCTTTATTTGTGGGGGTAAAAATTATGCCCTTGGTGAAAGGACAGTAACATCTGGGAGTCAGTCTACCTGAGAGATATTGTGTAAGCTGAACAAGTTCCTGGAAAGATAGTTCCTGACACTGGGTTCATACAGCTGATACCAAAATTAGGCCCAAATTTTAGCTTAGAACAAGTAAGTCAAGATTCACTGAAGTGAAGATCTCATTCTAACAACCACTAAAAAATATGGCTGCCAAGTAGGAGCTTCAAAGAACAAATAAATCAACCACCCACTAGGACAGTTAATGTATAATCTGGAGCCCATGGAAAGAAGTGTGTGTGCTTGAGTGAGATGGGGTAGTGTCAGGCAGGAAAGCGTCATTTTCTCTCGCTTTGGAGGATCAGGGGAGTTTAGGACTTCCAGAAATACCTTCAAGAGGGGCGAAGGAAGTTTCTACGCAGGCCAGGGAAAAGTCTGAAGTTTAAGAAGGAAAATCTTTAGAGACTCAACAGGGGGCAGTCTAGGAATAAAACCATGTATAGAAGAGTAACAGGTTAGTTCTGAAAGCAGGCCAACCTGAACCTACCTTGGGCTACAAATTCTGAGAAGATTAATCTAACACTAAACCTAACGAGGGTGGGCACTGATTCACCAGACAAGCGTTAGGGAAAATTTTAGAACTACCCAAGAAAATTTTAGCATCCTATAACAATCTGTGTGTACAGAGAACTGGGTGGGGACTGAAAAACTGGTCCAAGAGCCTAAGTGGCAGGAGGTCCAGGAGTTACCTGACAAATTGGGATACTTTTGAGAGAAGGGGTACTCACCATTAATAATTACTCCAGGGCAGTCTACCTACAATTTATCTCAACTGTTTTTCTAGGTATTTTCAAACATCTATGAAAAAACAGCTTACAAAACTAATTAATATCATAAATAATATTGGTATAAGAGGACAATTTTTCTCATGTATTGCCTGTTTGAAAGTTAGATCAAATATGCAGCAATTGTTAAAGCTCCAAGATTAACCATAAAACATTTACTTGACAACATGCTAGAATGAGAGGCAATACATCAAGTGGTTTAAGGAATGGGCTTTTAAAGTCAGACTTCTCTGGATGTAGATCTTAGCCACCAACAGCTGTTAAGCAAATCAGATCTTAGGGGTCTTAATTCTGCTCTTTGTCGTTTTCTTTCGGCTGTCACTCATGCTAAATTATTTCAACTAGTGTTTTTATTTCTTAGCTCACAATCAGTGGATCTTTCTCTGTGGGAATCCCAAGTCCCTGGTTGAGGCCTTATCCTTTCAGGAGACCATTTGTGCCCCAGGGTTATCATCAGATGAAGATCACTTTTTCTTACCAGGCAAGTAATGAAACTCAAACCTTGTACCCACTGACCATAAACTATCAGGGAAGGTCCCTGCCCCAGTTATCCCAAGGTAAAGCACAAGGCAAGCTTTCTCAACATCTTCTTGTGCTGGCGGGTTAATTTTTTCTAATTCACTCTTCTGGTGAAGATGTAAGTCCCTCCAGAGATCTTTATTACCAGCTTTCGACCTTATATTGGTCCAAGATTTTATTATTTTAATTAAAATTTAGAACCCTTGTTTACTGCCTCTTCTCCCCCAGGGCAGCCAAAATGAGTACCATCTTACCAGTCTGATTTTCAGTGTTCACCATTCTCTGTCTCGCTCCTGTATGTATTTAAAAGAAAGCTGGTTATATTTTATCCAGCATTTCTACAGGGAAATTTTCTTTCTCCCCTGTGTCCAGGAGAGAATTTTCAGGTTCTAATTGACTACACATCTGAAAACAGAAGTCTGAGCAATTTATTGAGTCTCTCTAAACCTAGTTTCTCATCTATAAACAGGGTAGAGGACTGTTGAGAGTACTAAAAATTAAAAAATATATTGAGCACTTAGCCCTTTGGTACACTGAGAGTACTTAAATGGTAACAATAAAATTACTCTTATTGGCAAACCTTAACTTTTACAATCATCTATTGAAATAAACAAATTCAACCTGATAGAGTGGGTTTTTATCGTGCGTTGGCTTAAGGAATCTTGAATATTCATTAATCTCCCAAGTAATTGCGGATCACTGCTCATAACCCATACCCATAATGAAAGTATGCTATTGAAATGATCCAAATCAATTAATTAGAGCACATTTAGTAAGGTTTGATTTGCCAACTGTGTTTACTTTATGGTTTTGAATAAAATTTAGGAAAAACTCCCTAAATTGGTAATTCAGCAGTTATTCTCTTCTAAGTTCAAATTAACTGATACCTGTTTTGGACTATAAGCACCCAGAAGGCACTAGCTATTTATTTGGAAAAATACCCATACCAGTACCATGTACACCTGAGTATCAGGTAAAGAGCATTTCCTAAACATGACACTGTAGTAAAGTAACAAACACAGCCAAGAAGATTTCGAGTCTGATATCTAATTGCTGTTTGACCTGGAGCAAATCACTTAAGTGACTATGAACCTGTTTATTTCCCCATCTCCAAAGAAATCTGCCCTTCCTACTTTACTGAGTACTAATGAGGAACAAATGAGGCAGGGAGCCAGTGGTATGTGAAAGTCTTTTGCACAGTGTAATGTATTGTAATTCCATAAAGCATTGTTAAAGTATGTTAAAAGTATAACAATATCCCAGTCTGTTTGTGGGCATTATTTTCATATATAGAAACACAAAGAGGTAAATTTCTCCTTGTCTTCTGGTCCTTTGAATTACTATAGCCACTCTCAAGCAGGGCCCTATAAGAAACAGACGTCTAAATTTAAGCTTCATTCTACCCAAGCCAGCTGAAATAGCTTATTGTGCTTTAGGGTCATTATTTGGTCTATCTGGTCATCTGTGCACCCTCAGAATGTAGCAAAGGGTAAGTCCACAAGGGTGCAGAAAAAGCTTAGAGGGAAAAAATATATGCTGTAGTTTTTGCATTGTGTTTTTCCGTATGAATGAGTAATAGTGTTACACAAAGAACCCCTACAAAGAAAGAGCTGAGGTAATCGCCTCATGACATTAGTAATGATTTCAGCACATAAAGGGAACTGGATGGCAGTAATTCAAGCAGTCTAAAAGACTCTGAAAAGGCCACAGGCACTAAAAGAACCATAGACTGCTGATTGCTACCAGTTTAGAGAACTTAAATTTTCCAATCCACAAGATAGAAATTAGTGTACATACCAATAAGCACATTTTAAGTTGATTAACATCTTATCATTTGAGTTATTTATGAACAAAAGACAAATTATTTCCCATGCCAACTATTTACCATATTTTCCAGACTATATACTATAAATAAAGCCAAGATTTATGACATATTTTACTCCTTAATTTCTTTCTATTAAATCCCTCCAAAAGTAGCTTTAAATTGTCATCAATTCAGTAATTCAAACAGTTACATGTTGAGTGTCTCCCAAGAAGCTGACTGGCTCGTACCCTCTAGAAGTTATCCCAGAAACTATGTGCACACAGGACAGCACAGGCAGAATGAGGGCCTTGACCTTAAATGTGCTTCGTGATATGTCATGTGACATCTCAGATAGCATACAAAGGAAGACACAACTAAAATACTGTGAAATATTAGCTTAATTTTTCCCTGCAAGAGTGGCACAACTTTTTAACATCCCTTTTATAGTTGGTCAGAATCTGATTTTTCAAAAACAGCCTACCACAAGCAAAATTAATGTCAATTCTCTTCTTCCCCATCCCTTGAATGCAGCCTCAATATTCTAAACTTCAGGGTTTCAGGGGCTGTCAGAGTAGATATTCAAGATAAAACCTATTTGGCATCCCTGGGTTGGGCTATAACAGGTTCTGGGAGATACTGACTAGGATTAAACTGTAATAGGGATAGGAAACAGTCAAGTCTCTAAACTTGACTGGAGAGAATGGAATCTGAATCATAATGTCGGAACAGCAACCCCCAAAATGAAAGGTGCTAATGGAAGCCTTAGGATATAGTTCTTCCCACATTCCCTCACTAAAAGTGAAGTATTTGTCCTAGGTGTGTGCATAATTGTTGAATGAGGCATTAAGATCTATTCCATGTGGCAGCTGTGTGAGAAATCACTACGTAGGGCACACTCAATGTTTCCCCTTGTTGAGAGAAAATTCCTCTTCTATTTTGACAGCACAGATGTCCGTAACAGCACATGAAAGCTTCTCAGAAACTAGTCGGAGATCCCCAGGAGATAAATGGACATGGAACCTTTTTATTACGCTACTCTGCTGAATACAGGCCTTAGGAGAAAGGATCCAATCTTTGTACCCATGAAATTATTAAAACATGCAAAGTGATCAAGAACATTATGCCACATCTTCAAGGCTGCAGACAGAGGAGAACACTAGTGTTTGGAAATACTGAGGCCTATACAGTGAATTCCAAAGGACTATAGTCTCATTGAACAATGAACAGCGACAATTTGTTTCTAGAGTTGGTAAACTTCCCTCAGGCAGTGACTTTTGGTAAAAGGGATAAAAAAAGGTTTCCACTCCTCAGTATTCGCAAGATCCTTTGCTGCACTCTCACATTTAACATGAAGCCATGAGAGCAGCCTATTTACTGTCAAACTACATTTCTTTGAGACAGCTTTGGAGAGGATTGTTTCTAAGAACTACATGTCACATTGTTCCCCACCCTTTGCCATTTACTGCAATTGAACCCTTTGCCACAGTGCAGCGGAATCTGCCAACAAGGAGTAACTACTAAACTGAGAGCCCCCTTTGTCCATGAGGACCCAACTTGTGCTGTACTGATGCGGAAGGGAAACCATCCAAGATTTTGAATGAGTAGGTTTGAAGTATGTACCATTATAGACACAAAATGTTTTATTATGATGGTCTGCTAGAGGTATCCTGTGTTACATTTTGACAAGCACTTGAAGCCACAGAGCTATTTCTCTTTCAAACATATTGACACCACAGATGTGAAGAAAAAAAGCACACACAGTTAATGAGCCCACAGCATACCCAAATGCTCTAAGAAATTAGCCAAAACCTAGAAGAAAACTATTCATATGAACATGGATCAGCGAATAGGATCAGTATAAATAGCTCAACAATTTGACAGCTGTCAATAAAAGTCAACCACAACGATTCAACCTTCCTAGGAATCACCCCAAAGACATGGTAAGTAGACCGTGTTTTTGTCTGTTAACTAAAACAGTATGGGGAAACTTTTTGCCAATGATTTTATTACCAGTAACATGACAGTAGACCCTATATTGAGGCTCTGAAATAGATTTACTATGTTTAGTCTGAGAGGCCTATATCAAGATCTTGTCTGGAACTTGATCTAAAAAAAAGTTTTTTAACGTTTTTAAAAACTTCAAGGAAATATTCTGAACAGACAACTTAAGGTTGTTTGCAGTTATTCCCCGAATATGAAGTAAAATTTACTTTAGGAGGAGTAAGGATTCCAAGTCTAGTGAACAGGGATGGGATGAAGATACCTAGCTCCCACTAATCTTATGACTATTATAAAAAGTAGATTCTTAAAAACATATAAATATAAACAAAATATATTAACACACACATTAACACACTTATATACATTTTCATATCTATTACAACTTTACATGACTGCTGTCCCATAATCTTTAATGACAAAATTTTGTCCTAAGTCCAACTACTCCTATGCCTGCTGCAAAGATGAAGAATCTAGTTTACAAGTATGAATGAGTTAAATATATGTACAGGTCATAATTTGGGTGACAATGAAAATAGCAACTTAAGCACACCAGGATTTTGGCCTAAGCTTTGGCTGGTATTTATTTATAACTACATGAGTTTGGGGGTTACATCAAGGAAATGCTAAAAAATTCAGCATTTTAAAAAAATAATTTTACTCTTAAGGCTCCTTTTTGTGTGTTGTTTACAAAGTGACAGGGAAGAGTTCTGGCTCTTACATTGCAATAGAGAAAGCAGAACTTATTTCAGGAACATCAAGGTAGTAACCGTCAGAGAGAAAAAGTTCTGATAAACCTACCAGGAGGCGTGCAGGCATCTGCAGGAGACTGGACAAACGTGGATCGTCTTTTCGTTGGCATGGGCAAAGCCATCTTCTGTTCTTTATGCTTTGCCAGTGCAGCCTGAACTGCTTCCGTGTGGATATCTGGAAAATTAAACATTTGCATTTATTAGCCCCTGGCTCTTGAGGTGTTTGCCACCGTAGGCTGAACTATCACAGTCTCAATTGTTAAAAAAGGTAAACGGGGTGTTTAGATGATTTTTATTTATCATTTGATTCAGACCAATTAAAAATAAAAATAAAAAAAATAGAAACAAAAGAATTCAAGGACAATTTTACAGAGGAGGAAAATAAAGACCAGAATGACTACGTGACTGCTTAAAATACCAAAGAGTTGACAGAGATGTGGGGGTGGGGGGTAGGGAGAGAATACACAGTCTAACATGCATCTGTGCCAGGCAGGGAATTCTGCCTCTAAATGGAATGAATGCTGTGCAGGTGCCTGGAGAACACTCATTATTTTTCAAGAAAAGAAGCTTAGGATTTGCTTAACTGTCTGAAAGAAAACTTGGTTGAGACCCCTCAGTTCTATGCCACAGGAACAGAAGGACTGATTTTGATCTAGAAAAACACAAGGGCAGATGTTACTTGTTTGCCACTTTGGGCACAAATGAATTCAGCTCTCTACTTGAATGTCTAATAGGAATCTCAAAATCAACATATCCAAACAGAACTCTTGATTTTCTAACATCTCCCCAAAACACACTCTATATTTCTACAAAATAGGATCATACCGTATACAGTATTTTGTATTCTGCTTTTTAAAAAAAACTCTTACAAAATCCTTCTCAGGTAAATAATCACTGAGGTAGCTTCCTAGTTCACAAAAAACAATTTCCTCTTGTCTAGGAACCAGCTCAATCCACATGCATCCTTCCATGCCTCTCTGTTATATAAATGTACCCTTAGAAGATCTAGACTAATCAGATCCCTTTTTTGAAATTTAAACTCTGAATCAAGGAACTGCAAGTCCTAGAGTTGAGTCACTTTAATAACAGTGTCCTAGAAAGAAAAAACGTCTTTGAACTTCAAGGTTGAGATCCTCAGAGTTATTTCTTCCTTACTAGGGATTTCTCATCTATTCCTTTTGCTTCTATGACCTACTCCAGCTACTAAAGGTAGCCTAAGTGGGCCTCTGTTTCCGGCAAAAAAACAAAAAACAAAAAAAACACCCCACAAAACTTCACTAATAGAATTAGAAACATCTCATTCTGTAAATATAGACTTACAACATAATTTTAAAGGGCTGCATAGTATTCCACTGTATAAATGTGTCCTAAGTTATTTAAGCAGCTCCTTATTATCAAAGATTAGCTTGTTTCCAATGTTTTACTCCAATTCATAGCAAGAATAATTCAGTATTTTTACCTTAACATGTCTAATTATTTCCTCAGCATTAATTTCGATACTTGCTGAGATCAAAGTATACGTAACTTCTCTTCCCAGGAATACTTTTCGATAAGAACAAGTCTCTTTCTCTTACATAATCTCACATTTATCAAAATCCAAAGTTCAACATTGACACGAACTATTATCTAACCCATAATCCATATTCCAATTTAGCCAATTGTCCCAATAATGTCCTTTACAGTTTCTTTCCTCCTTTTTTCCTGATCCAGGATCTAATGCAGGATATCACATCATTATATTTAGTTGTCCTGCCTCTTTGTTCTCCTATAATTTGGAACAGTTTCCCAGCCTTACTTTGTCCTTTATGATTCTGACATTTTTGTACAGACTATTTTGTAAAATCTCCTTTAATTTTGGTTTATTTGGTACTTCCTCAATCATTTCAGGTTATGCATTTTAACAGGAATACCATAGAAGTAATATATCCTTCTAAAAACATGATATCAGGATGCATCTGCTCCATTACTGGTGATATAACTTTGGTGATGTTATAAGACTACGTTAACATTATATACATCATTAACTTCCACACACTAGTTTTAGCATCCATTGATGGTTCTTTGATAGAGAATGATTTCGCCAGCGTGGTGGCTCATGCCTATAATCCTAGCACTCTGGGAGGCCAGGCAGGAGGATTGCTTGAGCTCAGCAGTTCGAGACCAGCCTGAGCAAGAGTGAGACCCCGTCTCTACTAGAAATAGAAAGAAATTAGCAAAAACAACTAAAAATAGAAAAAATTAGCCGGGCATGGTGGTGCATGCCTGTAGTTCCAGCTACTCGCGAGGCTGAGTCAGGAGGAACACTTGAGCCCAGGAGTTTGAGGTTGCTGTGAGCTAGGCTGATGCCACAGCACTCTGGCCCAGGCAAGAAAGTGAGACTCTGTCTCCAAAAAAAAAAATTGATTCAGAAATAAAATAAAATTTAATCTCTTAAAAAAAAAAAAAGAGAATGATTTCCAGGATGTATTGTTAAGTAGAAAAAGGAAAGTGCAAAAAAAGCATAATACGCTTCCTTTTATGAAAATTGGAGAAATGAGAAAATGCACGTCTGCTTATTTTTCCATGCTCTGTGCCCGGCCGAGATCTTCATTCCTTTGTATAGCTGCACAGTCTTCCATTGTATACCACATTTTATTCAACTACAACCCTATGTTTGGACATGTAGGTGTTTCCAATATTTTACAATTACTAATAATACTGCAACAAATAGCCTTATGCAAATATATTTTTATACTAATGAGATATATCTTCAAAGTAAATTCCTACAAGTGAGACCCCTAAACCAAAAGTGAATACTTTAAAAATTTTGTTACATCTTCAAAATTCTCTTTCAAGAGTTTTTACCATACCATACCAGCAACGTACAGGTGTGCCTGTTTCCCATAGCCTCACCTCCAAAGTATGTTGTCTACGTTTTGATTGTTGCCAACTTGATAGCTGAGAATTGGTATCTCAGTATAGTTTTGTGGTTTTTGTTGTTTTAGAGACAGCATTTCACTCTGTTACCCAGGCTGGAGTGCAGTGGCGCAATCATAAATCATTGTAACCTCAAACTCCTGGGCTCAAGTGATTCTCCTGCCTCAGCCTCCCGAATAGCTGGGACTACAAACATGCCACCACTCCCAGCTAACTTTTCTTATTTTTTTTTGTAGAGACAGGGGTCTCACTGTGTTGCCCAGGCTTGTCTTGAACTTCTGGCCTCAAGCAATCCTCTTGCCTCAGCCTCCCAAAGTGTTGGGATTACAAGCATGAACCACCATGGCCTCATTATACTTTTAATTTGCATTTCTTTTATCATTAGTGAGATTAAACATCTTTACAGAGGATTTAGAGACCATTTTATGTTGTTTGTTTTTAAGTAAAATCAATGTTCATTTCACTTGACCATTTTTTCTATTGTGCTTCTGTGTTTATTTTCCCTTAATTTTTAAGTGTTCTTCTGTAAGAGAAACGGGCCCTTTATTTCTGAGATATGTTAGAAATATTTTCTTTCAGTTTGTCTTTTAACATTGTTTATTTTTTAAACATGCACAAGTTTTTAAAAATTGTTATAGAAGAAAGATCTCAAATCACCAATCTAACTACACCTCCAGAAACCAAAGAACAATCTAAACCCAAAGTTAGCAGAAGAAAAAAAGTAATACAGATTAGAGCAGAAGTAAATGAAATAGAGAACAGAAAAATATGGGAGAAAATCAACAACAGTTTGTTTTTTGAGAATATCAACAAAATGGACAAAACTTTAGCTAAACTAAGGAAAAAAAGAAGACTCAAATAACTAAAATAAGGAATGAAAAAGGAGATATTACAACTGATAACAGAAATAAAAACTATAAGAGACTACTATAATAATTATATGCCAACAAATTGGATAAACTACAAAAAAAATCAATAAATTCTTAGAAACATATAACCTACCAAGACTGAATCCTGAAGAAATAGACAATGTAAACAGAAATAACTATTAAGGAGATTGAATCAGTAACCAAAAATCTCCCAACAAAGAAAAGCCCAAGACCTGACAGTTTTATTGGAGAATTCTACCAAACATTTAAAGAAGAATTAACACCAATCTTTCTCAAACTATTCCAAAAAACTGAAGAGGAGGGAATCCTCCAAACTTATTAATATTTTATAAGGCCAGTACTACCTTGGTACCCAATCTAGTCAAAGATACTATAATAGGAAAAAAACTACAGATCTACATCCCTGATGAAAACTGATGTAAAAATCTTAAACAAAATACAGCATTGGCAAATCAAATTCAACAGCACATTAGAAGAATTATATATCACGACCAGGTGGGATTTATTCCTGGGATGCAAAGAAGGCTCAATATACAAAAATCCATAAATGTAGCTAATAATATAGTAGTCCCCTCATCCAGTTTTGCTTTCTACAGTTTCAGTTACTGTGGTCAACTGTGGTCCGAAAATATTAAATAGAAATTCCATACATAAGCGATGTTTTAAATTGTATACCATTCTGAATAGTGTAATGAAATCTCCTACCTACTCTGTCCTGCCTGGGACATGTTAGTAACTTAGTAGCCATCTTGGTTATCAGATCGAAAAAACACAGTTCTCATTATATATGGGATTCAGCATTATCTGCGGCTTCAGGCACCCACGGGGGATCTTGGAACATACCCATCTTGGATAAGGAGGGACTACTGTACACACTACATTAACAGAACCAAGGACAAAAATCACCTGATCATTTCAATTGATACAGAAAAAAATACTCAACACCCTTTCATGATAAACACTCAAAAAACCAGGAGTAGAAGGAAACTGTCTCAACATAATAAAGGTCATATATGAAAAACCCACAGCTAATATCATACTTAATGGTGAAAATCTGAAAGCTTTTCCTCTAAAATCAGGAACAAGACAAGGATGTACACTCTTACCACTTCTATTCAACATAGTACTGGAAGTAGTAGCCAGAGCCATCAGGCAAGAAAAAGAAATAAAAGGCAACCAAATTGGGAAGGAAGAAGTAAAATGATCTCTGTTAGAATAAATAAACAAATTCAGCAAACTTGGGGGATACAAAATCAACACTCAAAAATCAGTTGTGTTTCTATATACTAACAATGAACTACCTGAAAAGAAAATTAAGAAACCAATGTCACTTAAAATAGCATAAAAAAGAATAAAGTACTTAGAAATAAACTCAACCAAGGAGGTGGAAGACCTGTACATTGAAAACTATTAGCTGATTAAGTATGAAATATCTGATTTCCTTAAGTACTAAGTTAGACAGTTGATATCCCTGATATTTCATTTTGACACTTTTTTAAATTTTTATTTTGAAGGTACATCCTTAGTCTTTCAAATGCACAGTTTGGCTTGTGATTATCTTTCAAAAAAATTTTAGAGCAATTTTTGTGAAACCGTGGATAAGTCAAAAATTAGTGTTATTTTCAAATATGAGTTCCATTGTGGAACCAATGCAGTGCAGACAGCTCAAAATATCAACAAAGTGTTTGGGAAGGATGTGGCTAATGAATGCACAGTATGTTGATGGTTTGAGAAGTTCCATTCTGGTGATTTTTTTTTTTTTTTTTTTTTTTTTTTTTTTTTTTTTTTTTTTTTTTTTTTTTTTTTTTTTTTTTTGTTGAGACAGAGTCTCACTCTGTTGCCCAGGCTAGAGTGAGTGCCGTGGCGTCAGCTTAGCTCACAGCAACCTCAGACTCCTCGGCTTAAGCGATCCTACTGCCTCAGCCTCCCGAGTAGCTGGGACTACAGGCATGCGCCACTATGCCCGGCTAATTTTTTCTATATAGATTTTTAGTTGTCCATATAATGTCGTTCTATTTTTAGTAGAGACGGGGTCTCGCTCAGGCTGGTCTCGAACTCCTGACCTTGAGCAATCCACCCGCCTCGGCCTCCCAGAGTGCTAGGATTACAGGCGTGAGCCACCGTGCCCGGCCTGATTTTTTTTTTTTTTTGGAGACAGAGTCTCACTCTGTTGCCCGGGCTAGCGTGCCGTGGTGTCAGCCTAGCTCACAGCAACCTCAAACTCCTGGGCTCAAGCAATCCTCCTGCCTGAGCCTCCCGAGTAGCTAGGACTACAGGCATGTGCCACCATGCCCAACTAATATTTTCTATATATTTTTAGTTGTCCAGCTAATTTCTTTCTATTTTTTTAGTAGAGACAGGGTCTCGCTCTTGCTCAGGCTGGTCTCAAACTCCTGAGCTCAAAAGATCCATCTGCCTTGGCCTCCTAAAGTGCTAGGATTACAGGTGTGAGCCACCGTGCCTGGCACATTCTGATGATTTTAATCTTGAAAATGAGCCATGTAGATGACTTGAGACCAAGGTAGATAATGATGAGCTGTAGTGCAAGTGAATCCATCTCAACCTACGCATGAATTAGCAGCAAGGTTTGACTATTCCAACAACATTGGACCATTTGAAACAAATGGGCAAGGTAAAGAAGCTGGATAGATGGGTTCCTCATGAATTAAACGAGCCTCAGAAGAGAAATCGTCTCAAAGCTTGCCTTTATTTGCTGTCATGACATAATGGTCAACCATTTCTACATTGTATTGTTATGTGTGATGAAAAATGTATTCTTTTTGACAATCACAAGCATTTGACACAATGGGTGGATAAAGATGAAGTGCCAAAACATAGTCAAAAACTGAATATTCATCAAAAAAAGCTAATGGTGTCTGTTTGGTGGTCCAGTGCTGACATTATCCACTACAGCTTCATGAAAGCTGGTCAATCCATTACAGTGGATGTCTACTACAACCAGTTGGACAAAACGATGAGGATGCTTACCATTAAGCAGCCGAGACTGGTCAATAGAGACAGGCCTGTCCTCTTGCAAGACAATGCCTGATCACATGTCACATAAACACTGCTCAAACTAAAGACGCTAGACTTGGAAACTCTTTTGTCATCCACCATATTCACCAGACCTTGCACCAACTGACTTCCACTTCTTCAAGGCTTTGGACCACTTCTTGCAAGGAAAAATATTCAATTCTCCACAAACTGTGGAAAATGGCTTTTGTGATTTCATTGCCACTTGCTCTCCAGACTTCTTCACTGCTGGCGTAAACAAGCTACTGTTAAGATGGCAATGCTGTGTTGATAATTTTGGCACAGACTTTGATCAATTGTACTGTTTTTTAAAATTTATTTCATTTCAGCATATTACACAGGTACAAATGTTTCATTGTACTGCTTCTTGTTTGAGATATAATAAACTAAACTTTTGAATCGAAATTGGATATTTCACATTTAATGACCTAATATAAAATATCACTGAAATAAATTAAAGAGGACAGGGGAAAGACATCCTGCATTCATGAACTGGAAGACTTAATATTGTTAAAATGTCCATATTGCCCAAAGTGATCTAAAACTTCAATGTAATCCCTATCAAAATCCTAATGGCATTTTTTATTTTTGTTTTTTGCTTTTGCATAAATAGAAAACCCTAAATTTCAAATGGAATCTCAGAGCATCCCAAGTAGACAAAACAATCTTGAGACAGAACAAAGCTGGAGGTCTCGTACTTTCTGAGTTCAACATCTACTACAAAGCTACAGTATTCAAAATCTTCATACTGGCATAAGGACTGACAAGAAACAGAACAGAGAGCCCAGAAATATACCCTCTCACATAAAGTCAAATGGATCTTAAACAAGGGTGCCAAGCCTACACAATGGGGAAAGGATAGTCTTTTTGACAAATAGCATTAGGAAAACCTGGACATGCAAAAGAATGAGCATGGATCCCTACTTTACAGGAATACAAAGTTGACTCAAAAAGACCTAAACAAACACAAGGACTGAAACTAAAACTCCTAGAAGAAAACATAGAGAAAACACTCCCTGACATTGGATATGACACCAAAAGCACAGGCAACAAGACCAAAAATAGACAAAAGGAAGTACATTAAACTTAAAAATTCCTGCACAGTAAAGGAAACAATCAATAGAGTAAAAAAACAACCCACAGGAGAAAATATTTGCAAACCATATGTTAGATAAGGGGTCAATATCCAGAATATATAAAGAACTCCTACAATTCAGTAACAAAAAAATAAACAACCCAATTTAAGAAATGGGCAAAGGGTGTAAATAGGCATTTCTCCAAAGAAGATATACAAATGATCAATAAAAATCAAAAGATGTTCAGCATCGCTTTCATCAGGGGACTATAAATGAAAACCACAATGAGTTATCACCTCATACCCATTAGGAGAGCCACAGTTCACACTGATTAGAATGTTTTTTCTGTATCAGAAAAAAAAAAAAAACAGAAAATGATGGGGCCGCACACAGTGGCTCAAGCCTGTAATCCTAGCACTCTGGAAGGCTGAGGCGGGAGGATCACTTGAGGTCAAGGAGTTCAAGACCAGTCTGAGAAAGAGCGAGATCCCCGTCTCTACCAAAAATACAAAAAATTAGCTGGGTGTGGTGGCACACACCTATAGTCCCAGCTACTTGGGAAGCTGAGGCAGGAGGATCGCTTGAACCCAGGAGTTTGAGGCTGTAGTGAGCTATGATGACCGCACTGCACTCTACCCAGGGTGACAGAGCGAGACCCTGTCTCCAAAAAAAAAAAAAAAAAAAAAATTTTCTAGCTCCATAAATAAATTTGATCATGTTTTTTTATTGGGATTAAATTTATAAACTGATTTAGGAAAACCTGACATCTTCATGTTGTTAAATCACCCTATCTAAAAACAAGGTATGCCTTTCCATTTATCACGTCTACCTTTCTGTCTTCCAGGGGTGTTTTAAAGTTTTCTTCATAACGGTTTTACACATTTCTTATGTGTATTCCTAAATATATTTTATCTTCTTTATTGCTTTATTTTTTAAAAGTTTTTAGTTTATTAATCCTCTTATGAAAAATCCACACAATGGCTGCAGATAACGTCACTGCAGAATGTTTACTCCTTAGAGCCTTTTACTAACGACCAAGATTGGCCTTTGCAGTTCCCCTGACTTTCTTCATTCTGTTTTTGCGTTCCTTTCCCTGCTTTCTTGAGGACTTTTTCTTCTCATACGGGCCATGTCTTGCAAGTCTATGTTTGGGTTCATTTTTCTTTGCATAATCCAAGGAATCATAAATCATGCCAAAGCCAGTTGTCATGCCACCACCAAAGTGAGTTCTGAATCCAAATACAAAGATGACATCCAGTGTGGTCTTGTACATTTTGGCTAGCTTTCCCCAAATTTCTATCTTAGGTACTGTTGCCTTCCTGGGGTGAGGACATCAATGATCATTTGTTTCTTCTGAAGTAGTCGGTAAGTCATAAACTTACTGTGTCATTCATGACGGTGGTCAATCCTCAAGCAGCCAGGGAAGAAGAATTTATTGTTTTTAAATGAGGTTTGCTCTACCATTATCTACTGATTTCTGTACTAATTTTTATTTATATCCTGCTATCTGACTAAATTATTTTATTCAGTTAATTTTGTCATTGATTGTCTTGGGTTTTCTAAATAAACTGTATTAACTGCAAATATAGTTTTACTTCTTTTCTAATTCTCACACTTCTAATTGATTTTTCTTATCTATTTGCATCAGCCAATACCTCTAGTACAACTTAAATGTTGGTGTCTTTAGGATAAAAAAAAAAAAAAGCCCTTGTAAATAATAAAAAAAAAAAAATCCAATTAAAAAAATAAGCTTAGGCAACGGACAGGTAGTTTATAGAAGCAGCACAAATGGCCACTAAGCATATCTCCAAATGTCCAATCTCATCAGTAATAAAAGAAATAACACTTTTACCAACTGGATAGGAGTGTCTATTTCCCCACATCTATGGATGACATTGGACCATTTCTTTTCTCACCTTTCCTAAAAAGATTAAGTGGAAAATGTTATTTTTTCAGTTTTAAAGCAGCTGTTCCCTATTCTTGGCTTGTTTTTATGAACTGGTTAAGACATGGCAGATGAAAGGCACAACTAGGCTTTAAGGACCAGGGGCAGAACAGATACCAAGTGCCCTTACCTATTAGGACATTTCTTTAGACAGATAGATAGGGACAGAGTGAAAGGCAGATATGTGGGTAGGTTGAGTCATAAAATAGAGAGGTACCGTTTCAAGGAGCTACCTACAATCCAACAAGCTGTCATGCCATTTTTACCAATTTCTTTCTTTCTTTCTGTTTTTTTTGAGACAAAGTCTTGCTCTGTTGCCCGGGCTAGAGTGCCATGGTGTCAGCCTGGCTCACAGCAACCTCAAACTCCTGGGCTCAAGCAATCTTCCTGCCTCAGCCTCCCCAGTAGCTGGGACTACAGGCATGTGCCACCATGCCCAGCTGATTTTTCTATATGTTTTTAGTTGTCCAGATAATTTCTTTCTATTTTTTAGTAGAGACGGGGTCTCGCTCTTGCTCAGGCTGGTCTCGAACTCCTGAGCTCAAACGATCCGCCCACCTCGGCCTCCCAGAGTGCTAGGATTACAGGCGTGAGCCACCGCGCCTGGCCCATTGTTGAGTTTTTGTTCCCACTCCATCAGTTAAGAGATTAGTTACTCCACAGCCCTGGCAAATACAGAAGGACCTGCCTCTTCCAACAGAGTCCACGGAGCTCTCCCAGTACCATACCACATGACCTAACCCTTCACTTTCTTGTTTTCTTATTTATTCCCATTGCCTTTGTGCTTGTCTAGCTCCCCTTCTTAGACTGTTAAATTCCCTGAGGTCAGAAAGGGTCTTATTTGCTGCTATATCTCCAGCAAACATTGAATATCCATTATACCTGTCACAAAGTAGATACTCAGTATTTCATCATATAAAATAAATGATTGATGAATGAATTAATATAGACATGTTGGTGCCTCAAGGGAAAAAACCAAAACAAATATCAGAAGCTCTCAAGATACACAGTTCATACTCTAGTCAGTAAAAACTATTCAGCTGGTCCTTTTGCAGTTCCTTCTCACCTGATCGATATCGTTCATCCCTGGCTCCCCCAGATCGAGTTCGGTGGTACTTAGAGGGAGCGGAAGTTTGAGCTGTAGATGGAGCAGGTGTCTGGTTCCTAAGTTCTTTCTGTACTGCTGAATCAGTTTCTAAAAAAGGAAGTTTGGAAGATGGTTATCCAATAACAGTAATAGCTGACATTTTCTGAGTACTTTAAGCACTCTCACAACACTTTAAGTACTCTTACTCCATCTATAGTAAAGGGTTAGAGAACTTTAACATATACACATAAATATAATACAAAGACATTCAGGCTAAAAAATACCATCTTAGAGCCGTAATTATCATAGGCTGATAGGAGAGAAATAGCAAGAAGATACATGCAAAGTGAAAGGCCATTCTAGAGACTCCAAAGAGTGGTAGTAATGAGGGAATTGGGGTGGGTGCCCGTGACCCCTCAATCCTACACAAAGAATAGCTTGGGGAGCTTTAGCCACCACACCATAAGTCATTCCAGATAAACATGTAATTCAAGCAAAAAGAAGGTATTTATTATGCAAGCAGAGCTTCAAGTCTACCAGCCCTTCTTCCAACTGGAGTCACCACTGAACCTGTCCCCATACTCTGCCCTCTTGACATTTGCTGTCTTATCCAGAATATGGGGAAGGGGGAAATAAGCAAGTATATGAGCTGAAGAAAAAATACTAAGTTCTGATATTTTACTACCTTTTAAAAAACGATTAGCTCCTAAGTCATTTCCTTAAAAAAATTATAGTAAGAACATTTAACATGACATGTATCCTTTGAACAAAATTTTAGGTGTACAATACAGTATTTTTAGCCATAGGCATGATGTTGTACAGAAGAACTTACTCATCTTGCATAACTGAAACTTTATACCTGTTGAATAGCAATGCCCCATTTCCCCCTCCCCTTAGTCCCTGATGACCACCATTCTACTCTCTGCTTCTATGACTCTTTTAGAAACCTTATATAAGTGAAATCATACAGTATTTGTCCTTTTGTGACTAGTTTATTTCACTTAGTATAATGTCCTCCAGGTTCATCCATGTTGTCACACATTGTAAGATTTCCTTCTTTGAGGCATATTTAAGTTTCTTAAACAGCGCTTAGTTGTGCCCAGGAAGGCATACATACACCTAGCAAATTAAATGCCCAATATAGTAAGATGTCATCTATGCAGCAAATGCACTGCTCCAGACTGCAGCTGAGAATCACCTTATGAAGCCAAAAAATAAAAGCCCAGACTCAACGCACAATGGTCCAGGGAGTAAAAGCAACAGTCCTACATACGATGGTAAAGGCTGACAGCATCAAAGCATTACAGGAACTGAGATACATAATGACAGTGTCATATCTTTAAAAAAAAAAAAAAAGAAGAAAGAAAGAAAAGAAAAGAAAGCTAGCATGCTGGAGAGGCCATGTGCGGAAGCTCTAGTCAACAGTTCCTGCTTAGTCCTCCACCTGCCCTTGCCAAGGCACCAAACATGAATAAGCCATCTTAGACTGTCCAGAGCATCCCATCTGTTAGCTGGGTGGGGGGAGGAGTGGGGAGAGAATCACCGAATGACCCCAGTTGGCACCACGTAGAGCAAAAGAATCACCAAAATGAGCCCTGCCCAAATTCCTGATCCACAAACCCGTAAGACAGAATAAAAAAAATTTTTTTAAATGGTTAGATTATTTTTTCTATACTGTGGTTAAGAAGGCAAGAAAGAATAAATATACTTAACGGTGCTCTCCATTAACATGTTTTTATGGATCTAGAAATGCTGTTTTTGATGATTCCTGGCAGCTGAGATTTTTTATTATTAACTATATTAACTGAGCAGAACATGTTTCAGACACAGAGATTTTGAAATGCCTGAGATTGTACACTGAAGTTTTAATCAACCTAAATTCTCTTGATAATCCATTTCACACAAGAGCTATACTGAATTCTTAATATTTTCCACACCTTGTTTCATTTATTACTTTTATTAGTCTAGAAAAAGGCCAACAAACTATAGCCTATGGGCTAAATATGGTCTGTTTTTATAAACAGATTTATTAGAACACAGCCACACTCATCTGTTCACATATTGTCTATGGCTCCTCTCGCACTATAAAGGCAGAGTTGAGTAATTGTGACAGAGACTGTATGGTCTTCAAAGTCTAAAATACTTAGTATCTGGCCCTTTATAGAAAAAGTTTACCAACTCCTGGTCTATAATAATAAAAGCTAAAATGTAAGTGTTTCCTTTGTACCAGGCATTGTACATATACACACTTTATCTTATTTATTTTATTTTATTTTGATTTTTTTTTTTTTTGAGACAGAGTCTCACTCTGTTGCCCAGGCTAGAGTGAGTGCCGTGGCGTCAGCCTAGCTCACAGCAACCTCAAACTCCTGAGCTCAAGGGATCCTCCTGCCTCGGCCTCCCGAGTAGCTGGGACTACAGGCATGCACCACCATGCCCGGCTAATTTTTTCTATATATATTTTTAGCTGTCCATATAATTTCTTTCTATTTTTTAGTAGAGATGGGGTCTCGCTCTTGCTCAGGCTGGTCTCAAACTCCTGAGCTCAAACGATCCGCCCACCTCGGCCTCCCAGAGTGCTAGGATTACAGGCGTGAGCCACCGCGCCCGGCCTATCTTATTTATTCTTCACAACAACCCTATGAAGCTGGCGCTATCATTATTCCCTTTTTATAGAAAAGGGAACAGAGACATGGATTAGTTTACTCAAAAATCACAAAGCCAGGATTTCAAATCCAGATCTGTTTAATTCCACTGGTTCTCAACCAGAAAAGGTTATGAAAAGTTGTAAGAAATTCTCCAAAGACTCTTAAAAGGAAAGTAATCAGAATTAACAATTTAGTTTAGGAACATGTTAATGCTTCAGGATTTATAGTCCACAGTTAGATAATGGCTTTAAAAAAAAAAAAAAAAAAAAAAAACCACCTGCCCTCATGCAAAAAATTCTGCAAAAAACCCCTTCAAATAACGTTTTCAGCCACTCAGAGAAATTACTTAAAATATATTCCAATTATTAATAACTTTAAATAGAGAACAAAAAATAGAAAGGGGCTTTTTTATTTGTATGGTCAGATGATACATATAGGAAGGAAATTAGATTAACACACATGAGCTACTTTGCTTGTAATTATGTACAGAGAAAATAGTTTGACTTAAACAGAGCACTAAGTTTTAAAACACTAGTGGGTTTTTTTGTTTGTTTTTTTGCGGGCAGGGATAACAGGGTCTCACTCTGTCGCTTGGGCTAAGTGCAATGGTGTCATCACTGCAACCTCAAACTCTTGGACTCAAGTGATCCTCCTGCCTCAGCCTCCAGAGTAGCTGGGACTACTATAAGTGCACACCACCACACCCAGCTAATTTTTCTATTTATTTTGTATTTTATTTTGCAGGTCTCACTCTTACTCAGGCTGGTCTCTAACTCCTGGCTTCAAGCAACTCCCCATCTTGGCCTCCCAAAGTGCTAGGATTACAGGCGTGAGCCACCATGTCCAGCTTAAAACACTAACTTTTATTATTACTTTTTTGATCATAATGAATATATAACTAGTATCTATCACTGATTATTTTACTGATTAAGTGAGCAGATTTGCGAAGGACATACCAAACCACCTTGCTAAGAAACGTGGTGCCTCCAAATTAGACAGCTAATAATACAAAGAATGAAAAGAATATGGATTCTTCACAAAATATGGACACAAAAGGTTTATGTATTTTATTTTTACCATTTTTCTCTCATCTATGCTTCTGTGTTTTTCAATGTAATTAATTAGAATAGGAGAAAGAAGATAATGTGGGCTAAAGAATAAAAATTATTATAAAAAAATGATACAGATGTGATAAGGGAACTGGTAGTTGATACATTTGTTTGAGGAAGAACTGGAGAAAATGAACATTTCTGCTCAGGATTATCTAGAGGTTATCACACATGAAACACAAGGAAATATGACACAAATAAAGACATCTGATGAGACTTGAGAGTCAGATGACAGACAAGAGCTCTACTGCACTGGTACCAAAAAAAAAAGCCTCACCACATGCTCTTCACCAAGCAACATTAATATGACCCTCTGCAAATGTTTATCTCAGTTCCCTCAGGACTTTAGTCACCCAAATGGACTCTTTTGGGTCAAAATCATGATGGACATTTCATTATAGTTTGCCAGAAATGAAACCAAAAAGTCAACTGCAGTTTTGTTCTTTTTTTTTTGTTTTTTTTTTTTTGAGACGGAGTCTCACTCTGTTGCCCAGGCTAGAGTGAGTGCCGTGGCGTCAGCCTAGCTCACAGCAACCTCAAACTCCTGAACTCAAGCAATCCTCCTGTCTCAGCCTCCCGAGTAGCTGGGATTACAGGCATGCGCCACCATGCCCAACTAATTTTTTCTATATATATTTTTAGCTGTCCATATAATTTCTTTCTATTTTTAGTAGAGATGGGGTCTCGCTCTTGCTCAGGCTGGTCTCGAACTCCTGAGCTCAAACGATCCGCCCACCTCGGCCTCCCAGAGTGCTAGGATTACAGGCGTGAGCCACCGCGCCCGGCCTGCAGTTTTGTTAAGTGGCTGACAAATACATTCAGTGAGTATACTTCGGGTGCCCAAAGCACAATGCCATAAAACCATGGATTTCTGATAGAACAACCTTGGTTCAAATGTGTAATAAACCTGCTTCAAGATCACAAGAGGCTATTTTTAAAAGCTGTGGAAGAAAAAAAAGTAAAGCGTTTTCTAGGAATTGAATCACTTCAAATATAACAGGAGAGCTTAGTAACGAAACCCTGTAGTTAATCTTTTTGAGATGTGAATAATTACCCTAATTTATATGAATTTTTATGTCCACATACTGTTTTTTTTAATATAAGATTTACAAATATATTTAAATGTGCACTGAAAATACTGGAAGCAAATACAGTATAATATGAATAGCAATTATCCTAGGTGATGAGATTTTGGATGATTCATATATTTTTCCATAGGCTTTCCTGGGTTTTACAAGTTTTCAATAATTTAGAAAAGTTCTTTTTCTGAATGTAAAAATAAAAAATGTTCACTATAAGGCCGGGCGCGGTGGCTCACGCCTGTAATCCTAGCACTCTGGGAGGCCGAGGCGGGTGGATTGCTCAAGGTCAGGAGTTCGAGACCAGTCTGACCAACAGCGAGACCCTGTCTCTACTAAAAATTAGAAAGAAATTATCTGGCCAACTAAAATATATATAGAAAAAATTAGCCGGGCATGGTGGCACATGCCTGTAGTCCCAGCTACTTGGGAGGCTGAGGCAGTAGGATTGCTTAAGCCCAGGAGTTTGAGGTTGCTGTGAGCTAGGCTGATGCCACGGCACTCACTGTAGCCCGGGCAACAAAGCGAGACTCTGTCTCAAAAAAAAAAAAAAAAAAAGTTCACTATAGAACACCAAGAAAACAGCTAAGTGTAAAGAAGAAAATAAAAATTATACTTAATTTAAAGGTCATAACCGCATAAGCAGATTCCTACCCAAAATAAGTTAAAGTAATATTCAGTTGTTAGCTTCCTAGGTAAATTATGACACTATGAGCAGGATTTTCTAACCTTCTAAAAATCAATTATCTCATTTTTTTCCCCCTAAAAGCAACTGGAAAATCAATGCATACTTGGGGGTGAGGGGGAAGAGACTATGTCCTGGATGGATTAAAACAATTTTGGAAGGCTATTCCCATCTTAGCTTACTTTCTAAGACAACAATTTACCATGAATGGGGGGCAGAAAACAACATACAGGTTGAGCTCTCCAAATCTGAAAATGCTCCAAAATCTGAAACTTGTTGAGCTCCGATCTGACATTGGGAAGAAATGCTCATTGGAGCAGTTCAGATTCTGGATTTTTGCATTTCAGATATTCAACTGGTGTGTGTGTGTGTGTGCGTGATATATATATATATGCAAATATTCCAAAATCTGAAACATTTCTGGTCCCAAGCATTTTAGATAAAGGATACTCAACCTGTACCTCAGGCTTCATCAAAGATAAGAGGGAGGGAGTCTAGGGGCATGGCAGGACAGCAGGGCACTATTTAACAGCAAATATAATGTCAGCTGGGCAGGCAAGATGCTGCCTCAAGGCGAATCATTCTCTGGCCATGGTGTCACACTCCCACCAGATCTCAGAAATTACCTGGGGTGCTAAAATATAGATTCCTGTGTCTGAATAAGATGTGCACAGTTTCACTGCCATGGTAAGGAAAAGCTAAAAGCAAAGATGGAACTAACTACATGTGTTAACATAAGATACTAAATGCCATTAAAAATAAAAAAAAATATGTAGACTATGCAGACACTTCAGTCTAAATGAAATAATGTCAGGTGATAAAAGAACACAAAATATGGCCGGGCGCGGTGGCTCACGCCTGTAATCCTAGCACTCTGGGAGGCCGAGGCGGGTGGATTGCTCAAGGTCAGAAGTTCGAGACCAGCCTGAGCGAGACCCCGTCTCTACTAAAAATAGAAAGACATTATATGAACAACTAAAAATCTATATAGAAAAAAAAAAATTAGCCGGGCATAGTGGCGCATGCCTGTAGTCCCAGCTACTCGGGAGGCTGAGGCAGTAGGATCGCTTAAGCCGCGGAGTCTGAGGTTGCTGTGAGCTAAGCTGACGCCACGGCACTCACTCTAGCCTGGGCAACAAAGTGAGACTCTGTCTCAAAAAAAAAAAAAAAAAAAAAGAACACAAAATATTATGTACACAATATAACTATATATAAAAACTATTTAGATACAATTATTATAAAGATCAAATAGAACATAAAAATTCCATAAGTATTTGGATTAAGGTACTGATTAGGCACTCATTTCATTACCATTTTATTGCTTTGTTTATAGAAAGAGAATTACGTACAAAATCAAAGTAATTTTAAGAGATACTAAATACAGATAAATGCTAGAATGGAAGCTTCTAGTCTCACAAAGTAAGTCTTTTTCATAACTTCTAAACCCTGTATAATAGATCCAAGGAAAAAGACCACTTGCTGATTGTTACACGATACCAGCTTCAGTTTGGAGGTTCCTGATCTCTCAGTCTGTTATGCACAGTATCCGCTAGGGGTCACCATTATGTTTAAATAGTGATGATGTTAGAAGGTTCAATAATTATAAATTTAAGAAAAACCACAAATTTTAAGTTCTTCTGTAACACAAAGCCTTCCTCATCAATGATCAACATGTGCACAATTTATTGTTCTTTGGCAAAAAGAGACATCAGAGTCTAATATGTTTTTATTGTTTGAACATAATAACTGATAATCCGGAAAAAATACTAATATTTAAGTGTATAAAACTACACAAAATTTCCATTCAGGAAGAGGAAAGAAAGCCAACCTCAGCTGCTTATCTTTCAACTCTGTCTGTGATATTCTCATTTATAAGAGTAACAGAGTGAAGCAGGATGGACTCTGCAAACCAATAATTCAACTTTTTAGGGGTGAACAGAACAGACATGCTCACTGCTCTTGGTGCTGGTGTCCAGAGAAGAAACATATCAAACATGTTATCACCATATATACATCTTTTACATTGTGATATGTGCTGAGAAGGAAAAGAACAAGGCTCTCTGAGCCCACATAATGGGGAGTTTACTTGTATTAGAGTTTCAGGGAAGGTGAATGTCTGTTAAGAAGAGACAATAATGCAAGACTTAGGTAGGCAGAGAGAGAGGAAATCCACTTCATTCAAAAGCATGGTGTCAGTAGAAGCCCAGTGAGGGAGAAAAACCCTAATAAGTCTAAGACAGACTGGTGGGCTAAAAGTACAGTGAACGAGTAGGATGTTACAAAATGAGACTGGAGAAGAAAAGCAGGGTCAGGTCACTTGTCCTAAGCCAAATGGGCAGTCATTGAAGGGATTTAAACCGGAAATGACAGAATAACAATGACAACAACATTTCTATGGCTCTTTAAACTTTTATAACGCTATCCTCATTATGTCTTCACAATGACACTATCTGAGAGATACTATTAACAAGGCAGGATGCCCATATCACAGACTTGTTTTTCTTTTATTTATTTATTTATTTTTGAGACATGGTCTCTCTCTGCCACCCCGGGGTAGAGTGCAGTGGCGTCATAATAGCTCACTGCAACCTCAAATTCCTGTGCTCAAGTGATCCTCTTGCCTCAGTCTTCCGAGGAGCTGGGGCTACAGGCGTGTGACACTACATCCAGCTAATTTTTCTATTTTTTGCAGAGACAGGGTCTCGCTCTTGCTCAGACTGGTATAGATTTGTTTTCCTATAGTGAGAGTGCCAAAATCACCTTGAATCATTATAAATAAAGCCCTCACTTCCACTCCATCCAAGAAGTGTGGGTAAAGGTACCCTGAATCACTTAGTCTTTCTTGAGGGGCTAAAGCACCCATGAATCACTGAGGTGAGCCTTCCTTGGAAGGGTGGGTGATTAACCTCCCACCTGGGGAAGGGGAAGGAGGAATGAGAATGTTGGTGTTTGGAGTCTGGAAAAGGGGCAGCCTGCCTGATTCCTAAGAAGGACTCTGGAAGGGAAGAGGTTAGGAGTTTCAGGTCTGTGAAGTGGCAGATGAACAGATCCAGACTCAAGCTTCCTGCGCCATCTGACATCAGGAAATGGCTGTGCATGAGGCCAAAGGAGCACAATAGCAGGAGCTGTGCTTTGGATTTCAAGTGGAGTACCTGGGCTGAGCTGAACAGAGTGGGCTCCTCCCTCAGAAGGCATCAGAATAGCTGACGCAGGAAACAGTCTTAGTAGTGAGTCAGCATTACCGGTCAGTCACATAGTGAGGACTAGTTTTCAATAGCACCCTGTGACATGTTGGAAATCAAATAGCAGATGGTGGGGCTTTACCCCTTTAGGGGTGAAAGCTGGACCTATCATCTTTCCTTTTGCACTGCCTATATCTCTGGGGGTTCTTGGACAATTCATGAGGAAAAAGAAGACCCAAGAGGAAGACACTAGACTTCCTTCTGATAAGATATATGGGGGCAGATATAATTGCAATGTGTACTCTAGTTCAGAGAGATTCTAATACCATCCAAACCTAACAAATGAAAGAGCATAACTGGGACTGGAAAGAAAAATTCCAGGTTCTTTCCATTATGCTATAAGCCTTACTTGGGAAGGAACTTTTAAATCAAAATGGGATAAATAAAACAAAATAGATTCCACTCCCCAAACCCTACATGTGCACATGCACATGCACACACATACAGAGACACATTGCCTACTTAATATTTATATTTGGAAATGTCCTGCAGCATTTCAAAATGCTGTTCCTGATTTCAATAACTGGTTTAAGTTTATGTCACTTTGAATTTCCACAGTACTTTGTTTAGAGCTCTCTTACAGTGCTTATTTTACTCGTTTATGATCCTCATTTGTATAACTATCTTATCTCTCCTATGATAGTATAAATAATTTGAGGTCAGGGGCTGGTCTTATTCATCTTGTATCTCCTATAGTAACTGGCCCTCAGTCTTTTACATTGCAGGTACCTAATATTTTGGTTAAAATAAATAATTATGATTTGTCTGTCTCCCTACCTCTACCAATGATAGTGGGTGGTTAGGAAAAACAAAGAGATACTAATTTAAAGTTAACCTAAAAATCCTGCTTATCTATGTACCTCTAAGTCATACAAATCTCATGTAAAAATTTGTGACTCACTATTTTCATATATTTACATGAGGCCATTGAGAAAAATAGGGCTATAGACTATTCTCGAGAGGCATTATCATTGGCTTGAGAGACAGCAGAGTCTTCCTTTGTTTTGTAATAACTGGCTCACATACATGCTTGAATAACCTCAAAGGGAACTGACCTTAGAAGAACTGTGATAAAGGGGTGTGGAGCAGCTGGCGAATGCAGGTACATGTATTTGTGCTCCAACACTGGTGACTGTTGCTTTTAGCAAAGAAAGCGGCAATCACAAAAGGAATTCAAGTTTGGGAGAAAAACCTTTGGATCACCAGAACTTCTTACCAAGACAAGCTATAGAACATGAACACATAACTGTCTCCATAAACTGATATGTCTTATCCCTAAAAAGGCAGTAGGTGAGAGTCTGGGGAAAAACAATGTGGAAACCTATAGTCCAAGAAGGAATGCGTAAAAGGTGAAATCCTGTTCTGAGGCAAGAGACAATTAAATGAAGTGAAAGGGTAGAAGAAAGTCAAAGGATGAAAGAAAAAAAAGCTACACAAAGGTCACAAATAATCTCAAATACACTACAGATAGAAGAGAATGTTTTCACCAATGCCATCAAAAATAGAAGCAGCAGTAATGTCCTAAAACAAAAGATGTTTAGAAATACAGAGGTAAATATCAGAAGAAACAGAAAAGTTGAAAGACACTATCTCTAGGGAAGAAGAACAGGCAAGGCACAGCACTGTTCATTTCTGTTGTACTTTCTAAAACCTTGTGGTATTATTTAAAATACATATGATAATTTCACTTAAATTTTTAAAAAAGGATATGCTAGAATATCAGGTAAGAATTGACATACTGTGCACAGTCTCTTAAGGTAGTATTTTTTTTTTTTGAGATAGAGTCTGGCCCTGTTGCCCAGGCTAGAGTGAGTGCCATGGCGTCAGCCCAGCTCACAGCAACCTCAAACTCCGGGGCTCAAGCAATCCTTCTGCCTCAGCCTCCTGAGTAGCTGGGACTACAGGCATGCGCCACCATGCCTGGTTAATTTTTTCTGTATATTTTTAGTTGTCTAGCTAATTTCTTTCTATTTTTCTAGTAGAGACGGGGTCTTGCTCTTGCTCAGGCTGGTCTCGAACTTCTGAGCTCTAACGATCCGCCCACCTCGGCCTCCCAAGTGCTAGAATTATAGGCATGAGCCACCCTGCCCGGCCTTAAGGTAGTATTAATAGATGGTCTCATCTACTATATGTGAGGCACTAATGCTAGAAACTGGGGACATGAAGAATAAAAATAATAATAAAGAATGCTCCTGGCCAGGCGCAGTGGCTCACGCCTATAATCCTAGCACTCTGGGAAGCTGAGATGGGAGGATGGCTCAAGGTCCGGAGTTTGAGACCAGCCTGAGCAAGAGAGAGACCTCGTCTCTACTAGAAATAGAAAGAAATTATCTGGACAACTAAAAATATATATAGAAAAATTAGCTGGGCATGGTGGTGCATGCCTGTAGTCCCAGCTACTAGGGAGGCTGAGGCAGAAGGATCGCTTGAGCCCAGGAGTTTGAGGTTGCTGTGAGCTGGGCTGACGCCATGGCATTCTAGCCTGGGCAACAGGGCCAGACTCTATCTCAAAAACAAAAAAAAAAGAATGCTCCTGACTTTAAAGACCTTAAGGGTCCAACAGGGAAGTAAGATACATAAATAGACCATAATCAATGGGACAAAGAGAGCTTTTTAAAAATGTAACTCCAAAAAGTTAAATAAATAAATATGCAGTAATGGGCTGGAGACTGTTCTTTATAAGGTAATCAAGGAAGGCTTCCCTAAGACTTCCCTAGTTAAGCCACCCCCTTAGTAGAATAAGGGAGCAAGCCAGGTGGGTTCTGGGCAGAGGCAGCAGAGATCCATGAAGGTAGGGCCTTGTCCAATGCTGTCTCCTTGATGTCTAAATAGTATCTGGAACACAGTAGGTGCTTAGTAAATATGTATTGTATGTACTATCCTTAAATTCTGTCAGTAACCTCTGTATCTTAAGAATAAACTCTTTTTCTATTAAAGCTAGCTGGAGTTATCAGTTACTTGTATTCCAAGTATCTTAACTTAGGCCGGGCACGGTGGCTCACGCCTGTAATCCTAGCACTCTGGGAGGCCGAGGCGGGTGGATCGCTCGAGGTCAGGAGTTCGAGACCAGCCTGAGCAAGAGTGAGACCCCGTCTCTACTAAAAATAGAAATTATCTGGCCAACTAAAATATATATATACAAAAAATTAGCCCAGCATGGTGGCACATGCCTGCAGTCCCAGCTACTCGGGAGGCTGAGGCAGTAGGATCGCTTAAGTTCAGGAGTTTGAGGTTGCTGTGAGCTAGGCTGACGCCATGGCACTCACTCTAGCCCGGGCAACAAAGCGAGACTCTGTCTCAAAAAAAAAAAAAAGTATCTTAACTTAAAGATTAGAACACAGGATCAGCACAGGGAAGTTGCCTTCCCACACAAAATCTTCCACTTTCCTGCAATTCTAAGAGTGGCCAACAGTGACTAATTTACAGAGAAGTTAGAATGTATGTGGTTTGAAAATTCAGTTCTCTCTCCACAGACATAGCCAATTAATCCATCAATAAATAAATAAAAAGAAAATTCAGTTATCCGGGCCATGCCAAAAGAGAGAGAATTTTGTGGCCCCTTCTCCCTGGAAATATGCTAATTGAGGCATATGGGAAGCTAAGCTTCCAACTATTGAAAGATGTTCTGTAGGCCATTCCTTTCAAAGAGCACACAGCTCAGAATGAGTAGGAGATGGGAGGTGTGAATCTGCCATACCTTCATTTCTCCCATGCCTCTCAAAGTGGGAGAGTTTTGAGGCCATGAATATGATTTTAATCTTTATGAAGATATATCATTAAAAGATAGCATTAGTCCTTAAATACCAGATAAAGTTTGGCGTTTATTTAACTTAAAACAACAACAACAACAACAACAATCAGTTCCATTGCTGGGAAGTTTAAGTGATTTTCAAGGTTAACTTTGACGTATCAGATTTCTGCCATATAGTGACTTTAGAACCTAATCCCTATGATGCTACTGAATTAAGCTATGCTTAATATTAACTAAAATTGTCCTTACTCTATTTCCACTACTTATTTTCTACGTATTTTCTTCAAACTTCTGTTATCTTCCACATTTCCCTTTTCTGTTATATTGTTTTTTGTTTTTGTTTTTTTGAGACAGTCTTGCTCTGTTGCCCTGGCTAGACTACAGTGGCGTCAGCCTAGCTCACAGCAACCTCAAACTCCTGGGCTCAAGCAATCCTCCTGCCTCAGCCTCCCAAGTAGCTGGGACTACAGGCATGTGCCACTATGCCCAGATAGTTTTTCTATTTTTAGTAGGGACAGGGTCTCTAACTCCCGACCTCAAGTGATTTTCCTGCCTCAGCCTCCCTTACTGCTAGGATTACAGGCATGAGCCATCATGCCCAGCCACATTGTTAAAATTTTTCTGAAGTCCTGTTTTAAAGATTTATATAATATTTGAAAAAAGAAATCTAAAATATAAATATGCAACCCAAAATAATTCAACTCCAAATCAATTCCATATAGAAAATCATTCACTAAATTTTTAGATAAGGAGCATGTGTACATATTGTTCTAGTAATACAATGTTGTGGTATTTTTACTGCAACAGATATTAATGGGAATGTTACTTTTATACACTATACTCAAGTAGCCACCTTCACAATGAAGCATCTCACAATAGAAATGAAAGAAATCTAAGAAGGCAATCAAAAGAGTTTGAAAGAAGTTGAACTCCTCTAGAAGTAAGAAGTATTACAGAAAGCTCCTACCAAAAGTGTTAACATGATTTTCATTTCATTTGATTCTCTATCAGACTTTAATATAATTTACTAAGTTTTAAATTTGGATTCCAAAGGCATTTAAAAAGTCAAGCTGAATGTCTTCTTCAAAATCTACAAAGATATATGGGGTAAATATGCCAAGGGGTAATTTTTTCTTTTGCTACAGAATCTGTATAATATAGATTACCCAATACTATAACTCATTTCTTCTTGGGAAAGACACAGTTCAAGAACAAAATGGCCAAAGAAAGTGCTAAACACAAACTGAGAGAATTTACTACTAAGAGATTCTCACTGAAGTATGTAACTACTAAAAATGCATTTTAGCAAGATGA
Source organism: Eulemur rufifrons (assembly GCF_041146395.1). Classification (NCBI taxonomy): domain Eukaryota; kingdom Metazoa; phylum Chordata; class Mammalia; order Primates; family Lemuridae; genus Eulemur; species Eulemur rufifrons. The sequence goes on along the minus strand of NC_090998.1, from coordinate 39,520,613 downwards.
GAAAAAGGAGTGATATAAATATAAGAAATAGTGAAGAAATGGATATTAACTATCACTACTTACATGAAACAGTAATTGATATTTGAGGGAGCATGCCAAAAAAGGTGACACTAAAATGGAAGATGGGGAGTGATGGTGATCAACACTAAAGCATTCTAAAATCTTTGTGTAGTTTGGGAGGAGAATTAAGATGGCTAATTATACTAGACTATGTTTAGATTTTTTTTACAGAATGCTAGGATAAAAAACACTATAGAGACAAAGACAGTTACTCATGATAAAAGGAACATTTCACAAAGAAGACAATCATTCTTAATTTGAGTGTACCTAGTAACATAGCTTTAAAACATATAAAGCAAAACTTGACAGAATTACACAGAAAACTGGCAAATTCACAGTCACAGAACAGATTTTTCAACACATTTCTATCAGAATTGATAGATCAAATAGTCAAAAAGTTAGTAAGAATAGAAAAGACTGAATAACACAATGAACTAGTTTGAGCTAATGGACATAGAACCATCCACTTAACAATAAAAACACAAATAAATGAGTTATAGAAATTTACCAAAGACTAGGCATGTCTTAACAAATAACAAAGACTTGATTTTGTATAGGAATATTCTCTGACCATGGTAAAATTAAGAAATACTTATCTTAGGAAAGGAGACAGACAATCCTAAACACCCAACTCAAAAAATTTAGAGAACATACTAAAGAGTAAACAGAAAAAATACAAGGAAGGAAATACACATAGGAGCCAAAAATAATAAATCAAAAAATAAAAGCGTACTAAAAAAAAAAAAAACGAAAATCAACAAAACCCAAAGTATGCTCACGAAAAGACAAACCTCTGGAAGACTGATCAAGAAAAAAGAGAGAGAGAGAGAGAGAAGAGACACGAATGAACAATATAAATAAAGCAGAGGCTTTAAAAATAAAGAGAATATTGTAAATAATAAATTTGAAAACTTACACAAAACAGGTAATTTCCTAAAAAAATTAAATTTATCATAACTGGCTCAAGAAGAAACAGAAAACTGACAGGACCTGGTGACAGACAAGAGATGGGAATGACAAAGGGAATGTTGAGGATGACTTTTAAGCCTCTAACTTGCTGGGCTTATGGATATGAGTTATACTCACTCAGAAGGGAAAACCAGAACAGAAGCACAGGAGCAGGCTGGATGTTGTGGTTAGTTTTCGGCGCGGGGCGCGGGGGGGGGGGGGCGCGGGGGAGTGCTTACAGGGAGGGGTTGGTGGCAGGAGTGGTGTGCAGAAGTCATAAATTTAATTTTGGATATGTTGAAATGGACGTGCCTTTAAGGTATACAATAAGTGGAGATATTAAGCATACAGTTGGATGAGGAACTCAAGAGAGATCTGGGTTGAAGATACATATTTGGGAGTTACCTGTATTTGAATAATAATTAAACCCACAGGATGACTGAAATAATCTAGGGAGATAGAACACTGGTTCTCAAAGTGTGGTCTCTGGACCAGCAACCTCAACATCACCCAGGAACTTGACAGAAATGCAAATTCTCAGGACCCAACCTAGACCAAATGAATCCGAAACTCTGAGCATGGGGACCTGCAATCTGTGTACTAACCAGCCCTGCAGTAATTCTGATGTAGGGTACAACTTGAGAACCACTGATACAGAATGAGAAGTCAAGAGGGCTTGGGTCTTTTTTTTTTTTTAGACAGAGTCTCACTCTGTTGCCTGAGCTAGAGTATAATTTCTTTCCATTTTTAGTAGAGACGGGGTCTCCCTCTTGCTCAGGCTGCTCTCCTGAGCTCAAACAATTCACCCGCCTCAGCCTCCCAGAATGTTAGGATTACAGGCGTGAGCCACCGGGCCCAGTCACCATGTGGAGCAATTCTAAACACTGTCAGTAATAAAATGTTCCTCCTGCTGAGGCAGACAGCTGCATTGACTCTTTGGTGCGCCACTGCTATCAGTTCCCGGTCCCTCTCATGCATTCATACTTTTCCCTTAGCAGTTCATCATGCTCATTACTGTCCTATTAAAAAAAAAAACCCTCCTCATACTTGTCAACCACTTCCCTCTCCATCCTATTGCCCCTTTATAATCAAACTACACAGAATTGTCTATCCTTACTATCTCTGTTTTCTTAACTGCTCACTTCTTAGCCCATTCCCATCCCTTCTGGAGCTATTGCCATGTAATCTCAGCAGTATTCAGCACTACCTCTTGAAACACTTCTTTTGAAGCACTCCTCATTTTCTTACCCTTCTCTTCCTGCTGCTCTTAGTTATTCTTGCAGACTCATCCTCCTCTGTTAAATGTTGGGATTCTCAAGGAAAGACCCAAGCCCTGGGCCGGGCGTGGTGGCTCACACTTGTAATCCTAGCACTCTGGGAGGCCGAGATGGGAGGATGGCTCGAGGTCCGGAGTTTGAGACCAGCCTGAGCAAGAGCGAGACCCCATCTCTACTAAAAAAATAGAAACAATTTAGCTGGACAACTAAAAATATATAGAAAAAATTGGCCGGGCATGGTGGCACATGCCTGTAGTCCCAGCTACTCGGGAGGCTGAGGCAGGAGGATTGCTTGAGCCCAAGAGTTTGAGGTTGCTGTGAGCTAGGCTGATGCCACGGCACTCTAGCCAGGGCAAGAGTAAGACTCTGTCTCAAAAAAGAAAAAGAATTGCTCCACATAGTGATACTCAAAAGCAGACCATCTTTTTGTTGGTGTTTTTTTTTTTTTTTATTGCTTTTTTGATTCTCTACAGACACTGCATGCCTATTACCTGCACCTGGGTGGACTGCTCCTACTGCCACTACAAGGTTTGGGAAAAGAGAGGAGCAGCTGGTATCCAAAGCACAGGTAGACCACTGTCCTTGGGTAGGAGGGCTAGATCATCTTTTTAACCAGACGGAAGAAGGTAAACACAAAGGGGCACAGATGTTGGAAGTTTGAAGTTTGGTAGGAAATTTAAGGTCCTGTCATCAAATGCCTTCTATTTCCTCTGTGAGGTCATCTGAAAGGCCATTCCTGTTGGAAGGTGGATATGTCACATCCTCTTGGCTTACTGCAATTAAAAGTCTGGTTCGTCAAATCCATACTCCCTAAGCAACCTTCTACTTATGATTTGGCTTCCCATGTAGGTTTGTCCATGGGGCAAGAATGTGCTGACCATAAAGATTTCTCATAAACTGGTTTTTTAACATGATTTAGTTTCTGTGTAGACTGACTACAGACAACAGACAGATCATGGTCCTTTTAATAGTTACAATTCTCACTGAGTTATTCTCTAAGGATCTGGCTGTTTTTGTACACGTGACTAAAGTAAATCTCTAGGCCTTTGGAGGCATGGGCCAAATCCACAATGAAGCAGCAAATCAGGCTAACACCCCCACCCTCCAGGTCATGCCTTGCTCAGCAAAAGCTGGCTTTTCATTATCTGTCACTGGCCCAATTTCTACCTCGTCTCTCTCAATTCATTTCTACATGTACCTGTTCATTACTCTAAATTAGTTGTAACTGTACTGACCTAGTACAGTTTTGTAGGAAGGCATTTACAAGAATAACACAGGAAATAAAGTAAGGACTTCAGTGAAATATATTGGTATACCACCATTATTTATTTATTCCATTGTTCATTCAACAAATGTTAAGAGATCATAAACCCTGAGCAAGGCTTACTATGAGGATCGGCAGGATATACAAAGTCCTCATGGTATTTATAATCCAGTAATAAAAGCAATTAGCTCCACAAAGAACAAGCTTGCAAAAACATACTTTGATTATAGGAGGGAAATTAGCAATAAAGAAAAAATTCCTTATAGTAAAAGTGATTAAAGCAGAAACAAGCTAACAAAGGAAATCCTGGAATCTGAGTAACTTAAAAAATATGAAGATTTAGAGACAGCCCTACTTAGAGGCAAAGGTTACGGTAATCCCTTTGGAATTAAGCATGAAAATGACTCAGGACTTTCTGATATATAAAGAACATGCTAGTCTCTTTATAAAAGAAGTAGGTCACGCTCTGAATTAATCTACAGGTTCATTTGGGGTCTTGCCCCAAATCCTCAAGCACTACAATCCTTGAGCTGGCTTGCAAAATTGGATCTGTCCTTTCCAGATCCAAGAAGAGGTCTTGCTCCTCTTTACCACAGTTCATGCTCCAGCATAAATAAGATGCAGTTTTTCCCTGGCCTGGAATTTTCTGCCATTGAATCATCTCAGTTATGTACAGAGTCTTTCATACACTACCACCCAAGCTGTGTGTAAATTATTTGATGACCCTGGGTATTTTTAAACTGCCTAGCACACAGCAGATGCTCAATAAAGATTCATTTCCTCCTTTCCTTCCTTCCGTTTTTTTTCTCTTACTTGGTAAGGAAGGAAGAAAAAAACAGGAACAAAAGATAGATCTCTTTTAAGACAGCATCTCTTTTGTGCAAAAATACTGAAAAAGTTGAAACCATTTCTCATTGCCTACCTTGCGTCTGCGCGCTGTAAGGAGACAGGAGTTTGGACCTTTTCTTTTCATATCCTTTCTGTGTGATATCCCCTAAAACAGCAAGAAACAGAAATAGGTTATGCATTATTCTTACTCTGTGGTTGTCCACTGTGAAAATAAAATTAATTACAGAGTGTTATGGAACTACTACATATAGAATGGGGATGGGGTGGGGAATATATGGTTCTTTGCCAAGGATTTTGCTATATATATGATCTCCCATAGTCTTGGAGCTGACTTCTTTTGTGGAAAATTACAGGGCTCATCCCTACACCAATCTTTGCACTGCATACCACGACAGAGATTCTCGAGTTCCTAGGTGTCTCTAGTTTCTTTGGTATTTAAGATATCCCAAAATGGAATACTACAAGGCTGACAAACAATGATCTTCTATTTTCATTTTAACCAAATAAGTGTAACTGGTTTGTGAGGTATTCACTTATATTGCTATACAGAACCATATAAAATTAAAAGTCTAGTTAGAAGTCAAGGTTTGGGCAGTGGGATGAGATATTTAAAAGGCCTTTCTGTACCCTAATACCTGTGCTGGAACCTGGACTGGAATTCCCACATCCTCTTCCCCCAGTTCACTGGCTTATCTTATTTATACACATGGTTCTCTTTTCCACAAGGTTAAATAAAAAAGTATACATCAAGCACACACAAAGTGCATATACAACAAATGCAATAAGGATAAACTGATAAATACAGGAGAAAATATGTGGTTAAGTGGCAAGAAATACTCTAGGTACTAAGCAAAGGAGAGGAGATGGATGGGGAGAGAGCAGGGTTGAAAAGAACGGGATAGGTGGAGGGAGACATAGATATCCAAAGGAGAATGAGCAATTCAAGCTGAGGGAAGAAAGACATGAAATGTGGTATGGTGACAGGATAGATCATTGTATTCTGAAAAAGAACCCTTAGGCCGGGCGCGGTGGCTCACGCCTGTAATCCTAGCACTCTGGGAGGCCGAGGCGGGTGGATTGCTCAAGGTCAGGAGTTCGAGACCAGCCTGAGCGAGACCCCGTCTCTACTAAAAATGGAAAGACATTATATGGACAACTAAAAATCTATATAGAAAAAATTAGCCGGGCATAGTGGCGCATGCCTGTAGTCCCAGCTACTCGGGAGGCTGAGGCAGTAGGATCGCTTAAGCCGAGGAGTCTGAGGTTGCTGTGAGCTAAGCTGACGCCACGGCACTCACTCTAGCCTGGGCAACAAAGTGAGACTCTGTCTCAACAAAAAAAAAAAAAAAAAAAAGAAAAAGAACCCTTAAATCAGAGATAATTTTATTTAAAATGAAGCCTTACAAAGAACCCAATATACAAAACCAAAAAAGTCAAAATGTAGTCTAAAAAAGTACTTTAAACCTTCAAATTTTTAACATTCTCTTATATAGCCAATTGATGCACAGAAGCATATTTTGATGGACACAGAAATTTGAAATCAAGAGTGATAAATGTCATGTGCTGTTGGCCTCAGCACCTAACTGCTAGAATAGAAGAGGAGGTAGCAGGGCTTAAGCAGGGGAGCAACTGCAAATCTGCACTGCAGCAAGTTCACTCTTCCTTGGCACGATGAGTTGTTAGGGACCAAAACCAAAAGCCAGAAAGACATGATGTTGTCCAAATGCTACTACAGAGATTTGACCAAGAGATAGTAGTAGGTTGAATTGAAGATACTTGTAGAAGGGATGAAAAGAATTGAATGAGTTAAAAGAGACATTAAGGAGGAAGATCGGACAGGATTTGCTGACTGGTTGAATGTAGGGTGGAAGGAGAGAGGTTTCTGGCTTGATGTGCATGTTTGGTGGGGGCGAAGGAGATGAGAGTTGAGTTTGGGACAGGCCTGTGGGACACACAGGAAGAGATGGCCAATCACGTTGGTTTTATAGATCTGGAACTCAGGAAAGAAATGCAGATTTGGAATCATCAGGATATAGTTGAAAAATAAAATATTATCTTCTTGGAGTCATCTGGAAGTTTCTATCAAAATTTCAATTTAGCAACTGTACTTCTAAGAATTTATTCAAAAATATTCACACAGGTACACAATATCAACATAAGAATATTCCATAGTTCGGCATGGTGGCATGTGCCTATAGTCCCAGCTACTTGAAAGGCTGAGGCAGGAGGATCACTTAAGCCCAGGAGTTCAGAACTGCAGTGAGCTATGATCATGCCTATGAATAGCCACTGCACTCCAGCCTAGGCAACACAGCAAGACTCTCCTAAAAAAAAAACAAAAAAAACTGGAAGCAATCTAGATGCTTATAAAGAGCATCTATATCAGTGGCTTTCAACTAGGAGCAATTTTGCCACCCAGGGGACATGTGACAATGTTGGAAAACATTCTTGTTACAACTGGAGGAAGAGGTGCTACTGCCATCTAGAAGGTAACATCCTCCAATGCACAGGACAGTCCCACAACAGAGATTTATCCAGCCCAATAAGTCAACAGTGCTGAGGATGAAAAAACCCTGATCTATATAATAATATGCAGGTATTCCAAATGTACTGGCACAGGAGATATCTATAATATATTATGCGTAAAAGGTAAGCTGCAGAACAGTAAGTATAATATGATCTGATTCTGTAAAAAAAGAAAAAACAGTAATAGATATGTTTACATATATATTGAAAATAATTGGGAAGACTATATACTAAATTATTTATCATTAGGGGATGGGATTGTGGGGATTTTCACTTTGTTTTATATACTTAACAGTGTTTGATTTCAAAAATAAGCCTGATTTATATAATCTCAAAAATACAGATATTTTTGGACAGGCACACTGGCTCACACCTACAATCCTAGCACTTTAGGAGGCTGAGGTGGGAGAGGCTGGAGGATAACTTAAGGCCAGGAGTTCAAGACCAGCCTGGGGAACATAGTGAGATCCCCATCATTACAAAAAATAAGAAAAATTAGCCGGACATGATGACTTGCACCTATAGTCCCAGCTACTCAGGAGACTGAGGCAGGAGGATCACTTGAGCCCTGGAGTTTGAGGCTGCAAAGAGCTATGATGACACCGGTGTGCTCTAGCTGGGCAACAGAGTGAAACCCTGTCTCGATCAATCAATAAAAACACAGAGTTTTTTCATTAAGAATGAATAGCCTGTACATGTGTATTTGCTAACAAGACAAGACGGTCACAATATTTAGCAGAAAAAAACAAGATACTAAACAGTTTACACAGTATATTTGATTTTAAGAATATTTTTATAGATACATAAAATTTTTTCAGTGTGTGCACAGAAAAATGTGGATGTTCATACACCAAAATATTAACAGTGGTTAGCTATGGCTTGCAAGATTATGGACTGGTTTTAGCTTCGTTCCCTTCTTTCCTTTTTACCCATATTTTCTAATTTTTCTACAATGAACATCTATTATTTCAAGAAATAAATATTTTTTTATTTTTGTTCTTTCATCCAGCCTGCAGAAATAAGGAAACAATATTTTAAGACTTCAATCATGACTACTTACTACAATATACAAATTTAATCACAATGTTCCTTCTTCTCTGTTTCCTTGTTGAAATATAGAAACCCTCACCGTATTTTTTCAAAAATAAAAACCAAATCTTTTCAAGGTAGCCAACTTAAGAGTTTAGGTAATTTCAAATAATATATACAACTAACGAAGGTACAGGAGCCTACCAAGGAAACTTTGATCAGAAACAGGAAACCATGTCTTCTATTGTAAAAGAAATAACAGAGTATTCTCTCAATCCACTCCCCACTTACAGGGTCCCTTCCCCTATCCGGTACCCTCCCCACCTCCCCCCTCAGGCACAAAGACCATTTCTGATGGCTCAGAACACATCTGGCAAAGTGACAAAGTGAAAGGCCTTTCAAAGCTTTCTTCAAGGCTTACAGTCTCAATAATTTACTGTCAGTAAATGATCGTGGGACAAACTGTTAGATTTGGCATCCTGGACTTTAATCAACCACTTAACCACCTCAGGTTTTTAAAGAGGTCAATCAAGAGAGTCTCGTTCAGCCATGCCAATTAGCTCCATTAGATCCATAATGAGCAAAGAAATTAAGGAGACCTGAAGAAGCTGAGCTGCAATGACAATGTGAGGACTATGATGCTGGGCCATACAATAACTTAAAAATGTTCTCCCCCTTCTCTGACTACAAGCCCCTGCTCAAAGGTCAACTCCTCTGTGACGCTTTCCACCACTTGTTAGCCACTTCCTTTTAGTGCTCCTACAACTGTGCATGCATCTGCGATAGTACTTAGCACATCACTGGTATTTAATGACGTGTTTACACTCTCCATCTCCCTACTAGACTGTGCACTTGAGGGCAGGGATTATGTCTTGTTCATCTCTGTAGCCTGCTCACAGCCTGGAACAATAGGTGCTTGTTGAATGACTGAATGAATTAATAAAATGGAGGCAGTGAGAGAACAATAAATCAAAGAGACATGTGTGTACTTGGGTGGAAAACTGGAAATGGGAGGAAAAGAGGACTTTACTTCAGCAAGAGCTGAAAGGCCCAGGGAGAGGAATCTAGGGAGCCAGAAGTTTACTGAAACTTGACGGCTAGACCTTAGAGGTGACCAGAAAAGCAACACTTGGACTGCCTGAAGACAATAGTATATAAATCACAGGGCACTAAAAGCCAAAGGAACTCCAAGCCAGATATAGATACATCCCTTAGCTAGTAAGCAAGACCAGAAAGAAGGAATTCAGTGAGAATCTGTTGTCCCACAGTTCTGTAATTGTCCACCTATAGTTTGTGCTCTTAAATCATTCTCACCACCTATAGTTAAACAGATTATGCTGCACTAAAGCAATGTTTCCAAACTTGCCCAATTATTAAGAATCACCTGAGGAACTTGTAAAAATACAAATTCCCAGGCCCCTCCCACGGAGATTTTGATGCAGAGATCTATACTTCTACCAAGTACCTTCCAATAAGTTTTAAAAATCAGGCAAGTTTGAAAACAGCTGCTGTAAAGAATCCTGTCTGGAGTGTGCTGGGTGGCTCTGCTGACTTAATGTCAGGAGGGTACACGTGGAAAGAATGTTGCCTTGGCTATCCAGCCTCAAGGGAGAGCACAAAAGCTTCGGAGCTCACAGACACTAAGTCACATCACAAGTATTGTTACTCAGAACAGATTTTTTGCCCTCTGGCATATGGAACAGGAAGGAGTGCCATAACTATACCTGTATAAAATTTGCATTAAATGACATTATGTCGAAAGGAAACCTGTTGTTCAAGTTTTTTGAGAAATAAACAAATAGAGGGAGGATTAGCCTTCCCCTCCCACTAGGGTAACGTATTTCTCCACCCACATGTACGCCTTAGAAGAGCAGCCACATCCAGGGCTCTGCAGAGCCTGGCAGGTGTGGAGGCACAGGGACATATAAGATACTGACCCAAACAACTAAGAGACAAGGCACGAGCAGTCTGGGACCCACATGACTTGACACTGTCCAGCCGCATCAGCACTACCACAGTCGTGAACAGCCAATACCAGCCATATGGAAAGATGCATGTGCGAGGCTAAGTGGAAAGAACATTATGTTCCCAACAGCCCTCCTCCCCACCTGGGATCAATGAAAGCAGCTTGTCACAAGGAGCCCACAAATCATCTTAACCGATCCACAGAGGAGCTATGAGCTGTGTGAGCCTACCAGCCAACCCAAGCCTCTTAAAGGCCACAAGGTGACAGGGAGAATAGTCCTACAGGCAGTGAGCTGTCCAAGTGTATGATTACACTGATGACACTGTGGCACTGTGCTATGGTGAAGAACTTAAGAGTTTGAGCTACACAGAACTATGTCTAGAACAGAGCTTTACTGTTTCTGGGCTATAGGACTGTAGACAACTTGTACTTCTAGATAAGTCTCAGTTTCCATGCCTGTGAAATGGGGAATAATACCTATCTTGCAAAGTTTTCATTGTGATTAAAAGTATAAGATGTGGGCCACAGAAAACAGCATTATCAAAAAAAACATTTACCGAAAGCCTACTGAGGTCTACCCTATTGGCCAGGTTGGGGTAGGAGGAGGCAACTATGTGGCATAGAGGAGACAGGCAAACAAACATTGCTAACACTCCATAATTAAGGGTCATGGGAGAGATGCACACCAAATGCAGCATGGAACCCTGAAGGACACATCAAGATCTCTGCCTGAGTAGGGAAAAGGAAAGCTTCACAGAGCGGGTGATGTTTGGTTTGGGTCTGGTCTTTCATTCCAATATCAGAAATGTGATATAAATTCCTAATGATGTAGTCACTTAGTGGTTTGCTAGTTTTACTCTGCTGCTGACTGGCTCTGTATGGGCATGACCATGTTTGGTAGTTTGCTTTAGGATTCTTATCTCCCAGAGAAATGGGGCAATGCTAAGTAATTTTCATTTAAGACCTTGTGCACCACCCTGAGCAACTAGGTGCTAAATAAACATGGGATTTGGGAAATTCTGGAGGGTCACCAAATCACATATTCCTACAGGGAACAACCTTGACAGAATAGAGGGCAAGGATTACAGCTCCAGCCATAAACTGCGCCAGTGGAAATAAAAAGGCATGTGCCACTGTTGCCCTGCCTCAAAGTCACACCTCTTTAGTCAGAGGTGGAAATGGGGGGGGGGGACCCTGGGAGTGCAAGAAAAGCATTCTTGAGCACTGAATGGATGACAAGCAGAGTATTAAGCAAAGACGAATAAAACAGTATCTTTGCCTTCAAGGAGTTCCCAGTCTAAACAAATATTACAATAGAAGTGACAAGTGCTACCCTAGAGATTATGTGCAAAGTCTCCGCAAGAAAATAATGGTCATGAAAATTATCATACTCAACAAAAATAAATAAGTAAGTAACACTTACCAAGGGCTTACTATGTATCAACCTCTGTTCCAAGAGTCTCACAGCAGCCCTATCAGGTGGTATTATCATCATTCTTATTATGTAGGTAAGGATACCGAGACATAGGAAGTTTAAACAACTTCCTTACGGTCACACCTAATAAGTGCTATGATTAGGATTTGAACCCAAGCAGACTTGGCTCCAGAGCTCCTGTTCTTAATTACTACCCTACATTCGTTTTCAAAGAGAAACTCCAAATTCTGCTTCAGAAAGATTGGAAAGACACCGAAAAAGTGGCTCTTGGCCTGAGTCTTAAAGGATGACTGTCAGGAGACAGAGACAGTGACGCGAAGGCACAGTTCATCAAACCCACAGCTTGGAAGAGAGTGGCATGCTTGGAGCAATAAAAAAGATATAAAAACTATAAATTCCATCTCTAATGAACAGGACACTGGCTGTGCTGCTACTCCTGCAGGCCTACCAAGGGGAAGGATTCCACAGTTCGTACCTCACCATGAAATCCTCAGACACTTGACATGTAGGGCTGGTATATACCTCATGGGTCCATCAATTTACTTCCCTCTTCATTAAATATTAATAGCTCTATATAACACAACTACCATTCTAACTTTTCAAAATGTTCTGAAATCAATTTATTTGATTTTGCTAAAAACCCTCTTCAATAACCAAAAAAGGCATTACCTTCATGACAGACTAAGAAACTGAGATGAGAAAAGGTAAATGTCTTTCTTAAGGACACACAACTAGCCTGTAATCCCAGCTTCTCAGAAGCCTGAGGTGGGAGGATCGACTGAGCCAGGAGCTCGAGGCTGCAGTGAGCTATGATTGTGCCACTGCACTCCGCCTGGATGACAAAGCAAGACCTCATCTCTACTTTAAAAAAAGACACAGATACACAGCTAGACTAGAATCTGGGTCTCTGGCTTTTTCTTACTATTCTTTGTCCATTGTTATTTATTTGTAGGTGGCCCCCAAATCAGATACAATAAAAAAAAATAAAACTAACCTATTGTTCATATGATGAACAACATGGAATAAGCAGTTTTTATGACTCACTTCGAAATACAGATGACTTTTCAAAACACATTAACACTTCCCCCACTCCTTAACAAGATCCTGAATGAACTGTCTCTTTTAATCGCTTTCATCTTTTAAATGAGACAGCCGACTATGGAAACGGTGTCCAATTGCTATTTAAAAATTGTCACCAAGAAGTCATTATACATCACTATTGATCTACATATAGAATGTGGCCTGTTTTGTTAAGGAGTAATTAGGAGAGAGAGAAATGAAAGACTAAGGAGAAAAAGTTGTAAGAGTCATCACCTTCAAATCTATACTTGTATCTAATCAACATGTTCTATCCTTTATAGTAAATTTTAGACCAGAAAGGTGGTATATGTTGGCTCTGGCTGGACTGGGGTTATGACCACTTACACAGAGGGGATGTAAGTAGACCTATAAAGAGAAAGAGACAAAAACACAGCTAAGAATGGGAATGAGGTCCATCTTAAAGCAAGGCTGAAAAAAGTAGAAGATTTGAATCATATCCAGAAGGTGCTGGCTAGAAAACAAAGAACATTTTTTTTATTCAATTTTCTCATTTCTCCTCACAATGATAATTCTATTCACTAAATTATATATAAGCAGCCACCCATCTAAAAGGCTCACAAACTTACAAAATAAAGCTCATAGTCATATAAAAGAACGGCCTTAACTCTTAAACCAGCTACTGGCATTTGTTTTTCCCTACCTACTTTTCTTGCTATATCTTACTCAAAGTGTCCAATGGGACTCCAAAGAATTAAAAACTTTGAATAATTCAAAGAACTTTCTGTAGTTTCTTTCTACAGAGAGGTAGAATTAATCTTATGATGAAAGGAAAGTAAAAGGATATAACATTTTCATAGTTTAGCCAGAAATAAAACTCTATTAAAATACTTTAATCTGTTGAAAGAAGATGAGAATTTTTTATTTGATCTAATTTTTTTGGAAGACAATCAGTGGTTCTAAAAGTCTTCAACTAGCAGCCTATAAAAGCTATACTATTCTCTTTTTTCAACTCAACCTTGCTAATCTTACATAAGATTTTTCAAGGAAATTAACTTCAGAACATTCAAATTTCCATTCTCAGTAGATATTCTCTCACTTCATTTAGGACAATGACTAGACATTTGCCATGTCAACAACTAGAGGATAAACCCAGATTGCTTTCTCCCAAAACTCAAACCACAGAATTATTTTGGCTGCACTGCTCTGTTTTCTAGGTCAAATATATATGACTTCTTACAAATGGTATTTCACCTAAGGCACCAAGCAAGTTCAAACAGATAAGATGCAACAAAGTAAAACACTTAAAACACTGGGAAACTGATCTGTAAGTATGACTACATCATTAGGCAGCTGGTTAAATTAATCCATCTAATGCAAAAGGTATGTTCATTTGTCCACTTAGAAAAACCAAGCCTGCAAATAAGAAATTTGCTACACAAATGACTTGAATGTTTAAAAGGAACAAGAGGAACCCAAGGGATGGTTCAGTCAGTAGAAAAAGCACAGTTTCTAGCATAAGGCAGATCTGGGTTTGCACCCTGAGTCTGCCATTTACTTGCTACTTAACAAGTTACTTAACAACTTTGTGCCTCAGTTTCATAATAGGTAAAACTGGAATAACTCCTACTTTGAGCTCTTATGATGAGTCTTCAATGAGAGAATAAATTCAAAAGTCCCTGGCACACAGAACATACTCAACTAGTTTTAGTTGACACCACCCAAGCCCCAACCCCACCCCTTAAGTCCTAAGAGTAACTTTATCTTTAAAAGGATTATTTAGAAAATTCTGGGTTGGTAGATTCTCTTTAAAAAAAGAAGAGGGAGTGCACTAAGTGTCACTAAAGACGCATGGTAGGGCTAGACTATTAGCATTAAGAGCCAATAAAGTTAGTGCTTTTGGATGCTAAAAGTCTAAACAAAGGAAAACTGATGTTTCAAAGAGGAGGTAGAAATAACTAAACCAGAAATGAGCAGAGATTAGTTAAAATGCATATATGTAAATGTATGTAAATAAAAGTGCCATTATGCACAAAACAGGACTACATGCATCTAATTATGGATATTGCCAAACTCCCAGGGAAAAGATGGCATGGAAAAAAAGATAACTTTCATTTTGGCTTCTTCTTTTCCCTGACTTTTATCTCTAATTTTTGTCAAAAATTTAGAAAACTGTTTCTAGCATTAATAGGTATATTCAATTATTCTGATATCCATCACAGCAATTTTTTTAAACTAGACAATAAGTAATAACATCTATATCAACCACTGAATCTGAATTAAATGGTTCTTGTGCCAAGTATTCTTTATCAATAGTCTAGATAAAATTAACAGTGTTCAAAATCCAAGTATGTCCTCTTGCAAGTGCAAAATAATTGAAAATTTTTAAAGAGATGAAGAATTTTGTTGGTAACAAATTCACACTGCTCCACAAATCAAAGACACACAGGGAAAAACACAGGGAAGGAAAATACTGCTATGCCATAGCATGTGGATCCCAAAATAAGGTCATTTAGGTCAAAGTGGAAAAGGGTCTTTCCAATGAGGCAGAAAACAGATCATCATTTTGTGTTTGGCACAGATTTACAGTCTCGGGTTCCAGGTGTCTGGAGATTTAGGTTTTCCTCCCTATTTTGCTACAAACTAGTCCTCTGATACCGGGCATGCCGTTACACTTCTCTGGCCTCAGTTTCCTCATGTGTAGGAATGAGGATCTCATGAGCTCTAAGCCTGCTTTAGCTCAATGTTTGATGAATGCCACTTGTCTGGCACTGTTACATGTGGTAAGTCAAACACAAGGGAGTGCCAGGTGCAGTGACTGATGCCTGCAATACCAGCATTTAGGAGGTCAAGGTAGGAGGATTGCTTGAGGCCAAGACTTCAAGACCAACCTGAACAACATAGTGAGACCCTGCCTCTATTAAAAAATATAAAAAACAAAGGGAGGATATTTAGTAGGCAATAGGAGCTAAGCTCTAGCATGGTTATATAGATTCTGGGAACTATCAGGTATAGGAGGCTATAGTTGAAGCCTTCGGTGTGAAGGTGTGAATGTTATCACCCAGAAGGAATGCAGAGTGAGAAGGTGACCAGAAAAGGAATCCTGGAGTAAACTAACATTTAAAGAACAAGCAGAGGAAACGGAGATAATACTGAGACATGGTTGGGAGACCAGGAGGGAATGGGGAGAAAGGAGGGAGAAGAAAGAGAGAAGATGATGACGAATATACACTGTCACTAGTGTAAAATAAGATCAAAAATTCCCACTGGGTTTTTGCAGGTAGATCACCAGTGGCCCAGTTAAGAATAATTTTAAAGTAACAGCAAAGGAAGAAGACAGATTATTTAGGGTAATGAAGAATGAATAAGAGGTGTAGTGAGAGCAACAGATTTCTTTCTTTCCATATGTTTTATTATAAAGGGAATGAGATATGGTGCAGTATCTATAGAAAGCTAGAGTCAAGGAAGGTGAGTCTTTTTCTTTTTTCTTGCTTTCTTTTCTTTTCTTTTCTTTTCTTTTCTTTTCTTTTCTTTCCTTTCCTTTCCTTTCCTTTGAGAGTCTCAGTTTCTGTCACCCAGGCTGGAGTGCAGTGGTGTCATCATAGCTCACAGCAATCTCAAACGCCTGGGCCCAAGAGATCCTCCCACCTCAGCCTCCCAAGTAGCTGGGACTACAGGCATGCACCAACATGCCCAGCTAATTTTTTAATTTTTTGTAGAGATGGGGTCTTACTATGTTGCCCAGGCTTTCTTTTTCTTAAAGATGGACAAATATATAAGTTATAGAGAAAGAGCTATTAGAAGGAGGTTGAAATACTGATCAACTAATACTAAGAACTTCCTAAGTGCAAAGCATTACTTTAGAGTGGGACAGGATCCCAACATGACATAGTCATGAAGTTTATAGTTTCTCCCAGTAGACAGAGACCAAAACCAATTCTATAATTAATGATTTAATTACGAGTTTTCTGTGGGGAGCTGAGAGCTCTAACAGACTTTGGCAGGGCCTCAGCACTGCACCACTCCAGAGAGTGCCCTTCAGTGGTTAGCTTCAGGGCTTCCCAATCTGTGCTAGGAATATGTTACTTGCCCTTGATCTGTGAGTGCTTTATGAGTGTGGAAATATTTATCCTCAGCCCTTGTAGCAGCCTGGCAGAGCTTTCAGGAACTGGAAGGCCCAAGCAAGTCACCTTGAATAGCCAAACAGTCTTTTTACCCCACTGTATTGAACAAATATTATCATTTTCTATGTTTGTCAGGATATGTAAAAGGTTGAAAGCATTGTAGGACTTTAATGATACTTTTTTCTCTAAGAAAGAAGATGTCTTGACTATTAAAAAAATCAATTCTGATCCTGACTATAAAAAAAACACAAAAGAAGATAAGGATGAGTAGGTAGGTATACATTTGGGGGAACACTAGGAAGATGACAGGGCTCTGGCTTGCTGACCTCTAAATTTCTTTCTATGCAGGAGTCAGAGTAAAGATTTTCTTGTCTATTTCCCCACTACATTCATTAACTGCTTATTTCACGCCAGGTACCATTCATCTAAGCATTCACATGTATTAACTCATTTAATCTTCTAAACAATCCTAGGGGGTGGTATTATGAATTCCAGTTTTCAGGTGAGAAAGTGAGGCACAGGGAGATTAAGTGACCTGCACAAGGACACAAGATTATGGAAGCACCAGCAAGATGGTCTGGTTCCAGGGTCCAAACTCTTAACCACTACTTAATGCTGCCTCTCTAAGCTCTCTGCTGAGAGGGATGGAAGAATTGGAAGAGGGCGTTTCCGCAGAGTTGCCACTGCAGGAATGGGAGGCACATGCCCTGAAGTTCATACAGACTGTAGTCCCAGCTCCGCCAGTTATTAGCCAGTTATGTCTGAAAAAAGTTAATTTCACTAAGTCCATTTCCTCACCTATAAAATGAGGATAACAGAACCTACACATAAATATGAAGATTAAAAGAGATAATACATGCAAAGTTCTTAGATCCTAGCACAGATTAAGCACTCAATGACATTTGCCACTCCAATGGCAGAGGAAGTTAACTAAAGAAATGTAGAGTGTGCCAGGCAGTGCTTAGAATCAGGGAGACAGAAAAACGACTTTTTTTAGTGGTGTCAATTTCCACAGTTTTGTGATTTTTTTTTTTTTCCAGCAGTGCCTGAGAGAAGGTTGATGTTCAAATAACTTGGAGCTGGGGTGGAATAGAAAAGGAGATGAAAGGAAGCAAGGATCGACGCTAGCAAGTATTTATTAATCAGTAATCAATTAATCAATAAAAAACACTTGAACAAATGATTTACAGCACTATTAACCTAATTTCTGTAACTTTTAAAAGTTTCTATGGGAAATATACTCAGAATTTATCTTGGTATGGCAGAAGACATCACTATCAGGAAGAAATAACAGGATTCCAAAAGGAAAGAGTGCTGAGGGAATAGGGGAAGGGCCCTCAGGAGGGTATATAAAGGTTCCTCCTGGGCTAATTTTCCTTCCCTACTTCCCATACCTGCTTTTCTTTTCTCACTTTGAGCCTAGACAGAAAGACAAAAGCCACGAACAAGCGACCAAGAATAGAAAAGACTGAAGATTAATTTGTCTTAGAGGAAATGCTAAAATTGAAATTTTCTTGGGCATTTCCTCATAAGGGCCTGTGGGAAGGGCAGAGGCTAAGTGAAGAAACTGCTGGCCCACAGAGTGGCTTTGGGGGGACATGGTGGTAGAAGTTTACGGGGGTCAGGTCTGGTGAAAGAGTGACTGAAGGGATGATTACTTGATTACTGTAGGAGACGAAAAGAATAAAACCACCAGAAACAGTGGTGGGGAAGGAAAAGGAGCTCCTAAACCCCACTGGGTCCACCCTGGGGCCTACATTACGATATTTAACAAAGACAGCCAGCTGTTGCTTCTGGTTCCTCTTTTACACCCTGGCAAATTTTTAAACAACTAGCTGGTGGTCATTATTTTCAAAGATGAAATAAAAACAACCCACACTCCTCAATGCAGCCTCAGCAAAAGAATAAATGTTAATAACACTCTTAGGAATAGAGGCCACTGAGGAAGTAGAGAAGCAACAACAACAACAACAAAAAACCCGAAGCCATATAATATGTAATACAAAGCTGTCTGTGGCATTTTGGTAGTACAGGAGCTGATATTCTTAGCAGGCAAGAAAGTGCTTGAAGTAAAGTGAAACAAAAGGAATATGATGAACTGCTTAAGGATTCTTATAAATGACTTATAATTTATAAACACCTATCCACCAATGTTTAGGAGAGATGACTTGGCTGAAATAGAGTGCTTTCTCTCTTTCTGTAATTTGTGCATCTATTGTCCCCCTAGAGATATTTAAATCTCCGATATCACTACAGAAAAATCTACTCCTTTCCTGCAGTTTCAGTTGGGGAGGGAGGTGGTGCACAACAATCCTAAAATAGCAAAGACAACAATATGAGGAATAATACTTCAGAGTTCTAACAGATATTTCCTGTACTTCACTGAGTGTACTAATCACAATCAAAACTAGGAATTACAAGGAAAAAAACACTACTCCCAATAATAGCAAAAGCCCTACACACCATTCTTTCCCAGCCATCACTGCCCAAACAACAAAACACCACATGTCTGAATATTATAAAAAAAAATAAACTTTCAAGGCTGTTCATATATGGAAATGTATATATTAAACAGTCTTAACATTATTTACTAGGACAGGGATGATAGTAATTTAAAAAGTCATTATTCTAGAATAAAAACTAAGAATAATCAAATATTGGATTTGTTCAATTACATTTAGGTATTATAGCTATATCCTTAAAATTTTTTTAAACTTTATTAAAAGTCTTGCATTAAAAACACTTCATTGTCATGAATTTGGAATACTATTTCCTATACCCTTCTCTATTTTTATCAAATATTTTTGTAATGTAGTTTTTTTCCAGAATGAAGCAGCTTTTAAGAATGCAATCATGGGCCGGGCGCGGTGGCTCACGCCTGTAATCCTAGCACTCTGGGAGGCCGAGGCGGGTGGATTGCTCAAGGTCAGGAGTTCGAGACCAGCCTGAGCGAGACCCCGTCTCTACTAAAAATGGAAAGACATTATATGGACAACTAAAAATCTATATAGAAAAAATTAGCCGGGCATAGTGGCGCATGCCTGTAGTCCCAGCTACTCGGGAGGCTGAGGCAGTAGGATCGCTTAAGCCGAGGAGTCTGAGGTTGCTGTGAGCTAAGCTGACGCCACGGCACTCACTCTAGCCTGGGCAACAAAGTGAGACTCTGTCTCAACAAAAAAAAAAAAAAAAAAAAAAAAAAAGAATGCAATCATGGTGCGTTAACAGAACATGAAAGAAGAGGAAACATCATTATAAAAGCCAAACATAAAAGAAAAAAAGCCATGCATAGGCAGTTTGTGTGCCAGTGGGTTTGAGGAAAGAAAAGTGGCCTCCATCATCTCTTCTTTTGTCTTTCATAATAGAATTTTTAGCTGAGCAATCAACTACTCAGAATAAAGACCACAGTTCCCAGTCCCCCCATAGCTAGGTATGGTCAAATAACTGAGTCTGGCCAATGTAGTACCAACAAAAAGAATGTGCGCAACTTCCAGGTTTGGCTCTTCAAAGGAAAGGGCATATCCTCCCTTCCCTTTCTCTCTTCCTGATGGCAGAAATCAGGCATTTTGGACCACGGGTTGAAGGCCAGACGCAAAGATGATGAAGGAACAGGACAGAACGCGCCTGAAGCCCGCTGCTCTCGTGAAATGGAGCTGCCGTATTGATTCAGACTATTACATGACATAGAAATCAACTTCTATCTTGCTTAAGTACTGTTATTTGGAGTCATGTACTAGAACCCATAATCCAACAAATACGTAGTAAATGAAGCCATTTTCAGTCAGTTGTTGCTACATGGTGTCCCCCTAGAACCACAAACTTCTGGTACTAAAACGTTTTAAAACTAATTTAACTCTTATGTAGGTGAGACATAACCCTTATAAACTTTTCACTGCAGATCCTCTTTTTTTTTTTTTTTTTTTGAGTTAGAGTCTCACTCTGTTGCCCATGCTAGAGTGCCGTGGCGTCAGCCTAGCTCACAGCAACCTCAAACTCCTGGGCTCAAGGGATCCTCCTGCCTCAGCCTCTCGAGTAGCTGGGAATACAGGCATGCGCCACCATGCCAGGCTAATTTTTTCTATATATTTTTAGTTGTCCAGCTAATTTCTTTCTATTTTTTTTTAGTAGAGACGAGGTCTCGCTGTTGCTCAGGGAGGTCTCGCTGTTGCTCAGGCTGGTCTCGAACTCCTGAGCTCAAACAATCCGCCCGCCTCGGCCTCCCAGAGTGCTAGGATTACAGGCGTGAGCCACCGCGCCCAGCCCAAATCCTCTTGATAAGTCTTTTTTCACACCCAGTTTTGGCTTATATAAATGAGATTTTGATCTAGGCTGAATTATTACAAAGTAAATATGGTTTACTTATTTGAAATGAGAGTACTGCAAAGAAACTTTTAAACTAATGTAAAATTACCTTAGAACACACACTAAGAGTCTTGAATTAGTTGATCAATAGACTGCTAGTGTTAATATTTCTGATAGATGCTATTTCCATGAAAGGTTTCAGCATAATCAAAATGGCTTTTCTAAAATTATACTTGTGTTTATTTTATTCCTGATGTTAAAACAGCAACCACTTGATACGCTAAGTGTTCCCCAACAAAATATTATCTAAATAAACTATCAGCTAAAAATAGATGAGTGAACACAAATTCCAATTACTAATTTGCTAATTGTTGAAAGACTGCAGCCTTTGGAAATAAGGCAACTGTGTAAGGAATGATATTTTTCCTTTATTTCTAGACTAAGAGCTTGCTGTCCCTTAGCTATTAGTAATTCCAGAAAATTCTCCAAGCTTCAAACAGAGAAACCTCTGCTTTCACTGATTAGATGCTTTCACTGTAAGACTGTATTTGAACAAAAAACCCTCACCTTAGCCAAAAGATCTTAAAACTACTGAATATATAGCTAATATATAGAGTGCTGGTCTTCTTTTTAATAGTAGAAGGGGAATGTTGTCAAGTAAAGCAAGAAGATAAATCATAGGAAAGACCTGATTTGATGAAAAGTAATGAGATTATCCTTGAATTTTTTTTTTTTTTAATGTTTAAAAATGTCTAGATCTTTTCTATCTGTGTGATACTCTGGAAATCAGAGAAATCTAGGATCTAAGACTAACTCATGACTTACTAGCTATGTTTCTCTGGAAGAGTTACTTAAGGTTTCTAGATCTTGGTTTTTTTCCATCTGTAAAATGAGGAAATCTGCACTTGTCTAACAGGATTGTTACCAAGATTAAGTGAGATAGATTATGTAAGCAAAGTTCCTGGCAGAGTGCCTGGTCCAGGGTGGACACTCAATAAATGTTAGTTCCCCTCTCCACTCACTCTGTCCCTACCAATAATCAACAGGACCTCAGGAAAAAAATAAAAAATGAAAGGGTTCTGATGTGGGTTGTACATCTTTTCGCAATGGGTGACATGTTGAAGATCAACTAAAAACACCTCCTTAGATGAAAACACACATTCGTACAAAAATTTGTACACCCATGTTAATAGCATCATTTATAACCAAAAAATGTAAACAACCCAAATGTCCACCAGTGATGACTGGATAAATAAAATGTGATATATCCACACAAAATTATTCAGCAATAAAAAAGGAATGCAGTACTGATATATACTACAACATGGATAAACCCTGAAAACATTATGCTAAGTAAAAGACTGTATTTTGTATGATTCCAGTTATATGAAATCTCCAGAAGAGGCAAATCATAGACAGAAAATAGATTAGTGGTTGCCAGGGGACAAATGGGAGGAATGAGAAGTGACTGCTGGTGGATATAGGTTTTCTTTTGGGGGTACTGAAAATGTTCTAGAATCAGATTTTAGTGATGGTTGCACAACACTATCAACTTATTAAAAAACATTAAATTGAGCCGGGTGTAGTTGCTCACGCCTGTAATCCTAGCACTCTGGGGGGCTGAGGCAGGAGATCACTCGAGCTCAGGAGTTCGAGACCAGCCTGAGCAAGAGCGAGACCCCGTCTCTACTAAAAAAAATAGAAAGAAATTATCTGGCCAACTAAAATATATATAGAAAAAATTAGCCGGGCATGGTGGCACATGCCTGTATTCCCAGCTACTCGGGAGGCTGAGGCAGTAGGATCGCTTAAGCTCAGGAGTTTGAGGTTGCTGTGAGCTAGGCTGACGCCACGGCACTCACTCTAGCCCGGGCAACAAAGCGAGACTCTGTCTCAAAAAAAAAAAAAAAAAAAAGAAGATAAATTGTACATGTTAACAAGTAAATTGTGTAGTATGTGAATTATACCTCAATAAAGCCGTTTTTTTAAAAAAAAAAAACCTTACTGTATCTAAAATTTAGTAAATCAAATCATAGCTGTTCAAAAGATACTGTCATTTAGAAAACAGGCTACATCAGTGGGTATGTGAATACAAACTTCTAAGCCATTTACAAGAATCTTTAAGCAATTCATCATGTTTCTTTCTACTCATTACATAAAATGAATGCTTTATTTCTTATGCATCTGAAATGATACCAACTATGTACCATCCTTGGCAAAACTGGGAAGAATCACTCAATTTTTTGTTGAGCTTAATCATTTTGTGGCACTCTCATTGATACATATTCCTTTTAAACAATAGAACATTTATAAAAATTGACTACATACCAGACCATAAAGCAAGTTATAATTTCAAAGAACTGGTATCATACAAACCACTTCAATCAATAAAAGATAACCTTTTTAAAGGCCAGTCATAAAGAATAGCCTACGACTATGCCATTTACTTATAATGTACACAACGCATGTAACATACATACTGCCACGTGACAATGTTAGCTCACAAGGAAATAAAATGAGGTTAGATATATGTTTGCATATTGTAAACAAATTTCCTTATTAAATTTAATACATTTGTTTCTCAAAAACTGTATATAATCAATCATATTTAGGAGCATTAGGGAATTTGCTATTTAAAAGATTCAGAGTAAATCTTTTCGTACTACAAATAATCATTGTCTAACTCGTCTGCACTTAATTCTTTCAAAAGTTTATTCTGTATTTGGCGTCATAGTCAATGCACTATTACTGCAGTCCCCAACCCACGGGATGCAGACCAGTACTGGTCCAAAGCCTGTTAGGAACCAGGCCACACAGCAGGAGGTGAGCAGCAGGGCAGTGAGCAAAGCTTCACCTGTATTTACAGCCATTCCCCATCACTTGCATCATCACCTGAGCTCCACCTCCTGTCAGGTCACTATCTCCCATCACCCCAGATGGGACCACCTAGTTGCAGGAAAACAATCTCAGGGCTCTCACTGATTCTGCATTATGGTGAGTTGTGTAATTATTTCGTTATATATTACAATGTAATAATAATGGAAATAAAGGTACATAATAAATGTAATGTGCTTGGATCATCCCCAAACCATTCCCCACCCCATACCCCCACCCCCAGTCCATGGAAAAATTGTCTTCCATGAAACCAGTCCCTGGTGCCAAAAAGGTTGGGGACCGCTGCACTATCACTATCTGAAAAAGTACAATCCAGGAGCTTGCATGAGATGAAAAACAATGCAGAGAAAGGAATTTGGTGCTCTGGTCAGTGCCAAGGTCAACATTTCCCCTAAGTGTTCTTCTAATTCAGCAAGCCAAAGCCTGGAACCAGTCCATGGCTTTATCATCATTGTGAATTTATCCTCGAGCAGTTCCTGAGAAAAGGCACCAGCACCAGCTTCAATCACCTGAGGTGAACAAATAGTTTAGAAATCTGAAACACAACCAATAGTCTTCCTCACTACTAAAATGGTGTGCCAAGTCATACCTCTCCCCTCTCTTTTCCAGGCTAAATACGATGATATGACTTGAGCCTTCTTTAAAAAGACCCAATTCTCAAATACTTTACTTGCTTTGTTAGCCTAGGCAGTCAGATGGAGACTAAACCAAGGGTCCACTTCTTACACTGTGATACTTTCTCTTCCCAGTTCCTCTCACCTTGCCTAGTCCTATCTTCAGACCTGGACATATCATAGGCAATACCATATTCTTTGCTAATTTATAAAAAAGGCAATAACCTTGTCTATTTTTCTCTTTAAACTGTCATCACTTATTTGCTTGAGAAAAATAGTTATATACAAATATTAAAATACTGCATTTTAACGTAGATACTGATGATATTGCCAAGAGATACATATATATTAAATTATACATAAGTATAATCATTCTTTGGTATTATACCATTTGTGAGTGTGCAAAGTCCTACTCCATTTTTTTTTCTTCTTTTTATATACTGTATTGAAATCCATTTCTATTAATAGATTCCCAAGAGGGAAAAGGAAACTACTTCAGTACACTAATATAAAACCTTGGGGTTTGAAATATATGAACCTTCTGAAGGTTGACAGGGGGGTTTCCAGAACCCCAAAGGCTCATTTGTGATCCAGCCCTGATTAGCTAATAACATGAATGAGAAAATGTTTGTTCTCTGATCACAGGACCAAAATGTTGAATTACCCAACACGAGCAGTAACTGTGGCACACCCGGACTGGACACAACAGAGAACACACGGGTGACGATGGTGCCTAGCACCAAACTCACATGCAAACAGATTTGGGTCTTTAGACACTGGGCATGAGATAGGGTAAGATTTAAGTGCTAGAATAAAAATAACAGGTTAGGCTGGTCCGAATGTAGTGAGTTATCTCACTTGATTATTCAGTCAGTTACAGATTGAAATCCTTGTTCTACTAGTTTCCCCCCTCCTCACTACTGCACTTGACTAGTCTTAAAAAAATAAAATTAAATTAACAGGTTAAATACAAAGCAAGAGATAGACTATACAGCAACACTATGAAAACCAACAAAAACAGTTTAAAGAAGGAAGAAAAGTGTTCAATGAACTGGCTAAAAATATAAAAACCAAATACAGAACATCATAAAATATTTTACAAAAAATATAAAAAGCAAACATCCTTTAAATGACTCTCTCTGGTCATCTTATTCCACACATATTTTACTACACAGGTAAACATACATGTTACTAATCTCTCACTCAGCCAATGTTGATTGCCTG
Organism: Eulemur rufifrons; assembly: GCF_041146395.1. Classification (NCBI taxonomy): domain Eukaryota; kingdom Metazoa; phylum Chordata; class Mammalia; order Primates; family Lemuridae; genus Eulemur; species Eulemur rufifrons. Next base: position 39,495,065 of record NC_090998.1, on the reverse strand, counting down.
CTGGGAATCAGGAACACTGGTCTAGGAACTTAACGGTGTGCCAAAGCAGACAACGATCCCCTTGTGGAACTTATATTTGGGGGACAAGACAAATTATAAACATAATAGATAAATTATATAGAATGTTAGAGGGTGGAAAGTGCTAAGGAAAAAGTTTGAAAAAGGAGAGTAGGGTGTGGGAGCTTCAGATGGGTGAGCCAGGCTGTAGCCCTGAACAGGGCAATCAAGCAGAATTCAGTTGAGACCGTGAGATTTGTGCAACACCTGGAGGAGGAGGTGTCAGCCATACAGACACCTTGGGAAGAGCCTTCTAGCTAGAGCCCTCCAGGAAGAGGAATAGCTATGCAAACCAATGAATTGAGAAATATAAACACATGTTCTAGTCTTTAACGCTTGAAGCAAATATCAGGCTTCTCCCACTCACTCATCTTTGGAAAATAATTTTTGGAAGAAGGGAAAAAAGAAATAGGAACACCTGGATTTTATAGAAACAGTTCTGAAAACAAGCCACTGATTTTAAAACTAATCAATTAAAATGGTTATCTAAACAGGCAGGTAAATGTTCTCCTGAATCACACAACAGGGGGAAAGATGAGCCTGGGACAGTAATCCCAGGCCAAGTTCCCAGGGCCCAGCCCCCCTGCTCTCTACAGAAGGTCTGACCCAACCTCGGCTTCCAGTGAGTACATCTTCACTACATGGCTATCGGGACGCTATGCTCCATGACACTGACACCTGACCTATGACTGGAAACAGGGAGATTTTGTTTTTCTCATTTGTAAAGTGTTCTTTTTTTTTTTTTTTTTTTTTTTTTTTGAGACAGAGTCTCACTCTGTTGCCCAGGCTAGAGTGAGTGCCGTGGCGTCAGCCTAGCTCACAGCAACCTCAAACTCCTGAGCTCAAGCGATCCTCCTGTCTCAGCCTCCCGAGTAGCTGGGACTACAGGCATGCACCACCATGCCCGGCTAATTTTTTTTTCTATATATATTTTTAGCTGTCCATATAATTTCTTTCTATTTTTAGTAGAGGTGGGGTCTCACTCTTGCTCAGGCTGGTCTCGAACTCCTGAGCTCAAACGATCCGCCCACCTCGGCCTCCCAGAGTGCTAGGATTACAGGCGTGAGCCACCGCGCCCGGCCTGTAAAGTGTTCTTTAAAACCACATTTATGCACACTGTAACAATGATGTTCCTGTGGATAACTTATTCTAGTATAAATACTGTTAATAATTAAAACAATGAGTTCTGAGAAAATATTTTCTCCTCATCAAATATTAGCTGGCAGGAGCCAGGTGTGGTTTTGGAAATCACTTGAAATGTCAAAAGATGGCTGAATCAACTGCTCTGGAGTATTTTAAAAACTAAGGGGTGGAGATGTATTCCATTCAAACATATATGATTCTTAAATTTACTTGTGGAGACAAGACTCCTACCCTGAATGAGTAAATACTAATTACTAACCCCTATGAAAATAGCTCTTTCTGGTTCTAAAAAGCTGACACCATCTCCCAGACATTTGAGGTAGCTTACTAATTAAAAACAAAGGTTCCCAATATTTCAATTTTTTTCCTGCTCAGTTGAGTTGCAGGAAATGGAAGCAGTTGAATGTGAATGTAAACACGGATGTCCTTACAGAACTGCTGTCATAAATTACATGATCAGGAAAAGAGCAAAACAATACAAAAGATCATAATCTCAAAATCTCCTACTGCCATCACAGAAAACAGGTAATTTTTATAGAAATGGTGTTGGTGATAACTGTTACACCAATAAATAACAAGTGACTCCAATCTCCCTGGGCAAAGGCTATAATTACACCCTGTCAAGCTTTCAATGTTATATTATATGGATATCTGGCTAAAATGAAGAAATAAACTGGGCATGGTGGCTCATGCTAGTAGTCCCAGGCTAATCGGGAGGCTGAAGCAGGAGGATTGCTTGAGCCCAGGAGTTCAAATCCAGCCTGGGAAACACCATAGGACTCCACCTCTTTAAAAAAAAAAAGAAGAAGAAGAAATAATGAAATCAGAACATCCCCTCGGGGGAAATAATTGTGGAGTGTTCAAGAGTCTTTAAAATGTTTATATGTTTTGATCCAATTGCTTTTGGAAGAATCTACCCAAAAGAAAGATAAAAATTTGTCCACTCAATGTTATTTTTATAGTGACAACCAAGAAATATCTAAATGTTTAACAATCAGGAACTGGTTTTTTGTTTGTTTGTTTGTTTGGTTGGTTTGTTTGTTTGTTTAAAGAGACAGGGTCTTGGTCTGTCACCCAGGCCAGAGTGCAACACCATGATCATAGCTCACTGTACCCTTGAATTTCTGGGCTCAAGCAATCCACCTGCCTCAGCCTCCCGAGTAGCTGGGACTATACCACCATGCCCAGCCATTTTTTTTTTTTTTTTTTTTTTTTTTTTTTAAGAGATGGGGGTCTCACCTCGTTGCCCAGGCTGCTCTGGAACTCCTGGCCTCAAGCGATCTTCTGGCCTTGGCCTCCCAAAGTGCTGAGATTACAGGTATGAGCCACCTTGCCTGGCCCCAAAACAGTTTAATACATTATCTTGGAATATTACGTAACCAGCAAAGAAGATGCTAAGAATTTCTCTAACAAAAAGAACTATCTTTGTTTAGGAAAAGACTTTTTTAATATTCAATATAGACAATATAGCACACTGTAAAAAGCATTGGTGTTGGAATAAAACAATGTGGTTGGTCATTGGGTTCCATTCCTAACTAGCTGTGTGACCCTAAACAGGTCATTTCCAGCCTTCTGTTAGTCTCCTCATCTGTAAAATGGGGATATGAATATCCAACTCAGCTACCTCAGTGTTTTGCTGTGTATAAGGACCAAAGGAAGGTAATAAATCCAAAAGTAAAGGATGATCATTATCAAAATTGCATGTGAAAGAAATAAAAAGGGGAAAGGAGATATATGCTCATTAGACACAGGAGGAGAGTAGGCTGCTTTGTAGAAGCACCCATTTATAGATGACCAGAGATGGAGCAGTCATGAAGAATCTGGTGTTGTACAAGGATACATCTTAGAGCAATGTGAGAAGCAGTCAAAAACCAGGTAAAATAATATGTTCCAGAAGTCTCTAAGAAGAGGTGGGTGGGGTGGGGGTTGAGGGAGGGAGAGAGGAGAGCAGCCTGAGTGAGGGACAGGAGGCAGGCCCTGCCAAAGATTCTCCCTAAGGGTGTAAGTCTAGTGTTAAAAACATTATGTTAACAACAACATTATGTTCAAGAAGAGTACCTTTTGTGATACAGGTTGTACCCACTGTTCCCAAGACAGTATCATCATTATTACCTTAATTAAGGGGCTTACCCAGTTTATAAATTATCAGGATTCCTAGTCCATCTTTCTTTTAAAAAAAAAAACAAAGAAAAGAAAAAGTCCTGGCCGGGCGCGGTGGCTCACGCCTGTAATCCTAGCACTCTGGGAGGCCGAGGCGGGTGGATTGCTCAAGGTCAGGAGTTCGAGACCAGCCTGAGCGAGACCCCGTCTCTACTAAAAAAATAGAAAGACATTATATGGACAACTAAAAATCTATATAGAAAAAATTAGCCGGGCATAGTGGCGCATGCCTGTAGTCCCAGCTACTCGGGAGGCTGAGGCAGTAGGATCGCTTAAGCCGAGGAGTCTGAGGTTGCTGTGAGCTAAGCTGACGCCACGGCACTCACTCTAGCCTGGGCAACAAAGTGAGACTCTGTCTCAACAAAAAAAAAAAAAAGAAAAAGTCCTTTGCTCATTAATGCAGAAGCAGGTAGAGGTGTGAATGATTTGATGGAATTAAGAAAGGTGTATCAAACTCATATTTAGAAATTACTTGAGTTATTTCTGAACCTTACATCAGTCAATCACATGACTGCTTTGGACCCAACCTGACTGAATTAAATGTGACCACATTCTGCAACAGCGCTCACTTCATGCCAGTGGGAGGTGGAAAAGCAAACTTGCCAAATGTGATTAAAAAAAGAAGTCTGAAAGATTTGAAACAACTAAGCCATTGTCGTAAAACCATTAAAAGAACTTTACTGTTCAGTTTTCAACCTTTTCCTTAAATTGAGAATTCACTTTAACATACATTTTGTATTCACAAAGATTGAAAAGATAATTACAAAAAAGCTCTAAAATATTGTTAAAGCACTCTGTTGTTTCAGCCAAACAGGAGTCAGCATTCATGATACATATGCCAGTCTGTGTCACCTGTGACTCAGTCAAGGAATGGCAGGAAACGTGCATGAGCCACCCTCACTGACTCCCATATGCTTGATTCTCACAACACCCCTCCTCTCAAACTCCCTCAGATCTATCAGACAACATGCACCATCTGATTCAAAGTGATACTCATTTTTAATAACACTCCTCCACGCATAGAAGGCCTCAGCACCGCCTAATGGTCTTATATTAAGGTAACATTTTTATTTTTGACCACTTCCCTCTCTAGAGTAATCAGAATAGTGAGGTAGCTGCTTCCTGCAAACTCTAGTTATTAGCACAATGTATAAACTGGGAAAATCATTTATAAGCACCATAATGCTGACAAAGAATTCAAACATTTCAGTAAGATGGAAGATTTTCAAATGCCTTTTCTTAAAATGATCTTTTAAAAAATGATTTAAGGCCGGGCGAGGTGGCTCACGCCTGTAATCCTAGCTCTCTGGGAGGCCGAGGTGGGCGGATTGTTTGAGCTCAGGAGTTCGAGACCAGCCTGAGCAAGAGTGAGACCCCATCCCTACTAAAAAAATAGAAAGAAATTATATGGACAGCTAAAAATATATACAGAAAAAATTAGCCGGGCATGGTGGTGCATGCCTGTAGTCCCAGCAACTCGGGAGGCTGCGACAGGAGGATCGCTTGAGCCCAGGAGTTTGAGGTTGCTGTGAGCTAGGCTGACGCCACGGCACTCACTCTAGCCTGGGCAACAGAGTGAGACTCTGTCTCAAAAAATAAAAAAAATAAAAAAATAAAAAATGATTTAGGTAATTATGTTGTCAAATGACAGTTTTCCCATTACAAAATGCACTATCCAGCCCTTAAAAGAAATCAAGCAAATCTGTATGTTGATATGGAAAGTTCTCTAAGATACATTAGGGGGAAAATGAAGAGCAGACGAGTTTGTACAGTAGAGTGTCTCAATATAAAGAGTATCTGTGTATATTCTAGTTTTGCCTAAAAGACAAATTAATAGGAGGATTCACAGACTAGGGAAATGGGTGAGTTTTAAACTACCCATATAACAAAAAAAAAAACACAAAAACAAAACTAGCTTAAGTAAAAGGAAGTTAGTGGAAATATTTACTGACCTTATATAAATATCTGACTACATTTAAAGCAAATATTACTTATTCTGTCACAAAAAGTAACAACCACCAGTTTTAAGGAAATAAAACTAATCGAAACAAGTGGTAGGTATTTTTAAAAACATGCAAATCAGATATATCTAAATACCTTGGGTTATTCAACTCCGTAGATACTGAATCTTCAGTCTATTTTAGGTCCACTTGAAAACTGTCTCTTTTAGGACCATCCAAACCAGGTCAACCTTCTGAGAGGCTCCTGGTCCTGGACACATGTCAGAGGAGAAGCCCAGGCTGGCCTGGCACTTACACAGCTATTGGGAAGAGGCGAGCAGGAAAATTCTAAGGTTCCACAGCCCAGACTGGCTGTAGATATTAACGACCCTCCTCCAACTATCCACACACATTGCTTTTGTTAACCTGTTTTACCACCATGCAAAACAGACATAACCAAACTCATACAGTTAAAAGTCATTAAGGTCCTCTCCCAATATTTCCACTTATGATTCTTTTATATTTCTCAAACAATTCTATCCCTGCCAAAGACCCCTTTTAATATACTAAGTTATCTTACAAATAAATTCAGAAACATGGAACTTCAAATATAAAGCACTGATAAATGAGATTTAATTTTTCCTATATAAACCAAAGTCTTAAAGCCACGAACTTCTCAGGCTAGAACACTACATGCAAGTTGTGCGTGCCTATGGCAAAGTGTGATAAAATTATTCAGCTTTACTGATTATAAATACCTAAAATACAACCGGAAAGAAACTATGTCCCAGGGGCTACTAGAGTTAAGATATCACAAAGAAATCCTACTCCTTGAGGGTCAATTAGGGAAGGCTGAGAGTGGAGGGGAAGAAGGTAGGCGAACTTCAATATATTCCCAAGAGGCCATGCACCAAAGGTCATTTATTTAATTCTCATATATTTTTACTTGAGTCCATCTGGAGATTTTTCTTCTGTGAATAAATGTCTTCTTTGATACATAAACTTTTTGCTGAATACATTCAACTGTCACAAAGTAACAGAAAACCATACTTGAACATGTATACAGTATTCTTCTCAATGGCCACAGTAAGTATAATCTTGATTTACTTGAAGCTCCCTGTTAATAAAAACCTTACCAGTTTACTCTCCAGTTCTAAATAAATTTACCAATACACAAAGGGTCAGAGAATCTACCAGCTGTGTGCACCACTCTCTTGCTGACACGCATTACCAGAGTTGGCATGGTTTTACTCTCATCAGAGCCAACAGCTGCCAGTGGGTTCTTCTTTTTAAACCTTGAACCTGAGCTCCATGGTAATTTTTATGGCCAGTTTAACTTAATGGTAGTTTGAAAATCATTTTTAAACATATCACGTTATTCAAAGTAGAGCTCCTCCCACTCAACATGAAGAAAACATCAAAGAAAACCAAAAGAACTACATTACAGCTAAAAGTGAAAAGGTGAATCTCATAGTCTGCAGGACAAGCCCATGAAGATTTGTCAAAGCTGACACTAGTATTTTTCATTGTTAAAATAAGCCATTCCTGCAGGTCATATGGGACAGAAAACAAAACAAAAATTAAATAAGCCAGATAATCTTATCTAAAAACTAGTTAGGCAAAATAAAAACAGCAAAACATCTATACTGATACAAGATCAAGACAGATTAGCAAAGCATATTTTATTACATATCAAACTATAAACATCTTTTAATACATATGTTACATTTGAACTGGGCTAAACTTTTAAAATATAGTGTTTTAATATTTTTATTGACCTTTTTCCTATGTGACCATGGCAAGCTCTCGATTAATAATTTGATTAAGCTGTTTCGCACTTACATAAAAAGCACTGTACTGATTAAATATGTCTTAACCTATATCACATGATGAGGTAATATATGTACCAAGCTTAACATTGATAGCTCTATAAAATTAAAAATTCTGCTAAATTCTAAAGTTGGCCTAAACATCAGCCAAATGCAAAAGAGGAATTTCTTTTCTTGTAAATGCATCATCTATAAAATTAAACTTAAATTAATTCTCACCCAATCCCTTGAAGTAAACACTATCCTCTTAGGTGTGGGAATTCAGATCAAAGAGAAAACAGCAAAAGATCTTATGGTTCCTATTCAAACTCAGGATGACATTTGGTTCTGTGCTCTAATTACTGAGGCAGCAGAGAAGGGTTGGTTGGGCTGTGATACCTGTTACTTAAAATAAAACAAAGGGTGTGTTCCTAGCAGGAACTACTGATTTCCTGATAATGCCCACACTTAATCTCCACTTTCGGCTTTAGGTGATTCACTAATTTCTGATGGGCTCTTTCTCATCTGCAAAATGAGTGAAATAATTTGTTAGGTTGGGACACATCCTTAATGGGTTGCTTTGTGTTTACCATAAAGTCAACAAGTTCTACATTTCTAAAAGACTGAACTCAGCTCTGGTCCTACACCAGGACATTAAGTCTAGAGCCATACATAAATTCTACATAGTGTATGAGTTTTAATTCTGGCAAGTGTAGAAACCAAAGAGAAAGGTGTAAAAGTCAAATTTAGCTCAGACTGAAATTTATAATAGGTGCCGTGTGTGCAGACTCAGAAAGTATAGAGAAGAGGTCTAAAGGCAAGTATGAGCATTAACAACTTGTCATATTTAAATTCTCCAGTGGACAGGTCTGCCACAGGTACCTAGAGAACCGGACAATGCCCAATTGCTTTGGAGTTCAGAGAGAAGAAGGATACTAACATTTAAAAAGACTTATTATTGACAGGCTAGACTTTCACAGACCTATTATTTTATTTAAAAGCATCAATACTATTACCTATGGAACATTAAAGAAAATAATCTAGGCGGGACACAGTGTTTCCCGCCTATAATCCTAGCACTCTGGGAAGCCAAGGCAGGAGGATTGCTTGATAAGCTCAGGGAGTTCAAGACTAGCCTGAGCAAGAGTGAGACTCTGACTCTACTAAAAATAGAAAAATCAGCCAGGCGTCGTGGTATGCACCTGTAGTCCCAACTACTCAGGAGGCTGAGGCAGGAGGATTGTTTGAGCCCAGGAGGTTGAGGTTGCAGTGAGCTATGATCACACCACTGCATTCTAGCTGGGGCAACCGAGCAAGACTCTGTCTCAAAAAAAAAAAAAAAAAAAAGAAAGAGCAAAAGAAAAGAATCTAAAATTTAAGAAATGGTACCATTTTAGTCCCCTGATATGTAAAATAGCAGCCAAATGCAAAACCTCTCATTTATGCAATGTAGTCTAAGAATTTTATCATGCATCATCTGGATCTCACTTACCCCAAAAGGATTAGAAAAGGAATACAATGGGAGAGAAAGAATTAGAATAAAAATAATATATACCAGATGGATAAACAAAAAGAAAATAATATAATAAAAAGCTAAAATAACTTCAGATTTAATAACTGGGCATTAAATTTAGCTTCCAGCTTCTTGGCCTTCCAAATCTGTGGAAAAGTGAGACAGAATTCCTGCTCTCTGAAAAGATAGTTTCTTGGTCCATTTTGTGCTGCCATAACAGAATACCTAAGACTGGGAAATATATAAAGAACAGAAATTTATTTCTCACAGTTCTGGAGACTGGGAAGTTCAAAATCAAGGAATCACATTTGATGTCTGATGAGGGCTTTCTTGCTGAGTCCTCATATGGCAGAGGTGAAAGGGCAAGCTAGCCGAATCTGCATAAAGCCTCTGTAATAAGGGCCTTGGTCCCATTCCCAAGGGAAAAGTCCTCAAGGCCTAATCACCTCTTAAAAGCCCCACCTCTTAAAACTATCACATTGGCACACCTGAATTTTAGAGGCAACACATTCAAACCATAGCAGACAGTATATCTAACTTATAGAAGGAGATTTTAGTCCATAAACAACCAAAAATTTTATATCATCATATTTTGATTAATCTATAATTTCATATTAAAGTCTAAATTCCTGTGTGTCTTTTTATTTTATTTTTTTGAGACACAGTCTCACGGTGTTGCCTTGGGTAGAGTGCAGTGGTATCATCATAGCTCACTTCAACTTCAAACTCCTGGCCTCAAGCGATCCTCCTGCCTCAGCCTCCCGAGGAGCTGGGGCTACAGGCACATGCCAGACACCCTGCTAATTTTTCTTTCTTTCTTTCTTTCTTTTTTTTTTTTTAAGTAGTGATGGGGTCTTGCTGTTGTTCAGGCTGATCTGCAACTCCTCAGCTCAAGTGATCCTCCTGCCTTGGGTGCTGTCACACTTAAAGATTCACTCATTGGGTCACAACTATAACCCCCAATCACTTCTCCAGTGGGGGCCACAAATGATATCTTCAAAAACAGAAAGAGAGGAAGGAAACCATACTGTAAATGTTATCCGGCCTATCTCCTCTGCCCTCTTACTTTCATCAGTTAGTTACAAGGTAGGTAAGAGAGAAAAGAGAACAGCAGCAGGATTTTGGAAGATAATCAGTTCCTGATTAGCATATATTTCCACAAGAATATTCAAATTTCTCCTCTTAACGTCTCCTAGCTTTCCTTCCAAAATGGTCCCAAATCACTCCGTTGTTAAAATTTAGGTAACACCAAAGGATGCGTCCTCTGGCCCCCAGGAGCCTACATTATCAGGCCCTGCTTGCCTGTGCCTATGGGCCCTGTCTCCCACCACCCTCCTAACTCATTCCCTCACACTCCTTGCAGCTCCTCAGATACACCAAGTTTTAGGATCCTTGCAACAATTATTTCATGTGCCTGAAACACACTTTCCCCAGATTTTCTCATAAACTGGCTCCCTCTCATTATGTATGTCTCATCTCAAATGTCACTTCTTCACAAAGGCTGTTCCAACAACCCTGGAGAAAGCAGGACTCTCACCTGGGGAACAGACACGCCTGGTGCTCTGACTTGGGGGGAAAGGCGGTACAGGAGCAACGTATGTAACCTGCAATTCTGTATCCCCCATAACAAGATGAAATAAAAAAAAAAAAAAGATAAAACTAAAAATAAATAAATAAATAAAAGAAAGCAGGACTCTCTGGCCCTCTAATCTAATTTTATTAAAAATGGCAAATAACACACTATAGCAGCAATTACTTGTCATGGCAGTCAAGGAAAACCAAGCCATTTTAAGGCAATCAACAGGATTATCACAAATTTTAAATTAATGAGACACTTGCTGATCACCTCATTCAATCAACTGACTTTAAAGGTGAGCAAATATAAATTTTGGAAATTAAGAAATTTTCTCTTATACTTCATTTCATCAGACCCCACCTCTCTCTACCCCCCAAATTTATAATATTGTACAGAAACAAGCACAAAATCCAGTTGGACAGATGCTGTAGTTATAGAAACCAGCGGCTGGGTTAAAACTGAATTCTAGCTAACGTGGTCTTATTGGCACCTGCTCTCTATCCAGCAAGGGGACCCAACCCAGGAGCATAGAAAGATCTTTCATTCAGTTAGCATTCCCTAAAAAGGGTCCTCCTGATCTTCATTCAGCGAGGTGACTATTAAGGAAATAACTACCACATATGCATTTTTAAAATGTACTGGGGAACCAGTACAGTGTGGCAGAAGCACTAACAATCAATTCCTAACACTATTTCACCAAAGCATTATTCCAAGGTTGGGTTTGTGGGGGAGGGGTAGCTGAACGTTTAAGTCTAGCTTTATTTTCACTCACCGGTATTCTATAGCTACCAAAAAAAAAAAATTCTAAGCCTATATATTTTCATAAAAGCAAATGGTGTTGAGATCATTTTCTTTGGCATTTCTTTCCTATACCTGGTTTTCAAACACAACTAGGTCAGAGTTTAAAGTATGACAAAGCTTGTCCTTTTATTCTCTGAAACAGACCCCACAACAGAAACGTATGCAGAACACCTGCAATACCTGACAAATGATAAACTCAAAAGAACCAATGGGAAGAGTAAAGGAGAGAAGCAGGGGTGGCAGGCAACACGTACGTGGATTTTCAGCTTCTGAAAATGAATTTTTTGGGGGGGTTTGTTTTTGTTTTTGTTTTTTTTTGAGACTCACTCTTTTGCCCTGGCTAGAGGGCTAGAGTGCCGGGGCGTCAGCCTAGCTCACAGCAACCTCAAACTCCTGGCCTTAAGCAATCCTACTGCCTCAGCCTCCCAAGTAGCTGGGACTACAGGCATGCGCCACCATGCCCGGCTAATTTTTTTTTCTATATATATTTTAGTTGGCCAGATAATTTCGTTCTATTTTTTTAGTAGAGACGGGGCCTCGCTCTTGCTCAGGCTGGTCTCAAACTCCTGACCTTGAGCGATCCTCCTGTCTCAGCCTCCCAGAGTGCTAGGATTACAGGTGTGAGCCACCTCGCCCGGCTGAAAATGAATTGTTAAAGGTAAAAATACTGTTAGGGTTGTTGTTTCCATATAAGATCTCAAAACACAGGAGACACTGAGGGAAGGAAGAAAAAACTAAAAATGGAGAAATTAGGATTGAAGTAATAAGATGGTATTGACAAATTCCTGGACTGTCACAATCTGGCCTAAGGCATTTCTTTCTATACACCTGTATGAATTAAAATGGTATGCTGTTAGTTATATTTTGGACAAAATTTAACAAGCTGCCTCATGAAAAATCTTCTCTTCCCCTCATGTAACCTCTAGTAAGGGCAGGTGTCCAAAAAAAAAGAAATGGCAAAAAGGTAACAGCACTAATTAGCCATCAAGTAAATATTTTAATAAGGTCCATATATCATGTGAAGGGCAAAACAAGGGGGTGGTCTAAAGGCTGGGTGGGGTCAATAAAGAACAGCCACAGAAGCTAAGAGGACAAGGGAACGGGTAAGAGACAAGGGGACCTTGACTTTGTGGCAAGCTCTGTTTTTATCTGGAAGCTTCACGTGTACTCCAACTGCAGTGAAGAAAGACTGTGCCCACCTGCCTAACCTGTACAGGTGTAACAACTAAATGGCTGCACCTGGAAATGAGACGCCCTTAAGAGCAGACCACCTTAAGTTTTAATTACTATAGACCATTTTTATAATACACTTACCTATGGTTCAAAATCCAGAGGTACAAAAACAGACACATACAGTGGAAATATCTTTCCCTCTCCTGTTTTCCAGTCAAACGCTGTCCTGAGAACCCTCCCAAAGAGGCATATACAAGGAAAAACATGTTTTCCTACGGGTACATTTTGATCCAGACGTTCATAACTTTCTTTTTAAAAGTAGGTCTTTGTTTTAACTAAACTCACTGGCATCACGCATACACATTCATTATAACTTGTCTAAAAAGCTGACTCCTTTAAGACATTTTTTAAAGTATCAAAAAAGGTGGCAAAGTAAAAGTGCTGGACTAGGAATTGGGAGTATGGGTTCTAGCCTCAACTCTGTGCAAGTCTGGGAAAGTCTCATCACTTCTTTGGCATTCTCCCTTATCTCCTTGGCTACCATTTGAGTCCAGGCCACAACATCATCTGCCTGGACTTGCCCCGGTGTCTCCACATCCTCCAAATAATCTACCTCGTGCCTCCTCCAAGCTAGTGTACTCAGGACTACAGCTGAAATAATTTTTTAAATGCAAATCTCGTTTTCAGTGAATGTTCAAATCCTTTGGTAAAACCAAGAACAGATATATGGTTGTCCACAGTGAGGCTGACAAAGCCTTTAGAAATCACCTCCAGAGTTGGATCCCCTTGTAGAACACATGAAAAGACTAAGGCCCTCTGAGATAAGAAAATGGGCCGCAGCTAGAATGCACAGGTTCTCAGAATGCCACAATTATGTGGGAACCTAAAGGTCATTCACTCATTCAAAAGTATTTACTGAAGGCCAGGCAATTTGACAGGTATCAGGAACTGCAGTGAACAGATAGACAAGATCCCTGACTTTACATAGCTTTATGTCTAGATACATTTCTAGAAAAGAAGCAATACTCAAAATAATTACAAAAGCATTATCCTCTTATCTAGATTATTGCAGTCAACTTCTGGGGAGTCTCTGTCTTCTTTTGGCCTCAGCACTAATTGCCACCCAAGAGAGTGATTCTTTTTACATGTAAATCAGATCGTATCTATACCTTGCTCAAGCCTCCCACACTCAGAATAAAAACCAAATTCCTTTCCATGGCCCATGAAGCCCCAAGTGATCTGACTCCTGTCTGCCTCTCAGTCAGCTCTGCCCTCTCTGCTCTTCCTGATTCCACTCTGACCACACGCCTACTAACCTAGTCTTCCAAGGTAGACAACTTGTTCTTCCTCGGGGCCTAACCTGCTGTTCCCCTTTGCCAGAACACTTTTCCCCCAAATCTTCACATGATGTTCTCTCACTTCATTGGAGTCCTTGCCAAAATGCCTCCTCCTCTGACCACTCTGTCTAGAAGAACAAGCTATCCCTCAATTCCCTTAGCGGGCTTCATTTGTGTAGATGGCACAGATAAGTCAGAATATGATTTATTTGAAGCTATATTTAAGCATCCTAAGTGTGTCTACCTTGTTCCCTGTTCTATCTCTAGTACCTGGAACAGTGCTGGGCACAAAGTAGGCACTCAATAAATATATGCTGGAGAAAACAGATGATATGACAAAGAACAGATTGAGGTAGGTAAGTGACTACTTTGGAAAGAGTGATCAGAAAAGGGCCCTCAGAAGAGATGACATTGAAGCTGTCTTTTGAAGAATAAGAACAAGAGCCAGGAACAGAACAGTCCATGTAGAAGGAATAGCAAGTGTCAAGGCACCGGGGCATGAAAGACCTTGGTGTGAAAGGACAAGGGTAGCCACAGCATAATGAAGAACTGGAAAAGTAGCAGAGATGAGTCAGGAGAAGCAGGCAGAACCCAGAAGGAGTCAGTAACTGACTCTACATGAAATGGAGTCATTAAGGCCTAAGCAAGGAGTTACATGATATGGTTAAACATTTTTAACAGAGCACTCTGCCAGCTGTGAGAACAGTATATAGGAGACAAAAGTGGAAGCAGGGGGACCAATTAGGAAACTCAAGTAGTTTTCCAGTTGACAAATGATGGTGATTAGTCACGGAAATGCAGACAGAGAAGCGAATGTATTTGAGAAAGGTACTGAGGTAGAACTGATAAGACATGCTGAAGGGCTGGATGGGGGCAGGGAAGGATTTATGATGACTCCCAGGCATCTGACTTGAGAAACTGGGTGTATTGGATCTACTTACTAAAACGAAAAAGGTAAAGTCAGAACTCTCCTCTGCACCTGTGAAGTCTGGATCACAGGTTACCAATATCCAGGTGGAACTCAGAGGATGGGGCTAGGCTGTGGATATGGATTTAAAAGTCTTCAGTATAAAGATGGCATTTAAAGCCATGTGAGTGGGTAAAATCAGATAGGGAGAGAGAGCAAATAAAGAGAAGTGAGGCCCAACACTGAGCTCAGAGGCACTCCAAGATTTAGAGGTCAGACAAAAGCTGGGTGCAGTGGCTCACATCTGTAATTCCAATGACTCAGGATGCTAAAGTAGGAGGATCGCTTGAGCACAGAAGTTTGATGCTACAGTGAACTACGATTGCCTCCAGACTGGGCGACAGAGTGAGACCCTAGCTCTTGCAAAAAAAAAAAAAAAAAGAGTAAATGGAAGAGATGTAGTACACCACAGCACATCTGTACAGATGCTCCTTGACTTACAATTGGGCTATATGTAGATAAACTTATCATCAGTTGAAAATATTGTAAGTCAGAAGGGCATTTTCAACTTAGGATATTTTCAATTTAGGATGGGTTTATTCAGATGTAGCTCCATTGTAAGTGAAGGAGTGTACTTGAACATGTGTCACATTCACACCATCATAAAGTGGAAAAATCCTAAATTGGGAACCATCTGTATACCAATAGGGATGCCCAAGCAGACCAGATGAGCCTGCAGACAGGTAAGTGGAAAGGGAACCACAGTAGCATCAAAGTTCTTGTGAAGGAGGTGGATGCTCAGCACGGATGGAAGGACTGAAGCATGGGTATAGGTTATATAACCACTGACCATCTGACATATTTCTGGATGAAATTATATACTGATATGCTTTAAAATAACTGGGGTTGGGGGCATAGATGAAACTAGATTGGCCATGTGTTATATCTGTTGATGCTGAGTAATGAGTATATGGAGATTCACTACACTAATCTCTCTATTCTGGTGTGTTTGAAAATCTCCATCACAAAAGTAACCGTGGCTCACATCCTAGCACTCTGGGCAGCCAAGGAAGCTGAATCACTTGAGGTCAGGAGTTCAAGACCAGCCTGTGCAAGAGTGAGACCCCATCTCTACTAAAAATAGAAAAATTAGCTGGGCACAGTAGCCTGCACCTGTAGTCTCAGTCAGTTGGGAGGCCGAGGCAGGAGGATTGCCTGAGCCTAGTAGTTTGAGGTTGCAGTGAGTTATGATGATGCCACTGCACTCTAGCCAGGGCAACAGAGGAAGACTGTCAAAAAAAAAAAGTAAAAGCTGTAATAAAAGAAATCCAGAGGGCTAAAATGGAACCAATATTTATTGTATGCTTCCAATATAAACTAATATTACAGAGTTTCATAAAATTCTAGTCTGCTTCTTTAACAACTAATCAGAAAAAGAAGCTATTAATACTATCCTTCTAAACAAAATTCACTTCATTTCAGAAGTTGCTGCCTTTCTCTTCTCTTTTTCAGGGATCAAGCCTGCTCCATCATGCTATGTGCTTCACTGTGTGCGTGTGGCCTGAACTCAAGGGTTCAGTGCAGGCCCACCTGCCTCTCACACTAAACTCTGCCTCCATCAGTATTAAAAGTGACATCTTGGTCACAAAACAAGAAATAAAAAGTAGAAAAAAAGGTATCTTTTCTTTCCTTCCTCAACAAATTTCTAATCTCTACAGCTCATGAAACCACTATAATAAACAAGCTCACCTTCTTTAACTTGCCTTTTAGCCAAGAAGTCTGGATGGGGACAAGTATGTCCTTGACAGCAGTAGTGGAGTGAACATCCCTTGTGTTTCCCAGTGTCCCCCACTGCCTTGAGCAGGTTGACTTATACCACAAGTAGCTTAAGGACACCTACCATTGTGGTGAATGTGGGTAGCAAACAGATGCTACGGAGGAAAAATCAGTACTAAGTAATTCCCCTCCTAGGATATAAGGTAAAGAGCGTTTCTTTGATTCTACTAGCAATCTCCTCCACCCCCTCCCACATTACTTTTCACCCTTCCCCCTTCGAAAAACTAACTTGTGGCAAACAAGATGAACTGTACAGCATACAGCTGGAAAGAGCCAAACTCCTACTGGACAACCCCAGTCTTGCCAACCTAAGGGTAACCTGACTGGTTTTACTGACAGAACTGGTTGCCCAAGAGGGTGTGTATTACTTCTGAGAGCCACAAAGGACATTTTCTTAACACAGCAGCAGTCTTAAAAGCCCACCTGTTTAGTTTTTTTTTTTTTTTTTAGCTTATGAATACATACCTATTTCAGTGAGTCCCAAATTTGCCTAATCACGGGCATTTCTAGAAGAGTTCTTTTAAAGATTCACTTGGGCCCAGAAATCTGCATTTTTAAAAGTCATCGGAAATTGTGCTCATTCTGGCTTAGAAACGATCTACCATGACCTAAGGCACAAATGTAAGTCATCATTTCAAAAAGTGAGCTACCTCTAAAATCTATTCAGTTATTCTGAACATGGTCAAAATATTTTCTCCAAAATAAAACCACAATTCTACAAAGTAAAACCAAATTCTTAATTCAGCAGAAAAACATTAAGAAAGAGATAACAAATTACAAGGAAGGACTAAAGCAAGGTCATTCAAGAGTGGTATTGTCAACATTTTGGGCTAGATAATTCTTTGTTGATGGAGGCTGCCTTGCACATTGTAGAATGTTCTTATAGTTTGAACATAAAGTCTGTGAAAATCTTATCGTAACAACAAAATTACTGATTTTACTGAAATGAAGGCAAGATCCCTGACCTCTACCCACTAGATGCCGTAGCAATCCCACCCCTGCATCCCAAGTTTTGAGAACCAAAAATGTCTCCAGACCCTGCCAAATGACCCCTGGGAGGCAAAACTGCCCCAGTTCAGAACCATTAGACTGAAGAAACTGGGTTAAAAATAGAATTAAGAAAGGCTAAAATAGACTGGGGGAAGATACAGAAAATAAAATTGTCTCTAAAATATAAAGAAGGAGGATAAAAAGCACTGTTATTAACTATTTATTTTTAACTTAAAAAAAAAACTAAAGGAAATAGGTTTCAATTACAAAAGGAGGCATCTAGAGTACTCATAAGGAAAATCTCTTAATTCTGAAGGTATATTACAGCCAGGAAACTGGAGACCTTTTCCTGGAGATAATTAGAATGAATTAGAATGAAATCACTCTGGTATGACTCAGAAGGTCTGGGACTAGAGTGTGCAGTCCTGGGAGACCTCTTGGAGGGCCCTTTTCAGCCTGAGTCTCTCCTGCCCTGGAGCCCAAAGACTTTTTTGGAAGGAAAGCACTTGACTCATAGTTAATGTCTCATTGTGGATTCAAGTCCATGTGATGTGACCAATTTCTGAATGCACACACTAGCAAGCCAACAAGGTTAGCAGGTTTGTGGCCCTTCCCTGTTGCTTTTGCCCCTCAAGGCTGAGGTGAGGCTATGAACCAATCTTCTCCTTTGTGCTCAAGGTTATTCCCAGCATTTGTCTATCTAGTGCCTGTGCTGAGGTAGCCAGTCAGGAGTGGAGTTCTGACCAGGAATGGTATTCAACCCAGATCGGCACACCTACTGGGCCTGTCTCAGCAAAAGTAAAGGCAAAGAGAAGAAATGAGAGAAATACAAGTCAAGTCAGATATTGCTTACTCTAAACCAGCAGTTCTCCAAAATGTGGCCCACAGGTTTCTGGGGGTCCCCCAAGAACTTATAGGGGTCCACCAAGTAAAAAAATATTTCAATAATGATATTAAGACATTACATGTCCTAAAGGCTACTTGAAATGTTTACCTCTTGTTCTTTATCTACAATAATGGTTCTCAAACTTTATACTCTAAAATTATTAGCACTGATAGTGCAAAAGCAATGGTGAGTAAAACTGCTGGAGCCTTGGTACAGACCAAGACAGTGGCAACCTAAACCATGCACTCAGAGTAAAAGTTACTGATTTATTACATCTTGACTCCTGAGTCCATATCTTTTTAATATTCTGTGTTGTCTCAAGGAAAAACACTTTTACAACTGTTTGAGTTGTGAGCTCAGCTGGCTGCCTTTTCCTTTAACACCATTTCTACTTGAAAGAACAAATGAAAGGTAAACTATGGTTATTAAGACTTCAGTATCTGGCAGACATTTTTTTAAAAATGAATGAAATGAGCCTGTCACTTGCAGCATTTGTTAACAATGATAAATTCAATAAAGGGTGATTTCAAGCAATAATCAAAATTTTAGAAACCTGAATTTTACAGCTTCCCATTACCACTTTATCTTATTAGACAGGAGGTGATATTAACAAATATGATTTTTTGATATTGTATAATGAAAATGTCAAAAGTTGGAAGATATACATAACTCAGTGATGAAATATTTTCAAAATGACCAACATGTGATGTTTTTAAAAACACATGCATGGGTAACAGAGTCATTCAAAGCACCAAGACAGATCAATGGGTTTTAAATAACATGGTAATAAGAAAAGTTAACTGATACAGTTTCATATTCTATATTGTAACTCACTTTTAAGAAACTACTATCACTTGTGGAGTTTGGGTGTGGTATCAGAGAATAATAGCCACAGTTATCTGATAAGACTATTGAAATACCATATTCCTGACTTTTCCAACTACATAGCTGCATGAGGCCAGATTTTCTTCATATATGTCAATCAAAACAATTTATTGTAACAGATTAAATGAAACAACACATGAGAATCCAAACATTAAAGAGATTCACAAAAAATGTACAACAGTACTTTTCTTCTCATTAAATATTTTTTCTTTTGGAAAACAGTTATTTCTCGGCCGGGTGCGGTAGCTCACACCTGTAATCCTAGCACTCTGGGAGGCCGAGGCGGGTGGATGGCTCAAGGTCAGGAGTTCGAGACCAGCCTGAGCGAGACCCCGTCTCTACTAAAAAATAGAAAGACATTATATGGACAACTAAAAATCTATATAAAAAAATTAGCCGGGCATAGTGGCGCATGCCTGTAGTCCCAGCTACTTGGGAGGCTGAGGCAGTAGGATCGCTTAAGCCGAGGAGTCTGAGGTTGCTGTGAGCTAAGCTGACGCCACGGCACTCACTCTAGCCTGGGCAACAAAGTGAGACTCTGTCTCAACAAAAAAAAAAAAAAAGAAAAAAGAAAACAGTTATTTCTCATATAAAAATATTTTACATATAACATAGTAGATTTATTATTACTTAAGATGAACATTTCAGTTTCAATTTCTAATATGGTAAATAGTGATAGATACAACTCACATAAACAAAAGCTCTAGAAGAGTTGGAAAACCACTGTTGCAGATAAAGAACAAAAGGTAAAAGGTTTAAATAGCCTTTAAAGAAACTGTAGTGGGGCCAGGCACAGTGGCTCATCCTATAATGCCAGCACTTTGGGAGGCCAAGGTGGAATGATTTCTTGGGGCCAGGAGTTCGAGACCAACCTGGGCAATATAGACACACCTCGTCTCCACAAAAAATTTAAAAATTAGTCAACTGCGCATCTGTTTTCCCAGCTACTCAAGAGGCAGAGGTGGGAGGATGGCTTGAGCACAGGCATTGAGACTGCAGTGAGCTATGATCACACCTCTGCACTCTAGCCTGGGCAACAGAGAGAGAACCTGTCTCTAAAAAAATAAAATAAAAATAATAAAATTAAAGAAAAGAAGGCCGGACGCGGTAGCTCATGCCTGTAATCCTAGCACTCTGGGAGGCCGAGGTGGGTGGATCCTTTGAGCTCAGGAGTTCAAGACCAGCCTGAGCAAGAGCAAGACCCCATCTCTACTAAAAATAGAAAGAAATTAGCTGGACAACTAAAAATATATAGAAAAAATTAGCCAGGCATGGTGGTGCATGCGTGTAGTCCCAGCTACTCGGGAGGCTGAGGCAGGAGGATTGCTTGAACCCAGGAGCTTGAGGTTGCTGTGAGCTAGAGTAATGCCACGGCACTCTAGCTAGCCTGGGCAACAGAGTGAGACTCTGTCTCAAAAAAAAAAAAAAAAAAATTAAAAGAAACTGCAGTGATACATAAAAATGGGATTGTTTCATCTTTTAAAAGCTAGGAAAATTCAACAACAGAAAGAACAAGTGATACTCAAGAGTAACCTGGATGAATTTCTAGAGAATTATGCTGAGAAAAAAAAAAAAAAATCCAATCCCAAAAGGTTATATACTTTGTGATTCCATTTATGTAACATTCTTTTTTTTTTCTTTTTTTTTTTTTGAGACAGAGTCTCACTTTGTTGCCCGGGCTAGAGTGAGTGCCATGGCGTCAGCCTAGCTCACAGCAAACTCAAACTCCTGGGCTCAAGCGATCCTACTGCCTCAGCCTCCCAAGTAGCTGGGACTACAGGCATGTGCCACCATGCCCGGCTAATTTTTTCTATATATATTTTTAGTTGTCCATATGATTTCTTTCTATTTTTAGTAGAGACGGGGTCTCGCTCTTGCTCAGGCTGGTCTCGAACTCCTGACCTTGAGCGATCCACCCGCCTCGGCCTCCCAGAGTGCTAGGATTACAGGCGTGAGCCACCAAGCCCGGCCTATGTAACATTATTGAAATGATAAAATCATAGAAATGGAGAACAGGTTAGGTTGCCAGGGGGTAAGGAGGGAGTGGAAGTTGGTGTGGCTATAAAGGGCAATAGAAGGGATCCTTGTGGTGATGGAAATGTTCTGTATCTTGACTGTATCAATGTCAATATCATGGTTATGACAATGTACTATAGTTTTGCAATGTTACCATGGGGGAACTAGGTAAAAGGTAATTGGGATCTCTCTGCATTATTTCTCATCAGTGCATGTGAATCTACAATTATCTCAAAAAGTTTAATTTTTTAAGGTATGAAACAGAAATCAATAGAATGAGGCACGGTTGTATCAAATATCTAGAAGCTATAAATTCTGCCCACCAACTCAAATTGATCAATATCTTTAGACTATTAATACTTTCATGTATTAGGAATAAAAACTGTTCCTCAACATACCCCACTGTAAGTATTAATTCACTAGAGTCCTATATATCCTCACAGACATTGCGCTAGGTAAAGAGGATATAAAAACAAACAGGAGGACATGGAACCTACCCTCAAGGTGTGCACAGTATAGAAGGGATGACTGAAGGGCAGATGAGTTCCAAGAATGCAATGTGGAATGTGCAACAGAAGTACATACAAGATGGAGTGGATGTGTAACTTCAGAGGACAGCTTAATGGAAAAGGTGACAGACAACTGAGCAGAATCCTAAAGGGTGAGGTGGCTGCAGGAAGAAAACACAGGAGAGAAGAGTAAATACATGCAGAATTTTAAACAAGAGAAGACATGACTTAATTTGTGTTTTATAAAGAAATCTGACAATGGTGTGGAAGCAGAGACAAGTTAGGAGGCTACCATGTTAGTCCTAGGGGAAAAGAGGGCAGGAAAGATCTCGAGGGCAGTGAGCATAGACAGAGAAGGAAACAATTAAAAGTGGTGTTTTGGAGGGAGAACTGATAGGACCTGACCTGGGGCAGAGGCAGCCAATCTTCTTCTGTAAAGGGTCAGATAGTAAATACATACGTAAGCATTACAGACCATGTATGGTCTCTGATAGCCCAGGTGGAACTGTTAAATAGTGTTGGATATATTAGGTCATTAATTATGAAACGTCCAATTTCGAATCAAAAGTGTAGTTCATTATATCTCAAACAAGTAGTAATACAATTAATCAAAGTGTGTGCCTAAACTATCAACACAGTTTTGCCATCTTTACAGTAGCTTATTTATGCCAGCAGCAAAAAAGCCTGGAGAGCGAGTGGCCATAAAATCACAAAAGGCGTTTTCCACAACTTGTTGAGAATTGGATATTTTTTCTTGCAAGAAGTGGTCCAAAGCCCAGAAGAAGTGGTAGTCAGTTGGTGCAAGGTCTGGGGAATATGGTGGATGACAGAGTTTTTCCAAGTCCAGCATCTTTAGTTTGAACAGTGTTGTTTGTGTGACATGTGGTCGAGTGTTGTCTTGCAAGAGGACTGGCCTGTCTCTGTTGACCAATCTCGGCTACTTAATCACAAGCATTCTCATCATTTCATCCAATTGGTTGCAGTAGATATCCACTACCATTTGACTGACCAGGTTTCATGAAGCTGTAGTGGATAATACCAGCTCTGGACCAACAAACAGACACCATTAGCTTTTTTTGAATATTCAGTTTTGGACTGTGTTTCGGTACTTCATCTTTATCCACCCATTGTGCTGAACGCTTGTGATTGTCAAAAAAAATCCATTTTTCATCACACATAACAATACAGTGTAGAAATGGTTCACCTTTATGTAGTGACAGCAAAGAAAGGCAAGCTTTGAGACGATTTCTCTTCTGCGGCTCATTTAATTCACGAGAAACCCATTTATCTGGCTTCTTTACCTTGCCCATTTGTTTCAAATGGTCCAATATTGTTGGAATAGTAACGTCAAACCTTGCTGCTAATTCATGCACAGGTTGAGATGGATTCACTTGCACTACAGCTCACCATTATCTACCTTGGTCTCAGGTTGCCCACGTGGCTCATTTTCAAGATGAAAATCACCACAACAGAACCTCTCAAACCATCTGTGCATTCATTAGCCACATCCTTCCCAAACACTTCGTTGATATTTTAAGCTGTCTGCACCACATTGGTTCCACAATGGAATTCATATTTGAAAATAACACTAGGCCAGGCGTGGTAGCTCACACCTGTAATCCTAGCTCTCTGGGAGGCCGAGGCGGGTGGATTGTTTGAGCTCAGGAGTTCAAGACCAGCCTGAGCAAGAGCGAGACCCCATTTCTACTAAAAAAAAAAATAGAAAGAAATTAGCTGGACAACTAAAAATATATATATTAAAAAAAAAAAAAAAAAAAGCCCAGGCATGGTGGCACATGCCTGTAGTCCCAGCTACTTGGGAGGTTCAGGCAGGAAGATCGCTTGAGCCCAGGAGTTTGAGGTTGCTGTGAGCTAGGCTGATGTCACAGCACTCTAGCCCAGGCAACAGAGTGAGACTCTGTCTCAAAAAATAAATAAATAAATAAAATAACACTAATTTTTTACTTATCCACAGTTTCACAAAAATTGCTCTAAAAAATTTTTGAAAGATAAATCATAAGCCAAACTGTGTGTTTGAAAGAATGAGGATGTACCTTCACAATAAAAACAAAACAAGAAGTGTCAAAATGAAATGTCAGAGATATCAACTGTCAAACTTAGCACTTAAGGAAATTGGGCATTTCATACTTAATAACCTAATAAATGTAGAGCTCAGAACAGAGGTCTGGGTAGAAGATAGAGATGTGGAAATCGTCAACCTATGTAATAGTTAAAACTGTGTATGTAGCTGACATTAGCCAAGGAAAGAGTGTCAAATGAAAAGAAAGTTAGCTATAACCATGTGAAACACCAGCATTTGAAGGAAAACATAAGGCATCTGTGAAGAAAACTAAAAAAGAAAAGACAGAGAGGTAGGTATGTCTTTTTTTTTTTGAGACAGTCTCACTCTGTTGCCCAGGCTAGAGTGCTGTGGCGTCAGCCTAGCTCACAGCAACCTCAGACTCCTGGGCTCAAGCGATCCTCCTGCCTCAGCCTCCTGAGTAGCTGCGACTACAGGCATGTGCCACCATGCCCAGCTAATTTTTCTATATATATATTTTTTTTTTTTAATTTATTTTTTTATTTTTTTAGCTGTCCATATAATTTCTTTCTATTTTTAGTAGAGACAGGGTCTCACTCTTGCTCAGGCTGGTCTGGAACTCCTGAGCTCAAACAATCCACCCGCCTCGGCCTCCCAGAGTGCTAGGATTACAGGTGTGAGCCACCGCGCCTGGTCGGTAGGTATATCTTAAAATATTAATGGACAACAGAAAACCAAGTTGTGGACCTTAACTTGTTATTGCCCAGGAATAATGCTACATCACAAATGTTTCAGAAAGGCAGAGAGCACTGCCTGAGGACAAATAATTTCCATCATTCCAATAAAAGGTTTGCTACAATTTCCAAGAGGCTAATTGTTATAAGGTCTCTTCCCCAAAACAAAGGTTTACTCCTTGGACTAGTTATGCTACCATTTCCTGCCCTAGTACCATCCCATTCTTCATATAAACCATGCATGGAAGAAGGAACCAAGTGCCAGAAGGGAACATTCATACCTCATTTCTGAGGTCTCCTTCCAGGAATCAAGGCTCAACGGTTGTAACATCTCTGACATTTCCGTGCCCCTTAGATGATTCTATCCTGGAGAAGGAAGCAACTGATCTCACTGGTGTATCTGGGAAAAATAAACAGTCAAGTTGTGTCCTTCTCAAGTGGAGGGATTTGTACACTGCACATGCCTTCTCTAATCCAGCACGCACTGTGACCAGGGAGTAAGTCTGCCTAATTATGGAATTCAGTTGGCAAGCCAATTTGGCTCTAACATTAAGCTCCTTCCTTTACTTTCACCTTTATCAACAATAAAGGTATACTATAGCCCTCATCTACTAATCCTTTAGTTTTTTCCCATTTATCCAGAACCAGGATGGAAAAGAGAGATGCTACTGATTGCCCTCTCCCCCACTTCCAGATCCTAACATCAGGTTTAACTAAACAACAATCTAATTTTAGATTAATATAATCAATCTACTATAATCCTAGTAAAATAATTTAAGATTTTTAAAAAGGCTACCTTAGTTCCCTGTCTTCCTTTTACAGGGAAGTTTCATATGTATTTTGATACAGAGAGGATTGTACTTCACATTTGTTTATAAAATGAAGCAGGCAAGAAACTACCAACACTAAAGACATCATTATGGCTGGAATTAATTTTGAATGTTCCATCCACTTTCAGATTGCAAGATTTTGGAAAAGATTTCTAAGAATTCTTAGTATCATCAAACATAACCAAGGAAATCACACAATTCTATTCTTAAGAAAAAAACATCTCCAAAATGCCCTCCAAATACTTAAATATGATTCATAAATATTTACCTCTGGTCACTTTAAAAATACATGAAAAGACAAATTATTTGAATAAATGAATTTACTGATTTCATGCAAAATAGCTCCACATTATCATACATCACACTGTGCCATTTTTAGTCTCAGGAAGGGAAAATACATTCTGCAGAGAAAGGAAACATAAACAAAGTTGGATTAACCATTTTTAAAGACTGCCTCCTGTCTGGGTTCTGTCTGTTCGAACTATGCCAATCGTGGGACTCCATTAGAAAAATTAAATTGCCATGAAACAGTACCTCAAGTGATTGGTAGTACAACGAGTTTTTCCATCAATCATTATAGACACTGTCCAGGGCTCAAGGGATATTTCCTCTACTGTTTCCAACACCTATTGTACATTAAGGATAAGGTTATAGATTGTATTGTAATAAACATATTGAAGGGGTCTGTCTCAACCAGGATAGGCTAGGAAGAAACGGGAGTTAGAATGGGGTGGCAAGTGAAACGAGAGCAGGTGGCTCTACTAAATCTATAAGCTACTTGATAGGTACTCAATCTTATTTGTCTCTTTATACCCTGAAGCACCCAGCTCAGAGTTTTACTATTACTAGTAGGTGTTCAAGCAGTTATCTGTTTAATGAAACTGAGTGTTGTGGCTGATGAAGCCAAAACTCTGGCTTCCGAATAACTGGCTGTATTTGGAGCTTTTATAGCGTTTACTTTTTCTGGATTATGTGCTAATAGTCTGCAGTAGATTTAGGGGGAGTGCCTAAAAGGATACTTAACTATTTAGTTCAACCCAAATGAAAGCACAGAACACCCTATGTGGCTTTATTTACTAGAGTTTGCATGTAGAATGGTACATGCCTAATCAGTTTTTGAGTGCCAAGAGAGTTCTTTGTTTTAACAGCACACCCCTAGCCAAGATGCTGACACTGGGCATATTCTCAAACTCCCAACTGTCTCCTAGAGCTGCTCAGATCTGATTTAATACTGTCCATGAAGAGACACAGCATGAGAGGGGCTGGATCATCATGCTCCATGAAAAGCACTCACTTAAGTAAATGTTAATTTATGGAAGTAGGCACTGAGACACCAAAATGTTTTCTGTTATTCTAAGTTGTGTCAGCACAAAGGACAACCTGTAACCAACATTTTAAGAAAACTCATTTTACATACTTTTCAGCTTACAGAATTGATAAATTAGAGCTCCAATTTTCGTTATCTGGGGAATGGCAAAGATGGAGAACGAAAGAGAGGAGATTCAGTAACAGTGCAGTAAAGTGGAAGGTCTTTTCAACAAAACAAAGCCTGTGTTTTGTTCATTTTCTTATCCCTCAAAGGGTCTAGCAGAAGTCCTTTGCCCCCAGCATTCAGTAAAATGTTTACTGACTCAAATTGTTGCAAAAGCATTCTCAGCACACCACCAATCCAGCATGCCACAGGTTTAGCAACCCTTAACTTCCTTCTCCTTAGCAAGTGCTTTCAGTTCCCCTTATTGCAAAATATTTTTTCTTCTAGGAAATATATATTAACTTCACAATATAGAAGTGAAAATTACCAGAATCTCCTACAAGATGTAATTTTTAAAGGCGGGGGTGGGGGACACATACTCAGCAGTTTGAAGTAACTATGGTCTTAGTCTGGGGGTAATATTTTTATATCAGCATGTAATGGACATCTTAGCTTTCAAGAGAAAAGGAAGACATATGAGGATGATAAAGTAAAACAGATCTAAGTTTGTGATTTTTTTAAAAGTTACCTTTATTTTTGTAGATTGGATGAAGACAAATGAGAAATACTTTGTGTTAAAAAGCAAAGAACAACATAAGCAAAGCAGAGTAACTGGAGCTATGTAGTAATGAACTCTAAAGAGCAAGCTTTTTGCATTGCTGTCATACAGCTGCATCCCTAAGTATCTTTTCCTAAAGGAATAGTTGAACTAAAAGTTGAACTGAAAAGACAGATGCATCTTTTAAATAAAATTCCAGTGCTGGATACATGTTAAAGTTATACAAATAGGCCGGGCGCGGTGGCTCACGCCTGTAATCCTAGCTCTCTGGGAGGCCGAGGCGGGTGGATCGCTCGAGGTCAGGAGTTCGAGACCAGCCTGAGCAAGAGTGAGACCCCATCTCTACTAAAAATAGAAAGAAATTATATGGACAACTAAAATATATATATACAAAAAAAAAAAAATTAGCCGGGCATGGTGGTGCATGCCTGTAGTCCCAGCTACTCGGGAGGCTGAGGCAGTAGGATCGCTTAAGCCCAGGAGTTTGAGGTTGCTGTGAGCTAGGCTGATGCCACGGCACTCACTCTAGCCCGGGCAACAGAGCGACACTCTGTCTCAAAAAAAAAAATAAATAAATAAAGTTATACAAATAATTAAAAGGCCTAGGTTCCAAGGGTCACAGAGAATTTGACTCCCATCTACCTACAGCCAAGTCGTTCAACAGGCTGCTAACAATAATATCCTCTGTGAGGCCTTTCCTGAAAACCTCATCCTTCCCCAACCCCTCTCCTATGTTGCCATGGCATTTTCTTTTCATACCCCTATCATCACTTACCTCAACCTACAATCATATTTTAATTTCCCTTTTATTACAAATCAGTTCCTAATTAGACTATGAGCTCTCTCTGCCCACAAGAGCTGAGTCCTAGTCATTTTGCTACATCCAGTATCTACTAAATAGTTAAGCAATAATTAAAGTTTTGTTGAGAGAATGAAGCCAACTTTTGAGAACTTTGTTTTACAAACCTAGAACTACTCACTCAAAGGAAGGCTCCCAGTAACCTGAAGTATTGTCAAAAATTATTTGTTTATGCATGATGTATGCACATACTATCTGCCTATATCTTTACACCTTAAAATGTCAGCACTGTCTCATGTAAACAGTTTGCACTTAGCAGGTCCTCAAATATTTGCTGATCCAGTTAATACATCTAGAACATTCTGGGTATTCAAATATATATACATATACAGACAAACACACACATACATACAGAATATATATTTTACACACTATAGAATACAAGACAAACTCCCCAGATCCATTTTTCAAGATATCAAGATTTTAAATATCTAAAGGAAAATCATAAAACTTTTTGTCATTCTAAATCAGGACGTGGAAAACCTTCTAGAGTTGATTTTCAAAAGTGATAAAGGAATCATGACACAGCAAAAACCCAAACAACTGAATCTCATAAAGGAATCAGAGAACTTCATTCATAAAAGTGACCAGTTTCTACAACCAAACCACAAAAGACTTCTAAGTTTAACAACTAGTAGCAGATGTCAACACAGGAGAACTTTGGTTGTTATTTCTCCTTGGAAGTTAGATGATTTTTAAACATATTAGCTTCACAACAAATATAAAAACATGTAAAAATAAAATACATTAAAAGACTAGTATTTTATTTGATATCTATATAACTCTTAAAATAATAATTATAAAAACTGCAAAAGCAAAATCTTTAAAGAGATTAATATTTATCTGATATTTATATAACTCTTAATAATTATAGTTTATTTAAGGATGGAGTGTATTTTCATAAAACACAGCTGATTCTCAAACCATGATTTGGTAAAACGTAATACTGAAAAAAAAAAAAAAGAGTCTGGTGGCCAACAGTGAGGCTAAGGAATCTTTGCCATCTATGAAGGGGTTGGGAGTGTCAGCCTCCTCATAAACTCACTGAAAATAACTGTGACAAGACAGCAGGCCAACAGAAGGGGCCCAACAGTTCAGGACAGTGGAATTAACATACACATTCCATTCCACCTGCAAATGTCTGGCATGCTAAAAACGACATTACCAACCACATAACACAGCCTTGGTTTTCAAGAACAAAAAGTCACTTAACATGTCACAGTGAAACAACCTAATTCTCCCCATGAGATAGAACACACTGGTGAATAACAGCTCAAGGCTCTCCCCAGACTGAGAGGCAGTTCCATGGAAAACATATATTGAGTACCAGCTAGTTCTCTGCTTCCACAAATCCATGTCATTAAATAGTTTCTCTATTACTTGATACTTTATCTGCCCTGAAATTAACAAATTATACTCTATCAAAACAAATTTCAGCATGCAACTCAGAGAATATCTCAAATTACTTAAGAAGGGAGGGAAGCATGACTAGGGAAGAAAAATTTTTATGGAGAAAAAAATTGACAAAGCACTTGAAAATAAGGTTTATCAGTACTTTGCTCTAATTTGGGATAAGGAGGCAGTGTCCTTTGAAATCATTCATACAAAGTTTGATTTCCTGCAACTTTTGTGGAATTATTTTATCAAAATTTTAGTTTTAGGCCAGGTGCAGTGGCTCACGCCTGTAATCCTAGCACTCTGGGAGGCTGAGGCGGGACAATAGCTCGAGGTCAGGAGTTCAAGACCAGTCTGAGCAAGAGTGAGATCCAGTCTCTACTAAAAATAGAAAGAAATTAGCTGGACAACTAAAAATCTATAGAAAAATTAGCCGGGCATGGTGGCGCATGCCTGTAGTTCCAGGTACTCAGGAGGCTGAAGCAGAAGGATCACTTAAGCCCAGGAGTTTGAGGTTGCTGTGAGCTAGGCTGACGCCACGGCACTCTAGCCCGGCCAACAGAGCAAGACTCTGCCTCCAAAAAAAAAAAAAAAAATTTAGAGTTTTAAAAAAAATGATACAAAACAGACTTATGGTGTTAGCCAAGAAGGAAGCCCACTACAGCCTCTCTCTCCCACTGACTGTAACTAAAAACTCTGAACTAAATACAATAAGCAACTACCTGAGGATTAAGAAGAGTAAAGAAATAGCAGGCAAATAGGAGGGGGAGTCAGAACTGAAGGATTACAGAACTGGTGAGTTTCCTGCCTATTTTGTTTTTCACTCCTTCATCTCTTGGCTTTGACCCTGGTCCTGGTAGCCCAATTTACAAAACAGGACAGGGGACACACAATGAAAATGCTGAGAGAAACTCCTTTGGCCTGGCCAGAGGACTGAAAAGAGAG
This sequence comes from Eulemur rufifrons, assembly GCF_041146395.1. Lineage (NCBI taxonomy): Eukaryota > Metazoa > Chordata > Mammalia > Primates > Lemuridae > Eulemur > Eulemur rufifrons. Next base: position 39,464,694 of record NC_090998.1, on the reverse strand, counting down.
CCCAAACAAGCCAAACAGTACAGGGTAAATCCTCCTTTTTTTTTCTTTTTTTCCTTCATTTTCCTCTGCTGACCCTACCCGGAGGTCTGGCCTAGTCACAGGACTATGCTGGGAAAAGGGGCCCCTCACCCAACAATGAGGAGATATGCCAAACAAGAGGAAGCTGGAAAAGGGGATCCCCAATTCTACACATGAACAAACACAAGTCTTGGGCTGACCTCCAGCCTAAGACTTAGCTCATGTGTGTACAACAGTTCCAAAGGCAAACAGCAAAAGCTTTGAGACCTCATATAAGATACTGCTTAAGTCCCAGACTAACCCAATTAGCGTATGGGCAGAGTGGTTCCAAACAGCCCAGCAAACGCTGAGAACTGAAGTAACACTGGAACCACCACCCACAAAAGCTGAGACTGAAGCTGAGATCCGGACCTAACCAGACTGCCTGCAAACAACGAACAAACAAACAACCCCTCAACATTCTCCAAGGGATTTTAATAGGATCCAAAGTCTCACAACATAATATTCAACATGTCCAAGACACAAAATTACTGAATATACAAAGAATCAAAAAAAAAAAAAAAAAACACCAATTCTTGGAGGAAAGACAATTCAATAGAAGCTAAGGCTCAACTTAAACAAATAATAGAATTATCAAAGAATTTTAAAGCAGTTGTTATAACTGTGCTCCATGAGATAAAGGCAAATACTCTTGAAAGATAGATGTTCTCAGCAGAGAAATAGAAATCATGAAAAAGAAATAAATGGATGATGGTAACCTTTTGCATTTTGTGGTAGTAGTTACATGAAACTACACACGTGGTAACACTGCAAAAAAATATACACACACACACACACACACACACACGCGCGCGCGCATACACACACACACACACGTATAATTGGAGAAATCTGAATCAGCTCCATGGATTGTACCAATGTCAGTTTCTTTGTACTAATAATGTACTATAGTTACGTACAATGTTAATATTGGAAGAGACTGGGAGAAGTTCATGGAATCTTTCTATACATTTCTTTGCAACTTCATAAAAATCCATAATTATTTCAAAAACAAAGGTGTTTTTAAAAGAACCAAATGGAAATTTTACAACAGAAAAGTAAAGTATGTCACATAAAAAGATCACACAGACGGGGGGGGGGGGGGGGGGGGTGCCGGGGGGCGGGGAGGGAAGATTACACAAGATGAACAGTAGAATCGCAACAATAGGGAAAAAATTCAGTGAACACAAAGATCAACAGAATGACTCAACCTAAAGAACAGAAAGCAAAGAGACCGGAAAAGAAAAATTAACAGAATCTCAGAAATCTATGAAACACCATCAAAAGACCTAACATCCATATCACTGCAATCAGAGAAGAAAACTAATTGGTGTAGAAAAGTAATTGAAGAAATAATGGCTGCAAATTTCCCAAACTCACTGAAAAACATAAATTTACAGATGGAAGAAGTTCAATGAACCCCAAACAGGATAAACTTAAAGAAAACCATACCCAGACAAATCATAATCAATCTGCTGAAAACCAAAAATTATGAGGAAAAAAATCTTAAAAGCAACCAGAAAAAAAGATATATTACACATAAGGAAACAATGATTAAAATAAATGTGGATTTCCCATCAGACATCATGGAAGCTGAAAGACTGGAGCAACATTTTTAAAGTGCTGAAAGAAAAGTACTATCAATCCAGCATTCTAAATTCAAGTAAAGATATCCTTCAAGAATGAAGGTGAAACAAAGATGAGAAAAAAGCAAAAGAATTTGTCAACAGGAGTGGGAATCTTCTCTACTATCTTCACAATTTTTCTATAAACATAAAATTGTTCTACAATAAAAATTTGGGGCACAGTAGCTCATGCCTACAATCCTAGCAGTTGGGAGGCCAAGAGGGAGGATCACTTGAGGTCAGGAGTTCGAGACTAGCCTGAGCAAGAGTGAGACCCTCTCTCTACAAAAAATAAATAAATAAATAAATTCAGCTGGGCACGGTGGCCCATGCCTATAATCCCAGCACTTTGGAAGGCCAAGGCAGGAGGATCACTTGAGACAAGGAGTTCAAGACCAGCCCGGGCAAGATAGCAAGACCCTGTCTCTACAAAAAAATAGAAAAATCAGTTGGAGTTGGACATGGTAGCACACACCTGTAGTCCCAGTTGCTTGGGAGGCTGAGGCAGAAGGATTAGTCAAGCCCAGGAGTTTGAGGCTGCAGTGATCTATGATGACACCACTGAACTCTAGCCCGAATGAAAGAGACCCTGTCTCAAAAAAATAAATAAATAGAATTTTAAAAAATAAGAAAAATATAAAATGCCATTATTTGGCACAAGAAAAACTGTGCCAATTATATTAAATTAAATAAACTTAAATAAAGCCATAAGAGGACCTTAAATAAATTAAGTACTAAGAGGACCATGAAAGGGTAAATCAATTTTGAAAAGGGCCTTATTTTTCCATTCAAATTTTAGAATATTTACAAAATTCCTCAAGAAAATAGGTGAAATTTAACTGGGATGACATTAACCTTTTAGATTAATTTGAGGGAGAAATTAAATCTTTTTAATTGATGTACCCTACCAGATTTTAAGATGCAACGCAAAGCAGAGTAATAAAAACAGCTGGTACTAATGTGAAAAAAAAACAACTACAGTATATGCAATAAACAGAATAAAATTCTTAGAGAGAGTGCCATGGAAATATGGGAATATGATATATAAGAATAGTGGCACCACAAATCAGTACATAGGGTTAGGAAAATAGTCTCACCACATGGAGACAAATAAAATTGGATTACTATTCTATGCCATATACAATGATAGACTCAGATGGATTAAAGACCTAGTGTGAAAGGGTGAATTATAAAATGCATAATTAAAAATATAGAATATCTTCATTAAATTTAATGAGACTCAGAATGCCATAAGGTAAAAGATTATAGACTTATTACATCAAAGTTAAGTCCTAGTCAACAACAGGCATCAATGACAAAACTAACATACTCTGACAGATAAGGAAAAGGCAAAAACACCAGGCTAGTATTTTAGACTATACAAAAGACTTCTGTAAATCAGACAGGAAAAGACAGGAACCCTAATTGAAGAAATAGGCAAAGGATATGACCAGGTAATGCATGGAAGGGGCATCCTTGGGCAGGTGGGAGGGGAGAGGAGCGGATGGGTATATTCACACCTAATGGGTGCGGTGTGCACTGTCTGGGGCATGGGCATACTGTACCTCTGACTTAGGCAGTGCCAAGGCATATATGTATCCTAAACATTTGTATTCCCATAATATTCTGAAATTAAAAAAAAGAAAAAATAGAACAAAAAATATATATGTATAACTAAGTTCCTAATAACAAAGGGGGAAGGGGACATTCTAAATGGTCCTGATAGTAAAAAGAGATGCTGCAACTCATTAGTAATTGGACAATATAAATTAAAACAACATTAAGATACCACTTTACCCTATCAGATAGGCAAAAATTAGAAAGCTGGATAAAGCTAAGTGCTAGCAGGAAGATGGAGAAATAGGAACATTTGCATACACTGACAAAGAGCCCAAATCTGGCAGTATTTAGTGAAATTAAGTACAGAAATTTACTCTTCTGTATACATCCAAAGAAATTCTCCCATAGGACCGTAAGAGAACAAGTACAAGGATGTTCATCCCATTGTTTGTGGTATTAAGGAGTGGAAGATAATCTGATGCCCATCACTTAGAGAACAAACCATTTCAGGAAAAGTAGATGGCAGTTAGAAACAAAGAACTAGATACGTGCACTGCAACATAGTCCTTAAATAGCACCAAGAGGGGAAAGTAAGAAGCAGAACAAAGACTACACAGCACAATACCATTTGGGTGAATTTAACAACACACACAAAACACAGCACTACATATTTACGAAAATGCATATAAACAGGATATTTACCAGACACATTAAAACAGTTTACTATAGGGGAATGCGAACAGAAGTGGGAAGTGGAGATAAAAAGGAAATTAATCTCAAAAGCTGAGAGAGGACTTACATAGACCAATGCTGATACTGTGCTATGAAGTACAACATATGATTCACTCAATCCTCGCCTCCTGAGGACTAAAAAATAAATTTACCACATAGCCTGTCAAAATTTCAAGAATGAAGGATTAAAGAAGTTAAGGTACATGGAAAAGGTCTTTAAAAAAAGAGAGAGAGAGAAAGAAGTCACATCTCAACTAAACTTAAACATACACTGAAACTAAACAACCAGCAGCTCCCAAACGAATCAAACAAATGAAAATTGATGCACAGGTCTTCTGTTGGTTCCATGAGTAAGTCAAACTGTGGTTAATAATCTTAAAAATTGAAACAATCAATCTATAGCTAGTTTTATTATAGTATTATAGGTTTCTTTGTGGCTGCTAAGCCAAGTGAGCAACTGATTTTACGAGACAGCTAAAATAGATTTGGTAGTCCACAAGAGTTAATATTATTCCCTTGGCACTGACAAGGTTAAATTATTTGGCTTATGTTACATCATTGTATGATAATCAACCAGTCTCTCCCTCTGTCTCTGTCTCTCTGTCTCTCTCATACACATACAGCCATAAAGTCATATGTATTTAGGTGAGAATTTAATCTAATTACCAAAAAGTCTGATGATTTTTTTTTTAAGGAAAATTAACTCTAACTTTCAAATATATAAACAGCATTGCTAAAATAGAATGGAAAAACCCTGCTCTGTGCTTTTAAGCATTTGCTCCAGGACAGCCAAATGACTTCCTTCCTATTGCTATTACCATATACACTCCCTCACTGTGCTACGCAATCTTTTGTATTTTAGAATCAGGTATTACCATTATCTAAGACTTGCTAGGAAATCTAGAAGAACAGCTGTGACACTTTCTCCACTGCCCACAATGCCCCCCCCATTTCTTTTTATTCAAAAGCCTGCTCCTGGCAGTCAAGGTCTGGGAGATAACTAAAACAATTCACATGTCACTTCAGAAAGTGATTCCAAATATTTGAATTATGATACATTATTTATTTTCTTTATTTCAATCAACGGGCATTTATAGCCCTAGCAATACAGAGGTAAAAACATTGTCCCTTACTACCAGACTAAGAACTCCTCAAAGGGAAGCAGACCAGTAATTACAAAAGATACTGAAAAGTATGTGAGAGTCAATTAATTTCCCTAATTAAATGAGAAAATAAATTTATATGTCAAAAATTACTTTATAGACAGCCTCTCAGGAGTATTATTTCCATAAATCAAGGTATTCTGTTATCCTAGATGCAATGTGTTTATGGGTGTGCTACTTTAACTTATTGTACTTTGAATAGCTCCACAGAAGCCCTAAGATCAATCTGTAGCTTTTTTTTTTTTTTTTTTTTTTTTTTTTTTTGAGACAGGGTCTTGCTCTGGCACATAGGCTAGAGTGTAGTAGTGCTATCATAGCTCACTGCAACCTCAAACTCCTGGGCTCGAATGATCCTCCTGCCTCAGCCTCCCGAGTAGCTGGGACTACAGGCATGTGCCACCATGCCTGGCTAATTTTTTCTATATTTTGTAGAGACAGGGTCTCACTCTTGCTCACAATAGTCTCAAACTCCTGGCCTCAAGTGATCCTCCCACCTTAGCCCCCCAAAGTGCTCATGCCTGTGCCCCCAGGCACAGGCATGAGCCATGGTGTCTGGCCTGTAGCTCTCTTAAAAAAAAAAAAAAAAAAAATTAGGTGAAAGTCACAACCTAAGATGGAGATAATGAATGAAAGTCTGCATTTAGAAACATTAGAAAACACCTACAAAAGATTCTTGCACCTTTTAACTCTGAATATGTTATGACAAACTGTAGAATATATAGTATAAAAAGACGTTGAGCTTTAAGAAACTAGAAAGGCCTCACATTCAAAATGATGACCCCTAAGCATAGTTTATGAAGGACAATAAATGAAAATAAAATCTCAAGTATTCAACCTTGCCTATGTGGAGAAAGGGTGGGAGGGAGGTTGTCTAACTTTCCCATGCAAAGAATGGGAGGGAGGTTGTCTAACTTTTCTTAAGCAATCTATATTGAATAAACAGAGGGAAAAAGGCTGATGATTAAAATATAATTTACTGCCAATCTTATTTGCATGGGGCTTAGAGAAATATGCTCTTATAGGTTGCTATTTCCTAAAGTTTTATTCTATGAAATAAATTTGAGAAATACTAAGGCATAAAAATGTTAAAACAGTTTATTTGCCAGACACTTGCCTAAGCCTTTAGCACTGTTTAATATAACTGTCAACGAGAAGAAATTAAACCACTAAATCTTTTATAGATGGAATATTTCACTGAGATTAGTGGCCATCAGAATATAATTTGAGAAAGACCATTTTAGATTATAAACACTGTGAGGGTTGGGAACAGGGTTTTTAAAAAAATCTTTACACAGGCTGAGCACAGTGGCTCACGCCTGTATTCGTGGCACTCTAGGAGGCCAAGGCAGGAGGACTGCTTGAGCTCAGGAGTTCAAGACCAGCCTGAGCAAGTGCAAGAGCAAGAGCAAGACCTTGTCTCTACTAAAAATAGGAAAATTAGTTGGGCACCATTGTCCCAACTACTCGGGAGGCTGAGGCAGGAGGCTGAGGCCCAAGAGTTTGAGGCTGCAGTGAGCTACGATGATGCCACTGCACTCTACTCAGGGCAACAGAATGAGACCCTGTCTCAAAAAATAAAAACAAATTAAAAAAATAAAATATCTTTACACAGGCTTACACATACACAGGTGCACAAAGAATGATGGTTAGATTGAACTTGGTGTGCTACAATCTCATCCCTTCTATAAGGACAAAGACTACATTTTAGACATCTTTGTACTCCACGCCCATTCCTGTGGCCAAAATATCTAAGATACCTTGCAAGTGCTAAAGATCTACAGAACTAGCAAAATAATAATTTTTTAAAGCACCAATTGTTGGTCAGTCAAACCACTGGGACAAAACTGGTATAATACCCACGAAAATATTTACCTTCCAATCTTTCAAACATCGTTATACTACCTTCCTCTTTTCTGTGAAAATTAACTTCTAAATTACAGGAGAAGAAAGAAAAGGAAAAATGAAATGTTATCCTCCAAAACCCCAAATGACTCACTCAGTGAAAAATAGTTAATGAGAAGCTGTCACTTACGGGAGAACGGGGGTGATCACCTAATCACCCACATTCCAAGTTTAGAACTAAATCAACTCTGATATATGATACTGGGCATGGACAGAATTATATACAAATTGGAAGTACCTGACAGTATGTTCTCCTTGCCCTCAACTGTGCCTAGTGTCCTCCATTCTAGAGACTCTCTACTTTGCCCTTCTAGAAAATAAATCTGCAGCCTTCTGCTAGAGTGAGGAAAGGACATTCTCTTGGCTACACAGAAAAAGGGAGAGGATCTGGGACTCTTAAACTTTCAATATATCTGCTTGTAACCTACTTTTGCCCCCATTTCTAGGGGGAAGTGGTCCACTTACTCCTAACCCTCTTGGGTTTAAAGTGTAAATCACCTTGCTCCCCCACTGCCACTAAGGATTCAGTTTTCTCATGTTTACTAAGTCAGTTATCACTCATCTACCTGCTTTCTAGTTTCTAAAATTTTGTTGCTATTGTCTCTTCTGCAGCTGTTTTGTCCTTCGGGGTTAATGCTTTTCTTTTTCTTTACTATCATTTAGTGAGGTATGAGAAAGAACAGATGCTGTTAGGAATATTTATTCCACCATTTCTAACCAGAAGCTACTTCAACTGTTCTTTATTTCCACTTTTTGCTACTTGAGATGCTCCTTGTTGGTAGAATACAACTTCAGAAAAACAGTGCTACCAACCATGAGACCTTGAGCAAACTATTAATACTTCACTTCTCAGGCCCTTCATCTCCACATCTATAAAAGTGTTAGACCAGAGGATCCCTAAGATTCCTTTCCATTCTAGGAGTGTATGATTCTCAATTATTACCCTTAGCAGGAGCATAGAAACTTGTAAACCACCCTGATGTCTTCAGCCAGCACTGTTGTATCTAGACCTATACAGTCTTTTCTATGATTTGGGTTACCCCTAAGGGTAAGGGATACTAGTCAAAACAATGCAGTATCTAAAAAGGTTTTAAAATAGATTAAGTTCATTTATATAAGAAAATTCCATAAATTTTGAAATTTGTGATAATTTATATTGCATTGTATTGAAGTTCACTTTTTACTATCTGTAACACTAACATTTATGTACCTACTTTTCCTTGTTCTTGAAGAAATGGTCAACTAAACAGATCAGTACTGCCAATTATATGGCTGAGATGCAAGCTCAACCTTGGAGGAACAGCAAGAACTCTAGAATCCATTTACCAAGAATTGCTAAGCTTATACTCCAGGTCTAAGCAGCCCATGCATATAGATGTGGTCACAATAACAGTAATAAAATTTTTGCTGGCTTTTGCCCACCATGGGCTCCAGCAGATCCCTCAGGGAATATCCCCCATGTCCCCCTCCCCACCCCTAGCATCCCATTAGCCACAGTTCAGCAGGTGGCAGCCTGCATAATGTACTCCTTACAGATGTTCTCTGCCTAGGAAGTCCCCGCCACTGTTGTGAGAACATTAGCGTCCCTACTAAGAATGGTACAGCTGATGCTTCAGATCTGTAAGGCTACGAGGACAGAGCAGGGATGGCACCCACCCAAAAGGAGTGGGATCATTCAAGCTGCAGTTGATCCCCTGGGGATCTACTCGGTCCTGCTGGTGCCCAGGCACTACACGTGAGAAAACAGCTCCCAGATCTCAGCCTGGACCATCTGTGGAAGGCAAGATGGGTGGGGTGCACCAATTGTTTTACAGCTTCCCCAATACTTTCACTCGGCCTTTCTTATTTGCTTCTCCAAGTCCTATAAAGTACAAAGAGGTTATTATCCCCATTTTACAGATAAAGGGATCAAGACTCAGTAATTTAGAGAGTCTCACAATATGTAATGTCATTTTAGACATCTAACTCCCAATATAATGGTTGTTCTGCTATTAATAACGTTTATTTGATTTAAAAATACACATCTCCATGTGGCAAAACTCTGCAAGGAAGATGATGTATCAATAGATGAGTAGTTAGTAAAAAGATGAGGAGTCAAAGAGACATGACACAGGATAAAGGGTAACAAGAATGAGAGAAGCAAAGTCAGGACATGCATTAAATCAACAAAGATTTAATCTCTAGAGATTGATGTGTGGTTTTTGCTGTTGTTCAAAATAGTCTCTTGAGCAGCTACCCAAACATAGCCAGAACCTATCCTTTGAGAGGTGTGTTTTGTATATTGGTGGCTTGGAGAAGCACAGGAGGATAGGAAACTGACAAGAAGCAAAGGGAGAGAAGAGCTACTCTGCGTAGGGGAGATCCCTAGAAATAAGAGATGGGGTAAAAGGAAACGAGAGGTGTAAGGCCCAGTAATCTGGAAAAAGTAAGTATTAAAGGTGACTGGGGTTGGAACAAGATGAGGACAAGAGTCAGAAGTCAGAGGCAACAAGCAGATAAAAGGCAGATAAAAGGTGACTAGAAGACCAGCATGGGAGGAAGAGGAGATAAAGGGCAGCTCAGGGAACTTCCAGTCAGAGATAGCAGAATGCATACACAGCCTCTGTTCTTTCTCATATCTCACACTGACAGTAAAAACGAAAAAAAAAGCATTAACCCACAAGGACAAAAAAGAACTGAAGAGAAGTAGCAACAAAATTTTCTAATCTGGAAGGCAGATCGATAAGTGATAAATGTCTTAGGAAACCCAAAAAAGCTCAATCCTAAACTTTGGAAGGGAGGGAGCGGTGTTGAAGCAATTTACACTATGAAAATCCATAGGAATGGGAGGACCAGTTCTCTCTGCAAATGTGGGCAAAAGGTTATAAACAAGAAGAATCACCAAAAATTTTTAAAAAGTTAAAGACTCGCAGATCCTCTTCCTTCCTCCATACAGCCAAGAAAATGTCCTTTCCTCACCTAAGCAGAAGATGGCAGATTTTATTTTCTAGAAGGGCAAAACAGAGGGTCCCTAGAATGGGGGACACCAGGCACAGTTGAGGACAAGGACACCATTCTGAGAAAACAAGATCTGTAGAGATGTCTTTCACAGATGCACTCAGCCAAAGTGAGGCAGTAAGCTCAAAAAGGTGAAGGAAGACATGAGACCCAGAAAAGAAAGGGTGCAACCCATCAAGCCAAGGAAATCCCTAAGAAGCTGGAGAAGGCTGATCCATTCTACTATTCTGCCACTCACTTAGCAATCAACCCATGTAAACTGAAGTGCATCAGAAGACTCTAGGATGGGCTTATTCAAGAAGGTGAAACTAAAAAATATCTGATGTGAATGATCACATAGAGGGAGATGCATGCAATAAGAGAGAGGAGTGGAGACATATCAATGATAAATACACAGAAAAATAAGCAAATAAAAGTCTAACAATTCCAGAGAAAACAAAATTTAAGTAGGAAAGAAAAAAAAATTATCAATGGTGTACCACATGATTTAGCTGTCAACAACATTTACATAATCATAATAATGTAAATACTGAGTATCAACCTAACACTTAACCAAAATTATGCTATAACTATATGGAAAGGAAGGTGGTATGGAAAACATGGGTGAGTAGCTAAGGTGGGAAGCCAATATATAATGCAAAAGAACTGAAAATCAAGAAGAAATGTATGCATGTTATTTAAAGTTATGAAGGTAAAACCTTAAAAAATCAGTTAAAGAGGAGAAAGAGGTTATCTCTGGGGAGGAGGAAACTGGGTGGAAGATGTAAGCAGAGGACTGCTGTTTGTGGTGTATGTTATAAAATTATTTGACTCTTCCAAGTATGTGTGTGCAAAACTTTAATACAAATACAATTTTAGTAAAAATCTAAGAATAAAAGAAAACAGAAACGAACCAAAAGTCCTCTTTTAGGGAGACTTTTTAAAAGGCTTTATACTGGCTGTCAGAATAACATTCCTATTTAGACAAAATTGGTAGTGTTGCTGACAATGTTTCTCAAACTGACCTGCAATATGCAAGCTGTCTCTTGCTACATTCAGGATTGCTTAATGCATTTATTCAATAAATGAATATTGAGTGCCTATACTAACTGCCAGGCACTGTGCTAGGTACTGGGATACAACGGTCAACAAACCAAACATAATCCCTCCCTTACGGTACTTCAATATAGTGGGAGAGATTTCATCAAATGAGCACACAAATAAAATGGCAGTTTGGAAAATAGCTTAGGTGAAAGGGTGCTAAGACCACTCAATGGGGAAAGGACAGTCTCTTCAACAAATGGTGCTGGGAAAACTGGATATCCACATGCAGAAGAATGAAGGTAGACCTACATCTCACACCATATACAAAAATTAATTCAAAATGGATTAAAGACCTGAACATTAAGAACCTAAACTATAAAAGTCCTAGAAGAAAACATACAGGAAAAGCTTCAAGACATTAGATGTGGCAATGATTTCTTGGATATGACACCAAAAGAAAAGGAAACAAAAGCAAAAAAAGACAAATGTGACTACATCAAACTTAAGAACTTCTGTGCATCAAAGGATACAATCAACAGAGCAAAAAGGCTACCTACAGAATGGGAGAAAATATTTGCAAATCATATATCTGATAAAGAGTTAATATTAGAATATACAAGGAACCCCTATAACCCAACAAAAAAAAAATCAAACAGTCCAATTAAAAAATGGACAAAGGGCTTGAATAGGCATCTATCCTAAGATGGCCAATGAGCATATGAAAAGATACTCAACATCATTAATCAACAGAGAAATACGAATCAAAACCACTAAGAAAGATCACCTTATACCATTAGGATAGTTACTATTTCACAAAAACCACAGAAAATAACCAAGTGTTGATGAGGATGCACAGTCTCTTGTGTACTGTTGTTGGGACTGTAAAAAGGTAGCGCTACTACAGAAAACAATAGGGAGATTCCTCAAAAAATTAAAAATAGGGGCACAGTGGCATATGCCTACAGTTCCAGCTACTCCAGAGCTTGAGCTGAGAAGATCGCTTGAGGCCAGGAGTTGTGGGCTGCAGTGTGCTATGATTATACCTGTCAATAGCCACTGCACTCCAGCCTGGGCAACATAGCAAGACCCCATTTCCTAAAAAAGATAAAAAGTTAAAAATAGAGCTACGATATCATCCAGCAATCCCACTTCTGGATATATATGCAAAAGGCTGAAAGCAAGGTCTCAAGGAGATATTGTACACCCATGTTTATAGCAGCACTATTCTCAATCACCAAGTGGCAGAAGCAATTCAAACATCCATTTACAGATGAATGGATGAACAAAATATGGAATACATAAATACATAGGAGTATTATTCAGCCTTAAAAAAGCAGCAAATCCTGTCACATGTTACAACATAGATGAATCTTGAGGAATTATGCTAAGCGAAATAAGCCAGTCCACAAAAAGACAAATACAGTATAATTTCACTTTTAGCGGTATCTAAAGTAGTCAAATTCATAGATACAGAAAGAACAGTAGTCACCAGGGGCTGGCAGTAGGGAGGAAAGGGGAGTTGTTTAATGGGTACAGAGTTTCAGATTTACATGATGAAAAAGTTCTGGAGATCTGTTTAACTGAATATGCTCTACTGACCTATATACTTAAAAATGGTTAAGATGGTAAATTTTATGTTATGTACTTTTTATCACAATTAAAAATGAAGAAATTAAAGAAAAACAGCATAGGTGAGAAGCAAGCAAAGCTTATGAAGCAACTGAATGGGAAGAGAAGCACAATAAGTAACTTAGGCCCTCTGGGACATATGAATCAATTCAATGTAAACACTTATGGCTGTACACAGGCATTGCCCTGGGTTCTCTGGGGGGTATAAAATGAATGGGATGCAGCTCTGCCTTAAGAACTGACAACCTGGAAGAAGACATACTTGGCACTAAACTATAAAACCAAGTAGCATATGGTAAGCCCTAGACTAGAGGTGCAAGTACTGTACAAGAATAGAGAAGGTACAGTTTGATTCCCACACTAAAGATGAAAAAAAATACCTGTATAAAAACATGAAGAAATGTATCATGTGCCAGGCAACACTTCAATGCTGCAGAGAGGAAAACTGCCAGTACTGCCACAATGAGCTCAAGTAACAGACAATAGTGTGAGAAATGCTACAAGAGAGTTAAGGAAAAAAATAAGAGGTGGCATTTGAAATACACCTAGAACACATCCTGGGATGTAGGTGATGGAGGGAGGTCATCTGAGCTGTGATCTAAAAGATGAAAATGGTAAAAAAGAGTAACTTAAAAAAAAAAAAAAAAAAAAAAAAAAAAAAAAAAGAGTAACTTGAGCAAAAGAACAGAGATATAAAATGACATGGCTTATTCCAGGACCCACAAGTGTTACTACAGGACTAGAGAAGCAGGCAGGCAGGACATGGGAATTGATTCTAGGAAAAAAAAAAAAAAGATGAAATACAGTGCTCAAGCCTATATAATGCACACTGTTTATAAAGTTGAAAAACCAGAAATAGCTTAAATGTCCAAAAATAGGGGAAGGGTTAAATATGTTAGGTTACAAACATACTATGAAATAGCCTGCAACTATTAAAAATGATTCTGGGCCAGGCATAGTGGCTCACGCCTATAATCCTAGCACTCTGGGAGGCCAAGGCGGGAGGATTGCTTGAGCTCAAGAGTTCAAGAACAGCTTGAGCAAGAGCAAGACCCTGTCTCTACTAAAAAAAAATAAATAAAATAGAAAAAAAATTAGCCGGCCAACTAAAAATAGGAAAAATTAGTGGGGCATAGTAACGCATGCCTGTAGTCCCAGCTACTGGGGAAGCTAAGACAGGAGGACTGCTTGAGCCCAGGAATTTGAGGTTGCTGTGAACTACATTTGCTGATGCCACGACACTCTACCCTAGGCAACAGAGTAAGACTCAGTCTCAAAAAAAAAAAAAAAAAAAAAAATCTTTGATATGTGTTCATTTATTTTTTTCCTAAGTGATGCTGTGGAGATATATTTATCACAATGTAAAGAGCAGATTGCAAAAGAATATAATTCCACTTGGGGAAAAAATAAAAACATATATAGAATTATATTAAGTCCTTACATACACATATATACCCCTGTAGATATATATGTGCACCAAAAAAAGGAATGTAGGGATATATGCCAAAATATTAATAATGATTATCTGTTACATGGCTAAATTTTCATCTTGCTGCCTATTTATGATTTTTTACTTTTGTTTTTTAACAATGAGCACACATTGCTTGATGTGTGGGGAAAAAAATCAAGAAAAATTTTTAATCAAATTCAAATCTTAAGTAAATGAACTGATCTCAGACAGAAGTAAAGCACAGCAATCTGAGGCCATTCAGTATAGAGGTGAACAGTGTTATACACTTCAAATACCCCAGGACATCATAGTAATATAATGCAGGTCAATAAACACTCAAAATAATAAACCCCAGGTTATGAATAAAAGGCTAAATTATGCTACTATCAAGAAATTAGAGAAATATGTCATACAATTTAAAAAGACTTCCATCAACCATGACTCAAATTAAATAGTTTCAGCTCTTAAAATGCACTTATGGTAGTATCAGTCATCTGGGAAATGCACATATCCAAAATATCATATTACTCAATAATAATAAAAGAAGAACAACCACATTATTATTGCTTTATTCTTCTGAATCAACTACCCTGAATGATGTAACATTTAATTGATACTTTTAAAAGAAAAGGGACAAGTCAAAGAAGCCAGTCACATAAGACCACATAGTATCATACAATTTCATTTATATAAAAATCCAGAACAAGCAAATCCATAGAGACAGGAAGTAGTTTAGTGGTTGCCAGAGGCTGGGGAAGAGGAAAACAGGGAATAAATGCTAATGGGCTTGAGGTTTCTTTATGGAGTGATGAAAATACTCTAAAATTAGATAGTGGCGAGGGTTGCACAACTCTGTAAATATACTAAATACCATTAAATTGTACGTTTACTTTAAAAGCGTAAATTTTATGAAATGTGAATTATATCTCAATAAAATTATTCAAAAACAGAAGAAAAGAGGTGAGGAAAAAAGCAAAAGTTGACCAAAAAGAAATTTGATAAAAGGTCCAAGATTTTTAATGAACTCCCTTCTCTCTACATCTTTCTTTTAAAAAGGCAAGGGGAGGCCGGGCGTGGTGGCTCACGCCTGTAATCCTAGCACTCTGGGAGGCCGAGGCGGGCGGATCGCTCAAGGTCAGGAGTTCGAGACCAGCCTGAGCAAGAGCGAGACCCCGTCTCTACTAAAAATAGAAAGAAATTATATGGACAACTAAAAATATATATATAGAAAAATTAGCCGGGCATAGTGGCGCATGCCTGTAGTCCCAGCTACTCGGGAGGCTGAGGCAGGAGGATCGCTTGAGTCCAGGAGTTTGAGGTTGCTGTGAGCTAGGCTGACGCCACGGCACTCACTCTAGCCTGGGCAACAAAGTGAGACTCTGTCTCAAAAAAAAAAAAAAAAAAAAGAAAAGGCAAGGGGAGAATTAATTACAGAAATAGAAATCATATATAATTGGCTAAGACTGAAGAGTAAAGGTTTTTAAAGAGTATGATTGTTCCAGTGAACATTAAAAAACAACACACAGAGGTTTATATGTTGGAACTTACATCCTAGTGGGGCAGAGACAAAAAACAAATACACAGTATCATGTTACACAGTCATGAGTACTGTGAAATATTCCTATCAATAAAATGGGGCTAATATTCTTCCAGATGCCAGGCCTTTTACTCAATGAGTTCAATGTTTTAATGTCAATTAAGACTCACAGAAATTCTACATGTCGATTCTCATACATAAATGAAAATAACAATACCTACCTTGCAGGGTTGTTGCAGAAATAATTTATTTTGTAAAACACTTAGCACTGTGCCAAGCACAAAGCAGGTACTCAATAAATAAAAGGTTCTTGATAAATAGAAATACTAATGACATATACATAAACTAAAATTGCTTTTGACTACAGACTTCAAAACAAATGACAGACTCTAGTGCTCAAAATACTTCATGTTTTGAAAATACTACTGATAAACCTTACATCTGTAGCTAAATGGAATCCCTAGAAAAATAACAATTTGTCATTAGCTTTGAGATTTCTGTAGGCAGCAACTGTCGGCAGCCTACAGTAGCGTTTACTAGCTGCACAGAAGTTTGGCTGTTTCTGGAGTAGCAGCCACCACAAGCACTGATAGACAAACCACTCCCTTCCCACTGAAGCAGCACTGTTTAGAATCTGGTTCTACCAGGCCTATTCATTTCCTTCTCTTTAAGATAATTTTTCAATCAGGTAAAATGAATCATGAGAGATAGAAAAGCCTGTTAGGTTACCCAGACCATTCCCCTCAGGACCCTAGAATATGGAAAACTTTTATAGAGCTATTAATAAACTAATGGTTATGAATAATATCTTAGAGGCTAATCGTTCTTTTAGACTGGGTGTCTCTCATTGAACACTGATAGTTAGATTCTGAGTCGTTCAATTTCTCAATTCACTTGTGAATATCCTGGCCTCATGAAAAAGATGAACAACAACAAAAAAAATCAATGAAGAAACTGTCCAATAAATCTGCAGGAAGCTTCGATTCTCAAAATTCAAGTGGCCCCAAGAGCATACTGCTATGAAGCCCTGAATTTTATTTTATTTTGTTTTATTTTATTTAATTTATTTTTTAGACAAATTGCTCCATCAACTAAAGCCCTACATTTTAAACCCAAGAAATCACATGAAAATTTTAGAAAACTTAATGTTATCCATCACACACAAAATGAATCAGGTCCAAAAAGCAAGATTTGCTTTCTAGGCATCTCATTTTCCTTCACTGGACAAGGAACTAACCGCAGGGCAAAATGGCTGTTGTTTCACTGGCTAAAGGAGGAACGCATGAGGCCTCGATAACTAGTAAACCAGGGAGTACCTAGAAAATCTACAACGGCCAGTAACACTGAGGGGAGGGTTAAGAAAATTTCCAAATGTCATACACCTAGGTATCCTGATTGTTAAATTTAGAATAGGACCTTCCCTTAGTTACATAAGGAACTTAAATCTCTCAATCTAAAAAAGAACAAGTCATAAAATCCAATTATTCAAAAATTTTTCAGAATGAAACACAATTAAGAGCACACAGACATAAGCTATTAATACATATTCCTAAGTGGCCATTATAAAATGAATTTAAACAGGTTATCAATGTCTTACTAAACATAAAATTCAGAAATCATGAACCAACCACATGGCTTTTTTACCAGCCCCCACACTAATCCCTGACTTGCTCAGCAGAAGGGAATTCCAATTTATAGTCCAAACCCGAAGCAGTTGTACTCAAGAGTTTCACTGCTCTGGAATACTTTCTTTGCTCAGTTTCAAAGGTCATGCAGTTGGTTAATTACAATAAAATTTAAACTTTAACTCAGAGACCTGAACAAGCTGTAACCTGTGTTAAGGAAAGCTGAACTCACATTACCACAACACTAGAAAACCATATTTTCAGAACAAACCCCTTCTCTTCTTCAAGAACTTAAGAACTATTGTTGTACCTTGTGATATGTGGTAAAACACTTCTTTGTGTCTTATACTTTAAGAATATGTGCCAATACCATGTATTTTGCAGCATAATTGAATGTCTGACTGTAGTCACTTTGTATTTTGTGTTTATAAGTATATATATTCACATATACATAACATACACACATATGAGTATGCATATAAATACAAACATTTTTAAAGGACGTTATTGCTAAATTAAAAGTTAACTTAAAGTAGCTAGATGGATTCTTATCTCCCCTTTCCTGTTCTCCTTTAATTTTGTTCTTAAGATCATTTTATTTGAAAAATTACAGAAAAGCACACACAAAAAAATATGTCACTCATAATTACCACATTTTTTGGAAATACATCTAGTAAGAAGTGAAAATTCCTTACTCTGCCCCTCTAAATCCAATTCTGGAGGAAATTACCATTAAAATTAATGTTTTTTTTTTCTATTCTTTTACAAAATTTTATATATTCATTTTTCTTTTTCTTTTTTTGGGGGGGATAGTCCCGCTCGGCCCCCTGGGCTAGAATGCCGTGGTATCAGCCTCGCTCACACCAATCTCAAACTCTTGGGCTCAAGTGATGCTCCTGCCTCAGCCTCCCTAGTAGCTGGGACTACAGGCACAGGCCATGAAGCCGGCTAATTTTTCTATTTTTAGTAGAGGCTAATTTTTTCTATTTTTAGTAGAGATGGGGTCTCGCTCTTGCTCAGGCTGGTCTCCAACTCCTGAGCTCAGGCGATCCTCCCACCTCGACCTACCAGAGTGCTAGGATTACAGGCATGAGCCACTGCACCCAGCCTACACATCCATTTTTCTAAGCAAAAATTAAATCATGTTATACACGTGTCACAGCCTATTTTCACTTAATATATTACAGATATTTTTTAGTTCAGTACATTTATAGCTCTAACTCTTTTAATAGACTTATTTTTTGAGTAGTTTCAGGTTCATAGCAAAACTGAACAGAAGGTACAGACTTCCCATATATCCCTTGCCCCCATATATTCTAGATCATTTTTAAAAAGGATGAATAGTAAGGGTAAATCATAATTTCATTATTTTTCATTCAAGTTGTTTCCCATTTTTTGCTATTATAAATAATGCTTCAATTAATAACTGGCTTCATATATTTTTCCCATTCATACTACTATTTTTGTGAAACAGATTGCTAAACATGTGATTGCTGGATGCTAGGTTACTACTCTGAGTTACTGTTAAACTAGCTTCTTTAAAAAAAGATGATATCAATTAATATTTCCACTATTAAATTACACTTGTCTAGTGTTTGGCAGTCATCAATCACTTCTGAGAAACTTTTCACTCTTTTGACCCAAACTTTAATTTTTACTACCAACTGAAACAATAATCAATGGTCAAAGTTAAACATACAAGTTTGTCACCTCTATAAAAAGGAAGCCCTCCCCCCCGCAAAAAAAAAATCCCATGAAATTCATTGTTTAGAAAGTAGTGTTTTCTCTAAAACCAAGGGATGAAAGAGTTTTACCAAAGTTAACAGGCCATGAAAGTCAAGGACAAAGGGAGTAAAAATAAGCCAAGGTGAACTGTTAACCTTTGAGTCAGCAGTTTCAGTAAAGCAGGAAATAAAGCCAAATAGAGTGGTATATTTTTTAGTTGTTTTGTATCTAAGTAATGCATTTCTCAATTATCGATACATAAAACCAGTTATAACTTCAAAAGAGACATCTCATTTATTTTTCTTTCTCTACTGCCTCCTACATTGGCCCTGAAAAGTGAGACAAGGGACTGTGAAATAATCATTCTATGGTTTAAAAATGTTCCTATTTGAGAACTAACACTTGTTAGGCATCTATTATCTGCACGGCACTGGGTAAGTACATTGCATGCATTACCCTATTTAACCCTAGCAAGTGTATACAGAGGCCTCATTTTCCAGATAAGGACACTGAGAAGCTCAGAGAACAAAATAACTTGCCCAGAAATAAGTGTTGGAAATACCTACATTGGTCAGGTTCTTTAGTCTCCCTTGTGGCAACACATAGGGAAAGGCAAAAATGTGGCATGCTTATCACCCCTACAAAAAGGACAGATATTACTACTCAGTGACAGCACTACTAGATTACTGATCTCAGGCATGGCCTTCGAATTCTTCACCACACAGAACTCCAACCAACGGGAAGGAGTAAGCATCTAAAAGTATATACTGTCCCTGTAGTACACCATGTTGCCTATCACTTGAGACTAGTTAATGATATTTCTGAAGGGCAGGACCAACTTTTGCTATACTTATACATATTTGCACATGAATGCATATACAACAAACTGTTACCATCTCATCTGAGAAAGGAAGAACATCTGGTTGGCCTGAATTACAGTAAGATAATGGAATCAGTGCAGAATAGAAACAAAAGTTGACAGGCACCATAGCCCACTATGTTCAACTGTACCCATATCTTCTCCACAGAAGGAACATTCATCATTGACTCACAAAAGCATGTATTGAGTGTCTACTTTGTGTCAAGCACTGTGTATGGACCTGAAAATACTAATTAGGCATTTCTGGTTCCTGGCTCTCAGGCTCTCTTCAGTCTGGTGTTTTACTTTGAGGATCTACCCATAGCCCAGTAAGAAACATCAAATTGTGCTTTAAGGGAAATTGCTACTAGAGGAACTCTTCGTGAGATTTGACTCAAACCAGTTAGTGACATGCCTGTCCCTTGTCCCTTCTCTGTTCCCTATCTTTTCCTCTCCTGCCTCCTATCTGCTCCAGTCCTTCCAGTCTGATGTCTAACTAAGCAGCTTTTCCTCTTTGACCCTCCCAATTTATTTCCTGGTCTACTTCTTCCTGTCTCCCTAGTTCCTTCATGGAAACTGATAATCAGTGGTTCCCAACCTTTTTGGCACCAGGGACCGGTTTCATGGAAGACAATTTTTCCACGGAATGATGGGGCAGGGGCGGGAAGTGGAGCTCTGCTCCATGGACCAGTACCAGGGGTTGGGGACCGCTGTGATAACTGGCCTCTAACTTGGCCCTGCTTATTCTTCTTGAATACTAACTCAGGAGGCTAAGGCAGTGTCCTGAGCTTCACTTCAGTCTCTCCCCCAGCACACACATCAGCCTCTTAGGAGGGGTGGTGCAATGGAAAGACCACTGGCTTAAAAGTTAGAGAGGCATAGACAAGGATGGCCTTAAGAAAACTACTTAAGCTCTTGAGCTTCAGTTTCCTCAAATATAAAATGAGGATTTTATCTATCAATTAGGGTTCTATGAGGATTAGAGAAATTTTGTGTAAAGGACCCAAGCAAGGAGGATTTTTGGTCATGACTATGATTTTAATACAAAGAGATAAATATTATAATAGATCTGAAATCTTGTAACAAATGATAGCAAATATTAATTTTTGAAATCTAGTTATAATTCCACAATATTTGTGCTAGGTACTGGAATTGTAACTGTAAACAAGAAAAGTACGTGCCATCGAGGGGTTTACATTCAAGTTAAGGAAGAAAGGCAAGTAAAAAAATAATTACAACACCACAAGATAAGGTCCTAAATACAGGTAAGAACAAGGTTTAAAACAAAAGAGCATAAAATATTTCAGATACAGAGTTAACATATCCCGAGAGGCGGAAGAGGCAGAAGTCACACTGAAGGAGGGAGGACTGGAAGAAAGAAAGTAGCAACAGCAAGTACAGACAGCTCCTTGGTGAAATTTAAAGAATGGCAGCTGTCCACTAATCGATTTGCACTGATACCATTTCTCCTGTTCAAATAATCAGAGCTACAAACAGCCTTACTAATTCATATACTCTCATAAGATTCTGATACCCCAGTCCCCTACATTCCCCTCCCCCAAATCCTAGGGTTATAAAGTTATTCACACATGAAATACAATGTCCAAATACAGTATACTAGGAACAGAAATGAAGCCAGCAGCCAAAAAAGCACTGATCCACCCAGTTTAAACAAACTGCTAAAGAAAGAGAAAAAATTAATGAGCCAAATGGAAAAATTCTGAACACATGCTTAAATATTTGATGAAAAAAGAATTTTTTTTTTTTTTTTTTTTTTTTTTTTGAGATAGGGTCTTGCTTTGTCACCCAGGCTACAGTGCAGCGGTGTCATCATAGCTTACTACAACCTCAAATGCCTGGGCTCAAATGATCCGCCTGGCTCAACCTCCTGAGTAGCTGGGACTACAAATGTGTGCCACCACATCCAGCTAGTTCTTTTACTTTTTGTAGAGACAGGGTCTCGTTATGTTGCCCAGGATGGTCTCAACCTCCTGGCCTCAACCTCACAAAGTGCTAGGATTACAGGCGTCAGCCACCACGCCCAGCCTGATAAATTTTTTTTTTTTAAATTTAAGGTGTTAATGTTACTACATGTTTTTTTTTTAAGAATCATTTTTAGAGAGGCCGGGCGCGGTGGCTCACGCCTGTAATCCTAGCACTCTGGGAGGCCGAGGTGGGCGGATCGTTTGAGCTCAGGAGTTCGAGACCAGCCTGAGCAAGAGCGAGACCCCATCTCTACTAAAAATAGAAAGAAATTATATGGACAGCTAAAAATATATATATAGAAAAAATTAGCCGGGCATGGTGGTGCATGCCTGTAGTCCCAGCTACTCGGGAGGCTGAGACAGGAGGATCCCTTGAGCTCAGGAGTTTGAGGTTGCTGTGAGCTAGGCTGACGCCACGGCACTCACTCTAGCCTGGGCAACAGAGTGAGACTCTGTCTCAAAAAAAAAAAAAAAAAAAAAAGAATCATTTTTAGAGATACATACTGAATATTTATGGATGAAATAATATACTTGGGATTTGCTTTAAAATAATATGTGAGTGGCAGAAAACGGTTGGAATGTAAATGAAATAAGACTGATAACTGTTGATAATTATCATGAGTTGATAATTGTTAAACTGGGGGACGAGTAGTACGCAGGGATTTATTACACTATTCTCTCTACTTGTATATATATGTCTGAGATATTCCATAATAAAAAGTATTTTTTTAAAAAGCACTAGACAGTCTGTAACAGTAGAGAACGAAGTTTCTTCCTGCCTTGTGTTCATTTAGAAATCTATGGTAGAAGAAATATTTAAAAACTAATCACCAGTTCCCTTTGTTTTTATAAGATATTTCAGATACATTTTGTTTCCTCTTTGGAACCTCAAATCACAGAAAGGACAGAATAAATTCCTAACCAGGAGACAATGCCTATGTGTCACTTCCCTACCCTTAAAGAAGAGAATTGATCCTAGGATCCCCACAATGTCCTCCAAAGGAATGAGAGGATGGTTGAACACAGAAAATTACAGCTGTGGGAGATTCATTTTTTAGCAGCAGAAAAAATACTTTATTTTTTTCTAAGTGCAATTGGTTGAGCTGAATAAACAGAACTCCCAGCATCCACTGCCAAGTGCTGACTGGAAGAGCTAGCTGCATATAACAAAGGCTTAGACAATAGGGGAGGCAACTTCAAACCCAGATATGACCTTAAACCCAAAAGAATGAAACGGGGATAAAAGAATTTTGAATATGTAAATTTTTAAACCTTTGGGATGACTAGTATCTTTATCCCAAGGCTCCTAAAAATTCTGTTTTCAGCCAGGCACAGTGGCACACCGATAGTCCCAGCTACTTGGGAGGCTGGGGCAGGAGGATTGCTCGAGTCTAGGAGTTCTGGGCTGTAGGGCACTACGCCAGTCAGGTGTCCACACTGAGTTTGGCATCAATACTCTGACCTCCTGGAAGCATGGGACCACCAGGTTGCCTAAGGATGCGTGAACTGGCCCAGGTGGAAATGGAGCAGGTCAAAACTCCCGTGCTGATCAGTAGTGGGATTGCGCCTGTGAATAGCCACTGTACTCCAGCCTGGGCAACATAGCGAGACTCCGTCTCTTAAAAAAGAAAACAAGACTCCGTCTCTTAAAAAAAATTTTTTTGTTTTCTATTGACATTTTGGGCTGCAAAAATAAAATGAAAAAAAAAAAAAAAAGAAAAAAAAATTTGTTTTCGCAAAAGCATATGTAAATTCAGTTTGTCCTTACAAATAAATAGATGTTCTTAATCTAACCTTTTTACCCTTTACTTCCTAATAATAGTAAGCATTTAGTGAGCTCTCACTATGGGCCAACCACCACAGATAATCTCATTCAATCTGCACGAAAACCTAATAAGGTGGGTTCACTATTACCCTTATCCCAAAGAAAA
Source organism: Eulemur rufifrons (assembly GCF_041146395.1). Lineage (NCBI taxonomy): Eukaryota > Metazoa > Chordata > Mammalia > Primates > Lemuridae > Eulemur > Eulemur rufifrons. Next base: position 39,440,894 of record NC_090998.1, on the reverse strand, counting down.
GGAAACTGAAACTTAAGGGGGCTAAATAACACACCTAAACTCCTAACTAGTAAATGAAAGAGCTAGAATTTCAACTAACTACAGAGTCTGAAGTCTTAACCACTGAATAATACCACCCTTCTCTGTCTTTTGCCCTTACTACCTACATTTTTAACTTTTGGCTTACAGCTCTTTTAAATTGTATTCTAACTCTAGAGAAAACTGAAGTAAATTTAACTTGCATCTACAGTCCCTACTTTTTAAATGGATAGATTAAAACATATCAAGATCCTAAGCCACTGTGTACAATTTAAGTATTAACTTGTACGTTCCATACTTTGTATAAAAACATGCCTCTACTAAGCCAACATCACTGGGGATTGAGCTTTTGGTAGTCTCCAGCGTTACAGGTGAATTTATGTTGATACAGTCACACACTCGGCTGGTTCCCCATGCAACCAACAGCCCATATTTATTTGTAAGACAGCCAGCACAGCTGGGTAGGCAAAGCTAACTACAACAGAACTCTGATCTTATTATCCTCTCAGGCATTGTTCTCCAACTAAGTGGCCCGTAAGGAGATATGATGTTTGTACACTTCTACCAAAATAGGATTGTCAATTTCTAAAAATTTACTGTGTGATCCAGAGACACCATTAAAAGAAAGTAAAAATTCAAGACACAGAGAGAAGATATCTACAAAACCAATGATTCACATCCACAATACATAAAGAACGCCTACAAACCAGTAAGAAAAAGACAACACAATTTAAAAACTGCCAAAACACTAGAACAGGTATTAATGCTTCACAAAAGAAGATGCCCCAAAGGGGCCAGGTGTGGTGGTTCATGCCTGTAATCCCAGCACTTTGGGAGGCCAAGGCAGAAGGATCACTTGAGCCTAGGAGTTCATGACCAGTCTGGGCAACAAGCAAGACTCCATCTCTATAAAGAATTTTAAAAATAAGCCAGGCATGATGGCGCATGCCTGTAGTCCAAGCTATTGCAGAGGCTGAGGTGGGAGAATCACTTGAGCCCAGGAGTTCGAGGCTGCAGTGAGCTATGATTGAGCTACTGTACTCCAACCTGGAAGACAGAGCAAGACACTACCTCAAAACAAAAAAGAGGATATCCAAAAAGCCAATAAACATATGGAAAGGTGTTCAATATCATTAGACATCAAGAAAATGCAAACTGAAACCACTAGGAAATACTACTACATACCTACCAGAATGGTTGAAAGTAAAAAATTGACAATACCAAGTATTGGTGAGTATAGAAACAAATGGAACTCTCATAAATTGCTCATGGGATGTAAATTGGTATAAACACTTTGGAAAAGTGTCTGGTAATACTACTGAAGCTGAAATACACATACTCTACAACCAAACAATTCCAGTACTGGGTACATACCTAAGATATGGGCACCAAAAGACATACACAACATTCATAAGAACCAAAACTGGAAACAAACCAAATATCAAACAGCACAATGAACAAATAAATGTGGTATAGTTATATAATTAAATAGCATGCAGAATGAAAAAGAATTAGCTCCTGCTATAAGTAACAACAGGGATGAAACTCAAAGAACGTTGAGCAACGTAAGCCATACATGAAAGAGAACATACATATGATCCCATTTACATGAATTCCAAAAAACAGGCAAAACCAATCGATGACAGAAGTGAGAATGGTGGTTAACTTTGAGGGAGGTCATAATTTGGAATGAGCATGACTTTTGGATGCTGATGATGTTTTATTTCTTGATTCAGGTGGTAGTTTCATAGGTGTGCTAACTTTGTAAAAATTCGCTGCAAATTCACTAAACTACATATTTATTATTTGGACTCTTTTTTGTATGTAAGTTATAATTCAATTAAAACATATATTGTTTTGTATGTTTTATAAATGGCATGGTGAGGTGCGCCTGTACTCCCAGCTACTCCAGAGGCTGAGGCAGGAGGATCACTTGAGCCCAGGAGTGCAAGGTTGCAGTGAGCTATGATCACGTCATGGCACTCCAGCCTGGGCAACAGTGCAAGACCTTGCCTCATTTTAAAAAAACGAACAAACAAACAAAAAAAAAACCATTAATGGTTTGCCACAAGACATGGAGATTGTCTTTACTTCAATTAATGTAACCACGAATCTATCTTGGTGGAAGGTATATAGCGCTGAAACCACTGAACCAGAATCAACAATACAGAAACAACTAGAAGTTTGTTTTGGTTATTGTGTTTCATTTTCTTTGTGTGGCCAAAATGAGAAAGAGTATAATCATAAGTGTGATTAAAGCTTTGTAATTGTTCTAGCACCTGTTCAATTCTGCTGATGAACAACAGACATATGACATACTAAAATCTAGACAGGACTTAACAAGTGAGGTATATCAAACACAGGCCCTGTTATTGTTAAGGTTTCTAGGTGTGGTTGCAGCACAAGTATAATAAGATCATTTACATCTGAGTCAGTCACCCACTCTCCTGTCTGCATCTTCCCTTCCACATCAGACATGGGCATGAACGTAACACTCTATACATAGCTCACGCCTGAGTAAAACTGAGTAGATTTTAGGAGAGTGATAACTCACGAACATCAAATCTTTTCTTTTTATGAAGGAAAACAAAGAGAGGAAAAACTATTACCAAAATAGACATCAACAAAGATTTTTAAAAAGTTTTTGAACACATTTATGAATTCCAAGACAACTGTAGCCTTTTACCATTCTCCTTATGAGATTTTCTAGCTTGCCTTAATTGTGTGTGTGTGTGTGTGTGTGTGTGTGTGTCTGCACGTGCACATTACTTTTTTTCTCATACTACAGGTTAGAGAGTAAAAGGAATTAAATTTCAGAAAGTTCCAAATCTAGAAAGGTGTCAGACAGCCAGCAATCACATATATCCCCCAAGTTTACAGGATTTGGGAGAAAGTCTAGACCAAAATATAAGGGAATATAAAATGCTACAGTAAGCCACAATACAGGATTAAACATTTTCTATTTGTATTTCTCTTAGTCTGACTTTCTCCGTTCTCCAAACATTAGTTGTTTGTGACAATGGATTAAAAAAAAAAAAAAAAAGTCCCTTCCAACTATAAGGACATCAGTTCTTCTTATACTGCAATGATGCAAATTTCAAACCAGAATTACAACTACGAACATCCTAAGCACTTTTACGGGTTTTGATTTTTATTCAACCCAACATATGGATTCCTTTCACTTATTAATTTGTCTAAAAATAATAACAAAATATTGAATACAATATTTTGTGTCATTTTCTCCCCATTTTTTCCTCTAGACTCTATAAATTTTGAAAGGGATTGTGCTAATCAATAAATAAGAGCATTACATTCTGTATGGGGAAAACTAACATTCCTTTACAATAAACTTACTGATATTTTTAAGTCAGCCAGGACCAAAAAAATACTGTAAATGGCTTTCCCATAGAAGGGCACAGAAGGACCAAGAGTATTAAACTTGGTAAAACATGAAAAGCAGATGATACAGGAAATGAACTGCTCACATTTTAGGAGTTAATATGGACACTAAGTGGGTTGTTGCATCAACTGCAATTTTTACTTTCTAATCTCTTGAGCCATACATAAATCTGAGCTATTATCATGAAACTTTCTTTAGCCACCCAAACTCTGAAACTTGACTTTCCTGAAATAAGATTGGCATTGTGGGCCGGGCGCGGTGGCTCACGCCTGTAATCCTAGCACTCTGGGAGGCCGAGGTGGGCGGATCGTTTGAACTCAGGAGTTCGAGACCAGCCTGAGCAAGAGCGAGACCCCATCTCTACTAAAAATAGAAAGAAATTATATGGACAGCTAAAAATATATATAGAAAAAAAATTAGCCGGGCATGGTGGTACATGCCTGTAGTCCCAGCTACTCGGGAGGCTGAGGCAGGAGGATCCTTGAGCTCAGGAGTTTGAGGTTGCTGTGAGCTAGGCTGACGCCACAGCACTCACTCTAGCCTGGGCAACAGAGTGAGACTCTGTCTCAAAAAAAAAAAAAAAATTAAAAAAAAAAAAAAAAGATTGGCATTGTGGCCAAATTTTTCTCATGTTTGTATGCTGCAAAGGGATGATGCAAGTGAGTAGGACATCCAAGATCCCTTCAAAACCCAAGGTTTAGGTTCTTTCATAAACTCAAGTGAGGAAAACTGCTTACGGTTTCTCATGTTCAAGCAAGTCCCATTACCCAAATTTAATTACCATAGTGATCATCAGAAAAATTTCCAACCAACTCCCATAATATGTTTAAATGAATGTATCACCAAATTTTATACTTCAGAAAACTCTGAAGTGAATGATGTCTGCCTTAAGGGGCCTGTGAGTGATGTTTATTACGGGGTGGTGCATCTTTAAATGAAGGTTGAAGCAAACTGCTCCCCAGAGTTTAGTGGTATAAAAAATGGATTTATTTCTCCTCATGCCTGAGGCCAAGTTTATCAGGTCTAGTATCTATCAATCAATCAAAATTGAATATAATTTTTTTGAACTCTGTAATCAGTTGTTTTGAATGCCTCTATCTGCTCAATCACATTTAGCTCTGAGTCAATGAGGTATAAAAAAATTGTTACCCCAAGTAAGCCTATTTTGTTTTATACCTAAGCCTATGTAATTTAGGCAGAGAGTACCAAAAGTCATTATCAAAAGCATAGCATGTCTTAGCCTGAAAAACTTTAACTTGAAAAACAAAAACAAAAAAACCTTTACAATTCGAAAGCCCAATTAAGCTATAATAAATGTCTTAAATCATTTCACCACTTTAAGAATGTTCTTTAACCTTGGAGAGCAAAAGTTTTAGATGGGTTTCCTTTATCCTACACAATGCTGAAAAATGAAATTTGAGTGAATGATAGATAAAAAGGAAAATAAGAGAAAAGAAGTTTTTAAAAGTTACAAACTTAAGCCCAAGCATGGTGGCTCAGGCCTGTAATCCCAGCACTTTGGGAGGCTGAGGCTGGAGGAACAAAGCTTGGGGCCAGGAGTCTGAGACCAGCCTGGGCAACATAGCAAGACCCCATCTCTACAAAAAAAATTACATTTTTTAAAAAGTTACAAACTTGACAGAAACACTGTAATTAAAGACTGAAAGTAGTTAAAAATACCCTTATTGAGACAGAGGGCCTTGTCAATGATTTTACACAATCACTAACTTTGCAAAAACTATAGTTAACGTATGAAAGTTACACTGATTCTTTCCATATTTATTAATGTCTCTTGCAATCCTTACCTTGTTCGGTATTCTCCAAAGGAAAATAGTGTTAATATGATATGTTAAACTGTCTTTTAAATTCTGGAATATAAAACCAAGTGCATTTATACTATAGAAAATAACTATAGAAAATAAAAAGTAAATAAAAGAAATTTTAATCATTTACAATTTCCCGATCCAGAGATTCTGTTCTCTCACTCTAAACTACTAAATATACAACTGAAAATCCATGACTAAAGGTATAAATACATATTTTTAAATATGAAAGATTATATAAGAATGTTCATAGCTGTGATATTTACAATAGCATAAAACCTGAAATAACTAAACTATCTGCCCAACTGATGAATGGATTAATAAATTGAGGTGAATTCATGCAATGGAATCAAGGGAAAACAGAACTACAGTAACTTGCATCAGCAAGAATGAATCTCATAAACAATGCTGAGCAAAAAACGCCAATCACAGAAGAACACATATAGCATGATTCTACTCATAAACTTCAGAAACTTGCAACACTAAACAATATATTATTTGGAATGTATACAAATTATAAAGCAAAATTAGGGAATGAACAAAATTCAGGATTCTATTTAACATTTGAGGGTGAGAGAAGAGCAACAGGACAGGCCCAGAAGGCCTTCAGGGGTATTTTAAAGTTTTAGTTCTTAAACTAGATCATGGACATACCACTATTCAAACCATTACTCTACTTTAAACTGTATATACACTTTACACATACTCTTTCATATATGATATTCCATAATAAAAATTTAAATACCTAGTAAGACCTATTCAACTCCAGCAGAAAACCACACTACCCATGCTAATAGCCTAGTCATTCACATTAACTGCGAACCACAAATTATATGACGTTTAAGGAAACCCAACAGAATAGAAAAACTAGGCCATAATGGGCTGCTGGAAGAACTTTTCCCAAAAGAAATATGAGATAGGTCAGGAATTAGAGGATAACTTTTTAAAAAATCTAGTTAGCATCCTCAGAGAGATTCAAGAGGATATCATGTTGATAAAAATTGTCAAAAAGTATCATGTTCCCCATAATCTCACTACATCTCTTTCCATTCCCCCTTCAGGGAACTAAGTTTAGCTTGCATGGTTCCATGTAAAGATAGGGGAAAATGCAATGGAAATGTAAAGCTAGTAGACAGCTTGCTCCTTAAACTCAGCAAAGTATAGGATGTTAAATACATTCAAACTTAAAGCGTTGGATCACTCCCAGCCTTGTCCCGTGGCAGTGAGTGTCCTACAGTTAGCACAGATGCACTCTGCATTGTATAGTCTTCTGGCCTTCTAAATAAACAATTCATGCCTAAACTTTCCCATCAAACCAAATTTAAATGATGCAGCCTTAATAAAAAGTCATATACTTAAAAACAGGACTAAAGATGGTTATGGGTGCTGTCAAATAAAAGAGGAGTGCAATGGAAAAAAAAAAAAAGTATCGGCAGGGCGCGGTGGCTCACGCCTGTAATCCTAGCACTCTGGGAGGCCGAGGTGGGCGGATTGTTTGAGCTCAGGAGTTCGAGACCAGCCTGAGCAAGAGCGAGACCCCATCTCTACTAAAAATAGAAAGAAATTATATGGACAGCTAAAAATATATAGAAAAAAAAAATTAGCCGGGCATGGTGGTGCATGCCTGTAGTCCCAGCTACTCGGGAGGCTGAGACAGGAGGATCACTTGAGCTCAGGAGTTTGAGGTTGCTGTGAGCTAGGCTGACGCCACAGCGCTCACTCTAGCCTGGGCAACAGAGTGAGACTTTGTCTCAAAAAAAAAAAAAAAAAAAAGTATCATGTTAAATACATGATAAAGTATTGTTAAAAAAATAGACCAAACACAAAATAGATTAAAACATTACACATGGAAGGGAAGAAATAATAAAACAAAATGCCCAGAATTGTAGAAAGATAGCCAATAAAGACAAATTGAAAGAGTCTACCAAGAGCCAAACAAAATGAAAGAGAAAAGGCACACACCTAGATACATCGTAATGAAATTTCACAACTCCAAAGATAAAGAGCATACCCTAAAAACTTCCAGAGTATAAAAATGGGTTACATTCAAAGAAATGACAAGCAACTGAGACAAAGATATTTTTGAAAGGCAAGAATTTAAAGCTTAATACTCATGTACCCCGTATTAAAAATAACTATTCCAAGTTAAAAAAAAAAAAAAAAGAAAAATGACAATTTAAAGTACGAGAAACAATAGCAATTGCGTAAGACCTAGACGGAGCATAGAAAGCTGAAAAGAAATTAAAAGAGGATTCACTAGATCTTAACGTTTGGGCCATTCTCTTTGAGAAGCAGAGGTTTGGTGATAAAATATTACATTTCCTTCTTCATGCATTCGATAGCCTTTCCAGATTCCAAAGTAAATAATATTTAGTTAATAATATTGAAAAAGCTATATTTGTGGAGTATAAATATTTAAGCTTACTTCATACATATAACATGAAGACTAATTATTGTTAAACAAAAGAGACTATAAACATTATTCACTTTGACAACATAAGAAAAATATTAGAAGAAAAAAATTGGCCGGGCGCGGTGGCTCACGCCTGTAATCCTAGCACTCTGGGAGGCCGAGGCGGGTGGATCGCTCAAGGTCAGGAGTTCGAGACCAGCCTGAGTGAGACCCCGTCTCTACTAAAAATAGAAAGACATTATATGGACAACTAAAAATCTATATAGAAAAAATTAGCCGGGCATGGTGGCACATGCCTGTAGTCCCAGCTACTCGGGAGGCTGAGGCAGTAGGATCGCTTAAGCCGAGGAGTCTGAGGTTGCTGTGAGCTAAGCTGACGCCACGGCACTCACTCTAGCCTGGGCAACAAAGTGAGACTCTGTCTCAACAAAAAAAAAAAAAAAGAAGAAAAAAATTAAGTCGGAAAAGAGTATAAGAAATGGGCAAATTTCTCATTGTTCACAGCAGAAAATCAAGAGATGCTACTGACACAACATATTACTGAAAGTTATACTATTAACTACCAGAACTACAAAAGAAGACTTTAAAAGAAGGCTACATTTTGGGAAGTGAGACTGCGAATGGGGGTAAGGTGGGGGTATTTTCCATTTCATACTTGTGAGCTGTTCAACAGTGTTCCCATGCCATTTTGTAATTAATAGGAAAAAATGTACAGCATCCTTACAAATATTTTCATACCTTATTTCTACCTCAGTAACCTTTAAATAAGACAATCTTTTTTTCTGCTTCATACACAGAGACAAAAAAACAGTGACACAGGAACGCACAGCAATCAACACTGTGAGGTCAAGGCCAATCCTGCTGCAGTCCTGAAGCCCACTTCTCCTCGCAGCGTATTCCATTTTCACAGCCTGGCTCCTCCCGTCCGCTAGGCCCAGGGCCTGTTTTTACCCAGAGGCCTGACACTGAGGACCTGTGTGACATCCTGATTTATTTTTTTTTGTTTTTTTGTTTTTTTGTTTTTTTGTTTTTTTTTGAGACAGAGTCTCACTTTCTTGCCTGGGCTAGAGCGCCGTGGCGTCAGCCTAGCTCGCAGCAACCTCAAACTCCTGGACTCAAGAGATCCTCCTGCCTCAGCCTCCCGGGTAGCTGTGACTATAGGCATGCGCCATGGTGCCCAGCTAATTTTTTCTGTTTTTAGTTATTTTGGCTAATTTCTTTCTATTTATAGTAGAGACAGGGTCTCACTCTTGCTCAGGCTGGTCTTGAGCTCCTGAGCTCAAGCAATCCTCCCGCCTCGGCCTCCCAGAATGCTAGGATTGCAGGCGTGAGCCACCGTGCCCGGCCGACACCCTGATCTTAAAGCTCTACACAGATATCGTGCAACTCCACTGCAAATTTATGTCGACCACGCTGGCCCTGGCCTCACTAGCCCTGGTATGGCTTTCATTATTTTATTAACTCCACCTCTCACACCTCCCTATGCTGCTGCTCTATTTCACATTTCTCAACTCTCATGCTTCTACCATTCTGAAAAATCTTTTCACTTTACCCCCACACCAACCTCCTCTCCCCAAATCAATTTTTTCACCCAAGCCCTTCTTCCTATCTTAGAGGGAGAGGTGAGCCGCCCTACACCCCAATAAGACGGTAGCCCTGCCCTCCTGCTCTCAAGCTCACCTCTTCCACATCCAAGGGATTTAACCCGTGTCCAAGTCTCCCCAGCCAACTCAAGCTTTGCCTTCCTCAGTCTCCTTCCCCAGGCCTATGAAGATTCCTCAGTATCCTCTAGTATTAAGAAATAATAATTGCCGGGCGCGGTGGCTCACGCCTGTAATCCTAGCACTCTGGGAGGCCGAGGCGGGTGGATTGCTCAAGGTCAGGAGTTCGAGACCAGCCTGAGCGAGACCCCATCTCTACTAAAAATAGAAAGACATTATATGGACACCTAAAAATCTATATAGAAAAAATTAGCCGGGCATAGTGGCGCATGCCTGTAGTCCCAGCTACTCGGGAGGCTGAGGCAGTAGGATCGCTTAAGCCCAGGAGTTTGAGGTTGCTGTGAGCTAAGCTGACACCACGGCACTCACTCTAGCCTGGACAACAAAGTGAGACTCTGTCTCAACAAAAAAAAAAAAAAAAGAAATAATAATAAAGTGAAATATGTAAGTATTGCTCTAAATCTGCCCCTGTTCTTTCATTCCTTTTTCCCCAACTTCAAAATAAGAAGCCTACACTCATCATTTCAATGTTCTCATCACCTTTTCCAAACTGGCCTCTGATCCAGCCACATGACCAGAATTTACTAATCCAATCCTCTATATTCCCTCCTCTAATTCTCCTAACCTCTCCATAGGGCTAACACTGTTGAATATCTGTCTCCCCAAAAGCACCATACTACCCCACTCCAGTTCACCTCCTACTTCTATGATCATCCCTGGCACCTTGGATGACTTCTTTTTCCTCTAGCATTCCTCATTGGCTTCATATTTTACTTTCCCTTTCAAAGATTTGATTCACCCTGATGAACCTCATGATGATGATAACGACAACGACGACCAAATCCTTCAGTGCTCCAGGATATAATTCATCACCTCTAACTGCCTATTGAACAGCCTTCCCGAATGTCCTGCCAATGCCATAGATTCCATCATGTCCAAAATTACATTCTTCTCCCCAAACTAGCATCTCAGCTGTTTCAATATATAACACTATAATTCCCCTGGTTACCCAAACTCAAACTCAAACTCAGGACCATCTTTTACTCCATCGCTGCCAATTCTCTCTCATCTCATCATCTTTCCTTTCCTCAATGTTTTAAAACAGAGAGAGCAACATAAATATGACAGCCTCTGGAAGAATAAAGAGAAGAATAAGCAAACAATTATAAAGCAATCCAATAAGTGTTACAGAAGAAAAGGGCACAGGATGATGAGGTGGGAGGTAGGGGACAAAGGAGAGAAGAGATAAATTAGGAGGAGAATTCAACAAGCTGTAGTGTCAAGAATCAGAACTAATGTCCTGTCCTCTAACCCTCACTAGGCCAAAACAATGGCACACATTCTGAATAATTAAGGGTATGACTTGCTTTAAGAAAATTCAACATAAATATATACATTATTTGTCAATGAAAAATAAAATTTTAAAAAATTCAGCATGTAATTTTGACAGAGTATAAATTAGGGAATGATGGTTCGATACATGGATTTTCTTTTTGTTGTTGTTGTTGTTTTCTTTTCTTTCTTTCTTTTTTTTTAAGAGATGTAGTCTCGTTCTGTTACCCAGGCTGGAGTGCAGTGATATGATCACAGCTTACTGCAGCCTCAAACTCCTGGGCTGAAGCAATTGTCTCACCTCCGCCTCCCAAGTAGCTGGGACTACAAGCACGTACCACCATGTCCAAAGTGAATTTTGTTTAAATAACAGTCCTGATTAATTTAAAATAGGATCTCCTTTTCATATAGTTCCACAAACATATCCAAACACAGGTCATCTCAGGAACTAAAAGATAGAAACAACTAGATTCTCTCATCTAGCCACTCATCTCCCAGAGGATAGGAGAGGTTAAATGACTTGCCCAAGGTCACAAAGCTTATAAATACCAGAAGTGGAACCTGAACCCAGGATCTTTTCCATGTTACCTCACTGCCTCTGACGCAACTCTAATCTCAGAATATTTTCCAGTTGATTCCTCTAAACATCAACAGAAGTGAGAATCTATAAAAAGTGTACATTGAGTCCCTTTCTTAAAAGTGGTTTTTCACACACATACACATAATCTAACTTCCGGAAAACAGGTATCTGGCTATAACGTAGCTGTCTGCGAAAATGAGAAATGGGTCCTCAGCTTGATGCCAAATTGACCACATGACTCTTGTTCCCTGAGTTCTCCCCAAAATGCTGATACAGTCTTTTTTATTTCCCCAAAATAAATGCCTAACTGTTGTTCTAACTCTTCAACTAATGGCTAAAAAACTTAGAATTTTTAGGAGTGAGGTGGGGACACAGAGGGTTTCCCCATCCCCAAACAGAAGGGGTATGGCTTAGAAAAAAAATAAATTCTAAGTATTGAACCAATTATAATGATACCAAGTTCCAACTGTCACATCTTAGTCAATCTCTGATTTCATCTTCCATCACAGGGAAAAAAGGTTATTTCTCTCCATCTCCAAAAAGTAACAGGTGCTTTTTATGTAAGTTATCTTCCCTAATAGGGTAGTTAAATAAATTATCAGAATCTGCAACTTGCTGTAAGCAAAATCCCTCCTTACCCTTAGAATCTGCTCCCTTTCTAAAGGATCCTCTGCCCACTTCACAGAGAATATGTTCTAACATGTAAGAAATGCAAAACATATGCAGCCAGAACACAAGTCCAACTCTACCCTGCCTTGCATGGCTTAATTGTCAAGGGCCAACTTGCAATAACGGCTGATAACACAAAAGAAAAAACAATCAGTTTGGTTGGGTTATTTAATTTCAACTAAAGACTAGCAGGCTGTAAATTCCATTCTTACTACTCTCTTTTCTTTTTCAGAAAGTTTCTGAGAAGTATGTATTCTTGAATTTGAGTAGACCGAAAACAGAATTCTAAAGAAGTGAGAGCTTATTACTAAACAACTGCTACTTAAAATAAAGGGACACTTCAATATTCTTTCAATTAATTCTAGATGAAACTTGGCAAGATAAACAAATACGGTCATGTCTTGCTTTTCATGACTCACCGTGACAGTGTCACATCCTTTCTCACTACTACCTTTCCTTCTAAACCGATAAACCATTTTAGATAACAGCTTGTAAAAAGTTGGGAAAGCAGTTTCCTGTCGAGGGAATCAGAAACAGAGCACTGGAAAACCAGCCTGGCGAGGACCAGAGGAGCTGCTGACGGTTACTCTGCTTCACTCAGGGCTCAAGTTTCTGTTCATTTTCTCTCACAAGGGAAGTGTGAGCCTTATGTACTGCCCTTTCTTCTCCCACTTGCCTAGGAGCCCAAGGACAGTGTCCTGCTATTTCTGGGGCAGAAAGGGTGTTCACACAGGTGTGCGTGTTCCCTTCTCTCAGCTCACAGCCACACCCACACTCACGGCTGAGACTAGAGACCGCTTGTCTCACCTCTTACTCATCCTCTCTGGCACATCCTCACCTCTCCTAACCTTTGTCATCGACCACAACCTTGTGTGTGCCTACAATTATATGGCTATGACTTTCAACGTAAGCACAGCTGCTCGAATGGGGGTGGGGTTTTTTGTATGTGTCCACAAAGTGTTTTCCAAGGATACAAACATGACACTCACTCTTAACTTATTTTTAGCTGAGAGAATACTCCTAAGGCCATCGAGCGAGAACTCCCTCAACTTCCTCCACAACCTATAAATATCTGCCTCTGCTCCCATCCTTTCCTCTTTCCCTTCTCTTTCAGCAGAAAAGGAGTCATTCCTGGTATCTTGGATGATTACTCCTGTAGTGCTTGAGATCTCAAACTCTGCTGGCTCAGGGTGACCTTGTTCCATCACACCTTTCTACTCTAGACCTTCAATCCCCAAGACCTCTTACCCCTCCACACCACAAATGAACAGGCTCAATCTCTCTTCTTGACAGAATTCGTTCATTTGGCCACCAAATATTTATTGAGCAACTACTATGTGCCAAGAGCTCTTTTCAACCCTGGAGATAAAGCAGTGAATGAAACTTAAGTCCCTGCCCTCAGGCAACTTACTTTCTAGTGGGGAGAGAGATAAAGAACAGATAAATGTATAAGCATCCTAGCTACTGTCCTTTCTCTCCTTCACACAGCCAGGCTTGAAAGAGCAGTGTACTCTGCCTGCCTCTACCTCCACTTTCTCTCTGCCTTGCATTCTTTACTCACTACTGACAGGCTGCAGTCCCTCCTCAACCCCTCCCAGTATTGCCACTAAAACAGCTCAGGCAAAGGTCACCACCAATGACCTCCTCTACTTGTGAATCTCAATGGCATTTCCTCAGTCCCTAGCTTAGTTAAACTCTATGCATCAACAGACACTTCTTGAAATTCCTTGTTGCTTTGCTCTTCTGCTCCCTCTTTGACCACTCTTTTTCTGGTTCCTTTTTTCAGCTTCCCCCTTAAATGGTGGTGCTTCCCAGAGCTCTGTATTTAGCCTCTTCTCACTCAATATGCTCTCCTTGGACAGCATCGATCATGCCCATTGCTTCTATTATCAATGACACACACTGAGGAACACTGAATGTGTATCTTCTTTTTTTTTTTTTTTTTTGATACAGGGTCTTGATTTGTCACCCAGGCTGAAATACAGTGGTGAGATCATAGCTCACTGTAGCCTCTAACTCCTGGGCTTAAGCAATCCTCCTGCCACAGCCTCCTCAGTAGCTACGACTACAGCCACTTGCCACCATGCCTGGCTTTTTTTTTTTTTTTTTTTTTTTTTGGCAGAGACAAGGTCTTGTTATGTTGCTCAGGCTGGTCTTGAACTCCTGGCCTCAAGTAATCCTCCCTCACCTCAGCCTCCCAGAGTGCTGGGATTATTGGCATGAGCCACTGTGCTCAGCCTGAATGTGTATCTTCTAAAAAACTCCAAACCCACACAGCCAACTACCTGTGGGTTTCCACTTGCACATTTCCATTTGCATGTCTCCCAAACCACTCAAATTCAGTAACACTTAATTTCTCTCCCTCCATATCCAAAATTATTTTTCTTCCTCTGTTCCCTGTCTAAGCAAATGGTGCCATCTTCTCACAAGATGCCTAAGATAGAAACCCAAGAGGCCACCTAGGTTCTTCCATCATGTCTACACCTCTATGTGCCCTCCTCCTTCTCCACACTAATCTCATCAACTCTCTCTTTAAATACCTCTTTTCATTCCCTCTTCCCTAATCCTACTGCAGGGGCAGCTCATTTCAGTAGCCTCCTTGTAAGTCTTCCTGTCCTGTCTTGCCCTCTTGCCCTGTTCTCATTTATTAAGGGCTATTTTGCATTGTACTCTATGAAAATGGTGTCCCTTGGTTGTGTGACACAGGAACTTGAAACTATCCTCCTCTAGAGCTGTAGTCCCCAACCCCTAGGCCATGGACTGATACCAGTCCATGGCCTATTTGGAACCCGGGCGCACAGCAGGAGGTGAGTGGCCAGCGAGTAAGCAAAGGTTCATCTGTATTTACAGTCACTGTCTCCCATCACCCCCAGATGGGACCGTCTAGTTCAAGGAAAACAAACTCAGGCCTCCCACTGATTCTGCATTATGGTGAGTTGTATAATTATTTCATTATATATTTCAATGTAATAATAATAGAAATAAAGTGCACAATAAATGTAATGCACCTGAATCATCCCACAACCATCCTCCACTCCCACCCACCCCCCCTGGTCAGTGGAAAAATTGTCTTCCATGAAATGGTCTGCTGCTCTAGGGTGATCGCCACCAAATACAGATGCTATCCACTCCTGCTTACACTTCTTCAGAGACTCCCTGTGACCTACATGGATGCCCTTTAAACTCTTTCCCCTGAAGAAAATAATGGTGGGATGGAGGGTTTAGAAGAGGTACAGCATGAACAAACCAGCCGCTAGAGAAAAATGCATTATTTTTTAATTTTAAAATTTAAGACTATATTTTATCTTAGATTTTCAATTCTGCATTTTAACGTATTTATTAGTGCCTTAATATTGTAATAATTTCCCCCCAAATTCAATTAAATGGATATTCTAAGAAGATGTACTATGTTTATAGCTTTAAGTACTCCTACCACATCAACACAAATCCCCACGGGTAAGCAAAGACCAACAGGATAAAATTTAAGATTCTATGGGTGCCACAAGAATGTGCCACCCCACACACACCCCTGCCATGCTCTCAACCCTGCCCCCCTGTCCTGGCTTACTGGACTTACTGAGCTTACACTTTATGCTCTATCGGTGACTAAATCATCATAAGTCTTCAAACATACTGCAGTAATTCACAAATCCATGCCTTTCTCCAAATCTAAAATATCTTCCTCCCCTTGCCCATCTGCCCACCAAACTCCTATTCCACTGTTAAGTCTAATTCTAAGAGATACTACTTTAGGGAATCCTTCCCAGAACACTACACACACTGATGCCTGTCACCGAAGCACCTTCAAGTATTTGTATGTGTCTCCTTTATGGCATTTATTATGCAATAAAGATACTGTTTATATCTTATCTCCCCAAATAACTACAAGAAACTACTGCCAAGTCCTGCCCCTCCTAACCACAAATTTACTGAAAGCTGTTTTGTTTTGTTTTTGAAACTGATCCATTTCCTCCCATTCACTCCTTAACCCATTATAATCCAGCTTCTGACACTCACACATTGCATTAGCATTAAAACCACTCTCACTAAATTCATAAATCACCTCATGGCTAAATCTAACAAATCCATCTTAATCATTACCATTCTAGTGCTTGGAGCACCATTTGATCATTCTCTCCTTTGTCTTCCTGGCCCCTAAACTCTCCTGATTTTCCTTCTCTGGCTTTCTTGATAAACTTCCAACTTGTCTCTGCAGGCTTTCTTTTCCTCTGCCCATGTTAGTATTCCTTAGGATTCTAATCTGAAATAGTTCTCTCTGTTCACCCCAAGCCTTCTTTCCTGTGTAAACTCATCTATTCTCATGGCTTTAACTGTCATCCTGCTTTGGAGAAAGCTGGAAACCAAATTTGGGTCCATATGCCAATTTGGATATTCTGTTCACTGATCACAACTTCTGCACAGATGGAAGTTTGGAAATATAAAATAACACAGCAGCATAATAAAGACTTATAGTGCTTCCCATGTGCCCAGCACAATCCTGTAATGTAGATACTAATATCATCCTCATTTTAAGGATGAGGAAACTGAGACAACTGAATCTGATTACAAAAAAAAAAAAAAGGAAAGAATCTCTACCTCTAATGAAAAGCACTTTTTTTTCCATAATTGTAAGGAAAAGTTAGAAGATAATCAAATCAAATTCAGGATTCTGAGCAATTTACTTCTGACAATAGTGATTTCCAGTTAATTAACATGTAATAATCACCTTAATCATGTTTTACCATTAAATAATAATTTTAATCATGTTTCTTCCAATCTTTAGTGAAATAGGATAATCTTAATTACTGGGAAGTTTCATAAGTTCTATTTCTCAACCACAAATATAAATTTAAGGTTCATGACAGAATAAGTAAATAATATTTTTGAGATTTTATTGAATTTATCTTATGTGGAAAATTCTAATAAATTTAGTGTTTGTACAGTATCCCGGATATAGGCAGTCAAATAGGCACCTGTGAGAAAGTCAGTAAGACCTAAGAGACAAATGTTTTGTGTGTACAGTTGGACAAGTTAGGCACAGCCCATGAATGTCCTTGGAAGTCTAGCTGGCCACACTGTTTGCATAAACTAGAATAAACTGACCAAAGGTCTGACTTAGTTCAACAAACTCAATATTTACCATATGGCTAACTATTTCACTTCCCTGGTTTTCCAACATTTTGCAAAAGATGTAATAAAGTAGCCAAGAAAAGATGCTGGAATACCAAGCATGTGAAATATTGAGTTTTTTTCCAACCAGGACCAGTTAAACCAAAACGAAGGTTGCTGATAATGTCTGGTCTACAGAAAAACCCACCTAATCAATCTGTCTCAGATCAGATCTTATGGGTATTACATTTAGTTAAGGTGGAGGAAAAAGGTAATCAATGTATGGGCAAAATACAAAGAAAAATAAGAAGTGCACACCCCCTGTGCAGGGAGCACAGGCACTCAGAGGTGTGGCTCCAGCTCTCACACAAACACAGCCCCAGGCTTGGAGCTATGTGTTCCGTAAGTATTTGCATAACAAATACCAACTGAATTGAACAGGCAAAGTAGCCAGGTAAACTAATGAAATGGAAAGTTGTCACACATCATCCAACTGTAAAAATCAGATGTAAAATCAGAGGACACATAAATAGTGAGAGAAAGAAAGAACAAACAAACAAACATTAGAAACTAACCAAATGCCAGGAAACATAAACACCTCTGAGTTGCAGTTCTGGCCAGCTTCCATAGGGACCCTGAGGACAGAGCCTACACTTCCTTACTCTTTAAAGCTACTACTATCTCAGAAACCCATTGGAATCTTCTCCCTGCAAAGTCCATTTGTTCACTGAACAAGTGTCTATCCAGAGTCTTCTATCTGAGGCACTGGAGAGATAGCAGGGAATAAGACAACAAAGTCTCTGCACTCAAAGAACTAACATTTCACTAGGCAGAACACGGTAACAAACAAATGAATGAACAAGGGGCCGGGAGCGGTGGCTCACGCCTGTAATCCTAGCACTCTGGGAGGATCGCTCAAGTTCAAGACCAGCCTGAGCAAGAGCGAGACTCGGTCTCTACTAAAAAAAAAAATAGAAAGAAATTAGCTGGACATCTAAAAATATATAGAAAAAATTAGCCGGGCATGATGGCGGATGCCTGTAGTCCCAGCTGCTTGGGAGGCTGAGGTAGTAGGATCACTTGAGCCCAGGAGTTTGAGGTTGCTGTGAGCTAGGCTGACGCCACGGCACTCTAGCCTGGGCAACAGAGACTCTGTCAAAAAAAAAAAAAGTCCTGAACTGGAATAAGTGGACAAATAATGCTCTTGTTTTTATTAATCGTTCTTAAATGTATACATAGTTCATATGTATTTCACTGTTCAATATTACAAGTGTTTTGGTCTTGTTTAGAAGTTTGGTGATGATTTTGTGACCAGAAATATGCCATAGGAACTTAACTCTTGTTTTTAATCAATTAACCTATGGTAAAACTGGTTTCATTATATGTCATTTCACTTAAAGTTGCAGTTTCCAAGAACCTCTCACTGACAGGGAGGACTTTCTCTACCTTAAAGTCCATTGTTCATCACTGTTTCCTCTATCTTGGAACCTCTGTTTCACATTGATTAGAGTATATCATTCACACTGGAGTCTACAGGTCATATAATCTCTGAATCCTTGTACACTCACATAGAGCTTTCTTCTCCATGAAAGGTGAATAATATTTAGATTGCATACAGGATTCCTGGAGTGTAGACCTCATCTCTAAATAGTCTGTGAATGTTTCTTCCACCATCATCAAATTTCTAGTACTGCAAATGAAAACAGCCTGTTTTGTTGTTGTAGTAGTTTAACATTATCTTTCTGTCTAGGTAGGAATGTTTTTTTTATCACTGAATTCAGAAATTTTATCAGAGTATGCCTAGGTTTGTGCCTTTTCTCATCAATCTTGCCCGGAACACAATGAACTCATTCTTTTTCTAGTTGCAATATTTTTTTTCAACACAGGGAATGTTTCTTCTATTATGTATTTATCCTTCTAAAATTATTATTATTTGCATTTTCAGTTTCCTGGATCTATCCTCCAGGTCCTTTAACTTCATCTTCATGAGTTCCCATTCCATCTCTTGGTATTTTTGCTCTAAGCTCTGAAATTGTTATTCACTTGAACAAAGTTAAAGAGGGCAAGAGGGATGTGGTCAAGCTACCATCTTCTCAGAATTATTTCAAAGTGATTGTTTAAATGCTATCTTGGCACTCAAGAAGAAACTAAAAATGCTTCTAAGAGTTTAAAATACAATTACCTAAATTAATCTCCTTAAAACATCAACACCTATTTATTGAGAAACTACTAGAATGAAAGCTCCTTGAGAGCAGGAAATCTGCCTTCTATGAATCTCTCACCCTCTCAACAGATCTTGTAAATATAGGTGCTCAATACCTCTTTATTGACATATTCGTATGTTTAGCACCTTACTGGAAATGCAGAAGCTCCAAAATGTAGAAGGCCTTGTTACTACATTCAGAAAAACTAAGGTCTGACTGAAAAGGTAAAAATAGCATAAATGAAACAAACAAAGAGGGGTCAATTAAGTGTTAAACTGTGTTGCTGAATATAACAATAGTCTAAAAATAGAAGAGATTAATATGGACTAAAGCAGTCAGCTGGTTTCATGATGAGGAGAACATCAGCCAGGCCTTTAAACAAGAGTAGGAATTTAATAGGAGAAAAGGCAGTCCAGCCAGGGAAAATACTCACTGCAAAAGCACAGAGATGGGAATGAGCCTGTCAGGAAAGAGTGAGGAAACACGTCTAACCATAACAGAAGACAAGCAGATGCTAGTAAGGAAATAAGAATAGATAAGGAGGTTGATGACAGAGCCTACATTTGTTCACTAGCTGAACTGAAAAGCTTTAACGCTAAAAGATACTGTGTGCTGTCCTCAAGCAGCTTACTAGAGGGAGATGAGAATATTTATGCAAATGACAATTTCACAACTTAAATAATTTTTAAAATAGCTATAATATAGTGGTAACATTCAAGATTAGAGCTCAGAGAACCAACATAAGGGGAAGTTGTTTTTTTAACAGGAAGTTCATTTTCTAGTACTTCCTTCAGTCCCCTTGAAGAAAAACAAGCAAAGAACTATGGGAGGAAAATTCGTATCAATGCTTTTTCTTAAAAATGAAAGTTTCTCTAAACCAGAAAGGGAAGTCCAATAAAGTAAGAAAGACAACTCTTTTAAAAAAAACTTTTTTTTTTTTTAATTTTTTTTTTTGAGACAGAGTCTCGTTCTGTGGCCCAGGCTAGAGTGCCGTGGCATCAGCCTAACTCATAGCAACCTTAAACTCCTGGACTCAAGCAATCCTACTGCCTCAACCTCCCGAGTGAGTAGCTGGGACTACAGACATGCGTCACTATGCCTGGCTAATTTTTTTTTCTATATATTTTTAGTTGTCCAGCTAATTTCTTTCTATTTTTAGTAGAGATGGGGTCTCACTCTTGGTCAGGCTGGTCTCGAACTCCTGAACTCAAACGATCCGCCCGCCTCGGCCTCCCAGAGTGCTAGGATTACAGGCGTGAGCCACCACGCCCAGCCAACTCTTTAAAATTTTAAGACAGTATCTTTGTCTTCATCACAGATTTACAAAACAAGAAACTATCAGAAGCTTCTACCTAACAATTCCTGCTGGGTTCATCTTTAAAAAGGAGATTCAGTGAAAAGACTGGTCATTCAGCACCACAAAAGTCACCTGTGCCTGAACTGAATCAAAACCCACAAGTTCCAGTCTATGACTAAAATAAATATGATCCTAGATCCTTAAAGATAGGAAAATCCCCTATAGATGCTTTAATGTATCCCTAAAAGCAACAGTCCTCTAAAAATAAAGTGATATTAGAGCACGATTCCTTCACAAAAAAAGAAATAACTCTAAGAAAAAACAGTTAAAGTGTATGTCATTTACAGAAATATCTACGTTAATTTATACATTGTTTTTTAAATTAAATATCCTGGGGGGGGGAATTCTGCACCAGAATATAAGCACAACCCTGTATCAACAGCCCAGAAGCTCAAGGCCAGTGCACACCATGGACCTTTAAAAGACACCAGATCTGTGGATTTTCATTTAGGGCTGTCCTGTGTAGCATCTAAAATGTTTTCCTCCTGGGTTTCCCCTTGCAGCTTCTCATCATCTCTATCTCAATTCAAAGAAGAAAATTAATTTCACATCAAAACACAAGTACATAAAATTGTCTTTCACTTTATAGTCTTTAGGATCTTATCCAATATTTTTTGTCCTTTTAAGAAATAAAAAGAAGTGGCCGGGCACAATGGCTCACACCTGTAATCCTAGTACTTTGGGAGGGTGAGGTGGGAGGATGGCTTAAAGTCAGGAGCTCAAGGCCAGCCTGAGCAAGACCTGTCTCTACCAAAAATACAAGAAATTAGCAGGGTGTGGTGGTGCACCACCTGTAGTCCAAGCTACTTGGGAGGCTGAGGCAGGAGGATTACCTAAGCCCAGGAGTTCAAGGTTGTGGTGAGCTATGATCACACCACTGCACTCTGCCTGGGGTGACAGAGCAAGACCTTGTCTCAAAAAAAAAAAAAAAAAAAAGTCACATCTTGCCAATAGTTACACTGGTGTAAAGAAAACCCTACAAATATAATTTGGTGATGACTCTTCTGGTTCTGGCAAAGCAAGGTCAGAAATGAAAGACTCCACCCTTGTATCTATTTCTCTGAGACTAGGATAGAACATTGCCATTCTTCTTCCTTCAGGGAGCCCTATCCAAAAACCTTCAAAGACAAAAGTTGTATCCTAAGGAAAGTGGGGCCTGCCAGTTAAAATGTAAGAGAACTTTGCCAAAATTAGTTGAATGTGATTTAGAAAAATGGAGGTGAAATGGTAGTATGGAAACACCATGAGGTTTGGAGCCAAAGAGACTTGAGTTCTAAACCCAGCATACTATATTTTCAGGCTTCATGTTCTTTAACAAGTCTCTACAAAATGGAAATCACACACCTATCTTTAGGAGTTAAGATTAGAAACACATTTCAGAGACTTACCAAAGGTCTAAGTAGAAACAAGATATGAACCCGGTTCTATTTGACTCTTAAGGCTAGTGCTCTTCCCCAGTGCCATGCATAGAGAATGTTACCGTTACTGCCAGGGAGGAAGGGGAAGAGCAGGCGATGTGTAACCACAGGTGGGAGGTGGCATGCATCACATTCTAGGCAATGTTCAGGTGCTTCTTGCTAGCTCAGTTCCCTCATCATTATAATACGAGCTATGTATTCAGCACCTCCTTACCAGCCAGGCAGGGTATATAAAGTGCTAAGCATAGAACCTGTTACGTAATGAGACCTCAAGAATTGATGACTACTTATAGAGAGATCATAACTTCTTAAGAGAGCTTAGGAAAGGCTGGCTTCTCACAGGAAATTGAAAGGAACAGAAGTTAACTGGGCAGAAAAAGGGGAAGATCACGCCAGAATGGGCATTTTAGAGAAAGGAAATGTGTACAAAAGCATAGAAGTGAAAAGCACAATGCATTCAGGGAAGTGCAAGTCATTTGGCATGACTGGAGAGCAGAGAAAAAACATAGAAGGAGCAGGAAAAGAAGTAAAAAGAAAGGTAGGTCTTGGTAGGTACACAAAGAAGGATGCTTAGATTTTATCCTGTAGATAAGGGAAGCCAATGAAAAAGAATTTTTTTAGAAAAAAAGAAATAACAAAGATCAGAGGAGAAATAAATGAAATTGAAACAACAAAAAAAAAATACAAAATATCAAGGAAACAAAAAGCTGGTTTTTTGAAAAGATAAACAAAACAGACACATCTTTCATCAGACTAATAAAAAAAGAGAGAAGACCCAAATAAATAAAATCAGAGATGAAAATGGAGGTTGAGTGTGGTAGCTCATGTCTGTAATCCTAGCACTTTGGGAGGCCAGGAGTTCCAGACCAGTCTGAGCAAGAACAAGACCCTGTCTCTACAAAAAATAGAAAAAATCAGCCAGGGGTGGTGATGCATGCCTGTAGTCCCAGCTACTTAGGAGGCTGAGGCAGGAGAGTCACTTGAGCCCAGGAGTTTGAGGTTGCAGTGAGCTATGATCACATCACTGCACTCTACCTGGGCAACAGAGCGAGACTGTTGCAAAAAAAAAAAAGGAAAGGAAAAGAAAAGAAAAAGGAAACATTACAACTGAGAATGTAGAAATCCAAAAGATCATTAAAGACTATAAGCAACTATATGCCAATAAATTGGAAAACCCAGAAGAAATGGATAAATTCCTAGACACATACAACCTACAACTGAACCAGGAAGAAATCCAAAACCTGAATAAACCAATAACAAGTAATGAGATAGAAGCAGTAATAAAGTCTTCCATCGAAGAAAAGCTCAGAACCCAGTGGCTTCACTGCTGAATTCTACCAAGCATTCAAAGAACAACTAATACCAATCTTAAACTACTCCAAAAAATCAAGGAGGGAGGAATACTTCCAAACTCATTTTACGAGGCATGTATCACCCTGATACCAAAACCAAAGACACAACAAAAAAAGAAAACTATAGGCCAATTCTCTGATAAACATAGATGCAAAAATCCTCAACAAAATACTAGCAAACTGAATTCAACAATACATTAAAAAGTTTAGGATGGGCGCAGTGGCTCACACCTGTAATCCTAGCACTCTAGGAGGCCAAGGCAGGTGGATTGTTTGAGCTCAGGAGTTCAAGACCAGCCTGAGCAAGAGTGAGACCCTGTCTCTACTAAAAATAGAAAGAAATTATATAGACAGCTAAAAATATATATATAGAAAAATTAGCCGGGCATGGTGGCACATGCCTGTAGTCCCAGCTACTCAGGAGGCTAAGGCAGGAGGATTGCTTGAGCCCAGGAGTTCGAGGTTGCTGTGAGCTAGGCTGATGCCATGGCACTCTAGCCCAGGCAACAGAGTGAGACTCTGTCTCAAAAAAAAAAAAGTTTATTCATCATGATCAACATGATCAAGTGGGATTCATCCCAGGGATACAAGGATGATTCAACATACACAAATCAATCAATGTGATACATCATATCAACAGAACCAAGGACAAAAACCATATGATCATTTCAATTGATGCTAGAAAAGCATTTGATTAAATTCAACAGCCTTTCATGATAAAAACTGGGTTTAGAAGGAACTTAACCTCAACACAACAAAAGCCATATGTGACAGATCCACACCTAGTATCACACTGAATGGGGAAAAGCTGAAAGCCTTTCCTCTAACATCTGGAACAAGACAAGGATGACCACTTTCACCACTGTTATTCAACATAGTACTAGAAGTTCTAGCTAGAGCAATCAAACAAGAGAAACAAATAAAAGGCAGCCAAATTGGAAAGGAAGAAGCCAAATTATTCTTGTTTACAGACAATATGATCTTGTATCTAGTGAAACCGAAAGACTCCAACCAAAAACTATTAGAACTGATAAATTCAATAAAGTTACAGGATACAAAAATCAACATACAAAAATCAGTAGTATTTCTATATGCCAACAGTAAGCAATCTGAAAAAGAAACCAAGAGAGTAATATCATTTACAATAGCTACAAATAAAATAAAATACCGAGGAATAAACTAAACCAAAGAAGTAAAAGATCTCTATAATGAAAACTATAAGACATCGATGAAAGAAGTTGAAGAAGACACAAAAAAATGGAAAGACATTCCATACTCACGGATTGGAAGAATCAATATTGTTAAAATGTCCATACTACCCAAAGCAATCTACAGATTCAATGCTATCCCCATCAAAACACCAATGACATCTTTTACAGAAATAGAAAAAATAATCCTAAAATTTATATGGAACCACAAAAGACCCAGAATAGCCAAAGCCATCCTGAGCAAAAAGAACAAAACTGGAGGAATCACATTATCTGATGTCAAATTATACTACAGAGTTGTAGTAACCAAAACAGCAAGGTACTGGCATAAAAACAGACATATATACCAACAGAATGAAGAACTCAGACATAAATCCACCCATCTACAGTGAACTTATCTTCGACAAAGGTGCTAAGAGCACACAGTGGGAAAAGGACAGTCTCTTCTATAAAAGGTGCAATGAAAAATTTTAAACAGAGAAAGGGGCACAATTAGGTTTGTGTTTCAGAATGGTCACTCAGTAACAGGGTAAAGGATGGACTGGAGGGAAAAGAGACTGGAGGCGGGCAGATGAGTTAGGAGATTACTGCAATAGTCTAAGCAAAAAATAAGTGTCTGAACTAGCACTGGAAAGATGAGACTGGAGAAGAGGAAGTAGAATCAACAGGACTCAGTGATCCATTAGAGAAGTTAAGGATGACCTCCAATTTTTCACTTGGATAAGTTACCGTGGCTTGAATATTGGTGTCCCCCCCCCCTCAAAATTCATAAGTTGGAACTTAATCCCCAATGCAATAGTATTAAGAGATGGGGCCTTCAGGAGGTGATTAGGTCAGTAAGGGGAAGAGGCTTGAGGGAGTATGTTTGCCCCTTCCACCACTTGAGGATGCAGTAAGAAGGTGCCATCTTTGGAGCAGAGAGCAAGCCCTCACCAGATACTAAATCTCCTGGCACCTTTATCTTGGACTTCTCAGTTTCCAAACCATGGGCAATAAATTTCTATTGTTTATAATTACTCAGTCTAAGGTATTTTGTTATAGCAGCAGAAACAGACTGAAACAGTAAGTGGACATTCTAAAGTAGGGAATATCTGTGGAACAGGGAGGTATGGGTGGGGATGGAGGAGGAGGTTAAAACAGGGAGTAGTTTGGGACTTACTAAGCTATAGTTGCCTGTGGGGGGAACCAGTGAAATGCCTGCAGTAGAGGAGAGTCAGTGCTAGATATACAAACTAAGGAACCATCTGCATGGCCATGACAGCTGAAGCCCTGGGCATGGATGAGATTACTCAGCAAGTGTATGTGAAGTGAAATGAAGAATAATGACTTATCTGGGGAACACCCAGGTCAGGAGAAAGAGAGACAAAATGAAGTGCAACAGAGGGCATGAGAAGAACAATTAGGAAGCCAGAAGAAAATTATGCCATAAAAGTTATAAAGGAGAAAGTTTCGTAAAGATCATGCACAACATCCAATGATGCAGAGAAAGATGTCATACCCAGCAGGTACTCTGTAGTCTGAAATTAGAAATCATTGGTGTTCTTGGAGACAGATGTTTCAGAGGCTTTATGAGGCAGAAGCAATGGACCAAGCAGTAAGCAAAGGCAAGAAATAAGAGGAAGGAAATGTAAGCTATACTTTCTAGGCTCTAGAGAGGGAGAGAATGCCAACATATGAGAGCAAGCAGATTCTCATATAAGATTGTAAGAATTTTTTAAGATGGGAGAAGCTTGAGCAAACATACAGGCTGAAAGGAAGGAGTTAAGGGCCAAGTATTAAGGGAGAGGCTAAAGATGAGAGAAAGAGCCAAAAAGACTATGAATGAATACATCAGTCAACTAAGTAAGATCCTAAGACCCCAGAAGAGGAGAAGGGACGGGAGTGGGAACACAGAGGGATACACCTTAGAATAGGAAGGGGATATTTCTTCCCCTGAGAAAAGACTGCAAGGGGCTATGGGTGAGAACTGACACAGATAAGTCTGTAAGTGCTGGGGAGGGAAGCCAAGGGAGTTTGGCTTTCCTTATAAGCTAGTGAAAATGAAAGGTAAGTGCAGTGGCATCATCCTAGCTCACGGCAATCTCAAACTTCTGGGCTCAAGCGATCCTCCTGCCTCAGCCTACAGGCATGCGTACCACTACACCCCACTAATTTTTCGTATTTTTGGTAGATACGAGGTCTTGCTCTTGCTGAGGCTGATCTTGAACTCCTGACCTCAAGTGATCCTCCCATCTTGGCCTTCCAAAGTACTAGGATTACAAGTGTGAACCACTGCACCTGGCCCAAACTAGGTTCTTAACTTTGCTTCAGAGTCCTTTTGAAGGAACTGATGAAAGCTGTAGACCCAGTTCCCAAAAGAGACACATAAGCACTCGTACTCAAAATTCTGCATGCAATTTCAGAGTTTTAAGATCTGATGAAGCCAACCCATGTTTCCCAAGATTCTGTCAGCTGTGACACTATGGAATTCCAAAGAAATGGCCTTTTAGAATCTATCCTGTTCAGAGAAGAACATCCACACCAGAAAGTATCTTATTTACCATAAACACAAAGATATGAAGAACTCTCACTTAATCCTCTATAATATAAACTAGCAACAAAAAGAGATGGACAAAAGCACTAACTTAACTTTACCCTAAGGGTAAAGAATATAGGAGACCATCTCTACCTTTAGGAAACTTAGAATCTAAAGATAATGAGTGACACAGCCTTAGACTTAGTAATGGCTGTAAATAAAAGTAGTATTTTAAATAAATGAAACAGCACTCTAGAGCTGAAAACAGACTACAATCAGACTAGTTAGGTCTCAGAAAGAGGACCCAACAAGGCTGTTGGTAAATGCAACTCAAAGGAAAAGAGGATGCAAGAAAACTTTTGAAAGAGGAACCAAAAGGATGTGTTCACGAAGGACAAATAGCGGACTAAGAAAAAGAGTCAAAAACTATTTGAAGGTTCTGAACATGCACACGTGCCTTTTCATAGCTTGTAGATGCTTGAGTCTCAGAACACATGCTTACACGTCAGAGCCATTTGTCTGAACCTACAGGCGCGGAAGTGTACATATGCCAGATGTCTGTATCAAACAGAACAGCCTCTCTCTTCTGCTCTGGTCAACTGCTTGCAGTGACCCAACATATGCTGGAATAAGGGTACAGGTGCTGACAGGAACAACTGATGGTGCAGTGAAGCCTTACTTTTTAAAAAATACATCACAAATTGATTCCATTCATCACTTCATATGTAACCCTATTCCACTAAGTAACACAAGATATTAAAAACAGCCAAATCACTGTGTATCCATTCACCATCAACAGCAATAAAGAATACATGTGCTGAGTGCTTACCCTGTGCCGTTCTACACTCAGATTTTCTGTTATCTCCTTTTAAACCTCCTTACAACTCTAATAAGGGTATCATTCCTTTTTTAAGGATTGATGAAACTAAAACCAGGGATGTTAGGCTGTTTGTCCAAGGTCACAGAGCTAGTAAGTGACAGCCAGGACTTGGACTCAGGCCCACCAGATTCCAAACTGTGCACTTTTGAAATGATTACACAACGCCATCTCATGCCAAAATCAAGTCCCCAAGACGGAGACTTTATTTTTTAATTCAAATCAAATTGAAGTAAATAAAAATTTATTGTACTCCTAAAACAATATAAGAAAGAATTGAGAGTTATTTAAAAGAAGTTTAAGATATGTATGACCTCTTTAGGAGCTTATATTGAGGTAAAATGAGAAGCAGTTTAATTAATTAGAAAATATATGATTAACGAAATGATATGAAGTGGAAGTACTGTTCGGTTTGAAGCAAAAGAGATCACACTGGTCAGGGACAGGTTCATAAAGAGGCAGTACTTTAGCAGAACCTTAAAGAATTACAAGAAATTTTGTGGACAAGCAAGAAGAGGCATTTCAGAGAATATTCCTGATTTAGTCATATGAGAAAGCACCACAGAAAACTGTAGTAAGTATAACACGAACACAGCGTGAACACCCTTTTTAGCCAACCATCTGAACTTTTACCCTAAGGTGCCAAGCCTTACACAGGCCGGAAAAGACAGTAGCAACCAAGGGCTCACCTAAGAGTGACAGGTTATGATTTATCTTATTCAAAAATCCAGCTCAACCCTATAGGACTGTCAAACAACAAGATTAATCTTTCAAAATACACACCAGAACAAGCGTAGTCTGAACAAGACACTCTTCAATAAGTGAATCATTCTTCCAATGAATTTGTCGGTAATCTCTCTTCTGGAACGTCCCTCAAAACCAGGTTACAATCATTCTGATTTTTTGACAGTCACAACTAAAATCAGTTTATAATCACTCTACGTTTTTCAGTCACAACTAGTTTAGGCTCCAAGAGAACATTAACCAGCTTCTCTCTACTCGATTCCAAGTATCCTATAAAATGAAACTCTACCCTCAATGAATTAAGATTTGCCACCATCAAAAGAATGTGTCCCAGGCTGACCACAAATTCTAAAGATGAGTTCCAGCGCACCAAAAATGCATTCATGAAAGTTTTGGGTGAAAGACCACTGAGATAATGCCCATTTTTGGTTATTTAAAAATCTACATTCCTGCTTTCCTTAATGCTCCCAACATCAGGTGTTATAACTGCTTAGACAGAACTTTCTGATAAAGGTATATGAATCCATGACTTAGCTACATATTTTGGGGGAAATGGTACCATTTCCCATTAATGGCAAAGCAGGAAGGATTTATCTGATGGCTTAAGTCTACTTGCCCACTTCTGAGACTAAGAAACACAATCTTTATCCAGCACCTTTTCCTTTTCAACTCTTCCCACCTCTTTCCCACTCCTAGAGAAAATTCACTGCAACTTCCAGGAAGCAGCCTTCTTTTATCCCTCCACCTTCTGGACGGACCCCGCACCAGGCTTAAGGGATCACAGAGATATGTGATAAAATAGGCAGGAGAAAGGGAGGATGTGACTGTGTGCGTTGTTTGTGCTCGGAGAAGTTTTCAAACAAGAAAAGGGAGGATCCCTTCCTGTAAGTGTTATTTTATCTTAAATACCTCTCCAGTTGTCATCTTTGGACTGTTCTCAGACACTGAAAAACTTGAGCTCCTTCCGACATGCCACAGAAGTATAGAAACATCCTTCTTTGCTTCACACTTATGACTAAATTGCACTGGCTAAATCACAGCCCTCTCTACTAGCCCCACAATCCAATATTGTATTTGTAATTCTCCACTGTTTCTTTCTCACAACAGTGACAAAGCAGGTATCTTCCAACTTTTTTAGAAGGCAGCCTCTGTACATAACTCTATCATGGTCTCATGCACTGTTTTGTTGGCATTTTTAAGTGATTTCCCTACCAGACTCAGAACTCCTTGAAGCTACCACAGTATCCTGCTTAACTCTGTATCCCTTGCCCATAGTAGGCACAAAACGTATGTTTGCTGAACTGAATGCAACTAGGCGCACCTGGTGAATATTTCAACGAAAGACATAACTAGGCAGACAAGCCCAGAGGATTCCTATCTTCCTAAACACGTCACAGATGCAAACTCATCTACCACCAGCATTCTGGGGGCCAGCCAAAGAATAACTTCCCAACTGATTAATTGAATAATAATATGCTGGTAATTAAGTGCAGGTGAAAACAACACCGCCCCTATACATTAGGAAAACCTAAAAGGGTTATTAAAAATAATTATTTCCTTCAGTGCCCAACTGGATTTATAACACTCAAATCTACTTCTGGTTTTTTATTGTAAAGGATTCTGGAAAGGGGGGAGAGGCCACAATGCCTTGATAAGTAAACAAAAAGTGAAAACTCTCCTGGGAAATGGTCACATTCTTCTTTTCCAATCAACAGTTTTTGATCCACTTGAAAAATGCTAGGGAAGAGTTCCTTTGGCAAGGAAGTCAGTAAGAATGTGCAACTCTGACGGATAACACCGATATCAAGCCTGGAGAAAATACTGCTTTTGTTTCAGAGGCAGCCTCTGATAAAAACAGGAACTTTACAGAGAACTGATCACAACTGCCCAAAACGACTGATCACATGCCCACAACAGAGCACTGTGTTTCTCTCATTGTTGTCCAAGGGACTTCTCTAATAACTGTGGCTTGATTTATTCCATATTTTAAAAAATTCTCAAAATAAATCCAACTCTCCCTGTACCAATCCATTGTCAAAAGAAAAGGTTACATGCCAGGATTTGCATGTAACCTGCAGTCACCTCTTCTTCCTTCTTCAAAGACTCCAAAAGGTGATCAGGTGCGGAAAATTGTGCCCGAATTCAGGCACCAGGAAAAAAAAAACAAAAAAAAAAAACCAACCTTATGACAAAGGTGGTCTAAAAGCAGCATCGTCTCTCTCTCTCTCTGGGTTAATGCCACTGCTTCTAACCTCCCTAGGACTCTCAACGGCTCACCCGCTTCTATCTCACTCCTGTCCTGTCACTGAGGAGGAATCTCTCATTGTTAAAGGAGGGAGAAGAAATGCTGCTGTGGATTTCCCCTGTGTCTTTCTTTCTGAAGGGGGGAAGTCGGGGCTGGAACAAGGCATGGGGCCCTCCACGTAAAGGGTAGAGGAGGAAAGGAGAAAGCTGTCAGCCACCCTCCTCGCGGCCCTCCCCCACACCCCTATCTTGCCCAGACGCCCGGGCAGAAGCCGGAGGGCGCAGCTTTGTCTCAGGTTTGGGGGCAGAAAGCGCAGAAGCAACCCTGGCCCGGGAGAACCTCTCCCCCAAGCCCTTGCTTAGCCCCCTCCAAGGGGAAACAATGAAAGCCACGGGAAAGCACTTAGCGGGGTGGAGAAGAGGGAGGACGGCTGTGGAGAGCCAGGCCAGATTTCCTGCACCCTCGTCCCCCTCGCTGCACGGCCGCCAGGGCGCGCGGCGGGGACCGGTCTCCAGACTCGCCGCGATCCGCAGGGCCCCGGGGAGGCCGGCCCCCCCGTTCCGGCTCCTACCTTCTGAGAGCTCCAGCTCCAGCTCCGCCAGCTGCGCCCGCACTTCGGGCGGCAACGCCGCCACCGCGGCCGGCGACGGCTCCAGGCCTCGCTCCGCCATCCCGGCTCCGCCAGCCACACTCCGGAAGACTAGCGAGAGGGCTGAAGGAGGGACGGACTGACGAGGGCCCACACCCCGGCTAGAGGATCCGGCTCCGTCCGCCTAGCGCCGCCAGCGCCGCCAGCGCCACCGTTGCCGCCGCCGCCGCCGCCGCCATGAGCAAGGGTCACGTGAGCGCGGCGGGCCCGCCCCCGAGACGGAGGACGCACCGCCTCCGCAGCCCAGTCAGGCTGAGGACGCACGTGCTTGTGGCGCCCTCTACCGGGCAGATCCTGAAACGGCGGGCCCAAGCCCCCCACCCGAAGTCTCCCACGCGAATGGGCTCAGGGTGTGGACGTCGGCTTTACCACAGTGTGGACACGTAGCATTTACCTTTTACGAACTCTCGAACAAGGAGTTTTCAGGAGCGCCGGCCCTTACTTTTTCCACTACTAGACTTAGTAACGTATGTCTTTGTCTTGTCCTCTTCTCCATTTCCCCTGATTGACACCTACCCATTTATAAGGACCTGATGACAGGCCACCTCCTTCACTGGGGCTTCCCGGGCCCATCTGCCAGGAGCGCTTTGTTTCTGTTTCCGTTACAGCTTTTGAAAAGACAGTGGAAGGGAGAATCCGCTTCCTCCTGCCTTGACTTCTAACCACTTAGAAGAGGGGAACTTGATACTTTCTTCATCCTTTTATCTTCCTCAGCATATGACCTAATGGTGTTCCAAAAATAATTAATTTTAATTTAATATAAAGAGAGTCCAAACACTGGTGTATTTTTTACCAGAAACTACTGGGGCAGATGCTTTAAATATAGTCTTCATGTTTTCTTTTATAGTATTGAAATTTTTGGCATGGGGATGATTAATTTATCAATTTATTTCTTCCCCTACAATGTGAGGGATTCCAGTGTTTTCACTTCTTTCCACGCTTATCCAAAATTGGTCCATTATATTAAGTGAAGTATCCCAAGAATGGAAAAACAAGCATCACATGTACTCACCAGAAAATTGGTTTCCCTGATCATCACCTAAATACACATCTGGGAACGACACCAATCGGATATCAGACTGAGGTGGGGGGTGGGGGAGGGGATGGGGGTATGCCTACACAATGAGTGCATTGCGCACCGTTTGGGGAATGGTAACACTTGAAGGTGCTGACTCGGGGAGCGGGGGGTCGGGGGGAGGGACATATACCTACCTGATGGGTGCAACGCGCACTACCTGGGGAACGGACACGCCTGGAGCTCTGACTTGGGGGGAAAGGCGGTACATGGGCAACGTGTGTAACCTGCAATTCTGTATCCCCCATAACAATAAGATAAAAAAAAAAAAAAGTACCTTAATTTCCAAGTACTTTGAGATTTTCTAAATATGTTATTATAATTGAATCCTAAATTGTTACTGTATGGTCATAAAACTAATTCCATAAAAAAAAAATAAAAATAAAAACTTCCTCCCATCTGCTCGTATGGTACCTGTGATATTAAAATCTTTCTCTACTATAAAAAAAAATAAGATGAAATAAAAAAAAATTGAAAAATTGGTCCTTTGGGAGACCAGGTCTCTCCCCAACCCTCACCCCAGCAACTTTGCAGGGAGAATCTCAAGCTACATGGAAGGCGATGTGAGGTGCCCTGTCCAACAGCCCCAGCTAACCCCAGCCTTCTAGTCATCCTAGCCCAGAGTGAAGAAGCCTCCCTGTGATTCCAGCCCCTGGACATTTGAGACTTCCCAGCTGACACCCAGACTATGTGAAGCAAACACAGCTCATCTCTGTTGTGCCCTAAATTCCTGTGAACATAAGAAAATGGTCATCCCTTTATGCCACTAAGTTTGGGGCAGTTTGTTGCACAGCAGCCATTACCAAAAGGGCCTCAGCAGACATTCTTGTTTACCCTCCCAGCAGCCCTTCCCTCCTCTCTCTCCATGTCAGCAGACCACACCAACCCCTATTGAGGCTGAGGAGGCCAAATACTCACTTTACCACCGTCCTTGGCAAGTGTGTGATCCACTGAGGGAACTGTTAAGGGAGCATCTGGGGAGGAGGTTCCTCCCTGATGAGAGATGCACAAGGAAAAGCTGCCCTTTCACTTCCTTCCTGTCTTTAGATGCCCTGTTTGGTACACCAGCAGCCACCTTGCAACCATAAGGGGAAAGCTAAGAGAAGTACAAAGACATTACCTAGAATTTCACAGAACTGGTCTGCTAAAATAATAAACCCTAGAACCACTCATATTGGACTTCTTCTTTTTATATGAGAAAATATGTTTAAACCTCTTTTAGTTGAATATTCTGCTATTTACAGCCCAAAGCCTTCCATTGATAATGAATTTGTTACCCAAAATAGGATATTACAGGAGAGCAAAATGTGAAATTGGCTGAGTACAGTTCTGAAATGTCTAGTAAATTTTTATAGCACAAATCACTTGTAGACTGGAAATGATCAGAAAAATGCAGGATTTAGGGAGTGAGTTGACTGCTTGATGCAGCTTTTAGTAAATTCATACAAAAGATAAGCAGTCTGTAGATGTCCCAGTTGAGGATGGGGAAGCAGTTGGCTTTGCTAAGAAGCTGTTCAGGCTGCAGTCTAGGTTGACAGGGATGACAAAGTGGAGTTTTGCTGGCTTGGGGAAGCCAACTTCTACACTCAAGTTAAAACTAGGATAAACAGGCAAGAACATGAGAGAACTGACAGGTGATAAAACTGAAAAGATTGGGGCTCCAGATCTCTGAAGGACCTCAATAAAATCACCTTCACAGGTTTAATGAGAATTAAAAGCCAGGCTTTAGGCAAAATTACAGTTAGACATTAATCGGGGTGTGCTGGTACACTTCCACCCACTTTCCTATAGCAGCTGTCTAACTGAGAGTCTCGTAGTGTGTTGATCACCTGCTCCCCCATTGTTCTTA
Source organism: Eulemur rufifrons (assembly GCF_041146395.1). NCBI lineage: Eukaryota > Metazoa > Chordata > Mammalia > Primates > Lemuridae > Eulemur > Eulemur rufifrons. Next base: position 39,406,336 of record NC_090998.1, on the reverse strand, counting down.
TAGATAAAATCTCTGATGCTAAAATATTAAGAACTTTTTAGTTCAAAAATCACTTAAGGTGTTTTTCAGATTTTACATTCCAGCAAAACAGCTGACACCAACCAGTCTGAAGACCCCCACCAAAAAACCAACTCAGCTCAAGAATGCAATTTCTTTACCTGCCTGTCCCATGACTTCACCCCTTGCCTTCCAACCAATCAGCAATCCCCACACCTCAGCCCCCATTCAGTCCACCACCCATTCAGATCCCTTAAAACCCCAATCCCCAAACCTCGCAGGGAGGCAGATTTGAGGTTTCCTCCCATGTCATTCAGCTGCCCTATGATTATTAAACTCTCTGTGCTGCAGTACTCCATGTCTCAGTATATTAATTTACTATACATTGGGCAAACAGACCTGTTATGGTTACATTAGGACCTCTCATTAAACATTCTTTGGCAGATGAAAGGAATAAACTTAGTAATGAATATAATAAACCTGATAGAAAAGATTAGATTAAGGGTGGTATTCTCCCCTGAGATCATGAATTTCAAATTGTCTCGAGGACCAGACCTTTAAACTGAAGGAGAAGAGGGACTCAATATACAGGGACAATAGCCATGAGGCAGAAATTCTCAGGCTTAAGAAATACAAGGTGAGCCACATGTATAATATTAAATTCTCCAGTAGCTACTTTTTAAAAAGTGAAAAGAAACAGCACATCTCAATTCAGAATGTCAAGTGTTCAATAACTACATGTGGTTACTGGTTACCATATTTGATAACACAGGTCTAAATAAGATCTTTGCCTAATTTTTTTTTTTTTTTTTTTTTTTTGGTAGAGAGAGACAGGCTCTTGATCTGTTACCCAGGCTGGAGTGCAGTGGTGCAATCATAGCTCACTGTAGCCTCAAACTCCTGGGCTCAAGTGATCCTCCTGCCTCAGCCTCCTGAATAGCTAGGACTGCAGGCATGCACCACCACCCTCAGTTAATTTTTAAATTTTTTGTAGTGATGAGGGTCTTGCCATGTTGCCCAGGCTGGTCTTGAACTCCTGGCCTCAAGTGATCCTCCCACCTTGGTCTCCCAAAGCACTGGGATTACAGGCATGAGCCATCATGTCTGGCTTTTGCCTACTTTGTTAGCACCTGGAATTGACTGGATTAAATAATCCAGATGCCCACTAAAGTTTTTGCAGCCAAAGACACTCCAAACCTCTCTTCAACTGCCTCTAATCTAAATTAAACCTGGCTATAACTGCCTCTAATCCAAAGCAATCCCTAAACAATGGAGGCTCAGAGGGGTAGAGGGGTGGTAGGGGGGTAGAGGATGGGATGTTGCTTGGTGCGTTGCTCCAGTGATAGATGCACTGAAGGCCCTGACTTTACCACCGTGCAATACATCAATGTAGCAAAATTTCACTTGTACCCCATGAGTATATGCAAATAAAAAATAAATGGAAGCTTAGCACTCTGTTAAGCTTCCAACTCTCACCAACAGGAAGACAACTGCCAAAGCTCTGTAGCTGAACACATCTGAATTAGGTATATGCAGAAGGACATAAACCTAATGCCCATATTAGGTATGTTTATGAAGGATAATGGATAACCAAGACATTCTCAGAGATCAGAACAAGGGACTGCTAGACAACTAACAAATTTTCTCCATTTGCCAGGATAGGGCGTCCTCACTAGTACTGTCAGGCAGTATGGCAGATGGTTTGCAAGAGTGGCTGCTGTAATCCCCCCCCAACCCCATCCACTACCTTTAAGTAGACCCCTTTTATACATATCACATGACTTTCTTTGGCCATGAGATAGTAGCAAACATGACACAGAGACTTGGAAAGTGCTTGTGCACTGGGGCTTTCCCCCTCTCTTTCTGCTTTTGGAAACCAAGACCACTACCATGTGAATAAATGTAGGCTGGCCTACTAGATGAGGAAAGATATGGCCCATTTACTCTCATCACTCCAGGCAACAACCACCAAATAACTGCAAGGCATATAAGGCCATGGACTGCCGGTTGATGACAAATCTGTGAATGTACCCTGGTGAACCCCTTCAAATGGCCGATTTACAGAGTCATGAGCAAATAAATGGCTGCTGTTTTAAGCTACTAAATTTTGTTAGTTGGTTACAAAGCAAAAGCTCAGGAACAATGTCTACTGCCTATTTCCTTTGCTGAATGGGAATACTGCACTTACACTTCCTTGTCTACTGTTGTGTTTCGCAGGGGGTTCCCGACTTTAGCATGCATTAGAATCACGTGGAAGGTTTATTAAGACACAAATTCCTAGGCCAAACCCAGAGTCTCCCATTTTGTAGAGTTTGGGTGTGACCCAACAATTTACATTTCTGACAAGTTCTACGGTGATGCTGATGCTGCTTGGGCAAGGAATGTACTTTGTGAGAATCATTGGTCTACTGGATGTGTTGGAGACAGTTAATTCGTCTTTTAACTCTAAGATGCTGGTCCAAGAGAAATAATCTCTAGACCTGAAGGAGAAGAATGCATAGTCCCAGAGGTCCTAAACTTGGAGCTGGAGGTAGTAGATGGATGATATTGGGGTTGTCTTCCTTTGAGGGAGATGATGAAACTTCATGGAATTGTTAGCATTTTTAATCGTGTGCAATAGAATAAATGTTTGTGACAAATGAGTGGAGTATGGCAGAGGCTGTGAGTTGTCTACCAAAAGTTCATTTTCCCACCTTTTTATTATATTAGGAGAGCCCACCTCCCACCAGAGGCTAAAAATGTGAATTAATCAGCCTCTCTTGTCACTAGGGCATTGGCCAAGGGATCTGAAGGGAATTCAGCTGTAAGGGTGAAGGGCAATATTCTGGGAAAGATATTCCTCCCTGATAAGAGAGACAAAGGAGGAGAATCCTGAGAACTCTGCCAGTTTCTGAGATAATTACACTCTCACGAGACAGTGGCAGTGGCAAGGCTAGCAAACAAAAGCTTGGAACACAGGGACAGCCAGAGTCCTGAAGGTGGTGGCAAAAGCAGCAGTCCAGAACAATTTGTGATCCACCTTCTAGGAATACTCAAAAGTGCCTGAGTTGGGAGAAGAATCTTATTAGGGAGTCTCACACTTTGCAGGCAGAAGTAACAACATTTTGCATCCGTGTTAATAGGCTCTTACTTGTATCCCTAAAAGGAATATCGGGAAAATTTAAGTTATATAAAAACCTGCCTACAACTGGAACTGTATAAGAAAGCCCTGTATAAACTAAAAGCCATCCCACAAAAGATGGGTTTTCATGAAATGAATCAACATCTCATGATTAAGAGGGAGATTTTTATGTCCTTAAGTCCATCTGAAACCACTGGGAAAACAGAAGCAGCATAGGACAATAGGCTCTCTTCAACTTAGGGAGGTTTGGAAAAATATTAGAAAGAAGATTCTTCTCCTAACTATGTTGTGGTATGTTACTGGGGGAGGCTGAGGTGTGCTTTAAAAGGAAAGACCTCTTTTCTCACTGTGATCTTAAGTTAAATGCTGGCAGGCAGTAGAAAAATAAACTAGATGGACCCTTTAAACTCTAATATTCAATTAATTTGCATGATCCTATCCCTATTATGGCCATACCTGCTGCAGCCATAGCTGTATGCTCTGACAAAAGAACTGTAATGAAGTCATAGATGAGACCAGTCCGTTAAGTTTTCTATTTCTTGCTTAATCCAGCATGCAGTGAGTATATAAGTGGTAAAAACAAACAGACAAAAAACTTCTATTTGGAGGACTATATCTTGTAGCAAAGGCAAATAGTAACCTATACAAAATTAGCTAGAAAATTATTAAATGAAAAGAAAATTACAGGGAAGAAGAGACAAATTTCCCATGCAAAAGATTTTCAAATAATAATTCAGATAAATGCTCCTTCCTTCTGGGAAGTAGGTTGTATTTGGTGACTTGAAAAGTATAGAAAGGGAAACAAAAAGTAACTTTCCAGTGGAGAAACCTGGCAAACAATATCTCAGCCAGGTAATCAAAATTAACATCAGTGGTAAGTTATGTTCACAGTATGAACACTTAATATGATGTGATGAAAATGGCACTTCTACAGTTTTTCTCCCAAGAACTCATAACTCCAGTATAACCATGGGAAAAAAAAAACCATAAATTGAAGGACAGTGTACAAAATATTTGACCAGTATTCCTCAAAACTATCAAAGTCATTAAAAAAAAAAAGAAAAGCTGAGAAACTATCAAAGACCAGAAGAGCATAAGGAGACATGACAGCTGGAAGTAATGTATCCTAGATGGGATCCTGGAACAGAAAAAGGGCATTGGGGAAAAACTAATGAAACCCAAATAAACTGTGAAGTTAATAGTAGTGAACCAATAGTGGTTTCTTAGTTGTGACAAATGTTGTCATAGTAATGTAATATATTAACAATAGTGGAAACTGGATGAAGGGTATACAGGAACGCTCTGTACTATCTTTGCAACTTTTCGGTAAATTTAAAACCATCCTAAACTGTTTATTTAAAATTAAAGAAGTGCCAGGGGAAAAATCACAAAATATTTAATATTTTTGGCATATAGTTAAGTATAGAGAGTGATGTAACACACACATGGCTACCTATTACACTGCTTTAAGAAATATTAACATTTCTTAATGTTATTATTTCTTATGTCTTATTTTTTACAAGAAAATTATAGAGAGGTAAAGCCCCTGTGAATCCTATTATCCCCTGCAATATTTTATACTTTTATTGCATATATATGTAGTAAACAATATAGGTATAAAATATATAGTATCTTTAGCATATTTATAAAGTTTACGGGCATAACATCACATTGTACACACCCTTCTGCAACTACATGTAGTTCTAGATAATTCATTTTTACTACTGATTGGTATTCCATTTTAAGAATATACTGTAATTTATCCCTCTTAGACATTTAGGATTTTTTTTGGTTTTGATTTTTTGTTTTGTTTTGTTTTTTTGCTATTGCAGAGTTGCCAGAACATTCTTGTACACATCTTTTTGGGTGCATATGGGAGAATTTCTTGTATATACCTAGGTCATTAAGTTTGATTACCTTCATCTGTAATACATATTGCCAAATGGCTTTCCAAACCTGGATCAATTAACATACCCACCAGAAATATATGAGGGTTCCCACTGCTCTGCATCTTCCTGTACTTGGTATCATCACACTATTAAAATGTTGCCAGTATGATGGCTATGAAGTGGTATCTTGTTATAAGATACAATTTGCATTTCCCTGACTACTAGAGAGGCTGAGTTGATTAGCTCTTGGATTCTCATACTAGTGGACTTTCCTTTACAACCTTCCTTGCCCTTTTTCCCTTTTGGTTATCTTTTTATGTTTTCATATCATAAAAGTTTTAATATGAATCCTCTATATGGTATAATGTATTGCAGTTATCTTCAGTCTATGGCTTGTTTTTGTTTATTGTTATTCTTTTACTTCAGTTATGGTTTCTTGTACAGAAATTTTATTTTTTTATTATTATTATTTTTTTTTTTTGAGAGTCTCGCTCAAGTTTTTCCTAAGGTCAGATCTTGTTAAAAACATGATGCTCTGGTTTCTTCAAAATGGTTTCTTTATACCCTCTCCCTGCCAGAAGCAAGAGATAATTCCCCCAGCCCCCTGCCCCATCCCATCAATAGGTCAATATTCATTGTAAGTACCTGGTAGTGCACCAGGAGGTAAAACTCACAAAAGTGCAGGCTCCTGATGATTGGGTTACCCTGGAGGTTGTTGGTTGTTTTTTGCTTTTTGACAGTCTCGCTCTGTTGCCCTGGCTAGAGTGCAGTGGCGTCATCATAGCTCACAGCAACCTCAAACCCCTGGCTGGGCTCAAGTGGTCCTCCTGCCTCAGCCTCCTGAGTAGCTGGGACTACAGGCATGCGCCAGGACACCCAGCTAATTTTTCTGTTTAGTAGAGACAGGGTCTCGCTCTTGCTCAGGCTGGTCTCGAATTCCTGAACTCCAGCCTTGGACTCCCAGAGTGCTAGGATTGCAGGTGTGAGACACTGTACTACACCCCTTCATATTTTTAAAAATTGTCTTTATTTGAAAACATTTCCAAATGTAGAGAACTACACCTGTGTACCCATCTCACTATCTAGATTTAACAAATAGTAAAATTTCACCATTTCTGCCTCAGAATTGTTAAGACATTACATAGCAGAAGGCTCTATACATGCATCCCTGTTGTCATTCACCTCCCTCCCTCCTTCCCCAAAGATTAATTAAAAGGTATTTGTCATTTTGAAGTTGGTATAATTCCCAAGTACATTGGTATATTTTTATACTTTTACTATATGTATCCATAAATAGATAGTAATTTTTAAATTATAAAGGTATAAATTTCTACATGTCAATCTAAATCAACTTTTTGACATATAAAAGCAGTACATATTAGGTGATATATAGTGTTCCATCATAAGATATAATTATTTTGTTATGGACATTGTTTCCAGCATGTCATTGTTCAATTTCAAATCTTGTATTAATTCTCTGCTTAGATTATGATTCTCCGTTTCCTACAGAATCAAGTGAAAATCTATTTTCTTAGCATACAATCGATCATGATTTGATAACCCATGAAACTCTTCAGCTTTCCTATTGCCATACTCTATTGAAATCTAGGCTGTACCCATTCCAAACTATTAAAGTGAATTTCCCACTTGACATTCCTCTTTGCCTTTACTCTCTTCTTTGCTAGCATGCCCTTTCTTTCATTGACTATCTTGCAAACACATAGTGATCAAGACTCAACTTGAAAGTTAACCTCTTCCTCACCAGAAGAGTTGACCACTCTTTCCTGTGTATTTCTAATACTATAAAAGTTTTCAAAACACTTAATAGCAATATTTTAGTTTATAATGCTTGACTTTAAAGTTATTAAGAGTAGGAAATTTGTAATTTCAGTATCCTGTGCACCTAGTATAGTACAGAACAATTAAGGTCATGGAAAGTTAGCGTGTGGGCATTTTTTCAAGGTTGGAATACTGATGAAGAATGGCATGCTACCAAATAGCTATACATCTGCAAAAAAATAAGTGATTAGACACAATTAAAACAAATTTTTAAAAAGTTTACTTACAGGGCCAGGCGCAGTGGCTCACGCCTGTAATCATAGCACTCTGGGAGGCCGAGGTGGGTGGATTGTTTGAGCTCAGGAGTTCAAGACCAGCCTGAGCAAGAGCGAGACCCTGTCTCTACTAAAAATAGAAAGAAATTATCTGGCAAACTAAAAATATATATAGAAAAAATTAGCCAGGCATGGTGGCACATGCCTATAGTCCCAGCTACTCAGGAGGCTGAGGGCAGTAGGATCGCTTAAGCCCAGGAGTTTGAGGTTGCTGTGAGCTAGGCTGACACCATGGCACTCACTCTAGCCCGGGCAACACAGTGAGACTCTGTCTCAGAAAAAGAAAGTTTACTTACATCTGGAAACTTTGAGAATATTTGCTATTACTCCCTAATTTTCTGTATGAGTATGCAAGCTGAGAGAATTAAATTATTTGCCTGACTACACCAAGATTAGTTGCAGAGTTGGCTAATGGCAAACCTATCATTTCATTCCAGGTAGGGGAAAAGGTTTGACAGACATGGAAATTCTACGACCTCCGAGACGGGTTCATGGGGGTGTTATGTGACATCTAAGACACAAGTTTGCAGATGTAAGAAACTTTCTTAGGCAGGCATAAATTATAAGTCTTCTAGGAATCCACAGAAAAATGTCAAGTTGGTAACAAGAAAAAAATTTTTCTTAGAGGTAGTAAACAGTCAAGACAAACTTAATGCCTATTCCTCTCCAGTAGCAGTCAGGCATATTGGTGAAGATAGTGTCTTAAATGAAATCATGTTAAGTGCTTAGCACAATAGTTGGTGACTTGGAGACCGTCCAGGTGGAAAGAGAATGACAACTGGGATTAAGGACACGACAATGAAGACAGAGAAAAAGGCGCAGATATAAACCAACAATTTTTAGCCCTGTCCCTAACAGTCACTTTTAAAATTAGTTGAAAGAAAATGTAATCTAATTAAAACCACCGTTAGCCAGGCATGGTGGTGCGCACCTGTAGTCCCAGCTGTTCGGGAGGCTGAGGCAGGAAGATCGCTTGAGCCCAGTAGTTTCAGGTTGCAGTGAGCTATAATGACGCCACCGCACCGTAGTCCTGGCAAGAGAGACCCTGTCTCAACACTCCCCCACCTCCCCTGCGAAAAGACAAAAACAAAAACTAAACCACCCTATACTAGAGATGAACTACTGGACTTGAAAGGATTGCTTCTGGGTTAGTATTATTTTTTTTCTGCCCCTATCCCCTTCTTGTCATGGTTAGGATTACAAAAAATCCTGCAAAAAAGAACAGTCATCTCAAAACTGTACTTATAATTTTGCCCTCCCCACAACAGGTTTTTTGCCAATCATAGTGAATGGCACAAACATCCATCCAGTCCCGTAGGACAAATTCACGAGTCATCTTTGATGCCTCCCTCCCTCTTCCATATTTAACCTTCCCGACCTGCGTGCAGATTATACTTTCTACGTTATTCAAATCTTCCACCTTGGTCCAGCTGTATCATTATCTGGTATAACCTACCTGGTCTCCCATGTGTTCTCCACATACTTCAAATCCCAGAAGTCTACCTCTTACCTACTTCTCCAGCCTCACTTGGGAAGATGGAATGAATATTTCCCATGCTGTAGGCTGCAGGGCCCTACAATTCTTCCAATGCACCATAAAATGGTGTAGCTTGTTCCCTCAGGTCTGGGACACCCTCCTCCTACTCATTAACTCCTACTCCTTCAGATATATGAACTCTCAGTTGCTCAAAGTATTCCGTCCTTGCACCATCCCCCACTCCAACTCCACAGATTCAGTCAGACTCCAGCTGTTGTATTTACTATTGTTCTAATTTTGCAATTATTTATGACTTTTTCATTCTAAGCACCATAAGGGCAGAAATCCTGTTTTTACTGCCTACCACACTGTCTGGAATACAGCATGCAATAAATACTGATTGAATGCTCTATTCGTCTTAATTTGCTCCAATGCTAAGTAAATATCCTTGTTTTGACAAGTCAATAGCTACTTTTTTATGCAGAACTTGGAATGCATAATAGCAAAATTAGAACTTAATACATAATTCAAAATACAAGTGTATAAAGATAAATAACAGCCAATGTAATATTACAGGGGAGCTGGAGTACTTCTATGGTTCACTAAGTCTAATACAAATACGTATACAATGAAAACAGGAGACTAATACTGCAATTTCAAAGACCTGCAGAACAGCTACTAAAAAAATGAATTTTAAAAGACAAAGGTTACATAGCTTGTTCCTTCCTACAAGACTAGAAGAAACTGAGGGTCCTTACTTAGGAGTAATATAAAGGGAAAACATTCCAGTTTCTTTAAACCCTCATACAAACTAAAGACATTTTTGGGGGGAGGGATCCTCCAGGGACATGGTAGAATAAAGACATTTTGATAGAAGAAAATTCACAATTCTTTGGTAGTAACTGTTGAAACGTTTTATTGAAAACCTCCAGGTATATAATTAAAACTAGAAGGCATGATATTTAGGCTAATATTATCTAATAAGATATGTGGTTAAATATAAGGTATCTGTAGTGAAACTCTTTGCAAATACACTCATTTTAAATACAACTCAAAAGCCTATCAGAGTTTACCAATTTGATTCTCAGTCCACTAAAAAGAATACACCATTATACTGTGCTCCTGAGATAAAATTTATGTTATGCACCCCCACACTTTGGCCAAATAAATATACTAACACACTTACATAAGGCCCTAAGGCTTTGTTAGTACCTAATCCCCTATAAACCTGTCATTACCAGGATGACCATTTTCCTCACTGATATGAGCCATCTTCGTTAAGATACATGTAACTGTTTATTAGCAAATGAAAGGTTTAGCTAACGGGCAATGCTACATAAACAACAAAGTAATTATTAAAGTGAATGCTCATATTAAATGTGTTACCTTAAGGTATATTATTTACAAACATATCCATATCACATAACTAGGTAGAAAAGTATTTTTGAGAATTAAGAGAATATACTTCGAAATTAAGACCTAGATTTCTACCATAAAATTTCACTTTAACAATTCAAGAATAAACAGAATAGCCATGAAACACAATAGTGTTTTTTTTTTAGCAACATAGTACATTCAATAAAAGCTATCACATTAACTTACAAATAACAGCTGTTAAAAAGCCAGAGACTCATTCAGTTTTTGCATTAAAAAGAAGTATCTTTTAAAAACTAAAACAGTCATTTAAATTTCCTAGTGAAATTTTCCTTTAAGAAACCCCAAATACCCTTTAGCTGGGTTTGATAATCACATACTCAAGCAAGGCAATAATCCACCCCATAAAGGTAAAATCTTTAAACTGTCCATTACCCTGGGATTTTTTTTTTTCCTTCAATAACTGCCTCTGATACTAAAAAAATGAAAAGAAAATCTGAGAATTGTAAAGCTGAATATTTACCCTGGCTCTCTGTCCTTTTTTATACATAAAATACTATACTACCATACCTCCCACTCTTCTTACCCCCTCCAAAACCAAAAAACTAGCTGAGACCAGAATGATGGAACTAGAGAAGGAGCAACACATAAAATTATTGAAAAATACACAGACGTAGTCATTAGACATACACCAGTCCTGCTTTTAATAATTTTATTTTTTTCTAATTTTGTTACTTTAGTTTCCCATAGCACCTTGGCAATGTTGAAAACAAATACAAATACAAGGATGTACTCATTTTAACATTTTATGCATGAGCATGTGTCACACCTTTTGGGGGGGACAGTTTTGACAACAGGAACAAACCTAAGCAATGGACAAAAGAAGAAGCCAGAGAACTGGTTCTGACCCCCACCCCCTCACATTTAAGAGATGTCACTCAAAGGACACCTGAATCAGGTTTAAAAAAAAAAAAAATCAACGTTGATATGGATCTTTCTTTACATATACTAATCAGTGTTCTGTGCTGCAAAACTGAAAATAAAACCATTTAATACGCAGCCTGTTGATATCTGAGTTGCACTTTTAGGAACTGTCTACTCAAAGATTCATAAAAAGTTCTCAGCTTTAAAAAATAAACTTTAAGTTACTTAATTATCACGTGAATTTTAAAAGAGAATTGATTCTCAACTTGAAAACAAATTCTCTTTCAACTTCTTAAAATATCCTCATTGAGCTAATAAGTGAAATGTCTAAGTATCTTCTTGGAAACTCAGGCTAGCTACATTAGCATATGCCAAAAAGCCCAGTTAAATTAATGGCCAACAAATTGTAAGGAAATATAAAATGTTAGGAAAAAATCCATCATATATTATAATTAAGAATTTATAAAACCCCCTTAAACGGAATACATGTCCTCTTTTGAGTTTTACCATTTCTGTTAAAAAAAAAAAAAAAAAAAAGGAAAACAAAACAAAACAAAACGGGTACTTTTAAAATATGGTTCATATATATTGCCAACACAAATATCAGAGACTTAACTCCAGTGTTGTTCAACTGTGTCATAGCAGAACCAGTGGATATTTAAGCCAAGAGACTAATTATTAAGGCCATACCTAATAAACTAGAGAAGTGTTCAGTAACTTTTAAATACTATTTTCTGTTCCAGCAACATTCTTCTTGTTTTCTAGTGTAAACACTAGTGAAGATGCTAACACTCCATCATTTAAGCCTTTTGCAAAGCAAATCTGGTTATTTAAAAAGAAAAAGGAATGTGAAATATTCAAGCTACCTTAATTTTAAGAACCAAAAATAAATCAGAATTATGCATGTCATTTGATCACCTGTAAATTGAGCACTTAAGACCACAACAACAAACCCGTATCACTTCAGTCTTATCTTCCTCCAAAATCCAGTTGAAAAAAATTTAGAAGAAATCACTATTTTAAATGTCAGTGTCTATTTTTGGCAAAATTGAAATTACTCAGACTAGAGACAGGCCCTTGATATTATGAAAACTTTACTTATCAGGATAGAAAATGGAGACAGGTTTTGCAATGTCTCTATGTACCTTTTCTATTAACTGCAAGGTAATGAACTTGTACGAGTGACTCTTGTTCTTTTCATGCAGTAAGAACTTACGGCAGAACATCACTGTACCAAACATTCAATATCATTTATATCTACTTCCAGCCTCCAACAGCCCAAGGAAATGGTAAGTCATAAAGGTGAAGAGAAAAATTTGATATTAAAATTTTTCCATCTAAACAACCAAATAAATAGTTGAACTACAATGAACACCCACCCTCATCAGTTACAGAGTAATGCTTGGAAAAAAGCTAAGTTTCACACAACTCACAGGCATCATTTAGAAAAAATCCTTAAATCTGCTGTAATAAAATAAATGCTAAATACATACTGTGAATATATATATTATATATATACACACACATACACACACTTATTCTTCCCTATATATCCCATCAAATGGGAACTATTAGATGTAATGAGGCAAATTAAATTAAAAACGCTATATTTTATAAGAAATTTAAAAAATGGTCATGTCTTCAAATTAAATTTCTACTTTCAATAATGTATTGGAGAAAAAGCAAAAACACACTTGCTTTCTTCAAAAGAAGACTTTTCTTGTGTTACAATTACAATCTGTAGATTTTTAGAAGTTAGTAGACTAACAGCAAGACATACAAGCATACATGTAATACAAGCCTACATCTGTGACACATTGTTAAAAAATAGGTAATGTTTCATTTTAAGTGCAATAATTTTGTAATCCTTACCAAGTGATTTTTACAAAATGTTTATTCTCTTGAATCCAATGCATTCACAGATGTTAACACTTTAATGTTTATCATTTCCACCAACTGCAGCATTATCTAAGTAAACCAAAATAAGCAGTTTTATCATAGATGTAGTCAATGATTATTAATACTTTTTTTTAAAAGGTCCTAAACTTCCCCCAAATTTCAGCACAGGTAGTTTTATTGTATGTTTCATCTATTAGGTGATTTGAAAAATAGTGTGTAGAAATGAATAGTTTCGAACTGAGTAAGTATGTTATACCATGTTATAAAATCCAACAAATCAAAAGCAATTGCCAAGCTGAATAATAAGTTACAAATAATAATTCTGGCTTATACAGAAATGTGCAGTGTTTTCAAAGCTGTTAACAGTTACCCACTATTACAAATCTCCAAAGCTTAACTTAGAGTTGGAAGATGAGTTTCACAGTAATGTAATTTTAACCTCCATTTACATTCATTTTAATATATTACTAAGATGTTTACTCTATGTCACAATGGTGCTTTCCAGTGTTCACAATTTACAGTTTCAATTTGTACATATGTAATTCACTAACACAAGGGACAGTTCTTATTACAAACTATCCAATAAAGGAAAATAAAACCCACCTTACATAGAACTCTGAACATGGTATGACTTAAAACAGATTAATGCAACATGGTTTTTAATATTTTAGCCATTTCCTAAATACCAGCATGTAAACTTGCCTATTTAATATATGAGAGCTACAACTTTATTCACTGAGAAATTATGCATTAATTTTCTTCAACCACTTTCCTCATCTTAACTTAAAAATCTCCTGACTTGCTGGTTCTGTTTCAGTGAATTCCAAATTGTATGTCTTTTTTTGAAGAAGGGGAGGGAAGGAAAGTGATAAATACACTGTAAACAGAAAAAAGTTCCCCACAAATTAAGCCTTTTAAAAAAGTTTCTTTTTACTTCTACACTATAACACTTTAAGAGTCAGTTACAATGTTTCATCTTTAACACTAACACAAATAAATTATCGTAGGGTCAGTTTGCCCTACCACTCTGGGACCTAAAATTCTAAATATGTGAACAGAAGAGTAAATACTTCAACGTTCAAAATTGAAATTTAGAACACCTGTATGATTTAACTACACTGGTCAAAGCAGTTACAAACATACAATTCAGTAGGTGGTTATTTTGTTTTTGAGGGTGGGCAAAGAACAGAGTAACATAGATTAACAAAAAAACACTTTTGTTTCCCATGTTATGGGGGGAAAAAAAAATCACAGGGTAGTTTAAACCTCTCAAGTCCATTTGACCTATCTACTGAGGTCTAAGATGAAATTTTTCAATTTTTTAAATAATCTCTATTCTTTCCTTGAGTATCAAACTGATTGGTAGTCACATCTCCAAGTACAATCAGAGCTTAATAGCTTCTTGAATGAAATATTAGTAAGGTCAAAAAGACAGACTAAATTTCAAACTAAGAAAAAGAAAACTACTCAAGTATTACATTCAGTTTTCAAATCATTTACTAACACGACAATAGATTTGGCTTCAATCGCTCTTCTACACACTCACACCCACAACAGGCACCCCAGCCACCAATCTGCTTTGCAACAAAAGGCCATATAGTCAGAGATGGCATTCTCCAAGCCAAACTTTAAATAGATTAAAAAAAGTAATTTCTAATTTTACAGAAATCCTTGTTCAAAAAATATTTTCTCTCACTCCCTCATCTCCTATACTGAAGGATGTATAATGTTCTTTTTTCCAAGCTAAATCTGAACCCTCAAAATTGATTCCAGGCAGAAAATCTCTGCAAATTAAAATCAAAAACAAAAATAGAAAAATTATACTTTTTATATATGTGTATATATATATATATATATACTGATTGGAATCCTCCAGCATTTAAAAATCACATTAGAGATGAATTTTGGGATCTTACTGTTCACAACTCCAAAATCCATAATGATTTAAGGACATACTTTTTCCTGCTTCCTTCCTGGCTACCCACTCCCTTCCAAAACAGTTCAATATAGCCACGGCTCAAGTTTAATGGGAAGAGAGAGAAGTGTGTGAATAGTTTTTGTTTTGTTGTTGTTTTTTTTTTTTTTTTTTTTTTTTACTTTGGTGATCTGGGTGGCACATATTGCTCTTTGCCATTACGTCGAGTCACTCCCTGAGGTATAGCCCTATGGCTAAACTGGCGTCTCTGTTCCCTGATTTTTCCAGCTGCTCCCCTGGGAATGGTATTGCCTCGGAAGCCAGAATAATCCTTACTAGCCCTTGCTTCTGGCTTCTCATGTGGTTTCTCAACAGACTTCTCAGGAGCTGCATTCTCTTCATTTTTGGTGGGAGACACTACATTGGAGCGAAGTTCCCGTAGTGGCTGTACAAGAACTGAAGATGGCTCTTTAGGGGGCTTCTGGCACACTTCAGCGTAACTTAATTTTCTGGGTTCCTTTGAAGAGATAAGAAACAAAAAATAATTTATGGCATACATTCTGTAAATAATAAAGTACAAAAAAGATCATGTTAACCACAGGAAAACCATAGGCTATTTTCTAGGAAAGGGCAATAGACACTCTCATATACACTGCAATTAGAATGTACTAGTACAATCTTAAAAATATATATATTTGTTGAAAATAGTAAGAAGCCTTAGCAATTTATTTATGATACAATAATTTCGCTAGATGAATTTATCTGAAGGATGTTCATATCAACATTATCTAGTGATGAAAGTAATGCAAACAACCTAAATGCCTAAGAAAGGATAAATTAATAATGACATAGCTATATGATGAAATAAAATGGTTTCACCCTCTTTCTTTGCCATAAAAAATCCTGAGAGTAATCCATAAGAATTGCAGCAGGGCAGGCAGAATATTAATAGAAGACTAATAAAAAGTCTTAATTACCTCAACTGAAAAAGGTGGAATGTTGTGAGAATAGAATAAAGCACCAGTCTTTAGCCCTGATTCTAGAATCATAGTAAGCATTCAAGTGGTAGCTGCTTTTTAAAAATTATTATTACTGTCATTAAATAAGATGTTCTCAACTGATAAAAAGCTATATTAAAATCATACTAGTTATATCACTAAATGGATTATAGGTAAATTTTGTGGGTTTTTTCCCTGCTTTTCTATATTTTCCCCATTATTAAATTATGAAACAATTCTGGAACTTGAATGCAAGTGGGAGTAACGCCTCAATGGCCACTCATAGATTTATTAAGTGTCACATCTATCTGTGGTCCCCAACCCCTGGGCTGTGAACCGGTACTAGTATATGGCCCGTTAGGAACCAGGCCACACAGAAGGCGAGCCACGGGCAAGCGAAAAGCTTCATCTGTATTTACAGCTGCTCCGCATTGCTCGCATCACCACATAAGCTCTGCCTCCTTTCAGATGAGCAGGGGCATTAGATTCTGTTTTTGAGACAGAGTCTCACTCTGTTGCCCGGGCTAGAGTGCCGTGGCGTCAGCCTAGCTCACAGCCACCTCAAACTCCTGGGCTTAAGCAATCCTACTGCCTCAGCCTCCCAAGTAGCTGGGACTACAGGCATGGGCCACCATGCTCGGCTAATTTTTTCTACATATATTTTTAGTTGTCCATATAATTTCTTTCTATTTTTAGTAGAGATGGGGTCTCGCTCTTGCTCAGGCTGGTCTTGAACTCCTGAGCTCAAACAATCTGCCCGCCTCGGCCTCCCAGAGTGCTAGGATTACAGGCGTGAGCCACCACGCCCAGCCAGCATTAGATTCTTATAGGAATGCAAACCCTACTGTAAATTGCGCATGTGAGGAATATCTAGGTTGTGCACTCCTTATGAGAATCTAATGCCTGATGATCTAAGGTGGAGCTGAGCTGGTGATGCCAGCGCTGGGGAGCAGCTGCAAATACAGATTATCATTAGCAGAGAGGTTTGACTGTACGATAAATGAAATGCACTTGACTCAACCTGAAACCATCCCAACCCCAGTCCTTGGAAAAACTGTCTTCCATGAAACTGGTCCCTGGTGCCAAAAAAGTTGGGGGCTACTGATATATACAATGAAAAGAATTTCAAGAGGCTCAAGGCCTTGTTATGCTATCCAAAAACGATAAATTCATCATAATTTGGAAAACGAAGAAGCTTCACTTTATTATAATATGATCAGGGAAAAAAATCAAAAGAAATAGAATGAATAATAAATTCTTCATTCCCTCAACATGACATAAAAGTTCCCATCTCTTTGCTGTGACCGTAAAACTCTTATGGCTTCTGATGCCAGCAGCTTCAATTTGCGCTACTTCCAAATGAATGTGCCCTAACAAAGTGTTATGTGAAAAAAATACTTTACTATCCAATGTATTATATTTTTTCTCACATAAATGAAACTCTTCAAGTTACCTGTAGGGCCACAGTTACAGCTGCATTTATGTTACTATTACATGGTGAAGCAGTATTTGCCCTTGATGGCTTTGCAGTAGTTGGGGAAGAAACTGGTATAGTTATCTGGTTGAGAACATCCTTCTGAACAGTAGAATCCTCTATTAAATCCTTTTCTTGCTGAGTTGTGCTAGGGAAAAAAAGAGCTTGACATTAGACTCAGAACAACAAGCAAAGAGTTAAGCAACTGAATGGAACAAAAAGTAATTTACTGTTGATGTCTTCTATATTGAAACTTGTACCTTAATGCAGGAAGCTCAGCTGCACATGGAAGACTGGTATTCATACTGAGCTGCTGGGCAGAAGTGCAGTCTGTCTGCTCATCTCCTGCAGGTACTGGGCAACTAACTCTCAGCTCTTCACTATCCTTAAAGTAAAAAGATATTTCAAAATTACACTCAGACATTTTCCCAAATAAGATATACAAATGGCCAATAAACATATGAGAAGACGATCAACATCATTAGTTATTAGAGAAATAAAAATCTAAACCACAATGAAACCAGGTGTGGTGGTTCACACCTGTAATCCTAGCACTTTGGGTGGCTGAGGTGGTAGGATCCCTTGAAGTCAGGGGTTCGAGACCAGCCTGAGCAAAAGTGAGACCCCATCTCTACAAAAAATAGAAAAATTTGCCAGGTGTGGTGGCACACGCCTATGGTCCCAGCAACTTGGGAGACTGAGGCAGGACAATCACTTGAGCCCAGGAGTTTGAGGTTGCAGTGAGCTATGACAATAACACTGTACTCTAGCCCGGGGGCAGAATGAGACCCTGTCTCAAACAAAACCAAACCAAACCAAAAAACTACAATGAAAAAACAACTTCATATCCACTAGGATGGTTTCAATAAAAAAGACAAGACATTAACAAATATTGGTAATAATATGGACCTAGTGGAACTGTCATACATTGAGGGTGGCAATGTAAAATGATGCATTGCTTTAGAAAACAATCTGGCAGTTCCTTAAAAAGTTTAATAAATATGGAGTTACCATATGTCCCAGCAATTCCACTCCTTGGGCATGTAACCAAGAAAAATAGAAACATGTCTATACAAAAATTTTCACACAAATGTTCATAATAGCATTATTTGTAATAGCCAAAAAGTGGAAACAACCCAAATGTCCATCAACTGGTAAATGGATAAACAAAATGTAGTATATATCCAAATAATGGAATATTATTTGGCAATAAAAGAAATGATACACACTTCAACATGGATGAACCTTCAGGATATTATGCTAAGTAAAATAAGCCAGTCACAGAAAGACAAATACTGTATGATTCCACTTATATGAAGTATGTAGAGTAGTCATTTGACAGAGTCAGAAAGTAGAATGCTGGTTGCCTAGGGCTTAGGGAAGGGGGGGAAAAGGAGCTGCAATTTAATGTGTACAGAGTTTTAGTTTTGTAAGATAAAGAGTTATAGAGATTAGTTGCACAACAATGTGAATGTACTTAACACTACTAAACTATACACACCTAAAATGTTAATATGGGAAATGTTTATGTTGTTGTGCATTTATCACAATTAAAAAAGAAAGAGTCCTAGAAATCAAAACTGACTGATGAGATAAATTTTTCAGTAGGTTTAGAAGGTAATGTTTAGGTAAACTTTGTAGAAAACACGTATAAGACCAAAATTAAGAAAACTCAAAAGAAGAAAAACAGAGAGAAGAAAAGAGAGATGAAAAATTTATCAAAGAGATTATACAGGAAAATTTCCCATCATAGAACAGCTTCCAGATTGGAAGGGTCCACCAAACATCCAGTGCAATGAAAAAAAAAAAAAAAAGAGCCACACCCAAGATACATCAATATGAAATTTCACACTATACCAAGGATAAATAAAAAATCCTAAAAGGTTCCAGAAAGACCAAAAAAACAAGTCACAGAGATTAGGAATCAGAATGCTTGGGTTCTCAAAAGACTCTCTGGGCCGGGCGCGGTGGCTCACGCCTGTAATCCTAGCACTCTAGGAGGCTGAGGCAGGAGGATTGCTCAAGGTCAAGAGTTCGAGACCACCCTGAGCAAGAGCGAGACCCCGTCTCTACCAAAAAATAGAAAGATATTAACCGGACAACTAAAAAATATATAGAAAAAATTAGCTAGGCATGGTGGCGAATGCCTGTAGTCCCAGCTACTTGGGAGGCTGAGGCAGTAGGATTGCTTGAGCCCAGGAGTTTGAGGTTGCTGTGAGCTAGGCTGATGCCACGGCACTGTAGCCCGGGCAACAGAGTGAAACTCTGTCTCAAAAAAAAAAAAAAAAAGACTCTCTGGAAGCTAGAACATGTTAAGCAAGATATAAAAAGAACAAAGCATAAAGACTGATAAATAGGACATTAAAATAAAAATTAAGAACTTGTTTTCACCCAAAGACACTAAAGACTGAAAACCATAAAACTAAAAGATTATTTGCAAGACCTGTAACTGACAAAGGATTAGTATCCAGAATATATAAAAGTTACATAAATCTGTAAGATAGTCCAATAGAAAAAAAATATTTGAAAGACTCTGAAGTTTTAAAAGAACATCCCTTATGACCTAGCAACTCCACTCCTATGAATATACCCTAGAAAAGTTCATGCTCACATGAACAAAAGATTTCAATATTTATAGCAGCATTGCTTTTAACAGCAAACAAACAAGAGAACCACCTGAAACATCCATTAACAGCAGAATGGATGAATACTGTATTTGTACAAGAGAATATTACACATCAGTTTGAAATGAGGTATAGTCATCTCTATCAACAGTGATGAATTTCAAACCATATAGAACAGAAGAAATAACAGAAGAATACATACAATTTTCTTTATATAGTGCTCAAAAATAGGCACACGAGACAATATATTGTTTAGGACAGGGGTTGGCAAACTAAGATTCACAGGCCAAATTCAGCCTTCAACTTGTTTGGGTATGGCAAAAAAGCTAGGAATGGCTTTCAAGTTATTATTAAAGGGTTGTAAAAACAAACAAGGTATATATGACAGTATGTGGCCCACAAAACCTAAAATATTTACTATTAGTCCTTTACAGGAAAAGCTTGCCAACCCAGAATGATAAAAACTGTGAAGAAAAGGAAGAAAATTATTATCATTATCATCACAAAGTCAGAATAATATTTATATCTAAGCATGACAGGAGAAGGAGGATTGTAAATAGGGAGGAGATACACATGTCACTGCTAAGATACTGAGGATGTTTACAGGACCTAATTGTGGGTTGGGATTACAAGGGGATGTACACTTTATTATTTAAAAATGTGTGTGTGTATTATAACTGAGAAGAGATTTAATACCATTATTTGATGTATTAAAAAGAAAAAAACAGTGCCATTTAAACTACAATAGCTTTTAATTATAAGAAAGACTGATTTTCTAAGGTGATAAAACATTTAAAAAGTCTATCTTAGAATTAATGAAATAACTACCATATTTTATCATATTTTTAAATGAGGGAAGACAGTGGAATAATATCTTCAAAATTCCAAGGGAAAATGATTTCTTCTTCGTCATCTTTTTCTGTTGTTGTCGTTAAGAGATAAGGGTCTTGCTCTGTTGCTAAGGTTGGAATGCAGTGGCATGACCACATCTCACTGAAGCCTTAAACTCCTAGGCTCAAGCCATCCTCCCAGCTCAGTCTCCCAAGTAGCTAGGATTATAGGCACATGCCATCATGCCTGGCTAATTAAAATAAATAAATAATTTTTTTTTTTTTTTTTAATAGAGTTGCTATGTTACCCAGGCTGGTCTTGAACTCCTGGTCTCAAAAAGGAAAAAAAAAAAAAAAATCATGATAGAAATATGTGCTATGTGCAAATAAAATTTTAAACAATAACCCTAAAAATAAAGCCTAAATATGGTCTCATAAGGTAAGATGATTCAATGTTTACCTTTTCTTTGTAGACACCTTTAACAACATCGGACATCCTATTCTCCAAAACAAGTTCACCTGGCATTCTTGATGAACTTCCAGGTAAAGGAGGAAAATTTGAGGCTAGTAAGTCAAACTTTGGTGTCGGAGCCTTTGCTTCAGCTGTTGAAGGATGGGGTCTCTAAAAGACATAAATGATAAAACAAGTCACACGCCTATTTAATTCTCTAATCTTATGCCACAAATGTTGAAAGCTGCAAGAAAAGAAACAAACAAAACCTCTAGCCTAGTGCACAGAACTGTGTCTCTATATATAAATACGTGGTTTCTCTACTCAGTTGAGCTCTCATTAGTCTTTATTAATTCTGTTTATCTTTAGTCAGTTCTCGCCCATTTTTTTTTTTTTTTTGCAAACTTTGCCACACTCCTTGAACCTTCTAATCTATCTCCACTATTCATTGATTTTTAAATTTGCTATACCTCGCTCCGTAACAAAAAAACACACACATGGCCAGGCCTGGTGACTCTTGCCTATAATCCCAGCACTTTGGGCAGCTGAGATGTGAAGATGGCTTGAGCCCAGGAGTTCAAGACCAACCTGAGCAAGAGAAAGACCCTGTATCTACAAAAAGTAGAAAAACTCCAGCCTGAGCAAGAGCAAACCCTTGTCACAAAAAATAGAAAAATTAGCCAGGTATGGTGGTGTGCACCTGTAGTCCTAGCTACTCAGGAGGCTGAGGCAGGAGGGTCACTTGAGTCTTATTAGAGTTGGAGGTTGCAGTGAGCTATGATCAAGCCACTGCACTGTAGCCTGGGAGACAGATGAGACCTTGTCTCCCCCTACCAAAAAAGAATACCCACCTTACCTAAATGTGTCATCATCTTGCTCCTATATAGTTTCCTTCCTCCACATAACATTTTTGAAAATCTCATCTTTCCTTTCAATCTACTACTACCCTGTATGTCCTCTGACAAGACTCTCACTTGTTATCTCCTCCACTTCCTCATCTCTATACTCATCACTCCACTAAAATTGTGTTTGGCAAGCCACCAATGACCTCCGCAATGCAAAACCTGACAGACTCCTGACCTCACTATAGCATATGGTATGTTAACCATTCTTTCCTTTGGGAGCTCATTCTTCTCTTGGTTTCTGTGATACCTCTTTCTCTTGGTTCTTCTCATATCTGACAGTCATGTGCTTACTTCTCTCTCCCTATCTACTTCTTAAATTTTGATGGGTTTTTGTAGACTTACAAAAAATCATTGAATTGTACACTTTAAATAGTTTCAAACTAGGCCTTTACCTGAAACTCAGATATCCCTTTGCCTGTTAGCCACATCTATTCAGTTTTGCCTGGATACTTCAAACAACATACCGAATAATCTCATTTTTCAGCTATTACTTATGTTCCGTAAAATTCCATATTTGGACCACTTTTATCACTCTTCAGAGAGTACTCTGCATGATTTCATCTTTTCAATTACTATGTTTAGGTTTGCAAATCCTAAATTTGATCTCAAGATCTCCCTCCTGCACAAGGGCTCTTCTACCCTGCCCTTCCTATTAGAAGGCATGCCTGTCTCCTTTTCCCTCACCCCAACTTTTAGTCCTCAATCATGACATTTAAAACATGTTAAACAGACCTCAAATCTAACCTCTCTTCTCCCAATTGTTGAGGACCACTTGAGGATTCATGTGGACTGCTATAATGGCACACTAAAAAAAATTGTTGCAGGCCAAGCATGGTGGTGGCTCATGCCTGTCTGTAGTCTTAGCACTTTGGGAGGCTCAGGGGGGAAGACTGCCTGAGCGCAGGAGTTCAAGACCAGCCTGGGCAACATAGTCAGACCCTGTCTGTACAAAAATTTAAAAACTTAGCTGGGCACAGGGGCATGAGCCTGTAGTCCCAGCTACTTGGGAAGCTGAGGCAGGAGGATTACTTGAGCCCAGGAGTTTGAAGCTGCAGTGAGCTATGATCATGCCACTACCCTCTAGCCTGGGCAACAGAGCAAAACCCTGTCTCTTGAAGGAAAAGAAAGAAAAGAAAGAAAGGGAAAGAAAGGGATGGAAGGAAGGAAGAAAAGAATTGTTACCTAAAGTTTCATAGCTGCCCATAATATAGAAAAGACAATTCTTTGTGTTATAATGCAATACATTTTCTTCTTTGAAAATGAAGTTTCCTTTCACTACAAAGCTTCATACAAGTAAAATAAACATTATGTTACACATTTATAATATATCTGTAAATTTTAGGAGGAGTTTTGGAAGATCTCCATGCTTTCCCACACCATTTTTCTCAACTCTTTTTGCCCCCGGTTAAGAGACTGCAAACATTCACTATGAACCACAAAAAATAAAAATATGAATAATTTGAAGCTAGGAAAGTTGAAGTTCAAATAAGAAGATGTGTAAAAATAGGAATATTTTCTATCTATAAGATCTCTTATAAGATCAGTACATATAAGAATGTAGGTAAAATATTGGCCCAAAATAGCAATTAATAAATAGTTTAAGTTTCTAATATCATCCAACAGAGCTTTAAGTGTGAATCATACATGTCCTCTCAGACTGGCCAAAAGACAGAAAGAAAAAAAAGAAAAGGGAAAAAAAAAAAAAAAGGAAATCATACATTTTGTAAGGCCATAGATAAGTAGAGCTTTTGTTTACTGTTTGTGGGAATGAAAATTGGCACAATTCATAAAAAAGGCTATTCGGCAGCAATTGAATTGTGATCCAGAAATCCCCCTTCAAGGGTTTTGCTTCAGATATAATTCCACACACAGGAAATGATAGTTGTAAGTGAGACTATCATTGCACTGTCTGTAATAACACTGTTTGTAAAAGATTGAAACTACTTAAATGTCCATAAATAATGCAATAAACTTTTCATATGTTTACTTCTAAACCACGTCAACATGACAGATACCCAAATGTAAAATTTTTAAGTAAGTAACACAAGTCAAACTCCTAACTCTATGTACTTGAGGCGAGGTGTGTGAGTGGTGGTGGTGAATATTTTAGGGTCAAATTCAGGCTCTATTTACCTTTCCTGAATACTAGAATCAATAAAACGAAAACCCAGAAAGGAAGGACAGACCACAAGCCAACACCACAGTAAATCACACGTAGGAAAAAAAAATCTAAACGATGTTAATTAAAAGTTAAAACAAAACAAAACAAAACAAAACAAAACTAACTTACTGGGATCCTGTCATCTTCTCGTCGTCTTCGACCTCTGAAAAGAGTTCTCCTTTTAACAACAAAAAAAGGGGAATGGAACAACTCATAAGTTTCTACAAATAATTACATTCTATCAAAGGTAGCCAGATTTATATTTTAAATATTTATACTTTCTAAACCTGGGGCCACTCCTCTCCATTATCATTAAAAGATAAATGTATTTTTCTGAAGAGATCCTGAGCTAATTTACCAAAAACTTCACCTACTACCACCACCACAAAGAAATTGGGCTTATTTTTAGTAGCATTTTTTTTCACAGCAGAAGCATTATTAGGGTTTAACTTAGGCAGGGCAGACAATAAATACCCTCACTTCTATAGTTTAGAAGTGGGAGAAGTTAAAACTGCAAGGCAGACAGTTATCTAATCTTTCTAAGCTGTTCTTTCTTAAGTGAACTATAAAGAACTTCAGGCCGGGCGCGGTGGCTCACGCCTGTAATCCTAGCACTCTGGGAGGCCGAGGTGGGCGGATCGTTTGAGCTCAGGAGTTCGAGACCAGCCTGAGCAAGAGCGAGACCCCATCTCTACTAAAAATAGAAAGAAATTATATGGACAGCTAAAAATATATATAGAAAAAAATTAGCCGGGCATGGTGGTGCATGCCTGTAGTCCCAGCTACTCGGGAGGCTGAGACAGGAGGATTGCTTGAGTCCAGGAGTTTGAGGTTGCTGTGAGCTAGGCTGACGCCACAGCACTCACTCTAGCCTGGGCAACAGAGTGAGACTCTGTCTCAAAAAAAAAAAAAAAAAAAAAAAAAAGAACTTCAGAGTAACTTTATAAACCTCTGATTCAGAGGTATATTCAATATAGGTACTCTTTATTTCTTAATAATCATAAAAACTATTAACTCATGTTATACAATGTATTTGTTTAGCATAACCATATACCAATAATTAAGATAAAACAAAAATCAACAAATTATGGTATTCAAATATTCAGGATGCTCACATTATGATAAAATTTTTCATATGCCCACATTTCCTTACCTCCCCCTACCATAGTCCCCATTCTGTTCCATCTGCAAAGTGGGGGTATCCTTTGTAACGTAAGTTTGCTCCTGATGCCCTGCTACTGTAGGGTTATGTCGTTCAGTCGGAAAGTTCCTTGAACTCGATCTGTTCAACTGTCCATCGCCCAACGACACAGAGCTCTCTGCTGAGTGTTCTGAACCACTGGATGACCTAAAATGAGGCTTCACACTATAAGAAATATAAGATCACATACACAAAAGGATAAATCAAGACAGAAAAATTTTTTCTCAGGTTAAAAATTTGCTTTGGCTATACTTTGATTTTCAAAAAATAAAAAATGAATATGTTTCATATAAAATATAACTTTTTATAATCCAGACATATTGTTTTTAAAAGGCAGAAGAATTTTTACATTAAAAAAAGCAGTGTTTCGGGGTGGGGGAGAATCCAAAGTGGAGATAAAGCTACTTCTACCTCAATATTCAGAATATAATCAGGATTTTAGATTATGTTTTTAACATTAGCTGCGTTTTTTTTTGAGACAGAGTCTCACTCTGTTACCCAGGCTAGAGTGCCGTGGCGTCAGCCTAGCTCACAGCAACCTCAAACTCCTGGGCTTAAGCAATCCTACTGCCTCAGCCTCCCGAGTAGCTGGGACTACACACCATGTGCCACCATGCCCGGCTAATTTTTTGTATATATATATTTTTAGCTGTCCAGATCATTTCTTTCTATTTTTAGTAGAGACAGGGTCTCGCTCTTGCTCGGGCTGGTCTCGAACTTGTGACCTCGAGCGATCCTCCCGCCTCGGCCTCCCAGAGTGCTAGGATTACGGGTGTGAGCCACCCGCTCGGCCTGCATTCTTTACATGTTTAAATTAGCCAGTGTTTAAGATTAATGACTCTATGCCATGAACTCACAATGGGAGCAAAGCTACCCCAGTGAGAGTAAAAAAAAAAAATTGGGGGGAATCCCCCAATAATAATACTTTTATGTATAAAACACATACACAGTACACATAGATATCCCATAATAAGTATGTGTTAAATTTTCAAAGGAGGAAATTAGGAAAAAATGTCTTGCAAGGCGTACAGGGGAGCAACAATGAAAAGGGTAAGAAATATTTGAATACACTAGAAACCTAGCATCCTTCACCAAATGAAATTAGTTGTTCAAAGATCCATATTTGGACAAACAATTAGGAAAATAAAGCAATGCAACCAACTGACTGGCATGACTTCATGAATTATGATACACAACATAGTTAAAAAAACAAACCTCCTTTTAACCAAAGTAGCTTTTATCTTGGATGATGTGTATAAGCACCCAACTTCCTAAAAACTTGTAAGCAGATGAAGCTAGGGTAGAGTAATGGAGAGAGGATGCAGGTTAATCAATAACAAAAACATCTAGAGCAAGCCTAAGCAACCGAGGACCTTGGCTCTACAGTAGATTAACAAGAAAGTGTGAGATTTACGTTTGGCCCACTACTTACAGTTTATATGTCTTTTTACAATCTATTTTCACAGTTACAAATTTATAATATTAATAACATGTTGCCAATTCCTGGCTCTCTGAATAGGGATTTGAAACCTCATAAGTAATTATAAGCCCAACAATTAAATATTAATTCCAATTGCATCTTTAGCTGTCCTATTCTTTAGAGACCATAAAAAATTAAGTTATTACTATTAAAACTGAAGATAAAAATCAGCCTACAAAGTTGTGCCGTTTCATATAAAATGACACTTTTTTAAATAGATTTTTAAAAACAGCAATGAAAATTATGGTATGTCACCTAAAAAAAAAGTAATTTAAAAAATACTTATATTACCCATCACATCTGAAAATGACCTCATTGGGAAACTATCATTCACCAGATTTTCACATTGCATTTCAATATACCTAACAAACAAGTTATGAGGTTTAATCAGCCCTCAGATCTCATAATCTTACCCTTCACTGAGAAGGACTTACAATCTCAATCCAGACAAAAGAGAAAAAGAATGTAGAAAGAAAATGATAAAAGACAGAAAGGAGAAGTGAAGTAAAATAAATATAAAGTAGGAAAGGTAGAAAAATGTCTGGACTTCTGAAAGTTAGTCCCATTCTCTCTAAGTAGGACTAGTGATCATCACTGGGCTGTCACAAGGTTCACACAAAAACTGTTAAAAGTGCTCTCCAAAAGTTACCTTTTCTTTTCTTTGACCGATAACATTAAAATAATAATTATTATGATTATTATTAAGGCCTCCACAGCAGTGACTTCTTAGAAGCAAGAAGGAGTCAAGGATGAGAGTTGGTGGTCAAAAAGCTTTTTACTTTCATCTGTAATGTTTGCATTTTTATAAAAAGAAAGTATTCAGATATTATTTCTGTAATTAAAAATTAACCTGCACTGATTAAATATATGGAAAATAACTGTACATGAGTGATTTGGATTAACATGCAAAATTAAACTAAACCTACCCTGTATCTTCAAAACCATAGGTATACCTCCCCGTATGTAAAGATAACCCCACTGTTATTCCTGGCTTTCTTACTATAATTCACCCCTTTTACCAAGAAGGCATAGTAGACAAAAAGTAATGCATCTGCAAATATCAGTACTTTTAGTTAAAAATTTCTTTAATGTACTTTATAACAAAGATGTCTATTCTACTTAACTGTCTAAAGCAAAATTTACTCGTTCAAAAAAAAGTATGTAAAATCAACAGATACATATTTTTATAGGCCGGGAGTAGTGGTTCATGCCTGTAATCCTTCTGGGAGGCCAAGGCAGGAGGGTCGCTTGAGCTCAGGAGTTAGAGACCAGCCTGAGCAAGAGCAAGACCCCATCTCTACTAAAAATAGAAAAAATTAGCCAGGCGTGGTGGCGAGTGTCTGTAGTCCCAGCTACTCAGGAGGCTGAGGCAGGAGGATAGCCTAAATCTGGGAATTTGAGGTGGGAGTGAGCTAGGCTGACACTACGGCACTCTAGCCCAGGCAGCAGAGTGGGACTGTATCTCAAAAACAAACAAACAAACAAAAAAACAAAAAACAAACCAAAAAAATTCATATATTTGCAACATCAGCAGTCTTCCCTTCAAAAAAAGAAAAATTTTTTTATAAAGCTATTATTTGTAATCATAAATCTGTTATCTTCACACAAGAAATTATAAACAGATTTACTCTAATGGAATTATTTTTAAGAAAAATCTTTGCCAGCTTATGTCGAGATGTTCTAATATCTTAGGCCTGTTAATAACTAGCCAAGTAAACCCTAGCAAGACTTTTTTTTTTTTTTTTTTTTTGTTGAGACAGAGTCTTGCTTTGTTGCCCGGGCTACAGTGAGTGCCATGGTATCAGCCTAGCTCACAGCAACCTCAAACTCCTGGGCTTAAGCAATCCTCCTACCTCAGCCTCCCGAGTAGCTGGGACTACAGGCATGTGCCACCATGCCCGGCTAATTTTTTCTACATATATTTTTAGTTGGCCAGCTAATTTCTTTCTTTCTTTCTTTTTTTTTTTTTTTGAGACAGAGTCTCACTTTGTTGCCCAGGCTAGAGTGAGTGCCGTGGCGTCAGCCTAGCTCACAGCAACCTCAAACTCCTGAGCTCAAGGGATCCTCCTGTCTCAGCCTCCCGAGTAGCTGGGACTACAGGCATGCGCCACCACGCCCGGCTAATTTTTTCTACATATATTTTTAGTTGGCCAGCTAATTTCTTTCTTTCTTTCTTTTTTTTTTTTTTGAGACAGAGTCTCACTTTGTTGCCCAGGCTAGAGTGAGTGCCGTGGCGTCAGCCTAGCTCACAGCAACCTCAAACTCCTAAGCTCAAGGGATCCTACTGCCTCAGCCTCCCGAGTAGCTGGGACTACAGGCATGCACCACCATGCCTGGCTAATTTTTTCTATATATATTTTTAGCTGTCCATATAATTTCTTTCTATTTTTAGTAGAGATGGGGTCTCGCTCTTGCTCAGGCTGGTCTCGAACTCCTGAGCTCAAACGATCCGCCCACCTCGGCCTCCCAGAGTGCTAGGATTACAGGCGTGAGCCACCGCGCCCGGCCTCTTTCTATTTTTAGTAGAGACAGGGTCTTGCTCTTGCTCAGGCTGGTCTTGAACTCCTGACCTAGAGCGATCCACCTGCCTCAGCCTCCCAGAGTGCTAGGATTACAGGCGTGAGCCACCGCTCCCAGCCTTTTTTTTTTTTTTAAAGAGACCGTCTTGTTCTGTCACCCAGGCTGGAATGTAGTGACGTCATCATAGTTCACTGTAACACCGAACTCCTGGGCTCAAGTGATCTCCCCACCTCAACAGGTGTGCGCCAATATGCTCAGCTAATTTTTAAAAATTTTTTGTAGAGTTGAGGTCTCACTATGTTGCTCAGGTTGGTCTTGCACTCCTGGCCTCAAGCAATCGGCCTTCAAAATCCTAAGTTCTAGGATTACAGGTGTGAGCTACCACATCAGCATTTTCCAAGATTCTTAATGATTTACTCTGAACATAGTGCTTTAAGTGCAAGCTTTGGAGTCAAACTGCCTCGGTCAAATTTTGGCTACAATATATTGACCACCTTTTATGTCTCAATTTCCTCATCTATAAAATAGACATTTAAGTACACCTATCTTATAGGATTCTCAAAATTAACTGATAAAACATGTAAAGTCTAGGAACAGATCTTGAGACATTAAATGCTCAATAAATGTTAGCAATTATCTGTTGTACACTATAGTTCATGGAAGCCATTTCAAAAGTCCTTTTTGTTTGTTTGTTTTTGAAATGGAGTCTCGGTCTGTCACCTGGGCTAGAGTGCTATGGCGTCAGCCTAGCTCACAGTAACCTCAAACTGCTGGGTTCAAGCGATTCTCCTGCCTTTGCCTCCCGAGTAGCTGGGATTACAGGTGTGTGCCACCACGCCCCAATAATTTTTCTATTTTTAGTAGAGACGGGGTCTCACTCTTGCTGAGGCTGGTCTTGAACTGTTGACTTCAGGTGATCAAGCCTTGGCCTCCCAGAGTGCTAGGATTACATGCATGAGCCACCTCTCCCAGCCAAAAGTCAATTCTTTAAAACCCCAAATAACATACATCCCAATTCAAATCAGCTAACAACATTTCTATCCCGAAAGAACTCTCATTCTCCAAAATGTTACCCATTTAACACACTAAATGGCAATTAGACATCAGATTTTATGTCAAAGACTGCTACCATAAAATAGTTTGTTTTCTTTATTATTAACAAAAAAAAAAAAACAAAACAATCCAAAGTCAGGCATGGTGGCTCATGCCTGCAATTCCAGAGCTTTCAGAGACTGAAGCAGGAGGATTGCTTGAGTCCAGGAGTTTGAGACCAGCTTGGGCAACGTAGCGGGACCCTGTCTCTACAAAAAATTTAAAAATTAGCCAGGCATGGTAGTGCACGCTTGTAGTTCCACCTACTTGGGAGGCTGAGATGGGATGATCACTTGAGACCAGGAATGGGAGGCTACATTGAGCTATGAGAATGTGCTACTGTACTCCAGCCTGGGTTACAGAGCAAGATCTCATCTCTTAAAAAAAAGAAAAAAAAAATCTCAGTCCAATGTGCTTTTTACATCCATTATCAACTCCAAGGTCAAAGTGTATGTACAAATTCTAGGTTGAATTACTGAATTATCCACATTCTTTTTATTAAAACAAACCAAACTTTTTATTGAGACTGCCAACAAGCATTGCTAAAAAATAACACAGTAAATCCTTAACAACTATTGGGAATTATTTAAAATAAATTCCAGCTATGATTTTTATCTTACCGATTTTTTTGGAATGGTCGACCCATATTCATAGCAGCAGCATTTGTTTTATAAGATCCTGGTGAATTAAAGCCATTCATAAAACTACCATTGGGAAAGGGAGCCTATAAGAAAATTTTAACATTTAAATAATATTAATGGTAAAGGTAAAATCTGGTGTGAGGGTCATAAGGACTTGAATGAGCTAACCTAATATCAATTTTTTACAAGCCAAAAATAACTTAAAATATTTTAATGATCCACTTTTGAAATATTCACTTCAAGTACCTACTAAATTGACTAGATTTAAGAACAATGAATCACTAGTTCATTACTTATTGAAGAACATTCCTCTCTGACAATATTTCACAACACTGAAAGTCAGCTGTAACCATCCAAGACTTATCTAGTCTCTTCTTTCAATTCACTCAGTAAGTTTAATGGAATAAAATTATATGAACTAATAGCTCAATCCTTAGTCAATAAATATATTTGGTATAGAGGATTAGATATCCATATTACTATTTACAAGTCAAAAAGTAACCAATATTAACACCGAACAAATGAACTATGCCAGCTTTCTTAAAATTTAAGCTTGAATTAAAAATTTTATTATTTCATATTTTATTGTTCTATAAGGATCTCACTTACCAGTGGTGTTTCAAAGTAAGGTGCAGGATTTGGAGACCAAGACTGAGGCACAATACTATAGACTGAGTACTGTTGATGCGGATTATATACAGGCTGCATAAAGACTGGTGAGGCATACTGTGCTTGTGTATGAATGGGCTGACTATACATACTAGAATCCATTAATCGATAACCATTCTTAGCAAAAAATGTATTGATGGCTTTGATCCTTGCCTAGAACAAAAGAAACACATAATAACAAAGGACTAAGTGTGCATTTTGCAAATATATTTAATTTACATTTTTATCATATTTTAAATGACTATACTCTTTCTAATTATTGTAGAATCAAAAGAAAAAGAAATGACACTTTTAATTAATAATGAAAATGTTTGCCTGGCAAAAACCACAATAAACAAAATAAAACCAGCCAAAATAGTAAAACTAACTGCAACACATCAGACAAGGGTGCTAATGTCTCTAATATAATATATAAATTGTAAAAACAGACATGAAAAGGCTCAAAAATCCTACAGAAAAATGGGTTAGAAAAATGAACAGAGTTCATAGAAAAAAGAAAAGCAAACGGCTCTTAAGCATATGAAACAGGAAATAAAAACCATGAAACCCATATTTTAAATTGGAAACATCAGTACAAACTCATGATATATTGTCTTAAAACACAGAAACTAGACACAAATTTCTTAGCTCAGTCTAAATGAAAAGCTTATAAACAATGATGAAACCAGTAGCCATGAGCACTGTGTGTGCCTAGTCAGTGCTGCACAAAGTGCCATTTCCCCATAAAGTAACCTGAGGATTCTGGAGAACTAGCTGACCGAAAGCCTTTGACAGGATATTCATAAGCGCATTCACATAACATAGCAACGAAACTACTGAAGATTACTAGGGCTATAACAGAAGGACTCAGGATTCATCCCAAAGAGGCTGACATCAACAAGGACAATAAATAAATAAACCAAATATATTTAAATATTTAAAACCAAAAACTGAAAGGTCATTTTTGAAAGTTGCTACGAAATCTACAGACTATTTAAAAAAAAAAAAACTAGCAATAAAAGCTAGAACCACGCATTTAACATGCATTTCACATATGACCTGTACCTCAATTTAATGAATATGAGGGCAAACTTCTCATAAATGGAAAACAGACAGCAGAGAAATAGCATCATTTTGCAATCTCTAATGAATTCAGATCTTAGTCAATGATCATAGCTGATAGCTTTTTTTCCCTTCCTCTGATGCCCTGAAATCAAACCCAAATCTGATCAAACCTCTATATATAGCTACCAATTTCCACGAAATACAGGGGACAAAGGATCACATTAAACTATGCCCAGCAATAAAGCTGGAAAAACATATACTCTGAGAAACTGTGTAAGACAAATACCATGATTATTTCACCAACAAAAGAATACATCAGCAAAAGAAAAAACACAAAAGTAGACTAAGAAACAATAGATTTTTAAACAGAAAGGAAAAAAATGTGGAATCAGGAAAATATGAAGTGACTGGGTATTTAATGATGTTCAAGAAATTGTTCTTGTGTTAAGTGTGATGATATTGTACTCATGTTTTTTTAAAAGAATCCCTATTGTTAGAGATACTAATTCTAACTTATACACAGGTGAAAGTGAGGTTGAAATTTGCTTCAAAATAATTGGAGGTATGGAGAAATGAGTGAGAGTATACAAGAAACAAGACTGGCTATTCTCTACTAATTTTTAAAATTGGGTAACAGGTATAGTTTTATAAGACAAAGAGTTCTGAAGATAAATGGTGGTGATGGTTGTGCAACATTCATTAAAAAAAGCTGGGGAGGCCAGGCGCAGCTAGCGCTCTGGGAGGCCGAGGTGGGAGGATCGCTTGAGGCCAGGAGTTCGAGATCAGCCTGACCAAGAGTGAGTTGAGACCCCATCCATACCAAAAAGAAAAACATCAGCCGGGTGTTGGGTGCATCTGTAGTCTCAGCTATTTGAGAGGCTGAGGCAGAAGGATTGCTTCAGCCCAGGAGTTTGAGGTTGCAGTGAGCTATGATGACAGCACTGCACTCTACCCAAGGTGACAGAGCTGTCTCAACCAAAAAAAAAAAAAAAGGAAACTGAGCACCCCTCCCCACAAGCCCCCACCCTCATAAAAAAAGAAAAAAAAAATTTCTTCCTTTTTTTGAAAAGGAAGGAAAAAAAATGCTCTAACATTGATATGTTTATAAATCAGGCCATTCATTTATGTATTGCCTGTGGCTGGCTTGTGCCCTAACAAGTTGCTGCAACATAGATTATACGGCCAGCAAAGTCTATAATATTCACTATCTGGCCCTTTAAAAAAAAGTTTGCCAACTTTTGTAATATAACTATTAGCTGAGTATACCTTATCCAAAATGCTTGGGACCATTAGTTTTTCAGATTTCAGAATATTTGCATTAAACTTACCAGTTGAGCATCTCAAATCCAAAAATCCAAAAAGCTCTAATGACCTTATTCTTTCAGCATTATGTCAGTGCTCAAAAAGTTTCAAATTTTAGAGTATTTTGAATTTTGGATTTGGGATGCTCAACCTGTAAAATATGAAGATATAAGAGGGTTAGATTAAGAATCAAAAGCCACACCAAGTTGCTGGGAATATCAAATAAAATAATGCATGTGAAAGCATAAAAGTATCATTTCAATAAATTAATGAAAGATATGTTTTATGATCCTTCACAGCTATAAGCCAAAACCCTCCTCTATCCCCAAAATTGCAATCAATGAAACAATAATAATCAATTATGGCCAAATGTAAAACTTAACTTTAACATGAACTAAAAAATAATAATGGCTATTGCTTTTACCTAAGCAATATCACACACTATAGTTTAATCTTAAAAATATCCCATGAGATACTATTAGGTCATTAAATACGAAATGTCCAGTTGTGAATCAAAAGTGTAGTTCATTATATCTCAAACAAGAAGCAGTATAATTAAAGTATGCGCCTAAACTATTGGCACAGTTTTGTCATCTGTAGCTTATTATGCCTGCAGCAAAGCCTGGAGAGCAAGCTGCGATGAATTCGAGAAAGGCGTTTTCTACAGCTTGTTGAGAATTAAATATTTTTCCTTGCAAAAAGCGGTCCAAAGCCTGGAAGAAGTGGTAGTCAGCTGGTGCAAGGTCTGGTGAATACAGTGGATGACAGAGAGTATCCAAACCCAGCTGCTGTAGTTGAGCAGCATTGTTTATGGGACATGTGGTCGAGCATTGTCTTGCAAGAGGATTGGCCTGTCTTTATTGACCAATGTTGGCTGCTTAATCACAAGCATCTTCATCATTTCGTCTAATTGGTTGCAGTAGACATCCGTTGTAACCAACAGACCAGGTTTCAAGAAGCTGTAGTGGATAATACCAGTGCTAGACCACCAAACACACACCATCAGCTTTTTTTGATGATTATTCGGTTTTGGACTGTGTTTTGGCACTTCATCTTAATCTAACCATTGTGCTGAACGCTTGCAATTGACGAAAAGAATCCATTTTTCATCACCCATAATAATATGGCATGGAGGCCTAGAGTGGTGGCTCATGCCTGTAATCCTAGCAGTCTGGGAGACCAAGGCAGGAGAACTGTTTGAACTCAGGAGTTAGAGACCAGCCTGAGCAACAGCGAGACCCTGTCTCTACTGAAAACATAAAAAATTAGCTGGGTGTGGTGGCACACACCTGTAGCCTCAGCTACTCAGGAGGCTAAAGCAAGAGGATAGTTTGAGCCTCAGTGAGCTATGACAACACCACTGCTCTCTAGCCTGGGTGACAGAGGACTCTGTTTCAGAAAAAAAAAAATTTGGTGTAGAAATGGTTTGCATTTATATTGTGACAACAAATGAAAGACAAGCTTGGAGATGATTTCTCTTCTGATACTTGTTTTTTTGTTGTTGTTTTTTTTTTGAGACAGAGTCTCACTCTGTTGCCTGGGCTAGAGTGCCATGGTGTCAGCCTAGCTCACAGCAACCTCTAACTCCTGGGCTCAAGCAATCCTACTGCCTCAGCCTCCCAAGTAGCTGGGACTACAGGCATGCACCACCATGCCCGGCTAATTTTTTCTATATATATTTTTAGCCGTCCATATAATTTCTTTCTATTTTTAGGAGAGACCAGGTCTCACTCTTGCTCAGGCTGTTCTCAAACTCCTGAGCTCAAACAATCCGCCCGCCTCGGCCTCCCAGAGTGCTATATTACAGGTGTGAGCCACCTTGCCCGGCCTGATACTTGTTTAATTCACCCAGAACCCATCTATCAAACTTCTTTACCTTGCACATTTGTTTCAAATGGTCCAATATTAGTGGAATAGTAACTTTCAAACCTTGCTGCTAATTCATGTGTAGGTTGAGATGGGTTCACTTCCACTACAGCTTGCAGCTCATCATTATCCATGTTGGTCTCAGGTTGCCAACATGGCTCATTTTGAAGACTAAAATCACCAGAACAGAACTTCTCAAACCATCTATGTATTGTGCATTCATTAGCCACATCCTTCCCACACACTTTGCTGATATTTCGAACTGTCTGCACTGCATTGGTTCCACGATGGAACTCATATCCAAAAATAACACGAATTTTTGACTTATCCATGGTTTCCCAAAAATTGCTCTAAAAAAAAATTTGAAAGATACCACAAGCCAAACCGTGCCTTTGAAAGATTGAGGATATACCTTCACAATAAAAATAAAACATGAAGTGTCAAAGTGAAATGTCAGAGATACCAATTGTCAAACTTAGTACTTAAGGAAATTGGACATTTCATACTCAATAATCCAATAAAACCAAAAACAGTATTATTTTAAAACTGTAGTCCATAATAACAGCCAAAGAAAGAATCCAAGATGACCTAGATATTGGATTACAGAAAAAGATTTTAATCCAGCTATGATAAATATATTCATGACAATAGGGAGAGCTGAATCTAAAGGGATCTTTCAGCAGAAAGGGGAAAATATTTTCAAAAAAAAAAAAGGAAACTCTAGAATATAGCATCTGAAATAAAAAATTCACTGGACAGTCCTATCAGCAGATTGGAGATAGCACAAGAAAAGGCTGATCAACTTGAAGGTGAACCCAAATCCAAAGCAATTATCCAATCTGGAGAATAAAAGCACAGACTGAAGAAAAATGAACAGCAGTTCAGTGACACCAATCTAACATATATGAAATTGGAGTCTCAAAAGACAAAGGGAAAAGATGGGGCAGAAAATTTTTTTGAAAACTAGTAATTGAAAATTCCCCAAACTTGGTGAAAAATAATCTGCAGATCCAAGAAGTTTAGCACATCACAAACAAAATAAATAAAACTATACTAGACACACTAGTCAATCTACTAAAAACCGAAGATAAAACAAAACACACTGACAGTAGACAAAGAAAAAGGACACATCACATACAGGGGAACAACAATGTGAATGATGGCAAACATCTAACCAGAAATAAGAAAGTCCAGAACAGTATCTTAAAAGGACAGAAAAAATTTTTAGCTGTCATCCCAGAATTGCATAACCACGGAAAACACCCATCAAAAATGAGCGTGAAATATCAGACGTTTTAAGATAAGGAAAAACTAGTAGAATTCATGTCTGACAGGCACTGTAAGAAACACTAAAAGAGGTTCTTTAGTTGAAGGGATCTGATACCAGTTATAAACATATAGGCATAGAAAGCATAATTAAAACAGAATGGGCCAGGCGTGGTGGTTCACGCCTGTAATCCTAGCATTTTGAGAGGCTGAAGTGGGTGGATCATTTGAACTCAGGAGTTCGAGAACAGCCTGAGCAAGAGCAAGACCCACCTTTATTAAAAAAATAGAAAGAAACTAGCTAGACGACTAAAAATATATATAGAAAAAATTAGCCGGGCATGGTGGTGCATACCTGTAGTCCCAGCTACTTAGAAGGCTGAGGCTGTAGGATTGCTTGAGCCTAGGAGTTTGAGGTTGCTGTGAGGTAGGCTGATGCCACGGCACTATAGCCCAGGCAACAGAGTGAGACTGTGTCTCAAAAAAATAAAATAAAATAAAATAAAATATAAACCAACCAACCAAACAAACAAACAAAAAAAACACAGAATGAAACACTGTCTCTTAATGAAATCATCAACAAATGAGGAAACAGGTGGACAACCATTATCCACTTAATGCCCTTTTTATCCAAGCTCATCACTTCTGAATCACAGAACTTTAGAGAACGCACACTACAAAGAAACAGACCAGAACCTTAGAGGTTGGCTTGACATGCTCAAGATCCAAGAGCTAGTAGCTGAAAGTATCATCAGGCCTGGAATATGGGATTCCCAGACCCTATACCCATCTTTCCAGGTGTTAGATCATTTGGTTTTAATGAATGGTATAAAAGTTAACATGAATTTCCTGGAAAGAACACCGTTATGTGATGGTTAACCAAAAGAACCATAAAGAAAAAAAATACGGCAGAGAAAAAAAAAATCTTATAATGAAATTCTTGCTTTTACCACTATTCCTGAGATCTAGCAAAAGCAATAAGAAATGGGAAGTAGAAGGAATGATCAAAATAGTGATTATTTGCAGATGATATGCTCTTTTATGCTGATAACCCAAAAGACTCGGCCAGAAAAATGAGTTCAAGGTTGCTGCAGACAATAACATTAAAAAAAACCAAAACAAAAACCCTGAGATACCAAGAACAAACAACAACCAAATTTATTTTAAGGGGGTAATTATAAAACACCACAGACTTGAATACTGAAATATATAATAATGTTACCACAATAATGAATAATGTAGAGTAAAACTGCCAACTGTTCTCAATTTAACCAATAAATTAAATACAATTCCATTAATTCCAATGTGGGTGGTCTTTGGTTGTTTGTTGGAACGAGATAAACATTCTAAAATTCATATGATCTCACCAAAAGCACATTATATGGCAAAAAAATAAAAATAAAATTCAAATACATATGAAAAAGTACAGGTCTAAGAATAGCCAAGACAATCCTAAAAAATAAGAACAAGGAGGAAAAAGAACTTGCATTTTCAAGAAAAGTAAGATATTGTAAATCTATGGTAATTAAAACAGTGATACTGGAAGTTCAGGGAAGTAGAGAGAGATTAAATAACCTGAAACAGATCTCATAGATAAAACATGCACAAATTGTGGAAGAATAGATCAGGCAACAAATTAAGTGTGGCGACTACCAGTCTTTCCATATATGGAAAATGGAATTAGATCTCTGTCTTATACTACACATCAAATTAATTCCAGATGCACCTAAAACCTAAATCTGAAATGCTCTAAAACTTTAAAGCTATTAGAAAACTTAGGAGACTACTTTTATTGCCCTAAAGCAGGGAAAGGTGATGATAGGGAGAAGAGCATCACAGGCAGAGGAAGTAGAATGACAACTAGCAAATAGCCTCATCTGTAATATAGAAACTGATATCATCTACTACACAGTAATGAGATTTAAATATGTCAAAGTCTTTGAATAGTACCTGACATGCAACCTCTTACTAAATTTAAGTTACTCTTATCCTGGTTCTTCCAGTTACTAGTGTGTGAAACTGGGTAGGTTACTCTTATGCCTTATTATCCTCACTAGTAAAATGGAGAAAAGAGAAAATCTCATTAGGTAAAATGCTTTAAAACAGAAACAGATACATAGCAAGAGTTCAACACAGAGATGAGTTAGTAAGTACAGTGTATTATATTTATAAATGATGATGAAAATTGTATCACATAGAGAAAGAGGACCAGGTCAAATAAGTGCAAATTTAGAATTATATTTTAGAATGGAAGCTCTGGTAGCAATGTGGAAAACGGACTGTTAAGGGGGGGGCAGGAGTTGTCGGCATAGGAGTTAAGAGGCCACTCCAACTGTTCAAGCCTAAACAGTGACACTAATGAGAGAAAGGAGTTTTGAAGGCAAATTTCGTAGGACCCAAGAACAGATTAGACATGTAAAAGATAGTGAGCAAATATCATCAATGATGATGCCTAGGTCCCCAAATGGTTGGATATTAATGTGGTAATGCAGTTAAATGAGATGAGGTTGAAAGTACTGAGAATGTTTTTCATCTCTGTTACTAAAAAATTATTACTATCAATCATTTGGAGATCTGGAATCATTTTATGTTGTAAATCAGCATCTAACTAAAACTTTGTACTGTTTGAAGTTATGTCTTTGGAAAAAATTGCTGTATACAAATTATTTTAACACCTTATCAACTAATTTTCTGTAGTAGCACATAATAAAAGTCATAAAAATTTAAAAATCATCATGGGTTTTCATAAAATATCATCTGTATTTTTTAAATTCTCAAACAACCAAAAAAACTTTCTGGTTTCACAATGTCCTTTCTCTATTTACAATTATTTCTTACCATGATTGGCTTGCCCTGAAATGTTTTAACTTCTTCTCTTAAATATTTAAAAGCCTGTTAACAAAGCAGAAAGGAACTTTCATTAGCATTCAAACATTTCATTAAAGACATCTTCACTCAATTAATGGGGTTTGGTATTAGCAACGGTTTCTAAACTAAACCAAAAATTCTGAAAGTGATTCTATTGTGTAGGTGATAAGGAATGAAGCAGTAAAAATTTAGGACCTTCTCAGCCACAGTCCACATTTATTGTAAAAGACCTATATTAGGAATTACTGCAGACAAAATGTATAACATTCAAAACAAACCCAAAATATCACTAGGTAACAATTTTAAATGATTCAACCAGGCAACCTTCTAAGATAAAGAATTTTTTAAAAAAGAATAAAAATTAGTGAGTTATTTTAAAATGTTCCTATGATAGATATGAATATTATTTCTCTTTAAGTAGGACATAACAAGGAAAAGTAAACCCATTAAGTCAAAATTCCAAGAATTTTTGTTTGCTATGGACCTACTATGTATTAAAAACACTTAACTATTAAGTACATGGTTTGCAATCCCCGGGTTAATTTTAAAATTGTGTATTCATTTTTTCTGACAGAAAACAAACTGTTCTTAAATTGAAACCGAAAAAATTTTAGGAAGATGATCAAAAAAGAAACCAATCGAAAACCAAAAGCAAAAATGTGACCATGGTGCTCACTAGTCATAATAAACATTAGTGTAACACACATTTTCTCAATTTAAATATACCACTATTTATTTTACCAACACGACTTGTATCAGAAGAAAAGTTTTCTTCTCACCTGCTGTGCATCTGTGTCTGACTGGAAAGTGATATACCAGTTGCTATTGTGTGCAAACTCACAGCTTATCACTTTGGGGCAGTTTTCATTTTTGAACAAAGCTTTCACTTCCTAAAAGAGAAAACTGTATTAACTCTAATACATAATTGGTATTTACTTTTGTTTACTAGTAAGGTTGAGCATCTCTCTTCATGTTTTTTGGTCCTTTTTATCACTTCATTTGTTAATTGTTTACACTGTTCGACCATTTTTCTAGTGAAGAGAGATTATGTTATGAAACAAAAACATAGTTATAGTATATATTTTGTATATGATTTAGGCATGATTTATTTTGTGACCAGCAAAACAGATGCATTTCACTCCAGGTCACAGTAAAATATCCCCAGTCCTTTCCCTGCCTGGCCCACCATTAAAAAAAAAAGTTATAGTTATATCCTTATTAACATTTTTCTAGGCAATAAGAATTTTCATGCATTCTCACTTAATCCAGATGTTCTGTCTATATTAGAGTCACAAACATGAATTCTGTGTAAATATATCCTCTTTTTCATAATTGATATAAAGTAAACAGGAACACAAACAGATATATGGATTCAGAAAAAGATAATTACCTAGACTCAGAAGAAATTTAATAACCAGCATTTCCCAAATACTTAAAGAATCTTATTTGGTTAAACTGTGCCACAAAATAACAAAACATCATTAGGTATCAATTTAAAAAAAAGACAAATACAAAGCTGATTGGAAAATCAACATCATAGTGAAGACTACTAGCCTGTATTCTAATTCCCTCAAAATACAGAACTTTAAAAATAGAATGTTCGTACTTGCAATGAAATGGTATTGCCTCAAATACTGCTTGAAATAAGTAAGTGGGAAACCAGCTACACTGTGACTTTTGTGAAAGTGGTAAAGTATCACCAAATTCAGTTAAAAAAATTACTATCCAGTCCAGAATTACATTTTGGGAGAACTATTATCAGGTTGTCGCCAATTGATCTCTACTTTCAAAAATGCATATATATTCTCCAAATATTTCTAATTCCCTTAAAATATATAATGAATTCCCTAATTCTTAATAAAATCCCCATTTTCAGCCTTTATCATTCTATCGAATCAGTTAAGTTCAGAGATTTACAAGTTTGGATTTAGAGTAACAAAAACTTCATTCCACCTGACAGAAACCTTAAAGGTCATCACTCCAACACTTCACCCCTCATTTTAATATGAATTTCAATGATTAATGCCTAGGTTGACTTTCTCTAGCTATTTTAGTTATCAGCACTTCCTTTACTTTTCAAAAAATGAACATTATGTTGCTGCCTTCATCATGTTTTTCATGTGTATAAACTCTTTATGTATTCAGATGTGAATTATATTAACTATAAAAATGATAATGGCTAGGCCTTAGTGTTTTATGTGCCAGGTACTGCCTTATGCTCTTTATATATTAACTCACATAATTCTCACAGCATTCCTATGACTTACTCATTACCACTATCCCATTCAACAGATAGGAAAACTGAGGCAAGAGAAGTTAAGAAGCAAAGTCATAAAGTTAGTAAGTTAAAAAGCTGGAATTTAAACTCAGACATTCTGGCTCTAGAGTTTAGGCTCATATCCTTGACACTGTTTCTTAATATAGATATTCTTTCCATTCTGCAATTTTCCTTTCAAGATATTACTACTGACATGTAGTTCAAAATCAAAGACCTATGACAATTTCTTTTCTAACTCTCTCACTGCTCCGAAAAGTTTAGAAAATATTCATTCTAGAGACTTGATGCTGAATGACTTTGGGCAAATAGATTTAACTAACTATTAAGGTATCAATTTTTTTTTATGTAGCAAAGGTTTAAAAATTCTTTTCTAAATGGCAAATAAATTATAATAAATCAGTTACTGATTAATGCTTATCTTCTTTATTTTATTTTTTTGTTTCTGTTTTGAGACAGGGTTTCGCTCTGTTGCCTGGGCTAGAGTGTAGTGGCATCATCATATCTCACTGCAACCTCAGATTCTGGGCTTAAGCCATCCTCCTATCTCAGCCTCCCTAGTAGCTGGGACTACAGGTACACATCACCACCACCACCACATCTGACTCATTTTTCTACTTTTTGTAGAGACAGAGTCTCAATATATTGTGCAGGCTGGTCTTGAACTCCTAGGCTCACGCAATCTATCTTCTAGCCTCGACCTCCCAAAGTGCTAGGATTACAGGCATAAACCACCACCACCAGCCTCTAGCTTTCTTTAATTTATAATGCCTTAACGTGGCAACTTAGCATGAAGTTCTGTGGCACAATGGTTAAGAAACATGGGCTTTGGAATCAGAGAAATCAAGTTCAAATCTAGACTCTCATTTAACAGCCCAAGTACCCTTGGGCAAGTTACCTAATCTTTCTAAGGCTCAGTTACTTCATCTGTAAAACATAAACCTTTGATTTTAAATAACTGTAAAGTATGCAATACATGCTAGAACCTGATCATTAAATTGACTATACTGTTTCATTAAAGTATTTTTTTTTTTTTTTTTTTTGAGACAGAGTCTCGCTTTGTTGCCCAGGCTAGAGTGAGTGCCGTGGCGTCGGCCTAGCTCACAGCAACCTCAAACTCCTCAGCTTAAGCAATCCTACTGCCTCAGCCTCCCGAGTAGCTGGGACTACAGGCATGCGCCACCATGCCCGGCTAATTTTTTCTATCCATGTTTTTAGTTGGCCAGATAATTTCTT
This sequence comes from Eulemur rufifrons, assembly GCF_041146395.1. NCBI lineage: Eukaryota > Metazoa > Chordata > Mammalia > Primates > Lemuridae > Eulemur > Eulemur rufifrons. The sequence continues at coordinate 39,362,723 of NC_090998.1, read as the reverse complement.
TCTGTTTTTAGTAGAGACAGCGTCTCACTCTTGCTCAGGCTGGTCTCGAACTCCTGACCTTGAGCAATCCACCCACCTCGGCCTCCCAGAGTGCTAGGATTACAGGCATGAACCACTGCGCCTGGCCTCATTCAAGTATTAATTCTTATTCCTGTTCCCATACCACCTTTACGACCATAAATTTGTTTTATATTTTGCTAACCAATAGGGTTAGTCCTGCCTCATTAATCCTTACTCAAAATTCTTTCTCATTCATACTTACAGCTGAATCCTAAAGTTCCCAAAATAGCCTATTTATATTTTAATTGCCATTCGGTCAAATCAGTAAATTCAGAATCAATAGTATCGTTTCTTCCCTCTGTATCATTGTAGTACTTCAGAATTAACAAAACACATTAATATTTACCCTAGACACAGGGATTGATATAAGCACACTGCCTATACTTTGCTTGTGTACCTCCTCCAATTTAAAGAACCTTTAACTTTAACAATGATTAATCATTTACCTCTATTGGTGTTGTTTCAGGAATCTCTCTAAGGATCACAATACAACGCTTATGACTTGGTCTCACTTTCTCACCCTTCTCATCAACTTGTACCATGGGAGAGGCTGAAATTTAAAAAAGAGTCTCACAAGAGTGACAATTCATGATACTAATAATGACATTAAAAAACTGTTTAATTTCCAACTGAATAAATCAGCAAAGGCTAAGTTAATATCCTAAGAAATTAAGTTATAGAATCAAAGTTATAGTTATGATAAAAAAATTTTTGAGATTTTTATATAAAGAACACTGACAAAAGTTATTCATTGAACAATTATTTAGAGTACCCACTCTGTGACTTTGACACTGTTGAGACTGAAAAGAAGCCTTCGGGGAGCATACAACACATATATAACCAGACAAATACAGGAAATTCTTCCTCAAGGGGTAATAAATGGGTGTTAACAGAAATCAACCTACTTGCATTAGCCAAACACTATTCTGGGGAATGTAATGAACTCTGATATGTGAGGACATTCTCCTTAAAACTGAAGTCTAAGAAGACCTTAAATCAAGAACTATACACAAATTATAAGCTGTTCTTGATTTCAACATATTTAATCTTACTATTACAGAGACCCAGGAGCCATCTTTTAGATGCTGATTTTGAGGAAATAGTAAATAAAGACAGTACCACATACATTGTCAAAACTTTTATTTCTAGTCCCTTCAGGGAGGTAATATGCCACACCTCTCTGGGAAGGTAAACAGAGAGAATAAAAGAAGCAGGTAAGGGTGAAGGCTTGGGTGTAAGTGTTAGGTTCCAGTCTAAACAAGTGGGGAACTGTCTGTCTCTGCCAATTTTTTATGTAGACAAGACTGTGTCATTTTAAGAAATGATGTCTGTACAAACCAATTAGAAATTCCATAAATGTTAATAACCTTCTAGGAATGGAAATCCTCTATTTCCATATTAGTCTATTACTAGACTTGCTATATTTAACTTTTACACATTATCAACATGTTTCATATAAAAGTGAAGATCTGCCTTTATTCAGTTGAGTAGTTAAAAAAACACTTCAGAGAAGTCTATAAGAAACATTGATACAAGACACAAACTACACTAAAAAGTCTTATCATCTCAATCAAGAAATATAAATTCTTTACCAAACTTTAGTGTTTGTCAAACTACAGGTTATAAAATCAGTTTAGAACAAAAGAAACAAATTCATTACAAATATTTAGTGTTAACTATGTAACTGACATTTGTTTATAGGTATACTGTGTACATTGTGCTGTGATGTAAAATGTACTTCTTAGGTTCAAAAGTTTGAAATAGATTGCTTTAAAGGGTCTGATAAAGATACACAGCTTTCTAATAGCCCAGAAAAATGACATTTAATTGCTTATAATTGCTATGTGGACATCAAGGTGTGGAATTGATATAGAAACCGTGTACGTGCACACACATGCAAAATTAGTAAAAATAACTTACTGGAACAAAACAGCAAAAAAGCGGGGATGGGGAGGACAATTAAAAACAATTTCTTGTATAATCAGAAATGAAAATAATATTTAATTTTTAAAAATTTAAAAATAAGCTAAAAGGTATTTTTACATACATCTCAACACTTCAAGAATTAGATCAGGGTCTGTGGTCAGCTTTTTTATTTCTTCCATGTTGGCAACTGTCCAAATTGGGACGAACTGATCACTATCCATTTGAGATATCAAGTAAAGATCCTTTGACAAATTTTCTCTGAAAGTAATAAAGAAAAGCAATAGTCCTATAAAACAAGCAATTCTTTAAAAGCACCTAAAAAGAGGTACCTTATTCATGTTTGTCACTAAGTCTAGGAAAACAAAATTATGCTATCAGAAATAACACAGTGAACTTTGAAAAGTTAAATTTAAAAGATACCAACATAGTATATATAGATCAGATAGTATCAACTTTTATAGTTTCTAAATCCCCAAACACAACTGGTCCAGAAGTTCTGGATGAGAGATTTTATGAAATTATACCGATATCAAAAGAGGCCTAATATTGAATTGTATGTTACCAAAATACTACATATAATGTAGTTCTATTTTATAAACACTTGACTCCTGATGTTAAAATATGCAAATTACAAAAACTGTAATTTATCCGTAAATTGGCTCATGAAGGATTTTCAATTTCTAAATGTTTGCATTTTTATAAGTATGTTTGACTTCTGTAATTTAAAACATATATTTAAAATTAAGATTCAAGTACATGAAAAAAAAAGAAGCAGGAGGCCAGGCATAGTAACTAATGCCTGTAATCCTAGCACTTTGGGAAGCTGAGCTGGGAGAATCGCATCAGCGCATAAGTTCAGGACCAGCCTGAGCAACATAGCGAGACCCTGTCTCTATTAAAAAAAAAAAAAAAAGAAAAAAAGAAAAAATATAAAAAAAAAAATAGGTGGGCATGCAGGTGCCCCCAACATATGGCTGATTTTCCCCATACCATGTTTCCTGAGTTCTAAGGAGGAAGATGGGAGATTGGGAGCCAGGCTGAAATGGCAGAGTAAATAAAATCTGTGTGGTCTTATGATTAAGTCACAGTGGAAGGAGAAATACTGCAACAAACACAAGTCTTCCCCACAAGACATTAGTCAGATTTCGAAGCTCTATGAGCTAAGAGGCTAAAGAGCCAGTCTCAAACCTCTGAAGAACAGATATAAATCTCTTTGGTGTTTTAGGATTAAGGTGATAAAAAATTGCCAAGCTCTAAATCAAAAGTCTGAGAGGGCCATGTATAGGAACAGAGATAGTTCAGAGGTAGACGGAGTCTAATTAAAATGATTGCTCGGCCCTGACCCAGTTCAATTCCAGACTAGATTGGAGCAATCAACATTTCACTCTATCTGCCTAACAAAAAAAAGCTCAAATTCTGTATATAGGGAAAAATTATGCCACCTGAAGCGTCTATGCTGCTTTTTTTTTTTCCTTTTCAGACAGAGCTTTACACTGTCGCTCCAGGTAAAGTACAGTGGCGTCATTATAGCTCACTGCAACTTCAAACTCCTGAGCTGTAGCGATCCTCCCGCCTCAGCCTCCAAAGTAGCTAGCTGGGACTACAGGCGCATGCTACCACGCCCAGCCTGTGATTCTTTTTATATGTAATGTATAGCATATGATCAAAATTTATAAGATATACAAAAAGGCAAAAAATTATGACAGAGAATCAAAAGAAAAAACTCATTCAGAAAAAAAAGCCTCAGATGATATAAGTACACCCACAATTGATCCAGTTAGTAGGTAAGGTTTAAAATAACTATTAAAGAAAGTGAATTTTATCATAGGCACAACTGATTAGAGAAAAGAAAGCCAGGAGGCTCTTGCTTTCATCCTGGGATGAAAATATACTTTATATACCAGAATATAAGGGCAAATAATAAAGAGGAGGGAAGAAATGGGAGGTATTTAGAATAAAGATCAATTAAACTTGAGTCAAAGTGTATTCTGGGCCAGGCACAGTGGCTCATGCTTGTAATCTAGCCTGGGCAACAGAGTGGGACTCTGTCTCTTATTTAAAAAAAAAAAAGGAAATAACCATCATTCTTTCATTTTATTTAACAGGTATTTTATATCTATTAAACAAACTCAACAAAGAGGAAATATTAATAAAAAAATGACTATGTACCGTGAGAAACAAAATTCTAATTGTTTCTTCAGACATTCTTTTAGGTCTTCTGTAGAAATTGGTGAATTGCTTTCTCCTGATGGTAGAAAACAAGAAAGGAACAAAGTTAATACCAAGTTACCATAGGTGGTGAACCTTACTATTATTGTACTCAGAAGTCATAAAGTATACACAAACTAAAATCCACCACAAAACTTATTTTTTTTTATTTTTAAAATTTGGATAGTTCAAAGTCTAATTTCTTTCAGCCTATCTTTCTTCAGATAGATTTCATATTAGTTTAAGGGTTATATTATCAAGAAATTAACAAAGCACCATTAATACCAAAAGCACTTGGCTACCATATTGTAAAACATGGCCCTACACACTTTAAAAATGTGATAACTACTTATTCCTTTAATGAAAACTCAAGGAACAAAAGTAATAGTAATCTAAATTTGAAGACAGGAAGTAGCTAAACCAAGTGAAATATATTTATACAACCATATCTCTTTTATTGGTAGTATATCTGAGGTTAGTCACACTCCTTAAATTTCTCTCTTTTAATACTCTTTTCTCTTCATTCTTTGATTTTAGAACACAATACCCTCCTCTTAAGCATGTTTAAAGCATTAAACATCCAAAAGATCAGATCAACTCTCTAACAGCCTTCTATATTTTCTGTTGTTTAAACCCAGAACATGAGCCTTTTTTCAGGACTCAAGCCTGGAAAACCATCACTCTCTTATTAGAATCTTACACAAAACATTACAGACTAAAAAAGCGTATAATGTGTCCTCTTCTTAAAAACCCTTAGTGATAGCCAGGCATGGTGGCTCATGCCTGTAATCCTAGCACTCTGGGAGGCCAAGGCGGGAGGATCGCCTGAGCTCAGGAGTTGGAGACGAGCCTGAGCAGGAAGGAGACCCTGCCTCTACTAAAAATAGAAAAAATTAGGCCAGGCGCGGTGGCTCACGCCTGTAATCCTAGCACTCTGGGAGGGCGAGGTGGGTGGATTGTTTGAGCTCAGGAGTTCGAGACCAGCCTGAGCAAGAGCGAGAGCCCGTCTCTACTAAAAACAGGAAGAGATTAGCTGGAAAACTAAAAATATATATATGTAGAAAAAATTAGCCAGGCATGGTGGCGCATGCCGGTAGTCCCAGTTACTCGAGAGGCTGAGGCAGAAGGATCACTTGAGCCCAGGAGTTTGAGGTTGCTGTGAGTGAGGCTGACGCTACGGCACTCTGGCCTGGGTAACAGAGTGAGACTCTGTCTCAAAATAAACAAATAAAAACAACAACAAAAAACCCGGCCAGGCGCGGTGGCTCACGCCTGTAATCCTAGCACTCTGGGAGGCTGAGGCGGGTGGATCGCTATAGAGGTCAGGAGTTTGAGACCAGCCTGAGCAAGAGCGAGACCCCGTCTCTACTAAAAATAGAAAGAAATTACATGGCCAACTAAAAATCTATATAGAAAAAATTAGCCGGGCATGATGGCGCATGCCTGTAGTCCCAGCTACTCGGGAGGCTGAGGCAGTAGGATTGCTTAAGCTCAGGAGTTTGAGGTTGCTGTGAGCTAGGCTGATGTCACGGCACTCACTCTAGCCAGGGCAACAAAGCGACACGCTATCTCAAAAAAAAACCAAAAAACAAAAAACCCCCACAAATATATATTACAAGGTAACTGACGACAAAAGCTCATCTACCTTGCCTGAAGTCACACAGCTACTTAAAAGCAGAAATACAAATACCTACTACTCTGTATTACAATTATTTTCCAGAGAGATCCTGTACATATTAGAAAAATAAAATACATAGTCAGGGTTTGTGGTTCATTTTTAGTTTCTTTCTTTTTTGAGATGGGATCTTGCTCTGTTGCCTGGGCTAGAGTGCAGTGGCATCATCATAGCTCACTATACCCTCAAACTCCTGGACTCAAGTAATCCTCCTGTCTCAGCTTCCCAAGTAGCTAGGACTACAGGCATGTAGTGTATCACCATACCCAGCTAATTTTTCTATTTTTTGTAGAGATGGGTCTTGCTATGTTGCTCAGGCTGGTCTTAAACTCCTGGCCTCTAGCAGACTTCCTGCCTCCGCCTCCCAAAGTGCTGGGATCACAAGTGTGAGCCACTACACCAGCCAGTTTCTTTTAAATTTTGTCCAGTTTAAAATCCAAGTGACTATTAATCCATGCCGATTAAAGTAATTTCAAAAAAAAATTTGCACATTGAATTGTAGCAGAGCCCACGTTTTTAATGCAGCTGTTTCCCTAAAATTAACCTCTGCAACTTAATACTTATATTTCATCCTCAGAAAAGTGACAGGAAAATTGACAGAATTTGCATTGATCCTAACAGACTGAGATACTTGGGACCTTGTGAAAGATTTTAATTTAGGTCTCTTTAAACTATTTTTTTCCTGTTATCTCTTATTTTATACTTTAATAGGACACTCATTAAGTAAATAATCTTTTTAAATCACAAATTTCATGTATGGGTATTTGAAAACAGCGTTTATAACAATCACTTAACATTTCATTAACATAAGCTTCTTGTCAAATAAGAAAACAATGCCACAGGTTCATCAGAACAATGATAAACAGACTGTGGGATACAGGGGAGACTAGTGCACTGAATTCTCATTTTAACAATAAAACCATAAAGTTTACCAGAAACATCATATATTTGGTAACCCAGATCTTCTGGTCCTAAAATCATTCCATCAGCTGATTCTTCAATGCCTGTAGTATTTCTTGTGGTTTCACAAGATGAAGAATACATTACTTCATACTCCTTACACATATCTTCTGACGGCTCTGTATTACCTATATTAAATACAAGAAATTGAAAGTAAGCAGAAATTCTTTAAATCCTATCTTCAGGAAACCTGGGCAGTATGTCTTCTATAATAAGATTTCAGGAATTCTATTATACCAGTTGGGAAAATGTCCACATGGTTCTAAGTAAGAGTTATCTCCCCAAGGGAAATAAGTTTTGACCATTTTGAATAAGCTAAAATGATTAACAATAGCTAGAATTTATATAGCATTATCTTTGTATCAGACTGTTCCATGTAGTTTATTTACTTAAGTCTCAGAAAATCCTATGCTATAGGTAATTATTATGGTTTCTGTTTTACAGATGGAGTAAACAAGCACAAAAATGTTATTTTGCCCAAGGTCAGTGAGTCAACAGCAGAGTCAATCATGGTAGATCAAAACTAATTTACTTATTTTTTTATTTTTATTTTTTTGAGATAGAGTTATGCTCTGTCACCCTGGATAGAGTGCAGTGGCGTCATCATCACAGCTCACTGAAACTTCAAACTCCTGGGCTTAAGGGCTTCACCTGCCTCTCAGCCTCCCAGGTAGCTGGGACTATAGGCACTTGCCACCATGCCCAACTAAGTTTTCTATTTTTAGGAGATAGAGGGTCTCGCTCTTGCTTGGGCTTGTCTAGAATTCCAACTCCTGAGTTCAAGCAATCCTCCCACCTTAGCCTCCCAGGGTGCTAAGATTACAGGTGTGAAGCCACCTCGCCCAGCCTCACAACTAATTTATAAATATCATATTATAAATAGGTTAGATGCTGAACAGCTACTACTTGAAAGTAGTGACAATCCATTCATATTGGATATAAATGAGAATTATCCACAAACTACATATTAAACAATTATAAATATATTTAATCAAATAATCAAAGTATGTATCCCAAAGTTCTATAAACTGGTTTGGCCATACATTTAAGAGAAATGTGATTTTTCTGAAGAAATATTTAAGACTTACCCTCAGGATGAGACCCTGATGTGGCTGCTGTTTCATTCCAAGAGCTGTCAGTTCCATGAGTTACTGGGGTGGCATCAGTACTTCCAGGAGGAATTTCTTGCCATACTTTGGCATTAGGATTTAAACCAGTTCCTTTAGATGTTACCTGCTAAATAATCAAAAGATCTATCTGTAAATTTTAAAAGTCAGGGCAATTAAAATCACAAATTTAGATAAAACAGCTTTTACATTACTTAAGTGTGGGAAAAAAACAGTAATAATGTTAAATACTTAATTTAGTAATATTAAATAATGTTAAAGTTTTTGATCAACTTGAAAACATAAAACTTTAGCTACCTATATAATAGAAAATATATATCTATAAAATACTATTAAAATAGAAATACTGCTTTAGCCCCAACCTACTTGCAAAAGTTTTAAAATTTATTCAAGCTGTTCATATATCTTTGAGACATATGTGTCTGCGCATTTAGAGCAAATTTTTTAGTTATCTACAGCAGTTTTCCAGAGAACATAATTTTTATTGCCATCTAAGCTGTGACAGAGACCTTTGAGTCTGAATGATTCTATCACTGGAAATTTTATCCCAAGTCAAAAGCAGTGATTTGCCTTATATTGGAATGCTCTTTTCCATCTGTCCTGAAAGTATATGTTCTTAATGTCCACAACATAAGTACATAACTATTTAAAATGCTGCCATTTAAAGTGATCTTTTGCATGCATTATCTAATCACAGACCCATAGAAGTGAAAAATAGAAACTGAGGTGGGGGGGGGGCACAGTGAGAAGAGCATGAAAAGGTGGAGAGAGGAAGAAGGGATAGATGGGTGGGATGCACAAATATACTTCTCTCATCTCATCCAACCAAACAGCAGGGCTTGATCCTTCTCAAGTACATTAATGACCCTGCAAAAAGTTCATCCCCTTTCCAGAAAGTTACTTTTGACTATCTTCTCAATGGATTCAAAGGGCAGAGAATTAACTAACTCAAGCTTATAATCTGCAGATACTGGGAATTCAGCTTTCAAGAAAAATAAGTGGGCCGGGCGCGGTGGCTCACGCCTGTAATCCTAGCACTCTGGGAGGCCGAGGTGGGCGGATCGTTTGAGCTCAGGAGTTCGAGACCAGCCTGAGCAAGAGCGAGACCCCATCTCTACTAAAAATAGAAAGAAATTATATGGACAGCTAAAAATATATATAGAAAAAATTAGCCGGGCATGGTGGTGCATGCCTGTAGTCCCAGCTACTTGGGAGGCTGAGGCAGGAGGATCCCTTGAGCTCAGGAGTTTGAGGTTGCTGTGAGCTAGGCTGACGCCACGGCACTCACTCTAGCCTGGGCAACACAGTGAGACTCTGTCTCAAAAAAAAAAAAAAAAAGAAAAAGAAAAATAAGTGGCACACATTGAACCATTTATCAGGAAGCTGTCAAACTCCCTACCTGGAGGGAGTTCTGAACACTGACCCTGGATAATAGGGTTAAAAAAAAAAAAAAAATCAGCCTATAAGGTATCACCAATATCCAAATATAGCTAACCAAAGCAAAACTCTGCGTAGACAGAACAACAAAGCCCCCAGGCAGAGTTAACTTAAGACTCAGCTTCTGGGTGGCCTACCTGTAATTCCTCCAGTTATAACCCCATGAAATTCCCCTGTACTCTACTTCAAAATTTTTTTCTTTATTTTACTTTTTTAGAGATGGAGTCTAACTCTGTCATCTAGGCTGGAGTGCAGTGGAGCAGTCTAGCTCACTATAACCTTTAACTCCTGGGCTCAAGTGATCCTCCTGCCCCAGCCTCCCAAGTAGTTAGGACTACAAGCGTGTGCCACAATGCCCAGCTAATTTCTTTTTATTTTTTGTAGAGACAGTGTCTCAGTAGGTTATCCAGGCTGGTCTCAAACTCCTGGCCTCAAGTGATTCTCCTACTTCAGCCTCCCAAGGGTGCTGGGTTTACAGGTATGAGTCACTGCACCCAACCTTTCCCTTGTACTCTAATGAACTAATTTTTTACTTGAGTTTGAGTGAGTTTCCATACTGTGCAACTAACATGACTTACGTGTATGGATCAATGAAACAATATTGTTTAATTACACTGTAGTGCTTACCATATTTTTTTTGTTTCCTTTTATCAACTGAAAAGAAAGATTTCAAAACTCAGTCTGGGGAAAAGAAGGATCACACAAGGTTCTTTTCCATGTCTGGATTCAATCATATCTTGGGGGCAAGGGCTGAGCCTTGAAATGACGGTGGTAGTGGAGAGTATTTTATTACTGACATTGTTTAGAATTTCTAAGGTACGGTATAATAACAAGCATATACTTTTTAGTCAGTTTATTAATGTTTTAAAATTCTCCATGGAAAATACACTTCCCTTCTGCCCACGTGAAGGCAGTACTTTCCCACCACTCTGCCTTTGGTAGGCCACTGATCTGAAGCTGAGTTAACTGGTGAACATTATTTGGGAATTTTGGGACAGCATAATTCCTTTTGTGTGTATGATAATCTATTTTCATGAAACTTATTTATGTATTTACCAAAAAAAAAAGGAAAAAGAAAAAACAAAAATACACATTACAGTTTAATAAGAAGCACAAAGGAGCAGTGTGGGCTGGAGCACGCCCACTCTAATGTGCCATCTGAAGACCTGGAGAAAGAACAGTGGAAAGAGACAGCAGGCTCAGTCCAAAGATCCACCCCCCATCGTCTTCCTCTGGGTTTCAATGTAGTTTGAGCCTGACATTCAACCCTTCACATCCTTCTTCCTGGTCAGGAAGGTGATGGGGTGGTGAGGGTGGGGAGCAGAGGAAGTACAAGCCAGGATAGAATGAGTGAATAGAAAAGGGACTTTGAAGAAGGCAAATTAGGGTGTGTAGCTGGGAGTTAAACAGGAGCAAAAAGCTTCTATTTGTAATTCCTGAATCTGGCAGGGGAAGACAGAGGAAATGGGGAAGGGCAGATGGGATGGGGAGGCAGTTTATCTATTTTTTCCCTGTCTTTTTTGGACAGTTCTACTCCTTCATGTTAATCCCAGCTTGAGAAGGGGCAAGAAAGGTTCCAGTGACAAACTAGCAGGACAAATGATCTAGGAAGTGAACCGCAGAGCTGGCAATAAAAGTTACAGTCCTCCTAAGACCTGGCTTCTGGCTCTTGGGGAACTTTGGTGCTGCATGCAGTAGGTGACAACAAGAGAGAAGAGGATGCTGGAGTCCCCCATAAAAGTGATAACCTCAAGCTCTTTGGGCGTAATTTCTAACTGATAGCAAAACAGAACTATGAAAAGCTTATAACAGCCTACCTCTTCTGCCATGTGAACAGTATTTAATTTGATGTCAAGCATTTTTCAATAGTTGAAAATGTACCTATTCACATATTTATCCTCCCTCTTTCTTTCATTCTGAGAAGAAATACCAGGTTATGTCCCTGACCAAGAAAAGGGCAGATGGTGAGAGGTCAGCTCTCAGAAAGAGATATCAAACTTCTTAATCTCGATAAATACAAAGAGTATAATGTTAATTTAGCAAATAAGATCTGCACATGAAAAGGATACAATGAAAGGGCCATATACCTACTAGAAATGCCCCTAACTCATAGATAGGGTTGCTATCCATAGTAGTATGTGGCTTTAGTAAAGCAAAATAGTTATTTCAGGGTAGTTTAACAATTACCATCTAAATACATAATGATTGGGGGTCTAGAATCACTCCTGAATCCAAAACACAGCTCTAATATGAACTAGTGTGTGAGCGTGTGAAAATTTCTTAACTCTTCTGAGCCTCAATTTTGTCAACTATAAATTGAGGTAAGGATTCCTTATTTTAAAAATTAAATTATATTAATGCTTGAAAAGCAGTTAACAGTATAAGTAAACAGTACACATTGTTTATAAAGCATGTTGGTTTTGAATGGAAGGCAATTTTGATGTCTTACTCTCAAAAGTACCACACAAATACCAACATGTTCTATCAATCAATTGCAAGGTGAAGTTAAATGTAAACTATCATGTCAGCTCACGCCTGTAATCCTAGCACTCTGGGGCCGAGGCTGGAGGATCGCTTCAGCTCAGGAGTTGGAGATCAGCCTGAGCAAGAGCCAGACTCCATCTCTACAAAAAATAGAAAACTTAGTTGGGCATGGGATGAGTGGCTATAGTCCCAGCTACCAGGAGGCTGAGGAAAGAGGATCACTTGAGCCCAGGAGTTTGAGGTTTCATTGAGCAATGATGATGATGCCACTGCACTCTAGCCAGAGCGACAGAGCCTCAAAAAACAAACAAAAAATGCCCCACCTATTATTTCATAGACATTAGCTTTAAAGATACAGATAAAATCACAAAAGATAGATAAAAGATAGATGACTATACCATAATATAAAACTGCAACAAAAAGCTTTTTAAAAAGACTAGGGAAATAAAAACCAAGAAAAAAGTACACATATATGTACACAAATACAGAAATAAAGTACTCTATCTTACTTATGAGATTAGCAAAGCACTTAAAAATAATTCCCAGGCTGGCATAAAATTGGCAAGCATCCTTTATAGCAGACTATATAAAATGGTGCCAATTCATATTTACACGTATTAGCATTATTTACAAAAGTCAGGAAATGGAAATAACCCAAAGTCAGACAAGGAACAAAGGTAATTATGGTATATTCACTAGGTAAAGTTTTATACAACCATTCAATATTATAGAGATATCACATTACATTCTATAAAATCAGAAGAGTACTAATATATCACAAAGAAAAAACTGCTGTTTATTAAACTATTGACACATCAAATATTGTAAGATGTATCCCAATTTTCAAAGAAGTCAAAATGTATAAAATGTGCATAGTAGGGTCAATGAAATACGGAAAAGTATCAAAAATGAAAAATGCTTTCACATAATGCAGCAAAAAAAAAAACACCACCCATAATTATCATAACAAAACCAAATATGTCAAGCAGTTCTGCAAGCTAGGAACCATACTGAGTACAGATATCATTGCACCTATTTCTTTTTTTTTTGGAGACAGAGTCTCACTCTGTCACCGCAATTAGAGTTCATCTCTCACTGCAACCTCAAACTCCCAGGCTCAATTGATCCTCCTGCCTCAGCCTCCTGAGTAGCTGTGATAACAAACGTGCATCATCACACTCAGCTATAGCTAATTTTTCTACTTTTTTTTGTAGAGACTTTCTATTTTTTTTATAGAGACGGAGTCTTGCTCTTCAAACTCCTGATTTCAAGCGATTCTCCTTGCCTCAGCCTCCCAGAATGCTAGGATCACAGGCATGAGCCACCGTGCCTGGCCTCACCTACTTCTTGTAACAATCCATTCGCTCAAGTATTTCCCTTTTACAGATTACCCCATTATGAGAGGCACACAGAAAAAATATACCCAATTAAAGACACAGAGAGATTAAAGTATAAACTCAGCATTGAAACCCAGGCAGCCTGACTCCAGAAAGAGGATTAACTACCCATTGATTACAACTCACTGATTATTACAACTGCAAAAAGCATGTGGATATGGGCTGGAAGGGAACATGATCTGCCATATAACCAGACCAGAGATTCTTTTTCCCCTTATTAAAACATTCCATTAAAATATTGCTTTAAGTTTGAATTATAAAAACAATGAAACTTACTCTGTTATCAGGTGTTCAAAAAAAATTCTGAAACTTAAGGAAACTTATCATATCTATTGTAGATTTTTCAAACCAAAGCATAAATGTCAGTGGCCAGTACATTAAAATCAAATATTATTCTGTGCCTTTTGTGTCTACATATATACAAAACATATACTATTATTTTCGTTTTATATCAGTCAATATTTATTTAAATTTACATAAATGTTGACCATTTTCTTTGATCATCACTTGCTTGTATTTCAGAATTTCCTGAAATCATTTTCCGTCTGCCCTAAAGACATCATTCAGAGTTTTTTACTAAATTCTCTCAAGTTGTGGTTTTTTTGAAAATACTTCTATTTTTACCCTCTATCCTTGCTATACACAGAATTCAATAGGCAGATATTCCCTTTCAAGCACATTAAAGATATTCACTGCTCTGTTTTGTACTACTTCTACGAAGAAATCGGCCAGCAGTCTAGCTGCCATTTTTAACCTCTCTTTTCTCTCTGCTTGCTTAATCTTTGTCAATGCTGTTTTGTAATCAGTAAGTAAAAGCATGGAATTCTTTTTTATTTCTTGCACTTGGGATTCACTGAGCTCCCTGAAACCTAATAGGTCTTTCATCATCATCAATTCTGTAAAATTCTCGGCCATTATCTCTTCAAATACTGCCTCTCTAGTACCTGCTCTATTACTTCCTTCTGGAATTCCAATAAAATATTTATAATACTTTCTCATCCTATATTCCACATATCAACCTCTCTTTTACCATTTTTCACTTGTCTCTGTAGTTGTATTCAGAGCAATTCCTTATGATCTTTCTTACAGTTCATCAATTCTCTCAAACTGTTTCTAAGTTGCTGTTCAACTTGTCTAGCAAATTTCTATGCTCCCCTTTTATAGTTTTCATTTCATTTTTTTTTTTTTTTTTTTTTTTGGAGACAGAGTCTCATTCTGTTCCCTGGGCTAGAGTGCCCTGGCATCAGCCTAGCTCACAGCAACCTCAAACTCCTGGGGTCAAGTGATCCTTCTGCCTCAGCCTCCCGAATAGCTGGGACTACAGGCATGTGCCAGCATGCCCGGCTAATTTTTTCTATATATATTTTTAGATGTCCATATAATTTCTTTCTATTTTTAGTAGAGACGGGGTCTCGCTCTTGCTCAGGCTGGTCCCGAACTCCTAAACTCAAACGATCCACCTCACTCTGGGAGGCCTCAGCCTCCCAGAGTGCTAGGATTACAGGCGTGAACCACCACGCCCGGCTAGTTGTCATTTCTTAAAGTTCATTTTCATTCTTTTCTCAAATCTGTCTGATCAATTTTTTTGTTTCCTGATCATACTCTTAGTGTCTTCCTTCTTCCTTTAAGCATATTAAACATTACAATTTTATAGTCTGTATCTGATAATTCCAATATTTGTAGTCTTTGAGGGCTTGATTTTGTTGTGATTTGTTGTTTCTGCTAAATCACACTGATGACTTATATGCTTTATGATTTTAAAGTATAGGCCTATTTCCCTTGAAACTTTGTGGGAATTTTAAGGAATATATTTAAATGGGCTCTTAAGGAGAGAATAAAGTGAAAAAAATGTGTTAGATAGCTGCCTAGAAAGACTATCAGTATCTGCCTAGAAAGACTATCAGGCGGAGTGCGGTGGCTCACGCCTGTAATCCTAGCACTCTGAGAGAGCGAGGCGGGAGGATCGCTTGAGGTCAGGAGTTCAAGACCAGTCTGAGCAAGAGCGAGACCCCGTCTCTACTAAAAATAGAAAGAAATTAGCTGGACAGCTAAAAATATATAGAAAAAATTAGCCGGGCACGGTGGCACCTGCCTGTAGTCCCAGCTACTAGGGAGGCCGAGGCAGAAGGATCGCTTGAACCCAGGAGTTTGAGGTTGCTGTGAGCTAGGCTGACGCCATGGCACTCTAGCCCGGGCAACAGAGCGAGACTGTCTTAAAAAAAAAAAAAAAAAAAAAAAAAAGACTATCAAACTGGAATCACTTTAAACATTGAACTGTCCTTTCAACACAACAACAGATAATGTGAATTTTAGCTCTACTCTGGCATCAAAGAGGATTTGTGCTTAAAATTATCAGAGAAGACCAACCAAGAGCCATGGCTAAAACGGTCATGTTTCCTTTTCTCTGGGAAAGCTTGTTTTTCCTAGTTTAACTTGCATCCTGCCCATTAAAGCACTGCCCATTAAAACTAAAGCTCTGGGCCAGCAAGTCAGTAGATGCTAAGGGAAGCCCAGGTTTCATCACCTGTTTATCTCTCTTGGTAAGTACTTTCTGACTGGTTTTGGTCTGAAGATTTCATTTGCTTTCTTACCAGCTTAAAGCTCTGCTTAAAAAAAAATTTTTTTTTAAGTATAATGTACATTAGTAAGTTAAAAACAAGAAAGAAAAAAATTTTTAAATGTATTTTAACCAACAATTCTAGATGTTTTCCAGAATATCTAATTCATAACATTTCTAGAAAAAGAAGTACCAATATTTTGTCTTAAAGCTAAATTAGAGATATTCCAACAACTGAGACACAATTAAAGTATAACAGAAAAAAAATTAACTTTATTCTGCCACCCAATAATTATGTAACCATCCCCAGTTTCCTCATCTTTAAAAACATAATGCCTACTTTATCAAAACTCCTAACAATTTCCATATACCTTGGCCACCCAATTTCATTTGTTTTACTCACTGCTTCTTTTCTTCCTCTTGTTATTTGTACTCTATTTTGTTACCACTATATTATAATAGTTTATTTAAATATGTGTTCTTCGCATTTAGGCAGATGGCTCAAGAAAAGCAGAGACTAGGTCTTTCTCTTCTTTATGTCTGGCAACTGTATTTACCATAGCCTAGATCAAACAGAGTAGATGATATCTTCCTTTTTCTCAGTTTAAAATGGAAGTTTATTACTATGTAGTGCTTTTGGCTTTTGGTTTCAAGGCTGCTAGGAGCGCTTACAATAATAGCAAAACCAGTAAGAAAATGCCAAACCTTGCAGGGGAGCAAAAGCATCTTTGAAGTAGCACCATGAATAACTGTAGCAACATCCTGGCTTAGAGATGTTAAATCACAACTTCCTCATATCATAATTAGCTCAGGGAGGAAACCAACTAGTTTTTTTTTTTTTTTTTTTTTTTTTTTTTTTTGAGACAGAGTCTCACTCTGTTGCCTGGGCTAGGGTGCCATGGCGTCAGCCTAGCTCACAGCAACCTCAGACTCCTAGGCTCAAGCGATCCTTCTGCCTCAGCCTCCCGAGTAGCTGGGACTACAGGCAGGTGCCACCATGCCTGGCTAATTTTTTCTATATATATGTTTAGTTGTCCAGCTAATTTCTTTCTATTTTTAGTAGAGATGGGGTCTTGATCTTGCTCAGGCTGGTCTCGAACTCTTGAGCTCGAGCAATCCTCCTGCCTTGGCCTACCAGATGCTAGGATTACTAGTTTTCATACAGACCCACCAAGACAGGTACCTATTTAAAAACTTCTAAGTAGCAATTTTAGAAAGCAAGACATCTTTATATTTGCCACTATATAGACACAAAAACAGTGCTTGCTATATATACCAACAGCATGTTATCAAAGTTTTTAATCAATCAGAATTCAAATCTACCCTGGTTAAATTAAGCAGAAAGGTAATTAATTTTATTAAAGGATTGTGTCACTGCCACTGGGAGAGCTGAAAAAGCAGATGCAAAGATAATATCACCTAAGATAATGTTGCAGAAGGGACCTAATGAGGAAATCACTGTCCCTGCCACAATTGGGTACTAAATGACAAGATTCAAATCCATTATAACCTTTACTACTGCCAGCACCAAAGCCACATACATCTCCATCAGGAACTAAATCTGCAACTATTATCTTCACTTAAAGCTGACCATCCCTATTGCCACTGCTAACTGCAAAATGTAAGTTATGAATAGAATGCTCACTTCCTTACATTGTACACTTTCAAAGTCACCTGTGAGTGTGTCTGACTAGTGGTGCTTAGGCCACATGCCAGCACCCATCTAGATAAAAGAGAATCTGGGAACCTGAGTTTTCACTAGTACACACACTAGAGAGGCCCGACTCATAATATGGGCACTCTGCAAATGTAGACAGCTAATCAAAACTTGGGGAAGACCCCAAATATGACAAATATTCACTGTAAGAGATTAAGGCTAATATTTAACATAAAAAACACTATGTCAAATATAATTAATTTATAAATAAATATTCAAATATTGGGAGATTATGCTCAAAAACTTACCTTTTATTGACTGGATGCACTTATTTCATTAAATATTCAACAATCAATCAAAATAATTATATACCTTTCAGCAGCATGATACCCATAAATCTGATGTGGTCCTTGCTAATTAAGGGTGCCAAGAATAATCAAAATGTAAGGTCTATGGCACATAAACAAGCAGTATTCCTGGGCATACTTGTATTTTTCACCATCCTAGTTAAATGTATATACTCTAAAAGTCATTGATGGCCGGGCGCGGTGGCTCACACCTGTAATCCTGGCACTCTGGGAGGCCGAGGCGGGTGGATTGGTTGAGCTCAGGAGTTCGAGACCAGCCTGAGCAAGAGCGAGACCCCCGTCTCTACTAAAAATAGAAAGAAATTATATGGACAGCTAAATATATATATATATATATATATATATACAGAAAAATTAGCCGGGCATGGTGGCGTGTGCCTGTAGTCCCAGCTACTCGGGAGGCTGAGGCAGGAGGATCGCTTGAGCCCAGGAGTTTGAGGTTGCTGTGAGCGAGGCTGACGCCACGGCACTCTAGCCAGGGCAACAGAGTGAGATTCTGTCTCAAAAAAAATAATAATAATAAAAAGTAAAAGCCACTGATATACACAAGAAGTCACACAAGGTTGTATATTGCAGTATTTATCCCCTAAGTGAAAAACTGAAAACCATCTAAAAGTCCATCTATAAGTGAATGGTAAAATAAAATGTGGTATATCTCTTACTGTAGAGTGCTATAAAATAGTTAAAAAACAAAAACAAAAAAATCCCTAAAAAACAGACAGGCCTATACACACTAATATGGAAAGTATTCCAAGGCATATTGTTCAGTGAAAAAAATCAAGTTGCAAAACAATAAGCATTTTATTTTATCATATGTTAACAAACACATAAAATTTATACATATAAATAAATATATAGGTATATGAAACAGAAAAGGTCAGGAAGGTTACAATACCAACCCGTTAACAACAGACTACAAATTACTAAGATATGTGCCAAACAGGGAAACTGTGCAAAAGATAGGCAGCAATAGTTAATTATAAAATGTCATTTTCACCTATTAAACAGCCCAGACTTAATACCATTTTAACAAGTGTAAATAGAAACAATCAGTTCACTACTATAATTTATATAACTCTTCTGAAGAGTTGGCAATGTTCCTCAAAACCTTAAATATATACTTTTTTTAGTCTAGAAATTCCACTAGTCAGATTTTCCCAAAATAGATACAGAAAAACCTGTAAGTACAAGGATGTTTGCCACACTAATTTTATAATGGTGAAAAATTAGAAACATCCAACTGTATTTTTTTTCCAGCAACTGTAGTTCATTCATATAATAGAATATGCCATAACATTAAAATCAGATTGTATGTAAAACTGATGAAATCCGAGTAAGTTCTGTGGACTGTACTAATGTCAATTTGCTGTTCTTTACATCACACTATAGTTATGCAAGGTGCTGCTACTACAGGGGAAACTGGGCAAAGAGTACAGAGGACTATCTTACACATTGTTTTGCAACTTCTGGTGAATCTACAATTACAGCCATGCACACTGCATACTGATGTTTTTGTCAAGGACAAACTGCAAATACAATGGTTGTCCCATAAGATTGTAACGGCTATACAATACAGCTTAGATGTGCAGGCTATTCCATCTATATACTATGATGTTCACATGATGAAAGCCACCTAACTACACATCCCTTGGAGTGGATCCCCATCGTTAAGTGACACGTGACGATTTCAAAATAAAAAGTTTTGAAAAATGGGGAAAAAATTATAGAAAACATGGAAAATGTTCACAAAAACTTGGGAAAAAAATAAGGCAAGTTATTATCTGTGATATTATAAAATATATATTTGGCCTTCCACCCCATTACCTGGCATAGAACTCCTAAAATCCTTAGAATCTCCAAAGTGATGTCTCTTTGTAAGCTAATGAGCTGACTGATGGCTGGCAGACTCTTAAGTCAGTTTAACTAGAACAAGTCTATTTTTTCATTTAAATTTTAGATAACTAAGTTTTGTTCATCTTCTGACTAAGGTTTAACAAAGACCTCCATTAAAATCCTTATCTCTTCCACAGTATTAGAAGTAAGCCCTTGAGGTTACAGGGTTGCATAAAATACCTATTAAAGGATATAAATTGTCCAAGTGCATGCTGAAACTATTTGCCAGCACACTGCCAATGGAAAAAAAAGCCAAACTCTGTAAAAATAATTTTAAACAGATTTATTCTGAGCCAAATTTGAGGACCATGACCCAGAGCCACGCCCAAGAGGCCTTGAGCAAGTGGACTGGCTGTGGCTGGGTTCCAGTTTGGTTTTATACATTTCAGGGAGACAGGGGTTACAGGTAAAGTCATAAATCAATGTGGGAATCATACATTGGTTTGGCCAGAAAAGGTGGGCCATCTCGAAGAGGGGGGCGGCTTACAGGTTATAGGTGGGTTTAAAGATTCTTTGGCTTGTAATTGGTTAAAGACATGAAGCTTTGTCTAAAGGCTTGGAATGTTTTAACATAGTTGCTGTTAATCAGAGATAAGCCACCAGACATAGATTTGTTGTGTAAATTGAGGGCCTGTAGGTTTGTCTTGCATACCCTTAGGCTTGTTAATGGCTTAGAAAGGATGTCCCCCTTGGTTTAGTATCACAGAGTCAGAAAAAAATAAAATAAAATAAAAGAGAAACAAAACAAAGGACGTCCCCAAGAAGGGAGGGGAGCATGATGAGGCATGTCTGACCTCTCTGCTTCTGGCAGGCAATTTAGTTTTAGGATATTCCTTTGGCCACGAAGGGGTCCATTCAGTCAGCCAGTATGGGGGTGAGCCTTAAAATTTTATTTTAGTTCACAATTCACATGATAATGCAAACACACAGATACACAACAAAAACACCCAAACTATTTGTAAAACTGACACATCAATCACCACCCCCATTGCTAAGCAATATATGTCCATCCCCAAATAAGCCAAAAGCAGTCCTGATTATTAGCCCATTTAATGACAAATTCTATCTAGAGAGAGATAATAGAAAGGAAAAAAGGGACACATCAAATTCTTATCAAAATGAGATCTTCCTGTCCTAAGAAACAACAGTTCTAAGGTAACAGAACCAAGAGTTAGGAAAAAGTCACCATAAATACGGCAAAACCATCTCTTTGGACACACATAACCTTTTGTTTTACTTACCTATTTACTATCAGAAACTGAAATCCCATGCCACTTAACCCCATAAATGCTGTAAAACAGAAATAAAATGTATAAATTGATTAAATTTATTTGCCCCATGGCAGATAAATCATCCAGGTTCAATTTTTACACATCTCCAATATTGAGGGGGCTACCAAATTACAACTACTAAAAAAAGAAAACAAACCCCCCCCCAAAAAACCCAACCTATCCTTTCATCCTTCAGAGTCCTACCAGATGCCTAGGGGTATTTTATGAAAATTAAAGTGGGAATTCTTCACTCTTTCTGAGAGAGAAGAATAACTAACATTTAGGGAACACAATTCGTAGTCATAATCTCAGTTAAATACTATTATCATCCACATTTTACACTTAAGGAAAAAGTTAACTTTACTTCAAGGTAAAATAATCTACCCAAGATTACACAGCTACTAAGACAAAGCCAAGGATTTAAACCTAGGTAGTTTGGAGAGTGCATGCTCTAATCTAATAAACTACAGTTGCCTTAGAGGTAACTTTAAGTTATATACTACATAAGGAATACTATTATCTCCTTTCTAAGCCAAATGGTCCCTGGCCCCAGTTTTTCCTACAGTGGCTAAAGATCCAGAAGAAATGAATAATACAGAAAACAGCTACCCCAGGACAGAAGTCAATTCAGATCTTCAAAGATGTCTATCTAGGGCCAAAGTACATCTAATTTTCAATTAAAGGGAAAAAAAGATAATATTCATGGTAACATATGTAATAAAATTCACCCCCCATCACAAAGCACTTATCCTAATCTGAAATTATTTTGTCTGCAAGCTACACAATGGCAGTGGCTTTGTCTATGGTTTACTGTTTTCTAGAATTTTTTTTTTTTTTTTGAGACAGAGTCTCCCTCTGTTGCCCAGGCTAGAGTGCCATAGCGTCAGCCTAGCTCACAGCAACCTTAAACTCCTGGGCTCAAGTGATCCTACTGCCTCAGCCTCCCAAGTAGCTGGGACTACAGGCATGAGCCACCATCCCCGGCTAATTTTTTCTATATATATTTAGTTGTCTGGCTAATTTCTTTCTATTTTTTCAGTAGAGACGAAGTCTCACTCTTGCTCACAAACTCCAGGCCTCTGAGTGACCCTCCCACCTCGGGCTCCCAGAGTGCTATGATTACAGGCATGAGCCACCGCGTCTAGCCTGTTTTCTAGCATCTTGAACAGTGATTAGCATATAGGAGGCCAACAATAAAATTTGTTGAATGAATCAATGAATGAATATATGCTAGGCTAGTGTTTCTCAAACTTTAATGTGCCTAACAATCACCTAGGAATTTTGATAAAATGAAATGAAGACCTCTGAATCAGTAATTCAGGGATAGGGCCATAGAGTTTGTACTCTAAGAAGCCCCTGCATTAAAGGAGCTTGCTGCTTGTCAGAGGATCACACTTTGAATAGTAAGGTAACTGGATCACACTCTAGGTCATTCATTTCCCTCAAGCTCTCCAGGTTGTCAAGAATCAGAATTCACTCACCCCCTACTGTGGAAGAAAAGCAGTTTATTCATCAAAAAAGCTATTATTGCTGGTCCTCTAGTACTAGAGGAAAAGACAGGTTTATATCCCCAAATGCCCACTATCTCCATCAGATGGCATCTGTCCTTTTTCAAAAAACTGAGGCCTCCATAGATTAGTGGCACTTAACCTTTTGTGTCATGGACTATTCTGAAAATACAAAGTTACAGACTTCTCCCTAGAAAGTTCTACATGAGACTCATGCATTCCCCACATTAAAGATTAAGAACTCTATTAATAGATCTAACATTTAGCATTTAAATAATTTAAATAGTTCTCAAAATACTGAGCCATACACTTCAATTGGTCAGCTGATAGAGCCAATGGCTAACTACACCAATGAACTTATACCTCGAACTTCAAATATCAATATAATTTTTTTAGGAAAGGGTGTCTTTTTATTCCTAGTATGCATAAGTCAGCAAACCCTTTGTTACTTTTAAATGCAAATGACCAGAAAAAAGAGGTGGCAATTATCTTTTATAGTTCACACTGATATAGTTAGTGCTTATGTACCATATACCCTTCTAAGTGTTTTATCTTAACTGTCAATCCTCTTAACAACCCTATAAAACAGATATTAATATTAGTCTCATTTATTAGTATTATCCTCAACTTACAGGTAAGGAAACTGAAAAAAACATTAAACAACTTGCCCAAGGTCACACAACTAAAAAGTGGCCCATACAGAGCAGGGATTTGGACCCGGGCAGCCTGGCCTCAGAGTCTACATTTTCAACTACTCTTCTCAAAAGGCTAGAATAATCTTATTTTCCTTACCTTGCTCAACAGCAACTTTCTTGTCTTATAATTTACATTTCCCATAGCCAATTTAATAATAAATATTTTAGTGCCAACTTATGTGTGCTATGCTACTTTGTTAATGATATGGAAAAAGAAAAAAAAAACCTCTTGCTTATTAGCAATGAACTTTTGATCTCTTCTGAAAAATTAAATTTGCTTAAGCTTTGTTTTCTTTAAAGAAACAAAAATTAAAAGTTATCATATACTTGGTCAGAAAAGGGTTTAAAAAAAAAAGGGTAAAAAAGAAAAGAAAAAAGTTATCATATAAACCAGGGCATTTCTGAGGATGAAATTGGGTTAAGACATCTGTCCCAGAAAGTAGGTATATGCTGTGACCATCCAGGGCAAAGTAAGAGGTATGGTCACCTTACCTGTTTTGTAGTAAGTAGTATGAAATACTGGCCAACTATGTGCTACACAAAGCCTGCCTTACTCCTGACTTTTCTAACCTGACAAGAAAATCCTTTTCTCTTTCCTCAATAATACATAAACTCAATAGAATTTAACTCTTCACCTCTGTAGTTTGGCTTTATGCATGCACTTCATAACCTACACCTAGTGATATTCATCTAAAGTACTCTTCTGTCTTTGGTTTAGAGTCAGTCATTTAAAAATAGAGGTACTATAAACCAAAGATAGGTTCAAGAGGTCTGACAAGGGAACAGACAAGACAGGAAATACAAGTATGTGATATTTAAACATTTCTTTTTCTTGCATTTACTTACTTTTATACTACCAAAAAAATTTTTAAGAGTAAATATAAAGTGCCTATTTGCATTCCTTTAAATCTTCCATATAAATCGAGGTGGCTCACGCCTGTAATCCTAGCACTCTGGGAGGCCGAGGCGAGAGGATCACTCCAGGTCTGGAGTTTGAGACCAGCCTGAGCAAGAGCGAGACCCCCGTCTCTACTAAAAATAGAAAGAAATTAACCGGATAGGGCCGGGCCCGGTGGCTCACACCTGTAATCCTAGCACTCTGGGAGGCCGAGGCGGGTGGATGGCTCGAGGTCAGGAGTTCGAGACCAGCCTGAGCAAGAGCGAGACCCTGTCTCTACTAAAAAAAATAGAAAGAAATTATCTGGCCAACTAAAATATATATAGAAAAAAATTAGCCGGGCATGGTGGCACATGCCTGTAGTCCCAGCTACTCGGGAGGCTGAGGCAGGAGGATTGCTTGAGCCCAAGAGTTTGAGGTTGCTGTGAGCTAAGCCGACGCCACGGCACTCTAGCCCTGGGCAACAAAGTGAGACTCTGTCTCAAAAAAAAAAAAAAAAAGAAAAAGTTTTATTTGCCCAAACAAAAAGTATACTCTTTTTAAACTATAACTTTAAATAAGGTAATTAATTAACTAATTTGGCTTGCCCCAAATCAGAGAGAATTAGTAACAAGCCTAGGATTAAAACTCAAAATTTATACAGCACTTAAATAAATCAATGCTATCTCACAGTAGTTTTTGCAATCAGCAGTGCTACTACCACGTAGTTCAGTAAGCTTTCCAGAAATATTTACCATATATAAAGCACAAATTTCAGAGGTTTTTCGAAGACAGCTACATATAAACCAACAATTTACATCACAATACCGTTGTGAGGATTAAATGATAGTGCCAAGCTGTTACCTAGACTGTATTACAAGGCTAAACACCACAAACACAACCTAACTTTGTCAGAAGACATTATTCACAAATTACATGTAGGAATTTGAGGCTGAGAAGTTATGTTACCTGCTTCAGGTCATAATACCTAACATTTGAACCCAAGATTCTAAACCCTTACAGAAAATCACAGCACATAATACAAAACATTTACAATGTCTTCAAGAAGACTGGAAACTTGCTTCAAGTATATACTTTAAAGAAAACCAAGTTTAAGCAAAGCACAGATCATGGTAATGATAAATCAAAATGTTATGAACACTATCAAAGCCAAAGGGTCACTTTCCATTTCACTTAAGGATATTCAAAGAGAAGGTTAAAAATCTTTTTTATAAATTCACAACGATAGCTTAATTAATGAGTTTCTCAACTTTTTCTACTTCCTATTCCCCTGCAATACAGACTCAGATTATATTTCTAACCATAGGGTCGAAATCTTGTTTTAAGCTCCAAGGTAGAAGACC
Source organism: Eulemur rufifrons (assembly GCF_041146395.1). NCBI lineage: Eukaryota > Metazoa > Chordata > Mammalia > Primates > Lemuridae > Eulemur > Eulemur rufifrons. Next base: position 39,337,259 of record NC_090998.1, on the reverse strand, counting down.
AAAAGTACAGATTTGAAATGTTCATGTCTAATATTAAGGATTATTTCCATTAACTGGGAAGTAATATGGAGCTAGCAGACAGCTCAAACCAACCCAAACTGATCAAAATACAAAATAATTAGATATCAGTATTTCTAATTACTGTAATCTGAAGCCACATGAGGGCTTTTACATCTTCATGCTTTATTCTGAGCATTCTATTCCACTTTTCACACCATTTTCTACTTCACTGGCAGTCCATTATCTCTATTATCTGGTAATGTTTCTATTCATTTTTAAATTCTGCATTCAGCTCCAATAAATATTCCAAAACCAAATTGTTCAAAAACCACTCAGCTATTCACTTGCTTACTCATAATTTTTCTTGGCAATCATTTCACTATTTGTGCACTTTCTTCCCCTAAGTCATTCTTTTGTAAAAATTCATTTTCAGTCACTGATATCTAATTAATTCTTTATGAATAAATGATTATTTAAACTAATAGGAAAAAACTGAGTAGTATACTTATGGTGAAAGGCACACTACTACAATTAATATAAAATTAAAGAAAAATTATCTGGTCAAATATGCCACATCTTATTTCAGAATCCAGGGCTAACCTAAAAATTTTAAATGTTATCACCTTAAAAAGTAGAAAACTTTAAAGTCAGATAAAATTTTTTTAATTATATAAAATCTCAGGAGCGAAGAAAATGAATTATTGTTTAATGGGTACAGAGAGTTTCAGTTTTTCAAGATGAGAGATGGACAGTGGTGGTGGTTACACAAGGCGAGAAGGTACTTAATACCACCATTGAACTGTGCATTTAAAAATAGTTCAGATGATAAATTTTATGTTATGTGTATCTCACAATTAAAAATAATTTTTAAGCTGCACTCCCGGTGCCACGTGCCTGCAGTCCCAGCTACTCAGGAGGCTGAGGCAGGATTGCTTGAGCCCAGAAGCTTGAGGCTGCAGTGCAGTATGATCACACCTGTGAATAGTCACTGCACTCCAGCCTGGGCAACATAGTGAGACCCTATATCTAAAAAATAAATTAATAATAATTTTTTCCCAATTATGAGTTATTAAGTTATTATGAGTTATTATAGCATCCTACGGTGTACAAAAATTACTGCTACTTACATAAGTGGTTACAAGTACAGTTGGCTCTCCGTATTCATGGGTTCCATATCCATGGATTCAACCAACCACAGATCAAAAATACGTGGGAAAAAGATGGTTGCATTTGTACTAAACATGTACAGATTTTTTCCTCATCATTATTGTGATAATAATACAGTGTAATTAATTACATAGCACATTGTATTAATATTAGGTAGTATAAGTAATCCAGAAATGATCTAAAGTATATAGGAGGGGTCGGGCGTGGTGGTTCACGCCTGTAATCCTAGCAGTCTGGGAGGCAAGGCCAGAGGATTGCTTGAGGTCAGAAGTTTGAGACCAGCCTGAGCAAGATAGAGACTCCATCTCTACTAAAAATAGAAAAAATTAGCCAGGCGTGTTGGCACATGCCTGTAGTCCCATCTACTCTGGAGGCTGAGGCCGAAGGATCACTTAAGCCCAGGAATTTGAGGTTGCAGTGAGCTATGATGATGCCACTGCACCCAAGCCAGGTGACAGAGTGTCTCAAAACAGAACAACAACAAAAGAAACTTGAGCATCAGCAGATTTTGGTATCTGCGGAGGGTCCTGGAACCAATCCCCCATAGATACCCAGGGACAACGGTCTTTGTTTTCAGGGGAAAAAAAAAAATCAAATAGAAACAGAAACCCAAATGTAATAGTCATTAAAACACTACCATGGGCCGGGTGTTGTGGCTCACGCCTAGCACTCTGGGAGGCCGAGGCGGGTGGATCGCTTGAGCTAAAGGAGTTCGAGACCACCCTGAGCAAGAGCAAGACCCTGTCTCTACTAAAAATAGAAAGAAATTATCTGGCCAACTAAAAATATAAATAGAAAAAATTAGCCAGGCATGGTGGCGCATGCCTGTAGTCCCAGCTACTTGGGAGGCTGAGGCAGTAGGATCGCTTAAGCCCACGAGTTTGAGGTTGCTGTGAGCTACGTTGACGCCACGGCACTCACTCTAGCCTGGGCAACAGTGCAAGACTCTGTCTCAAAAAAAAAAAAGAAGAAGAAAAAATTGCAATCGGTCTCCTCAGTGCTCAAAATTTTAAGTAACTCGATAGCACTTAAGATGAAGAGAGAACATTGCTTTCAAACTTACAGAATTTGTTATAAAGGAATTTAAGTCAGGTCATTTTTGACAATTTTGTGAATCATCCAAACTTTTTTGCCTCTTTCCAGAGACAGACATTCTGTTTCCTTAGAACAGGGGTGACAAAAAAACAGAATGAACTACTGAAGTCATTAGCCCCTTATCTGCAAGACTAAAAAGTTTTAAAAAGTTATAACTGAGTATTACTTAAAATAGGATTCTTAGTCTGCCTGTGGATTTCTATTGCAATATAACTAGGTGGTTGATGAGCTCTAATTTCAGCTTCAACACTGCCTAGCTGTATAATCTTGGGCAAGTTTAAGTTCTCTGTGCCTCAATTTCCTTATCCCTAAAATGGGGATAGTAATACCTCGTAGAGATATTTGAGGCTTCAGTGCATCTATGTGTGTATATATACGCAAAAACACCTAATGTACTTGACATACAGTAAGCGTCATACATGTGTATACCACTGTTATTATCATAATCGTCATCGTTATCTATCCCACTGATTCCAGTCATAAAATTAGGGAAGCTGCCTGATCTCTCCAGATAAATGTGCTTAAGTAATAGATTTTGAACACAACCGCACCGCTCCTGGATCCCAAATTAACCCTTCCAAAGATCCACAAGCAACTTAGTATAATAATGCAGCTCTCAACCTCTTTTGTGACACAGACCTCCTTGCTAGTCCAATTAATCTAGGGGTCTCCTCTCAGAATATTTTTAAATTTATGAAATACACAGGATCACAAAGTAAACCAAATATATTGAAATATAGTTAACAAAATGTCTTAAAATTTCTAACATAGTAATACACTATATAAGATTTTTATTTATTTATTTATTTTGAGATACAGAGTCCGCTCTGCCACCCAAGCTGGAGTGCATGACCATAGCTCACTGCAGCCTTGAACTCATGGGCTCAAGCAATCCTCCTGCCTCAGCCTCCCAAATAGCTGGGACTTGTACAGGCACACTCTACCACACCTGGCTAGTTTTAAATTTTTTTTTTTTTGTAATGAGGTCTCACTATGTTGCCCAGGCCAGTCCTGAACTCTTGGCCTCAAAAGATCCTCCTGCCTGGGAAAAGTGCTGGGATTACAGGCATAAGCCACCCCACTCAGCCTAACTAACAAGATTTTTAAACATATAATAACAAGGAGTAATGAACATAAACAATATTCCAATGTATCTGCAAAAACTGTAATGATACCAAAAAATGTGATTTCTCTTGGTGACAAGGTCATAGACACTGTTGCCTCCAATGAAATTTAAAGAATTTTCAATTTTTTTCTATCTAGATTTTAGTCAGAAGCTAGTGAAAATAAACATGCAAATTTTTTTCCCTTAACCAAACTCACATACTTCCTCAATTCCATCCAAAAAAACCAGATTAAGAACTCTTGGCTTATGCACGTGTGGACCAATCTCAGGAAAAATTATTGGGGGGGGGGGAACAACTCTTGGCTTAAAGGAGAGTGCAAAAATAAATTTTGGAGCCAGAGACTAGTGTTCCAGAAAGCCAGACTTCAGACTTTAGTCCCCACATTATTTACACTTGAATGACCTTAGACATCTAACTTCTGAGCTTTGGTTCCCTCATTGAGAACAATTCCTAAATCATGAGGTTATAAGGATCAAATATTAGTTAACAAAATAACAAATGACCAACATGTTGTTTTTGACTGATTTTAATAACACATATTCAGCCCCAAATATTTAATGACACTGTTAATTTTCAATAAAACTCATCATACAAGAAAAATAAAGAACGACATACTGATTCACAAAGAAAATGATTAATGGAGATGTTTCTTTAAATAATATATAGTTCAGTGAGAGATACGGTAGAGTTTGTCTAAACGGGGGACTCAGGCAGGCCCGAATTGCTAAAAGCCTGTCTATGATTTGACATCAGAATGACCTGGATCTAAATCCCACCCAGTACCACTGCTTTACTAAGTAAAGTCACTTAACCTTTCCACCTCAGTTTTCTCACCTGTAAAACACTGCAACATTGCTTGAGAGACAGAAGAGGACCTAGCTTAAACATTAAATGAAGCTATTATTAAAGTTCACATTTTAATAAAGCCAAAGGAATCAATCTGGAACTCAAAAGTTTATTTTGGAATTCATGTTGATATAAATCAAACTTCACAATCTTTCTTTTGCCCAGCAAAACACATACACACTTAAAACCTACGATATTGCATGGTATAATATTCCTAAAACAAACAGGCACTGCTTAAAATCATGTCTGATTTCTTATTCTGCCAAAGGAAAACTACGACGATAAAAACGGCAAACAGAATGACTTCAGTAATTTTAAATCTTTTCATGACTTGCCTGGAATGTTCCAATGAATGTTTATTATTAACGTCGGATATACTCTAAGAGAGCACGCTTTTAAAAAACTAATTTAAAGATCACAACTCATCAGCTACATAATGGCAGTTAAAGAAAAAAAAAGGAAAATCATTTATTTACTTTATACTGGAATATCATGCAGTGAGATTTCCTACCACTACCGGAAAAAAGCCGCCATAGGCTGGCCCTGGCTCCTGGATCCATTATACAACCTGTAAATTCCTTCTTTCATTGAAAAGATTCTTTTTATGGGCATAGTTAACAAATGCCAAGTTGCGAAGTTTGCAGTTTTGCTAGTTTGACGTTTTCACAATGTAAGAACAATATGATCTGGAATCTACTCAAAGCATTGGCCAGGCAGTCAGCTGACGCTCACTGCACACAGGAGGGATCGAAATAAGAGAAATTAAACTTTTTGTGTAAGGCAGGTACGCACTACCGTGAAATCTAAACTACACCAACACCAGACGTCCTAGTTAAAGTAATAAAAGTATTTCTATTGTTCCGATAACAATACAAAAAACGGCTTTTTCTGCAATAAGTTTCTCTCATTCTTGGAATTTTCCCTGTAAAGGGCTTTTAATCGGTTCATAGAACCAGCCCTACATCACGCAGCCGCTGCCTGAGTAACTTTTACAAAAGGTCAAAGCGGTGCCTTTCAAGGCTTCCAAATCCTATTGGCTTCTCCTCGGCTTAAAGGAACTCACTTTCACCCACAGAACGTTCCAGAGACACAGGGTCAGAGACCAAACAAAATCTGGTGGAGGTTGCTAAAAAGAAGTTTTCAATTTTCTTTTCAAAACACTTACCGCATTTCACCTACCTCCCTTCGCGGCCCCACATGTTGCTTGACTCCCTCCCAGAGGGCCGCGCGAGGCCTCGCTTCACCCCCCGCCTCCAGAACGCGCCCACCTGATTACTCTTTACTCGGGCAGACTCCGCCTCCCCACCCCCGCCTGTTTGCCTCCCTCAGGAGGTCCATTTGGGACACTTTTCCCCTTCCTCTGATCCTCACGCCACACCAGACAAGCCTTCGATTCTCCACCTTCCATTCTCCCCCGCCACAGGCCTCACCTCCCACAGCTTCCTAAAGTGTTGGGAGCGCGCAGAGTGGAGCCGCAGGCCTGCACGGCCCAGGTGCTGTGTCAGCCTATCTGCCGGTTCCGCGGCGTGTACGGCCTGGAAAGTCACATGGCGGTGGGACCTGCCGGCGCCTCCACACTCCTGCTCTCCTCAGAGCAGGACGAGACTACCAAACCCACTCACCTCCACGAAAAGCAACATGTCTTCCTCCGCTCGGCCCAGTCGTTCCCGCCGCCGCGACTCCAACTAGCTCACAGGCCCGAGCACCAATTGCTAGGATAAGGACACTCGCCTTGCCCCTCCACCCGGCAGTGGACCCGGCTCCTCCCTCGCCGTCAGCCGCCGCGGCCTGACCCGCCCAGTCCCACCTCCCTTGAAACAGCAACTGTTTCCGGTTCTGAGAAAAATTGCTTCCGGGAGAAGAGAAAGCCCTCGGTTCACTCTTGCGCTGCTCTTTCCAGCAGCAGTGTGGAATGTACTATCCTCTGTTGGAGGTGGGTGGAGGTGATCGCAAGGAGACACCATTCTGTGTCATGAGGGTGTGTAAAAATCTTATTGACTCATTTTATCACTTTCCAAACAGCTAGCTACCACAGCCCTAATAATTCCGCAGTCTTCATAGTTCAAAATCTAGATCTGATTTTAAAAAGCCGATGTTGTGCGAAGTGTACTGAACAAACGCCCAACTCTGCCGAAAACGTGGTGTCTCGCAGAAAGAAGTGGAGAGGGAAAAAAGCTGAAGTAGTAGTAAGTATATTGGTACCAGCTACTATATATTACGTGCTTACTATGTGCTCGACACTAAGCATTTTACGTGAATTTATCTCGAAAGAATGCTATGCAATAAATATTATCATGCCCGTTTTACAATTTAAGGAGCCCTCTAAGGACGGCAGGTTTCCCTTTGACACTGCTTTAAAGAACTTTGCCCCTTGCTCGCCTTAAACAGGTACCCGCATCTCCGTTTAGCTTACTATAAAGCTACTTAATACTTAGTCTGCATAGCCTGTTCATTGATGTTCTGCCATTAACCCAAATAAAATACACAATAAAAACAATTTTTTAAAAAATTACCTTTATGCTTTTTTGTTAGATGATCCAAACTCCTCATTATCTAAAGCAATACATCTATCCCTCCCTTGTGAGTCCCACCTTCTGCATCCTGGTTCAGACAGTCATCTTTTGAAATAATCATGTCTTGATCTTTTCGAATGGTTTTTTCCATTCTATTATTTTAAAAATCTTCCTAAAGTGAAAGTTTCATTTTCACCAAACCGCTGTTACTTGCTTTCAAGGCCTTTCCATTCTGATCCCATGAATCTTTCTTGCTTTACCAAATCTCTTCACTTTCTCATTTAGATACCAAATTCATTCCACCATCAAATGGCTGATATTTGTATGTTAGCCCACCCTAATCTAATCCCCAGCAAACTCATCTCAGTGATTAAACCAATCTCACTTTTCCCCTAAGATACAAACTTTTTTTTTTTTTTTATGGACAAAAGCTGCTGTCTCCATCTCTCTTTTTTTTTTGAGACAGAGTCTCACTCTGTTGCCCAGGCTAGAGTGCCATGGTGTCAGCCTAGCTCACAGCAACCTCAAACTCCTGAGCTCAAGCAATCCTCCTGCCTCAGCCTCCCGAGTAGCTGGGACTACAGACATGCATCACCATGCCCAGCTAATTTTTTCTATATATTTTTAGTTGTCCAGCTAATTTCTTTCTATTTTTAGTAGAGACGGGGTCTCGCTTTTGCTCAGGCTGGTCTAGAACTCCTGAGCTCAAAGGATCCGCCCGTCTTGACCTTGGCCTCCCAGAGTGCTAGGATTGCAGGCGTGAGCCACCGCGCCCAGCCAAAATACAAACTCTTTAGCACTTACCTCCAAAGCCATGACTCAAGGTGTCTTCTGTATCTGGATTGCCTTCATTTGTCAGTCAACCTTCTCTCTCCATAAGGTTTTCCCAAAGACTCTGCTCTCCTCAGATCTCCTCTTCATGTCCCTTGTTAGCACTTGATTTTTTATATTCTATCTTAAATTTTTTTTTGGTTTTTAGTTTCTTCACAGGAACCCTATCATATATTCTTCAATTCTTCAGTTTAGATTAGGATGATGGCAGCTGCATAGTAGTGTTTCAACAAATGTTTGTCAAATTAAAAGGGAAGGAGAAGGATTTAAAAATTTGCTTTAAAAAGCCTTCATTTCCAATTGCTGATTGATGGAGTCCATGCTGCATGAAAAATACAAGAGAGAAAGAGAGAATAGCAATAATGCTAAATTAGTTCAGTTGACAAGGATTTAGGCTGCTTTGTGAATGCCTGCTGGGATAAGCAATGCAAGGGACAGTTATTTAAGGATCTCATAATCTATTATTATCAATAATGTACTTAAATAGGTTAATTGATAATGTCAAGAAATGTTGAATAATGATGAATATTTTAATCAGACCTCACATTTATAAAAACAAATAATTCTCCTTAATTGCTGTCCTTTCTGGAAACATTATGAACTACTTTGAGTAAATAGACTTAATTGTGATTTATAGGAAAGGAGAGAGTAATGTCTTATGTCTGCAAGGCATCGGGGAAGAGGTTGGTCTAAAAATCAAAGAAAGTATTCTGAGGCTTAGAAAAGTTTTCATCAGGAAAAGAATCTAAAACTATAATGGATCTCCAAATTTTAGACAGTTTCTGTGGAAGAATTGATGAAGAATTTAAAGAAAAACAAAAATAAAGTATAGCATCTGGTTTTGAGATGTTCCCCAATTAGTTGATGGAGACAAATAATAAATAGTTACACTATAATAGAAAGTTCAGGAAGGGATTTGGGAACATAAAGGAAGGAATGAATAACTTAGACAATGAGATCTTAAAGAGAAGGGAAGGAAAAATAATTGGAAGTGTAATATCCTTAAAAGACAACTGCTTTATGATCCCCTGCCCCCATTTCTCTAAAGGACTGAAACACATAAATAGTTTAATTTTACAAGTTTACACCAAGGACTCAACATAGGACTAATTTTACAATATGTTTACAACAAGGACTCAACACAGGATGATCTTGCAGAGAAATTAATTTATCCATCCACAATTTGTATAAAATTTAAAACCTATAAAATGATATTATATAATTTATGAATATATGCACCTGTAGTAAAACTGTATGAAAATACACTAAGCACAAATACATCAAATTCATGATTTTCATTGCCTCTCAAATGGAACTGAGGGGAAGGAAGGCATCTGGGGAGGACAAGAAAGGGAACTTTTTCTCTAATGCTTTCTTTTATTAAAAAATATCTGAGGCAAAAAATGACAAAATGTTAATATTTGTTCATTCTAGGTGATGATCACATAGCTATTTGTTACATTATTATCTGTACTTTTATATTTTTTTAAATTAAAAAATAAAGCTACATAGCAAACAAAACCATCGTGTCCTTTAATTGCTTCAGTCTCCTAAATCCTTTCACCTCCTCTGCAATCAAAGGAGCTGCCCCAAAGCACCAACGATTCTTATTCAGTTAGAAAGCAGCCTCTAGTGTTCCCTGCAATTTCTTGAGCCAGCTATGTAACTTGAAAGCCTTCGTCAGTCAGGTTCCTTGAAAAAACAAGTAACTGGGCAGTGCAAAGAGTGTGATCTTCATCCAAATATCTTTCAAGTTACTGCATGTCTACGGAATATTAAGGGGCAGCTGAGGAAGTTGTAACACAGTTATTCCATTACAATCTTAAAATACTTAAGCAAACCCCAAGAAGAGAGAATAACGGGGAGTTACATTTGATACACTGGATCTTGAATTCTAACATCTAGATTTTAAGCTCATTTAAGCAAGGTTATAACTTCTATATCTTCTAGCTTTCTTGTTGTCTATTCTTTCCTACCCTCCTTGCCCCCCTTTACCCTTCTACCATCACAGCATATGGAATGCCTATTTCTCTGCATTTGATAAGCATGCTTTAAATGTTTGAGTCCATGATAATGTCACAATGGGTCTATTGTGACATCATCGGGACCGTTATACCGTGGTTAGCAACCAGTTAATTGCAGGGTACGCCACAACTTCTGGGAGCAGGAAAGACTTCTAGCTTCCTAGTGGACACCTTTATTAGCATTTGCCTATATATATTCTGTGAAAAAGAAGAAATCAGCTAAATTTTCAAAATGTTTATCAAAACTCAAAATGAGGTAGACAGTAAACCTAAATCAGAAAAAGAAGTCAAGGATTCTGCCATTGTGAGAAGAAAGCTCAGACGTGTCCTTAATGTTCCAGTAGTCCCTAAACTTGAAGTCCCATCCTCTGTAAAGAACATCATCTCTAGGATTGAGCAAGCACAGCTCCAGCGAGCCAGAGAGGTAGGTAGTAAATCAGAAGTTTACAAACTGTTACTTTTTTTTTAACTTTCCATTACCAGATACATTTTTTAATTTTAGAAATCACTTTACTTTCATGATATTTAACTGTGTTTATGGTAACTTTGACTTCAAATGACAACTTGACCTGACTCTGACTCTGTGGATAGCAAGCTCCAATTTGATGTTAATCTCTTCATATCAGAATGAATCAAGCTATTTAAGAAATAAATCATGTGCTACTGATTGGGATAGAATGAAAAATTAAAGTCTATAGATAATACCAATATCTAATTTCAGCCAATAGTTTTCATTTGTTCCCAGTTGTTAACCAGAAGGAACATAGATTGTGTTTGCATTTTAGCTCCTTTGTATTGTATAGTGGTGAAATCTAAAGAAAAAAATGAATTCAAGCTCCTTTAATTTCCCCAGAACACTTCAAAGGAAGCGTTTATTGGCTAAGAGAAGTCCAAGGATAATGAGCAAAGAACTTAAATAAGATAACAACCAAACAGAGCCCAAACAGTTAAGGTTATACTACGTTCTATTCTCTCAGACAGTCAAAATATAACAAGATCAATCAGGTTAAAAAAACTTGATTAAAGGAAAGTTCTTTCCTATGTTTAAGGAGTGCCAAATCTTAGTACTTTCTTGCTCTTCGCACAGACTTTCCCCTGTTCCAACTCCTCACAACTAGCAACAATATCAGTGTTTGCTTTTAATAACTTTACTGAGGTATAATTGGCATATAATAAACTGTACATTTTAAAGTATGCAAGTATTGATATATATAAACACCTGTAAAACCTTCACTACAATCAACACAATGAACTTACCCATCACCTCCAAAAGTTTCTTCATGCCTTTTTATAATCCCTCCCACATGCTCTTCCCTGCCCCCTACCTGAATCTCCAGCTAACCATCAATCTCCTTCTGTCACTGTATATGTTTGCTTTTTTTAGAATTTTATATTTATGTAAGCGGAACCATACAGTATCTACTTTCTTCTAGCTCATGTCTTTCACTTAGCATAATTATTTTGAGATTCCTCCACATTTTTGCATGTATACATAGCTCATTCCTTTTTATTGCTGAGTATGTTTCCATGGCATGAGTTATTTCTGGTTTTGGGTTATTACAAATAAAGCTGCCATGAACATTGGTGTACACGTCATTAAATGGACATGTTTTCATTTCTGTTGGGTAAATACCTAAGTTTGGAATAGGTCATATGGTAGGTAAATGTTCAATTTTTAAAATAAACTACCAAACTGTTTTTGAAAGTGGGTCTATTATTTTACATTCACACAAGCAGTATATGAGACTTTTCAATTGCTCTGCATCCTTATCAACACCTGATGTGGTCAATCATTTAAATTTTAGCTATTCCAAAAGTTATATAACAGTATCTCTTTGTGGTTTTAATTTGCACTTTCATAATGACTAATGGTTTTAAGCTTGTTTTCCATGGGTTAATTTGCACTGGGTATGTTTTCCTTGGTGGTTCAAATATTTTACCCATATTTTAAAAATTGAGTTGTATGTTTTCTTATTGTTCAATTTTGAACATTATTATGTATTCTGAATAAAACTTCTTTTTGGATAGGTGATTTGCAAGTATTTTCTTCCATTCTACACGGTGTCTTTTTCTTCTACTACTAGTGTTTTTTAAAGAACAACCCAGGCACGATGGTGTGTGCCTGTAATCCCAGCTATTTGGGAGGCAGAGGTGGGACGATTGCATGAGCCTGGGAGTTCAAGACCAGCCTGGGCAACATAACAAGAACTTGTCTCAAAAATAAAACAGAAGTTCTAAGTTCAACTTATTTTCTTTTGTAGATCGTGCTTTTGGTGTAATGTATAAGCAAGCTTTACCTAACCCTAGGTCACAAACATTTTCTCCTATGCATTCTTTTAGGAGTTTTTTGCTTTTAGATTTTACATTTAGGTCTATGACCCATTTTGTCTTAAAATGTCAGATATGGGTTGAAGTTTACTTTGTCTTTTTTTCACAATCATTTCAGCTCCATTTGTTGAAAAGACTATCCTTTCTCCACTGAACTACATTGGCACTTCTGTTGAAAATCAACATATTTGGCTGGGCACGGTGGCTCACTCCTGTAATGCTAGCACATTGGGAGGTGGAGGTGGGAGGATTGCTTGAGCTCAGGAGTTGCAGACCAGCCTGAGCAAGAGTGAGACCTCATCTCAAAAAAAAAAAAAAAAAAAATCAACATATTTATGTATGAGTTTATGGACTTTAGTCTGTTCTATTAATCGATTTGTCAGTCTTTATGCCAGTACCACAGTGTCTTAATGACTGAAGCTTTAAAATAATTTTTGAAATCATGACTTTGATATTTTTCAATTATGCCCAACTTTCCTCATTTTCTCCCCTTTTTTTCTTCTTGGGCTTCTTTCTCTGTACTGACATACATAAACACACAACCTAGAAACTGTCTTTATCAACATTGCTTTCTCCATTTACATTTCCTAATGAAATTTAGTATCAGCCTGTCAAATACTATCAAAAAAGGCTATGATATCTTGGTTGGGATTGTATTGAATTTATAGATCAATTTGAGGATAATTGAACTCTTAATATTGATTCTTCTGACCCCCAAAGATAGCATATCTCTCTATTTATTTATTTTTATTTTAGTTTTTAGTTTTTTTGGAGACAAGACCTTGCTCTGTCACTAGGGCTAGAGTGCAGTGGCATCATCATTGCTCACTGCAACCTCAAACTGCTGGGCTCAAGTGATCATCTTGCCTCAGCTTCTCAACTAGCTAGGACTACAGGTGTGCGCCACCACACCCAGCTAATTTTTCTACTTTTTGTGGAGACAGGGTTTCAATATGTTGCTCTGGCTGGTCTCGAACTCAGGGCCTCAAACTATCCTCCCACCTTGCCTCCCAAAGTGTTAGGATTATAGGTGTGATCCTCTGCCCCCAGTCTATTTGCTCTTATTTTTTCCAGTTTCTTTAGAAGCTAAGGTGATTGATTAAGAACTTTTTCCTTTTGTGGTAAGTGTTTTGTTCTATAAATCCTTCCCCCCATGAAAATGCTGTGTTTTCATTTTCATTCAGTTCAAAATATGTTCTAATTTCCATTTTGATTAATTCTTTGATCCATGGGTTATTTAGAAGAGTGTTATTTAGTTTCCACGTGTTTGGCATTTCTAATTGAATTTCATTATAGTCAGAGAACTTATTTCAAGTGATCTTAATCTCTTTAAATTTCTTGAAATTTATTTCATGTCTCAGGATCTGGTTTATATTGGTAAATGTTCTGTGTGCACTTGAAAAGAATTTGTACTCTGTTGTTGAGTGGCATGCTCTATAAATAACAAATACATCAAGTTGGTTAATAGTATTGCTCAAGTCTTCTTTTTTTTTTTTTTTTTTTTTTTTTTTTGAGACAGAGTCTCACTCTGTTGCCCAGGCTAGAGTGAGTGCCGTGGCGTCAGCCTAGCTCACAGCAACCTCAAACTCCTGAGCTCAAGCGATCCTCCTGTCTCAGCCTCCCGAGTAGCTGGGACTACAGGCATGCGCCACCATGCCCGGCTAATTTTTTTTTCTATATATATTTTTAGCTGTCCATATAATTTCTTTCTATTTTTAGTAGAGGTGGGGTCTCGCTCTTGCTCAGGCTGGTCTCGAACTCCTGAGCTCAATCGATCCGCCCACCTCGGCCTCCCAGAGTGCTAGGATTACAGGCGTGAGCCACCGCGCCCGGCCTGCTCAAGTCTTCTATGTCATTTTTGTTCAACTTCATCTCTCAATTATTGACAAAGGAGTGTTGAAATGTTTGACTATAATTTTTAATTTGTCTAGTTATTCTCATAGTTCTATCATATTTACTTCATATACTTTGAATCTCTGTCCTTAAGTACCTAAACATTTAGAATTGCTATATTCTCTGAATGAATTGTCCTCTTTACCATCATGAAATGACCATATTTATCCATGGTAATATACTTTGTTCTGTAATTTACTTTTTTTTTTTTTTTTTTTTTTTTTGAGACAGAGTCACGCTCTGTTCCCCAGGCTAGAGTGCCGTGGCATCAGCCTAGCTCACAGCAACCTCAAACTCCTGGGCTCAAGCAATCCTTCTGCCTCAGCCTCCCAAGTAGCTGGGACTACAGGCATGTGCCACCATGCCTGGCTAATTTTTTTCTATATATATTTTTAGCTGTCCAGATCATTTCTTTCTATTTGTAGTAGAGACAGGGTCTCGCTCTTGCTCAGGCTGGTCTCAAACTCCTGACCTCAAGTGATCCTCCCACCTCGGCCTCCCAGAGTGCTAGGATTACAGGCGTGAGCCACCTCGCCTGGCCTGTAATTTACTTTGTTATTAATATAGCCACCCTTGATTTCTTTTGTTGAGTATTAGCATCCTTTTACTTTTAACATATTTGTATCTTTATATTTAAAGTGGGTTTCTTAAGGAAGTGTTTGAGTCTTTCATTTTTATCTGATCTGACAATCTCTGCCTTTTAATAGAGTGTTTAGACCATTTATATTTAATGTAATTATTGATATGGTTAGGCTTAAATTTACCATCTTGTGATTTGTTTTCTGTATATCCCATTTTTTTGTTTCCATTTTATTTTTTCTGTCTTCTTTTGTACTGAGTATATTTTTATGATTCCATTTTATCTCCCTCATTGCCATATTAGTTATAACTGTTTTGTCTTTCTAGTGGTTGCTTTAAGGTTTATGGTACATATATTGAAGTCATCACTATCTACCTTCAAGTGGTATTATACCACTTCATGTACAATATATGAACCTTATGGCAGTATTCTACATTTTTTCCTCTCCAGCTTTTGAGATATTTGTATCATACTCCTACATATGTTATAAACTCAATATTTATTACACTGCAGTTATTTTTGCTTTAAACAATTGATGTTTTTTCAATTTTTCTATTGTGGCAAAATATATATAACATAAAATTTCTCATTTTAACCATTTTTAATTTAATTTTTTTTTTTTTTTTTGAGACAGAGTCTCATTTTGTTGCCCGGGCTAGAGTACCATGGCATCAGCCTAGCTCACAGCACCCTCAAGCTCCTGGGCTCAAGCAATCCTTCTGCCTCAGGCTCCCGAGTGGCTGGGACTACAGGCATGTGCCACCATACCCGGCTAATTTTTTCTATATATATTTTTTAGTTGGCCAGATAATTTCTTTCTATTTTTAGTAGAGAGGGGGTCTCACTCTTGCTCAGCTTGGTCTCGAACTCCTGAGCTCAAACGATCCTCTCGCCTCGGCCTCCCAGAGTGCTAGGATTACAGGCGTGAGCCACCGCACCTGGCCCGAGAACTCTTATTAATACAGATTTTGGTACCAATAATGATTCTAGAGAAAAAGAATTTTAAGGATGAGTTTTTAGAATTGGGTCTAGGGTTTCTGGAATTGGCTCTCTAAACTGAAGATTTAAGGATACTAATGACTCTATTTCCACCAGTAAAGAGGAGTACTGATAGTCCATGGGGTAATCTGGAAATAAAGATATGCAAAATATCTGCACCGGTTACTCCGAATCAACCACTTACAAAAAGTAAGGAGCTGAGTGACTGTGTATATGATACTTTGGAACATTTTTGGAAAACCAGTGAATATAATAAGGTTGGCTGATTGTTCCTGATGTTGCTAGACAAAGTGGTGAAAGAAAAGGATTCGGTCAGAGATTGAAGTGTCCCACTCAATTGCCATATGAATGACCCAAAGTTTCTTAGGTGTGCTCAGATCCCTTATGTACTGTGGCCACAGGGCTGAGATAGCTGAAAATCAAATGCAAAAATCTCATCCTGTGACTGACTGAATTATAACACAAGTTGAACTCCCAGTCTCATAGGATGGCTACTGTTAAAGTGAGGGCATTGATTCAGAAAGAATAGGATTCTGAAAGTTGGAATGGCAACATGTGGGAAGACCTTGGTGAAACTGTGGATGTGGAGCCCCTAAATTCTGGTGACACTTCTTTGCCAAAGAGAGAGGCCTCACCTTTCTGATGGGACCCTGCATCACCTGAGGAAACTTAGTGGCCTCCTCTGAGACATTCGTCATGCAAAGCAATCCTGAGTCTCCTTAGGACCAGTCTCCATCACCCCTCTCTGTTTCTAGAGTATAACTAGACCCAAGTCCCAGCAAGCCCCTAAAGGTGAGGTACAAAGTGAGATCCAAGAGAAGATGCACTACACTCCAAAATAACTGCTTGATTTTTTAAACTTTTACATACAGAAATTCAGGGAACATGTGTGGCAATGGATACTGATGGTGTGGGATAATGGTGGAAAAAATATAAAGTTGTATCAGGCTGAATTTATTGATACTGGTTCATTAAACAGAGATTCTGCATGCATTTAATGTTGCAGCTTTCCTAAGAAAATTTTCCTTAGAAAATTCACTAAAATTTTCTTGACTAAGACATGGATCAAAAGGTGGCCCACAGTAAGTTAGAAATGCCAGACTTGCCTTGGGTTAATACTGAGGAAGGGATTCAAAGGCTTAGGGAATTTGAAATGTTAGAGTAGATTTGTCATTTAAGACCTCACCCACCCTTGGAAGGCCCAGAAGACATTCTTTTCACCAATAACGTGAGAGAACAATTTGTAAGGGGAACCTCGGCATCCTTGAAGAGCTCTGCAATCATTCTTCCCTATTGACTAGAACTTACAGTAGGGAACTGCAGTCACTGAATTGGGAGACCTAACTGGGGTAGCAAGGATCTTATGGTGGCACTCAAAGACCACCAAAGGCAAGGTGGGTCTGGTTACTGTAATTGACAGCAGAGTCAAAGCTGCGATCAGAATAGTCTGATTAGGCTGGGTGCAGTGGTTCATGCCTGTAATCTTAGCACTTTGGGAGGCTGAGCTGGGAGGGAGGATTGCTTGAGGCCAGGAGTTCGAGAGCAGCCTGAGCAACATAGTGAGATCCTGTCCCTACAAAAAATAAGAAAACTAGTGGCACATGTCTGTAGTCCCAGCTACTCAGAAGGCTAAGGCAGGAGGATCATTTGCGACCAGGAGTTGAGGTTGCAGTAAGCTAAGATAATGCCCACTGCACTCTACCCTGGGCAACAGAGCAAGACCATGTTTAAAAAAAAAAAAGTCTGCCTCGTGCAGACCTAAGGCATTGGCTAGTTGATCATGGTGTTCCCAGTAGGTAGGAAACCTACTAAATTCTTACTTGATCTGTATAAGTAGAAAAGTTCTAGGTCAAGTGAACAAAAGTCTAACCTGAATCATAAAAACAGAGTATCACAGTCCATCAGTCAATTCTTAGACTTGAGCCAGTTTACAGACTCAGAACTCCTTGACTACAGAGCAACGCTCTTTCCCTTAAAGAAGGACCCTAGTATACTGCCCAAGATTTATATCATTAATCTTTCTCCTGGCCTTTCCCAGGGGGACCTATGACCTTATACCAGGGTAACTATACATTGGGAAAAAGGAAATAATCAGAACTTTCAGGTATTACTGGACACTGGTGCTGAGCTGACATTAATTCCAGGAGACCCAAAACATCATTGTGGTCTACCAATCAGAGTAGGGAATTAGAGATTAGGTAATCAATAGAGTTTTAGTTTGGGTCCACAGTGAGTTTGGGCTCACAGTGTCCCCAAACCCATTCTGTGGTTATTTCTCAATTCCAGAATGCTCAATTGGAATAGACATACTCAGCAGCTGGCAGAATGCCCACATTGGTTCCCTGACCTATGGAGTAAGGGATATTATGGTGGAAAAGGCCAAGTGGAAGCCGTGAAAACTGTCTCAACCTAGGAAAATAGTAAACCAAAAGCAATACCACATTCCTGAGGAATTAGTGCCATTATGAAGGACTGAAATATTCAGCAGTGGTGCTTTCTAACATATCTCCATTCAACCTGCCTATTTGCCCGGTGAAGAAAATAAGATGCATTTTGGATAATCACAGTGGATTTTTGTAAGCATATATTGTAAGTGGTAACTCCAGTTGCAGCTATTGTGCCAGATGTGGTTTCATTGCTTCAGTAAATTAACACATCCTCTAGTTCCTGGTATGTTTTTTTCTTAAGATCCACTAGAAGCAGTATGTTTTCAACTGGCAACTTCACTCTTCTACCTCCAGGGTATATCAACTCTCCAGTTTGGTAGAATTCACCAGTGAAACCGTCTGGCCCAGAGATTTTCTTTTCTTTTCTTTTTTTTTTTTTTTTTTTTTGAGACAGAGTCTCACTCTGTTGCCCAGGCTAGAGTGCCATGGCATCAGCCTAGCTCACAGCAACCTCAAACTCCTGGGCTCAAGCAATCCTCCTGCCTCAGCCTCCCGAGTAGCTGGGACTACAGGCATGTGTTACCATGCCCGGCTATTTTTTTCTCTATATATTTTTAGTTGTTTGGCTAATTTCTTTCTATTTTTAATAGAGACGGGGTCTCGCTCTTGCTCAGGCTGGTCTCAAACTCCTGGGCTCAGACAATCCGCCCACTTCGGCCTTCCAGAGTGCTAGGATTACAGGAGTGAGCCACCGCGCCCAGCCTATATATATGTATTTAAACACACAACTTTATACTGATACTTCAGATTCCAGTCCTATACCCATAGGTTTCATTTTAGTCTCTTCCTGTTCCTTATTTGTAACTTCTTTCTCCAACAGTGAGATAGTGAGTTCTTATTATATATATTTACTCGTTCATTTTTAGTACACACATAAAGTAGTTTCAGAATTGTTAATCCATAGCTATATAAGAAACACATTTACTGACTAATACAGCATTTATGTACTATTGTTTTGTATTTAATATTTCACCTTACATTGTCCAGTCAAAATACTGTTCTCCAAAGTTGCCAGCTATTGCTTTTCTTCTCACTATCGATACATTCTTCTTCTTTTTTTTTTTTTTTTTTGAAACTGTCTCACTGTCTCCTGAGCTAGAGTGCAGTGGTGGTGTTATAGCTCCCTGCAACCTCAAACTCCTGGGTTCAAGTGATCCTCCTGCCTCAGCCTCCCGAGTAGCTGGGACTATAGGGGCGTGCCACCGCACCCGGCTAATTTTTCTATTTTTAGTAGAGATAGGTCTTGCTCTTGCTTAAGCTGGTCTCGAAATCCTGAGCTAAGGCAATCCTCCCACCTCGGCCTCCCAGAAGATTACAGGCATGTAATTACCTAGGATTACAGGCCACCACGTCTGGCCTTCATATGTATACAATTAGTTTCCATTGTTAGTATTTGTATTCCATTTTGGGTCATCCCAAATACAGGCTGGTTTTAATTCATTATCGAGTATGTGAAGGGTATGTGAAACATTACTATGGTAATAAAAGTCAGAGCTATACAAAAAGATATATGCAGAAAAATGTCACTCCTTCCTCCTCATCTCTGCTACCCCATTCTCATTCTTCCTTTCTTTCCACCCTTTTCCTACATACACCCTGTATATAACCAATCTCTCTAGCCTCTAGCTTATCTCTCTTGTCTTTGTTTTGCACAAATGAGTAGATTCATGTGTCATTTTTCATATCTCCTTTCGTACATGAAGGATAGCATACAATAGATATTCTTTTGCGCTTTACCTTTTTTATTTAATTATGTGTCCTGGAGATTACTTCATATCAGTTCATAGAGGTCTTCATTCTTTTTATAGCTACATAATAATCCATTGGGTAGTTATACCGTAGTTAATTCAACCACTGTCCTGTGTATGGGCATTTAGGTTGTTTCCAACACTTAATAATTACAAACAATGCTGCAGTGAATAACCATGTGCATACATATTTTCATATGGTTGAAGATACACTTTCAAGGTAGATTCCTAGAAATGGGATTCCTGGGTTGAAATGTAAGTACATGTGTAGTTCTGTTAGTTATTGACAAATTTTCTTTCAGAAAAGTTGTGCCAGTATATGTGCCCACCAGCAATATGATTTGTAAATGTTTGCTCCCAGTCTGTGGCTTGACTTCATTTTCTTAACAGTATCTTTCAAAGAGCTGAAGTCTTAAATTTTTGTAAAATACATTATATCAGTTTGTTCTTTTATCGTTTATACCTTTGTTGTCATATCTAAGAAATCTTTTCCTAACCCAAAGTCACAAAATTTTCTCCTATGTTTTCTTCTAGAAGTTTTATACTGTTAGGTTTTATATTTAGGTCTAGGATCCATTTGACTTTATTTTTCTTATATTGTGCAAGATATGGATAAAAGCTCTTTTCTTCTGGCTTATGGAGATTCAATTATTTGAACACCAATTGTTACAAAGACTATCCTTTCTCTACTGAATTGCATTTGCACCTCTGTCAAAAATCTATTGACCACATATGTGTGGATCTTTTTCTAGACACTTTACACCATTCATGTATTTATCCATCGTTACACCAGTACCATACTGTCTTGAAAATTGTAGCTCTCTTTTTTCCCTCCTTTAATTGACCAGTTGCCAAAGGGTGTTTCTTCCTTCCTTATGGCTTTTTTTTCCCCCCCCTCTTCCAGAGTACTGTCCCTTTAAATTGTGCCCCTTTAGACAGAGTTCTGTGCCCAGCCATTTGTACGTCTGTCTCTTTAAATCCTATATCTGGAAAAAGCATCTGTCTCTTTAAAACCCATGTTTGACTCTTTATGGCAGCTGACCTTTCAGGACTCCTGAACTTTGAAATCTCTTCTGTGAAGTTTGTGGTCTGATCCACCCAATTACTTTTTTAGTATTTTAAGACTTAGGGTGAATTTAATTTTTCTTGTGATTGCTCCAATTCACTCTCAGGCCCCTTGCTCGTATCCTTCCTCTGTCTTTCCTGTGGTTTTTATCAGTCTCCCTTTGCTCACTATAAAGCTCTGGCAGGGCAGGGATAGAATGGGAGTATGTGGGCCTGGATCCCAGAGATTTGGTTTTTTTCCTCTCTCTGTCTTTACTTATAGTTATCTTGCATTTCCAGCATTCTCTATCTTTAATTGATGGGTTTTTTAATTTTATTTTTTTCACTGTTTTTTTTTTTTTTTTGCGTTCCTGAGAAGAATGGGTCAGTCTCCACGAGGAGAGAAGACCTTTAATTGATGTTGAATGCATAAATTTGTATAGAATTTTCATAGCTGTGATGTTATTTCACATTGTTTAGGAAAGAGACTTTGAGAGGTTGTTTACTATGCAGCCTCTATTGTTTGCAGCTAGCCAAAGTCCCCAAATAGTTTTTTTAAGTGATTGTACCAATTAGGCTCCCACCCGCAGTCTATAAATATGCCATTACTCTGTATCATTGATGCTGCATAAGCCATTCTAATGGGTATATGATGGTATCTTATTATGATTTTAATTTGCATTTTGGTGATTACTAGTGAAATTGAACACATTTTCATAAGATTCTTGGTCATTTGGGTATCTTTTTAATTGAAATACTATTCAAGTCTGTTGCCTAGTTTTTCTGTTGAGTTGCTGCTGATTTGTAAGTGTTCTGTTTACATCCTGGATTCAAGCCCTTTATTGATTATATGGGCTGCAAATATTTTTTTCCCCAACAAAAGTGGACTGCCTTTCACTCTCCTAATTGTATCTATTAATAAAATTTCTTAATTTTAATGTAGTTCAATTTATTAATTTTTAATTTTATGCTTAGTGCTTTTTGTGTCCTATTTAAGAAATAGTTTCCCACCCAAAAGTCAGGAAAATATATTTCTATGTTATTTGCTTTCACATTTAAATCTATAATCCACCTGGAATTGAATTTTGTTTATGGTATAAGGAAAAGGTTAAAGTTTGAATTTTCACTAGCCATAAGCTTGAAGGAACAAGAGACAAGCCTGGGGCTCAAGTAAAGTGGGAGGTCAGAATAGAGAACTGTGCATATAGTTGGGACATTTGATAGGCAAAACTCTCAGCAGAAGAACTATTAATAGAGTCCTCCACCCAATACTGAAAAAGATATTGATAAAGAAACTTACTGACTTTGGTCTTGGTTTTGGAAGATGAAGAAGAAAAGAAAATCTTCTCTGGGAATGCCCACCAACAGATTGGCACTCATGTGAGTTTGGAACCAGAATTTACACCCCTTTTGCATCTTCTAAAAACTCAAGCTGAAATTTTAAAGTGGTCACAATTTAATATTCCCCAAAGCATCTTGCCAGAAACAAAAACAAATCCGTTTAGAGGAGAACATTTTAAATACAAGATTGAAAGTATTCAGCAATGAAGTTTCAAGGAGGAGGAAAAGTAGGTTACAATGGTTAGTATTTAGCAGAAACAAGAATCTAAGAAATTATATCCACAGACACTAGGTTTTTTAAATGATCAGCTAGAGAAATAATCTCATTTAAATAAATAAAAATGCTCAAAATATGACTAAGGAATAAAGGTCTATTAAAATGAGCAACAAGAATTTAAAAATAACCAAATATAATTTCTAGACACAAAAATTAAAATATCAAAATGATAAACTTTGTAGATTAATTAGCAGATTAGAAACAACTGAGGAAAGAACTAATGAACTGAGTGAAAATTCTGAGGAATTTTTAAGAATGCAGCTCAGAGAGATGAAGAAATTGAAACCACAAGAGACAGGTTAACCAACATGAACAAGATCCAACATTTTCTAGTCAAGAGTCTCAGGAGAGGCCGGGCGCGGTGGCTCACGCCTGTAATCCTAGCACTCTGGGAGGCCGAGGCGGGTGGATCGCTTGAGGTCAGGAGTTCGAGACCAGCCTGAGCAAGAGCGAGACCCCGTCTCTACTAAAAATAGAAAACAATTATATAGACAACTAAAAATATATACAGAAAAAATTAGCCGGGCATGGTGGCGCATGCCTGTAGTCCCAGCTACTCGGGAGGCTGAGGCAGGAGGATCGCTTGAGCCCAGGAGTTTGAGATTGCTGTGAGCGAGGCTGATGCCACGGCACTCTAGCCTGGGCAACAGAGTGAGACGCTGTCTCAAAAAAAAGAAAGAAAGAAAGAAAGAAAACCAGAAAGAAAGGAAGAAAGAGATTGCATCTTAAAAGTAACCAGAGAACAAAGTCAGAGTCCTACAAAATAATGGCATTTGTCCTCTCAGCTACCTCCTCAACAGTAACAATGGAAACCAAAGATAATGGAATAATAACTTCAAAGCATTGAGAGTAAATACTTCTCAACCTAGAATTGCATATCCAGCAAAATTATCTTTCAAGTATGAGAGTTAAATAAAAACATTTTCAGATAATCAGCAATTTAGAGAGTTTACTACTAACAGACCCTTACTAAAACAAATTCTAAGGCCGGGCTTGGTGGCTCATGCCTGTAATCCTAGCATTCTGGGAGCCAGGAGGGGCACTTGAGCTCAGGAGTTTGAGACCAGTCTGAGCAAGAGTGAGACCCCATCTCTATAAAAAATAGAAAAATTAGCCGGGTATTGTGGCACACCCCTATAGTCCCAGCTACTTGGGAGGCTAAGGCAGGAGGATCACTTGGACCCAGGAGTTTGAGGTTGCAGTGAGCTACGATGACACCACTGCACTCTAGTCCAGGACACAGAGCCAGACTCTGTTTCAAAAGAAAAAAAAAAAAGCATATAAAAGGTCTGAACAGGACAATAACAGTTTCATTTAATGTAGTGGTCCCCAACCTTTTTGGCACCAGGGACCGGTTTCATGGAAGACAATTTTTCCACAGATGGGGTTGGGGGTGTGCATAACTCAGGCGGTGATGCAATCGATGGAGAATGGCTGTAAATACAGATGAAGCTTCCTCCCTCTGGTGCTGCTCACCTCCTGCTGTGCCCACTTCCTGCTATGCCCACCCCCCCCACCTCCCTCCCCTTCCAAAATTCATAGAAGACAATTTTTCCATGGAGGAGTGGGGTGGGGGCAGCGGTGCTCTGTGGCCTGGTCCCTAACAGGCCATGGACTTGTCCAAGGACCACAGAGTTAATGGATAATAGAGAGGAACCTTCATCAACAACTGGAAAATATAATACATATTCTCTCTAAGTACTGATGGAACATTTTTCAAAACTGACCACATTCTACGTTATAAAACAATTCTAAAAAATTTCAAAGAGTCAATATCATAAAGGTCACAATGTAATCAAATTAGAAATCAGTGAACAAAAGGTGACTTAAAAGAAAAACACAAATATATGGGGGAAAACTCCAGAATAACTCATGGGTCAAAGAAGTCATAGTACAAATTAGAAAATACTTAGAATAGTAATAAAAGCCCTATATGCAAATGCATGTGGGATGTAACTAAAGCAGTACTTACAGAGAAATTTACACCTTATATTAGTAAAAGAAAAGAAAGTTTAAAATACATAAATTAAATAGACAATTTAGATGTTAGCAAAAAACAACAGATTAAACCCAGGGAATATAGAATAAAGTAAATAATAAAATTGAAATATTGGCAAACAGAGTGTGGTAGGCAGAAAGCCTCCCCCAACCCCCCCACATACACATATACTCAACCAAATGATATCAGGGCCTAATCCTTGAGAAACCTGTAAATGTTGCCTTATGAGAAAAAAAAAAGTCTTTGCAGATGTGATTAAATAAAGGGTCTTGAGGTGGGGAGATTATGTTGGATATCCAAGTGAGTCCTAAATGCAATCACAAGAGAGGTAGAAGGAGATTTCATACACACAGAGTAGAAGGCAACGTGAAGACAACAGAGAGGGATTTGAAGATGCTGGCCTTGAAGAGTGGAGCATGTGGCCATAAGCCAAGGAATGTGGCAGCCACCAGAAGTGGAAGAGACAAGGAATGGATTCTGCTGGAGAGCATCTGGAGGGGGTACAGCCCTGCTGACGTCTTGATTTCAGCCCAGTGATATAGATTTTTAGATTGCTGATATCCAGAACTGTGAGAGAATAAATTTCTTTCTTTTTATGCCACCAAGTTTGTGGAATTTTGTAACAGGAAACTAATACACAAAGTGAAGGCAACTATAAAAAACAGTATAATATGTCATGTTGAAGTCACATTTGTTCCAGGAAATATATTAATGTACCAATTCACCATGTTAACACATTAAAAGAGAAAATCATAAGATTATGTAATTATTTAAAAAAAAGAAAAAGCATTTTCTAAATTCAATTCACACATGATATCTTTTTTTTAGAGACAGTGCCTTGCTCTTTCACAGAGGCTAGAGTGCAATGGCACGATCATACCTCACTTCAACCTTGAACTCCTGAGCTGGCTAGGACTACAGGCACACACCACCCCACCTGGCTAATTTTTTAATTTTTTTGTAGAGATGGGGTCTCACTATGTTGCCCAGGCTGCTCTTGAACTCCTATACTAAAGTGATCCTTCTACCTTGGCCTCCCAAAGTGCTGGGATTACAGGTATGAGCCACCACACCCAGCCTAAAATTCAGTCTTTATAACTTTCAATCTATGGTTCTGGAAACTCTAGCCAACACAATGAGACAAAAAGACACAGAAAGAATGAGAATTAGGGCCGGGTGTGGTGGATCACACCTGTAATCCTAGCACTCTGGGAGGCTGAGACGGGTGGATTGCTTGAGGTCAGGAGTTCGAGACCAGCCTGAGCAAGAGCGAGACCCTGTCTCTACTAAAAATAGAAAGAAATTATCTGGCCAACTAAAAAATATATATAGAAAAAATTAGCCGGGTATGGTGGCACATGCCTGTAGTCCCAGCTACTCGGGAGGCTGAGGCAGTAGGATCGCTTAAGCCCAGGAGTTTGAGGTTGCTGTGAGTTAGGCTGACGCCACGGCACTCAAAAAAAAAAAAAAGATGATCAACTTTATTTATTATCATGGAAATTCAAATTAAACCTATAATTATTAATAGATATTATTTTACACCCACCAGATTGGCAAAAACTTTTATTTTTTTATTTTATTTTAATTTTTTTTGAGACAGAGTCTCACTTTGTTGCCCGGGCTAGAGTGCCATGGCATCCGCCTAGCTCACAGCAACCTCAAACTCCTGGGGTCAAGCAATCCTCCTGCCTCAGCCTCCCGAGTAGCTGGGACCACAGGCATGTGCCACCATGCCCAGCTAATTTTTCTCCATATATTTTTAGCTGTCCATATAACTTCTTTCTATTTTTAGTAGAGACAGGGTCTTGCTCTTGCTCAGGCTGGTCTCCAACTCCTGAGCTCAAACAATCTGCCCGCCTCGGCCTCTCAGAGTGCTAGGATTACAGGCATGAGCCACTGCACCTGGCCTGGCAAAAAGTTTTAAAATTTAAAATGTTATGTATTTGTTATCACATGTTGGCAGGAATGTGAAGCAACTAGGGTATTCATACTTTGACATGCAAGTATAATTGGTGTGATTACTTTGGAAAATACTTTGGCATCATCTGATAAAGTTGAAGATGCACACATCTTAAAATTCAGCATTTCTAATACAGTATTAGTTATATACTCTAATGGAACTGTTGAGTAGAAATTTAGTGTGAGCTATATATGTAACTATAAATTTCCTAGAAACCAAAATGTAAAAAGTAAAAAGAAACAGGTGAAATTAATTTTAATAATTTATTTTACTTAATCCAAAATATCATTTTAATATTTAATTGATACAAGTTATTGAGATAGATAAAATTTTTCATACTAAGTATTTGAAATCTAGTGTGTATTCTGCACATACAGTACATCTCAAATTTCCTACTAAATTTTCATCAGAAATACTTGATCTGTATTTATATTTCACAAAATTTACAGTTGAGAAAGTAGATTCACATACCCAAATTCTTCCAGGCTTACTTAAAAGTTTTCCAATAAATGAATCAATTATCAGTTTTTAAATTTTTGATTAATTTGTTTTAATTTAAAAGTTATTTCCTCAGTCACACTAGCCACAGTACAATTGCTCAATAGCCCCATGTGGCTAGTGGCTACCATATTGGACAGCACAGCTTTAGAAACACTCTTGCATATGTGCACCAGGAAGCATATTAAAACATTCATATCATCATTTGTAAAACCAAAAACAAACCAATTTAGGAATGGAGACATAAACTGTACAATTTACTATACTGTAGTATTTGTACAATAAAATATAAAACACACAGCAATGGAAATGAATGAACTATAGCTATACATTTCAATATGGTTGAACTAAAAAACACAATGTTAAACAAAAAAAAGCAAGTCAGAATGTAGAGAATGATTCAAACACAGGTAAAACCATACAATCTATTGTCTAGGGAGTGTGTGTGTGTGTGTGTGTGTTTGTGTGTCTGGTGTAAAAAATTTTCTTGACCTTGTAGTATAAAACAACAGAAATTTCTTCTCTCACGTTCTGAAAGTCAGAAATTTGAAATCTGTATTACAGAGCTGAAATCAAGCTGTGATCAGGCTGCATTCCCTCTGGAATTTCTGGGGCAGTATCTATTCCTTACCTCTTCCAGCTTCAGGTAGCTGCCACATTCCTTGGTTTGTGGCCACAACCATCCAATCTTCAAGGCCAGCATCTTCAAATCTCTCTTTGCTCCATCTTCACATTGCCTTTTCCTCCATATGTGTCCGTATAAAATCTGCCTCTTGTCTAAGGCCACACTGCCCTGAAGGCACTGGATCTCATCTGATCTGGGAAGCTAAGCAGGGTTGGGCCCGGTCAGGACCTGGATGGAATTCCGCCTGGGAATAATAAAATCTGCCTCTTTCTTATAAGGACAGTTGTGATTGCATTAGGGTTCAGCCAGATAATTGAAAATAATCTCTCCACCTTAAGATCCTTAATTTAATTACATCTGCAAAGACCCTTTTTTACCATATAAGGTAACGTTTACAGCTGTCCAAAGATTAGGCCTAGATATCATTTGGCAGAAGGCAGTGGGGGGCCGAGTACAGGGAGCATGATTCAGTCTAGTATAGTATTAAAACTAGAGAAAATAAAATTCAGAATAGTAGCTATCTCTGGGCATTGGGAAGGAGTTGCAATTGAGATGGAGAACACAGGAGCCTTTAAAGATGTTGCTTCATCATCTAGAGAATGGGTACAGAAGTGTTCATTTTGCTATTATTATTATTATTTTCTGCATCTCAGTTTCTATTCTGCTACATATTAGATGCTCAAATTATGGTGCTTTCTCTACCCACTCTCTTACTTTAACCCTTCCACCACTGTGGCACATAGTTAGCACTGGTAGCATTTAAAGAGTTTACCATGTTAAGTATAGTAAAAGTTTATAGATTATGTCACTTAATCTCCATGATAATTCAATATGGATAAGTATTATTACCGATCCTATTTCACAGATGAGGAGGAGGAAATAGAGACTTTTTGAGATTAGATAGCTTGTCTCAATATCACAGTTATTATATGGTGGAACCTAGAATCAAACCAAAGTAGTTTGATCCTACTACAGTAGAATGTGTAAATTTTATTTCCTGTGCTTTTTTTTTTGGATTGGAGGATTTTTTTTTAAAAAAAAAAATTAAGGTAAAATTCACATACAATAAAATCTACCCTTTTTGGTGTACAGTTCTGCAAGGTTTGTTGTTCTTTGAGACAGTCTTGCTCTGTGACCTGGCTAGAGTGATGTGGCATCATCGTAGCCCACTGCAACCTCCAACTCCTGGGTTCAAGTGATCTTCTTGCCTCAGCCTCTTGAGTAGCTGGGACTACAGGCATGCACCACTGCACCCGACTAATTTTTCTATTTTTAATAGAGATGGGGGTTTCCCTCTTGCTAAGGCTAGTCTCAAATTCCTGAGCTCAAGGCATCCTCTTGCCTCGGCCTCCCAGAGTCCTAGAATTACAGGCATGAACCACTGCACCCAACCCAGTTCTGAAAGTTTTGACACAGGCATACAGATGTGTCATCACCACCAAAATCAAGATTTAAAACAATTCTTTCTCTCTGAAAAATTCTCCTGTGCCCTTTTGTACTCAGCCCCTCTTCCACCCCCAGCCCCCGACAACCATTAGTTTTCTATCCCTTTAGTTTTCTCTTTTCCAGAATACCATATAAATGGAATAATATCCTATGCAGTCTTTTGAGTCTGTCTTTTATATGGCATAAAACATTCATTCACCAATAGAAGGACATTTGTTTCCAGTTTGGGGCAATTATGAGTAAAGTTACTACAAACATTCACATATAAGTTTTTGTATAAACATGCGTTTTCACTTTCCTTGAGTAAATACCTAGGAATTATTATTGCTAGGTCATATGGTAGCCATACATTTATAAGAAACTGCCAAACGTTATCTAAAGTGGCTTTATTATTTTGCACTCTCACCAAAAATATATGTGAGTTCCAATTGCTCCACATCCTTGGCCTACATTTGGTATTGTTATTTTTTTTAACAGCTTTATCGAGGTATAATTGACATAAAATAAACTGTACATATTAAAATTTTGATAAGTTTTGATATGTATATACACTCATGAAAGCATCACCAAAAGCAAGGTAATTAACATATCCACCATCCCCCAAATGTTTCTTTGTTCTTTTCTGTAATCTCTCCTTCTCACCACCCTATCCTCAGTCAACTACTAATCTGTTTTCTCTTATCATAGATTGGTTTTCCTTTTCTAAAATAATATACAAATGGAATCATGCAATATCCACTCTTTTTAATTTGGCTTCTTTCATTCAGCATAAGTATTTTGAAATTTGTCCAGATAGTTAGTATGTATATCAATAGTTCATTCCTTTTTTTTTTCCTGAGTGTAGTATTCCATTGTATGGGCATACCATAACTTATTTATCCATTGATGGACATTTGGGTCGTTTCCAGATTTTGGCTATTGAAAATAAGGCTGCCTACACTCTCAACAGAATGAAAGAAAAAAAAGAAAAAAAAAAAAGGCTGTCTGGTCTCTCCCCTCTGCCTCTCCTCCCCTCCTGCTACTCAAAATAAATAAATAAGGCTGCCATGAACATTGGGGTACAAGTCTTTGTGTGGACATAGGCTCTTATTTCCTTGGGTCAATACTGAATAGAAGAATGGCTAGGACAGGTGTGGTGGCTCACGTCTGTAATCCCAGCACTTTGGAGGCAGAGGCACGAGGATCGCTTGAGGTCAAGAGTTCAAGACCAGCCTGAGCAACATAGTGAGGCCCCTGTCTCTACAAAAAAATTTAAAAATTAACTGGGCATGGTGATGGGTCTGTAGTCCCAGCTACTTGGGAAGCTGAGATAGAAGGATCGCTTAAACCCAGGCATTCAAGTTTTCAGTGAGCTATGATCACACTGCTGCAGTCTAGCCTGGGTGACAGAGAAAGACCCTGTCTCAAAACAAACAAACAAACAACCCCAGAAAAACAAACAATGGCTAGATCACATGATGGTGCACTTTCAATTTTTTAAGAAAGTGTTAACTGTTTTCGGAAGAGATTGTATCATTTTACATTGCCACCAGCAGTGCATGAGAATTCCAGTTGTTCCACATTCTTGGCCAACATTTAATACGGTCAGGCTTTTTAATTTCAGACATTCCAGTAGGTGTATGTATCTCATTATGATTTTAATTTGCATTTCCCTAATGACTAATGATGTTGACATCTTTTCATGTGATTATTTGCCATTTGTTCATCTTTGGTGAAATGTCTGTTCAAATATTTTTATGCATTTAAAAAATTGAGTTATTTTCTTTTCTTTTTTTTTTTTTTTTTTTTTTTTGAGACAGAGTCTCACTCTGTTGCCCAGGCTAGAGTGAGTGCCGTGGCGTCAGCCTAGCTCACAGCAACCTCAAACTCCTGAGCTCAAGTGATCCTCCTGTCTCAGCCTCCCGAGTAGCTGGGACTACAGGCATGCACCACCATGCCCGGCTAATTTTTTCTATATATATTTTTAGCTGTCCATATAATTTCTTTCTATTTTTAGTAGAGATGGGGTCTCGCTCTTGCTCAGGCTGGTCTCAAACTCCTGAGCTCAAACGATCCGCCCACCTCGGCCTCCCAGAGTGCTAGGATTACAGGCGTGAGCCACCGCACCCGGCCGAGTTATTTTCTTATTATTGAATTTTGAGAGTTCTTTGTATATTCTGAATCCTGGATACAAAACCTTTATCAGATATGTGATTTGTAATATCTGCTATTGATCGGATTTGTGATCTAATATGTGAATTGGCATCTAACAAATACTCAGTCTTTCAATGAATAAACACAGGATATTTCTCCATTTATTTAGATCCTCTTTGATTTTTTTCACCAGTATTTTGTATTTTTCAACATACAGATCTTGCACCTATTTTGTTAGATTTATACCCAATATTTCTTTCTTTCTTTTTTTTTTAAAGAATGCATGTTTACATTGCCTTTTATTGCTGCATTTCTCTACTTGGCCTATTAGGGCCCAATGGAGAAATAAACATGTTTTAATAAAATATTCTCTCTCTTCTTACCACTGAGTTCAAGAAAAAAACAAAAACTCTCTTTAAAATTTCAATAGATTTAGGGGATACAAGTGGAATTTTGTTAACATAGATATATTGTATAGTGGTGAAGTCTGGGCTTTTAGTGTAACCATCACCTGCATAGCGTACATTGTACCCAACAGGTAAATTTTCATCCCGCATATTCCTACCATCTTTCCCCCTTTTGAGTCTCCAGTGTCTATTATTGCACTCTGTATGATCATGCATACCCCATAGCTTAGGTCCCACTTATTAGTGAGAACATGAGGTATTTGATTTTCCATTCCCACGTACTTCACTCAGGATAATGGCCAGTAGTTCCAGCCAAGTTGTTGCAAAAGACATTAATTCATTCTTTTTTATGGGTGAATAGTATACCATGGTATAATATATATTAATATAAACCACATTTTAAAACTCCACTCATCAGCTGATGGACATGTAAGTTATACCATAGCTTTACATTTGAATAGTACTGCAATAAACATAAGAGTGTAGGTATCTTTTTTTTTTTTTCTGTACCTTGGTGATCACATTTATTGGAAGTGTTGGAGAAAAATAAAAACGACATTTAGCTTAAGAGGTTGTGAGTTATCTGTAAATTAATTCATTTCAGAAGCGGAAGAATCGTTGAGTCATTTCTTAATATCAAAATGTATGCAGGTTTCTCTTTTGAATGTCTTGTACATTTAAAGAGGCAATTGTGCAAAGTCTCCTTCAGGATAAATCCTTTGTTTCAGCCAACTCTCAATGGAGGGGTGACTAGGACAACACCATCTCCCCAGACAAACCAGCACTGGAATATTTCATTTCATTGATTTATATATCTCTTTGTATGTTTCTTCATCAGTTTCTATAGTAGTCACAGTTTGTTCCACATCTCCCAATATCGTATTTAAATGTTGATCATAAGTATGTAATCTGTGTTTTTATCCACTTTTTTTTTTTTTTTTGAGACAGAGTCTCACTCTGTTGCCCAGGCTAGAGTGCCGTGGCATCAGCCCCTAGCTCACAGCAACCTCAAACTCCTGGGTCAAGCGATCCTCCTGCCTCAGCCTCCTGAGTAGCTGGGACTACAGGCATGCGCCACCATGCCTGGCTAATTTTTTCTGTATATTTTTAGTTGTCTGGTTAATTTCTTTCTATTTTTTAGTAGAGACGGGGGTCTACGCTCTTGCTCAAGATGGTCTTGAACTCCTGACCTCGAGCAATCCTCCCGCCTCAGCCTCCCAGAGTGCTAGGATTACAGGCGTGAGCCACCACGCCTGGCCTTGTAATCTGTCTGGAAGCGCTCGGTCATTTCTAATTTTCACATAAATTCGCTGAACCTGATAAGATCAAGGGGCTCCTCTATGGTGTTGGTAGTCTGTCATGCCACTTAAGCCTCTCTGTCTGGGATGCCCACTGTCCCCCTTTTCATCCTGTAGCTTTAAATATTGCCTTTTCAAAGAGGGCTCTCCTTGTCTTCTAATTCATTCATTCAATAAATATTTTTTGAGTCTGTCAGGTCCACGTCGTCTGCCATGTTTCAAACCCTGCCTCTTTCGTGGGTATCTTTTTTTTTTTTTCCCCATCCTAATTTATCCTATGTAGGTATCTTTTTGATACAATGATTTCTTTTCCTTTGGGTACATACCCAATAGTGAGATTGCTAAATTGAATAGTTGTCCTATTTTTAGTTCTTTGAGAAATCTCCATACTATTTTCCATAGAGGCTGTACTAGTGTACAATCCCACCAGCAATGTATAAGCATTCCCTTTTCACCACATCCGCACTAACATCTTTTTTTTTAATCTTCCCAAGATAGTAGTTCATATTGTTTTTGACTTTTTAATAATGGCCATTCGGACTAGAGTAAAATGATATCTCATTGTGGTCTTATTTTTTATTTTTAGAGACAGGATCTTGCTGTCTTGCCCAGGCTAGAGTGTAGTGGCATGATCATAGCTCACTATAACCTTGAATTCCTGGGCTCAAGTGATCCTCCTCCCTCAGCCTCCTGAGTAGCTAAGACTACAGGCATGTGCCACCACACTTGGCTAATTTTTAAATTTTTTTGTCTTGGGGTCTTGCTATGTTGCCCAGGCTCCTTCTTGAACTCCTCACCTCAAGCCATCCTCCCACCTAAGCCTCCTAAAGCACTGGGATTACATGAGCCACTGTGCCTGGCCCTCATTGTGGTTTTAATTTGTATTTCTGTGATGGTTAGTGATGTTGAGCATTTTTTCAGATGTTTGTTGGCCATTTGTAGTATTTCATGTTCTCAGTGTTATTTCAAATACTACTGTAATTAAGTTTCAATTTATGATTGTTTATTACTAGTGTATATAAATGTGGTTTTGATTTTTGTTTATTGTTCTTGTATTCTGTGAATATTTTAAACAATGGTATTAATAGCTTTTTGGTAAATTCTTTGGGAGTTTTTACATAGATAAACATTTTTGTCTGTAAATAGAAAACATTTTATTTCTCTCTTTCTCATTAATTTTCTTTTTTATTACCTTATTCCATTGGTTAGGACCTTTATACAATGTTGAGTAGAAGTGATTAGAACATGTAGTATTGGGAGGCTGAGGCAGGAGGATCACCTGCGTCTAGGAGTTCCAGGCTACAGTCAGTTATGATTGTGCTACCACACTCCAGCCTGGGTGACAGAGTGAGACTCTGTCAAAGAAGAAGGAGAAGGAGGAGGAGGAGGAGAAGAAGAGAAGGAGGAAGAAGAGGAGGAGGAGGAAGAGCAGGAGGAGGAAGAGCAGGAAGAGGAGGGGGAGTAACAAGAGAAACTAGAATAGAACTTTCACAGCACTTTAGACTTTCTCCATTAAATATGATGTTAGCTCTAGGTTTTTTATGAATGCACTTTATTAGGTTGAGGAAATTACCCTCTATTTCTATTATAGTTTGGTATAGTTTCTTTTAAAAATCATGAATGAATGTAGAATTTTGTCAACTGTTTTTTCTGCATCTATTGAGATAATATAGTTTTTCTTTAGCCTGTTGATATGGTAAATTACATTTAGTAATTACCAAATTTTGAACTAGCTTTGCATCCCAGGGTAAATCCCACTTACTTGTGATGTTATCTTTTTAATATATCATTTGATTTTATTTTCTAATATTTTATTAAAAATTTTTGTGTCCATGTTCATAAAGTGAGGGATATTGGCTTATAGTTTACTTTTTTTTCCTGGGAGGGGACTGAGCCTGAGGAGGCTGCAGGGCCGCGAGGCCCCGCCGCCCCCATAGTTTACTTTTTTATGTCTTCATCTGGTTTTGATATCAGAGATTGAGTTAGGAAGTATTCCTTCCTTTTCAATTTCTTGGAAAAATTTATGAGCAATTAGAATTATTTTTTTAATGTTATTCTTCATCACTTGGCTTAGCAAACTTTGTTTCTACTCTCCTGTGTTTCTGACTTAGATTTGCTGCAACTGCATCACCTCTGTTACTGATTGCAATATTTCCAGCACTGAACATCTGATTATTCCTTTTTTATTTTTTTGAAAAAAATTTATTAATTGTAAAATATACATAACATAAAATTTACCATCTTCATCATTTTTTAGTGTACAGTTCAGTGTTACGTGTGAATATACATTGTTATGCATTATTTTGCAGTCAATCTCCAGAACTATTCCATCTTGCAAAACTGAAATTCTAATCTATTTTCATTAAACAACAGCACTAATTTCCTTTTCCTCTTATTCCCTGGAAACCAAAATTCTACTTTCTGTTTCTATGGATTCAACTATTCCAGATACTTCATATAAGTAGAATCATAAAGTTTTTGTCTTTTTACAACTGGCTTATTTCAGGTAGTATAGTGTCTTCAAGGTTCATCCACACTGTAGCATGTGTCAAAATATCCTTCGCTTTTAAGGCTGAGTAGCATTCCATCGTGTATATATATAAATATTTACCACACTGTTTATCCATTTATCTGTCAATGTACACTTGGGTTGTTTCCACCTCTTGGCTATTGTGAATAATGACGCTATGAGCATAGATGTACAATTATTTCTTAGGGACCTTGCTTTCAATTCTTTTGCATTTAGACCTAGAATGGAATTGCTGGATCACATGGTAATTCCATTTTTAATTTTTGGAGGGACTACCCTATTGTTTTCCATAGCAGCTGTACAATTTTATATTCCCACCAACAGTGCATAAGGGTTTCAATTATTCACATTCTCACTCACACTTAGTACTTTATTTTTTTTCAATAATAGCCATCTTAATGAATGCGAAGTGGTATCTCACTGTGATTTTGATTTGCATTTTTCTAATGATTAGTTGGGTTCAGCATCTTTTCCTGTGCTTCTTGGCCATTTGTGTATCTTCTTTGTGCATTCTAATCTTTTGCCTATTTTTAAATTGTTTTTTTTTTTTTGATGCTGAGTTTACATGAGTTCTTTATTTATTGTGGATATTAGCCCCTTATCAGATATATGATTTACAAATATTTTCTCTTATTCCATAGTTTGACTTTTCAATCTGTTTATTGTATCCTTTGATGCACAAAAGTTTTTAATTTTGCTGTAGATCATTTATCTATTTTTACTTTTGTTGCCCATAATTTTGGTATTATATTCAAGAAATCATTGCTAAGTCCGATGCCATGAAGCCTTTCTCCTATGTTTTCTTCTAAGCATTTGATACAGTTAGGTCTTATGGTTAGGTTTTTGACTCATTTTATGTTAAATTTTTTATATGATGTAAGGTAGAGGTCCAATTTCATTCTTTTACTTGTGGTTATTCAGTTTTCCCACCATGATTTATTAAAAAGACCATTCTTTCACCATGGAATGGTCTTGGCATCCTTGTGGAAAGTAATTTGACCATTTACTATGCACATACTATACCATACATAAACTGTTAATATGGTGTTTATTTCTGGGCTATTCTGTTCCATTAGTCTATATGTCTGTCTTTATGCCAATACCACATTGTTTTGATTACTATAGCTTTGTAATACATTTGAAATCAGGAAGTATGTGATCTCCAACTTAGTTCTTCTTTTTCAAGATTGTTTCAGCTATTCAGGGTCCCTTGAGATTCCATATGAATTTTAGAATGGATTTTTCTATTTCTACAAAAAATGCCATTGGAATTTTGATAGGGATTGCATTAATCTGTAGATCAGTTTGGGTAGTATTGACATCTTACCAATATTAAATATTCCAATCCATGAACATGGGATGTCTTTCCATTTATTTGTGGCTTCTTTAATTTCTCTCAGTAACATTTGTGGTGAAAACTACAAGTGTACAAGTCTTTCACCTTCTTGGTTAAGTTTATTCCTGAGTATTTTATTATTTTTGATGCTATTATAAGTGGCAATATTTTCTTAATTTCCTTTTCAGATTGCTATGTCAGTGCATAGCAAAGCAACTAATTTCTGTGAGTTATTTTGTGTCCTTCAACTTTGCTGAATTCATTAGTTTTAATAGTGTATGTGTGTTTATGTGTAATCTTTGGGGTTTTCTATATACAAAATCATATCATCTATGAACAGAGATAATTTTACTTCATGCTTTCCAATTTTTCTTGCCCAACTGCTGTATGTAGAACTTCTAGTACTATATTAGCTAGAGGTGGTGAAAGTGGGCATCTTTGCCTTGTTACTGATCTTAGAAGAAAAATTTTCAAAAAAAAATAAAATAAAATAAAAAAGAAGAAAAATTTTCAGTCTTTCACCATAAAGCATGATAATACCTGTGGGCTTTTCATATATGGCTCTTATTATATTGAAGCAGTTTCTTTCTCTTTCTAATTTGTTGTGTGTTTTTACTATGAAAGGATATAGAATTTTGTCAAATGCTTTTCTGTATCAATTGAGATGCTCATGTGTGTTTTTTTCTGTCTTTCTGTTAATTTGGTGTATTACATCGATTGATTTATGCATGTTAAACCATCCTTGCATTCCAGGAATAAATTGCACTTGGTCATGGTGTGTAATGCTTTTAATGTGCTCTTGAATACTGTTTGCTAGTATTTTGTTGAGGTTTTTTGCATTTTCCATCAGGGATATTGGTCTGTAGTTTTCTTTCTTTCTTTCTTTCTTTCTTTCTTTCTTTCTTTGTGCCTTTATCTGCCTTTGTTATATTCTGGCCTCAAAGAATGAGTTGGGAAGTGTTTCTTCCTCTTCAATTTTCTGGGAGACTTTAAGAGGAGTTGGTAGTATTTTTTTCTTGATCACTGTCCTATGTGTTAGCTTGTATTGTTATTCTTCATTACGTGGCTTAGCAAACTTTGTCTCTGCTCTCCCATGTTCCTGACTTAAATTATTATTTGCTGCAACTGCATCACCTCTGTTTCTGATTGCAGTATTTCTAATACCTAATATCTGATTACTTCTTTTGCATGATGATTTGATTTGCAAAATCCAAATCTTACTCTTATTGTAAAAAATAGAGAGAGAGTTCAGTTTGTCAGAAGCCAAAATAATAAAGTTAGGAAGGGAGAACCAGTGGCTCTTAATTCTATTAGATTTACTATGCCTTTTAAAATATTTTTAACATCCCATTTATTCCTCTAAAATGATATTCATAAACTATACTCATACTTTTAGAAAATTAATACAAATATGACAGTAAGTAAAAGGAAAGTAATTTATAATAACATGCACTTCAGTATGTAAATCCTAGGTCAAACTTTGCTAGAAGTGGAAAGGCTTGCATCTATATGGAGAATTAAAATAAATATGAAAGATACAAATGTAGGCTGATTCAAATTCAGCTTTATTGTACTGGCACTAAATACCATTAACTCTAATGCATTGCTGTTGGTACTACAGTGTTCCAGAATTGCGAAACGTTCTTGGAGGAATTTTAAAGAACATTCTTCTCTTTGATTTACATAGCATTTGTATTCCTGGAAATTTCAATGTAAAATTAAACTAGGCAAAAAATATTGTTTTGTTTTTTTTTTTTACCTACATCAATGTTCCATGGAACATCAAAGGTCACACAGAATGTGGGACAATTCTTCATTGGGTGGTACTGTTCATTGCACTGTAGGATGCACTAGCATTCTTTAGTACCACCAGTAGTCCACCCTCCCAATCACTGTGACAATGAAAAATGCTTCTACAAATTTCCAAATGTCATATGAGGCAGTAATTACCTCCCATCAAGAACTACTAGAATAAAGTGATGAATAAAAGAAATTTGCTGTCAAGATTCTTTTTTTTTTTCTTTACACTTAGTCAATGTAGTGAGCTCATAAGATTCTTGGGCGCGGGCCAGGCGCGGTGGCTCACGCCTGTAATCCTAGCACTCTGGGAGGCTAAGGCGGGTGGATCGCTCAAGGTCAGGAGTTCGAGACCAGCCTGAGCAAGAGCGAGACCCCGTCTCTACTAAAAATAGAAAGAAATTATATGGACAACTAAAATATATATAGAAAAAATTAGCCGGGCATGGTGGTGCATGTCTGTAGTCCCAGCTACTCGGGAGGCTGAGGCAGTAGGATCGCTTGAGCCCAGGAGTTTGAGGTTGCTGTGAGCTAGGCTGACGCCATGGCACTCACTCTAGCCCGGGCAACAAAGTGAGACTCTGTCTCAAAAAAAAAAAAAGATTCTTGGGCAAAGGAGATAATTAAATAAAAGCCATGTTTGAAGAATATTATGATAGCTACTTTCCAGGTGTTAGGGCCAGGTACAGAAACAAAAAAAAGAAGCAACTTGCATTTTTTTTTTTTTTTTAGCAGCTGTGGTTTACAAAGCATTTCATATACGTTATACACTTCACATCAACTGTGAATTTAGTATCTCCCCCATTTTACAGAGGAAGCAGAAGAAGCTCATAAATGTTCTGACTTAATAAAAGTCATTTTATGAAAGACCTAGAGTTAGGATCCACATTCGGCTTCAAATCTAATGTTTTTTCCATTATATCATGGTATGGCAAGGATGATGATGGCAGAAAAAAAGAATTTTTTTAATGAGGGAAAATCTGATAGCACTTTGGGAGGCCGAGGCAGGGCAATTGCTTGAAGCCAGGAGTTTGAGACCAGCCTGAGCAAGAGCAAGATCCCATCTCTATAAATAATAGAAAACTTAGTCAGGCATGGTGGCACATGCCTGTATTCCCAGCTACTCAGGAAGCTGAGGCAGGAGGATTGCTTGAGCCCAGGAGTTTGAGGTTGCAGTGAGCTAGGATGATGCCACTGCACTCTGTCTAGAAAAAAAAAAAAAATCTGAGACTCACAGTAAAACTAAAATTAGCAAGACTTTAATTGGACAGCTTTATATTGACTATCATTGACATTCTGGGAAGAAAGGTGACCAAAGCTTCTTTGAAAATGGAGGATTTATTAATATATTCCCCCTTCTTATTCTTATAGGACATTAATATGCACCTGAATGAGATAATGAACAACGTGCATCGGATAGTAACTCGCTATGCTGTTGATCTTAACTTGTCTGCTGAAAAGACTCTCTCCGTTTCAGAATATAAGAAAAAACAGAGAACCAGTGTTCTGGATAAAATGATTACTTTTTCTCAGAATGCTGAAATTAGAGAAAAGATTCTTGCCTACATTCTGGCCTGGTTGGAGGAATGGAGTAAGTTCCCAGAAGTAATTTAGAGGAAAATCACAAAGTTGATGAAAACTGTAGAGAAGAGAATCTATAAGTAAATTTTGAAGGATTAATCAGACTAAAGAAGAAAAGACTAAGGAGGTTATCCAGATGGTTGTGCTCTGTTCCAGTAAGAATAAAATAAAAATATAGGCTTATACACTTAGTGTCAGCTATTCTGCCCTCCTTGCTTTTTTTCAAGCATGCCAGCATATTCTTCCTGCCCAGTGTCTTTATGCTTACTATTCTCTTGCTTGCAACATTTCCCACCAGATAGTCACATGGCTCATTCACTGCTTAAATTTGACTTTAAAATGAGGTGTTCTCTGACCATCCCCGTTCCCTTTCATCTGGCATTCTCCAATACCCTCCACTCTTCCTTATTTTTGTCTATAGCATTAGTATCTGACATACAATATTATGAACTTTTTATTTTTTGTCTCTCTCCTTTCACTGGAATGTAAGCAGTATGAAGTCAGGGAACTTACTTTATTTAATGCTGTATCCACAGCATCTAGAACAGTACATGGCAGAGTAGACATTGGTTGAATGAAAGAATGAATAAGCTAAGCATGCCAAAAAAAGGAATTTCACTTTGCTGCAAGAAATCTCATGTAACAGGGATTATAAATACCTGATAACTTACCAAAGGAGTTAAATGGGATTTAGATCCTCAATATTAAAACACACACTCTCATTTTAGATACGTACCTCCCCAGTGTCAGGGAACTAAACCAAATAGAGACTTTTTAACTTGATTCATGTTTTCGTGTCCAAGACTTACTGTTCAGCCTTCTGTTCCAAGCCTCTTCCTTTTTAATTTCTTCATAGAGAAAAGCCCCAGAATGGTTGTGTGAGATACCTATATTCCCCAATAGTTTTATATGGAGTATTTACCTAATATTATATGCTTATATGATTATAATTATTAATCTTTCTGCATAAAAGTAATTTTTTTACTCTCTTCAAGGTGCCATTTTGTCTGAGATGACTGTAATTGATATTGATGAACACCACCAATGGATAGCACAAATGGAGATGTTACCAGACACATTAAAAGCTATTGAAAACAATGTGAAGTTACTGAGTAGATTCAGTACATCTTTCCTTGAAGAAAAGAAGAAACAAAAGAAAAAAATATGTAAGGATGTTTTATGACTTTGGAAATGGAGTTTGACTTTTTCTAAAAAAAAAAAAAACAGCTTTATTGAGGTATAATTTGTATAAATGTTAAGTGAACAATTAAATGATTTTCATTAATTTATAGAGTTTTGCAATGATCACCACAATGCAGTTTTAGAACATTTCCATTATCCCAAAAAGAGCCCTCATGCTCATTTTTAGTCAATCCTCATTCCCACCAGCAGTCACAGACAGCAGTCTATTTTCTGTCACAATAAATTTGCTTTTTCTGGATATGTCATATAAACAGAATCATATTATATGTAGTCTTTTATGTCACCTTTCTTTCAATTAGCATAATGCTTTTGGCCTTCAGCCATGTTATAGGATGTATAAGTAATTTCTTCCTTTCTATGGATAATTGTATAGTTGCTTAAGAAATCTTTAAGAAAGGAAAAGGATAAAATGTTTTTACTGTCTTTTTTGTATTTACCTACACTTACTGGTGCTCTTTATTTCTTTGTGTGAATTTGAGTTATCCTTTGATGTCATTTCCTTTTGACCTGAAGGGTATCT
The DNA here is from genome assembly GCF_041146395.1 of Eulemur rufifrons. Lineage (NCBI taxonomy): Eukaryota > Metazoa > Chordata > Mammalia > Primates > Lemuridae > Eulemur > Eulemur rufifrons. The sequence continues at coordinate 39,295,666 of NC_090998.1, read as the reverse complement.
TTAGTATTTCTTGTAAGGCAGGTCTGTTAGCAATAAATTTTCTCAGTCATTGTTTATCTGGAACTGTCTTTATTTCACCTTCATTTTTAAATAGACCTTATGTTTTGGAGCAGTTTTAGATTTAAAGAAAAATTGAGGAAAAAAATAGAGTTCCTATTTATCTCCCCAGCATTTCCCCTGTTATTTTTTTTTCTTGGCTCCTTAGCTAGGCAATCCCCTACTATTAGTATCTCCCATTAGTATATACATTGTTACAATTAACAAACCAATATTGCTACATTATTAACTAAAGTTCACAATTTATTATAATGTCCCTTTTGTGCTTCAGGATCCCTCAGGGTACCACATTACATTTATTGTCATGTCTCCTTAGGCACCTCTTAACCGTGACAGTTACTCAGACTTTTCCTTGTGTTTAATGTCCTTGACAGTTTTGAGGAGTACCAGTCAGGCATATTGTAGGATGCTCCTCTACTGGAATTTGTCTGATGGTTTTCTCATGTTAAGCCTGGGGTTATGGGTTTTTGGAAGAAAGATCACAGAGCTAAAGTGCCACTTTCATCATATCATATCAAGGATACTTTCTAATGATTTATGACTTGATGTTGACATTTATAACCTGGCTAAGGTAATGTTTATCAGGTTTCTCCACTGTAAAGTTATCCTTTCCCTTCCTTTCCATACTGTACTCTTTAGAGGGAAGTCTGGATGCAGCCCACACTTAAGGAATGGGGCGTTATGATTTACTTCCTTTAGAATGGAGTGTCTACATAAATTATTTGAAATAGTTATACATGGGAGATTTGTCTCTTCTCTCCCATTTATTAATTTATTCAATTATTTATATCAAAATGGACTCATGAATATTTATTTTATACCTTGGGTTATAATCCAATACTAGTTTACTTTCTTGCTCAAATCATTCCAGCTTTGGCCATTGGGAGGTCTTTCAATTACTTCCTTTGCCCCTTTGACATACTCGTATCAACGTGGGTTTTTTGTTTGGTTGGATTTTTAGCACTTCCTTACTTTCTGTATTCCAAGACACTTCAGACTCATCCTGTATATTTCCTGTCCTAGTCCTATAATCAACCATTTCTCCAAGGATTTCTGGTTCCTTTTATTGGAGAATAGTATTAAAAACCATTGTCTGGGTGCCAGGTGTGCTCATTGCTACTGGGGTTTTATTTCTTTTAGGCTTTCTCAGCTGACAAAGCAAAGAAATATACATATATATACTAAACCATGAATATACACATATCTATAAATATTTCTGTACATAACCATCTGTAACTGTATTCAGCCAAACACGAGTCTTTACTGATGTCTCCAACTCTAATCCATTACCACATGGACCATCCTAGTTTCCTCCCGTTGCTTATTTGTAAATTCCCACTCAAACAAGGAGAAACCTGGTTTTCCACAACCTGCCATCTACTTACTTAATTATTCAATTCCAGTTTACATAAATAGCAGTGTCACAATTGTTAACCCATACTCCCATGAGAAATAACTCTATCAACTACAGTATAGTGCTTATGTGTTGTTCCTTTAGTTTTGTAGACTCAGCTGGGCATTGGTGGCTCATGCCTGTCATCCCAGCACTTTGAGAGGCTGAGGCAAGAGGATTGCTTGAGCCCAGGAGTTCAAGGCTACAATGAACTATGATCGTGCCACTGCTCTCCAGCCTGGGCAACAGAGCAATACTCTGTCTCTAAAAAAAAAAATAAAATAAATAAAAATTAAAAATTGAAAAAATAATAAAAAATAAAGATAAAATTTAGAAAGTGGTTTTATAGACTTCATTCTTTTCCAACATTACTTAGCTCAGTACCTTCCCTCTACCCCACCCCTTCATTGAGGTTGTATGATGCATTTCTGGTACATTACAGTCTCTTGCCACAGTCTGCATTTATTCCTGGAATACTTTGACTTCTAAATGATTATTTCTTAAAATTTGCATACATTAAGGTTCACTCTTTGTGCTGTAGAATTCTATGGGTTTTGACAAATGCATATCATCATGTATCCACAATTAAAGTATCATACAGAATAATTTCTCTATCCTAAAAATCCCTGTGTTTTACTTACTTATCCTTCCCCTCCCTCTCTGAGCACCTGGCAACTACTGACTTTTTAACATCTGTATAGTTTTTTTCAGAATGTCATAATTGGAATCATGCAGTATGTAGTTTTTCAGACTAGTTTCTATCACTTAGCAATATACATTTAAGGTTTCCTCATATCTTTTTGTGGTTTAATAGTTCATTTTTTTTCTTGCTGAATAATATTCCATTGTACAGATGTACCATGTTTGTTTATCCACCTATTGAAGGACATCTTGGTTGCTTCCAGGTTTTAGTGATTAGGAATAAGATGCTATAAACATTTGCAAGTTTTTTGTGTGGACATAAGTTTTCAAATCAATTAAGTAAATACTGAGGAGCACAATTTGAGGATTATATCTAAGACTATGGTACTTAATAAGTAACTTTGTAGGAAATTGCCAAACTGTCTTTCAAAGTAGCTTTACCATTTTTCATTCTTATCATCAATGAACAAAATTTGCTGTTGATCCACATCCTTGCCAGCATTTGGTATTGTCAGTTCATCAGATTTTTTGGATTTTAGCTATTTTAATAGGTGTGGAACAGTATCCCATTGTTGTAATTTGCAATTCCCTAATGACAGATGATGTTGAGCATCTTTTTTTTTTTTTTTTTTTTTTTTTTTTTTGAGACAAAGTCTGGCTCTGTTGCCTGGGCTAGAGTGCCGTGGCGTCAGCCTAGCTCACAGCAACCTCAAATTCCTGGGCTCAAGCAATCCTTCTGCCTCAGCCTCCCGAGTAGCTGGGACTACAGGCATGTGCCACCATGCCCGGCTAATTTTTCTATATAAATGTTTTTAACTGTCCATATAATTTCTTTCTATTTTTAGTAGAGACGGGGTCTGACTTTTGTTCAGGCTGGTCTCAAACTCCTGACCTCAAGGGATCCTCCCACCTTGGCCTCCCAAAGTGCTAGGATTATAGGCGTGAGCCACCGTACCTGGCCTTGAGCATCTTTTCTATGCTTATTTGCCATCTGTATATTTCATTTCTCACCTTCATTATGTGAAGAATAGTTTTTCTGGATACAGAATTCTTGATTAACAGTCCTTTTCTTTCAGTACTTTAAATATGTCATTCTAAAAAAAAAAATATGTCATTCTACTGCTTCTGGCCTCCACTGTTTATGATAAAAAGTGAGCTGTTGAACTTACTGTGGCTCCCTTGTGCTTGATGAGTCTCCTTTGATTGTGATAAGTCATTTTCTCTTTCTGCTTTAAAGATTTTCTCTTTGGGTTTCAACAGTTTACCTATAATATGTTTAGGTATAGATTTTTTTGGTGTTTATCCTACTTAGAGTTCACTGAGCTTCTTAAATATGCAGATTAGTGAGACCCTGTCTCTACTAAAAAAAAAAAATAGAAAGAAATTAGCTGGACAACTAAAAATATGTATTAAAAAAAATTAGCCAGGCATGGTGGCACATGCCTGTAGTCCCAGCTACTTGGGAGGCTGAGGCAGAAGGATTGCTTGAGCCCAGAAGTTTGAGGTTGCTGTGAGCGAGGCTGACGCCATGGCACTCTAGCCCAGGCAACAGAGTGAGACTCTGTCTCAAAAAAACAAAAAATGCAGAATAATATTTTTCATTAAATTTGGGGTGATTGGGCCATTATTCTTTAAATATTTTTTATGACTCCCTTCCTTCTCTTCTCCGTGGACTTCTATTTTTAGTAGAGACGGGGTCTCACTTCCAATACTTGTGCATTGCTATGCTTGATGGTGTCTACTATGGTCTGAGCGTTTGTGTACCCTCAAAATTCATATGTTGAAATCTTGTATTAGGAGATGGGGCCTTTGGGAGGTGATTAGGTCATAAGGTCATGAATGGGATTAGTGCCTTATAAAAGAGGCCCAAGAAAGATCCTACACCTCTCCCACCACCTGAGGTTAGTGTGAGAATACAGCTATCGATGAGGAAGCAGGCCCTCACCAGACGCTGACTCTGCCTTGATCTTGGACTTCCCAGCCTCCAGAACTGTGAGAAATAAATCTGTGTTGTTTATAAGCTCCCCAGGTTATGGTATTTTGTTATAGCAGCCTGAACAAACTAAGACAGTGTCCCACAAGTCTCTGAGGCTTTAGTTATCTTTCTTCATTCTTTTTCCTCCCTACTCTTCAGATTGGATGATCTCTATTAATCCAGGATCAAGTTTGCTGATTATTTTCTTCCATCATCTTAAATCTGCTATTGGGCCCTTCTGGTGAATTTTTCATATTAGTTGAATGTACTTTTCAACTCCAAAATTTCTACTTGGTTTTTCTAATTTTCATCTGTTTACTCATATGCTCTGTTTGATGAATAATTGTTATCATTTGTCATCATATTTTCCTTTTATTTTTAAATATGGTTTCCTGGCCGGGCGCGGTGGCTCACGCCTGTAATCCTAGCACTCTGGGAGGCCGAGGTGGGCAGATCGTTTGAGCTCAGGAGTTCGAGACCAGCCTGAGCAAGAGCGAGACCCCATCTCTACTAAAAATAGAAAGAAATTATATGGACAGCTAAAAATATATATAGAAAAAATTAGCCGGGCATGGTGGTGCATGCCTGTAGTCCCAGCTACTCGGGAGGCTGAGGCAGTAGGATCGCTTGAGCTCAGGAGTTTGAGGTTGCTGTGAGCTAGGCTGACGCCACGGCACTCACTCTAGCCTGGGCAACAGAGTGAGACTCTGTCTCAAAAATAAATAAATAAATAAATAAATATGGTTTCCTTTAATTCTTTGGACATATTTATAACAATTCTTTTGAAGTCTTTTTTCTGATAAGTCCACCATCTGGGCCCCCTCAGAGACAATTTCTGCTGACTGCTTTTTCATCCCTGTGTATGGGTCACATTTTCCTATTTCTTTGCATTTTATTTTATTTTTTTTTTTTCTTCTTTGTCTTTGCATTTTCTTAGTGTTGAAAACTGGACATTTTAGATAATACCATATGGTAGCAACTCTGGATTCTCCAGGGTTTATTTTTGTTGCTTTTTGTTTTTTTATTGAATTGCCTGGACTAATTCTATGGAATCTCTTTCTCCCACAGTGTGAAGGCACTAATATCTCTGCTCAGTTATTTATTTATTTATTTATTTATTTATTTTGTCTGAGACAGGGTCTTGCTCCATTGCCCTGGCTAGAGTGCTGTGGCATCAGCCTAGCTCACAGCTGGCCTCAAACTCCTGGGCTCAAGCCATCGTCCTGCCTCAGTCTCTCAAGTAGCTAGGACTACAGGCGTACACCACCACACCTTGCTAATTTCTTTCTATTTTTAATAGAGACAGGGTCTCGCTCTTGCTCAGGCTGGTCTCAAACTCCTGACCTCAAGAAATCCTCCTGACTTGGCCTCCCAGAGTGCTAGGATTACAGGCGTGAGCCACCACACCTGGCCTCTGATCAGTTCTTTTTTTTTTTTTTTTTTTTTCCATGTTTATTTTTATTTTTTAAGCCTGATTTCTAGGGGATCATCCTTGGGTCAATTTAGCTTTGTGGTCAGTTAGTGATTGGCTGATCATTGAGTGATTCCAGTAAGGCTTCCACTCTTTGGTAATGGATCTGTGTATGGGTTAACTGTTTCTGACAATGCCCTTGGCATGGTTTTTTCCCATGCTATTTCTCCAAATCAAGTCATCCCCCTCAGGCAGTAGAGTTGTCAGTCATCACAGCTTGCCTCACTCTGATAGAACTTCCAGGTCATAGATTTGGGGGTTGAGGCTGGAAGCAGCTACTGGGTAACAGACTTTCACTGTTTTTTTTACTGAGGTACAGTAGTTTTTCTTAAATAAATGCTTCTCAATTTGTTGTATGCCTTTGGTCAATTTCCAAAGTCCTAAAATGATTGTTTTGATAGTTTTTCTAGTTTTACCATTTTTGGGAGGGGGATGCTGAATTTCTCATTCATCCATTCTAGAAATCCTTCCAAATGTCTATCTTTTGTCTGTTCATTTATGACTCTTTTGAAAGATCCAAGATTAGCTTTGATTCAGAAAAGGAAGAAAAGAGAGACAGGAACCCAAGAAAGAAAATAGAAAGCACTAAGCATAACCAAAGCCTGAAGAAAGTTTTGGCTTACACTATATCTCATTCCAAACTTGTAACTAAAAGTAAGTTGAAGTTACAGCTGAGTTCATGTCCTAAACTCTGTAAGCAGAAGTTCTAGGTGATTGCGGGGAGTCATTCTTTTTAAAATAATACTGTTTATTTTGGAGCTAAAGTTTTTTGATGAATCTTTAACCTATAGATATCCATTAGTTTAGACTAAATTCCTTAGCCTTAAACATAGATAAAGCACAATGCAAAAGAAAAAATGCAATCTCATTATTTTATGCTTTTTTCTTTCAGTAACTAGAGGTACTCTATGGAAAACTTGGAAAGAAAGAGTTATAAAGCGACCTGCAGCAGCGCATGCTTTAAGGCCAGATCAGATGATTAGTGATCAATTTACAACAAATATAAAGATTTCAGAAATCCAAGATATGCTACAGGAACTCATAGGCACTTCAATGTTCAATAAATTGGAAAACAATGCTATTAAATATATATCATCAACAATAATAAACCTTTCTAAAGCTTTGAGTTTGCTAAATGATGAATTAAAAGTTGTTAACTTCCAAAGTGCCAATATATACGTAGATGAGTCAAGCGATAAAGAAAAAGAGCTCTTCCTGAAGATGATACAAGATCTCAGTGAAGAAAATGAAATGCTTCAGCAGAAACTTCAAGATGCAGAAGAAAAATATGAACAATTTCTTCAAACCAAAGTTGTTACAGATCGCCAAATATATACAGCATTGCCCCCATCATCAACCTCGAAAACGTTACCTGGACCTTCTTCACAGTCATCCACTGCCATTATCAAAGCTGGTGACATAGACGACAATATGGAACATATTTTTGCCAAAGAATTTGAAAATACTATAGATGAAGCCCCCAAAAAAGTGATCAAAAGCTCTCGGAAAAAGTGGGCCTCAGCTCTTTCACATATAGGCCAACCTGAAATGATTCCAGGTTTACCTGAAAAACAACAACCTTTACCTGAAAAAAAACAGAAAGAGCCTCCTGAAGATGATGTCTATCAAAAAGATGAGACTGACCAGTATCAATCACAGAAAAGGAAGTACACAAAAGGCTTATATGCCAATGAAACCTCTAGATCAAATCTGAGTGATAATAAAAGTGAACAAAAAGTTTCAGAGGACAAACCTAATCAATATTCTGAGCTACAAGCACTGGAAAAGAAAAGAAAGGAAAGGAAATTCTTTTCTGAGGCCAAATCAAAGTCACCCACTGAATCACAAAGCCAACATTTCCTTTTGACTGAAACAAAGAGCCAAGGTGGCAAAGATGGAACAAGTAGTATGTGGGAGCAACTCAGGAAAGTCAAACATGAATATTTATCTGCCAAAAGCCCAATTTCATCGGAGATTAAAGTGCAGCCCACCACTGAGTCAATGGACAAAGAGAGCAAAAGTGAGGTGAGTAGCCTAGTAGAGCTACTCAAGAAGACTCAATCAGATTATACCTCTGAGTCACAGAAAGAGAAAAGAAAAACTAAAAAACACCATATCTCTTCAGAAAGTACCCTAAGCAAAGAAGAAAAAACCAAAAAGAAGGCAATTTTAGCCTTCACCAAAAAAGCTGAGACTCCTCAACTTGTTAAATCACACTCAAGAATAGCAAAAGAGTCTTCAGAATCTACCAGAGCTCTAGAAAGTCAAGATGACAAAAGTGAACAGAGTAACCTAGAAGAATTTCAGAAAGCCATAATGGCTTTCCTAAAAGAGAAAATTGATAACATAGGAAAGCCTTTTGATAAAAAGACTGTGCTGAAGGAAGAGGAGTTATTAAAAAGAGCAGAAGTTGAAAAATTGGGAATCATAAAGGCAAAAATGGAGGAATATTTCCAAACAGTGGCTGAAACTGTGACTAAAATCTTGAGGAGATACAAAGATATGAAAAAGGAAGGACAAGTTGAAGAGAAACTTATGAAACAAAAAAAGATAGTCTCATTTATGCCAGAATTGCATTTTCAGAAGTCACCAACTAATGCGAAGTCTGAAAGTAGTACCTTCCCCTTGTATGAGACCACAGATCCAGTAATTCACAATTTACTACAAATGATCTTGGCTGAAACAGAAAGTGAAAGAGATGTTCCAACAGGCTCAGTAGTAGGGAAAGACCACAAGGAGAAGAAAAAACAAAGGCTGGAGGGATATTTGCAAGAGGGTCAAGAAAAAATGTTTGGCATAAGTCTCAAACACCAGTTGCCAGAAAAAAGAAATCTTTCAAAGGAGAGCTATGAGAAGATAGATAATAACTTGGAGGAGAAAAAGGCACAGCTCCAGATGGAGGGAAAGCAAGCACAACAGAAGCAGAAAGAGGGGCAGGACGAAGTGTCGAAGAAACAGCAAAAACAGAGGGCTCAAAAGCAGATTGAGCAAGATGAGCAGCAAAAGCAAACGGGAAAGGAGGAAGAAGAGCATCAGAAGCCTGTGCAGCAGCAGATGGAAGCATGGAAGCAAAAAATGAAAGAGCAAGGAATACTCTTCGAAAAGGAGAATGGAGACACAAGGCAGGTTCAGAAGGACATGAGACATCTGGGGCTGAAAATGAGAGGGGAGAAAGAGAAGGAGAAGCAGAAGACAAGGAGAGAGGTAGAGGATCTCAAAAGGCAGAGGCAGAATGAAGCAAAGGATCAGATGAAGACTGAGGAGGAAAAGCCTGAAGAGCTAGTACAAATGGTCACCCAAATGCCAGTGGCATCGTCTCCCAAGTTGCACAGATTATTGGAAGATGTATATGAAGGAAAAGAGTTCCATAGGAATCTGAGGACTTCAGAGATTTTTCCTGATCAAAAGAACTTCATAACAATACTTCCAACCACTTCCACACAATCCTCCCCATCTGAAGCCCTTCCCATTTCTGGACAGTCTCTGACAAAGAGCATTACTCTCACCCCACAGCAGGCCCGGGCTCAGGGGATCACTCTCACCCCTCAGCAGGCCCAGGACGTGGGGACCACTCTCACTCCCCAGCAGGCCCACACTCAGGGGACCACTCTCACCCCCCAGCAGGCTCAGGACCTGGGGATCACGCTCACCCCTCAGCAGGCCCAGGACCTGGGGATCACTCTCACCCCCCAGCAGGCCCAGGACCTGGGGATCACCCTTACCCCCCAGCAGGCTCAGGTTCAGGGGATCACTCTCACCCCTCAGCAGGCCCAGGACCTGGGGATCACTCTCACCCCCCAGCAGGCCCAGGACCTGGGGATCACTCTCACCCCCCAGCAGGCCGAGGACCTGGGGATCACTCTCACCCCTCATCAGGCCCAGGACCTGGGGATCACTCTCACCCCCCAGCAGGCCCAGGACCTGGGGATCACTCTCACCCCCCAGCAGGCTCAGGTTCAGGGGATCACTCTCACCCCCCAGCAGGCCCACACTCAGGGGACCACTCTCACCCCCCAGCAGGCCCAGGACCTGGGGATCATGCTCACCCCTCAGCAGGCCCAGGACCTGGGGATCACTCTCACCCCCCAGCAGGCTCAGGTTCAGGGGATCACTCTCACCCCTCAGCAAGCCCAGGACCTGGGGATCACTCTCACCCCCCAGCAGGCCCAGGACCTGGGGATCACTCTCACCCCCCAGCAGGCCCAGGACCTGGGGATCACTCTCACCCCCCAGCAGGCCCAGGACCTGGGGATCACTCTCACCCCTCAGCAGGCCCAGGACCTGGGGATCACTCTCACCCCTCAGCAGGCCCAGGACCTGGGGATCACTCTCACCCCTCAGCAGGCTCAGGTTCAGGGGATCACTCTCACCCCTCAGCAGGCTCAGGTTCAGGGGATCACTCTCACCCCTCAGCAGGCCCAGGACCTGGGGATCACTCTCACCCCCCAGCAGGCCCAGGACCTGGGGATCACTCTCACCCCTCAGCAGGCCCAAGACGTGGGGATCACTCTCACCCCTCAGCAGGCCCAGGACCTGGGGATCACTCTCACCCCCCAGCAGGCCCAGGACCTGGGGATCACTCTGACCCCTCAGCAGGCTCAGGCTCAGGGAATCACTCTCACCTCCCAGCAGGCCCAGGACCTGGGGATCACTCTCACCCCTCAGCAGGCTCAGGCTCAGGGGATCACTCTCACCCCCCAGCAGTCCCGGGACCTGGGGATCACTCTCACCCCCCAGCAGGCCCAGGACCTGGGGATCACTCTCACCCCTCAGCAGGCCCAGGACCTGGGGATCACTCTCACCACCCAGCAGGCCCAGGACCTGGGGATCACTCTCACCCCTCAGCAGGCTCAGGTTCAGGGGATCACTCTCACCCCCCAGCAGGCCCAGGACCTGGGGATCACTCTCACCCCTCAGCAGGCTCAGGTTCAGGGGATCACTCTCACCCCCCAGCAGGCCCAGGACCTGGGGATCGCTCTCACCCCTCAGCAGGCCCAGGACCTGGGGATCACTCTCACCCCTCAGCAGGCCCAGGACCTGGGGATCACTCTCATCCCTCAGCAGGCTCAGGTTCAGGGGATCGCTCTCACCCCTCAGCAGGCCCAGGACCTGGGGATCACTCTCACCCCTCAGCAGGCTCAGGTTCAGGGGATTGCTCTCACCCCCCAGCAGGCCCAGGACCTGGGGATCACTCTCACCCCTCAGCAGGCTCAGGTTCAGGGGATCACTCTCACCCCCCAGCAGGCCCAGGACCTGGGGATCGCTCTCACCCCTCAGCAGGCCCAGGACCTGGGGATCACTCTCACCCCTCAGCAGGCCCAGGACCTGGGGATCACTCTCATCCCTCAGCAGGCTCAGGTTCAGGGGATCGCTCTCACCCCTCAGCAGGCCCAGGACCTGGGGATCACTCTCACCCCTCAGCAGGCTCAGGTTCAGGGGATTGCTCTCACCCCCCAGCAGGCCCAGGACCTGGGGATCACTCTCACCCCTCAGCAGGCTCAGGTTCAGGGGATCACTCTCACCCCCCAGCAGGCCCAGGACCTGGGGATCACTCTCACCCCTCAGCAGGCTCAGGTTCAGGGGATCACTCTCACCCCCCAGCAGGCCCAGGACCTGGGGATCACTCTCACCCCTCAGCAGGCTCAGGCTCAGGGAATCACTGTCATCCCCCAGCAGGCCGGGGACCTGGGGATCACTCTTACTCCTCAGCAGGCCCAGGACCTGGGGATCACTCTCACCCCTCAGCAGACTCAGGCTCAGGGGATCACTCTCACCCCCCAGCAGGCCCAGGACCTGGGGATCACTCTCACCACCCAGCAGGCTCAGGCTCAGGGGATCACTCTCACCCCCCAGCAGGCCCAGGACCTGGGAATCACTCTCACCCCCCAGCAGGCCCAGGACCTGGGGATCACTCTCATCCCTCAGCAGGCTCAGGCTCAGGGGATCACTCTCACCCCCCAGCAGGCCCGGGACCTGGATATCACTCTCACCCCTCAGCAGGCCCGGGACCTGGGGATCACTCTCACCCCTCAGCAGGCCCACACTCAGGGGATCACTCTCACCCCCCAGCAGGCCCAGGACCTGGGGATCACTCTTACCCCTCAGCAGGCCCAGGACCTGGGGATCACTCTCACCCCCCAGCAGGCCCAGGACCTGGGGATCACTCTCACCCCCCAGCAGGCCCAGGACCTGGGGATCACTCTCACCCCTCAGCAGGCCCGGGACCTGGGGATCACTCTCACCCCTCAGCAGGCCCACACTCAGGGGATCACTCTCACCCCCCAGCAGGCCCAGGACCTGGGGATCACTCTTACCCCTCAGCAGGCTCAGGCTCAGGGGATCACTCTCACCCCCCAGCAGGCCCAGGACCTGGGAATCACTCTCACCCCCCAGCAGGCCCAGGACCTGGGGATCACTCTCACCCCTCAGCAGGCTCAGGCTCAGGGGATCACTCTCACCCCCCAGCAGGCCCAGGACCTGGGAATCACTCTCACCCCCCAGCAGGCCCAGGACCTGGGAATCACTCTCACCCCCCAGCAGGCCCAGGACCTGGGGATCACTCTCACCCCCCAGCAGGCCCGGGACCTGGGGATCACTCTCACCCCTCAGCAGACTCAGGCTCAGGGGATCACTCTCACCCCCCAGCAGGCCCGGGACCTGGGGATCACTCTCACCCCTCAGCAGGCCCGGGACCTGGGGATCACTCTCACCCCTAAGAAGCCCCAGGTTTTCGGTGTCACACTTACACATGAGCAGGCCCAGGCACTGATGCCTTCTCTCACTCACGAACAAGCCCAGAGATTGAGAGTTCCTATCACTTCTATGTATACCAAGGTACTAAAGGGATCTGTTACCTCTGAACACACCCAGGCAATGCAAATCCCACTACCTACTGAACAGGACCAGATATTTGGGGTCCCTATCACCCAAGAACAAGCCAAAGCATTGAGAGTCACTCTTATGCCAGAGCAGACTCAGGCATTTAGGGACACCTTCACTCCTGAGCAGGCTCAGGCACTGGAGCCTCTCACTGCTGTTCAGGCTCAGTCACTGGGGCTTTCTCTCACCCCTGAGCAAGCACAAGCATTGGGGGTCCCTCTCACCTTGGATAAAGCCCATACCTTGGGATCTCCCCTCACCCTTGAGCAAGTCCAACCTTTGGGAGTCCGTTTCACCCCAGGACAGATCCAGTCTGCAGGTATTACTCTCATGTCTGAGCATGACCTGAAATTAAGAGTTTCTCACACACCAGGTGCTCCTCACATTGCTAAGCAACCTGCCACATTAGCTCCTTCTGCTCAGGAATTGAAGCCTTCTCTCCCCACTGGGCAAGCCATTACATCAAGATTATCTCCAAGCCTTAGGCAGTCCCCAGCATCATCTGCTCCTATCACTGAGGAGTTCTCTACATTTGGGATCTCTTCTACTCCTTTGCAGATATCAGGGCCTCCTCTCACCCAAGGCCCTTTTGCCCCTCGGAAGCCCCCAGAAATGGGAATTCTTCCTGACCCTGGGAAACTCCTGGAACCACAGACCCTTCCTTCCTCCAGACAGACCCTGATATATAGAGGTCCATCCACTCCTGCACAGTTCCCAGCACCAGAGGTTCCTCCTACCCCTGAACAGCTCCCAATATCTGGGGCCCCTCCCACTCCAGGGCAGCCCTTTGAACTGGAGGCCCTTAGCTCTAGGCAGTTCTTCATATCTAGGGCCTCTCTGACTCCCCGGCCACCTTTAATATTGAAGGCCCTTCTTGCTCCCAGGCGGCGTCTTGTATCTGGAATCCCACCCACTTCTGGACAGATTCCCAGTCTCTGGGCTCCTCTCTCTCCTGGGCAGCCCTTGGTTCCTGGGACCTCTTCCATCCCTGAGCAGCTCCTGGAATCTGAACCCACAACCTTCTCTGAGTCGCCCCAGGCATTCCAGCCTCTTGCCACCGCTGAGCAATCTCTCTATCTGCAGGCCCCTTCTACCCTTGGGCAGCATCTAGCACCACGGACCCTTACTGGGCAAGGTGCCCCATTATGGATCCCTTCCATTTCTAGGCATCCCCACCCACCCTTGGCCCCCACAACCCCTGGAAAGCCCGAGAAAGGTTTGTCCTCTTCTGTTGCTAAGAGAAGATTGGCAATTATTTCTTCTCTGAAATCTAAATCAGCATTGGTCCATCCCAGTGCTCCAGATTTCAAGATACCTCAAGCTCCTTTAACCACTAAGAACGTCCAAATGTCAGAGGTCTCTGACACTTATGAAGAAACCCAGGTACAACAAGATACTTTTGCCGTAGAACCATGGAGAACATTTCATGGAGAACAGTCCTATCTCACCAATTATAGGATACCAGTATCACAAACCCCTTACATGAAGCCTATAACATCACTACCTTCTCTTACTACTCAACTACTCAAAACATCACAGATCTCACCTTCGGAACGGGACCAGAAATTCCGATTCCCCCGGACTTCAGTTTCAGGTACCAAGAAACCCAAGATGATGGTGCCCCCTTCTTCTCCCCAAGGGCTTGAAGAGAAGAGGTATTTTGTTGATGTGGAGGCTCAGAGGAAGAACCTGATACTATTAAATCAAGCCATAAAAACTTCTGGACTCCCTTCACAGCTACACACAACAGCTAGGAATCTCATAATTGAGACACTTCATATGGACACAATTCGCCTGGGATACCTATTCCACAAGTACATTGCCTATAGGCTGATCCAAAGTGCCAGGTAGATGTAATTATTTTATGTCTAGCTTTTTGGTGTAGTCCTGATTTCAAATATTCTCCCTTGTTGCCCTAGAAATATATTCATATTTGTCATATTATCTTATAGAAAATCTGTGGAATGGAAGCCTGTCTAAGATAGCAAAAGGAGACATATTTTTTAGAAAATAAGAAATGATATATAACATAATCCATTTCATCATTTACATCTCTAGCAGAGATGCTAAGGTATATTTTGTGGATCATGTTTGATCTCCCAAACATCAACACATCAACTTCAAAAGTTTAGAGATGCTTGTCAGTTATTCTCAATTTCTTTTATCTTCTTTGTTTTTTATTTTTAGTTGTTGTTGTTTGTTTTGTTTTTTTATACAGAGTCTTGCTCTGTTGCCCTGGCTAGAGTACAATGGTGTCATGATAGCTCACAGCAACCTCAAACTCCTGGGCTCAAGTGATCCTCCTCAGCCTCCCAAGTTGCTGGGACTATAGGCACGCCACTGTGCCCACCGGCTAATTTTTTAATTTTTAGTAGAGACAGGTCTCACCCCTGCTCAAGGTGGGCTTGAACTCCTAGGCTCAAGCGATCCTTGGGCCTCAGCCTCCCATAGTGCTAGGATTACAGGTGTTTGGTAATGATAACTTTGCTACTGAGGTGACCTGGATGCAGCAGGTCCTGGTCCTGATTTTTTAAAAACTAAAAATGGGTCAGGGACAGTGACAATTGTCCTGCCATCCTTAACATTGTGTTTGAGGTTACCAGCTTATTTAGGGGAAATTTTTAAATCTAAAATTATACAGTGCCAAACTATCTCACTGCGTGACTTCATAAACAATGAAAAAATAAATAAATAAAATTATACAGTGCCAAACTAAAACATAGTAACAGAAAATGTGATCGTTAATTATAGGAGCAACTTATGTAATTTATTCAATAAATATTTATTGAATGCCTATTATGTGCCAAGCATTGTTCTAGGTGCTAGGGATACAGCAGTGAATAAAACAAAGTCCCCTGTTCTCATAAAATTTACATTTTGGGAGGACTAAATTCATTTGGGAGCTAAAGGATTAGAACCAAGTACAAAAAGAAGGCTTTTCCAAGATATAATCAGAATTTAATTTCAAAGTTAAATCGTCTGAGATTTGTTGAAAAATGTTTTCCTTTGTAGTTTAGTTTTCCCTTTCCAGATTGAGTAGCCCTAATCTTTTAAATCTGTTTTTAGACATGTAAACACTTTCATCCACTTGAGAATTTTAAACAACATGTTTCTGGTCATTCTCTGGTTCCTTTATGTCATTTTTCCCTTGTTATATTTAATTTTTTTTTTCTTTTTAACAGCAGGATTTGAGAGGAATTATATTTAAATTTTAAAAAAACAAGTAGTACATTCACCTGGTACAATATCCAAAAACATAAATGGTAGAGTGAAAATCTCTCTAATAGCCCTCTCCCTGGCCATCCAGGCTCCTCCACAGGGCTACTAATATATATCCATCCAGAAACATTTTCTGCATATGTAGGAAAGTACATATGCTCTTTTATCTCCATTTTTACATATTTAGAACAGTTATGACATTTGATTTTTTATAACATAATTAGATATTAGGTATTGAATAACTTAGATATTAGTATATAAACAGCTTACTCATTTGTTTTATGGCTGCATAGTATTCTAAAGTCTGGGTTTATCAGAATGTATTTAACCTCTGATAGACATTTATGTTGTTTTCAATAGTTTGCTATTATAAAAATAAACTTCTATGAATAATCTTATATATATATATACATTATATATATTCCTGTATATACACATATATATAAACATATAGTCCTAGAAGTAGAATTTAGGATTTCTGGATCAAAAGTAAGTGCTTTTGTAATTCTGATAGACTTTTGCCAAATTGTTCTCTAGAGAGGTTGTAGCAATTTACATATTGATCAACGTTATAAAAGAGTATTTCCCCACATCAAGACTAGCATGGGGTATTATCAAACTTTTTTGTTCATTGCTAATATAGTAGATGAAATATGGCATTTCCTTGCTTTAATTTGCATTGCTTTTATTATGGGTGAGCTTAAACATCTTTTCATAGATTTAAGAGCCATCTGTATATCATTTTCTGTGTAAATCTTATTCAAATACTTTGTCCATTTTTCAATTGAGTTGTAAGGTTTTGGGGGGGAGGGGATTGTTGTTGTTGTTGTTGTTTTTGAGACACAGTCTCACTCTGTTACCTGGGCTAGAGTGCCATGGCGTCAGCCTAGCTCACAGCAACTTCAAACTCCTGGGCTCAAGCAATCCTACTGCCTCAGCCTCCCAGAGTGTTAGGATTACAGGTGGGAGCCACCGCACCTGGCTAATTTTTTCTATATGTTTTTAGTTGTCCAGTTAATTTCTTTCTTTTTTTTTTTTTTTTAGTAGAGATGGGGTCTCACTCTTGCTCAGGCTGATCTTGAACTCCTGACCTCAAGCTATCCTCCGGCCTCGGCCTCCCAGAGTGCTAGGATTACAGGCGTGAGCCACCACGCCTGGCCCATTGACATTTATATTCTCATTTCTGAAAAGCTGCAAAACATTCTCAATCTCAGTAAATTTCATATTTTTGCTATTTTCTCCATCTTATGTAACTCAGATTGCCAATGTGAGTTGTTCTTTCATTGCTAATTATTACGATATAATTATAAATTGGTTTAAAAAATAGTAGTGATAGTGGACATCTTTCTAGTATTTGTCATTCAGAAAAATGCTGACTTTTGGGTTGAAATACCTTTAATCATATTAAAGAGGTTCTGTTTTATTATTCTTTTTAAATCAAGAATGGATGTCAAATTGGTAAATTTGTTAAATATTTTATTAAATGTGATTTCAGCACTTCATTTTCACATGTATTAAAGAAAATATTATTTTTCTCCTTAGATATGTTAATCATGATTAATTATATTAAATCAGCATTGCATTCTTGGCACAAATCCCATTTGTTCCTAGTGTTACCTTCTTTGAATGTATTGTGGAATCAGTATATTTTATTAAGGATTTTTTTCATTGATATTCATTAGTAAGTTTGGCAGATGGTTTACTTCTCAAAATATTACCTTTATTAATTTTTGGTGTAATTTTAAGCTTGTATCATTAAAAAATGTGGAAGCTTATCTTTTCCTATGCTCTGGAACAGTGTAAGTAATAGTAAAAGTATCTGTTCTTTTAAGGTTTGGCAAATTACACCTATGATAATATTATACTTTAGTACTTTTTGAGGGGAGTTCTTTGATAGCTTTCTCAATTTTTACATGACAATTGGTTTGTTTAGATTTATTGAGGGTGTTGAAAACCTAAGTGACATGATCTGACCTGTTTCAGTAAAATCATTTAAAAATTGAAATTTATGAACCAACATTTTATAACAAGGTTTAACTTTATTCAATTAACAATGTGGATATATTAAAAACTAAAAAAAATAACTTTTGTATAATTACAACTTTAATCCTATCAAAAATACTATTTTTTTCCAGAAATCTCTTCATTAATATTTAATATTATAATAATAAAATTATCAACACATGTGACAAGGAATAAAATATTGACAGGTTAAAGATTCTATAACAAGGATGGCTGGTCCAAGAAGATTCTAATATTATATGTGAGAGAAAATATTATAGTAATATAAACTACTTTTGAATAAAGAAATTTCTGGCCGGGCACAGTGGCTCACGCCTATAATCCTAGCACTCTGGGTGGGAGGTGGGAGGATCATTTGAGCTCAGGAGTTTGAGACCAGCCTGAGCAAGAGCAAGAACCCGTCTCTACTAAAAAAATAGAAAGAAATTATCTGGACAACTAAAAATATATAGAAAAAATTAGCCGGGCATGGTGGCACATGCCTGTAGTCCCAGCTACTTGGGAGGCTGAGGCAGAAGGATTGCTTGAGCCCAGGAGTTTGAGGTTGCTATGAGCTAGGCTGATGCCACGGCACTCTAGCCCGGGCAACAGAGTAAGACTCTGTCTCGGAAAAAAAAAAAAAAAAGAAATTTCTATAGAGCCTCTGTAAGTGACTATTTCATATTTAAATGCTAAAATATAGTTTTAGAATTGTATTCCCACAAAATCAATGAAATATACCTGAGCAAGGATGATAGGGAGGATGTAAAATGAGACCAGATGATGATAAGAAGACATTTCATTTCCATACATATTGAAGAAAGTCTTGAAAGGTACTAAATGTTGTGTTGACTAGATAGGGTTATTTAATTCATTAACATTTTTTAAATATCCACGACAGGTGGAGCCTATGTTAGGCCCAGGGAGTGGAGGATGGAAGGATACAAAGATGGATAAGCCATATCCCTGCCTTCAAGGCACCCAAAATCTACTCAGAGAGACAGTCAAAGAAATGATTATATAGTGTGATGGGGAAAGAGCAATGATGGCACATGTACAAAATGTATACAGGAGGACAGAGTGGGAGAGAGTTAGGTAAAGCTTCTTGGAGTTCAGAATTCTGAATTGTGTCTCAAAGAAACACTAAAAGTCAGAAAGACAGAGACATCAGAGAGTGTAGCAAAGAAAGGCAGCAGGAAGAAGCAGTGTGTGTGCATGCGTGTGTTGTTTAGGAACTACTGTGTTGTCAGTGGAACACAAAGAATAAGCAAGATGTAGTAAGAGATGAGACTGGAAAGGTAAGCCAGATAAAAGAGAATCCTAAATGACATGCTAAGGAACTTGTATTTCGTTCTGGACTTGATAGAGGATAACTGAAGAATTCTTAGCAAGGGAAGTAAAATGCCAGTAATGTGGAGGATGGATTAAAGGAGAGTAAAGCTTCATGCAGAGGCTTAAGTTAGGACCAGATAGCATTCACCTAAAAGTTTTGAAGGAATATAAGGTAGACAGAAATTACCAGTCAAATATTTCCTATTGTCTTAAAGGAATTCTATTTTAGGGTGATATTTCAATAGCATAACTCCTGTTAAAGGAAGGTATCCACGTCAGGCAAGCTGGTAGAGTCTAAATAAAAAGTGGAATCACTGCATTCTTAAAAACAATAAAAACTGATAGACTAAAGGAAATATAGATTTTGTAGGAGAATCAAACTTGTCTAATCTAGAATTATTTGAGGAAATATTGCATGGACAAGGAGAAACTAAACAAAAATAAAATTATTTAAATCTAGTTATGTACATACAGGGACTTATAATGGAACTTTAGAAATATTATTGCATTTAACTTGCAGATGTGGAATCAGGTTCAGAAAGTCCATCCTATTTGCCCAAGTTCACACAGCAAGTAAGTAGTAGAACTGAATTCAAAAATCCCATTCCCAAAGTCCTATACTACACTACATATTATATTATGTTCCCTTGAAGTAAATTGTAATAGTCTTATATTCAAATCCTGGCTGGGCGCGGTGGCTCACGCCCCAGAGTGCTAGGAGGCCAAGGTGGGTGGATCATTTGAGCTCAGGAGTTCGAGACCAGCCTGAGCAAGAGTGAGACCCTGTCTCTACTAAAAATAGAAAGAAATTACATGGACAGCTAAAAAAAAAAAAAAAATATATATATAGAAAAATCAGCCGGGCATGGTGGCGCATGCCTGTAGTCTCAGCTACTCGGGAAGGTGAGACGGAAGGATCGCTTGAGCACAGGAGTTTGAGGTTGCTGTGAGCTAGGCTGACGCCACGGCACTCTAGCCCGGGCAACAGAGTGAGACTCTGTCTCAGGAAAAAAAAAAAAAAAAAATACTAATCATGCTTTCTCTTAACACAGTCTTTGTGAGTCAGGCAGACCTTGGCTTGAGTTTCCAGTTCTGAACCTCTCTGAGACTTAAACATGCTGTTTATAAAGTGGATGTAATAATATTTGCTTCAAAGAACGGTTAAGAGGATTAAATAAGACAATATATGTAAAGTTTCTAGCACAATGACTGACTTATGGGAGATATTGGTAAATGTAAAGCATCTTCCCCATAAAAAACAATATTCCTTATGGTGGGGGAAATGTTTATCATGTAGATGGGATTGGCAAAGAAAGGGGAAGCAAAAGTAAAGAGGATGAATGGTCATAACTCTAGATAAAGGCTTTTAAATAATGAGACGGCTGCCATGGTTACCACTGGACTGAGTATTCGGATTATTAAAATGAATTATCTCTAAAAATGCATAAGGAACAAAATCTCTAAGTTTAAAATAAGACTAACCATTCCAAGGAATGAAATACAATTTCAATAAGGAAAAATTATGGGGAATATCTCAAAGACTGTGTAAATGGAAAAATGGCAGGAAAGATTTGGTGTGAAAAAGAGGTTTATTGGAAAATTTAAAAAGTTGATACATTTAAATATTAAATATAAAGTTAATAATTTAAGTATTAAATTATCAATGTATACAGTAGGCTCCAAAGTATACATTATACCCCACAAAAGAGACCTAAGTGCTACGAGTCATTTGCTTTCTCTCTCTATATATGTACACATATATATATTTATAGATAGAGATATATAGATTTTTTTTTAAAAAAACCTCAGGTAAATCTTATTGATTCACCTGAGTATGTGTGTGTGTGCATATATACATATATATGCACACACATACACACATACACACTCATGTGTATGTGTGTATGTGTGAGAAATATATATATTCAGAAAAATATCTTCAATGAGTCCCCATCACCTACAAAAAAAAAAAATCCAAACTCCTTAACATACCTTTTTTTTCTTTTAATTTTTGTTGGAGACAGGGGTCTCCCTCAGTCACCCAGGCTAGAGTACAATGGTGTGATCACAGCTCATTGTAACCTTGAACTCTAGGCCTCAACCAATCCTCCTGCCTCCTAAAATGTTGGGATTATAGGAATGAGCCAACATACCTTTTAAGGCCTTTTAATCCAGCCATTCCAATCTCATTTCCCACTGTATCCTTTCACATGTCTGTGGTCTAAAAATCCCAGCTTACTCACCACTCCCAAAATATAATTTTGGTTTTCTCGCCTTTGTTTATAGTATTCCCTCAACCTGGAATTCCTCTTCCCCTTCTTCCCTACTCTGTTAGTAAGCACAATGGTCTTCAAATTTTAGTTAAGTAAAATTTACCTGAGATTCGGCTTAAAATACAAATTCCTGAAATCTACCACCAAGATTTTAATTCAAAAGATCTGAGGAAGCACCCTGGAATCTGCATTTCAACAAGCAGCCCCAAATGATTCAGTATAGGTCATCATAGTCCACACTTTGAGAAATTTTGGCATTGTGAAAGAGAGAAGATATGGGTTTACTTCCCAGATCTGCTATTTATTATGTGACTTTAGAAAAATTGTTTAACTTTGCTGAACTTCCTTTTCCTCTCCTGTAAAATGGGAATGGCAAAACTCTATCTTTTTAGGACCACTAAATGTGGTAGTATACATTATAGGACACAGAGAGAGAGAATATTTTTAAGACTGTTCTTCAAGATCCTATTCAACATCTTCCTATTAAGCTGCCTTTATTACTCTTGTTAGAATTAAGTATGCTTTCAAAAAAAAAGAATTAATTATGCTTTCCTTTTTGCTCCTACAGCATGTTTATATATCTACTTAGCATTTATTTCAGCCTATCTCTTTTTGGGGGGGGAAGATCCAAGCATCTGAATCATTCTATCTTTGATACAGTTAATTTTTTTGTCTCTTATTCTGGATTGTAAGTGCTTTGAAGGCAAGGACATTGTCTTTTTCATATTTGTGTTAAGTATCTTATATGTGTCTTACACATTATCAATATACTAAGAAAATGAAGTATTTTGTCCCCTAAGGTAATTTTTATTACAAATAGGCATATTTAACTTTTTATTATATTAAAATAATAAGCAACACTATTGTAACACTAAAAAACTGTGAAGAGTTAATAAATATTTGACAGTCATAGATTTTTGAAACTTTATTCATAATAGGGAACTGTATTAAGGTCTTGTTAAGTAAGCTTTCTATCTCTCTCTACTTACTAGGGATGAGAGGAGACTTGAAAGAAACTGAGGACAGGTTTGCTGAGTTAGGGTCAGTAACCATATCAATCTAATTCTTGTTAATTTTTTTTCAAGAAACAACATAATCAAACGATTAAAAGCCATCCAAAACACTGGGAAAGGTTATGAGACCCAGAACCTCTACATAACACTAATCAGGATTGATGACTACCAGAAAAAGGTTATGCGGGTCTGGACTGAGAAGCAGAAGTCTCTAGAGCAGAAACGCAATCAGTGCCTGAGGGAAATGATGTACTTATTTGGCCAGGTAACCTGTTTTCCATTCCCTAGCTCAGTGTGTTGTAAAAAAATGAAAGTGATAAGCTTTGAAAATAACATTTACCTGGAGACACCATGTATATTAGTTTCTCAGGGCTGTTGTAACAGATTATCACAAACTTGATGGCTTAAAACAACAGAAGTTTATTCTCTCACAGTTCTAGAGGCCAGGAGTTCATGAAATCAAGGTGTTTGCAGGGTTGGCTCCTTCTGGTGCCCTGAGGGAGAAATCTGTTAAATGCCTCTCTCCTAGATTGTGGTGGCTCTTGGCAATCCTTGGCATTCCTTAGTTTATAGACACATAACTCCAATCTCTGCCGCTGTCCTTCAGATGGTCTTCTTCTGTCTTCTGTCTTCTTTTCTGTCTCTTATGAGGCCACACGTCATTGGATTTAGGAACCACTTGTTAAATCCAGGATGATCTCATCTTGAGATCTTGATACATTCATGTTTTAGGTGGATATATCTTTTGGGGGGAACCACTATTCAACCCACTACACTATGACTTCAGTGAATCTCCTAAACTGACAACAGCAACACTTGCTGGATCTCTAGATGAGAAAAAGATGAGAACAGGAGAAACTTCCAGAAATGCTCAACTTCTTCCTAGTTCACCCACATGTACTAGCCTCCAGATATGAAACTTCTTGAAGTCACTGCTCTTTAACTGATTCTGAGTGGTTACTTCTCTCCTCAAAACTATCAGGAAGCTAGCTTTAATATCATGAGTTTATAAGAAAGGAGATAAGGGTTTAACTTGCTTACACAGCATCAGGCACAGAAAATCCCCTTAAACTCTGACTTCAACACCTTATGTCCCAGAGCCCTCTATGAGATAACCATCAATATGCATTTGGGAGTGACAGTGACCTTCCAAAAGGTTATAGAGCTGAGATTAGAGTTCTTTGCCCTGGGATTATGTGCTCGGTTGTTCCTAGCACAAAATGGAGTTCTAATAACCATAAGCTGGAGTTCTAGAAACATTTTATATCTATATATCCTTTCTTTTATTATCATTAATTAATTTATAAGATTGGATTACTTGATACTTTGGAAGGTAGAGACTTCTCCTCATAGCCTGATCCAAGTCAAGCATATATTCTGAATTTTCCAGAAGAGTTACATTTTAAATATTATAGCTCTTTATCAAAAAAATGAATATGCTCCAGTTTTAGATTTGGCAAATATGGCCAATGTAAATAAAGCAAGATGAGTTGGCAGTGACATGAGCTATCTAACAGGAATCACAATATCTAGGGCATTTTAGAGCATAAATTAGGATCAGGGATCATGGAAGTCAGAATCCAGATGATAAGGTATGGGTATCAAGGGATAAAGAAAGGAGAAGAAAAAGCAAAAGGGATAAGAGAGTAGATATGAATAAATACCTTGCACTGAATCAGGGTGATGGTCAAGGGGGTTAGTTCTGCTACCAAACTGTATGGGTTCAAATCAGTTTTGCTACATACTAGACAAGTCAAGACACTCAAGTTTTCTGAGCCTCAGTTTCTCCATATGTAAGACAAGGATAATAATAGTACCTACCTCATAAGGTTGTTATAAACACAAAATGAGCTGATATACACACAGTGCTTAGCTCAGTGTCTGGCATTCAGTCAGTATTCAGTAAATGTTGGCTATCATTACATTTGCATGGTCCTTCACAATTTGTAAAATGCTTCCATATATATTACCCTATGCAATTCTCACAATCACCCTGAATTATTATTTCTGTTTTAAAATGAGGAGAAAGAAGTAGAGATAAATTAAGCAACTAACCCAAAGTCTCATAGCAAGAAAATGAGGGCTAGGACTGGAGCTTAAGTACGACCAAGATTTTTGTATATCATAGTTGCCATCTCTGAAATCATGCGTGTTGGAGGTGAGGTAGAGGAGGAAGAGGATTTGTAAATCCATGGAAAAGGAGGAGTCATAGATTAGTCTAGGGCCAGCTCAGACGAGCCTCCTACAGATTCTGTCCCTTTCTTTTCATGGTTTCCTTTTTCTTATTTAATTTTTTTTATAGCTCCAACAGATGTATGATCTGAATCTTAGGCGACCTATCCCCTTGATCACCGAGAAAAAGCAGATCCTTGCCTCTACCAAACCTATTCAACAGCCATTGACAAACTTACTAATAGAAGATGACAGAAAATCTGACATGTTCAAGGAATTTAGGTATGTGTTAGAAAGACTGACCTTAAACTTTGTTTGGATGATATATGGGACCTAATTTTTTTTCTCTGCCCAAGGGCTTCCCCTTTCCCACAATTATGATATGGTGCAGTGGAGAGAGTCTAAGGGAGTATTAGCTAATGGCAAGAAGTTTATTTACATGTATTTCTACTTCAATATTTAACATCTGATTTTGAGTATCTTTAAAGAAGATGAAGCTGATTCTCCCTTACTAAGAAATAAATTATTTTAAGAATGTGTAATAAAGAAACTTAGAAGCATTAACCCCTCTTTTTCTTTCTTTCTTTTTTTTTAAGAAGGCAGGAGCTTTGGGAAGGAAAGGTAAAAGATATGTGGTCTGTATACTCTGTGAAGCTAAGGTAGCTTTAAAATGGATTACTAGGTAAAGTCATGGAAATGCAGCTTTGGTAACTGTTTCAGCAAATTCTGCTTTTTCATCCATCTCTCCATCAAAATGAGCACAGTTAATGCTCCCCAGTGCAAGGGGAAAGTTGGTGGTGAAGAGAAGAGGGAAGAATAAGACTCATATATTTTGATTGGCTATGGTGCTCAGAAGAGTTTGGTACTTCCAAGTAATTCTCTCTGATTCTGTAGGCAACAAGAGGACCAGATGGAAGCCATCTGGAATGTTGATGTGTCTGTTTCAAGCTACCCAATAGAAGAGAAGACATCAATGCATTCACTCTGGGCCCAGCTGGGTGGATACCCAGATATTCCTAGGCTGCTTCAGTTAGATATTCAGTCTACCTTCAGAAAATGTCTTGCATCCATTCAATCACAGTAAGTTAAGGACTGGGAGCACTCTGGTAATTGGGCCTTTGGTCATGTATCTTTTGTTTCCCTAACTTGACTTTCTCCTGCAGCACCAGGGAGTTACCAAAAGTAATATCTGGTGTGAGGTTATACTCATACCAGTCATAACATAGTACAGGTAAGTTCAGCAGTAGTCTGTTTTTTAGTGTTTCTATTCATAGGCCTATAGATGTCACCACTGAATAAATATAAAAAAATTTTTTTTTTATTTCATCTTATTATTATGGGGGATACAGAATTTCAGGTTACATATGTTGCCCATGTAGCCTGTCCCCCCAAGTCAAAGCTCCAGGCGTGTCCATTCCCCAGACAGTGCGCGTTGCACCCATCATGTAGGTATATATCCCTCCCCTTCCCACCCCTCCTTCCCGAGTCAGCACCTTCAAGCGTGACCATTCCCCAAACGGTGCGCAATGCACTCATTATGTAGGCATACATCCATCCCCTCCCCCCACCCCCCACCTCAGTCTGATATCCGATTGGTATCGTTCCCAGATGTGTTAAATATAAAAAAAAATTTAAAAATACAGTTTTACCACCATGAACCTAATACAAAACCAGAAAAGTCCACTTTTAATTCCATCCTTAGGGATCTATTATTGGAAGTATCAGAAAGACCATTGTAGAATGCTTTTGTCTACATTATGGTTCAGTGACATAACCTTAAATGGAGTTGTCATATCTAGACCCAATTTGAGATAAATTAGGTGTTTATGTCCTAGGATACACAGAAGAGACTTAGAACAGATAAAGTAATCTAGTGGTTACACATTTCCAAATTCTGTTGAACCAGATTTTTACTTAAACCACTGGAAATTATCCCAGTGGAAGGAAAGAGCTTTGGATTCTGCATTACCTCTTTCAGGTCAGAGAATTATTTAATGTTCTAAACCAAGAATTTAGAAAATTGCACTTTTGTTAACCTGAAAGAGGTCACAGGAGCAGTCATTTATTTTGGTGAAATCCAAGTCCTGAAGTAAAAAGTAGTGTTAACTCACAAATTTGTTCAGGTGGCAGACACTATAAAATAAGACATGTAAAATTCTATAGTACAGCAAAATAATAGCAAAAAATATTAAAATCATATACCATGAGCACATGTGTTCATGAAAAAAAAGTTATCAAACCAATTTTAACCATTAAGTTGAATAAGGGCCGGGCATGATGGTTCATGCCTGTAATCCCAGCACTTTGGGAGGCTGAGGCAGGAGGATCACTTGAGGCCAGGAGTTCCAAGACCAGCCTGGGCAACATAGGGAGATCTTGTCTCTACAAAAAATAAAAAATATTATCCAGATATGGTGGTGTGTGCCTGTTGTCCCAAGCTACTGGGGAGGCTAAGGTGGGAGGATAGCTTGAACCCAGGAGTTTGAGGCTGCAGTGAGTTAAGATCGGGCCATTGTACTCCAGCCCCAGGCAACAGAGCGAGACCCTGTCTCGAAAAAAGAAAAAAAAATCTGTACATGATGTACTGTACTAGGTGAAAGGAACTCCAGTAAATAGGCCTTTAGTGGTATGGTGGTAAGGTATGGAGGAGGGGAAGCGTTCTATAGTCCTATAACTAGTTCTCAGTCTGTTGGTTAGCCTGTGTCCCTGGACTGTGAACTTCACCAGCGCTTCCTGTTTTTTTTGTTTGTTTGTTTGTTTGTTTTCCTTCTCTTGGATGGGACAGGATGGCTTCAGGGAGTAAGAGTTGAGTATTTCCCTCCCCTAGGGAGGTTAGGCTCTGGTAAAAAAAAAAAAAAGTTTCTCTCTTTTCCTTTTTCTTCTTTTTTTGGCCACACTGTAGAAGGAAAAAAAAAAAATTTCTCTTAAGGGAAGGCCTTGTTAAGAACACAATGCTTGAGTTATCTCACTTGATTGTTCACAGTCAGTTACAGATTGAACTCCTTGTTCTACTTTCCCCCTCCCTACTACTGCACTTGACTAGTCTTTAAAAAAAAAAAAAAAGAACAGAATGCTTAGCCAGGCATGGTGGAGTGCGTTCCTGTAGTCCCAGCTACTCAGGAGGCTGAGACAGGAGGATTGCTTGAACCCAGGAGTTTGAGGTTGCAGTGAGCTACGATGACACCATTGCACTCTACCCAGGGCAACGGAGTGAGACTCTGTCTCAAAAAAAAAAAAAAAAGAACACAGAATGCTCTGGCATATTTCAAAATGGTTTCTTTCTCCATCTCCCTGCCAGAGCACCAGAGATTTTTCTCCAATCTTCTCTGTAAGGACCTGGTAGAGCCCCTAGAAGTAAAACTCACAAAAGTGTGCCCACCCCCCAAGAATGGGTCCTCTTGAAGTTTTTATCTCTCAAACTTGTCTACACTGAGCCTCCAGTAATTCATCAATTAAAGTTCAGGTTTCCCTACCCTGGCAGTGGTGTCCCTTCAAGTTTCTTCTTGTGGGTTTCTGCTCTATTAAGTTGTGATTCTCTGTATCCACCTGTCTGTCTCTCCAATTTAGGAGGCAGTGATTTGCCCTATGCTCACTTCTCTATTGGGTCTAAGAGGAGTTATTGATTTTTCCATTTTTCAGCTTTTTACTTGTTAGGATAGAGTCGTGACTTCTTTTATGCACTCAGTTTTTGGTTGCAAAAACAAGCTCATATTGAGCATGTTTTAAAACCTGCTTTATTTTTCGCTTAACGGTATACCTTTGAATTTTTTCTATGCTAATAAACATACATCATCATTTTATTGATTGCATGATATTCATTGCATAGATATAATTTATTAAACTGTTCTTCTACTAATAGAAATTTGGATATTTTTCAAAATTACAAAAAATGCTGCACCAAATATCTTTGTACAACTTTGTATATTCATATAATTATTTCCCTGTGAAAATTACTTTAAAATAATATTTAGTTTTTTCCAATTACGAAAGTAATGCATGTTCACTGTAGAAAATTTAGAACATACAGGCAAGTCTATCCCCAGAAATAGCAACCATTGTCAATATTTAAGCCACATTCTAACTTTAGGTATAAGGATATAGTCTAATAAGTAATAAGCTATTGTCAAGCCCTGTTCTTCCTGATTTTGGTCCTGGGAGACATTCTGCCTCCTTTATGTGACTTTTGTCGATATGAATTACATATTTATTTTACTAGCTTATCTTATGAGTTCTGGGGGGGCTTTTGTTTTCTCTATGACTCAGCTATATTACCACAAATGTGTTTAAAGCAATTTGTAATAACATTAATTTTCTTGTCCCATTTCCAGGGTTAAGAAGATTCCCAAGTGACTGAAAAATTAAATATAAGCATGTTGAAAGTAAATTTCGTTATTTTCTCAATAAAATGCCTATTTTGCTCTTTTTCATGTTTATATATATCGCTTTGTCTATTCTTTGCTTTTATATTCTGCCTGTAGTTCTTCAGGTTGAACATCTTCATTTCCAGACTACTATCATGACCAATCAAGAGAGAATATCTTCTGCTCTGGGGATGGGCATGGCAGCTCATGTCTGTAATCCTAGCAAGTCAGGAGGATTGCTTGAGACCAGGAGTTCAAGACCAGCCGGAACATGAGTGAGACCCAGTCTCTACAAAAAACAGAAAAATCAGCCAGACATGGTGGTGCTCACCTATAATCCCAGCTACTTGGGAGGCTGAGGCAGGAGGATGGCTTGAACCTGAGAGTTTGAAGTTGCAGTGGGCTATCATGATGATACTGCACCTAAGCCAGGGTGACAGAGTGAGGACCTGTCTCAAAAAAAAGAGAGTATCTTCTGATCTAGATTACTTGAAATACAAAGCTTCAACAAACTCTGGGGTAGGCTGAGTCACAAAAGGGACATCATTATGGGCCCCTGACATGATGACACAGTGGCACAGTCTGCCTCCCCCAACCCAAACCAAAGATGCCTCAGAAGTAAAACACAGAATGTGTGTAAAGAAAGAAAATAAGACCAGACACAGTGGCTCGTAACCCTGTATAGAGGAGGACCAGGCTTCCAACATGGGGGTAGGGTTGGGCTCTTTTCTATCCACCACATTGCCTTCCCCATCAATCCTACTGCAATATCAAAAAGCAGGAGTACAAGAGGTCCATAGGTGAACACTACTGGGTACTGGGATGCAGGGTGGGAAAACAAAACAAAACCAAACAAAAGGCAGTAAATGTTGGCTCAACCAACAAGCATCTACAGATTTCCTTCAACTTCCCCCCACCTTCTTTTCACCCAGAGAGCTAGACAAATATATTTTTAGAAAGGAACAATGCATAGGTAGGGTACAGAGAGAATCTTTAATGGGCAAAGCCCTTTGATGAGACCAACACAAGTGGGAATATTCAGAGTTGGACCCCCGACTCACCAGAAGTGGCACAAGCTAAGGCCTAGGCTTTGATTCCTCCCACCCCTTTTTCCATCCATTACCCACCAGATAGCTGACACCTTTGAGGGAAAACGACCTCACAGGCAAAAATAACTTGACAACTAGAAAGGCAATAAACTGAATAACTTCTTCTAGATGACAAAAGTTTATAGAACAAAAGCCAAATAAAAGTCCCCAAAGAAATATAAGAGGATACTGACAATGAAGCAGAAACAAGCAATTATAGAGAACCAAGTAGGATATTATACATTCAAAACATGGTTAAAATAAACTCATTAGATGAGATCAATAGTAAAATGGACATAATCTAAGATCAGGTCAAGGAATTTTTCCAAAAGACACTGGGAAGGAATAAGAGAAGAAAAATACAAAAGTAAAGAAATATGATAGGCTGAACATAGTGGCTCAAGCCTATAATCCCAGCACTTTGGGAGGCCAAGGTGGGAGGATTGCTTGAGGCCAGGAGTTTTGGACTGGCTTGAACAACAGAGCAAGACCCCATAGATACAAAAATTAGAAAAATCAGCCAGGCATAGTGGCCTGCACCTGAAATCCCAGCTACTCAGGAGGCTAAGGCAGGAGGATCACTTGAGCTCAGGAGTTCAAGACCAACCTGGTTAACATAGCAAGGCTCTCTCTCTCTCTCTCTCGAAGAAGAAGAAGAAGAAGAAGAAGAAGAAGAAGAGGAGAAAAAAGAAAGCTGGGCATGGTGGCATATGCCTGTAATCCTAGCTACTCAGGAGGCTGAGGCAGGAGGATTGCTTGAGACCAGGAGTTCAAGGTTACAGTAAGCTATGATCCTGTCACTGCACTCTATCTGGGGAGACAGAGAGAGATACTGTAGAACCAAAGAAAGGAAGGAAGGAAGGAAGGAAGGAAGGAAGGAAGGAAGGAAGGGAGGGAAGGAGGGAGAGAATCCAGGTGCAGTGGCTCACTCCTGTAATCCTAACACTCTAGGAGGCTGGGGTAGGAGGATTGCTTGAGCTTAGGAGTTGTAGACCAGGTGGGGCAAGAGCAAGACCCTGTCTCTACTAAAAATAGAAAAATTAGCTAGGTGTCGTGGCATGCACCTGTAGTCCCAGCTACTTGGGAGACTAAGGCAGGAGGATCGCTTGATCCCAGGAGTTTGAGGTTACAGTGAGCTATAATGATGCTACTGCACTCTACTCCAGGTGAGAGAACGAGACCCTGTCTCAAAAAAAAAAAAAAAAAAAAAGAAGAAGAAGAAGAAGAAGAAAAGAAAAAAGGGAAAAAAAAGAAAAGAAATAGAAAGAAAGGAGGAAGGGAGGGGAAAAATAAATCAATAAATATGGTAGATGGATGTGGAAATGATGACAGTCAAATAATAGAAGTCCTAACAGAACAGAAAAAAATAAATGGAAAGAAGCTAATATGAATCACAACGATATCAGGCTTCCCAAGAGTGACATTAAAAGCAGGAAAACAATAAGGTAATACTTTCAAAATATTGAAAAAAGAAACTCTGACTCTAAAACTTATTTAGCTAAGCTATTATTTAAATGTAAGGATGCAATAAATGTATTCTCAGACCTTCAAGGTCTCAGCAGATTATCATAAAGATCCTGTTTGAAAATACTCTTTGGAGGCCTAGTGTGTTGACTCACACCTGTAATCCCAGCACTTTGGGAGGCCAAAATCAGAGGATCTCTTGAGGTCAGGAGTTTGAGACTAGCCTGGAAAACATAGCAAGACCCCGTCTCTACCAAAAATAAAAAATTAGCCAGGCATGTTAGCACAGGCCCATAGTCCCACCTACTCAGGAGGCAGAGACAGGAGGATTGCTTGAGTCCAAGAGTTCAAGGCTACAGTGAGCTATGATTATGCCATTGCACTTTAGTCTGGGGAATAGAGCAAGACCCTGTCTTGAAAAAAAAAAAAAAAAAACTCTTGCAGAAAAATTTAGGAAATGGTATAAAATATAAGGAAGTAGGAATGAGAAAATAAATCAGTAAAGTTTGTTGTCTAAAAAATCATATCTATATATATCATAGCTAGCTAGATAGATAGATAGACCAAAACAATCCAGATGTAACAAGTTGGGGACAGGGTACAATATTCAAAGGATGAACAAATACAAAATAGAAGAGCAAATATAAAATGCATCCCTTTCAAACCCATACAAAAATGATTTATCTAATGAAATGAGCAAAAAGTAAAATGAAAGAAAATACAAACTGAGATAGAATTAAAAGCTCTAATATAAAAGTAATTCAATATATTAGTTAAGGCCAGGTGTGGTGGCTCATGCCTATAATTCTAGCACTTTGGGAGGCCAAGGTGGGAAGATCACTTGAGGCCGGGAGTTAGACACCAGCCTGAGCAACATAGCAAGACCCCATCTCTACAAAAAATAGAAAAATTAGCCAGGCATGGTGGTGCACACCTGAAGTCCCAGCTACTCAGGAGGCTGATGCAGGAGGATCACTTGAACCCAGGAGTTTGAGGCTGCAGTGAGCTATGGTGACAACACTGCATTCCAGCCCAGGTGACAGAGCAAGACCCTGTCTCAAAAAAAAAAAAATATATATATATATATGTATATATATATTAGTTAAATTCACCAAAGAAAAGATAAATTTCTAAGATTGAATTAAAAAACAAGATCTAGCAATATATTGTCTATAAGAGACACACTTAAAAGAAAGGAACAAGTTAAAACAAAGGATGGGAAAAGGCAATAATGAATGAAAAGACAGCCAAACAGATACCTAATATCAGACAAAAATGGGTTTTAATGCAAAAGGCATCATTAAGGGAAAGGGAGCAGATCAAAAATATGAAATGACCATTAATATAGATGCTTATAACAACACAACCTCACGATATATAAAGCAATAACCGAGTTATGGCTCTCCCTGATAACACTGCCTCACCTGCAGCCCCTTCAAACCCCTTTCAGATGATGCCTCTAATTCCCACAGCCCCGTTTATCACTTGGCCCAGAAATGACCTGGGTGCCTTCTTCACTCCTCAGTACCTCTTCCAGATCATTCTCCCTTCCTCCCTAGTTAAATAATCAATTTTAAATCTCCCTATATTGGACCCACTACCATCCACTACCCTTTCTGTTGCAACCATCTAACTCCTCCTTGCTCACTGTCCTTCTACCCAGTACTTCTGTCATAATCCCTACCAATTTTGATGTTCATGTAGATCTTTCTAACACATGGCTTCTGTTTTTTGATCTGTTTTCTTCTAGTGATTTAGTCCTCTAGCCACTGGTTATATCCTTGACCTTGATATTTAAAAAAAAAAAAAAAAGAAAGAAAAACTGCAACCCTTTCACAAACTAAGTTTCAACTATTTAATTCTCCAAACATCACCTCCTTATAGCTTACTTCCTCTAGTTCCCCAACTTCAACAATTCTTTGATCTCCACAAGAACCTTTACATCATTGATTCTACCACCCTCTTGTTGTCCCTCACCCCCTCATGCCCTCACTTCCTTTGTTACCGAGGTTAAATTCCATGGCCAATAATTACAATCAATCCCTTGCAAATGCTCTCAACTCCAACTCACTTGCTCCTCTCTTGCTGTGAAGTACTCTTTGGCTGACCACAGCCCAGCTTAAATACAGTTCTCTCTGCCTACTCCATATCTGCACTCTGGTAGTTGAATGTGGCTTCCAGAAAACATTCAAACTTTCTTTTTTTTTTTTTAACCAAGCAGAGACTTCAGTGGCCATTCAAACTTTCTGACTGGTCTTTTAAATAATCATTAACCTCAAGTGGCCCCGTAAATGCTGACTGGCAAGTATACTGTATTTCCCTAATCCGTTCACTCTGACTTTCCTAAACAACACTTTTGCATTTTCTCCTGGAAGGCAGCTATGCTCACCAGTATCCCACCAATGCTGTATTTTCTCCTGTCTCCTTCCATCTTCTTCTTGGCTGATGACTTAGCTCCTTATTGCTCTGGAGGGAATCATCATTCACTCTACATACTTACACCACGTCTCACTAACTTATCTGCATCTGTACCCATATATTCTTTCTCTCTTGTTACCTGTGGATGAATTGTCTGACTCCTATCTGGTGCCAGCCCTTCCACTTGTACGCTAGGTCCCATCTACTCTCTTCTATTCAAGGACATTGCTCCAATAATTCTCCTATCTCTTTTCTGTACCATTACATTTTTTTTTCTTTGTAATATGATGTGTTTTTCTCAACTTTAAAAACCAAGTAACTTTCTTTTGGACTCACTTCCTCTGCCAGCTACCACCCTGTTCCTCCTCTTCCCTTTACAGAAAAACTCCTTTTAACAAATTGAAATCACTGTCTTTAATTTTTCTTCTCTCCTGAACCCACTCTAATCTGGTTTTTTTCCCCTTGCTGCACCATCAAACCTGCTCCTAGCAAAATGGCCATCAGCCTTCACATTGTTATATCCAATGGCCAATTTTCAGTTCTCCTCTTTCTTGACATATCAGCAACATTTGAAACTGTTGGTCATTTTTTAAAAATGATTTTTTCATATGTCTTCCAGAATATCGTGTTCTCCTGGTTTGTTTCCGACGTTTCTGGCCACTTCTTCTATATCTTTTTAATGGCTCCTCCTCTTACCCCTGACCTCAAAATATGGGAATGGACCAGAGTTTACTCCTTGGACTTCTTTTCCTGTGTACATTCCCATGATGGTCTCATCTAGTGTTTTATGGCTTTAGATACCATATGTATGCTGATGACTCCAAATTTGTATCTCAGCTTTGTCTTTGCTTCTGAACTTTGCCTTTGAGTTCTAGTCCTATATATGCAACTATCTACTTGATATCTCTACTTGGCTGAACTCCCGATAGTCAGCACTAAGCCTATTTCTTATGCTTTGTCCCTGATGATGCTTTTTGCCTTGAATTCTAGCTTGAATCTGTCTGAAATGAAATAGCTACCTTGTCTGTTCCGGAGTGTGTATGTGTGTGTGCGTGTGTGTGGATATGTGTGTGTGTGTGTGTGTGTGTGGATATGTGTGTGTGTGTGTGTGTCCATATTAGGCTGAAGTATCTGCTTATATCTTTTTA
Source organism: Eulemur rufifrons (assembly GCF_041146395.1). Lineage (NCBI taxonomy): Eukaryota > Metazoa > Chordata > Mammalia > Primates > Lemuridae > Eulemur > Eulemur rufifrons. The sequence goes on along the minus strand of NC_090998.1, from coordinate 39,260,760 downwards.
CTTTCAACTTGTCCATATTCTTTAATTTTAAGTGTGTCTCTTATAAATAATATATTGCTAGAACCCAATTTTTTTAGGTGAATGTTAACTTTTAATATTCTTTTTTGAAATTTCTCCTATCGCCTATCTAAACTTTTTGAATGTTTATTTTTATAATATGTTCTGTTTGTTTGAATTAGAAGAAAGACCACAATAGTTTCTGTAACTTATTATTACAATACAGGGTATTATTATTACTACATATGAGCCATTATACTATTGTTATTATTATTATTATTACCATATATGTGCTGTTCATCAGGAATTTGAGTTACTCACAAATTTAACCTAAAGACATTCTCAGAAATATATCTTGTCTATAACCCAGGGACCACCTTTATTTCAATTAATTTTCTGTTCCTTTATATCTGACTTATTTGGGATGGGGGTAGTGAGGGGATTCAATTATGCATATTTTGAGTCTCCTTTGTTCCTCTTCTTTCTGTATTATTTTTCTCTATTTAGCTCTTTTATTTCTGTTCCATTTTTTTTCACTGTAATCATTCTCATCTTCTTTGTTTTCTGTGATATTTGTACTCTGTTGTTCACAACTCTCAATTTTGCCTTCATTCCTGTGATCATTTTTTGCTTCCAATTTTTCCCCAAGCTCTGCCAGCTCTTATTTCATCTTCTTTTGTGGTTTTGCAATTTCTTTTCTGATTTTTTACATCTTGCTTTTCTGATTTTTTACATCTTGCTTTTTTATATTATTTTTATGAAAGGGGGCCAGGCGCGGTGGCTCACGCCTGTAATCCTAGCACTCTGGGAGGCCAAGGTGGGCGGATCATTTGAGCTCAGGAGTTCGAGACCAGCCTGAGCAAGAGCGAGACCCCATCTCTACTAAAAATACAAAGAAATTATATGGACAGCTAAAAATATATAGAGAAAAAATTAGCCGGGCATGGTGGTGCATGCCTGTAGTCCCAGCTACTTGGGAGGCTGAGGCAGGAGGATTGCTTGAGCTCAGGAGTTTGAGGTTGCTGTGAGCTAGGCTGACGCCACGGCACTCACTCTAGCCTGGGCAACAGAGTGAGACTCTGTCTCAAAAAAAAGAAAAAGAAAGAAAGGGAATTGTTTCAGATTTTTTTTTTTTTTTTTGCGTATCCTTTCTTTTTTTAAACTTCAGAATATTTCGGGGGTACAAACGTTTTGGTTACATAAATTGCTTTTGTACTGTTTGAATCAAAGTTTTAATTGTGCCCATCCCCCAGATAGTGTGCTTTGTCTTCACTAGGTGTGAATTTGCCCATCCTCTCCTCCCACCAGATCTCAATTTTTAAATCTAGTCTGCGATCCAACCTGAGTTTCTGCCTTCTCATTGGTAGATTTAAGTAATTAACATTTATTGGAATTTCAGTTATATTAGGACTCACTTTTATCATTTTATTTATAAAGATAAGTAAGATAGAAAAATCTCTAATGAGCTAAGAAAGAAAGAAGACGCAAATAATCAAATTACATAATGAAATCAAGAGAAATAGCTACAAATACAGCAGAGAGAGAAAACAATGTCATGGCCAAATGTAGGTTAATAAACTTAATATTAGATGAAGTAGATGATTTTAGAAAATTATAAAATGCTAAAATTGGGAAAAGAAGTTAATTATGAACAGACCAAATACCTATAAATAAATTGGTAATTAAAGGGCTTACCCCCAGAATAAAAGCCTTAGGCTTATAAGGTTTTACAGTGAGTTTTACCAATCCCTCAAGGGACAGATAATAATTTATTAAATTATTCTGGAAAAAAGAAAAAGCTGCCTAACTCTTTATTTCAAAATCAGATGAAGACAGTACAAGAGGCCGGGCGCGGTGGCTCACGCCTGTAATCCTAGCTCTCTGGGAGGCCGAGGTGGGCGGATCGTTTGAGCTCAGGAGTTCGAGACCAGCCTGAGCAAGAACGAGACCCCATCTCTACTAAAAATAGAAAGAATTATATGGACAGCTAAAAATATATATAGAAAAAAAATTAGCCGGGCATGGTGGCACATGCCTGTAGTCCCAGCTACTCGGGAGGCTGAGACAGGAGGATCGCTTGAGCTCAGGAGTTTGAGGTTGCTGTGAGCTAGGCTGACGCCACGGCACTCACTCTAGCCTGGGCAACAGAGTGAGACTCTGTCTCAAAAAAAAAAAAAAAAAAGACAGTACAAGAAAAGAGAATCATAAACCTATATTACTGATGAAAATAGGTTTAAAAAAATACATACAAATAAATATTCAACTGAACTCAACAATCAAGATTTTCTTCCAGGAATACAAGAATGGCGTAACATGAGAAAATTATCAATGTAATTAACCATATCTATGGATTAAGGAAGAAAAATTACATATTCATTCCAAGAGATGCAGAATAAAATACCTAATAAAATTAAACATTTATGTTTAAAAAATTCTTTAGAAAAACAGAAATATTATTTCTCTATATTAGCAATAACAAGTTAGAAATGGTAAGGTACTACTCACAAAAACACCAAAAACTATAAAATATATGCCAATTAACCCCAAAATATGGGCCGGGCGTGGTGGCTCATGCCTGTAATCCTAGCACTCTGGGAGGCCGAGGCGGGAGGATTGCTTGCAAGATCAAGACCCCGTCTCTACTAAAAATAGAAAGAAATTAGCTGGACAACTAAAAATACATATAGAAAAAATTAGCCGGGCATGGTGGCGCATGCCTGTAGTCCCAGCTACTCAGGAGGCTGAGGCAGAAGGATTGCTTGAGCCCAGGAGTTTGAGGTTGCTGTGAGCTAGGCTGACGCCACGGCACTCTAGTCTCGGGCAACAGAGTGAGACCCTGTCTCAAAAAAAAAACAAAACAAAAACCCAAAAATATGGAAAAATAAAATTTTTAAACTTTAAAGGAAATAAAAGATCTAAAAAATTAGATAATCTATGTTCTTAGGTAAGACAACTTATCTTAAAGATATCAATTCTTCTCAAATTAATTTATAAGTTCAAATCAACTGCACTTATAGAAAATATATTTTAAATGTTAAATTAAAAAATGTCAGCTGTGCCAGGTCACGCCGCTAATCCTACCACTCTAGGAGGCCGAGGCAGGAGGATTACTTGAGCTCAGGAGTTCAAGACCAACCTGAGCAAAAGCAAGACTCTTTCTCTACTAAAAATAGAAAAATTAGCTGAGTGTGGTGGCACATGCCTATAGTCCCAGCTACTCAAGAAGCTGAAAAGCAGGAGGATCACTTAAGACAGGGAGTTTGAGTTTGCAGTGAACTATGATGATGCCACTGCACTCTAGCTGGGCAAGACAGAGCAAGACTCTGTCTCCAAACAAAACAAACAACCCCAAAAAAACACAACCCAGCAAGAGCTAGGTGTAGTAGTTCACTACTGTAATCCTAGCATTTTGGGAGGCCAAGGCAGGAGGATCACTTGAGGTCAGGAGTTCAAGACCAGCCTGAGCAACATAGTGAGACCTCATCTCTACAGAAAATTAAAACATTACCTGCCATCTTTATGAGGACAGGTCAGATTGTTTAGCAATTATGTTGATAAACCTTGTTCATAAGAAAAATTAAGTTAGATCCTTATCTGACACTAAATACAAAAGTGAACTTCAGATGGATTAAAGATACAAGTGAAAAAGTAAAACTATGAAGCTAATGACAGAAAATGTAGAAGAATATCTCTATGACTTAGGATAGGGAAAGGGATCTTTAAAAAATCCAAAAATACAAATTTAAGGCCAAAAGTTGATGGATTATTTACCAGCATGGGGAAGTTTAAGAGATAGTTAATACCAAATCTTGGCATAAATTTGTAAGGAGACTAACCTTTCATGCACACCAAGTGGAACTGTAAACTGTCTTAATGGTTCTGGGAAGCACCCTGGAAATACTTGGTGAAGATACATGTTTGTGTGACCTGTAACCCCAAGATCCCATCTCCTTGGTTTATGTTCTAGAAAAATTGTCATGCAGGTTACCATAGGAATATATACAAGTGTTCATCCAGCTCTGCCCATGATAGGAGGGAGATGGAAACAACCCAGGCGTTTTAACCAGAGGAACAGATATATAAAATACGTGAATACAGATTGTGGAAGAAATGTAGCAACTAAAGCAACAAACTAGGTGTACATACAGTGCACAGATACATTTTAGACACATTTGTTCAATGAAAAAGAGGGGACAAAAGGATATTTAAGCACAATAATGGCCAGTCATGGTGGCTCACATCAGTAATCCCAGTACTTTAGGAGGCTGCGGCAAGAGGACCACTTGAGGCCAGGAGTTTGAGACCAGCCTGGGCAACATAGTGAGACCCTGTCTCTACAAAAAATAAAATAAAATAAATTAGCCAGGTGTGGTGGTACACACCTGTAGTCCTAGCTACTTGGGAGGCTGAGGCAGGAGAATCAATTGAGCCCAGCAGTTCGAGGCTGCAGTGAGCTGTGATCACACCTTACACTCCAGCCGGGGCCACAGAGCAAGACCCTGTCCCAATCAATCAATCAATAAAATAAAGCACAATGTTATTTATGCATATTAAAACCAATACACATTCTGGGTTCCTGTGAGTCTTCCCACATCTCCTCCTAAAAACTATACAGAGCAAAAAGGAAAGCAAATAAAAATTCCTACAACTGACACTAAATACAAAAAAAAAAAAATCCTACAAACCCCAATTTACGTGCAAGTTATGAAAAATACACTAGAGACCAGCCAGAACTCCCACAAGCATATGGAGGTTGCTGGAGCTACTTGGAAGAGTGGGGAATATGGATGGTCTTAGCATTGATGGAACCTAATAACATCAACATGGGTCCACTCCCAGAAGCAAGATGCCCAACCCCTAGTGGGAACAGCTGAGAACTGGCCTGAAACTTGGCCTATCATCACTGGCAACAGGAGCCATAAGGACTTGGAAAATTCATAGAAACACGGTGGCAGTCTTCGGAAAGTGTCTCTTTTGGGATAAAGAGGTACTTTGGGAAGTAAGATAATTGTTCCTGGTAAGAAGTAACCCATTGAAAAAAAGAATAGGAGACTCAGAGGAAGTTTGACTATAAGAAAAGCACACTGTAATTAAAAAAACTGCTCTTCACCATAACAACAGAAGAGGGAGCTCTTGAGCTAAAAAAAAAAAAAAAAAAAACTAGGAAAGCCCCTCAAAAGCTGCCTCCATTCTCTCCAAAAAGATCCATCTGTTTGGCTGGGTGCTGTGGTTCATGCCTGTTATCCCAGCAGTTTGTGAGGACCAAGGTGGGAGGATTGCTTGAGGCGAAGAGTTTGAGACTAGCCTGGGCAACATAGCAAGACCAACCCCCCTATAAAAAAGAAAACTAAAAAAAAAAAAAATCCATGTTAAAAGCTGGCACAGAAAAATCTAACATACTCAAACATGAATAATAATGACAACAAAAACTCAATATCTGTGGAAAGTTACTATAAGGGGGCAAAAAACACAGAAATAAGTATCACAAGTTATGACAGATGAAAAGTATACCAGAAAAAATGCTGTCCTAAAGCAGAAACTAAGACCAAGATACATAAATGTTGTGGATGCCATGTTTTGTTCCCCAGATACCCACTCAGGACTGAGAAGTTGCTTGTAATGTTGGGTTCCTTCTCTGGGAATTTCCTATAGCCAAAGAGAACCTCCTCACCCAAGGTCATATCCTCTCCCCAAGATCCACCTGCATGCAGTGACTGGTCCATGCCAAGACATAGAAGCCCTTGCCTCAAGGTGGGACAACTCTGAAGGGCCAGCCCAACTTTAAAGCTCCTCAAGGCTCCTCAAGGCTGAGACCTTTGTTGCAACTGCATCATGGCCAGTGGTGGCTGGAACTGGCTCCCACTGGCTTGTGAGAGCCAACTGCTACATTTTATGGAATTTTGCAAGCAGGTGTTAAACACAGCCATTATTAAAACTTCCATTACATAAACTTAAATAAATTATATTCAAAACCAAGGTAATAAACACTCAATACTCGTTACTTTCTAATTATTTTACTACATTTATTACTATTATCTATGCTTTAGAGCTGTAGTACCCAACCCCCAGGCCTAGGACTGGTACCAGTCCATGGCCTGTTAGGAATGGGGCTAAAGAGCAGGAAATGAGTGGGTGAACAAGAGAAGCTTCATCTGTATTTATAGCCTCTCTCCATCGCTTGCATCACTGTATAAGCTCCACCTCCTTCAGATCAGCAGTGGCATTGGACTTTCATAGGAGCACAAACCCTACCGTAAACTGCGCATGTGAAGGATCTAGGTTGCGTGCTCCTTATGAGAGTCTAATGCCTAATTGAGGTAGAGCTGAGGCGATGATGCTAGTGCTGGAGAATGGCTGCAAATACAGATTATCATTAGCAGAGAGTTTTGGCTGCACAATAAATGTAATGTGCTTGAATCATTCCGAAACTATCCACCCCACCCCGTGCCCCGTCCATAGAAAAACTGTCTTCCATGAAACCAGTCCCTCATGCCAAAAAGGTTGGGGACCGCTGCTTTAGAGGTGATGTCTATTGCATCTGAATGGATGCTACTCTGCATTTCTCTCCAGCTCCATGTTCAGTGACATTATGTTGGTAACTTTCAGTTAGTCATGATAGAAGTATTTACATACTGGAGATTGTCAACTGTTTCAAATCAAAGCTCCCCACCCTCCAGAACCAGTTATTAAATATTTGCCAACACCTCACCAATTGCAGTTCCGCTGCTCCTCCTATCCAATCCTCCTCCTTTCACTTTGTCACAAATGTGGATATGAACGGTACTCTCCAACATCCATGCGTACACATCTCTGTCTCAGAGTCTATATCCCAGGGAATGTCACCTAAATCAACAACAAAACAACAGATATCAAGGACCAAATATATAGTTCAAGATGTAGAAGACAGAAATAAGAAAAGCCAAAAAAATTAAACAAAGATTAAAAGAATCAAAAACAAACCAGGTGTGCTGGCTCACGTCTGTAATCCTAGCACTTTGGGAGGCCGAGGTGGGATGATTGCTTGAAGCCAGGAATTCAAGACCAGCCTGAGCAACATAGTGAGACCCCGTCTTTACAAAATATTAGAAAATTAGCTGGGCATGGGTGGGGCATGCCAGTAGTCCCAGCTACTCTGGAGGGTGAGACAGGAGGATCACTTGAGCCCAGAAGTTTGAGGTTGTAGTGAGCTGTGATCACACCACTGCACTTTAGCCTGGGTGAAACTGTAACCGTGTCTCCAAAAATAAAAAGGATAAAGAATAAAGTGATAAACAAAGAAATTGAACAAATAAGATCAAACATACATATTTCTGGATCCTTGAAGAAGAAAATCAAAATAATGGAATAGAATTAATATTTACAAATATAATTCAATAACATTTTTCTGTGGGGGGTGGGGCAGAGAACAGCTGAATCTATATATTGAAAGGTCACACCGTGTACCAAATTAAATAAACTCAAATTGGTTAACTCTTAGATTTATCCTAGAAAATTATTATACTACAATATAAAGAAAAAATTATCTGCATTTTCTGGCAAAAAGACCAATTCACTCTCTAAGGATAGCAAACCAGTTTGGCTTCAGATATGCATAGCCAGAAAATAGTAAAGCAACATCTAAAATATTATCAAGGGAAAAAATGTGCACTAAGGATTTTAAATGCCAACAAACTGTCCTATAATTATTGAGGCTATAGAGAAAAGTTTTCAGGGCCAGGTGTGGTTGCTCACACATGTAATCCCAGCTCTTTGGGAGAATCACTTGAGGCCAGAAATCCAAGACCAGTGGGGCAACATAGCAAGATCCCATCTCAAAAAAAAAAAAAAAGAAAGAAAAAGAAAGAAAGAAAGAAAAGAAAAAGAAAAAGAAAAAAGTTTTCAGTGTGCCAAAACATCAGGGACTGTTATACTCATGAGTCTTTCATGAGGATAAACTGCACCCAACTAGGAGAGGATTAAGAAAACCAGCAAAGAGACTGGTGGCAAGTGTAGATATTTACCACCAGTATATCCAAGACTAAAACAAAAGGGGAGATAAGAACAATGATGGGGTTCAGGACACACTATCCCTTAGCATCTGAGAAAACAGCAGAAGCAAGAAGGTCACTGTCACCTTTCTCTCTCACCCTTCTCCCCATAAGCAGCTAATAAAACCCTCATTTGAGAGCTACTATTCCTATGCCCAGAGGGAAGGAACATCCTTATCTCTGAAGACATAAAGAAGAATCTGAACAAACAGGCCTTGCTGAGTTCCCCCTCAGTTTTTTCCCATTAGATCATACCCCTTTGACCTCCAATCGTACTTCCCCATGACTGTCCACGTTTCGTCAAACTAAGTATAAAAACACACAAGTTCTGTTTCTTTGGGTCATGATTTCTGAAGGCCCCCATTTTATGTAAAACTTGTGAGATAAATTGGTATGCTTTTCTCTTGTTAATCTGTCTTTTGTTATAGGAACCTCAGCCATGAACCTAGTGACAGGTGAGAAAAATCTTTCCTCCGCTACAATAGTATATAAATTTTATATGCTCTCACAATTTAGTAATAATAACTAAGCAAAAAAATGAGAAAAGAGGAATTTAAAGAAAAAGTAGAATCAGCTTACTTCTTGTCTCATAAGTAAAAAGTGGGAATAAAGGATGTCATTTAAAGCCAACAAACTGAATATTATAAACCAAAGCATGTTTAAGAGGACAAGAATATTAATAAAGATAATATTATTAACTTTAGTTAGTTTTAATTGGATGGTGGAGAAGAATAAATATTAATAAAGATGATATTATTAACTTTAGTTAATTTTAATTGGATGGTAGAGGGCACAGAGAGGAAAAGGTGGATGTTTCAAGGTCTTTCATTATTGTTCCAGGTAGGAAACTAATAGTCAATGTCTGAATAAAAAGGGGACTAAGGTATTATATAAATATTGGCATAAAGGTAATCATTATAACAAAATCATAAACTTCCCTCAATAACAAAAGAAATGCACAAACACACACAAATAAAACAACAAAGAGCAAAGAAAACTGAACACACAGTTTTCTGAAAGACCATATATTCTGTTTTGCATATATCATATGACATAACTGAGATCAGCTATAACAGTTGTATCAATCTGTATAAGTCGGTTAAATCTCCTATCAAAAGAAAAAGATTTTCAGATTGGCTGACACAGTAAAACCCAATTTCGTCCTGTTTATGAGCGCCTAAAATAAAAGAATGAACAAAGATATACTAGGCAAATGCAAATTTTAACAAGCAAGGGCTATAATCTTAATATCAGACAAAGTAGCATTCAAGCAGAAAAGCATTAAATGAGACAATAAAGGATACTTTATAGTGCTAAAGACTACAACTAACTCTGAATATATAATAATCATGAATATCTGTGCAACAAATAATACAGCATCAACTTTCATAAAGCCCTCTTCTTATAAAAGAGTGGAGAAATAGAGAGAAACATGCTAATAATTACTTTAATACATATGTCTCTCAGTCCAAGACAGTCCAAACCACAATAACAAAAGAGTAAGAATTTTTAGATCTAAACAATGCTAGTGAGTTTATTTATAAAGTGGGTAAAAAGTTTATGAATTCCTTACTATAAAATGTTACATGGTGGTATATCAGTTATCTATTGCTGCCTAACAAATTACTTCCAAAATTTAGTGGCTTAAAACAACACACATATTATCTCACAATTTCTGTGGGTCAAGAGTTCTGTAGCAGCTTAGCTGGTTCTGGCTCAGGGTCTCTCATGAGGTTGCAAGTCATCTGAAGGCTTTAAAGAGAGTGTGGGGAGGGGCTGGAGCACCTGCTTCCAATTTGGCTTACTCACGTGTTAATGGTTGTTGGCTGGAGGCCACATGGGCCTCTCCACAGAGTTTCTTGAGTATCCTTATGATATGGTAGCTGGCTTCCCCCAGGACAGATGATCCAAGAGAGGAAGGGTGAAGCCACAATGGCTTTTTATGATCTAGTCTCAGAAGTGACACAATGTCATTTCTCTCACATTCTATACATTAGAAGCAAGTCTGTAAGTATCACCCATTTTCAAGGAGAGGGGTCCCACATTTTAAACAAAGGAGTATCCAAGAATTTGTCAATTATGTTTTAAAACCACCACAGATGGTATATCAACAGTCAAAATTTGGATTTTCTTTTTTTTTCCCCCACAGTATTTGTTAATTGTTTATTTATCAAGAGAAACTATTCCTCAGCCCACATATTCATAGCTCAGGAACACAGGTCAATGACAAACTTCGATGTAATTCAACCCAATGAAATTCTTTATATTCCAAAATCACTTTGCACTCTGAAAGATACCAGCCTTCCTTATCTCCTGAAAATCTTTCATGGAATTATAATTTCTGTAGAAATCTGTGTATGCCTTCTTTTTTGGTTCAACCACAGCAAATTCAGAGAGAGCTCCAATCCCCAGGGATACAACGAATGCTCCAACAATATGAAATTGCAAACACCTAGCCAGAAGGCCAGCATCTGAAGTTTTGTCAAAGCAATGGAAGCCATGGTAGTTACTGTCCTTGATAGGTATGTCAACCTCAACATGTCCTTCCTGGCTGATGAACTGCTGGATTTACTATCAAAATACATTTATAGTATATAGTTTGCTGTCAATGCCCAGATAACAGAGGTTTCTTAAATCACTAAAATACTTTCATATAAATGCCTGTTAACTTTTTGAGTCTTGCTTTCACAGTAGTCATTCAACACATGTAGGAAGGGAAGAAAAGAAAGATTAAAAAGTTATAGCAAGGCCGGGCGCGGTGGCTCACGCCTGTAATCCTAGCACTCTGGGAGGCCGAGGCGGGTGGATCGCTCGAGGTCAGGAGTTCGAGACCAGCCTGAGCAAGAGTGAGACCCCGTCTCTACTAAAAATAGAAAGAAATTATATGGACAACTAAAATATATACACACAAAAAATTAGCCGGGCATGGTGGTGCATGCCTGTAGTCCCAGCTACTTGGGAGGCTGAGGCAGGAGGATCGCTTGAGCCCAGGAGTTTGAGGTTGCTGTGAGCTAGGCTGACGCCACGGCACTCACTCTAGCCCGGGCAACAGAGTGAGACTCTGTCTCAAAAAAAAAAAAAAAAAAAAAAGTTATAGCAAGAAATACACAGAAACTACATTTAGTCAGCATGACTCACTAATGGGAATACTCCAAAGTTATCTGACTTCTTTGGAAGGCAAAGACCTTATAGAGGATAGTGCAATTTAGGGATTTGGCCCTGCTCCTGCTTGGGTTTAAAGGGGCTTTGCCTTGATTAAAAGCCTCAAGCAAAGGACAGAATAAGAGGATAAATATAAAGTATTAAGTCTCTCTTGCATGTATATGGTGATTATCTCCCACTAAGATAAAAGCTACTTATAGAAGACTATATCTTTTCTTCCTTTCTTTTATCTATCAATAGTTAGTTTAGCTTCTCAATAAATGAACTACCTAACAGAAATCAAGGTTTAAAAAATATAGTCTGCCTTTTTTTCAAATATTAATTTATAATTACAAGAGTGCTGAAACTAAAGCCCTGGCTTCCAATTCTGCTATGTAAATGAACTAGTTAGAGTTCATAGTTCTAGTTCTATTCACCTGCTACACAAAAACCCAGGTTTAGCAGATCCTGGCATTGTCTAACAAGCTAATTAGCTAAATTAGCTTGATTAGCTAAAACTAATCAAGCAACCCTAAAGCACAATACTCTACTTCCCTAATAATTCTAATGAAAAAAAAAAATCTCCCAATGAAAGGAGATAAATTGAACACATCTGGGATCCCTTTCGGGAATCTGTGGATGTCTATTTTAGAACCAACTGCCAGAGCTCAATTATCACAAACTTTCATCACATTTAAATGTTTGGAATAAACAGTTTGCCTTCCAGATGAGGTCAGTTCCCATAAGGATATGGCCTGGATGAGATTGCTGACCTCTTCTCACTCCTTGGGAAGGCATTATACCTATTTATTCCAACATGCTTTAACACAATCCAGTGTTCCACACAATTCTCTTATCCAATGGACCTAGTTCTGGGTGTTCTTTTAATGTTATGATCTGGAAAATGTTACTGTTTCTGACAACTACAATAACTAAAAATCTTAGTTACTTTAACTCTACTTTTCCCAGTTTATTTACAAAGATAGAATATTTTAGGGCCACCGGACATGGTGGCTCAAACCTGTAATCCTAGCACTTTGGGAGGCCAAGGGGGGAGGATCACTTGAGGCCAAGAGTTTGAGACCAGCCTGGGCAACACAGCAAGACCCCATCTCAACAAAACAAACAAATAAAAAAATTAGCCATGTGTGGTGGTGGGCCTGTCCCAGCTATGCGGGAGGACCACTTGAGCCCAGGAGTTTGAGGTTGCAGTGAGCTATGATCTGGCCACTGCCCTTCAGCCTGGGCAACAAAGCAAGACCCTGTCTCAAAAAAACAAAATAAAAACAATATTTTAGGGCTAATGTAAAACACAGATGACATGAAAGAGTAACAAGTCTGAGGTCTAATGCAGAGTTTGGTCTTAGATAAGTCATTTTACTTCTCTTTGCTTCAATTTTCCAATTTCTAAGACGGTAACAATAATATTTAATCTATAGTATCATGTTATAATAAGCAATTACTGGTTTAATCTTGGCTGAGCTCATTTCAACAAAATCTACAGAGCTCAGATTATATGTTTTAGTGCAACGGTTGGCAACCGATAGCCTGTGAGGCAAATCTGGCTCATGGACTGTTTTGTATGGCCCAAAAGCTAAAATAGTATTTACATTTTTAAAGAATTGTAAAGTGAAGAGAAGGAGAAAGGAAGAGAAGATGGGGGTGTACAGAGATTGTATAAGGCCTACAGAGTCTAAAATACTTACTAACTGGCCCTTTACAGAAATAGTTTGCTGACCCTTGTTCTAGTGGATCCAGCTATCATGAAAGCATTTTTAGAAATAATATTTTTCAATAAATGTAATAATCATAAATTATATATTTCAAAGTCATATTATGGGGAGTTACGGGAAAAAGAATAAAGAAATTGCATTAGAGATCATTTATTTAATAAATATTTGAAGTAGTCCCAGCTGCCAGGGAAGCTGAGGCAGGAGGATTGCTTGAGCCCAGGAGTTGGAGGTTGTTGTGAGCTGTGATTGTATCACTCACTTTCCCAGGGGCCAGGCACAGTGGCTCGTGCCTGTAATCCTAGCACTTTGGGAGGCTGAGAAGGGAGGATTGCTTGAGGCCAGAAGTTCGAGACCAGCCTGAGCAAAAGCGAAACCTTGTCTTTACAAAAAATAGAAAAATTAGCCAGGCATGGTGGTGCACACCTATAGTGCCAGCTAATCAGGAAGATGAGGCAGGATGATTGCTCGAGCCCAGCAGTTCGAGGTGCAGTGAGCTATGATGATGCCACTGCATTCTAGCCTGGGTGACAGAGTGAGAACCTGTCTCAGAAAAAAAAAAGAAAATAAATGGTATTTCCTACTTTTCCGCATGAATAGCCAATTTTCCCAACACCCCTTATCGAATAACTCATCAGTCAGTGATCTGAAATGTCATCTTTAATTATATATCAAATTAATCCTTATACATGGGATCTGTTTCTAGGCCCTATATTGTTTAATTGATTTACCTATTTTGGTGCCAATTTCACATTGTGCATTAATTACCATGACTTTTAGAATCAGCTTGTCAAGTTCCTAGAAAAATATGATGAGAATTTTGATTGAATTGCAATGAATTTATAAATCAATTTGGGGAAATGGATTTTTTAATATTATGTCCTCCTAAAATAAACATGGTATATTTCTCCAAGATCATCTTCAATGTTTTTCAATAAAATTTAAAATTTTTCCTCATAAATATCTTATACATATTTGGTTAGATTTATTCCTACATACTGTATTTTTGATGTTATTATGAATGGTATTTGAAATTGTTTTCTCACCTATTATGGCTGAAGCATAGAAATGATTTGATCTTGTATATTAATCTTATGCCCACCTTGTTAAACTCGATTATTACTTCTAATAATTTATTGTTATATACTTTGGTGTTTCCTATGAAGAGAAACATGTTACCTGTCAATGTTTCTTCCTTTTCAGTTCTTGTGTCTCTTCCTTTTCTTGACTTACTTCCCTGTCTAGGACGTCCTATAAAATGCTAAATAGAAATGGTAATAGTAGACATCCTTATCTTGTTTCTGGTTTTACAGAGAATTTTCTAAAGAGTTAATGTTGTGAATGATGTATAATTCATATTTTTTTATAGATTCCCTTTAACAAATTAGGAAAGTTTCCTTTTTAGTTTGCTAAGAGCTTTTGTCACAAATGAGTACTGAATTCAAATGCTTGTTCTGCATCTATTGAGATAATGATAGCTCCCCCCAACTATTAATAGGTAACTTACATTGACTTTATGGATTTTGTCTTTGTTTTTTGGAGACAGGGTCTCACTCTATTGCCTGTGCTAGAGATCACTGGCATCATCATAGCTCACTGCAACCTCAAACTCCTGAGCTCAAGCAATCCTCCCACGTGGCCTCCCAGAGTGCTAGGATTACAGGCATGAGCCATCGCACCCGGCCTAATTTTCTATTTTTTGTAGAGATGGGGTCTCTCTATGTTGCTCAGTCTGGTCTCCACCTCCTGGCCTCAAGTGATCCTCCTGCCTTGGATTCTTAAAGTGCTGGGATTACAGGTGTGAGCCACCACACCTGGCCAGGTTTTGTTTTTTAATGTTAAACCACCCTTGTATTCATGGAGTAAGTCCAACTAAATCATGCATATTATCATTCAATACACTGCTGGATTTAGTTTACTGAAAATTTATTTAGAATTTTTGTGTCTATGATAATGAGTGAGATTGGCCTTTGATTTTCTTTCTTTCCCTGTCTGGTTTTGGTTTCGAGGTTATTATGTCCTTAGAGAAAGAGCTGGAGAATATTTCTACTTTTTCTTTTCTGGAAAAGTTAATATAGGATCTAAATAATCTAATCTTTGAAAATCTGGAAGAACATAAATAAAACTATCTAGGCTAGGTGCTTTAACTACAGACTAAATTTCTTATGTAGATTTTATATATAGAATCAGAGAAAGAGTTCTGTGTATTTTTACGCTTGAGATAGATCCAATGTACTGTACAACACAATTTTTGTACATGCAAAAAAACAGAATTAGGAACTTCGAATTCTAACTCTAGCTTGCCTTCCTTGCAACTTAGGTATAAGGTCCAAATCTTATAATTTTTGTATTTTTATATTCTTGGGGCACAAACAATATAGTATATAGTGCATAAACAGTATATATAAACAGCATATAGGAAGTCTAATCTTCATTTTGTTCTTCAAAATGGGAATAGTGACACAGATAAAACTATAAGTTAGTATGACCAATCTAAATGAGACTTTCATATGCTTTGGCCTATATTCTGAAAATAAAAATTGACAATTTTTCTGCACAATCAATAAAGTACATTAAGATGTTTGCACACATAACTGAGAATCTGTTATTGCTAATAGGGATTAGAAACCTTCCCAATAAATAACCAGGGCATTGTGAAAATTTTCTCCCTGCCTTTTGGAATAATATTGATTGTGAAAGGTCAGGTGTGTTGGGTAGATGGGAGGAGGAACCAGAAGCAAACTTAAATTAGGCAGTAGGCTAAAGGTGGGAGGAGTTGAAGAGAGCCAGAACCTGGTAATTTAAGGTGACAGACACTAATAATAAGTGTCTTTGAATTTAAAAGCTGAAGCAAGAAAGGACATAATTAAATTACAAGAGGACAAAGAGGGATAAAGAAAGACTAAAAGGTGCTCTCAGGTGAGCCTTCCACTACAGCCGGGTACTGTTCTCACAGAGTTCCCTAGAGAGCCTTCCACCATCAAGTGACATTTGAGGTATTAAACATGTGAGATGGGATTGGACACCTTGAGCATATGATCCTTAGGGGGCTGACAGTGCACACTTCCTGCTGAACTAGTTTCTTATCCTACAGTCTCATCCCTGAGCTCAGGTGTTTGCCTGTCCTCCAGTACTTTCCTAACTTCTATCATTCTGTTACTGAAAAGAACGAGGAAGGACCAACACATCAGTTTCTGCTATGGGGAATGCAATTTACCTCCAAAAAACTTCTCTGCCTGAGAGAAGTGAGAAAGGGATCTATATTTATTGAGTGGGTACTATGTGCTAAGCAGAGTACTAGGTGTCATTTAATTTAATCTTCATAACACTGTCACCCAAGTATAATTGTTCAAAGTAAGAAGCTGAGGCTTAAGAGAAACTAAGAAGAAACTTGCCTCCTGACTCATAGTTAATATTAAGAAGTAAAAGAGGCAGGGCGCGGTGGCTCACACCTGTAATCCTAGCACTCTGGGAGGCCGAGGCGGGAGGACCACTTGAGGTCAGGGGTTCGAGACCAGCCTGAGCAAGAGCAAGACCCTGTCTCTATTGAAAATAGAAAGAAATTATATGGACAGCTAAAAAATATATATAGAGAGAAAAATTAGCCAGGCATGGTGGCCCATGCCTGTAGTCCCAGCTACTCGGGAGGCTGAGGCAGGAGGATCGCTTGAGCCCAGGAGTTTGAGGTTATTGTGAGCTAGGCTGATGCCACAGCACTCTAACCCGGGCAAGAGAGTGAGACTCTGTCTCAAAAAAAAAAAAAAAAGTAAGAGACAGAATACAAAAGAATTTTGACTCCAAAGCCTACATTTATTCCACCAGAGTAAGGGATCCCTCCCAGTAAGTGTTTATGCCTGATGTTTCCCTCCCCTTAGAAATGCATTTGTAACATTTCTACAACAGAGTGACTTTTTACTGAAACAATTTAACTTTCTGCATACTCAGAATCTGACAAAAATCCCAGGAGTTTATGAAGTGCAGGAATATTAGTACACATGTGTTTAAAATCCTAAGAGTAAAAGGAAGTACGCTAATCCTGCCAACAATAAGTTTTTTAAAAAGGAAAATCACTTCCTCCTTCATTTATTGGAATTGCTTGGAAGCAGAAGTCAGGAAATCCCCTTCCTTGATTTGTGGTATTTATGTGGCTAACTGTTGTTCCCAAAGAACAGAATTTATTCTGCTTTACCCTTCGAAATTTTCAGGTTTTTCATTCTTCTTTAATAAAGCATAGTTCGGGTTATTTTAAAGATTTCCCCATGACAAGACTTTACTCTCTTTTCCATGTTCTGAGAAAAATGAAGCTATAAGCAAAGAATACCTAATTACTTCTTATACCTAAAAATGTATATATTCATTATAATGGTAACTTGCTATCCTAGAAATTAGTTGCAGGAAAATATCTTTAATGCACACATATATTTCCAGTTAGAGTAACAGACGTTTGGGAAGAATGCAAATTGTTCACATGCATAGGACTCAGCCCTTTTTCATAATATCCAAGAATAATTTCAGAGTTCTTTTCACCAAAGTAAAATAAATTATTTTCATTACTAAAAAGGTTATCATAGAAATATAGTTAAATAGAATAAAACAGAATTTCCAAAAATATACCCACACAAATATATTTATTTAATTTTCAACAAAGGAGCCTATGTAATTCAATGGGAGAAAGAATAGCCTTTTCAACAAATGGTGCTGGAACAACTAGATATCCATGTGGAAAAACTTTGACCTTTACCTCATACCATGTATCAAAAATTAACATGAAGTGGATCATATACCTATAGGTAAGAGCTAAAACTATAAAACATATGAGAAAATCTTTGTGTCCTTGAGTTAGACAAAGATTTCTCATCTTAGACAAGGTGGCATTAAGAAAAAAAATAAAAGGAAAAGACAAAAATTTCTTAAATAAGATACAAAAAGCATAAGCCATAAAATAAAAAATTGATAAACTGTCCTTCATCAAAATTTAAAACTTCTGCTTTTTGAATGACACTATTAAGAAAAACTAAGAAATAAGGCGTAGACTGGTAGAACACACTTTTAAAGCATGTATCTGATAAAGAACTTGTATCCAGATTATATGGATAATTTTTACAAGTCTATAATAAGACAAATAACCCAATTAATAAATGGGCAAAAATTTGAACAGATACTCCACTCAATAACATATATGGAAAGGCAATTAACTACATAAAAAGATTCACAACATCATTAGTTATTAGGGAAATTCAAATTAACCATGATGAGATATCATAGCACCTACTAGAATGGTTAAAATTTAAAAGACCAGCAATACAAAGTACAATAGAGGATGGGGAGCAACTAGAACTCTCATACATTGCTGGTGGGAATGCAAAATAGTACACCAACTTTGGAAAAGTTTGGCTGTGTTTTTAAAAGTTAAATGCACATTTCCATACCACCCAGAAACCCCACTCTTAAGTAATTACTGAAGAAATGAAAACACATATCCATATAAAGACTGGTATGTAAATATTGACAGTGGCTTTATTCATAAATAGCCTAAAACTAGAAACAACCCAAATGTCCATCAACTGGTGAACTGATATATCATAATATGTGCATACAATGGAATACATTACTTAGCATTAAAAGGGAATGAACATTGAGCAAGGTGGCTCACACCTGTAATCCCAGAACTTTGGGAGGCTGAGGCAGGAGGATCACTTGAGGCCAGGAGTTTGAGACCAGTCTGGGCAACATAGCACAGCCCCGTTTCTACAAAAATTCAAAGGAAAAAATATTAGCTAGGTGTAGTGGTGCATGCCCGTAGTCCCAGCTACTCAGGAGGCTGAGGTGGGAAGATTGTTTGAGCCCAGGAATTCAAGGTTCCAGCGAGCTATGATTATGCCCCTTCATCCCAGCCTGGGCAACAGACCCTGTCTCTAAAAATAAATAAATTAATTAAATAAAATAAAAAGGAATGAACTACTGATACATGCAATAACATAGATAACCTCAAAAGCATTATACAAGTGAAAGAAGCCAGAGCCAGGCACAAAAGACCACATACATTTATATGAAGTTCTAGTAAAGTCAAAATGTTAACAACAGAAAGCAGATCAGTGGTTGCCTTGGGCAGGGTGAGGGATTGGGAGAGGAGATTGATAGCAAAGGGGCACAAAGAAAAGTTTAGGCACGACAGAAATATTCTGCATCTGTATTGTGATAGTAGTTACACTGCTGTATACATTTGTCAAAAACACATCAACATGTATACTAAAAAATGATGAATCTTAATGTATGTAAATATATTCAATAAAGCTGATTTTTCAAAAAATGGTCTTCTTCCTTTGCAAGAGAGATTTAGATATAAGAGATTTCTGATCATATAATAATATTAAATATATCCTTTCATTGATAATTTTTTTCTCACTTCTCCGACAATTTTTAAGAATGTACAAAAGGTCATTGATTGAACTAAAATAGATTTTTCGAGGCAAATAGTAAATAATATATTTATCTGGCATATATTACATATGTTATATAATATATATATGTACCTGATTCTAAAAGTATTTAGATAAAAATCACAAAGCTTATCAATTTAAATTTTCATCCCATTTTTAAGATTTACAAATACATGGAGTTTAATTTTTTCATATAGAGTTACAAAAATTACTACTGTAAGGCCTACCCAAAAAGGCAAATTTATATAACCTAGCATAATATACATATATAAAGCTTATAATTTTTTTCCCATAGGACATGACATCCAGTTAGAAAGCTTATAATTTCAACTAAACCTGAGCACATTGTAAAATCACAAACTCTTTCTTACCTTGTTTCTAAGATTTTTTTCCTGATTTCTATCTATTCCTAACTTAAAATAATAATCATGCCTGTAAAATTATGTATAACATAATAGGGGCTCTATTGCTTTTACTTTACACATTCTCCTAAGGCAATCTTATCCTTTTCAGGGACCTTAGTTATCATCTATATGCTGATGATTTTGACCTATAGCTCAAAATCCAAAGTTTTCTGAGGCCTGAAGCTTTCTTAATTATATTAAGAAAATTAATATAGCTCCTCAAATATAGAATTGTTAGGGCTCATCTCAGAACCTTGAAAAGGGCCTTTGTTACCTGGGCATGGTAGTGTATACCTATAGTCCCAGCTATTGAGGAAGCTGAGGCAGGAAAATCACTTGAGCCCAGGAGTTTGAGGTTACAGTGAGCTATGATCACGCCACTACAATCCTGGGCAAAAGAGTGAGACCCTGTCTCAAAAAAAGAGAAAGTCCTCTGCAACAGAGGAAGCATGAAGATTAAGCTTCATCAGCTTCACAGCAAACCTGCCTCTGCTATAAGCTATATCTTAAACCCAGATATTTCTCTTAGACTCCAGAACTATCCTCCAGTTGCCTAAGCAGAGGTCCCCAACCTTTTTGGTACCAGGGACTGCTTCCATGGAAGACAATTTTTCTATGGACCAGGGGCGGGGGGGTTGGTTTCAGGATGATCCAAGTGCATTACATTTATTGTGTACTTTATTTCTATTATTATTACATTGCAATATATAATGAAATAATTATACAACTCACCATTGGTTGGGGACCCCTGGCCTAATGGATATCTCTACTTAAGCCTCACTTAAAAATTAACATGCCACAGCTAAACTAGGTATCTCCTCTTCCTACTCTTCCATCACCGCCCTCATCAAGAACTTGCTAGTTTTTCTGCATTTTCCAGCTCAGTATGTAGCACCAGCATTCATAAAGTTGCAGAAGCTAGCCACCTGGAAAGTCACCTCCACATCCAACCAAACCATCAAGTCTTGACAGCTCATCTTCCAAATAATTTGATAATCACTCTGTTTAGTTCATCAACTTTTCTCCAACCCTAATCCTACTCTATTTTAGATCATCAACATCTCTCACCTAGATTATTCCAACAGTAACCTAATGGGTTTCCTGGCTGCCTTCTAAACTATTATTCACACTGCAACCAAACACCTCTCTGTAGAATGCACATAGGATCATGATCTCAAGTACTTTAATATACTGTACTTTGACTTCAATATGCAGAAAAAATCACTTGGGGATGTTGTTAAAAATATAGATTTTGGGACTTCACCCCAGGGATTTTGATTCAATAGGACTGGGGCAGAATATAGGAATGGGAATTTTTAACAAGACCTCTAGGTGATTCTGATGTAGGTAGTCCTCACTTTAAGGCACCGGGTTAATGGCTTCCCAGTTCTCCTAGGATAGAGTTTAAACTCCTTAACATGTCTTCCAGTGAGTTGTAAGATCTGGCTTTGACTTTAGCTTTTCAGCATCACGGATGACTATCACTTCCTATACCCTAGACTTGGAACTATACTGTGTTTTCCCCCCATTTTTTTTTTTTTTTTTTGAGACAGAGTCTCACTCTGTTGCCCAGGCTAGAGTGCCGTGGCATTAGCCTAGCTCACAGCAACCTCAAACTCCTGGGCTCAAGGGATCCTCCTGCCTCAGCCTCCCAAGTAGCTGGGACTACAGGCATGCACCACCATGCCCGGCTAGTTTTTCTATATATATTTTAGCTGTCCATATAATTTCTTTCTATTTTTAGTAGAGATGGGGTCTCGCTCTTGCTCAGGCTGGTCTCGAACTCCTGAGCTCAAACGATCCGCCCGCCTCGGCCTCCCAGAGTGCTAGGATTACAGGCGTGAGCCACCGCGCCCGGCCTCCCCCCATTTTTACAGTAAGCATAGCCCTGTGATGCTTTGCTCTCCTATTGACCCTCCCCATCTATTGCTTTCAGTGAGTCAACCAAATACACACACACAGAATCACATCTCTGCCTTGTTGCTAACACCTATTTACCATTCAGTTTAGACATCAGTTCCTCTAGGAAAACTTTCCTGATTCCCAAGTCTGGGTTAAGTGCCTCTTCTTAGGACTACCATAGTTTCCTATATTTTCCCTACCACAGCACTTATCTAAACTATTCTACCAATTTACTTACTCATCCCACTGAATCATGTCTTATTCTCCAGTGAATCCTCAACGCTTAGCATTGTACCTGGCATATTGTAGGTACTCAATAAATATTTAATGAATGAAAACAATGGGCCGGGCGCGGTGGCTCACGCCTGTAATCCTAGCACTCTGGGAGGCCGAGGCGGGTGGATTGCTCAAGGTCAGGAGTTCGAGACCAGCCTGAGCGAGACCCCGTCTCTACTAAAAATAGAAAGACATTATATGGACACCTAAAAATCTATATAGAAAAAATTAGCCGGGCATAGTGGCGCATGCCTGTAGTCCCAGCTACTCGGGAGGCTGAGGCAGTAGGATCGCTTGAGCCCAGGAGTTTGAGGTTGCTGTGAGCTAAGCTGACGCCACGGCACTCACTCTAGCCTGGGCAACAAAGTGAGACTCTGTCTCAACAAAAAAAAAAAAAAAAAAAAAAAAGAAAACAATGAATGACTTTTACCTAGAAGTATGAAGTAAGGGAAGCAGAATAAAAAATTGTATTTATTCTGTGGAAAATATGTATACCAATGAACAAGTATCAGGAGGTATCATATAAAAATTACCATAGCAAACAAACTAGGAAGAAAATGAGCAAAGGACTTGAATAAGCTATTCACAACAAAGACATCCGAATGGCCAATAAGCATCAAAAGAGATGCTCATTCTCACTATCAATTAGACAAATACAAATTAAACGATGAGATTATTGTTCTATACCTATCAAACAGGCAAAGATTTAAGTCTGATAATACCAACTTTTGGCAAGGATGTAAAGAAATGAAATCTGACATTGTGGATAGAAGGGTAAACTGGAGGACAATTTGTCAATACTCACTTCTTAGAATATACCAAGTAACTCTAGAATACAAGCACAAGGATATCCTTTTAACATGTTTATAATAGTGAAAAAATGAAAGAGGAAATAGGAATACTTTAAAAATGAATTAGATCCACTTATAAGAATATGTATTGTCCCCTACAATACAAAGAATTAATATCAATAGTGCGAATGCTATCTTTCTAATCAAAAGAAAATCCAAAACAAAGAAGCCAAAGCTGCTCCCGATGAGGAGGAATCAGTAAAAGATCTCCAGATACATGAAAAATCAGGGTGAAAGGACACCTCCAAAGGAAAACAATCTCCGTGCCAATGAAAACCAATCAAAATGAGAATATTGAAATGACTGATGAAGAATTTCAAACATGGATTTTAAGGAAGCTCAATGAAATACAAGAGAAAATAGAAACCCAACACAAAGAAACCACAAAAACAATGCAGGAAATGAATAATAAATTCACTAAAGAAATCAAATTATTGAAAATAATCAAGCAGAGTTTCTGAAAATGAAAAATGCATTCAAGGAAATACAAGGCCGGGCGCAGTGGCTCACGCCTGTAATCCTAGCACTCTGGGAGGCCGAGGTGGGCGGATCGTTTGAGCTCAGGAGTTCGAGACCAGCCTGAGCAAGAGCGAGACCCCATCTCTACTAAAAATAGAAAGAAATTATATGGACAGCTAAAAATATATATAGAAAAAATTAGCCGGGCATGGTGGTGCATGCCTGTAGTCCCAGCTACTCAGGAGGCTGAGACAGGAGGATCCCTTGAGCTCAGGAGTTTGAGGTTGCTGTGAGCTAGGCTGACGCCATGGCACTCACTCTAGCCTTGGCATCAGAGTGAGACTCTGTCTCAAAAAAAAAAAAAAAGGAAATACAAAACACAGTGGAAATCCTTAAGAGTCGGCTAGATCTGGCAGAAGAAAGAACCTCAGAGCTAGAAGACAACATCTTTGAATTAAACAAGTCAGTCAAAGAGAAAGAACAGAGAAATAAGAGGAACAAACAAAGCCTACAAGAAATATGGGATTAGGTACAGAGGCCTAACACAAGAATTATAGGCATTCCTGAGGCTGAAGAAGAAAATACACAAGGGCTGGAAAACCTATTTGAGGAAATACTTGAGGAAAATTTCCCAGGTCTTGCCAAAACTCTGGACATCCAAGTACTAGAAGCGCAATGGACTCCTGGGAGATTCATCACCAAGAGGCAATCACCACAACATATAGTCATCAGACTGGCCAAAGTTAAGAGGAACTCCTATGAACCATGAGACAAAAGCATCAGGTAACTTACAAAGGAAAATCTGTCAGACTAACTCCAGACTTCTCAGCTGCAACCTTACAAGCCAGAAAAGACTGGGGAGCCATAGTCTTCTCAAACAGAATGATGGCCAGCTAGAATTTTGTATCCTGCAACACTAAGTTTCTCATATGAGTGAGAAATAAAGAATTTCTCAGACAAGCAAACACTAAGGGAATTTGTCAAGACCAGACCTGCCCTGCAGGAAGTACTCAGATCTGTGTTATACACTGATCGGCACAATAGATCAGTGTAAAACCATCCAAAAGCTAAAGTTCAGAGCCCAGACACCATGATGGCTCAAGAGGTAAAACAAAGCAATAAAGTTCTATCTACGCAACAGGATGAACAGAAATCCACCCCATTTATCAATTCTTTCACTAAATGTGAATGGCTTGAACTCCCCACTGAAGAGACATCACCTGGCTGGTTGGATAAAAAAATACAAGCCAAGTATCTGCTGTCTCTAGGAAACACATCTAACCCACAAGAAATCATTCAGACTCAAGATGAAGGAATGGAAAACACTATTCCATGCAAATGGAAACCAGAAGAAAGCTGGTGTAGCCATTTTCATATCAGATAACATAGACTTCAAGTCAGCAAAAGTAAAGAAAGACAAAGATGGTCATTATATAACGGTGAAGGGAACACTTTGACAAGAAGACATAACAATCCTAAATATCTATGCACCCAACACAGGTGTGCCCAGATTCATAAAGCAAATCCTACTTGATCTAAACAAAATGATAAACAGTGGCATTAGTCTGCGATTTCAACACCCCACTGACAGAATGGGACAGATCCTCCAAAAAGAAAATAAAAAAAGAAACAGTGGACCTAAAGGTGGGGCATGGTAGCTATGCCTGTAATCCTAGCACTCTATTCAGGGCAACAAAGTGAAACTGTCCCAAAAAAAGAAAAAAGAAAAAAAGAAACAATGGACTTAAACAGGACTCTAGAACAAATGGGCCTAACAGCCATTTACGGATCATTCTACCCCAAAACTAATGAATATATTCTTCTCATCAGCTCACAGAACATTCTCTAAGATTGATCACATCCTAGGCCATAAAACATGTCTCAATAAATTTCAAAAAATAGAAATTATACCATCCATCTATCTTCTCAGACCACAGTAGAATAAAATTAGAAATCAATTCCAACAGAAACACTCAGCTCTACACAAAGTCATGGAAATTAAACAACCTACTGCTGAATGCTCATTGGATCAAGGAGGAAACTAAGATGGAAATTAAAAGATTCTTCTAACTAAATGACAAAGGGGACACAAGTTACCAAAATCTGTGGGATTCTGCAAAAGCAGTCCTAAGGGGAAAATTCATAGCCTTAAATGTCTATGTCCAAAAGACAAAAAGATCACAAATCCACAATCTAATGAATCATCTCAAGGAATTGGGAAAAGAAGAGCAAACCGATCCTAAACCCAGCAGAAAAAAAGAAATAACTAAGGTCAGAGCAGAACTAAATGAAATTGATTCCAAAAGAATCATACAAAAGATTAATAAAACAAAAAGTTGGTTCTTTGAAAAGATAAACAAAATTGACAGGCCTCTCTCTAGATCAACCGGAGACAGAAAAGAAAAGACCCTAATAAACTCAATCAGAAATGAAAAAGAAGATACTACAACTGTTACCACTGAAATACAACATATCATCTCCGAAGACTATAAAAACCTCTATGAACATAAACTTGAAAATGTTGAGGAAATGGACAAATTCCTGGAAACACACACAACCTCCCTAGGCTCAAACAGGAATAAATAGAACTCCTGAACAGACCAATATCAAGTAACGAAACTGAAGCAGCAATAAAAAAATCTTCTAACAACAAATGTACTGGATCAGATGGTTTCACAGCCAAATTTTACCAGACCTACAAAGAAGAACTGGTACCCATACTACAGATATTATTTCATAATATTTTCTCAAGAATGTTTACCTAACAAAAAGATATGTGATTGATTAGCTATAAATATAAACTGAAAAAATTTTTAAAGTTTGTCAGTAAGTAGACTAGATCCAGATAAATAATTTAATATATGGGATTATTAACTATAGATAACTTTTGGAACATTTTTCTTTGGATTATTCTTAAGGACATGGGAATAGTTTCATTTTCCCAAATGCTTAATGAATTACACAATTATATACTAAAGGGAGAGGGAAGAGCAGCTATTTAATTTAAGCTCCTGGTTTGTCAGCTGAATAAGAAATGCCATTTCTTTGAATCCCCAAAAGTCAAATAATTAGGAATGAACCTGTAATTCCCATTAGGAAACTGTGCTTGAGAGGTTAACTTTTCCAGGGTGCCTTGTCCAAGAAAGACAAAGGAGGCAGGGTGGAAAGTGGAAACAGAGCTAACATTTATCATCAACTCGGTAGTAGGCAATACCAAGCATTTTATATACATTTTCTTATTTGAGATTCACATCACCACTAAAAATACATGCTACTCATTGGTGTGCCAGTAAATAACCAGCTCTCCAGGGAGATAATGTGTGCCTATCTATACATACATAAATCTATAAAAAATTTACTGATATAAAGCATATGTAGCTTATAGTTTACAAATAATAAATATAAAATACTCTTCTTGTGAATTCCACACAACCAGTTGATTTCACAAGTTTTCAGTGATTTTTCGGAACTCTTCTATACACAGCCAACTTATGGTTGCAATTCAACTGTCATTTGACAATTCCAATGTGCTCTTTATCCAGTATATTTTTTGTCATTAAGTCGGATATGTGATCTACTGTTTTTCATTTTCATTGATCTACATTTTTCACCCTCATACAAACTCATTAAAATGAAACCTTCAGCTTTAGCACTACTGACTGCAATAATGCTATCTTTTTTTAGCTTTTTGTATAATTGCAGCAATTGTAACATTGATTCAACATTGTTATCTGCAAAATCCTGAAAATCAAATTAATTAATGCTTTAAAATTTCATAGCCAGGCACGGTAGCTCATGCCTGTAATCCTAGCACTCTGGGAGGCCGAGACGGGAGGATCGTTTGAGCTCAGGAGTTTGAGACCAGCCTGAGCAAGAGCGAGACCCCGTCTCTACTAAAAATAGAAAGAAAATTAGCTGGACAACTAAAAAATATATAGAAAAAATTATCCGGGCATGGTGGTACACGCCTGTAGTCCCAGCTACTCAGGAGGCTGAGGCAGAAGGATCGCTTGAGCTCAGGAGTTTGAGGTTGCTGTGAGCTAAGGTGACGCCATGGCACTCTAGCCTAGGCAACAGAGTGAAACTCTGTGTCAAAAAAAATAAAAATAAAATTTCACTTAAATGACACAAATTTTCCCCACTAGTTATTCATGATGAAGTTAGTTATTCGTAAGTTGGTTTTTTTTTTAATTTTAGAGGGTACAATTTCAGTTTTTGTTACATGGATATGGTGAGTGGTTGAGTCTGCGCGTACAGTGTAACAACTACCCAAATAGTGTCCATTGCATCCATTAATTTTTCATCCCTTATCGCCCCCCTACCCTTCCAAGTCTCCAATGTCTATTACTCCATTATGTCCATGTGCACACATTATTTAGCTCTCACTTATGAGAACATGATGTATTTGACTTTCTGTTTTCAATTATTTCACTTAAGATAATGGCCTCTAGTTCCATCCATGTTGCTGCAAAAAACATGATTTATTTTTTATGGCTCAGTAGTATTCTATGAGGGGTGTGTGTATATATATGTATACACACACCATGTTTTCTTTATCCACTCACCTGTTAATGGGCACTTAGGTTGGTTTTATTATCTTTGCTATTGTGAATAGTGCTGTAATAAACATTTGAATGCAGGTATCTTTTTGACATAATGATTCCTTTTCCTTTGGCTAGATACCCAGTAGTATGATGCTGGATCAAATGGTAATCCTATTTTTAGTTCTTTGAGAAATTTCCATACTGTTTTCCATAGAGGTTGTACCACTGTACATTCCCACCAACAGTGTATAAGCGTTCCCTTTTCTCTGCATCCTAGCCAACATGTTATTTTTTGACTTTTTAATTTAATTTTTCCTTTTTTTCCCATCCTCCCACCCATTTTTTTACTTTTTAATAATGGCTATTCTGACTGGTTAAGATGGTATCTCGTTGTGGTTTTAATTTGCATTTCTCTAATGATTAGTCTCCCAAAGTGCTAGGATTACAGGCATGAGTCACTGCGCCCAGCTTTTGCCCACTTTCTAATGGGGTTGTTTATAGTTTTTGAGTTGGGAGATGGTTTTAATAAATCAGCATAATTTAAAATGCTATTTCTAATAAAAGACAATTTAATTACTTCTTAGTAACACATTCCTAGGCAGAGTTTTAAATTTATTTTTATTAAATTCAATGTTTTTAAACTTATGACTTAACCAAATATTCAGCTTGAGATTTATGCTTTCTAATACCAATCTTTAAATTTTCCAAAGCTTTTGTGGTGCATTTTATTATTATTACTTTCTGAATGTTAGTTGATCTTGACTACAATACAATTGAAAGTAATGAAAATTCTTGAGGGATAGCAATCATTAAAGCACAGTCTTGCAAGAAATTAAAGTTAGCTAATTTCTTTGCCAAACCACAATAAAAAGAATGAGAAAAATGTATATATAATGGAGGATATGTGTGCCATACAGCAGTGGCAGTTCACAAACTACACGCCACCCATTTCAACTCCAGTACTTGGCTAATTTTAGCTATTTCAATATCAAGTTCCTTAGCTACAATTCCTAACTCAGTTTCCTTTTTATTGGATTGGTGATAAATAGAATAAGTTTTGGCCGGGTGCGGTGGCTCACGCCTGTAATCCTAGCACTCTGGGAGGCCGAGGTGGGCGGATTGTTTGAGCTCAGGAGTTCGAGACCAGCCTGAGCAAGAGCGAGACCTCACCTCTACTAAAAATAGAAAGAAATTGTATGGACAGCTAAAAATATATATAGAAAAAATTAGCCGGGCATGGTGGCGCATGCCTGTAGTCCCAGCTACTCGGGAGGCTGAGACAGGAGGATCGCTTGAGCTCAGGAGTTTGAGGTTGCTGTGAGCTAGGCTGACGCCACGGCACTCACTCTAGCCTGGGCAACAGAGTGAGACTCTGTCTCAAAAAAAAAAAAATAATAAAATAAATAAATAAATAAATAAATAGAATAAGTTTTATCCAGAATATTTTTTAAATGATTGCCTTATTTCAGATATTGAATTCCAACTGATAACTTAAACAGTGCCAAATGATAACTAGAGGAAAATTTTCTAACAAATTTGTAGCTACTCCAGGCTTCCTTCCTACTATTGTATATGCCCCATCAATTAAGTTTACTTTCAAATATTCATTATTAAAGTCACAATCATTTAAAGTATAAAATAATGTATTGGAAATACAACCTGTGTAATTGACACCAAATCTTTTAAAGTAACAAATATCTTTACCAGTACAGAAGCTGATTCATCTGTGTACTGGAGATAAATCACTACTAGGTCCTTTTCTTCCAAAGTGTAGATGCCTCATCAATTATAAGGCAAATTTTGCATTCTTTTCCAGTATTCTTAAATATCTTCATGTAATTTCTTTTGTAATATGTTCCGTTCTTGTTGCACTATATTGTCTATGTAGACAATTGCCTGTGTCTACTCCATTTTTCTTTTTATTCTAATTGTCTCTCTATCAGATAAAGGCCTATTATGTTTTACTAAACTATAAAGAATACTAAAAGCTATAATATCAATATTTTTATTAGTTTATATAGTAATTGAAAGTTGAGTCATTTGTTGATTCTTTGAACAAATCTTGAAAATTTTAGTACAGTCTTTAGAAACAACATGTTCTCTAATTTTTTCTTGGTAAAAAGATTTGCCTAGTAGGGTTTTTTCCCCTCCCCCAGATAGGGTCTTGCTCTGTTGCCCAGTCTGGAGTGCCATGGTGTCATCATAGCTCACTGCAATCTCAAACTCCCAGGTTCAAGCAATCCTCGTGCTTCAGCCTCCTCAGTAGCTGGGACTATAGGCAAATACCACCATACCAATTTTTTCTATTTTTTGTAGAGATGAGGTCAAGTTGGTCTTGAATTCCTGGCCTCAAGTGATCCACCTTCCTCGACCTCCCAAAGTGTTAGGATTACAGGAGTAAGCCACCGTGCCTGGCCTAGTAGTTTTATTAGTACCATCTGGGGTTACCAAATATGCCCTCCATTCCTTGGACCCATGAACATGCTTTTCTGCTGTCACTACTAAATGCTGAACTAGCAAACAATCTTTACACCCTAATTTATATTTTGTTTACATCAAGTCATTTGTACTAGTCTGAAAATATAAACACCTGTTTTGTATTCCAACAATCTGGAAGCAAAAGGTTAACTATTTCTTCCTTTCATGAATGTGATGGTTTTTCTTCAATGATTGGTCATTCAACAATTCTGAAATTTGTTTCCAGTAGTATAGATGCCCTATAATTTTCACTTCTATTTTCTTTGTCTGATTTTTCTTTTCAGACTTAAAAATTTCATAAATCACTCTGTCCTAAAATTGATAAGAATCTAAAAAATAATTTTGTTAGTAAAATTCACAATACCACTAAAATGTTTTTTAATGATTTTAGAAATAACATGAATTTTAAACCAAAATATTTACCTTTTCAGTTTACAGATATACCTTCAGTATGACTTGCTATTTCTTGAAAATCTGTTTTGGTAATTCTTTTTCCAACAATATTTCACAAAATATGACTACGAATACTTGATTACTATTTGATTGAGCAAAATAGTTGCTCACCTCACTGCCAACATAGTATAGTTCCGACATAAATGTTGGTTGATATTTTTGTTTAAGTTAACCAATAAGACAAAAGTGAAACAATGAGGTATGTTGGAACTTCATTTATCAATGACACGAGCAACATCTTTGCTGAATCAGATAATAGTTTTCTAATTCTCAATTTCTTGTGCTACTCGCAATGTAAAGGCCACTGTTGAGCCACACATTTTAATTCTGCATAATTAACATTTTCTCCACCAGCCTGCTACCTTTTTTATAAATTAAGCTTTATTGGATTACGGCCATGCCCATTCTTTTTTTTTTTTTTTTTTTTTTGACAGAGTTTCACTCTGTTTCCCGGGCTAGAATGCCGTGGCATCAGCCTAGCTCACAGCAACCTCAAACTCCTGGGCTCAAGCCATCCTCCTACCTCAGTCTCCCAAGTAGCTGGGACTACAGGCATGCGCCACCATGCCCTGCTAAGTTTTTCTATATATATTTTAGTTGTCCATATAATTTCTTTCTATTTTTAGTAGAGATGGGGTCTAGCTCTTGCTCAGGCTGGTCTCGAACTCCTGACCTGGAGCAATCCTCCTGCCTCGGCCTCCCAGAGTGCTAGGATTACAGGCATAAGCCTCTTTTTTTTTGGAGACAGAGTCTTGCTCTTTTGCCCTGGGTAGAGTGCCATGGCGTCAGCCTAGCTCCCAGCAACCTCAAACTCCTGGGCTCAAGCAATCCTCCTGCCTCAGCCTCCCGAGTCGCTGGGACTACAGGAATGTGCCACTATGCCTGGCTAATTTTTTCTATATATTTTTAGTTGTCCATATAATTTCTTTCTACTTTTTAGTAGAGACGGGGTCTCCCTCTTACTCAGGCTGGTCTGGAATGCCTGACCTCGAGCAATCATCCCTCCTCGGCCTCCCAGAGTGCTAGGATTACAGGCGTGAGCCACCGTGCCGGCCCCTGCCCATTCTTTATGTGCTACTTTTGTACCACAATGAGAGTCAAGTAGTTGTGACAGAGACCATATGTCCCACAAAGCCTAAAATATTTACCATTTGTCTGTTTACATAAAACATTTGCTGACATTTGGTCTAGAAAAATCAACAAAACAAAAAACCAAGCCCTGACTTGTAGCATTTGCCAATTTCCATGGTGTAAAAATTCCCATTATAGCCAAATTCATGCTACCAATGTGACATCTCTGAACAGAATTGGGAAGAGATGCAAAGAACATTATATAGTATTTCCACCGTGCAGATACATGGAAAAATAACCTTAGGAGAATTATTTGTAAAATGAAAAAAACACGACTGATGAGGTTTCTATTTTTACTTTATTTTTAACATAATCATAAGCTTATATAATTTGATTTTTAATAATGGTTGTGCTTAACAAATGGCTCATGAACTCCCTAAAAATTTAGCAATCCCCCTTGTAAACTGCTAAAAGCCAGTTGCAGTGTATATATACTAGCTCTATTTTCAAAAGGAAGCTTTGGGAAAGCAAGTGATTTGCCTGGTTGGTAAGTGGCTGAGTCAAGATTCAAATCTAGGTCTAAACACCCTGACCCAGGTTAGGTTTCTTAGTCTTGTTTTTTTGTTTGTTTGTTTTGATTTATTTTTTTTTTTATTTTTATTTTTTTTTTGAGAAGCGGGGAGAAGTCTTGCTGTGTTCTCCAGGCTGGAGTACAGTGGGCTAATCCATAGCTCACTGCAGCCTAGAATTCCTGGGCTTAAGGGATCCGACCACCTCATCATTCTGCATAGCTGAGACTATGAGGCACCATCATGCCTGGATATTTTTTTTCTTTTTTAAGAGAAGGGGTCTTGCTATCTTGCCCAGGCTGGTCTCCAATTCCTGGACTCTGGCGATCCTCTTGTCTCAACGTCCAGAGTAAGTCTTCTTGGCCGGGAATAAGGGCCTGTGGGGTTTGGGGGGGACATCTATTGAAGGAACTCCACATGCAAGGTAAAGTATTTTCTGAAGTAGCATCCTATATTGATATTGCATGCTCTTTAACATTTCCAAGCTTCCTACCAGTTTTGCTAGAGGTGTTTTTGTTTGTTTGTTTGTTTTTTAAAAAAAGAGACAAGGTCTTGCTCTGTTGCTCAGGCTGGATGCAGTGGTGCAATGGCAAAATCATAGCTCACTGTAACCATAATCTTGCGGTCTCCCGAGTAGCTGGGACTACAGGCACACACCAACACGCCTGGATAATTTTTTTTTTTTTTTTTTTTTTTTAAGAGACGGGGTTTCGATACGTTGCCCAGGCTGGTCTGTAACTCCTGGACTCAAGGGATCCTCCCTCAAAGAGCCACCCTGCCTGGCCATGCTAGAGTCTTGATGCTTGATAGTGTTAATGCAACATAAGCAGCAGGCCATTAGGCTGGGGTTGTTTCTTAGCCAGACAGCAAACCAAAATTTAGAGGCATTCCTCTAAATAACTGATTAATTTTGAATCCAGCTTCAACCAATCACAAATAGTCCACCCAGTCAAGTGATATATAACTAGGGACCTCCCATGTGACCATACCCAAATAAGGCGAATGCCTAGCGGTGGCCAATCAAATAATTTATATTGTGTTCAAGCTAGGATGGCCTGGCATGTGGGGGCTCACCCTACCATCCTAGCACTCTGGGAGGTGAGGCGGGAGGTTCACTTGAGCTCAGTAGTTAAAGACTAGCGGGAGCAACAGCGAGACCCCATCTCTACTGAAAATAGAAAAATTAGCCTGGTGGCATGCACCTGTAGTCCCCCTACTCAGGAAGCTAAGAGGCCCTCGAGCCCAGGAGTTTGAGGTCGCAGTGACCTACGATGGCGCCACTGCACTCTAGACAAGGCGACAAGAGTTTTGAGACTGTTTCTCAAAAACAAAACAAAACCAAAAAAAAAAAAAAGGAAACTGTGTTCAGGCTATCAAGCTTGTCGCCTAAGCTGTTGGAGCAGAGGTCTCTGAACCAATTCTGGTTTTGAGTGCTGTCAGATTCAAGAATCCTTTAATGCTCAAATCAACTCTTAAGTTTATTTTGTCTAAAGTTTTTCTTTCAATAATACCTATCCAGAAATCAGTCTAGGCTGGATAGCTGAAGGAAGAAGGAAGCAACTGGTTGGCCAGTTCATCTCCTGTTGGAAATTTCCCGTCTCCTTAAACATTTTCATTAACTCCTTTAGGAAGTGCACATACAAGCGTTTACCATTAGTCCCTTCTCATACTCATCAAGCTTCGTGAGTTCCGAAAAGCTTCAGAAAACTTGTGCTCTGGAACCCTACTAGACTTGGGGTACAAGAAAGGACACCATCAAAGAGCACTGTGCAGCTGCTTGGAACGGGGAAAAGAATTTGGGGGCAGTGTGGCCAAGTGCTAGGCCTCTAGGCGGTCTCTAAAGCTTTCGCACAGCTCCTATTCTCAGTGCAGGAATAGAAGACGGTTAGAGCTGTTGGAGAACTTGGACATCATCTGCCCTCGTCAGACTCCATGCGTGAGGTAACAGCTCCAGTGAGGTGAAGCGACCTGTGGAAAGTAAAGTGGCCGAACCAGGATTAATTTATACCTTTTTCCACTATACCACACGGCCTCCTCTAAAACGCTCTCCTTGCACAGAACTTACCCCGCAAACACCAGGAACCCAGTTGGCCTACAGTTGAGTATAGGCAAAAGCTCTGAGCGGCTCCTGGGTCAAACTGCGGTAACTTTGAGTCAAAGGGGTTAAGGCCGACGTGGAGAAGCACAAAGCCCGAGTGCGCGGACGCTTCAGAGAGCAGCAGGGCGTGGAGAGGTGGCCAAGCCCCAGGGCTAGGAGCCACGCCTCTCGCAACGCCAGCGCCCCGCGCCGGAGGCCATCGGAGCAGCCGCGGGCTCAGGGCACGCAGCCGGTGGCGCGCACGCTCACCCCGAGGCCGCGCGGGAGGCTGGCTGTCGTGCGCGCCCCCGCGGAGGTGGGCGGGGTTCAGGGCGGGGCTCTGAGCCGGACCGGGGCGGGGCTGCAGGAGCAATAGGTGCTGCAGCTTGGTCGCGACAGGTGCGCGAGGCAGAGCACCCGGACCTGTGGCAGGACTGGTAGCAGGCAGAGAAAAGACGGCTTTTGGCCAGGTAAGGCCTTCTCTCTCCACATTTTGCACAACCAGAGAGTGCGCGAAGACCCCGGCTTCCCTCCACACCCTCTTTCTTCCGCGACTTCTGGGGCGAGGGGTGGAATCCAAGGAACGTGAGCCCCTCCCCCTCGAGATAGAGGGTCGGGTCGAGGAGCCACTGATCCTCTGCTTTTTCTTCACTTCTGGGTACTTCGTTGAGGCTGGGATTGCCTGTGTAGGGCTGAACTTTTGCTGCCCGAGCTGAAAGGACCCCCTCCTCCTTCATCGGGGACTCTCCTTTCTAACTATATACTACTTGGGTGTGGTAGAGGACGGTGGCAGTTCATCAAAATTCAAAATACCCTCCCAGGTAAATATTATAATATTCAACTACTCCTCCGTCTTTAATTTCAGCCATTCCCTCTCTCTTTAATTTTTCTCTCCTTCCCTTACACCAGCTGAACTCTGTTTAAGACACTTACATGATTTTGAGGAATGTTGGGAATACAGCAGTCCTTGCAGCTGGATTTATCCCCGAATCGCTGTCGTGCATATATTGTTGGCACCTGTCACCAACATATGTAGGTGTTAATGTAACTGTACACCCCTGGTTACACATACTAAAGCTCAAAGTTGTGGGTGCTAGGAGCGAACCATCTGGCGCCCTTCCTAGCCTCCTCATTGGTGCTTACAAGTTTAGCTGGTCTTGGTGAGAGATATTTGAACTACTATTGCCTTGCACCTAATTCCAGCTTTCAGAAGTCTGCCTAATCCAGATGGTTCTATTGACTTGACTTTCAAATTAGTCCAAAGTATTAGAGAGTTATCAAATTTTAAGACAATGCCCCTTTTAGGGAGCAATCTTCTTTTGCATTAGGTATTCTTTCTTTTGCTCTTTATTTAAGTTGTTCAACAGAGTAGTTTTTATCTGCATAGTTATTAATACTATTCACAAATAATAAATATTTCAGGAACCATGAAATAACACTTTCTTCTGAGGAATGATGTAGACACAAAAGAAGATGACCCTGAACAAACATTTTCTAAGTTCTTGTGGCATTATAGCCTGGATGAAGGATAATCATGCTTTAGATAGACCTTCAAAAAGTTATAGAGTTGGCAGAGGAGAAAGGAAAAAAAAAAAGTGTGTGTGCATATATATTTTCTTGTTTTGCATTGATGAAACAACACATAATGTGGTACTAGGTAATTACTTTAAGAACTTATTTCATTCTTTGGACACAACAATTAGTGAGTGCCTCTTGTGTCAGTCCAAAGTTCCAGGCATACCCTATCTTAAAAGAGCTTAAAATCAAATGGGTTAGGCAGATCCATAGATACAAATTAAAGTATTAGTG
This sequence comes from Eulemur rufifrons, assembly GCF_041146395.1. Classification (NCBI taxonomy): domain Eukaryota; kingdom Metazoa; phylum Chordata; class Mammalia; order Primates; family Lemuridae; genus Eulemur; species Eulemur rufifrons. The sequence continues at coordinate 39,224,532 of NC_090998.1, read as the reverse complement.
ATGTAATTTCTACACTAGAAGTTAGCCTAAGGTACTGTAGGAGCACAAATAATATAGATTTTTTTTTTTAATTCCCTCTTCTGCTTTTCCTTAAAAACAAAACAAAAACACATAAACAATAACAATAACAACCTTTGGATAATAGTGAGTGATTCTCTTCAGTTTATGTATTTGTATCACTCTTATATTCCTTACCTCGTCTTCCTCCAACTCCATGACCTTTTGAAGGTGGGATTAGACTGTGTCATTAATTCTGTGACAGTTCAATAAATAGTTGGTGGAGCTATTTTCACTGTTCTGTATCAGGCCCAGAAGTGGTGTTATCAGGTAGTCCCTGAACTGTAGAGTATCCAGGAAGAAAACAGTCTATTGGCAACATTAGCAAAGCAGTGCCATTTTGTAAAAATTACTTCATTGTATAACTTTGTTTAACTTGGTACATTCAAGCTTTGTTCCAGACTCTGGTTAAAGGTGGGGCCAAATTTCAGCCTAATAATTCTAAAAAGAGAAACCTTCAGAAGTGAAAACAATTTTATTAACAGCACATCTTAGTGACAGAGGATACTTTTTTCTGCTAAGGTGCCCTCAAAGTGTTTTTTCTTTTTTTACTTGCGTAGAAGAGACAGGGTAGACAGGTGGGTGTATAGGAAAGGATCAGAGTGTTTGAAGATTCTTTGTAGTTTTGATTATTTGAAGTCTACAGTAGTCTGGAGTGCTCTTCATATAACTGCAAGCTTTTATTAATTGCCTGCTGTGTGCCAGTATTCTGGTATACGGAGGATGAACGTGACAAGGTCCCTTCTCTATGATTATGTTTTTAAGTAGAGGTTTTGGGTTAGTTATACAGATGGTGATTGTTTCATTTGATTATTTGAGCCATAGCACTTGATAAACATATTTCTCTGACAGTGTTTATCTCCTTTCTTTCTGTTTACACTCCAGGATAGTGGTCTCCACAGAAATTTTTGGAAAGGCAGCAAGTATATTTGCATGTATTTTGGGTATCCACAATGATCATGTTGTTTTCTTAGAATGTTTTCAAATATAATTACTGCCATGGCTTATGAAGGGCCAAAACAAAACAAAATTTTAATAATTGTTTCTTAGGGTTTTAAATTCTTGTCTTTTCTCTGGTATTTTTTGCCAATCAACTATAATTTATTTAGAGCCCCTGTATCAGAAAAGTTCATCAAAGACAATACACACACAGACACAAAACAATGTTGGGAGTATGAAAGATCATTAAACATCTTTGCCATAAAAGGACTTCTAACCACAAATTGGAAGAATTTGTCATTATTTAAGTTGACAGCAAAACTAGTGTTCAAGCATTCTTAATTCCATACACTATGAGATAGATGATTTTCATTTAGATTGGAATTGTACCCTTTCTGCAGATAGGAAAATGTTTAACTTGATTCCTAATTCAATAATTTCCATAAGAAAAGGCTGATTTTTGAAAAAAGTTTTCTATGGTCTTTCATTGTATGTTTTCATTTTTAGAGATGAGGTCTTGCTGTGTTACCCAGACTGGAATATGGTGGTGCGATCACAGTTCGCTACTGCCTCAAACTCCTGGGCTCAAACAATCCTCACACTTCAGCCTCCCAAGTAGCTAGGACTACAGGGTTGTGCCACCACACCTGATTAATTTTTCTTATTTTTTTGTAGAGATGGGGTCTCACTCTCACTGTGCTGCCCAAGCTGGTCTAGAACTCCTGGCCTTAAGCAATCCTCCCTTCTCTGTCTCCCAAAGTAAGCCACTGCACCCAGCCAGTTTTTTGATAGGAAGTTAAAGTACTTCATTTTAGATTGTGTACAGTAATCTCCAGGTGAGGTTAAGTTACTTAACACAGACTTTCAAGTTTAACAAACCACTGGTTGTAAATTATTGATTTCTACTTAATGATTATGAGGTTGAGGTTCTGTGGTAAATGGTACTCTTGGTAGGACCATACTGATGAGTTTATTCTGTGGCTGGTTGCAAAGTCCTTGAGACTCAGTCAAATTATTGTGCTAATGCAAATCTCTTTTTATGAAAAGGATGGATTTGACCCAACAAGGAATCCATTATTCTGTATGTCAAATGATTTCTGGACACACAGAAACCATTTCTAGAGACTTCACATGTCCACTCATAAGAAGTTAACGTGACACCATGAAAATTTACATACTTTTGATTTTCTTTTAAAGAATTTGTTAATAACGCTACCCTGAAAGTAAGAACTTTGATATTTAAGGAAAAAAGATACAACTTTTTTGTACTTCTGATAACAAGGGTGGAGCTATTTTTTCTTTATATATTCTATAACAGAGCTTATGATATAGAAAACAATCCTTCAAACATGTTTTGTCTTGCACAAAGTATTGCCAATTTTTGTTTCATTAACCATAAATTAGTAGCCCTGATATGGTTTTACTTAGTTTTAGATTTCCATAAGCATTTCTTTTTCATAAACTGAAATTCAACCTAATGCTCCAGCACTTCTTTTCTTCATAGTCAATTTTACAAAACAGGTAACATTTGCTCAGATTTGGCTTCCAGGTCCAGCACTAGGGGAAACCTGCCTGTCTATACATAGCATCCAGTGATTTCCCTCTAATGGCCTCTCACTGTCCTCCTCCTTACCACTTGGACACATTTGACCAAGTGAACAACTTTTCTAATTCTTCCTCTCATTTGATTTTCTTGACATGACTGCCTGGTTCTCCATTTTCTTTCTTTTTTTTTTTTTTTCCTCCTCCTCCTTCTTCTTCTTCTTCTTCTTCTTTTTTTTTTAATATTTTGTAGAGACAAGGTCTTGCTATGTTGCCTGGCTGGTTTTGAACTCCTGGCCTCAAGCTATCCTCCGGCCTTAGCCTCCACAAGTGCTGGAATTACAGGCATGAACCTGTAACTATTTCCTTCCATACTCCTTCACTAACTCACAGTCTTTCTGCCCCCTATTGAGGGCGTTTGCCATATCCCTGTGCAGCATCCTGTTGTTACTGTACTCTCTCCCTATGTAATCTGGTCTGTTTCCCAGCTTCAACTATCACCTCCATGTGAGTGACTTGCAAATTTCTCTTTTTAAAAAATTTTTTCATATTTGTATAATTCTTGTTTTACTTTCACATATACAAACACATACACATTTTAAAAATTAAAATTATAAATATATTTACATTATGTAATAATATATTTATATTATTTATTATAAATTAAAAATTATACAGCCAACATGGTGGTTCATGCCTGTAATCCTAGCACTTTGCAAGGCTGAGGCGGGAAGATTGCCTGAGACCAGGAGTTCAAGACCAGCCTGAGCAACATAGCAAGACCCCACCTCTGGAAAAGATAGAAAAATTAGCTGGACGTGGTGGCATGCACCTGTAGTCCTAGCTACCCAGGAGGCTAAAGCAAGAGGGATGCAGGAGCCCAGGAGTTGGAGGTTGCGGTGAGCTATGATGACACCACCACACTCCAGCATGGATGACATCTGAGACCGTGTCTCAAAAAAAAAAAAAAAAATATATATATATATTCATTATAGAAAAGTTGGAAAAAACAAATAAAATGACAAATAACAAAATAACCCATATTCCATAATCTGTTCCAGAGAGGTCTACCATTTGGCATATTTCCTTTCAGTCTTTTTTTCTTTGGTGTACACACACATATACTTACACACAAACACACAGATAATTAGGCTCATACTATTACAGTAGATATAGTTTGTATTTGCTTTTTTTCACTTTATGTCATTATTTTCCATGGTATCAAAATTATTTGAAAATAATTTTATTGGATATTCAATACTTATTGTAACCTATTTAATCTATTGTATTGAGGTTGCATAATTTAATTATATTTCATATTAATAAGAAAAAAGTGAGAACAGATTTATGCATAAATCTTTGTGCAAATTGCTTATTATTTCCTTAGATTAGATCCCAGATGTCAAATTACTGGGCTAAAGGGCATGAAAATTTAAAAATACTAAACTTGCTCCCAAATTGCTTTTCATAAAGACTAGAATAATTAACATTCTCACTTGCAATGATTGTGAGTGCCCATCTGAGTGCATCCTTGGTAACATTGCGTTTTTTTTAATATTTATTAATTTGATAAGCAAAAGTGATTTAATTTGTATTTCATTACTAGTGAGAGAACATTCTTCATACATTTCCATTTCTGTTTCTTCTTTCGTGAATTGTCTTTTGGTTAATCTCATTCCCATTTTCTTTGAGTTTTAAACATTTTAATTATGTTGGGTTTTTTGTTTGTTTGTTTGGTATTCATTTATTTAGAGCATTTTTGGGGGAAGCACAGATTTTTATTAGACCAAATTGAGTAAGTGCAGTGATAAAGTGGAAAATGTACAGAAGTTGAAACTGTGGTGTTATCAATGCCCCTTGTTTTGAGGGGCCAGAGCCTGTGATCAATGAAGCAGCACTGCAGAGTGAAGAGTGCTGCTTGAGAGTCAACATTCCCAACCTGGTGTTGTCAGCAGCCAATCAGGTGATCTTGGACAAGTCATTCATGGCCTCAGCCTCATCTGTAAAATGAGAGGGTTGGGCTACTGAACCCAAAGTCCATACAGCCTTTGTGCTGACAGGAAGACTTTAGAGGTGCTGTTCACCAGACATTCTGGAATTACTTTCTGTCCCATCCTTAACCCTTCACCTATTTTAGACACATAGAGCCTGAGGAAAGACTGGATGCAGGAAAGGTAGTTTCTCCTGGAGTAGCAAGGCTTAATGGAGCCTGGGGGCAATTTAATATGTCTGTGCCCTATAACTTTCAGAACAATAGAAGTCAAAAAGATTGGTATTTTTCAGGCACTCCCATAGACTGACACTTAGGAACCTGGTAAAATAAGTCATAGGAGCCCTGCTGATCTATGCCCCACAACCCCATTATCTCTAGTGGATATGAAGCAGGTCTCATTTTTTTGACAAGAGGGTTTGTGTTGCCAAGCCAAATTATTTAACAGTTTCTGCTATTCCACACATAAAACTGTTCTTAGTGTTTTTCCTTGTGATTTGTATAAGCTTTTCTTTTTTCTTTTTTAATTTTTTTAAAGACAAGGTCTTGCTTTGTTGCCCAGGCAGGAGTGGCAGGATCACAGCTCACTACAACCTGCGCTCACCACAACCTACTCCTGGGCTCAAGTGATCTCACTTGCCCTCCCAAAGTGCTGGAATTACAGGCATCAGCCACCACGTTGGGCCAAGTTCTTCATTTTTAAGAATATTACTTCTTTGTCCTATGGTCAAATATTTAACAACTGGTTAATATTTAACTAGTTGTTTGCCTTTTAATTCTGTATATAGTGTATTTTTTACTTCTCTATAGATCTTTTTATTTTGGATTTCATCTGTTGCTTTTACGTTTAGAAGTCCTTCACCATCCAGAGATAGGTTAAATATTTACTTTCATTTCCTTCTAATTTTTATGGTTTTACTTTTTATATTTTATTCTTTAATTTGTCTTGAATTTACTTCAGAGTACCAAATCAATATGTTTAGTGCCTTTGCACATCTTCTGAGCTCCAAATCCCTATTTCCAACTGCCTGTTAGGCTGTGTGGCTAGTCCCTATGCACCAAGAATCTGCACTTACCTAGTTTCACTAAGGAGAAAGATTGTGGTTGTCTTTAACACTTCAGTCCTTCTCCCACATTCCATCACTCACCAGATTGGGTTGATTTTACCCCATAGTGATGAAGGGCTCTTTAACCAGTCTTCTAACTTAGATCCTCTTTTGCCAGAGTTCTTGAACAATCCTTAGAGCAATCCTTCAGTTTTTTCCCTTTCAATCATGAGTTGTCATAAAAAAAATCAGAGCACTGATTTTCAAAGTGTGATTCTTTCAATTACCTGTATCAGAATCACCTGGGTGTTGGTTAAAACGGTAGATTCTCAGGTTCCACCTAGACCTGCATATTAGTATATCTGGAGGATGGGCCAGGGAATCTGAGATTTTAACAAGTACTTCAAGAGATTCATATACAGATTTAAGGAGAACCAATACCCAAGTAAATTAAGTCTAAATTTCTGTGTGTGCCCTTCAAGACTCCCACCCTGGCAGCCTATTTTTCCAGGCTTATCTCCCACAACATTCTCCACCCACCTGGCACTGTGGCCATATAATAATTCACTGTTTCCTGGACCCGCCCTGTTCTTTCCGGCCTCTGTGCCTTTGCTCATGCAGTTCCCACAGCCTCATGCTCCTCCCTCCTCCCACACTCCCGTTGAAATCCTTTTCCTTAAGAGCCCAAATCAAATCCTACCTTTTTTTTAATTAAAAAAACTTATAAAATTTCTTCTATATGAATCAGTGGTTCCCTCCCCTATCTTAGCGCTTTATTTTTACTTCACTTCTTACCTTAATGTTGTTACTATTTATGAATTATTGTTTCCTTGTTAGATTATAAACCTTGTAAGTGTGAGAACGTTGCCTTTCCTTTTCATTTTGTAGCCCTATGCATACGGTAAGCAATCACTGTATGCATCATACTCATATAGTATATGAAATATATCTGATCTTGCAAACACACTATTATTAATAGTGTGCAGCTTTTCATCACTCTTAGAATGAAATTAAAATCAGTTACCATTGTTTATAAATCCTTCTTTAATCTGGCTGACACTCATCTCTACTGTCTCATACTTCTAACTCACTCCGTAGCCATATTCTTCCTGCCTCAGGTCCTTTGCATTTGCTATTTCCTCTGCCTGGAAAACTCACCCATCTCTTCTTTTCTGGCTGCCTATATCCTCCCATCATTCAGGTTTCAGCTCAGATGTCATTCACTCAAAGAGGGCTTCCCAGATCACTATCTAAAGTAGCTGTCCCCTTTCTTACTGCCACTCCAGTTACTCTTTTTGTATTTCCTTCACAGTGTTAATCGCAGTCTTTAATTGTCCTGCTTCCCCAGTAGAATGGAAATTTCATGAGTACAGAGACCTCGTCTGTCATTGTTAACATTATGTCCTTAGCACTTATACTGCCCAACATATGGTAAATGCTCAGTAAATATTTGTTGAATGAATGAAGAGATAGAATGTTGGAGATAGACTTCTCATTTTAACAAGTCTTGTTTTAGTTTGCAATCTAAAGTGTTATGTTTTTTTGTTTTTGTTTTTGTTTTTGTTTTCTTGAGACAGAGTCTCATTCTGTTGCCCGAGCTAGAGTGCCGTGGTGTCAGCCTAGCTCACAGCAAACTCAAACTCCTGGGCTCAAGCAATCCTACTGCCTCAGCCTCCCGAGTAGATGGGACTACAGGCATGTGCCACCATGCCCAGCTTTTATATATATATATATATTTTTTTTTTTTTTTAGTTGTCTGGTTAATTTCTTTCTATTTTTTAGTAGAGATGGGGGCGGTGTCTCGCTCTTGCTCAGGCTGGTCTGGAACTCCTGACCTCCAGCGATCCACCCGCCTCAGTCTCCCAGAGTGCTAGGATTACAGGTGTGAGCCACCCCTCCCGGCCTGGTATTTTTTTTAAGAGGACATCAGCTGAGGTAGTTCCATGGGGTTCAAATCAGGTAGCAGTCTCTGAGGATTTCTGAAGGTAGCAGGACAAAGGTTTGGATAGTGTGACAACCAAGTTTCAGTTCCACCCAAGTGCAGGTTTTCCAAGGTGTTTCCAGGATCTAGGCCACTATTTTACTACTGTAGTAGCCATCTACTTCCAGGGTTGTTACTGCTGGATAATACTAGTCTATCAACTCTCAATTACAGTTTTGAAAGCAACTATAGCAAAATTAGAATCCAACTAGCTAAAATCCTCAAGCAACCAGAAGTTCTCTTCTGCTTTCATTCTCTAAGAAACAAATAAGGAAGCTGGACAGAATCTTCAAGGAAAGGTGAAATGATTTTCATCATACTGTATGTTCTGAAATATGATTTTCAGCAACAGCTTTAAATATGGGGTTTCTTATTCACATGTAACTGAACCAGACATTATGACTAATTAGTTCTAATTTCTTCCTAATTCTCTTCATTGATTAGCCTTATTTTTTAATTTCATTACTTTTTTCTTAATGCTGGCTTGAAATTTTATTAAAAATAATGCTTTTTATAGCAGCTTATAGTTTTCAAAGTACTTTTGCTTTTATCCTTTCATTTAATCCTCATAACCATCCTGTGTGAATTAATGTCTGTTTTTGAGATGAAGAAATTGAGACCCAAGGAAGTCGACTCACTTTCCCTTGCCAACTAAAAGACCACTTCCTAGTAAATGCCTCTTAATAACTTTTTTACATAGCCAGGGGTGCTGGTATGCACCTGTAGTCCCAGCTTCTGAGGAGGCTGAGGCAGGAGGATCACTTGAGCACAGGAGTTCAAGGTTTCACCGAGCTATGATTGCACCACTACACTCTAGCCTGGGTGGCAAAGCAAGACCCTGTCTCCAAAAACGACAACAACAGCAACAACAAAAAACTTTTTTTACAGTAGTAAATTTGATGTAGCTTTTAGGATATAAACCTTAAAAATTCACTTAAAACATTTATATGTTTGTAAAACTCTTAAGAAGTAAGATGCATAGCATTGGTCCACATAAGTAGCAAGATTTTGTCACTTCTGTGGCTGTGCAATTTGGTAATTCTTTATGTGACCAGCCTTGGCTATGCTTGTCCCTGATTAAAGCATTGTTCTGTGTTAGCCTCTCAGATTTTTAAAGAATGGAAAGATTGGAGAACTTGCCTAAAGAGTCACTTTTCAGTAAACCCATTTTAATTCTTCTGCTTGAAGGGATTGGTTAAATTGATCCAAACTGGCTCTACAGATTGAGCGAGTCCTGAAAAAGACACATCATCTAAAATTTCAGATAAGAAGAATGGAAGCCAGGCCCTTCCTGGAAATGGCCAGAAGTGAAACTAAGAAGCCCTGTATTTGGAGAAAACTTGTTTAATTATTAAGGACAAGGACTGGTATAAGAAGGTTATATCTTTAACAGAAGCAACCCTCCTAAAATAAGTATATATGTTTCTTCTGTTTTGAGATTGTAAAGAATACTCTTTGATTAACTACTTTGTCTTAAGCACGTAATTGGCAAGACCTATGAACATGTAGTTTATAGGCAAATATTCAGTTATGTAGTTGGGGCTTTGTTGAAATGTGTGGCAATGGAGTAGTAGCATAATACTGTTTTTCATTCATACGACAGATGTTTATTGAGCCCCTACACTGTGCCAGGCACTGATATTTGATGCATCTGCTGTTGAAGTATGGAAAGATGCACAGAATAAAGGAGAAATAGGCTGTTCAGAGAAAATCTATGCTTTGTTGTAATGGCCTTGGCCAACTGTGGATTTCCACGTTCTTTTTCTAATTAACCATGCTTTTCTCTACTTTTCAGCTTAAATTTGAAGTTATTGACATAATGATCTGTTTTCCTACTTACTGAAAGAGTTTTCCTTACTATATGTGAAAAACTACTGGGAAAAAAAAACCTTTTGCATTATGTTTGCCCTCACAACGAGTTAATTATCAACTGGGGAGGGGAGAGATGGAATCAAATGAGTAAATAACAGATTAGTTGGGAGAAAGGCAGCCTTAGACTTGGATTAGAGCTGGTAATTCCTTAATTTAAAGAAAAAAAAGATGGATTTTTGGGTGGTTATTCATGACTTACAAATTTTAGACCAAAGTCAGTTTTTAAAGGCTGTAATTGGGGTTACTCTTTTACTTGTATAAATAAGATATGTGAAGATAACCACAATTATGTAAAAAGCTAATTTGGGTTTCAAAAGTGCAAGAAAATAAGATATTCAAATGAATGAATAAGGTAACAGAAACTGCAGGAAGATTATAGTTATGTTAGCTTTAACTGAAAGTTCTTGCAGAGATGTTGATAATACATAAAATTTGGTCCTTACAAGATGTAATTTGACAGATTTAGACTTTCTGGTGCAGAGAAATGGTGTCAGGGTTTTGAGTAGGTCTGGTGTAACTACCAGTTTCTCAGAGATGACATTAGAGATGCTTTCTTTGTGTCAATGACTTAATGGAAATAAGTTGACCCTGAAATTCCAGGGTAGAATTGATTTTCTGGTTTATTCTCTGTGCTGGAGGTCATTTTTGCTTCTGGCCCAGCCTCCTAAAAAAGGAAGAGTGCTAACATTCATTTAACCTCTCTGGGCCTCAGTGTCTTCATCTGAGTAATACTCAGTAACAAATAAAGTGGAACAATAATACTACTTCTGAGTGTGTTACTGTGAAGATTAAATAAATTTATATATACAAAACAAAACAGTATCCGACACATGGCTCAATACATGTTAGTTTTTTGTTTTTTTTTTTGGCTTTGCACACACAGCCAGGGCCTCATTTCCCCGACTTTATTCAGTGGCACGTTCACAGCGGGGATGGGGGTAGACACAAGGTGGGGCCTGATCTGTCCTGGAGCCCGGGGGGCACCACACACCATGCACTATGGATGGGAGGAGGCACAGGGGCCTTGGTGGCCCCAGCAGAAGCCTGTGTACCTGGGAGAAGGCGGTGAGTGCCTGGGTCCCCCTAGCCTAGGCCCACAATGGGAGGGGTGATATGGTCCAATGATATTGGACTGAGACTGAGGGGTGCGGATGGGGGGCACAAAGTGTCTGCTCCAGAAGGGCCAAGTGGCCAAGCACTTGCCCAGGGCACAAGCCCACAGGGCAGCTCGGGGACACTGGATGCAGAGCTGTGCCACTCTCCCTTTTCCCCTCTAGAGAGGGAGAAGAGGATTCTGGGCTGGGCCAAACAGCTACTCTATCCTGCCCCATCCTGTCCTCGACCAATCAGAATGGCTTCGATGTCTGCTTGAAGATGAAGCCTCGATATGCGAGTGTCTTCATGATGTTGGCAATGTTCTTGCAGTCATCGATGCCGCTGTGGGGCCGACCTATGTGCTGCAGGCTGAGGCCCTTGTTCATGTTTAGAAGTCCATTCTTGGGCCAGCAGCCCATGGCAAAGCTGTAAGCCTTTTTCAGATTAATCCACTGCTTGAAGTAATCCGCCACTGGCAAGCCCAAGTACTGGCACTGGCCTGGGAGCATGACTTTTAAGTCCCAGTCTCCACAGGTGACAAAAATTGACTTGACGTTTGGATCTAAGAGGCCTTCCTTCGACATCCGCTCATCGACCCTCTCCAGCACTTGCTGCAGGCTTGGCTGACCATCCACCATGGCTTGAATAATCCCGGTGAGCTCTGTACAGAAGGGGGTAAGCTGTGGATGGACTACGGGCTGGACATACATGTGAAAGGTAGACTCAATCTCCATGGTCCGGCCATTTAGCTTCAGGATGGGGAACTCAATGATTTCCTCTCCTTACTTCGAAGATGCCAAGACTGGCCGCTGGGGATGCTGAAGGTTCTGTGAGAGCTGGAATGCCCCAATGCTCTGCACAGTCTGACCCCGACCCCATGTTAGATATTTTTATTACCACTACCACTATCGTAACTTATTAAGCATTTATTTTAGCAATGTGCTAAAAGAACATTTTGGAGATGAGAAGACTAAGGCTTAGAGTAATTTTCCTAATGTTACCCAGTAAGTGAGTGGTAGACTCAGTACGTAGGCCTGAGCTGAAAGGAGCCATGGGCAGAGTTGACGTGGCTATGGAACAGCTGGGGCATCTGGCCCAGCCCTTACCATTTCTAGTTTCAAGACCCTTAGAGGATGACTGACCCAGATGGCCCCTATATAACAGGAGGATGTAGTTTGTACTATGTCGTTAGAACATGGACCTTAGGGTCTGTCAGACTGTTTCAAATCCTGGTTCTACCACTTACTAGCTGTGTGACCTTGAGCAAGTTATTGATCTTTTCTAGAGCCTTAGTTTCTTTCTTTGTAAGATGAGAATAATATTTGCTTCATGGTATCCTAAGGATTAAGTGAATAAGATCAAAGGGAATGAGATAACGTGTAAAGCACCTGGCATATGGCCAGTGCTTGATAACCAATCCTCAGGCTTATGCTAAAGTGGTTCAAATTTACCTGATTCTGACATAGTCTATCTAGATGGTGGGCAATTAGGGTCTGTGTCTGCAAAAATTAGACGTGTTGGATTCCACATGAGAGATTCAGATTCCATAGATGATCCTGATATTCAGAGTGTGCCCCTGCCCCCACCCAATTGAGAAGCACTAGACTGGCTGGTAGAGGGTAGCAGCTGAAGCACAACCCCAAACAGTGATCTCTTAATGCCTGGGTTGTCATGTCGAGTTGTGCCATTGGGCTTCTCACAGGGCTGTGCTCTGTTTAGAATATTAATGAGCAGTCAAAGGGTGGGTGCCCTACAAAAGGGAAGTCCACAGAAATGAGGCTCTCATCTGTATAGTAAAGCAACATTTCTATTTGGAAAGAATATTAATGAGATCTGGATAAGAATCAGACACCAGGAAAGGACAGCTGCTGTGGGAGGCAATTTTAATTGTACAGGGAGTTACACATGATATTCAGAAAGTCCTCATGCAATTAAAAAAAGTAATTAAGTTGTGGAGATAATAATTTATACATGACATTTAAAAAATAAATGTAGTTTCAAAAAGTAAATGTATTGAGTGGCCAATACACGTTTGAAAATATGCCCAACCTTGAGCATAATTAAAGGAATGAAAACTAAACAATAATGTACCATTTTTGATGTATCTCCTATCAGGTTGGAAAAAGTGAAAATAATGCTCAGACAAGGGTGTAGAGAATGGTTCAAATATAAACTGATGGAACTATTTTTTGAAGGAAATCTGGGACTATTAAAAAGTTTAATGCATAGGCCTATAGGCCTTTTAAACTAGAAATGTTACTTCTAGGAATTTATGCCATAGGTGCACACCTCCAAGTATGCAGTAGTACAAGCATGTTCACTGCAATCTTATTCATAATAATGAAGAACCTAAAGCAACCTAAATGTTCACTGACGGGGGCCTGGTTAAATAGGTTTTTTCTTGTTTGTTTGTTTTAGAGGTAGGGTCTTGCTCTCTCACCCAGGCTAGAGTGCAGTGGCATGATCATAGCTCACTGCAGCCTTAAAATCCTGGACTTAAGCGATCCTCATGTCTCAGCCTCCCAAGTCCCTGGGATTACAAGTGTGAGGATTTTAAAATATTACAGAGTGAAATACTATGTGGTACTGAAAGACTGAGATAGATCTCTATGTTATGAGGTGGGAAGATGTCCAAGAGGAAATAAATAATTGCTGAACAGCACATTAACCATTGTATTTTTTAAAAATGTGTATGTTTATACATGTTGTGTGTTAATTTCTCTATGCCTCAGTTTTCTCATCTGTAAAATAGGCATGATAATAGTATCTGCCTCATGACTTGTGAAGATAAAATGAGATAACCTAGGTGGAGTACTTAGAACGGTGACTGACACATAGGGCTATGTGTTTGCTGTTACTATTGTTATATTAATATATAGGCAATATCAGAAAGTTTATACTCCAAATTGTGACAGTTTACCTTTGAGAAGTAGAATTGGCTTGGGGAGGGGGCAGACATGAGCAGGCAGGGACTTCTTATATTGTATATTTCCACATAATTGTTTATAATGGGCAGGCCCATCCTTGACCAGTCATTCTTGACCAAGGAGCCTAGACAGTGAAGAAAATGGCAGCTCCAGTTTGGCATGCTCATTGAGACCTTCAGAAGAGAGATTTCTCAAAGGAAGGAAAAAGGGAAAGGAGGGTGGTGGTGTGGGGAGATGGGAAGGATGTTGATAGATTCTATCGTGGCTACTGAAGCTCTTTTTGAAAACCCCTGACCTAATTAAATATTTTAAAATTTTAAATTGCACAAGAACCTTATGAAAGCCAACATTTATCTGGATTTATCTTTTTTATAATTCATTGTTACATTTATCCTAAAAAGGTGATCTGTGTTTAATTTGACTTGTGAATAAATACTATAGGAAGTTATTGCTCAAAGTACCCAAAACAAACATTTAAAAATAAATGGTATAGAAGGAACAGGATTGAAGTTAATAAATAAAAATTTATATATTTTTTTTTTTGAGACAGATTCTCACCCTGTCACCCAGGCTATAGTGCAGTGGCATCATCATAGCTCTCTGCAACCTCAAACTCTGGGCTCAACCAATCTTCCTGCCTCAGCCTCTTGTGTAGCTGGGATTACAGGTGCGTGCCACCATGCCCAGCTAATTTTGTATTAATAAATATTTTGTAGAGACAGGATCTCACTGTGTTGCTCAGGCTGGTCAAAATTTTTATGTTTTATTTTATTTTAATTTTTTGCATTTCTTCACATGTTCTAAAAAATTTTGATGTTTTAAAGAGACCACTAATTTCTCTTTAACTAGTGTTACTACCTCCATTATATAATATTATAAAGCGGGCAATTTTTGCACTTAAAAAGTCAAACAGCCAAAGCAAATATTTATGAATTATTTTTTATCAGAGCCTTATGACATAGGCCTCTTTAGGACAGTATGACACATAAAATAAGCTAAGCCCAAATATGTGTTCTGTTAACTAACCCTTTGGAATAATGCCTGTTGGAAGTGGATTAGACTCTGAGGCATACAAAGACTGACAAGATCCGGCTCTGACCTCAAGCAATATGCCAGGTACTGATTTGCATTTGTTATCTCCTTTTATGTTTAAAACAACCCTGTGGGGCAGGTTTATCATCCTTATTTTATATAAAAGGCAAGTGAAGTACAGAGAGGTGGCCATGCATCTGGTAAGCACTGGAATTAGAATTGAAACCAGCTGGTTCTGTTGCACTGCCCTGCCTCCAGTAAACATGGAGTGAGGCTGGGTGATGTGAACCCTGTGTGAAGGGCACACTGAGAATTCTCAAGGACATCAGTAATCATCTAGTCTAGTGACGTTCAAGCTATAATTTTTGAAATAACAGTTTTATTGAAATAGGATTTATATACCATACTATTCTCCTATTTCAAGTATGCAATTCGGTGGTTTTTAGTATAGTCACAGAGTTGTATAGCCATCACCACAATCAATTTTACAACATTATCACCTCCCAGAAAGAACCCATACCCGTTAGCAGTCAGTCCCCTTTCCTCTCACCACTAGTCCTAGGCAACCATAGATCCTCTTCTGTCGCTATAGATTTGCCTATTCTAGACCTTTCATATGTTGTGGCATGTATCAACATTTCATTCCTTTTTATGGCCGAATAACATTCCTTTGTAGGGATATACCATGTTTTGTTTATCCATTCATCAGTTGATGAACATTTGGATTATTTTCACTCTTTGACTATTATGAATAATGCTACTGTGAACATTTGTGTACAAGTTTCTGCATGGATATATGTTTTCATTTCGTGTGTGTGTATACACATACATGCACACACACACACACACACAGGAATAGAATTGCTGGGTCATGTGGTAATTCTGTGTTTAATCTTTTGAGGACTTGCCAAACTGTTTTCCAGGGTGGCTGCACCATCTTACATCCCTACCAGCAGTGTATGAGGGTTCCAGTTTCTCTACATCTTCGCCAATGCTTGTGAAACTATAATTCTTTTAACCACAGCCCACAGTAAGAAATATTTTACATTCCTACTCAGTTTACACACAAAAATAACTGAAACAAAAGCTTTATGAAAGAATATTTGCTTGTACTATGTGTGATGCACTCTGACATTTTCTGTTGCATTCTCTTCTTTTTCATTAAAACAAACATGCTGCTTCTGACCACTAAAATTGATTTTATAACTTGATAATTGTGACCTGCAGTTAGAAAAATCCTAGGCTATTTTACCTCCTTCATTTTATTCTAAAGGAAAAAGATACCCAGAGAGGTGGCTTGTTCAGGATCATACTGCTAATTAGTGGCAGATCCAAGATTAGAGCCCAAGCCTGTTGGTTCCCTGTTTTAACTTTGACATCTCAATAAATTATAGTTGCCCTCATATTCAGTAGATAAAAATAAAAGAGTTTCTGTTTAGATACCTTTTTTAACCTTTCTATATTTTTCTCAAGAAGCATTTTATTTATTTTTTTATTTTTTATAATTTTTTTGGGTGGAGGGTGTTCTGGTAAAGACCAGAAAACTTGCTAGACAATTTCTAAAAGAGCTCTTAACACTTAGCAGCATTTTAAATTCAGCAACAAACCAGAATAGAGAAAAAAGAATGAAAAGAACTCTATTTTATTATCATGAGTCATTTGTCTACACAATGATTTTTGTGTTGTCTAAGCAGAAAGTTCTAGGTGAACCTAGATGATGGGCATCAAATTAGATCAGATTTATCAGTTCAGTGTCCCAGATTCATTTTTGACCAAACCTCAGTGTACCTTTAAAGGTCATCCATTCTCCTTACACTGCCAAATTTGAATGGCAATCTAAAATTGAAGTGGGCAATATAAAAAATCTTATGTTGCTGTTTTTCTGTTTATTTTGGAATATATATAGGTCTTAAACCATTTAATTCAGAGTTTTCCAACATATGATGGGGGAACCTCTAACATTAGAGTCAATTCAAAGTTCTTGTTAAAATGTGGTCTTCCTGGGCCCTTCTCCAGACCTAATGAGTCAGAATCATGGAATGGGGCCTGGAAATTAGTATTTTATACAAGTTTCCCAGGTGAGTCTATGTACACTCAAGTTTGTGACCTACTGAATTAAGTTTTTTCCCCTTTTATTTCTCATCTTTACTCCCTTTTGGTTTCTAGAATTACTATTTGGCTTTATTACCTGTAGAGCCAAATAGTTATTCATTAGAATTTGTAAGAAAACACCTGAATTATGTCAGCAGAGAGAGTTAACTACAACAATCTTTACTGATGGGGTTCAGTCTTATTCTACCTGAGTTTACTGCCAGAGAGCATTTTTTGATGACTATGTCCACTGCTTTTCCATAATTTGGAATTACTTATTTTAAAATAGACACAACTGTGTTAGTCCTTTTTGCGTTGCTATAAAGGATTACCTAAGGCCGGGCGCGGTGGCTCACGCCTGTAATCCTAGCACTCTGGGAGGCCGAGGCGGGTGGATCGCTCAAGGCCAGGAGTTCGAGACCAGCCTGAGCAAGAGTGAGACCCCCGTCTCTACTAAAAATAGAAAGAAATTATCTGGCCAACTAAAATATATATAGAAAAAATTAGCTGGGCATGGTGGCGCGTGCCTGTAGTTCCAGCCACTCGGGAGGCTGAGGCAGAAGGATCGCTTAAGCCCAGGAGTTTGAGGTTGCTGTGAGCTAGGCTGACGCCACGGCACTCACTCTAGCCTGGGCAACAAAGCGAGACTCTGTCTCAAAAAAAAAAAAAAAAAAAAAAGGATTACCTAAGACAGGGTAAGAATTCATAAAGAAAAGTTTATTTGGCTCACAGTTCTGCAGGCTGCATGAATAGCATGGCACCAGCATCTGCTTCTGGTGAGGGCTTCAGGGAGCTTCCAATCAAGGTAGAAGGTAAAGGGGGAGCAGGGGTGTCACATGGCAGGAGAAGGACAAGAGAGAGTGAAGGTGGTGTCAGCCTCCTTTAAATAACCAGCTCTCGCGTGAACTAATAAAGTGGAAGGGCAAAGGGCACCATGAGGGGATCTGCCCCCATGACCCAAACACCTCCCACCTAGACCCACCTCCAACAATGGGGATGAAATTTCAACATGAGATTTGGAGGGGACATATATCCAAATTGTATCGATAACCTATTAGAGTTTTTCATTTTCTTTCTTTCTTTCTTTTTTTTTTTTTTTTTTTTTTTGAGACAGAGTCTCACTCTGTTGCCCGGGCTAGAGTGCCCTGGCATCAGCCTAGCTCACAGCAACCTCAAACTCCTGGGCTCAAGCAATCCTTCTGCCTTAGCCTCCCAAGTAGCTGGGACTGCAGGCATGTGCCACCATGCCCAGCTAATTTTTTCTATATATATTTTTAGTTGTCCATATAATTTCTTTCTATTTTCAATAGAGACGGGGTCTGGCTCTTGCTCAGGCTGGTCTCGAACTCCTGAGCTCGAGCAATCCTCCCGCCTCGGCCTCCCAGAGTGCTAGGATTACAGGCGTGAGCCACTGCGCCCAGCCAGATTTTTTCATTTTCTTTACTCCAAAACATTAGCCTCTAATAGCTGATTCCAACAAATGAGTTCAGATACCTGGGATCCCTCCCTTCATTAACAAATGCTTGAGTGCCCACCATTGTGTCAGGTACTTTTCTGAAAGTTAAAATACAGTGTGATAAAAAAAAAAAAAAAAACTACAATGTGATCGATCAGGGTTGGGTCTAGTACTTTGGGAATTTAAGAGGAACCTGACCTGGCCCGAGCTTGAGGGATCAAAAAAGGCATCTGGAAGAAAGTTTCCTCTAAGCTGGGACCACAGCAGAAGGCCAGGCAGGGGCTCAAGCATTTGCAGACAGAGGGAGCAGTGTGCTCAGAGGGAGCAGTGTGCTCATAGGCCTGAATCAGGAGGTAAGTTGGGCCTACCTAAAGGAGTGAGCGAACGTTTGTGCAAAGTCCGTATGTGAAAGAAAATAAAGGGGGAAAGGGAGTAAAAATATTGATTAATAAAGATTTATTAAGCATTTATCAGGTGCTAGGTGGTGTTGTACATATTGACATTTAAGAACTTGTTTAATTCTCACAACATTGAGGTAGGTTCTTTGATCCCTAATTTACAAATGAGGAAACTCAGAGTTTAATAACTTGCCCAAGATCACACAGCTAGTAAGTGCTATGAGATTCAAGCAACTAGATTCTAATCCATGGCCTGTGCTCTTAACCTCTTGCCATTTTCTCTCCACTACGTGTCACTGTGTTAGGCATTTTATATACAATTTTTGACTAGTTAAGGTAGGTGATGGTATTTGCCTCAGAGATTTGCACATGATCACCATAATTAGAAAGAGGCAGAGTGAGAACCTGTAAGACCTCTTTTTTTTTTTTTTTTTTTTCGGTCCTGTCACTTGTCTGGACTGAATTTTTGGTTTTTTCTTTTTTTAGAGACAGGGTTTCACTGTCTTGCCCAGGCTGGTCTCGAACTCCTTGGGCTCAAGAGATCCTCCCTTCTCAGCTCCCAAGTAGTTGGGGTTCTAAGCTCGCCACTGCACCTGGTTAAGTCCTCTTTTTAACTTTAAATCTTGTGTACATTTTGTTATACTATCTTCCATGTTATGTTATTTTGTATGATGTAAGCAAAAATTCATATGCCAACTCTTTGGAGAAAAATTATTTGTGATTAAATTTAATTTGAGGGCTAGAGGTTAAGAAAAGATAATACCTATGATTTGGGTTGTATTATGTTGTATATTTAGAGGACATATGAAACTGTCCAGCATGCCGTGGAAATTCTAGGACTGGAAGTCAAGAAAGTTAGGGCTTACCATCCAGCTCTGGGAATCATCTGGTATAAGTCAGCTTTGATGACTTGAGAATAGATGAGCTTACTCAGAGGAGAGAAACTGACCCTTGAGTAATTCCTGGGGGCAAGGATTACGGGAGGGAGAAAAAGGATTCTGTGAGAAAATTGAGAAGTGAAATTGCTTCTCAGTTACACAACCTCTTTTTTGTTGTTCTTGCTGTAGATCCTAGTGTTTTTTAAGGCACAAAAACATCCTTAAAAGGAGATTTTAAAAGAAATTGAACGTTACTGAAGTAACTGTGTCTTGATGCAAGTATCTACATCCTTGTTGACCCCTGGGAATTTGGTCAATGTTACAATTGTCCTATTGTCTAGATATACATTTCTACAGATACCTGGCTGAAGCTCTTCCAAGAACAGTAGCAATGATTATTCTAACATGCCTACAGATTTGTCTATCATCATATTTCTGAATAATAGAATAGTGAGCCTTTTATGTATAATATTTGAAGTTATTTAGTGGCCCCATTTTTTTCATATCATTTGAGTTTGTATCAGAGTTTGAATATGCTAAAATTACTGAATCATTCATAGTTCTGAAAAATATGTGCTTTCTCAACAACTGATCTTGGGACTGCATGATAAGCATTCATTTTCTATACTAATTGTGTTTCAGATAAAGGTTACAGCTTTGTGCAATTCATTCAAGACATGTTTATAGGGTTCCTTATATTTAGAAAGCAATATTCTAGATGCCAGAAGGGCAAGAGGCAAAGATCTGTCCCCTGACCTCAAGCATCTTTCTATTGAGAAAGATTTATAAAAGTATGATAAGGCAGAGGAGGGACCAATGCTGATTAGGAATAGGGCTGGGGCAGTTCAGGAAAGGGTCCTTTGAGGAGATAGTTCTTCAGCTGAGTCTTTAAAGGTAAACAGATTGAGTAGGGCATGACATCCCAGGTGGAATGAAAAAATGTGTGGTGTATCAAGGGAAGAGAAATTGGTAATGGCATGATTTCACAGATTCTAGATCTCTTTTCAGAAATCAAAGTTCTGTGGGGCTAGGCTTCTTGCTATCAGAGAAGGAAGTTACAAATAAGCAAAGAGGGAACACTAGAATGAATCTTGTGATGCTGGAGTCAGAAGTATCTGTATGAATTTATAGTTTATAAAATACATATAGACGGATACAGAGATAAATATAGAAATGTGTATATACATCAGTTAGGATACATACATATATTTCCTGGTTCTGTCCACAAAGAGAGCCTGTGAAAAGAGCAGTGACATCTCAGTAGCAATGAGCATACCTAGTCCCCAGATCTTGGTTTCTCCAATAAAAGGAAACAAGGCTCCTCAGAAAAGTAATTGATTCCAGGACTGGGGCACTGCAAATACAAGATGAGCCTGGAACATCTTGTAGTGCTAAAAAGTAAGAAAGTGCTTAAAAAAAAAAAGGAGGGCATGTTGAAAGAACACTGGAGCCCAGCTACAAGAGCTCCAAATGGCCAAAGCTGGAATGACAGTATTGGATGATGACCTAGGAAATAAAATAAATATCTATGAGACCATACTAATATAATATAAACAAATGGGCAAGAAAGGACAAATCTTTCTTATAGAAGAATTCCAGTTAATAAATGTAGAAGGGATGAGGGCAATAGGAAATCACCATTAGAATACCACAGTAATGGCCAGGCGTGGTGGCTCACGCCTGTAACCCTAACACCCTGGGAGGCTGAGGCAGAAGGATTGCTTGAGCTCGGGAGTTCCAGACCAGCCTGAGCAAGAGTGAGACCCCCGTCTCTACCCATCTCTACCAAAAATAGAAAAAATTAGCAAGGTATGGTGGCATTCATCTGTAGTCAGTCCCAGCTACTCGGGAGGCTGAGGCAACAGGATCACTTGAGCCCAGGAGTTTGAGGTTGCAGTGAACTAGGATGACAGGATGATGCCACTGGACTCTAGCTCCGGGTGACAGAGTGAGACCCTGCCTCAAAAAAAAAAAAAAAAAAAAGAGTACCACAGTAAGAATTGCAGTAGGCAAGATCCACCCAGGAATGCTGAAATTACTGGGAAAAAGTTTAAGGAGAAACAGGATCAAAGTATCTCCCCCAAAATATTTATGAATTACAAAGGGAAAAAATAGTAACTTTACAGTGGAGAAACCTGGCAGATATTACCTTAACCAAGTGATCAAGGTTAACTTCACTGGTAATAAGATGTCAACACAATGTACCCTCTGATATGATGCACTGAGAAAGGTACATCAGCTCTGTATTATTCTCAAAAATCCATAACCTCAATCTAATCTGAGAAAGCATTATGTTTATAAAAAAATTTTTTTTTGGCTGGTTGTGGTGGCTCATGCCTGTAATCCTAGCACTTTGGGAGGCTGAGGTGGGAGAATTGCTTGAGGCCAGGAGTTCAAGACCAGCCTGGGTAACACTGTGAGACCCCATCTCTACAAAAAATAGAAATATTAGGTGGGAGTGGTGGTGCCCACCTGTAGTCCCAGCCTCTTGGGAGGCTGAGGCAGGAGGATCGTTTGAGCCCAGGAGTTTGAGATTACAGTGAACTATGATACCATTGCACTCTAGCCAGGACGACAGAGCAAGATCCCATCTCAAAAAACAAACAAAAAAACCGTTTTTTGTTTTTTTTTTTTTTGAGCATTGCAAGATATTCCAGGATGATCTTATATTTATCCCACCCCAGTTCTAGAATCAACCATTTCTCTAAGGATCTCTCTCTCTTTTTATTGGAGAAACCCAAATTGAGGAACATTCAGTGTAATACCTGACCTGCTACTCTTCAACAGTGTCAGGGTCATGAAAGACAAGGAAAAACAGAGGAATTGTCATAGATTGGAAGACACTTAAGGAGACATGACAACTAAATATGCTGTATGATTCTGGAACAAAGAAGACATTAGTAGAAAAACTGGTAGAATTTAAATAAATAAAGTCTACAGTTCATGGTATTGCACCATTGTCAGTTTCTTAGTTTTGATAATTGTGCTTTGGTAATGTAAGATAAAGCTAGATGAAAAGTACATAGGAACTCTTGTGCTTTCTTTGTAGCTCTTGTGTAAATGTACAATTATGTCAAAATAAAAGATTAAGGAACTGTTCACTTCCAAAAATTTTTCAAGTATGTGAATTTAGTCACTGTTTTTTGTACAAAATATAACCTGAATGGGCGAGGTGGCTCACGTCTGTAATCCTAGCACTCTGGGAGGCCGAGGTGGGAGGATTGCTTGAGCTCAGGAGTTTGAGACCAGCCTGAGCAAGAGTGAGAGCCCATCTCTACTAAAAATAGAAAAATATATATCTATATCTCTATATATATACATATGTATATCTCCTTAGAAATAATTGTAATTTATGTTTTGAAAAACATTATGTGGGGACATATTTCATGTTGTTTTTATTTAAAATTCCCCTTTGCAACTTGAAGTTTTTTAGGTTGGTTTTTTTTTTCTTTTAATTAGTTGCTCCCTTTTACCTGTTGACATTCAGCTTGGTGAGAGTTGTTGGTAGAAAAACTTTAAAACTCTAAAATATGTTTCTAAAAACTGTTTTAGTGAGTGAGTTTGTAGAGTTTGTACTTTGTTCTTTCTAACTCTTTGAGGCTGTACTCAGGCAGAGCTATACCACTTGCATAAGTAACCATCTCAGAAGAAGAAAAAGAAAGAAAAAGGCAACTGAGATTGGATTTATAAGAACAGGATTTTCTTAGTGGCTTTGGGGAGGGCTGATTGTAGGGGCAGCTCATTTGCTTTTGTTCCAGTCTGGTTTCTGAAAGAGAATTCTCTTGGTCAGGTGAGTCTGTAAATGGATTTATTAGAACAGGTTTCCTGGAGCAGCTCCCAGCCTCACCCTAAGCAATAGCTTGATGAAGCAGATACCTGGGGCCAAATTTCCCAGTGAGTCACTCTTAAACTTATCAGGGACCTTTGTTGACAGAGCTTTATCTCCAGGCCACAGCTCACTCTAGGACAGTTTAGCTGTCCCACCTCAAGCTACCTGGTTTGGAAAAATAACATTAAACTGGGAGTTAGAACTCCAGCTCTAATAGTAACTAACTGGTGACTTTGAGAAAATCATTGGACCTTTATTTATGTGGCTCAGTTCCCTCATTGTGAAAAAGGGGATTTAGTTACTTGTTTTGTAAGCTACTCTCTTGATGAAAAAAATCTGCAGTTTGTGTCTAAAATTGAGGGCATTTTCCTTCTCAGCAAACAGCTCCCCTTTCTATAATATGTAACCCATTACTATTTGTTATACCACTATTCTTCCAATCTCTGAGGCTAAAAATCTTAGAGTTTATTTTTGTTATATCCATTTTCTTTAACTCTTACACACTACTGTCTACCAATCCAGTAGTTCTTCCTTCACAGTTGAAGTGGCAGTAGAATGCATGTGACTTAAGAGAATGGGGTTTTAGAGTCTGAAGATCTGAAAATGGGACTCTTATTTCAGAGATACCAGGTGGGTGGAGATACCACACTTTTAATACAAGCCTTTGAAAGCGGTGAAAGGTGGATTTAATCATTATTCATTACTTGTAGTGGAAAGAAAATGGACTTTGGAATCAAACAGATTATGAGTTTGAATCCCAGCTCTGCTACTTTATAGCTAAATGATCTTTATAAAGTTATTTAATATGGCTGAATTTCAGTTTCTTTATCATAAATACAAGATAATAAAACCAATCATATAGAGTGGTTATAAGGATTAAGTGAGATATGTGCTTTGTATAAAGTAGATGTTTTAAAATGTTTGTTTCCTTCAAAGAGTCTGATTTCTAACCTTAACTTTGAAATTTGTAGCTTCCTGTTATGCATCACTTGGATTTTTCTTGCTGATGTGTGTATCTCAACATATGTACAACAAAACGTGTCATTGTCTCTCTCCTTTCTATATTTACTCTCTGTTATGGCATCAGCAGCATCAACAACAGCCTTCTAGTTTTTCAGGTTTGATGATGCCAGCTTTGATTCCTTCTCTTACCCTAAATCCATTTTATTCTAAGAACTGTCAATTCTGTCTTCCCACTTTTCCATTCTCACCTACCCTAATTTAATTTAAGAATTTAAACTTTGGGCCGGGCGCGGTGGCTCACGCCTGTAATCCTAGCACTCTGGGAGGCCGAGGCGGGTGGATCACTCAAGGTCAGGAGTTCGAGACCAGCCTGAGCAAGAGCGAGACCTCATCTCTACTAAAAATAGAAAGAAATTATCTGGCCAACTAAAACATATATAGAAAAAATTAGCCGGGTATGGTAGCGCATGCCTGTAGTCCCAGCTACCCGGGAGGCTAAGGTGGTAGGATCCCTTAAGCCCAGGAGTTTGAGGTTGCTGTGAGCTAGGCTGACGCCATGGCACTCTAGCCTGGGCAACAGAGTGAGACTGTCTCAAAAAAAAAAAAAAAAAAGAGAGAGAGAATTTAAACTTTGATTACCTCTCACTTAGACAGTTTTAGGATATGCTTGACTAGTAATTTAGACTCCAGTCTTTTCTCTTCTTAGCAAGTTGCACATTGCTGCACAATAATCTTTTTATAAAGCATAATGTTTATTATTTTACTTTTTCAGAAACTTTATGTGTTCCACCATAGAGACAGAGTAATCCACTACAGAGATTTTATCTTACAGATGTGGATATTGAAGTTCAGGGAAATTATTTTTTGTATTTGCTGTTAAGGTCATGCATGTGCTGAGGAATAGCACATTAAGACTAGACCTCATCTCCGCTCATTCACAGGCTAGTTTTTTCTGCTATTGGAATATGGCCCAAACTCTTTACTGTGGTTTTCAAGGCTCTTCCCAGTCAGGCCTCATTCTGTCTTTTCCTACCTTATCTTCAACTTCTTTTGTACCTAGAGTTTAACACACTCCTCAAAGATGTTAATGCTGTTCCTCCTGCCTGAGATGCACTTTCTTCCTCCTGCCCTAACTTTGTTGAAATTCCACGCATTCTCTACATCCCAATTCAATCTGATGTCTTTTCCTTTCCCTCCCACCAAGCCAGAAAATGAACTTCTGAACTCCTAAACCATTAATTTTCTCTAGCTACATTCTGCCTTGTGCTATAATTATTTGTGTACTATAGATTATGCACACCATATGGGCAGGAGTCTCTCCCTATGTCTTGGAGGAAATAGTTATTCAGTAACCTGATACCAGAGTCTATCAAAAATCACGTACTGATTCTCACCTTGATATGTTTCATAGGTGCTAATCACATTGCTAGGAAATAACAGTATGCTTCCGTGAAGACAAGTGTGGCCAGGATGAGGGCCACCTTACTTCCTCAGTGTAAGGTGTGCTTCTCCTACCTGTATATGTTTTAACTTTCCTTGGCTTTCTGGCCGAGAGTAATTAAAACCATGGACTTAGACTTGGGAATTAACTCCTTTTTCTTTATCATGCTCAGTTTTTCCTTTTTTTGTTTGTTTGTTTGTTTGTTTGAGACAAGGTCTTACTCTGTTGCCCAGGTTAGAGTGCAGTGGCATCATGATAGCTCACTACAACTTTAAGCATCTTGGATCAAGTGATCCTCTTGCCTCAGCCTCACAAGTAGCTGGGACTACAGGTACGTGACACTATGCCTGGCTAATTTTTGTATTTTTTGTAGAGACGGGGCCTCGCCATTTTGCTCATGCTGGTCTTGAACTCCTGGCCTTAAGCTATCTTCTCACATTGGCCTCCCAAAGTGCTGTGATTATCGGCGTGAGCCACTGCGCCCAGCCTGATTTTCCTTTTTTAATAAACAGATTTATGAAAATATCTTGTGTATTCTTTCCCCCTTTGATCCAGAATTGATTGCTGTAGAAGAACTGACAACATTTATACCCACACCTACGTTGGAAGCATATTTGTACCAAATAATGTCTTACAGTGTATTTCCCAAACTTGGCTTATGGAGTCACTATTGTGGTTTTACATAATTAAGTTTAGCAGAATTGATTGTTGTTTCCGTGTCCTTTTCTCCTTAGAGAAAAGGCTGACAGTGTTTGGTGGGTCTGCCAGTTACATACTGGAAAGCAGATAAGACAAATAGGTGTCATATATTATTTGGTACATTCAGGTTTATTTCAAAATACATGTGTAGAATTAAGATTGTTTTATCCATGAAGAAGAGCAAATACAAAAAACTAACATTTATTGCTTAACTTATTTTGTATCAGGGTCTTCTTTATCTTATTTATTCCTCATAAGAATACTGTGAAGTGTAAGTACTATAATTATGGATGAGAAATCTAAGTTTTAGGGAAACTTCGCTTTGAGTGATAAAGCAAACCCATGCTTAGACTTACCTCTGTACATTGGAGGGTACTATATTGCCTTCCAACATGGGGATTAAAAACAAATCAACAAAAGCAACAAAACTAGTATTATTTTCAGACGAGGTTTTAGTTGGAAGAACAAATATTACACGTTGGAAAAGTAGTGTGATCTCTTTCTTAGATTGACCATCACGTACTTCGCGTCATAGGACTTTTAGTGTGAAATGGCCGCCCAAGTTGGTCAGTTAAACACCCTTGTGTTCTACTGTTGTCAAGGCTGTTGGAGCAGTACTTGATAACTGTACATTCTACCAGATCAGTTATACTCTGCAGTTGTCAAGAGAGCTGCAAGTATAGTGCTTTAATCTATATTTTTCACTCTTCAAATAAGGAAACTATTGACTTATTTCTAATCTCGCCTCTTCTGGACAAAGATTGGAACTCCTTTGGTAATTACTGGGGCAAAATAACCAAACAATCCAGGTTGATGGATGGGGACTAGATGATATCAAGGGTATGGCTTTATGTATTCTTTGGCTTAAAGGGACTTTAGAAAAGAATTTTATATAGAGGTTTTAGTTCCTGAACTTAAAGTATATTATACTTTCCCCAATTTTTAAAAGCTTTAAAGTAATAAGAATTATAACAAGAGCCGGCAGTGGATAAAAAAAAAACAAACAACAACAAAAAAAAAAAAACAAACAAGAGCCAATGTTAATGTATTACACTTAAAGTGTTCTTAATACTACTGTAACATGCCTAGTATTTTAAATATATTACCTCCTTAAATATACATCAAAACCTATACAAATCTACGTCAAAATCTACATCAAAACCCTATAAAAATAGGTATCATCCTCATTTTTCAGCTGAAGAAACTAAAACTGAAAAGATTACATAACAAAGTTACAGTTTCACCCAAGTATGTCTTGCCTTAAAGCCCCTGCTGTCATACCCATGCTGTGTCCCCAGCTCTCTCCCTGTCTCCGAGTGGCCGGTGCCACAGAGCTTGGGGAGAGAGGGCAGCCAAAAGAAACTTGAATGTCGGGAGAACCTAATTTGGACCTGGTTCCACTGAGATGCTGATTGTGCCTCTCCTGGGATGTAATTCAGAAAGAAGAAGGGGAACATTTCACTCCAAATGTGACTTTGGAACAGAGTTAAGTTCGGGGAAAGGCCAACTGATGTTTGCACAGTGGGGTCAGTCATAAAATGATGGAACTGGAAGGGACCTTAGAGATCATCTGGTCTAACCTTCTCCTTTTACAGAAAACTACAACCCAAAGATATTGAATCATTTGACCAAGGTTACACAGTTTGGGGGAAAACTGATAGAGGAGTGTGGTCTGTAAGCTTAGAGCTCTTAGCTCTCTCACTTGTACCACACTGCTGCCAATCCTTGGGTGCTGGAGAAACCTCTTACGTGTCTAATGTTCTGACTTTCTTTATTGCCTAGGTATTTCGGTATCTGTAGACAAGATGGAATCAACTCCATTTAATAGACGGCAGTGGACTTCACTATCATTGAGGGTAACAGCCAAAGAACTTTCTCTTGTCAACAAGAACAAGTCATCAGCTATTGTAGAAATATTCTCCAAGTAAGTGCTGATCCTGGTCCAAAAGGACCATCTGTCTGGAGCACACATTACCACCTGTCAGGGACATTGGTGGAGGAAGTACATGATGTAAAATGGCTTTACTGACCACCTCCCGGATTTCAAACACTAAACAAGGCACTGTGAAAAAGGCAGTAGTCAAAGACACATTCTCTGTTTTTGAATTTTTGTTTAGTTTGAGGAAGAAAAGTTACAAACACAAAAGATAATTATAAAACACAAAAGATAATTATAATTTTAAAGCAAAATATCAGCAAGTCCAAAATGAATAGGAGTGAGGACTGGATACAGATTAAGAGAGGTAGTGACCATTGTGGGCAGGAGCTAATCCTCTCTGGCTGAGGTGAGTTTTGAGGCAAGTTTTGATTTGGTTAAAGGGAACATTAGATGCACTCTCTACCTGCACTTTCCAATATGGTAGCCACTATGTATGTGGCTATTTAAGGTTAAATTAATTAAAATTAAATGACATTTAAAATATAGTTTATCAGCTGCACTCGTCACATTTCAAGTGCCCAATAACTACTTGTTGCTTGTGGCTACCATAATGAACAGCACAGAAACATTTCATCATTGTATAAAGTTCCACTGAACAGTGCAAACTACACAGACAAACTGTAGCCCACTAACTACATGTTTAGTAAACACAGCCATGCCGTTTTGTGTATTGTCTATGGCTGCTTTTGTGCTACAATATCAGAGTTAGGTGGTTACAACAGAGACCTTATCACCCTCAAAGCCTAAAATATTTACTATCTGGCCTTTTATTTTTATTTATTTATTTATTTTTTGAGAGAGGGTCTCATCCTATTGCCCAAGATAGAGTGCAGTGGTGTCAACATAGCTCACCATAGCCTCAAACTCCTGGGCTCAAGTGATCCTCCTGCCTCAGCCTCCCAAGTAGCTGGGACTACAGATGCACACCACCATGCCCAGCTATATCTGGTCCTTTAATTAAAATTTTGCTGACTCCTGCTCTAGTCCATGAGTTCTTTGATATGAGGGCTCCTTTCCTGCTTATTTTATGTCCCTAGTGTGTAGCACAGTGATTGGAATATTCTAGGCATTCAACACATGTTCAAAGAATGGTATATGTAAATAATGTCCCAGAGTGACAAACACATTGACTTCACTCAAGTAGAGATGCCATAGTGGGGAGGAGCCTAGGGCAGGAGGTAGGCTTACCTGCTAGTAAGTAGAATTTGTTAATAGGAAGATACTGCACATTTATGAGAAGAAAGATACTAAAGATTTAAAGAAAATGATTTCTGGAAGCTGTATCTAGGACACAGCTAAATATCAATAGGAGGTTTCTATAATCAACAATGTCACCTTTTCTTCACTAACAAATTCATTAAGCACCTGCCATGTGGCAAACACTGCCTTTCCAAACTGTTAACCTTGGTTATCGCTTAAGGTAGAGTGGAGGTCAGAGCAAAACTGCAGAGCCCTTTTTGCTTCTACATTATATGTTTTATGTTGCTGTAATTTTATGTTAAACATGTATTATTCTTATCAAGGAAAGAAAATCAATAAAGATATTTCAGAAAAAGGGGACAGAAAGCTAGAAAGCTATTAAGACTTAATCTCTGACTTCAAGGAACTTAGTTTAGGTCCCCAAACTTTCTTGATCTTAAGAATCACCTGGGATATTGTTCATAATATGGTGTTCCAGTTATCTATTGCTATGTTTAAAAAAAAATCTCCAAGCTAGGCAAGGTGGTATGCACCTATATTCCCAGCTATTCAGAAGGCTAAGGCAGAAGGATCTCTTGAGGCCAAGAGGTCAAGGCTGAAGTGTGCTATGATTGGGCCTGTGAATAGCCACTGCACTCCAGCCTGGGCAATGTAGCAAGACCCCATCTCTTAATTAAAAAAAAAAAAACTCCAAAATTTAGTGGCTTAAAATAATGACAGGTTTTTTTTGTTGTTGTTTTTTTTTTTTTTTTTTTTTTTTTTTGCTTATGAATCTCCAGTTTGGACAGGGCTTGTCTCTGCTCTACTCAGCATCAGCCAGGGTGGCCCAAAGGCTGGGTGCCATAGTCATCTAAAGGCTCACTTACTCACAAGTCAGGCAGTTGATGCTTGCTGTCATCTGGGATCTCAGCCGGGGCCATTGTTGAAACACACATGGCCATTCCATGTGGCTGTTTGGCTTGGTGACTGGGTTCCAAGGGCAAGCATCCAGAAACGAAGGGAGAGAGGGAACAAAGATGGGAGGGAGTATGAAGTTGTATTGCCCTTTATTACCTAGCCTCAGAAGCCACACACTATCACTTTTCCCACATCCCCTCTTAGAAGTGAGTCACTAGACTGGCTCATATTCGGGGGAGAGGGGTTTGACTGTACCTTCTGATAGGAGAAATGTCAAAGATTTTTTGGATATGTTTTAAAACCATCCTATGTGGCTTTCCAGGCTCTTCCTGTAAAGACCTTGATTCAATGTATCTGGGGTAGGAGCCAGGAATTTGTGTTTTTTCACAAGTATCCTAGGTGATTTTTACCTTCAGGGAAACTTAGGAAGCACTGGTAGTAGAAGAGACGGACTTGTGAAACCAAAGCAGTGAACTTGAACATAGAGCAGAATGAATAAGGTCTAAGATAGGAGGTTCAAGCAGAGGATTGTGGAAGCTGAACATGAATAAAGGGACTAGGAAAGCAAGCAGTCTGGCATGGAAAAATATAAAGGGTCCAGCAATCCCATTATTGAGCATCTACCCAAAAGAACAAAAGCATTCTATACGAAAGACATCTGCACTCAAATGTTTATAGCAGCACAATTCACAATTGCAAAGATGTGGAAACAACCCAAGTGCCCATCAATACATGAGTGGATTAATAAAATGTGGTATATGTATACCATGGAGTACTACTCAGCTATACGAAACAATGGTAATATATCACCTCTTGTATTTTCCTGGATAGAGCTGGAACCCATTCTACTAAGTGAAGTATCCCAAGAATGGAAAAATAAGCACCACATGTACTCACCATCAAATTGGTTTCACTGATCATCACCTAAGAGCACATTTAGGAATAACATTAATAGGGTGTCGGGCAGATGTAGGTGGGGAGGGGATGGGTGTAATAATACATAATGAGTGCGATGCGCACTGTTTAGGGATGGACACACTTGAAGCTCTGATTTGGGGGAGCAAGAGCAATATACATAACCTAAACTTTTGTACCCCCATAATATGCTGAAAAAAAAAAAACAAAAAACAATGGCGAGAAGGGACTGGTACTGTGTAGTCAGAGCCAGATGGTGGAAGGTCTCAAATATTATGCTAAGGTTGGGATTTAGTCAGACAAACAGTGAATATAATGGAAGGTTTTCATGTAGACAGCGTGACATGATTAGACTTGTATGTTAGAAGACGCTCTGGCACAGTGTAAAAGGTATATTGGAAAAATGAGAGATTGATAACATGGAGACCATTTGTGAGGCTCTCTTGGGAACCCAAATGAAAGCTGTTGAGAGTGGAAGGCAACAGGAATGAAAGTGAAGGGGAGAATATGAGACAGTGTTAAGGTGTGATTAATGGGACTTGGAAACTCCCTATTCTGCAGAGAAACTTCTCCACATTCTTACCCTTTTTACTCTTCTTAGCCCCACCTATGTTTAAGTAAACATGCTTTCCTTTGACATGAATCTTGTCTCTGAGTAGTGGCTGCCTGTTCTTTCTGCACTTGCTTCCCTGAAATATTCTGGGCCCAGGGGTCAGGGTTGCTGCTCTCCTACATCTCCAATACTGCTTCCCATGCATTGTTTCTCATGCTTGGTTCTGAACTTCTAAACCTGTGCTTTGAGGCTCATGTCTAACTATATCACACTCTTATCTCCCCCTTTATTGCTGTCCAGCCTCTGGGTCACGCTCCTTGCCTTCACTTGGGGGCGCTGGCTTCCAGAGTCATTTAATTATCAGTGATTCTCATTGTGGGTGCTATTAGCATTTTGAGTGAGGCAGATCTTCCATATCCTTCTTTTTTTTTTTTTTTTTTTTTTTGAGACAGAGTCTCACTTTGTTGCCCAGGCTAGAGTGCCGTGGCGTCAGCCTAGCTCACAGCAACCTCAAACTCCTGGGCTCGAGCAATCCTGTTGCCTCAGCCTCCCGAGTAGCTGGGACTACAGGCATGTGCCACCATGCCCGGCTAATTTTTTCTATGTATGTATTTTTAGCTGTCCATATAATTTCTTTCTATTTTTAGTAGAGACAGGGTCTCGCTCTTGCTCAGGCTGGTCTTGAACTCCTGAGCTCAAACAATCCACCCGCCTCGGCCTCCCAGAGTGCTAGGATTACAGGCATGAGCCACCGGCGCCTGGCCCATATCCTTCTTAATCTTAGAGAAAATACAAAGGGACCTCAGAGGTCACCTTCTCATAGCATAGTGGGTTAACTGTCTTTTCTCCATGAAGGTTATAAGGGCAAATGGGAATTATGCAAAACTATAAATCTTGAACCCATCAGTCAGAATCAGTATGCCAGGGACTATGCTAGACTCATCATAGAAATATATACTATTTTAAATCTTAACAAAAACTATATGAGGCAGGGGCATTATCCCTATTTTGTAGTTGAGAAAACTGAGTTATAGAAAGTAAGTTGCTCAAGTTAATATTTGGCTTTGTTTCTGTCTAATGTTTTTCTTCAATGTGTTTATCTTGACATATTGAACTGGTTTTGGAAGATGAATAGAATTTTACTTGGTAGGCCATGAGAATGGTGGAGACATTCCAGAGGAAGAGGAACAACAGGATGTAAAGGCCCAGAAGTAAGACAGGTGGTCTTGTATACTTAGAGTGAAAACTAGGAATCAGCCTGGATTTCTGTTCTAGGTTTTATACTCAGTGGAAACATGTTATTAATATTGCTTAAGGTTTTTAGGGTTCATTCACTGTAGGTTCCCAGAAAACATTGCAGGACTGTTTTCCACAAAGCATATACTAATTTCTATTTACAATTCCTAGTGGACCAGATTTTCTCTTATTTGAAATACTCTATATTATGGGGTTTAGAATAAGTAAATTCTATATAAGCCTAGTTAAGATCTGTAGGAAATCTTAGGAGATTTGTGATCAGAGATTAATATAAAAGTAGAATTTAGAAGAAGCTTAATCTGGCCAATGTTTGTAAATTAGTTGGGCTTTACTTTCTAATTGTTTTTAAATTTTTAATTAATTAATTAATTATTTTAGAGGCAAGGTCTCTTGCCCAGGCTGAAGTGCAGTGGCCACACCGTAGCTCACTGTTCACTCTAACCTCAAACTCCTGGGATCCTCTTACCTCAGCCTCTGCAGTTGGTGGACTGTAGGTGTGCACACCACACCCAGCTAATTTTTCTATTTTTTTTTTTAGAGATGGGGTTTTGGTATGTTGCCCAGGCTGGTCTCAAACTCCTGGCCTCAAGCAGTCCTCCTGCCTTGGCCTCCCAAAGTGCTGGGATTACAGACATGAGCCACCACACCCGGCCTGACTCATATATTTTTGGAGTTAAAGGGAATCTAGCTCAGCAGTTTTTAAACTGTCTTAATCAAGTTCTTCAGAGGAACCTCAGGGGCCAGTTCTGGAAAGATGGGAAGATCTAAAAGGCCCAAATCCCAGGCTCAGCCCTTTAGATTTCCCATTCTGGCAGTCCTGCTTCGATCCCTTTTATATGTTAGGTTCTAAATCAGACAACATTTAAAAAGAGGGTTCTGCAGCTAGATGAGTTTGAAAACCACCAGTCTGGCTCAGCTTTGTCCCATCCTTCGACACATAAGGAACTTGAGGTCCAGCAATTATAACTGAAGATCACACCCCAAGATGGTGGCATGGATAAACCTAGCCCAAAGACCCCACACCCCCTGCCGGCATGCCTCTATCTTATCACAGCTCCTCCTGCTTCTTCTTAACTTCACCCATTCCTAGTTCCAGGAAAGAAGAGGGTTCATGTTTAGTTTTATGTGACTGTTCTTCCTTCATTAAGAAAAAATTGACCTTCAGATCTCCATGATTAACTTCTTTTGCTTCTCTGTAACATTTAGTGGTGAAATTTTTCCAGAAGAAAATACATTGCCTAAACCTTGGGAGTTTCCATTTTCCCTTTTTTGGCTCAGTGTTCCCTTTGCTCTATTTGAGGGCATACAGGCAAGAGTCATGGCTCAGGAACTCTGCTTTCTGGCCTTAGAAAAATTTGAGATACTGTTATTACTCCCCAGATAATTTTAGCATCCTCCATCAGCTGCCTGCCTCACAGCTGAGCATTAATGAGCAGTTGCAAGATTAAATTCTCTGTGTGAGGAAAAGGAGACTGGACTACAAGAAAATCTTGGAAGGCAAGTGGGACAAGATTTTAATTATAGAAATTTTATTGCAAATATTTTTTCCTCAAATTTGGATCTTCAAAATGCCTCGCCCACCTCCCTAAATAGGTGACCTCCACATTTTATGTCAGAACAATGCTAGTTGCTCTAAATGCCTCTGATAAAAGTCTGAGGCCTGAAGCCTGAATCCTGGTTGAACACTGAATGCAGAAGTATTGAGTCTCAGAGTCTCTTAGCATTCTAAGAGTACAAAATATAAAAATATGAAGGACCTAACTTAGAAAAAAACAATCATGTGGAGCCTTCTTCCCTGTGTATCTATTCTTTAGCAAGTACTTCATTACAAATTAAGGGTGGAGATATTTAAATAGAAGTTTCAAAACAGAATTCAAGACAGCCATTGGTGTATACACCTGGTTGTATAGATTCCTCAGTGCTGAAAGGACATGGCTGAAGATGAGGATTATTTTGATCTTTTTTTTTTTTTTTTAAATCTATGTTTCTGTTACACAGTAAAGGATAGGGAACCTCTGAACTTATTTACTTATCTAACCACAGTATAAATACCTTGCCTTGGAGAACAATTGACTAAGTAGACATCTGTCTGCTGATTGGCTCCGGCTTTCATATATTATATTATTGCTGTAATATACTGTAGATGATTATCCAAGCGGTGTGGAAACACAAGTTCAAGGCCAGTTCTAAGTTATTCTTTAGCTACTGTCCACCATGTGAGTTTTCACTTTTAGGGACTCTCTCAGACAGATACATGAGGGCTGTCCAGAAAGTATCCAGCCGTGTAATACAAAAACTGTATTAACAATGACTGGATACTTTCCGGACAGCCCTTGTATAATAATTAGTACAAGTGGGAAAAATATATGTACAAAGACAATGGGGTACCAGAAACCGGAGCACTCTTGCAATGGTGAAAAACTGGAAACAATACAAATGCCCATTAAAGGAGTGTGGATGAATTAATTGTATTTATCATGGAAGAAGATTGCCAAGATTACCAAAGACTTCTGTATTGCTCAATCAAGAGGGTGTTTCTTAGCCTTTATCTTACATGACCTCTCACCATGTCTTTCTTCTCAAATTTTTCTTCCCTTGGCTTCTCTGGGCATCTCTTCCTTGTCATTCTGTCTTATTGCTTTTCTGACTGCTGAACGTTAGGGTCTCTAGGACTGAGTTCTGGGCATCTTCTCACACTACACACTCTTTGTAGATATTATCTATTCCTGTGTCTTTAATACCATCTGTGGGCAGACAAGTCCTAAATTTGTGTGACTAACTCAGACTCCTCTTCGGAGCTCTAGATGCATGTATCTAATCACTGCAACCACCAGATGGAAGTTTTAGTTAACATGGCTAGAGCTGAATGAACTTTCAATCTTCTCCAACTCCAGATTTGCTCCTCCTTCAGAATTCCCCATCTGAATAAACATTACTTCCACTGACACAGCTGCCAAAAACCTGGGAATCATTCTTGACTTCTTCCTTCTTCCTCCTCCCCTCATTACCAACCTATTAATTCTACCTCCGAAATTTAGCTCAAATCTAGTAACTTTTCTTTACCTCCAATGCCACCACCCTGGGCCCAGCCAGTGCTCTCTCACTAATGCCACCTCCATTCTCAGGCCCCTCCAATCCATTCTCCACGCTCTTTCAAAAACGTGAATTGAATCAATGACCATCCACTGTACCTAGTATTAAATTCAAAATCCTTAGCGTGGCCTACAAGCCCTGTGTGACCTGCCCCTGCCTCCCAGCCCCATCTCCTGCCCTTTCCCATTCTCAGTGTGCTTCAGCAACACTGGAGTTCTTTGTGTACCTTATACACAGGAGACACTTTCTTGCCTTGAGGCCTTTACACGTGCTATTTTTCTGTGTCTGGAATGTTTTCTTTCCTCTTTTTGCCTGGCTAACTTCTTCTTGTCAAAGTTCAGGTCTCAGCCTAAAAGTCATTTCCTCAACATGATTTCCTTTTTTTTTTTTTTAATTTTAATTGACAATAATTGTACATATTTATGGGGTACAGCATGATGTTTCCATGCATGAATACGTTACAGAATGATCAAATCAGGCTAATTAACACAAGTTAGGCTTTTCTTGACCCCCTACTCTTTCTCAATTTGGTTCTTTTGTTAAGTAATTTAATTATAACGCTCTGTTCTTTTTCTTCAAAGCACTTATTGCTCTGTGTGCATGCACACATGTATTTGTGTGTTTATGTGTTTTGTTTAGTTTAGAGGTGGTGGTGGGGTCTCGATTTGTCACCCAGACTGCAGGGTAGTGTACAGGGTGGTGGCGAGATCATAGCTCACTGCAACTTCAAACCCCTGGGCTCAAGGGATCTTCCCCACTCAGCCTCCCAAGTAGCTGGGAGAACGGGCTTCGCAGCTACCATGCCCAGCTCTTATGTGTTTTAATGTCTAAACTGTAAACTCTCTGAGAGCAGGAATTTTGTCTCTTTTGGTTATTTCTTTTACTACTTTTTCTCTAGTGCTTGATACATAATGGGCACCAGTAAATATTAATATTTCTTGAATGAAAACATCAGCTGTTTTGAATTTTTCTAAAATGAAGGTAGATGTAGAATAATTTGTATAATATTATCCCATTTTTGTTATTTTAAAAAATTTATATAATCTGGATATTAATCCCTTACCAGATATGAGTTCCAAATATTTTCTCCCATCCCATAGGGCTTTTTCACTTTGTTGATAGTGTTCTCTGATGCACAGAAGTTTTGAATTTTGTTGAAGTCCAGTTTATCTATTTTTTGCTTTATGCCTGTGCTTTTGGTGTCATATCCAAGAAATCATTGCCAAATCCAAAGTCATGAGGCTTTTCTCCTGTTTTCTTCTAAGAGTTTTATAGTTTTAGCTCTTACAGTTAGGTCTTTGATCCATTTGACTTAATTTTTTTTATATGGTATAAAGTAAGGGTCCAGTTTCATTTTTTTTTTGCATGTGGATATCCAGTTTTCCCAGCATCATTTGTTGAAAAGACTGTTCTTTTCCCATTGCATGGTCTTGGCAAAAATCATTTGAGGCCAGACACGTTGGCTTATGCCTATAATCCCAGCACTTTGGGAGGCTGAGGCTCAGGACTGCTTGAGGCTAGGAGTTTGAGACCAGCCTAGGCAAAATAGCGAGATCCTGTTTCTACAAAAAAAAAGAAAAATTAGCTGGGAGTGGTAGGGTGCTCCTATTGTCCCAGCTACTTTGGAGGCTGAGGCGGGAGGATCCCTAGAGCCCAGTTCGAGCTGCAGTAAGCTATGATCACACCACTGCTCTCCAGCC
Source organism: Eulemur rufifrons (assembly GCF_041146395.1). Lineage (NCBI taxonomy): Eukaryota > Metazoa > Chordata > Mammalia > Primates > Lemuridae > Eulemur > Eulemur rufifrons. The sequence goes on along the minus strand of NC_090998.1, from coordinate 39,186,742 downwards.
TGGGTGATAGAATGAGACCCTGTCTCAGAAAAACAAAAGAGAATAATTTTTCACAAAGCATCATTGGCAAAGAGAAAAAAAAATCATTTGACTATATATATGAGTGTTTATTTCTGAGCTGTCTTTTCTATTCCATTAATCTATATGTCTGTTTTTATGCCAATACTGACTGTTTTGTTTTGTTTAACTGTGGTAAAATATATAGTACATAACATAAAATTTACCTTTTTAAGCGTTCATAAGTATACAGTTCAGTGGCATTGAGTACATTCATATTATTGTACGACCATCACCACCTTCCCTTTGTCCTTTTTATTACTACATAGTATTCTATTATATGAGTACATTACAATTTATTTGCCAGTCCTCTACTAACGAACATTCCAGGTTGTTTTTAGTGTTTTGCTATTACAGTTGATGCTATGATAAATAATGTAATATAAAAATCTTTTTTTCCCCTCGTGTATCTATTGGATAAATTCTGGGAGCAAAATTGGTAAATTGTAACATTTGTGCTTTTGTAATTTTGGCAGATATTGACAAAATGTCTTACCAATTTATCCTCTCACCAGCATTGTAAGATAGAACCTGTTTCCCCACACCCTCACCAGTGCAGCATATTAGCTTTTTTAAAAAAAAAATCTTTTTCTACTTGATAGGTAAAATATCTTCTCAGTATTGTTTGAGTTTTCATTTTGAGCTTGAACATCTTTTTGTTTGTTAAAGGGCCATTTGATGTTCTTTTTATGAACTGTATGTTTATATATTTGCCCATTTCTCTATTCAGTTGTTTGTCCTTTTCCTACTGATTTGTAGGAGTCTTTTGTATTCTAGGGAAATTAGCTTTTTGTCTGTAATATAAATTACAAATATCTTTTGGGATTGTCCTTTCAATCATAGCAGTTTTAATCCCACTTTCTTCCTATTTATGGTCAATGAAGTACCCGGAAATTTTTGGAAGTCCTTCTGCCCCATTGGAAAGCTCTGCTCAGTTACAAGGCAATACCCAGCTGGTGAATGAGATGCTCATTAATATCTGATGATTAAAATTAAACAGTGATAGGACTAGAAGAGACCTTAAGAAATACTCTCATGGCTGGGCGCGGTGGCTCACGCCTGTAATCCTAGCACTCTGGGAGGCCAAGGCGGGTGGATCGTTTGAGCTCAGGAGTTCTAGACCAGCCTGAGCAAGAGCGAGACCCCGTCTCTACTAAAAATAGAAAGAAATTATATGGACAGCTAAAAATATATATAGAAAAATTAGCCGGGCATGGTGGCACCTGCCTGTAGTCCCAGCTACTCGGGAGGCTGTGGCAGGATTGCTTGAGCCCAGGAGTTTGAGGTTGCTGTGAGCTAGGCTGACACCATGGCACTCTAGCCCGGGCAACAGAGTGAGACTCTTGTCTCAAAAAAAATAAAGTAAAATAGAAGAAATACTCTCACATAGTCACTTCATTTTGTAGATGAGGCCTGAGTAAATGAAGCTATATAACCCAGGTCACATAGCAGGTAAGCAATGGTGCCAGAACAGGGCTATTCTCTGGCTTCCACTTTACATGAGGTCATGCTATTTAACACACTAAAAAAAGTTCTGAGTTTATGAAAGCATTTATGAATTGAAAGTTGGTTTTGGTAGAGAAATGGGCCCTTTCCCATTCTGCTTTTTTTCTTCTCTTGCCTCCTTCCCTGATGCCTTGTGAATTCTGAAATTCTACTGTAAGTCAGAGAACAAGTGCCCTTTGAACAGTGCCCTTTTCTAGGCTTGGTGCTAACTGGGTTCTAGACATGCAGGCCCAAGGAGAAGCACATAGTGGGGATCTGCAAGTGGTGATGCTGCCTTCCACGCTTGGCCCAGAGGCCTGGAGGAAGCCAGGTTAAGGTTGTTCTGGGGAAGTCAGGAGATTTGCTGCAGCTTGGACATGCCAGGTCTCCTTAGTCTTTAAATGGAAAAATCCTGATCCTCCCTGAAAAGCCTTGGGACTCTGTTTCTCAGGGATTTTTTGATCCATGTAATTAAAATAATAAAAGCAATAAGAAATTTTAAATATAATTTTATATGCTTACTTATCAAATCTAAGATGTGATCAATTATATAGGCTGTGCCACTATTTTATGTATCATTAAGAAAAATTGCTAATTAAATTGACCAGTGCTTGCCTATCACATAAACTTATATATCACTCTTGTGTATAAATAAAAAAGTAAAATAATTTTTTCTTAAATGCCAAATCATGGTGTAATCTTTTTAGTGACATTTAAAACATGCAGTACCATCAAATACATGTAACTGAGCTAAAGTTAGTTATTGACTAATATGAGTAACTTAGACTGAATTCACACATGTACAGGCAGTGTGACTACCTCTTGACCATTTGGCTGACAACAGCTGTAAGATTTCAGAGGCATTAATATGGGAGAAGAAATGTGCATTTTAAAACTAATGCATTGCTGTATGTACTTGACTAATTCCAAAGCATTTTTATACATTTGATCTCACTTAATCTTCTCAGCAACCCTGAAAGTAGATTGTAAAGCCATTTGCTAAGTAAGGAAACTGAGGCTTACAGAGGTTAATAACTTTCCAGAGAAAATAGTTAATAAATGACAAAACTGGGATGTAAACCCCAGACTTTCTGCTCTTGCCAGTTATTTCCCAGCATTTGACCTCATCCATTTGGATCTTGCTGTTATAGCAGAGCAGATGCAGCCACAGGAAGTGAGGGCTGCTCTGATTCTCTGCGTCTTCTGACAGAGTTGATCAAAAACAACTGCTAGCAGAAATAGTTATGCAGACATGGTTTTCTTAAAGATTGAAAGAGTGAAAATACAAGTTTAATTTGAGGACATTCTCTTTTTTCCCCCCTCCTTCTCCAAAGGTACCAGAAAGCAGCTGAAGAAACTAACATGGAAAAGAAGAGAAGCGTAAGTATTCAGAACCCGTAGGGCACGTGGCACTTCATGAGCAGAGCCTGTGTGGCCAAGCCACCTGCAGCCTCTGTGTGGCTTGGGTTTCGCATCAGCTGAGTGGACATTTGTGCCAGCTGGTCTGATTTGTGAGCCATTTGCTCAAGAGAACTTGGCTCAGGTGCAGAGGGAATCTTATTTTTTCACTGAGGTTCTCTTTTTGAACCACTTTTTCTTTCTTGTGTTGAGCGAAGGACAAAAGGGCAAGTGCTTTGCCTGAGGTTAGTGAAATGGCTTAGTACTTCTGCTCAAATTAGAACACAAGGTTTCCTAGGCTGTCATCCTTTCTTCCAAACAAACAACCAGAATTTCTGTATCTGTGCATTTAAATGGTAGTAGCTGTGCAGCTGTTTTCATCCTCTGGTTCCTTTGGTTAAAGCAAACTTCTTGACCCAGCCTAGTTAGCAGGTTTTCTAGCTGCAGGATCCATCCAAGGCAAAAACATACAGAATAAGCTCTCTGCTAGTACCCATTCTTTGCTCTCCTTGCTTGCTAACTTCTAGCTGGGCTGGATAATACGTGTCTTTTGAACTTTTACTTGATTTAATCTTACGAGGAAAAAAAACTCATGTATTTGGGAAAGAGTTCTTTAATTTGGCTGACATTACAAAAACATCCTCCTGGCAGTTTTCAGTACCTAATCTATTTAAATTAGTGTATAACATGCCCCTATGAATTTGTTCTCTCTAAGGGGTGATACTGACCAGGTCCTTGGCTTAGCTTTCCTGTAATTTGAAAATGGATTTCCTCTGGTGCATTATAAGAAAAAGCTACCATTACTTCACTCAATTGCTGGTTTCTTTTCTTCTCTCCTCTCTCTCCTGCCTGCTTGCCTACTTTTTTCCCTTCCTCCTTTTTTCCTTCTTTTTTTTTTTTTTTTTTTTTGAGACAGAATCTCGCTCTGTTACCCAGGCTAGAGTGCCATGGTGTCCGCCTAGCTCACACCAACCTCAAACTCCTGGGCTTAAGCGATCCTCCTGCCTCAGCCTCCCGAGTAGCTGGGACTACAGGCATGCGCCACCATGCCCGGCTAATTTTTTTCTATATATATTTTTAGTTGTCCAGATAATTTCTTTCTATTTTTAGTAGAGACGGGGTCTTGCTCTTGCTCAGGCTGGTCTCAAACTCCTGACCTTGAGCGATCCACCCGCCTCGGCCTCCCAGAGTGCTAGGATTACAGGCGTGAGCCACCTCGCCCGGCCCCTTCTTCCTTCTTTCACTCATTCATTTAGCAGGTTTTCACAGAGCACCTACTGCATGTCAAACATGGTTTTAGGCATTAAGAATACAGACTACATCTCTGCCCTCATGGAGTTTACATTCTAGTAGGAGAAACAGACAACAAAGAAATTGTGTCAGGTAGTGATTAGTACAGTGAAACAGTATGAAACAGGTAAGAAGGATAGAGCGTAGGGTGATCAAGGAAGGCCTCTGATGAGGAGACATTTGAGCAGAGATCTGAGGACATGAGCCAGGGAGAAGAAAGATTCAGACAGAAGGAACTGCATGTGCAAATGCCCTGAGGCAAGATCAGCCTTAGTATGTTTGGGGAATAGGAAGCAAAAGGCCATATAGTATCATTGTGAGGACCTGGGCTTTAACTCTGAATGCAAGGAAGCCTTTGGAGAGGGTTTATGTGCAAAAGAGTGATGTGACAAGACTTAGATTTTTAAAAGAGGAGGAAGAAAATGTAGAGGAGAACCATGGAGATCAATTAAAAGACAATTGTAATGATTTACACAAGATATAATAATGGTTTGGACTGGGGTAGTAGCAGTATAGGTAATAAGAAGTGGTCAGGATTTATACTGAAGGTAGAGAGAAAGAGAAGAATCAAGAATGGCAAAATGTTTTTGGCCCAAGCATTGTAAAATTAAAATGCCCTTAATTGAGATGGGGGAGGCTACAGTAAATGCAGGTTTGGAGAGGGAGAAATGGTAGAAGCTCAGTTTTGGACGTGTTAAACATGAAGTGTCTTGAGATATCCAAGTGGAAATATTAAGTAGGAACTTGGATACTATATAAAAATCTGGAATTGGAAGAGATCCAGGCTACAGTGTGTATCAAAGTATCAGTGGCACTGAAAGCTCAGAGATGCATGAGATAACTTAGGGAATGAGAAGAGGTCCTGTGACTGAGCTCCAGGGCACCAGGGCACCTTGGTGTCTAAAGGTTAGAGAGATAAGGAGGAGCCAAGAAAGGAGACAGAGGGGGAGCAACCAGTAAAACAGAGGTAGAAACAAGAGAATAGGGTACCAGAAACCAAGTGAAGAGAGACTGTTTCTAGAAGGAGAGTTAACAGAGTCAAATACAGATAAGCTGAGCATTGACCATCAGACTTGGCAACATGAAAGTCATTGGTCACCTTATGCTGTTTGGGAATGGTGGGATAAAGGCCTGATTGGACTAGGTTCAAGACAGAGTGGGATGAGAGAAATCAACACCACAACTATAGACAAACATCTATGGATCATCTCTTATGTTCCAGGTGCTGAATCCTGAAGGAACAATGGGAATTAGCTAAACAAAGGGGGACAAGGGAGTGGCAGAGGTGTTGTATCCTAAACAGAGGAAGCAGCACATGCACAGAATGAAGGCATAAGAGAATAGGTGTAGTTGACCAATGAAAAGATAATTGTCACATTCACTAAAAGAAACAGGTTAGAGAAAGGCATGAAGGGAGAAAAAGGAAGACTTCAGCCTTGGGCAAGGACCAGTTTAAAATGCCTATAGGATTTCCAGGTAGAACTGATACATAAGGAGAGATACCTGGCTAGAATTATAGGTCTATCTATATGTCTGTTGATGCTACAATCTATATAATCTGTAGTATTAACAGGCAGCTGGTAGGTGAAACCAGGGGATGGATGACATTGTATACAGGGAATATGTAGAGTGGAAAAAGTAGAGGACCTAAGACAAAACTTCGAGGGACTCCACCATATAAAGGAGGGGTAGAGGTGGAGAAGCCTGTTTAAAACAACAACAACAACAACTTGAGTAGTGGCCAGAGGAATGGGAAGAAATCTAGGAAAAAGGGACGTCACAGAAAGGAAGGAAGGAATTTTTAAAAGGGGGAGTGATCAGTAATGTCAAATGCTGCAGTTAGATCAAATAAAACAGAAGTGTCCATTCCATTTTAAGTGGATGTGAATAGGTATTTAAAGAAGAAGAAACAATGAATATGTGAAAAAATGCTTAGCCTCACTGATAATCAAAGAAATGTAAATTTAAGTAACAGATATAAATTGTAATCTAAACAGTTGGATCTAAGAATTTGAAGAATGCAGATACTCATCAGTGGAAGAATGGTAAATTATGGTACATGCATACAATGTAATATACTATATGGTTAAGATTGTATGTATGGGCATGGAAGATATCAGAAGCACACAAAGTAAATAAAGCAAAGTGAAGAACAGTAAGTACAGTATGATGTAGGAAAAAAATTAAAATGTATAAAAATAGGAAAAAAATTGGGAGAGTATACCAAACTGTTGGCAGTGGACATCTTGGTTGGGAGGGGTAGGAGTCAAGGAGGGAAAGTCATAGTGTCTATTCAAATTATGTATACATTCCTATATTGATTATGAGTTTTTCCTCCAAAGTTATTCCTTTTGTAATTGAGAAAAATAATAAATTAAAAATCAGATAATGAAAATTTAAAAGAATTGGTAATTTTGGTTGGAGCTACTTCAGAGGTGTTTTTTTTTTTTTTTTTTTTTTGAGACAGAGTCTCGCTGTATTGCCTGGGCTAGAGTGAGTGCCCCGGCGTCAGCCTAGCTCACAGCAACCTCAAACTCCTGGGCTCAAGCGATCCTCCTGCCTCAGCCTCCCAAGTAACTGGAACTACAGGCATGTGCCACCATGCCCAGCTAATTTTTTCTATATATATTTTTAGTTGGCCCGATAATTTCTTTCTGTTTTTAGTAGAGACGGGGCGGCGGGGGGGGGGGTGGGTGTCTCACTCTTGCTCAGGCTGGTCTCGAACTCCTGACCTCGAGCGATCCACCCGCCTTAGCCTCCCAGAGTGCTAGGATTACAGGCGTGAGCCACCGCGCCCGGCCCAGAGGTGTTTTGATAGTAGAATTAAAGAGTGAACGGAAGATGATAAAGTGGAAATGGCAGCTATAGCCTGTGCTTTCAGGACCCTTAACTGTGAAATACCGGAAATAGCAATAGTGAGAGGGAGACATAAGTTGGGGGAGGGGTCAATGTTTTTGTAACAAACTTTTTATTTTGAAATAATTTTGGATTTAGAGTTACTAAAATAGCTTCTCCTAATGTTAACATCTTATTTAACTATGGTACATTTCTCAAAACTGAGAAATTAGCATTGGTCCAACGCTGTTAACTACATGCAGGCTTTATTCACATTTCACCAGTTTTTCTGCTAATGACAGAGGGTTGCTTTTAAGATCCACTAGACTTATAAAAGTTTACATTGTCTCCTGCTGCAGAACGGGAAAATTTTCACATAGATTTATGAAATAACTGACCAGGTTAAAGAATACCTGCATTAGAGTTGGGCATGGTAGCTCACACCTGACCTGGGAGGCTGAGGTAGGAGGATCACTTGAGCCCAGAAGTTTGGGGCTGCAGTGAACTATGATTGCACTAGTGCACTTCAGCTTGGGAGGCAGAGCGAGACCTTATCTCTTAAAAAAAAAAGCAAAAAAACATTTTTCCATGGAAACCAGTGGGTAAATTTGTTCCTTTAGCAAGTATTAGATCAGGTTCTATGATAGCCCGGATGCCCAGAAATTTACTCCTTTTCTCTCCATTTTCTACTTACACCTAAGGACACAGGAACACAGACCATTAATAACCACCATCAGATATATTTTCAGGTTCTTTTCAAGCATAGAATATGCTACTTCTTGAATCTGTGCCATGTGGGCACTCAGTTCCATAATACCAGTTACCACTTTTCTGAGTAGCTGGCAGCCTAGGAATTTCTTCCCTTCCTTAGAGGCTCTACCTCCAGGTAGTCCATGTTTGCAACTCCACCGCTGTATCCTACCAAACAGCCTTCTGCTTTTTTTTTTTTTTTTTTTTTTTAGACAGAGTCTTCCTCTGTTGCCCAGCTAGAGTGCAGTGGCGTCATCATAGCTCACTGCAACCTCAAACTTCTGTGCTCAAGAGATCCTCCTGCCTCAGCGTCCCGAGTAGCTGGGACTACAGGTGCACACCACCAAGCCTAGCTAATTTTTCTATTTTTTGTAGAGATGGGGTATCGCTCTTTCTCAGGCTGGTCTCAAACTCAACCAGCCTTTTTTCTGTTTTCTCTACAATGAACATGTATTATTAAATATTTGTATAATCCAGCTCCATCCAGCCAAGTGACCTTGGGCAAGTTTCTTAATTTCTGGAAACTACTCTACAGGGCTATTATGAAAAATAAATGAGACTATATTAAAACATGTAGTGTAACATTCAACAAAATAGGCACCCAGTAAGTGGTGAAAATTATTATTAAATGGGTGGCCCCCTACTCCTCCAGTCACACTTCACAATGGTGATCAACCATAATCAACCACTGTGCCAGTCATCTCCCAAATCCTGCTTGGGTTATAGTCTCTTACTATTTTTTCTACTCTCTCTATAGTCTCTACTGTTCCAAGATGGGAATGGGGAGCACGGAATAAAGTGAAATTCTTATTGATATCATTTGTATCAAGGTTTTAACTTTTTCCTAAGTATCTTCCTAGAATAAGGCAGTGAGGTTAAAGGGCCAGGTTTGTTGCTACACTACCACAGCCTCCTTTCTCAAAGTGACATCCAGCACACTGTTCATTCTGCCCAGCAAGCTGAGAATCTTGGCAGCTCTTGCCTGGGGACCATAATTGGCTGGCTGAATCCAGATCATACCCAGGAGACCCAACACAGTGTCCTTCCTGCAGGATCATTTGACTGGAAATTGGGAATGTGACTCTGAAATGTATGTCCTTGGATAAGTCCTTTCCCTTCTTTGAGTCTCAGCCACTCCACCTCTAAAATGAAGAGGCTGAGTCAAATGAGCTATAATGTTGAAATCTTGGCAAGGATATCTTCATTTTAAAAGCAGAAGGGGCCGAGCATGGTGGCTCATACCTATAATCTTAGCACTCTGGGAGGCCGAGGCAGGGAGGATCGCTTGAGCTCAGGAGTTCGAGACCAGCCTGAGCAACAGTGAGACCCCATCTCTTCTAAAAATAGAAAAAATTAGCCAGGTGTGGTAGCACGTGCCTGTAGTCCCAGCTACTTGGGAAGCTGAGGCAGGAAGATCTCTTGAGCCCAGGAGTTTGAGATTGCAGTGGGCTATGATTATGCCACTGCACTCTAGCTGGGGTGGCAGAGTGAGACCCTATCTCAAAAAACAAAACAAAACAAAAAAACAACAAAGAATAGAGATAAAGAGAAGAAAATATAAGTGATCTGTAACCTATTATCCAATAATAACCCAGGTTTTATCAGTCTAATACTCTTGATTGTGTTGCCCAAAATGCTTTTAGCTATTGTTTTTGTTTCTTCTCTTTTTTTCCCATCTTTGATTGCCTTAGGTCCTAAAGATTTGGAAAACTGCTGTGATCTGGGCAGTGCTCCTGGGAGTGATTTAAGGGGGTGGGGCCTTTAGTGCTATCAGACCACACTGCCCTGCCCCTTCTTGCCTCCCCCCTCCCCAGCAATCCCTACGTTATCCTTAAGAGAGCTCCTTTTAATAAAAGAGCATACTTACTCCTCCTGAAAATGCCCCCTAAGTGATATATCCTCCGCCCGGTACTTGTTTGGAACACCTCAGGTACCCCCACACAAATCTCTCTCTTTCTGGTCATTACAAGGAAAGTAGAAATGACAATTTTCAGGCTTACAGTAACATCAAAATTATATAATGTTCTATAGAAATTTTTTGTAATATGAAGATGATGTATAACTTTACTTTTGCATTCATTTTTATTATACAATGAACACGTATTTATTGTAAAAAGAAAATACAGGTACCCATAATCCATTGTCCAGAGATAACCTGTTAACATCCTGATGTCTTGTCTTTTCTTTTTTTTTTTTTTTTGAGACAGAGTCTTGCTCTGTTGCCAGGGCTAGAGTGCCATGGCATCAGCCTAGCTCACAGCAACCTCAAACTCCTGAGCTCAAGCGATCCTTCTGCCTCATCCTCCCTAGTAGCTGGGACTACAGGCATGTGCCACCATGCCCGGCTAATTTTTTTCTCTCTATATATGTTTTTAGCTGTCCAAATCATGTTTTTCTATTTTTAGTAGAGATGGGGGTCTCGCTCTTGCTCAGGCTGGTCTCGAACTCCTGACCTCCAGTGATCCTCCCGCCTCGGCCTCCCAGAGTGCTAGGATTACAGGCGTGAGCCACCACGCCCGGCCCTGATGTCTTTTCTTCTAGACTACTTTTCTCCGCTTATATTTACAAATATACACACATATTATAAAATGGGATCATGCTGTCTTATAATTTGCTTTTTCCACTCAAAGTATCTTCTGAGCATCTTTCCGTGTCAGTAAGTGTACTTTGATCACCTGATATGTATCTGAGAAAAGTAGTGTCCAGTTCCCAAGGTACAATGCCACTTTGCTTCTCAGGGCTCCTGTGTGGACAAGGTAGGGCAGGTGAAGTTGGAGGCCTAGGTGACTCATCCATTGTGTGGCACGAGATATGCAGAGCCAAGAATGCTGCTGGCGGTTAAGGTAGCACCCGCTTCTGGAACTGATTTTTAATTCTCTCTTTTCCAGCAAGAAAACTTTTTATGCTTCTTATATCTCTGAACAATACAGGCTTCCCCCAGTGAATCATCTTGTAAAGCTAAGATTTAAACACTAGAATCAAGCAGTTGTTCTTCTATCACTTTTTTTTCAAGCCTTGTTGCTACTTGATGAAGCGGCTCTCATAGTGTATTCAGAAGAGTAACAGGGTGAGAGACTTAATTCCCAATATAGCTGCTAATCCTGTTTAATTCCCCGAAGTCTTTCAGTCCTAGGTTGTTTGTTTTTTCTTTCTTAGTTGAAAGACCGGTGAGTCACAGACTACAGGAATGGAGAATAAGAAGGTATTGGAGTTTGCAGTTTGTTGGGAAGGTGGTGCTGTTCAGTTTATTTAGGAGTACAGTACTGTCAAAGTATGAGCATTTAATTGTACTTCAGCAAGCAAATTTCCTCTATAGGCAATTTCCAGGTTGTTTTCAATCTGTCTTATGTATAAATTAATTCCATTTTGGACCCAGGTAAAAGTGGGTCTCTTAGACGTGTAAATGTGTGCCCTTTGATCATGAAAGTGAGCGGTGGTGGTGTTTTCATTTGAAGCCTGCATATTTTTCAACCAAAGGATCTGTAAAATGGTGAATTTTCTGATAACTAAGACTTTATACATGGGTAAACATGTAGAGCAGGAAAAAAAGGATTCTTAGGTAAAAATAAAATTTGCCTATTCATATGCATGTAAATTATGTCAGATATAACTAAATATTTATGCAAATACTTGGAAAAGTCTGGTGACTTCTTTAGGTTTCTACAAATAGTTTCAATTTTTGATGTTCCTACCCATAATTATTGGTTTTGTATAGTTTCAGCTTTGCTGCATCTTTGTTTTATTTAAAAAAAAAAAAGCAGGTAATGATGAACTTTTGTTAATGCACAGTTACAGAGTTTAAAGTGCCTGGTATTTTGCTTTTTCTTTCTTGTTTTCACCATTAATCTTTGGATAAAAATCTCTTGTCTCCCATGCAACTATCATTAGAGCTGGACTCGCCTTTCTTCTCATTTTGTCCTTATAAGGCTATCCTGTTTTATCACTTCCTGCTTCAGCTCCTGACTTTTTCTCTTTTCCCCTCTCCCTCTCCTGGGGTGGATGCTTTCTCCATGTGGCAGGGCTGTAACTGTTCACAGCTGTCTGAAACAGCAGTGGACCAGGAGCAGCCTGGAGTTTTAACTTTCATTTTACAAAGAGCAACATGTTTGAACGTTTCAGCAGGCAAGTTATAACTGGCACTTACTTCTTGTTCTTCTAGAACACTGAGAATCTTCCCCAGCACTTTAGAAGGGGGACCCTGACTGTGTTAAAGAAGAAGTGGGAGAACCCCGGGCTGGGAACGGAGTCTCACACCGACTCTCTTCGAAACAGCAGCACTGAGATCAAGCACAGAGTCGACCATCCTCCTGCTCAAGTGACAAGCAACACTGCTTCTGGAGCCGAAGCTGATCAAGAGGAGCAGATTCACCCCAGACCTAAATTCGGGTCATCTCCTGAAGCCCACATTCAGTATCGGTATCCCCGCATCAAGAACAGTGAGGATCTTAAAGACCACTCAACAGAAAGCAAAAAAATGGAAAATTGTCTGGGAGAATCCAGGCATGAAGTAGAAAAGTCTGAAATCAGTGAAAACACAGAAGCTTCAGGCAAAATAGAGAAATATAATGTTCCACTGAACAGGCTAAAGATGATGTTTGAGAAAGGTGAACCGACTCAAACCAAGGTAAGACTTGGGAGGGTTTAAAACTTGAGAAAGCCAATCCAAGTTCTAAACAAAGCTATTTTTCTAATCTAGACGTTGTGAGTAGAGACAAATGTGTGGTCAGTTTGTTTTTTGATTGAGTTAGATGAGTTAATAAGTCTCAAATGAATTATTTACATAGATGCTAAGAATTGCAAGTCTGCAACTCAATTTCCTATTAAATCGAGCTCACACTGAGATTCAAGTTAATATCTAGAAATGAAGAAAATTTGATACTGATTGGATTGTGTGTTTTTGTACACTTGCCCTTTTAATTTGTCTTCCTGTGCCTTTTGTCATTTGGAGCTTTGGGGGCTGGAATTACTTGCTGAATCTCTCTGCTTGGACACAGCTGCAGACTGAGTGTTAAGGCCAGAGTTTAACATTAAGACTGAGGCTTACTTGTCTCTTTGCTAGCTGAATCCCTTCTCTTCTTCTCAACTTCCTCATCTGTGCCTTCCAACAAATGTTTTCTATCAGCTAAAATCCTCTCCCAGGAAAAATCAATGAAGATAGCCAGGCTAGCTATATCTTTCAGGAGTTTTGACTTGCAAATGCATGGGTTGCATTTTCCTACAACTGCTAATGAAATTTGATCCTTCATGTGGATTGCAGACCCAGTCCCCAGAGGGAATTACTTAACTAGAAAATGAGTTACATATGCTGGTGACTTATAACACAATCCAGAGGCCACAGAGCTGGTAAATTTTTCCAGTTTTCTCATACTTTCCTACATATCTGGCTTTGTACACAGGGATGGTTTGTTACAACAGTCATTATAATGAAATAAACAGATCTGAGGGGGAGCAAAGCCATCATTTACTCTAGATTCCATCTAGATAGGAAAGCTCGATTTTTTAAGCTAAATATTTGGCTCAAATCCCTGTATCTGTAAATAGTTTTAAGCATTCTTTCTGAGATTAAAAAAATATAGATAACTCATCCTGTAGTCCTCAGTTATGTTAGGTTTGACATTGTCAATCCCTTCCCATAACTAGCAGTGCTAGTTACTTCTCTGGTTAGAATTAGAAAAGTTCTTGAGTGTTTGGGATCATGTTTGAAGACACAGAAAGAATTTTTGGAGATTTGTTCTATCTTTTCTTTAAAACCAGCTGGCAAGAGATTTAACCACAAAGCAGTTTTGTAACTTTTCTGAAACTCTTCCCTCTCAGTTTTTAGTTTTCTAGTTCTGCCAACTCCTTTCCCCTTTATGGTTTTAAAAAATGTTTCTTTTATTTAAATAGGAAGAAAAATTTTAAATAGAAGGGAAAAATGTCAGAAATCTTTAAATAGAGAGGAAGGGGCTTTGTTGTGACTCAAAGCACCATTGTAAGTCTCCTCCTCACAGACCCTGCTAGGGGCAGGACAGCTGATGTCATGCCAGCACACACAATGTAGATTCAGTGCAAAAGGCTGGTGCATGTCAAAACTGGCCTAAGGTAGGAAATGACTGGGACTGCAGCAAACAAAAATGCTGATTATGTGTAAGGATCTGGTGAGAAACTTTTTCTCGTAAATGTCTAGGGAGAGATGGGTCAGAACAAGCCTATCTCTTTATGCCTGGTGGGAGAGGCTCTCCATATTACCCATATAAAGATCCTACTGGATCGCTGATGGCACCAGGCAACTTGATTGTTAAAGGTACAGGAAGATGGAAGAGTTCTAAGATTCATCTGGGCATCTTTAGGTTTGGTTGTTTTTGTGTGTGTACCATTTTTTATTTCCTGATTAGTCATTTATTACTTAATGGACTGCTTAGGGAGTTCAAAGCATAGCCATCCTTGGTTCTTTATAGCTGTTTCTATCCGAGCATCATTATCCATGTTGAAAACAGCCTAGATTACTGTAAAAAGTTTTATCTAATATTTCAATCAAACTGTCAAGAAAAGTTTTGTCTACTTTAGGTTAAGAAATAACTAATCAGTTTGAAACTAGGTTATGGTTATTGTTAACTTAATTTCAGCTTTAACAGGCATGAGTCTTTCATCAAGAAGTTACCTATTTGGATCTTTGTAAGGAAGCTCTGAGAAATATGGTAAGGACACTAGAAATCCTTTCAGGAGCAGGATTATACAAGAATGTATATCTCAGAGCTAACAAATTAGTCCTTCAGTGTGACGAATGAATACATTGGCTGCAAATTGTGTGACTCTGGTTCTGTAATTGAATTTTAGAGAACCAGACTAAATCTCAACTAACTAGGGGAGTGGGTTGAAGGAGCACATAGTCAATGGAAATATATGGTCTAATGTCTCATCCTCCTAAATCTTTTTATCAGAGTTATTTACAGGAGGTGAAGTTGACTGGCTTGCGTTCCACTTAGTGTCTCTTGTGTCCCTTTTGTCTGAGACGGATTCTGTTCTTGTCCACTTATTTCTCTTCCCACTCTCTGCTTTGTCTTTTTCTCTTTCCCTGTATAGTCTCATTTGTTTCCTTGATTCTAAAGAGGTGGTTCCCAACTGTAGATTTTAATCCTGAAATCTTAACCCAAGCTTTAGCCCTATATTTCTGAATTTCTGCCAGATCAGACATCTCTTTGTGAATACCCCTTAGGCCCTCCAATTCAAGAAGGCTAAAAAAGAATCCATTATCTTACCAACCAAAACCTGCTCTACCCCTAGTGTCCTTTAAAGCATCATGATTCACCCAGTCTTCTGATCTATAAGTCTCGGAATCAGTTCTTCCCTGCCTTCCTCCTCCTCCCCAAGTCGGTCACTTACTAAGCCCTCTAAATAAGCCCACCCTATAGACATCTGTCAGGTATGGGCTGTTCTTTCTGGTCCCATATCTGGTTCCACGGTTTGGCCTTACCACATCTTACCTAGAATGTTGCCAGAACCTCCTTCATTGAGCTCTCGTTTCTTTCTTCCCATCCTTTCTCCATACCGTCGCTATTTATTTTTCTAAACATAGTTGTAAATTATATTACCCTTGATCAGGAACTTTTGATGCCTCAATAGTAAATCCATATTTAATACTGAGGTATTCTACAGTCTGAACTCAACCTGTCTTTTTAGTTTCATAGGCAATCATATACTCAAACCTTGGATTACTCCTCATTCTCTCAATTTCATGCACGTCCCCCAAGTGCTACCTTTTGAATCTTACTCCTGAAGTTCTGTCAAGACTGTGAACCTTATCTCAATTTCTTCCAAATAAAATTAACTTCACCCTTCTCTTCTTCCTATAGAATTTTCTTTTTACTTCTTTTTGGGCACTTATATCATGCCCCTATAATAGTCATATATGAATCTGTATACTCCCTGGCCTATAATTTCTTTCAAAGTGAGCATGTTTTTATCCTCCAGTGGTCAATAATTTGTATTTATTAAATAAAATGACTCAAATAACTTATTCTCTATCTTTGGTGAATAGATAGCTTATTCAGGTCAGATAGAATATTCTGGTCAGGTGGTTTAGTTGAATGTAATGGTTCCGATTCCTATGAGTGAATGTGTGGTAGATGAATTAATGTAACCTATTACTATTGCTAGAAAAAAGAAATGCCATTAGTGATATTTGAGGGGCAGATGAAGTCATTCTGGCCCTCTCAAATACTAACATAGCCACCTCTATCTTCCAGCTATTATACTCCTGAATTAGACAACATAGGTATATATCCAGATGAATATAATAAAGAGTCATTTCCTCTAGCTTTCTAACTCATCAATGAGTTACAATGAGTGAGAAATCCCCATGAAAATTGTTGACATGTAGATCCTAGAACCATAAGGGACTTTAAGGGGTTACTTAATCCAGCTCACTGCTCTCAGTCAGGATATTACAATCCCAATTTAACAGATGAGAACAGATGAGGTCAGAGAAGTTAATTGATATGCCCAATATTATGTGGCTAATTAAATCAGAATAGGACTGAAATTTAGTACTCCTACCATATAACACTATCTTCATGGATATTAACATAACTGTTTATTGGATAGAAACAACTGGCATGGCCCTACATGTCTTTGAAATCTAAGGAAACTGGGAAAAATTGAAAACACATCAACAACTGTATTCTCAAAGACATTAGCTCTCCCTCTTCCCACATTTTATGTTTAACTGAAAAGCATCATGGCAATGAACAGAGAAAATACATTGGAATGCAAGAAATGTGTGCTAAAACTCTAGAAGCTTATAGGTTTGGAACTTTTTCTTATTCTTATCATGTAAATTAAATAGTCATCTGAACAACACACACACAGCTTTTTCTTCTATTTTCACTAAAAGAAAAGAAAAGGCCAAGTAAGCCAGGAAAAAAAGAGTAACTCATCAGTTGTGCAGAAGACTCTTGAGCCTTTTTGGTCTTTATCATTACATAACTAGTTTTTACATAGTTTGGGTCACTGTATGCTCATTGTTTTGTGTTCTTTATTTTTTGTTTGGTTTTTCATATACACTTTCCTATGTATCTTCCTAGTTCATGTAGTTATCCTTTTATGGCAATATATTTCATTATACTGTTTAATCATTCTCCAATAATTAGATTCTTTTCTAGCATAATAGAAAAGCTCTAAGCATCTTGGCAGAAATGTTTTGTTTTTATTTTCTTTGGAGTGTATTACTGAAGTGATATTATCATGGTAAAAAGATGTAATTTGAGTGAGGAGGGGTGGAAAAAAAGATGTAATTCATTAAACATTCTTCTTACATCAAAAGATATAATTTATTTATTCTTACATATTTTCAGCTTGTTGTCAAAGATAGTACTATTTTCTAACACTTCTAGCACAATCTAAGGACATATTCCCCAAAGCTTCATCAGTATTTGGTTTTTATCACTTTAATCTATTTATATTAATTTAATAGATATGAAATATTACTCTCCTTCCTTTTCTTTTTTCCTAATTGTAAGACTAACACATAATTTTTGTAGAATCCTTGGAAATACAGAAAATGTAGAGAAATCCTGCCACCTGGAGATTAGTGCTCTATGTATATTGTTTTACTTACATGAACTCCATTTTTTCCTTCTTCCTGAAGAAGGAAATTTTTATCTTCAGTACTTTGAGAAATGAAGGCTAGGTTTTATCTATACCTCATGATCCCCATGCATATAATTCAGCAAATTTCCATTTTTCCCTAAAAGCCACCCTTCTCCACTTTGAAGGGATGAGAATCTAAAGGAAGGTCAAAGTTGAAAGGTTGAAGGAAATAGCTGAGTAAGGTAGGAGATTCTCAGTAAATTGAAGGGTTGAGAATCAGCTTTTAAGAGTATTTTTCCTGAAAATAGGGGTAGAGGAGACAGGAAATCCTGCTTTGTTACTTATTTAGAACGTAACTAACTTTATTTCTTTTAAAAAATTACAGAAAAAAGAAATTGTGCAGACTACAGACCAAAAGCCCCAAACTCTTATCTTCTTATTGGTACTTGGTGCGTTTGATTTATGGATTACAGAAAATATTTAAGAGGCATCACACTAATGAAAGTTACAGTCAGCTGACAGGAAGGAGGGCTTGTGCGGTGGGGCGAGGCCAAGCCTTAGGAAATTCCAGAAAATCTTAGAGTGTCTTGTCTTTTTCTCTTTCCTTGACATTATAATGATTAAGGCTCCCTCAAGTGTCTGGGTAAAAAGCACTGAAATGTTATAAAAAGTCTATCACAGAAGAGTATTTTGGTTATCAGAACTCCTGTTGTGTGTTTGTGTTTTGTGCTCCTTTACTTCCTTGAGAAAAACTGGAGGAAACCCCTCCTTCTTCCTGTACTGCAGATTACCACTCGTGAAATGTGAATCATAAAATTCATCTTAATACCTTTGAGATCTTGTTGTTCTTAATGGTTGAGTGGTCTGGAAGTGAAAGGCATTGAAAGTAATGCTCAGTGCTTCACCTGGGATCTCATTAAAAGCTGTTTTATCTCAGAGCTCCTCAAGTATAACGGAATTTCAGACAGTTCTCTCTAAGACCAAATAGCTTTGCACATTCACTTTTTTAGTACTTGAAAGAAAATAATTCAGAGTATGGATACCTCTGTGGATCAAAAGGCTTTAAAAAAAAAAACAGGCCTTTATTTTGTTTAACCCAGGGATTTAAATAAAAAGCTACGAAAGATGGGAAATTTTATGCATCTAAAAGCAAAGAAAGCCTCTGCCCTGGCAGGATGTGTGTTCTGGTTCTAAATGTCCGTGCTTCCAATAACACCAGTGCAGGGACTTCACACAGGACTGCAAAGGGATATGTACCTAGAACTAAACAGACAGAACTGAGCTCTCTGCAGGTTGCAACGTGTTACACATATGTGTGGAATTGTACTTCTACTTTACCTTTGACAGAATGTAAATACCTGTATTAAGAATGCAGAATGCATTTCCTTTTGGTTAAAAAAAAAAAAAGTATATCTCCAGGCTTTCTCCCTTTTTGAGTCCTGAGAATTCTAATTTTTGTAGTGGTTATCTTATAGTACAGCAGCATTTGGGATAAATCTGTGGAATTTTCTTTATTCTAATGATCAGCAAATGAAAATTGTTTGAAAACAAAAGAAAAAATGTAGATGCAGGGTATCCTGCCACACCTATCTTTCCTCCTTGGCCCAAGGTCTTTATTTTCAGATGGGGGGGTGCTCCCAGAGCAAGAGTGTGTGGAGTAGTGGGAGTCATAGGGATGCAGTTGATGTTAGTGCCACTGGCCTGAGTGTGATGTGGCAAGGTTAGAGTTGCTACAGATTATTTTAGTTTTTATTAAAAATAGACTCACTAGTGTAAATAGCAAAGCTGACTGAAGATAAATTATAGTAAATGTATACTGAATTTGTAAGAAACTATTCTTCTTGGTGTGGTACAAACAAACCAATCCTTGGTTCTGATTTCTGAAGTGACATGTTTTCTATCTGCGGGGGCAGGGGGGTGTAAAAAAAAACTTGTAATAGTGATAATTTACTTTCTTAAACTTTATTGTTAAGTTGATTAAACCATTGAACTTAAAGGTTTAATAACTATTTACTAATGTTGGGTGCTAAGTGTTTTATTCTGATCTCCTGTCATACTGGATTTCAGATATCTTTATAATTTTAGGTTGCCTGGAAATAAATTGAGATTTGAATGATAGAATCTGGTCGAAGGCTTTCATTACAAGCTAAATAAACATGACATACGCCCTGTGTACTATGTCTGGGAATATTTGTTGACACTAAATAGCTTTCTGTTGAGTTACTTTTCCAGTCTTAAAAATTATAATTTATAACTTTAATTGGAGATCTACCCTAGATATGAGCAATACAAATGTAATGATTTACAGGAATCACAAAATACCATATTCAAAAAATCTGTACCATCTAGTTTTTTTAAGTCCTGGAAATATATGGGTAAAAAGGCATGGTCACTATAGTCCCTCAGTGAGTTTACAGTCCAGTAGAAGGACAGTCTCGTAACAGTTTGATAAACATTGTAACAGAAGTGTGACCAGATGCCTTGGGAACAGAGAAAAGATTACCTAAATTTATGTAGGTGAGGTAGGTCAGACCTCATATTGCATACACTCAGTTAGTCTTAAAGGAACAGGCGTTTGCTAGACAACAGAAAGACAAAAGGTAATCTGGGTGGAAGGAACCTCATTTACAGTATCAAGGACCTCACTGCAATTTGCTTTTCCTAGAGGGTAAAGGATGAGGGAGAGAATACCTAGAGAGGAAGCTGAGTAGGTAGGAACCAGATCTAGAACAGAACTTCTGTGATATACTAAGCGCTTTGGATTTAATTTAAGGACTGGCTGGGAATTCTGAAAGAATTTTGAACAGAGGAGTAAAATATTAATAGATTTATATTTTGGAATAATTACTTTGTGTTATTTGAGATAATAGCAGCATCATAGAGACTGGATTGGAAGAAGAAGAACTAGTTAAAAAGGTGTAATGCGATAGTCCAGGGAAAAGATGATGAAAACCTGAACTAAGGCAGTAGCAGCAGGGATAAAGTGGAAGGAGAAAGGAAACAGCAGATACTGCCATCAGGGCTTGGCAGTTTGGAGGACATGTCATTATCATCTGGGATGTGAGGATTCCCCTCCAAGGACTGTTTCTATTACAAAGCTTGCTGGTTAGGCAGTGATCATTAGCAGAGAGCATTACCTATATAGAGTTACTTATTTTCCCCTGGGCACCTGTGAATATGTAGTGCTTGATATTTATAATACCTTTTAAAAATCTATAGAATATAAAAACCAATATAAATCTAATCTCTTCTGGATTTTATTTATAAAGGAGATTTGCAAGCTTCCTTTTTGAACATTGCATCAAGATTAACCATCCTTTCTGCAAAGCTTATTGTTGGGTTTGTTTTTCAAACAGATTCTTCGGGCCCAAAGCCGAAGTGCTGGTGGAAGGAGGATCTCTGAAAACAGCTATTCTCTGGATGACTTGGAAATAGGGCCAGGTAAGCAGGGAGTTCCATGTGAGTGAAGTCCTCTAGGAAGTACTCATTAGTAGCAATTCCTTTTGGACTCAAAGCCCATGCGTTTAAAGGAAGGTTGACACAAATTAAAAGGAAGTCTGTCTGTTATACAAGTCATTCTCAAATCTTGTTGCTCTCAATAAATGGCATTTCTTGTATTTTTAAACTATCCTTGTCAATGGTAACCTGTGGTAACCTAAGGGTACCTTTGAGGGCTTACAAATGAAGTGTTACAGTCAGTTTTGGCTCCATGGTCACCTGGGGTTTGAGGGCTTCAACAGATGGACTGTGTGCCCTATCAAGATTGGTTATCCTGTTCTTTTCTGGCTGGAACCATGAGCGTGTCAAAGAGAAGAAAACAAAGGTTCCTGCTGTGCCAGAACCCTTAAGAAAAAGTGAAGGAATTTTGCAGAGCTGAAGGTCTAGTGCCTGAGAAAGAAGTTTGCCCAAAAGATGCTTCAAAAGGCAAGGAAGAAGCTTATCTATGAAAACACTAAGTGCTGGCGCAAGGAATCCAAGCAGATGTACAGAACTGTGGTTCGAATGGCTAGGATGGCAAGAAAAGCTGGCAACTTCTGTGTACCTGCAGAATGCAAATTGGCATTTGTCATCAGAATCAGAGATATCAGTGGTGTGAGTCCAAAGGTCCGAAAGGTGTTGCAGCTTCTCCTTCACCAAAGCTTCAATAGAAGCTTTGTTAAGCTCAACAAGGCTTCAGTTAATGTGCTGAGGATTGTAGAACCATATATTGCATGTAGGTAAACATGGTTTTGGCAAAATCGATAAGAAGTAAATTGTCTTGACAGGTAACACTTTGAATGCCTGATCTCTTCATAAATATGGTATCCTCTGCATGAAGGATCTGATTCATGAGATCTGTACTGTTAGAAAATGCTTCAAAAACAAGTAACTTCCTGTGGTCCTTCAAATTATCTTCTCCTCAAGGTGGAATGAAGAAAAAGACCACCATTTTGTAGAGGGTGGAGATGCTGGCAACAGAGAAGACCAGATCAACAGGCTTATTAGAGGGATGAACTGGCCAGGCACAGTGGCTCACAACTGTAATCCCAGCACTTTGTGGAGGCCAAGGTGGGAGGATCACTTTAGCTCAGGAGTTTGAGACCAGCCTGGGCAAAACAGCAAGACCCCATCTCTACAAAAAATTTAAAAATTAGCAAGGCATGGTGGTGTGTGCCTGTGGTCCCAGCTACTTTGGAGGCTGAGGCGGGAGGATCTCCTTGAGCCCAGGAATTAGAAGTTACAGTGACTGTGATCGGGCCACTGCACTCCAGTCCAGCCTGGGAGACAGAGAGGCCTAGTCTCTATTTTCTTTTTTTTTAAAGGATGAGCTATAGTGTCTACCATGATTATTTTTGTAATCTTCTCAGTTAATAAACAGTGACTGCTTTAAAATTGAAAAAAAAAAAATTGGTTATCATATATTACCAGTGGTAACATTAACACCTTGAGAGTATGGAATTATGAGGGGGCATATGTAGGCATTTCACAAAAGAAAACATTAGTAAACACAGGAAAATGATCAGCCTCCTCGTAATCAAAGAAATGCAAATTAAAACAGCATCGAGTTCTAAAATATGCAGTGCTCAATTATGGTAAGAGTTCTCCTTTTAATGTTAGGAAAGTGAGTGAATATTACTTTATAAATGACAATAATATTCCTAATTCCCTTCTTTGTACTTGTAATAGAAGAAATTGGCCATTACATTACAATAGCCCAAAATTTAGAATCTTGAAATCATTTGAATCAGGTTTTATCTTCTAATAAAACATGTTATTTGTGCTTCCAGGACAATTGTCATCTTCTTCATTCAACTCGGAAAAAAATGAGAGTAGGCGAAATCTAGAACTCCCACGCCTCTCAGAAACCTCCATAAAGGATCGGATGGCCAAGTATCAGGCAGCTGTGTCCAAACAAAGCAGTTCAACCAACTACACAGTATGTGTTCTGCATCATTCACTCACTCATCTAGCAAATGGTCATTGAGTACTGGGACTAGGAAATGTCACCCAGACCCTTATGTCTGAGCCCTGGCTCTTTCCCTGGTTCCCTAACCGTTCTCTTTTCACATAAATACTACCCTCACTTCATTTGTAATTCTTACCATGGTCTAAGCCTGACTTTGCTTTCCTAGTCCTCATTCCCACCCCACTTATTTTTTTTTTCTCAGCCAATCGTGTCATTGAGAGTTTTCCTAGCTCTTCTACTTAATCTTTTGTTGTTGTTAAAGAAGTAGTATTTTATTAGTTTTAACAGAAACACTTATTTTATTTTGGTTTTTGAGAGAAGAAGGAAGAATATTGGTGAGAAATAGCAGATGCATTCAATGTTATTGTGGGATGTTTTTTGCTATTTTTTATTGAGATATAATTCACATAATGGAAATCACCATTTTAGAGTATACAATTCTGTGATTTTTAGTGTATTCACAAGGTTATACAACCATTGCCACTGTCTAATTCCAGAACCTTTCAATCACCCTGAAAAGAAGCCCCATTGCGAGCTCCAGTGCCCCCTCCTGTCATACCCTGGAAACCACTAATCTGCTTTCTGTCTTTATGTATCTGCCTATTCCAGACATTTCATACAAAGGAATCATATAATATATGGTCTATTTAATCTTTAATCCTATGATGAAATGATTTCCTAAAGAGGTAGAATAGTGGATAAGAAAAAGGGGGAGAAATGACAAGAAGATGACATGCTCAGTAAGCGTGAAAATTTGATACTGTAAATAGAAAAAAGGGTCTTTTCATTTTACATCGTCCTGTGCTTAACTGACAAGCTGATACTATGGAACTGCTTAACTGAAATTACCTTTTAAAGACCATTTATTCATATGTACACATATACACACATGTACCTTTCAAACATTTGTTCAAGAGTTCAAATTACAAACCATTAATTGCTTGATATTCTAATTTTTTTTTAACAAAGTTAGAAGAATTTTACTTGTTCCTAGGCAGACTGAAACTGGTAAATATTAGAAATCATAACATGTATTCCAGGAGTTAAATCTTTTCCCCTACCTAATTCTCCAACAGTATTGGTGGACTCATCAATGAAT
This sequence comes from Eulemur rufifrons, assembly GCF_041146395.1. Classification (NCBI taxonomy): domain Eukaryota; kingdom Metazoa; phylum Chordata; class Mammalia; order Primates; family Lemuridae; genus Eulemur; species Eulemur rufifrons. The sequence goes on along the minus strand of NC_090998.1, from coordinate 39,162,815 downwards.
AATTTCATCTTGATTTTTTACTGTAGTTTTAAGAAGAGATGATTTGTGTAAATCAATAGCAAAGTGGAACATCACAGGCTCGTTATTCACTGTGTGAAAATGAGCATATTTAGACTTCAGTTAGAAGGCAGGTCAGGAGATAGATGATCTGTGAAGCTTAATTTCCTCTTGTTACAGGATTTTGCTGCTTCTCGGTCCCTTCCTGCTGTAAACATTCTGACCAGGTGACTCCCTAAGTGGGAAAACCTGTTCAGTGACTTTTTTAAAACTCCTAACAGAGTTTCTGCATTACAGTTCGCCTGCTCTGGAGATTATAAGAGTTGAAAAGTCTTCAGGAATTCTTGTAAAAAGTACTTTTTATCTCATCCCAAAAGAATTTCCCAGGCCCCTTACAGAATATGGTCGTAACAAGGCACATACTTTTGGCACAGTGGTTTTGGAGATGGGGTCAGAAACAAGTTGTTTGGGTGTAATGTGTTCTGCAGTGCTGCCTGCCAGCTCCTACTCATAGATTCACCTCCGGAGCTGTGTGCCTTAACCTGAAATGCCATACCTGAGTGAGTCAGCCACGCTCCCTTCATTGGCCCTGTGGCCATAACTTACTTGTTTCCTCCATGCCTAAAGAATCACAGAAAACTGAAAGGTACTCGATTACTGAATTACAAGCAGGCTAAAGGTAGAAAATGTCCGTATTCATCTACTTCTATGTTGATTTTAGTAGATGAGTCCATTTTAATATTCTGCCCCAAGTGTTCTTTGCAAGGAAAAGAATGTGATTACACTTATTCCTCATGACAATATTAATGCATGCTTTTTTATGTTGAGGCTCTGTTATGGAAAGTAGAATAAGGTATGTCTTTAGTACAATATATGAATTTTATGTGAAAGACATGTTTTTGAAAGTCCCACGAAAAAGGTTGTTTTATGGTATCGTTAAATATAAATTCAGTTTTTATATGTATCCATCATCCCTGTCTCTCTTTCCAGGCCGGGCGGGCATTTATATATATATGGTTAGTATATTTTCTTAATTCTTGGCACTTGGCATCTCCTTTCCCCTGCTCCAGAATGGTCTTTTCTGATAAAACTCACAAGCTTTGCACTCCCACAAGCTCTGCTGCTAGAAGAGTGAATCACAAGAACATTGTATGTGGGGGCGGTGATCTGTGCGCGTGCACACGTGTGTGTGTCTGTGTGTGTCTGTATTCTAATGAGCATCCAGTTTTAGACTAGTATAAAAATATTTAACTCTGAGATATGTGTCCACAAAGCTGCTTTTGTCATTTCACTAGCCAATGGGTTTTTCTTGTGAGAGTTAGGGGGTTGATTTGACCTGAGGCCTCTTAGAAGAATTTTTTTTTTAACATTCCAAGTTTATTTAATAGATGTGCTATGAAGAGAATGGAATGATGAGAATTTTTTTTTAAAAATTCACAGATTATTTTTATTTTGTAGAATGAGTTGAAAGCCAGTGGTGGTGAAGTCAAAATTCATAAATTGGAGCAAAAGGAGAATGTGCCCCCAGGTCCTGAGGTCTGCATCTCTCATCAGGAAGGAGAAAAGGTAGGTTGAAAAGTCTGATGACCAGTTGCCAAGGAGGCATGTGTTCTAAATTAGATGCTTAAAATTAGAAGCTCTAACTCTAGGCTGTAGGGTGTCTGGGAATTTGGTAACAGCTGCCAGGACAGATTGTCATTTTTGCAGGTCACATAATTTTGGCTGGGGAGTTCTGCAACTTATAGCTGACCAAATAATGTGCCTTCATTGGAAAAGTCTTTTGCTCAGCAGATACTTAAAGGGTGTGGAGCTGAAGTGATTTTTAAAAACCTATTTGATTAGAGATATTATCTTCAAAGTACTTATATATTCTTAAGTACATATTTAGTACATTTTATGCAAGAAAATCTCATTCTTTCACTTAAAGTATTTGAAAGATAGGCACTATGGTAAGCATAGGGAATACTAAGCTTAAAAACTACAGACAAACCATTCCATGTGGTCTTTATGTGCAAGGAAACAGAGTAGAGGAGAGATGAATAATAAGTTAGCTATCATAAAACAGTGTGATAGGTCCTGTGAGAGGGGTATACAGGGCCACGGAAGCTCAATCTAAGGACATTTAACCTGACTTTCTCATGAAGGTGATGTCTGAGCTGAGTCTTGAAGAATGTGTGGAAATAGGCCAAGAATAAGGGGGAGATTGAGTAAGGAAAAGGGCAATCCAGATGGATACAAGAGAGGTTTGGAAACTAAACTGGTAGCTTACTTAGGTATTACAGATTTGTTGGCTATTATATGGAGCATGTGGTACATATGGGCAGTGGTGAGAGACAGGTGGAGGGAGAGGGCCAGGGTCTGGAAAAGCTTTATATGCCACCCTTAAAGGTTTAGATGTAGTCATGCAGCAAGGGAAAGCCACTGAAAGATTTTAAGCAAATCATATTTGTGTTTTGTGCATTAATCCTTATATGAACAGCTTAGTTGGATATTTATGTCAAGCAAATTTATCATGTTCTATGCCAATCCATTACCCAATCTTTTTAATCTTTCGGTTGATGTATTAATCAAATGGTAAGGCAGGTGAAGAGAAAGGGCTTTCAAATCTATTAAAGTGATTAATCTTAGGAGAAAAGCCACTGTTTCTGTTACACATATTGATACCCTTGATGCCAGGCTTCCAAAAGGTGAGGAGATCATTAAAATGGGTAAAGAGCAATGGTTGCAAACTTATTTGACTACAGCAGACTTTACAAAGTAGTGTGATGTATTGACAGAACACTAACAGGAACTCATGAGAGATACTGCACAAATGGATCAAAGTAGGCACACAGAAAAATGGTATCTGATGGCTACAAAATTTGATTCATAGACTAGAACCAAAGAAAAATAGAAAAGTTAAATCACTTCATTTTATAAAAACATATTACAAATGTATGTTGAAATAATAAGACAAAATATTTGATAGTCATGTGTTACATAGTCATATAATCTCAAATAAATTGCATACATCCTTGCAACAGTGGGCTCAAGCATTAGTTCATGGATCACATGTCATGTATCAAATGAGTTCTCTTGTTAAACTATCTGGTTTTTCCATGTTTTAAAGGGGTGATTATTTCTTAAGAATAACTGAGTAGGCTGAGCACAGTGGCTCATGGCTATAATGGGAGGCATGAGGTGGGAGGGTTGTTTGAAGCCAGGAGTTCGAGGCTGCAGGGAGCTGTGATCACACTCCTGTACTCCAACCTGGGAGACAGAGTGAGACCCTGTCTCTTAAAAAATAAATAAATGATAAAAATTTAAAAATATAAAAATAAATTTTAAAAAAACTGAGTAAATATGTTTGGAATTTTTCGTGCATATTGTTAAAAAAAAAAAAGAAAGAAAGAAAGAAATTTTAAAGGAAAAATATTCCCAGCATTTGAAATTTCCCCATCTTTACCCCAGGAGTCTTGGAAATAATCATCTGGAAAATAATGCTTGGATTGCCCCAATATATAATTTCATGTTTCCTTCTTGATTGTCTTCATGCTGATTTGAAACTAGAACTCTGAACTGAACTGGAGGATCAGAACATTTTAATTATAGCCTAAAAGGATATTAGTGCAACTGAATCATGAAGTGGGTGGGAAAGAAAGGGGACAAAGATAGTACATATTCTTCAAGCACACACTGCAGGTTTATAAACCCTTGGCTGCCTTAAAATTTGCAAAATTTTTCAGAGCTTTAGATATCCTTTTGGTTGTTCGCCTAGCTTTTGTTAACCAATACTTAAGTGCTCTTTGAACTTTAGCTTGTTAGAAAAGGACATTAATGCTAGAATAAACTTGCTTGAAATGGAATATTTTGTCAAGGTGTTATTTTTCCCTTTTTCCTCTTATGAATTAATTTGTGCTTTCCTTTGATGAAATGTTTGAGCAAAATCTTCTGTGCTCCCACCTGGCTGTTCCTGCAGTGAAGTCATCTGGTTGGCCATGTGAATGATGTCATGATTGGCATTAAGTTTATCTCACAGGTTCAAGGTGGCCAAATTAGAGGTGAGAGAAGAACATCCTAGGATGGATGCACCTACTAATTAACAAGAAAAATTGAAGAACTTTTTTAAGGCCATGCATAACTTTCAGAAAATTTATTTCATGTCATTAGATGAAATAACACAAGTAAGGTGATCAGTTTAATACCTTGCAGTAAACACTCAATAAATGTTGACTGTTATTATACTGGTTTGTTTTATGCCATGTCAGAATTCCTGTAATGAATAGTGGAAAAAACGACCGTGCTGAAATTCAGATGCATTCAGCCAACAACTTAATCTCCATTGTAAATCTATTCAGTTTATTAGACATCCTGGTATAAACACTCAGTATTGCCCATAAAATCCTTGACATCTGAGTGAAAGAAAATTATATGAAGAGTGTACTTTGGGTCACTTTGTGGACCCTTCAAGATTTTGGGTGTGGAGGAAGATACCAGGAAGTCGCAGGAACCAGTAGAAAGGAGGGGGAGAGCTAATAGAGAGTTCTTTTATTTAAATTTGATGGTTTGGGGGGAAAAGATATATACACCTATACATAAGATCTGCTGTCTTGTTAAACACTGCCATTTTTAAACTGGGATTAAAAGGGAAACTATCCTTGAAGCTAATACCAGAGGTTGGTTTTAGGTAAATTTGTCTTATAGCTATTAAAAGGTCTTCTGTATGGGCAACTTTGTTTCTGCAGAATGTGTTTGGGAAGTAGGAATTAGGAAAATGAAAAAATAGGAATAGTTCCTATATTTAAATACATTATCTTGCCTTCGAGTGAGTGATGGTTATATGGTGAGGGGCCTTTCTCTCCTTGATAGAGGGTTTTGTTTTTGCTTTGTTTTTCGAGAGTAGAAAGATATGGTTTAGAAGTTCTTTTATAAAGGGAGATGATGCACACTTTTGGCAGTTGAGTGCAGTCTGTTTCTCACATTACTCTATAATTGAGAGGCATGTTAATATCCTCATAAAAGACATTTTGCTGCCTCCTGTTTAAATGCTCAGCTGTTCTGATGCCCGTTATTTCCCCCAGGCAGCCAGTGACTGACTGGAGTCAGCAGGTTTTTATGGCATACAGCAGTCTGCTCTTTTATTTTTAATGCGATTCTTAATCCCCTGCTCCCCCCGCTTTTTTTGTAGGTTTCTGCAACTGAGAATAGCCTGGCAACTCGTTCCACCCCTGCTGAAGATGACTCCCGTAAGCATTTGTTCTTAGATCTGGAGGGTGAGGTCCTTGTTCTCTACCCATATTTGGTTCAGGGGTAGTCCCATTACTGTCAGTGCTGAGAAAGTAACATACTAAATCCACCCATTTAACTGATCAAATCCTTCACTTCGTTTTAAGAGCTGATACTTGAATATTCTTTATACATTTCATGGCTTGGGGAGAAGTTAAATTCAATTAAATATGGTTAACTTGGGACAAACTAAATACTTTTGATGCTTCTCTTATCAAACTTATCCTACCTTTTGTACCCAACCCTTTCAGGGTTAAAACTGTATAAACTAATTTTAAAGTGTCATTTTAATAGAAGTTTGGCATAAAAGCATTTTATTCATTTATTAGGATAAAGAATAGGTATTTGAGTAACCTTTTAAAAATATCTTTTTCTGGCTGGGCATGGTGGCTCATGCCTGTAATCCCAACACTTTGGGAGGCCAAAGTGGCAGGATCGTTGAGGCCAGGAGTTTTTGAGACGAGCCTGGGCAACATAACAAGACCTCTGTCTCTATAAAAAAATTTAAAACTCATCTGGGCATAGTGGTGCACACCTGTAGTCCCAGCTACTCAGGAGTCTGAGGCAAAGGGGATCTCTTGGGCCCATGAGTTCAAGGCTCAGTGAGCTACGATCGCACCACTGCACTCCAGCCTGGGCAGTACAGCAAGACCCTGTCTCAAAATATATATATATATATATATATGTGTGTGTGTGTGTGTGTGTGTGTGTGTATGGATTTCCAGCTTCTCCCCAGGCTAGTTTACTAGACGCTGAAAACTCCACAACTAAAGTAGAAGGATGAGTTAAACAGATCTCTAGAAAACCCTAACTTAAAATTTCAGAGAAAAACTCTTGTGCTGGAATCCAAGGAACATTCCTTTTTGCAATCATTTTTCTTGGACTAGAAATGTTTCCGAGTTTTGACTAGATTTGCAAAAAAATTTTTTGAAAAATAAGCCTTAGTCTTTTAGTATGTTGTTGACTCAACTCTAGATTTTAAGGAATTCTTTTGCGGTTCTTTAGTGGCTGCGTAAGTGGTTTTTCTCTGCCTCTTCTGAGTTCCATGGGATGAATACACTGGCAGGAAATTAACTCATGCAGTTGGCACTTCAATGATTATGAAAAAAACTTCATAGAGCCCTTTTACATAATCTTCTACAGGACTGACCGAAAAGACAGTGTCAGGTTACACATACACACATGCACACACGCATACGTGCACACGTGGTATGAAATTTCTGCCCTTATGTTCCCCCATTTTCCCCACTTCAGTTGAAGCACCCCAGAAGTCATTAGGAGTACTAACTACTGAAAAAACATCAACGTCTATAAACAGCCTTTAAAAATGACAAATGGTACAGGGGGAAAAAGTTATTTTTATGGCATGGTTTGGATTTCTGCTATGTGTGGCAAGGGGTGAGAAAGCCTCCTCACCAAGAACCTGATTTGTGAGAGGACCTGAGGAAACCTAAGTAGCATAGCCTTTAGTGCTGGAATCTTCTTCAGCAGAAAAGCTATGTTTTTCCTGGTGTTGAAAGGACCTACTATTAGCAGAAAGTTCCCAGATTTTGCCTTTTGAAAGAACCCTTTCTGAGACTTCCCCTGAGACACTATAAAATGTCATCCTTTTGTGACTCACACAGGTAACTCCCAGGTTAAGAGTGAGGTCCGACGGCCTGTCCATCCCAAGCCACTAAGTCCAGATGCTGGAGACTCCAGCCTTTCTGAAAGTTCTCCTCCCAAAGCAGTGAAGGTATGATGGCAACTTGTCTCTGAGCTTTTCGACACTGGTTTACTGGTAGAGCTGGTTGCACTTTTTATTATTATGTTGGTTATAACCTGTTTTTGCTTTCCTAGGGATGATAATGCGAAATAAGGGCACACTTAAGCCAATCATTTTCCCTGGAATCTTGCTTCTTTTCTGCTCAGGTGTTTCAGCCAGCAGGGGGAAGGCTCACTAATGACTCTTGGTTTGGAATCTGGAAAACTTACGAAAGATTTTTTAAAAAACCTGAAGTTAATAACGTGATTTTTTTTAAATGTTCAAATTCATAAATCTGTGAATGGGGGAAAGCCCACAAAATGAGAAATATGAGAAATCTGTTAAACTAAAGTCAGCACATTGGACAGAAATGTGCAATGTCACCTTAAAGATAGTGATTCTCTGCTCTGAGGAGAGCCATAACCCGACTGGTGGTTAGCATTTTTAAAGGAAGAATGTATCCACTGGAATGGGGGTTTGGCCAGCCCATTTTTTGTAAAAATTGGCATTCAAGCAACACTTATACTAGGGTATATTAAATATTAAGGAGTGTACAGATTTTTTGTATGCTAAAATTTTACTGGGTTTCTCAATCTGTGATGTGCTTTTATTCCCCAATTTAAAAAAAATCATCTGTCTTTTCCCTTTCTATGAACAAACATATATTCCCATAAAAATAAACCAAAAGAATGTTTTTTAAAATTCTAAAACTTATTTTAGGCTTGTTAACTGCCTTATTTTAATTGACTACTTTGCTAATGTAATGCTGCTTCACTTATTTGGATTAATAACCAAACATACCCACACTTCTCTGGTGTCTTTCTCCTCTGGTGTTCTCTTTAAGTAGCTGAGTTACGTTTCAAAAGTTTTAGCATTGGAGAGAAACTCAATACATAGAATTAGTTTTAAGGCGGTGTATGCTGCTCCAACCTCATGTGCATATCTGCCATGCTTACATATATCTCTTAACTAGGTGCATAATTGGTCCTTTGAAAGTTTTAGTGCACAAAAAGGATGAGAAGAAGACATAGAAAAGGGCTTAGAACAAAAAGAAAAAGGGAATCCAGGAATTAAAGGATGGATTAAAAAGTTGAGGAGGGGGCAGATGAAGAAGATAAACAAGAAAATTTTAAAGGAAGCAGAGATTTGTGAGGAGAGTAAGGTTTATTGAAAAGGAACAAAAGGTGAAGAAAGTAGCAAGAGAAAGCAAGTCTGAGAAGAAAGAACGGAGTCATGGTGGTTGAATCTGCACATGTAGGCAGAATGATGCCCTTCTGGCCTTGAAGATCTGCTAGTGCTGCCGGCAGCACTTTTTATTTTCCAGTATCTGGAGTCCCACGAAGGTAGCAAAAGCCACAGGGTTCCTTTCCTGTCCAGCAGCCACCCTGCCCAGATGTGAGTGCTCGGGTTGTGATTCTGGATCAAGAACGGCTAGCAGATCTGACTTGGTCATGATTTCTGTGTGACCGAGGGACCTGGAGAAGTTTCCAGGCTAATCTAAGCACTCGGATCTTTTCTTAGGACTATTTGAATTCTAAAGAATATTTGAATTCTCAATGCAGTCTTGTTTTCCTCCCTCAGCTTCTAGGCCAAACCTCCTTGTACTGGGTTGGGATCCCTCCTGGTTCAGACTCCAGGGTCTGGGCTGATGAGTGGTGTGTGAAGGTACATGCCTCACTTAGGTCTTCCTTGGCACCAGGGAGAAGAGACGGAGGTAAAGCCCCCTCTGCACCTTCCTCAGACCCACGCCTGCTCCTTTGGGCCTGGTCACTCAGCAGTAGAATGCAGACAGCGCTGCCATCACAGATGTGCAGCTCAGGTTTTGAGTGTTATTTAAAGACTGGAGTAAATGGGCCTGGGTAAATTGGACTGGAGTAAATTCCCCATGTTTGCCTGCGGTCCAAAGTTCAAATGGTCACGATGTACGGAGCGTGGAGGGACCCACTTACATCTCCACTTTTATTTCAGGGCAATTTGTTTGCTCGTCCTCTATTTGCCCTTTACAGTCTGCAGGCGACTACATAGATACTTTAGTAGACGTTTATAGGAAGACCTGATGGCTGGTCTCATGGCTATAGACTGTGCCACAGAAGTTGTTTCTCCACTTTGGGAAATTACATACAGCTAAGAATAAACTTGTTCACTCAGAATAGATTTTTTAGATCCCACACATCCTGGAAAAAACTGTTCCTTAGTGCCTGTATGTCTGTTATTGAAGATAGGACATCTAAGGTAGAGACTCAATTCATTTCAAATTTTAGCGTAATCAAGTAAAAAAATGAAAAAGGTCTTTAAAAGTAAGGATTTTGCATGCTTTGGACACTGGCCACAGAGCTCAGTTGCTGAGACTTGTTGCTAATGAAGTTAAAGTTGTAGGTTTGTTCTCAAAAAGGGTGTTCTGAGAGCAGAGCTCAGAGGACCCTGTGAGAAGGCTCAGGCCCTTTCTACTACTTCAAGAGACTGAGGCATTGTTTTGGGGTTTGTTTTTTCTTTTTATAGACAGGGTCTCACTCTGTTACCCAGGCTGGAATGTAATGGCACAATTATGGCTCACTGTAGCCTCAAACTCCTGGGCTTAAGTGATCCTCCTGCCTCAGCCGCCCAAGTAGATAGGACTACAGAATTGCCACCATGCCTGGCAATTCTGAGGTTTTTGATTGCCAACTATATACCTCAGTAAAGTTGGAAAAGGGGTGGGGAGGAAGAGAGAGACTCAAAGATCTCTTAAGCTTTATGCCCTCCCATTTGAAAGAAATCATTCCCTAAATGTTCCCAGAAGAGACGATAGGGGAGGAAAAGGCAAGGAGATGGCCCTAGGGGACACCAGCTTATCCCCACTATGTCCAGGACAGCCCGATTCTAGGCTTCCTTGGCTGGTCCTTCTGATGGATGTTAGGAGAAAACATGGCAGGACTGCATTAGAGGGCACATATTACAATGTCCCTCTCGGTGCCCACCAGCTGTCCCTCCCCCTCTGGACAGGGTAGGAAGTTTTATGCAGTTTTGCAGAGCTATCAGAATTATCCTTGAGAGGCATCTAGAATTTTTTCCTGACTTACCTACTTATTAGTGCTTCCTCAGAGTACTAACCTTTCTTCTACGTGTAGAGCAGTCTATTTAAAATACGAATATTCCCCAAAATGCTTTTACAAAGAGTTTCATAGTAAGCCAGGCGAAGAGTTAAGGCTGCAGAGAGCTGGCCCAACCATTTACTGTGTGGTGAGGAATTTCAGTTTCATTACCTATATATTTTGCACAAATTGGAAGGAGGAAATGAAAGGCTTTTGTGGTGTTCTATCTGAGGAATGGAGGCTTCACATCAATACAGAATTTTCTTCTGATTTCACTATGTCTAAAAGTTAGTTAACTTCACTACCTATCGCCAGCTGCTGCTCCCGCCAACCCCCCACACATATATATCCCAACTGAGGCCTTTATTAGACAAAAAAATATGTAAGACAAGAGGGTACAAGAATGTAGATGAAGCCATGCACATTTACTGGGAAAATAACTTTAAGTATATGCTCATCAACAGAGGATCTATGATATCCCTCATGTGGGAAAGACAGTGTTTATGAACATCAATTATTTACATATTATCTCATTCATTCCAGAATATCCTGAAGACATTATCTACATATTTTAATTTGAAACAAAGTGAAGACTAGTTTGTTCAAAGTGCTATAGTGAGATTATTTTCATTTGGGTTAGCATCTGCTCTCTTCCCCCAGAGTTTCTTTTAGTTATGGAAGTTTAACATTCCAGGACAATTTAGAAGATGCTCTATTGGTTTGTGAGTCAGGAGTTCTGAGCTTGTTCTGCAGTGAGCAGGTATATGTAAATCTACCCTCAAAAGGCCAAGGGAGCTGAGAGGCTGACAAATCCAGTTTGTCAGAAAGAAACATTGAATGGGGACGTATGAACAGAAGCCATGTCTGGGAAGCTGTGAGACGGTGGATCCCTGCACCCTCCAGAAAATATCCTTTATATAGCAAGATTTTTGGTAAAACATGTGCAGCTGGTCACATCTCAGACTTTCTTATGTAACTCGTGACCGCTGGGGAGGTTAGATAAACATCTTTATGAGGGTTATCTTTGCTACAGGCATTGCTTCTTTATGAGGGATTAGAGGGTTATCTATGCTACAGGCATTGTTTAAAGATCTTGCTGCGGAACACCTTGGTTTGCAGGAATCAAACATATCATGGGGGTGTCACTTCAAGATGGCATCACTCTTGCTATGCAACAGTCTGGTTTCCTGCAGAGTTTTCATTCTAATTCTGTAGCTGCGTGAACTTTGATAAGGCACCTGGGATCCTGGTGCTTTACTTTCTACGTGGTCGGGGGCAAAATGATGGGGGAAGGGGAATGAAAAAAAAAAATCTTCTCTTACTAACTGAAAAAAGTATATTGTTGAGATAAAAAAAGGTCTAACATTCTCATATTAGCAGTGTTTATAATGTGGCTGTGCCAAGTCTGAGCATGCCATGAAGGCATGGGCAGGATGTATGCCAGGCCTGTGATAATGGTAGAGATTTTTGGGCACTGACTGTGCTTCCTGTTGTCCGAATAGACATGGGGGCAATTACAGAAAAGTGGCTGAGAGCCCAGGACAAGAGAAATGAAGGGAAGGCAGAGCCGCAGCCGCTGTGACTTGCATATTACCATGTTAGGATCCCCTTGTGTCTATGAAACCATAAGGGCCATTGGGTAGCTGCTGCATAAACCTTAAATAATATCAAAAAGGGTTTGTGTGAGAAATGAATGGGAATAATGGGCCTCTGATAGGTCTGGCTTTGGGTGAGTCAGTTGTTTGAACTAGATTTGTTGTTAAGGAAGAGGAAAGGTGAGGTAAAGGCTCCATGAAAGAGAAAGCCACTGTGGGTCAGGTGTGGGGAGGGAGTGAGACACTAAAGAATTGCTAAAGAGACACTCCTTGTGTGCATGAGATCATAAAAGCCCTCTCGCCTGAGCCAGATCTGCTCCAGCCTCAGGTGAATAGGAGCGAGGCTGATTTTGCCAGGATCAGCGGAGTTTCTCGAAAATGAAAGAAAATGTGGTCTTATTCTTGGCACTGAGTCTCTGAGTTTAAGCTCAGCTGCAGTAAAGCACTCCAGGGCATGCCAAATGCTGTGTATTCATTGAAGGTTCCTGTTTGTCTCTTCCAGCTTCTGCTTCCTGCTCCTGGTACCTAATTTCTGCTCCTGCCTTCCACTTTCCTCCTAATGTGAGCTCAACTTTCAGCTTTCTCTCAGGTTCTCCTTTCCTTCCATCCCCTGGGCTGCACCCTCCTCCTACAGTGTGTCCTCTCCCTGGGTGTGTTTGTGCAGGAGGTGTGCTCGGTATCCCTCCGTGCCCCTTCAGCAGAATAGTATCCGTTTCCTCCTACACCGTGTGAAGTTTGTCTCCTGCTGCATCTTTCCTGCCCAGAATGAGTACTTAGTCTCCTAAATCTATTTCAAGTGTTAAAAATATAGAATCCCCTCTCTGCAACTGAAAAAGATTTTCGATCTGATAAACACATTTGTCTTAGTCCTTTTACATTTATGTGAACTGTGATTGGCACAGGTTCTGTCCAATGGCTTCACTTGTACTATTACACCCAGACTTTATTCTGCATTTTAATGTGTCTCCTGCTTGCTAGACAAAGACCCCATCCTTTTAGAGAAAATCTAATTAAAACCATGCAAAGACATCTCCATTTAGGTCACGTTAGAATGTCTATAAAAGAAGAAAAGAATTCTGAGCTCCAAATACTGTCAGGCCTTAATTACTTACAATGGCATTCAATAAAATAACCTTTGGTCACATTTAATACCATCCTTATGCTTGGCTAGGTTATAGCCTGCGTTTTTTGCTTTTTGGGTTTTTTGTTTGTTTTGTTTTGTTTTTAGGACTCTACCTTTATTTTTTTTTCCAGCATATTATGGGGGTACAAAAGTTTAGGTTACGTATATCGCCCTTGCCCCCGCTCCCCTCCAATCAGAGCTTTAAGTGTGTCCATCCCCTAGACCATGCGCATTGCACTCATTATGTATGTATACACCATCCCCTCCCCCCCAATCTGCCTGACACCCGATTAATGTTATTCCTAAATGTGCTCTTAGGTGATGATCAGTGAAACCAATTTGATGGTGAAGGACTCTACCTTTAGAATGAAGTGGGATGCTGTTGATTTGCCATTTCCACTCAGTTTTGCTCCTTCATTCTTAAATCCCTTGGGTGATATTTGGAGTTTACCACTAATTTCTTTCTTTCTTTTTTTTTTTTTTTTTTTTTGAGACAGGGTCTTGCTCTTTTGTTGCCCAGGCTGGAATGCAGTGGCATGATCATAGCTCACTGCAGCCTCAAAGTCCTGGGCTCAAGCAATCCTCCTGTCTCAGCCTCCTGAGTAGCTGGGACTATGGACGTTGTGCCACTGCACCCAGCTGATTTTTTTATTTTTTATACAGACAGGGTCTTGCTATGTTGCCCAGGCTTTGCTAATTTTATTAAACTCCCTTTTACAGATTTTTCCCTTTACTTCCATTTTCTGCTCATTTTCTGCTCTCATTTCCTGCCCAAATCTACTTGGAAAACCATTCCTATTTTTTGCTTTACTTCCTAGTGAATCATGTGGCAAGTGAACCAGCAGTCTAAACTTTCTGTGGGACAAATTTTGAGTTTTTGAATCAAAATTCTATCTTGCTCAGAACCTGGTTCATTGTAGGCTTAACCATTCAGGCCCTTGGCCTTGGGGGTTAATTTGTATTATTTCTCATCATGTGTTTTCTGGTGAGAGTCCAAACTGGTCTTGGCAGCAAAGAGGGCCACCTAGTTGCCAATGAGAGCTTCCTGGCCCCTAAGCGGCTTCCTGCATCTACAGGTTGAGGTATCTGTTGAGGTGTTGGGGCAAGTCAACGGTTACTCACACACACGCCTCCAGACTTCTTACTCCCATCCCTTAGAGCCATGTGCCCATTTCTTATCACGTAAATGCATATAATATTTTTGGAATTCTGGCTTTTATCAGTGCTAGAATACCACTTTTATATTCTTTAGGATTGAATTTACCAGGTAGAACCACTGTGCCCACCGTTATTCCATACTTAGCAGCCCATGAATTCCTAGACATCAATGCATTAAGAAACTCGTTTCTCCATTGCATTAGTTTTATTCTCTATTGGTTTTTAGAAATATTATGGAGCCTATAGCTTTATTGGGCTATGCTTCCTTCTGGTGTCCTAGTAAAATAGTTTGTGTTTCATAAACTGTTCCATTTGTGTGTCAGTTTTGACTTGTTTTAAAATACTGGCTGGGCATGGTGGTTCACGTCTGTAATCCTAGCACTCGGGGAGGCCAAGGCAGGAGGATCACTTGAGGTCAGGAGTTCAAGACCAGCATGAGCAAGAGTGAGACCCCGTCTCTACTAAAAATAGAAATAAATTGGCCGGGCAACTAAAATAGAAACAATTAGCCGGGCACGGTGGTATACATCTGTAGTCCCAGATACTCAGGAGGCTGAGGCAGGAGGATGGCTTGAGCCCAGGAGTTTCAGGCTGCAGTGAGCTATGATGATGCCACTCTAGCCTGGACAACAGAGCAAGACTCTGTCTCAAAATAGATAAATAATAAATAAAAATAAATATATCATACCTAGTTGATTGAGCAAGTCAAGATTATAAGCAGAGGAGAATAAAAGATGCTTTACTAAATGTCTTTTTCTCATTTGCAAAGCCAAATACACTTCCTCTCCTAGAAATTTATCTCCTTCAGAATCTGTTTTTATAATAGTCTGTCCTGCTTTTACTTGGCATTTGAATCAATCGTCTTTCCTCTGTATGTGATGACATTTTCTCCTAATCCCTTCCCCCTACTCCTTGTCCCCTACTCCTAATATTTCGTGTGTATGGTGGCTTGTCTAAGCCTTTCTCTGTAATCCAGCCCTAGCTCCACCTGTCTTCAGAGGCTGCTACACTTGGGGCAGCCAGACAATTTGGGAAAGGAATTCAGAAGAGCCTCTTGTTTTTCAAGAGTCAACTGATAGAATTATAGCAGGTTTAGTGTTCCTATGAGAATTGACTCACGAGTTAAGGGAGCCCTTACATAAAGTAAATCCTAGGGCCCGTCTTAACAGAGTACTAACTCCTCACTGCCTGTGCTAGTTAAAATTGTTCTTTTCCTTTTCCCAGAAGTTTCAGGCACCTGCAAGAGAGACCTGCGTGGAATGTCAGAAGACAGTCTACCCGATGGAGCGTCTCTTGGCCAACCAGCAGGTGTTTCACATCAGCTGCTTCCGTTGCTCCTACTGCAACAGTAAACTTAGGTATGCCAGACCAAAACTAGCCCCCTCTCTGTATGGTTGGAGGTCCACAGGGAGTCTTCGGCTTTTAGAGCACTGGTATCAAAAGTTAGTGTGCTATTGGTGTTCTCTTGAAGGCTCTTGAATAAAATTAAAAGCACCATTTAGTGACAAGTCTTTCATATCAAATAATAATGGTGTTTGTGGCTGGGCGTGGAGGCCCATGCCTGTAATCCTAGCACTCTGGGAGGCCGAGGCGGGTGTATCGTTTGAGCTCAGGAGTTCAAGACCAGCCTGAACAAGAGTGAGACCCTGTCTCTACTAAAAAAATAGAAAGAAAGTAGCTGGACAACTAAAAAATATATATGGAAAAATTAGCCAGGCATGGTGGCACATGCCTGTAGTCCCAGCTACTTGGGAGGCTGAGGCAGGAGGATTGCTTAAGCCCAGGAGTTTGAGGTTGCTGTGAGCTAGGCTGACGCCACGGCACTCTAGCCCGGGCAACAGAGTGAGACTCTGTCTCAAAAATAATAATAATAATAATGGTGTTTGAAACTTCTTGGTACATTGATACATTAATTTACGTGTTAGGACTGAAGCTTAAATAATACCCATTGCAGGTAAACCCCACTGCCCACCCCCCCACCCCCCGCCGTGGACCTAATTTAGTAGAACGTTTTCCTTTGGTATCATAGAATGATAAGGTTACTTGCCTAAGTCCTTACTTCAAAATGTCCTAAGCTCTGAATAAATGGTAATAATAGCAGTAATGATAATCTCCAAAGAACATGTTGTTTTCTCTATATTGCCTCATTTTATATGTTTCTGAGAAAATAATTACGTGTCATTTCTTCCAGGTAACTCAAAATGTGGATGTAAGTGTGACAAACTGGGGAAATATTCCATATTAACTTTTTTTTTTTGAGATAGAGTCTTTCTCTGTCACCCAGGCTGGAGTGCAATGGCACAATCATAGCTCACTGCAGCCTCAAACTCCTGGGCTCAAGCCATCCTCCTGCCTCAGCCTCCCAAGTAGCTGGGACTACAAGCATGTGCCGCCATGCCCAGCTCATTTTTTAAATTTTCTTCATAGAGACTGGGTCTTGCTATGTTTTCCAGGCTAGTCTTAAACTCCTGGCCTCAAGCAATCCTCCTGCTTTGGCCTCCCAAAGTGCTGGGATTATAGGTATGAACCACCGTGCCTGGCCTATTAACTCATCTTAATCAGAGTTTTACAGAAGGAAGTAATCAAGAAGTCACTTTCTCTAGCTTTTCTTCCAGAGCATCCCTTCTAAAATACTCTTGAAGATGTCCTGGCATCTGTGTGACACTTCTAGCAGGGTAGTACCTCACTACAGCTAGTTCTAGTGTTAGATAGCTCTGGCTAGACAACTTTTCTTTATATTGAGCCAAAATTTCCCCTATAACTGTCACTCGTTAATTCTTTTTCTGCCCACTATGTTAATTTTTTCTCTAAAGCACATTATTTCTTTTTTGGAGATGCTGTCATTTTATACCCTCTTTAAAATGTATTACCTTCTGAGAGACACTGTATCTCCTAAAGTCTTGTCCAGCACTAACATTAGGGAAGACCTACCTCCTGGTCACTCCTTGCTGTTCTCCTATTAACCATAACTTACTTTTATTCAGTCAGTAGTAGCTATTGAGTGTCAGCCATTTGCAGAGCATTATACCTATTCCTGTAGAGTTATGCTTTTAAATCATAACACAAATGGGAACCTAGGAGGAAATGATTCAGCTTTACAAAGGAATATTATTATAAGTAGTTACAGGTTATAAATACTGAGGAAAGGTATGAGTGATCAGAGCTAGGTAGTATTACCTAGGGAAGACTTCCCAGAAAAAGTAATTTGTTAGCAGTTTTAACAGAGGAATGTCAACCTTAAATAATGAGATTCAGAAAATGTGATTAAGCCCTTTTGCGCCCTTCCTTTGGCTCTCCCTTTGCTGCGACAGTGGGTTCGGTCATCATCTATGGTGTATGTACCATGCTCTGTCAACCTACATCTTGCTCTTGCCCTATAATCCTACCTCTCCTCAATAAACCTCATTTTCAAGCTTGGAAAAAAAATATGATTAAGTATAGAGTTTGAGTGCAAAGCTTGAGAATGGCCATGTGGAAACAATGACTCCAAATGAATGGGGTCAGCGTTTCAAAGTGGAAAAGTTAAGGTTTTACTTATGTAGAAATTTTGGCAGAATTACAACCTTTTCCATACAGGACCAGAGCATGTGCCATGGCAATTTGATTGGTTACAGATCGTTACCTTCCAAGGAAGATTACTTTATTACTCCATAAGGAGGGGTAGTGATCTGAGGGGGTCTTATCTCTCGTGCCGTTTGGTCTTAATTATTTACAGGGAAAAAAAGTTGCAGCTGCATGCTGTGTGACTCAGGTTGCATAGCCACATTCCTCTCAAGGGTCAGAATAAAGTTCCAACCACTTTAAGTGTAAATTCTTTAATTTCACAGGAGAGGAAATCATTTGAAAATGGGGAGCACATTCCAGGTGGAAGAATGACTTGTGAAGGTTCAGTCTTGGAAGTGAGCATGTTTTGCATAAGGACAAGTAAACTAATGTACTTAAAGGTACATAGGGAATCCTAGGTCACTGAGGTGCTTTTAAAGATATTTTTCTCGGCCGGGCGCGGTGGCTCACGCCTGTAATCCTAGCACTCTGGGAGGCCGAGGCGGGTGGATTGCTCAAGGTCAGGAGTTCAAGACCAGCCTGAGCGAGACCCCGTCTCTACTAAAAATAGAAAGACATTATATGGACAACTAAAAATCTATATAGAAAAAATTAGCCGGGCATAGTGGCGCATGCCTGTAGTCCCAGCTACTCGGGAGGCTGAGGCAGTAGGATCGCTTAAGCCGAGGAGTCTGAGGTTGCTGTGAGCTAAGCTGATGCCACGGCACTCACTCTAGCCTGGGCAACAAAGTGAGACTCTGTCTCAACAAAAAAAAAAAAAAAAAAAAAAAAAAAGATATTTTTCTCATTTAGCATCTTCTGAAAATACTGGAATTGCCAGATTTTAGTCTGCTGGTGTAAATGCGAGTATGAAGATTTGCTAACTTTATGCTCTTTTTCTTTTAATGACAGTCTAGGAACATATGCATCTCTACATGGGAGAATCTATTGTAAGCCTCACTTCAATCAACTCTTTAAATCTAAAGGCAACTATGATGAAGGCTTTGGGCACAGACCACACAAGGATCTGTGGGCAAGCAAAAGTGAAAATGAAGAAACTGTGGAGAGACCAGCCCAGTTTCCAAATGCAAGGGAGACCCCTCAGAGCCCAGGGGTAGAAGATGCCCCCATTGCCAAGGTGGGTGTGCTGGCTGCAAGTATGGAAGCCAAGGCCTCCTCTCAGCAGGAGAAAGAAGACAAGCCAGCTGAAACCAAGAAGCTGAAGATTGCCTGGCCTCCCCCAACTGAACTTGGCAGTTCAGGAAGCACCTTCGAGGAAGGGATCAAAGTATTGAGGCCCAAATGGCCTCCTGAGGATGAAATGAGCAAGCCTGAAACTCCTGAGGATGTAGATCTGGATCTCAAGAAGCTAAGACGATCTTCCTCACTGAAGGAAAGAAGCCGCCCGTTCACTGTAGCAGCTTCATTTCGAACGACTTCTGTCAAGAGCCCAAAAACTTTGTCTCCACCTATGAGGAAAGGCTGGAGCATGTCAGAGCAGAGTGAGGAGTTTGCAGGAGGAATAGCAGTAGAGAGGAAACAAGTGGAAAATGCCAAGGCCTCCAAGAAGAATGGAAATGTGGGAAAAATAACCTGGCAAAACAAGGAATCCAAAGGAGCAGAGGCAGGGAGAAGTCAGGAGGTTCATAGCTTTGAGATGGGGAATGAGAACCTTGTAGAAAATGGTGCAAACTTAGATGAGAATGATAGCAACTTCTTCAAACAGCAGTCTCCACTAGAACCCAAGTCTCCAAATTGGTCCAGCTTTGTAGACGACACTTCAGCTAAAGAATTTGCTACTCAGAATCAGAAATCCCAGGATGTGGGATTCTGGGAGGAAGAAGTGGTGAAAGAGCTCTCTGTGGAAGAACAGATAAAGAGAAATCGGTACTACGATGAAGATGAGGATGAAGAATGATAAATTACAGTGGTGCTTGGCCTTAAATTCATGTTAGTGTTAGTGAGCCACTGCCCTTTATCCAAGTGTGATGCACATAAACAAGTATTTTAGCATGAAATGTAATTTATGTGGAAGTAACTTTGGAAAAGAGTTCCTGCTTCAAAAAACGCCCATACTGCAGCTTAAGATAACCAATCTAAATGCTAGAGATAATGTTACTTAAATCCTTCATTTTAGCAGTGAAAGATAGGCATAAGTGTTTTAAGGTCTTAAAAGTGGGGAAATATTCCAACTGATATAGTCCAGATTCCACTGTATTCCCAAAAGGCAATAGTAAAGTAGACAGATGATTAGTAGTACATTGTTACACTACAAATACTGAATTAGAGAACATACAGAAGGGATTTAGGGGCCTAAATATTATGACTAAATGCACTTTAGTATAAAGGGCACAGTTTGTATATTTTTACATGAATATCAATTTAATTTTTTTAGTATTCATCTGTTAAGAGATCAAATATTTAGTCTTTTAAAAAAATTTTTTAGTTTATGTAGCAACAAGAATGCTCAGAAAAAAAAAATTTCTTAGGATAATTTTCTTACTCTGATATATACATATGGGAAATTTATTGCTTTGTATCCTGTTCTCTAAACCACATCCTGAACTGAATTATTGAAGTATGGTACAGCCATCTTTTCAGAGCACATTTTGAGGCAATTGAAGAACCAACCCATATGCTTTGGTGCTTGAAGAGATCCAGATCCACTGTCTCCCATATAAGCCATGGTATTTGCCAATGAGTTTGACTACACCCCAAGTGATTGCTTTCTCTTCTGGTGGTATATTGCTTCTCATAACTCACTGGCAGCTGCAACATTTGTAAGACCTTTGGGATCACTGTTCCCCACGCTCCATGTTAGAGCAAAGTGAGGAGTTAAAAGGAAGAATAACAGAAAGAACCGCCTTACACCACTTGAGCTCAGACCCCTGAACCCAGGATTCTACTTCTGATGTCTCCTTTCTAAGGATATTTTCATTATATACTTAACCAGCTCTGAAATATATTGATTTTTATGGCAGACAGTATTCCCAGGGTGAAATTAAACCAACTGTAGGCCTTTTTCTTGGGATGGTTTTCTAGTATTAAGGCTTTGGAACATTATAAATTTGAGTACATTTGTACATAATCGATATTCCAAATTGTATGTATGGGAGGGAGAGGTGTTTTAAGCTATAGGCTTTTCTTTGTACTGCATTTATAGAGATTTAGCTCTAATATATTTTAGAGATGTAAAATATTCTGCTTTCTTATAGTCTTGCTTAGTCTGAAACATTTTTATTCAATAAAGCTTTTAATTAAAGTTTGAACTTTTCAATGTTCCTTTTCCATTATTTCTTTACGTTATTACAATCTCCTGGGGTCTACTTGAGCAGTTGGGGAAGAAAAGACAAATAGGACTACTGTAATGTTTTAGGAAGAGAAGTGCTATCAATACATCTTACCACTAGGTGGCGGTGTTGAGCTAATCTTGAATTTTCATTCTGCAGGGAGACACATTTTTCCGGAAAATTGCAAGCACCTTGGCAAGAGAATTAAAGTGTGTATTCAAAATGAGCTACTTGTTTTACCAATTCAAAATCCAGTGGTTGTTTTTATTTATTGTACTAAACATTTAATAATTCACCTCACAGTCACACCTAACATGCTAAATGGAAGTTCCAAATGCCTCTTCGGAAAATGGATTTGTTTTCCACTCTGGGAAGATGTTTTGTTTTTTTTTTTTGAGACAGAGTCTCACTCTGTTGCCCAGGCTAGAGTGAGTGCCGTGGCGTCAGCCTAGCTCACAGCAACCTCAAACTCCTGGGCTCAAGCGATCCTCCTGTCTCAGCCTCCCGAGTAGCTGGGACTACAGGCATGCACCACCATGCCCGGCTAATTTTTTCTATATATATATTTTAGCTGTCCATATAATTTCTTTCTATTTTTAGTAGAGATGGGGTCTCGCTCTTGCTCAGGCTGGTCTCGAACTCCTGAGCTCAAACCATCCGCCCACCTCGGCCTCCCAGAGTGCTAGGATTACAGGCGTGAGCCACCGCGCCCGGCCGGAAGATGTGTTTTTGATTGTTTGATTTTCTTGCCAGTAGAGGCAACTGCCCCAATTGTTAAGGTTTTTTTGTTTTGTTTCGTTTTTTTACGGTAGGGTGGAAATGTGGATTTCCTTGGAGAGATAGGTATGCTTTTTGAGTCATCTATTACATTTTCCAGGGTCCCTGTATGTTCCAGGGTCTTGCCTGGTCTTCTGACTTGATGGCAGGATACTACTTTCTGCTCTTGCCCCCACCTCAGACTGAAGTCATTTAGAAATCCCTTCTTCTTGCCTGCTGAACAAAGGAAAAAAATTAAAAATTAAAAAAATAAAAAAAAATCCCTGTTTACTCAACAATTAACCCAAACCCCCCTACTGACATTTATAAAATATCCAGTCCTGGCTTGAGTTTGTGTGACATGGTTTTTGCTACTCTAACCTGTACATGGTACTATATTCACTGACTTTATACAAAAAAGTCTGAGTGCCTATGGATATAAGTTGAATATGTCACCATATATCAGGTTCTTGGGGACTGAGATTACCCTTACTATGCTTTTCAAGGGCTCAGATAGACATATTCTAGGTACAGAGAGTAGGAACAAGTATTAGCTCTAGATTCAGTATAATGAAAGGACCGATAATACTAAATACTAAACATTTTTAGAAAACAAACAAACCCTAAGCCAAACAAAAAGTGTTAATCATTTGTTCTTTTTTTTTTTTTTTTTTTTTTTTTTTTTTGAGACAGAGTCTCGCTTTGTTGCCCGGGCTAGAGTGAGTGCCGTGGCATCAGCCTAGCTCACAGCAACCTCAAACTCCTGGACTTAAGCGATCCTACTGCCTCAGCCTCCCGAGTAGCTGGGACTACAGGCATGCGCCACCATGCCCGGCTAATTTTTTGTATATATATATATTTTAGTTGTCCATATAATTTCTTTCTATTTTTAGTAGAGACGGGGTCTCACTCTTGCTCAGGCTGGTCTCGAACTCCTGACCTCGAGCGATCCACCCGCCTCGGCCTCCCAGAGTGCTAGCATTACAGGCGTGAGCCACCGCGCCCGGCCAATCATTTGTTCTTTAAGCTCTTTAAATGAAGGCAACTTTGTTTGGATTTGGTATGTCAGTGGTGGCAATAGGATGATGTGAAATTTTCTGTTGGTAAAGCAGACAAAGGGGCCAGCTTGGGACTTGAGATGATTAAAGAGACTTTTCATGACTGCTACAAGGCCAACTTGGTTCCAGCAGCATGCCAGTCAGATCACTCCTGGCCAAAGTGAAAGCTGTACAAAGTCTGCTTTCATTATGTATTTTGTTAGCAATATGTTTTCTAACAGCCAAGAGGTTGAGAATTGTAGGTACAAGTGCATTTTTCTGGGGGTAGAATTGTAAATAGAGTCTCAGAACAAGATCGTGCACATGCTAAGTTAGCATGTTCTCTGTTCCTTGGGGGGGCTCTGACTTAAATTCCATGAGACCCGGGGGTAGGGGGAGTTTACTTCCTTTTAAAATATATCTCAAATATAGTTTAGTTATACCATGAAGATATTGCTGGGTTTGGATGAAAATGGCTTCAGGCCATGGTTCCCAGAACAGCAGCAGTGGCATCACCTATAAATTTGTTAGAAATGAGAAATGTAAATTCATGGGCCTTACCCCCAACCTCTGGAAAGCAGAATCTCTCTGGATGGGGTCCAGGAAACTTAAACTCTCCATGTGGGAGATGGGACAAGCTAATGGCTGAGCTGATGCACACTGAAGTTTGAGAAGCACTGAGCTAAAGCAAACCTTTTAGTTTACTCCTTGGGATAGCTGCTTTTTTTTTTTTTTTTTGAGACAGTCTCACTCTGTCACCTGGGCTAGAGTGCCATGGCATCAGCCTAGCTCACAGCAACCTTAAACTCCTGCGCTCAAGCAATTGATTCTCCTGCCTCAGCTTCCCGAGTAGCTGGGACTACAGGCGCACGCCACCACGCCCAGCTAATTTTTCTATTTTTAGTAGAGACAGGTCTCGTTCTTGCTCAGGCTGGTCTCAAACTCCTGAGCTCAAGGGTTTCCTGCCTTGGCCTCCCAGAGTGCTAGGATTAGACAAGAGCCACCTCGCCCAGCCACTGCTTGTTTTTCCCTCCTCCTTCCTTTGAAACCCTTTCATTCTGGCATAAGCAGGCCTTATTAGTTATAAAGTTACTTTACCTGTCCTCAGATAAGAGGTAGAGATTTACTTATTTTAATCTTTTTTTAAGATCATTGTAGTTAGCCTCTAGTAATTAACCTTGTAGCCAGGTTTTAACAGACAGCACATAGGTTTCAGGGTTCTTGGGCACTTGGGGGACAATTTAGCTTAGCCTTTTGAAGGTGCCTTGTCTATGGCTCCCGTCCCTGTTTATGAAGATCCACAAAAGCGTTCAATGTTCGGTCTGATAACCCAAAATTAAGGTGGTTTATGGGATAAAGGGCTCAGAGTTCTGAAGTCTAAAGACCTTCTGGCTACCACTTCTTATATATAAACTTGGGCAACCTATTTGGCCTCTAGACTTCAGTTTACTTATCCATAAAATAGTGGGGACAACAATATCTACTTCATGGGGAAGGAGGGAAATAATCTGTGTACAAGTTTCCGTGCAGTATCTGGCATGTAGGAAACCTCCTTTAAACACCGGCCATCATTTATTTTTCTTTTGCCTTTACATGTATTTTCTTTTGGGTGTCTCCCTTTTCATGTTGGTTGTCTTCCATTTCCTTTTCCCCATGAGAAAAATTAAAGGATTTTTATAAGTCCAGTTTTCTTAGGAAAAGTGACTATAATTTTTAAGGAATGAAGCAGTGAAAGGGAGTTGAGATCATGGAGGGGCCCAAAAGGAGGAAAAGATTGGAAGCAAAAAGAATGTTGGTGGTCGAAAGTACTAGGCGGGGCCAGTGAGGTGGCAAGATAAGCCCCGGCCTGAGGGAGGCTGGGAGTGGAGACGACAAAGGTATGGCCTGGCTGGGAGCGGGAACGGATTTGATTCGGCCGGGCTCAGAAAGAGGAGCGTCCCCTAAGGCAGCTAGCCCGGAAATAAGGGGCGTGGCCGTGGCTGGGTGGCTAAGCGAGGCAGGATAAGCGAAAAATGGGCGGGGCGAGATTTGAGGGGCCCGTGGTGGGGCCAGGGCTGCACCGAGGAGGGGCGGGGCTTCTGGGCCAGGCAGGGGCCAAGGCAGAGCCTCGGGAAGGGGCGTGGCCAGGCTGGGAAGACTGGGTCCCACGGAGGCGGTCCGGGAGGCTGCGGTGAGGGAGGTGGGCGGGGAGGCGATATGGGCGGTGAATCTGCGCCGGGACAAAAAGGGGCCGGAAGAGGGTGGCCGCCGGCCCGGCTCCTCCCCGGGGCTTCCTCCCCGTGGGTTCCGTTGGCTGTGGCGGCCACTGAGGCTGTGGCGGCAGTGGCTGCGGGGCGGGCGTAAGATGGCGACAGCGGTGGCGGGACCCCTAGGCCTGCTGTGGGGCTGGCTGTGGAGCGAGCGCTTCTGGCTGCCCCAGAACGTGAGCTGGGCTGACCTAGAGGGGCCGGGCGATGGCTACGGCTACCCGCGCGCCCAACACATCTTCTCGGCGTTCCCGGTGGCGGCGGGCATCTTCTCCGTGAGACTGCTCTTCGAGCGGTGAGAGCCCGCGAGCGAGAGGCGCGGAGGGCTGGGCGCCGGCCTTGGGCGCGGCGCGGCGGGAGAGGCCGAGGGCCGGAAGCAGAACTGAAGGGAAAAGCCCGGAAGCTGGGCTGGGGAAGCCTGGGCCGTGGCGAGTGATGCTCGCAGCGTGGTCGAGGTGGTCGTGAAACCTGGGTGGAGACAGGGAGTTCGGGGCGTGGGCACGTGAAAGAGTAAGGATCGAGAGGAACGCTGGGCCCCTTCAACGCCAGACCCCTGAGGTCGCTTGGGGTCTTATACGCCTCCTCCCAAACCTCCAAGGGTCCTACAGACGAGGAAACAAGTTGAGTGTGAGCTCTGGCAGAGACCCCGAGGCGAGGGACGGGAAGGGGCCAGGAGAACCAGAAATAGTTGCGGCCATGGAAGCTGAGAGGTCAACGCAGGAGCCAGACGTTCCAAGCAAAAGGAGTGGGTTCATCAGAATCCAAGATTTGTGAGGACACTTTAGTTTCTGAGAGTTGAGGGGAACAGGATTAGTTAGGCCCTAAGCCTTTTAATTTGTCAACTTCTGGACGTTTGTTTGTTGATAGGACGTTTGTGTGTGGTCAGTAAATAATGATTGAGAAGGGTCCACCCTCATCTAGTAAGATGCCCTGAGGAGTAACCCAGAATCTAGATCTTTAATCTGAAATAGATGTAATTTGTTTCTGTATTCTGGTTGGAATAGAGTGTGCTGGAGCCTGAGGCTTCCAAAATATGGAAAGATGTCAGATTAGCTGCAGAACAGGCCTTAGGGCTTGAGATGGAAGGAGGAGTGGTCATTTTGAAGGAACGGAGGGCCTTAGGGCTCATTAGAGGACAGGTGTATTGAGCCAGCTTCTAAGGGAGTTTAGCAGAATTGCAACATACTTTGCCTAACCATGTGCTCTTGGTAAAAGTGATTTCACTTTTCTTTGGGTGGATAATATCTGCTGCCTAAGATAAAGATATTCACTGAGGATTTGATGTGGTGATTGTGTAATAGGAACTTATAGCTGTGGGTGATTTTGATCAAGTCCACTCAGACCAGGAAAGGAGACTTCTTTCTGCACAGGTTTCAGGTAGTGAGGGTGGCATGTGAGTATCTTCTGTCCATTTTGCCTTTATCCAGAGCATAAATGATTGTAATGCAGGAATACCTTTCTAGGATGGGAATATGTTACAGATAAAATAATGTGTATCTTTCTGAAAAGATAGTATTATCTGTTTTAGATTGCTTCTTTGATTTGCCTACTATCTATCTATCTATATATATATTTTTTTTTTTTTTTTTTTTTTTCTCCCAAGCTGGAGTGCAGTGTCGTGATCACAGCTCACTGCAGCCTCAACCTCCCTGGGCTCAAGTGATCCCCTGGGCTCAAGTGATCCTCTTGCCTCAGCCTCCAGAGTAGCTGGGACTACAGCCATGAACCACTGCATCCGGCTAATTTAAAAAAAAAAGAAATTTTTGTAGAGGCAGAGTCTCACTATGTTGCCCAGGCCAGTCTCAAAACCTGGCCACAACTGATCCTTGGCCTCTCAGAGTGCTGGGATTACACGTGTGAGCCACCACACCCAACCTATTATATTTAACACAAAAATCTTTCAGAATATTTGTTATATTTAGCTAGACACTCACTCATCCATTTATTCATTGTGTTTATCATCATCAAAGTGCTTTGCCAGATGTTCAAGTGCAAAAATAAAGATGCTTTTACACTGAAGCAAATGAAACTCAAAAGATCTAAATGCCTTTCCTAGGTCCTCAGGAACTTGTACCTTTTCAGAATCCAGAGGGTTCCCTCAGATGGCTGAAGTCTTACATATCTCCTGGCAGAGTGGCTGGAAAGGATCCTTTACCTGTGGGAATTCTATCTGAATGTTTCTATGGTGCCCCAGTTGTCAAGGGAGTACAAGTGGATGGGAATACTGAGCTGAAAGCATTCTAGTGTGATTATTTCTTGGCCAGTAAGGACAGGTACCTTGTTTTGTCTCATGTTTGTTCTTGGGAAAGATTAACCTTAGAAACAGTCTTGCTATTTTGTTTCTGTTTAAGACTCACTACCTCAGTAATAGAATTGACTGCTGAATTACCAATTCCTCTCTTACTGTGCTGGTAAAGGGAACAGAAGCCACTCTCAGAGTGTAGTAAAAGACATACCAGAAATATCAGGACAACTGGTCATCTTACCTACGTTTTTCTCATTTCCCAAATCCCACCTATTCAGTTTGTAGAAGCAATTCATGTGGTAGTCATAGACATTAAGATCTAGAACTCCTACTTCTTTTACAGACAGTAAACTAGGGCTTAGAAACATCCTATAGCTTTTCAGAGGTTGCATACTCACCTGGGGGAGGAGCTAGAACCAGGATCCAGGTCACTTTCCCCAGCCCAGTGCTCTTTCCACTGGGTGATATGGTCATTTTTTCTTGTTCCTTAAATCCCCTTTCAAGTGTTAAGATTTAACCTTCTGTTCCTAGTATTCTAGGATTTGGAAAACAAATTCATACTAATCCTATTCTTGGTTATTTAGTATAACTTGTTTGACTTGAATTTTGCATTTTTTGTTTGTTTCAGATTGTTACTGCATGTTTTAATGAGACTTACACTATGCCTCTCGATAAATGGTCTCTATTTGTTTCAGAAATCTCTCAAAGACTTTACAACTAGTCCTCATTTTCCCTTCCTTCTCTTCAACCACACTGAGCATTTTATCTTTTAAGTTTCCACATTCCGGCCGGGCGCGGTGGCTCACGCCTGTAATCCTAGCACTCTGGGAGGCCGAGGTGCGTGGATCGCTCAAGGTCAGGAGTTCGAGACCAGCCTGAGCAAGAGCGAGACCCCGTCTCTACTAAAAATAGAAAGAAATTATCTGGCCAACTAAAATGTATATAGAAAAAATTAGCTGGGCATGGTGGCGCATGCCTGTAGTCCCAGCTACTCGGGAGGCTGAGGCAGTAGGATTGCTTAAGCCCAGGAGTCTGAGGTTGCTGTGAGCTAAGCTGACGCCATGGCACTCACTCTAGCCTGGGCAACAAAGCAAGACTGTCTCAAAAAAAAAAAAAAAAGTTTCCACATTCCCTAGAGCACTGCGGCCTTATCTGATGAGGATGACTTGAAAAGCCATTTGCCATAAGTGTTTGTATCTAGCTATTTATTTTGCTAAAGAACTGCAGAGAGGCAATTATTACCTACCAAAGAACTGAGGCTTTCCTTTGTGGACCTCTATTAACTGGTTGCATTGTGGTGGCCTGTACCCTTGCACAGTGCCTAAGTGTAGTGTGTGGTCAGTAAATACTTAATGATTGAGAAGGGTCTACCCTCATCTATTCAGATGCCCTGAGGAGTAACCCAGAATCTAGATCTTTAATCTGAAAGAGATGTTTGCTTTAAGAGAGGTAAAATTATAATTTGTTTCTGTAGTTAAATTTCACCACACTATATTTGCATGTTGTGCACTTTTCTATAGCTTGTCTCTTTTTCTCCTCTCTTCTTACACATACGCTACCCCCTGTATCCTATCAAAAGAAATAGGCTAGGTGCAGTGGCTCATGCTTGTAATCCTAGAACTTTGGGAGGCCAAGGCAGGAGAATCACTTGAGGCCTGGAGTTTGGGACCAGCCTGAATGACATGCCATTTCTGCAAAAAACGGAAAAATTAGCCAGGTATGGTGGTGCGCATCTGTAGTCCCAGCTACTCAGGAGGCTGAGGTAGGGAAATCGCTTGAGCTCTCGGGTGTTGGAGATTGCAGTGAGCTATGCTGACGCCACTGCACTCTAGCGCTGGGTGATAAAGCAAGACCCTGTCTCAAAAAAAAAAAAAGAGAGAGAGATTGAGATAAACCCTTCCACTTGTTGCTTATTTTATGTTGCTGATTGAAACCTGAGGGACATTGTAGTCCAACTTAGGCCTGTTAGGTCTGACTTAAACTGAATCTTAAAATTGTTTGAAACTTAGTATCTAGTCTCTTGGGTACTTTTTCCTTGGGATCAGGTAGAAGCTTGAGACTTAATATTGATACCATCAGATCTATATAGGCTCGTCCATTTTGAATTTAATATTGTAATAGGAGCTTTATGTTGCCAGAAAAGAATTATTTTGTGAATTATACAGGAGGATGATGAGAGCCCTCACTGCTGCTCACTCATTGTTCCACTCCCCTCTTCTCTCTTGTTACTTCAAGGCAACCTCACTGGGGTGTCTAAAGAGCCTTCTTAATACCATTCTTTCTCACTAAGGACTAAACAGACATACTTGCTGGCCTGTCATAACGGACAACAGTAGTGACTCATTTTCTTATGCATGTTTCTTAACGACTCATTTCATCTTCCTCATGTAAGCCTTGCTACCTCTGCCACATACTGCCTTTTTTTCCCCTCCTCTCCCCACTTCCTGTCTGCGTGGAGGAAAAGTTTTTTTCCTTTTCCTGTCAGGCCTGCTGCTGTCCTTCCAGATTCATATCATATCACAGCATTGTGGCCCAATATTAGTAGGTCCTCTATGTGGGGGGGAGAGGCTTTGGGAAGAATGGGCATAGCTGCTGACTTAGTTGTAAGGGAGACAGCCCATTCCACTGCATCCCTAAAGGTATTCTGTTGGGCATTACTGAATTGTAAATCACAGGATTAAATGAGCTTTGCAGATCCAGTAGAGCCAGATTGGAAAAGATGAGGCCCTACCCTTATCTAAGAACTCACCTCTCTTAATAAGTTCCAGATGGTCAGAAGCCTCCCATGTCCCTTCTTTCTCTGGTAAAACTTCTTTCCCTGGCCCTTTCTGCATAGTGGGTGTTGATGCTCCATAGATGGTTCTGTACTGTCTGTCATGTCTGAGGCCAGGTTCCCGACTTATCCCTGGAGACAGTGTATTCATTGAGAAGAAACATGTCAGATATTTTTGCTGTAGCCACTTGCTGATTCAGAAAACTAGGGTGTCTCAGATGGGTAAAAAAGAGATTAATGAGACCGGGCATGGTGGCTCACACCTGTAATCCTGGCACTTTGGGAGGCTGAGGCAGAATGATTGCTTGAGCCCAGCCTGGGCAAAACAGCGAGACTCCGTCTTCTTCTCCAAGGGTATTTTTAGGTAAATAAAAGCTGTCTTCTAAAGAATCCACCAAGTTTTGGCCTCTGTATTTGGATCTAGTCCTATTTTATCTTTAGGGAAGTTAATTAAGGTGTTATGGCAAAAAGAGTTAACCATAACCACTTCTTAAAAAAAAAAAAAAATCCAAGACCACTTTTCCTAGATAAGAATTTATCAGGATAAACAAAATACATTATCAACATTCATTTCACCTGTTTTTTACTTTTTTAAAAGTGCTATTAAAAAATTTTAAATTACATACGTGACTCACATTATATTTCCTTTTTTTTAAATACAGTTTATCACATAAAAGAAAGAATGAAAATACAGAAGGAAGCTACACAAAGTGAAAAGAGAGAGAAAATAGAGTTCCAGAAACAGTGGAACTAGTCAGTCTCTACAAGTGGAGGATGACCTCCCATTATATTTCTATTGGACAGTGCTGATGACAGTGATTCAAACAATATTAATAACTGAGAGGAGATTTTTTTTACGTAAATTCACATTTGATTCAGTTTTTAAGACCAAAAGATAATATAAGTATCTTAGGCTTGCTTTAAGCAACAGGTCTTTCTAAAACATTGTGGTAAAGATGAGATTTTAAAATGTAAATTATTTCCTGATATATTGTTTTGTTTGTTTGTTTTTTGAGACAGAGTCTCACTCTGTTGCCCGGGTTAGAGTGCTGTGGCATCAACCTAGCTCACAACAACCTCAAACTTCTGGGCTCAAGTAATCCTTTTGCCTCAGCCTCCCAAGTAGCTGGGACTACAGGCATGCGCCACCATGCCTGGCTAATTTTTTCTATATATTTTTAGTTGTCCGGCTAATTTCTTTCTATTTCTAGTGGAGACTCGGGGTCTCACTCTTACTCAGGCTGGTCTCAAACTCCTGATCTGGAGCCATCTTCCCGCCTTGGCCCGCCAGAATGCTAGGATTACAAGCGTGAGCTACCACGCCCTGGCCTATTTCCTGATATATTCTGTTGAGTGATCTCCAATTGACAGTGGCTTCTAGCCAAGCATTGCTCTCTTTTTGCATTTCTGCATGTATCTTCTCAGTAGTGATCTCAGTAATGATCTATAAACAAACAAGTTTGTCAAGTAGTTATTATAAATGTACATGGGGAGTTGTACAGCCCTGATAAGCAGTGAGAATAATGACACTCTATTATATCTCTTCTGAAAATACAGAATTTCTTTCTTTCTTTTTTTTTTTTTTTTTTTTAATACCGGGTCTCACTCTGTTGCCAGGGCTAAAGTGCAGTGGCGCCATAGTAGCTTGCTGCAACCTCAAAACTCCTGGGCTCAGCCTCCCGAGTAGCTGGGACTATAGGCATGCGCCACCATGCCCAGCTAAGGGTCTTGCTATGTTGCTCAGGCTGGTCCCGAATTCCTGACTTCAAGTGATCCTCCTGTCTCAGCCTCCCAAAGTGCCAGGATTACAGGCGTGAGCCACTGCACTGAGCCAGGATTTCTCTCTCTCTCTCTTTTTTTTTTTTTTTTATTTCAGAATATTACAGGGGTACCAACGCTTTGGTTACATATATTGCCTTTGCACTGCCTGAGTCAGCCACAGGCATGCCCAACCCTGGAACAGTGTGCACCACACCTGTTAGGTGTGAATTTACCCATTCCCTCTTCCCTCCTCCCACCTGTCCAACACCCAATGAATGTTACTTCCATATGTGCACCTAAGTGTTGATCAATTACTACCAATTTAATGGTGAGTACATGTGCTTGTTTTTCCATTCTTGTGATACTTCACTTTGAAGAATGGGCTTCAGAGGTAGATTTCTTAAAAGGGTATGTACGTTGTAGTCTTTAGCTTTTCAGTAGTATCAGCATTTGTAAGAAGTCTCAATTATAGGCACAGAGGGTCTTGTGTTTAACTCTTCTTGAGGAAATCTCCAGTTATAGACTGAAATTGGTTAACTTGAATTTCTACTGATTCCCCAGAAATCAGTGACTTTCACCTACACTTGATAAACACAGAGCTAGGCTATCTGATGACCCAGGAGGACAAGGCTGAGTTTGAATTTCATTTCCTTGAAACACTTCACCTTTTAGTTAAGAAGTTTTTACCCATTTGTTCATCTGTTCATTTTTTAACATTTATTTATTGAAGCTTTGGCTGTGTCAGATATCAAACTATGTGCCAAAGATAAAAAGGTGAATAAATCATGGTTTATATACTCTCAGGGAGAAAACAGGAAAATCAGTGGTTATCATTGATTCGTTTGTGTTTCTACTTTAAGCAAATGCATTAAGTTATGTAGTTATTCAACCATTTAAAAAAGATGAAGGAATGAGTGGGTTTATCCTACTACTTTGGCATAAATTCACTTTAGTCTTTAGTGTTCCTTTCAATAGAACTCTTCTAGTACATTAGAATGATTGGATTCACAAAAATATAATCTACATACACTCCTTGAGAAAAACATGTTATAGTAGATTCTTTTGCGTCTATCTAGATAACCTCAATTATTGTCTCAGGTTTGATAATTTTTTTCAGGGCAATTTCCATATTCTTTTTTCTTCATCTACTAAGATTCCCCATAGTATGTTTGTTGTAAAATCAAGGAGCTAGGTAAAGTGAATGATATCAGAAACATGTGTCAGGTCACAGCTGGAATTTTAAGAGCGGAACAGTTTCAGAGATCTTGAATGTAATTGTTGTACTGTAGATTCTGAACTGCCCTGTTCTTTGGGGATGACCTTCAGGTTGGGCTCTGCTTTTGGGCTTGTCTTCCCCCACAAACCTGTGTGTCTAATGTAGTGCTTTGTGCATATTAGCTATTCAGAGTGTTCATTGAATAAATGACTCTGAATCCTACTTCCACTTGAGATACTGTGATACCCGTATAGTAATTCCTTTTTTCTTTTTTTTTTTTAAGAAATGAGGTCTTGCTTAGTTGCCCAGGTTGGAGTACAGTGGCTATTTACAGGCCTGCTTATATTATAAGCACACTTAAAGCAGGTGATAAGATCACTTGAACTCAGGAGTTTGAGGTTATGGTGAGCTCTGATTATGCCACTGCACGCCAGCCTGGTGTCGGAGCAAGAACCTGTCTCAAAAAAATAAAAATTAAATAAAAATTAACAATTCTGTACTGGAAATTAAGACTGAGAAATTTTAAAACTATGTATTTGTTAAGTCATTTTAAAATGATAAACCCAGTACATGTTAACATTAATAACCTTTTAATGGAAAGTAACTTAATTTTTAAAAAAGTTTAAGCCCAGGTGTGGTGGCTAACACCTATAATCCTAGCACTTTGGGAGGCTGAGGCAGGAGGATCACGGAGGATGGCTTGAGCTCAGGAGTTTGAGGTTGCAGTGAGCTATGATGATGCCACTGTGCTCTAGCATGGGTAACATGTCCCCCCCCAAAAAGTGACATTAGTTTAAACTTTTATAAATCTTTTTATTATCTGACTTAATAGAAGACAGCTAGATTCCCATATCTGTTTCTGCATTTAGTCTGTTCTATTATGTTGTTTTGGTTGAAGAACATGAAGAAAATTGGGCCCATATATATATAATATGATCATACTTCATACACACATATATTAATTGAATGTGGCCATATATATACAGGTAGTCCTGGGGTTACAGATGAGTTACAGATGAGTGTTAAAGGTTCCTGAAAGCGTCTTTAGGTCGGATTTGTATGTAACTTGGACCCCTGATGAATAGCACATATATAGTGATAATAATAACAATAATAGTACTGTAATGGCTCATATGTGATAATATGGTATAATACTATAATAATAATACCTCTGTACTGTAATAATGTTACAGAAACTATTGTGCTCTTTCTTTTAATTCAAACAAACAGAACATAAAAACAAACTCATACAAAAGGCTTAGAGAGGAGACAGGAGAAATTTCAAAAAACAGTGTTAAAGGTTAATATTCTCCTAATGTTGTATCATCGCTAGACTAGTCGGAATTTTATACTTATTTTGATCTTCTAACCAAATCAGTAATAACCTTTCCATTTCAATAATTAATCCACTATGCTGCTTAGTAATAATTGATGCTTTCATTGAAGCATGCCTTTCACATGTTCCATTCTCACTTTAGCTTTTATAATTGTTCTGATAGTCAAGTGACTGAAGCTTAATGCTTTTAGTTACTTGAAAGCATGAGGGTGTCTGGCCTTTCTCTGAACACTTAATTATTTCTACTTTTGTTTCTATTGTAATGACCTTTCTCTTTGCTGCAGCTCACCTGGACTTGCAGTGGACTTTCACTTTGGAGGCATGTTCATGAGGGTAAACACAGACTCACAAAATCGAATAAAAAAATTAAGATGAAAGTGATACTGTGCGTGACTATAAAGGAGACTAGCCTCTTGGGTAAAGATGTGCCAACGAGCCGCTTATACCATGCGGGTTTGTTTACATGTGCAGAAGAAACTGGTTCCTAAATTATTAATTTAATTATGTAATTTTAAATTATCTTTATGGGGAGCCTCAGGAGCCCTTTTGGAACTATGGAATGCCATAAGTTGATCGTCGGTAACTTAGCGACTGCCTGTATATGTAATATGTACTAATAGTTGAAAAAGGGAGGACTTCAGAAACATCCTCAAAGAGTTTCAGGGACTCCCAACTGATCTCCAACCACACTTTTAGAACTGCTGCTCTACAGAAAGTAAAATATTCACTAGCTACTATAAAACTACAAGTTAGTCTTAAATTAGTGTCTATCTGAAGCATTTTAACATTTGTATACTCAAAGTACAGTAATTCTTATTGTAAGTCTCAAAGCTTATTACTACACCAACCTGAGCAAAATAGTGAGACCCCATTTCTACAAAAAATTGAAAAATTAGTGGGGCATGGTGGTGTGTGCCTGTAGTCCTAGCTACTTGGGCAGTTGAGGCAGGAGGATCGCGTGAGCCCAGGAGTTTGAGGTTGCAGTGAGCTATGATCATGCCACTGCCCTCATGCCCAGGCAACAAAGCAAGACCCTGTCTCCAAAGAAGAAAAAAAAAAAAAACTTGGTACCTTTATAATGGGTATAAGCAGGACACTGATCCATCTTTCTCATCACAGTACTGAGTACATTCATCAAATTGAACAAGGTATTAGTCACCTTAATTCTATACAGCCAGGTCATAGGTCTAAATGTAGATAATTTTGCTACAACAGGGGAAAGTAATAAAGGATGGTCTGATATAATTTCACAGTGTGTGCCTTATCATGGTTTAGGATAATATAGATCATAGAGGTCCTTTTGTTTTTAGTCTATTTCTGCATTATTTCAAGAGCAAATTTGCCTTTTTTTTTTTTTTTGATGGTCCTCAAAGGAAGCTACAAAGATTACCTGACCACAGACCATGCAAGAAATGTGTTTCTTTTAAGAATTTACTCAGAAAAATACACTGACATAAATATGTCAGTGGGAACATATAATATATAGTTGGGAGTCACCTGCACATAAATGGTGTTAGTATAATTTAAT
Source organism: Eulemur rufifrons (assembly GCF_041146395.1). Classification (NCBI taxonomy): domain Eukaryota; kingdom Metazoa; phylum Chordata; class Mammalia; order Primates; family Lemuridae; genus Eulemur; species Eulemur rufifrons. Next base: position 39,127,131 of record NC_090998.1, on the reverse strand, counting down.
AATTCTTAAACTTTTTGTTCTTGGGATTATTTTTCACTCTTAAAAATTATTGAGGACTCCAAGAAGCTATTGTTTATATGGGTTACATATACCCATAAATTTTTTTTAATTGAGAAACTTGAGAAATGTGTTTGTTAATTCATTAAAAATAATAATCTATTTACATGCTAATATAAATTATTTTTGAAAAACGTTATTTTTCTTTTTTTTTTTTCTTTGAGACAGAGTCTCACACTGTTGCCCAGGCTAGAGTGAGTGCCGTGGCGTCAGCCTAGCTCATAGCAACCTCAAACTCCTGAGCTCAAGCGATCCTCCTGTCTCAGCCTCCCGAGTAGTTGGGACTACAGGCATGCACCACCATGCCCGGCTAATTTTTTCTATATATATTTTTAGCTGTCCATATAATTTCTTTCTATTTTTAGTAGAGATGGGGTCTCGCTCTTGCTCAGGCTGGTCTCGAACTCCTGAGCTCAAACCATCCGCCCACCTCGGCCTCCCAGAGTGCTAGGATCATAGGCGTGAGCCACCGCGCCCGGCCAAAAACGTTATTTTTCAAAAGAAAAAATATTTAGTAAGAAGAACATTGTTGATTTTACATTTTTGCAAATCTCTTTAATGTCTGGCTTAATAGTACACAGCTGGATTCTCCTCACTGTCTTCTGCATTCAATCTCTTGTGATATGTTGTTTGGTTGAAGTATATGAAGAAAAGCTAGCCTCACACAGATATGTTATTGAAAAGGTAGAAGTATTTTAATAGCCCTTCAGATAATTTGATATTTTTCTGTGATGCTTCACCAAAACACAAGAGTAGTTTCCTAAAAGTTGGTTGCTGTGTAGTGTAGAATCTGAAACCATATCGATGAGCTTTTCATTCTCGTTTGTTAAAATCCATTGGTCTATGTTACATTTTGAATGAACATCATGTATCAGTCATTTGGAAAATACTGGGTTATACAGATCTCGATCTTCCGTATGTTAATACATTTCATTATACAATATTTTTAAATTATATTAGTTAATCTTATTGTAACCAATCTCATCAGAAAAGTCTTGGAGTATTGGGAACTTGTCAAGCTCAGAGGCAGATATGTTTCCTAAAATTGTAATTTTCATTTGAAAGCTTGAATTTGATCATTGATAACAATGCTTTTTTTTTTTAACTTAAAAATTTTTTTTAAGCCAGTCAAATTTAGCTGTGGGGGGTTGTATACCAACTTTAGTGACACTAATGTTAGTAAGTTTTGATAACACATAGGACCAGCCAACAATGCTTTTCTTGAAGTGACAGACTCACTTAATTCAGTTTTAGGAAAACATTTACTAAATACCCATATCTGAATAACATTAGTTTGTCTGTCATTCTTTCAGGTAAAAATGGTATTCTATGAAAAAAGTGATTTTGTTCATTCAGCTCACAACAGTTGCATAAATGCTTTTCTTTCATAACAATCAAGTACTTTGGTATGGAGCAGAAGTGCTTTGTGGGTACTTTCATTTTATCACAGAATACTTTTTAAAAATATACTCAAGGTTAAGATTTAATAAAATAATTTGAATTACTTCATCAAGGCATTCGTCAGTAAAACTGGCACTTTTTAAAAATTGAGATGACACAGCTGTGCAGTTTGGCGCCCCTGCCTTGATTTGGACTAAGGTGCCGTTAAGTGTTACCTATCCTTGCTTTGTACCATCATTGCAAATGTCAATGCAGTGAAAAGGGCAAATAATCTTTTAATATTGTTTTGAAAATAGTTTTGAGTTTGTAGAGCCCCTGAGAGTGTCCCAAGGTCTGTAGACCATACTTTGAGACCCTTTGCTGTAACTGAATGAGAGTAGTGTGTAGAGTAAGAAAAGAACCTGTATAGTGAACCCTGAGGAAACATCATGTTTTAGAAAAGGCAGAGGAAAAATAAACCTCAAAGGAAATAGAGGAATGACAGCCATACAGTATGTGATATCAGTACCTGATATTTAATAACTGTTTTGTTTGTCCTAGGCACTGTTCTAAGTGCTAAACATTGAATCTTCATAGTAACTTTATGAGGTAGGTAGGCACTACTGTTATCCTCATTTTACAGATGAGAAAAACTGAAGCACAGAGAAAGTAAGTAACTTGTCCAAGGTGACTCCACTAGCAATGCATACCAGGCAGTCTAGTTCTACGGCCAGAGGTCAAGGGAGAAAACTAGGAAGAGTATAGCAATACGGAAGCCAGGAGAAGAGAGCATTTCAAGAGGGAGGTCATGGTCAATAATGTAAAATGCTGCCCAAAGGTCAAGTAAGATAAAGGACTGAAAGCATCCATTTGATTTCACAATAAGGAGATCACTGATGACTTTGGCAAGAACAGCTTCAGTGGAGTGTAGGGGCAGAAGTCAGATGAGAGACGGAGGAGAGTTGAAGAATGAGTGGGAGTTGGAAAAGAAGTCATGAAGAGAAAACTTTTTCAACCACTTTAGTTGTGAGGTAGGAAGAAGCCAGAGGGTGCTAGAGACAGGGAGAGTTGTTTTAAGATGGGGAAAACTTGAGCGTGTTTAAGGTCTGACGAGAAGAAACAAGCAGAGAGTGAGGACGGAATAGAAAAATAGGGATACACAGAATGAAATTTCTGATCAGGAAAAGAGTGGGTCTAAAGCATAGGGAGATTAGTTTTAGATGAAGTGGTTCTGATGCAGGAGGTTGAGGGCATTCCCTTCTCTTAGCCAAGATTCTTGAGGGTCTTGGTTATTTTCACTTTCTTTCTCCTATATCTTTCACTACTTTAACTCACTGCTGTCTTTTTAGAGTCTCCATTTTATTGGAATTTCTTTGGTGAAGGTTACTACAGATCTCCAAATTGCCAAATCTAGTGGATACTCAAGTCTTTGTCTTACCTGATCTCTGCCTTATTTGATACAACTCTACCTCTGGTCTTCCTGTCCCCTAAATTCACCTTTTATGTTGGTGTTTCCCAGGGTTCTTTTTTGAGTTTCTATTCCTTTCTTACGCAAGCACAGCCACCCCCACAAATGTAGCTACCACTTAAATTCTCATTCATTCATATTCATATTTTCTCTGTGTCTATGTGGGGGTGTGTATATATATCTAGATATAGATATATATCTCTATATATGTATCTCACCCAAGCCCCTTTTCCAAGTTAGTTTGCCTCCCAGACAATTTCATTTCAGTGTCTCGTGGATACTTCAAATTCAGCGTACACAAAACTCAACTCATCTATCACTCGCAAATGTGGTTTTCTTATTCCCTACTTGGTTTCCCAAGTAATCAACTTAGTTTCCCAAGCTAGGACCATGGAAAAGCACACAGTTCTTCCTTTTGCTTCTCACTTTATATTTCTTTTCTGGTTTGTTGTTTTTTGGTGGTGGTTTTTTTTTTTTTTTTTGGAGACAGAGTCTTGCTTTGTTGCCTGGGAATGAAGGCAGTGGCATGATCATAGCTCACTGTAACCTCGAACTCCTGGGTTCAAGTGATCCTCTTGCCTCAGCCTCCTTAATGAATGTTTAGTAAGTGTCAGGTACTGGACTAGGCATGCATCATGTCATTTCATTTTTAAAATAACCCTGTAAGGTAGATATTATTATCCCTCTTCTATAGGTGTGTAACATTCATGAGGTCTTTCAGCTGGTAAAATCTAATTCTGGTTCTCAACTCTAATCACATGATTGCCTCTGGATTGGGGAAGGGGCCTGGGCTATTGGTACACAGCGTAATATACCAGTCAATGTAAATTAAGGTTTCTGCTAGCACTGGCCTTTGAATGGAACTTTTTTTTTACCACCAGGGTAAAAGAATAAGTGGAAATTGGAAAGGCTGTTTTCTGCTTTTGTATCCTCATGCAGTTATGTACATAGGAGGAGACAGAGAGACGATTAGGTGATTTTTATCTCTGACAGGGCACTAACTCAACAACAAAGAATGACTACCTTATTTACATTCTAGAATGCTGATTAATCCTGGATCCAAACTGAGCTCCAATAGAGCAAGAATGGGTTTTGATAGACCTATCACTTGTCAGTTACCAAGCAACTGCTGAGCACAGAACCTTAGTAAATACAAAAGCAGTCTATTGTCAGTGTGTACAAAGAATTTAAACATGGGTTGGGAGTTTAGATGTTGTTGGTATACAGAATAATATACCAGTAAATGTAAATTAAGGTACCTACTAGCCTTTTTTTTTTTTTGACAAGAATCTCACTCCATCACCCTGGGTAGAGTACAGTGGCGTCATCCTAGCTCACTGCAATCTCCAACTCCTGGGCCCTAGCGATCCTACTGCCTCAGCCTCCAGAGTAGCTGGGACCATAGGCGTGCACCACCACACCTGGTTAATTTTTTCTATTTTTTGTAGAGACAGGGTCTCACTCTTGCTCAGGCTGCTCTTGAACTCCTGAGCTCAAGCGATACTCCCACCTTGGCCTCCCGGAGTGCTAGAATTACAGGCGTGAGCCATTGCACCTGGTTCTAGCATTGGTCTTTTGAACTTTTTTAACCATCTGTGTAAAAGAGAATGGGTTACAGATGTGGCTAACTTTGTGCTCTGAATAAATGTTTCCCTGTGGCTCAGGAACTCTGTTGATAAGAGTAAAAGAAGTTTTCGTAGAGGAAGATAAAGTTTCTTATTCTCAATCCTGCCTTTAGAGATAATAAATTCTGGATTCAAATGCAGATCAGGAAAACAGGTCAAGAGTACTCCATCTTCCACCTCCCAGTAATATTATCACTGTGGCACTCCCTGAGATGCTAAGACAGCTAAACCTGGTTTTGACTTATCCTGAAAGTGGCTATACAGAACTTTTCCTAGAGCTGATGCTCACAAAAATCTCTGGTTGTAAGGAAGAATGATATCTTTCTTGAAGAACCAAACAATAGTTCCTCAATTTTCAAAGATCCAAAAGTTAGAAATTAATTATAATCAATAACATCATAGAATCTTAGATATAGGAAAAAATCTTAGAAATCATCTCATATAATTTCTTTTATCAGGACTCCTGAAAGTTCTTTTTCTTTTTCTCAGAGACAAGGTCTTGCTCTATCACCCAGGCTGACCTGCAGTGATGTGCTCATACCTCACTGTAACCTAGAATTCCTGGGCTCAAGCAATCCTCCCACCTCAGCCTCCCAAGTAGCGGGGACTACAGGCATGTATCACCATGCCCAGCTAATTTTTTAATTTTATTGTAGAGGTGGGGTCTTGCTGTGTTGCCCAGGCTGGTCTCAAACCCCTGGTCTCAAGTGATCCTCCCCTCATCCTGAAGTGCTGGGATTATAGGCACAAGCCCAAGAAAATTCTGGCAGGAATGTGACCAGGACCCAGGATGTCTGTATTTAGGAAGAGCTCAGTCTCCCAGTACTACTTTCCTCTCCAATTAAGCCCTTCTTGTCTTCTTCTCAAAAGAACACATACAAGGCCAGACACAGTAGCTCACACCTGTAATCCCAGCACTTTGGGAGGCTGAGGTGGGAGGATCACTTGAGGTCGGGAGTTCCAGACCAGTCTGAGCAACAGCGAGACCCTGTCTCTACTAAAAATAGAATAAAATTAGCTAGGCGTGGTGGTGCACCCTTGTAGTCCCAGCTACTCGGGAGGTTCAGGGAGGAGGATCACTTGAGCCCAGGAGTTTCAGGTTGCAGTGAGTTATGACAATGCCACTGGCACTCAAGCCGGAGTGACAGAGTAAGGACTCTATCTCCAAAAAAAAAAAAAAAATTTTTTTTTGGTCTTTTGATATAAGGAAAACTATTCCCATTTGTCTGTTTTTACTTTGGTTGCCTTTTTTTCTTTTTAGAGATGGGGTCTCACTATGTTGCCCAGTCTGGTCTCAAACTCCTAGCCTCAAGCAATCCTCCCACTTTGGCCTCCCAAAGTGTTGGTATTATAGGTGTGAGCCACTGTGCCCAGCCTGTCTGTGCTTTTGAAGTCTTATTCAAAAAATCCTTGCTCGTCCAATTTCATTAAGCATTTTCCCTGTTTTCTTCTAGCAGTTTCATAGTTTTGGGGCTTAGATTAAGTCCAGAGGAAATTAAATCAGTATGTCAAGAGACATCTTCATACCTATGTTTACTGCAGCACTATTCATAATATCCAAAACACAGAATCAACCTAAATGCCCATCTAATGATGAAGAGATAAAGAAAATGTGGTATATATACACAAGGAAATCCTATTATTTTCAGCAACATGGAGGAACCCAGAGGACATCATGCTAAGTGAAATAAGTCAGGCACAGAAAGACAAACACCACATGATCTCATTCATATGTGGAATCTAAAAAAGTAGATTTCATAGAAGTAGATAGAAGGATAGTGGTTACCAGAGGCTGGGAACAGGGGCACCAGGAGGGGTTGGTCAGTGGGCAGAGACATACAGTTAGGAAGAAAAAATTTGGTGTTGTATTACACAGTAGGGTGATTATAGCAAGTAACAATGTCTTTTATATTTTAAGATAGCTAGAAGAGAAGGTTTTCAATGTTGTCACCACAAAGAAATGATAAATGTTTAAAGTGATGGCTGTGGCTAGGCGCAGTGGCTTGTGCCTGTAACTCCAGCACTTTGGGAGGCCAAGGCGGGAGGATTGCTTGAGGCCAGGAGTTTGAGGTTACAGTGAGCTATGATTGCAGCACTGCACTCCAGCCTGGGCAACAGAATAAGACCCTAGGTCTAAAAAACAATAATAATAAAGTGATGGATATGGTAATTACCCCAGTTTCATTATTATGCTATGTATACATGCATTGAAACATTACATTGTAGCCGGATGTGGTGGCTCACGCCTGTAATCCTAGCCCTCTGGAAGGCCAAGGCAGGCAGATCATTTGAGCTCAGGAGTTTGAGACCAGCCTAAGCAAGAGCGAGACCCTGTCTCTACTAAAAAAACAGAAAGAAATTAGCTGGACAACTAAAAATATATAGAAAAAAAATTAGCCGGGCATGATGGCGCATGCCTGTAGTCCCAACTACTTGGAAGGCTGAGGCAGGAGGATCGCTTGAGCCCAGGAGTTTGAGGTTGCTGTGAGCTAGGCTGACACCACGGCACTCTAGCCCGGGCAACAGAGTGAGATTCTGTCTCAAAAAAAAAAAAAAAAAAAGAAACATCACATTGTACCTCACAAATATGTACAATTGTTATGTGTCAATTATAAATAAAAACAAAAAAAGAATTGGCTTTTGGGTGTTCTCCATTACAGGTTTATTGCCAAACCCTGTGCACTCCATGTTGGCATCGAGGACAGTGGTCCTTATCAGGCCCAACCCAATGCCATCCTTGAAAAGGTGTTCATATCTATTACCAAGGTAAGTGGGCAAAGAAATAGAGAGGAAAATTCATGGGAGGTACTGCTCCATGGGACAAGGGAGGATAGAAAGCACTTATCTCCAAGGATAAGAACAGGATAGGATGATCTTTTACGTTTGGGTAGTCCATATAGCTATATGGAGAATTTATCCCCTCAGGGAAAACCTTTGGGCCAGGGTCCCTATGTATGTCAAATATAGACACCTTTGAGTTTTAGGCCCAGCAGCCACTTCTGCTCCTCTTTCCCTAGACACAGCCATATAATATCTCGGTTTTGTTTTTCCTTGCTTTAGTTTCTGTCATTACCTAGTTGTGTAATCAAGATGGAGAAGGTACTGATAGTCTTTGCAGTTTGGGTTTTAATATCCTTTTTTACCTAGGTTGGGCTGGAGGGAGAAGACCAAACAAGAATGTGTGTATGTTCGCAGTAAAAGTCCTTGATGTGCGAGATAGGATTTCTTACTAAAAATGACTTTGGGATAAAACCTGGAAAGATAAACATCACTTGAGCCACTGTGGTGATCACTCCTTGCCACTGAGCTAGTAAAAGAGATTTAATGATGGGTTTGAGAAGAAAGGAGTGTTCTGACTCTGGTTATACACCTACAGTATCCTGATAAGAAAAGGCTGGAGGGTCTATCAAAGCAACTGGACTGGGATGTCCGAAAAATCCAATGCTGGTTTCGCCATCGGAGGAATCAGGACAAGCCCCCAACGCTCACTAAATTTTGTGAAAGCATGTAGGTGTCCAAGGGAGGGAATGAGGAGGAGGGTGGGGATACAACTGGACTGAGGTCTACTACTTTTTGGAAATCACTTCTGTTGTTAGGACAACAGCTGATGGATGTGGAGGGCTAACTCAGTCTACCGTAGGTAGGAAGGAAGAGGACTGGAAGACTGGTCACCCTTAGTTTCTTGGACGTGCTTGCCACTGAGCTAGGTGTGGTTCCATTTTATTCCCCTTTCCCAAATAGACTGTGAATAAATTCCTGTAACTGCACTTAGGTATGTAGATATGCATACTCTTGTACACCCTGACAGAAACAGTACTAGATTGCTGTAAATTGACATTTTTTTTTTTTGGAAGATCTGCTATTTTGACCTCCCTAACCTCAAAGACTTCGTTTGAGTAAACACTTGTCTAACCTCTACTCTTTGCTCACCCAGGTGGAGATTCACTTTTTATTTATGTATATTCTGCTATGGAATTAGATTTCTCTGGTTGGTGAGTCTGAACTTTCTCTGGTCCTCTGATTGGATTCTAATTGTGCCTAGATCTCTAGAGATAAGAGTTAAATAGCTTTAGACCTTTATTTTTCCCTAAGTTTTTCTCCTTTGTTATAACCATAGCCTAGGTTTATATGCTAAGAGATTGTCTTCTGTCTGGGGCCTGACTTCAGTAACCTCATGACTCTACTATTTCTCCCCTAAATAATGCTAATAATAATAGTAATAATTAAATCAGCATAGTACTTAGTAGCTTACAAAGTACTTGACAGAAATCCTGTTCCTCCAAGGCAATCAATAGCACTTTAAGGTGGATGAAACTCCTGGGCGTAGTGGTTCATGCCTATAATCCCAGCACTTTGGGAGGCTGAGGTGCGAGGATTTTTGAGGCCAGGAGTTCAAGACCAGGCTAGGCAACATAGCAAGATCCTGTCTCTACAAGAAAATCAAAAAATTAGCCAGGCATGGTGGTGTGCACCTGTAGTCCTAGCTACTCGGGAGGCTGAGGCAAGAGGATCACTTGAGTCCAGGAGTTTGAGGCTGTAGTCAGCTATGATCACACACCACTGCACTGCAGTCTGGGTACCAGAGTGAGACCCTGTCTCAATCAATCATCCGATTCATTTATTTATTTAAGAAGTTGGGCAAAATAGGTATTATTCCCGCTTTTCTGTTGTCATAGTCAAAGAAAAATTTCAGGCATTTTGATTCCTAATTTCATGTTTTTTTCCCTGTCTCACACTATTTTTCTCTAAATGATATAATTGTGTCTTCAAAATAGATGAAGCAAAAACTGGTAGGACTGAAGGAAGGGAATAGACAAATACATAGTCACAGTTGGTTTGGTTTTGGGGAGTGGGAGGAGATAGTATTCTGGTTTGTTGCCCAAGCTAGAGGACAGGGGCATCATGATAGCTTTCTGCAACCTCAAACTCCTGGGTTCAAGGGATCTTCCTGACTCAGCCTCCCACGTAGCTGGGATTATAGGCATGCACCACCATGCCCAGCTAATTTTTCTATTTTTTTGTAAAGACAGGGCCTCCATATGTTGTTCAAGCTGCATTAGAACTCCTGGCCTCCAGCAATCCTCCTTCCTTGGCCTCCCAAAGCACTAAGATAACAGGTGTGAGCTACCATGCCTGGCCCATGGTTAGAGATTTTAATGCTCTTCTCTCAGTAATGGACTAAATCACTAGACATAAAAAAAAAAATCACTAAGGATGTAAAAGATATTAACAACACGATCAACCAATTTTACCTTATTGACATGTATAGGACACTACACCAACAGCTGAAGAATACATATAATTTTCAAATACACCTGGAACATCAACTAAGATAGATTATGGTGGGCCATAAAATAAGTCTCAGTAATTTCAAAATATTGAAATCTTACAGAATGTATGCTCTGACTACAATGGAATTAAATTAGAAGTCAATAAGATATATAGAAAATATTTGGGGCCGGGCGCAGTGGCTCACGCCTGTTATCCTAGCACTCTGGGAGGCCGAGGTGGGCGGATCGTTTGAGCTCAGGAGTTCGAGACCAGCCTGAGCAAGAGCGAGACCCCATCTCTACTAAAAATAGAAAGAAATTATATGGACAGCTAAAAATATATATAGAAAAAATTAGCCGGGCATGGTGGTGCATGCCTGTAGTCCCAGCTACTCGGGAGGCTGAGGCAGTAGGATCGCTTGAGCCCAGGAGTTTGAGGTTGCTGTGAGCTAGGCTGACGCCACGGCACTCACTCTAGCCTGGGCAACAGAGTGAGACTCTGTCTCAAAAAAAAAAAAAAAAAGAAAAAGAAAATATTTGGAAGTTAAACAACTCTTCTAAATAACCCATGGATCAAATAAATCACACAGGAAATTAGAAAATATGAATTAAATGATGCTGAAAATACAACATATCAAAATTTCTGGGATGCAGCTAAAGCATACTTACAGGGAAATTAATAGCCTTAAATATTTATGTTAGACGAGAAGAAAGGCTTAAAGTCAGTGATGTAAGTTTCTACTTGAGCATCTTGAAAAGGAGCATAGTAAGCTAAAGGAAAGAAATAATAAAGAATAAGCAGAAAATAATGAAATAGGCATTAGACAATGGATAAAATTAATGCCAAAAGTTGGTACTTTGAAAGTCTGATTAAAATTGATAAACCCCAAGAAAAAAGAAAATATGAATTATCAATAAGAGCTTGTAACTGTAGATCCTATAGACATTGAAAGGATAATAAAACAATTATAAACAATTATAATGGTAATAAATTCAATGGCATAAGTGAAACAAACAAAGTCCTTAAAGGACATAATTGTAACTCCATTAGAGATGATTACTTTTGAGTTTTGAACTGACACAGAGATCTCTCTCGGTTATCAAACAGAATCGTTGTCTTCCTGCCTCCATATATATATCCCAGGTGGTGATGTTTCCTAAAACTGTCCTAGAGCTCTCCCTGCTCTTACTTACCTCAAAGCATAGTTTTTCTATTTATAACACTTTCTTATTGTAGAAGAAAAATATAGCCATTTATTCATCCCTTAGGGATCTCTAAAACCTGTTAAGAGGGAGCCCTTTCTTGTCTCTTGCCCCAGCCAAGTGAGAAGGGGGATTATACAGGGTAGATCCTGAAGCCAGGTGAGAATCCTGAAGGCTGACCTGGATTATGTTTCCTTTTAGTCACCTTGGTTCTGGGACATCCGACAGTGCTGGCATGGCTATCCATTTCAGGTAGGATCTGAATTGTTTCAAGATAGGTGCCTTGTATGTGCATAAGGCATAAGATGGGGTGGGTGAGAGTGCAATGCCAGTCCCAGGACAGATGGCACATTTCCTTGGTATTGAGGATTTAGGGGCTAAGTCCCTCGGAGTCACATATTCAGAGTTTCTATTTCTGAGGCCCCCATAGCAGTGAAATCCAGTGACCTTTTTGTTCCAAGTTCCCCATTATATTCACCCTAATTGGGCTAGAGAGAAAAGCAGTTTCCTGGCATTTAATGAGGTGCTTTGTGGTTCAGGTGTCCTTTTTGTATCAAGGGCAACTTGGAATCCCCTTAAGAACATCTTGGTTCTAATCTATACTAGAAAAATGTCAGGGAACTGCTAAAGGGGTAGGAGAAGGGAAGGCCCGAAGGCCTTTGTGTATTTAATCCCATGAAAAGCACTAATTGCCTACAATTCTAGACATACTGGTTGGATTGTGCTACAGTACGTATTATCTTATCTCTAATAGATGAGAGCTGGAGATGGTATGCAGAGGTACAGAGGGAAGAGGTCTAAGTCTCTACACCAATCCAAAGTCTGTTAGCTATTGCAGATCTTGGGAGATAATTAATAGGAAAGGAAAAATACCTAATAATTTGGGGTATTGGTCCTCCAAGACAGAGAAACCTGCAAAGTTGGAATGCACCTTTGACTAGCTGGTATTCTAACTACTTTTTTCTCTCTTCCAGCCTCTCTCCCGTGGGCTTTATTACTATTATATCATGGAATTGGCCTTCTATTGGTCTCTTATGTTTTCTCAGTTTACAGACATTAAAAGAAAGGTAAGAACATGGGCTCCCTCAATTCCCTAATTTGTTGCATCTTCCTTTCTACCACTTTCCATTACTGCCATTGTGATGGATTCTCTTCCCTGACTAGGACCACAAACGAAAGAGAAAGTTGGTTTGATGGGACTATTAGCTCATTGTAATGTTCTCACAAATGAAACTTAACCAGTGATGAAGTATATTTAAGATATTCAGGGAAGCCCTAGGATGAGAACAGTTAACCAGCTAAGAAGCATACTTTTTTCCTTATTCTTCTCCAAGGTTCTTACCTCTCTAAATTTCAGGAAACTAGTCAGAACTTGGAGACACCAAAGTCTGATTCAGAAAGAACACCTGATTCCAGAAAAGCTTGATCTGGTGTTTAAGTGGTATTAGGAACCCTTGCTTGCTCTCTCTCTGTTCTCCCTTTGATTACCCCATTTACTTACCGAATGTCAAATAGAAAGGGTTTTAGATGATTTAGTTTACTTTCTTCCTGCTATTGTTTAGGAAGCAAAGATTGAGAAAACTGAGTTGACTTACCCACATAGTGACAGAATTGGAAATGACTTAAGTTTTATATAACCAGACTGAAAGGGCAGAATCTTTACCTTTTCACTGGTGTCCACCTGATACAATGTGGTTCCAGCAGCTCTACCCCTACTCTGTCACTAATCAGGGTTATCTTTGGTAAGGAAAAGAAGGGTCAACAGGAAAAACAGGGTTAGCATTTATGGGAATGGATTAAAACTAAACTGGGTTGTTAGTGTTATCTGAAGTAGAAACTTGATACTCAATTCCAGTGCCTTTCACTCTCCTATAGTCAGGAGACACAGATCATCTTATTAAAATTTTATTTTAGTGATACATATTAAAAAGTTTAAAATACATATATAAGTTTTAAAACATAATAGACTATATACTTGTGAACCCATCACCCAACTAAAGAACTAGAACATCATTAATACCATTGTATCTATGTGGGGAGCATAGAATTTTCATCCTTGTTTCTCTGACTCAAATTCACTTGCCTTCTCCCACCCTTTGTGCCTCAGTGGGCTGACAAGTATTTAATAGATGTATATGATAACTCAAGTATTTGGAGATTTCTCCAGGTCGAACCCTGGCATTTGAACCCAAGAGGAAATCAGAGCCTTAAATCTGAAAGCAGGAAGTGCTTGCAGTAAAATGGTTTAACTAATATGCATTTTTCTGAAACATTTTGGAATTTAGCTTTGCTGTTCTTCCACAAACCTCCCCTTTCTCTTAGGTCCCTTTGGTTGAAATTTCTGTCATTAAAGCAGAAGAGTCTCAGGGATATCTAAGGCCCACTGAGAAATTACTCCCAAGTATCAGCTCAGCATCCATGCTCTATATATCCTGCAATTACCAAAGGAAATTGTTCTTTTCTGTGTTCTGAGCTCTATTAACAGATAATGGGTCCGTCACTGATGTAGGTAGTATTGGGTTAAATGCCCTAAGGGAGGGTGTAAGCAGAATGGAACCTACAAGGGGTGGGGTAAGAGCCTCAGAATAATGCAGGCTATTGGGTTGGCTAGCATTTCTATGGCCTTGCTTTTACCTGCCTCTTCTATTTTCATTCCTTCCTAGGACTTCCTGATCATGTTTATGCATCACTTGGTCACCATTGGGCTTATCACCTTCTCCTACATCAACAACATGGCTCGAGTGGGAACTCTGATCATGTGTCTGCATGACGCCTCAGACTTCTTGCTGGAGGTAAAAACCCAACCCCTGTTTTCATCATTCCTCTTTTTCTCTCCTTTTCTTCCTGTGTGAGAACTGACTTTGTTCCCAACTCAATTCTTATCTTCCTTTCTTCAGGCAGCCAAGCTGGCAAATTACGCCAAGTATCAGCGGCTCTGTGACACCCTTTTTGTGATATTCAGTGCTGTTTTTATGGTCACTCGTCTAGGAATCTATCCATTCTGGTAAGTGCTAGAGCTGCAGAGCTGTGGTAGGTATGTAACTAATGATACCTTTTTGCCAATTCAAGTTTTCTATTCTATTCTATTTTTGCCAATAGAACACCAAGAACCCTATAACCCTGCATTCTCTTTGGCCTAAGCTGACCCTTGTGGACTTTGTTTCACAGGACCTCCCAGCTGTCTTACACCGTATTTCTAGCAAGGTCTGATTTAGACTCAGTATCCATCTCACTTTGCTTGTGGCTTTCCTGACTTATCTCTGAGGAACAGTCCTCATTTTGTGCCTAAGTAATCCTTTTGCTTTCTTTTGCACTGTTTACAGAATTCTCAGGATCTTTCTTGTTTGTGTTCCAGCTCTATTCCTGATCAACACACACACACACCCCCCTTTCACTTCTACACTGACTACTTTATGGTACAAAGTCAGTGACTCTGGGTTGGAGATTCTGCTCAGTCTGAGAAAATCAGCTACCTACTGTCGTATATGTGCCTGAGGATCTGAGTCATTCCCAGAATTATAATCTTGTCCCACTGCTGTCCCAATTTTGTGAAACTGTGCATATTTGAAGTGATTAATAATGTGACTTAATCCATCAGTTCCTAAGATTTCTCTCTCTTCCCCAGTCCCTAAAGATAGAAAACTCCACAGGCTCCTCCCTTTCTTTGTTCTTCTCTCACTGTGGATAAATATCCCTGGAACTTCAGTTTCATCTGTCCACCTAGCTTTGACTCCAGAATCTGACTGTTGGCCTCCCTCTTCTAGGATTCTGAACACGACCCTCTTTGAGAGTTGGGAGATGATCGGGCCCTATGCTTCCTGGTGGCTCTTCAATGGCCTTCTTCTGACCCTACAGGTTCTGCATGTCATCTGGTCCTATCTAATTGCACGAATTGCTTTCAAAGCCTTGATGCGGGGAAAGGTGAGGCTGAAAGATGGCTTCTTTCTTTGGGCTGTGTAGGAAGATGGGTATTACTCAACAGACCTCTCCATCTAGCCTGGTGAGCACCATCTACACAAGAAGGCCAAGCAAAAAGCCTAGGGCTCTAGAGTTTTTGCCTTTTCTATAAATATGAGTGTTTAGCCTTTTAAGACATAACTTAGATGCAAGAAGAAGGATCTACCTTTTTCCTGTCCCTTAAGAATGGCTTTTGTTAAAGAATGAGTAGGGTTAAGAGTTTAAAGATGCCCTCAACCTTTCCTATCCTTTCTACATTAGTGGATTTCATATTTTTGTTTTTAACGTGGGAGCCTTTTTTTGTTAAAGGAAATCATATGCAAAGCGCCAAGATTTAAATTGTGTAAAAGCAGATTGTTAGCTTGTCTAGGAGCAGTATGGTAGTTCACAAGCCACCCCAAGATGACCATGCTGTGATATTCAAGGTTTGATTTACATAAGGAACTAATACCTTCTTTATCCCACTGTTGTATGAGGCAAGGGTCCTAAGTGAATGGGTATGTGGTGTTTCCAATGTCCTTATTATACCAAGAGCCAAAGAAAGGTGCCATTTAATGATAAAACTCATAATTGGTTGGGCACAGTGACATGCACCTGTAATCCCACCTACTTGAGAGGCTGACATGGGAGGATCACTTGAGCCCAGGAGTTTGGGACCAGGCTGGGCAACATAGTGAGACGCTATGTCAAATTTAAAAAAAGAAAAACAAACTCATAATTGAATTTGATAAGTTCTGAAACAGTCAGACTGTGATTAGTCCAAGAGCTAGGGATTTCAGCCTAAAGAATACAAATTCCCAAGTGGGAAGGGCTCTGCTAGTGGAGGTATTAATGCTAGGACAAACTGATGGAGTGTAACCTAAGTATTCATGATCTCCTATGTCATTGTTTCTTACGGCTGCAATTGGTTTCAGAACTTGCTCAGTGTGCCTACTATGCATCCTGTAGCTACTAGACATCTCTGTTCTTCCCTGCTTTTCTTTCCTGAACAGGTAACCTATCCAGGAAGGATTAGACCCAGACTCTGTACTCTCCACTCTTTTCTCACCTCCTTCCTTTTTTCTGTGCCTGGCAGGAGCTGGACAGTTTCATCTCTTGCATGTAAGTGTATCTGTGCTTCTAGTATTTAGTGAAGCATGTCTGTCTGAAGGTATTTCTCTTCCTTCCTGCTCTCCTTTCTATTCCGCAGTGTTTGTCTCAGAGCATGCCCTCTCTCCTGAACTTACAGGGCTATTGTTGACTGGCCTTGAAGTTGCCAGATTCTTTTCCTAAATTGAGGCAAGAGTTGAGTCTACTTTTTTCTTTTCTTTTTTTCTTTTATGTCTCCCTTCACCTCGAATCTAGAGACACTCTTCCCTCTGGTGGAAATTTCCTAAAGATCAGGTAATCAATTAGTCATCTGAGTTCAGAGGTCGACAGCTATAATAAACTATAGAAGAGCTATCCAGTACAAATCTAAACAGCTAATCCAAAGCAAATGCTGCCTCCCTGCCAGCATCTATTATAGCTTTGTTCCTTTTCACTTCCTTTATTTCATTACTTTAAAAACACACATTTATTATCCTTCAGTTCTGGAGGTCAGCAGTCTGAACTAGGGTCCTTTACTTTATGGTCCATGGTAAAGAATTTGAAATACTATGCTTGATATGCAGGATAATTTAGAGTGTAAAACACTGCTCTAATTCAAACACTTCATTTGAAAATACAAAACAAAATAGCTCTCAAGTTAATAGGTAAAGATTCACAGATAGTAACATAATTGGGACTGGGATTCTTTTCTCATCCATTTTTATTTTCACCATACTGTGTATCTTACGGATGCTGAAGTTTCAAAAGAGAAGTGATCTTGCTATTGGGAAAGGGGAAAAGATTGGGAAACAGTGTCATAGGATAGTGGGAATTCAGTTCAGGAATAGTAAACTGCTTAAAAAAGGGCCTGTTACAGATTAGCTTTGGGGATAAAGCAAAACTCAGGATAACAAATATGAATAAATGCAGTGTCTACACCACCAAGGTAGACACACTGCTGACAGTCACAGGTATTATTTGTGTCAGCCTTCCCTATTGTTTGAGTCAGAAGAGAAAGGGTTTTTAGAGTTTCCCTCAAACTTAATGTAGGTCTCAGTGAATGATGTTAGTTCTCTCAGGCTGGTCCTCAAAGATACACCCCTCTACAAAGCTGCTTCTATTCCATAAAGAACAGAATCAGAGATGACAAGAGAAAAAAGCCAGAGAGTAGGCAAAAGATACATACGATAGTAGCCATGGTCCAGATAATACTTTGAGTAAGCTGTCACCAGAAAGTAGACCAGATTGGGAACAGTGCCCAAACATGGACTCTTTGAGCTTAGTCTGTGTTACAATTCTCTCTAAAAAAGTTCTGTCCTCACTTTCCTGCCTTTGGTCCCATCCCACCCAGGTATCTAAGGATGATCGCAGTGATGTGGAAAGCAGCTCAGAAGAAGAAGATGGGACCACCTGCACAAAAAGCCCCTGTGACAGTAGCTCCAGCAATGGTGCCAATCGGGTAAATGGTCACATGGGAAGCAGCTACTGGGCTGAAGAGTAAGGTGGTTGGTATGGGGACTTAAGCATCCATGGACTTACAGGGCCATTGGCAACATACTCCTCTTGGGTCTCCCAACATCTACTCTCCTGTGACTGGGGGACTACAGGCACTGAGGAGACTCAAAGAAGCAAATATTTTCACTTTTTTAAAAAACTCTGCCATTTTGTATTTAATAGCCTCCAGATCCTTTCAGTAATGTTATTTGCTGTGTGTGTGTTTGTGTGTGTGCTTATGCATGTGCGTTTGTGCGTAGGCATGAGTTTCATTGCCTGGGTTGGGGCACAATTCTGGACTGGGGCCCTTAGGCCTTGCCTTTGAACCCACCTCAATCCCAGATTTGGCTGCATCTTGACTTATGCTGCCTCCAGACTATCCCCTTCCTTTTTGCCCATGGCTCTTGAGGCTCTAAACTCCTGGACCATCTGAATGGAGCTGCCAAGTTCAGCTCCTGGTTCCTGCACTGTTCCTCTTTCGGAGCTGGAGTATTTCACAAGATGAAGTTGTAAAGAAACAGAACCGTGATGGATGGCCAGGATTGCTGTGGCCCCTTGCTAGATCCTCTTCCTATCACCTGATAGTGACAGGGACAGCTGCTGATACCCTGCTCTTTACTCAATGGTACGCAGGGAGGGGGGAGTGTGGGAGAGGGTGAGCCAAGGGCTAGAGGAGGACAACAGCCACTGGGTGAGCTGTTAATGGTTTTATATATTGTTTACTCTTCTGTGAATAAAAGTGCTTCAACCCTCCTTTATTGTCTCAACCTCTTTAGTGACGCTGTCCCCAGATCCCTGAATCCATAAGCTAATAATTAGGTTTTTCAGGTCTGATTCAAGGGCCCTGGACACCAATTTTTTTCCTCTCTTCATGGTGGGAAGAGTCAGCCAGAATGCCTACATTTTAGGGCTTTATGTTTTAAGAAAAAGTAAACATATTTAGTGGATCACAAGAACAATACTGAGCAGATTAAAAGATGTATACAGTGAAACCAACAAAGGCTTTGGTTGAAAAGTTAAGTCACCTTTAGTTAGATACCTGTATTTTCATTTTATTCAATCCAGAGATTGCCAATTAACACTTTAAGGTTGTGATAAATGAGTCTGAGCAGATGTTTTGTTTTCTTTTTTAGCCCATGGAGAAGCAGTAGTCCTAATACAAATTTTTCTCTAAAAGCTTGGCAAAATTAGCAAGTATAGTATTCATCTCCCAGAATAATTTTCCATTTAATGAATATTCATATTATCAGAATATTTCCAAGTGCTCTTATGTACATTATGACATACAGAGAGCCTCATGTCAGAGAGATAGATGAAAATTGAAAGAAATAGGTTAGTGTTCTAAGAATCACATACTCAATTGATGTTCACTGACATTGTAGGGATACTGACCCTATTAAACTTACTTTACCAAAAGACTGGATTTTAAAAAGACAATTGTGGGGCATAGGAAAATTAAGTCCTAAGTAATCCTTTAGTCAGAGGTAATCAGGAAGGCTAAAAGTCAGGCAGGTCCTTACATTTAGTTCCTCAACTTGCCATATTGTTGAATAGACTAATCACTATGAAATAAGAATGAAAATGCTTTTGAAAGTCAGATGACATGTGTATTTTGCCTTTTGAAATTTGACAGATTGCCTTGTAAATACAAACTGGGTTGGCTGGCCCAGTTAATCTGACAAAAGATGCAACCAAGTGGTATAATACTTAAAAAATAGCAAATGTATAGCTATTATACATGCCAGACACTGTATTAAACACATATGCTAAAGATGAGGCAAAAAGAAAATCCACTGTCTCTATTCTTGTTTTTTTGTTTGGTGATATTTTTGTTTTTTGTTTGGAGATAGAAGCTCGCTCTGTTGCCAGGGCTAGAGTGCTATGGTGTCATCCTAGCTTTATAGCAACCTCAAACCCCTGGGCTCAAGCCATCCTCCTGCCTCAGCCTCCTGAGTAGCTGGGATACTATGGGCATGCGCCACGATCAGCTAATTTTTCTATTTTTAGTAGAGACGGGGTCTCACTCTTGCTCAGGCTGGTCTCGAACTCCTGACCTTGAGCGATCCACCCGCCTCGGCCTCCCAGTGTGCTAGGATTACAGGCGTGAGCCATCGCGCCCGGCCAATAACTAAACTTTAAAACACTTCCATAAAAGTAGGGATTCTTGTTCCGATTCCATAAATGAGTGTTATGCTTATCTATTACTATGTAACAAACCACCCTAAAACATAAAAGGACAATTTATTATTCTCTCTCATGGTTTGGTTGGTTGATTGAGCTCAGCTGGAGGTAGCTCATGCGGTTACAGTCAGATGGCAGCTAGGAATGGAGTCATTTGAAGACTCAACTGGGCTTGATATCCAGGATAATTTACTTGCCTGGCTATCAGTTGATGCTGGCTGTTCCCTAGGCGCTTAGTCAGGGCTGTCAACCAAAGTGCCTACTCCAAAGCCCAAGACAGTGGAGACGTGGCCTCTTCCTTGTCTTAGACCTTGTACAGGTGGCTGAGTTCCAAGTTGCTAGGCCATTTAAGAGTGTTATCTTAAACAGACACACATCACCTTCCCTGTATTCTAGAGATCAAAAGAGTCACAGGGACTGCCCATATTCAAGGGGGTGGTGAAATAGACTCTACGTCTTGATGGAGAAGTGGCAAAGTCACTGAAGAAGAGCATGTGGAATGGGAGACACTGTTGTAGCCATCTTAGAAAAATTCAATCTGCCACAAAGAAGAAACAGAGTTACAGAAGTTGTTTAAAACACATAAACTCTTAGATTGCCCATCCTAATTCTAAAAATAATCATATGAGTTTAGTTAGTGGATGATTGTACTCTAGATTTGTTCTGTTTTTAGAGACAGGGTCCCACTCTGCCACCCAAGTTGGAGTGCAGTGGTGCAGTAATAGCTCACTTGCAGCCTCCAATTCCTGGCCTCAAGGGATCCTCCTGCCTCAGCCCTCCCAAAGTGCTGGGATTACAGGCATGTGCCACCACATTTGGCCCCAGTACTCTGAATTTAAACCAGGTTCTTCAGACATAAGATCCAGTCTTCATGCAGGGAGATATCAGTTCAGTAACACATTTGTTAAGTGCCTACAGGCATTGTGGCAGAATCTGAGGACACAAAGATGAACAAGATCTGTTTCTATCCTCAAAGGGCTCATACTTCAGTAAGAAAAAAGAAAAGGTAACACAATGCGACAACTAGTCTAAATCATTTTTGGCAAGGAGGAAAAAAATTCGAAAGTGGAGCTGGGCCATTAAATAAGAGTAAGAGTTTTGCCAGGCAGACAAGGAATCATAGGGTATTATGTTTAGAAGAGATGTGAGAGTATATGGAAGAGATCAGTTCTGGCTTAATGCAAACTAAAATAAACTGAGACAAACATCTAGAAATGGTGGATAAAGTATTTTTTTTTTAAGTTGTTTTTTTAAAAAGGCATAGCTGAGGCCGAGCGAGGTGGCTCATGCTTGTAATCCTAGCACTCTGGGAGGCCGAGGCGGGTGGATTGTTTGAGCTCAGGAGTTCGAAACCAGCCTGAGCAAGACCAAGACCCCATCTCTACTAAAAAAAAAGAAAAAGAAATTAGCTGGACAACTAAAAATATATAGAAAAAATTAGCCGGGCATGGTGGCGCATGCCTGCAGTCCCAGCTACTTGGGAGGCAGAGACAGAAGGATTGCTTGAGCCCAGGAGTTTGAGGTTGCTGTGAGCTAGGCTGACGCCATGGCACTCTAGCCAGGGCGACAGAGGCAGGACTCTGCCTCAAAAAAAAAAAAAAAAATTAAATAAAACGCATAGCTGAGCTTCCCAGAAAGAGACAAAAGACACGAAGGAATTGAAAACTAGAGCAAACAGCAAAACAACTGATGCAATTACTGAGGAGATAAGGGAAACTTAAGAACCCGTTTTAACGCTGATAAAAAGAGAGGAGACTAGCTCCAAGCGGGAAGCTAGAACTGAGACTCCCCCAGTTAAAGCTGGGACCCTTGAAACAGTAATGGCCTTAGTGAAAGAGGGGAAACTCAAAAATCCACCCAGTTGGCAAAGGGAGAAAGCGAGGAGGTTTGAATGCCTGGGCTTGTGGGCTCGGGAGATTTGAAAATTCTAAAAACTCTGGGCCTGCACCTTATGTGATTTCAAGAACCTTCCTCACGTTGAGTATACTTTCTGTGTGGCCTGGGGTCCATCACCACCGCCACCAAATCCCCAGGTAAGAACCTGCATAAAAATTGATCTGATTAGCTATCCAGGGGATTGCTCTGGAGAGACATGTGCACGATGATGCAGACAACATGGAACTCTACACCTCCCTCCAAAAGATTATCTCAGTCAAAGCTGCAACACATATACTAACAAAATACTATTAATAGTATCTAGAATATATAAGGAACTGCCTACTAATTTAAAAAAGAAAAGGAACCCACTAGAAAGAAAAAGGGGACGTAGGAGCAAATGATGTGAATAGGCAATTCCCAGAGGGTGAATATATAATGGTCAATAAAAAGGTACTCAAACTTAGCTGAAATCAATAATATGTAAATTAAAATTAATAGAAGCCACTTCACACGAAACAGGGAAATGCCAATGAGAGTGAAATTGACATAGCCTTCTCTGGAAAAGTAACTGATAAAGCTAAACATTAGTAATAATTTTTCTTTTGGACAAACTAGCACATAGACCCAAGAAAACATACAAAGATACTCATTCCATTGCTATTTATTTATAAGAGGGAAAAAGTGGGAACAACCCATCCTTCACTAGGGGAATGGAATAAATTGATATGCTCATTCAGTGGGATAGTATACAACAATTAAAATGAATGAAGGCCAGGTGCAGTGGCTCATGCCTGTAATCCCAGCACTTTGGGAAGCCAAGACAGGAGGATTGCTTGAGGCCAAGAGTTCGAGACCAGCCTAAGCAATATAGTGAGACCTTATCTCTAACGAAAAATAAAAAATAAGCTGGGCATGGTGGCACACACCTGTAGCCCCAGCTACTCAGAAGGCTGAGACAGGAAGATCTCTTGAACCCAGGAGTCTGAGGTTGCAGTGAGCTATGATGATGCCACTGTGCTCTAACCCAGGCAAGAGTGAGACCTTGTGTCAAAAAAAAAAAAAAAAAAAACTACGTTTCCCTGTCAATATGGATGTATTAGTCTGGGTTCTCCAGAGAAACAGAACCAATAAGATATATAGAAGAGATAAGGAGATTTACAATTGGCTTCTGCAGTTCTTGAGGCTGAGAAGTCTCAGATCTGCAAGTGGCAAGCTGGAGACCCAGGAGAGCTGATGATGTGAATTCCAGTGCAAGAAGTCAGAAGGCAGAAGACCAGTGTTCCAGCTCAAAGACAGAATTCTCTTAAGAGATGGGGGTCTTGCTCTGGATGCAGTGGATGATCATAGCTCATTGCAGCCTCCAACTCCTGGGTTGAAGTGATCCTCCCACCTCAGCCTCCCAAGCAGTTGGGACCACAAGTGTACCAACATGCCCGGCTAATTTTTTAAATATTTTTAGAGATTGGGTCTCAGCAAGGTTGCTCAAGCTGATCTCCAACTCCTGGCCTGAAGTGATCCTCCCACGTCATGAGTAGCTGGGATTACAGGTACAAGCCACCGGCCCAGTGAGAATTCAGCCTTTCTGTTCCATACTGTTCTTCAATGGATTGGATGAGGCCCATTCACATCTGCTTTACTCAGTTTACCAATTCAAATGTTAATCTCATGCAGAAACGCCCTCATTGACACACCCAGAATAATGTTATCCAAATGTCTGGGTATCTCATGATCCAGTCAGGTTGATATATAAAATTAACCATCACAATGGACAAATATCAGAAACATAAACTTGACCGAAAAAGGCAAGTTGCAAAATAATATGTCCCATCTGATACAATTAACATTACTTTTTAATCCAAAAATAATAATAAGGGTACTTCTGTAATAAGAAACACATAGCAACTTAAGGATGGACACTGTTCATCTTTGGGGAGAGATAATGTGGGTAAGATGAGTACATAGTATATTTAATTTCTGGTGGTCTTCAATAAGTTTGGAATTATAATTTCAAAGTTTAAAAAATATAAACATAAATATGTGGCATTTTGGGGAACTGTAATCTGTTGGAGCCAGACCAAAGTGTCAGGAAAGAATAAGAAGGAAGCTTGGGGCTAGATTGTGAAGAACCTTGAATATCATGCTGAAGAGCTCAATAGCGGGCAGGTCAAGGGAGCCCTCAAAGATTTAAAGCAGCAAAATGAATCTTCTAGAAACAGTCATGGAGGTTATTGTAGGACTTGGGTCTAGACCTTAGAGAGATATGAGAAATGACTTTATAAATAGGGGGGGGGGTCTATGAATTTGGCTCCTTGAAGATTTGAAGAAGTATGAGAATAAATGCGTAGTAAGGTTATGGTTATCTATATCACCTTCACCTCAGCCATCTGCATACAGTTCTGCTTTTTCTTCTTGTTCAGTAAGGTCTCTCATAGGGCAGGTCTCATCAAGAAGAGTTTCGCCACAAGCCTCAGGCCTATAAAAATAAAAAAGCAGATTTGGGATCTGCTTTCACTCAAATGACTGCTCTATGAAAGCAATTTCAAAAACAATACCAAGTTTTCTGGCAGCAACATGGCTCTGCTGTCCGATGATAACTGTCTGGATTCCTTGTGGTGGCTCTTAGTAGTCTGCCTGGCCTTTTTCCTTCACTGTCCCCTCCCTCCAGTAGCATTCCCAGGACAAGCTATAAACCCTGTCATCAAAGCTGATGTTGATTACACATGGTGGGGAAAGCCACAGTGTCCCTGGCCTTCCCCATTAGTGTTTCCTGAGTTGTTTTTTTGTTTTCAGAGACAGGGTCTGTCGCCCAGGCTAGAGTACAGTGGCATCATCATAGATCACTGCAACCTCAAACTCCTGGGCTTAAGTGATCCTCCTGCCTCAGCCTCCCAAAGTGCTGGGATTACTTACAGGCATAAGCCACCATACTCAACCTTTTTTAAGTCTTTGGCCTCTGAATAGAAGATACCAAAGAAAAGAGAATTAAACCAACAGATATTTCTTTATATAAATGTAAACACATTAAAAATGGTCTAGACGAATACTTGTTACACCGGTTATTTCTAAGTAGGGAAATGGAATTGAGGGGTGAGAAGGGAGGAGTGACAAGGGGCACTTTTACTTATCTGTATTTTTTTAATATCTTACATTGAAAATATATTCATGTATTGAGTCCTGACCTTAAGAAGCTTACAGACTAGTAGATGTGCTGAAAATGAACATATATTTTTTTTCCGAAACAAACAAAAAAAACTATTTTTGAAGAGGTGTGTCAATATGTTGACAACAGTTAAAACTGAGGGGTGGGTATATGGGTTTTTTTCCTATTTCCTCAGCTTTGTATATGTTTGAAACTCAAATATTTTTTTACTATAAAAGCTATATATGCTCATTGTGAAAAATTCAAGTAAGGAAGTACATGATGTCCCCATTCACCCCAATCACTACAGTTTGGTATTTAGTCTTCCACTTATCAGATAACCACAGGTATACGAATATTTCTTTTAAAACAAAAATGAGATCATACCATATGCTGCTGGTTTTGATTGACTAAATTCCAAATTACAGGTATACCATTATTCACTGGCCAATTCTTTGACTTAAGATTCTTTACTATTGAAACAATACTGCAAATAATATCCTTATATAAATATGTTGTACAGTTCTGTGAATATTTCTAAAGGCTAGAGTCCTAGAAGTGAAATGGCTAAGTCAGAGATAATAACACTTTAAATATCTGACAAAAAAGACTATAGATTTGTATTGGCATTAACAAGAAAATGCCCTCTATTGTTTAAATATTAAAAGTGTTGTGAAAGGGATATATACCAGTTGCTAAGGAACATAAGAGGTCTTGAGTATTATAATAGGGAGTCTGTTATGGACTGCATGCTTGTGTCCCCCCAAAATTCAAATGTTGAAACCCTAACCCCCAGTGGGATAGCATTCAAAGGTGGAATCTTTGGGAAGTCATTCAATCATGAGGGTGCACCTCTCATGATAGGATTAGTGCCCTTATAAGAGACATGGGAGGCCAGGCGTGGTGGCTCACGCCTGTAATCCTAACACTCTGGGAGGCCGAGGCGGGCAGATGGTTTGAGCTCAGGAGTTCAAGACCAGCCTGAGCAAGAGCCAGACCCTGTCTCTACTAAAAATAGAAAGAAATTGGCTGGACAACTGAAAAATATATATATATAAAAAAAATTTGCCGGGCATGGTGGCACATGCCTGTAGTCCCAGCTACTCGGGAGGCTGAGGCAGAAGGATTGCTTGAGCCCAGGAGTTTGAGGTTGCTGTGAGCTAGGCTGACACCACGGCACTCACTCTAGCCCAGGCAACAGAGTGCGACTCTGTCTCAAAAAAAAAAAAAAAGACATAGGAGTTTGCTGCTTCTTTCTGCCATGTGAAGACACAGGAAGATGGCCACCTGCAAACCAGAAAGAATGCCCTCATGATAACACCAGATCTGCCAGCACCTTGACCTTGCACTTCCCAGCCTCTAAAACTGTGAGAAATAAGGTGCTGTTTAATGGTAATTTGTTACAACAGCCCAAACTAAGACACTATCCTTGACCCAGTAGCCAGTGGTTCTCATCCATAAAGCCCAACACCTTTGGGCTACTCTCTATAATAAGCATTTACAACACTCCTTTTACTATCCTATTCAGACTTGATACAATTCTATTGTGTCAGAGACTCAAATACCAGGAACTGGCTCTGCCATCAATGGGACGAATTTTCTGAAATGGTAAGCAGAAATTCTGAATAAAACAAACCATTGTACAATTTCCCTCCATTTAGTTGCATGCCTACAGAACTGCAAAAAATACTGTGTTTATCATGTAAAAAGGAGTTAGGTTATAGGCTCAGCTAATTATAAACTGTTTTTGCATCTACCAAATATCTAGGACATTTGATAGTGTAGGACTGGGGAGAATTTGTTGTGTAAGACTATACCAGGCATTACAAGAAGTTTTAGCATCCTTGGCTTCTAACTACCAAATGATGAATGTGCTTGCCAACCATTGTGACAATCAAAAACATTTTCACCTCTGTTGTGGGGTAGTGCCACTTCTGCTGAGAGTAAGTAATAAGAAGCTATCACAGCCTGGGCACAGAGGCTCATGCCTGTAATCCTAGCATTTTGGGAGGCTGAGATGGGAGGATTGCTTGTGATCAGGAGTTCAAGACCAGCTTGAGCAAGAGCAAGACCCTATCTCTACAGATACAGAAAAATTAGCCAGGTGTGGTGGCATGCACCTATAGTTCCAGCTACTTGGGTGGCTGAGGCAGGATTGCTTAAGCCCAGGAGTCGGAGGCTGCAGTGAATTGTGATGATGCCACTGTACTCTAGCCCTGGCAACAGAGTGAGACCCTGTCTCAAAAACAAAACAAAACAAAAAAAGGACTAATTTGACTAATTTCATACTTGGGTAGGGAAGGCACCATTGGAGAGTAGCACTGGCGACCTGGGAGAATGGTGACCCTACTGTACAGCAAGTGAGAGAGCAGAGCAGGCAGCAGGGTGCCACCAACAGAAGATGGAGTAAAGGGGTTGAGGATATAAGAAAGTTGGCTTTTTTAATCATGGAAGAGGTTTATGAGCATGGGACAAAGGTCAGACCAGTATACACATGACACATGGGAGAGGACAGGTGTCCAAAGGGGCTGATGTTTTGGGCAAATCACTAAGAATGATGTGAACTAGCCAAGCTTCATAGCTCAAAATGGAATAGTGGCAAGAATATCTCACATCATAGGTTTTACCTTGAATGCACTGTGTTTTCTTTCAAATTCTCATCACATCTCTGCAATAAGACTTACAGGTAGATTTCCTGTGCAGTGGCACAGTGAGAAATCTACCCTTATCCTAATATTACACCCACTAAGCTTAAGGAGGTGAACTGCTTTGCCACACACTGCCCAACAGCCCTTCCTTTGGAGAATGATCCCTCCTCCACTTTGTGCAATTTGAATAAAGCTGTCAAGCAAGGGCCTCTGCTTGATGCAGAGATGTACATGTGGCCGTGCTGGCCAGCGTACCCCGTTATCTACACAGAGTCACTGGTCCAGGAATGGTCACTGCCCAAAGAAAAGCTTCTTATAGTTTTTTCAGGGATTTATATAAATTCTGGGACAGTGTTTTCTCTGAGATCGTGAGGGCTGATAGTACTACTCCTAAAACTGTGTATCTCCCACTTCAAGGGTGATAAGAGCACAAGATATGGTAATCCAATCTAGGACCAGAAAACTGGTAGTGCAGGCTCCCCTTCTGTGGTCCATATACTATTTGGGTAAACAGAAACACTAAGACACAGACATGGCAAAATATTTAATGTCTGTAGGTGTACCTCACTCTCACATTCCTATTACGATTCAACAGCCTCCACAAACTGTCAAACTGGCACAGACTGGCAGAACCAGAGAAACCATGGGCACTTTCTTCCAGCAGGGTTTGAAAATCATCAAGGCCCTAGTCCTCTTGACCTGGAAATGATGGCAGGTAAGGTATTTCCACAGCAGGCCTCAGGCCTCTCTGCTCGGGAGAAAAAGACCCCCAGTTCTACAGGACTCCTGAGGTCTTCTGTTCTTCTGCGGCCTGGCGCCGGGAGCGGCGCCGCTGGATAAAGTGGTAGGCCCGGACACTGCAGAGGTAGCCCCCATACACGGTGAGAAGCATCATGGAGGTAGAGAAGGTCTTGTAGCCAATGTCGGCTAGCTGCTTGGCAGTTGGCATGTCGTCCCCTACAAAGACAGACTGAATTTAGACCCGAGGATAAGGCCTCATCTGCCTGGCCCATCTCTCTGGTTAAAGCCACTCGGTAACTTCTCCATTCTGTTTAGTCCGTCTGCACTCTATACCGAATGGCCCCTACATGTAGGCAGTCTCATAAGGACACTGGAAGATATTGTTTAGGAATTCTACAATTGAAAAGGACAAATAAAGTCTGCACACAAGATACAGAAACGAGGCTGGAACCAGCCACCTCTGAATGCCATCACAGCTACACCTGGCTCTCTGTGCCTGTGGAGAGAAGTGACTGGCATGGACCACCCAGGACTGTTCTTAACTGGCACATTACATCGAACGAACAGACATCAGTTTTTCTGACCAGTAAGGAACTAACGGAGGTAATCGGGGATTAAACATTTGCAGTGAATTATTCTCTCCAGGAGGACCAAATGGGAATCTTTCAGGCAATATCCAATTTGTTTTCCCATAAAAATAATCTTACTCACAGTGGCTAGGTTCTCAAGTTAGCACAAAGGCATGTTTAAGCCATAACATACCTGAAATAGTGCCAACAGTATTTTTATATTATTTCAATTTACTTAACTTTTTATAACATTAATTCTAAGTTCCAAACTCTAAGAACCTATTCCACTGCCTAAAAAGAAACTTCCTGGGTCTCCAGCAAATTGTTAATTCATATTTGCACGAGATAAATTACTTTTAATTTAATTGTTCCCTAGATATTCTGAGGTATGGAACAAGACAAAGTTTAGTAAGGAATCCTTCGGAACAAAACGTTCGTCAATCTGGGACTTTGAATGGGTTCTTAGGTTCTGCTCTGTTGAGGGAATTGATATTAAAAGACTGACTGAAATGAGCAAGAATAGGTTTCCTAAACGTCAAGAAAAAGAAGGTGGAGGAAGACAAGCTCAGGATTAGCTGGTTTAGGGGATCAGAGATACATGAGTGATTCTCAGAGTGAGCCCTAAGGGCTGAACACTGCCTTTGAGGCAGGCCTTGAGGGTAGACCCCAAACCGAGCTGAGGCACAGCTTCTCTGAATTACAATCCCACTATGGAAAGTGACATTAAAAAAGGTCAGAAGGGCCAGGCGCAGTGGCTCATGCCTGTAATCCTAGCACTCTGGGAGGCCGAGGCGGGAGGATCAGTTGAGCTCAGGAGTTTGAGACCAGCCTAAGCAAGAGTGAGACCCCGTCTCTACTAAAAATAGAAAGAAATGATCTGGACAGCTAAAAATATATATAGAAAAAAATTAGCCAGGCATGGTGGCACATACCTATAGTCCCAGCTACTCGGGAGGCTGAGGCAGAAGAATTGCTTAAGCCCAGGAGTTTGAGGTTGCTGTGAGCTTGACGTCACGATATTCTAGCCCGGGCAACAGAGTGCGACTCTGTCTCAAAAATAAATAAATAAATAAATAAATAAAGGTCAAAAGAAGAAAAACAAATGGCACAGGTTCAAGATGAGAAGGGGCTATGTTCAGGTTATCTGAGGTTTGAAATGACTCCAAGCTGTGCGTGAGACAGTGAAGAAAACACGCACACACACAGAGCAGGCCACTAAGGTAGTAAACAAACACCTGGCAAAGAGACCTCCAGCCCGCAACCTCCCCCTTGCTTATTCTTTCTCCTCCCCGCACTACCCTGGCCAGATGCTAACCAATTACAGGACCACCTTTTCGAGGGGCTGGAGGAAAAGGGCTGGAAGCATTCACCAGCCAACAAAGAAACAGCTTGGCTAGAAGGATGATACAAGACCAACTGACGGACATAATCCTGGGGTCTAGACCCTTACTTCCTTCTCTTGTCTAATGCATGCTGAGGTTTCTCCTAATTTTGAATTAGCAAAAACTCCTCACAGACCCTGAGCTAAAGCAGGGGCAGTAGAAATGGAGAGAACAGGTGCAGAAGTTATTTTGGAAGTAGAACATTTATGAACTGAATGGATTAGGGCAAAGCTGAAAATACCTCCAGTTTAGGAACTTTTGTGGATTGGGACTCAGAAATGAGAAGTGCAGCAAGTATACTAAAACTGGAATGACACAGAGAAGATTAGCATGGCCCCTGCACACGGATGACATGTAAATTCGTGAAATGTTCCATATTTTTTGAAGGACACCTGAATTACCCATGCTGTCTGGGAGATGTCAGAGAAATGCTCTGATGGGGGATAGCAGTGCCCAGAGTGTTGCATAATAAAATGAAAGCAGTTTATACAGGATCATACTACCCAGGGAGTGCAAGGAGTAGACACTCATGAGCAGGAAGCCTTTTTCCCCTAGGTCTGACTCTGGAACTGTGCATGAGGAGCTGCTGGATTCTGCAGTGCCTTATAAACAGCTTTCGACCGACTGACAAAGAGATGCGTGGTTTGTGGATGGCAGTTTCAAGGTATACTGGCAACATTCTATTTAGAAGGATGCCCCTCTGATCAAAGAAGGTAAAAATAAGCCAGCTTGGTGGGCTAAATTACATACTGCTTTCCTGGCAGTGATGGAAGAATTGAACAGTGCTAAAAGCCCCTATGTTTGGGTTTTTACTGACTTGTAGGCAGTGGCCAGCAGCCTGGCCACATGGTCAGACAGAGTGCATTGGAAACCTGGTGTTTTAAAAGGATGCTCATATGGGGCATGCCCTATGGAAATATGAGGGCTTTGTTAAAGTAGGACATGTGATGATCATCAGAAGAGCCCCCTTCTAGCTTCGGAAGGTGACTGGAATCAACAAGCAGATATCCCCTGTATGCTCCCTTGAGGTGGCCACCTGGGTCCCTGAAATGAGTGGATATGGGGGTACTGCCGTAGTGCAGAGATGGGCTGACTCTAGACAAGATCTTCTTGCACCCTCTCAGGCACAAAATGCCAATGAGAACTGCTGTGTCTGCCAGCACAGGACAGAGACTAACTGCAGAAAGACCAGGACAGGATTAAATCAGAGGTAAAAACAACACTTGGCCTTTTTTCCCCTCAAGTGAGGTACAGGCATATGAGACATTCCAAAAGCAGATAAGTTTACTTATTTTAGAATAGACTTAATATGTATGTTTTTAAAAAACCAATCTCTCATCCCATGCCTTTTTTGGTGTGGAGAGTGTTTATATCATCTTTCACTCTTTTATCTTGTGTCCATATAAGGCAAACATTTCCAAATAGAACTGTATTTGTGACTTAAAAAAAAAAAGCAAGAGAAGAAAGAGGTGTCACTGTATGTTTAGGGTGGTGGCAGTGTCAATCAACAAGATCAGGACTTGGGTTTGGACATGTTAAAATTAAGATGCTCAATGTAACATTCATGTGATGATGTCTGTCAGGCAGATGGAAATGCAAATCTATACAGATCTTGGGAGAGAAGCTTTCAGACACAGATGGATATAGCAAAGACACCAAAGCAGAGGATTTCTCTTTCTGAAGAGACAGGGAAAGGCCAAGGGAGCAATAGTTTGAAGAAGGGAACAATTAAGGAAAGAAGACAAGAAATTCTAGAAACATCTGGTGGAATTTTTATTTTAACTACATCTCCCTTCCTGCTGTATCAAATCACTGCCACTGATGGAGGTATGCTGTATCTTTCCAGTCTGTTAAGCTAGAACAAAAATTGGGTACCACTACTGCAAAGTTAACATAATGGCTGGTTAGATGGGACCACTGGGTGGGAATGGGCCACTAGGTCACTGGGAAGCCTTGGGTGGAAGTCAATTTAGTGCGTTGCATGGGAACAGGCAGTATAGGTCAAGTAAAGAGCACAGATTCTTAGCCAGGGGCCCAGCAGGCCTATGAACCCCCACAGCGTTCATATATGTCTAGCATTTTTCCAGCACAGAAAGAGATCATTAGAAGGATCATAACCTCCTCACCCAAAGATAAGAACTGATGAAAATGATAGGGCAGTAACTTGAGAAGGTAACACGATCAAGAAAATTCTAGTTTTGTTTTGCTTATTAACAAGAAAGACTTGAATATTTTTTTTTTTTTTTTTTTGAGACAGAGTCTCACTTTGTTGCCCAGGCTAGAGTGAGTGCCGTGGCGTCAGCCTAGCTCACAGCAACCTCAAACTCCTGGGCTCAAGCGATCCTCCTGCCTCAGCCTCCCGAGTAGCTGGGACTACAGGCATGCGCCACTACGCCCGGCTAATTTTTCTATATATATATTTTTTTAGTTGTCCATATAATTTCTTTCTATTTTTAGTAGAGACGGGGTCTCGCTCTTGCTCAGGCTGGTCTCGAACTCCTGACCTTGATCGATCCACCCGCCTCGGCCTCCCAGAGTGCTAGGATTACAGGCGTGAGCCACCGCGCCCGGCCTTGAATATGTTTTAAAGGGGAGGAAGCTAGTGGCTAAACTGAGGATAAAAGTGAGGTGGGCAGGACAGAACCAGACAGAGGATGGCCCAGGAAAAGATGAAATCTCATGGAGTGATGGGGTTGGGCTGCAGGTTTCAGAAGACAGGAAAAGGGATGGAAAAAGTCATTCTGAAAAATAGCATAGGGGTGCGATTTCCAACGGCTTTGTGGCTCTTCTGTTTTTCTGCCCTAAACATGGGAGGACCTCAAGGCTCAGGTTATTCCCCTGGTAAAACTTATTCCCTCAAATGGGTCTATCATCTCAGCTTAGATTCATTTATTTATCTTCTTCACAGCACTTAAGGCACACCATGCTATGAAGACCGTGGGAAAGAACATGGCTTCCATTTCAAAGGAGCTTATGGTGTGATGGGAATAAGCTATGTAGCCTATATCATTAGACAAAGTAGAAAGTGCGTGAGAAGAGGCACCGTGAGGATTCAGCGACAGGGTGGAGGCTCGAGAAAAGTTAACAGAAAGGTGTAGGAGTGGGATGGGGTGGAGGTGTATTTTTAGAAGGGTGGGCAGGATTTACACCGTTTGCAGCCTAGAAGAGAGAGGGGGACAGCATTCCGCAGTGCAAAGCAACAAGATGGAGCTGGATAACCAATATGCACGAAGGGTGACTGGGAAAGTCACGTATCAGGGCTCAGCGGAAGCAAGGAAGGGGCATTTGGAGTGGGAGCGTTGAGGGCCAAGACGGCCAAGCAAGACTCGAGGTTTAACAGGATCAGCGAAGTGCTCTAGCAAGGTTGACCTACTGCTGCAAGGGGGTTGGGCAGTACGGACCGCGACTCGCAGTCGGCTGCGCAGCATACTCCCGTGACCTCAAGAGCACCGAAGCCCGAAGACTAGGGGATTAGAGAATGCGGTAAGCAGGGCCTGGCCCAGATGGCCGTGCACGCAGCAGGATCCGCGGCCCCTGCTCTGCCCAGCCGACAGCGTACCTGGATGTTGCAGCTCCTTCGCGTCCAACCGAGGCCTCCGCAGGAAGTGTCTCACTGCCACGGTCTGCGCAACTTCCTAGTGCGACCGAACGCAGCACTCGAAACCAGACACGTGAGGTTAGCGGCCCAGGAACAACCCTGAACGCCTCAGCTATTGGTGCGCAAAGCTACCTTTTCTTCCTCTCATTCGCCGGTTTTAGCCTCTAGGACTCGGCTTCCGACCGGCCCGGCCCAGCATAACACCACCCACTAAGGGTGGAGCCCACTCCTGCAGCCATTCCCGCGGGTGGCCGCCTTTGGACTTCAGCTTCCGGGCCAATTATCCTTACTACGCATCCTCAGACGAACCTTCCTCTCGGAGAAGCCCGTTGAATTCTGGGGGTTGTGGTTACGCTCCCTTAAGAAAGGATGTTTGGTAACCCATGCTCTGGAACCGGAAGTTTTAGGATGCTAAGTGCGAGTCAGCCAGTCCCCAGCACACAGCGCGATGACGTTTCTAGTAGCTGGGTAGATTCTTCCGGCGCCAGCCTTGTGGAGGTGGACCGCGCGCCCCCTAGAGCCGGGAGCTGCCCTCTCCCGGGTGGCTGGGTTGCGGGCGGAGCTCAGGTAGGAACCGGGGTGGGAAGGGTGGGAAGCGCGAGGCCTGGACCGCCAAGGATGTGGCAGGTTGAGCCATGACCACGGAGTAGGCATGGTGGGGGGTGAGTTTCTAATGTCTCTGTCCCGTGTGTGACCTCCCCGGCTAGCAACCGGTGTGATAAAGCCCCTCAGAAGCGCCGGGAAGGCTAGGTGCCAGCTTGAGGGGAGGGGCGTGGGGGGTGCTAGTGGGAGACGGGACAGAGGGGACTGAGTGAGCACCTTTGCTGAGGGCCGGCAGTGGCTGGGATTATCAAGGAGGGATCTTTTTTCATTTTTCCTACGGTAAAAGTGAAAACATACATGCAGTGATACAAAACAGCACACGCACTGCCACACTCACTAAAGCTCCCTTCCCCAACTCTGTTTCTGGAAAAACCATGCTTTATTGGGTAGAGAAGTAGGCCTGACAGGAAGGCCTCAGATTCACAGTTAACTGTGGAGTGAACAAAAATAGGCAAAAGTGTTTGAAGCTGCCTCTCTGCCCCACCTTAACCTCCTGGGGAGGCAGCTCTGGATTCACTTAGTGCCTGCACCTGGACCTCTCACTTTTGCTGCCCGATGTGGGCAGCTCTGCCCTTCGCTTGTAGGACAGTGAATTCTCAGGGCCTAGGAGCAGAGAGGATCCTGCCTCCCTGGCTTGTTGGGGAGTAAGGGAGGGTTAACATAATGCTGGCCAGAGCCACAGTATGCCAGGTGCTGCCACACAGGAAGCTGAGACCCCTGCTGGACCCGGACACAGGAGCCTCTCAGGCCCTTGGGGACTATTTATAGCTGAGGGCTTAGGCTGCTGACCCATGACATTCCCCCACTGCCACCCCATCCTGGAGCAAGGCCAGTGCAAAGCACACTCCTCACCCTCCCCCCTGCTCTTCTTCCCTCACCCCAGAGAGTAGGCTGGTTTTTATTTTCTTCCTCCTTGAGTTTTTCCACTTCTGAAGTGCTGATGTGGTCAGTACATCATGAGAAGGCCCTCACTGAAGAAAGGAGAGCTGGCTTTGGAATATCAGGACCCACCAACATGGGAACCTGCTCACCCTTTCCCACCTCTGCTCAGCTTTTGGACCACTCTGGCCCCCTGGCCTCCAGATGCCAGGTGCTGGTTAGCTTTGCTGGCTGATCTGGAGCAGCTGAGAAAAAAGTACAGGATTTGGGAGGAAGAAAGGGGTAGGAGTCAGAGATGTTCTCTGGGGAGACAGCAGCAGGAGGGGCCCCCAGCTAGACTACTGAGAAGAGAGGCAGAGCAAATGCAAAGGTCACAGGGAGCTCAGTGATCTGAGCCTACTGTGAAAAGGAATAGCTCTGTCAGCAGATTAAGTTCCTGCCCCCCAAAGAGGGTGCTGTTGGGGAGGGTGAGGGAAGGCTAGGAAAGGTCACACAGGGTGGGAGGGGCTGGCAAAGAACTAGGAACCGGGAAGTCCCTGGGGACAATGGCAAGCCACAGGGCGAGAGATGCCAGCATGGCAGCAGCTCTGGTGCCAGGGCAGCCTGGGGGAGGGGAAAAGGAGATGACCAGAGGTTTCTGAGGACGCAGATGTTGCTAGGAGAAGCTAGAAGGGGGTTGTTTGAGATCTTTGTATTTTGTTAACAAGCACTGAGATCCACTGAAGCTGTGTGGGGCCTGGCAGAGGTCAGTCAAGGGGCCCCTGGGTCCTATGTCAGCTCAAAAGCCCAGACCCCTCCCAGGCAGCCCTTGCCTCACCCCTCCTGTGGCTAAGGTACTTCTTTAGCCATTTAACAGGACTCCTGGTCTGTGTGAGGGAGCAACTGGCAGTCCCTGCCCTGATGTCCTCTTTCCCCACCCTCCCCCATACACACACAACTGAAGCAGGCAGCACTCAGGCTTGATTCTACCCCTCTCAGAGGACAGGGAGAAAGCCCCACATCTGGAGAGGGACATGGCAACTCCATTTCTGGCAAGATGTGGTGGCAGGAGACTGCAGGCTGCTTGGCAGTTCAGGATCTCCAGGTGCGTAGCTGGGTCCACCGCCCCCTGTCCTCCAGTGAGAAGCTGAGAAGATTCTGCTCCATGGGGAGTCTCGCGGATCCTGGAGACTAGGTGCCCCAAGCTTCTGCCGGTCTCCATTAAGATAAAGAATCTGCCTGGCCTGGGCCCTGGCCCCCTCACATATGTTCTGGATGATTCTGCAGGCAGCGGATGAATTCACCCACTGGCTGGCTCTCGTAGCACACCTTGTACACAGCCATGAATAAAGGGAACCTAAAGCGGAGAGAGAAAGGCTTAGCTTAGGCTTCCATTCCTGGTCCACCCTCTACCTCCACCCCTAACTCCCCATTCTCTGCCTAACCCTCTACTCCCCTACCCTCCCACTCAGGAGCTCAGGCAGACTCTGGCTCTCAGTTTCCACCTGCTGAGAATCCAAACTCCCTAGCCTTGGGTTTTGGAGTCAGATTGCTAATTTCCCTGCTCCCTAATCTGTTGAACTTGCCCGCATGTTTCCCTGGCTTGAAATTTTCTTCCAGCTGGGCAACCCACTAAAGCTCTCTGAGCTTCAGTGTCATCAACCATAAAATGGGGCCAATATAACAAAGTTGTGAAGATATGATTGTGAATGTGAAGATATGATTATGTATTATGTGAAAGTGCTCAATAAATAGCAGTTTCCTTCTTCCTAACCTTTTCCCCAGCTGTCCCCTTTACCAGGAGGCTTTACCCTGACCAGCATGAGCTGATCTTCTGAACCTGTTTCCTATGCTCTTCTAGGATTCTTTCCCAGACCAACAGAGCTCTGTTCTGATGAGCTCCATCTCCCCTGCTGTCTTGGTGCTCCCTGAAAAGGAAGCAGAGCCCATCCTTCTCCTCACACCTCAGGACCCCAGACAGGATTCAGGGGACAGAAAGTTTGGCCTTGGGGAAGAGACTCAGACTAGGGGTGATGGACAGAGAGGTGGGACAGTCAGATGAGCTGCCTCAGAGCTCCAACTCTGAGAGCAGAGGAGGAGGAGGAAAGGATGCAGAGGGGTGCAAGTAATGTAGTGTGAAGAGCACTAGACTGGAAGGAGTTCAAAGACCATGAACTAGCTAGGGACAATGGGCATACCAGACTCTCTCCAAGCTCTAGTCTGTGTGTCTGAAACATAAGGTCACACTCCCCTCTGTCCACTTCACAGATTGTGGAGGGTTCAGAAAGATGACGAACAGGGAGAACACTTCTGGCTGTGGCCGACACTTACTTGTCCACCAGGCCCTTGTGCTGGAGGATGCTGTGTAGCTCCCGGGCTGTCTGGGGCCCCTGCAGCTTCTGCCCATTCAGCATCTCTTTCTCCAGCTGCTCAATGGACTGTGCGGAAAACAGGGCATGTGGAGGGAAGTGGGAGAAAAGGGTTGTCAGTATATCTGGGGCTCAGATGGGAGGTGGGGTCTTGGGGGGAAAGAAGGGGTGGGAATGTTCACAATAGTCTTAATGTTTGTACTCAAGAGATGCCTCCTGTTGAGTGCCTCTACCTTGACACCCACCCTCTGTTCTCCCTTCTCCCTTCTCCCAGGGCCCACCTTTCCTGTACGGGCAAAGGCCTCGGCCACCTTGCGGTTCCGCCCTCCATAACAGGTAGTGATGAGATCAGCAACACCGCAGCTCTCCAAGAATGTGGCAGAGGACACAGGGCCACTGCAGAAGAGCTTGGCAAAGGCGATCATCTCCATGAGTCCCAGCCGGATCACTGCTGCCTTGGTGTTGTCGCCAAAGCCCAGCCCATCACAGAAGCCAGCTCCTACAGCCACTACATTCTTGGGGGAGTGGAGGTCATAGGTGAAAAAGGACCCTCCTCCTGCAAGCCCCAAGTGGAGCCCTCAGCACCTGCCTCATGCTCCTTGTATCAGCCATGACACACCCACTGCGTAAGTGAAGTCTAATGTATGTGCTCCTAAAGTATTTCCACCTCTGGGTTTTCTCACTTGATGTACCCACTTTCTTAAACCCTGCCCCATACTCCCTCCTTGAGGACATTTTCTGAAAGCACTCTTCTCTCTAGCTGGCCCTTCCATCCATGACCATTCTATAGCCCTCATGTCCATAGCTGTTCAGGATCCATAGTTCTGATTATCAGTCTATCTGGGTGTCCTGGCTGTCTTGCCTCTCCTATTAGCCTGGGCATCTCCTCTTCCCCACTGGACCACCTCCTGGAGACAGGGAAAGGGAGAAAGGAAGAAGAGGGTCCAGTGTCTGATAATGAATAGTCAGCAGGCCTGAATGACCCTAGCTTTGCTTCTGCAGTTCTTCCTGTGTGGGGGGGACTTGGTGGGGAAGGGGAGCAACTGCTCAAGAGTGAGAGCCTGGAGTACCAGCAACCCTGTAGAACTAAGCTGGCACTCCTTTAGGACCTTTTCCCCACCCCATAGCTGCCTCTGTGCCCCTCTCACCTTTAAGGCTCCACAGATCTCAACCGTGTCCACCTCTTGCACCACTGTGATACGGAAATTGGGTGTCTGCATCAGTTCTTTCAGAAGCTGTCCCTGGGCCGGGTCCTTGCAGCCTAAAGTGGGGAAGGGGCAAGGCTTTGAGGGGGGACTCTTGAACTGTTCTTTTCACATCTGCCCTAAGCAGGACCTGCAGCCCCTTCCCTGAGGATGTCCCAACCTCCCTCACTTCTGATGCTTGGGACTTCCTCCTTTCCCTGCCTTATAGGGAGGAGACAGCTAAGTGGGGTTGGAGGAGAGTATGGGGAAGGGATGCAACTAGAGCTGCCTGTGTATGTGGGTGGCGGGGGGCTCTCACCAATGGTTGTTTCACAGAACTTCTCATCAGCCACCTCGCTGGCAATGTTGGCCCCCATCAGCACGCTCATGGGGATGCCAAGGCGTTCCCCAATCACTTCGGAGATGAGCTTCAGCCCATTGGGGCCCTCGTCTACCCCCTGGGCACAGGATGGAGCTCAGGCCAGGTGCCCTTATGGCCAACGGAGGGCTTCCCACCCAGAAATCCTGCCCCTTCCAAATCCACTGTTCATCATTATCCCTCCCAGAGGTCCTGCCCCATCCTACACAGCTATAGTTTGCCGTGAGGAGGGTGGACATGTGAAAAATTCTCCTGCCACATACCTTTGACCTACCTCTCCAAGGCGATGTATCCTCTCCGTGTCTCTAGACAGCTCTTTCCTGACTACCTCAAACAGGAGGTAGTCCATGCAGTGATGTCACTGCTCCAGACAAGCTCACCTTTCACACTCCTCAAACCAGCCCACTTCTCATATCCCCCAGGCATCCCTTTACACCTCCTAAACTCCCTGAAGACACTGGCCTTCAGACCAGTCTCTCATCTACTTCCCAGCCAGCCTCCCTTCCAGCGGCCCCAGCCTCTGACTGCTTTCTTTAGACTTTCCAAAGCCAATTCCTCTGTTCTGTCTGAGCAACTCTTGGCCTACATCTGCCATTTTATGTTTTCCTTGCTTCACCCTCCCCGAGCCCCATAACAGTTGCACTGTCCCCCACCCACATCAACGTGTCCCTGCACCTTAATAAGAGATATGCCAATGGCGTTTTTCTTCAGGTGGCCCTTGAGCTGGTCACAGATCTTGCCAATGAACTGATGGGGCACCACAAAGACCAGAATGTCAGCATCCACTGCAGCCTGGACCACATCTGGGACAGCTACCTGTGGGGGTGACCAGGTGCTCATGGGCCTGGTAGATCTCTCCTAGCCCCTGTGGAACCCCATTCAGGATATCTGGGAGCTAAAGAGTGAGGCTGGTGGGGGAGAAGGAAGGGTGGTTTGGGACAGAATCTAGAAGGACTGAACTTGGAGGAACAAGACACTCTATTCCCTCCCCCAGCCATCACTCGCCCTCATTCCAGCTGTCTGGGCTCTTCAGGACTGGAAACCTCCTCCCAGCATTTCTATCCCTTGGCTGTGGGACAGTAAGCGAAGTCAAAAGTAGCCTGGGCTTGGCAGGAGGAAGAGGCCAAATAAGATTTCATCACCGTGCTCCCTAGGGCCCCCAGCTGGGAAGCAGTCTTTCTGCTCTCTCCTGCTCCCCCTTTCCAGGTAGGGAGAGAGCCACATGGATGTGACCAAAGACCGTAAGTCCAAGGAGCAGCCTCCCAGTCTGTTAATAACCCAGTGAATGAGTAACAGGATTAGCGCCTGCGGCAGGCACTACCTGGACCCCAAGTCTGGGAGCCTAGTCTTTGGCTGCCAAGGAGACAGGCTTCCTTTCCAGTCCTTTCCCCACCCACCCGCCTGGGAGCCTGTAAGGGGGTAGGTACATTCCAGTTCTCCTCAGTCCTAGAAAGCGCCCACAGCAGCCCTCCTGAGATGCTTCCCAAGTCCAGCTCCCACCTGAAGCTGCCCCCTCTCGGCAGGAGGCACCTCTTGAGTAAGACCCACGGTCCTGGCTGTCCCTCCTTCTACTTCCCTCTCTCCTTTCCTTGCAAGATATTGGGGCTCACCACATTTGGGGGCAGCTTGTGCCCTGGCAGGTATTTGACATTCTCATGCTGCGTGTTGATGATCTCCGTCAGCTTTCTGCCTCCAACGTCTTCCTCAAACACCCACATGGTCACCCGTGGGTCAAAGCTTGCCAGCTGGGCTGCATTGCCACCCACGATCTTGGCGATGGCAGAGCCCCTGGCAGGAGGGGGAGCATAGGAGAGTGGAGGGGTGAGGGAGGGAACAGTGGCAGGGGTTGGGGCAGTGCCCCATCTCAGGATCTCACAGCAGCCCACCAGATTATT
Source organism: Eulemur rufifrons (assembly GCF_041146395.1). Lineage (NCBI taxonomy): Eukaryota > Metazoa > Chordata > Mammalia > Primates > Lemuridae > Eulemur > Eulemur rufifrons. The sequence continues at coordinate 39,086,185 of NC_090998.1, read as the reverse complement.
TACTCCCACTGTCCGTGCCACCCCCACTCCCATGACAAGTGTGTCCCCAATGACCAGGCAGTAGAAAGGAGACTCAGTCCACCTCATCTTTTGCCACTAGAGAAGGGGGCCAGCCTTCTGATCTCCTCACCCCAAACCCAAACAGCTTTTCAAACAAAGCATGCCCTGGAGACTCCATTCCCACCCGCAAACAGGTGTGGCTGACCAGGCAGGCAGGGGGCCAGGAGCAATCTGGGCACTGCCTGTCCTGTGCCTGCAGGCACAGACGATAGCAGCAGGGGCTGAACAGGAACCTGAGGGCATTTCCTACCCAATCTCTGCCTCCTCCCTAGCCCTTCTGTAATTAGGGGGACCCACGCCGTCCCCACATCCCCTAGCAGAGCTGCTTACCAGTTGCCGGAGCCTACAATGCAGACTTTCTTGCCAGCCATGGTTCTGCTTCTCTGCCCAAGCAGGCTCAGTGCCACACTCCCCAGCTCTTCTGCCGGTGGGAGCATTTAACTCTGCCACACGTGGGTGCAGCCAAGCCCCGCCCTCCAGGGGTGGGTGGAGGCTGGCGCCCAGGGAGATTGAGAGTCTGGCAGGGCCCGGGAAAGGGGAGAAAAGGGTAGGGACAGGTGGGGAACAGGAACAGAGCAGAGACCAGGCTCAGCTTCTCCTGGGTTTGCCAGCTGACAGTGCTGGGAAGCTTCTTCCATTGGCCCCAGCCCAGTTCCCCATCCCCCTCCTAGCCATGGTCTCTTTTTGAGGTCTGCCAAGAAAACAGCCCATATAAGGAGCAAGTGACTGGTCCCCCTCACTCCCTTCTGTCCCCCAGCACTGAAATAAATTGTATTTAGCCTTAGCAACTAGGGGAATGCTTTCTTTTCAGAGGTGGGGATTCTCTGCCCTTCCTTCTCTGGCCACATACCCTTGCAGGGTTCCAAATAGTGTCTAGTTTTGTCCTTTAGCAGGCCCACACTAGTGCCACTGTAGGGCTGGGGGTGGGGGATGTGGGCCCACTTTTAAAGATAAGACCACATAAGAGGTAAGGGCCTGCTCTGAGGACAACCCAGCCCAAGGATAAGACCACAGGAGACTCAGGTCATCTTGGTCACCCACAGTGGTCATCTCAGGGACTCACCGATGGGCCTCTCCTGAGACAATCCCCACCAGAAAGTAAGTCTTCTAGGAAGAGTGGGAAAGGTCAAAGTTAGGGGACTCAGGATTGTGGCCCACAGTTCTCCTTTTGTAGACTCTGGGCTAAACAAGACACGAGAAAATAGGAAACAGGGCAAAGTGTACACTGTCCTTGAGAGGTTTTGAGCTTCCTTCAGTTCCTCCTCTCATGGGTTTCCAAGCTACTGCACGAGGAGCTTCCTCAAGTCAATGGCTAGTTAGCAGAGGCCAGAAAAGGGGAGGTAGGACCTGGGGCAGCTGTGTCCTATGGCGCTTTGTGGTCTCAGATACCTTACTGGGAAGTACTATGGTGTGTGATTCTGTGGGGAGGCGGAGAATGGAAGGAACACATTCAGCAGTTCAGGGCTCTGTCACCCACAGCCATCTGTTTAACTAAGAGCGGGAGCGCTGGTTTCCAGGCTGATCTAGAGAGTAAAGCAAGAGACTTCTAACATTGTGAACCTTGGCCTAGAGGGCAGATAACACTGTATGCTCACGTGCTGACCTCCTGGCCTGGCAGCCTATTAATAAATGGGTGTCACTGTCCCCTTGGCCTGCTACTGGCCCACAACTGGTAATAAGCACTGGGCCACAGGAGAGTCTGTGTGCAACCAATGGGTAAGGGTAAGTGGGCAGGAGGTCAAGACTTCTGTCCACTTACCACTTACCCCAGGAGAAATGGTTTTGTAAGTTCGAGGGACTGCCCAGGAAAAGCCCGCCATATTCTCCTTCCATGGCCAGGGAGTTCCCTGAAGTGAAACATACATGAATTCAGAAGCTGGCTGTTCTCCGTAGAACAAAGTTAAACCTAACACACAGCCAGCCTCCCACAGACCGCTCCTTTATTGCACTGGCACTGACAAAGGCACCAGTGCCAGGCTGCCAGCTGGGAGCACTGATTATGGGTGGTGAAGAGAAAGGATGCTTCTGTCCCTGGCACATGAGAACCCCAAAGAATGGATGTTTATGCGTAAAATAACCCCCTTGTTTTTGCCTAAATGCTTCCCTCATTTTGCCCCTATAATCATTTTAGGTAGCGTGTAGACAAAGAATTTGCTCATTTATAGGAACGAAGAGGGTGCAGAGATTCAGAATTGGCTCATCGTAGGAAGTTATCTGTATCACTAGAGCTCTTTTCCCAAGAGCAAACTGTAGATTATTTGCTTGAAATTAATAATGGTTCATCAGCCATTCATTACACATGTAATTAGCCTGCGCAAAAACAGATGCCATTTCAATGTCCTTGACATCAATTTTCTCCACTCCAAGTTATCACCCCAACACTTTTCTCTCTGCTTTTCCCTCTCAAGTCTGATAAACCTCCAAGTTCCAGACTGGGAACAGTGGTATTTCTGGTGGGTTTGATTGCATATACCAAACAGGCAATACTAGAGTGTCCCCATCCATGGAGGCAAGGGATCATTTTTAAACTACAACTTTGGAATGTGGTTGCACTCATCTTATATTCTAAACCCCCTTCTTGGATAATGGCACAAAGGAGAAAAGTAATGAGGCACCAGGTGGGGAGCAGACAGAACTGCAGCAGAAAGTCATGCATTGGCTAACAGGAGTAATCACTCCCAGGCAAAGTCTTCCAAACTCTGCCAATGAGGGGTTGGTTGTCTATAGTATGGTAACAACATAGCACTCCCAGGCCGGTCTTAAGAACCTGAACTCTTACCCAGAGTCATAAAAGTGGAACCTCAAAGAGTGGCAGACACAAAAATGTCTTTAGTCATCCAGGCTCTGGCTCCTATCTAGACAGAAGTCCTGGGAGAGAAGTGAAAGTCTTTGTTACACGTAATGGATCGTAGGCACCCAAGGACAAGTCACTCCAGCCAGCTAGTTCCCTGGGGGAGCTCAGAAGGAGAAGACAGTGCCACTGTCAGTGACCTGTCAGTACCTACCTAACAAGGGAACTGGGGGCAGGACTCTAAGATCCAGCGAAGCCCAATAATCCCAGCCAGCACCTAGCCTGCTTGGACCCCTGAGGCTGAGAGACCAACCCCTGAGGTAAGACCCTGAGGTCCACAAAGGCAGAAATCTTGTTTTCCACTTTATCCTCAGCGCCTAGCACCACACTGGCATGTAGCAGGTGCTCAGTATTTGTCAAATAAAATGAACAAACACTACAAGCGTGACTAAAGGTATCAAAAGAGGAAGAGCTCAGGGAAGTGCGCTCTCCCACAGGAAGTAGGGGGACCCATCCTTCAGAAGATTCTTTTATTAAAACTGGGTGACATCGATAAGGGGACAGTACAAAAGAAATTTTGGCCCATGAAAAAAACATAATAATTCAGTTAATAAAAAGTTATCTTCAACAAGGACACTGTAGGAGTGCTGAGCTTCCTTCTCATGGTTCCAGCCAGGAGCCGGGCCAGGGCTCAGCTGCCCCAAGGTTGTCCAGTGTCACTGTGGGGAGAACCTCTCAAGGGAGGGATAATGGCAGGAAAGGGAGGATAGGGAGATAATTCTGCTGTCTCTAGTGCAGAACAGGCAGGTTAGATAAGGGGCTGGGGGGGATGTGCTCGCAGGAGCCTGAGGAGGGGGTGGGGAATCAGGGGCTTTGTCAGTTCTGTGGGTCTAGAGCCCATGCTGAACGGAATTCCCCCTCTGTGCCCAGCTGTCTCCCACCCTACTGTGTAGAGTCTGCGAGCCTGGGATATGCTAACTTGGGGGTGATACAACCTGGAAGAAGAATCTGAGGCTCTCCTGGAAAGATGCAAAACCATCTCAGTTCCAAGGGGCCAAGATCACAAGGTCCTGCTGCTACCTGAGGGGTCTGAAGCTTTGAGGGCAGGGGCTGGGGAGTCACAATCCTGTGAGGCAGGGAGAGGGAAGAGTCACAAACCCAACTCGGCGCTATTCTCCAGCCCTAGGCGCTTTCACTCCTCAGTGCCCTAGAAGTCACCAGTGGGTGTCAACTGGGCAGGCAAGGGACAGGAAGACAGGGAGGGCCCAGGGCTTTTACCCGTTTGATTTTAGGCCTGTTTCTCCATTAAGGGATGGGGTAGTGGGGCAGGGTGGAGTGAATGGGTCACACCTCCAAGCAACAGCAGGAAGGAATAGTCTCTGCTGGCAATGACAGTACCCCAGATTAGCTCCCTGGGGCCATGAAAGGGAAAGGCAAGACTCCCCCACCCAAATGCCCTGGGTTAGGGTAGATATGAGGGAATCCTAAAAGGGCAGCTACAGGAGTGTGCTGAGGGGAGCAACAGTTAAAGAACAAACTCCAATACTGATGTGGACCCCTTACTAAGGAGATAGCAGGCCAATCCAGAGGGCTGGGGACTGACCTGGGGCTCCATGGAGCCCAAAAGCCAGAGTTCCTTTAGTGCTAGAGGGCAACAAGTGAAGGGAGAGTTTGCTCCAAACCTGTGGAGGGAAGGAAGGAAATTGGATTCTGTTACCAGGAGAGCCAAGATCAACTAGCTTATAGAGTGCCCCCAGGCCTGAGTCTTGGAGAAGGGGTTAAAGCTCCCAACTCCTGGGTCTCTGAAGGGCAGGATCAGTGTAGCTGGTCCCCTTGAAGACCACCTGGCCTTAGACTCAATCCATTCCGAGCACTGATTACCACTACAGGTTCTCTCTCTAACACTATCTAGAGGTCCTATGTAGACCAGGGGAGGGTAGAGGCACATGGGAACTCTGTGGGGCAAAGGTAAGCTGGGGGTGGGAAGGGATGGGGTGAGAGAAGAGGGTAATAGCTGTCTTGTGAGACAGACATGTGAGACCCTCTTCATTCTGGTGTTGTCCTTGAACCAACAGCATCCCCTGGAACGCCCCAAGCGAGACCAAGGCAGGTGCTATGAGGCAGGCAGCACAGGGCCCAAATAAAGAATTGGTGCAGCCAAATCAGGGCTGAGGAAGAAGCCCTATGTATTTCGGATTCCCAGAGCTTGCTCTAATTCTTGTCGTCTCTGCTGCACCTAGGAAAAAAATGGTGGAAAGAGTGCAAGATGAGACAAACCAGAAGTTGTTATCCAACACCCACCATCCCCGCCAGGGGTACAGACCCTGTGCCTTTTCCTGTGTACCCCAGGTACCTACCTTGGAGTAGAAGTATCGGCACACAGCCTCCTGAGCCCAAGGCTGGAAGTAGAACTCAGCTCGGCGCTCTTCCTCCGGGTTACCCACCACATCCGTCATTGTCTGAGGAAAATGGAGAATAGACTTGTTTCCTTCCTTCACACCTGTTATTGGCTGAATTGTATCCTCCCCCAAAATGTTGAAATCTTAACACTCCCATGTAAATGTGACCTTATTTGGAAATAGGGTATCTGCAGATGATCAAGGTGAGATTAGGGTAGGCCCTAATCCAATATGATTGCTATCCTTACAAAAAGGGGAAATTTGGACAGATATATACAGAAGGAAGACCATGTGAAGATGAACACCACCTACAAGCCAAGGAACGCCTGAGGCTACCAGAAGCTAGGAGAGCCGCATGGAATAGATTCTCCCACACAACTCTCAGAAGGAACCAACCTTGCTGACACCTTGATTTCGGATTTCCAGCCTCCACAACTGTGAGACAAAGTTTTGTTTAAGCTACCAAGTTTGCCACAGCAGCCCTAGCAAACTAATACAACACCCAAGTCACCCTCTGCTATCAACAAGTCATTGCCTCATTCAGGGATCTTTCCTGGCACCCCTTTTCCCTTGCTCGTCCACTCAGCCTCTGCAGTTATAGTCACAGTCACCACAGGGTAGGTGAGAACTGAGGGCACATTTCACACATTCTGTGCCCACTTCTGTCTTCTTGCCTGAGCTTATGGTGCAACCCTTTCTGGGAAATATCTTCAAATCCCACATTTTCCATGAAGCCTTTCCCAGCAATTCTAGCCTCATCCATTATCCCTTCTCCTTTGGATTATCTTACTGGTACTGGTCAGTACTGGTAATGTCTTATATGGTTTTCTTTTTATTGTATTAGCCTTGTTTCTCCAAATAGAATGCATGCTGCTTTTGAAAGCAGAAATTAGGTCTTCTACTCTGTAACCCCGACAATATGGAACAGTGATAGTGGGGTAAGTTAATCAACACTTGATGGTTCTGCCTCCATTTCCCTACTTAATTGTAAGATGGACCCTGAAACATGCTAAAGAAAAACCTGGTCCCTCACTTCCTCCTCTGGCTCTTCCATTAGCTGCTACGGAAATAAAGCAGAGGGTAACTCACTGACCTAAGTCACTTTGGACCTTTCCTAGATTCTTTACCTTGAGGTCCCGGCACTGGGACTGAAGCCAGTCATTGATGAAACCCTGAGGGTCTCTGGCAAAGCTCAGCATAAATTCCCGCTGGGTCTTTAGCTGGTTGATAGTTTCTATTGTCTCATGGATCTGAAAGGAAGAAGGAAGCTCATACCATTTTCAAACTAGGGAAATGCAAAGTTAAATGGCAGACAGTGCCTGACATCTCCATGTGCCACTCCCAACCTAGGAAGAGTGCTGCCCACAGCAAGCACTACCATGCTCCGGCCCTCAGCATTCTTTCGGCAGGTAACCTGCACTTGTTTCTGTCTCTCCGTATACTCCATGTGAGGAAAGTTTTCCTTTTGGTCTATTCACCGCCCACTATGGGCAAAGCTACATGGTGAATACTTAATCCATAACACAAACGGGTCCAAAAGCACTCTCAGGTAGAAAAGGAGCAGTACAGAGAGCTGTCTCTTAACCTCCCGTCTCTAGGTTTTGTTCTTAGCTCCCTTTTCATTCTACATATTCTTCCTGGCAATTTTGTCAACTTGTGTGTCTTCCATTCCACTGACAGGGTGATGAGTCCCCAGTCTATAGTCCAGAGTGTCTATTTTCTTTTTTCCTTCTTTTTTTCTTTTTTTTCAGACAGGGTCTCACTCTGTCGCCCAGGCTATATTACACTGGCCTCATCATAGCTCACTGCATACACCAACTCCTGGGATCAAGTGATCCTCTAGCCTCAGTGTCCTGAGTAGCTGGGACTACAGGTGTGTACCACACCACCCGACGAATCTATTTTTTGTAGGGACGGGGTCTCGCCCTTGCTCAGGCTGGTCTCGAACTCCTGGCCTCAAGCAATCCTCCCGCCTTGGCCTCCCAAAGTGCTAGGATTACAGGCATGAGCCACCGCACCCAGCCCGGAGTCTGTTTTTTAAACTCCAACCAATCCAACTGCTTTCTTGACATCTTAAGGCACTTCACACTCGGTATCTCCAAAACTAAATTCACTACCCTTTACCCAATACCTGATCTTCTTCCTTTTCCCAATCTTAGTGAATATCCACCCAAGCTAGAAACCTGGGAGTCATCATAATGCCTCCTTCTCCCTCACCCTCATCCAAACAGTGGCCAAACTCCTTCAATTCCACTTTGATACCTTGCAAATCTGTCTACTTATTTCCATCCTCACTGTCAGCACCTTAAGTTCAGGGCCTTGATATTTCTCACATGGATTACTGCACCAGCCTCCTAACTGGGCTTCAAGCCTCCAGCTCTGCCCCCATCCAGATCTGCCCCTCTTACAAATCAGTCTCCACCGTCCTGCCAGTAATCATTCTAAATACAAACAGCATCAGTCCTTCCACTGGTGATGATGAGGCACCCACCTCCCTATCCAGTCTCCTTTCCCAAAACATCCCATCCCTGGCACCCTGTGCTGTATATAGCACTCTAGATGGCTTGTACTTCTTGCACATACCAGGCTCACACTCTCCTCTTTGGACCTTTACATACCCTGTTCCTTCTTTCTGGAATGTCATCTGCCTCCCATACCCCCAGCACTGATTTCCTTTCTCCCCTTTTGTTAACTCCCACTTTTTCTTTCTTTTTTTTTTTTTTTTTGAGACAGAGTCTCGCTTTGTTGCCCGGGCTAGAGTGAATGCCGTGGCATCAGCCTAGCTCACAGCAACCTCAAACTCCTGGGCTTAGGCCATCCTACTGCCTCAGCCTCCCAAGTAGCTGGGACTACAGGCATGTGCCACCATGCCCAGCTAATTTTTTCTATATATACTTTTAGTTGGCCAGATAATTTTTTTTTTTTCTTATTTTTCGTAGAGACGGGGTCTCGCTCTTGCTCAGGCTGGTCTCAAACTCCTGACCTCGAATGATCCACCAGCCTCGGCCTCCCAGAGTGCTAGGATTACAGGCATGAGCCACCTTGCCCGGCCTCCACTTTGTCTTTCAAGGTTTAGTTGAGGCATCAATTCTTCCAGGAAAGCCGCCTTTTCTCCTTTGTGTTCCCAGAATAAAATTTTTGGCTTTATTTGCAGGGACCATGTCTGATAATAATGACAGCAATAACAGTAGCAGGAGTTATTTATTTTTTGGGGTTTTTTTTCTGAGACAGGGTCTGCGTGGGCTAGAGTTCAGTGGTGCAATCATAGCTCACTACAACCTCAAACTCCTGGGCTCAAGTGATCCTCCTGCCTCAGCCTCCTCAGTAGCTGGGACTATAGGTGTGCGCCACCACGTATGGCTAATTTTTTTATTTTTTCTAGAGACAGGGTGTTGCTATGTTGCTCAGGCTGGTCTTGAACTCCTGTCTTCAAGCAATCTTCTTGCCTCAGCCTCCCAAAGTCCTAGGATTACAGCTGTGAGCCACTGCACCCAACCATCATTTTGTTGTTTTTATGTGCCAGGGACAGTCTCATGTCTTCACATACACTGTCTCATTACTATGAAGATTTACTAAACCCCATAGTTAACCTTAGTAAAATCAGTACTATTTCACAAATCAGAAACTAAAGCTCAACACTACTGAAAAGTATACCCAGAAATCAGATCTCATGTGAGTCTGGCTCCACTAAGCACGTACTGGGTGTCACTATATTTTGAATGAATACTGAGAAACAAAAAGAGGCCTAGAAACTGTGATAGGCGCTGGTGGCACCCAAACTACCCAGGGCAGAGACTCCTACCTTGTTGTCCAGAGTAGCAATCTCCTGTTGGCTGGCAGTGGACAGCAGAAAAGAATTCATCTGGGTCTTCAAGGTATCGTCCACTTCCACATCAATGTCATAACAAGCTGTCTTTTTCTGATCATTTGGGTCAACACTGGGGAAGAAATCAAAGGGGCCTGGTAAAGAGCCTGTCCCCTTAGGCTAAATACACAGGGTCAAAAGATGGGCCAGGAATGAAGAGAAAGGGGCTGACTGAAAAAGCACCCAAGAACTTCTGGGTGTGACAGAAAATGTTCTGTACCTTTACTGCAGTATTAACTACATGGTGTATACATCTGCCAACAGTCTTCAAACTATACTCTTTCAGTGGGTACAACTTATTATATACAAATTACACCTCAATAAAGTTGGTATCTTTAAAAAGTCAATGGTAAAAATTCAATTGGCGCAAAAGGTATCCAGTGAAAAGTTCCTTCCTCCCCAGAAGAAACCACTGCTACAGTATCTTCTCTATCTTTTTCCCTTTTAAACTAAAATTGACCCTCAAAATAAAGTCAAATAAAACACACACACACACAAAATAAAAAGTGGCCTAACTTTAAGTACAGGAATACAGGTCAGACTGGCTTCTACTGACCCAAGTTATAGGTTGTAGGAGTTACTATTTGGGTGAGAGACGGTTCAGGGTCTAAAGAAAGGAAAGTCATTACTGGAATTAGCATGGAATAAATGAGAGAAGGCAAAGAGACTACATCCAACTACAGAGACATGCTGCCTTAAGGAAGAAGTACTTTTCTTCATGCCCTATCTGCCTAGACATGCCTTGCTTTCCATCTTCTGAACAAAAAAGTGCATAGAAGTAACGGATCTGGAGTCCCAGACCAGAGTGCCCTACTATCGGTGATGCAGTGATGAACTGGTAAATGTTTGACAACTGATCCTTCAAAGGCGTGGAGGGGTGGGGGATGGTTCTGACTCTTAGCATTTGCTGATCTTTGTGATTTAAATATTCCCAACATGGCTGATTCCAATCTACCAACATTATATCACTGTTCAGGGAGTTGGGAAAAGATGTGCAGTAACTCATCATTACACAGTATTTCCACCATACAACACCACAGACATAAATAACCTCCAGGGCACAAATACTAGTAAAATGTAATAAAATAATTAGGAAATAAATTTTGGGTATATGTTACCCTCACTTTTAATATAATATATTTAAGTTGATATAGTTTAATTTTAAATGACAGCTATGCTTAACATCCTGCTTGCAAAATTCCTGAAAATTTAACAAACAGCTCACGCAAGTTGGTACAAGTCAGCTCCAGCACACTACACACATAGCCTTACCTGATGACATGATTAATGATGATAGGTTCTGGTGGCATAAGCAAGGCATGGAGTCGTTGAGGAATCTCTGAAAACTTCATACGTTGAGACTCAAATATCTATGGGAAGAAGAAAAGCAAAAACTAGAACTTGGCATTTTGAGTGTAAGTAGTACTGTAGTGGTTCTAGCAAAACAATGAGTCTTTTACTTACCTGCTGGAGGTATTTGTCACAGATGACAAACTCCCGCTCATGAGGGTCCTGGAGCTTATGTGTCTTAATATATTGCCACAATGCTTGGATGATCACAGGACGGGTCTGGGTGTGGATGCCCAGGAGCCGAGCCAGGCGAGGATCTAATTTAAACTGGGGAGGCTGCAGAGAACCAAAGGGTATAGGGGATGAAGCCAGTTAGCTGGGTCTATGTGCAGCACTACATTTAAGCTATTCAACAAACATCCACATAGTGCTTTCTCTGGGGCAGGAAAATACTAGGAGTAACTAAGAGATGACCAAGACTCTACCTCCATTCTAAAGTGGCAAATTATTCACAGCTACACCTAAACACGTAAATGTCAGACTACTGATGGGACGAGGCTGTGAAAGCTGGACCCCTGCACACCACTGCAGAATACCTGGTAATCCAGCATCAGTAGAACAGTACACCGTACATTCACGTCTCCTGGCCGCTTCACCTGGAAGCCATCAGTCTCCTGGGTAGTGGCGGTCCTGTGCCACTACAGAGAGGAAGATGTCAGGGGGTGCTCTCCCAGAGGAAGAGCTGGGGTGGGAGGGAAGAGCTTCTGTAATGACTGAATATTCAACTTTGATTACTGAGGCTATTGGAGAAGAACAATAGCATGAGGCATTTTTAAAAACTGCATATGACTTTGGGATTATTGTCTATGTATAAATAGATTAACCTTTTCACTGTTTGGGGGTCACTTTTAAATTAGCCTGAATTTTCAGTGATAATTTTATCCACAAAAGGGGCCGGGAGCAGTGGCTCATGCCTATAATCCTAGCACTCTGGGAGGCCGAGGCGGGAGGATCGTTTGAGCTCAGCAGTTCAAGACCAACCTGAGCAAGAGCGAGACCCCGTCTCTACTAACAATAGAAAGAAATTATATGGACAACTAAAAATATATACAGAAAAATTAGCCAGGCATGGTGGCACATGCCTGTAGTCCCAACTATTTGCGAGGCTGAGGCAGGAGGATTGCTTGAGCCCAGGAGTTTGAGGTTGCTGTGAGCTAGGCTGACACCACGGCACTCTAGCCTGGGCAACAGAGTGAGACTCTGTCTCAAAAAACAAAATTTAAAATAAAATGAAAAAGAAAATTTTATCCACAAAAGGGATAATACACATGTGAACAGTAACATAATGTAGCTATGATTTACTGAGTACTACGAATGAGAGTATTCTAAGACATTACCTGGATTATCTCATTTAATTCCCAGACATCCATACAAGATAGGCATGACTATACCTATTTTACACATCAGAAAACTAATGCTTTGCAGAATAAAGTTGCCTAGGTCAAACAGCCAATAAGCGATGGAGCTGCAATTTGAGCTCTGGTGTGTCTGATTCTACAGTCCACATTCTTAGCCACTATACTCTACTGCTATAAAATTAAGTTAAATATATTTATAAATTTCTACTGATTCTATGACTTACTTCCCTTATTAGATGGTAAAGACCTTCCCATGTCTCTTAGTGGTTGAGGTTAAGGGGCTGCAGCTACACTGGCAAAGAAAGGAGTAAGTTAAGTTCACTTGGAGCGTTGGACTTTCATTCTGGTTTTGACTGTATCCCAAAGAATACTGTTGCTAAACATGGTATTCAAAACACTGCACATTCAGACTTAGCAATAAAGGATTTTGGCGATTTGGAATGTGAATCTAAATGGAGCAGAGACCAAGAGGAAGTGCCACATCTATAAAGATAACCTTGACAAGTACTAAGTGCCCTATTAGTCAACCCTTTAACTAAAGCAACTGCTACCAGGGAAAAGTACGAATGGCATGTGGATAAATACATCTCACCCTTATTAACAAGCAAGATGCAGAGATGGCCTGCTATGTACAAGAGGCCTCCATTAGAATTTCCCTTAAATGTGGGGACAGGGACCAGGATAGTAACATTAAAAAGGTGGGACAAGTTAGAGTGCAAGAGCTCAGAGTCCAAACTAAACATAGCTAGTGCCACCTGGAGTTCAACATGCAAACTACAATGGTGATACTGTACACCAGGGGGTAACCCTTTACTTTATGCCTCCCCTCTCCCTAGACATTAAAGTTTGGCTCCCAAGTCCACCCTCCTCCAACATAGAGTCAAAGCCTAGAAGGCAGAACTACTCACTTCTACCAGATGGTTGTCTGGCCCATATAGGTCTTTGTCCAGTTCGATCACCAAGGATTTAAAAAAGGAAGAGAACTTCCTCTTTTGTTTGGTGGCATCATACTTGGACAAGGCTGACTAGAGGAGAGAGAGGAAAAGTCATGTTAGAAAAGGCCAGAAGAAATTTCCCAACACAAAGTCCTATAAAAAAGGAACCCTCCAGAGCAATGGGAAAAAACTAAAAAATATCTTTCGAATATTTCTTAGGAGATGGCATAGGAGGCATCTGTGGATATTAGACCAGTCATGGTAGCAACAGAACCCTGAGGAAGCAGCCTATTACACATACAGGGTCACTGACTTACCCACCTCATTTGCCCAAGGGAAATGAGGCAAGTTAAGCCAAATCGTTGCACATAATAAAGCGAGTTTGAACAGAGAAAAGTCTGACTCTAAAGGGGAAATGAATCACAGGCAATAAGAAGCCAGAACAAAAACAGCTTTATTTGGACAGAATGACACCACCAGCAGATGGACTGGACCTATATAGAGAAGAAGGAGGCTTTGACACTGAGCTCTGGTTCTCCTGCAAAATTGCATTCAAATAAGCTTGCCTGTAAGCAGCTAAAAATAGAGAGCCAGAAAATGCAAGGGAATGAGAGAAAGGTGAGCTTCCCCAAGGAGCTGCTGGGGCGGAAAGTTTGGGGGCTACCACCCATGAGCAGATGCTCCCCATAAAGCAACAAACAGCCTGTCACAGAAATCTATCCTACTTAAACCATGGAGTGTCTCCAGGGAAAGCTGGAAAGATGAAGATGCCACAGTGAGAATTAAGGACCTCAAGGACTCAGAGAGGAAACATGGCCTCAAATGCTAAGTACAAACTGACTTGAGTTAATTAAAAAAAAAAAAAAAAAACTGAACTAAATAATTTGCAGATATTGCTAAATCCAGTAACCAGCAGCACTAAGAGGAAGGTAAACAACAAATCAGATCCCAGGACAATAAGGTTTTGGATATGACACCAGTGAGGGCCAAAGCTGTGGGAGCCAAACACAAAGGACTATTGTCTTTCAGTGCAGAGAACAGAGTATCCCTCTCCCTGCTGCTCCCAACAGGAGCTGTGAGCACCAGTCAGGCTTCCTGCCGACCAGACAACACTGCTTATTCCCAGAAGCTCCCACCCTAGATGCCAACCATGGTGGACCTTGAACTCACATCCTCCAGGAGCCGTCCTTCTACCCGAAGCTCCCAGGAAGCCACCGTCCCTTCCCCATCCTCGGCATCTGACTTAGCCGGATTGAAAGTGTTAGAAATGAAAATTCGCAGCTTCCGTTTTTGCTGAGGAAGGCAGAAACAGGATTGATGGTGGTGCTTCAGTGGTTTGATGTTGAAGACAATGGTCTCCCCAAACCCCAAAATTACTCCTAACAGGCTGGCCTACTGTCTACCCAGGCCCTCGGGTGAGGGGATAAAGATTCCATTTAGAAGAGGAGTACAGGCCACTAGCCTGAGTACAGGTGTGTACATTGGGATGCCAGGTGAACAAAGTCATGCAAGGTGCCAGGTTCCCAAGGTAGCAGAGCAGTTACAGCAAAAACATGGACAGGGTATATTTCTGGTGCAAGAGACATCAAAAGCCCCTCCCCCTTTGCCATTCTGTTCTTATGCTTCTAATGTAATTCTCAGTTTGTAGGCGGAAGGGAGAGACGCAATTTAAATGCCAAACAGAGCTGTGCTGCATCTTTTATTTCTCATCCTAAGCCTGCTGAAGGTTCCCGAGTCCTCTCCTTTGGCTCTCTGCCTAGTGCTTTGCTGTGTTACCTTGATGGGACGTTTCAAGGCCTCCTGGATATCTAGCCGTTTCCTCATGATAGTCTGGTCCAGTTTCCTTTCAAAAGCCAAGAGATCCATATACGCCTGGGATTCTGGTACCAGTTCACGAATCTTAGGAACAGAGAAATATAATTGGGATCTAGAGATGATTACCTCTATTCTCAAACTCACCACATCTTCGAGACCTATAGCCTGGACTCACCCTTTGAGGTAGAATTTTGTCAGCCATCTTCTTTTTCTTTGCACTGTTTGGAATAAATACTGTTATCAGGTTGGGACAGAACGAATCAGAACATGAAAATAAGCTGTGAGCACCTCCATTTATAGTAAAGGGAAGGGACTGTAAAGCTTCCCTCAAATCAAAGAAGCCTCCCTCGCCCCAACACCACAACAAGGCACTCTCAAAGATGAGTCCGGGAGCACCATCTGCTGACACAGCACCACCACTTCTTGATTCAGGTACTCCCACCACCTGCTGCCTCCCCCCTCCCTTTGTCCCTCCCTCTGCCCCAAGGGGTCACCTTACTTGTGGTTTCGATTTTGGACCGCCTGCTGCTGGACCTGCTGGATCTGCTGAGGCGCAGGTCTCTTGCGGGATTGGTCCATCCCTGACTGGGCCAGGCCAGGTCGGACTGAAGGGTTCCCCCCATAGCCAGGGGGTCCCATGGAAGGTCCCTGAGGTGTCATTCGGCTGCCTGGCAACATACCTGGTCTCTACAGAGAGGAGAGGACCCAGAGATGTCATGGTTTCCCCTGCTAACCCTACCAAGAAAGGGAAAGTGGGGGATGTCGGGAGTTTTGAATGAAACAAGGGGAGGGGGGTGGAGGACAATGAGAGGAGAGCCCTCTGTCTCTTTGAAATATAGGTAACTGGAGCCGCCTTCTGCTCCGGTAGTGATTCCATAGAAAAATAGGGCCTAAAACCTAAGAGACAGAGCATACTCAAATTCTCTCCAATCTATCTTGGAAATGACCCATCAGACATTCCACATTTACTCTGCTAGCTACTATCTCTTTAGAAGCTGACCTCAATTTACCAGCTACACCTTCTGTGTTCCTCTGAGCACTGGAGCTGCTCAAGCCCCTCTGCACTGCAGCCCTCATACGCCCATCCCTAGCCCCGCTTCACCCACCCTGGTTCTCCACCGACTCCCCACGGAAACAATGCCCCTAAGAGCAGGTGGGGAGGCAGTTAGCATTCCTCCGCACTGCCTCCCCGCCCCCACCCAGGGCACAAACCCCTCCCAGGGGAGTCCCTCCTACTTCTCCCCCCCACCCCTGACACTCCCAGGCCCCCGCTCGGCCCCGCCCCCGGCCCGCGCGCCCCTCCTCCTGCCCCACTCACCGGATAGGCCGCTCCGGGCATCGGGGAGCGGTACAGCCCTTGACCCGGCGCCGGGCCCATTCGCACGGGAGGCCCCGGAGTTCCGCCCGGGCCCAGTGCAGCCGCCGCGCCCGCTCCACCAGAGGCTCCGGCGCCGCCGCTTGGAGCCACAGACTGGAAACCAGCCCGGGCCGCCATCTTCCCGGAGCCGCCGCTGCAGCTGCACAAAGAACCGGAACCGGAACTCCCCCCGCCCCCCAAGCGCCCCCCAAGCGCCCGCCTGTTCGCCGGGCCAGCCGGCCGGCGCGGGAGGCTCAGGGCATCGAGACTGTGGGCTAGAGGGGGGCGACTAGCGGAAAAGGCGTGCTGGCCACTCCCTCCCGTCTTCACGGTCCGGGAGGGAAAACCATAGAGAGGATCTGTGGGATAGAGAGGCCCCGTGAGCGGGCGCCCCCAGGCCGACGGGAGGAAGACAAGGACCTGGAAAGGGGGACGACAGCCCCAGCCCGGGTCCCATCCCTGACTCCAGCTCTCCGATGAAGAGGGCGTTGGAGTAACGCCTTCATCTTCGTGCAGTGCATTTAACTTTCCAAAGCGCTTTGACTGCTTTTCGTTTCATTCTCTTACTGCTATAACCACGGGGGCTAAAGGAGGGAACGTACTGTTTATTCCATTTCACAAATGGGAAAGCTGAACTCAAGGAAATGACTTGCCAAAAGGTCAACAAGCAAGTTAGCAGTAAAGTCAAAACCAAGAATCCAGATCTGGCTCATAGCCCGGGATTCATTCCACAGATAAAATGTTTCAATAACTACCGCATGCGGGACCTTTAACCCAAACTGCTTCCAGATTTTAAGTTCCAGTTTATCTTAAATTTGGTCCAGCCCACTCTCCAAAGAATCTTTTGTGTTGGGACTTATGTTTGAGGTCTTTGTTGCCTTTGACCCCTCCTCCCTCTTTCTCTGCCTAGTGGTTTAAACCATTTTTGGTATGATGGTCAATTTGTCCCATCCCAGGAAGACCAGGGTTTCCCTACTCAAACCTTCTCCTTACTCCTCCCCTGATTGTTTGGTCCCAAGACTAGCTCAGCTTTAGACCCTCAGTGGGAATACCTAAATACTTTTCAAACAAGAGAAGAACAACGCTGAAGAGGAGATGGTTGAAACCCAGTTTATTAGACCAGAGTCATGCGTCACCCAGAGCCCTGCCTGCTGTTCCCCTATCCAGTGCACGCTTCTTGGCCTTGTTCCTGCTTCCTTCTGGGGAGGTATGACCTCTAAGGAACTCCTAGAAACCAAGAGTTTCCAAAGATCCTATAACCTTACTCTCCAGCTCCAGACCAATGCACAGGTGACCTGCCCACAGGTCCTTTTCTGGGATTGGAGACCAAAACACATTTGGGCAGAGAAGGCCTGGGAAAGGGTTGGGGCTCTGGCCTGGGAGGAGTCCCTGGTGGAGGGGGCAGGGCAGGCCCTCCACTTCACTAGTCTCTCATAAAGGTAGGGAGGAACAGAATAGCAGAGCTTTCCAACTCCTCCTCTAGGCCTGTATCTTTCCTCCCACTACCAAACCCCACCTCACCAGAAAATATAAGTGGTGGGCTTGGGTATCAGGTGAGGAAGGGGAGCTGGGCACCCAAAAGGAAGGAAAGGCCACTGACTGAGGACCTCAGCTTCTGCCTGCCAGCAACCTGCTGCCCCAGCTTCAGGAGTCACCAATCTCCAGCTCCTCTCTGTTTCTGACACTCCTGGCTTATTGTCCAGAACAGATCTCCATCCCCTAGGTAGGGGCTATCTTTGTAGCAACCCCTTCCCTGGGGAGGCCACAGAAAGCCAGGCAAAGGGCATTGGGATGGGTGGAGCAGGGGAAGGGAATGTTAAGGCTGCAGGGAGCAAAGAGGGTGCCCGGGTGGGCTGTGGGGAGAGGATGAGGCCAGAAAGAGGCAGAGCTTGTGATTCACAGCTTCCTTTGTCGCCACCGAGACAGTGCGAAGGTTACAATGCGCGTGTCGTCTCCTTGTGCTTCTCAGAGGGATGTGTGTACACAGTACAGACACCAGGGGAGAGAGTCCAACTCTTTATACAGGCGAAGGCATTCAGAGACCAGGGAGGGGGCAGAAACACAGACGGGGAAACTCAGGGTGGGACGATGGTTCTCAGAGACAAGAGGGGATGGGGTAGAGACAGACAGGGTTAGGGGAAAGTATATACAGAGATATAGCAATATAGAGTCTGTATCATATAGAAATAGAAAATGCAGATGAGGTTGTTGAGAGAAGCAAATGAAGTTGGGGAAAAGGACTTGGGAGAGTTCCATAAGAAAATTTATGGATGTGGCCTCTGCAAGGGCCTCTGGGAGAGAGACCAGTGAGGTCAGGCACCAGTGCCCCTCTCCCTGAACTGGAAGCTAACCAGCCAGGTCTTTTATGGGATGGTAGAGGAGGGCTGCCTCTTGGGATTTCTCTCCAGCAGCTTTGGGTTGGGGGTGAACTTGTGATATTAGGACATGACCTACAGCACCAGGGCCACTTCTTGTCCCCATCTCTACTTCTTCAATGGATCCCCCACTCCCACTCCCTAGAGATTCCATGTGGTATAAGGGAGTGGGACTAGGGTTTTATTCCTGCCTGGCAACTTCAGTTTGGGGGCAGTCACTGGGCTGAGAGGGTCTCTTAAGGCTGGGGAAGCCCTCCCACTAGCCCTCCCCCTTAAGGTACATTCTCTGGTTTGGGGCCAAATTCCAGACCTCAGGGATCCCTTCCACCCCTCACTGGGAGGGGGCTTTGGTGACTGGTGGCAGCAGAATGTAGGTGGACACTCAGATGACAGACACAGAATTCAGGCTGGGAGCTTGGGGAGGCAGCATGGAGGAAAGAGGGGCAGCCTGAGGTCCCTTGCCCCATTCCCCCTTTTTAGTTTCTTTTTTAGATTTAGATTAGTTTAGTTTTGTTAAACATAAAAAGAATGGGATTGAGGCAAGGAGAGGACTCCATGTTTCAAGACTCCTTCCTCACCACAGACAAGAGGAAAGGATTGCCCGGGAGTGGGGGGCGAGTCCCCAGGGCAGATGTAGGGGGGCAGCTGGGGACCCCCTCACTCTCCTAGCCCTCCCCATCTAGGCCTTTGGTTTAGTGGCCTGCAGGGCTCAGCAGGTAAAGTCCTCAAACGTGCCTCGGGCCGGATGGTGAGGTAGGATGTTGGCAGCGTACGTCATCCCGGCAGGATGGCCCCGGAGGCTCTCGCACGGGTTCTAGGGGAAGGGCACGGACACGAACTAGTTATCGGAAGGGCCACAGGTAGCGCTGGGGCGGTGGGGAGGCAAAGGAGAGAAGGCGGCATGGGGGTGGGGGGATCCTGGGGCGGTGGGGGAAGGGGCAGGCCGGAGAGCGCCCCTCGCTCGCTCCCTCACGTGTCTTTTGACGTCGTCCAGGCTGAGGGCCACGCCCTTGTCCGCGCTGCTCCTTTTGGCCTCCTTCTGGCACTTCCCGCGTCGGCACAGTTTGTGCTTGATGACCTAGCACAGGGGCGGGGCGCGTGGGCGGGCTGGATCACCGCCCCTGCGTGGCCACGCCCCTCGGCGCCCCGCCCCCGCTTACCTCGTAGGCGTAGTCGAAGAGCTCCAGCACTGTGAGGATGCTGGCCCCGATGAACAGCCCCATCTGGCCCCCAATGTCACCTGCGGGGGTGAGGGGCGCAGGAAGGTCAGTGAGGTCAGGACACCGTGAGGGCGTCAGGGCTTACTGGGACTGGGGCAGGCAAATCGCATTCGCAAAGGGATTGGCATCCTTCGTGCAAAAGGATCGCAGAGGCAGACTCTGGTGTCATTTTTATTTTCTTCTCTATAATTGTCTGCATTTTTCTACTTTTCTAAAATGAACAGGTGTTTTTCAGGAAAAACAATTGTTTACAAAATACTCTAACGCTCTTAGTCTCTGGGCCAATTTTAGGAGCATGTGAAATAGTCTCCACCTCCACCGCCCCCGCCCCCCCGCCCAAGCCTGTCTTTTCCACTTTGCCCTAAGAAAAGGCTCAGCCCCCTTTTCTCACCGCATTCCAAGACAATAGGGTTTCGGGAAGGCCCTGGGGATGGGAGGCCCTCATGGGACAGAGGTGACACCCTGTTTTGGGTGACAGGGAGCCACACCATGCCCATGGCATGGGAAGGGGACAGGTGCCATTGGCAGCTCACCCAGGAGCCCTGCAATCTCATAAGCCTTCTTCTGTTCAATGGTCTCATAGTTGAGGACTTCAAAGAAAATGTCCAGCACCAGGATGTTCTCCCTGCACAGGGGTTGGGGAAGGAGACCTAGGTTCAAGTCACATCTCTGCCTGTTATTAGCCCAGTGACCTTGGCAAGTCAGCCTCTCTGAATCTCAGTTTCCATATCCATAAATGAGATGCTGATGGAGTTCCCTGCCTTTTAGGGTTGTTGTGAGGATTAAATGAGATGGCATGTATGAAAAATGCTCTGCAGACTGGCCAGTATGAGGTGATCCCAGTTATGGCAAGAGGATGAAGAGGAGGGACGGGAAAGGGATGCTTCCCCTGCTTATTCTTACTCTGATCTTCCCTCCATACCCACCCTAGATTCTCTGGTTCCCTCTTGGATCTTCCCCGCATCATCTCAACATCCTCCTGCCTGCTGGCCGCCGTCACACCCCACTCATACCTTTCACAATCTCAGCCTGAGGGCCTTGCGCTGCACAGTCAGAGCGCTTACCCTATGTACTGCTCAGACTTGTTGAACTTCTTGGCCAGGTACTTGGCTGAGGCTTTGCTGGGGATCTTGACCATGGACAACTCCTTGCCATAGCGGGTCAGGTTGCAGGGCATTTCGCACACGCAGTACTCCTGGTCCTTCTCCACCAAGAAGTCTGTGCCCAGCCAGGTAAGAGGTGCCAGTTGAGTGGTGGCCTTCTGCCAGCACCTTCCCAACACACACACATCCTGGCCCTGCCCAGAGGAACCCTGGGCCCTCTTTTCCTGACCTGCTCTTCACCTAAGCCCTGTGCCCACCCTATGCTAATCCTCACCAAGCCTCCCCAGGGATGTTTCTTAATCCTATGTCTCATTCTCTCAGAGCTCTCCAGCGTCAACCAGCTGAGGGGCTGATGAAAGAGGGTGAAGGCCCTTCCCAGGTGACCCCATTCATTTTCCATAGGGGCCTCTAAAGATGCTATTCTCAGCCTTAAAGTCAGATACAGGTGAGGGTGCAGACTAGTCCAGAAGTTGTCTGAAGCTTCTGGGAGCTTGGTCTGAAACCCATGTGCATGTGGCTGGCAGCACCTTTTCCCTCCCCCAGACTTCCCCAGGACAGGGCATCTCACCCAGAGCAGGATCTGCACACTCCTTGTACTGCTCTGGAGTGCAGTATGGGGCATCCCCTAGAGAGGAGAAAAGACAGTGGTGCAGGATGGAGATTAAAGGGGTCTTGAGATGGCGGAAGGCCTAGGAGGTGGAAGCTGGGAGAGAGTGGGAGCGTAGGCCTAGCCAGCCCCCAGTCTGCCCTGGAAATGACCCCCCCCCCCAACAGTCCATCCCTACTAGGCCCTTCCCACCTATCCTTTTTGGAACAGGCAAGAGCTGAGGTTAGAGAGATGAGAGCCAGATGGGTATGGGATGGGGCAGGCTGGAACTGGGGTGAGGAGGTTGATATGGATGGGAAGCTGGTGAGGGGCAATGCAGGTCAGGGGACCCCAGGATTGTGCTTGGAGCCTTGGGGCCTGACCTGGCATGTGTACCATGCGGCAGTTGCAGTTCTCCACCAGGTAGCGCGTCTCACAGTCGATGCGGCAGGCGGTGATGCTATAGGAGTCGAAGAAATCCAAATCCGAGTCCGTGGTAACAGCTTTGCAGGTGCCCCAGGGCGGGGGCAGGTAGATGAGCTGCTGGGAGAGCCGGGGAGCTGGGGGAGTGTGGGAACTTCTCCCCACGTTACCTTGATGGACTTCTCTGACAAGATGCAGAACTCCGGAGTTCTGCTCCTTCTCCCTCTGCAGCCTCCGAAGGTCTCAGAGTTTACAGAACACTCTCATTCATTAGATAATTCATGCTTCTGACAAGCCAGATGAACACCTAGGCCCTAGTTCACCTGTCCTTCCTATTCTTGTCACCCACCACTCCATCTTGATCCCTCAACACTCCCCCCGCCCAGGACCAGCCTCCCATAGTCCTCTCACCCGCTGCTCCTGGCAGGCCACAAAGGTCTGGAAGCCTGGGGCCACGCCAAAGCCCAGCTGGTCGATGAAAGGAGGTTCATCCTGACTATGGATCTGCACTTTGATGCCCGCTTCGAAGGATGTCTCGTCTATGGGAATGAGGGGGTGTGGGTTGGGAGGGCTTCTGACTCCCCAATCCCCTTCAGAGCTGGGGGCATTCGACCTCTCCTGGGAATAAGCACAGCATACACTGGGACTGGGGTGGGCGAGTCTGTGGATCCTAGCCCACCCCCGGCCTCTTTCTGGGTTTCCCAGCTCCATGCCATTCTGATGACCCCTGCGTCCTACACACTTCTGTCCTTACCTGGCTTCTGCTTTGCATCTTGGTGTTTCACATTCTCCCACAGTGTCACTGTCTCAGACGCTCTCCATTTCTCCCCCTCCCTTTCTCCCTTCTCCCCCATCTCTCTCTCTGCCCCAAGGCCCCCCGAGACCAGACAGGCAGGCAGCCTGAGAAGAGAGGGAGTTATTTATAGAGTGAGTGGCAGCCGCTGATGGAAAGGATGACTGGTTACCTTGGAGAGTAACTGAGCCAGGAAGGGGGAGCCAGAGATATGTGAGTGTGGAAGTCAGGTAGAGTTGGAGATGGAGATGGCGGTGGCAAGACTCTAGGGGAGAGAGGGGGGAGCCCGAGCCCTGCCAGGTCCCACAGTGGAGTCCAGGAGTCCCCTGGCAGAGGCTGGGGCCAAGAGCAGTGGGGAGGGGCCCCTGGGGGGTGACATACCAGTCTCTCCCCACACCGGCAGGTACTCGTCCTGCTGAATGTCCAGCATGATTTCCAGCCCATTGCCCGTCCCACCCTTCATGGTCTTCAGCCGAGGCCGCCCATCTCGGCCCGAGTTGAACGTGTAGCACTTTCCGTACCGTGTGAAGACCTGGCGAGGCAGAGTGGAGAGCCTGAGAGTCCTGCCAGTCCTTCCTCACCAAAGGCTGTCCCCACATCACCCAGCTGCTGGAATCCAAAACCCTTTGGGAACGATTCCTCCTGTGTAGCCCATTCTCCATCTGTTCCTCTCTCCCACCTGTTCTCTGCCCTTCTTTGTCCCGCTGTGCCCTGGAAAGCTGATCCCGGTGGGATGCATCGCCTGAGCTCCTTTGTCACCCGGATGGGCTTCTGGTTGGGTTTGTTTGGCCAATGGGAGCATCAGTGAGGGCTCAGAAGGCAGGAGGAAAGACTGGGTACTGATCCTTCTCCACCCCTCCCCTCTGTAATCCTGGCAGTGTTGTAGGCCCTCCGTGACTGCAAATCCTGCCAGGAGAGCTCCCTCCAGAGCACTGTTTCCTTTTGTGCTCCTTCAGCCTAGACGTGATAACAATTTCCTACACTTGCTAGCTGCCTTAGCCCCCCTCAGTGGTTTCCTTAACACTGCCCACAGCTGTCAGCGTTCCCTTTGTTAAAGTCTTTTCAATGGAACCAAGAGGTGATAATCTTCCCTGCCAGGACCTGACATATGCACCTTCATCACCAGGATCCTGTCCCTGCCACACCTCTGGTCCCTCCTTGGGACCCTCCTGCAGGCCCAAGCTCCTGAGGCCTTCTGAGACATATCTTCTCTTCTCCTAGATTTCACCCCAGGTGTCTGAAATCCTGCTCTCCCCAAGACCCAAGCTAAGCTTTTTCATTTCCTTCAGCCAGTAGCCCCTTATGTCTCTCCCACTATCACTAGAAGTGGAAAGTAGATCCAGTTGCCACCCCAAGGACCATGCTCACCCAGGCACCAGCACCTCTCCTCACAGCACCAGGGACTGAGCACCCAAGGCATGGCATGTTTGACGATGCTTTTGCAGAACTAGGAGGGCCTCAGAAGGTTACTCGGGCCTGGGGCAGTCTCCCCAGTCCCCCCACTCCATGCCCCAGCACAGCCCTCATCACAGCTCTGATTACACAGCTGCAGAGAGCAGCATAAACCAATTCTTCATGGCCCTTTTCCTATAGCCTCCATGAATGGCCTCAGGTTCCCACAAATGGGGTAAATGTGCTTTTACTACTGCTGGATGGTGACAAAGTTCACAGAGTGAGTCATAAGGTGAGTACAGACACAGCTCAGAGAAGGGAAGAGACAAAAGAGTTTCAGGCTAGACTGGAGCAGTGGGGGCAGTGAGGGCTACTAGGAAATAGTCTTTACTCTCTCCCCACTTCCTAGAACAGCCTTCTTCACGCCCCTCTAGAAAAGAAAACATGCTGGCCTCCCCCGTTTTGTGGGTGAGGTCCAGAGATTAGGCCAAGAGAGAACTCTGAAGGCTCCTAACCCCGCAGCCCCACCGCTAGGTCTTGCGGCCACTCAGCCATGGGTTGCAGGCTGGACACCGCAGCTCCGGAGGAGGCGCCCCGGCCTTGCTCTGGCTTAGAGGACCTGGCAGCCGAGCAGCGGGTTGCTGCTGCCACCTGGTGGCTCTGGGTGGGAAGTGTCTGATCTACCCTCAGGCCCAGAGGAAGCCAGGTTGATCCCTTCCTTGTCCCGTGTTCTCATATCTGCTGGCCTTCCCTCAGGAAGCCCAAAGTGGCCACCCCCAGTGGCCCAAACCCCCAGGTCTCTCTGTATGTCTGCAGTCATCCCATGATGCACTGATATGATGACATGTAGCTGCTCTGACACTAGGGAAGAGGTGGGGGACTGAGGGATGGTGTGTGGGGAGGGAAGGCCTAGCATCTGGACCCTGGTGGGCGGGAGAGTGTTCAGGCCAGAGCTGGAAGGTAAACTGAGGAGAGGAGAGGGTGCCAGGTGGTCCCTCAGCGGAGAAGGCCCTAAAACCCTGGGTGGGTGGGCCAAGTGGGAGGACAACTCTCCCAGTGGGGGCTTCCCTGGGATAAGGGTCACAGGCCACTTAGTCTGAGCTAGGGGGGAGGAGGAATGACTTAGAGGAGACCTGTTATTCACCCTCAGACACACACACACACACACCCATACACAGCTTGTGGGGGGTGGGGCACCCACCCATAGGAGAGAAACAAGAAGACCAAGTGAGGGTGCTCTGAAGTCCCTGCTGTGGGAGCTGCTGACAAGGGGCATGGTGGGGTGGAAGTGGGGTCTGTCCCCACCTCGCCATCATCTGCCTTCCACCCACTTCTCCTGCACCTCCAGAGACCAGGTAGCACCCACCCAGCTTCAGTCCAGGGCTGACAGTCAAAATAGTGAGCAACTGGCCAGCCATAGGCATTTGCCAACAGGTCAAAAGTTGACCTCACAGGTGGAGCAAGGTCAGGGGCCCTGCTGGACCGTGAGGACGTCTGGGGAGGGGCAAGCGAGGATGGAGACACCAAGGGCCTCAGGACAGCAGCTAATTACCAATTAGTACAGACACAGTTCAAGATTCTAACAGGAAGCGCAGTACCGGTGTGGACCTGGGACTATCAGCCGGCTCTAGACCCTGGGCTCCTGGGTGAGCACTGGCCCAGGCGGGCCGGGCGAGGTGGGGGCAGCACGGTCACTAGCCCCAGCCCCAGGAGGTGATGGTCAGGGAGAGCCGTGGCAGACACTCTCTGGGTGCTGTACCAGGTGTGGGCCCGCACTCACCACTGAGAAGTTGTGGGGGCCACAGGGCCC
Source organism: Eulemur rufifrons (assembly GCF_041146395.1). Taxonomy (NCBI): domain Eukaryota; kingdom Metazoa; phylum Chordata; class Mammalia; order Primates; family Lemuridae; genus Eulemur; species Eulemur rufifrons. The sequence goes on along the minus strand of NC_090998.1, from coordinate 39,060,553 downwards.
TCCTTGGTAGGAGCAATAGAGCAGCATGTCCTCCAGCCGGTGGCAGGAGCGATTGTAGAAGCGGTGCAGGTTAAAGGGCTCTCCAGAGAAGGCCTCAGGTCCTGGTGGAGCCAGGGGCACCCCAGGGTCATCACTTTCATCCAGCCCCAGCATGGGGGCCAGATAAAGTAAGTCAGGGTAGCTGAGCTGGGACAGCCGCACGGCATTGGTGTTGCACAGGGTGACTGCCGGGAAGGCCAGCTCTGTGGTGGTCACTTCATGTAGCAGAGTCACGTGTGGGTAGCTGAGGTAATAAGCAATGCGGTCCCCTACCTGGCACAGGAAGGCACCCAGTGCAAGGACAAAGGCCACTGCCCACAGGGCCTGCTTTGGTCCTGGACCCCCCTCCACAAAGACGTGGCTGGCGCCGTGGAGAGTGCAGCTATTGGCAAAGGCCACCAAGTCCACGGGCAAATCCCCCTCATTGGCCTCCTTCCTCGCTGCATCCTTTTCCTTCTCCTCTTCCTCCTCTTCTGACTCTGAGTGGTCCCGCTGCTGCTGGTGGTGGCGGGGACCCCATGCATCTCCCAAGGGCCCTGGAGCCTCCTCTCCAGAGGAGAATGACACAGAGCAGAAGATCTGGATGGGCATCTTCTCCAGGGGCCTCTGGTACCAAGGGGTTGGTAGGAGAAAAGGGGAAGGTGCCGGAGGGGAAGGACAGGGTCGGGCAGGGCCGGCCACCCAACCCGCCTGCGGGGTGTCCGCTGCCGCTGGGGCTGGCTGGGGCTGGCCGTCCTTCCTAACCCGGCCTCTGTGGCAGAGTGGCTGAGATGGGCGGGGCGTGGAGAGGAGGACCAGCCCGCCCTGCCAGGGAGGGCGGGCGTCTGGCTGATGAATAATTGATGGCAGTGGCAAAGGGAGGCAGACGGAGGGGAGGGGGCCACAGCCCCTTTCCTGTCAGCCGCTCCAGCAGCACAGAGGGGGTTTAAGACAGACTGGAAACCCCGGAAAAGGGCTGGGACTCCTGGTACCCACCTTCCCAGGTGAGGGGGGACCCAGCTCAGTCTTTTCCTCCCAGTGCCATGAAGACCTCAGCCAGCAACAGTCCAGCTGCCCAGGACACCCCCCCCCCATGCTCTCCCTCATCCTTCAGTTTGTTCCTCAGCACCTCAGCACCCCCATCCCAATCCTGGGTCTTCTCCCTCATTCTCACCTGGCTGAGTTATTCCTCTGGGATATCTGAGCTCCCAACCCCTGCATGCTCTCAGACCTCTAATTCCTCTCTCATTTCTCTTGACCCACAATTCCCCCAATTATTTCACTGACCCCAATTCTCCCAACCTACCTAGACCCTGATCCCCTCTAATTCTTCCTTTGATCCCCAGTTCCCTTCCAATCCCTCCCTGACCCCAATTAACTTTCCGTTACTCCCCAAACCCCCAATTCCCCTTGATCCCCAGGTTCCCTCCAGCCAGTCCCTGGCCCCCAGCTCTACTTCAGGTCAGCTCTGCCCACCCCCATGCTGAGCTGAACTTAGGTCCCTTTCGCTTCCCCCACTCCCTTCTGTGGCTTGTGTGGCAGCCCAGGTTCCATTAGCAGAGATCTCTCACTGACCACAGACTCATTTCTGGCCAGTTCCCGGCGCTGGGGGGAGGGACCCTGTCTCTTGGAGTTGGAAAGCTTCCTGGCAGATCGCCACTGCCCTTTCAGCTTGCCCGCACCCCAAGGTTCGGAATAGGAGTTTGAAGAATCTCCTCTGGTGGGTGGAAGAAATTGAGATCAGTGCAGAGACAGGGTGATCCTGGGTCAGGTGGAGACATTGCGAACCAACCTGGGGTTCTCCCTAAAGGCCCCAGTCTTTCAGACCCCCGGACCCCTCAGGCTCTGGGGCTCCCCTACCCCCAATTTACCACTCCCTGCCCCCAGGCCCCTGGCCCCTCTGTGTGCTCTGATTACTCAGGCCCACTGGTTGAGGAACTTGAGCCACCAGCCAAGTCTCTAGGGCCAAGAAGGTGACCTGAGTGGAGGAGAGGAAGAGAGGGAGGGAGGTTTGGCAGGTTAACCCTTCCTCTGCAGGGCCAGAGGAGGAGCGGTGGGGCTAGACAAGTCTCCCCACTCCTTAGCCATCCCATAGCCCCAAGCCGCATTCCCCTTCCTCCTTCTCTCCACTCCCTTGCTGTGCCCACGTGGCTTCCTTTCTCCATTTGCATGTGGAGCCCCTGGAGTGTGCTGGGTTGGGAGTTGGGGTGCCAGGTTCTAGAAGAACTGACTGCTATGGAGACTTTGGCCTCAGCTTTGCTGCTGAGAACACAGAGGCCCCAGGAAGAGAGGAGCCTTGAGCTCCGGCCCGTCCCCACCCTTATGCCCTGAGACTGGCCTCATCCTCTTTTGCCTGCACAACAGGGTCTCCCTGCTGCCCCACCGCTGCCTGCAGTTTCCCCCACCTTCAGTGCTTGCTTTGTGAATCTGACCATCCTCCTGCTTAAAGACCTTCTCTCACTCCCCAGCGCATCCTGGTAAAATTCACCCTCCCCAAGCAGAGCAGTTTCCTCTCCAGCCTCATGTCCTACCACTGCCCCTGCACCCCAGGCCAGCATCCAGCCACCATGGCCCTCCCCAGACACAGGGGGCTTGTCCACAGTTTCCCGTCTTCCCTCTCCAGACTCCATCTGGAGAACTCCTACTCATTTTTCAAGGCCCTACTCACATGCTACCTCCTCTGAGAAGCCTTCCCTGACTCCACAGGGCCCAGTTAGTACCCACCCAGGGAACAGACTGAAGGGTCTAGTTCAGCTCAAGGTCACTATAAGTAGTGACCAGTAGCTCCTCGAGGGCAGGGACAGTGACAGTAAAAGAGCAGGGCCCAGAGACCATGCAGAGAAACAGGAAGCGAGAAAGACCAGGAACAGCCAGGACAACCAGAGACAAGTCACTGCAGAGATGAGGAAAGAGACCCCCACCTTCAGCTGATGTCTTTAGGTGTTGAATTCATGTTTCCTGCCCTGTGTATATTTTCCTCCTGCCTAGCAGACCTCAAGCTCTCAGAGGGCAGGGGCCTCCTCCTTTGCATCTCCCCAGGAGTGGTCCACACGTGGGTTGTGGGGGGGGCCAGCCTTGGCTGAGGCTTGGGCTGGGGAAGCTGTAGCTGCCCATGTGTCCCATGCCCACTAGAGGGCATTGTCCCCCTCCTTCAGACATGCTGGAAGGGGCAGCCGATTGGATTTCCAGAAGAAAAGACACTAAGGCTTGGCCCGCCCTCCCCCGGCCAGAGAGAAGGGTGTGCACACACAGAGCAGCTTCTAAGGACAGCAAGTTTGGACAGCCGGATACCTCTTCCTCCACACCAACACTGCACATCACTACACACACACACACACACACACACACACACACAATTGCACTTCCTCCCTTTTCCATCCCCTGTATCCTTGCTGCTCTAGCCTTCTCTCCAACCTCCATCTCATTCAAGTGGACAAATCCAAAATTTTCACAGTAATGAGGAGTTGAGGAAAGTGTCAGGGGGCATACACAGACCCCCAGGCATACACAGAAGGCCCCAGGAGAGGTGTCTAAGCAGTCACACACACAGAGCCAGGCTCAATTCTGAGCCCTCTGTCCCCGCCCAGAACTTCTCTTCTGTTCAGCAGTGTGTGGGGACTGAATGGTTTCTGACTTTTTCTATGTCTCTTTCTGAATTCCAAACCACCCCTCACAGTGTGTCATGGTTTTCAATTCATATCTCATGGGATCCTTACACAGCCCAATGGAATAAGCAGGTATGAGTAACTTCACCCCCATTTGACAAGTGAGAAAACTGAGCCACCCCAGCCTATTCAAGTCTCCCGGAAAGCAAGTAGTGGGCTGAGGCTAGAATTAGGTCATCTCCCTCCAAATCCCTTGCTGCTTCATTCTGTCATTTCCTCACTGCCACGGTGGAGAACAGATAATGGACCTGCCCTAATGGAGCTTACTGTTTAACAAGGGAGATGGACATCAATTTAAAAAATGAAAAAAATAAATATTTAATTGGAAACTACTATGAGTGCTATGAAAAAAATAATATGACTCTGCAGGGATAAATGACAGGGGGACCTGACCCAGACCGGGGAATCAGGAGGCTTTCTCTGAGGAAGTTATGTTTGAATTGCAATCTAAAGAATGAAGAGTAGTAATTAGGTAAAGGTGGGGGGGGGGTGGAGGGGGGGGGGTATTCCAGACAGAGAACAGAATGTGTGCAAAGGCCCTGAGGCGAGAAAGCTAAGAGGTGGCAGATGTGGCTGGAGAGGTGGGTAAGGGCGGGCAAGACCCAGAATACTCAGGGCCTTGAGGATTCTGGTCCAAAGACAATGGAAGGATTTCAAGTGATCAGAGCTGGGTTTTGGAAATACTGCTCTGCTGCAGAGTGGAGGAACCAGAGGGGCTGCTGGACGGCCTGTTAGGGAGCCATTGCAGCGGTCCAGGTGAGATACGCAGTGGGGGGTGGCTTGGAACAGTGGGTAGAGTGGAGATACCTGGGGGGCAAAATTGGCAGATCCTGCCAAGGCAGGTGAGGGAGATGGGAGGTCACGGGTGACTTCTGGTTTGCATAACTGGGTGAGCAGTGGGGTGGCTCCCTAGATCAGGCACACAGGTAAAGCACTAGTCGGGGAGGTCGAATGATGAGTTTGGTTTTGTACATGCTGGTTATGAGGACCCTTGGGGACATCCAAGTAGAGATGTTAAGTGGGAAATTGGCCACTGGGGCTGATGCTAAGAGAAGAGAGCTGGGCTGAGACATAAATTTGGCAGTCGTCAGTGTGTAGATGGCATTTGAAGTCATGAGTGAAGATGAGACTGCCCAAAAATAGAATACAAAGTTAAAAAAAAGATAGAAAGAAAAAAAAAAAGGCCTGATTTGGCAGCATACACTAAAGCTAAACAGAATCCTACCCTATGACTTAACCACTGCCCCTAGTTATATACCCAAGAGAACTGAGTGCATATGTCAACCAAAACACATGAACAAGAATGTTCGTAGTAGCTTTATCTATAATAGCCAAAAACTAGTCACAACCCAAAAGTCTAGCAACAGTATAAGGGATAAATAAATTGTGGTCTATTCATACAATGAGATACTATACAGCATTAAAAAAAGAACCAACTACTGCCACACACAACAACATGGCTAATCTCACAGACATAATCATAAGCAGAAAAGACAGACAAAAGAGTATATACTGTATGGAGGATACATATACTCTAGAAAGTTCAAGAATGGGTGAAACTTATCTATACTTATAGAACAGTGGCTAACTCTTAAGGCTAGTATTAACTAGGAAAGGACCTGAAGAAACTTTCTGGGGTGTTGGAAATGTTCTATATCAATGTAAAGACATATCAATATAATATGCAAAACATTATGTTGTAAGACATATCAGCATAAAAATATACCAATGTAAAAATTCTTTAAGCTGTACCATTAAATTGTACTCTTATGGTTTAAAAGAAGAGTAAAACTTGGGACTGAGCCTTGAGTAGTGACAACACTTAACGGCCAAGTAGACAAGAATGAACTGGCAAAGAGACAAGGGAGCAGCTCAACATAGAAGGGAAACCAAGAGAATAGCTCAAAAAAGAGGTGGCGGTCAACTATTTTGAATGCTATTGAGAGATCAAGGATAAAAATTGTTTGCTGGACTTGGCAACATGAAGGTCCCTAGCGGCCTTAGCTAGAACCAATTAGGAGGAGTGGTGGGGTTGGGGAAAGAAGGCGCCCGAGTGGATCAGAAAGTGAGTTAGCAATAAGCAAATGGAGACAGTGAAATATACACATCACTTCTAAGAACTTTGTGAAGGGAAGCAGAGAGATACTATAGGAGCTGGAGGGCGCTGTGAAGTTGAGAGATGTATGTGTTTTCATTTTTATCTTAGCCCAAAGCCTGATATGTGGTAAGTGCTCAACATATGTTAGCTGTCGTTATAGCTGTGTATTTTAAGATTGGAGCATCTTAAGCATGTTTCATTGTCAATGGGGCAGTCTCACTTGAGAAGGAGAGACTAAGTGTAGAGCAGGGAAAGGCAGAATTAGTAGGACAAAGTTCCTAAAAAGGCATACTGGGATCAGATGAAAAGAGCAGGTGATTTTAGCCTAGATAAGATGGATGCTCCCTTCCAGGGGTTGATACCAAGATGAAGGAGAAGATCTTGTCTGAGGCTTCTGTTTTCTCAGTGAAGTGGGAGGCAAGGTCATCTGCTGAGAGTGAGAGAGGAGCTAGGAAGGGTGGTGGTTTGAGAAGAGTAGAGAAGTTTGCAGTAGTCAACTGGGGGGAGCAAGTTGACCAGGAAAACACAGTGGGATTGCCAGGAAGCACTGCAGGCCCCTTTAAGGATGTTGACAGCATGAACACAATATGACATCAAGCTGCCCTGGTGTGTGACTTCCTTCAGTACAGCCTGGCTCCTCTGGTGCCAACCTGGACAAAACCAGTTGTGGGTTCATCCAAGGCTGGGACTTGACTAGATGGTGCAGTGAAAAGGCAGAGGTGTCAAAAGACTTGGCCCCCTCAACTTTGCACCTGTTCTTCCTCTTCCTGCCCCACTACACTGCTTCTCAACTGAGGACCCTCCTCCACACACACTCCTGCTCCTCCAGCCACTCACAAAGAACCTGGACTTAGAGGATGTGAAGTCAGGGTCCCACTCTGTCATTTCCCAGTTGTATGACCTCAGGCAGGTCACACAACGCTTCTGAGCCTCAGTTTCCTCATCTTTCCAATGAAGATGTTAGCATTTTCCTACCTCCCAGAATTACGAGCATCATATGAGCTAAAGTAAAGGGAATTTGTAAATTGCAAAGCACGACTGAAAGAGATGATTAATTTTGCTGGTATGCGCTCTGAATGCAACCAGAGGTTTGCCTGCACAAAAGCTTTCTCCCACAGCCACACACACTGAGCTGCGTGTGCCCCCACACACCTCCACATACTTCCACTTCACACTCTAGTCTACATCCACATTCTCCACCAGACATGCACACGGAGGTGCACATGTGTGCTTGCACACCTGGGGCGCACATGCAGTGAGCGGGTTGTAAGGAAGGCTGTGTGAGATGGCTGCTATCCATGGTCAAGGCCACTACAGCAGTGTCTCCCCTAGGGATGTTCCCAGCCTGGCACACTGATGTGACACACCAGTTAGAGACACATGACACTAAGCTACACAGCCCAAATCCCCAGGCCCCTAGGACTGTCAGCCACATTGAGGGCGTGCAGATGAGAGGTGGGAAAGGATTTTCTTTCCAAGAACTCAGGATCTCAGAAAGATCACAGCTTGCTCTCCCTCTCCCTCGTAAGTGGCCTTAGAGAGTCTGGAGTAGCAGAGTCTCTGTCCTTACAGTTTCTTAAGAAAAGTTCCCCTTAAGGTGAATACACAGCAGTTTTATGCTCATTTTAAAATATTCCACGAGGAAGATGTCTGACACGTGTATCCAGGTGAGTCGGCGATGCACATCCATTACACGTGGGCCCGCGTGGGCTTGGCCAGAGAGTCCCAGGGGAGGGGCTTTTCTGGAGGCTGAAGGAGGGGCTTCCCTTTGACAATGAATAATGTTACAACTCCTTATAGAGCCCTCTCCTCACAGGAAATTGGGCTTAGATGAGAAATGGAGCCAGGTGGAACTCTGCCCAAAATAGAACCCAGGAGCCCTAATGGCCGGCCCCATCCTCTACCCCAGCTAGGCACCACGTCTCGTTCTTTCTGTCTCCTTCCCAGTTTTGCCTCCCAGAATGCCCACCCCAGTGTCCTGGTTGGAAAGTTCTCAGCCACAGGATAAAGGCTTTTGGAGCCAGGTAGGAGGAGAATGGCCCCTGCTGGAGAGAACTAGCTGGTTAATCAGCTGTGGAATATGGGGCAGGGGAGACACTAACACATTCTATAAAACTGGCATTTTCTGAGAAGCTGAGCTGGGCTGGGGAGATTGGGAGGACTCCACCTGGATGCTGAGGTCCTCTCATCCCTAGCGTGTTCCTCCTTATTCTGAAGCCTCCAGCTTCCTTTAGTGCCACCCCTGCCCTCAGCCCCGAGACCCCCGTGCTGTACTGACCTTCCCCAGCACAGGACTTGGCACTGAGAGGTGGCACTGTTACAGGAATGAGTCAAGTGGAGCTCAACACTCCCCATCCCAGCTCCTCATTCCTAATATCCAATCTCCCTCGCCATCCCCAGAATTGAAATTGCTTTCCACAAAGTGAAAGCACACTCAGAGGCAACCCCCGCCCACAGCAGAATGCACCGACCTCTCTGCAGGCCTCCCCTCTGCCTCCTGGACACATGGGGTGGGGGTAGGGTACACTGGCCCAACTTAGGGGTTCTCCACCAAGGCCCAAGGCTTGGAGGCCTCCTCCTCCTCAGCCCTCCACTTCCAGGCTCTGCCCCCAGAGGCACTTAGTCACTTACATCAATTCCCTATTACTTTAGCCAACAGCCAGGAGATCAATTAGCTTTGAGTAGCCTCTTAGCTGATAGCAGTCCGGGGAGAGGGGTGGAATCAGAAATGGCTGGGGCTGGGGGAGAAGGGGAGGAGGGGAGAGAGGAAACTAAGTTATCCAAAGGATGTTTATGTATATCTGTGCATGAGAGGGAGGGCAAAGGAGCAATCTGAGACCCCAACTCAGGGTCCATCCCCTGTGTTCCTGCTCCAGCCTCCTCTCTCCACCCCTCTATGTTCAGTTCAGGTACTTCCTAGGGAGGGAAAGAGAGAGGGGAAGGATAGGGCAGGAGGGGTGTCCGTGCACCCTGGGGTTGGAGGGCCCCTTCTCCAAAGTGAACCTCTCCACTTCAGCCTCTTCTATGCCTCTACAATCTGTTCATGTACCCCCTCTCACCCCTACCCCTGAAGACCACGAGGCCCCTGGGTGGGGCTACCCATGACCCTGCTTCCTCTCTGCACAGCAGTTGGACAGCCTTTCCCCTCAAGGGCCCTCCCTTCCTAGCTGGAGGGAACGGACCCAGGTTGTAAGGTCAGGCCTTCCCAAGGGACTCCCATGCTAGTCCTGGCCCTCCCTGGGCCCTGTCATCCCTGGCCTGCTTGCCTTAAGATGACCTCTCTGTCCCGCCTCTGGGTCCCAGGATCACCCACCCACACCCACCTGTCATGTTAGCCCCTCACTTCCCTGGGTGCTCCAGGAGATTCTTGCCCCCACCCCCCAGAACCTTGGAGGGATTTCTGTGCCCACTCCCTTCACTCTACCTCTCCTCTGGGGGTTCTTGTCTCCAGGATGCTGGGGGAGACTCCTGTGGGTCCCCTGGGATTCCTGTCCCCCAACCCCACCCTCCTGAGAGAGATGATTATTTGCTCCACAAACCCACCCCAGGACTTCCATTGTCTGCCCTCCTCTTTCTCCTCTCCTAGGGTCCAGAAGTGAATTCCTGCTTTTCTCTCCCCTAGGCAAAGGGTCTGGGTCTCAGCGGGAGTAGGGGTGGCACAGGGCAGACTGGGCAGCCATCTGCTGCCCACCCCCCTTGCTGCTGCTCAGCATTCCAGCCACATCAGCTGCTCCCACTGCCAGGGACAGACAAGGTGCAGCTGGAGGCTGGCACCAGCTGCGACTGTGCTCACTCTCGGCCCCCGCCCAGACACCAGCAGACAGCTGCACCCCCGCCCCCCCTCCATGGAACCCCTGCCCTGCCTTGGCCTGGCTGGCCTCAAGGTGGGGTGGGAGAGAGGAGCCTCAGCCCCTGTTGCCTTGGCAACCAGGCACCCGACCGGGAAGGCAAGGAGGTGGCCTCAGAAGAGGGGGCCTTGTGGTTGGGCCTTTGGTTCCTCTTTTGGTAGCTCAGGAGGGAGTCACTGAGGCCCACCCAACCTGATTGCTGTGAGGCTACTCCTCCCATTGCACTTCTGCCTCTTCCGTCCCAAAGGGTTTCCAAACTAGTCTCCCAGATTCAGCTCAGGTTCCCCATATTCTCCCCCACCCTCCTGAGCTGACTCAGCCACACGCGGAGGATGGACCCCGGCCAGACACTCTGTGACCACCCATCCATCCCCTGCAGTTGAGCAGGATTCAGAAGTGTATCTGGGGCTGGGTGCAGTGGCTCACACCTGTAATCCTAGCACTCTGGGAGGCCGAGGAAGGCGGATCCTTTGAGCTCAGGAGTTCGAGACCAGTCTGAGCAAGAGGGAGACCCTGTCTCTACTAAAAATAGAAAGAAATTAGCTGGACAACTAAAAATATATATAGAAAAAATTAGCCAGCCATGGTGGCGCATGCCTGTAGTCCCAGCTACTCGGGAGGCTGAGGCAATAGGATTGCTTAAGCCTAGGAGTTTGAGGTTGCTGTGAGCTAGGAGGATGCCACGGCACTCACTCTAGCCCGGGCAATAGAGTGAGACTCTGTCTCAAAAAAAAAAAAAAAAAGAAGTGTATCTGGGGGAGTGCCTGTTACTGTGGGTCCTCATCAGAGGATCCAGGGTCTTTGAGGGACCAGAGTAGCCTCCTTCCTACACCCTCCCATAACCCCCCTCGAAGGACAGGGCTCTTATTGTTTGGATGAGGGTTGCCCTTAGAAATCCACAGAAAAGTCCACATTTGGCCCCACATACTATCTTTTGCAGACGCTTTGAGCAAGGGCCTGGACAGCAAGGGCAGAAAGGGGAGTAGTCCCCCAGCAATCCTTCTGGGCAGGCCTCTGTAGCTCCTTCCTGAGTTGCCAAAAGAGCAACCAAAGGCCCAGCCTCTCCCTTGGCCACTTCCTTTCCTCGGCTAAAAACCTCTACTCTTGAGGCTGCAAAAGATGTCAAGATGGTCCCCTCAAGCCCTGACCCTATAGACAGATGTTTTCTTTCAGTGCGGCATCTGCCCAGGGGCTGATGCATGCTCCCAACACACCTCTGGGCCTAGCAGAGAATGGCAAGGATGTTAATCTCGAGACCAAGGAAAGAAGAGAGAGGTGGAGCAGAGGCAAGGAGCGTGTGAGCCCTGAGGACTGGGGAGCTGGGGTGGATGCCTGTCCAGCCCTCCTCCACCAGGGAGGTGTCAGACACAGACACAGCCAGACTCCCATCCATGAAGGAACATCCCCATGGGCAGAAGTGGTGAAGTTCTTGACATGGAAAGGGGTTGGCAGTGAGGTCAACTAGAGAGGGCAGAAGGAGGGGCCAAGAGGTTTGGGTCCAGCCAGATTCAGGGTCAGTCTTTGACACAGGCTGAGAAACAGCAGAAATCTGGCCTTCCCTGACAATCCAGAATCAAGAAGTGCCACAGTTGGGCCTGCAGGGTGCTGGCCGATATGGCTCTCCCCCTAGCAAAAAGAAGAACTCAGACTGCTCAGAACTTTGTGAACCAACCATATCTCCACCTGACTACTTAGAATGTCCCCAGACAGCATGGACCAATTGCACTTCAGTACCTCCATTAGTATGAGCCAAACATGTCTCAGCATCACCACTTGGAATCTTTCTGTACGTGATGGACAAATGTAGCCTCAACTGAACACTTTCTATGGCCTGAATGTACCCCAGCTTTATAACTTAGCATCTTCCCAAGTTGAGCCAAGCACTTCTCTCCCTCATCTAACACAACAAACCATCCAAGCTAATAGGTTTTCTCTGTTCTTCCTTCTGGTTATGCGTTGGGTGTGTTGGAGAGGCGGAGGGCTCTGGCTTTCGCTCCCACCTTTACCTACAGTTCTACTGCTCCTGGAAACACAGTTCGTGAGCTTGGGAACTCTCTGGTCTCAAGCTCTGGGGAAACCAGGACTCTCCTGTTGTAAAGAAGGAAAGGAGGGAAGGAACTGGTTCTGGAATCCAGGCTAAGCTCCCTGTCAGCTCTGCTCAGCAGGGAGTGTGGCCATGTGACCTCTGCTCAGCAGGATTGACAAAGGTCCATGAGACAGGTATGCAGAGCAGGGCATAGAGAAATTGGGAAGTCTGTGTAACCTCAGCAGGAAACACTAAGCATGACCGTGACTCCAACCTTCCTACACAGACAAAGGCAGTTCGTGCTCCCGTAATACTAGGAGGAAGCAAGCAGGTCCGGGAGAAAAAGGGAAGGAAGAAAAGAGGATCTGAGAGTGGAGCATTGAAAGTAGGCATGGAGAGCAAAGCGTCCCAGAGGAGACTGGGTTTTGAAGGAGTGATGGCCAGAACTGGAAGTGGACGTGATAGCTCAGGGTCAGCTCTATTAATGAAGAAAGGCTTTGCACTGAGGTTTAACAAGACATGAGTTCAAATCCCAAATCTGTCACCAACCAGCTATGTGAGTTTGGGCAAATCATTCTACTCCTTTGTGTCTCAGTTTGTGCATGTGTAAAATAGAGACAATATGACTATTTATCAAAGGGATTGAGGAAAGCCCAGAAAGCATTTTGAAGAGTTATAAACATTGTCCTCTCTTTTGATATTATTCATACATAGCTCCAGGTCTTTTGGTCTCTTTCCAGCCTCTGTCCAGGTCTTATCCCTCAGGAATCTGTGTGACTTGCCCAGGATCACCTAGCACATCAGATGCCAACGTCAGTTCCCCTACACCCTGCCTGAGGTGCCGGCCTGAGGCAGCCACACCGGTGGGTTGTGGGGTGTTTGTGAGGCATCTCCATTTTGAGAAGCAAAGGGAGCCTCCCATTCAGCCATGATTATATGTTGTGATCATCTCTCCTTCCTCAGACCCTGGCTCTGTGGCTCTTGCTGGCAAGGGGGGAACCTAAGTAGACAGTGTGCATGCGTGTCCATGTGTGCAGGGTGGGGCTGGCATGGACAGAACAGCCTGTCTGGCTACTGAAGAGGAAGCTTCCCTTTCCATGCCTCATGGTGTTTCTCGAGCTTTAATGTGTACCTGCGGATCTTATTAGAACGTAGATTCTAATTTAGTAGGTCTGGGAAGTGGGGTGGCAAAGTCCTGCATTTCTTTCAAGCCCCCCCAGTGATGGTCCCTATACTCATGTCAAGTAACAAGGCTGTAGCTTACCCACCACCCCCAGCTCTGACACCTGTGGCCCAGAAGGTAAGATTAGTGGGTTTGGGGCTATGCCAGGCCGTGTGTGTGTGTGTGTGTGTGTGTGTGCACTGTACATTCTCTTTCCTGCCATCATGGATGGCTCAGGCCCTCACACAGTGCAAATGTGCCCCTGTGCTGAACAAAGTCCTTTCCTACCAGAAGCAAACCCTAGGACACACAACTTCCTCTTCCGGAGTAGCAAGCGCCGTGAGAGGCCTGTCCTGTTCCTTGTTACCTATTCGTCTGGGGGTCAGGCTGACTCACATCCCACACCAGGGGACTCACTCACCACCTTGAAGTCTTCTGCGCTGCAGACTTCTCCCCGAAAGTGGCAGGAGAGCAGCATGTCTCGAATGTCGTGCCCTGCTCTGTCATAGAACTCACGCATGTTGAAGGGCTTGGGCTTGAAGCTGCGGAAGTTGGCCTTGTCCTGCAATATCTCCAGCTGTTTCTCGTCTGCCATCTGTGTGTCTGGTATCTCATACCTGGAGCCCAGGGGTGAACAGCACATGAATCAGCATGACCACCAGTGTCTCACATCCAATGTGAGGAGGAAGGAAGCAGCATCTAGCCTTGGGGATCAGGACCAGGCATAGGCAAGGAAGGAGAGCTGGGCATGTCCAGAGGACCTGCTACACAGGGTCTGAGACAACAGAAGGATCTGTAGTGGCTGCCCAGGAGCTGGGCACCTCAGCACACAGGTGGGAGGAAGCATGGATAAGGGTGGGGTGGGCAGAAAGACAACGCAGGAGCAATGGCTTTTATACTGTAGTCTCTACTGTTTAAAGATGATCTGTCCCCATCCCCCAAGTGAGGAGAAGGTCAAGATGTAGTGGCCAGACGGAGGGCAGAGCTCACTCCAGAAAGGGTGGCAATGTCTCACAGCTCAGGTTGGGTAGGGGTAGAGCTATGTTGGGATCAGAGATTGGATGCCCTTAATTGGGTGCTTCGCAGTACCCCAACTCATCTGCTGTGAGTGGCAGGTTTGGGGGTGGTTGGAGGGCAGGATTGGCTGGGCTCTATGGTGGGTTAGGGAAGCAAACACCCTGATTGGAACTCGTGCAACTCCGGAAGTGGGGCTGAGGGGTGGGTGGGAGCCGCCCACCTGTTGTTGAGCAGGGCCAGCAGCTCCCCGGCATGATACAGGTCATTCTTGGAGACTTGGCTAAATCGGAACTCGTTGAGGTTGCACAGCGTGACGGCAGGGAAGGTGAGCTGGGAGGCAGCCACCTCGTCGAGCTTGGTGACGTGGTGGTAGCGGAAGTAGTACTGCACACGCTCTGTGCACACACACAGCAGCACAGCCAGCGAGCCCAGGAAGCACAGGGCCCACAGTGCCCGCTTCAGAGACAGCCGCTCGTAGGAGAAGATGTGGGCCAGGCCGTGCAGCGTGGAGCTGCTGGCGAAGGCCTGGATGCTCACCGGCTGGACGCCACCCACTTCCTCCTCCTCGGCCTTCAGTTCCATCCTTGTCGAGGGAATCCTGGGGGTGGTGGGGGGGAGGACAGTTTGTCATTGCCCCGGAATGAGAGGACACATGGGGGGCCCCCCGCCAAATGTGTCCATCCGGAATTCCTATCTCCAGAGGTCACCACTCCTGGGGCAGAAGACTTCCCTGGTGTGCAAACCCAGAGGTGGCTGACCAGAGGACATATCCCAGGACAGGGTTTCTCCAAATACAGAAGCTGGGAGGGTGAGCTCAGGCCAAGAGAATGCTCTTCCAGGGAAGCTTCCCAGGCCGGGGAGACCCCAGGTATAGTCATCTGAGGGTGAAAGGGAAGTCCTGATGCTCCCACAGGCAGGCATGAGAGTTCCCTCCAGATGTGGGGTCACTCTGGGACAGGAATGTCCACCCCATCCTGGAGATGAAAAGTCCCCTAGACGTGCTGAACCCTGGGTCAGGATCTCCTCTCCTGCTCAAGGGTATCCCCAGGGCTGGGCTCTCGCCCCATGAGTCAAACCTGGGCCAGAAAACCCCCACGGAGGTAGGTACATCTGGGCAGGGGCCCAGCCTTAGTCCTCACCCTCGGGTGTCTCCAGTTCTTATACAGGCGCAGGCAGTGTGTGTGTGTGTGTGTGTGTGTGTGTTAGGAGTGGGGGGTAAGGGGTGGCGGGCTGCCCGAGGTGGATGTATGGGGGGGCGCGGTTCCTTATGACAGCGAGCTGTCCCCGCCCCGGACGCACCCCCCACCCCTCCAGTCCAGCTTCTGGTTGCAGTCAGATCCCCTGCTCGCCCCCGCCCCCCTCCCCAGCCACCGAGCCGCCCCAGCAGCAGCTGGGGAAAGCCAGAGGGGAGGAGAGTCCTGGCTGCCGGGCGCTGGGGAGCCCCGCGGCCAAAGGCGGGGGGATCGGAAACCTACCTGAGGGGCTTCGGAAAGCCGGCAGCCGGCGGCGGGTCCTGGGGCGCGGGACCGGTGGCGGGTTCAGCGCCGAGCCGCGGAGGGGCTCATGGCCCGAAGCCGGAGCCGGCTGCAGCCGCGGCACGCCGCGCAGAGCCCTGCAGGGAGCGGCCCGCCCGGCCGGCTCGGCTCGGATCTGGTCGCCCGCCCGCGCGCGCTAGCTCGCTCGCTCGCCCGCCTCGGCACGGTCCGCCCGGCCTCGGCGTGGTGCGCGGTGCTCTCAGCCCCGGGATCTGCAGGGATCCATCGTCCGGCCGGGAGGCGGCGGGAGGGGAGGGGGAGGGGGAGGGGAGAGGGTGCGCGTGCGCGCCTACGAGTGTCTGCGAGGGTGTCTCTGGGCGGGTGTGCGCGCGGGGCCCCCGGACCGGGGAGCGGGACCGAGGGCTCCCCCCACTGGCTCGCCCCCTCCTCGGTGCCGCTCTTGGCGGCGCTGCTTCCCTTCGGTCCCGGTCCCGGTCCTGGAGCCAGCCGTCTCTCTGCCTGTGAGGCCCTATGGCTTGTGTGTGTGACTGTGTGTGTGGGATGTGTGTGCGCGCGAGTGTGTGCGCGCAGGAGGGAGGGTGTCTGCCCCTAGCGTCCCCCTCCCCGCGCTGTCTCCTTCGGATCGATGCTCCTGCCTCTTGCTGCTGCTTCCTCTGGTGGCACACACACTCGTGTACACACACACACACACACACACACACAAGCTCCGAGTCACACTTGACTGATTCAAGCACTTGGCCCATATGGAGACATAGGCATACATGCAGCCCAGAGTCACACCACACCACTTACAGCCACACACACGCCCCACAGACGCCCACACATCCCAGAGGCCTGACCCACATGGCAAGCATTCACCTGTTCTTATCCCTGCTCCCCACCTACATGTGACACGTACATGCATGCACACATGTGAACAAACACATGGCCTTGGCCACTCAGACCCCATCCTTCTAGCCTTGAGCTTGATGGGGTGGAGGGATGGGAAGGCTGGGGGCATATTGCAACCCCTCACTGCTAAATCACTAAAGAAGGAGCAGAGAGAAGGAAGGAGAAATAGCCAGAGGTCAAGGGAATTTGGACAGAAGTAAGAAAAGGAGTGAGGGGGCAGGATTAGGAGGGGCTGGAAGGGGGAGCTATGTGCAGGGATGGAGCAGGAGTCTGGGCACTGAATCCAGGCCAAGGAGCTGCTCCTGTGGCTCTCACCTTTCTCCTTCCCTTCCTCCCTCCTCCTTTCCGAGAGGCGGGGGTTTGGGGGCTCCCTATCCAGTTAACAGAGAAGGAGCAATCAAGGGGAAGTTGTTAATTTGCTGATGCTCATTAGGGGCTCTTAGCACTGAGACTGTTGAGGTCTGATGGTGTCAGATGATGAGGAGGAGGGTGCGGTGCGGGGGACCAGAATTCTATCTCTAGTGGCTCCTTCATTCCACTTGCAGGCTGGTGCAGCTCTGGGGGAAGGAAGGTGAGAAGCATGTTCCCAGGACGTGGTGCCTGGCTTTAAGTTGGAAAAGAATCTGCAATGAGAAGGGGATGGCACAGTGTAAAGAAGTTGGATAAGTTGTGAGGGGTTGAGGGTAGGGGGCACATGGGAAACCAGCAAAGGGATCTGGAGATCCCTAGCTGGAGTGTGGACTAAGGACTGGAGGAGGGAGGTTGTGATCCATCTAAGGGCTGGGGCACCGAGCTGTCAAAAGGAAGAAGGGAGGATTTTCCATTCAGGTCTTGGGTTGGGGAGCTGTCCAGCAGCACCAGGAAGTGCCGGAGGGTTGCCATGTCCCCGGGCAGCCACTGGGTGGCAGCCCTCTCCCAGATACTTAGAATCAACTCAAGGGGGCATTTGGGAGTGGCAAGTCTCGGGGGGGGGGGGGGGGGGGTCCCAAACAGGGACGTTAGCAAGCATTGGGCAGAGTCTGATTCCTGATTTCTAAATGTTCTCAGGGGGAGGGGAAGACCATCTAGGAGCATTGTTAATTCCCCCACCTCCCCACCCTCACAGGCTGAGTGACACACGGAGCCTCTTCAAATGGCTGCAAATTGCTTCAGTCACCTGGGATGTTACTGAGGGAGCAGCGGGGGTGGAGGGAAGGTGATGAGGTGAGGTGGAGGCAGACAGGGACTGATCGAGGCCAATGAACAGCTTCAGGAAGAGTCTGGAGGAAGATAAGAGGTGTGAATCCCTAGATCTCAGCTCCCAGACCTGGCCTTGCCATTCATCAGCATGGTCAGGTTCCTTGACCGCTCTGAATCTCGGTTTCCTCATTTGTAAGATGGAGATAATATTTATTTCTCAGGATTGTTTGAGGATTACATGAGCTAATGCATGGAAAGTGCTTAATACATTGGCTTGTACTTAGTAAATCCTTAATAAGTAAATAACTGTTATTATTAGCATTAGTATTTGGATCCACTGGTAAAACCACCACTGCAGCCAAATCAGGGCAGAATCTAAGTCAGAGGTTCTCAGCCCAGGCTGCACATTTGAAACCTGGGGAACTGTTTTAAATGCTGATGCAATTACCCCACCGCAGACCAATTAAAGCAGAATCTCTGGGGGTGGCACCCAGATCTCTCAACTTTTTAAGACCTTCTAATATGCAGCCAATCTTGAGCAACCTTGCTCTTCAGAATCTACGGGTCTAAATCAAGACTTCATAGTATCACAGTCCCCAGTCTTAGGAAGTTCTTTGTTATGCACAACCTAAATCCCTCATGCTGTTGCTTCTTCATTTGAGAAGAAATGGGTCCCTACACACACATATCCCCCCATCCCTGCCCTGTTCATTGCAGCCAACCTTCACTGAGGTTTTTCCTGTGTCAAGTCCCAAGACTGGCCCTGTGGACAAAATGAGGAGTGACGTAGTCCCTGCCCTCAAATATCCCACTGTGAAAGGAGAGATGAACGTGTTGACCAAGACTCTCGTGCAAAGGCCAGGATTGAAATACAGGGATGGGCCAGGGCTGCCAGCATAGAATGGCGGGGCAGTCATTCTGACAGGGGTTTGTGAGGCAGGGATGAGGAAAAGAGGAAATTGGTGTTGTGGGCCTTTGTAAGATAATGCTTGAGGGATGGACCCAAGGGCTATAATTAGTTTCCCACTGCTTCTTTCTGCTTCTCTGGCCCACCCACCTCTTGTCCAAGCCCTGATATAATCCTTGCTCCTTCAGCATCCTTCCAGCTTCGTGTTGCACTTCATTATCTCTGGCCTCTGCGGATGTCCCTGGACCAGGGCTGAGAGGGAAATACGCTTGGAGATATTCCTCCTTCCACTGGTGAGAGGCATCTGGCCAGGACCCATCCAGGGCTTTGGCATTGTGCTGACCTGAATTCAAATCTCAGCTCTGTCACACCAGTGCTGTGTGGTCCTAGGCAAGTAACTTAGCCTGTCTGAGGCTCACTTTTCTGCACAAACCATAAAACCCAGCTAATGCCCACGCAGATGAAACAATGTGTGTCTAGCAAACAGTGGGTGTTCCATCAATAGTGGCAAGCATGACAATCGTCCCTGAAAGGCTGATGGGAGCAAATTCCCCATGGACGCTTCCTTTGCAGATGGCCCCATCTGCTCTGGGTGCAGACGCACCCTCCAGCCTCTCAGAGATGGGGGGGGAGGGTAAAGGGGACACAAGGCCCCCTGGGACTTCCAGGCAGCTCTTCTCCGCTCCCCCGTGCGTGAAATCACACGCACCCCAATCTGGCTGCATCCATTTCATTTGCTAGCTCAGCAAATGCAGAGACAATTAAGGAGTTAATTAGCAGGCGATTGGGAAGGGGCTGGAGGACCCAGCAACACACTGTTCCCCCACCCCCTTCACGCTCCATGTTGTCCCCACCCATGACTCTCATCTTCTCCCCCTGTTTTCTCTCTTTTCTGGTCCAAGTGTTCCTCTTATTCCCCCCCTCCCCATTTCTCTGCTACCCTCACTCTTTCTTCCCTTACGCTGTGCTGTCCTTTCTCCTTTTTTCTTCCCCATTCCTCTCTCTAATCTCCACTCTCCCCCTCCACTCAGCTTTCCTCTCTTCCCACTGAAGTCATTGTCTCTTCCATCCTTCAAGGGCTCAAGCTTTCCTCCTCCCCACTCCCTCCCCCTACCCTAGCCCTCCTTCACTCTCCATCTCTTCTCCCTCTCCCCTCCATCCTTCCCTCTCCAACTTGAATTTGGGTCCCAATAAATATGCCTTGTCCACTGGCTCATAAGTGTGGGTTTCTGAATCTGCTACAGAAGTCTGTGGGCTCTAGGTTGCCTGCCAGGCCCTGTGCAATCCTGGAGGAGCCTCCTCTGGTCCTCGCCCTCTCCCAGAACCTCTCACCCCTGGCTCTAGGGGCGTCTCAGGCTCCCTTTCTTTGCTAGTGCATCGCTGGGGGGCTCTCCCCCCATACTACTGCCTCTGTCTGGGTCTCAGTGGTTTGTACATCAAGGACTGTGCTGGACCCTTTTTTTCCCTCTCCTATCTCCCCACCCCGGGAGGGGGGCAGATGGCCACCTTTCTTCTATCACACATTCAGATTTGTGTGTGAACATGTCATTTGGGGAGTCACGATTTCAGAAGGGAGGAATCATTAAAGAGATCATATATATGAGAGAGAGAGGGAGAGAGAGAGAGAGAAGAGAGGTGGAGACATCAGGGCCAAGGCAGAGATTAAAAGGGCAGATGGATGCACAATATGGCCCAAGAGGGAGGACGTGGGGTTAGAGACGGAGAGAAAAGGGGTAGGTAAAGAGAGACTGAGAAATAGAGACGTCCTCAAGACAGGGAAGAGACTGCTAAGGTCCTTCTCTGCTTTAAAATTCTGGGTCTTTGAGAAAAAGAATGAGGGAAGGAGAGAAACAAAAGGCCCACAGAGTGCCTGGGGCTTTCCTCTCCCAGGAAACGCCCCAGGTTAGTCTCCCTACCCTAGCACTGCCCTCCAGCACTGACCCTGTGCCACCTGCCCTTGTTTGTTTTGGGAGCTCTGGTTGCCCTGGGAGCAGGTCTGTCTTCTGTTCTCCTCTTGCACACCCTTGAGGTGGGATGCTCCCCGGGAGTGAGCAGCCGCTGTCCTGACTCCCAGAGGAGGGAAGCGGGAAAGGATTGTGGATAAGGCAGGCCCCATGAGTGGACTGTGCTCAGGTCCAAACACAGAGCCTGGCATTCAGTAGGTGCACTGTATTGAGGGCACCCTCAGGCAGGGACTAGCTTTCCAGTTGTAGGATGCCAGGGTGACCTGGCCTGAGTCTGGCAATTGCAGCTGCTCAATAGTGTTTAATGAGTTGCATAAATAAGGAGAACCTCTGGGGCTCTGCTTGGTCTGGGGGTCCCCTAAGCCTGGGGACACCTTCCCTCCCCTGCATCAGTCGGCCCTGCAGGGCGCTTGTCTCTGAGCTGTCCCTCGGCTAAGCCACAGTCCTCCCCTCACCCCTGCGTCCCCAACAGGAGGGCCCCTCTACAGCTTGCTACCATTCCCCACGGACCCCCCCTTGCCACCTTGCCCAGGCCCCTCTGGAAGGCGCAATCTCTGCGCCCAGGGCAGCAACGAGCCGGAGGCGGCGGTGCCGGTGAATAATTCATGGGGCTGGGAGGCCCTTATCTCCCTGGCCGGCCCCACCCGGGGCCCCTGCGCTGGGCCGCCGTCCCGCGGCTCCTCGCTTTATCTCGACGCCCAGCTTGTAATGCAGCCCGCCATATCACAGGCAGAAGGGGAGATTAATTTTCTGGTTTTGCATGGGCGGGGAGGGGGAGGGGCGTGGGGAGGTGCTGGGGAGCAGAAGCTGGGATCTTTCCGATTTCAGACTCCAGCGGCTTAATCCTCTCCCAGGCCTGGAGGAAGGGGAGGAAGAGGGTGTTGCAAGCCAAATTTCATCATCAGCGGCAGCCCCAACAGAGGGAGGAGGCGGCGAGGGGCAAACAGACGGGAGAGGCAGCGCGCTGGCGCAGAAAGGGGAGTTGTTTGGAAACAGGGTAAAAGGCGGCCCTCTCAGCCTCGGCTCCCAGGCGGCTCAGCTAGGCAGGAGCTGGAACTCCAGGCGGTGCGGGGCGTGCACACGGGCACATGTATGTGCGCACACAGGAGCTCCGGGCACATGGGCATACCTCTTTGGGAACTGATGCCTGGTGTCTGCTGCACCTCACACAGTGCCTGGCACAGAATAGACTTAAAAAATGTTGACTGAGTGACAGGCTAAATGTCTGGGGGAATGTTGATGAGTTGAGTAGACACAGCTCCACATGCTCCTGGAATCTGGCTCTGCCATCTCCTTGCCATCTGCCTGGTGGGCCTAGGCATGTGCAGACTGCTGGCTTCCTCGGTTTTCTGTGCCCCCATGGTCTACATAGGTCAGTGAGGGTGACCTGGGGAGCCTGAAGGTCCCTGCTGCTTCTACTTAGATGACACAACTATCCAGGGCTAGAAGAATTGACCACTTGTTATCTGAGCGCATGTTACAAACAAGCCCCTGGGCAGGGAAGCCCTGTGTTTCCCAAGATCAGTCAGCGGGTCCTACCTTCAAGGAGCTTATGGCCCAACAGGGATGACCAGACACCTAGGTAATTGACTCTGATACAAGGAAGAATGTGATGCTTGCCAAGGAAGAGGTACTATTAATAACAAAGTGCTCAGAGGAGGGAGAGAGTTGATGGCTGGGAAAGCATCTTGGAAGAGGTGGCATCTGAGATGGGTAAGAGTTTGAACTGGCTGTAAGGGCATGGGAGGAAGGCAAGGCATTTCAAAGGGAGGAATAGTATGAAAAATGATGTTGACAGGCGACCAGGGTGAAGCAAAGAAATAGTAATTTAATCTATCTGGTGAGTGAGGGGAAATAATGAAGGCCAAGGTTGGGAAGCAGGAAGCAGTGAGGACATGAAGTTTCCCGACATTGTGGAGAGGAGCTTGTGCACATTTGAAGGGTTTTGAGCAGGAGATGGTATGACCAAAGTGGTATTGGGGTAAGATAAAAAAACAGCCAACATTTATTGAGCACTTGTGTGCTGGGCGTCGTCCTAAAGGGAAGGAATTATATCATTAAATCCTCACAACCATCCTCTTAGGTAGTAATATCATCCCATTTTATAGGTGAGGAAATAGAGTAACAGAGGTGTTAGCAATAGAATGGGAATCAGTTGGAAGACCCAGAAATTAGAGATAGGAAGTTTAGGATAAATTCTTTAATGTCTCAGGCACTTTTGAGTAAGGAAACGAATGCTCATTATTTTTTCTACTTTGATGTCCAATTTATTAATCTCTATTCAATCATTAACATTCCCCTAAATATTCTCATATGACATATACAATCAATAAATCAAAAACTTAGAATTTAGCAGATTATATTTCTTTAAATATTTAAACATAGGTTGCAAATGAAATCAAACTCTTCATAAATCAATCAGTTTTTCTTAAAAGATTTAACATCTTTAAAAACAAGGCAAAACATACAATATTACAGTGATTGCCAGAAAAAAAACACTCATAACAAAAACAATTTCATGAATTTAAATTTCTTTGTTGACTATTTCTAATATTACTTTCTTTATTCTTATCCTTTTCCTCCCAGGGATAGGATTTTCCTGACTTAAACTAGGGAGTCGAGGTTTACCTTCTCCAACAGGCTGAGGCCACAGATGGGGCTGGCTGGAGATGGTTTGGGACTGGGCACACAAATCCTGGTGAGGCAGGGCTGCCAAGGAGATTCTCCTGGAGTTCATTATGCGGCCTTTCACCTATTTCATCAGGAATTGTTCTCTTGATGCTCAGACCAATCATAGGTTCTAATTTTTTGTGTGTGACCCTAATCTTTTCCCCCCAAATAATTCTAGTTTTGAGTGCCTTATCTTTATCATACAGCCTGCTGTGTAACTACTGTTCTCAGTGAAGCCTGGTCTGGTTCAGTTAAGTCGAAAGCTCTTGGTCAATTGGTTAACTGGAACTACATCCTTTCCTTCTCATCAACTGCTAAGACCTACAATATTGTCAGCTAGGGCACTGAAGCAAGGATCTAAGACGAGGTATTAAGCACTTGAATTAGGGCAGTGGCAATGGAAATAAAAAGGAAATGACAGTTTTCAGAGACTCCATGAAGGCAAAATTGACTTTTATTAAATGGAGGATAATAGCTTACCTCATAGAATCAAATGAAAATACATGTGAAGCTCTTCATACTTTATAAACACCATTAAATCTCAGTTGTTTTTGTTTTTGTTATTATGTTACCATCATGAGATGACCAAGGACAAAAACCTTAGGAGGTTCACCCAAATTTAAGGGGTGAACAGAAAGGGGAGAGGCAGGTTAGGAGTCTGAAAGACTAAGGGAACTGAGAGAGGTGGTCAAAGAGATGGGAGAAGAACCAGGTGAGAGTGATGTCCCCTAGGCCAAGGGAGAAGGAGGCAAGAGAACAGTTAGGTGTGTTACAGTTGTGTGTTACGGAGGCCCAGGAGAGAAGTGGCAAAGGTCTGAACTAGGTGGGGACAGTAGGGGTGTGTCAGGAGACAGAAAGGAAACAAAAAAGGCAAGGGATATCTTAGAGAGAACTGGCAGATAGATGGTTACTGGCTAGAGGTGCTAACGAGGGGCAAGAGGGGACTGCTGGGGATTCTAAGGTCACACACTTGGGGCCTAGGCAGGTGCAAAGGGATGGGGTGGCCCTGGGTTTCTACAGTGTGTAGAACAAAGGCTCCCCACTGTGACCAGGTTTGACTCTCCTTTGCAAACAGAAACTGTCATCTCAGCCATATGGCCCTTGGCCTTCTAGTGCAACTAGCACCTTTCCACTCACCCTCCTCCCTTTCCGTGGGAAGCAGAATCATAGGCACTAAGAACTGGCAAGATCTTTAGAGATAGTCTAATCCATCCTCCACCTTCACCAGCTAACAGATGAGGATGCTGAGGCCAGAGAGCACAACAGGCATGATTAATGAGCGACAAGGCTAGGATTAGAATCCTGATCTCTCAACTGCCAGTCTAATATCTTTATCCCATCACTCAACCTGGTGACCCAACTGCAAGAGGAGTTGGTCTCCATGGTACCCAATATCACCTGGCTGCCTAAAGAGACTTTTCCACATAATTAGGCTTTATTTTTGCTTGGCAGGCTAAAAAGCCCTGGCACTGGGGTAGTATTAATATTAGTGGGCTTGGTGATGGTCATTGCAGCGATGAGGCTTCAGAAAGGAGGAGAACTTTTTGTGCTTATCAAAGAACAGGAGTGATGATAGGAGAATTTCAAGAAATAGGAGGTAGTCAGGAGCTGGGAGGGATGAGAGGCAAGAGATGGAGGCAGGGGGACTCTAGAGAGGAGGGGCTCTCCTAGGAGTGAGGCTCTGACTTAAAGCCTACGTGAAGAATTGAGAGAAGGGAGATAAAGCAATGGTGGGGTGGGCTGTGTCTACAGGAGTGTGGCACCTGGAGACCAGGGACATGAGGATTCAGTATTGGTTAGGGTGGATGCTTTATCCAAGTTGAGAGAACCACAGCCCAGCCTCCCAAATGACAGCACCTCTCTGTCTCCTCTGGACCTCGGACCACTCCCCACCCTCCCCCCCTTGACTGCTGGTGGTAATGTGGTAATTGCTCTCCATTTGGTGACTACTTAGGTCATTAATTACCTAAAGGAGAGCAGCAGCCTAGAGTGGGGTGATTGGCAGAGAGAGTAATGGGTAGTGAGGACTCTAGGGGAATGTGTTTGGGCTTGGACCTGGAATGGGGCTGGAGCATGGTGGAGGAGAGCGAGTCTTGTATATCTGGCTCCAGACAACTGGATTCCTCTGCTCAGATCCAATTTGAAGGAACTACTTTTCAATGTTAATATGGACACCGATACTTCTACTCTCAAATACCTTACCATCCCTGATCCAATCATCACTATCCGTACCACCACTCTCCAACTTTCCTTCACTGTCTTCGTTGCCACCATTGCCATGGTGATAGGCAGCCTCTAAGATGGCTCCTAGTGACCCCTGCCCTCTAGTATCTAATATTCCTACCTTTGTGTGATCCTACCCCTCTGAGTGTGGGTTGTATTTAATGATTCACTTAGAATTCAGCAGAGGTGATGGGGTGTTACTTCAAGATTAGGCTACAAAAAGACTGTGGTTTCCATCTTGGGCACTCTCTCACTTGCACTGAGGAAAGCCAGCTGCCATGTTGTCAGCTACCCCATGGAGAAGCCCACATGGCAAGGAACTGAGGGAGGCCCCGGGCCGACACCCAGCAAGATCCAAGAGCCTAAGAGGAACTGAATCTTGCCAAAAATCATCTAAGTGACTTTGGAAGTAGATGGTCCTCTAGTCGAGACAACAGATAAGACTGCAGTCTCTGCTGACACCTTGGTAGCAGCCTGTGAGAGACCTTGAGCCAGAGGCCCAGATTTCTGACCCATAGAAACTATGATGTAATAAATATGTGTTGTTTTGAGCTGCTAAGTTTTGGGGGGTAAATTATGTAGCAGTAGATAACTAATACAGCCACTATCACCACTGCCACCATCATTCTCACCATCTTCAAACTTGCATTATCAATATCACCATCATCACTACCAACACCACCATTCTCTTAAGCTCACCACCAAAACTGCCATAGCAGCCATCACCATTGTCACCACCATCATCACCATTACTTTAAATTCAAATGCGGATTCTATCGTGAGCACCATCACCACAATCATCGCTACCAGCTGCAAAAATCTTTCTAGTACTCAAAATGTGCCAGACCCTGTGTAAGTCCCAGGGTTACAACAAAGAGGTAGTTGACATGGTCTGTGCCCTCAGGGAATCGGGTGGGGACTTGAGCTGAGGAATCAGGACACATTCATAGAAAGTGAATGCTAAGTCAAGGAAGTCTACACTTGCTGCCACTGTGGAGCAGGGTGGTAGGGAAGGCTTCATGGAGGAAGAAGTCTCTAATCTAAGCCTTGAAGGATCAGAGATCTGGATAGACAGAGGGGAAATGGGAAGACATGAATCAACTTGATGCTTCAGGTAGAAAATTAAGTGAGGAGATCTAGCCTGAGGGGAGGGCCATGGGCCATGCAGGAGAGCAGTGGGGACTGAGGCTGGAACCAGAAAAGAAGCACATGGAGGTATAATGTGTGTGAGT
Organism: Eulemur rufifrons; assembly: GCF_041146395.1. Taxonomy (NCBI): domain Eukaryota; kingdom Metazoa; phylum Chordata; class Mammalia; order Primates; family Lemuridae; genus Eulemur; species Eulemur rufifrons. Next base: position 39,034,157 of record NC_090998.1, on the reverse strand, counting down.
CTGTGTATGGCTCTGTCCTTCCCAAAGCATTCTGTGTCCTAAGTTAGTTCATGAATGCCATCCTCTTTCACAGATGAGAAAACTGGTTTAGAGGGATTTAAAGATCTGCCCAAATTTCCAGCTCAGCCATGGGGAGATAGGCCTGGCACTGAGAGCTCGAGCTTTTTGCTCCAGTAGGAGGCAGTGTGGAGCAATATGATCTGGCCAAGCTGAGTCTCAGTTCCTTCCAGCTGCTAACAGTGAACAAGTTATTCAACCTCTGTGCCAATCATACCCACCTCTCAGGCTGTGGTACAGAGCAGATATTGTATGTAAAACACCGCATAATGCCTGGCACATGGCAGCTTGGAAATAAATCTTAACGCCATGCCCCAGTCTCCCTCCACTGTCCCTCCTGGCACCTTGTCCATTTCCCAGAGTGTGGGTAGAAGTTTTCTCATTGTGCATCCAGGTAGACCTGCCATGCTGCACAACTCCAGGTGTCACCATTCACATGTGGACACAACGGTAGGAGTTAGGAAGGAGACACTATTGGCCGGCGGCTTCTACAATTTCCTCCTCCAGAATGTTTTTTAGGATTGGTGTGAGGGAAGTCGAGGGCTACTCCACTCAGCTCAGGATTGTGTGACCAAGAAGTCGCCTGATCCCTTTTCCCAGAGAGACTATGCCTTCCGCCTACTGCAGGAGGGCAGGGCCCAGAACTGGGATCCTAGGACTAGAAGGAACCCTCTGGAGCTTTGTGAAGCCCAGGCCCAGCGTTCAGTCAGGGAACACACCACGAATCCCATTGTCTTGAAACAAGACAACGTATCCTCACAATTGTTTGCAACTTTCCTACCCATGGCTTTGTTGATACCATCACCCTAGGACACAGGCTTTACATTTGCTTCACCCTCATTTTACAGATGAGTAAACGGGAGCTCAGAGAGATTAAGTGATGTTGCCCAAGATCACTGAAGTGGTGAGTGGCTGAGCTGACCCCAGGTCTAAGGATGCCAAATGCCATGTTCTCTCCCAGACCCACACTGCCCCAGGCTTAGAGAGGCTCAGTGACTTGCATGAAGTCCCTGGGCTTGGAAGCAGTAGGGGGATTAGAACACAGGCCTCCCCCTCAGCCCCTAGAGCAGTGTTCTTTCTGCTCCATCACCCTGCACCTGGTAGAAAAACTGCTGCAGGGAAACAAGTTTGGCAGTGGAGAGGGAGAAATGATGGGAGGGGAGGAGGAGGGAGCTTGGCTCCTGCTGGTGACTGCGGACAGACGGCAGGGTCGATATGGAGATGGAAAGGTTGGGACACCAGGGTCCCCAGTTGGCCCAGCCCTCCCCACTCCGTCAGGCCTGGGGCTGCAGGCTGCCAGCACTCCTCCATTAAGACCCCCGGAGAGCCTGAAATCAAATATTCCACCTCCCCTGCTCAGGCAGCCTTATTGCCATTGACAGCAAATGTATTGCTCTAATCTTTTCTCATTTTGCCAGGATGGGCTCCATTCTGACCTCCCTCCCAGCCTTGAAGGCTTCACGGAGGTGGGAGGGAGGCGCTGAGGAGCAGAAGGATTGAGGTGGGAGGGAGGTGCAGAGGTTGGGCTGTAAGTGGGGCAGCTGCAGGAGTCCAGATTTGACATGGCCTTGTCTCTAGAAGGCTGAAAGACACTTAGAATTTGGAGGTCTCTGGGGGAAGTCAGCCCTCCGCATTCCCTGACTGAGGGTTCACCTGTGAAAGCAGATAGGAAAGGCTCCATAAGCAGTAAGGAAGCAGGCCCTGGGGCCCCAGGGGAACAGACCCTGGCAGGCCAGACAGGCCTGCTGTGTGCGCGTGCGAGTGCGTGTGGGCATGACATGGTCCTGTTGAGGACGGGGAGGTAGGGTGTGCACACCCTCTCCGGAGCGGCTAGCCTGACCGCCGGTGGTCCTGCTTGTCCTCTGCTGCCCAGAGAAGCCTCACCAATGTGAATGTTCCTGCTCCCTTGGATGCCTCTCCTGGCCTTCTCTGTTTAGGAACACTCACTTGGCAAACCTCAGAAAGGCATCATGGAAGGGTCAGAGGTGTGGGAGGGTGGGGGGAACAGTCTTGGGAGGCTCTGAGTCTGGGAGACAGGGATGGTACCGTGAGCCCAGGCAAGGGGCAGACGGATGGGGTAGGGCAAGTGATTGTGGGAAGGAATTCACAGCTCTGAGCCAGCTGGGAGTCCATGAGAAGGGAAGAGATGAGTGGGGCTTGGCCAGGGAGGGGCTCAGGTGGCTTGTCTAGAGCAGTAGTGAGGCAGGCAAAGTCCAGTGCTCTGGCCTGAGAAGCTGGGAGGCTGGAGGCCCTGGGTCCTTCTTCATTCATTCTGCTAAAATCAGCCCTGAGCTTGTGTGTGTGTGTTTGTATCTGTCTCTCTCAAGGCAGGGTAGAGTCCCTGTGTCCTATCATGGTGGGCATCCCTCTGTCTGGGTGCATCTCCAGGTTGGGCTGCAAAGTTTCCTGGATCCTGACAGTTTATGAGTGGGAGAGGGCCTCAGCCTCTGGGTGTGTGTGTGTGTGGGGGGGGGGCAGCTTCTCTCTTGGGTTCTCTGGCTCCACTTAGGGAGAAACTCCTGACTGGAGAGGCTGAGCTGGGTCTGAACTCTGCCCTGTGTTCAGCGGGGGAAGGGGGAAGGGAGAGGGAGGGGGAAGGGAATGGAAGGAGGGCGCTGGCCTCTCCTGACCTCCCTTGCTGACCAGAGCTGCTGCCTCCTATTGCCGGGCAAGACAGGCCCCGCCCGGTACCAAAGTTCTTCTCAGAATTACCCCCTTTTAAAACAGAACTCCCTGCCTAGCGTGACCTTCCTTCTCCCCTCTGATTGCCCCAATGCCACCTTCAGAAAGGCTTCCCTAACCCATAGGTCACCATCAGTTCCCTGCATTCCTTCATGTGAAGACCACTTGCTTGGATGGCCATCCCTGGCTAGTTAGGTGGTTTTCTTCTCTCAGTCCCTTCTCGTCTGAGGATAGCTGAGGTGAAATTTGAGAAACTCTGTCTGTTTCTAAGGTCTAAGCAGACAGGAATGACCACCCAGTGCCACAAATGCCCCCATGCAGGTGTGTGTACAGTGCTGAGTGACACTGTCCCCTCTGGACCCTTACTCCCCGCCCCCCGCCAGCTCTGGAGATACATCTCCCTTACAGAGCCTATGTGTAATAGGCCTCAGTTGTGGTCTGTAGACCCTGGACTAGAACGTTGGCCCCAGCCCACTCTCAGGTTAGAGCAGCCCTCTCACCCACCCCGTGGGCCTGTTTCCACAGGGCAAGAGGGCTGCGGCGCCCCCTGGTGGCCGAAGGCCTTTTCTCCCATGTGGCTGTGTAGGATGACAGCTGCAAGGGCCGTTAGAGGATATTTAGACCAGAGGTTTCCAATCTTTTTAATTCCAAAAAATTTTCCACGACCCTGACATGGTAGTAGTTGTATTTTTGTTATCTCTTGAATGAGAAAATACATAACGACTGATTCTGAATCGCATCATTAAAACTCATTTATATTTCAGCCCTCAGCAATCACACAATCAGTGACACTCAGATAGGTTTACTCAGTCTTTAAAGAGGCCGGGGGCTGGGTCTCTTGTGATAGCTCCAAGGGGGGGCTATCAGTTTGGGAACCACAGATCTAAATCACTCCTCATGTAACAGATGAGGAGAGGGGAAGGGACCTGTTTAAATTTATACAGCTGGAGAAGGGGTTGTACCAGAATCTGAATTTAGGATAGATACTTACCAAAGGGACTGCAGGAGCCCAAATAGGGAGGAAGGTGCAGGCAGAAGGCTGGGAGAAGGGGCAGCAGAATAGGGCAGGGAGCCCCCCCCCCCCGCCCCCGTCTTCTTACCATTCAGATTTAGGTAAAATATGCCTCTGTAAAAGGGACCTCTGGGGAGGAGGTGTCAAAAGAATAGAGGGATGAATGGAGAGGAGCAGCCAATTTTGCTTAGAGCCCCTTCCTCTATATACCCAGACTGAACAGACTCCAGGCAACTTGTTTAACCCCTCTGAGACTCAGCTTTCTCATCTGTAAAATGGGAGAAAACTGTCTTTCTTACCCCTTAGGACTGTTGTGAGAACCCAGTTAAATGTGTGTGGAAGTTTTGGTAAATAAAAAGTGATCAGGGAAGGGAACTTTGCATACATAATCTCCTTTTTAATCCTCAAATCAACCCTGTGAAGTAGGTTATATTATTCTCATTTAACAGTGGTGGTAACAGAAGCCCAGGGAAGTTGAACAGAGAGGGAGTGAGTGGAGGTTTGACTCTAGGTCTGACTGGAGAGAACCAGCTCTTTGCTTTCAGAGGGAACAGTTAGCAAAAGTGGTCCTTCTTTCAATTTACATAAATCTCTGGTCTTTTTTTCCAAAGAACCAGCTACTTTCTTCTCCCTTTTCTGAGCCTGTCTCCCTATAGTTCCAGCTACCTTGAACCCAGAACAGCAGGGTGTCCCCTGAAGAAAGTGCAGGCAGGCAGTGGCCTTTGCGTGGGGCAGGGTTAGCTGAGGTGGGCAGAATACAGTGGCAGTAGAAGGCCAGTGAGACCCAAATCTATTTGCACATCAGGATCACCTGGGAAGTTTTTGGAAAATCCCTAAGTCTCATACTTCTCAAGTCTAGGCCTTGAGTCTATATTTTGGAAGCTGATGACCAGTTAGACTTGGGAAGGGGAGGGTGAGACTACTTCACCTTCTTGGATATGGCCACTCCACATGTTGTTTTAGAGCAGTGGTTCTCAAAGTGTGGTTCCCAGATCAGTAGCATCAGTGTCACCTAGGAATATGTTAGAAATGCAAATTCTCAGGCCCCACTGAAGACCTGCTGAATCGGAGACTGTATAATGGGATCCAGCAATCTGTATTTTAACAAGCCCTCCAGGGGATTCTGATGCATGCTAAGGTTTGAAAAGCACTGGTATAAAGCAGGGACCTCCTGAAGGTCAGGCACATCGTTAGAGAGGGGACAAGATGAGGGTGAATGAGTTATGGTCTCTGTTTTTAAAGAGTTTGGAATCTAGTAGAGTTGAATTCACTATGTCAATAACTAGCATCTCCCCCCCCCCCCCCAGGGCTCCTCAGAGCCTGGGCACCCAGGAGAGGCATAGGTGTGTTTCTAAAGGGGACTTGGTTCTATTAGAGTTTGATTTAGTTCAATACTTTACTGAGTGGGAGAGGGTGATTCCTAGGCATACGGCAGGGAAACCACAGATTTGGAAGCATTTGTTTTCATTTTGTTTTGATGAGAGGGAGAGGGTCATCAAAAGAAAGAGAGGAAGATGGGAGGGGGGATACAAAATAATAACTAATACTCATGGAGTACTTACTATGTGCCAGGCACTGTGCTAAGAGCTTCGAAAACACCAATAGCCCTTTACGCTATCATTATCACCCCCACTTAATAGATGGGGAAACGGAGGCACAGAGAAGTTACGTTGCCCATCACACAGGTCTAAGTGGTGGAGGTAGGCCTTGAACCAATGCCAGCATAACTCCAGAGGCTGTGTGTTTATTTAACCACTATGCTTTGCTGCTTCGCTTAGAGAAATAGGAAGAAAACTTTCAACTGCTCATTAGTGCCTCAGGAATTACATTTAATTTACTTGGAGTGGTATTCAAGGTCCCTCCCACTGTACTCTCAAAATCCCTTCCAGTCATACCCGCCCCCCTCAACCAAGATCCTCGCACTCCACTCACTCTACATCGGTTTCCCCATTTCTCTTAACACTTTCTGCCTACTTCACTTCCCAATCTCCTCCCCGTTGGGGTCCTTCCCATCCTTCAAAGCTCAGCTCAAAGGTCTCTTTCTCAGAGGGGAGGTGGACCCTCCCCATTCCCAGCCGGAAGTGGGCTCGCTCCCACAACCCCCGGGTCACAGTCGCCGCCTCCGCGCTCGCGCCGTTCGCCAACGGCCTTCGCACTCGGTCTCGCCCCTGCTCCGCCTCGGTGCTCGGCCTGCTGCCTGGAGGGCAGAAGTGCTCAAAACTTCTCGGTTTGATTGGCAGAGGGAACGATAATCTTGGAATGGAGGTAGGGAGCGAGACCTCCAGCGACCGAGAGCAAAGGAGAAGGAACCAGGAGGCAGAAACCGAGCAGGGGAGAGAGAATGAAGACAAACCCTGGGCTGTGGCCGGGCGGATCACGGCCAGGTACCGAGGCTCTCCCAGCCCCACACTCCGCCCCAATCCTCCCTCACCGCCCCGGGCCGACAGTGGCAGTTCCTCTTCGCGACACCCGGGCAGGAGGCTCGCTCCCGGAGGGGTGGGGGCGGCGGGGCGCGCTCGAGAGGTCACCTGAGTCCTCCCATCTGCAGAAATCGCTTTGGCGGCTCCAGGCGCCGGGCGGTGGCGCAGGGGGTTGGCGGGGCGAGCGGGCTTGGCTGGTGGCGCCCCTCTCGCCGCCCCGCCTCCCCGCCTCCCCGCGTGCCGGTAATAACGCTTCCAACGACGGCGCGTTCCAGCCATTACCTCCCTGGCACCTCAGAGCCCCCCGGCCAGTGCGGCTCACCAGATGCGGGAGATTAAATAACCAGGTCAAAAGATCTCGCCTCTCCGAAGTGGCAGAGCCCGGAATCAAACCGAAGCTTTTTGGCACCCAATTGTATGCTTTCCCCGTTACAGGTGCAGCCGCAGGACACCTCCATACCGAGAGAACTATAGTTTGGGGAGAGAGGAAGTTAGGAGCCCCCTTACACACACACACTCGTCTTTACTTTGCTTTCTTATCAGGCAAAGGGGCCGAATGGAATGGGAAGGGTGTGGTGGTGCTTTGGGTAGAGGGAGGTGTAGGAGGGACAGTGTCTCCAACTCCCATCCATTATTTGGGACCCATGAATTGGGTGGTGGAGAGAAATGCTACCACCATCCCATTGGACTCAGCTCACTTCCACTTGCATGACTATTTATTGAAGCTGCAAAGCCAAGAGAATATGATAGTAAATGAAAGGAGTACCATCCCTTGTTTTCTGGAAGTTTATAGTTTATTAGGGAAAATAAGGAATATCTACTGAGTGCTAATTGTGTGCCCGGAACTGTGCTAAGCATCTTACAAGGATAAGTCATTTATTCCTCTCAACAGCCCTATGAAATAGGGATTATTATTATTTCCACTTATAGATGATGAGCCAAGGCACAGCTGACTCGTGAACAGCCATATAATGGTAACTGGAAGAACCAGGAAGACAAAACAAATGAGGTGACATGTATGAAATGGGGAGGACAAAGTGCTAGGGGAGTTTATAGCAAAGGCGTGGAGCCAGGCATCAGAGACTTCCCTGAGGAGGGCAGTGAAGGTTTCAGCTGTCTAGAAGGGTGAGCAGAACTTACCCAGGTGAAGAGGCAGTGGGAGGGTAAGGGGTGGGAAGAGTGTTGGCAGATGGCACAGCAAGGGTGAAGATTCTGGGTGGGAACAGTAGCTGGCGCACTCGAGGAACTGGACACCTGGAGAGTCAGGGAGTGTAGCTAGAGGGGCAAGCCAAAGCGGATTAGGAGAACCTTGTTAAGGATTTTGGTCTGGGGCCAGGCGTGGTGGCTCATGCCTGTAATCTTAGCACTCTGGGAGGCTGAGGTGGGAGGACTGCTGAGGTGCGAGGATTGCTTGAGGTCAGGAGTTTAAGACCAGCCTGAGCAAGAGCAAGACCCTGTCTCTATTAAAAGTAGAACTAATTAGCCGGGAACTACTAAAAATAGAAGAAAGTAGCCGGGAGTGGTGGTGTTTGCCTTGTAGTCCCAGCTACTTGGCAGGAAGATCACTTGAGCCCAGGAGTTTGAGGTTGCAGTGAGCTAGGCTGATTCCATGGCAATCTAGTCCGGGCAACAGAGCAAGACTCTGTCTCAAAAAAAAAAGGGGGGGGGTGGATTTTGGTCTGTATTAAGGAAGTCATTATTGGTTTTAAGCAAGGGAGACGCATGATTAAAATTCCATTCATATTATTTTAATTTTTCTGAAATTTATTTATTTAAATTGACAGATAAGGCCAGGTATGGTGGCTCACGCCTGTAATCCTAGCACTCTGGGAGGCTGAGCCAGGAGGATCATTTGAACTCAGGAGTTCAAGACCAGCCTTAGCAAGAGTGAGACCCTGTCTCTAATAAAAAAATAGAAAGAAATTAGCTGGAAAACTAAAAAAAAAAAAAAATATATATATATATATATATATATAAAAATTAGCCGGGCATGGTGGCGCATGCCTGTAGTCCCAGCTACTTGGGAGGTTGAGGCAGGAGGATCGCTTAAGCCCAGGAGTTTGAGGTTGCTGTGAGCTAGGCTAACACCACGGCACTTTAGCCCGGGCAACAGAGTGAGACTCTGTCTCAAAAAAAAAAAAAAAAAGATCACTCAAGGCCTAAGAAGGGAAGGAAGGGGGAGACAGTTTCTTTGGTGGTTAGATTGCCAAATTAGGATGGTGCCAGTAGGAAAGAGAGAGAAGTGGGCACATACAAAAGATCAGTTAAGAAGTGTGCTCGGTAATCGCGGTATGAGGGAGAGAAGGAAAGCTGAGGCATTCTATGCCCACTTCTCTCCCTCACTGCTGAGGCCCAATCATTTAATTAGTCTATTTTATTTCTGTCATTGATTTTATGAATATCTTTCCCACTTGTCCCTTCGTTGTCATCACCACTGCCACTGGCCTAAATCGAGAGTCTCTCTACTTCTCCAGACCATACTTCCTGTCATCTTAGCATGTGTTCTATACAAAATACAAATCTGTCAGGTCAGTCCAAGCCCCATTGTCTTGTCATTGAGTCTTTTATAGATAAAGTCCAATTCCTTCTTAAGCAGTCTCTCTTCTCAGGCCAAAGCTGCCAGAGAAGCATCACATTCACTGAGCCCCCAACGTTACCTGAAAGTGGAGGTAAATGTTCCTTCACCGCACTAAACCTTGATACACTGTTTACTTGCATGTTTATTAGATATAGGAGTGCCTCATTCTTCAGAGGTCACATGATCTTCCCATTGCCAGGAATTTGCCACCTGGTAAATTCTCTCTGGTAAATTCCTATTCATACTTCAAATCCCAGCTCAGATATCAAGGCTCTATTTGCCATGTCCTATTAAAAAAAAAAAAGATATCAAGGCTCTGTAGGCTTTTCTGACACTCCCATTCCTTGGAAAGGACTAATTGCTTCCTTGTCTGTGTTCCTAAAGAACTTTACACACATCTCTGTTCTGGTACTTATTTCATTGTATTATAGGTCTAAGGAGGCACAAGACAATGCAAACAATGAATGCTCCTGACCTTGAAAGGTCGTTGGGGGGATTAAGTAGAATAATATATCTACAGTTAATATTTCCTTCATTCCTTTCTTAATACTATTAATTAATAGCATTAATTTTTACAGTATTACAGTTTACAGAGTACGACTTTGATAATGTTTCACGCATTGTCTTGATTGATCTGGGAATAAACCTGTGAGATAAGGATGGAATTATTATTTCTGGTTTATACTTGGAGGAAGTACAGAAGATTTAAAAAGTGATAATGCATATGGTTCAGTGGTATGCTTGCCACCCAAATGTTCCATCACTATTTATTTAAATGGAATAACGTTTTCTGGTTGCAACATTTGTGATTTATTTCATTTTTTTAAAAAAAATTACAATTTTTTTTTAATAGAGATAAGATCTCACAATGTTGCCCAGACTGGTCTCAAATTCCTGGCCTCAAGTGATCCTTCAGGCTGGGCCTCCCAAAGTGCTGGGATTATAGGCATGAGCCACTGAGCCTGGCCTATTTTTTTCACAAATAAAAATTGTACATATTTATGGTGTACAACATGATGTTTTGATACATGATATATGTATACACTGTGGGATGATTAAATCAAGCTAATTAACATATCCATTACCTCACATAGTTATTTTTTGGGGTGAGAGCATTTAGATCTACTCTCTCAGCAATTTTCAAATATAGAATACATTGTTATTAACTACAGTCAACATATTGCACAGTAGAGGTCCTGAACTTTCTGCTAACTGAAGTTTTATATCCTTTGACCAACATCTTCCCAATCCCTCTACCCCCACACCTCAACCCCATACTGTGATCTTTCTTTTAAACCAGTGGTCCCCAATCTTTTTGGCACCAGGGACTGGTTTCATGGAAGACAATTCTTCCACTGGGGCAGGGAGTGGGAGGAGATGGTTTCAGGGTGATTCAAGTGCATTACATTTATTGTGCAGTCAAACCTCTCTGCCAATGATAATCTGTATTTGCTGCCCCTCCCCAGTGCTAGCATCACCGCCTCAGTTCTACCTCAGATCATCAGGCATTAGCTTCTCATAAGGAATGGGGAACCTAGATCCCTTGCATGCACGGTTTACAGTAGGTTTCATGCTCCTATGAGAATCTAATGCCAGGGCTGATCTGGCAGGAGGTGGAACTTATGCAGTGATGCGGGTGGATGATGGGGAGCGGCTGTAAATACAGATGTAGCTCGCTCCACTGCTCACCCCTGTTCTCAGCCTGGGGGTTGGGGACCACAGTTTTAAAACACACTGCTCCTGTATGCTCTAGCTAGTATGTTTTTGAATTAGGGGGTAGCCACTCATTATTGAGTAGCAAATTCAATGAGGTGGAGACACCAACATGGGGGGAAGGAGAATAGAAAAGTTCAGAGTATATTACGTGTAGTAAGGATGAGAGAATTCTTTGATACTTGGTTGTATGTAAAAATGTATTTCTCACTATGGGTCTAGATTTTTTAAAAGTATGGACGTCCTTGTGCTAGCACAATACCAAGTTCTAAATAATGTTTATTAAATGGAATTAGCACTTTCATTTTCTATTTATTTTTGTTTCCTTGCACTGTCTGCTCCATTTGTAGCTACTGGACAGCAGAGACCGTATCATCCTTATTTTTCCTCTAGCTGAGTGCTTGTTATGAAGTTGGTGCACGTAATGTGTGTCAACTGAAAGCCTGAATGAATGCATCAACAAATGAAGGGATAATATATCTCAGTGAATATGGTTGAAAATGACTGCTGTTCTATTTCCTTCTGGAATTCTTCCTATTCTACAATGACACTCGACATTGTTCAGTTAGTATTTCCTAAGATCCCTATTTCCCTGATGGGGTGAGACAGTAAGGCCAAGAATAACTTGCTCTCAAGAAGTGCCACTTGCTATGATGATGCCACTGCACTTCAGCCCGGGCAACAGAGTGAGACCCTGTCTGAAAAAAAAAAAAAAGGTACCACTTGCCCTTAGTCAACATGGCATCCTGAATGAGTTCAGAAAAGGGCGCCAAAAAAAAAACCCCTATTGACCTAAATCAAAATGGCTACCTTTGGATTCGCTCTGTCGGAATGCGCATGCTCCCGCCTGTTCCCGCCCCTAACTCGTGGCCCTGACGCGTGCGTCCTAGCGCAGGGGGACGGCGTGGGAGGAATAAATTTCTCTGTGATTGGTTGGTGCAGGATTTCAAACCTGAGCCGGCGGCGCTGTGCTGCCTTGCCGTTGGGTGAAGCGCGCAGGGAAGAAGGGCGGCCCAGGTGGGGCCAGGGCGACCCGGCGAAGTGCGTGGTGGGGGCTGCGTTACCAGGTGCGTCTGGTGCTGGATTGTGGTAGGAAGGAGAGCGTCCGACGTGGTAAGCCGTGAGCACCGCGAGGGTCCGGGAGGCGGCCGGCACCAACTACTTCTCCACTCAGGCTTCCCCGGGGCGGGGGCCAGAGCAGACCGGGCTGGAAGGGTCTGGGGCCTTTTTCTTGGCGCCGGGTTTTGTGGAAAACCAGGGGGCCTCTTTTTGAGGTGACGGCTTGAGCAGGGCAGGGGTCACCCCAAAGAAGTGGCTCTCACTTAAATACGGAGTTTGGGAGTGGGTGGGGCAACTCCCCTCCCCCCACCAGCCCTTTTCGAAGGAACAGGGCGTTTTCAAAGCGAAAAGCTCTAACGTTTGAGAGGCCAGGGCGGCCTGAAGTGGAGACCCTCTCCTCTGAGGCCTGTGTCTGTCTACGTAGGCTGGCCAAGGCAATGACATCTTGTCCTTCCTATTATACTTCTTAGTCTCAGTAACAACGAGGCCTTACGTTTCTCTTCGCAAGATTTCATTCGTAAGCGGAGGGTGTGTGTAGGAAAGTGGAGTGGAAAGATAAGCCTTTTTTTTTTTTTTTAATTAAAGAAATGGCATTATCTTTCCAATGTGTCTGGTAAATAACTTTTTTGAGTTATTGTAGGTATTAAGAAAAGGTGCCTTTCCTATAGCTTAATCATTCAACAGGTATTTCTTAAGTGCAAAGTGCAAGTAGAAGACAATTTTACTTGGCCTTAAAGGAGTTTGCAGTTTATTTGCGGTGATAGAACTTAAAAAAGATAACTGTGGTGAATCTGGTAGGCCTATACACTGTTGAGAGTACTGTACATTAGTACAGTTCTTTTAGAAAATATTTTGGCAATATTTATCAAGAGCTATGTAAGTTTTTACACTTGATGCAGTAATCCTAGCCTTGGAAGCCTGTTTTAAGGGACACAGTCAACTGAAGAAAAATACCGTCCATAGGGATGTTCAATTCATTAATTCTACGAATATTTATTAATCATTTACCAAGTGTCACGCACTGTTCTAGGCACCAGAGGCTCAGCCATGAGCAAAACAGATAAAAATCTCTGCCTTCTTGGAACTTAAACTATTCGGGAGACAGACAATAAACAAGTAAATATGTAAGTATGTTAGATGGAGATAAGTGCTATGGAGCAAAATAAAGCAGGAAAGCATTGGGGAGAAGCTGCAATTTAAAAGGGGGTGATTAGGAAAGACCTCACTGAGAAAATTACATTTGAATGTTAATCTGAAGGGGGTGAGGGAGTGACTGACTATGCAAGGGATTCCAGGCGAAGGTAACTGAAAAACTGGAAATTACCTAAATCTCCAAAGAAGAGAATGGTTAAACAAATAGTTGTTCATCAACTCTTTGGAATCTAATGGAAACATGAAAATAAAAAGCAAAACACAAAATTGTGTATAATCTGTGCTCTGTGAAATATGAGTGTATAATGGGCAAAGATTAGATAAGGAGGTAAATATACTTGTTTAGAGTAGTGAGGTTTTTGTTTTACTGCTTTAAAATATTTTGAACATAGAAAATTAACAATATGAGGCAGTGTTTTTATATCTATCAAATGAGTGTTGTAGATAGTAAAGGAGATCATGTTGAACTGAAATGATTAGGGAGGGCTTCAGTGAATTGCTAAGACCTATTCTGGATCTTGAAGGATGGAAGACTTCAGAATGGGGAAAAAAAGGAAAAAAGTATAGCTTAGTATACTGAACTGATGGTAATTTTCTGAAAAATCATAATTCAGTTCTTCCTTATTTTAGTCTTCATTCATGTTGGACTGAGGGCATTCTGTTTACTCTCTCTGCACTTGATTTGCTCATAAGAACATTTGGTTTCAAGATAATCCTTCTGCCTACGAGTTGTATAGAGGCTTTGGATATGGTGAAGCAGAAGCTGGACATTTGGGGAAAAGAATTGTTCTCAAATGTGTTCATACGAAAAAAATCTTCAAATATTGAGATTGTCTCTGGGAATGGTTTTTCTTGGCAGCAGGGAACCTATATTGTTGATTTTTTGGGATTTCCAGATTTGGCAATGTTTGTGAGAATGTTTTTCATTAAAACACTTTTCTGAAAAACTCAAGCAATCTCTCATTGCTTTGTCTTATGACATTTAACACCCTTGATGCATCTAAAAAACCTGATGTATAGGTCTCTTAATAATATTTTTTGTAGGGGGAGGAAGAAGAGCATAGAGACTTTTCCCAGGACAACCTGCAGTAAGATCTGTAATAGTCCATTATTCTGAAGGATGATGTCTGTCTCTTGGCTGGGTGATTGAAATTAAATTGGGGGCTCAAAGCAATCACATCAAGCTGAGACTCTTTCATGGTGTTGCCAAATTGCTCCCTTAGGGATACTCACAGATTGGGAATCTGTAACATTAGTGACTTCTCCACCTCTGGGGCTCTCCATTAATAACAGCTGAGATTCTCTAGCACCTTTTTGTTTAAAGTGCTCCACAAACTGATTTCCTTGCTACACACAGGGATCATTTCAGCTTTTCCCAAAGGCAGCAGCCTCTGTTGTGGAAAGTGACAGCTGTTTTACAGCTGCAAAGCAATGTACTACAATATGACTTTGTTTTTGTTTCCTTTCACATTAGTGTATCTCCTAGCTATAGAGCTAAATAATAAAGGGGGAGAAACAAACAAGTATTCATGAGGGTGAAAATGTGACCCAGCAGGAAAATTAAAACCATTTTCAATTGACGTTGAACAAGATGAGTAAATTTTCACTTTTTGAGTTACAATTTGGTTGTCAGAGCTAGTACTGATGCAGAAAGATATTTTCATCATCTATAAATAATTCCTGAGAGTCACTTCTGTAGAATGTTAATAAAAATATATGATCCCCCAGCATATAAAGGGAAGACGATTATATTCTGCTAGTGCTGTTTTTGGATTACCCTAAATAAACCTGTGTTAGAGGAGAACTAACTCTTCAGAAGCCACAGCTTTTTTAAAAGCCTAAACCTGGTCTAATTTTGCTATCTCCTTGATTCTTCTTAGTCTGGATTCTAGATATGATCTGTTTTTTATATGCATCACTCTTTGTATGACACACTATGATTTGGAGGAGGTGTCCAAGAATGTCTGCAACATATATGGTCTAATTGATATTTTTATAACATGTTTTCTCTTCAATGTGTTGGGTTGGAAAGAACATAGATTTTGGACTCAGACCTGGGTTTCATGTGAGCTCAGCATTCAATAGTCATTTAAGGTCTCTGAGCCTTAGTTGTCTATTGTCTGTAAATTGGAGATAATTAAAATAGTCAAATTCACTTAAGGAAAAAAATAAGTGAAATGTCTAGTGTCTGAATCACTTTGAAGGCATCTAGTAAATACTGGTGGTTTCCTTTCTTTCTATCTATATAGCACTATTTAAAAGGATGGTCTAAAATTCTGAGTTTAGTGTTATACGTATGTGGAGACAGCCGAGACAGCCTGAGAAAAAAACTAGATTTGGGAATTACTGTTTTAGGATGTAAATAACAGCTATCAGACCAAAACCAAAACAAAACCAAAATACAAACCCACTTTATACCCACTATAATATACCTTATATTTTGGTAGTAAGATTCAATTTATACGTTATAAAATTTTTACCCACATTAATTTATATTCTGTGAGGTAAACAGGGCAAATGTTAGTGTTTCCAACTTTGTGGATGAGTCTTAAGAATTTTAAGTGATTTACTGAAAGTTATACTACTGGTAGGTAGAAGAGTTAAAGCTTTATCCTAGGACTTCTGCTCCCCACCCAACCTTTTTTAATTGTTTTTTGTTCTAAGCTATATTAAACATTGATAATTAACATTGAGGTAGAATGAAAAAATTACTTTTTCCAAGACAAGGTCTCGCTCTGTTCCCCAGGTTAGAGTACAATGGTGACATCATAGCTCACTGCAGCCTCAAACTCCTGGGCTCAAGTGATCCTCCCGCTTCAGCCTTGCAAAGTGCTGGGCTTACAGGTGTGAGCCACACTGCACCTGGCCTGGAAATTCTTTTGACAATAGTGTCATGAGTGTGTACATGTGTGTTCATTCTGACTTCCATTTATCAAATATTTGTTTTGTATACAAGATCATGTTAAATACTGCATGTTTGTGTGTGTAATACAGTAGTATCAAATGTAATGTTTCTCCCCTCACATTTACAGTCTACCTGGGACAGAGGGCAGAAACGTGGTAAAGTTAAAACAGAGTGCAAGGTGTGTGTTTGGGCAGCAACTGAGCAAAGCAGTGGGGGAAAGACTGGAGGCAGGGAGCTCAACCTGCAAGTGATAAGGGGGTGGGTATAGTATACACATGAGAGAAGAGTCCACAAGTTTTGGTGATTATGCTTGTAGGAGAGGGAATGACCAGTGGTGATTCTGAAGTTTAGAAATGAGTGACTTGGAGAATGATTAGAAACAGGGAAATCAAAATTGATAGTAAGGTAGGGAATAGGTTAGTTTGGTGGGTAGGGTTGTTGATTTATATGGGGGGGGGAAGGGTAGAACAATGTCTCAAAATCAAGTACAACATCTGGGGCATCCCAGGCAAATTGAAAGCAGCAGGATAGCTAGGAGTTAGGAGAGAGACTAGGTCTGAAGAGATAAATTGGTGAGTTATCTGTAGAGATATGATGGCTAAAGTGAAATAGTTGGATAAGTTCTTTGTGAGTTTGGAAGATTGAACTTTAGGGAATGTTTGGTGTTGAGAGGGAAGAATAATCTATAAGTTTTACAATATATTTGTAAAACTCTAATTCTGGAGACTATGAGGATCTGACAGTTAAGTATTACCTCTTTGTTGTTTTATAACGGAGCACTGGGAGTTTAGTGGTTGGTTTGTTTGTTTGTTTGTTTGTTTTGACTACTCCTTCTCTGGAGGGAGTTTAGTTAAACAGCTGTCTCTTAAGTACTAGGCATCACTGGAGGAGAACAATGTATATTGTCTGAGTTGTATGTATACCAGTTACTGTGGTGAGATGTTGCCATATAAGGTTCTCTGTGTCTTTAGTGTTTTCAGGAATCAGGTTTGTGTTTTCAAGAGAGTATCTCCCTCAACCCTCACTCCAGGGAGTGGTGTGCACAAAGAATATAGGGAAGAAGAATAATGGACAAGAGAAACTTGAAAAATGTAAGGATTTTTTTTTTTTTTTTTTTTTAAGGGGACTGTCTCAGTTCGATCCTGGTATTAAAGAAAATACCTTATTCCTCAGAGTTCAGTGGGGCTAAAAAAAAAAAGAAAGAAAGAAAATACCTTAGACTGGGTAATTTATAAATGATACAAATTTATTTCTTACACTTTCTTTTTTTTTTTTTTTTTTTTTTTTTGAGACAGAGTCTCACTCTGTTGCCCGGGATGGAGTGCGGTGGCATCAGCCTAGCTCACAGCAACCTCAAACTCCTGGGCTCAAGTGATCTTTATGCCTCAGCCTCCTGAGTACTGGGACTACAGGCATGCGCCACCATGCCCAGCTAATTTTTTCTATATATTTTTAGTTGTCCTTATAATTTCTTTCTATTTTTAGGAGAGATGGGGTCTGGCTCTTGCTCAGGCTGGTCTGGAACTCCTGAGCTCAAACCATCCGCCTGCCTTGGCCTCCCAGAGTGCTAGGATTACAGGCGTGAGCCACCGCTCCCGGCCTATTCTTACACTTCTGAGAGGTCAAAGATCAAGGTGTCAGCAGATTCTGGTATGGTAAGGGCTCATTTTCTGCTTCTGAGATGGTCTCTTCTCCCTGCATCCTCACAGGGTCAAAGGGCAAAAAGAGCTGGATGACCTTAATTGGTTTTATAAAGACACTAATCCCATTGATGATGGTTGAGCCCTGTTGATGTAATTACCTCCTAAAGGTCCTACCTCTTAATACTACTGCATTGGGGATTAAGTTTCAACCTGAATTTTGGAGGGACACAAACATTCAAACCATGACAAGGACAAAGGATCAGGTTGTATTATCATTTAAGACTTAAAAACCTTCGAAGGGCTGGGTGTGGTGTAAATGCTTGTAATCCTAGCACTTTGGGAGGCCGAGGCAGGAGGATTGATAGCTTGAGGCCAGGAGTTCAAGACTAGCCTGAGAAACATAGCAAGACCACCTAGTCTTTACAAAAAATTTTTAAAAATTAGCTGAGCATGGCGGCGCACACCTATAGTCCCAGCAACTTGGGAGGCTGGTGGGAGGATTGCTTGAGCCCAGGAATTTGAGGCTGCAGTGAGCTATAATGATGCCACTGCACTCCAGCCTGGAGAAAAAATTTTTTAAACCAGTTTTTCTAGTACCATGAACTTTTCATTTTCTGCATTCTTTTTTTTTTTTTTGAGACAGAGTCTCACTCTCTTGCCTGGGCTAGAGTGCCATGGTGTCAGCCTAGCTCACAGCAACCTCAAAACTCCTGGGCTCAAGCGATTCTACTGCCTCAGCCTCCCGGGTAGCTGGAACTACAGGCATGTGCCACCATGCCTGGCTAATTTTTTCTATATATTTTTAATTGTCCAGCTAATTTCTTTCTATTTTTAGTAGAGACGGGGGTCTCGATCTTGCTCAGGCTGGTCTTGAACTCCTGAGCTCAAGCAATCCTTCTCTCAGCCTCCCAGAGTGCTAGGATTATAGGCGTGAGCCGCCGTGCCCCGCCTACCTTTTCTGCATTCTTGAACAGCTAGAAGTTTTCCTATGGTACTGAGCTTGCTGTCTTATGGTCTCAGAATATATAGGTGAGTGCTGAGATGATAGAAATCAACACCATATTAAAACTACTGATTAGTGTCTTCCATTTTTACTGGGAGCCAAAGGAAATCATCATTTTAATCAACTATTGAATATCATGTCCTTGCTTCTGTCCTGTAGCACTTGGGTATGTTTGCCTATTTTGTTATGTTGTTAAATCTATGGGTATCTCCATGACTTCCAGATCTCTTCCTACTGGTTTTAATGCTATTCTGTAGTTTTGTTCTTAGTTTAGAGAAAGATCTTTGTAATACATTTGTTGGTCTGGTTGCTTAGCAGCTTGCTGTGATTATGTAGCTTGGAACAGATACATTGCCATTTGAAAATCTTGGTTTCCGGCCCTGATTCAGGTATATATTGTATCCAGTCTTAGAATTGAAATTTTTTTTTGCTATTACAGCAATCATCATGTGAGTACAAATGAATAGTTCTATAGCATTTGATAGAAAATATCTTTATGTTCATATATTACTTTGTACTTTGTGGGGTTTTTTGGTATTTTTTCCCTTGCCCTTGTAACTTGTGGTACAGTCTTATGAACATTGCAAAATCACTAAACCTTTACAAAAGAGTTGTTAAAGTTTTATTTAGATTCACGAGATGAGCTGGACTAGAATGTTGAAGGAATGGTCAGGGTAGGGTAGACATAAGAGGTATCCTTTAATGGTATTTCTGAGCACATTCAATTTTCAAATGAAATTTGACTTTTTATTTCACTTTCTTGATAATTTTCATAACATCCAGTTGATGTCTGTCTTTCTGGACTGTTAAATGAAGATCTTTTTTCCCCAATGTGTTCCCAGTTAAAGTCTATTTGGAATAGAACTGCCTGTGAGGGCACTGTCTTGACTGTATTATCAGTAGGTCTTTGAAAGGGGGAGGGGAATATGAAGCCTGAAATTCGCTATACAGAACTCAGTAGCAAATGTTTTTCCTTTGCCCTTCTAACTGTGAAGGTGGTGTATTGTCTCTGTGTTGCCAGAATGTGGTACAACATAATCCTTTGCCTATGCTTCGTATAAATTTATTAGACATAGTCCCTGCACACAGTCCAGCAGAGAGCCCTGCATTACAGAAATAATTCTTGTGCTGCTGAGCTGGCGATTTCCCCACTTAATCACTTGTGTGACGTCATCTGTGCTGTTGGTAGGAAATGTGCTGACCATGTCTTGCATTTTAAGAGGCAGTTGCAACAGGGGCATTAGCTAAAAATAAAATAAAAAATAGACCTTTTAAGTTACATTGTAAATCTTCGAAGTCCAGAAAGATTAAAGTGGCAAAAGTGTTATGTTAATAAGTTTGACTTGAACAATCGCATTTTGTAGTTGGTCACCTAGTTATCAACTGACATATTCCTTCCTAATTGCTTTCTTCTCTGCTCTGGAGTGATTGCAGTACAGGGGAAGAAGTAGGCAAGCAGGAAGGAGGTATTATATTCAGAAGTCTGAAATAGTTTTCTAATTTACAAGTGAGTCTTTAACGTTCCAAGTTTGTTTTTATAATAAGGATCACACAAAACATGTGCTGTTGGTTTGAAATTCTTTCCAACCCATGGAGAAGCATGAGTAAAGAAAAAAACAAGAAAAAAAAAAAAAAAGAAATTCTTATAATGGTAGCTATAAATGGAAGAATGCAGATGTTGGTCACTGATGGCGGTACTGGACTGCTATTGAATCCTTTGTTGAGGGGAAGAAGGCAGGATCCCTAATGTATATATTTGATTTCTTGGCAGAAAGATGGATACTACGATGCTGAATTTGCGGAATCTGTTTGAGCAGCTTGTGCGCCGGGTGGAGATTCTCAGTGAAGGAAATGAACTCCGTAAGTCATTCTGAGCTGGCATGTGCAAAGAGAAAAAACACATTGCAGATTTGGGTTTTCTACACAGCTGAAGTATGTTCCAGTCTTAAAGTTGGTTTTCATTTGGGTTACAAAAAGAAAATGATGGTCACTTATCCATTATCAAAGCCTAATGGGCACTCATTCTAAATGGTCACTAAAACTTTTTCTGTATTTGCTCTAAAATGGATTTTACCCAGACTTTTTCATTATCAAGGTTCTTTTTCAACTTAATAGTTAGCATTGTTGCCAATTTCATTTTTGTACCGTGAACTGGGAAAACACTCCTGGTTTTCCAAGGATTTTGCTTTTTTCTTTAGTAGTTGTCTATATTTTTTTATCTTGGGATTTTTCTGTGTTCTATAAAACATTTTCAGTTGAAGAAGGGAAAAAGTCATAATTTCTTTTTGCAGGAGGGACTAGGCATCTGCTTTCGCTACATCATATATTTGTTACTTTAGTAATCAAAGATTGAGATAGGGTGGAGAACTGGGGAGAAAAAGGAGGTGCTGATAGAGGGAACAGTCTGGGAAATAAATTAGCAAGAAAGGAAAAGTGGGGCTGATGGTATTGATGTATGTGATCTAAGGGAATTATTCTCTACCAGCTTCTCTTTGTGTTGCCATCCTTTCCTATTTCAGATTTCGTTAATACTTAATTTACTAAATGTTGCTCTCAACTCAGCCTCCGTAGTATAAAAGTAATGCAAAACTGCGTCTTAAACTTTTTTTAATTTCCATAGTACTTAGTATGACATCTTACTTATGCCATTCAGTATTTTCTTTAAATTGATTGATGTTTTTAATAGCTCTTTTCCACTTCCAGGCCTTTCAAAACAATATTCTATTTTCTCTCTCTAATAGCTACTGCATGACCCTGTCATCTGGTACCAGCTCAGTAACCATGATAGCATACTAATTAGGCTCTTTTTTGAGGTCACGTCATCTCAGAAAATGGATTGCTTTGGAGTCTAGTGGGGAAGAGTATGGAATAAGCGATCTTAAAACTCAGGTTCATTTAGCAAATATTTTGTGGGAACCTCTCAAATTTTCCAGGACATGTTGAGTTAGGAAAAGGTATAACTAGGTGGTTTCATGGAGGAAAATAGGGTTTGAGTTAGCCTTAAATATAGGGTAGGATCCCAATAGGCAGAGATGAAAGAGGACATTTTAGGTCAGGCAACAGCCTGTGTGGAGGCAAGAGGGTGTGGGGCTTGAGAGGAATAGGAGTAAGGGGGAGTGACATAATCAGAGCTGTGCTGTGGGAAGATTACCCTGGCAGAGGTGTGGGCTGCATTAGAGGTGGAGGCTGGGATACTGACTAGGAATGAGATGTTTGCCATAGCTCAAAAAGAGGCAGTAAAAGCCCTAACTGGAATGGTGGTTCTGAAAATGGACATAGAGGGAAATGAGTGGAAGAGACTGTGATGAAAAGACCTCTGGGAGGAGGCAGCTAATAGGATGTGGGGGCAGAGGGATGAGTCTGGTGTTTAGAGTGTTGATAATTAGTGCTGGCTTTACTCGTTTTTTCTGTATCTGTTTCTCCATCTGTAAAATAGGAATTTAAATGTCTTTGTTTTCTTTGTGGGAGTGCTGTGAGGATTTGGGGATAAATTGAGATACTAGTTGTGAAAATACTTTGAAAGTGATTATGCCAAAAAACCCACCAAAAACCCCAAAACCAATATATTTATTTTGACAGGTATCCTTATTTTATAAGCAAAGTTTTATCTTTCCATTGATTTCTCTTGTAAATTAGAGATACATTTCACCCCCCTCTCCAAATCTCTATCTTGGAATGTTGGATTTTTAGGAACTAAAGTGGCTCAGTGGTTTCTGACTCAGGAATCTTATTTGTTCATCCAGCATAGTATCTGTCTTCTTCTTAGACCCTTCGGAATTTTTCCCATGCCTAAGTATCCACTGACTCCTTATTCTTGCCTTTCTTTGTAACTTCATTCCTCTTTCTCTTTTTTATATGGTTTTTTAAAAAGCTAAGTCCAAAGTCACTGGGAAATCAGAAGGAAAATAAATAAATAAATAAAATGAGTTTAATAGCCTAAGTATTTTGTTATCTTTTCTCCCGTCCACATGGTTTTTATGTTATTTATTTATTTATTTATTTCTGTGTTTTGAGAACAGGGTCTCACTATATCACTCTGGTTGGTCTTGAACTCTTGGCCTCAAGCCATCCACCCACCTCAGCCTCCCAAGTAGCTGGAAATACAGGTGCATGCCACCATGCCTGGATCTATTTTTATTTTGTCATAAGCTGCTTGAGCTTTTTTGATCTCATTGGTGTTTAAATTAGGAACAGGTGTAATTTAAGATTTATCAGGTGCCCATTGTGTGCCAGTGACATACTAGGTTTGTGCTATACTATGTACAGTAGGAGATACTAAAGTGTATGTGACATGGTACCTGTCTTTGGGAAGATTATGGTATTTTAGTTTCAGAGACGGGATTTTTTTCTCATGAAACAGAAGATGTACAAGTATCAAAATATATGCCTTTGGGAAGTCTAGAAGGATTTAATGTGGAGCAAACTGATTAGGAAAGGATTCACAGAGCAGGTGGGACTTGGTAAGTGGGTATGTAAAGGAGAAGGTAGGGCATTCCATTTGGAGTGCATAGCTTGGTCACAAGTGAGAAGGCAGAAATGAGTATGGGTGTTCTAGGGACAGTGACAAGATTGGTTTAGCTAGAGAAGGTATTTGTTGTGTAGCAGTGGGAGGTAAGTTTGATTAGACTGGTAAGGTGGTCTTGAATGCCTAGAGTTTAAGTTTGGTACAAACAACAGTTCTTTTTTTTTTTTTTTTTTTTTTTTTGAGGCAGAGTCCTGGCTAGAGTGCTGTGGCGTCAGCCTAGCTCACAGCAACCTTAAACTCCTGGGCTCAAGCAATCCTTCTGCCTCAGCCTCCCGAGTAGCTGGGACTACAGGCATGCGCCACTATGCCCGGCTGATTTTTTTCTGTATATTTTTAGTTGTCCAACTAATTTCTTTCTATTTTTTTAGTAGAGACGGGGTCTCGCTCTTGCTCAGGCTGGTTTTGAACTCCTGAGCTCAAACGATCCCTCCACCTCCCAGGTGTTAGGATTACAGGCATGAGCCACCGCCCCAGCCGAACAACAGTTCTTCATTGAATCATTCAACAAATATTTACGTGCCTGCGATGTGCTAGACAAGGTGCAAGGCACTGGAGATAAAAGCAAAAAAGACACAGGGTCCTTGCCCATAAGAAGCTTAGAGAGGGCCGGGCAAGGTGGCTCACGCCTGTAATCCTAGCACTCTGGGAGCCCGAGGTTGGGGGATCGCTTGAGTTCAGGAGTTGGAGACCAGCCTGAGCAAGAGTGAGACCCTGTCTCTACTAAAAATAGAAAGAAATTATCTGGACAACTAAAAAATATATTTATATAGAAAAAAATTAGCCGGGCATCGTGGCACATGCCTATAGTCCCAGCTACTTGGAAGGCTGAGGCAGAAGGATTGCTCGAGCCCAGGAATTTGAGGTTGCTGGGAGCTAGGCTGACGCCACGGCACTCTAGCCCAGGCAACAGAGTGAGACCGTCTCAAAAAAAAAAATAAATAAAATAAAATAAAAAAAAGAAGAAGAAGCTTAGGGTAGCGGGGAAGACAAAGAGAA
This sequence comes from Eulemur rufifrons, assembly GCF_041146395.1. Lineage (NCBI taxonomy): Eukaryota > Metazoa > Chordata > Mammalia > Primates > Lemuridae > Eulemur > Eulemur rufifrons. The sequence continues at coordinate 39,010,412 of NC_090998.1, read as the reverse complement.
GAGCCCATGCAAAGGCCCCAAGGGGAGTGACCTGAAAAAGGATCAGGATTTCTGGAACGATTTAAATCTGTATGCTGAACTATGAACCAAATCCTGATGTATATTTTTTATTTTTTAAACTTATTTAAGAATTTATTTTTTAGAGACAATGTCTTACTCTATCACTCAGGTTAGAGTGCAGTGGTATGAGCATAGCTCACTGTAACCCCAAATTCCTGGGCTCAATCGATCCTTCTGCCTCAGCCTCCCGAGTAGCTGGGGCTACAGGCACACACCACTGTGCCTGGCTAATTTTTTTTTTTTTTTATTTGTAGAGATGGAGTCTTACTCATGTTTTTCAGACTGGTCTTGAACTCCTGGCATCAAGTGATCCTTCCTCCTTGGCGTCCCAAAGTGCTGAGATTACAGGAATGAGCCACTGCGCCTGGACTGATACATTTTTTTTAAATGAATCAATGATTATTCTCAATTTCTTTTAAGGAAATTTCCCTCTCCCTCCCTTTTGATAGATGTACTTCATAGTTTAGTATATACATAACTTTTTTAAAGGAGATACTGTTAATTTAAATTTAATAAATCTTTTGAATGTGTACTTCATGATGGGCTAGTATCAAGCTGAATTGTGATTCACAAACCAAAAAAAATACCATGTTTACTGATCTCCAACATCAAAATTTTTCCTGGTTTGTGGTGGTCCTAAGTGCCCAATCCTAACAAACTTCATTCATAGCAGAATTGTACATAAAAGTAATATCTTAATCAGGTATATAAATGTTGTGCTAGTAATATCTTAATCAGGTATATAAATGTTGTGCTTTAGGTCTAACTTAAGCTGAACCAGTAATTGAACAATTTGTATTATTAAAACAAGAACTCAGCTGGGCAAGGTGGCTCACACCTATAATCCTAGCACTTCTGGGAGGCTGAGACAGGAGAATTGCTTGAGCTCAGGAGTTTGAGAGGAACTAAAAACAGAAATGGAGACAGACCCCGACTCTACTAGAAATAGAAAAAATTAGCCAGGCATGGTGGTATGCCCCTGTAGTCCCAGCTACTTGTGAGGCTTGAGACAGGAGGATCATTTGAGCCCAGGAGTTTGAGGTTGCTGTAAGCTAGGCTGACGCTGCAGCATTCTAGCCTGGGCAACAGAGCAACACTGTCTGAAAAAGAAAAAAAAAAAAAAGGCAACAAAACAAGAACTCTTTCCTTGAAATGAACGGATATTTTGTGTGGTTTTGAGTTCCATCTTCATCTAATTTGGACCTAAAATATATGCCAATTAACAATGAATAGGAATTAAAGCCCAAATTTAATAAGACTTATCAAAAAGGAGTATCCTAAAGAATAAACAAACCAGCAAAATTAGGTCAGATGAAAATCTTTTTATTCTCAAAATTGTTTTTCAGTTCAGTAAATACTTGAGTGTGTATGCAATCTATGTTTAGAAATACTATATAATTGACCACAATGTGGAAATAGAAAGTTTTTAGACTGTGTAGTTGAAAAGTGTGTTTTTTGTTCTTTATTGTTTTGAAGTTGAAGTGTTGCATACGTCACAAAAGTGTACAAATCATAAATGCTGAATGAATTGATGAATTGTCAGAGTGAACATGGCAAAAAACTAGCTCGTTTTTTTCCCTTTGTGAATCTATAATGTTGAAATTGTTAAATTTGCAAAAGGATGTATTGGTTTTTTTCTTTAAATTAAAAAATAAAATAGTAATGTGTTCCAGACTGTTAATTAAGCCAGCACATTGTTGTTTAAAACTATTGGAATTGTGATAGTTTACTTTTCTATCTTTGGTATTTGTATTGTCTAAGATAATTGGGTCATAATATCCTATTTTGCTAAAATTTGTTGTTTACTGAAAACTAAAGTTTCCTTATGACTTGGTTTGTTTCTCTAGCATGAGTTGGTATCCTAATTTGTTTGATATTTAAATTATTTAAATTGCTTAAAAAGGACACTCTATTGTTTCTAAACTCTTAGGTTAAATTCAATTGGGAAAAGTGCACTTACCTCCTAAGAATCTGCTAGCTTTGTGTGACTTTGGCCTAGTTTAGCTGTAAACTAGGTTAGTTTGACCAGCAGCAGATGTATACCTTGGAACCTTCTTCCATGGTGCTGGTGGAGAGTGATGCTTAGAGGTAGATTGAGGTTAACTGGAAAATTGTAAGGCACTTTTGCAAATACATTGTAGAATAGTCTTTGCCAAAATCAGGTGATAAGAATGAATGCCACCAAGGTTATCTTGCTTTGAGTTGCTGCCTTGAAAGCAATGCTTCTGTGCAGACATTTGAAGAGAGTTTACATTCTGCTATCAGTGACGTTTCAAAAGCTAGTGTGAATCTTCTCTTCCTGTTTTTCCAACTGGTATGTTTACATACCCTTCAGGGCAGTGTTAAACAGCAAAAGCAAATTGGCTCTTTACTTTTAAATCAATATTTGTATAATTATATAGCTGAACGGAATTGCAGGCCTAGACATCTATAATATTAATCTATATCTACTGGAGCATATTACAGCAGTTACATTTGAATTTGCTGTTTAACATCTCTCTGGTGCAGTAATGTGTGACTGAAGGAGGCTGTTTTTGTTTTATAGCTGTAACTATCCTGGTGCGTGACAACTGCCCCAAAGGTATCCCCCTTTGATTGCCTTCTGTTCAGGAGCTTTCAGTGTTAGTGTTACATCTGGAGCCAGGTGACTAATGAGTTATATATTCCATAGCAGATGCCACTGGCTAAGCCAAAAGTAAGTGGCCTATTGAAACAGGAATTGCTCCTCACAAAGCTCTCATCTAGAGTGACAGACATATCCAAGATCTGCTCCTGGTTATTTTCAGCTGGATTTGCCTATAGTTCAGCTGGTCCCTTAATTATGTATTTGGAATGAAGCTAACCATTTATTAGAACAGTTGAATTCTATTTGGTGCTTGAATTATTAAAGTTTTCCCCCTTTCCTCAGAATTCATCCAGTTGGCGAAGGACTTTGAGGATTTCCGTAAAAAGTGGCAAAGAACAGACCATGAGCTGGGGAAATACAAGGATCTTTTGATGAAAGCGGAGACTGAGCGTAGCGCTCTGGATGTTAAGCTGAAGCATGCACGTAATCAGGTGGATGTAGAGATCAAACGGAGACAGAGAGCTGAGGCTGACTGTGAAAAGCTGGTTTGTATTGTTTTATATGCTAGATCGTGGGGGAGGGGGAAGTATCATCTGATAGTTTCCACTTGCCAGATATACCCAGTTTCTTTCATGTTAAAGAACTGAAAGTGACTTATCCTTGACAATTTGCCCTTGATTAGAGTTGAAATTGCAGCCTAGACTCCTGTTTTTCATATTTTGATATTTAAATTTTTTCTCCTTTAGACTTGAAACTATTATTTAATAGACAGATTTCAATTGATAGTTTAAAGAATGAGAATTAGGCCGGGCGTGGTGGCTCACGCCTGTAATCCTAGCACTCTGGGAGGCCGAGGTGGGCGGATCGTTTGAGCTCAGGAGTTCGAGACCAGCCTGAGCAAGAGCGAGACCCCATCTCTACTAAAAATAGAAAGAAATTATATGGACAGCTAAAATATATATATAGAAAAAATTAGCTGGGCATGGTGGCGCATGCCTGTAGTCCCAGCTACTCGGGAGGCTGAGACAGGAGGATCGCTTGAGCTCAGGAGTTTGAGGTTGCTGTGAGCTAGGCTGACGCCACGGCACTCACTCTAGCCTGGGCAACAGAGTGAGACTCTGTCTCAAAAAAAAAAAAAAAAAAAAGAATGAGAATTAGAGGGAAAGGCAGGGAAACCGTCAGTACTTGATCTGTCACAGTGTATTGGTCATCCCTCATCGTTTATTATAAGTGCTACCCAGAATATCCATCCTTATGTGAATAGCTGGTACTTTGTCATTGATACATGTAAGACAACTCTAACTCTTCCTTTGATTACTGCTCTCTAATTCAGGCTAAGAGGCTAGATGTATTCAACCAGATGAGCAATGTGGCTGACATAGAACACTTTCATTTTGATATGGCAGGGTGGGTCAAGGTGCAAAGGAAAGCCTTTACTAGGAGGGACTAATCCATGTTGATCCAATGTTGGATGCCTCAGGAAGCTCACATTGTCTGGTTCCAGTGCATTACAGCTTTGTATTCATTTTAATGCATTTTGTTCCACCATTTAGAAAGGTGGGTGGCTGCTTTGATCTGTGGAAGCCAATAATTGTCCTGGTAAAATGACACTAAAGTGTTTTTGCTATGTGAAATCTATTTTGGGACTCTGATTTTTCATAACTCTCCTCTTGGATTAGCAGTTTTGATCCAAAAGGCTTATAGCAGAAACTCCAGTATTCTAGATGGGGTTCATTTTACCAGTCAGAAATCAGAGACACAATCTGGGTTTGATGTGAATTAATATGCTATTGGTGTAGCAGCCTTCCTGAAGGCCCATTTGCATAATGCTGTATTTTAATGTCTTCTGGTCTGCCCATCCCATAAATTTGAGGTGAAGCTTTCTCCCCTGGCTAGTTATGATATTTTACTCTGCCTTGCTCTGTAGGAACGACAGATTCAGCTGATTCGAGAGATGCTCATGTGTGACACATCTGGCAGCATTCAACTAAGTGAGGAGCAAAAATCAGCTCTGGCTTTTCTCAACAGAGGCCAACCATCCAGCGGCAATGCTGGGAACAAAAGGTGGAGGAACTGCATCTGTTGTTATCTGATCACAAGCAACACAGCTGTCAGAAGTTCTTATTATCTGAACTCTTAAATACACTGCTTCTAGAATATGTGCTGAATAAAGCAGAAAAAGAGTTTAAGGGTGGGTGGGGAATAAAGGCACAGGGACCTCCCTATTTATTTAATTTATTTTTATTTTTTACCTTTCCTTAGGATGTTGTTTCACCGTGGGTAAAATTTTGATGTTGGTGCTAAATTGCACATCAATAACTAATCCCGCACATGGCTAAGAAACCTAAAGGTGAAAGTGGCAGTTCAGCAATACTGTCAGTGTTTACTCTCCAGAGAGCTCTTGTAGCTCTTCTGGTATAAAAAGGCTTCTGTGCGCCAAGACCAGACAATAATTTTGGTTCCACTGCACCACTGTTTAAAATAGTCTCAACCAGGCTTTCAATTTAACGCCCTCAGTACAATAAGTAGGGAAAAGTCAGCACTCTTGCAGGTATTTATTTTGTTGCCTGGTTGTTTTATGGGGTATCTTTATAACTAAGAAGATATACAGGCTTAATTTCTTGAAAAGCCAGTGCTGGGTACTACTCTCTTTTGTAGAAAGCAGCCACAATTGGGATCAAATTAAACTTCACTGTTCTGCTCTGTGAATTTTTGGTAGCCTGTAGTATGAACTCAGCAGGGAATAGTACCCGTATCCCTCACTGGAACTTTCAACGGCTATTATAAGACCTTTGCTGAAAAAGCAAGTGTGCTGCACCTGTACTCATATATATATGCACTCCTCCATGAAAACCATAAAAAGCAACCTACCACAGGGTTTGAGCTTATTGTCTCCATAGTGAAGATTTTGCTATGAAATTGCTGATGTTACTTGACCAGCAGCTCAATGTTGGTGGATTTTATGTTCTGCAGTCTTCTGTGTCTAACCCTGTATTGTTTTGTTGATCTAGACTGTCAACCATTGATGAATCTGGTTCCATTTTATCAGATATCAGCTTTGACAAGACTGATGAATCACTGGTAATAAACATTTGGTGTCTGAGAATTATCTACTTTTCTTACCCCTGCTCCCTCAGGAACATCTCTCCTGTCCTCTTTTCTGAACATCCTTTATTACTGTTTTATTAGTTGATGTGTTATAGATTCTGAGCTATCAGTTTAAAATATAAATCCACATGCGCCATAAGAGGCTGGCTTATATATTTATTTAGATTCTGGAAGTGAAAATATAGAATTCAGGATTTACCATGAGGTTGAGTTTATTTAATGGGTCTCTGTGAGCTGCATGTACTAATTGATTATATCTTGACTTATTAAAGCCCCAGCTAGCAATAAAAAAAATTAGCAAGACTATATACCAGGCAAAGTTTATTTGCTACTCTTGAGGGAATAGACTTGTACCTGATTTCTGAATTAGTTTGGTTCTTGAGGAAAGCTTAGTGGTATTTCACAATTAGAAGGAAACCGAGGTCCTGGGACTTCAGCCAGCAGACTGTGATGAGTTTCTAAGCACTATGTAATGCTTTGTTCAGCAAAAGTTAACATGTCTAAAGTCTCTATTACCCTGCCTTTATGGGGCAGTACCTTTCTCTTACCTTATGGTGGTGTTTCTGCATAAAAGGTCATCTCTCCTGATATTTTAGTCTTTGATGTTTAGGAGACTGGTAGTCTCCAGGTTTGTGTATCTTTTCTGTTGCTGGCTGAAAGCTAGCAAACAAAACAATAAATCAGAGGAAGTTGTTGGTAGTTGGTTTTCTGATATAGCAAAACAAGTGATGACTGCTTGTTACATAGCTAAGAGTTTTTTGTCCAAATTCAGAGTTTTGACTAGGAAAAAAAATGGCCATTTTATATATATATAAATATTAGACATCACCTTTTTAAAATAAGGAATGATATAGAATTACGTCTGAGATATATAATAAAACTAGACCATATGATCAGCTGATTTTGGTGCTAGACCCATGATATGAAATCTGTTGTAACTGAAGCTGAATCAGACGACCAGTAACTAAATTACTTGACTATGAATTGGGGAAATTATTTAGCCAAGCTACTATTTGCTATATGTGACTGTTTCTAGATGCTGTGTGTTCAGGGATGATCAGGAGTAAGGAAATCACTGGTAGCTACTAAAATGAAGGCAAATAGTTAAGAGAATTGAACCTAGACCACAGTAAAAGACAAATAATTCTTCAGTGGTAAACAACATTTCTTAAGGCCCCAGTTCCTAAACTAGAACTTTTTAAGTGGCAATATTGTACAGAAAATCTGATTAGACAATAGCAATCCCTTAAGGGCAAGGATCACATTTCACACTATGAGTATAATGCCTAACATTCTCTAAGTTCTAAAACTAATTATAAACATAATCAGAAATAAAGGACCAGGCACCGGAAATAATCACGACAAAAGTTGATTCTTTAACCTTTTCTTGCCTCTGTGGTATTGATTCCTGATTCTATTATAATAGCTTCAATTTTTCAAAGAAAGCATGTTAACTTACTATAGCTCTATAGCTATAACACTTGGGGCCTTCCCTCCCCACTCCTTGAATTGTAAATCAGGTAGTCTGATTTAAGAAGCCTTTAAATTTCTCTAAATTTATTTGCGCAGGGTTTAGGGGAGGCCTAACTAAGGAAAGAAATTAATACAGTGTAATTGTCAACAGGATTGGGATTCTTCTTTGGTGAGGACTTTAAAACTAAAGAAGAGAGAAAAGAGGGTATGTATGGTTACATAGTAACAATAAAAGTTTTCTTTGGAAATTTCGCTATGATACTGCACTCCTGACATGTTGCTCTGGCCATTGTTAAAGACTTACTACAAATGAATTTGTGTTGTGGGGGTTGTGTTGATATTTCTTGAAATAGTAACTCAGGACGGGATCCTGTCCTATTTCACTGTTCTGGCTGCATCTCAGTTCATTCACACAGTAGAAAAGGATATACTTAAGTTTGTTTTCAGTTGTCATATGAATTTTTACACATGACTTTGTGCTCTAATATAAGTTTCAGATGAAATGTGTGTATAATGGGATATATAGAGATCTATCTGCAAGTGCTTGTTTAGGGTACTTAGTCTGTTTCCAGAGACTTCATGTCCTTAGATAGGATTACAGCTTTACTTTTTCTGGTGCTGTCATCTAAATTTCTCAGAAGCTTGCTCATTTTTTCTAGAGCGTTTTTGTGTTGGTACAACTTACTCTTCTTGTGGAAATGGGCAATGAGAGATTACATTGTTTGTTATTTACTGTAGCCCTGGTGTCTAGGATTTGCATCCAAGTTGTCTGATGGAATAATTTTATCTTCTGTGCTTTAGGTCTACTTGGCACTAAAGTTATTGGTCTTTGCTCTTTCTCTAGCGCTCTAATAGCCGACAATTTGTTGATGGTCCCCCTGGACCTGTAAAGAAAACTCGTTCCATTGGCTCCACAGTAGACCAGGTAAGAATAGTCAGGCCAAGAGAACTATGGTCTTGAACACACCAGAGATTAGGGGTCCCAAGCATTCAAACTCCTCTGAGTCAAAATTGCGGTATTGCTTTGAGATACATGTTTGGTGAGAGTTTTTCTGTATGAATGAGAGTTTTATCCATATGAATGAAATTAAGTAAACAACTGTCAGCTTTATGTTTGAATCTTAGTTACTTGTGTGTGTGTATATATGTATCCCTGCGACCTATATTTATATTCTTAAGTATGAGATTTCAGCTTAAGAGTGTTTTAGACTGGGATCTTAAGTCTTAATTAAGACTCAGAAATTTTTCACCCACTACAAAATACCCTATAGTGGAGGAAAATTTAAATTCTTTTGTTTGTCCTTCCCTCACTACTACTTTTGTTGCAGGGAAATGAATCCATAGTTGCAAAAACTACAGTGACTGTTCCCAATGATGGTGGGCCCATTGAAGCTGTGTCCACTATTGAGACTGTGCCATATTGGACCAGGAGCCGAAGGAAAACAGGTCCATTGCGTTTGTGACTAAATTGCTTGTATAAAACAACTGGTAAAATTTGGGAGAGTTGGTTCCTTAAAAGCCTCCTGAGGCAGGGATTGGATATATTGGGTAGTTTCTTACTGGTGCCTACTGAGGACCAGAGAACTGCTTGTGTCATGCTTTACCTTTGGAAAGCTGGCCTGCTCTGAGCCAGTAGTACATAACATTAGTTTTCCTTGAAACAGTTTTTATTTTTATTTTTAGCATAGTCGTATTCACTTCTGGTTTTGGTCACACATTACTGTTTATCAATTATATTGAAATTGGGGCCAAAATTCAGAAAGAACAGACCACTTAAGACACAAAGCTTAAAGTTGCTTGTTTCCTAGGTACTTTACAGCCTTGGAACAGTGACTCCACCCTGAGCAGCAGGCAGCTAGAGCCAAAAACTGAGACAGACAATGCAGGCACGCCACAGAATAATGGAGGGATGCGCCTGCATGACTTTGTCTCTAAGACGGTAAATCTGTGATTGCTCCTTCTTGTTTTGAGTGTGTATAATTTTTTAATGATGAAAATAATACATATCAGGAACAAACTTAAATACTTCAGTATTATAAAGGTAAATGTCAAATTTCCTTCCTTTTTCCAATCCCTGAGGCTCAGAGGAGTTAACTGACTTGTTTGAGCCTCATGTAAATGGCAGATTTAACATTCAGATTTTCTGACTCCTTTCTACAAATTCTTCCTACTACTACTACTGTACACTGCTACCTTCCAGCTGGATGATCTTAGGGGAGTTACTTAACCTCTTTTTTGCTTTTGTTTCTTCATCTTAAAATGAAGAAAACAAAACCTAATTTATAGGATTATTGTGAGAATTACATGAGTAAATATGTGTAAAGAGCTTAGAAAGTTTTTTTGGCACATACTAAGTGCTCAATAAATGTTGGTTGTTGATGATAATAATTTTCTAATTCATACCACTCTGTTCCATCTGCTCTGTTTTTTCCCAGGTTATTAAACCTGAATCCTGTGTTCCATGTGGGAAGCGGATAAAATTTGGCAAGCTCTCTCTGAAGTGTCGAGACTGTCGTGTGGTCTCTCATCCGGAGTGTCGGGACCGGTGTCCCCTTCCCTGCATTCCTACCCTGATAGGAACACCTGTCAAGATTGGAGAGGTATGACTTATGGGAGCCATCATTGTTTTATGGCTTCTTTATTAGCCTTTCAAAAGCTTAATATCAGTTTTTGTTCTAAAATTAATGATGCTAAATATATTTCCTTCCATGAATAATGAATAGAAATTGTAAAATGTTTACTTATAGCAGAGTCCTGGTTGGGGTTTATTTTTTTATTTTTGTTTTTATTTTTAAAAGAGATAGAGTCTTGCTCTATTGCCCAGGCTGGGGTGCAGTGGCTTGATTATAGCTCACTGCAACCTTGAACTCCCTGGGCTCAAGTGATCTTCCTACCTTAGCCTCCTGAGTAGCTGGGATTACATGTGCACACCACCATACCTGGCTAATTTTTAAATTTTCTGTAGAGATGGGGTCTTGCTATATTGTCCAGACTGGTCTCGAGCTCCTGGCCTCAGGTGATCCTTCTGCCTTGGTCTCTCAGAATGCTGGGGTTATAGGCATGAGCCCCTGCTCCTGGCCCTGTTTGGGTTTGTCTGTTTGTTTAATAGGCTTTCTAAACCAAATTCTTCTTTTCTCCTTTTCTCTTTGTCCTTTCCCTTTCTCCTTTCCTCCCCTTCCCTTCTCCTTATCTTCTCTCTCCTGTCCTGCCGCTCCCCATCCTATTCTATTTTGGAAAATTTCAAGCATATACAAAAGTAGCGAGATTGTTATAACTAACCTCGTGTTCCTATCACTTAAACTTCGGTGATTACTAATTCATGTCCATTCTTGCTTTATCAGTAGCCTCATCTCCTCCTCTCAACTCTGTCCTGTGAATTATTTTGAAGAAAATACCATCAATCATACAATTTGATCTATGAATATTCTTGCTCTTATGTTAGAGATATTCCATACTAGGCTATCAAGATTAAGTTGCTTATTTCTAAAAATCAGTTAAATCCATTAAGAAATCATTTATTATACAAGCAACATTAGCAAGAATCAAAACAAAATGACTGCGTACCCATCAGCAAATCAAATGTTATTTTCCCCTAATATTAGGAGTTCTTCTCTGTGCATATAAAGTTTTTATTTATTTATTTATTTTTGAGACAGAGTCTCACTTTGTTGCCCAGGCTAGAGTGAGTGCCGTGGCGTCAGCCTAGCTCACAGCAACCTCAAACTCCTGGGCTCAAGCAATCCTCCTGCCTCAGCCTCCCGAGTAGCTGGGACTACAGGCATGCGCCACTATGTCCGGCTAATTTTTCTATATATATTTTTAGTCGTCCATATAATTTCTTTCTATTTTTAGTAGAGACGGGGTCTCGCTCTTGCTCAGGCTGGTCTCGAACTCCTGACCTTGAGCGATCCATTCCAACAAGGAATAAGCTGGTGGTCTTATTCCTTGTTCATGTAAGAGTGTGGTATATATGATCATAAATCAGTCCTGGTGTGGTGGTAGGAAAAATAACCAAGAATCTCCGTTTTAACGTATGCTTTGTGACTAGGAACTCAAAAGCAGACATGATGTCCCAACCTAAGTATTAGTCTGGGGTGGTTCTTCATACCTGGTCTTTCCCCTGTTGGTCTAAGTGATGTAAATAATAATTTAAACCTCTTTTTTCAGGGAATGCTGGCAGATTTTGTGTCCCAGACTTCTCCAATGATCCCCTCCATTGTTGTCCACTGTGTAAATGAGATTGAGCAAAGAGGGCTGACTGAGGTAAGAGTCAACCCAGGAGAGGGTGAATTTGTTATTTGTGTTAATAATTAAGAGATTTTTAAATAAAGATATCATCTTGATGATAGACAGGCCTGTATAGGATCTCGGGCTGCGACCGAACAGTAAAAGAGCTGAAAGAGAAATTCCTCAGAGTGAAAAATGTACCCCTCCTCAGCAAAGTGGATGATATCCATGCTATCTGTAGCCTTCTAAAAGACTTCCTTCGAAACCTCAAAGAACCCCTTCTGACCTTTCGGCTAAACAAAGCTTTTATGGAAGCAGCAGGTAAGGGCAGATCTTGATACTTGAATGTGAGTTCCACCAGGGCAGGAATTTTTTTTACTCTTTATGGCTTTAGTTCTAGCCTTGTATGGTGCCTGAAACATAGTAGGTGCTCAAATAGTTTGATGGATGAATAACCGTATATATGTCCCCCCGACTGTCTTCTTCCTTACTAAATGGTATAGCATATTAACAGGTTTTTTGTTGCACTTGTGTTTTGGTCAAGTTTTAGGCTGTGCTTTTGAAGTTGCAACCATCTTTGATCTCTTTTCCTCACATGCCACATCTAATCCATTGTCAAAGCCTGTCAGCAGTCTTGTAAACTATATCTTAAATTTGATATTTGTCAAGAATGGTAGTGTAGGCCGGGCACCGTGGCTCACGCCTGTAATCCTAGCATTCTGGGAGGCTGAGGTGGGCTGATCGTTTGAGCTCAGTAGTTCGAGACCAGCCTGAGCAAGAGCGAGACCCCATCTCTACTAAAAAAATAGAAAGAAATTAGCTGGACAACTAAAAAATATATACATGTAAAAAATTAGCCGGGCATGGTGGTGCATGCCTATAGTCCCAGCTACTCGGGAGGCTGAGCAGGAGGAACGCTTGAGCCCAGGAGTTTGAGGTTGCTGTGAGCTAGGCTGACGCCATGGCACTCTAGCCTGGGCAACAGAGTGAGACTCCGTCTCAAAAAAAAAAAAAACAGAAAGAATGGTAGTGTTAAGTACTACCACCACTCTTGACATACTCTCACCCCAGAGTTTTATAAGAACCTACTGACCGATTGTCCTGTTTTTACTCATACCCTCTAATGTATGATCTTCATACAGGAGCTAGAGTAGTCCCTTTGAAATTTAAATTAGATGATGTTCCTTCTGTCCTCAGTATCCTCCATTGGTTTCCCATCACTTTCAGAATAAAGTCCATAGTTTTAAACATGGCCAAAAAGACCCTACATGATTTGGCTCCTGGTTATGTCTTCTTCAACATCATGTCTTTCTCTTTTTCTTTTTTTTTTTTGGAGATAGAGTCTTGCTCTGTCACCCCGGGTAGAGTGCAGTGGTGTCATCTTAGCTCACTGCAACCTCAAACTCCTGGGCTCAAGCAATCCTACTGCCTCAGCCTCCCAAGTAGCTGGGACTACAGGCGTATGCCATGATGCCCAGCTAATTTTTCTATGTTTAGTGGAGACAGAGTCTCACTCTTGCTCAGGCTTGTCTCAAACTCCTGAGCTTAAGTGATCCTCCCACCTCAGCCTCCCAGAGTGCTAGGATTACAGGCATGAACCACCATGCCCAGCCTCTCCAACATCATTTCAGTGAACACCCTTCCCTTCTTTCCCTCCTCTCCTGTTACACTGGAATTTTTGCATTTCTTAGGACATGCCAACCTTACTCCCTACCTTGAGGCCTTCACATTTGTTGTCTCAGCCTGGAATGCTCTTACACTAGATATCTGTGTGGTTTGCACCTTTATTTCTTTCAGGTTCCTCTTCAGATGTCTTTTGTTTTTTTTCCGACTCATGATTGGCACAGAACCTCTTCAGATAATTTGTCCTCAAGAACACCTTTTCTGACTACCTTGTCTAAATTAATGGCTCCCATTTCTTTCTATTTTCTTGCCTGCCTTATTTTCTTTATAATATGTATTACTCTACCTGACATGTATTTGCATTTATTTTTTTTATTTTTTTATTTTTGCCAATGACTGACCATGGAATGTATTTGCATTTTCTTTCTTTTTTTTTTTTTTTTGAGACAGAGTCTCACTTTGTTGCCCGGGCTAGAGTCAGTGCCGTGGCGTCAGCCTAGCTCACAGCAACCTCAAACTCCTGGGCTTAAGCGATCCTACTGCCTCAGCCTCCCGAGTGGCTGGGACTACAGACATGCACCACCATGCCCGGCTAATTTTTTCTCTATATATTTTTAGTTGGCCATATAATTTCTTTCTATTTTTAGTAGAGACGGGGTCTCGCTCTTGCTCAGGCTGGTCTCGAACTCCTGACCTCGAGCGATCCACCCACCTCGGCCTCCCAGAGTGCTAGGATTACAGGTGTGAGCCACCGCGCCTGGCCTGTATTTGCATTTTGACTAACTCCTCCAATAGAATGTCTGTACCATAAGGCAAGGACTTTGTTTACTTCTGCTTTATCCTCAGCACTTAGAATAGTACCTGGCACCTAGTAGGCCCTTAAATATGTTTTATAAATGAATACCCTCTTGATGATTGTAGTCATTGCAATTGTATGCTTGTCTTCCTAGCATATGGGTTGCCAGCTGCTTTCTCTAACTGCAAGGGCTGATTTTTTAAAAAGTTCTGACTTCTAATATTGAGCTGTTGGCCAGTATCCTGCTTGTTAATGAAACTAGAGTCTGATGCAGTCATGAATCTAATCAGAAGTTGCAGAAGCTTACTGTATAGATGAGACTTTGGGGTCGATTACTTGGAAGCCTGCTGTCAAGGGAAAGAAGTCTAGGCCTCTTGGTGCTTTCCTTTCATTTACAGAAATTACAGATGAAGACAACAGCATAGCTGCCATGTACCAGGCTGTTGGTGAACTGCCCCAGGCCAACAGGGACACATTAGCTTTCCTCATGATTCACTTGCAGAGGTGAGTACAGCAGAAACTTGTTCTGGGAGTTAGGGAATTTTCCAAGGGGAAGATAATGTGGGTTGGGTGTTAGGAGTATGAGAGGTGAATTGTTTTTTTCTAGAATTTATACTTTGGTCTGCATTTAAGTAGAGGAGCAAGTCTTCTAATTTAATACTCTTTTGTTTAGAGTGGCTCTGAGTCCACATACTAAAATGGATATTGCCAATCTTGCCAAAGTCTTTGGCCCTACAATAGTTGCCCATGCTGTGTCTAATCCAGACCCAGTGACAATGTTACAGGACATCAAGCGCCAACCTAAGGTAGATGTCTGTGCGTGTGTGTGTGTGTGTGTGTATCATATATATGAACTTGTGTGACTTGATAACTTGAGACATAAGCCCTGAGCTTTGGAAGTTTGCTAACATATTTGGTGGCTTTTAGGTGGTAGAGCGCCTGCTTTCATTGCCCCTAGAATACTGGAGTCAGTTCATGATGGTGGAGCAAGAGAACATTGACCCCCTGCATGTCATTGAAAACTCAAATGCCTTTTCAACACCACAGACACCAGATATTAAAGGTAAGGCTTAAGTTGTGCTTCTTCAGAAACTTGATTCTTTCTTTAGTTTTAGTGATGTGTCCTCTCCCTGCGTTTGATGGAGCTGTTTGAAATTCGTATTCTTCAATAAAAGTTAAATTTATTTTCAAAATTCCAAAATTAAAGGAAAATTTGTATTATTCTATCATCCTAATATATTTTTTGCACTTTTCCACGTTCTCCTTTCTTTACCCATATGGGTATATATTTTTTATATAGATATGATAGTTTAGGTGTAATTTGTTCTTATTTCACTTAGCATATTGTGAGGATTTTTTGGGTTACTATATAATCTTATTTATCATTTTTATGATTGTAAACTATAATTTATTTAAATGTTCTATTAGGTATTAAAGTTATTTTTCATAATTACAAATAATGCTGTAACGCACATTATATTAATATGTACATACCCTTCCCCCTCGTTGATTAAATTCCCAAGAGTCGAAATCACTGAATTAAAGGGTTTGAACATTTTTATGGTTTTTGATAATGTTTTGCCAACTTGATTTCTTAAAGGTATTTGCCAGTTTTTATTGCCACCAACAATTTTGTATGAATGGGCTGGTTTCATTCCAACCTTACTGGTATTAGAGACTCATTCTTTCATTTTCTCAAATCCCTTTTTTTTTTTTTTTTGAGACAGGGCCTCACTCTGTCAACCAGGATGGAGCGCAGTGGCATGATCATAGCTCACTGTAACCTGGAATTCCTGGGCTCAAGTGATCCTTCCATGTCCGTCTACTGAGTAGTTAGGACTACGGGCATACACCACCATGCCCAACTAATTTTTTTTTTTTTTTTGAGACAGAGTCTCACTTTGTTGCCCGGGCTAGAGTGAGTGCCGTGGCGTCAGCCTAGCTCACAGCAACCTCAAACTCCTGGGCTCAAGCGATCCTACTGCCTCAGCCTCTTAAGTAGCTGGGACTACAGGCACGCGCCACCATGCCCGGCTAATTTTTTCTATATATATTTTAGTTGTCCATATAATTTCTTTCTATTTTTAGTAGAGACGGGGTCTCGCTCTTGCTCAGGCTGGTCTTGAACTCCTGACCTTGAGCGATCCACCCTCCTCGGCCTCCCAGAGTGCTAGGATTACAGGCGTGAGCCACCGCGCCCGGCCCCAACTAATTTTTAAAAATGTTTTATAGAGACAGGGTCTCATTATGTTGCCTAGTCTGGTCTTGAACTCCTGGCCTCAACTAATCTTTCTGCCTTGTCCTCCCAAAGTGCTGAGATTATAGGTGTGAGCCACCAAGCCTGGCCTCAAATTCCTTTTTAAGGGAGCATATTGTTTTTTCTAGTATAGATAAAAGTCAAATGTTTAAATGTGGGAGTTATGAAGGTTGGAGTTAGAGAATGGCCTAAATCAAGAAGTAAACTACTCAGCTATTCATTGAGTAGTTAGCTGCCTGCATAGTTCAAAAGATATACTAATGTGTTACAAATGATGACAAAAATGATCTCTGGGACTTTACTAGGTGTCTAACCTTAGCTCTTAACTGCTTCAGAGGATAGTCAGCTTAAAACTGACCATCTAAAAGGATGCTTTCTTTCCCCCCTCTCTTTTTAAATTATGTCTGAACTTTGACTGAAGTGAGTTTACTGGGGCCGGTAACCACTCCTGAGCATCAGCTTCTCAAGACTCCTTCATCTAGCTCCCTGTCGCAGAGAGTCCGCTCCACCCTCAGCAAGAACACTCCCAGGTATTCAAAATTAGCCTTCTTAGGAAATAAAAAAATGACTGCTTCCTTAGACTTCTTTCCTATCATATTGAAAAATTGATTTAGATTTTAGCTAGCAGCTAGACTTTAAAAGGGAACTTGGAACCGTAAGGATCCTTTCTTTAAAAAGGGTCTAAGAGCTTTTACTATTTTCGTCTCTCATTTCAGGTGACTACGAGTACCTTACAAAATAGTTAGCTAGGGTTTCCTACTTCTAGTGGGTTATATCAAGTAATATTATTGTTTATTCACCATTTTGTATGTAATATTTTTCCAGTTCATTCTCTTTTTTTTGTAGATTTGGGAGCAAAAGCAAGTCTGCCACCAATCTAGGACGACAAGGCAACTTTTTTGCTTCTCCAATGCTTAAGTAAAGCCACATCTGCCTGTTAATTCCCAGCATTGACCGACTGTAAGAAAGGATACACCTGTACTTTCAGCTCTGCTGCCTCCTGTACTTACTATTACTTTTAGCATTCTCCAGGCTTTTAATCAAGTTTAACTGTGCAAAAGGGTTTTATTAAAGCTATATATATCTCCCTCTCCTTCTCTTTAAGTAACATAATATCAGCACCCTTATACTGGTCATTGTTGGGAACTTTTAGATGGGAGATCTTTCCATGGGTAGAACGGGTAGTATGGAATTTGTTGGGATTCTTTTTGGAGCAGGGGTGTATCCCTTTGGCTTAAAGCCAGATGCTGCTCATGGAATGACCTTTCTCTGATATCATTTGGAACTGATTTCCATGAGACAATGACCGAAACCCCTCCTCTCTGGTAAGACTGACTTGTCTCAGGGTGGGAAGTGGGAAGGCAGGTTAAAGAAAGGGTTGGACAGAGGATTTAGGAGGGCTCCTTCTGAGAACTCAGAAGTTCCCCTTCCTCCATTATGAATTGAGCTACATAGAATGGAGGCTTCATAAAAATGGGATAGGTTGATAATGGAACTAGCAGTGGGAGTATGCTTAGCTTTAATTTGGATTGATTAGATCTTAATAGTGTTAAGTGGCACAACCTTATAAATGTGATAGTACAGCTTGTATTTATCTCTGATGGACTACTGGCTAGATTTTGGGTTTGATTGGTGTCTAAACCAGTTTGTTCATCTAAAGTTGAATTCATTCTGATGCTTGACTTCCCCCACCAACCTTGTCCAGTGGAGCCCTACTTCTAAAAGGTCAGTATGTCTATTTGGCATCCCAACTAACAATTAAGAGTAGGCTGTAAGGGAAGATTGTCAATATTTCATGTGGTAAGAAAAGCCACAGTCATTTTGTCTTTGCACTTTGGATGCTGAAATTTTCCCATGGAACATAGCCACATCTAGATAAATGTGAGCGTTTTCTTCTATTAGAATTATTCTCAATGTCTGTAAAAATGGTTTTCTTCTATAGAATTTTTCTCAACTTGTACTGACCCATGTCTGTAAAACACGTTTGGAATGATATTTGGAAAAAAGTAAATAGACGTTTCAAAATGAACACAAAGTTGGTTTTCTTGTCCTGGAAGGTAACCTTCAATGCTTTTTAGAAAATATTTCCCTTCAAAGTGTCTTGAGTCTGTTGTTCATCTCCATTTCCCAAACTCTGGACAGCCCCCTCAACCTTACCACCACTAGGAGTTTGTCTCTTCATTTCTTTGTCCAAACTGGAACCCTAGATTTTTCTTTCGTTTTTTATTTTACTTTATTTTTTTTTTTGAGACAGGTCTCGCTCTGTCACAGGAGCTAGAGTATGGTGGCATCAGCCTAGCTCACAGAAACCTCAAACTCCTCGGCTCAGGCGATCCTCCTGCCCCAGCCTCCCGAGTAGCTGAGACTAGAGGAGTAGGCCACCACATCCAACTAATTTTTTCTATTTTTAGTAGAGATGGGATCTCGGTTTTGCTTAGGTGGGTCTCGAACTCCTGACCTCAAGCAATTCTCCCACCTTGGCCTCCCAGAGTGCTAGGATTACAACAGGCTTAACCCACCGTGCCTGGCCAGGAATCCCTAGGTTTATCCTATCCCTGTAATCTTGTTTGAAGGAACAGTCCCATGTTGCTTAATGAAAGGGATACATTCTGAGAAACACAATGTTAAGTGATTTCAATGTGTAAACATCAGAGCGTATTTATACAAACCTACTTGGTATAGTATAGCCTACTACACACCTAGGCTGTAGCCTATTGCTCCTAGGCTACAGACCTGTATAGACTGTTACTGTACTGAATACTGTAGGCAGTTTTAACACCATGGTAAGTATTTGTGTATCTAAACATAGAAAAGGTACAGTAAAAATATAGTATTATAATCTTACGGGACCACTGTTGTATATGGGATCCTTTGTTTACTGAAACATCATTTTGCGGTGCATGACTATACTTTAAACAAAAAACAAGTCTCTAGGGACCAGAATGATACAGATTAAAAAAAAAAAAAGAGTTTACATCTGGCTGCCTGACTGCCTGGAACATCTTTCACTGCTGGAAGTGACTCTGGAGTGAGCTGGGATGATTAACTGAGGGCACCTGCATTTGGAACTCTGAAGCTGGTGAACAGAATGTATCTGAGATTGAACGTAAACAGTTGCAGGCTTAATATGTAACCGTGGAGAGAGGAGGCAACCTACTGGCTTTTTTCCCAGGAGGGGGCAGCTCTCACAGCAGGGCCCATATGCCTCAGCAAATTGACAGAGGATGGGTCCCATACCCCCCTTCACACACATGCCTACTATGCTTTATTTTTTTAAACTCTGTCCTAGATGCTACCTCTTTTCTTGTCTTTGCAAACCTAGTGTTGGCCTGGTTCCATATTTGCTGTTCTGTAGTATCTCCCCAAGGTGCCTTTTAAGTCACTAGTGTAGAGGAAGCAAATGGATTGTGTAATGTTAGTGAAAGTAAGACTACCCTATGCAGGAACTGATGGTCTATTAACGAAAGGAAATGGTCCTTTGTGTGAAAAGTTGGCAGCCATTTGCTTAGTTTTTGGTCTAAGCCAAGAGACCTTAGCCATGAAAATAATTCCAATATTAGCAAAAGGAAATATGTACCCACCTTCAACTTCTTTAATAGTACTTCATGTGGTGGCTCATGCCTGTAATCCTAGCACTCTAGGAGGCCAAGGTGGGAGGATCGCTTGAGGTCAGGAGTTCAGACCAGCCTGAGCAAGAGTGAGACCCTGTCTCTACAAAACAAAGAAAAATGAGCTGCTTCCTGTAGGCCCAGCTACTCAGGAGGCTGAGGCAGGAGGATTGCTTGAGCCCAGGAATTTGAGGTTGCAGTGAGCTATGATGATTTCACTGCACTCTAGCTGGGGCAATAGAGTGAGACTGTGTCTCAAAAAAAAAAAAAAAAATAGATACTTCATGTGAAATAGCTTGACTTTCAATTATATTTCCTTGGTATGAAAGATATGGAAAGGGGTTCAGTGCTTTGGAGTGGCTGTCACCCCCATCTTTTACTCCTAACCCTTCTGACACTGCCTCTTACTCTGCCTTTAATGCAGTTTAGCTTTATTCCGTTTGCTAATAAATTGAATCTTTAGAATCTTTAAATTGTGGTGTTTACTTCCATTCTCCTCAATCTCTGTAGGAGTAACTATTTGGGTTTATTACTGGTGTATGATTTCACCTTCCTCAAGAAGGTAAAAAAAATTTTTTTTTGAGTCCTAGGTAGAATGCCGTGGTGTCATAATAGCTCACTGCAGGCTCAAACTCCTGGGCTCAAGCGATCCTCCTGCCTCAGCCTCCCAAGTACCTGGGACTATAGGCACATACCACCACACCTGGCTAATTTTTTCTATTTTTGGTAGAGACTGGGTCTCACTCATGCTCAGGCTGGTCTCCAACTCCTCACCTCAAGTGATCCTCCTGCTTTGGCCTCTTAGAGTGCTAGGATGACAACAGCCTTGAGCCAGCACGTCCGGCCAAGAAGGTGAATTCTTTGCTTGCAGAGACAGAAGGCAAGAATGCGTCTGAGTTTCACTTAGAGAACTTTTAGGGTACACAACTGATTAACAGGAGAAAGAATAGTCATTTTTGCCTGTGAACTGAACCTGTAGCATTGAAAGGGGTCTTGTATTAAATTCATGCCTAAATTTTTAGCACAAAATGACAAGGAAAGCTGACTGAGTACAGGGAGTAAAGATAGCAGGCTTGCTATTTTTTTTTTTTTTTTTTTTTTTTTTTTGTTGAGACAGAGTCTCACTTTGTTGCCCAGGCTAGAGTGAGTGCCGTGGCGTCAGCTTAGCTCACAGCAACCTCAGACTCCTGGGCTTAAGCGATCCTACTGCCTCAGCCTCCCAAGTAGCTGGGACTACAGGCATGCGCCACTATGCCCGGCTAATTTTTTCTATATAGATTTTTAGTTGTCCATATAATGTCTTTCTATTTTTAGTAGAGACGGGGTCTCGCTCAGGCTGGTCTCGAACTCCTGACCTTGAGCAATCCACCCGCCTCGGCCTCCCAGAGTGCTAGGATTACAGGCGTGAGCCACCGCGCCCGGCCTAGGCTTGCTATTTTTGTTTCATTATGGTAGGGCCTACCTGCTCACCTATCTAGCTTCAGATGGATAGATACATACATATACATACACATACTGTATGTGATTTCCTATTGGAAAAGCATTTGGGGACCCCACTGCTGTGCATGGCATGCCAAATGGTTCTTTCAGTCATGCATTACCTTTTCTTAGGCTCTCAGCGTGAGCAGGGAAAGAGCTGGTGTGGAAGCCCAGATCTGAGAAGTGAAAGTGGCTCAAGAGTTCGGTGTTCAGTTTGGCACAGCTCACACAGTAGGTTCTCAATCAGTATGCTGTGATGATAGTCTTGGTGATGATTCAGGTTTTTGCCACTGGTGTGAAAAGCTTTTAGCATGCAGAGTTGGGACATGTTAGCCATTGTGCTTTTAGTGTAAACAGGGTTTAGAGAACGGCCACTTAACCTAAGAACTTAGTAATTTTTTTTAATGTGTTCCTTGTGCCTGATGTATTTTGTAAATAAGTGAAGACGCCAGGCCAGGAGGTCCCTAACTTGTGTGATTTATTAGACACTGGTTCTCAAAGCTGTATTTGTTGATGGTTTCTATTCACGAAGTCAGGCAGAAGGCAGCTTGACGTCACCAGGAATAACCTTGTAATGTGTGGGAGCTTTGTCCTCAGCAGTCGTGTGGGTTGGGGAAGGAGGCCACTTTTCAGGGACTCATAGTTGGAAGCAGGAATTTTTCCTTTTGTCTACCTTCTCCCTCTGTAACTCTTGCCAGGCTTCATTTAGCTGCATTGTTTTTTATACAGCCTTCCTCGCATATCTCACACAGTTGGGCACCATCTGTGTGCTAGGCTCAGACACATGTAAATGGATATTTAGACTTCTAATAAAGCACTTGCCAGTTAATATCTTCTCTGGTCATCACTGAAGATGGAATTAAGAAGTGATTCCCCATAAAGCCTCTAGGAAATTTAATATGATAATTTACCATATACAGAGTGCTTTCATTTATCATCTTGCTGGATCTCACCTCACCCATGTGAGGTGGGTAGGAAAGGTGATGCTATCCCAATTGACATTCAGAAAGATGATTTGGCTCAAATTCCCAACTAATGTGTAGTTTTCCTGGGGTTAGAACCTGGGAATTACAGTTCTTAGCCTGGAGGTCAGTCATGGTGCTTGTTATTTCAGACTTCTATAGCTTTATAGACCTGTTAATGTGTTATTAGGTACCTAAATGCTAGTAAATGGCCTTTGCTTAGAGCCACTGTTACTTGTAGCCCATGCAAGGAAATGTCTTTTTCTTCTGCTAAGTGAGCAACTATAAAATAAGCAAAGCTGTGGAGAGAAATGATTGTTTATATTTCAGGAGTTCTCCCCGTTATTGTACTAACTTTTGTTAAGTCACACCCAGTATAGAGCTGTATATTCCACTGAGGATAGTACATATGTAGATGTAGTTACGCACTTTCAATAGATCACCCAGAAAGAGCAGGGAGGCCCAGACTCTTGTGGAAGGCATTTGGGACAGAATTTCCTAGTGGTTGGGTTATTGTCTGGCAGAATGGAAGTCCTGGGCTTGTGATCCAGGGCTGTTTTCTGTGTGGAAGGAGGAAGGTGAGCTGTGTGAGTGCTTGAGGTTGCTCCTAGTGGTAGTCTGTTCTCAGGCCATCCACCCATGTGCATTGTGTGTGCTCTGAAGCTTAAAGCCAAGGACAGGCAAGTCTCTGAGCCAAAGCCATCAGCCTGCTTCTAGAAATGTGTCAGCGGATTAACTTATTGGCTTCCCTCCTGAGTGGCATTAGCTCTCACCCTGTCTCATGTTCACCATCTGGCTTTTGAGTAAGAAGTCTTCAAGTGATCTCTCTTCAGCAGCCTGCTCAGTGCCAGGGCTTTCCGAGGGCTGTTCAGCTTTCTCCCTCATCAACCCTGGGGCACATTGCGCTCCAAAAAGAGGTAGTCTATGTGTTGTGTCCACACACAGCATACTTGGGATCAGAATACTTTATACCTCAGAGGAAAAAAAACAGCTCAAAGGTGAATGAGTCTGGGTGGTTAGTGGCCTGAAGTCTTTTTGTTGTCAAAACTAACAAGTGGATCTGTCCTTAGGTTACTTGTTTTTTTCCTCCCTAGGGCTAGAATCACAAGGAACTTAGGTTAGTTTTTGAAATCGAATTGCTTGTACCATAGAGAAAGCTCTTTCTGCCTGTGATAGTTTGTCCAGATTTTATTAGAGGGAAGGATTCAAAGGGGCTGAGATTTTTTTCCCTCATTGGAAAGTAAAGCCTAGGGGTGGAGGTGTTTAACTGAACTACCTCCCCTCCTCCTAGGGAGCTAGCTGCTTTCTCCTCCTGGGTTAATATACATTGAATGGGGCTAAATGCTTGATGCTTCTGGACAGAGTCCAGCCCCTCAGCAGAGCAGCCGCACTGTGGAGATACAGCTGCTGGCATTAAAGGGCTAAGCCCTTTCCAGCTGCTTTTCTCTAAAGGGAACTGCCTGCAGTCGGCAGCTTAAGGGAGCTGTCTTAGCCAGATTAGGAGGAAATGACTAATCTCTGCATCTTCTCATGACACTGCTCTGGAGGCTCTAGGGAAAATAACCCAGTGGGATGGGAAGTAGTTGGATAATGGTATTGGAGTGCTAGCCTATTATCTCCTCAAAATTGTGGTCCCAGCTTGGTGTGGTCTATGTTTTCTGTTTCCTCCATGAAAA
This sequence comes from Eulemur rufifrons, assembly GCF_041146395.1. Classification (NCBI taxonomy): domain Eukaryota; kingdom Metazoa; phylum Chordata; class Mammalia; order Primates; family Lemuridae; genus Eulemur; species Eulemur rufifrons. The sequence continues at coordinate 38,986,577 of NC_090998.1, read as the reverse complement.
AAGTGGGCTTTTCTCCCCTGGCACTGAGGGAGAGGAGATATTCACTCTGTGGGGTGGCCTGAGTAGTTAAAATCTGGTGTAGCAATAGATGTGTGGAGTTGACAGCATATGAGAGCAATGGTATACATTCCCCCTAAGAGGAAGGAAGGAGAGAAGACTTGAGACCCTCTAATATGGATCCTACTTTGGTCTTCCATTCCTCTTTTCATTAAAACTCAAAGGCCGGACACAGTGCCTCACGCCTATAATCCTAGCACTTTGGGAGGCTGAGGCGGGAGGATTGCTTGAGCTCAGGAGTTCAAGACCGGCCTGAGCAGGAGTGAGGCCCTGTCTCTACAAAAAAGTAGAAAACTTAGCCGGGCATGGTGGCACACGCCTGTAGTCCCACCTACTCTGGAGGCTGAGGCAGGAGGATCGCTTGAGCTCTGGAGTTTGAAGTTGCTGTGAGTTATCATGATGCCACTGCACTGTACCCCGGGCAACAGAGTGAGACCTTGTCTCAGAAAACAGAAAAAAAATTTTAAAAGTCAATTTAAAGAGCCAAGATTTAAGGGAGAAATGATTATTTCATTGATTACAACATGTGCTTTAAAAATATATTATTAATATCTCTGAGAACCGGGACATCTTATAATCAATGGCATCTTACAAATATAATACAGTGTTTTTTCTTTCTTAGTGGCTCATAAAGTAGTGGTGCATCTCATAACCAAGGTCTGGGTTTGAAGTGTTAACTATTCACATGAGAGGCTGTTGGCTGGACTATATGTGCAGGCCAAGGAACATGCTACTTTGCTGTGGTCAAAGAGGTATTAAAACAGGGAGTTCAGGTCTGGAGGGAAGCTGCAGTAAGGGAAAAGCAGAGAAAACAAGGCTCAGCCCAAGACACCTGGCATGAAGAAGCAGACAAGCAATGTGTAGGGATAGGATCAAAATCTGTCCCAGTCATGACCCCCGGGAGCTATTACATGTAAGTCCTGAATGAGGGGAGGAGGGAAAAAGGCATTGTGAATCAGTGGTGGTATGACCAAAACAACAGTACATCCTGATGGAGGTCAGAGTGCTTTAACACTGCAGTCCCCAACCCCTGGGCCGTGGCCTGTGAGGAAACAGGCTGTGTATCACCGCCTGAGCTCCGAACCACACCCTCACATCCATGACACCCGCCCCCCATCCCCAGTCTGTGGAAAAATTATCTTCCATGAAACCGGCCCCAGTGCCAAAAAGGTTGGGGACCATTGTGACACCTGAGAGATTAGAGGTGTTAGACATTCTGTTTGGGCAGGGGGTTGGGAATGTTTGTTGCAATCCTTTGTCCAATTTGCTCACCCAATCCAGAATATCAGAGGAAGGTCTTTCCTCCCTTTAAGGTAGAAGGCTGTGATTTGGGGACCAACCAAAAAAAGGAAGCCTATCTCACAGGACAGAGAATAAAGATAAGGAACCTACTGCCCTGAAATGAAAAGTAGACTAAAAAAAATACAGTTTTGCTTAAGAAGGTCTTCCTGTTCAGACAGGTGTTCAAATAACTGTGACGTAATGTGTTTGGTGTGAGGATAGAGGTGGGCACAGTGCTGTGAGAGGAACTCAGAGGATAGCGGGAGCTGAAGGCTTAGAGAGCCTCAGAGGTTATGACAAAGCTGGAGCGCAGGATGAGTACGGCAGCTAGGGGGAACCAGAAGTATATTCCCAGGCAGAGGAAGCATCTCCAGCCTGTTGCTCCAGAACTGGACACCCCAACTGCTGGCCTGGCCTCTTCTCTTATCGGTGGGCTGGTCCTTGTTCCATCTGTCCATGGGGGGAGAGTGCTAGTTATTGATCCCTGCCTCTGTCTCTGGCCTCCTCCACTTCAAGCTTGGGCTATAGCTGTTCCTTTATCTGCCTTAATCAGAGCTCTGAAACATTGTTTTTCAGTTCCCCCCTTTCTGCTAATTAACCACAGCCTATTAATTAGTGCCATTGGACTCCCCACTCCCATGAACCCCATTCACTAACCATGCCTCACCTCCCCAGCTTTTGCTAAATATGTGACTGTGCCTTAGTGTAGCTGCCTCTCCCTGAGAAGTGATTACAGATCTTGGCTGTACTGACCCCCTGCCACAGCTGCCCAGAGTGGCCACAGCTTGGCCGGATGCTTCATCTTGATTAGCCCTTAACTTCTTCCCTCCCTTCCTCCCTCCCTGTCTTCCTCTTTGACATTGCGGGGGCACAAAGCTGTATGCTAAAATCTCTCTTAATATCAAACATCAAGCTCTTTTTTCCTCAGACCTGTTTCCTGCATTCCCTGGTGCTGCTTGGGTCATGGAGACAGTGCTGTGGGGCCAGAGGGACTGAGGCGATCCCCTCCCCTGACCTAGTGGATTCTCCCACCAAAACCCAGATCAGCTTGTTCCTGATCACTTGACCTCATTATAGATCATGGTGATTTTGGTCTGTGGTACCCCTTTAACCCTCAGCCCTGATGTTAGTTCCCTTTTTGTTTACTTGGTTTTCATGTGAAATTCCAAGTCCTCAAGTCCCAAGTCCCCTGCTTCTTTTCACCCCGTTCCCACCCCAACCAGCCTTGTCACCCTTATTCCCTGAATCTCCCCAAACCAACTCTCCCAGCTGTGATCACTTCAGTGCTCCATTTCTCTGTTCTGAGGAGGCACTTATTTCTGTTCCTTGTGTTTTAATTCTTGATGACTCTTTCCTCTGGGATTCTCCTCTTTCCCCAAACACACACACTCTCCCCTTAGCTCAAGCTAAGCCTGGGGTATGTGAAAGAAGTGATCCCTTCTTTAGATAGCCCAGGCCTCTTTAGAAACTGCAGGGGAAGCAGCTAAGCTCGTGGTAGATATAATACATTCTACCTTGATGATGATGGTGGTAAAATTAGCTACCAATGATTGAGATCTGCCTATATGTCAGGCGTGGTACTAAACACATCTCACATAGCTCTTCCAGCACCCTGTTGATTATACTCCATTTTCCAGACGAGGAAGGTGAGGCTTAGGATCCCTAAGTAACTTGCTCAAGTTCACATAGGTAGTAAGTGCCTAACTTGTATTTGACGTATTATTACGTAGTATTCTACGTTTATCTAGGTTTTTCTTTCTTTTTTAAAAAACTTTAGTCCACAGAATCCTTTGGGTCAAAGTGATTTTCTTTGGAAAGTGAAAGTCTCTGGATCACTGTGTTGCTCCTCCTCCTCCCATAGTCCCAGGAGACCAAATGTGTCTCAGAGCCTGGCCCCTTCTGGGCTTTTCTCCTTGGCACAGTATGGTCCTATATCAGGTCTGTCCTCTTTATACCTGAGGTAGCAGGTTAAAGATGAGCAGTGGGGATGGGAAGCAGGGGAAGCGATCGCCTAGGCTCTGAGCTCAGCATCATCTGCTCCTGCTAAGACAATCATCAACATAAAAGGCTAATTGTATTAATCACCAAGGCACCAGTCCTGAGTCCCCCTCCCTTTCGGGAGAATTATGAATTGCAATTGCAGATGGCTCCACTGATTGAAGGCAGTGCTCAGCAGGGAGAAGGGTCAGATCAGATTACACACCATTAATTAAAAACTTCCCCTGACAAACGGGAGGAAGGGAATACACACCAAGAGCTGGCCTGGTTGGGTCTCTGTCCTCCCCATGCCCCCTGCCCTGCCACAAACCCAGGGGCTGTGATGATGAAGCCTGCTTCCCCTAGCTGGAACCACTGAGATTCAGCTCCCCAGAGGCCAGCCCTTCCCTCATCTAAACAGATGGCCTGCTGTCCTATTAAAGGGCTCCAGAGGAGGAAAAGCTAACCTTTGGTTACTTATTTCCACGTCTAACCTTCGATGCTCTGCAGGTTCTAACCTAATTCCTCACTTCTCAAGCTTATTTCCTCTTGCTCTATCCTGACAGAAAACAGCTTTAAAGAACTATTCATGAAAATGGCCCCCCAGTTTTCTCTTCAGGCAACCACCTTACCCTTTTGGCCCATAAGTTCCTGGGGCAGACGTCATGGAGCCTGCTTTGGGATAGTGGATGGAGACTCAAACGTCTGGCTCTGCACCCTCTTCTCAGCCTCTGCTTGGAAGCACAGGCTTCTCAGCTGCTGTCATTTTGGCTTATTTGGAGTTGTAACTCCTGAATTTTCATCCTTGATCTATTACTGCCTCATTTCCCTCCCCAGCTGCACAGCCTCAGTCATTCATTCATCAAACTTTTATTGAGCACCCAGTGTGTGCTTGGCTCTGGGGACGCAGAGATAATTTGTTAAGGAGCTTAAGAGCCTACTGTATTAGTTCCACCAGCCCCTCTTCAGCCCTCTAGTTCCTGCTTCCTTCCTTCCTGTGGCTGCAGCTTGTGTAAGCCCCCCTGGAGCTCTATTTTGGAAAATTCTAAGCTGGGGAACCCTTAAGGGTCCATGCTTCTGAGCTGGGTGACCTTTAGCAAGTCAGCAATATCCTCCACACACACCACACACACACACACACACACACACACACACACCCCCAGCTGTCCCTGCTCATAAAGGGCACAGGCAGCCCTGGGCTCTGAGAGATTGAAGATGGATGAGTGGGACCCATCTTAGAGAGATGTGAGTAGTATCTGGACTGATGATGTTACAGAACGCTGAGCACAGCTGCTGGGGCCACGAGCACCAGGGACTCAGTTACTGCACTGGCCACAGGCTAGGGCCGTTACCCTGCCTTTGGAAGACTTTGGCAGCCTTTCCCCATCCCCAGCCCCTTGGGAGGCATCATGAAAAAAGGACCTATCTTTTATATGGATTTGGTCACTGCATCTCAGGGGGTGACCACGGTGATGACCGCCATAGAAATGAAAACTGACTTTTATTGGCCTGTCTCTTCATTCCAGGGTCCCTCCCCCAAACCCCCATACCCACAAAGCTCCCAGGTCAGCAGACCCAAGAGAGGAGGCAGGGTCATGGGTAAGTAGATCCAATGAAATGAGAGAAAAGCCTACTCTTTCTTCCCTCCCTCTCAATCATCTTCCTCTCTGCCCTCTTCCCTCCATTACCAACAGCAATTGTATTCAAACCCAGTAATTACAGTAACAGCAACAATAATCATCCTTTATTGGAGTTGTTTTTCTAGCATTTTCACTTCCAAAAGCGTCTTCCAATTTCTTGTTTTCACAGCAGTCTCTGGGAGAGGACTGTGTCCATTTTGTACCTGGGGAAGCTGAGATCCAGACAGGACCCCAAGTCATGGGCAGAGTAGATATAGAACAGCCTTTAAATCTTAACCAATTTGGACTTCAGTAGACCTTCAGAGGCACTGAACTTCAAATCTTGGTTTCCTGGGTCATTCTTGGGTTCCCACCATCTTTGGGACTTACTTGACTGCATTTTTTTGGGATCCCGGTAATGCTGAGAAGGAAGCAGGAGATGGCTTCTTTGGCCCAGGTTAAGAACTGGGGGCTGGGGTGGGGGCTTCCCCTCTCAGGATTGTTCCCATGAATGGCTGTAGGGTGGAAGTCAGGGCAGACAACTGGGGAGAGCTTACCCTGGGAAAGCCCTTTCTGGCTCAAACCTCTCTTCCTATATTCTGCCCCTCTGCCAACCGGAGGAAAGTTTCCTCTCTCTGTCAGCTCTTTCTAAGGGTGGGGTCTTCTCCTGAGCATTTCGAGAAGTGAGGAATAAAGATCTTTTGGGAGTTGGTCTCTGTCCTCAGGAAGCCCCCAGTCTGAGAGAGGAGTCATAGCTCCCCAGCTATCCCCAAGGGCAGGGAAATCCCTCTCAGGAGCTCAGAGGCTGTTCCAGGACCTGATTCTTCCAGGAAGCCTGTCCGCTCCTCCCCAAGGATTTCCCAAGGTCCCTGTAGCTCTCAGTATCTAAGCAGGGTGGTTGCCTGGTCTCCAGTTTCCTTTTTCCCAAAGACACAGGGATCTGGAGGCTCAGAACTCCCACTGGTGTCTAGTTGGGTGAGGGAAGGGAGGTAAGAGTGATCATGAAGTCCCCTGCCCCCCTCTGCTCTGTCTCATTAAGAGATGGGGAGGGGACTGGACAGATTTGCTTCCAGATTCTTTCTATCTAGAAATGTAATGCCAGGGAGAAGAGCTGGCACCCCCTGGCCACCCTGTTAGGACAAGGGATCAAGCCTCCCCATTGACACCCCTCCCAGGAAAACCTCAAGTTAGGCCATTCAAGGCACATTGCCCACTTACAGGGCTCCTCTCTGAATCCTGAAGGCGGGGGGCAAAGTCTATGCCGTTTCACACAGTCTCCATTTCCGTGTCCTCTGAACTGGATTGGGATTCTTTCTTCTGGGGCTCCACCCCTACCACTCTCTCTCCCTCCACAGTGCCTGTGAGGATGGCCAGTCGCTGGGCCAGGGTCTTGGTGTCAGGGAACAGGATAAAGTTGTAGATCAGTGAAGCCAGTACAGCTCCTGTCAGAGGTCCCACCCAGAAGACCTGAGAAGAAAGTAGACACCTACCCATGAGCTATCAGGATCATAGGGTGGCTTTGTGGCCTCTGCCTGCTTCCCTAGGGCTGACATGGTCTCCCGTCTTCCTCAACTGTCTGCAAGGTGGTAAATTTGAGAACCACAAGTCCTGCCTCCACACAAGGTGAGGGCACCTTGCCGTCCATGGAGCTGGGTCCAGAGGGCCAGACTCCTCTCCCCTCATGTCTCTTTCCTCCTGCCTCCCCCATTTTAGCCATGAGTCCTAGCTATTGCCGTTTCTGTCTCTGCTGGCGTATCTGTCTGTTTCTGTTTTGTCTTTTTCTTTATCCAAGTTTGAGAATTAATCCAGCTGGAGAAAGTGAATAAGGAAACAGCCAGGACTTAAGGCTCGGGCCAAAGCCATAGCTTCTGTCCTGGCCCACTTCTTGCCAGTCTCCTGGATCCCCTGGGTTATCAATGCTGGAAAGGAAGGAAGTACAAGCTGGGACGCTTACTCTGGCCTTCTGAGCTTAGGGGACCTCCACTCTGGGGTCAAAATGGTTGGGGGTGGGGGTTGTCTCCCCAAGTCTCTGTGGACCCACTGCTGGTAAAACCCAATGTCTACTGTCCCTACTCCAGCCCTCTCCCTTCCCCATGGCTGCCAGTAGAGAGGGTCTCACCCAGTGGACTGTGAACTTCCCAATGATGACAGCAGGACCGAAGGAGCGGGCTGGGTTCATAGAGCAGCCGGTGAAGTAGATCTGGGGAGCAAATGCAGGGCCAGGGTGTGAGGAGGCTTATGGCAGGCCTAGAAGGGGAGAGTCCCTTCTGTCCTGGCCCCAGCCTTGGCATCAGGCAGCACCATATCCTGGCCTCAAGGGATGTGGGGCTCAGGGAGGGATACTTCCTGGCCTTCAGGGCCCTGCAGCTTCCCCAGGGAGGGACCCAGTGTATCCATGTGCATGGTGTCCCCTTTGCCCCTTACCCCAATGAGGTGGCCCAGTGCCACAGAGATCCCAATCATGGTGGCTGGGGAGCCCGATGTCTGACGGCTGTCGGTGGAAGCAAAGACACAGAGTACCAGCTGCAGGGTCAAAACCAGCTCCACTGCCACTGCTTGGCCAATCGAGACGCTGTTCTGGACCTGGGCAGAGGGTTATGTTGGAGCAGATGCATGCTCTGCCCATGGCACGGTGAACCCCCAGGCTTGTTCCCCTCAGCTGTAAGGGGGGTGACACCTCATCACTGCTCAGCTCCAGGACTTGAGGAGATCTGTGCAGTGGAGCTCACATCAGCCCTGGACACTTGCTCCCTGCAGAAGTGAGTAGCACCCCTCCCACCCCACCAATTGGTTGGTTGGGGCCAGTGGTTCAGGAGCAGGAGGCAGGAGCCCAGGACTGCTGGGGAAGGGAAGGCTTGAGAAGCTGGGGATGCTTGTTTGAGAGGAGACTGGCGGTAGGAGCAGAAGGAGGAGACCTGGGGAAGTAGGTGGAACATAGATGGTTAGGGGAATGGGGTGGGGGAGTAGGCAGTCCTTGAGGTGCTGGGGAGGGAGGAAGTTGGGGAAAATGGAGGAGCAGAGGACACGGGGTAGAGCTTGGAGAGGAAAATGAAGTGCTTGCAGGATCCCCTTCCTCTACCCATAGCCCCAGTCCTCCCTTGGCCACGTCTATCCTTTAAATGCCTGGTCCTTCTCTGACTCCTTCCCCTTTTGCCTTCAACATCTGTTCCTCACACCACAATCCCATTCTATTCTTCCTAGACTAAGGCCAAGCCTGATTCCTCTGGGACCCAGCACCCAGCCCAGAGCAGGTGCGGAGCATGTGGCTGAATTGTTTCTTCCTCTGTTCTCTCTCCTCGGGTCTGGCCCTCCACCCCTACCACCCATGTGGACTCCCTCCTCCTGGCCCTGCCTTGCATCCCTCCCTGCACCTACCATATTAATCCCAATGGTCTGTCGGATGTCTCCTGGTGTGACCCCGTAAAGCAGAGCAGCCCCTACGGTGGCCCCTGCCAGCTGGGCAGCCACATAGGCCACAGCACGGGGCAGAGAGATGTGGGAGCCCACGAGGAAGGCCAGCGTCACGGCAGGGTTGACGTGGGCCCCACTGGCCTTCCAGGTGACCTGCACAACCATAGCTGTGACCAGGTTGAAGGTGATGGCGATCTGCAGCACGGAGGGAAGTGCCGAGGGCCAGCGCAGGGCCGAGCCGACGCCAAAGAACACATACAGCCCCGTGGCCAGGAACTCTGCAAATAGTGCCCTGATGATGGCTGTCCAAGGCTCGCATGACAATATCCTAGCCCAGCCGTGCCCCCCTGGCTCCACAGCATCCATGTCCTGGTGCCTAGTGCCTTGGCTGTCACCTTTGCTCCAAGGGCCTCGCCTCTGTCCTCTTGTCCCTTGTCTCTGGCTGATTCTGGCTTTCACTCTCTGTGGAGCCTTCTCTGTCCCCCACCTGCAGTGCCTCTACCACGCTGCCGTCCCAAGGAATGTGCTGGTCAGACTGGCAGGGAGCAGGCAGATGGGGTTATGCACATGCCTGCCCCAGCCTGAGCTCACCTGACTGGGGCAGGGGAGGTGGCGGGGAGGGCCGTCCGCAGGGTGCTGAGCTGGAACCTCCCAGTTGGTTTTCCAGGGCTGGAAAGGTCTAACTTGTGCTGCAGGCAGAGGTCTAGCCTGAGGGTCGCAGGTGCAGGGCAGAGTGGTCATGTTATTCATGTCCTGATGTCAGCTTCAATCGAGCAAGATCACTCAGATCCCCAAGTCCAAGGCCTGTTTCAGGGGGTCCTATTCTCCTGGACCCCTCTATCTCTAGGCTCTGCCTCCAGATGGGCTGAAACTGCTGTGTCCCTTAAACCCAGATATGATATCAAGTGCTCTCCTCTATTCCCACTTGAAACCCCTCTCGCAGAATGCAGGTGTTAATAGAGTTGACTTTGCTAAGGACTTGGGCCTGTGGGGTCTGGGGGGGCAGGGAGGGGCAGATGGAGAAGGGGTTTATTCCACAAATAACCAAGCAGCATCAGGTCACACACGTGGCAGGGGCACCTCTGCTGTCTACCAGTGGGAATTTCCACTGGCCCTTCACTCATTCTTTCCTACCTCTCTGCCCTCCCTTCTCAGCCCATCCCTCTCAGGGCCAAACAGATTCCTCTCCTTTCTCACGCAGGGCAGCTTAACCATTTTTGTGACTATGTTGGCCCTAAGGTCACCCATGCTCCAGCCTCTCCCCTTTTACCCCCAGCAGCATATCAACATATTTTCTCAAGCAAAAGTGTTTCCTCCCTAAGAGGAATCTGCCAAGCTGTTGAAATAATAATCTTCACCTCTTAACCACGTCTGGGTGCCCAAGGACGTCCTCTGGTTGTTCTCGGGCTCCTGTATGTAATGCAATCTTTCTCAAAATGAGATCCTCATCTCTACCCCCAATGCACTCCTCTTGTTTCTTCCAGCTCAGTTGGTGGCACCTGGGAAACATCCTTGACCCTTCTCTCCTTCCTTCCCCCATGATAAAATAAAAATAAAACCATCAAGTCCTGCTGATTTTGAATCCTAAATATCTCCTGACTGTGCCCTCCGTTGCCACCCCTGCTGCCCCGCAGCCTTTAACCAGTCTCTCTGTCTGCTCCCTTGCTCTGCTCCAATCAATTCTCCACACTGCAGCCCGAGTGCTAAAATGCAAATCTGATCATGCTGCTCCCCTGCCAAAATCCCTTCAAAGCCTCCCTTCTTCTGGAAGCTCTGTGCCTGCCTTCAGGGACTCTGCTCCTCCTACCTCTCTCTCTCCACTGCTTACCTCATCCTTTACCCTCTGGCCCCACTAGATGAACACCCCTGCTGGTCTCTCTGGAGGATGCTCTCTTCTGAGAAAGCCCTTGTCACTCCCTTTGCTTGGGTAACTCCTAACCCATCCTAAGGCTCAGGTCACTTGCTCCATTCCTGGGTGAGGGCCCCTCTGTGTGCTCCCGCCACACTTAGGCATTTTTGTGTACTACAGTCACCACTCGATGTTGTCATGGTGTTAATGTGTTTCCCCAATGAGGCAAGGCGGTGAGCTCCTAGGGGATGGGAACCAAGTTTTGTTCATCACTACATATAGTGTCTTGCACAGAGATTGCCGTAGTCAGTGCTCAATAAATATTTGTTGAATGAATGAATAAAAACTTCTTGACCTCCTAGGGCAGATGACCTTCGCGTCTGCTTCGTTTCAGCCTTATACCTGTCCCCACCTGGGATTGAGCCCTCTGATATCTTTAAGTGAAATGGCCCAACTCTGGACCACAGGCTCTGTCCATCCTCCCTCCCCTGTCTGAGTCCCAGTAAAACCCCTCGCCCATCCCCGTCTGTTCTTCTTGCTGTCTTGGCTTCATCTGACCCTCTCCAGGGGACCCCTGGGCATCTCACCTCTAGCACACTCTTGCCAGTGCCCCACTGTCCTGGCTCCCTGTCCTCTCCATCCTGTCTGCTGCTTGTCTCCATTTTCATTTTCCTCCATGCCTCGCTGCCCCCCATCTGCGCTGCTGAGCACTGCTGGAGAAGCTCGTCCAGCCGTGCAGACTGCTGCCGTGACAAGTCCACGGTCTGGCCTCAGCAGGGGTGGCAGCTCTGCTCAGCAGTCCTTCCATGGCTCTCCCCCCTTCTTTAAATCTTCCCCACTCTTCAAGTACCCTACTCACTCTGGCTTTCTCTCAGCAGAGGACCGCCCCGTGCCTCCCATTCCACTTACAAAGCCAAGCTACCTACTAGGCAAGCCTTCTTCCCACCCTTCCTCCCCAGCCACAGCCTCACCGGCAGCTGCCCCAAGCCCCTGCCAGTGCCCTATGGCCTTGAAGAAGAGGCAGCCCTTCTCTTGTGTGCAAGTTGTGAGGGGGCTGGAGGGAGATCCTTTGTACTCTTGGCAAGAGGGCCCCTTTGAGCAACTGGGGCCCTCTCTTGGCAATTCCCAGTCTCACCTGTGGCTTTCACTCCTCCCTCTTTCCTGGCTTCTTCTCTTTAAATGTGCCTGGGTAATCTCAGAGAAGTGAAAAATCATGGTTTGGAGCCAAGGTTCCAGTCACCCGCTCACTGTACTAGAGCACCTGGCCCTCCGGTACTGAAACTGCTCTGGCAAAGGCCACCATGACCTCTCCAGCCCTCCTCACCCTTGGCCTTCTGTAGCACATGCACTGCTGGCCGTCTCCCTCCTGAAACCTCTTTTGTCCTGGCCTATGTGGCACAGTCATCTCCTGGCTCTCCTCCCACCTCTCTGAGGGTGCTTCCTTGGCCTCCATTGCTGGCTCCTCTTCTGCTGACCTTTAGACCCAGGCCCTGTCTGCTCCTGACCCACTCTCTTCTCACTCCTGGCGAGACTGTGCCTGGGTAGCCCTGTTGACATCTGTGGCCTCCATCCCCTTCACAGACTGTCAACTCACAACACTGCCTCCAGACCTCTCTCCTGAACTCCAGACCCACACGCCTCCCCGCTAGACCCTCCAGCCTGTGCCTTCTTGTCCCTCTCCCACTGGGTGGCTCCAGGTCAGAGCCCCAGAATCATCCAGATACCTCTCCTTCCTGCAGCCCACACCAAACAGGTGACCAGGTTCCTGGTAATTCTTTCTGACACCTCTTCCCATTCTCATTTGCCACTGTCCCAGTTCAGCACTTATTGTTTCTCCATGGATTACTGCGTTAACCTTACTAGACTCTCAGACTCCACTACATCCATGCCCTTCCTCACCACTCCCCTCTCCACTGCCAGAGAGATCCTTCCAAAATGCAAAGCTGATCACATTACTCCTCTGCTCAAAAACCTTCAATGACTACCCATTGCCTCAGGATCAAGTCTGAATATCCATGGATATTCAGGCTTCCTCCCACTGTCCACGCTACACCCTATACCCCAGCCAGGCTAAACATTTATACTTCCCCAAAATGAGCTTCAGAGCCCTCTGTATGCTGATTTATTTTTTTATTTTTCTTTTATTTTTTTTTGAGACAGAGTCTCACTCTGTTGCCTGGGCTAGAGTGCCATGGTGTCAGCCTAGCTCACAGCAACCTCAAACTCCTGGGCTCAAGCGATCCTTTTGCCTTAGCATCCTGAGTAGCTGGGACTACAGGCATGAGCCACCATACCCAGCTAATTTTTTCTATATATTTTTAGTTGTCCGGCTAATTTCTTTTTATTTTTAGTAGAGATGGGGTCTTGATTTTGCTCAGGCTGGTCTCGAACTCCTGAACTCGAACGATCCTCCCACCTCGGCCTCCCAGAGTGCTAGGTTTATAGGCATGAGCCACCATGCTCGGCCTGTATGCTGATTTTGAAATGCCTTTCCTCCTTGTTCCTCTTTCCAGACTTTGCACAAGTGCAGTTCCTCTAGGAAGCCTTCCCTGACTTCCCTTCCCAGCAGAGTCAGGGCAGGCAAGCTTCACAGAGAAGTAGGGCTCGAGCAAAGCCAGGGGCTAGTTGTGGCCTCTGCCTCCTCAATGCCTTCACTGTTCCAGTGCAAACTGCCTTCCCTGCCTGGCATAGAGGAGTCATTCAATAAATGCTCAAGGGAGGATGGATCGAGGCTGTGGGGGTAGCGTGGGTGCCGTTCCTCCCTGGCACAGTGGGTTCCCTGCCTGGGGGCTTCCCGGGGTAACTCAAGGGCACCTATCTCCTTGTTTCCCCTCAGATGGGGCCAGTAGAGGGCTTGGTGGACAGATGCTTACCAGTGCCTGCATCTGACCTCGCTTCAGTTTCTGCACTTGTAAAACTGGCACCAAATGGCAGCAATATTTATCGGTTGAGAGCTTTTGAAAAGACAAGTGAGAGCATTTTGAATATAGCCATGTATATTGCACCCCTAACCAATTGCTTAACTTCTGTGACCTCAGTATCCCCATTTATAAAATGGGGAAGACAATCCCCACCTCCCTGTGTGTTGTTAGGAGCAAATGTGCTGACACCCAGCAGAGTGCCTCCGAGTCAGAAAATGTTGGTTCTTAGGATTGCAACTCCCTCCCCTCTCCAGTGAGACAGCTGTGGGGACTGGGCAGGGGTGGCAGTCCCTGCTCTTGGCCCTGGAGCCTGAGACAGCTTTGTCCCCAGCTAGCCTAAAGCAGAGCCTCCTCGAGCCTTGCCTGGACCAGGACAAAGTCCTTCACCCACCGGACCCAGGTGGGTATTGCACAGGGCCTGCCCCAGCCAGCACCTTCCCAGCCCCAGCTAGTTCCGGGCTCTCATGCCAAGCTTTGAGCTCACTCATGCTCAGAGACCTTTTGCCAAGCCCCACCCCTGGCTGCCCAGTCTGCCTGTCCATGCGAGCTCTGACTGAGGTCCTCTCAGGGCTTGGGGAAGATAAGGAGAGCAAGAGGGAGGGGAAGGAGGGAGGTGCTTGGAAAGAAGAGAAGGAGAATGAAAACCTGACAAAGGGAAGGGATGCAAGGTGGCTTCCAGTGCCTCATCTCACTGATCCCCACAAAAACGTGCAAAGGTCAGGAGATCTGATATTCTCACCCGCGGATGAAGGTGGAGGAAGCTGAGGCTGAGAGGAGCCCAGAGATCTGATTCCCCCAGCAATGCCTCCTCCTGTCCACCCATCTAAACAGACAGCCCTCTGTGCATTCTCCACCTCTACCCCCAGTCCTCCTCCATCTCTCCGTCCACAGCACCATGTCCACCATCCACCTGGGGAAAACTGGCAGCCTCTGGGGAGGTGAAGGGGAGAGGAAGGAGAGGAGCCTTCTACTGGATAACCAGGCTTCTTCCTGGGTCCATCTTCAGGTGGGGCAGAGGGTCGGAGAGGTGACTGGGCACCTGTGTGCTTGGGTCTGTGTGCACGCATGTGCCTTTCTGAGAGCAAGTGGGGCCAGTTATCAGGTCCAGCTGAGCCGCCCTGTGACAGTGAACGGGGCTGGGGGGAGGGTATATGCGGATCGGTGTGCAGACACAGCCCCTTAGGTACAACTGAAGGTCCGTGTGACTCCGAGCCTGAGACGTGGAGTTTGTGTGTGTGTGCTCGCGGGGCACGGGTCTTTGTGAGCCCGCAGACCGGGCGGCTCCGCGGAGATCCAGCGCAAGGAGCGCAGCGCCCTCTGCTGGCCAGACGGGCCCGACCTCTGTAACTCGTCAGCACAAAGCCCCGGGGCCGGCCGGACGCCACCTGCAGGAAGCGCAAGGCCTGCAACTCGCTCTGACTGGGTGCCCCCCCACCGACGGTCTGTCTCTCAAGGGTCCACCACTCTGCCACACTCCCCCTTGGGGCCCGTCAGAGAAGGGAATGTAAACTGCTGGGTTGGAGGGAGAGGCCAGCCTCCCATTCATAGCTTGTACCTGAGTCTTCCAGAGACCGGCGGGGGACTCGGGGGGAAGGGCGCCCCTCTCTTCTGCACCCCCTCCAGGATAGTTGGGTGGGGTGGACTTGGGGTAGGCTGCTTCCTGGTGGCCTCAGGAGACCCAAGCCTGAGACTCCCTGTGTCCTCCATCCCCACCCCCCGTCTGGCCAGAGCCCAGACCCGGGGCTGGTGGACTAGGAGGCCGAGCGGCTGTGGATTCGGTGGACGAGGTCTCCCCCTGCTGGCCGGAGCTGGCACGTGCAGCCCGGCTAGCCCCGGCCCCGGCCCCGGCAGGTTGGAGGAGGTGGGAAGGTGAGCCTGGGGAAGACCGCGAAGGCTGCTCCTCCGCTGGGGCCGAGGCTCACACACACACACCCTGCCACGCCGTGTTGTCTGTGAGCCCACGAGGCGGACAGGGGCGGCTGCAGCCCCTGGGACTGACCCTCGCCAGCCAGGGTATACAGCTTGTCCTGCCCCTTCTCAGGCCATCTCCTGGACTGCTGCCCACCCCGCGCCCCCTTTCAGAGGCAAAACGAAGAGCAAGGGCAGAGGTTGCGATGTCAGAGAAGCAGGCGCTCTGGTCAGTCACTCCGGCGGGCGGAGGCGGTGGTTGCGGTTCCAGGGAGGCGCACGTGCGCACGTGCGCGCCGGTTTCCTTTCGCACCACCTTACCGAGTGAGCGGGCAGCTTCCCTCCGCCCATTGTCTCGTCTTCTCCTCACAACAACCCATGAGGTAGGTAAAAGTTTTCCTATTTTAGATGAGGTAATTAAAGCTCAGAGAGCTTATGGTGCCCAAAGTTGCGCAGCAAGGTTTGACCGTGGCATGGCTGGTTCCGGGCTGGCCTGCTCAGCTGCCGCCTAGCCGCTCACGTGTGACTCCCGCCTGCCTCCCAGAAAGCCCCCCACCCAGGCCTCTCCGCCTTCTCTCATCGAGTCCCAGCTGCCCTGTGAGGAAAGCAATTTTTATCTTCATTTTGCAGATTAAGAGATGGAGGCCCGGACAGTTTAAGCCGGTTTCCTAAGGAGTGTCAGTGGGGACACATGGGCAGAGGCAGGAGAGGAGACCTGGGAAAGGGCTGGGCCCATGTGGCTTCTGTGGGGGGCATGGGGGGAGCTGCTCTGGCTGAGCACAGGCTCCCAGCCTGGCACCTTTTTGAAAAATCAAGCTTTGGAGAAAGGGGCTGAGGGCTGTGCCTCCTCCTGGGGACAGAGCCTGGCTGGTCACCCCTTGGCATCTTGAGGGGCTGCGGTTGGTTCACTCCTCCTCTGCCCTGCCTGGCACACCCTGGCACTGCCCTCCTCAAGTGCCAGCCAGGCCTCCTCAAGTGGCAGGGACTTGACATAGCTGAGACCCCTCCTTCCTGGCCTCCAGGTCCATTTCCATATTTGGTCCTCTCTCTCCGTCTCTCCCTGCCCCCTCCCCAGCTCTGACTCTCTAGGCCTCCCCTGGCCTCAGCTGCCCTTTCTTTCCACAGAGGACTTGTCCTGAGTCCCCTGGCACCCCCTGTGGAGATCACTGTGTAAGATGTGGGAAGACAAGGGGACAGGTGATAGGCCAGACTGTCCCAAGGAGAGACTTGTGGGTAGAGGCAGAGGTGGAACCTGAATATCAGTGGTTTATTGGGAAGCCCCCACTCCAAACACCAGCAGCCCCACTTCATGCATGCTTGACTGGAAATAAATAAGGTGGCACTCAGTGAGCCAGTCCATCTTCCTCCTGAGGAGCTCTGGGGGAGGGTCCGCCTCTGCCCACCTGGGGGCTGGGATCCCTCTGGCTCTTGGGGAGGGGTTGGGGAGGGTGGGGGACACAGACTGCAGACCACCCCTTTCTGGCCTGGCCCTGGGGCAGCCTGTGAGCCTGGTGCTGCATTCATGATCTCTGAAGTCTGATCTCTGCCCTGTCCCAGAGAGACCCCTCCCCAAGAGACCCCAGCCCTGGGCCCCCACCCCGAGAGTCCCATCATGGGTTTCTGCTCCGATCTTTAGCCGTGTAGCCTGGGGAGCCAGCGCCTCCTCCTCAGCCAAGAGGATCAGCTGTGGGGAAGGAAGCTTTGCTGTCATATTTTTTTTCTTTTTTCCCCCCTGTGGTTCGGAGGATGAGGGCCTGGCCCCTGCCTGACACTGGTCAGCGGGCCGTCAGCTCCATGGTCTTCTTCCGCTCCTCCCGCTGCTCCTCCCAGTCCTCTTCAGGCTCATACGTGCCCTTGATGATGGCCACACGCTCACTCAGGCTCAGGGAATGAGGGAAGAGCAAGTAGAAGTAGAGGATGGCAGCCAGGGCAGCCCCCAGGATGGGCCCCACCCAGAAGACCTGGTGGAGATAGGGCCAGTGGTCAGGGGACTGAGCGCCAGGCCTGGGAGATCACACCTCCCCCTACCAGAGGACAGAGCCCTGGATCCTAAGAGGAGACTGGCATACAGACTTCCGGACCTGCAGAGGGAAAGCCTTCCTCCCACTTCCAGACAGATATACACCCCACTCTCCAGTGACAGAGACATGGGCCACAGACACTCAGATCCTCAAAGGAGGTAGACAGATCCCCAGAGGGCCAGGCTCCCTCCAGCTGCACCCTAACGAGAATCAAATGAACCTTTAAAGGGGACATATGGATCCTCAGAGAGACAGAAGAACAGGATTCCTCTCCCCTCAACATAGAGATAGAAACACAGACCCTGGAGAGTGACCATGAGCTCTCAAAGGAAGTGACAGAAAGATTGTCCAGAGAAATAGATGCACAGGAAGATTTCACCAACCCTCTTAATAGGGACAGATCAATAAAACATCAGAGAGGATGGACATATAGATGCCGAGAGGGACAGACACAAGATCCTCAGAGCAGATCAACACAGTTCTCCTCTGTTACCTCTAGGAAGGTACAGATCCCCTTTCCTAGGGAGACAGACACTCATAACCCCTGTCCCCAGGGGCTCAGACCATACAAACTCACCCTGCCCTTCTGGCCAAATCCCAAGTCCCCTCTTCTCTCCAGACACCGCTCTCCCACCCACTCCCAAGCTCTGGGCCAACAGCTTCCAGAAAGTCCCTTCAACTCTCAGCTGCCACTGCTGGGTCTCCAGGCCCTCGTGGCCAGGAAGCCAGGGGAGGGCCCAGACTCACCCAGTGCGAGGGGCTAAACCGATTCATGACCACTGCGGGGCCGAAAGAGCGAGCTGGGTTCATGGAGCAGCCGGTGAAGTAGATCTGGAGAGAGAGGGTGGTGGTGAGGAGGGCAATGTTCTTGTCCACTCCCACAGAACCTGGACTCTCCTAAGGTCACACAACAGTCCAGGGGCTCAGCCAGGTCTCAAACTCATGTCTCCCGATTCCTAGGTTGGCAACCTCTCCCTCCAGGATCCCAGCTGTCCAGTTAACAATGGTCTACTCTCTTCTCTGTCCTGAGCTTGGGCTTGATTCCCTGCCCCTACCTCACCTCCTACTTACTCCTCTCTTTCATCAGCCCAGAGAATGTTTTGGGGGAGGGGGGTTAAGTCTGGGGCCCAGTAGTGCCAGAGTCCAGAAGCTCTAAATCCAGGCCTTAAACTCAGCTGGACTCATTAGTCTGGTGGAGGTCTACTCTTGGGCTCCATTATTTGCCTGGAGTGTCTGCCCCCAACCCAGCCCCAGCTGAGTGTCGGCACTGCTCACCCCAACAAGGTGACCCAATGTGACAGATAGGCCAATGGACAGGGCCGGGGATCCCACAGGGCTGGTGCGGCGGGAGTCAGTAGAGGCGAAGACGCAGAGCCCCAGCTGGAAGGTCAGAATCAGCTCCACCACCATGGCCTTGCCCTGTGTCGTGTTGTTGTTGAGCTGCAAGGGGAGGGTGGGTTAGGAGCTCTTCGTCTTCTGGCTCTATAGCCCGGGGCTTGGGGAGAGGGGCTTTAGGTCTCCAAGGACACCTAGAGCACCTTGGCATCTGGAAGCCAAGCCCTGTGCATGTCACCTCAAAGAAACCATTTGTGGAAGCTTGAAGTTCCGGCCTGTGGCTAAGGGCAGAGTATCCTGGACACAGGCCTGTCAACGGCTCTGCCCAACCCCCAACTTCCACAAGCTGGCATTTACCCCCCTCCTGTGGGCAGCTGCCCAGTTTGCCTACTGCACCCCCAACCGGCCTCCTGCCCATGCCTGACCTGATGCTGGTGCCAACCTCAAACCCGTCTCTCCAGTGTGGCTGACTCACGGCTTGACAATGGCCGAGAAAATCCTCCTCTGTGTTTGATTAATGAACCCAGTTTGCATGGTGGGGGTGCTACTCAATCTGCGGCTACAGGAGTGGGGAGGCAGCAGTGAGCAGGAGCAGGGGGTGGGGAAAGGAGGAACCAATATTCAACAGAGCCCACTACGCATTGGCATGTTAGAGGGTTCATGTCCATGACATCTGCTATGGTAGATGTGACCATCCCCATGTAATGGATGAGAGAAATGAAGGACAGAGAGGCTAGGGTCACAAAAGCCAGGATGACAACCCACTTCTCTCCGAGGGTTCCACAAAACCACACCACTGATGAGCAGGCAGGGGAGGTGAGGGACCCAAGAGGAAAGCAGAGTTCAAAGGCGAGACAGGAGCAAAGGCAGAAGTTTTGGGCAAGAAAGGAGGTGCGGGAGGCACCTGGAGAGAGGCCAGGATGAGCCAGCATGAGGAGGGGGCAGAGGAGGTGGATATGAGCAAGGGAGAGGGGACACACATCGGCCCGGAGATTTATGGTCTTGGCCTTAGGAGGCTCTCACCTTCCTGGCAAGGGCATGGGCTGGCCCACCCTGTTGCACCCATTTTCCAGATAGGGCCTGGAGGCCTGGTCCTGAGCCCACCCAGGGTCCCTGCTCCCTCGCCCAGCCTGGTGGGCACTCACCGCGTTGACTGCCAGATTGCCCCGGGCATTGAGTGGTGCCAGCCAGTAAAGGGTGCCTGCCCCGGCAATGGCACCCACCAGCTGGGCCACCACGTAGAAGACAGCCCGGAGCAGCGAGATCTGGTTGCCCAATAAGAGGGCCAGGGTGATGGCGGGGTTGATGTGGCCGCCACTGACGGGCCCCAGGGCCTGGGCCATGGTGCCTATGGCGAGGCCAAAGGCCAGCGAGATCTGCAGAATGGAGGGCAGCGCCGACGGCCACTTGAGGGCTGAGCCGAGGCCAAAGAAGACAAAGATGAGAGTGGCTAAGAACTCCGCGAACACGGCCTTGAGGAAGGCCACGGAGCACACCTCCTTCTTCATGGTGGCCGCCGGGGCCGGGCAGCGGTGGCGGCAGCGGCTGGGGGCGCCCGTCGAGGCAGTGGCGGTGGCGGCAACGGCGGTGGCGGTGGGGGCAGAGGGCTGGCTGCGGGGCGCTGGGCGCTGTCCAGTACCCACTCCGCGGCTGGCGGCCTGGCGCGGGCCCGGCAGGGGCGCGCTATATAGAGGGCGGGCGGCCGGGAGCGGGGCGAGCGCGGGGGGGCAGTGGGCGGCTCCAGCGCTCGGGGGCCCGCGCGCCGCCCGGGGAGGAAAGTTGGCGGCTGCCACCGGCTCGTAGCTGCCCGCGGCCCCGCGCGCCCCCAGCCGGGCGACCGCCCCCCTGCCCGGCCAGCGGCCGACCCGCCCGGGCCACGTGACCCAGGCGGTGGTGTAGACGGGACCCGCGGCCGGGGACCGGCGCATGGTGCGCTCTAGGCGGCTCCTGCGCTCTTCTTACTGCTGCGCGTTCCGGGTTCCCTGGAAGACTTGGTTCGGTCCCGGCGCCCCGGTGCGACAGACCTCTGAGTGTCTACCTCCGCCAGGCCTTTACCTCGGTCCGCGGTCTTCCCCTTTTCTTCTCTTCGGGCCCTTGGTCCAGCTCCTCCTTTTCCTCCTGCGACCGGAGCATCCTGACCCGGCCTCACCCCTGGCTGGGCCTGAGTGATGTTATTCCCCGAGGACAGCGCCACTCAGCTCCCTGTCCGCCAGGGGCGGGCGGGCCGGCCGGCCGGGCTGGGCCGTGCAGGGCGGTGTGGCCGTCGTGGGCCGCTCCTGGGCCGGGCCGGGCTGGCTTCTAGCTAGGAGCGGGGGCGTTTGAGGAAAAGTGGGCGCAGTGCCAGCCTACCTCGATGCCTCATCGCCGGGCAATACCTGGACTAGGCAGCTGCCCCCAGGAAGGCGCCCTCTCAGGGCAGTCATCCCAGCCCCTCCGGGCATAGCCCCCTTGGGGATCCCTGCGAGTCCGCAGAAGGTGAGGCCGGGAGTTCCCTTTGTCAATAGGACCGGAGGGGGCACGTCTCTTCCTCTCTCTACCTCTCTTTCTCAGTCTCTTACTCAATCTCTTTCAGTCTGTCTCTTAAGCGCTGTGCCTCTCTCTGTCTCTCTCACACGTTCTCATTTTCTTTTTTTCCTTCCTGCCTTTTACTGTCTTAGTCTGTCTCTATTCATCTCTCTCATCTCAGTTTCTGTCTCCTATTTTAACCTTCCCTCTGGGTCTTTTACTTGCTGTGCTTTTCTTTGTTTCTGTCGGTCTCTATTTCATTTTCCATGTCCGTCTCTCTTACACGTGGTCTTTTTCAGTCCCCCCAAAGTCAAGTCCTTCTACCCCTGGCCTGGGCCACACTTTCTGCCACCCCCACCCCCCAGCCGGGTCCTTGCCTCCTTCCCTCTGAGCAGCCCCTCTCTGACCTGCGGCCTCTGCACCCCTCCCTCTTCCCATCCCCAGGTTTGGCATGTGGGGAATGAGGCTGGAGGGCTCTCCAGGGCTTGGAGGAAGGGCAGGGACGTCCCCCCAGGATCCTGCCCTAAAGACCTCCACCGCATGGGTGCTTGAGAAGCACTTAGCACAGTGCCTGGCACAGTGTCAGTCTCAGTAAAGTCTCCTTATGTTGTGACTATTAATTTTTAAAGCCCTCTGAGGGTATGGTGTGTAGCTAAGCTAGAGGGAAGGCACCCAGCGCGAGTGCAGCGGGAGGCGAGAACAGGTGCCTCTGTCAGTTTGTCAGGCAGGGGCTGAGAGGAGGAGCCTACAGGAAAGCAGGACCTGGAGGAGTAAACTCTGCTGGGCTCTCTGGCAGCTAAGAGGCCAAGGAAAACAGGGGCCAAAGAAACCCCGCTATTGTTCCCACTCTGCTCTGGCATTTCCTGCTGTGGCAACTCCTCCTCCAAGTCTCGCCTCTTAAGGCAGGTCTGTCTGTCCTTTTTTCCATGGGTCTCAAGCCTCTGTCCCCAGCACAGCACGCCAGCTGTATACAGGATTTTCTTCTGTGCCTGGGGCTCAGACTGGACAATGACCCTGATGACGCCAGAGGCCCTTGGAGGCCAGGCTCCTTCCCTGCTGAACTTGCCTCCAGTCTGCACCCTTCTACCTTCTTTCTCATCCTCTGTCCCCAGGCACTGTCTTCATGAACCCACAGGTCTCAAACTCCAGCATCTCCTCCAGGAGTAGAAGGACTCAGAAATGCTTACGGGAGGCTGGGCCACCAAGGGAAGCTCCTACCTGGGGATTTGAGCTTAGTGCTTTGCGGCTAACCACAGACTATGAAGGCCGAGACCTCGTCCTTGCCATTTTATAGATTCAGAATATAATCTATAAAATTATAGATTATAATTAGCCCCATTGTGTGATTTAATTCCAGCCTACCGGTGGGGAGACCCAGACTCAGAGGTTACTTGCCCAGGGTCACACAGTGACCTGAGATGGGAACCACAGGGTGCCACACAGATTGGTCACCTGATGTGGAACTGGTCAGGCCAAAGGAGACTCGATCTGTCAAGGTTACTCACAAGGGGCAGCTGATTCTGTTTCCTAGGCCTGTGCCTGAGGCCCTTCCATCTCTCTAACCATCAGGGTTACTCTGTCCCCAGGTTGTCACAAGAAACTACTGGAGGTATTACGTCTTGGAATTGTCTTTGCCTTGAGCACTCAGGCCCTGCCCTGCCAGCTCCAGAGAAATGCTTCCCTGGGACCTTTCCAGGCTGGGACATGGGTCTCCCCATTTGTGGCAGAGGGAATTAGAATCTCTCAGGGAGAGCCCCATCCTCTCTTCCCCTGATATAGGGAGCTCTGGATTCCTGGGGAGAAGCCAACGGCTGGGGGCAGAGTGGTAGGGAGCTCAATCTGTCTTCTGGTACCTTGGACTGTAATGACCATTTCCTAGTTGTGGAAGAAACAGCACGTGTTGGCAAATGAGCATTTATTGAGTGCTTACTATATGCAGAGCACTGTGCTAGACAAGACAGATGAAGGAAGGTAGATGGGGGAATGTCATCCAAGAACTACAAGGAGCCCTGCCCCCATAGGGCTTATAATCTAGCTAGGAGGCATTGTAGATATATACAAAATCACAACTTAAAGATACAAAACAACATCAAAGCAACATTTGTAGGTGCGAAGTCATTTGGTGCAAAGTGGGAATGTGGGAATGGCTGCTTCTGAGACCCAGTGGTCAGCCACCTCCTCCTCTCAACTCAGAGCCTTCTCTGTCCCCAGCTTGGGGACCTAGAGCTCTGTCCACGTGCCTCCATGCTGCCCTGACTCTGTCTGGTTTGGGGTGTGTCTGACCTTCACCTTTCTCCAGACGAGGTGCTCTTTAGGGGCAGAAACCTGCTTCACGTTCTTTGTCATGTCTTCCCTACCCTGCCACTGCACTCTCCAAGGCTCTGTGTTCCCCACAAGACAGTGAGCTGGGCTGGACAGGCCCAGTGTTCTGGTTTCTGCCAGGGGCTCCAAGGAGGAGTCTAGGACTTGACTCAGTGGAAAGATCATAGGATTTTGCATAAGAAGACCTGAGTTCACGTCTTGGCTCCTATATATTAATACAATCCGTGTGACTTTAGACTCATTTCTTAGCCTTGGTTTCTGAATGTATAAAATGGGAAGAATAGCATTTGTTCTGCCTATCCCACAGGGTTGGGCGATAATCACAGGGGATGATAAGGGAGAGATTTGGAAATGGTAAAACCCTTCATGGCTGCTGGCCTTTGTCCTTCCCTAACCTGTCTGAAATTTTAGGAGGATAGGCTGGGCTAATGCATGTAAGGCACCCAGCACAGCGGCTGGTACACAAGAGGTGCTCCCTCCACCTCATCACTTGGAATCCTGCTTTGACCTCTGACCCCAATTTGGGCAATAGGGGCTGGAAGTGGTGGGGATCTCACATTTAGTTTTTGGGGAGATGCAATCCAGGAAGTGGAATAGACCTAGAGAGAAATTCTTGGTACTTTCTAGAGGGGTGTGTTGCAGTGAGACAGGGTGGGGATGAGGGGCCTGAGACACATCCAGGCTGGGCTCCCAGCTTAGTGCCTTTCTGCCTTTTAACTTCTAGAGCAAGGACAGTCAGCTACCAGGAGGACAGCCCCGGAGGTCACCTTGGGTTCTGGCTCTAGCCCTCCCCCAGCAGTGAGGCCAGGTGGCTGTCACTAGCTGTTGGGGGTTTGAGAGAGTGCTCCCTATAGCACCTATGGCCCAGGGAAGCCTTTTTCTGACCCCGAAGAGAGCTTTGGTCAAGGAAGACAGACCTGAGCCTAGATGAGAGGAGGTACAATTACAGAGATGTTCTATGCACAGTCCATTTTTGAAGGGGGTGGAAGGGAGGAAGAGGCTAGACATAGTGCCTGGTTCACAGGGGATGCAGGTACAATGTGGGACAGACACAGACAGAAGCCTTGAAAGCACAGGGGCCATGGAGAACATGGAGAGGGGGCCTCTAGGTGTGACCCTTAGGTTAGTTATGTAGCAGTCCAGACAGAGAGAATGGATGGGGCTGGGCAGAGGGAAGAAGGAAGTGGGAGAACAACCAGGGTGCACTCTGGGTAAGGACAGGTTAAAAGGCTGGACCAGGATGGGGCCAGCCCAAACCCATCTCCTTCTAATTGGACCTTGGGGCTCCCAGGACTCTCCTTTGCTTTGACCACCGACTAAAGGAGGTAAAGGAGGCGGAGGGTCAGGCCCCTTCTGCCTTCTTCCCCCAGGAAGAAGAAATAATGAAATGATCCTAGTAATGCGTGATAATGGTATTAAGAATTACAGTTCACACAACCTCTTTACATGTATCATCTCACTTAATCCCAGTTAATCTCATTTGAGAACCTTTGCACTGGCCTGGAAATTTAGAAGCCTGGATTCTAGACTCAGACTCGCCTCTGCCTGGACAAGTCATTTCCCTTCTCTGGTGCTGAGCAGCAGGCTGCTCTGTCCACAGTAACTGTCCAGGGCTGGGAGCCAGAAAGGGGTGAGCATGGGATGAGGGGAGGAAGGGAGGGAAGGAACAGGGGTTCCTGGGAAGGAGGAGCTGCTGCCTGGAGGCGGGGTTGGGGGTGCTAAGAGTGGAACCCGTGGTGCAGGGGCGTTGCCTGGTGCTGGTGGTTGCATGCCTGAGCACCTTGCCCAGCCAGCCATAGGTGTGTGCTGGGTGAGAGGCTCACTTGCGAAACAGAGTGTCTCCTTTCAAGAAGTGTCTAGTTGCAAATCTCCCCCTCCCCCAAGACAAAGGCTAGGGGCCCACAAAGGGCTGTTGTTTTCTCTGCTGAAGTGGGAGGCTAATCTCTGTGTGTGTGGGGGGGGGGCGGGCTGGAGATGAGGGTCCTCTGCACACACAGCATACACACACACACATACACACGTACACACACATATGCCTGCTTCCCCCTTTGGAGAGGTCCTTCCTCAGGGCAAAAAGGAAATCCTTAGCCACCCAGCCCTCTTTTTTCCAAAGGCCATTTCTAGAGGAGTTGTTCTCTGATTGACACCTCTCTGCTTTCAGCAATGGGTCCTGGCAAGACTTGGGGCCCAGTGCTGCAGCTGGGGAGGGGGAAGGAGGGGCAAGGTAGGGGTTGGAAATCAGGACCCTCCCTTCACCTCTCTCAAAGTGGCCTTCAGATCCTCTCCTCCCCTTCTCCTGGCGATGATTGGCATCCAGGACTCATCCACTACAGAGGAAGTGGATTGATCACAGGTCGGGGAGGAAGGGATCCTAGGGGAGTGAGAATTCCCCAGCTGTGCACACTTGCACCACCAGCGGCACTCGGGGCACACACAACCCTGCATGTGAGGACAGAGAGGCATGGGGGATGTACACACACTTGCACAACTAGCAAAATTGGATGCACTATTCCCAGATCCCCCAAAGCCAGGGTCTGTACACTCCCCACCCAGTATCTGGGTTCTGGCTCTTAAGAACTTTCCTCTTCCCGCCTACGTGTGTGAATCCTTCCTCCCCAGCTCTGTCCCCAGACCCCCAGTTCCATGCAAGAGGCCAGAGCCTGGGGCAGGGGATCTGCCAGGCTCACCGCTACCGCGCAGCCCCCTTCCCGCCCGCTACCCGCTCAGCCCCCGCGGCCCTGCACGTCCTGCAAGTAGCTGCTCTGCTCGGGCGTCGGTCAGGGCCGGGGCGTCGAGGCCGGCGGACGCTCAGGCCTTGCTGCCCCGCGGCAGGCTCTGCGGCGAGTGCAGCTCGACCGACTGCCGCCGCCGCACCTCGCGCTCCTCCCAGTCGGTGTCCGGCTCCAGACCCTTCAGCACGGCCAGGCGCTCCGACAGGCTCTTGGCCGGGGGGAACAGCACGTAGTTGTAGAGCAGGGAGCCCAGGACGGCGCCAACCAGGGGTCCAATCCAGAAGACCTGGGGGCGAACGGAGAGGGCGGCTCGCACCGTGTCGGGCACACCCTGGGGCCGCACCCCTCTCCCCGCGCCAGTCCTCTCTTCACTTCCTGTGGGAAAGGGGTCTCATGTGCCATTAATATAGTAAAATGCTTACTCATGTAATTAGCAACGGCAGGAGCTGTTGGGGAAGACTTGTTAGCAGGGGCGTTAAGGGTGCAAATTCCCAAGCAATTGCTCAGGTGTGAATCCTGATTGCACCACTTACTTGCTGTGTGAACTTTGAGAAGTTACTTACGCTCTCTGTGCCTCAGCTTCTTTTCATTATAATAAAGCCTAACTGCTAGGGCTGTTGTGAAAATGAAATGAGTTTATATTTGCAAAGCACTTAGAACTAGGTTCTAAGAACTCTTAGAACTATAAGCACTAGATAAGTGCTAAATAATAACAATTATGTAAGTGTTAGGTAGTATAAACATTACCATTTGCTGAGCTCTAAGTGCCAGGCACTGTGTTGTCTGTTTTACATGGGGGACCTCACTTAATATTCCCAAGAAGCCAATGCGGTAAGAACCGTTGTTATCTTCATTTACAGATGTGCAAACTGAACCTCTGGCATCAGACCTGAGCGTGGAACCCAAGGCTCTCCAGGGCCCAGGAGGAGGAGTGTGGAGGGTTTGGGGCACAATTGCTGAGGCCCCCGCCCTACTCTATTCCAGCCCTTGTTCTCCCTCTGTATTGGGTTTCTAGGGAAGGGGAAGGTAGGGGGGTTTCAGCCATTACCCAGTGGTCATCAAACTTGCCGGTGATGACAGCTGGAGCCAGGGAGCGGGCAGGATTCATGGAGCAGCCAGTGTAGTAGATCTACAAAGGGAGGTGGGGGGCAAGGGAGAAGAGAGGTGAGGACAGTGCAGGGAGTCTTTGTCCCCTCTCCAATGCTGACCCTCAGCCTGAAGGGAATTTATGCAATGGACAGTTAACGCCATGTTTTAGTTACGGGAGTCTGCATTCATTTGGGGCTGGAATGATATCCGTCCTTATGGGGTATCTGGGAGTCAAGCCCTCCAGGGTGTCTGTCTCTCTTGGGAGTTCTGTGTATCTGTCCCTCTGAGGGTCTTTGGGGGTCTTTTGGGGGTTCTATGTATCTGTCTCTGGAATGGTCTGTGTATTTCTTTGGGGAAGGTCTATGTGTCTGTCCCTCTAGGGAGGCTGGAACCTGTGGCCATGACCTACCCCAAAGAGGTGGCCCAGGGCCACAGAGAAGCCGATGGAGAGGGCAGGGGCGCCCAGGTTGTCTCCACGGCGTTCGTCGGTGGAGGCAAAGATGCAGAGCACCAGCTGCAGGGTCAGGAAGAGCTCCACAGTCACCGCCTGGCCAGGTGTCGTGTTGTTGCCGAGCTGGGGACAGAGAGGAGGTGGGTGGGGAGTGCTGAGCACTGCTCTGGTTCTGCCTCCCTGCCCATCTGCAGTTGAGGCACCGCAGAGGCCACTGGGCTGGGAGTCAGAACACTTGGGCTCGCCAGACACCTTAGCTGGAACTACTGACACCTTATTCCTGCGCCCCGGCCCAAAGGCAGGGAGGGGTTGGACTCCCCAGGGCCTCCCAGCCAGAGGTCGGAAAACTGACTCCATGGCCCATTAGATTTGGGGGCTGAGGTTGTGTGCCTACAGCATGAGAGGAAAAGGATGCTGAGATCCAGAAATTCTGTTTCCTGCAGAGCAAAAAGGGAAGAGGTTTCAACTGCAGCAGGGAGCTTTGGGCCCGCTGACAGGAAGGCCTTCCTCTCTCTGGGCCCTAAGACACTGGTGTGACGACGAGAGGCCTGTGCCCTTTTTTCCTGTGGTCAAATGGCTCTTGGAGACAGGCTCTAGGGACTTGGGTCTGTGGGATGTGTGCCCCCTCCTCCCACGAGTCCAGCATAACCTTTGCCTGTTCCCCATTGTGTTTCAGGCCTCCGTTTTGCCCTGTGGGTTTGCTCCCCACACATTCTGTGGAGATTGGGGTGGGGACACAGAGCTCTGTCCTGCAATGCCTCCACACCCATGTGGGGTGGCCATGGCCCCAGCAGACCCTGCCTTGGGTAAGGAGAGAACCTGGGGCTGAGCAAAGAGGCTATTTTATAACTGGGCCACACCCAGCGCTGGATTTGTCTCTGGGTTTTGTCATCCTGTACCCTACGCCCTGCCTTCTGGGGCTGGGCACTGCACTGGGTGGAGCTCTGACAGTTCTCAGCCCCCACACTTCTCCAGGGTCTGAACCCCCACCCCTGGGTCCTAGCCATCAGGCTGGTACACTTGGGTCTGTCTAGGGTCTAACCTCAATCCCTCCTGTTGTCTAGTATCAGAGCCTCTGGGGAACAGTGAAAAGAGCTTTGGAAGCAGACGCTATGGAGGCCTCTGACTTGCTGTTGGACCCTGGCCTCAGTTTCTCCTTCTGTAAAGTGGGGATGATAAAACAGATTCTGGAGGACTGTGCAAGGACTAGAAATGATTTGGGTCAATTTACCACTCAGGAGGGGGACCACAGAATTTACCCCACAGTGTTGTATCAAGGATGAGATGATATCTGGCCTGACACGGGGCAGGTGCACAACAATGGTTACTTCCTGGTGGCCAGGTTAGTTCTTAATGTCCACAGAGGACACCTTGGACAGGCTTGATGCTCATCTGGCTCTCCCTAGCCCCATTCCAGCCAGGCAGGGTTCTCCCCAGTTCTTCAAGAAGGTAAATGCGGAGCAATAGCTTGGAGGAGCCTTCCCAGACCCTTCTGAGGGCCCCAGTCAGCTGTAACATGAGGGAGGAGGACGACTGAGTGTTCTCCATGGCTCCTTAGTGCTTCCAAAGCCCCATTATTAAAGAAGGACTTTCTTGGTCATGCTTTCAGGAAGTTCTTCTCTCCGTTTGCACCTCTTATTATGCAAACTGAACTCATTTCATTCTCAATGGAGACGGGCACATTCCTCAGTCTGTCCACCACTTTGGCCACTCTAGCCTTTTCTTGGCCCTGGACCCCCAGCCTCATTATATTTTCCATTAGGAAGAACAGAGAAGTTCCACAATTGGGATACCTCTGTCCCTTGCATGAGGAAGAGCCACCAGTGCAGAGGAGGGGTTGGCCATGGAGACCTTACAGGACTCTTCAAGGACGTCAAGACTCTTATCCACTAGCCCAGGAGAGGAGCAGGCCAAGAAATGCTGGAGACGGGGGCACGAAAGAGGCACTTATTGTTCTGGCTTGGGATGGGGGGATGGAGTGAGAGTTGTTCTGAGGAGGGCACAGGAGACAGGGTAGTAGGAGCAATAACGTCAGCAGAGGCAGGATACAAATGTCTACTGGTACCATCTGCCCCGAGCCCCGTGAAGGAAGAGTAGCATCAGGTTTCTGTTGGACTTGATGCTTCATTACAGTAAGAACTGGGCTAGACCTCAGCAGGGGACAGGGTCCCAAAGCAAACATGCTTTCTGAGCTGGGGGGAACCTCAGAGTTCTGTCTTCAGCATCTCCTGGTGCAGGCCCATGGCGGGTGCTGCTTTCAAGCCACGCATCGACACCTCACCACAGCCCTGCGAGTAGGGATGGGCGTGCTCACGTCTCCAAACCCTGGAGAAGGTCCCCAGAGCCCGTGGGCTAGCTGCTGATTACGTGACCCAGTGGCTAACTGGGCATCTTGGGCATTTGGGAGCTGAGGGTGATGCTGCGGCCCCTCCCTGCCACATCTCACCCCCTTCGCCTTTCCTGGGTCTGTGTAGGGACCTGGAAATCCAAGGGGCATGGGTGGGGACCAATGACCTGTGCCCTCCTCAGAACAACTCTCACTCCATCCCTCCATCCCAAGCCAGGACACGTGCCTCTTTCTTGCCCCCATCTCCAGCCTCTCTCTGTCTCTGTGTCACTGTCTCTCTTCTTTCCCAGACCCTCACCCAGCGCCAGTCCCTCCCAACTCATCCTTTGCTAGGGATTCCCCAGGATCTGCCCTTGTGGGAGGACCGAAGTTCTGGCTACTCACAGTGTTGACACCCAGGTCCCCGCGGATGTCCACTGGCGTGATCTCATGGAGCAGAGCAGCCCCTGCCACAGCCCCTAGCACCTGGGCGGCCACATAGAAGGCAGCTCGGAGGAAGGAGACATGGCAGCCCACCAGGCAGGCCACGGTCACAGCAGGGTTGATGTGGGCCCCGCTGATGTGGCCCAGAGCCTGCACCAGGGTGCTGATGAGTAGGCCGAAGGCCATGGAGATCTGCAGCACAGAGGGCAGGGCCTGCGGCCACTTGAGGGCCGAGCCAAGGCCAAAGAAGACAAAGAGGAGCGTGGCCAGGAACTCTGCAAACACGGCCCTGGAGAAGGCTATGGACCGCAACTCCCACATGCTGCGGAGCCTTCTGGGGGCCCGCCCAGCGGTCTCAGGACCAGGAGGCTTGTGGTGCTATCTCTCGATCTCTCTTTCTCAAGGCCTCTGGAGAGGCTGGGCCACGGGCATTTATAGGGGCCGTCCACCCTGAGTCTGGGTACGTGGGATGGAGGTGGAGGCATTCAGGCCAGTACCTCTTCTCCCCCGTGGCCGCCCCTGCCCACCAGCATGCCTATCACCCCATCTTGGCCTTCACAGCTGACTAATGTTCCCCATTAATGAACTCCAGATAAGGACTGACGTCCCCTGCTTTTCCGTGTTTGTTCCCTTGGTTACCCCAAGGCTGCTGCCCCAGGGCCTTCCCCACCCCCACGGGCTTCTGTGAATGGGAACCTCGGTGGGGGACGCGTCCAATGCCCCCCTCTCTGACTGAACTGTTGGCCAAGGCAGAGGCAGCACCTCACCCAAGACTGACTATGAGAGGACGTCAACACCACCTCTTCTAGTGATCAGGAATTTCTTCCCTATGTCGGACCTCCAATTTTTCCTTCTCAAAGGGGATGGAAAACAACTGGTTGACTTGTGACAAATTTCCAGGGCATGAAGATTTTGTATCTCTTCTGTGCTTGCTTTCTTGTAGTTAATCACCCATAAGTCATTAAGCTTCTCTTTCTCTCTGCAATCCCAGCCAAACAGCAGCTCCCATAGCCTGGAGGCAGGGGATGGTCTCAGTGGCATCGGGACCCTGGCCCTGGGTGATGGAGTCAACTTGGGGTTGATGGAGGAAGCCGAGGGCTTCCACTCCACCTCCTCCATCACCCTGTTCCATCTCTGTGACCTAACCTTTCTTGTCTTTCTCTGTAAAATCAGGATAATAAGACTGACCTTATGGGATTGGGGTTTGGATTGAGTGAAACACTGTATGTAAAGTGCTCAGAGAAGCACCTGGCCCACAGTAAGTGATCAATTAATACCGGCCATTACTCATAGTGTTATTTATACTCTGAGGAGAGCAGTTGCCCCCAAATGCGCATGTCAGGGTCCCAGAAGATGTGACAGGCCCTAGGAACCCCCTGGAGCTCGGGGCCCCACCAGCCACAGGGGGAAGACATTTCTGTGGGGCAGTGAGCTGTGTTGGCTCAGGGAGGCTGTGATGCCTGGTAAGCAGCTCTCTGGCCTTGGTGTCCACTCGGCCCAGCATCTGGGCAATGCCACCTCCTGCTATTAATGTGCTGTGACCACTGAGGTCCTAGAGATGTTCAGGTCTCCACTTGCTGACTCTTCCCTAATCCCTCTAGCCCTGCTCCCTCTCTTGGGAGCTGAGCTTAGGTGGGGCTGAGCTCAGAGTGGGGTCAGGAGGAAGGATGGCTTCTGGACCCTGCTCTACCTCTTGTCCCACAGATCCCTGGGCAAGTCACAGTCCCATGAATGGAAACCTGGGAGGATTTGGAGACTTTTGAGTGAGACCTTTGTGTTATATCACCGGGAAACTGATGCCCAAGGAGGGCAAATGACTTGTCCAGGGCGGTCCAGCAAGTCAGTGGCTGGGCTGGGACTGGAACCTGGTCTGGAGAGCTCCCACCATGTCGTGCACTGGTGAGCCACAGTCCAGCTGAGCCTCAGCTTCCTTGTCTGGACAACAGGAGTAATGATGCCTGCCCCACAGTTGTTTTGAGAATGCGGTAAGATAATGAATGGGCATCTTGGGAGCCAAGACAGGAGGATCATTTGGGGCTAGGAGTTCAAGACCAGCCTGGGCAACATAGCGAGACTCCATCTCTAAAAAAAAAAAAAAAAATTAGCAAGGTGGGGTGGCGCATGATGCTTGTAGTCCCAGGCACTCAGGAGGCTGAGGCAGGAGACCGCTTGAATCCAGGAGTTAAGGCTGCGGTGAGCTATGATCAGGCCACTGTACTCCAGCCTGGGCAATAGAGTGAGACTCTGTCTCTTAAAAAAACAAAAAACAAAACATAATGAATGGGAAGGTATTTTGCAACTGAGAACATATCATATGCATATATATCAGAACTCATGACTCCTGCTATTAAGGAGGAAGAGGAGAGGGATGAGGAGAGGGAGGAAGAAAGAAAAAAATGGCCCAAATAGAAGGGAGCTCTGAAAGAGCGGGGATGCTTATGGGTTTTGTTCTCTAATGTGTTTCCAAAGCCTAGAACAGTGCCTGACACACAGGTACCTGGCACCCTGGCATCTACCCTCAGCCATTCCTCCCAACCTCGAGCATTCTAAATGCTCTAGGAAGAGATTCAGAGGGAGCAGGGGGCCCCCAACCCTGTGTTATGAAGGGTATCTGGGACCCACCTCTAAACTCAGCACATAGGAAGAGACAAGGATCCTGAGGAGTCTGGGTTGGCTGTGTCTCTGATCCCACCCAGGGGATGCCTTCCGCACTCCTTTCTTTTGTGGCTTCCTGTACCACTTCTGATCCTTGGCCATACTGTCTACCTCAACTGGCCAAGTTCAGGCCTGAGCCTGGAAAACCTTCCCCTGAGGACTCATATGAGCTGGAGTTGTGACAATCGTTCCCAAATCCACCTCCAACCATTGAGTTGCTGTGTACCCTTGGATGGGCCACACACCCTTTCTGTTCTCTCCTCTTTGGTCAAGGTGTTCATTATCTTGAGAGAGTGGCCCACTAGCCCTTGATTCTGGGAAGTACCGCTCCTATCCCAGTTGGATAAAAATCTCCTACCTCCTGGCAAACCCAGAGTAGGTGTCATGGCTTCTCTTTGCAGCCCACAAAGCCCCAACCCAAATTTGTATGTTTGTGGTGCCTGTGTCTGGTCACTCAGTCACATAATCATAAGTTTAGAACCTGATGGAATCATAGAGATCATCTAGCCTGCGGATCTCATTTTACATGATTAGAACATCAAGTCCGAGCCAGGTGTGATGGTGCGCACCTGTTGTCCCAGCTACTCAGGAAGCTGAGGTGGGAGGACTGCTTGAGCCCAGGAGTTCAAGTCCAGCCTGGGCAACATAGCAAGACCTGATCTCAAAAGATAAGCAAAACCAGAAACCCTTTCTTCTCCAGGTTGGGATACAAAAAAAAAAAAAAAAAGATCGTGAAGTCCGGAGAGATTGTGACTTGCAGGTCACACAGCTTAGGCAGGACTCAAGCCCACATTGTGATCTGGCCCCAAGTCTGGGAGGAGGGGAAGGGCCAATGATGACTGAGCTTCTGCTCATGCCCATGTTTGCACTTGACTTTCCCTTCATGCCAGAGAGGAACAAGGTGTTCCTGGCAAAGCCAGCCAGGTTCTTGCTATGCTTCTGAGAGGACAGCTGTGCTCTCACGAGAGGACGGCTGCATTTTGTCCACGACAAGCACTACGCTATGTCTCAGGAAACCTATGCATCTATGTTGCACTACTAGTTAGAATATGACAAAATGTTTTCTTGGAGATGGATGCACAACAATGTGAATGTACTTAATGCCACCGAACTGTGCGCTTAAAAATGGTTAAGATGGTTAGTTTTATGTTATGTGTATTTTACTATGATTAAAACTAATGTATATATTTTTAAAGTCAGAGAAAGAAAATGACCAAAAAAATGTTTTCTTACCACTAGGCAATTTTTATTATATTTATTAAAATAAGTCTTCTAGATTTATTTAGATATCAGTTTTTAAAGCCAAAATTACTCTTGTGCATGCATAAAAAAGGAAATTATAGGCAAAACAAATTGGCTAAAATAATCCTAAAATTTCTTCACATTCAGAGTCCAGGTTTCCTGAATTCCTCTTTGATTCAGAGTCCGTGATGTTTTTCTACACATCATCACCTTCTGTGCCATCAGGAGCATGCGTGACGTACCATTGTTTAAACAATTGTCCACTATTGTTTCTAGAATTTCTTTCCAAGCCTCAGATACTCATTCTGTAAGCTTCATGGCAGGTGTTTTCTTGCTTCACGTGAGACCAGTAATAACAGCACAACGCAGTTTTGTCTATTTGGGTCCCTTCCTTTCTTAGATCTCATAAAACACTTGACTGTTTTTCGAGAAAATATGAAATTATGGTCACTCTTCAATGATAACTACTTCACTAATATCAAATTCTTGCTACGCTCCTCTGTTTCCTGGCCTTTCTGTTTACACAATAACTTTGTTTAAATGCTAAACCACAGTGTAACCTTTTCGAAGACATTTTAAACAGCAATTAGATGGGGCACACCTGTAATCCCAGCACTTTGGGAGGGTGAGCCAGAAGGATCACTCGAGCCCAGGAGTTGGAGGGTGCTGTGAGCTATGATTGTGCCACTGTACTCTAGCCTGGGAAACAGAGTGAGACCCTGTCTCCAAAAACAAACAAACAAACAAACAAACAATTACATTGAACATATGCAGGAAGGAGAAGGTGAAGAACTCACCTGACCAAATTTAGGTATGCCAGGACAACCACTCCCAGCTGTCTCACGCACAATTGTAAAAGATCTTACAATGAGAAAACAAGATACTTAGAACTGATGAAATATGGCAGTTATAATATTAAACCCACATTTAGTGCCCACTCTGTCATGTGCTGTTCTAGACAATCTTGCATGTATTTGCTCTGTTAAATCCTTGTAGCAATTCTATGAACTAAATATTACCATCCCGGTTTTTAAAGAGGAGGAAAACGAGACAGAGAAGTTAAGTGACTTTCCTGAGGTCACACAGCTAGTAAGTGGGAAGGCAGAATTAGAACTCCAGTAGTCTGGCTCCAAGGGGTCTTTTTGGATTATAAAAGTGAATCCCTACCTCGCTCCCTGAAATAACCAAGGTGGGAGGGAAGTGAGAACCAGCGCTAAGGTCTTTGAATAATAAAGAAATGGATTAGGGTGTTGTTTACTGGTGGCTTGAAAGAGGGGGCTGGGACCATGCACGAGAAGGGGGTGGGCCTATGTGGAGCAGGGCCAGTGAGGACGCCCCCTGCTGGAGCATAGCGACAGTTGTCATGACGTGTGTCTACTGCTCTGAGCTGAGCTTCCTACAGACGCTCTCCCTTCTCCCCACAAGGTCGGTACAAGCGGGTCACACACCAAGATTGTGAGGCTGGTTCTTTGGGGACTGAGAGAGAAGGGACAGGACAGACCCACATTTGGGGCAAAGCGGGACTGAGTGAAGAGGGCAGCCCCAGGCGGGGCTGGCAGGAGGGGCAGAGCGCGCGTGTTCACCGAAAAGCCTCGGCAGAATCAGAGGGTGTGGGACCCACGCAGGGCTGGGCCAGAGCGAGAGCCATGTGAAATACAGGATATCCAGGCAAATTTGAATTTCACATAAACAACCGATGATTTTGTTAGTATAAGCATGTTCCAAGAAATATTTGGGCCGTACTTATAAAAAAAAAAAAAAAATCCTTCGTTTTACTGAAGGCTGGAGACAGCTGGGTTACAAGCTAAATCCGCACAAGGACTTTCGCAGATGAATCTTATTAGCTCCACTTTACACAGGAGGAAACTGAGGCACAGAGAGACTATAAAAGTTGCTCAAGATGACAAGGCTGGTAAGTGGCGAGGAGGAGCTGTGACTGTGGGAAGTCAGGCTTTCTCCCAGTGACAGGGTGACTTCAGGTGGTCTGACAGCCGAGGCCCAGGCAGAGGCAGGGTGGGTTGCAGGTCCAGGCTCCTGGGGAGACACAAAGACAGCTTCCTGCAGTCTCCCTTCTGCCCATGGGGTGGGGCTCAGGGCTGAAGAAGATGGGATCTCACCTAACCTCCCATGGCTCCCCAGTGCCCCCTAGACAAGGCCAGACCTTGGACTTGTGTGTCCCTTTCTGTCCCCTTCATCTCTGAGCCCTGATACGGGTTCCCTCTCCCTGGAACATTTGTCATCACTATTCTTGTGGCCAACTCTCCCTCCAACTCTAGGCCTGTGGCTTTCAAACCTTTTTAACTGAGACCTGTAGTGATAAATACATTTGATATCCTGACTCATGAACATTCTCTCTCAGACAGACAGATAACTGAAACCAACATTTCACTAACCAGTGCTCCCTAAGTGGGATGTTTTAAATTTTACTCCATTTCACTAAAAAGTAATTCAGGTCACAATTACTAAATTGATTTGAAGACACACTAATGGGTTGCCACTCACAGTCTGAAGAACACTGCTCGAGATCACGGCCGAAACATCACTTTCTGCCTGGGAGAGGCTGTCGGTAGTCCCAGGAACACACAGTCCCGGGCCATCCACTCACTGGTCCGTCTTGCCTGCTGTGTTGCTGAGACTTGCGATTGTCTGTTCAGGGTCTGGCTTCTCCTGTGGGCTGTGAACTCCTAGGGGACAGGGACTGCATCGGGGTTCGCTCACCGTTGCACCCCCAGTGCCTAGCGCGGGGCCCGGCACATTAGAGGTGTTCCACACTTGTCAAGTGGATGAATGGGCCAACTGCCAGCCCTCGTCCCCCAAGCCCACCTGCACCCTGCTCTGCACTGTCTATGTTGCAGCCACAGGGTGGTCCTCAGGAGCCTGATTCAGGGGAGAAGCTGATTCTTGGAGCGTGGATGGAGAGAGGGAGTGTGTGCATTTGTGCATTGGTGGGATGAGGTGGGACCAGGAATAAGTTTGCCCACGTTTGACAAGGATTAGAGGGAGTAAGGGGCTAGGGGCAGGGAGAGCTTTCTAATAACTCTGCTTTGTGAAATAATGAGTTCCTAGTTGCTTGGAGGGGTCCAAACAGGATGAGCAAATGC
The DNA here is from genome assembly GCF_041146395.1 of Eulemur rufifrons. Lineage (NCBI taxonomy): Eukaryota > Metazoa > Chordata > Mammalia > Primates > Lemuridae > Eulemur > Eulemur rufifrons. Next base: position 38,949,331 of record NC_090998.1, on the reverse strand, counting down.
CAGAGAAGCTTGGCAGGAGTTTGTGCACTAGGAGAAGGATTGAACGAACTGACTAATGGGGTCCCAAAGAGCCCTGCAGCAATGGAGGAGCACAGGCTGCAGGCAAATAAAGCCTCCTTACAGGAGGGCAGCTGGGAGCCATTGTGGGCACTAGCAGGAGGGGAGACCAGCTGGGAGGAGAAGGCTGCGGGAGGGCATATCTCCTTGACTGCTCCGAATTCCCTTGACTGCTCTGAACTCTCCCTAGTCCCTGGCTTCCTGCCCACTACATCTGGGGAGGCCAAGCTGGAGGCCCCAGAGCTGATGGTGCCATGGTGGCCTTGTGGCTCCCTAGGCTTCCATGCAACCAGGGTCTAGGGCGTGCATGGAAGCCTCCTCTCGGGGCTGAAGGTCAGGGGAAAGGTATTTGCCAGCTGGCCTAGGAAAGCGGGTGTCTCTACCCTATAGGGAGAGAGAGGAGCTGTGAATGCCAGGCCAGGCCACATCGGGTCATTACCTGCGAAGAGGGTGGTAATGAGTGACGCCCCATGACCTTGCTTGCAAAGGTCACCTAAACCTGTTTGACTCCCCACTCAGAACAGCTGCAGCCGAACCGCCCTAGCTCCCTGGTGCCTGCCTCCAGCATCCACGGGCTCACGTGACTGGGTGACCTGCAGGACCTTGTTCAGACTCTGCCCAGGGCCCCTCTGCCTCCCACCCTGCACCACACCCCCTCCTGCCCCTCCTTAGCCTCAGCCTCTGACAGCCTCACGCCTCTCCCAAGGCCTGCCTGCCCTTCCTCTTGACTGTGTGGCGAAATGGGTACAAATCCCATTGCATGGATTGTTATAGGGAGGCTCAAGGACATTTAGCTGACCAGCACTTCCTCTGACCCCGCCCCACAGCCACATTCCTGCATCACAGCATGGACCATGCTCCTAGATGATTCGTTTCAGCTCTGAGGACGGGAGCCGTATCTAATTTGTGTTAGTTGTCCCAGCAGACATTCAAAAATATGTTGGTAGGATGAACAAAATGTTTGCCTGAGGCCAAACAGCTAGGGAGCAGCCAAGCCATAATTTAAACCCAGATCTTCCTATATCCCAGCCGGGTGTGGGCACCCTTCACCCTCCTCCAGGAAGCCTTCCCTGACTGAGTCAAGGCAGCTTCCCCTTCCCTACCCCCAGAATCCTAGGGGATTGGGTGTGCTCCTATCTCCATTGCCCCTGCATTCCCTGAAGGCAGGGACTTGGGATGAGGTCTCAGCCTGGCTCGGATCCCCCCAACTCTGCCCCCAAGAGCCCAGGAGGAGCTCTGTGAATGCAGATGCCCAGGCCTCAGCCATATCAATGATGTCTTCCTGCTTGTGGGCCCACCCGCCCCGCCTCATTGCCCCTGCTCATTGGGCCATGATTCTACCTGGTACTGGGCCTCCCAGCTTCTCACAAGGGCTGGCCCTGGCCTTGGTATTCTCTTGGGGTGGGTCTAGGTGGGGCACCTAATCCCTTGCTCATTCTGCTGCAATTCAATATCGGCCTCCAATGTGCATGCTCTGCTGCCCTCCTCCCTTCCTCTTCCTGCTTCTACCAGGGGGAAGGGAGACTGTGTCTTCCCCACAGCTCTTCTGAGGGCCCCTTGGGCTGCCCTCACCCCAGCCCTGCCCCAGAATGAGCATTGGCCTTGAGATGGAGGGACCACTGTCCCCTCTGAGGGAGCAAGGCTGGGTGACCGGCAGCCTGGGAACTCTGGTTCCCCCTTCTAGGCTGCCCTGCTGTGGAATCCAAAGCCACTCAGGGTCTCTGAGCCTCCGTGTGAACATAAGTAAAAGCACCTGCACATAGCAGGTGTTAAAGAATAAGAGTTGAGGCTGCCCCAAGGGCTGAGGGTGCTGTGGCTCTGGGAAGTCCTTTACCGTATCTAACCACCCACCTTCTGGCTGCAATGTCAGCTCATTCTCTTTGGTTCTAGTTGATGGATGGCTGCTTTCTTGGGGTTTTAGGGCACTTGAAATAGTTCATTGTATTTATTTATTCATGCAACAGTTATTTATTGGGCACCAACCATGTGCCAAGCACTGGTCTAAACTTTTGAGATATGTCAGGGGTCAAAACTGACAAAGCTTCCTGGCCAGGTAGGGCCGGCGGCACAGAGTAGTCTAACAAGTCTGTAGGGCGGTTTATTAGATGGCCCATTGCAGCGTGTTCTTCTCCACTTTAAACAACCCGAGCAAAAAGAGATGAAATTGCAAATATTGAAAAATAACAATATGTACTCTCAGATGTCATCTTCACCCCGTCTTACCACCACTGTGTGAATTTAAGTAATGCAATTAAAAGTGTGTGCTGTTGCTTAAAAAGTCAAACACAGAGTTACATATGACCCCACAATTTTACTCCTAGACTCAAAATCAAATGCTCAAACCGTAAGTTGTACACTCATGTTCATAGCAACGTTACTCGCACTAGCCAAAAGGTAGAAAAAAAACAAATGCCCACCAATAGATGACTGGATAAACAAACTGCTCGATCCACACGGTGAAATATTACTCAGCCATAACAAGGAATGACGTGCTGATACACAGTACAGTGTTGATGAACCTTGAAAGCGTTACACTAAGTGAAAGAAGCCAGACACAAAAGGCCACATACTGTGTGATTCCTTTTAGATGAAATGTCCAAAATAGGCAAATCCATAGAGACAGAAAATAGATGAGTGGTCAGAGCGGGGGAGGGAGGAATGAGGAGGGAGTGCCTCATGGGCACAGGGTTTGGTTTTGGGATGATGAAACTATCCAAAGCAAGTAGTGTTGATGGTTGTAAAACATTGTGAATTTACTAAATGCCACCAAGCTGTATGCTGTGAGAAGGTTGAAATGGTAAGTTTCGTGTTATGTTACTTTATAATTTAAAAAAGTGTGTGCAGTGTGGTCCTTGATCACACTGGATTTCCTGTCCTGTGTGTTGTCCCTGCTTCCCCACAGGGCCTTTGCACATGCTGCTCCTGGGGTACAGGACCCGTCTCTCCTCTCTTAGTTGACACATCTTTGTCCTTCAGATCTCAGCTTAACCATCACTTCCTCAGAGAGGACCAAGTCCCTGCTCACATGCTCAGAGTGTAGGGTTGGACCCTGGTGGAGCACTTGTCTTGGTCATAATTGTGACATTTATATGGTGAACGTCTCCATCACTGAACTGTAAACTCTGTGTATGTTTTTGTTCCTTGAGCCTAGCTCAGTGCCCAGCACCTTTTAGGTGCTCAATAAATATTTATTGAGTGCATTAATTAATAAATGTCCCTAAGGGAATTGCAACAGAGTCACTACTCCCACCAGCCCCATCTCAAACATTTCCCCATCACTGCTGCCGTGGAGCCCTCACAACTGCACTGACCAACCCCACCGACAGGCCGGGCTGGGGCCGACGGAGGCCGAGATGGCACCGGGAGGAGCAGCGAACTCACAGGTGGGTGGGAGGCAAGACAGAGTGGAAGGGTGAAGTCCGGATGGATGACAGGTGTTAGGATGGGAGACATCAAGTGTCAAGGGGAGCAGTTGTCCGAGATGGAATCGGGAATGTGAGTCACGCCCATGCTGCACGGTGGGCTCTCCAGGAAATGCTTGCTGAGTGAATGCATGAGCGGATGACGTACCAGAACTTGCAGGCTAAGTGCCTGGCCCACAGCAGAAGCAGAAGGATGGATTCTGGGCATATTGAAGAGGAACCTTGAGGGGGCTCGAGCTTGGGGGGAGGCGGGGCACAGAATGACTCCAGGTGTGCAGCTGGGCCCTGCTGCCCTCTGCTGAGCTGGGAGCACTGCAGGAGGAGCAGGCTGGGGAGAAATGGTAGGACGACCTCTGGATGTTCTGGTGTCGAGGTGCTTCTGGGACAGGCCAGAGAAGGCTCTGGGGAGCTGCAGAGGCCAGAAGGTAGTGGGTGGGAAGGAAGGGGAGGGAGGCAGAAGGGGAGGGTGGGGGTTCCTGTGATTACGGGTGGGCTGAGGAAGGCAAGGGTGGAGAGAGGCAAGAGGAGGATAACAGATGGCGCCCAGGGAGGAGGGAGGAGCTGGGCTGCACACCACAGGCTCGGCCCAGCCAGGAGGAGGGCCATGCTCCATGAGGAAGGAGGGGAAGTGGGAGTGTGTGATGCTGAGATTTGTAAAGGGGGCGGCAGGCGGCTGCGGGAATTCCCATCTTGTGCTTGTGCCTTCTTTGTGAATGAGGAGGAGGGTCAGCTGCTGGGAGTGGGACTGGGGTCGCTTGCAATAGCTGCAGTGGAGGACAGAGAGGGCGGGCAGGGGTCATGGGGACAGCCTGTTTGAGGACAGATGCCAGGACCTGCAGGCGCCTTGCCGTTTTCCAGGGGTACACGGCCCAGGCTGCAGCCATCCCTCGGCCTGGGGGTGCCGGTGGGTGTGATGGCAACTGGGCCAGGGTGGCTGAGGGGAAGGGAGTGAAAGGGGTGAAGGCCGGGTTGGGGGGAGAAGTTGGGGGGCCTGGAGGCCCAGGTGAGGCAGACTCCGGGACAGGTGGGCAGGAATGAGGAAGCAGAGGCAGAGGCACAGAGGGATGTGGCCAGAGAGCAGAGGGTTTAATTTGAGCTTTGAGATGTGCAGGCATTTTAGGAAAGACGAGCTCCAGGATGTGGCAGAGGGAAGACCTGGCTGAGATGGGGCAGGGGTGGCCTCTGGAGCTGAGAAGGCGAAGGAGCAGAGCAGAGCTGGGCTCGAGGGTGGCCAGGAGGTAGAGTGGGGGTTTGAGGATGATGCTGAGGCTGCCCAAGGATTCTGCAAAGAGTGTGGAGGGACAGAGGGAAGAGGATGCAGAGAGAGGAAGTAGAGCAGGGAAAGGCTAGATGGCCACACGGGCCCACACCTTAGATGGTGTAGCTAGACACAAGGTTTCCAGAACAATCCCCTCAGCAGACCCCGGTGCCTGGGTACACGGGCCTCTCAGAAGGGGTTGGCCACAGCAGGGTTGTGTTTCTGAGGAATCCAGCCTTGGTCTCTGGCCCCAAGGATGCTCTTTTTGTTCAGGCCTTCAGCATCTCTTGGTAAGATCCCCAGAGCAGCCAACCCATCCATCCCCTGATCGCCGGGCCCTCTCCCCAGGCTGGTATGTTCCCCAGGCTGCAGCCGGAGTAAGGGCAGCACCCCAGCCTCCCTCAGATAAACCCCAGCCCCCTGGTCTCTCAGCCTCCTCTGCACACAGGCCACACCTGGATTCCTCCACCTCCCCTGCTGTCCCTGCACCCTCTCACCTCCAGGCTGTACACAGGTGGCTGCTACTTCCTGAAAGGCCTTCTCCACCCTCCTGGCTGGCTCCTGGCCCCCACCTACTCTTCCTCCGGGAAGCCTTCCCTGATGAACCAAGACTGCCCCTCCCGAGTGTTCCTAGAGTACTCTTGGCTTCCTTATCACAGAGGTGTCACAGCACTGTGATCGTCTCCGCCCTGGCTGCCTTCCCCACCGTGGGTACAGAGCTGGGTCTTGGGTCTCCAATGCCTGGCCCATGTGGATGCTCAATAAAAATGTGTTGAGGCACGGTGGCTCACGCCTATAATCCCAGCACTTTGGGAGGCCGAGGCAGGAGGATCACTTGAGGTCTGCAATTTGAGGTTGCAGTGAGCTATGGTCACACCACTGTACTCTAGCCTAGGTGACAGAGCGAGACCCTGCCTGCCCCAACACATTCAATAAAAAATGTGTTAAATGAATAGGCTAGTGTGTTTGAACTGGGTTGGGCTGAGCTGCAGGGGGTCTATTTAGTTCAGAGGAACAGTGTCTTGTTCCTTTTCTTCAATGATCTTCCTGGATAGTTGCTCTGGGGCAGAAAGACAAAGTGTCAGGGAGGGATCAGAATTCCCTGGAGGGCTTTTGGCAATATGACTGTCACCTCCCTGGAAGCCACATTGTCTCAAGTAGGGGTGGGAGTGTGGAGGGGGCACACACTCTGAGAAAGCTCCCTGGGTGACACTGACCCTGCCCTCCCCACAGGCCCCCAGCGGGTTCCCACTATTGAAGGCTGAGCTCCTGGCTGCCCTTGTGATAACAACCATCCTGGGATGCAGACCAAGGACTCCTGGGCTCTGAAGCCCCTGCACCTCACCACCCCGCCGTGCTGTCCACACTGCCCACCACGACCACCACTGCCAGCGCCACCTGCATGAGTCAGACTGCCACCACCTACATCGCAGGTGTCCCACCACCCTCACCCTCCTCACAGGGCCTTTTACTCCACGGCCACCAGGGCCACACACGGTCAGAAACTGCTCCTGCTGAAGCCCACCCCCTCTCCCACCAGGGGGCTGGCCAGACATGCTTTCACATCCACAGCCATGCTGCTGCCCGAGGGGAGGCTGTGCCCTGGCTGGGCTCTTGTCCTTGGGATTCATCTTTGTCCCAGAGATCAGTGTCAATATCCATGCTCATGGCCGCTCTTTTTTGTTGTTTGTTTTGAGACAGAGTCTTGCTTTGTTGCCCGGGCTAGAGTGAGTGCCGTGGAGTCAGCCTAGCTCACAGCAACCTCACACTCCTGAGCTCCAGCGATCCTCCTGCCTCAGTCTCCCAAGTAGCTGGGACTACAGGTATGTACCACCATGCCCTGCTAATTTTTTTCTACATATTTTTAGTTGTCCGCATACTTTCTTTCTATTTTTAGTAGAGACAGGGTCTCCCTCTTGCTCAGGCTGGTCTCGAACTCCTGAGCTCAAACGATCCACCTGCCTCGGCCTCCCAGAGTGCTAGGATTACAGGCGTGAGCCACCGCGCCCGGCCTATGGCCACTCTTGATGGCCTCAGGGCCTTTTATTGGGATCCCACTGTAAGGACCATACGGAGTGTGTGTGTGTGTGTGTGTGTGTGTGTGTGTGTTTCTGAGAAAGGGTCCATAACTGTCACCAGTTTCTCCCAGGAATGTCGTGGGCATGTGCCCACTTCACCCCTCAGAGAACTCCTACTTATCCATCAAAACACAATTCCCACAATTCCGACATAGCTGACTTAGATACTTTCCCACCCTTCCCCACACCCCAGCACAGCCTTTCTCAAGTGCTTTATCTTTACTGTGCTGGGGTTTCCATCATCAGCCGGCTCTGCTGGAATGTCAGCTCCCTGAGGGCAGGGCCACAACCACTCACCCTATTTTCTAGAGCTGCACTGGCCCATAGCACGTGCTCAAAACCTGTTTTCTATAACCAAACCATCTGTCCCGTCTGTCACATTGTTCCAGAAATCGCTCCTCTTTCAAGAAGCCCACCCAGATGGGTGAGCAGGCAAGCATTTCTTCATCCTAAGGTGAGAGCCTGGGGGCCTCACCCCTCAATCCCCTTCACACCTCCCTGTGTGAAGGCCCCTCGCTATGCCTTGAAAGCAGGGAAAATGGCCCAAACTGATGGGCCTTCGTCATCGACATCCAGTTATCTGCCCCAGGCACATCTAAATATCCAGCCAAGGCTTCTGGGTGTTTTGATATCAAGTTCCAAAGTCTCAGCTGGGCCAAGTGGCTCCCACCTATAATCCTAGCACTCTGGGAGGCCGAGGCGGGAGGATTGCCTGAGCTCAGGAGTTGGAGACCAGCCTGAGCAAGAGTGAGATCCCATCTCTACTATTTAAAAAAAAAAAAAAAAGCCAAAACCACAAGTTCCAAAGTCTCAGCAGGCTCATTGCATACCACCCCTCACCCCAGACCAGCTGTATCCCTCTCCCGTCCCACCGCATCACCCTAGGGAATTTCTGGCCACTTCATCCCTCCGGAGGTGATCACTTGGGTCCCCTGCACACCTCATACCGCCCAGAATACCGCATGGGGACTGTCCAAGCTGCATTGCCCTCTCCTTCCACATCCATGTGTGAGTCCCTTTTTCTAAGAAGCTCTCCTTGACCAAGTCCTTCTCCTCCCCTGAGGTGTCCCCCTCCCTGCCCCTGACTTATTCTGAATGTGGTGCTGGCTCCCCATCAGGGGTACAATTCCTGTCCTTAAGCGGACTTCACCCGATCCTAGGATCATGGACAGAACTGGGGATGGGCTAGAAAGCAGAGAGCTCTTGGGGTGCATCGAAGGGAGTGGGGTCTGGAGCTGAGCTCTGGGCAGCCAGGACTGCAGGAGGAGCCAGTCCCTGGGGGCCAGGCCACGTTCCTGAAGTGCCCCCTGAGGTTCTGTCTCTGGACATGGAGTTGCCTGGAGCTGTAGGGAGCAATTATCACAGCGTTTTGGGAACTAAATTTCCATCAGAATTTTCCCAATAGTCCCCTGGAGCAACATGGGATAGCCCCGGGCCCTGGGGACTCCAGCACTAGGCTGGGCAGGGGGCCTGCTGGGGTACAGGGCACTGGGTGGGGGGAGGCTGAGGTCAGAGGAGGGAGTCCACACCCCACAACTCTGAAGTCAATTCCAGGGAGAGCCGGGGAACCCCCAGACCCTTGGCTTATGAGAGCTGGAAGGAAAGTGAGTGATTGTCTCATCTATGGTTCCTGGACCCAGCTGCACAAAGGCTGGGATGAGCATTTTCAAACTATTCGCTGTATTTCACGGGGTCCACCAGGCTTTGACTATTTCCCTGACATGAGGCTGCAGTCAAGTAACTCAGCCACAACGAGCCTGTGCTTTCGGCTGGAATCTATCAAGCCGGGGTGGCACTGCCTGCCGTCTGCTGCATATCCGCGCCTGCTTCATATGTCTTCCAGTGAACAAGAGATGGGGAAGCAAATCAATCACCGCTTACATGCAGTCTGCCCAGTCAGCGACATTTTTCAAAGCATGACGTCCATGGCAGCAGTGGGGGCGGGGATAGGTAACAGCAGGTGTCTTTGGTGGTGAAAAGGTAGGAAATTATTATCCACTCCAGCCCTTCAGAGGATGCAACAGAGGTCCAGAGAGGGAAAGAGATTTTCTCAAAGTTGCACAGGAAACTGTGGGTAGATATAAAATTTGAACACAAGTCCCAGACTCCTGGACCACAGCACTTTCCACCAGGCTGCCTAACCTCTCTACCCTCCCGGGGGCCACACACACACACAGGATTAACTCCATTTTACATTTGTAGGTCCCTAGTCCTCATGAGAGCCAGTCTTTCAAACACCCTCTCACTTTCCCTCTTCAGAGTCTTTAATCAACCTATTTGTTCAAGAGTAAGTGCCAAGAGAGTCCATACTGTACGATTCCATTTCTATAGAGTACAAACCCGGGTGAAACTGATCTCCTCTGTTACAAGCCAGGACAGTGGTTACCCCTGGGGGAGGTGGTGACTGGAAGGGGAACAAGAGTCTGGGGTGCTGGCCATGCCCTGCTTCTCGATCTGGGTTCTGGTTACACAGGTATGTTCAGTCGGTGAAAATGCATCAGGTTGCACTCTAATGCCAGGTGCATTTTAGTGTATGTTTGTATACTTCAAGTGAAAATTTTTAAAATTTAAGTGATCAAGAAATACTTGTCTTCTTTTAAGAAGAAAGCTCATGAGGACTGTTACTAGGCAATGCATTAAACATGGGACACAGTTACACCACAGTCATCCGTCCGCAGTGCTACGCAGGCCCTCCCTGCCCCCACAGCTCGGCCGGTCAGCCGAAGGCCCCAGCAGGCGCAGGTGGAAAATTCTGTATCTTGCAACACCCAAGCTTCATCAGGGCCAGTAACCTCTGGCTCAGTTCACGCAGAGCCTCCTGGGACTTGAGCCACAGGTGCAGTGAGTAAGGACCCTGCGGGGAATGACCAGCCTGGTGACCAGGAGAGGGGCTGTGCCAACGGTAAGGCAGCCTGGGGGCAGCAGACTTTAAATGCCCTCCTGAGGAAAGGAAAGCTGCAACCCAGGGCCTGGGGGGCCTTTGAGCTTGGGCTGACTCCGGTGGACACAGTAACATCTTTCAGGCAGTTTCTGACCGGCCCAGTGCTTGGGAGAAGAGTGCACTTGAGCTAATGAGTGTGTATTGGTACAAGCACGTGCCTCTGAACATGCCTTTGCTCTGCCCTTTGCTCTGCCCTTTCCTTCTGCCTGGAACCCCTTGCCCACTGTCCCAAACCCTCCAGCCCTCGTCTCTACCTGGCCAAATCCTAGGCGTGCTGCAAGCTGGGTTCAAATGTGTGATGTGGCTCGACACCTCCCTGCCCCCGGGCAGAGCAAATCCTTCCTTCCTCCTCTGGACCCACCACTCGACCTGGCACCCGCCCCACTGACTCAAAAGAGCAGTGTGTTCTGTCCCCACTCTGGACTGTGCACTCCTCAAGGGCAGGGGCTTTGCAGCCCCAGCCCTCCACTCGGGATTGTTTAAGGGACGAATAGGTACGTAAAGCTCTGGAAGCATATATTAGAACTGAATAGGTCTAATCCCTCTAAACAAAGAAAATCATTAGAAGATTAATTAAGAGCTCTACTTGGAGAGCTAATTCAAAGGTTAATAATCTTTTAGTTTCAGCAAGATCCAATGCTTTGATAAGACCTGTCATCAGCCCTGGCTGTGGAATGCCTGAGTATGCACTTCACACATAATACCTCAAGTAATTTGGGGAACATTTTTCTCATATTGACAAGCATTATAATGACTATAATAAACTAAGTAAACCTCCAGTGAAACAACACATGACTACGCTTGTCAATAGAGGTGTAACCAAGAATTTAATGACTGCATTTCCCAAGTGCTTCTTTGTTGAGAATGTTTGTTCCGGTTTTGATCAGAATATGAACTGCGTGAATGACTCAACAGCGCTCATTTGTTTCTCCACTCGTTCCTCCATTTGGCACATCCTCTGCCCCACCATAGTCCCGGGCTCTATGCCAGGGCCATGGGAAATGCTTTTAAGTGAAAAGACATTACCCCTGCCCTCAACGAGCTCATCTTCCAGAAAGATTTGTGATCCCAGCAAACCTCACTTGAATACAAGACGTTACAAGAGAAACGCTAACAAAATGCCCGGAGGAAGGCAGACCCTGAGTGGTGAGTCTGGGGAAAGTTCCCTAGAGGAGATGGCATTTGGGTTGGAATGAGTTGAATATGTAGAATTTTGTTAATAGCAATAACTTTTTTCCTTCGATGAAAATAATTCATGCTTCAGAACGGCCAAAGCAATCTTGAGTTAAAAGAACAAAGTTGTAGAAGTCATGCTTCCTAATTTTAAAACTTATTACAAAGCTCCAGTGGTACTCTGTATTGAGTATCAAGACTGTGTGGTACTGGCTTGAGGAAGGATGTAATAGATCAACGGAATAGAATTGATATTCAGAAATAAACCCACATATTTATGCACAATTGATTTTCCACAAAGGTGCCAGGGCAATGGAGAAATGGGAAAATAATAGACATTTCAACAAATGATGCTGGGAAAACTGGATATCTACATGCAAAAGAATGAATCTGGACCTCCAAATGAAAATTAACTAGGCCAGACACAGTGGCTCACGCCTGTAATACTAGCACTCTGGGAGGCCAAGGCGGGAGGATCGCTTGAGGCCAGGAGTTCAAGACCAGCCTGAGCAGGGCAAGACCCTGTCTCTACAAAAGGATAGAAGAATTAGCTGGGTGTGGTGGCTTGCACTTGTAGTCCCAGCTACTTGGGAGGCTGAGGCAGGAGGATCGCTTGAGCCCAGGAGTTTGAGGTTGTGTGAGCTGTGATGCTGCATTCCCACCTAGGTGACAGAGCGAGACTCTGTGTCAAAAACAAACAAAAAAAAGTGAATTTTTAAGTGGTATGAATTATAACCCAATAAAAATAGATAACTCATGCTTATCATGATAAACTTGGAAACAAGTATTTTTAAAAAGAAGAGAAAGCAATCCTCACACTGTCAGTGGAGGATGTTCCAGGCAGGAGGATGCCACCAGCAAAGGAGGGGTGAGGATGGCATGCCTGCAGCCGCTGGCCAGGGAGGCTGGTGCCGACACGCAGAGGGCCTGAATGCCAGTTTGGAACACATGCAGGACAAGGAGGAGCCATGAAGAGCTCTGGGGCCATCAGGCTGGCCCTGGGCAGGAGGCCATTACTGAAAGAATCCGAGCAAGAGATAGTCCTTGCCCTTGCCAAGCCAGGAGTTGATTTATAACAAATCTATCTAAAAGTGAACTTGCCAGCCCAGTAGTGTAAATAATAGTTAACATTTGTCGAATGTCTTCTATGTGTCATGCGTTAAGTGCTTTACATACATTATCCTGTTGAATCCTCTGAACGGCCCTAGGAGGTAGGTACCAGTGTTATTCGTCCCTTAGGCAGGTTAACAACTTGCCTAGGTGTCTTGGTCTGGAAGGGGTGGAGCTTCCACCCCAGGAGAAAAGACTTCTGAGCTGACATTACGAAGTGCCTGCCTTTGTCAGCTCAGCCACGAGGCACACTCTCGCCTCCGGACTGGGCTCCTAGACACAGGGTGGCTAGGGCAGGGCCTGCCCTCCAGCAGTGCACAGAACTAAGGTGGGAAGTATAGATGGATGCTATCCTCTTTGCACAAAAGAGAAAACCAAAGCTTTGAGAAGTTGAGAGGCATTGCTGAATTTTACACGAGATTAAGCACATCCGAGGCTTAGAACAGTGCCCGATGACATAGCAAAGCTCAACAAACGGCAGCTGTTGTTGTTATTTCCGAGGCCACGCAGCTCGTCTGTAGCAAAGCTGGGGCTCAAATCCAGCTCTTCCATCCCAAAATTCAATGTTCCTTCAAGAGAAGTGCGACAGGGAAGAGCCCCACCGTGCGGAGGTGGATCCAGGTTGTGTGGCTCCCGAAGCTTATACAATTTGGGGTGAGCTCTTTAAGAAAAAGATAAAAATTACAAAATTTATAGAAATATATGACCATGTGAATGCATTGCTGGGACTCTTCCAAGGTCCTAAAAGGGCCCTGAAGCTCAAGCATCATCAGCTTTGTGGCACGTCCGCCTCTGCCACCACATGTGGAGGATTTGCTGCCTGGGCGGTGGCCCGGCTGGCTGGCCGCCAAGGTCCCTTCTCAGACCAAGATCTGGTGATTCTGTGTCCTAAGGTCTGTGCAGGTGTAACGGAGCAGGCGCCCCTCTTCCCACAGACGTGGAAGCATAACTTTGAGAGTGGGGAATGTGTAACAGACAGAATGGCCTGAAAAAAATGGCAAAAATATTTTCGGTCTCTTTAAAACTTCCCCCACTCTTTTTGAGAACCATGGCCTGGCCTGCACCCCTGAGGCAGGGAGGAGACTTTTTGTTCTTTGTGTTACAGGAGAGGGTTCAGCCATCCCAGGTGGGCCTAGGGGGGGGATTTGTCTTTGGCAGACATGGAATGATTAGAATCATTAACACCGTAGCCGTAGCCGTAGCCGAGAACTGAGGGCCCTCCCTTTAGAAGCTCGGTGTTTCTGCTTATGTTCAGGAAATGTGGATTTTGAGATGAGAAGGTCTACCATTTTTCCTCCTTTGCTGGCAAAGTGGTAACCTTCTCTTTCCTTCTCAAACCACTTGTTCTCGTTCTTCTAATGCGGCCTCGAGGACAAGTGCCGCGCTTTCGGTAACACAGGAGCACTGCAGGCAGACCAGGCCAGCGGCTCCTGCTCTGGCCCAGTGCTTGAGAGGGCCCTGTCCTGCCACGTACAGCCACAAAATGGATTTATTAAGGATCTCTGACTCTCAGGACACAGCATGGCCTGGCGCCTAAGCATCCACTCTCGTGACCAACACCGGCCAGGCCCCAGGGAGATACTCCTCTACATCTCTTAACTTGTGTCCTTGAAGCCCAAATCTATGGAATCCTGATGCTAGGAGGTCTGTGCGCTGTGCTGCTGCCCCGTGGGAGATGGACACTGCTTTCAGGGCAGAGCACAGGAAGGATTTGGGAGAAGTGATTTTAATAAAAAGACTAGGCTGGGTGTGGTGGCTCACACCTGTGATCCCAGTCTCTTAAACAACAATAACAACAACAACAAACCTGATCAACTCATCCAAACCTTCTCAGATCCAGTGAATGTAACAGACTCTTACCTAACAAAGTATCATTTCCTAGAAATGCCAAGTGTCCAGTGTCCATATTCTTGCTTCTCTTCATGTTCCAATTCTTGGTCCTGGATGTACTTATGAATTAGTGCAGTATTCACAAAAGTTGCACGTGGCAGTTGAGGGATGTTTTGTAAGACTAATTCTCTACCTACCTTCCTTCCTTCCTTTCTTTCTTTCTTTTTTTTGAGACAGGGTCTCGCTCTGTTGCCCAGGCATGAGTGCAGTAGTGTGACCGTAGCTCACTGCAACCTCAAACTCTTGGGCTCAAGCGATCCTCCTGCCTCAGCCTCCCAAAGTGCTAGCATTACAGGCATGAGCCACCGTGCTAGACCCTCAATAACCTTTAAGAGTGGAAAGGAGTTTTGACCTCAAAAAGTTGGAGAATTGCTGGTCTATAGACCTAGATATTACTTTAAAAAAATTTCATGATGTATAGGATAGCAGTTTATATAATGAAATAAAAACACTTTTGTAATCTTTTTTATGACAGCAATAATTTATCATATGCCATCCTGTTATTTTGTTTGTACATGATACACAAAATTCATGGTTTTGTCCTGCATCCAAGAATTGCTTTGAGAATTACACTGATAATTTCCAGCCTTGGCAGAGTGAAGTTTCTCCAAATTGAAATTAACAAAAAACTATCTAAGAACAATAATGACCCAAGAAAGGTTGTCCAATTTGGCATGACTGTCAACAGAACATAAATTATATAAAAATATTGATTATAACTATATAATTGGTGTTTTTGCTATGACAAAGGCTAGAAAAATAAATTTTATTGACTAAACATGTAATAATTTATAAAGTATATATTTATTATTCAACCAAACATTGCTAGCCCATCATGTGCAATAATAATTAAATTTAGTCTTTTGATGTTTTGCCAACTCTCAGCTATATAGAAACCATAGTTTTACATATTTTTTAAGTTTTGTCATTATGAAAGTATATTGTCAAGGTAGGCAGACAATATATTTTATTTAACACTTTGTTAGTGTGACTGATACCTTTTCTTTTTTTTTTTTTTTTTTTTTTTGAGACAGAGTCTCACTCTGGTGCCCAGGCTAGAGTGAGTGCCGTGGCGTCAGCCTAGCTCACAGCAACCTCAAACTCCTGGGCTTAAGCGATCCTCCTGCCTCAGCCTCCCGAGTAGCTGGGACTACAGGCATGCACCACCATGCCCGGCTAATTTTTTGTATATATATATTTTAGTTGTCCATATAATTTCTTTCTATTTTTAGTAGAGACGGGGTCTCACTCTTGCTCAGGCTGGTCTCGAACTCCTGACCTCGAGCGATCCACCCGCCTCGGCCTCCCAGAGTGCTAGGATTACAGGCGTGAGCCACCGCGCCCGGCCCCTTTTCAATATTAATTGAACTATTATGAGAACTTGCCTGGGTCCTACAAAAGTTAAGGGCGGGCCTGGTACTACAAATTGGGCCATCATTTCTCACAGAAGTGGGCAAGAGTTTCCAGAATGTTCAGATCCTGCGTCAGGCACATCTTAATCTGGTAGTTCTGCCACCAAGAGAGAGGAAGGTGCGAATCCACCGTGATCAGCTTGAATTGTGGTGCTCACTGCCTTTCCCGTGGCCTGAGCAGTGTGGAAAGCCACCCTCTGTACACACGGGAACCTCTTGGAGCATGCTGTGTAAGGCAAACACTTGACCCCTGCAGAGACCAGGGCAGGGAGACCACACTGAGACCACTCCTCCTGTCTGACAGCATTGCCACGTGATTGCAAAGATGAGTATGAAGTCCTGGGAGAGAAGGAAGGGCAAAGCGTCTCACTTGGACAAAATTGCCCTTGAGGGTGGCTGACCCAACTCCTCGCAGGAGGTTGAAGTCTCAGCTCTGACTGACTCAGGGGAGCTCCAGGCTGAATTTCCCTGTGGCTTGGCTGGTGTGTCCAATGAAGCTTGGCTTGCCCAGTCCAGTTTCTCAACACAGATTGCCTGTTAGGCCAGGAAATCTGGGTCAAATGGCCTTGCCCAGACCTCAGCAATTTTCTATAGGCTGCTCAGAAGAGCCAGGTGGAGAGGCAGGGGCAGAGGATGTGGGGCAGCCAATAGGAAGCCAGCTCCGTGCCCAGCATTGTAGGAGGAGCAGGGCAGAGGCAAACTGTCTCTGTCACCTTGCCGTGTGGTCCAGCTCAACTTCCCTGTCTGTCTCCTTCTCTCCCAGTACAGAAGAAAGGACAGGAAGAGTGACCTCACCAACCTCTGCTGTCCCCTCTGCCCAACCAGGAGTATGGGGACACATACCAGTTGAGGGTTACAAGGACAGAGAGAGCCATGACTGTGGGTTCCCCTCCTCTTCCTCATCCCCAGTTACCACTAATGAGCAGCCCAAACTGGGTGCTGCACATGGTTCAAAAGGTGATGCCATGCCCTACCCTGCAGGCATCTCAGGGCCTGGAGACGTGGAGGACATGGGTGCCAGTCTTCACCCAGGGTGAAACTCAAAAATATTTGGAAACTAATTGGACTAGGCAAGAACGCCAAGGTAGAAGGGTGTAGACAAAGGCAGAGAGAGGGTGTAAGGCAGACTGATTGCACTGGGCCAGGCCCTGAGAGTCCTGGATGATGGAGGTGCTAGGGTGTGGTGGGGCAAGGCCAGAGGCTGGGGCCATGCCCTGCTGCTAATCAAGTTCTCATGAGCACCTACTATGTGCCAGACATTATTCCATGCAAAAGTGTCCTTTTCTTCACAGCACTTACAATATTTTCAATCAACATGTATCTGTTGAACATCTGCCATGTGCCTGGTTCAAAGCTGGTCTCCAGTGTCTCAGAGACAAATATAATTCTAAGGAGCTTATAATAGAGTAGGAGTCACGTGTGCACACAGATAGGTACTAATTAACAGATTGGAGTAAGTCATTTAATTTCTAGAGGACTTGAGTTTTCTCATCTATAAAATAAGGGAGCTTGACTATCTATTTATAACTTATATCCCACCTACTTCC
The DNA here is from genome assembly GCF_041146395.1 of Eulemur rufifrons. NCBI lineage: Eukaryota > Metazoa > Chordata > Mammalia > Primates > Lemuridae > Eulemur > Eulemur rufifrons. The sequence goes on along the minus strand of NC_090998.1, from coordinate 38,932,443 downwards.
AAAAGATTTTGAGATAGCTTCTAAAAAGCATATATTGACAATAATTTTGTTAAACTAGAATTAGAAAACTAAAAAGCAAGTGGAAGGAGAGAAGCCAATTGAAGGGGAGAGGGGAAAAAAGGAAAAAAGAGAGCTAAGATGAGGAGTCAGGTGCCAACCACACTAGTTATGTTGTTACTATGGTGAACCATGAAATATGGCTTTGAGCTTCCTGGAAGTTAAGAAGAAAAGAGAAACAGAGTGGTTTACATAATTACCATTATGTGATAAAATGAAATATGTCAGGTCTTCAGGAGAGTAAATTTCATGGTAGTAAATACCAATTTACTGTTTGGGTCCTTTTCTTTATGTAAGTAACATAGATTACCATAGTAGACAATGCCTTTAGTAGTAGCTTTTCCAGGACAAAAGAAATGCAGTTTTTCATGTGATCATTTCTTCTGCCAGCCAACAACAGACACCAAGGGTATAACATTAAAATGGAACTTGGCTGAAGGCATTTTTGCCTGGGCAGCTAAGCTAACACGGTTCAAATGTATAGTTTTCTGGTGACATAACCGATACCAGGATAGAACTCAGACTATGTAGAGGAACAGTTATATTAACTAGGTTGTTTCCACACACCATTACCAGCCCTGGGTATTGGCAAATGTTTTCATTTTTGCCAATCATAGAATAGAGGTGGAAAAGTGATGTCTAAATTCTATTAATAGCTTTAGGTGGGCACAGAGGCTCACACCTGTAATCCCAGCATTTTGGGAGGCTGAGACAGGAGGATGGCTTTAGCCCAGGAGTTTGAGACCAGCCTGGGCAACATGGTGAGATCCCATCTCTACAAAAAATAACAAAATTAGCTGGGCTGGGCCTGGGCCAGTGGCTCACGCCTGTAATCTTAGCACTCTAGGAGGCCGAGGTGAGAGGATTGCTTGATCTCAGGAGTTCAAGACCAGCCTGAGCAAGAGTGAGACCCTGTTTCTTTAAAAAAATAAAAAATTATCCGGGTGTGGTGGCACATGCCTGTAGTTCTAGCTACTCAGGAGGCTGAGGCAGGATCACTTGAGCCCAGGAGTTCGAAGTTGTAGTGAGCTATGACTATGCCAGTGCACTCCAGCCTGGGCAACAGAAGAAGACCCTGTCTCTAAAAAAATAAATAAATAAATAAATTCTAGCTTTACTTTGCATTTCTTGAATTATGAGTGATATCAAATATCTTTCTATATGTTTATTGGTCATTGATATGTTTTTCTTCAATCTATTTGTATATATTATTTGACTGTTTTTAAAAAAACTGCCTCAGTGTACTCATCTATAAAATGGAGATGATAATAATAGCACCTATCTCATGGGGATACTTACTATGAGAATTACGTAATCTATGTACTTAAAATAGTATCTAGCACATAGTAAATGATCATTAAGTGTTAGCAATTAAAATGATTAGACTTCTTTTTTCTTATTCATTAGTTTCAGTTTCTTTGTAAATTAAGGAAATATCCCTTTGTCGTCTGTTTTCTCAGTTATTAGAAACATACTTTTATGGTAGTTTTCCATAGAGAAATTTTAAAAATAATTGTTATGTGGTGGAATGCATCAATCTTGTCCTTTATGACTCCTGGATTTTCCATCCTGATTAGAAAATATAAATTCCATTCCAAAATATAAATCAACTTACCCATATTTCCTTACATAACTTACATGGTTTTATTGCATCTAAATCTTTGACCCATGCTTGAGCCTAGGAGTCTGAGGTTGCAGTGAACTGCACTGCACTTTAGGCTGGGCAACAGAGCAAGACCCTGTCTCAAAAAAAAAAAAAAAAAAAAACTGATCCAAATGGGATTTGTTTGGACTCCATCTTAACTATCCCCATTCTAACAATAATCCAGGCATCCCAACACCATGTGTTGAACACTCTCTTTTCCCCATGGACTTTAATGGAGATGGTTTGAATCTTCCACTGACATTCTTCGGCCACTAACTTAAGATTCCTGTGGCTGTAACACGTCAGGGTGGATGCCAACCCACTGGCAGAGGGAGGCATGGATGTGGAGTAGTGGAAGGAGCTGGACCAGGAAGCAGAGGTTCTAAACCTCTGTGCCGTCCACTTGATGAGTGATCTTTACAAGTCATTTCTGCTTTCTGGGTCTTCGTTTCTCTCTCTGTAGAATGAGGAAAGAAGATTAGATGTTTTCTAGGGCCCCTTCCAGCTTAAATACTGTTCGATTCTAGAGATTACAGAGAGCGCACATGCAGGAGCGAGCGAGCAGGGACGGGAGAGCGAGGCATCCGTGATGTTGGTCCGTCCATTCCTGGCCATGTCTCCTCCAACACCCACACACCCCCCAAAAGCCTGGGAGCCAGTTGCCTACCATCTTAAGAGACCTTGACCCTGGCAGAGGAGGGCAAGGCCCAGGAGAAGCTGCTGATTGAGGGACAGTGGGCAGACGACACAGATCCCTGAGGAAGCCAGCCCTGTGTGAGCACCACTAGAATCTGACCTCCTCCAAGGCCCCAGGCCCATCCCGAGAGAGGAAGGCCTGGGTAGGACTGGAAAGCCCTGCTCCGAAGTTAGGACTTGCCTGTGAGAACACATGTCATCCCATGATGCATACACACAAAGGAGGGCAAAATTAGGCTTTGAGGTGAGGCAGACCTGGATTCAAATCCCTGCTCCACCACTTAATCTGTGTGATCTTGACAAGGTATTTAGCTTCCAGAGTCAACTGGAGAATGAACGTCACAAGATTTTTATGACAACTCAATAAGTTCTAACGCAGTGCCTGGGACACAGTAGGAGGCCACTTCAGGATATCTCATGTCCACTCCTGCTCCCTCCCTGTCTGTCCAGGAGGCTTGGGTCTTGGAACAGGCCATAGCGTTTTGCAATAGAAAGAGATCTTGGCTTTGGGGCCAGAGCAACCTACATTCAAATCCCACCCATGCAGCTGTGTGAGCTCACATCCACAGAGCATCCGGCAGGGCGCCTGGCCCACAGTGGGCACACGATAAGGGGTATAAATATTGCCACTCGATATGACCTCAGTGAGCCTGGCAGGTGCTGGTGGGACAGCTCGTTCTGACCTGGAGGGAAGAAGGCCTGAGTCTGAGGGATTCACTAACAAAGGCTTAAGATGATCAGGTAGTAACCATCGCACAGGCCCACTGGGACTCTTGGCACAGACTCATCCTCACGTTCCATTCAGTTCTAGACAGCCGTCGCAGAGCCGCTTCCTGGCCCCCACAACCTTGTCATCCCCAGCCAATCAATGAGCTACCATCAGTAAGGTTGCCAGATAAAATGGAGGACATAGTTAAATTTGAATTTCAGATAAACATTGAATAATTTTTTGCTGTATAGGGCATACCTATGCTAAAAAAGTCTGCTGCTTATCTGAAATTCAAATTTAAATGTGTCCTGTATTTTCATTTGCTAAAGTTGGCAACACTAGCCATTGATCACCTGTCACAATGAAAGCAACGGCTTACATTTGTGGAACTTAAATGACCATTACATCAGCTGTGTGCTGCCCTTTTCAGTCAAGGTCAGATCCGCTAGCTGGAATAATCCTCCTTTCAGCAGGGATGACCTGATTGGTGGCACACTTGACCCTGTAGCAAGGGGATGTGCAAGCCCGGCTGAGAAGGGCTGGGGGCAGACTCACTGCAAGTGGACAGGAGCCCTCAGTCAAAAATATCATCATCTGGGCGCGGTGGCTCCTGCCTGTAATCCTAGCACTCTGGGAGGCGGAGGCAGGAGGATTGCTTGAGGGCAGGAGTTTGAGACTAGCCTGAGCAAAAGTGAGACCCCGTCTCTACTAAAAATAGAAAAATTTAGGCCGGGCGCGGTGGCTCACGCCTGTAATCCTAGCACTCTGGGAGGCCGAGGCGGGTGGATTGCTCAAGGTCAGGAGTTCGAGACCAGCCTGAGCGAGACCCCGTCTCTACTAAAAATAGAAAGACATTATATGGACAACTAAAAATCTATATAGAAAAAATTAGCCGGGCATAGTGGCACATGCCTGTAGTCCCAGCTACTCGGGAGGCTGAGGCAGTAGGATCGCTTAAGCCGAGGAGTTTGAGGTTGCTGTGAGCTAGGCTGACGCCACGGCACTCACTCTAGCCTGGGCAACAAAGTGAGACTCTGTCTCAACAAAAAAAAAAAAAAAAAAAAAAAAAAACGAAAAATTTAGCCCAGTGTGGTGATGTGGCAATAGTCCCAGCTACTTGGGAGGCTGAGGCAGGAGGATCGCTTGAGCCCAGGAGTTTGAGGTTGCTGTGAGCTGGGCTGACACCATGACACTCTAGCCTGGGCAACAGAGTGAGACTCTGTCTCAGGAAAAAAAAAAAAAACAAGTACATATTGAGCCTGAAGCACTCCAGGCCTGAGAGGAGAGGTTAAATGATTTGCACAGGGTCCCCAAGCTGGTAGATCGTGGCCAGCTGAACTCTGCAACCCTGGGTTGTACTTCTCCTCCCTCTCCACAATGCCGAAGAGAATGCCAAACCATGCACTGTACATTCGAGAATCTTCTGGGTATGTGCTTATCTCCTTCCCTACCTAGCTCCACTATCTTACCTCATCCCAGGCTGAGAGCCCCAGGGGACAAGGACAGTCCTGTTCACCTCGAGATTCCCACTGAGAAGCTGAGTGAGTGCTCAATGTCAGGGAAAGTTACCGATGAGGGTCCCCTCCTTCCTGGATGCTACACCCCAAGCCCCTGCTTCCCTGGGACAGTGGAGATGACACTGACCACCTGCTCTCCAGCTGCCCTGCTCCCCTTCCTCCAGGTCACAAATACTTAAGGACCCTGGAAGGATTCAGGAAGGGAAGGGGAGCTACTTGGGTGAGACAGAAGATAGGAGAGGTTGAAGACACTTAGGATTAAGGTATACAAAATGCATACCTATACAAATAAAATTGTCAGTGGTTCTGGCATTACTGTGATGGGTGGTCCCTGAAATTAAAGTTGAGTGGAAGGGGAGTCAGGGCAGGGACAGGTGTGGGACCCAGATCAGGTCAAGATACTCAGGGCAGTGCTGAATGCGTCTTAGAACACTGCATGTAGGAGCAGCAGCCCTGGCTGTCTCTTTCCCCAGCCCAGCCCAGCTCTCGGCCACTCGGCTCCAGCCACACTGCCCACCTCGCATGCGTGCTCCCCCACCTGTGCCCGTCTCAACAAGGCCGGCCCTGCCCGTTCTACTAAGTCCCGCAACTGCCACATCCCTGCCCTCCTCATTGCCTTGCCTAGCACCACTTTGCTCTTTCCACAGCGCCTCTAACTGCCAGAAACTTTACTTATTCACAGTGTTCTTTTGCTCGCTCATGTACTCCAAACCTGCAAAATAGTACCTGGCGTGGCGGGTGCTCAATAAACAGGTTGCATTGAACTTGTTGAACTGAATTTGGAAGGACCTGGATAATCTAGCTATTTCTGATCAGGTGTGCTTTCAGAGTGTCCTGCAGAGCTTGTTAAAACGCCCAGCCAGAGTCCCTTCCCTAGACCTCCTGAGTCAGCTTGAGAAGCTCAAGGCTTTAATTTTTTTTTTTTTTTGAGACAGAATCTCACTCTGTTGCCCAGGCTAGAGTGAGTGCCGTGGCGTCAGCCTAGCTCACAGCAACCTCAAACTCCTGGGCTCAAGCAATCCTCCTGCCTCAGCCTCCCAAGTAGCTGGGCTTACAGGCAGGTGCCACCATGCCCGGCTAATTTTTTTCTATATATATTTTTAGTTGTCCATATAATTTCTTTCTATTTTTAGTAGAGACGAGGTCTTGCTCTTGCTCAGGCTGGTCTCGAACTCCTGAGCTCTAACTATCCGCCTGCCTTGGCTTCCTAGAGTGCTAGGATTACAGGCATGAGCCAACGCCCTGGCCAAGGCTTTGATATTAAAATCCCCTTCTCTGCTGCGGCTCCTCACTTGGCAACAGGCTTGCCGAGGCCCCCAGAGGCCTGCTGTATCCAAGGTCAGAGCATGGTTGGGGCTGAGCCGGGAATCCCGAGATTCTCTCCCCTGGAGCCTTCTCTCGTTCTTCAGGCAGATCTGGGGGCATCTCCTAGTCCAGCTTGGGGCACCCTTAGTCCACAATGTTAGTTATCAGAGACGGTGCCTGGTGCTGTCGCTCTGCATCCAGTTTTCTCCTGGCCCAGTGCCTAGCACATAGGTGGAACTCAATGAATGTTCATTCTTACTATTTTCTGTCGCATTCTCGGTGGGCAGAGATGCAGGGGCCCAGGCCCAGTGGTCTTCATGTCACGCTCTCCAGCGTGGCTGAGCAGGAGCAGGGCTGAAGTCAGGAAATGAAGGACGCCCTTGCCTCTTTCACTGGCCCTGAGCTTTGAAGCAACGTCCTGTGGTGGCCAGAGCACTGGCTTGGGGCCGGCTGTGTGGCCTGAGCAAGTCTCATAACCATTCTGTGTCTGTTTCCTAATCTGTAAAATGGGGCTGACTCCAGGGTGGACATGAGGACTCCACCTGATAACGTATTGCAGGAAGCTCACCACGCAGACCCACCTTACCTCTGTCACGGGCCCTCTTGCTTAATGCCACCTGTGGTTAGCCCCCACCAAAGGACAAAGTTCAGCTCCTCAGCCTGGAACCTGATGTTCTTCCACCTGGGCCCCAGCCCCCAGCCCCTCCCTCCTTGCTGCCACTCCTCTCCACACACCCTTCACTCTGGCCACAGTTAGTCACCGCCCTGAACAGGCCACACCGTTTCACACCTCCACACCTTTGCACAAACCGTTCCCTCTGCCAGGAATGCCCCCTCCCTCTGCAGCCCAGAGAGTCCCAGCATCGCCTGCCCCCGCAATACCCTGCTTCCTCGTCTGCCTGTAGCTCATGTGCAGTTGGGCAGCCTGGGTTAGACTCCTGGCTCTGCTATCTCACAGCTGAGTGACCTCGGGCAAAGTTGCTCAACCTCCCAGCCTCAGTTTCTTCATCTGGAGATAATAGAAAGCCCCACCTCTGAGGGGCATTGTGAGGACGATGTGAGATAATGGAGGGCCTGGCCCGGCCTGGCACATGGGAGGTGCTCAGGAAATGACAGCTATCATTGCTGCCCTCAGTGTTCCATCAGCGTCTCGCCCTCCGGAATCTCTGCCCTCTAAGACTGCCAAGGGCCACCCAGGCCAGCTGACTCTGGCAGCAGAAGGAACTTGCCTGCAATCAGCCCTTTCTGATTAATGAAGCAATTAGGAGGAGAACCATAAAGGCAATGGAAATTGAACTCACCAGGAACAGCCGTGTTCTCGGGCAAGGCCTGGGTCACAGCAGGTGAGGGAGGAAGCTGGGGAGGGGGAGACACAGCAGCTGCAACAGGGGTTTGCCCCCCAGGTGCCAGGCCTGGCTGTGTTCCACTTCTGAGGGAAGTGACAAAGATGGCCCTGCTCGCTCTCTGGGCCCTGGTCTTCCCATCTGCCAGGGCTGGCCATAGGCACACGATGAATGATCACCATTGTCCTCTCACAGCTTCACAAAAACCACTGGAGGACAGTTGGCTTTGGAGTCAGCCTGCCCTGAGTTCAAGTCCTGCTCTGTCACTCTCCAGGTGTGTGACCTTGGGCAAATTGCTCAGCCACCCTGTGCTTCGGTTTCATCCGCATCTCCGACATGGGATGAGAATAGTAGCTCCTGCCTCACTGAGCTGATATGAGGATTAAATGTCATCACGCCTTTAAGACACAGCACAATGCTCGGAAGAGGGTAAGCACTCAGTAAATGCTAGTTATTGTTACTCATTTCCTTATTTGGGGGAGAGGAAATAGAAGGAAAGAGAAGTTAAGTAACTTGACCGAAGTCACCGGCTTGTAAGTGGTGGATCTGGGATTCCACCTCTGGGTTGTTTGACTGCAAAGTCACAATTCTCTTGACTTTTCCGCGTTGCCCCTTATTTTTATTGCTCTTGTTCCCTAAATTGAAGCCAGAAAAACAATTCTTTTTTTTTTTTTTTTTTTTGAGACAGAGTCTCACTCTGTTGCCCAGGCTGGAGTGCTGTGGCATCAGCCTAGCTCACAGCAACCTCAAACTCCTGGGCTCAAGCAATCCTCCTGCCTCAGCCTCCCGAGTAGCTGGGACTACAGGCATGTGCCACCATGCCCGGCTTATTTTATGTATATATATATATATATATTTTTTTTTTTTTAGTTGTCCAGCTAATTTCTTTCTATTTTTTTTAGTAGAGACAGGGGTCTCACTCTTGCTCAGGCTGGTCTCGAACTCCTGAGCTCAAACGATCCACCCACCTCAGCCTCCCAGAGAGCTAGGATTACAGGTGTGAGCCACTGTGCCCAGCCCAGAAAAACAATTCTTAAAAAATACCCTTATTATAATGGCAACAAGTTGACACATTTTAAATATATTTAAATCCATGAGTTCATGATAAGAAACAAATCATTGATCACTTTTAGAGATGCTAGGGAACGAGCTCGTTATTTTGAAAACTGTAAATAAAGGGAAAGAAGCGCCGATTCTGCTTTTTCTGCCTAGTTGATCAAAGTTAACTCACATTAACCAAATGGTCGAGAGAGGGAAGTTTCTCTTAGTAAAAGTGCATCAGCTATTACGTGCAGAAGGAGTGGTGGAAAATCACCGTTTGCAAACCCTAATGAAATAGAGGAGCCAGGCATTGATCTCCAACAGCTGCTTTCATTACGTGTCACCCATGGAAGAACACAAACCACCGGTGAAATCGTCGTCCCAAACGTTGAACCTAAATCCCATCAAGCCTCTGGTAAAGGGATGCAATCAAATGCTAGGCTGTGGGACACTCTACAGGAAAAATGAGTTGGTTTCTTCAACAAATAAATAATAAGGGAGGGGAAAAAGAGACAAAAGGAAAACCTGTAATTTAAAAGAGACCTAACAGACATCAAACATTTGCAACACAGTATGTGGACTTTATATAGACTCTGATTTCAACAAATTATTTTATAAATGAAAAAACTATAGAATTGGAACAGAAACTGGGTATTTGAATTAAATAATTGTTAGTTTTTCAGGTGTAATAATGGGAGTGTGGCTATTATTTTTTCTTTTTAAGAAGTCCTCTTCTCTTAGAGCTACATCTGAAATATTTACAGATGAGATGGTACAATGCCCGAGATCTGCTTTCAAAGAAACCCAGGGCATGCCAGGGCTACAGACGAAACTCAATTGGCCACTGAAGTGGGGCCATGAGTACATGGGGGTTATCGTATTCTTACTACTTTTGTATATGTTTGAAATTTTCCATAAGAAAAAGTAAAAGAAAAAACTGAGTGATGTAAAACCATTTTGTCATTGTAACTGTGTCTAGATGTTGCTCCTCCTCGGGCCTCATTTCCCCAACTGCAAGTGGAGCTAAACTGTCCACCAACACTGAGTGCTCACTATGCACGAGGCACTGTTCTAAGCTCTTGATTTGTTTTCAGTCATTGAATCTCTGAACCTCCCTATGGGCAGGGGACTTTTGTGCCCAATTTAGAGATGAGAAAACTAAGGTCTAAAGAAGTTAGTCAACTTGCACAAGGTCATATACTGCAAGTGGCAGAGCTGAGATTTGAACCCAGGTGTGCTGGCTCCAGAGCCCAGGTGCTTATGCTCTACGATGGGCTGCCTCTCAATATGCAGGGCCCACAGTACGTCCACCTGAGCTGCTCTGGCATCTTTTCTGTATCTATGGGCTCTCCCCGATCCTGCCACATCGATACCTTGCCCGCTGCTGGACCGGAAGAGGCTTGCTAAGGGTGGCACCTCTGGGAACTTGCCAGTGGGACCCCACCTCGAGAGTCAAGGTGTGTGAGGAGGGTGCTCCTGAGAGTCGCTGACCCATGACTTAAGTAAGGGTAGGGCCCAGGCTTGAAGTGGGGGCAGGCTGTGCCAGGCGGAGGCGGCTCAACGTTTCCTCCTGCCTGGGGCTACACGTGTGGCCTTTACCACCCTGGCCCGAGTGTGGGGAGACCGCCTGGACTTCCTCCCACGTGCGTGTGCATATGGGGAAGGAGCAGGCTGGAGCTCCTAGGATGACTGCAGGCGTGGGAGGAGTCTGCTCCTGTGCAGGGGAGAGAGCAGGAGGCTAGACGCAGTGACCCTGGGGTGTCCTCACTGCCTGTTCCCAGTTATCTCTAGCTACCGAGAAGTGCACATGTGGTGTATAGAGTTTGGCTTCCCTGCTTTCTGGGAGATTATAACCTAAAGGATTTGAGGATTCAAAATCTCCAAACACTCCAAGCCCTGGAGCCACCCAGGCAGGCCTGGCACCATCTCGGCCCAGTGCTTTGCTGTCTGGACTCTCTCCCCATCCTATCCCTCCCCTCGTTCATTAATTCAGTTCATGTTTTCAAGCACTTACTCTGTGGCAGGCACTGTGCTTGGCCCTGAGGATATAAAGATGAATTATTTTTCTCAGGGTGCTCATAGTCTACTAACAGAGAAATATGAGGGTAAAAGAGAAAATACGTGTTCCACGCTCCCCTCTTCCCAGGAGCCCGGTCAGGCTTAGCTATGTATCCCCTTTGAATCCCTCCCCATCTCCAGCCCGGTCTGGGTGGATCTTGCTCCAATGCGTCACAATCCCTCTCCATGGAGTCTCCCCCATAACCTCGCCCTGGGAGATTTCCCTCCAGAGTAGGAAGTGGGGAATGGTTCAACACAGATCAGCACGGTTCCATAGACAGAAATATAACATGAGACACTAATGCCAGTCACATATGCCATTTAAATTGTTTTAATAGCCACATGAAAAAGTAAAGATGGGACGTGGTGGCTCACACCTGTAATCCTAGCACTCTGGGAGGCTGAGGTGGGAGGATCACTTGAGGTCAGAAGGTCAAGACCAGCCTCAGCAAGAGTGAAGCCCTGTCTCTACTAAAAATAGAAAGAAATTAGCTGAGCAACTAAAAATAGAAAAAATTAGCTGGGCATGGTGGTGCATGCCTGTAGTCCCAGCTACTCGGGAGGCTGAGGCAGGAGGATTGCTTGAGCCCAGGAGTTTGAGGTTGCTGTGAGCTAGGCTGACACCACGGCACTCTAGCCCGGCAACAGAGTGAGACTCTGTCTCAAAAGAAAAAAAAAAAAAAAGAAAACAAGAAAAGTAAAAAGAACAGGTAAAATTAATTTAATTTAAATCAATTAATTTTTTTTTTTTAGTGTCTCATTCTGTCATCTAGGCTAAAGTGCAATGACATTATCATAGCTCACTGCAATCTCAAATTCCTGGGCTCAAGCAATCTTCCTGCCTCAGCCTCTCGAGTAGCTGGCACTATAGGCATCGTGCGCCACCAAACCCGGCTAATTTTTTAATTTTTTGTAGAGATGAGGTCTTCCGATGTTGCTCAGGCTGGTCTCAAACTCCTGGCCTCAAGCGATCCTACCACTTTGGCCTTCCAAAGTGTTGGGATTATGTAAGCATGAGCCACTGCATTTTAAAACCTGCCAGTTTTAGTAACATATTTTATTTAACCCAATATACCTAAAATATTATCACTTCAACATCTAATCAACATAATTACAAAAAAGATATTTTGCATTTGCTTTTCATACTGTCTTTGAAACCCAGTGTGCATTTTACACTATAGCACATCTCAGTTTGGACTAGCCGAATATAAAGTGCTCCATAGCCACATGTGGCTAGTGGCTACCATATTGGACAGCACAGATCTAGACTACCCATCCTGGGATTTGGTCTGCCTTACTTAGTTTTGGAGCTGGAGACACAATTCCGTTACCTAAGAAACAGGCTCCACCTCCCTGGGAGACTTTGCCTGGAAGGAGGACTGCAGCCTTGTTCCTGCCTGGAGTCCCAGCCTGAGGTGCCAGGCAGAAGAATGGGCTGAAGATGGGCCAAGGGTGTGGCCCATTAACCACTCAGAGCTGAGGGCTGGGGCCCAGGAAGATTAAGGGTCCTGCCTGCCTGTGGGTACCTAAACAGCCTGGAAACACCACACCCTCGCTCTGCCGTGTCCTGCATTCTGAATGCCTTTCCCCCTCTTCTTTCAACTGCATCTGCCAAATGCCACCCTTCAAAATGCTTAAGCTACAAAATTCAGTGAACAAAGAAGGCAGTGTAACACAGAGAAAAGACCAGAAGAAAACACACCTATATTTCAACCATAGTTTTCTCTGGGTTTTGGAACTAGATAACTATTCTCTTCTTTTTACTTTTCTACATTTTCTTTAAAATTTTTATATTATGAGAATAGATTCATTACTTGTATAATTGGAAAAAGTAATCTGCTTAATATACATTTTTTTTTTTTTTTTGAGACAGAGTCTCACTCTGTTGCCCAGGCTAGAGTACTGTGGCGTCAGCCTAGCTCACAGCAACCTCAAACTCCTGGGCTCAAGCGATCCTCCTGCCTCAGCCTCCCAAGTAGCTGGGACTACAGGCATGCGCCACCATGCCCGGCTAATTTTTTCTACATATTTTTAGTTGTCCAGCTAATTTCTTTCTATTTTTAGTAGAGACGGGGGTCTCACTCTTGCTCAGGCTGGTCTCGAACTCCTGAGCTCAAACCATCTGCTCTCCTTGGCCTCCCAGAGTGCTAGGATTACAGGAATGAGCCACCGCACTGGGCCTGTTTAATATACATTTTAAAAAATCCTATGTGGTCTTCAAAGACCAGTTACAACACCAACTCTCTGAGAGCTTCCCGGCCTCCATCTGCATCACTTGCCTGTGTTGAGGTTCTTCCCACACAGCCTGCTGGCCCTGGGTTCAACAGTTTCACGTGGGCCTGTCTTATCTTCTCTGCAGCATCTTGAGGGTGGCACAGCGTCAGCCACCCGGTGGGGGCTCTCTGTGCCTTGTGGATGGGAGACTGAGGCTGGATGCCTCCGGGCTCTGCAGAGTCCCCCGTTCCTTCTTCTTGGTGACCCAGTCAAGTGACTTTCTTCCCGCACTTCCTCCCCCAATATCTAAAATCACAAAACCTTCAAGCCAGAGGACCCCTTGAGAGGTCACACCGTCCAGTCCCCATGACTTTCTGTCCTCCCTTTCCTCTCCCAGCCTCAGTATAGGTTTTCTACTTAGTCTGCCCAGCCTGGGTAGGTGTGGGCATGACCCTACCCCTGACCCTGACCCTAACCCCAGAGATCCAGGCCCAGGTCTACTTGCTCTCAATTCTGACTTCATTCCCTGCTGTGGGGGCACAGTCTGTTCCTTTCCTTTCTTTTCTGGGTTCCCTGCAGCCCTCCCAGGCCCCGTGGTTCTAAGTCTATAGGTTGGGTGTGAGTGTGCAGTTGGAGCAGCCCGTGCATGGCTGTCAGCGCTTGGCTGTGGCCGTGTTTGGAAACGGGACCGTGGGCTGGCCCATGCCCTGGCTTCTCTCCAGAAAAAGCCTGCAGATCTATCTCACCGCAGAGATTGTCAGCTGTTCTGAGGAAAGGTCTTTTTTTGAAACTGCAGCTGATCAAACACTTGTAACAGGCCCTGAGACATCTCCAGATCTCACCGTCACAGGTGCTGCAGAGAACAGGCTTCACAGCCTTGACTACACAGAAACCACTGAAATATTTACGAGGCTCCTGGCTTGTGAAACAGAGCTTTTGGCTCAGGAGAAAGGGAAGGGATGTGGCACTTGGTAAATACCTGCCACGTGTCACACTGTGCAGGGAGCTTCCTGGCTCAGTGAGGGAACTGCCATTAACCCCATTTAACTGGCTGGGACACTGAGACCCTGAAGTGGATGACATGGTGGCTACAGGGGCTGGAAGGCTGGTGCCATCACCCGCCAATTGTAGGAGACCCTGGGCAAGTTCCTTAACCTAAGTCTCCATTTCCTTGTCTGTAAAATGGAGATTATAAGGGACCTACCACTGTCGTGAGGACTGAGCAAAATAGCCTGCGTAGCAACTGAGCGGTGCGTAGCAACTGAGCGGTGCCTAGCTTATGTTAAATGCTCAACGTTATCCTTGTCGGCCAGTCACATCACACAGCCAGAAAGCGAAGGGGCTTGAGATGGAACCAAGGTCGCTCACTACCAACGGCAACCCTCCAAGAACTCACCAGGCCCTCTTCTGTCTACCTCCTGTCCCGTCACTCAGCTGCTCAAGCCAGAAACCTCTCCCTCTCTCTCATCGTCTTCACTGGACCCTGGCCATCTCCCCCCTTAAATAAGTCCTGAATCTGTGAATTTCTTGCACCTTCTCTATCCAACTCAGGCCCCAGCTTGTCACCTCTGTCACCTTTGCTGATGGCAGCAATGGTTTCCTCTGTCTTTCCTCTGTCCTGCAGCCAGGGGGGCCTTTTCAAATTGCAAATCTGAGTGGGTCACCTCCCCCTTCACTCCCCCACCCCATAACTTCCCAAAGTCCTCCCCAGGCGGCCTGCGCCAGCCCGTTCCCATCTCGCAGCCTTTGCACGGGCTCCCTCTGCTTAGAACACTTCCCTCACCACCTGCACCAGCCTCCGGGGCTCCCACAGGCCTCCGTTCTTCTGTCTAAGTGACTGCCCTGTTTCTAGCCCTCGTGGCAGCTTGGCTTTTCCTTCGGGGCCCCTCCCAGGGGGGCCTGATTATGCGTTCAGTGTGTGGCTGTTTATTAATGTCTGCTCACCCTGGGCTGCTTGTTAGCTCCTGGAGAGCAGGACTGGGTCTCCTGCTCACTCCCGCACTCCCAGCTGCCCCCCTGGCACTGGGCTGTGCTCAGCACCCGTTGTTGAAGGAGGAGTGCAAGTTCCCACCCAAGCAGGGAGGAGCAACCCACAGTACCGCTGGGCCAAACTACACTGAAAATACGGCCTTGCTGTGTGGGCCTGGCACAGCCCGCCTCCCAGGGGCACAGCAGGAAGGGCTGAGGAGCCCTGGCCAGGTGAGGGGAGGTTGTGGACACAGCACTGACACTTGCTCATCCCTTCCCAGTGACCCAGTCCAGCAGTGCTCCGTCAGTTACAGATGGCCTGTACCGCTGAGGTCATGCACGAGACCTGGCATGGCGAGGGCTCTGGCCCCTCTGGTACTGCTGGCTCTCCACTGTTCCCAGGTCTCTTTTTCCCAACACTCCCTCCTTGGTCCAGAACCATCCTTCCATGTTATTTCATGATATTCCTCTGGGGATGCTTTGCCACCCACCTGAATGCTTGCCCAAGGAGGGAAATTTCTAACAGTGGAATTTTGAGCCTGGTGTGTAGTCTCGGCCAACGGCAGAGGGCTGGGAACCCCACTTCTTGGGCAGCTGCCTCCTGTTCCTGTGAATTCAGCTGCTTTGCCTGGGTCAATCTCCAGCCTCACGCTGGGCGAGGTCATCTTTTTCCTGGGATTAAGCACAAAGTTGGTGCCTCATGTTTTCCTGTCTCGATGCCTTTATTTGCATGTCATTCTGGTCCTCTGGAGTGCCTCTTCTTGGGTACCACGGTTTCTGTCTGTTGAATCTTATTCTTTTCTTCAAGACGCAGCTCAAAAGCCACCCCTCTCTCCCACCAATCCTTTCTGATCTCCCAACCAGGTATAACCTCTCCTTTTTCTGAATCCCCCAAAAGCACAGTGCTGATAATCATCAGTTATGTGCGGCTTTGTCTGAGGGATATTGGGGGTGAACAGCTGTCTCTGCCATACCTGACATTCTAGAGTTTCACGGTTCTCTGTAGCATGCAATACAAGTTGGTTCTGGTCACGAGCTTCTGAACAGTGATGAAGATGATGCTGTTTGACACACAGTAGGTGCATTAGACTGCGGGTTTCTTGAGGGCATGGATGACATTCCACATCTTTGTCTCCCAGCACCTAGCATGGTGCCAGCACATAGTGAGTTCTCGATAAATGGTTCTGAATGGATGTTCACAAAAATAGCTCTAACTTGTCAGGCCTACCACGTGCCGGGCACTGTGCTGAGCCCTGTCCATATGTCGTCTCACTGAGTGCTCACAATCAGTCACTCTCTGAGATGAGCACTAACAGTGCCCACGAGGAAGTAAGCCCTCTAGGACAGGGGTTTGCGTCTATGGTGGTTAATATGCATATTAATGCTTGACATGTAATAGGCCCTCCTAAATATTGGTTGAATAAATGAATTCATTAATGAATATTTATTTTACAGGTGAGGACACTCAAGCTCAGAAAGGTTGAACGACTTGCTGAACATCAGTCATCTAGTAACTGGAAGAGTCAGAATTTGCATTCTGACCCGATTCCAAAGCCGGCATTCTTTGCTGCTGAACTCTCCCAGGTGCAAGGAATTGGGGGACGGCGCCGCAAGGCTCGAGATACACAGCCCGTGGCTTTAAGGAACTTTCCACCTGGTGGAGGAGCAGAAACACACACACACAGCAGCACATGTGATGGTAACAGGACCGGTGCCCATCCCAGGCATTAGGCACGGCAGGTGCAGACACAAGACCCAGGGGAAAGGATTGACTTCTCAAAGGCCTACTGCAGGTGAGCGGTTAAGCCTGGACTCAAACACCAGTTTCCTGAAAATTCTGGTTTTTTCCATTCATCTAATCTGCAGAGTGCCTGACCCAGGCCTGCTGAGGAGAGAAAGGCTGCTGAGAGCTTGTGGAAGGCGAGGCTGGGGTGAGGAGCCTGGAAACCGACTCTCCTGCACTCAGCCGAGGGCTGCTGCAGCCTCGGCTCCCAGCAAAGCCCGCAGGAGCAGGCGGAAGGGGGAGAGAAAGGAAGAGGGAGGGACAGGAATGTGGTTTCACATCTTACCCAGCAATTCCTGCCGCTGGGAAGAAGGGTGATTCAGGATGTTGATGCTTGCCAAAGGCTTTGGCTTATGTCCTGTGTTTTGGAGACTGTATCTGGGGAGGCACAGTGGGAAGTGGGCAGGGAGGCAGGAAGAGAAACCCCAGCATAGAGGGGTTGTGCAACCGGGCTGCAGGTGATCCGTACAGGTGTGCTGAGTTCTTTGCTGTAGGGCCGCCGGGGGTTGGGGGGCTGCCATGGCTGAAGCCCAGGTATACCTGGGAGGAAGCAGCCTGATGCCTGAGCTTACCTGGACCACCCACCTCTCGTGGCCCACCCTGTGAGTGACCTGAGCTCCAGGCCCTGCCTCTGCCTCCGCCATCACTGGCCTCAAAAGCACAGGTTCTGTCTTTACCTGAGAGGTGGGAGACAGCAGTGCAGGCTGGCGTGTGGGTCCACGTGTGCGTGGGGTATCAGTGAGGCTGTGGGAACAGGTGCCTGGACGGCTCTGATTCTGCCCACCTAGGAAACCTCAGAACCTTCCAACTCCTCCCGCACTCCCAGCCTAAGTGTTGTCACTGAGCTGATGGTCCCTGAGCTGGGGTCAAGTGTACCATTTTCACTCTGGCTTGTCCCCCAACATGTCGTGTAATCTTGGGTTAGTCACTCAACCTCTTTGGCCTTGTGTTTCCACATCTGTAAAATGAGAAGTTGCCTCTGTCCACACCTTTGGTCCCCTTCCCTCCCCTCCCTGGCACTTGTCCCAAACAGAGCTGGCTGGCAACCAGAGCAGAACGTGAAGTGGGACGGGCCACCATGCCACGGTGTGAGCCTGCAAGGAGTAGAGAGGAAAATGCCTGGGGCCCAAACCTCCCTGGCCCCTAGGAGCAGCCCTGAAAGTGTTGCCACCTGGTCTTTGAATCCCTCCACTCTCACTCAGCCTGGGCCCAGTCGTTGAAGATGGCGAGGGGATTCCAGAGGCAGGACAGAACTTCCTTCTGCCTCCTGCTGCTGCCTGGGGCCGCTCACCCCTGTCCTCTCCCTGTGCTTTCCTCTCTTTGAGCCAAGGAGTCCCAAACTCCTGTGGCCAGCCCAGTCCGGGGGCACCAACTGCTCAACTCCATGGGCCCAGGGCTGGGCTTCTGCATAAGAAGGGATGTGGGTCTCCCCCAGAACACAGTGCATGGTGCCTCCTGGGGCTGTACATGGAAGAGGCCCTGCCTGGCACCAGGAGTCTCTAGCTGACTGCCCACAGGACATCTCCACCTGGATGTCCCACAGGCCCCTCACACTCAACTCGATCCCAACTGAGTACATTAGCTCCTTCCTCCCTTTTCAAACTGGCACCATTCTCCCAGGGACTCCATGGGCAACTCTGTCCCTTCTGATGCCCCTTCTCCCTTTTTCCCACATCTAGCCTCTTCCAGTCCTGTCAGTCCTGTCCCAAACTGTCCCTTCTCTCCATCTTTTCTGCCTCTTGATCACTTGTCTTTTTTTTTTTTTTTTTTTGAGATGGGGTCTTGCTATGTTGCCCAGGCTGGTCTCAAACTCCTGGCCTCAAGTGATCCTTCTGCCTCAGCCTCCTGAGTAGCTGGGATTACTGTACCCAGAGGTAATCTGGCTTGTCTTATTTTTAAATTATGAAACAGGAATAGAGCATTTGTTAGATGTCTGGTTCTGCCCTAAGTGCTTTATAAATCCTAACTCCCTTAGTTCTCACAACTTTCAGTTTACAGATGAGGAAACTGAGTTTTAGAGAAGTTATGCATCCTGCCCAGGGCCAGGATTGGGGCCCAGGCAGCCTGCTCCAGAGCTGGGCTCGGAGCCTCTGTCATAAGGCTATCAGGAAGTCTCCATGCTTGTCCCTTCACTTTCACTCTCTTCCTCTCTCGATCCCTCCCACATGCTGCTCACAGACCAAACTTTCTTTCTTATTTGAGAAAATACTATAATAACAAAAATTACTACAGCAGGTAGATCTCTCTGAACCATGGCTTTGAACATATCATTCTCCTTACTGTCCCCCAGCCGTCCTGTCCATGCCTGCGCCCCCACCCCACCCCAGCACGGCCCATCCCCTTCCTGCACAGGACTGAGTCTGAATGAACCTCATCCTCCTCAAAGAACGGCTCCTACTGTGGTGTGTCACAGAGAAGGGCATGGCAGACATGATGAATAACTGAAACCGAGCTGCCTTATGGGGATGGAAATTAATTATTTCATTAAACAATACTGCGGAACACTGAAAGCTAACACAGTAGCTAACGGCAAGAGCTTATTATGTGCTGGGCCCTCTGTTAAACACTTTACACACATTATCATTTAATCCTCTCTACAATCCTATAAAGTTCATACTATTCCCCATTTTACAGATGAGGAAACTGAGGCTCTAAGAGGGGAGTTCACTTGTCCAGAGTCACACAGCCTTTTAGTAGAGGAGATGGGCCTGGACCAAAGCTGCCTGCCTCTGTGGCCTGTGTCTCTGACACCACGCTTAACTGCCTCCAGATGCCAGGGGAGTGTACACAAATATTTCAATATCTGGGTGATGTCCAAAGACCACCTAATGGGGACATATATGTGATGTCATGGTAAAGAGTCCAACATCTGAGAAACATCATAGCACTGACAATGTCAATTTGTCTGAGGCATATAAGGATTTTGTATAATGCTGTACTTTACATGTCCAAATATTTATCAACCTGCCATAGTGCCAGGTGCTATTTTAACCCACAGGTGTAGAGCAATGACAAAATACCCCAAAACTCCTCCCCTCGTGTAGCTGACATTCTAGTGGCAGGGGTCAGGGGAGAGAGAGAGAGAGGTAAACAAAAAATATATATCAGAGGTGACAAATGCCATGGAAAAAAATAAACCTGAGTCAGGAAAAAGGGACTGTCCAGTGTGCTGGGTGGGGGTATGTTGGTGGCATTGCTACGTTGTGTAAGATCAGGAAGACCTGCCCTATAAGTGACGATTGAGCAGAGCAGTGAATAAGCGAGGGAGAGAGCCGTGCAGGGATCTGTAGATACTCCAAGCAGAAGACAGAGCAAAGGCCCTGCACTAAGAGCATGCTTGGCCCCATCAAGGCACAGCCAAGAGGCCTGTGTGGCTGGAGCAGAGCGAATAGGGAGAGAAGGAACAGGAGGAATTCCCAAATATAAAAATTCTGAGGCCCACAGGCTCTGCATAATGCCACATGTCTGGAAATATTAATAGCTACAATGTATTGAGTGCACGCCACATGCCTGCCACTGTGCTCAGTCCTGCTGAGGCAAAATTGCTCCAGACAGGATCCTTAGGGTCTAAGAGGGAGACGGACCAGGAAACTTCACAGTGCCATGTGACAAGTGCTACTTCAGGGTGCTACACCATCACAGAAGAGGAGCATCTAACCCCAACAAGGGGGCAAGAGGGCTCCCTGGACGAGGTGGCACTTGAGTGGTCGAACAGAAGAAAACACCTCCAGAACGTAGATGTAGAGAGGAAAGGTAGGCCAGAACCCAGAACAGTGGGGCAGAACTTCAGCAGCAGTGCTGGGGGCCAGGGGCCAGCTTGCTGGAGGAAGGGCTCATGCCTGCGGGGGCTGAGAGAGCCTCTGGACACAGAGGTCCAGGCTTGAGTAGTGTGTGGGAAACTGGTGTAGGCAAAGGGCAAGAAGAATTGGAACAAAGGCCAGGCGCAGTAGCTCATGCCTGTAATCCCAGCACTCTGGGAGGCCAAGGCGGGAGGGTCACTTGAACTCAGGAGTTCGAGACCCCGTCTCTACAAAAACTAGAAAAATTAGTCAGGCATGGTGGTGCATGCCTGTAGTCCCAGCTATTTGGGAGGCCGAGGCAGGAGGATCGCTTGAGCCCAGGAGTTTGAGGTTGCAGTGAGCTATGATGACATCACTGCACTCTAGCCCGGGCAACAGAGTGAGACTATCTCCAAAAAAAATGAAGTAGAATAAAGACTTTAATAATTTACCTGCCTACCTAAGGTCCTGTTTCTCTCTGGTCTTTAGGTGGGTCTAGCTGGGAGACGACAGGGAAGCAGAAGGTAAGGGGCCACCCCCACCTGCCCCAGGTCTTGGTTTCTCATCCCATCCTCGGAGGTTCAGATCCTTCACTGAGGCACGTGGCTGAGTCCTCACTCTGGGGCGGCCTAAGACATTCTGATAAGAGATTCCTCAGTTAACAGTAGCAACTTGAATACATGCAGCGTGCGGCACTCGGGGGCTCCAACATGCCTTCACTGCCATAACCTGCGTCTCACAGTCAGTCTGGGACGGACAGTGCTTGGTTCTTATCCTCCTTTTCATAGGAGATGCTGTAGCTCAGAGAGGTTAAGGGCCTTGCCAAGGTCACACAGCCAGTGGGTGACTAAATTGGGACCTGAGCCCAGCTCTTGAGATTGCAATCCCCACAGTGACACTGCGTCAGCTGCAGAAAATGGGGCCTGGTGATGGCTGAGCCCCAAGGACAAGGCTGGGAAAGGGAGTGGAACCAGCTCTGGGGGGGGGCGGGGCAGATGGAGACAGGGGTGATGGAGGCTGAGAGTGGAGGCAGGAAGAGAGCAGAGCAGGGGGTTGGAGAGGCTTTGAGACAGAGCTGGAGGTGTCTCCAGAAAGACCTCCTTATATGTCCCGGCAGGGTTGAACAAAACAGAAGCTGCATCCTCCCAACCCCTATCTCTGTGAGACAAGGGGTGGGGGGCGGCTATTGTTCCCATTTCGCAGGTGAGAAAGGGGAGGAAAGGACAGGTGGCTACTCGGCTTGCCCAAGGCCCATAGGAACTTGGGGCTCAGGGGCCCTGTTAGAAGCGGACAGGGTGGCAGGACGTAGGGGACTTTTCTCACTCTACAGGGGATGATGAAATAGGGGGAGTTGGAGATGGCGACAGAAATCAGGGCCGCATCCAAAGAGAAAGGGGGAAGGCAGAGGCCCGGCCTGAGCCTGTCAGCGGGCAGGGATGGTGGAGAGATGGTGGAGCAATAAGGCCCGGCCACTCAGCTCTGGTTACAGCAGGCAGCATCAGCTGGTCGGTGTCACAGAGTTCCCGCGCCCCTCCCCCGCCCCCGCGGACCCATCCACTTGGGCTGCTCCGCAGCGCGACGCTCTGGAGTCCTGGGGGAGGGGGTGAGGGCCCGGTGTGGGGGGCGGGGGAGGGGGCGGTGCGGGCCTCCTCCCCCTGGCTAGCGAATCCGCAGCGTCCTCCGCAGCATCCTCCAGGCCCGGCCCCTCCTCCCCCCGCGCGCGGATGGTACGCTCCGGTCCGCCTGGCCCTGCTGCGGTGGATGTTGCTAGAACCCACGCGGAGGAAGGAAGAGACGCAGGCAGGCTGCGGTGACCCAAGCGGCCGCCCCTGCCTCAGGGACCCCTTTGCCGAGAGACAGACGGCACCATGACCCAGGGCAAGGTACTGGCATCTTCCCCGCCTGCACCATCCTCCATCCTCTGGCTCCCCCGCTCCCCATCATCCTAAGCAAGCTCTCTGGACCACTGTAAGCATCCTCCTCTGGCTTTACTGCGAAGGTCCTCTGTGGTCCTTGCTGGAGTCAGAGAACCAAAAGGCCCACTTCAAGGAATGGACTGGTCATCTTCCAGCCCATGGGCTCTCCTCTCCTCCCCGGCCTCCCTTCCACCCCGCGCTTTGGCATCACGAGACTCTTCATAGGCGCCCAGGCCCCCTTGTGTGAGCCTGGGTGTCTGGTGTGACTGTGTGTACGTGTGTGCGTGTGTGTATGCCAGGGTGAGCACTGAGGGGCAGTGCCTATAGGGCACCCCACTCTGGTCCAACGCTCCAATTCCAAACCCAACCACTTTATGTTCATCTTTCGCACCCTTTACAGACCGCCCCCCCACCCCCTGCATTATTCCTCATCCAGATATCTGGATACATCCCCTATGGTTGGGGGTTACTATGGCAACCCTGAATCAAGATGCTCTAATTTTTGTTTTGGTTTTGGCCAGGCATGGGACTGAATGAGCCTGGATAAAACATCTCCATTTTTTTCCAGTTTTAGGCCTGAATTGCAGGGGAGGGGCTGGGCAGAGACTTGGCTGGCCTAGTAGGGTTATGTAACATCAATAGCCTGTGGAATTACACAACCACTAGGGCCTGGGGAAAAGTGGGGGGGTCCTCTGGCCCTCTGTTTGGGGGTGCTAAGGATTGGGCAGAGCAAACAGAAGGACCTCCCCTATACTCCCCCTTCTTGCTGAGCTGAGCCTCAGAGCCAATGGCATCCTTCCCTGGGCCCTAGGACCCTCCTTTCCTTGATTTTAAGCTCTTCAGGCCTCAAAATGATGTCATTGGGTGATATCACCTCCTGCCATTTTTAAGACGTCACTTGGGAATGCCATATGTGTGGAGGTTGGAGGGATAGGGTTCAGGATGCTCTGGGGGGCTAATGGCAGGTTGGGCGCTGACATGGATCTTCCTGGGCATGATCCTTCCAATCTGGGTGATGAGACGAAGGGGGTCAGGCAGTGGGAGGAAGCATCCCCACAGGCCTGGGTGCTGGGTCCCCTCCCCCAGGAGGCCTGGGGAGTGTCCAACGTGGAGAGCACCCCTCTGCTGGGCCTCTCCTTCCACTCCCCACCGTCCATCCACCAGTCACTTCGCTGACTGCTCCCTGTCCTGGGTGAATGCACAACCCCTGCCTCCTCTGCCCCTTGCCCCCCACTTGATCATAGGCTTTCTGGGGGATGGGAAAGACTCCTCCAGTCCAGTGGTCCTGGGCCCCCATAGGAACCAGAAATCTTCCTGTGCTTGCCCGTCTCCGGGCTGCCTCAGCTAGACTCCGCCTGCAAAGAAGGAACCCTGCAGCCTTCCTCAGTGGCCCTCCAGGTCAACACACTCTCTCGGGAACCAGACCTAAATCCTATTGAACGAGGTCCAGTCCCTTTGTTGCTGTTTCAGTTTTCATACCACCCCTTCCACCCCAATCCTTCCTTCTCTGGCTACGTCATCAGCCCTCCCAGCTCATAGCCTCTCACCAAAGCTAAACGTGTACACAGGTGTGGGGAGGGGCTAGGGCACACCTGAGAGTAATTGGACTTGAGTTTTCAACCTGCCTTGGGCACATTTCCCTCAGAGCCTCAGTTTCCTCAACTGTTCAGTGAAGGAAGGGACTAAACTAGATGTCTTCGAGGTCCCTTTCCCCAGGGATGTTCTGTAATTCTACTCTGGTTTTGGGGAGAGGCTGAGGTTCCAACAGGGTGAGGCCAGACCAGGACGCTTAGCCAGAGACCTCTTGCCTTCCTCTGTGCTGCAGGCCCCTCCACTTTTCTCCCTCTCCTTCCTTCCTGTTGTCCTTGTCCCCCCTTTCTCCACTCTCCTTGTGTCATTCCCAGCACAGCAGAAGGAGGCCATTCCAGTGGATGGTGCCTAGGCCCTGCAGCCCCATGGGCCACGCGTAGCTCTTAGATGACTCACTCTTCCTCTCTGATTCTCACTTTAAAACAGGAGTCAAAACACAACTAGCAAGTGGCAGGAAGATTAAATGAAAGGGCCTTTCATTCAATAATATTTTGGAGGGGCTACTGTGTGCCAGGCCCTTCCCTGGGCCCCAGGGAAATAGTGGAACCATAGAGGCCCCAGCCCTGCCCCAGGGACAGTAACAACCAGTAGTGAGCACTTAAGAACTTTCTCCTTCCTCGATTCTTACCCCAGCTCCACTATGTGTCCCTGGCTAGCCAGGACCCTCCTGGATCCCGGTTCTCCCATGTATAAAATAGGGAAATTCTTGTCTGTATTCCTGCCCCTCCTAGTGCGGGTGACAAAGGACCATGGAAACTGCAGGAGTTGAGGAGCTGGTGAGGAGGAGTTGAAAGGCTCCCTTTCCCTGGTGACTGTCTCTCTGCCTCTACTCCACAGATCTCCGTGGCTAACAAGGCCCCCGGGACCGAGGGGCAGCAGCAGGTGAATGGCGAGAAGAAGGAGCCTCTGGCAGTGCCCTCGGCCCCACCCTCCTATGAGGAGGCCACCTCTGGGGAGGGGCTGAAGACAGGAGTCTTCCCCCCAGGCCCCACGGCTGTGCCTCTCCACCCAAGCTGGGCCTATGTGGACCCCAGTAAGTCCCTCAGCTCCTGCAAGCTGGAGCATCAGAGGAGTGGTGGACCCAGATGGAAAACCTGGGTAGGAGGAAGTTGCCCAAAAAGAGATGCACTGTGTGGTTGTTGTAGGAGGCTGTGTTGTCAAAGGCTTAGGATTTAGAGGACTGTTTTGAGGGTAGGTCAAAGAGGACTGCACGAAAAGGGTAAGAGATACTATGTCTGCAGTCAGAGTGCTCCTACGTAGGGAAGAGGGGTTTTTTTTCAAGTCAAGTGCTAGGGCAAATTTCAAGTCAAGTGCTAGGGGACAGATAGGGGAAAAAGCCAGGGGCTATCCTAGAAAGGCCCTCCTAGAAGAAAGATGTGGAGAGGAGCGGGGAAGACATTAGAGTTGATCGAAGAAGGGGCAGGGTGAGGCTGCCACTGGCCACGGCCTTCACTGGGCCTGAGCCCCTGTGAGTGTGGCGCACTGTTTACACAGTGGCTGATCTGAAACCTCAGTGGGGACAGGTCCCCATGGAGGCCCCAGGGTTGTCTGGGGATCCACCTCACTGATCACTCTTCCTATCTCTTTTCCCTTTGCCAAGTCTTTGCTGGGGGAGGAGGGCACGTGTGGGGAAGGTGCATGGATACCAGCCTCAGTGTCCCTTGCAGCCAGGCACACTCACCCGGGCTGATGCCAGTTCCTTGCACACTAAGGTTGGCAGCCGGTGGGAGCTCCTCTGTTGGGTTGAGCAGCCTATGGGAGCTTTGCTCAGGGCTGGGAACATACGCTTCCCACAAGTCCCTCTAGCCTCCCCCAGCAGCCCCGCCCCTCCCCCACTTTATCACCCCACCCCCAGCAGAATTCTAGAAGGGTTCTCCGGGACAATGCCCCAGACAGACCCTCTGCTCACAGAGAGTGGCCACCATGGTCCGCACCTCCCGCCACAAACCCCCTGGACCCAGAGCCCAGAGGACTCATCACACCGTGGCCTACTGGAAGGTCAATCCAGGTCTGATAGTTGTGGACCCCTCTTGCTGCCCTACACACAGGACTGCTTGCCCTCTCTCCCGTCTGTGGCCTGGCCACTGGGTGTTGGCCGGGGATGTAAACAGAATGTGAAGGAGAAGGTTTGGGTGAGAGGGTGAGGGTCTCCAGGACCCAGGTTTGCAATGGGTCCACCTTTCTTCACTGTCCTCACTTCCCATATTTGGTTGCCAGGACTGGAGCCTTAAGGAACGTTTTGCAAGGAACTGTCAAGGCAGGGCGGCAGCTCTTTTCAGTCAGCAGATGACAGACTAACTTTACCAAGCGTGTGCCAGGCACAGTGTCTGGCTCCGAGCATATTCCAGGGGATTCGTTGATCGGCAAGACCTGCTGGGATCTCTGCCTCCAGAAAGCTGACTGTGTAGACAAGCGAATGGATGACTACCACACAGTGACACGGAGGCAGTGACAGAGGCCCCGGGCACCGCACCTAACCTGCCTGACAGTCAGGGAAGGATTTCTGGAGGAAGGGGTAGCCACACTGAGTCCCGAAGGATGGGCATGAGTTAGCCTGGTGAAGAGACAGGGAAACACGTGTTTAAAGCTGGAAGAATAGAATGTGCAGGGGCCTAGAGGCAAGTGAGCAGACGGCTGAAAAAATACACCCAGGCTGAGAAAAGTGGGGGTGTGCAGTGGAGCTGGAGGGTTCCACTCACAGAGACTATGGGGCTTTGTTAAAGAACTTGAACTTGAATGAAGGGCAGTGGGGGGCCACTGAAGAGCTCAGTGCCATGGCCAACATTGAAAGACCAAGACAGAGGCTATTGCTGGGGGAGGGGAGATCATGGAGACCTGGTGGGGAACAGAGTGGACACATTTGAGGACTTGGAAATGGCCCCAAAGAGGGGCACAAGTTGTGGCATGAGGCTCTGTTGTCAGAGACTTAGGATTTGGAGGACAGTTCTGAGAATGGCTGTCCCTTTGTGATCCTTAACCACAAGGGAGCCAGAGTGTCCAGGCAAGGGGTGGGGGCACAGTAGCGGAGGGCCACATTTATATGGCAGAGCTTGGCCCCCGGGGAGCCCCAGCAGGGGTGGAGGGAAAGGGAAGAGAGATGACGGTTCATTCCCAGGACCCAGGCAGGACGAGCAAGAAATGACGAGGGAGGGAGATCTGGGGGTGGACTGGACTGGGCCGAGGTGTGGCGTTTGACAACGGGGCTGGAGAGAAAGACTTCAGCAGGTCCAGACAGCCAGGCTGACAAAAAGGCAGCTCTGGGCAGGTGGCCATGGGGGCAGCATTTCTATGGATGAGGGGCCCTCATGTCCTCCCCCGGCCTTTCAGGCGGCAACTCTGGCTATGACAATGGTTTCCCCGCCGGAGACCATGAGCTCTTCACCACCTTCAGTTGGGACGATCAGAAAGTTCGGCGAGTCTTCATCAGAAAGGTAACTGCCTCTCCCAGCTCTCTGGGACGGGGGACCCAGTGGGGGCAGTCCTGGAGAGCCCCCAGCTCAGCCCTCTGCCTGCGAAGCCGTCCTTCAGCTTCTCTGGTGATCTCTGCCAACAGCTCCTTCTGGGAAATGACTCCCAGGTTTTACCCCAGCGCCCCCTGCCACACCTAAACACGTCGTCTCCTCTGCCCCCTGGATGCCGTGGGGCCCCTTCTCCTGTGGCTCTGGGCTCTGGAGCATTGTCCTTTCATCTTGTCCTGGGTCCATTTCAATGACCCCTAAAAAGGAGGGTGGCACGCCCAGGATGCAGGTCTGGAGAGTCAATTGGGTCACTGGGGGGCTGGGGTCTCCTGAGCCTACCTGGCCTCAAACAGGGCTCCCCAGGCTGAGTGGCCCCCCCTCTTCCCCCCAGGTCTACACCATCCTGCTGCTCCAGCTGCTGATGACTTTGAGTGTTGTGTCTCTCTTTACCTTCTGGTGAGTTGGCACCTTCCAGGGGTGGCTGTGGCCAGGTCTAGGGCAGGGGAACCCACAAGCAGGCCTCTCCTGGAATGTTTGCCTGGAGGGCGGGGCGGTGGGCCTCCCCATGCTGGGGAGGAACCTTTGAAAGTACGTAGGGTGAGCAGTCCTCTGTCCAGTGTGTGGCGGGCCCGGGGTGCCTTCTGGGTCTGCAGGTATCTGTGTGGCAGTCATTCCTGTCCAGTCCACTAGATGTACCCCGCAGCCACCCCAGGTCTCAGCTTGGGACTCCCGGAGCCTGCAGGGGCTGCCTCCCTTCTTCTCTCTTCCTCTCGAGTCCTGTGAACTGTGTGGGGCAGAGCAGATTTGAAACAGAAATAAAGACATGGGGTAAATTCTGACACTCTCTCTCTCTTCTCTGCAGTGACATCGTCAAGACCTATGTCCAGGCCAACCCAGGCTGGTACTGGGCATCCTAGTGAGTATACCCCAGTCCCCCAGGCCCCTTCCCAGAGAGGCTTAGTGACAGGAAGAGGGTATCTCTGTTGATAGACCCCAAGCCCATGGCCTCCCCCTACCCCTATCCTCACAGATACCCCTCCAGCCCTGCCTCATTCTTCTGGCTTCAGAGCATGGCCAGAAGGCCCTTTCTGGGGTGTTTAGATCTGATGGGGCAGAGAGGGGATGGGGGGTGTCCTGGTGCCTGCACAAATTGGGAAGGGTGGGGTGGGGGCCATGGTTGGAGAGACCAAGACCTTGGCCCTAAGGGAAAGGGCGGCTGGCACACCTTGACCCACATTAATGATAATGTTGCTACTCTTTTTAACTTTGTTGTTATTAATGCTTACGAATCATAATAGCTACCACTTAAAGAGTGCCTAATAAGGGCTGGGCATTTTTCTCTGTGCTTGAGGTACAGTATTGCATTCTATCCTCACATCTACTGGCTATGATTACCTTCAAAAACTAAGGTTCAGAGAGGTTGAGTAATTTGCCCAAGGTCACACAGCTAGGCAGTGGTAGAGCTGGATTCAAACCCAGGATTCAGGTTAAGGCTTGTGCTCTTAATCCCTCTGCTTGGCAGCCTCCCTTCCGCCCTCAAGCCACTTGGCTCTTGCTTGTCCTATACTCTTTAAGGAGCGTGGCAGGTAACTTGAGAGAAGTTTGGAGGTGTAGGTAGAACCTCCTTTCTGGGTAATTAAAGAGTCATTCTGAATAATTCCAGGCCAGAACGCCCCTGGGGATCAAAGCAGAACTGTTCTCTCTGTAGTCTACTTCAGCACCCACTGTGAACCCAGCCCTGTACTGGGGCTGCTGGAGAGAAGCCCCTGCAGGGGAAGGCAGTGGGTGGTACGAAGCAGCATGTAGCATTCAGAGAGGGGCGGAGGGGAGGGGTGAGCCCAATGCACCAGAGCACAGCCCATGTCAGGGGGTGCATCTCAAAGGATGGGCCAAGAGGGCTGGGGACGGCGTTCCCAGGAGAGGAAAGCCTTACGCAAAAGCCTGGGGTGAGAATGCACGTGATACCTTCAGTAAATTAGGAACAAGACTGGCAGAGGGCTGGAAGGCCACATATAGGGAAATCTGAGATATCTCAGAGAGCAATGGGGCCTGTGGGGCTCGGGTTCTGACTGTCTGGCCAAGGAGCTTGCATGTTGCGGCTGTCCCAGGACTGTTCCTGAGGAGGGATCTGGTGGGGGGATGGGCTGAGCCCAACTTCCCCTGAACCACCCTGAGCCCAAGCAGTCTCAGAGAGGGGCCTAGAGTTAACACCCACCTGCCAGAGGCTAACAATAAGGAGACTCATCCTGGCCCCCGGGGCTCCTCAGAGGAGTAGAGTTGACTCTTCAAGTTGGGGATTCCAGGGGGGCAGACATTCCTATCCAGAGCCTTTCCTAGGGCCCAGGACACAGGGCCTGTCTGCAGATCAGACGGGAGGCGTGTGTCTTGGGGAACCAGGAGGTACTGTATGGTGAAGCTAATGAGGCGCCAGGGACAGCGGCAGGTTGGCACGGCTCCCAGCACGTCAGTGCCTCCTGGCAGCCTCAGCCTCCTGAGAACTCGGAAATGGAGTCCTTAGGCCCCTCTCTGAGCCTTCCGTGGAGGGTCTGTGGGACTCCATGCCCTGAGCAGGTGGTGGCAGGGGGACAACCCAGGAATGAGCAGGCTCAGGAAGTGGAGGCAGAGTCCACTGCACTGGGGGAGGAAGGGGCATTGAGAGGGGTGGAGTGTGAAACTCTGACCTCTGACCGATGAGATATGGGGTCCTTAACATCTCCTGGCAGAAAACAGAGATGCTGTCTCTGGCTCAGGGTGCGGGCAGGTGGAGCGAAGTCAGATGTGGGTGTGGACTGTGCTTTCCATGGGGTGTCACAAAGCTTTAAAGGTGCTTGGGAGTTTTGCCAGCAGGGTGCTGCCCTGTTCCTCCAGAAAGCCCACTTGGGGGCTGCCCTGCCCCTTCCCCCACCCCCCAATCCTGCCAGCGTCTGCTCTTGTCTGAGTCCTGGCTCTCACTTCCTGCAACACACCAAATGCTCCTGAGGGCTCCATCCTCCTCTCTTCCTTTTAGAATAACAATAATCGCAATAAGAATCAAACAGCTCTTTATCTATGTGTGGAGCACTGTGCTAAGCACTTTACATTTACTTTTTTTTTTTTTCTTTTTTTTCTTTTTGAGACAGAGTCTCACTCTGTTGCCCAGGCTAGAGTGCCATGGCGTCAGCCTAGCTCACAGCAACCTCAAACTCCTGAGCTCAAGCGATCCTCCTGTCTCAGCCTCCCGAGTAGCTGGGACTACAGGCATGCGCCACCATGCCCGGCTAATTTTTTTTTTTTTCTATATATATTTTTAGCTGTCCATATAATTTCTTTCTATTTTTAGTAGAGGTGGGGTCTCGCTCTTGCTCAGGCTGGTCTCCAACTCCTGAGCTCAAACGATCCGCCCACCTCTGCCTCCCAGAGTGCTAGGATTACAGGCGTGAGCCACCGCGCCCGGCCCATTTACTTTTTTTGTTTGATTCTTTCAATAACCTTCCAGGCAGATAGTATTATTATCCCCATTTTACAAATGAGGAAATTGAGGCTCAGAGAGATTATTGCATTCTGAGCGGCACAGCCAGGGTAGAAACCCGGGTCTTTCTGGCAGTGAAACCCACGCACCTACCCTCTGTGGTCCGCTGCCTCCCTTAGGGCCCAGGACTGCGTCCTAGAGCAGGACGGGCTGGGGGAGGGCGTTGGGTTTGGACGCTGGCCTGCACCTGAGCCTCACGCCCCTGTCCTGACACTCTGTAAACAGACGACGTTCCTGCCCAGGCCCTGGGGCTCAGGCTCTGACGTGTAAATCAGAGGTTCTCTCTCTCACTTCTTCTGTGACTCATCCTCTGCCCCCTGGGATGCCAGCCTCCCCTCCCCCACCCATAGCCCCGGCTTTCTCAAGGCCCTAGTCACCTCCCTCCGCGTGTTCTCATGGGTCTCACTTAACGTCTGATTGCTCCCCCTGAGCCATGGTGTCTGCAGGGGTGGAAGGCTGGCCCCCAGCTGGGAGCAACCCA
Organism: Eulemur rufifrons; assembly: GCF_041146395.1. Lineage (NCBI taxonomy): Eukaryota > Metazoa > Chordata > Mammalia > Primates > Lemuridae > Eulemur > Eulemur rufifrons. The sequence goes on along the minus strand of NC_090998.1, from coordinate 38,901,375 downwards.
GGCAGAGGAGGAAAAGTGTGAGACCAGAGCTGGGGTGGAGGTGGGTCAGAGCCTCTCCAGGAAGCTGCCAGCCAGCTTCCAAGCTTAATAATTGCAGCTCCTGGGGGTCGTCCTTACCCTGTGCCAGGCCCCGTGCTCAATGCTTGAACCGCATTCTCTCAGCAGTCCTCCCAACAGCCCCGTGAGTTGGTACCAGTATTCCTGTTTCACAACGAAGGAAAACAGGAAGGCTGGCAGTCAGAAACAGGAAAACAAAAGTAGTTGGTTTTCAACACTCTTCGTGGTCCATGGGGAAAAAATAAAAAAAAAATTAAAAAGTAGTTGGGGCATGACTATTGTCCAAGGCCACACCATGGTAGTGGCAGAGCTGGGCTGTGAATGGGGGGTGCCAGGCTCCAAAACTGTACCACGGTCCCTGGGTCTTTCTGCCTCTGCTCTGCTCCTGCACCCCTGGTCTTGAGGGTTGAGGAGCTGTGGACAAGAGAGAAAAGCAGTCTGGGCCCTTGCCCTCAGGGGGCTTCCAGTCTGGCCGGGGAGACAGCACCCACACACCCAGGATACACATGGACAAGGTCATTATTATCATTATTGCCAGAGTGACTGACCAATGACTCAAGTGAGACCAAAAGAGAGCAGATGCCGGGTGTTTCTTAACTGGGGCAGGATGGTTCTGCTGTTTTGCACGGAGCAGGATATTCACAGCCCTGGCCCCTGGCATCAGCTACCAGTAGACTCTCCGGATCACCATGACAACAGTTCCTCATTATTTGAGAAGCGCTGAAGAATAGGAAAGGTTAAGATGAAGGTATCCTACTCACCAAGTCCAATAGGCGTGTCTCAACCTCTGCATTCCCTGTTTTCTTTACATTTCCTCCAGAAATATTTGAAAAGCACCTACCAAGTGCTAGGCTCCAGGTTAGGTGGTGGGAATACAAAGTGAATAAGTTGCAGGCTGGCCTCCAGATGCTACACCTGCTTGGGGAGTCAGATGAGCTGGCCTGTAGGGTGTGGGGGTGCAGGCCTAGTAAGCCCATGGTGCACACAGGACACCCCTCTAACTCAGGCCACAGGTGTCCTTGCCAGTTGGCCCCTTTCAGCACCAGCAGAGTGTAGCAGGCATGTTTTTTAAGGGTGCAGAGCAGGTTGTGATGAGGGGGTAGAGTGGAGAGGCGGAGTGTGGTGAGAGATGGCCTGCAGGGGAGGGCAGGCGGGGGTGTGGATTGCACATGGCAATGCCAGGTCTTTGGGAATTTTATACAGGGGAGTCACATGATTGGCTCTACCTGTAGCCTGGAGGGTGGAAGGCAGGGCTGCAGGCTGGAGGGTCAGGTGGACTCTTGCAGTGGTCCAGGCCAGAGAGAGGTGACCTGACCCTCAAGGGTGGATGGTAGTGGGGATGGAGGGAAGAGGGCAGATTTGAGAACTGTCTGGGTGGGAAGATCAACAAGTCTAGGTGATTAATTGGGTGTGGCAGGGTGAGCGTCAAGGATGATGCTGAGGTCTCTGGCTGGGTGACTTAGGGAATGCATGATGTCCTCTGCAGTAAGGGGTTCAGGAGAAGGAGCAGGGAAGATGGGGAGTTCTGTTCTAACCTGTTGAAAATGATTCATTTCTGAATAGCCATGCCTGCCCAGTAGGCAGTTGGATATTTGAGTCTGGGATTGAGAAGGAAAATACAGAACAGAAATACGTGGACGAGTGAGGCCACTTGGGGTGAGCATGGAGGAGAAGAGTCTGAGAGGACCCTGCTTGAAGGAGCCAGGCAGGTTGATCGAGGCCCTGCAGGAGGCTGGAAAGGAGAGGCGAGGGAGGCGGGAGGGACCCCAGAGTGCCTCTCATGGAACAGGGAGACAATGGCAGGGATCACAGGTCGAGAAGCCAGGTGAGGTGAGGACTGACGAGCATCGACTGGACTCAGCAAGGCCACAGAGATGTGGCAGAGCCAGCTCCCATCCAGTGGGGCTGAGGCTGGGTTTGCAGGGCTCAGTGACTGGAGACTGCTTTCTCAAGAAGCTTGGCCGAGAGGGCAGAAAAAGGGGCAGTAGCTTGAGCCAGGGGAGATGTTGGCTACAGATGGAACAAAGCTGAGGTTTGTGTGGGAGGAGAGGTGCCAGTAGAAAGGCTGAAGAACAAGAGACCCCAAACAGGTGGGACCCAGAGCCCAGGCTGGGGGATCGGCCTGGGATGGGAGGAGGGACGGGGGGCTCAGTGCCCACATGATGTTTGCATGAGGCAGGCAGAGAGCCAAGGGAGCCCCCCCCCATCACCTCACATCTTTCTGGGACACACGAGGCAGGCTGTGCAGGAGAGTGAGGTGCCTGGGAGGTTTGTGGATGGAGGAGAAAGTTTGGAATTGCTGCAGCAAGTCTGGAATTGTGGGGGATGGGTGAGAGGACGCAGGAGGGAGATGAGGGAAGGATGGCAGGGCCAAGCTCAAGGCCCACTGGGGGTTGAGGCCATGCCTTGGCAGTGGCACTAACCCAGGTAAGCATGGGCATGCCCTACCCTTGGATCCTTAGCCCTCATCTCCCACCTCCTGGACTGGCCTTGCCCCTACTGCTCTCCGGAAAATCCCCAATCACTATCTCCGGATTGCCCCTGAGCTCCTGCCAGCCTCCCATGGCCACCTGATCCAGAAATTCATTCCACAGGTGCCACTTCCAGCTTGTGCCAGGCGCTGGCAGGACAGATGAGGGCCCTGCCCTTACTGAGCTCACAGTCTAGTGGACTAGACCAATGATAAAGTCGCTAACAAGATCGTTACAGCTAACGATAAGGGCTGTGAAGGGCCTGAATGAGGCAGTGTGTGCCCGTGGTTACAAGCAGGGACTCTGGAGCCAGAGTGCCGGGGTTCAAATCCTGCTTCTGTGACAAGGTAGCTGCCTGACCTTGGACAAGTCATCTGACCTCACCTGCCTCAGCTACAAAGGCCAGAACATACTTCATAGAGAAGATGTGAGGATTACATTAGTTAATATTCATAAAGCACTTAAAACTCTGCCCAGCACATAGAAAATGCTGTATATGAGCTTTTTAAGTAATAAGATGGTGACTGGGGAGGCCACTTTGGATTGAGTGGTCAGGAAGAGCTGTCCCATGGCACCCATCATTCACTATTTCTAGAAGCAGGCTCGTCCTGTCCCCCTTCTTCTCTTTGGGGATTGGACCCACCACCTGGCCCATTGCCAGGTTCCAGGGTGACCATGCCCCCCTCCTGCCTGGCTGCCCTGTGGGCAGGGTGGCAGAGAGTGGGATGAACAGGGGAACTGGAGAAAGGCCTGCAGGAAGCTGACTTCCCATCCGTCTGTCTTTCCCAGTGCTGTCTTCTTTGCAACCTACCTGATCCTGGCTTGCTGCTCTGGACCCAGGTATGATAACGGCTTGAGGAGCAACTTGTGGGAATATGAGCAGGATCTTAAAAGTTCTGGCCCCAGCCCTGCCTGCGAGCAGTGTGCTGTGCATCCCTGAGAGGGCCCCATCCGTCTCTGGGCCTCTCTGTCAAGCAGGCCTGCCCCTCCCTCCTTTACTGGGCACCTCTGAGGTAGGGAGAGGGTAGATGCACAAGTGGGGGCACACAGGGATGTAGCTGAAGGAAGAGGCTCCGAGGAGAGTGGAAAGGGTTGGGCAGAGACTCCCTCGCTGCAGCAGTGACCCAGCCTGTGGCCGCTGGCACCCCTACTCTCCTTTGAGCTGTGTGGTTTGCCTTGCAGGAGGCACTACCCCTGGAACCTGATTCTCTTGATGATCTTTGTAAGTCATCTGGGGGTGGGCTGGGGACAGATGCTGAGTGGGGATGAAGGAGGGAGGCAGGGTGGGCTTCGGGGCCAGGAGGTCCGGGCTGGGGATGTCCAGTGTGAGGTCCCTGGGAGGCAGGGGTGTTTTCACTCCACTTCCCCCACAAAGGCATTCCACCTTCTCTTTCCAAATGTGCTTAGTCTCCTCCTACTCTCCATCCCTTGCAATTTTGGTTTTAAGGGGTTTGTCTGGGGTACCATAGAGCTGTGGTTATGAAGAAGAGTGGGGGGCCTTAGAAAGAGAGGGGAGCAGGGCTGCAGAAGAAAGGACGAACAGCTGGCACAGGAGCCTGCAAGCTGGCCTGTGGGGACACTCCTTAGCCGGGTCCTGAAAGTCAGTGTGTGGAGGGGTAAAGCAGGCTCACAGAGTTGAGGGGTACATGCAAGGGTGGAGACCTGGGCTGGACCTCGAGGGTGCCTGGGCCCCACAGTCTGAGTTCTGGAACATTCCTCCACTCTGCTTCTCCTTTCAGACCCTGTCCATGGCCTACCTCACTGGGATGTTGTCCAGGTAAAGGCAATAGGTGCCAGGAGAGGAGGCTGTAGGCCAGGCCACACCTGAGGGGAGATGCTCCCAAATACCGTCCTTCCTGGGAGCATGGAGGGCAGAGGGGGGTCAGGCAGGAAACATTGGCCCGGGGCCTCTCCTCGTGCACTCAGCTGGACAGTGACTCCAGGACCGGGCCAGGTGGACGGGGGAGGTGGGGGATGGTGAGGAGCAAGGTGACTCCTCTCAAGCTGTAACTTAAAAGGCCCCTAGACTCACGACCCTGCAGCTGCCTGTAAACCACCTCCAGACACCAGACATCAGCACAAACCCCTCCCTACTCCCACCTCTTCAGGTTGCTTCTAACATGATTTTGAGCCTGATTGTGTTAAAGAGGGCAGGGCCCAGCAGAAGGGCTGGGGGGAGGCTGAGAAGGGGAGGATCCTGGGAGAGGGGACAGGGTTAGGGCCAGAGGTCTGGAGATCAGGTCCTGGCAGAAGAGGGTGGGCCTGCGAGGAGGGCTGGGGCAGACCAGAGCCCTGCCTGGAAGCTGACCCCTGGGCCTCACGGTCCCCAGTTACTACAACACCACATCTGTGCTGCTGTGCCTGGGCATCACGGCCCTCGTCTGCCTCTCGGTCACCGTCTTCAGCTTCCAGACCAAGGTCAGCTCCGGCACCTGCGGGCAGGGATGCCCAGCCTGAGGCTGAGCAGGGGAAGGCAGACGGGGTGGGGGGCTCCAAGCTTGGACCCAGGGCTGGGGAGAGGTAAAGCGGGTGAGTTGGGGAGGCCACCTGGGGGTAACGGGGAGGAACGCCAGGTTCTAGGGGTGAGCACAAGACTGTGACCCCACTGCATGGGCTCAGCCTATAGCTCAGCCCTGCAGAAGCCCATGCCACTCCGTGCAGGCCTGAGGGGCCTGGCAGCTGACCCTGTCTTGTCCCCACAGTTTGACTTCACCTCCTGCCAGGGTGTGCTCTTTGTGCTGCTCATGACTCTATTCTTCAGCGGACTCATCCTAGCCATCCTCCTGCCCTTCCAATATGTGAGTCTCCGGATCCCCCAGCAGGCCCAAGGGTGCTATTCCCTCCTACACCCTCCAGGAAAGGCCCAGAGCCAAAGCCCCACAGCCCGCCGTCCTTACGGCCCACCTGGCCCCTGGCCCAGGCGTGTTGGCAGTGTAAGCAAACAAGGAGGCTTTTCTTGGCAGGCCTGGGTACCTGCCTGGCTCCAGGAGCCACATCCGGCTTCACCTTCCTCATCCTTCTCTGTAGGCTGCGGGGAGGGCATGGAGCATTTAAACCCTGGGCAGGGTAGGAAGCGGTGGGGCTCCATCGGGCCCGCCAAGCCCAGAGGGGCCTTGAGGCGGGGTCTTCTGGGGCTCCTAGGGACCAGCCAAGTCCACAGAGGCAGAATCCGGCTGGCCAGGCAGGTGGGAGGTGGGCAGTGGGGTCCAGAGCGTACCCCACCCCATCTGGGCATCCACAGGCTGGCCGGCCAGATCTCGGCTCGTTAGAGGTGTCCAGCCTGCCCTGGGGAAACCCAGCTGGGACTCTGCAGGTGCCCAGGCCACTGCATGTGAAGGGGACAGATTGGGGTATCACAGGAGGACCTTGAGATCTGAATCCTAGGAACCCAAGAGACGACGTTGTTGGATCCCTGCTGGGGGGTTCAGTGCTTATACCTCCCCTCCCTGCTGCAACTGCATTTGGTCCATGGTCGCCCATCACCCCTTTTCTGCCAGGGCTGGGAGCAGTATTCCTCGCTCCCCCCTTCCCCACCTCCATCCTGCCCAGCCCCAGCCATGGGGCATTTGGCACCCAGTCCAGGACATTGGAATTGGTCCTGGCATTTCCTTGGCTTTTCCTAGGATCCTGTTGACGAAGGGAGGGGCCGGAGCTGGCCTGGGGCCCTCTGTGTATCTGGGAGGGAGAAGGTTACAGGAAGGGGCCACAGAACTTCAAAGAACCCTTTATTGACCCAGGTCTGGCTGATGGGATGCCTTTGTTTCCAGGAATCTTCTGGGCGAGGGCCCCACAGAGGGCACGGCTAGTGTGGCACCTCTTGCAGAGCTTCCACACACAGCTGGGTGCCCCTGGGACCTTGCGGGGAGGCCTGGGGGAGCAGAGGTTGAGAGGGGGCCTGTTCCATCCTCTGCAGGCAAACCCGCCGTGCGGAGCTGGCAGAGATTCCAGACAGCACCCCCACCACACCCCTGAGTTCAAGTCCCCTTCTACCACAGCCCCTTGCCCCCAAGGCAGAGCCAGGGAGCTCCCTGACAGAGGGACAGACAGACCCCCATACTGGACAGGGATGAGCACAGGGAGGCGGGGGCAGCCTTGAGCCAGACCCAGGCTGGGAGGACGACAGTGCCCCATCAGGATGAGTCATCCTCGGCCAGCCTGAGGCTGGGGCTGTGTGTTGAGGGAGGAGGTGCCAGGTTGGTCGGGGGAGGCTTCTCCCCCGCCCCCCCCCCACAGTGTCTCCATGGTCGCTCTTATCCTGGGGTTCCCTTCACCCACCCTGAGCACACAGAGAATCATGGGGCCTCCTCTCAGTCCTGGGGCGTCTTGGGGAGCACTGAGGAGCACAGACTGAGCCCTGCCCCCACCCCTTTGCCTGCTGCCCCTTCCCACCATCCCTAAGCCCGTTTTGCCTCTGTTTGCAGGTGCCCTGGCTCCACGCCGTCTACGCAGCACTGGGAGCAGGCGTGTTTACATTGGTGAGTGTGGCCCGGCTCCCTGGGGCGGCCTTCTCAGCCTTCCCCCGTCCTCCCACCCCTACCCCTACCCCATCTTCCTCATAGTCCTCTCAGAATCGTTTTGGAGCACCTGTGGCGGGGCGGGGCTGCCTTCAGAGAGATCTGGTCTCCAGCTGACCCGGGCAGGGGAGGAAGGCTGTGATAGCAGGACGGAAGCTGCATTCAGAGGCCGAGCTGGGAAAGAGATGTCCCTCCTCTGGGGAGGGTCCTGGCCAGGTGGACCAAGTCGGGAGTTGCTCTCCCAGGGGTAACCTGGGAAGGCTTCTTGGAGCTAGGGAGATTCTGGGTACTCAGAGAGAGAGAGAGACGTCATTAGACCTTCCGCTGCTCTGCTCCGTTCTCACGAAACTGAGAGTGTTGATGATACTGCCGAGATAACAGTAATAGCTAATATCTATTGAGCACCTGCTTCCCCTCAGCAAGCTCTCCATGTGCATCTCCTCCTCACCGTAAATCTGTATGACAGGTTCTACTGTTACTATAGTAAGGAAAAAACTGAAGCTCAGAGATTCCAAATAACACACCCAAGGTCACACAGCATCCTAGGCAGTGGTAGGGCCAAACTGGGAACCTGGACGGTCTGGCCTCAGAGTCCCAACCAGGGTCTGAGGCTAGGCTGGGAGTGGAGTGGCTGGAAGCAGATGCCCAGGAGACAAGAGGTGACCAGGGACAGACACTTGCCCAGAGCAGCCCAACACAGGCCTTTTGCTTAGGTGGGCTGCAAGCACCCGAATGTGATAGTACTGCAAGAGTCACCCAGGTGGGCAAGCCTGTGTTGGTGACATCGTCTTAGGAAGGGATTCAAGGTAAACATTCGTTGCCAATGAAAGCAGTGACCAGACTCCCCTCTCTCTCATTGGACGTTCAGCTCAGCTCAGTGGCCAGAGTTCCTGGCTTAGTCACAGTTCCAGAGGCTTGTGGGTAACAGATTGGGGGAGCTGAGGTGGGGAAAAGATCTGGAGTCAGAACCGTGAGCAGAGGTTTTGGGAGGTTTGGGTAGAGATCCAGCCAGGAGCGGGGTGTGCATTCATCCTCTTCCCAGGTCCTTACTGAGCACCTGCTGTGTGTGAGGTGCTGTCTGTGCACCCAGATGCCCCTGCGGCAGGAAGAGCACCATGCGCGGCCCACAGTCACACGCACCACACCCTGGGCAATGAATAGCCGACCACCAGGCTGGGAATCTGAGGGCTGGGAGGGACTAACAAGGGACCTAGTGAAACTCCAAGCCCCTCTTCTTAGAGATGAGAAAACTGAATTCCAGAGAAGTTAAGTGATTTGTCCAAAGTTTCCTGACAAGATAATGGCAAATCAACTGAGTGTGACCTTGGTCCAGGCTAGGCTTCCAACTTATCCTGGTCTACCTGGGACTTTCCCAGTTTCAGCACTGGAAGTCCCACTTCTCCGCGAAGCCCTACACCCTGGGTAAGCTGGGGTGGTTGGTCACCCTAAGACACTAACCTCTCTTGGCTCCTGGACTAGTGCTCTTCCTTCCAGGCAATACATCTAAAGGAAAGTTTCCTTTGAAAGGAGGGGGTGGGGAATTGGGCTTGGAGGTTAGAGAGGGGAGGGCCTCATTCAGGAGAGCGAGCCCGGGCAGTAGGGCAGCAGTGTCTGGAGGCCTCGGAGGGCAGCATTTGCCAGGGACAGAAGAGGAGTCAAGTCAGGGTGAACAGGGCTGGTGACGCTGGAGGGGTGAGTGTCTGCGGAGGCTTCATGCAGGTCAGGTCACAGCGAGTGTGTGAGCTACGCCGGGAGGCTGTACAGGCAAGTAGGGCTAGGTGAACAGTAATCCTTAAATTTGCTTAATAATCCCTAGTGTTATTAGAATAATAAAAATAATCCCCACCGTGTGTTCCACCCGTTAGGGTTTACAAAGACTCTCGCACCTATTGCCTCACTGTATCTCCACCACAGTCCGGAGAGGGAGGCGGCGCTGATGCCGCAGGAATCACTTTCTGCATCTGAAGCCCTGGGTTAACCAGGGCCTGGCACAGAGTCTTGCGGCCCGCAAGGGGCGGATTTAGGACCAGGACCCACGTGTCCTATGCCCAGCCCGGTGCCATTTCCAGTGCCCCTGCCTCAAAGAGAACAACTTCTATTATTGGCTGGAGACGGGGAGGGAGAGGGGGCTGCGGAGGTCTCTCCAGCACTTCCGTCCCTCTCTCTTGCATCATCAGCATTGACCCTCTACTGGATTGTCCCCATCAGCATAGAAACATGCCAAAATCTCCCCAGCTGGAAAAAAATTCACAAAACACTCTTGGCCCACATCCCTCTGGCTCCTGCCCCATTCTTTGCTCCCTGTATAGCAAAACTCCTTAGACTCTCCAATCATGTTCTCTAACTCCCCTCCTCCATCTCTCCTTCCTCCTGTCTATCCTCCCAAGGCCTCTGCTCCTTTCTCTCTTAACCTTCTTAAAAATGCTCTCATCTAAACCATCAATGGCCGCCATGTTGCTAAATCCGAGGGCCAAGTCTCAATCCTCAGCTTGCTGGACTTGCAGTAGCATTTCATGCGATTGTCCCAGCCCTCCTCCAAGCCAGGAGCATCTTCTTCCCCTGGCATCCAGGCCTACCACCTTCCCCTGGTTTTTCTCTTTCTACACTTGCTCCCTAGGGGATCCCAGGAAATCTCAAAGCTTTGAGTATTTTATGCTGATGACTCTAAAATTTACATCTCTAGACCAGTGTGGGTGATGGAGGCTCACCTAGCACTCTGAGAGGACTAGGCAGAAGACCTGCTTGAGCTCAGGATTTCGAGACCAACGTGAGCAAGGGCAAGACCCCGTCTCTACTAAAAATAGAAAAATTAGCCGGGTGTCATGGCACGAGCATGTAGTCCCAGCTACTGGGGAGGCTGAGGCAGGAGGATCCCTTGAGCCCAGGAGTTGGAGGTTGCAGTGAGCTATCATGATGCCACTGCACTCTAGCCTGGGTGACAGAGTGAGACTCTGTCTCAAAAAAAAAAGGAAACTGAACCCTTCTCCTCACTCCCCCCTTTATATAAAAACAAATAAGCAATAAAATAAAATTTAAAATTTACATCTCTAAGCTAGATCTCTCTCACTGAATTCCAGACTAGAATTTCAAATTGCCTAGTCAGTGTCCCCATGTGGAAGTTTAATGGGCACCTCAAACATAACATGTACAAAACCAAGCTCCGACTCTTTCCCTGGACACCTGCCTCTCCCAAAGCCTTCCCCATCTTCCTTTCACTCAGGACAAACGCCCTGGTGACATACTCGACTTCTCCCCTCTCCTCACCCCCGACACGAGGCCCGGCAACAAATCCTGTTGCCCCACTTCTTATCCAGAGTCTGACCACTTCTCTCCACCTTCTTGGCTACTGCCTGGTCTTCCCTCCTGGAGGGTTGCGGTGGCCTCCCGCAGGCTGTCCCTGCTGGCCTCCACGGGCCATGCCCACCAGAGCAGCAGATCTTCCCTCTGCTGGGCATCCAGCCTCGCCCCTCCCCGCCTCCACTCTGCTGCAGCCTCGATGGCCTCCTTGCTGCCTGGGCAGGCAGGGCAGCTCGCCCCGCGCCCAGGGCCTCTGCACCTGTGGCTGTCTCTGTCTGTTCCCTGGGATTCGCTCACAGTCCTCTCTCCCCTCCTTCAGGTGTTTGCTGTAGTAACAATCCTGTGTGCCCGAGCACACAGGCATCACTGCCCGGCTTCCCTGCTTTATTTCTCTGTAGCACTTCCATCCCTGGCCCACTGTATCTTTTTCTGATCTGTGGCTCACTGTCCCCCTCCAGCAGAATTTAAGTTGCTTAAGGGCAGGCACTTTTATCTGGCTTATTCCCTGCTGCAGTCCCTGCGCCTGTAACAGGGCCTGGCACACAGGGGGCACCCAGATGTTCATGGCATGAATGGAGGCCTGGGAGGTGTGGCCGAGGGGCGGGGCCAGGCCCACACGGTGGAGTCATAGCGAGGCAGAGAAAGCAGGCTGCCCAGTCAGTCTTGTGTGAGTCACAGGGGAGGGGAACCGCAGTGCCAGTTATCTCATTAGGAGATCAAGGAACCAGAAGGCCTGGAGTGGGATCACACTGAGGGTTATATAAACAATGGTGGAAAGCACAGAGGCCAGAATCCCCCGTCTCCATCTGGGTCAAAAGAGGGAAGATAGGTGCCATGGCGCAGGGGAAGGTTGACGAGAGGGGCCACTGGACTCACTCCCCTCCCCTCCTCTTAGTTGCAGGTGGACAGAGGCCCTCAAAGGCCCGGCCCAGCCCAGTGAGGGCTAAAATCCCCATGCCTTTCCCCTTAACCCCAGCTCAGAAGCATGCTCTGACCTCATTCTGCCCCTTGGTCCTGTGGACTCTGTCTCCAGCACCCTGGTCTCCCTGCCCATCCTGTCCTCTCCCACCTGCCTTTGGGCAATCTCAGCTCAGTGGGGGGTGCCCAGCTGCAGGCTGCACTCTGGCATCTCTGCCTGGTTGCTGCCCCAAGGAGGATGCACGAGAAAGGGGTGAAGTGTCAGAGAAGGCCCCAGACCCCCAGTGCGAGCCTCCCTCCCAACTCTCACCAGCCTGGGCTCTAGAGGGGCTGTGAGAACCCAGTGATTTTTGTCTCCCTGAAACCTCCACCCCTTCCCTGAGATTCTGCCATCTCTGGGACAAGGCCACCCAGCCGTACTGGGCTGCAACTTAGGGGGTGGACAGCCAAGGCTTCTTGGGGCTCTGGTCCAGCCTTAAGGAACAGGCCCCTCCTAGGCCTCACCCATGTCTAGGCTTGGTACATTCTCGGGAAGCCTTGGCTTTGGGGCCTCCCCCACACCCATGCCCCACACTGGATGCCGGAACCCAAATGCCAGTAGCAGTGCGTGAGTCAGCTGAAAGGCACTGGCCACAGAGTGGCTGTGTCTTCTTCTTCCCTTCTGGTCGCCTCTCCTTGAGTGCTTTTTTGTAGAAACTCATGGAAAGTCAGAGGGACTCAGGGAGCATGAGGGTTGGGCTGGGAGCGGGTGATGGGGCAAGGTTGAGGGGCTGGAAATGTGGAGGGCAAGGGCCTGGCCAGCTGGTTTCCAGCTGCGGCTGGGCCTCCAGGGCCCACATGACTTTGGGCACATTGCTCCATCTCAGCATCAGTCCTTTTGGGGAGAAGCTAGGGTCTCTGAGCCACCTGAATCAGGAAGCCAAGTCTCAGGGACTGAAGGAAGACACTAGGCATACTTTGGAAATTGGGTGGTGGGCCCGATGGGAACAGAGCCCTCTGCTCCCTGCCCAGCCCAGCCCGTCCAGTTTGAGGATCTCAGGAACCACTGACAGTTGATAAGAAACATCGCAGTCCCCATACTTTAGGGAAGATTAGTGAGAAGCCAAGTGGATAGGCCAGAATCTGGGAGACCAGTTAGGAGGCCACTTCAGTGTCCCGGAGTCAGGTGTGGAGTGGCAAGGAGACTGTGTGTGGCCAGCACTGGATGCCTCAGGGCTGGACAGCATTTAGATGAGCTTCAGCTCTGATGGGAAGATGCTTTGTAGGGGTTCTGGGCTTCCAGTCCCCTGACCACTGGGGACACACAGCTATCCATTAGCTTAAATAAGTTATCTGTGACTGATAACAAGAGTTACACTCAATTAAGGTTTATTGAGCCAAGATTTTAAAGAGCACCTGGGAAAAATACACCCAACCCAGGAAGTATCTGTTGTGGACTGGGCTGTCCATAGAAGAGGTTGAAGACTTCGCATTTTTAAAGGAAAAAGGGAAGGGTGAAGGAGGTGGTATTGGTGGTGTTCTTGTGAAATTCTATTTGGTGCCCAGTAAATCTACGTAAAATAAGATGAACATTCAAAAAAGTGTGTAGAGGAAATAGCCAATGTTATGAATCTTCTCAGGGTAGGTAGAAGAGTGATCATATCTCTTCCTTAATTTGCATCTGTGGAGATAAACTAGTAATCAACATTTATGAGTTCATTCAGGTCCCTGTGCCAGTGGCTCACACCTGTAATCCTAGCACTCTGGGAGGCCAAGGAAGGATTGCTTGAGGGCAGGAGTTCGAGACCAGCCTGAGCAACGACAATGAGAGCTGGTCTCTACTGAATATAGAAAAATTAGCTGAGTGTCGTGGCTTGCACCTGTGGTCCCAGCTACTCGGGAGACTGAGGCAGGAGGATCGCTTGAGCCCGGGAGTTTGAGGTTGCAGTGAGCTACCATGATGCCACTGAACTCTACCCAAGGTGACAGAGTGAGACTTTGTCTCAAAAAAAAAAAAAAGTTCAATCAGGCTACAGTCCTAAGATTTTAATTGACACACACACATTTTATAGGGGTTACATATCTTGAAGGAGTTTTTTAAGGGCTGAAGGAAATGAGAAATATTTTAACACAAAATATAATTTCTTTGTCACATTTTGAGATGGCTGCAGGCAAACAGGACCACGCTGCAAGGTCATCTGGGGGCTGAGGCGCTGGGGCAGAGATCTGTGTCCACAGAGAATCTCTGTTAATGCAGCCCGGCCCTGCCTGTTTGACCTGGGACAGGTGTGCAGAGTTAGACACCCGTAAAGGTCTGGATAAAAACCTTTCCCTGGCCGGGCGCGGTGGCTCACACCTGTAATCCTAGCACTCTGGGAGGCCGAGGTGGGCGGATCATTTGAGCTCAGGAGTTTGAGACCAGCCTGAGCAAGAGCGAGGCCCCCTCCCCCCATCTCTACTAAAAATAGAAAGAAATTAGCTGGACAACTAAAAATATATATAGAAAAAATTAGCTGGGCATGATAGCACATGCCTATAGTCCCAGCTACTCGGGAGGCTGAGGCAGGAGGATTGCTTGAGCCGAGGAGTTTGAGGTTGCTGTGAGCTAGGCTGACGCCACGGCACTCTAGCCCAGGCAACAGAGCGAGACTCTGTCTCAAAAAAACAAACAAACAACCTTTCCCTGAGGGCTGTTACCCAGAAGTTTATCTGCATAGCAGGACCACCTTGTCAGCTAGGCTTCCCATACCGGTCCAAAGAAAAATCCCATTTTAGTCATTTTATAAGCCCCTTCATTTCTTAAAAGAGGACCCCTTACCTCCTGGGGAGAGGACGGCAGTGTTTGCGTGACTCAGTTCTCAGGCTCCGTTCTCCCTTTTGGCATAATGAATTTTGGGAGGTCCTGAGATTTTTATTTTTCCTTCACATGTCTATCCTCAGTCTCCAGAAGAAAAGGAGGGCTGAGATCCCAAGCCCTTAGAGCTGGCAGGGACCTCCCTCAGGGAGTGTGCGCCGAGGCCCGGAGAGCACACGTGCAGACACACACAAGCAGTGTTAGTAGCCATGCTGGATGAAAGCTCACCTTCCTGATGCCAGCCCAGCATTCTTCCCACTGTCTCCCTGTCCATTTCACAGATGGGAAAATAGAGGCCTAGAGAGATCCTCCAGATCAACTCACCCCCACAGCAAGAGCCCCAGAGAGGCCTTCTGAGCCGCTGCTGCACCTGAGGCTACGCTATGGCAGTTGTATCCAAGTTATCTCTGTCCTGCCCCAACAGAGAACCTGGTCTCCCACCAGGCCAGCCTAGGCCAGACCCACAGTGTCTGAGGGGCTTCAGAGAAATACTCCAGTCCCCGACACCGGCCTTCACCCTGCTTTTCTAGTGGGGACCGTGATATATGCCCTACCTTCTTCACAATTAGAAAAACACTTAGAAAAGTACAATCGGCTGCACGAATCCAAGGCCGGGGTATGATTTCATTTTAGACTTTTTTTTTTTTTTTGAGACAGAGTCTCATTCTGTTGCCCGGGCTGGAGTGCTGCGCGTCAGCCTAGCTAACAGCAATCTCAAACTCCTGGGCTCAAGCAATCCTCCTGCCTCAGCCTCCCAAGTAGCTGGGACTACAGGCATGCGCCACCATGCCTGGCTGATTTTTCTCTATATGTTTTTTGATGTCCACATAATTTCTTTATATTTTTTTAGTAGAGACGGGGTCTCACTCTTGCTCAGGCTGGTCTCGAACTCCTGAGCTCAAATGATCCACCCGCCTCAGCCTTCCAGAGTGCTAGGATTACTGGCGTGAGCCACCGTGCCCGGCCTAGACTTATTTTTATTTCATTCAGCGATTAGAGGCTCTTTTGCCTCAGTGGCTTCCATGAGCCTGAAAGAGCCCGTGAGAACTTTCTCTGTTCTGTCACCCCTCCTCTGTCACTGAAACAGCCCTGACACCTCACCTGGGGCCTCACCTGAGCCATCAGGAAGTTGAGTGGATTCTTCCTGGGGAGGGTGGGTGGGTGGACTGGCCGGTAATTGCTCCTTCAGGGGAAAGTACGTGCAGGTCCACTCCCAGGCCTGTCTCAGTCTCACCCCAGGCCTGTCTCAGTCTCAGCCCCTCTCTGCCACCAGGCGCTAATCTTCTAATCCTCCCTAGTGACCTAGGATCTAGCCTGGTAGGAGGCGGTAAAGAGCTCCAGGGCTGGAGGACTGAGGGGGCTGCACTCAGAGGCCCTGCAGGGAGCAGGCAGAGAAGAATCCACACCTGCTTGCAGTGGAGGGGAGGAATCCCTGTTCTCTTATCCAGGCTGCTGGTTTTCAGGGCAGAGCCAAGAAGAGGCATATTGGCAGGACCAGGGACTGTGTCTAGTTGGGAGGAGCCACCTAGCTGGCCAGAGCCCTGACCTGATCACATTCAAGGCCTCACTCATCCTCTCACCACTCTGTGACCTTGGACGAGCTACTTGACTGACCTCTCTGTGCCTCACTTGGCTCGTCTTTAAAATGGGGCTAATATTACCTGTCGCACAAGTATAAGATAATATATGGAGGGTAAAAAGAAAACTTAGCCTAGCACCTGGCATGTGGTAGTTTCTCAAAAGATGGTAACTTTCACTCTTACTGTAAATGTCAACCCTGTCATGTAGAGCACCAGATTTTGGAGCCAGGGTACCTGGGTTTAAGTCCCTTCTCTGCCACATTCTAGCTGTGTGGACTGATCAAATTATGTAACATTGCTGTGCTTCAGTTTCCTTATCTGTAAAATGGGGATAATAATTGTTAACTTAAAAATTAATTAATGAGAGCTGGGCGCAGTGGCTCATGCGTGTAATCCTGGTCCTCTGGGAGGCCGAGGCGGGAGGATCTCAAGGTCAGGAGTTAGAGACCAGCCTGAGCAAGAGCGAGACCCCCATCTCTACTAAAAATAGAAAGAAATTAGCTGAACAACTAAAAATATATATAGAAAAAATTAGCCGGGCATGGTGGCACATGCCTGTAGTCCCAGCTACTTGGGAAGCTGAGGCAGAAGGATTGCTTGAGCCCAGGAGTTTGAGGTTGCTGTGAGCTATGCTGACGCCACAGCACTCTAGCCCAGGCAACAGAGTGAGACTCTGTCTCCAAATAAATAAATAATGAGGTTTATATGTTGGAAAAAGGAGAGCTTTATTTCTCACAGAGAGTAGCAACCTGCCTGGTGGCCATCCCAACAGCTTGGGCAGCTGAGCCGGCCTGCGGGAAGCCAGGCACAGGTGCAGACAAAAGGAGCAAGGTTTTTTTTTTTTTTTTTTTTTTTTTTTTTTTTTTTTTTTTTTTGAGACAGAGTCTCGCTCTGTTGCCCAGGCTAGAGTGAGTGCCGTGGCGTCAGCCTAGCTCACAGCAACCTCAAACTCCTGGGCTTAAGGGATCCTCCTGTCTCAGCCTCCCGAGTAGCTGGGACTACAGGCATGCGCCACCATGCCCGGCTAATTTTTTCTATATATATTTTTAGCTGTCCATATAATTTCTTTCTATTTTTAGTAGAGGTGGGGTCTCGCTCTTGCTCAGGCTGGTCTCGAACTCCTGAGCTCAAACGATCCGCCCACCTCGGCCTCCCAGAGAGCTAGGATTACAGGCGTGAGCCACCGCGCCCGGCCAGGAGCAAGGTTTTATACTGGGTGGGGTGGTCAAATATACACATTCAACAAGCTATAGTGGGGTCATGAATATTTATGAATAGGGAAATTATGTGCATTTGTAACTGTGCTTATCTCACCCATCCTGTCATGGCTGGGAACCCAGTTTTAAGGTGTTTCTGGGGTCCCCTCAGCTGAGAGGGGTCCATTCAGTTAGCAGAGGGCTTAGAATTTTATTTTTAGTAACCACCTCATAGGTTGTTGTGACTTTTAAATGAATTAACATATGTGAAGCATTTAGAAAGTGCCTGGTGTATCATCTGTGACCAATAACTCTTACTTGTTAGTTATCGGTTAGCCTAAGGTCAGAGCCAAGATCTGAACCCAGATCTGTGTGACTGTATATACTGAACTCATGCCCTTCCTCACGCCACCACACACAGGCCCTTTCATACACTTTTCTTTTTGGTTTAATGCACCAAATATTTTAATCCATTTATTGCCACAGGCTACTGAGGCCTACCTTTACTCCAGGTTCACTTTTTTAAATTGATATATAATAGTTGTATTATTCATACACTTTTCTATACTACTTCCCTTTCATCCTGGGCCAGGCTTTCTGGCTCGAGTATCTGCCAGACCCTGTTCCATCAGGGGCCCACCTGTGGGTGCAAATGTTGTCTGTGCCATTTACATTTTTGACACCAGGGCAGTGAAGAGAGGAGAAGTACCTTCTACTGGCATCAAGAAATAGACCCCAGGTCTCCACTCGCAGCCTCTTTCCACTCCCTGGCTCCCTCCCTTCTGTCCTGCAGCCCCGCCCAGGGCACCAGGACTTGTGGCTGGTAGTCTCTTTTTTTTTTTTTTTCGAGACAGAATCTCGCTCTGTTGCCCGGACTAGAGTGCCGTGGCGTCAGCCTAGCTCACAGCAACCTCAAACTCCTGGGCTCAAGCAATCCTACTGCCTCAGCCTCCTGAGTAGCTGGGACTACAGGCATGTGCCACCATGCCCGGCTAATTTTTTCTATATATATTTTTAGTTGTCCAGCTAATTTCTTTCTATTTTTAGTAGAGACAGGGTCTCCCTCTTGCTCAGACTGGTCTCGAACTCTTGAGCTCAAGCGATTCTCCCGTCTTGTCCTCCCAGAGTGCTAGGATTACAGGCGTGAGCCACTGCACCGGGCCACTGCTAGTCTCTTTCTAAAGAATCCCCAAAGCCCAAGCTCAGCCTTCAGCTCAGAAAGTGGTGGCAGGGCCAGGTGGGCCCAGCACTCCCTGCATCCCCCAGGAAGGCTGCATTGCCTTTGGCCATGAGCTCTCTGTGCCTCTCTTCCCACCTCTTCCATCCTTCTACACACATGCATACAGACACACACATGCACACGCACACACGTACACACACATGCACTATGCTCCAGAGCAGCGTGACGTGGTGGAAAAAGATTGGGAGTTGGAGCTGGACGACTTGAGCTGTCCTCTTGGCTATGTGACATGGCAAGTCACTTACACTCTCTCTGCCTCAGTCTCCTCAGCAACTGATGGAGATAATAACGTGACACCTGTCACAGAGGCTTATGGTGAGAATTAAATGAAAGAGTGCATGACCTCTTCTGTGCTATTTTAACCCTTCTGTTTTAATTTCTAATTATATAATATAGGAATATATTTATTCGCACATTTCACTTTCTTAAAATCTTAGTATAGATAAAGCAAACATTGTTTTGAATGTGTCTCCCATTGCCTTCCTCAGTGAGAACCACTGTGGTCAACTGTTTCTCCTTCCAGAACTTTCTGCATGCATTTCCTACATATTTGCTATAGAGGCTCCTCTGACATGTATAGTTTAATGGGATCATATGATGTGAATTTTTCTGCAACTTGCTTTTTTCTCAGTGGCGTCAGAGGCACCGCCTCGTACTGCTGCCCACAGGTTACTGAACCGTTTCCTGCTGGTAGACTTTGGGTTGCTCCAGCATCTCACTGCAAAGCACGGCCTGGGGGGTGCCACTGTGCACTCTCATACTGGCATTTCTGTAGGACAGACACAGTCCATATGTTACCTTTTATGCTAATTCAACACACTGCAACCCCAGCTTTTTGTATTCAGTGCCTGCCTGCTGGAGGCTGTGAGCGGACCTTTCCATGGCACGGCTCTCCCAGAGCCCCTAGCTTCAGCTTGGGGGCCACACTCAGGGAGGACAATAGACATAAAAGCCTGGATCCTGGGCACTGCATGGTCAGACCAAGTGTGTGGCCAGGGGGCCCTGACCAGGTCCCAGCCCTGGCCATAGGGTGAAGCAGGGATGTTTTGCCCCACTCTCCCAGCAAGCCCACTCTGCCCACATCTCTACCAGGATGGGAGACAGATGATCTTGTCCCACCACTAGATGGGCAACCATCAGAAAGTCACCTCTGTGAGACTTCCTTCCTCATAAGCAAAATAGTGATAATGTCCACCTCCTAGGGCAGATGGGGAGAGAGATGAGATGAAGTGTTAGCGTGCAGAAGGACCATGTCCTGGTCCCACTGCTGCCTGTTGGCCCATCCCACGTGCTCCTCCTGCAGGGTCTTGTGTTCAGCTGGCTACTAACTCAAGTACCTGCTTCCCTTTCAGGTGTTAGCAGTCAACTCAGTTACTCGCCCTCAGCTAAGGTCTTAGCTGCCAACTAAGCTGTTAACTATAACCAAGCTGTCTGCTCTCAACCAAGACATTAGTTAACAATGCTTTCTATCACCCAAGGAGATATCCGCAGCTTACTTCCCCTATAATGAATGCATTGCCAAAACGGAATCTCGGATAATGTCTTTTGCCTTCATTAGACTGTCAGTTCTAAGAAGGCACATTCTCTGGAACATAGTAGGTGCTCAGTAAATATTGCTGGGGATAAATGAATGCAAAGCCTTTGGTTGACTCACATGCAGGCGGTTGCAGTGATGGGAGGTACCAGGCAGTGGCGTTGAAGCTTGAGGCAGGCCATCCTATAGGGAGCACCATGTAGATAAGCATCCCTGGCCACAGGCCAAGTGCAGGGACAGAAATCGTTTCATTCCTCTTCTCTCCAGGAGAAAAGCCAGCTGGCTGCTCTAGGGGGCTCCCTGGGTCGGTGCTCCTTGGAGGGGCCACCCCTGGACCTGGGCAGGTCCAAGGCTTCCAGGTTGAGAGACTTGAGTTCATTAGCTCACCCAGGGGTGACCAGGCTCTGGGAAATCAACCAAGCCAGCTACTGATTGATGAGCCAGATCAGCAATTTATTAACTTATGTTGGCAGCTGCGACTGCTCAGCAGCCTGTAGCATAAGATTTGAGTTGGTCCCCCTAGCTGCTCCTTGTCTCTGCAGAAGGGAAACTTAGGTGGGGATCCAAATCAGATGCAGGAGCAGAGTGGAATGGAGTGAAATCATACTACAGAATAGTAATAGTTGACGCCCCATACACTGTCATGTGTTTACCATGGTGTGGGCATTGTTACTATCCCATTTTGTAGATGAGGACATTGAGGTCAAGCGGGTGACTTCACTACTGAGCAGTGGAGTCAGGCCTCAAACTCAGGCATTCCAACTCCTGTCCCTGTCTCGGATGCCCTTCCCTCGACGCTGCTGAGCTCAGGAGCCCGACACACCCTGTGCAGGGCCCCTGGGCCCCGGCCATGGCTCCCCATTTTCTTTCTCCTAAGGCCACATAGCTCCCCTGAGGAACATTTCCGCCTCCCTGATGAGATGCAGGAGACACCTGAGTCTCATCAGCCACACATACACGTTCTCAAGAGGGCACCTCTCCTTCTGCAGACAATAACAAAAACCACATTAATAGCTCCCATTCATTAAGGGCTCACCGTGTGTCAGGCACCGTGCCAGGCTCCTTGCTTGCATTACCTCGCTCTCACAACAGCCCCAGGAAGCAAGCATTCTCATCCCCCTTTACAGATGGGGCCTTCCAGGCTCAGAGAGATTAAATACCTCGCCCAGGGTCCCACAGCTAGAGAGTGGCAGAGCAGAGACTGGAAGCCAAGTTGGGCTGACTTTCAAGCCTGTGTTTGTAATCCCTGCTCCCTCTCCCCACCTTCCAGGGTGACCTGCCTCAATGTCCCACATGCTGGAGTTGCTCCCTGTGGGATCCTGTGGTCCCC
This sequence comes from Eulemur rufifrons, assembly GCF_041146395.1. Lineage (NCBI taxonomy): Eukaryota > Metazoa > Chordata > Mammalia > Primates > Lemuridae > Eulemur > Eulemur rufifrons. Next base: position 38,880,405 of record NC_090998.1, on the reverse strand, counting down.
TGTGTTGGCACTAAGATTCTTCTAGGATTCCATGGGGCTGTGTCTAAAGCAACTCCAAAGTCTGGATGCTGGGAGTCAAGAGGGGGTGGCTGGGGTGAAGGGAAGGGAACTGGGCATGCCCTCAGCCTACCGGCCAAGTGCAAGCTTAAGGGCAGGCTCCAGCCCCTCCCTCTGCAATCCCCTGCCCCCATTGCTCCAGCCACACTGAGTTCCTCCCTCTTCATGCCCTGAGGCCTCCCCAAGGTTTTCTCAGTCTAGCAAACTCCTACTCACCCTTCAAGTCCCAAGTGAAATGCCACCCCTCCTGGGACACCTCCCTCCTGCCCAATCAGTAGCTCCCTCACCGTAGCCCTAATTATGCATTTACTGGGTTTTCCTACAATTATCTTAAGTGTCTGCATGAAGCTGAGAGCTTCCCCTAGGCAGGCACGGCTTTGTGTTTCTCATTTTCTCTTCTGCTCGCAGCAAGTCCCTGGCACGCAGCTGTTTCCCGTACACATTTATTGTATAATGAGCGAGTTTCAGAGGACCAGGAATGCGAGTCTTCCAAACGCCAAGTGGCGGAAGAGCTGGGCACAGCCCAGTTAACAGGAATGTGGATCGATTTAAAGAATTCCAATCCCGTGTGGACCAGTGGTTCATAACTTTTGAGACACTAATGGACTTTTTGGCCTTTTTCCCCAGAAAAGTGTGCCGTGCCTGCCAAATTTCATAGGCTGCTTCTGGGGGGTTCTGGTCCCTGGGCTTGGACCCCGGAGGAAAGCCATGTGGGAGGAGTAGGAGTCACTGTAGACAGTGGGAAGGCCTGCTAGGGACAGCAGGTGGGGGTGGGGGGCACAGAGGAGCTATCTCTAAGGGAATCTGTTCTTAGTCACTTAGGCCAAGAAGGTGCCCCAGGGGAGAGGATGTTTCCTGGGAGGAAACACATGAACCCCGGGCGCAGCAGAGCAGAATGGTTAAGCATGGAGGCTCTGGAGCGGCCTGCTCAAATCCTGGCTTTGCCATTTCCCAGCTGTGTAACCTTGGGCAAATATTAAACATCTCTGGGCCTCATTTCCTCTGGGAATAATATGATTTCTGCTTGATAGGGTTTTTAGTAGGACTGAACGGGTTAATGTCTGGAAAACATATGACAAGTGCTCGGTCCCTGCTTGCATTCAGCTGTCCTCTAAGAGCACAGTCCTGAGGGAATGGCAACAAGACTAAGCCTCAGCTTGCAGACCCCCTCCTCCAGGAAGCCCTCCCTAACTCCTGCCTTACTCGCCTGGGAGCGGTTCCTTGTTATCAGCCCTCACCACCACTGCTGGGCACTTTGTGTTTTTCCTTGGTTATACTCAGCATGGCAACAGTTACTTCCCTCTAGACTCTAAGCTCTGCAAGGACAGGTATCCTGTCTGTCCTGTTCTCTGCCGTCTCCCTGTGCCTGGCACATAGTAGATGCTCAGTAAATAGTTGTTGAATAGAATTAGGGATGGAAGGGGCTGGGAAAGTTCTAGATTCCAGGCTATCACAGGAGGGTCACTGGGCAGCCAGGCAGCAGGTGGGGGTGATGAAATCAGGGTGGGCCTGAGTGGGGCAACTGAGCCACCTTACTGTCACACTAACCGGACCTCTGACTTCTCTTTCTCTTCCCATTTCCCCCAGTTCCTGGCATTTGACACCCAGTTGCTGATGGGTAACCGACGCCACTCGCTGAGCCCCGAGGAGTATATTTTTGGAGCCCTCAGCATTTACCTAGATATCATCTATATCTTCACCTTCTTCCTGCAGCTTTTTGGTACCAACCGGGAATGAGAAGCCCTCCCCAGCCCCACCTTCCTCCAGAGAATGCTGCCTTCCTGGTCCTCTGACCCCACCCCCCACCTCCACCCCAGCCCTGTGCTCCTGCAAGACCAGATATAAAACTAGCTGCCAACCCAGCCTATGGCCGGGCTGCTTACTCCCCACAGCCCAGCCCTCACCCTCACCCTCACCCCTGCAGCTTGTACATATGCCGGCGGGGCCCTGCGGAGCTGAGGCCACATCATCCCCTGTGCTGCCCTTTCCTCCCAGTTACATCTCCCAAACTGGGACAGCAGAGGCTGAAGGCTCCTTTGGGTTTGAGGGCCCAGAGGACAGGTGGGAAGAGCCCAAGAGGATTTCAGATGTGGGAAAGAGACCCCAGGATGCCTGTGCCCCACCAAGATTCCTGCTAGGGCCCCCACAACCATGTGACCTTGGGGCACACTGTCCCGCGTCCAGCCTACCCCTCCTTTGTCTCTCTCTCTTCCAGGTCAGGCATTGACACTTTGTAAGAAAGGCGGGGGGCACAGCTGGGAGGGCAGGGGTGCTCTGCAGGAGAGGGGGTGTGGGTGGACAGAATGGCTGTCACTGGCTGTCCGTCTTCTCTCAGCTCTGGGACCAGTGGCTTGTTCTAAGGACTTGGGCCCTGGGGCCAAGGGCAATGGGAAAGGGCCAGGATACCAGGGCCATCTGCTGCTTGCCTTGGTTTACCCTCCTGGGTCAGGAGGGTACTGTTGGGGCAGAAAGCAGGGGCAGGGGGCCCTGTTTCTAAGTGGGTCCTGTCCTGGGGTTCCCAGGGAGGTGGCAGCAGGGCAGCTGAACGGGAGGTCTGGGGCCTGCGATACCGCCAGTCCACCCAGACCTGTGTCTGCCTGGGAGGTGTTCAGGTTTGCAGGACTAAGACCCACATCCTCTCTTCTCTCCACCCCCCAGGCTCTCCCACAGGCCTGGGGCTGAGGGAGGTGTGCTTGGGCCCTCTGGCTGGATGTTCTGGGGGCAGAGGGAGTTGTTCTAGCTGCTGGGCCAGCCCCATCTGGAGGGAATCCTACCCAGCCCTGACCTGAGACTGTGCCAGAGTCCCTTCAGCACCTCTTATTTCCTAACCCTCCCCCACCTGCTGCCACTAGCTGGCTCATCCCCAGCCAGGCCTCCTGAGGCCTTGCAGTTGGCAGTGCCCACATCCCTGCCCCTAGCTTCCCTGGCCACTCACTCAGCCCAGAGTCTCCAAGCCCCTCCTGCCGTATCTCTGCATCTCTCTGATTTGGAGGCTGTCCAGCTGATGCTAACAGCCAGGCCAGTCCCTCCAGCGGGTCCCATGTGATGAGGCCGGGGCTGCTTATCAGCCTCTAGGCGGCTGGGATCTCAGGCAGGGTGTGCGTCAGCCACCCGGGCCCGTGGCGGAGTGCCTGCTGGGGAGGGGACGGGGGCCCACACCTGGGGAGCCAGTGGAAAGTTACTGTGCGCAGACGGGGAGACTCTGCGTGCATAGCAGGACCCTCCCTTGGCCCCTCCCTCCTGGACTCTCTTCTCTTCCCGCTCTGCTGGGGCTCCCTTTGCCGGGAGGGGGACTAGGTATGCTGTCTGTTCATTCCCAATCCTACCCTTCCTACTTCCAGCTTTCAAGAAATGTTACAAAAGCATTTGAAGTTTCGTTCCATCTTGGGTATTTGGGGAGAGGAGGGACCAAGAACTGGCGGATGATGTGTGTGTGAGGCAGAAGCAATCGGGGAATGGGTGGGATGCCCACTTTGTGCTGGTCTAAACTAATCCATGCAGGAGTCCCACAAAGGCAGCACTCTGCACATCGCCAAAGGTGCTTAGAAAGGCTTGATAATGAGTCCAAGGTCATACAGCCAGCAAGCGGTGGCTCACTTAAGTGGCATCACTTTTGCCCTGCAGTTTGGGTGGGGGCTGGAATGAGACTGCACAGGTGCCCAGCAAGGCGGTAGGAAGGCCCTGAAGTCTCTGGGGATTTCTTGTCCTCAGTGCCACCTGGATCTTCTATCCATCTCCCCCCCCACCACCAGATTTTGCACCCTGAAGTTTGCACCTTCTGGACACAGCTGGGAGACAGGATTTCTGGTTTCTGATTCCTAGCCACACTGCCAGCGGGCTCATGGCATTAGGTGTGTGTTTCTTGCTGTCTGTGATTCAGTTTTCCTATCTGCAAGATGGAAGTCCATGGCGTGGCTGGGGCAGGGTCAGGCACGAGAACACTTCTTTTCACTGACTTCCTCACCCAGTTGCCACCTGTCCTCCAAGGCCTCTTGGGTTCCTCTCCAGATCTCAGTTCTAGAGGGTTTCACCCCCATACCCCATTGTGCTGCCACCCTCAGACTGGGCCTTGGTCATGCTTCCCAAATCTACTTGTCCGAGTCCTCCTCTCCCTGGGATAATTTATGCAGAAACTGGGGATTGAAAAGCTTATCCAAGGCTGAGCGCCAAAAGCTTGGGAGCAGGGCAAGCCCTCAGCCATAAACAACGTTACTGGCAGAATCACAGCATCACAAAGACTGCTCTTTGCCGAGGCAGGGAGGCCCAGCTGAAGATGCCGCTGTCTCCTACCCTGGGTCCTGAGCGGGGTCCAGGGCCCCACTGTGCTGGCAGCGGGGCCAGGGCCGAAGCCCATGCGTTCCACCTCCGATCCAGGCGTGAGGAGCCCCAGGAACACCTGGACGGGTGTTGGAAGGAGGAAGGGCGGGGAACAGGAATGCAGGATTATGGAAACCAAAGCTGAGCAGGTGCCACCAGCCATTGAGGAGGAGGGGAGCCTGCTGGCCCCTCACATTTCTGACCCAGGGTAGGTTGGATTTTATAAAGCTAGAGGCAGCCAGGAATCTGACCATCTGTGATGCGAGGTTGGAGGTCTCTTCCTGAGGGGAAGACCGATGAGGAGATCCTGCTGCACTGGGCCAGAGAGGCACACACAGGTCTAGGACTCCCCACACCAGTTCTGGGGCACATGCACGGCTCCTTCTGTATCACCTGGGGAGACCCCCAAGAATCTTTTTTTTTTTTTTTTTTTTTTTGTTGAGACAGAGTCTCACTTTGTTGCCCAGGCTAGAGTGAGTGCCGTGGTGTCAGCTTAGCTCACAGCAACCTCAGACTCCTCGGCTTAAGCGATCCTACTGCCTCAGCCTCCCGAGTAGCTGGGACTACAGGCATGCGCCACCATGCCCGGCTAATTTTTTCTATATAGATTTTTAGTTGACCATATAATGTCTTTCTATTTTTTAGTAGAGACAGGGGTCTCGCTCAGGCTGGTCTCGAACTCCTGACCTTGAGCGATCCACCCGCCTCGGCCTCCCAGAGTGCTAGGATTACAGGCGTGAGCCACCGCGCCCGGCCCCCCAAGAATCTTAATTCTTCCATTCTCTACTCTTCCTCCCTAAGGAGTTGGAATGAGACCGACGCCCTTTTTCCTAAAGGCTCTGTGCCTCCCTCCCTGTCCCCCCTGGGGACAAGTCCCAGGTGACCTGCCTGCTCTCCTGGTTGGGTGGGATTTTACACAGGCGCTTTTCTGCCCCCCTGTGGCTGCTCGAGGAAGAGCAGGGCCTGGTTCTGCGGGAGAGAAACCCGGGAGGCAATTTGGCCGGGGGAAGGGAGGGTGGGGGCAGGGTCTGGCTGCCGGCTCTTCTCAGACTTCCCAGACCTGTCTTCTCAAAAGCCGCTGTCCAACGATCGTCACACCTCTCAGACACTGTTTACCTGTCTGCTCAAAATCACCCCTGTGCGGCGCCGTCCCCGGAGCTGTCCTGAGTGTCTGGGGCAGACACAGCACCCCGGACGGCTTGTCTGCCTCACCCCACACAGCTGCTGTCCTCTGGCCTCAGCTCCTCCAAGTTCCCCACTGTCCTGCGCCCCTTCCCTTCCCTGTCCTCACTTTCCTGGGGTCTGGGACTGACTGGAGATAAAAAGAAAAGCAGTTCTGTCACTGAGCCGCGTCCTTCGCCCGCCCTGTGCTCGCTGCCTCAGGCGGTTCACGTGTGTGTGTGTGTGTGTGTGTGTGTGTGGTGTGTGTGTGGTGTGTGTGTGTGGGGGGGTGGTGTGTGTGTGTGTGTGGTGTGTGTGTGTGTGGTGTGTGTGTGTGTGTGGTGTGTGTGGGGGGGGGTGCGTGTGTGTGTGTGTGGTGTGTGTGTGTGTGTGTGCGCGCGCGCGCGCGCGCGAAGGGTCTAACTCCGACCAGCGTGGCAGCTTTCACGCCAGAGCTGCTGCTCCCGGCGTAGCTACGTTTGAATTAAATCTCCATGCTCGTTTTTATCTGGAAACAGTGCTGCTGGTCCTCCTGCTCAGTGAACCCTTTAAGGAGGGTCTTGGGATCCCAGAGTTGGAAGGAATCCCAGAGAGGGACTCACCCCACTCCATGGAAGCCTGCTCTGTTGTGGGCAGTTCTGGTGGAAGATTCTCCCTATTTCGAGCCAAAATCTGTTCCCTAACGGGGAAGCCTCTGTGTCCCTGGACAGATCCCCAAGAGCAGAAGCGGTAAAACTAGAGCTCCTTGAAGGCAGGAGCTGTCCCATTCGCCCTTGAATTCACAGGATTTATGGCTCACAGTCTCAGTAAACAGCTTTGGAGTGATTGGAGTGAGATGGGGAACCGGCAGGCACTGCTTAACACAGAGTCAAACGCCCCTAACCACCCCCGTCAAAGACAGGATGTGGACACGGAACAGGTTAAGACCCGTGGAAACCAAGATGGCAAGGAACAGCTGCTCATGATACCCTCGTTATATCAGCATGCTGAAAGAACTCCCATAGATGCCACGCAGTTCCAGCAGGGTCCTTATAAAGTAAAAAAATAGGGGGAGGGTTCTCAGTTTTAGGAAATCATTGCCCCTTTCCAAGAAATAAATATTCCTCCCCTGCTTAGCATATGATTAAGCCATTGTTTAAATAAAAAACAAAACAACAACAACAACAAAACGCCAAAAGGTGTTGTTCTCAGCAGGGAGAACTAGCCTCTACTCTGTCTGTGGAGTGGATCTTTATTTCCTAAATAAAACTTGCTTTCACTTTATTCTGTCCGCTAGCTCTTGGAGTCTTCTTCACGCAAAGCCCAGGACTCACTTGGACTCTGGGGGATTCCCAGCATTGGGAATTATTAAACATTAATACTCTCCTGTGCCAGGAGGAATGAATGGATGAATGAACGAATCCATTCCAACCCTTTTATTTTCCTGAGAGGAAACTAAGGAGCAGAAGATGCAGGGACTTCTCCAAGTTTCTGCATAAACTAGTGACTAGGAGTAGGGTAGAAGGCACATGGGTTAATGATCAATTACCACGTTCCTGTAGGGAGCCTGTGGCTGGAGGCGGCATGGCATGCCGGAGGAGACACAATCACACTGGCGCAGTGGGGACAGTATCCTCATCTCTGACAAGGTTTGGCACAAATTCACCTGGGGCAGGGAAAGGAGCAGGGGCAAGAGCTAGGGGACTCTGAGGAGAGAATAAGTGGCTTTTATTAAGCTCCCCTGTGTACAAAGCACCTCCACGGACAGCGAGAGGTAGGAGAGGGAGAAGAAACCAACCGTAGTGCGAGAGAGAAAATGTGCACAACAGCTCCAGACGACGCAGCAGAGAGTCCCAAGTCAAGGCTCTTTAGTGCAGCCCAGTGGAGAAACAGTGCTGAGACAGGGCACCGGGGAAAGGCAGGCCTCTGAGTCAGGGCTGGAAGCCTGTGTGTGAGAGGCCAAGGGGCAGGGACTGGTAGGAAGGAAGGGATGAGCAGTCTAAGTTGCAGAGACACTGGGCTCCCTGCCACCACAGTCCAGCCTCACGGAGTCTCCTACCCAGACTATCTGTGTTAGTGTCCCAGGGATGCCCTAACAAGAGGTTCATGTGACTCATTTGCACACTCAAGAGTTCAGGAAGCTCTGATTTAAAGACTTGGGACTATATTCTGGAGGCACCAGGGAGACTTTGAGGGCTTTCTGCAGGGGTGGGACACAGATGCTCTGTCCTCCTCCCTTGGTGTCCACTGCAGGGCATGGCTCTTCACCTCCTCATCCTGTTTCTTCCCCAGCTTTCTGCCACCACGAACCCAAAAGGCTTCAGTCCTCCATCCACTGTTTGCTCTCACAGACTTTTCCTCAGCCACGTTGCCCTGAACACACCTTACAAAATTCTTGAACGTATGGAATTCCTTGGGTCTGAACAATAATATACAAAACTGCAAGGTTCTGTTCTTCTGTGAAAGACTTTGCACAGCAGGGGGACCTTGGGGAATTCATTATGCCCAAGCAGTGGCATGTACTGAAAATACAAGTAGGCTCACATAACATTTAGAAAAATTCACAGTTGCTAAATCCATGGTGAGTTAGGAAGGGAAGTTGGGGAAGCTTGGAGACATGGCTCCTAACCTTTTCTTTGTAATAACCCGTATTGGTTTTTTTTCTAATTATAAAACTACTGTATTAATATATGCGTTATAGAAAGCCTGGAAAATACATTAATTTGAAGAAGAAAACAAAAGGGCAGTCAGAGAAAATATCAGAAAGGATTAATAACAAACTGGGAAAGAGGAAGACAGAAATCAAGAGTAAGCACACACTTGCATGCACACTCGCACACACACACTCTTGCCACTACCTTCCACCACCCTTACCCTGTCCTTCTGATTTGGTTATTTCCATAATCATGGATTAATCAATATTTAATGTTTACATTACCAAGACTGTAAACTCTGTTGACCACAGAACTATATGGTGCACAACGATCACTTTTCCTTTCCTGCTGCACATTTTGCTTTTCTGGAAGCTAATCATTGTTAGTTGTACGTTCATTGCTTAGTTTTCTATATGCTTATTAATAACATTATATTTCTTATCTCTCCCCTAAGTGGGTAAATATCCTCTCACAATGTTCAGATACATAAGATGTTCTATCAATGTCATCTTGTTGATGCCATCTTCTTTTCTGGAATCTTCCAACTGCTCTAACCTGCGTTGGTTGCTCTGAAGATCTGCTGCCCAGCTGTTGTCCAGGAACCTTCCTTCATCTCCATCCTGAGGATCCCTTCACCACTCTCCTCTATTGGAAACCTGCTTTCTAGATTCCACAGACTTCTCCTTCTTGGCTTTCTACCTCATTTTGATGTCCAGCATTCCCTAGTAGTTTCCTGAAGGAGCTCATGGAAGACAATGTTTTTACCTCCTTGCATGTCTGGAAATGTCTTCATTCTGTTCTCACACTTAATTAATCATTTGTGTATAAAATGAATGATTGGAAATCATTTTCCTTTGGAATTGTCAAGGATTGTTCCATGGCCTTCCAGCTGCCAGGGGGGCTGTTGAGAAATCCACTGCTACTATGATTCTTGATCTTTTGTATGTAATCTGCTTTTTTGTTTTGTTTTTAATCTTTCTGAAACATTTCTTTATGTTTCTGAAACATCAAGAAGGCTCTGCAAACCTCCCACCTGGCTGCCAGTTGTCTGGAAAGTGGGAGGGCAAGAAGCTGAGGCTCCCAGCACTCACCGTATAAACCTCCCCTTATGCTTGCAGCGGGTTACCCTTGCCTCCAGTGGACTGGAGTCTCCCAGACCAGAGACCCTCGGTTTTACCCTCTCCACTTTGCTGCCGGGGTTGGAGAGGGGCACGGTCAGATGGCTGCACTCGGTGGAGAACCGGTGGGGTATAACTGCTTCTTATATTGATTCTTTAATAATTCTTCATATTTTTTTATTTTGACATAAGTATAGATGCACAGGAAGTAAAAAAATAGTACAGTGAGGTTCCCTTTACCCTTCATTCAGTTTCTCTCAATGGTTATGTATTATGTAATTATAGTGTCCTACCAAAACTGGGAAATTAACTTTAGTACTATATGTGTGTATAATTTTGTGACATTTTATCACATGTGTAGATTCACATAACTACCACTACAATCAAAATCCAGAACTATTCCATCAACACAAACATCCCCATTGAGCTACCTCTTTATAGTCACATCCACTAACCCTACTATCCCTAACCCCTACCAACCACTAGTCTCTTTTCCATTTGCTCTAATTTTGCCATTTTGAAGTGTTCTATAAATTGAATCATACAATATATTCTTTTGATATTTTTTCCTATTCAACATAATGCCTTTGTGATCCAGCCATGTTGCACATACCAGCAGTTAGGTCCTTTTTATTGCTAACTAGTAGTCCATGATTTGGACATATCACAGTTTTTTTTGACCATTTCCATATTGAAAGACATTTTGGTTGTTTCCAATTTTTGGCTATTACAAATAAAGCTACTATTAACATTCAGGTACAAGTCTTGTGTGGAATAAGTTTTCATTTCTCTAGGATAAATGCTCAGGAGTGCAATTGCTGGGTTGTATGGTAAATGTATGTTCAGTTTTTTGAGATATAATTCACACGTCATGCAATTCACCCATTTAAAGCATACAATTTAGTATTTTTAGTATATTTAGAGACTGTAAATATACCATCACTACAATCTAATTTTAGAACATTGTTTTTCCCCCAAAAGAAGCCTGATATCCATAAGCACTCAATATTCATTCTCCCTACTCCAAATACTCCCCCTCCATCCATAAGCAACTACTAATCTACTTTCTGTCTCTATAAATGTGCCTAGTCTGGACATTTCATATAAATAGTATCCTATAGTATGTGATCTCTTGTAACTGGCTTCTTTCACATTGCATGTTTTCAGGGGTCATCCATATTGTTGCATGGACCCATACTTCATTCTTTATTGCCAACTAATATGGATATACCAATTTTATTTATCCATTCATTAGTTGATGTACATTTGGGTTGTTTACATTTTTGGACTATTATAAATAATACTGCTGTGAACATTTGTGTATAACTTTTTGTGTGGATGTATGCTTTCATCTCGCTTGAGTGTATACCAATGAATGGAGTCACTAGATCATAGGGTAACTATGTTTAAGTTTTGAGGAACTGTTTTCCAATTGAGCTGTATCATTTTACATTTCTACCAGCAATTTATGAGGTTTCCAATTTTTCCACATCCTCATAAACACTTGTTACTGTTTCTTTTTTATTTTAGCCACTCTAATTAATGTATATTTAGTTGTTCTTTTTTTTTAAAGAATTTGTTGAACTATTTACCAGAGTGCCTGTCATTTGACATTCTCACAAACAATATATGAGAGGTCCAATTTCTCCACATCCAAGCATTCAAGAATTTTGTGTTGTCAATGTGTTCTTTATTTTTACTATTCCAATAGGTGTATAGGGATATCTCATGGTGGTCTTAGTTTATATTTCCCTAATGGCTAATGATGTTTAACATATTTTCATGTGTTTATTTGCCATTCGTATATCCTCTTCAATGAAATGTATCCAGATCGTTTGCATATTTTCTAATTAGATTAGGTTGGTTTTTTTTAGTATACAGTTTGGTTTTGTTGGTTGGTAATAGCTTTTTTTTTTTTTTTTTGAGACAGAATCTTGCTCTGTTGTCCTGGCCGGAGTGGAGTGCAGTGGCATTATTACAGCTCACTGCAGCTCAAACTCCTGGGCTCAATCAATCCTCTCATCTCAGCCCCCAGAGTAGCTAGGACTACAGGCATGGCATGCACCATCACATCTGGCTATTTTTTAAACTTTTTTGTAGAGACAGGGTCTTGCTGTGTTGCCCAGGCTGGTCTCGAACTCCTGGGCTCAAGTGATCCTCCCACCTTAGTTTCCCAAAGTGCTGGGATTACAGGCATGAGCTACCACGCCTGACTGCCATAGCATTGTAAAAGTTCTTTGTATATTTTAGATACAAATCCTTTGATAGACATGTGATTTGCAAATATATTTTCCCTATCTATAGCTTGTCTTTTTATCCCCTTAACAAGACCTTTCACAAAATAAAAGTGCTCAGTTTTGATGAAGTCCAATTCATTGATTTTTTCTTTTATGAATCATGCTTTTGGTGTCATATCTAAGAATTCTTCCTCAAATTCTAGGTCCTAAAGATGTTCTCCTGTGTTTTCTTCTGAAAGTTTTATGGTTTTAGATATTATATTTAAATTAATTTTTGTATACAGTGTGAAGTTTAAGTGAGGTTCTTTTTTCTATTATTTTCTTTTTGTCTATCAATATCTAATTGTTTGAGCACCATTTACTGAGAGGAATAATTCCTCTGTTTTTGAGACAAATCTACTCCCCACATACCAAAATTGTCTGTTGCCACCAATTCCTGAAATTTTAGACGATTCAATAGTATTAGCTGTGTAGCTTTTTGATTTTCCCCTCCAATGGCTTAGGAGTCACTGCTCCTGGTCAGCTAAATCAGTTAACAGTTGCCATCTGCTTTCCAGTGTCCCACATTTTGTTGCTGTTGTCCTTTCTCTCATTTTCTTTGTCCTTGAAGGTTTGTGGCTTTTTCTATTATTGGAGTTTCAGAGAAGAGTAAAAGTGAGTGAGTGTATGTATGAGAGAGAGAGAGAGAGAGAGAGAGGGTTTTCAAACCACCCCTTTAAGCCCTTAAGCCCTTTTCAAGCCTGGTTCTCCTGTTTTACTTTTACAATTTGCGAATTCTTGTACATCCTTTTGATAAATTCCTTTTTTGTTTATCAAACAGAGCCTGTTCCTGTTCCTTACAACCGAGAACTCTGATACAATGAAAATAATTTACTTCAGGTGGGAAAAAGAAGGGATTCTGAAAATAGCTGACAAGATTAACTGTTAATCACCTGCAGGGCCTGTGGGATTTCAGAAGGGACAAAAATGGTTTAGATTGTGGAGGGTAGGCTAGAGAATGCCTATGCAAAAGATCCTCATATTAATTCTCCAAAATCTTAGTAATTAGTGAAGTCAGATTATTGGCTTAATGAGCCCCTTGAGGTCTAAAATGTGCCTGGGGAGAAAAATGGAGGATCCCAAATATCCTTGTTTCTATTTTACCTTCCATGTGGGATTGAAGTTAAAAACATACCAATGGCATAAAGTCACACCTAATGGCCACAATGCACACTATCTGGGTAACGGGCACATTTACAACTTTGACTCAAACTGTACAAAAGCAAACTATGTAACCAAAACTTCTTTAACCCTGTAATATTCTGAAATAATAATAAAAAAACCAACGTGGGAACAAGGAGAATTTTAAGTCTGGAACAGATTAAATGAAATAATGTATAAAAGCCTAGTACCAATCTTCTGGTCAATATTCCACAAATATTCACTCCCTTCCTCCTCTCCCATTCTTCCCAGACAGAGACTAGTTAGTTTTCTCCCAAATTCAGATTTTCTTCTTCCTGGACACATTGCTAGACTATATGCCTCACACCTCTTAGTGTGGACCCATGGGACTGAGTTCTGGCCAATGGAATCTGTGTGGGAGTCAGGAACACCTCCTCTGGATCTGGCCCCCAAATCTTCCCTTGAGATTCTCCAGGCTCTCTCCTCCTTCATCTGCAGCCTGATTCAGAAGATTCATTAAGAATTCCAAGTCTCCAAGGAAAGGCAGAGCTTCCAGATGGGTCCATGAAGTCTCTGAGAAACAGAGTGCCTGCCTTCCCCTCTGACCCACATTGGACTGTGATATGGGGTGAAATAAGCTTTTATCATGGTAAGCCACTGACATTTGGGGATTGTTAGTTACAGCACTTAGCCTACCCTGAATAATTCTGCCCTATCTTTGGAGAAATTGCCTTTACCTCCTGGGTCTCAGTTTCTCCATCTGAAAACGAGGGGTTTAGAGTAGGTACTCTCCTGGTTGCCATGCTGCTATCACACTCCATTTATAAATTGTATGGTTATTATTTCCAAGTGGTTTAAAACTCCACAAGGACTAATTGTAGAATTTCTCAACTATAATAAACACTAAATCTCTACTTCATAGATAAGTTGTGTTCCAGAAGTTCAGGTATGAGTCCCTAGTTGGAACATTGTTTCTATGACAACATAGATTTAATTTTTTAAAATATACAGAGATTCCTGCTTAATCTTCAGTTCTGAGGCCCCCTGAGGCCTACACCGGCAGTGAGCGAGAGCAGAGGCTCTGAGGTGTGATTGGAAAGTGACAGGACAAGAGGGTAGGATGGGCTGTACCCTGGGCCAGGATGCTAGCTGCGCAAGGTTCCCTTGGGAAGCACTAGAAACCATTATACATGTGAGTCATTCCCAAATTAGATATTTCCAATTTCCAATTCTATATCTACCTTTTCACTTTTTTTTTTTTTTTAGAGACAGGGTCTTGAACTGTTGCCCAGGCTACAGTACAGTGGGGTGATCACAGCTCACTGTAACCTCAAACTCCTGGGCTCAAGCAATACTCTTTCCTTAGTCTCTCAAAGTGCTAGGATTACAGGAGTGTGCCACTGCACCTGGCCTACTTCTTCATTTTAACTATGCTTAGGTACATGTTCCATGCAGGTCAGAGATAGATTTACCATGAAGCTAACGAAACTTAAGCTTCAGGGTCCTCACTCCCACCCAAGACCTTTCCAAGATCCTCACAATGTGTTCATGAGATCATTTATTTTGTGAAATTTGAAAAAGTACGATATTTAACTGCAGCTGGTTAAGGCTGCTGTTTATTTCCACTTTTTATTTATTTGTTTTTCTGAGACAGAGTCTTGCTCTGTAGTCCAGGATGGAGTGCAGTGACATCATCAAAACTCACTGCAACCCCAAACTCCTGGGCTCAAGTGATCCTCCTGCCTCAGCCTCCCAAGTAGCTGGGACTACAGGTCTGTGCCATGACGCCTCACTCATTTTTTTATTTTTAGTAGAGATGGGGTCTCACTCTTGCTCAGACTGGTCTCAAACTTTTTATTTCCATGCTGATTTCTCTTCCTTCACATCTCTCCTTGTGTTAGATGGCACTAGAGGGGCCACAGGCATCTGGGGGATTCAGCTGAGGGGAAGTTTAGTTGGGAATCCACTCCATTTCGGATCTATTCACATGATTTACAGTCACATCCATGCATAGTTATCACCTGCCTTCCAGAAATACTCTTATCCACTCACCATGCTGACTCACCTGGTGTTGTGACCCTTAAGTACAGGGCCGGAGATCAAATGAAGATACAAATGTGTCCTACAACACCTAGCATAGGAAATATGTGGGAATGGAGGAGAATCAAGGTTTGAAAACTAATGAAGCCAGAAGCCAGTCTGAAGACAATTATTTCCATCATCAGCCATGTAAAAATATAAGCGGAAGATTCTGTCTCTTATTGACACCAGTGAAAATAAGTTTTGTCCTGTCAGCAATATATTCAATAACACAGTGTATATAATTATAAATGCACCATGTATTCTTTTTTTTGATAGGAATTGTATAAACTATAATTTATCAGAATTCCTATGTTTAAATTTTTTGATGACTTGACACAAATTACTGATATCAATGCAGATAATAAAAAACTTACAATGTACCATTCATAACAAGGTTTTCAAAGACAAATTGGCTAAGAAACATAGTCAATTTGGAGACTATATCTATGATTATTCTTTGCATAAGAAAATTTGAAATGCTCTGAAATCCTGCATCTCATGGGTGAAAGAAATTTGATCAAGATTTTCCCCCAATTTGATAACAAAACTAAAAATTTATATGACATTGCCAATAACAACTGTGAACCTGAAAGAATTTTTTTAAACTATCAAATAATAAAAGACAAATTTGATCCACTGTGCTAACATTGAATTACCTTTCTACACTCTCTCTCTAAAATGGTATTATCAAATTATTGCCATGTGAAGAAGCAATCAAAGAGCACGCAGCCAAAAATGCAAGAAAAAAAGTAATATTTAAGTGTGACTGGTATTTAATTAATCAAATTATTACAGAAATTTTTTGCAATATTTGTGGTAGTCAGCTTTTTAAAATTTATAATTTATTGTGATTTCTCATTATAAATAAATATTCACTTTCATACCTATCTTTATATTTGTAATTTGGTGGGGTTTTCTTTCCTTAAAGAAGGTACCCCTTCTGCCCCCATCCCTCTGCCCCCAGAATTATATAAACATCAGGCTCCACAAAACCTGGCTGACCAGAGCACAGCGCAAGCTCTTAGGAGCTGCTACAGTTATTTGAGGGGTTGGGGCTGGCTATTCAGGCCACAGGTCCAAGAGCTGAGCACTGCCAAGTCACCTAGGTTAATAAGGCACTGAAAAATGGGCACAAGTTAGAAAAGTCACCAAAGTGGGTCAAATTAAAATGCCTCTTTATGGGGTCACCTCTGAGGTACTTTAGGTCACCAGTAATGTTACCAGGCCTACACCTATCTTTGCTTCTGCAGGAATCCCAGCATCAGGAGAAACCTGCCATTCTGCCATTCATCCTCTGGCCCTGTTGCTTATATTTCTTCTAGTGAACAGTATTTCAAGAACTCAAAACGTGCCCATGCCCTTAATAAAATTAAAGCCTTTTACTGACAAAAAAATTATATACTGGTTTAAACAAACAAAAAAGTGTTTACAAAAGCAAGGTGATTCCAGCTCCTTGAAAATTAAGGATTGTCAATTGTGTTGGCATCACCTAGTGACAAAAAACGGGTAAGTTCAGCTCACCAAAATTGTTCAAAAACCGGGAAGAAAAATGGAGATGCTTCCCCTTCCCTCCCTTTTCTGGTAGCTATGCTGAGTACTGCGGTTTACTCAATTCCACTGTGACTTTTGGTTATTAACTTATGTCCCCAAATCTTATAAGAAAATAGTGAAACCACAAGTCAGACAGAGATGAAAGAATGAATAATTCTGCTGACCCTCGCTGACTCTGTTGAATATTCTGGGCCATCCTGGCTTCTGGCTTGAACCTGCTACCTAGGCTGACTCCTCGACTTCTCTCCTTACCAGCTCTTTCTTTTTTTCTTTCTTTCAAGAGACAGGGTCTTGCTTTGTTGCCCAGGCTGAAATCAGTGGCTATTCACAGGAGCCATCACAGCACACTGCAGCCCCCAACTCGTCACCTCAAGCGATTCTCTCTCCCCAGCATCCTGAGTAACTGGGACTACAGGCTTGCACCACTATCCCCAGCTCAACTCTTTGTTTTTTGCCCAGTCTCTGGCTCAGCCCGCATTTCGCCTAGCTCCATTCCACCATGTCTGTTTCATTTCAACTCCTTTCTCCCTTCCGTCTTAATTTTCCCCAAACTGACCTAGCTTTAGTTGCCTACTTGTACCCTCTATTGAATTTTCATTCAACAAATATTTGTTGAGCATCTTTGTGGAAGGCATTATGGTAAGCACGGGGGACTCAAAGCTGAGAATAACATAGTGTTGCAAGCACACCCTCTGGAGCCAAACTGCCTGGGTTTGAATCTTAGTACTATCATTTCTCACTGCGAGACCCTGGACAAATTACTAACTTCGTTGTGCCCCAATGTCCTTGTTAATACCTATAAAAGGTTTAGAAGGGTGTCTGGTGCCTGGTAAGCATTCTTTAAGTGCGGACTCTTAAGGCATAGTCCTTGCCTCTAAAGGAGCTCACGGTCCACGATTGCCCTGTCTGCCTGTCGCTCCTGGCAGGGAGGGCTGTCTGAGTCTTCTGGCATCTCAAGTGACCAGCAGCTCCTCGCTACCCTTTCCTGAACTGGGTGCAAGTTTTTGCGTCACAGTTTCACTGTGTGATCCCTGACAAGTAATTTCTCCTCTCTGGGTCTCATTTTCTGCATTTGTAAAGAAAGGAAGCTAGACCAAAACTGATTTCCGAGATCCCGACAAACTACTTGTTCTGTGTCAAGTGGCCCAAGTTTCAAACTATGTCAGCTTGGGCAAGACGCTTAACCTCCTCAGCGCTTGTTTCCTCCCCGTAAAAAAAGTCGATGATATTACTAATCCCCTCCTAGGATTGTGAGGAGAGTTCCAATAAAATAACGCAAGCCCCGGGTGTCTGGCACACATGGAACGCTCAGAGCAAGCCAGCCCTCCGCATCCACTGCATATTCCCACCCACCCGCCACCCGCCACCCGCCACCCGCCACCCGCCATCCGCCATCTGCCATTCGGAGGGCTGGCCCCGCCCTTGCCCCGCCCTCGCCCTCGCCGGCCGCAGGATTCCGGCTTCCGGTTCCGCCCGGACTTAGAGGTGGGGCTGAGGCTAATGGCGGCGTCCACGAACCTGGCTGAAGGGGTAGTCAAGGAGGCTGCGGCGGAAGAGCACCCGCGAGTTCTGGAACCTGGGGCTGCCCTCTTCGGAAATTTCCCTCATTATTCCCGCTTCCACCCTCCCGAGCAACGGCTCCGCCTCCTGCCCCCGGAGCTGCTTCGACGGCTCTTCCCTCCTCAGAGTCCTGAGACGAGGCCGATCCTGGGGCTCGACGTGGGGTGTAACTCCGGGGTGAGTGACGGGGGAGGGACCGGAGCACCGGGAGCCAAGCGGTTGGCAGCCTCCACGTCCACTGTGGTTCTGGCCTGGGCGCAGCATCACACCCACCAAACTTTCCCAAAATGAGCATAAAGCATAGCGTTGACCAGTCCAGACCAGTGCTGCTGGTACCTGTCCGTCAGGGTCCCACCACCGTCTCTCTTTAGGAATCTTGGAGAAGAATCCTTGTCAACTACGTTCCGAATTCCTACGTCCCCGCCTCAGCTTTCGCCTCCCTCAGGTGGGGAGGATCACTGTATCAGGAGTGGCCCCTGTGCAGCGTACCTGGCGACCTTGCTGGGGAGAGGGGACTTTCAGAGACCCACGTCTGGGAGCTTGGGGGTGGAATTGGTTTACCGAGAGAGGAGCCAGGGGTGACAGAATCGTGACTAGAATTAAGACTCGTGTGTGCTGTACAGTGCTGAACGGATCCTGGAGCCAGATGCATATTTTTTTTTTAAAAGCAGTGAGTTGATGGAATATAGTGGAAAGGACAGCATTCTGCCACAGGAGTGGAGGAGGGAGGCTCTGCCACTCTTCTTACCACAAAGTATTATCATGCATATGATTATAGTCAAACCACATACAAAATAAGGAAATGTCTCCCTCACACCTATTTGTTGCCACTGGGCTAGGCTAGAGGAGCAGGCAGTCTGACCCTATGATTGCAAATGCTTCCAAAGTTAGTACCCTCAATCCACTCCCTTGATCACTCCAGACCAGAAGGTGGAGGGGGTGTGGTGGATTTTACAGTGGCAGAAAAGACTTTAGTGGACAACTGAAGACCCTGAAGGACACAGCTGATAAGTGGGAGGGGGACATTTGGATACTGTCTCAAAGACTAGAATGAGTAGATGGGTGGGTGTCTGGGTTTCCTCTGCAAACATTCTCCACTGTAATGGTTTAGAAAATCAGAGGGTAAAAGCATTGAAAAAAGAGAGGCTGGGCTTAAGGCTTGGGATTTCATGAAAGGCATTAGGAAACCAGAGATTTTTAAAGTTGAGAGTAGCATGTATATACATTAGTGGCAAAGACATAGTTGGCAGTAGTTCCCAAACCTGGCTGAATGTTGAGGGAGCTTTCTATTTTGTACCCTGTAAAAAATGCTTGTACTTGATAAAACAAAAAAATTCCAAATACAAAAGGGCATATAGTAAAAAGTAACTCTATACTCCCAACCCTAAATCCTCCTTTTCCGCCACACAGTGGCACCACTAGTTGCATAATAATTTCTTGGGTATTTTTGTCCTATGTGTATACCAGTAATTATGTATGTATAAATATCATCCCTCTTTTAGTTTTACAAATAGTAGTACACTGTTTTGCGCCTGCTTTTCATTTAATAACTCAGATATTCATGCCAGTGCATTCTTTTTTTAACAGCTTCATAATATTTCACTGCATAGAGGTGCCATAATTTATGGGTGCTTTTTTCCAACTTTAAAAACTTTCAGGTCCCACTTTGGATCTACTGAATCAGTTTCTCAGAGAATTGGGCCCTCGAGTCTGTATTTTTTCATTTAAACTTCCAGGAGACTATAGGGTCGGGGAATTGAGGGTGGAGAGGAATGAAGAGATGTGGTGGAGAAGGGACGGATGTGAGGAAGGGATCAACCATAGGGCCACACCCAAGATCAGATAGGAGGAGCAAGATAGTGAAGAAGTAAATAGAAAGGTGGGCAGGGCCGGGCGCGGTGGCTCACGCCTGTAATCCTAGCTCTCTGGGAGGCCGAGGTGGGCGGATCGTTTGAGCTCAGGAGTTCGAGACCAGCCTGAGCAAGAGCGAGACCCCATCTCTACTAAAAATAGAAAAGAAATTATATGGACAGCTAAAAATATATAGAGAAAAAATTAGCCGGGCATGGTGGTGCATGCCTGTAGTCCCAGCTACTCGGGAGGCTGAGACAGGAGGATCACTTGAGCCCAGGAGTTTGAGGTTGCTGTGAGCTAGGCTGACGCCACGGCACTCACTCTAGCCCGGGCAACAAAGTGAGACTCTGTCTCAAAAAAAAAAACAAAAAAAAAAAAAAAAAAAAAAAAGAAAGGTGGGCAGAAAATTAAGCAGCGTGGTCAAGGGCCTTGCTACTCAAAGTGTGACCAACTACAGCACTGGCATGATTTGGCAACTTACTAGAAATATCAAATCTCAGCCGTCACCCCAGATCTACTAAATCAGCATCTTTATTTTAACAAGATCCCTAAGTGATTTGTATGCCCATTAAAGTTTGAGAAGCCCAGGTAGAGGAAAGAACCTAATATAGCCTAAGACTTGCCATATACTGTGTGACATTGGACAAGTAAGTCATTGTGAACTATGCCACACATACAGAAAATTACATAAAACACAAACCTATACTTTATGAATTATAATAAAGCAAACGCCTGTATGACCACAGTTCAGGTCAAGAATAAAACGTCAGCGCCCCAGAAGTCCTCCATTTGCGTTTTCCTGTTCATAAATATATCCTATATCCACCAGAGATAACAACAGGCCTGACTGTTATTATCATTTCCTTGCTTTTCTTTATAGTATACTGTTTATCTTTCCTAAACAATGTAGTTTAATTTTACCCATTTTTGAACTTCTTATAGGTGGAAGCTCATCATATATTTTCTTTTGTGGCTTGCTTTTTTTTTTTTTTTTTTGAGACAGAGTCTTGCTCTGTTACCTAGGCTAGAGTACCATGGCGTCAGCCTAGCTCACACAACCTCAAACTTCTGGGCTCAAGTGATCCTCCTGCCTCATCCTCCCCAGTAGCTGGGACTACAGGCGTGCATCACCACACCCAGCTAATTTTTTCTATTTTTTGTAGAGACAGGGTCTCGCTCTTGCTCAGGCTGGTCTCAAACTCCTGAGCTCAAGCAATCCTCCTGCCTCGGCCCCCCAGAGTGCTAGAATTATAGCTGTGAGCCACTGCGCCCCGCCCTGTGGCTTGCTTTTTAACTTAGCATTATATATTTGTGAGAGTCATCCATGTTGTTGCACTGAGCTGAGTTCTTTTGTCTTTAACTGCTATTTAGTATTCTGTCTTAATGACTATACCACACTGATTTGTCCATGCTATGATTATTGGACCTCTGAGTGGTTTCCATTGTGCATTTTCTTGTACAAAAGGCATAAATAAATATTTTCCTCACACACTTGTTAAGCAAATCAGATATTAAATAGGAAAATCCCTTGAAAAATACCGTATGTAACAACACAAATTTGAGTTAGTTATAATGGTTATAGAAGTCAAAGTTAGATAAAGGAGACAGTGACTTGTTTAAGAGTAAAAAAGGTGCTAAGGTGGTAAAAATCACAAATCACTGGATTTGGCTAGAAGGAGGTCAGCGCTGACTTTTAGGAGTGATGGCTACAGAAACAGAATTAAGTCTCAGAAGAAGGTGACAAAGCATAAGACAGGTAGTTAAAATTGAAGCTGCAGAGTGAAAGCTGAATGAGGACTTTTTGAAATCCAGGCTTTTTCCAACCACAGGTCTGAGAAGCAGGTTTCTATAAGATGGGGCTTGCTCTATTTCTCACCTTCCTGGTAAAGGACACCTATAACATTATGGCTTTCTTCTTCCTTAAGGTCTGAGATACCCAGAAAAAGATAGTGAGTGTACCAGCATATTACTTACTGGAATATACTGGTCTAGGCTCCTTTGCTATATCAATTTGGCTGTAACTTTCAACTATACCAATCTACCATCAGGGTCAGGGAAGACATAGGGATGATGCATTACAGCCTGTGACCTGTGGAGGACACTGAGAGCCTACTCTGTGGAAAACTTTTTATACAAAGTTTAAACTCCTTAGGTTATAGTTTAAGGGCCTCACATCCTATAAAGCCAGGGGTAAGTGGCATTCTGAGTGGGAGGATGAGAGACACAGATTTCTCTTCCATTCACTGGTTGAGAGCTGCAATGACAAAGCTCTTTTGGATTCCTCTAGGATCTGAGTGTGGCTCTATACAAACACTTCCTTTCCCTACATGATGGGGAGACCTGCTCAGATGCCTCAAGAGAATTCCGTCTCCTCTGCTGCGACATAGATCCAGTCTTGGTGGAGCGAGCTGAAAAAGAATGTCCTTTTCCGGATGCCTTGACCTTTATCACCCTGGACTTCATGAATCAAAGGACTCGGACGGTTCTCTTGAACTCTTTCTTAAGCCAATTTGGACGTTCAGTTTTTGACATTGGTTTCTGCATGTCAATAACCATGTGGATTCATCTAAACCATGGGGACCATGGCCTGTGGGAGTTCCTGGCCCATCTTTCCTCCCTCTGCCACTATCTCCTTGTGGAGCCGCAGCCCTGGAAGTGTTACAGGGCAGCTGCAAGGCGTCTCCGAAAGCTGGGACTCCATGATTTTGACCACTTCCACTCCCTTGCCATCCGAGGTGATATGGCCAGTCAGATTGTGCAGATCTTGACCCAGGACCATGGCATGGAATTAGTATGTTGCTTTGGCAACACGAGTTGGGACCGAAGCCTTCTGCTCTTTAGGGCAAAACAAACCACAGAGACTCATCCAATCCCTAAATCACTGATAGAAGAGGGGAAAGAAATGAACAGATTAAGATTCTGGAGGCAGTGAGATGGGAGGGCAGGAAGACCAGGAAAGAAATATCAAAAGGGTCTTATATTGAGAATGATGTTTACTCTCCTTAACTCTTTAACAATCAAACAGCCTCAAAACCTGGCAGAAGCTTTTGGCAAAATATCCAAGGCCTGTAATTGTGATAATCAGTATCCGTTCCCCATTGTTTAGAACAATCTCTGAGGAAAGTGAATCTGTGAAGTAGTGGAGCTAGGCTGTCTGGATTGAGATGGCCTAGAAAAAGTGATCCTGGTTGTTGGACACGGAAGGAGCTGCTTTTGGGGTTTATTTATAAAGACTAGACCAGGCTAGCCTTAGTATGTATCAGTTCCCATGGCTCCTTGAATCTGATCTGGTTTCTTCAGTTTTCTTTACTAACTAGGCCTGCCTTTGGGCAAACTCACAGTGCTATCTGGAATGAAGAGTCACTGGCCTGGCTAAAGGAAGGGGTTAGTAGGAAAAGCATGTTATCTCTCTAAAGCAGGTCAAGTCTCCAACATGCCCAGGCTTGGCACAGCGGTAACAGATACTAGCCAAGATGCATTAACTGCCATTTAAAAGATGTTTAAAAGATTTAAATTATGAATCCAGAGATAGTGATTCAGGTCTGGAATGGCGCTTAGGAATCTGTTGCGTGTGTGTGGTGTTGCATGCTTTTGTTTTCCATTTTGTTGGTAAATTTTAACTATTTTTAAGTATACAATTCTGTGGCATTAAGTACATTCACAGTGAGGAATCTGTTTTTAACAGGCACCCCAGATGATTCTGATGCAAGCAGAGGTAGACCACACTTTGAGTGCTTAGGGTCCATCCAGCCCCACTCTGTATAATTTTCCTGGGGTTAAGTTCTTCCCCATGATTTTTCTAAATTAACTAATTAATTTTTTTTAAGAAAGACTTCTAGATTCCCCTTGGTTTTAACAACTACCTATAAGCTAATGAGCCCCAAATACCAAATATATTGGTAGCCTCACATCTGTGGTTCTAGACTAATATTTTTCCTGTTTTGTAATTATATCTCCTAGATATTAATAGTTCTTAGGGACCTCAAAGTCAACATATCCCAAAAGCAAACTCATTCCCTCATTCCAAACCTAATCATATCTCATTGGGAGCTGCTTCTTTCCTCACTTATATTCCCCACATTGAAATAGTCACAAAGTCCAGCAATTACATAAATCCCATTTATTCCATCCATGTGGCTGGTCCCTATCAGAGAGTTCCATGTTAAATCATCTACCCTCCAATCCTGCCTTACAGCCACAGTTTACTCATCTGTACAACTGAAATAACACCACCTTCCTTTTCCTGTGCCCACATGAGCTAAAGGATGTGAATGTATTTTGTAGGACATAGAGTGTTAGACAATAATAAGGTGTTATTATATACTGTGTCAGCATGCCACAGACCACAACTATGCTTCGACCGAAGGCTTATGAGAAAAACATTTCATCTTGTAGAAGAAAACATGCATCTTACTATCTCTAATAATTTTTTAGGATGAGGAAGTAAAAAGGAGTTTAGCTTCAGTGCTACAAAGCATTTTAAAGGAAACAGTTTTGAGAGGGAGGGATATGGAGTCAATGGAAATGAGGCCAGTTTATGATGGTCTCAGAGTGATCACAGATCACTGAATTTACCCACATCTCTCTAGATCTTAATTTAGGAACACTTTGAAACCTTGTGACCCTGCTGGGTTCTCTCTCCTACCACCTTTCACCAATGCAGTGCAAAGAAATGTATATGGGGCTGTCGTAGGCTGAATAATAGTCAGTAAGATGTCCACATTCTAATTCCTGGAACCTGTGAATGTTACCGTAGATAGCAAAAGGGACTTTGCAGATATGATTGAGCATCTTGAGATGGTGAAATTAACTTGGGTGATCAGAATGAACCCTAAATATAAGTATCATTATAAGAGGGAGGCAGAGGGAGATTTGATCCACAGTAGGAGATGTAATAACAGAAGCAAGAGGTTACAGTGATGTGAGGAAGGGCTGCAAGCCAAGGAATGCAGGTAGCTTCTAGAAGTCAAAAAAAGGCAAGGAAATATATTCTCCCTGGGAGCCTCCAGAAGGAACGCAGCCCTGCCAACACTTGACTAACTTTCAGAACTATAAGAGAATAAATTTGTGTTGTTTTAAACCACTAAGTTTGTGGTGATTTGTTTCAGCAGTAACAGGAAGCTAACATAGGAACTCTGACTACAGTGAGATTGGCTTACACGCCAAGTGGCACCTGTACCAAACAACTCCTCAGTGGCAGAAAATGGTCCCAGTGACCAAAAGGATACACAGAGGCTCCATTTACATGGTTAACTTAAAAATCTTCAATAACTAAAAGCTTTGGGAGATGCTTCAGCATCTGAACTTGATCTGTTTCCTACTAACATTCTATTGGCTGAGCAGTTACCTGACCTGGTGGGAGAAACCGTTGTTTCAAGTCTGTGCAGTCGGTTTCAAAGAAGATATGTCATTAGTGCTCATAAAGATGAGGCCCTGGTACCAAGAAAGTAATGGCTATATAATGGTCTATGAGAGCCCTTGGAGACAGTGAGAATCTTTGGCTCCAAGAAAAGAACATCTTATTTATCTTCACACCAGCCTAATTTAGGAAACAACACCAAGCATGATGAAACTTCTTGAGGGACAAGAAATAGAGAATGGTCCTGGATATACTTGAACATTTAAAAATATATATTTTATGTAATCTATTATCTTCAAAATACTACATTTCAACATGTAGTCTATAAAAATGAAATACATCATTTTTATACTAAATATTTAAAATCTGTGCATATTAAAGTTCATCTCAATTTGGACCAGCCATACTTCAGATGCTCATTAGCCAGCCACATGTGGCTAATGCATGTACTTTTCATGGGAAATCAGGAAACATTTTATCAAATTCCTTCCATATTTGATTCATTCAGCAAATATGTTAAAATTGAGGAGAAAAAGAGAGTTCATATAAGGTAATAAGCAATCTTGTGAGCTTTAGGAAAGGAAAGTCTGTGGGCAGCAATGGGCATGGAAGACTTTCTGCAGGATGTGGGACTTCAGCTGTCCCTGAAAGGAATACAGCTTTTGGAACAGTGGACAAGAGGAAAGGACCATTCCCTGTGAACCTGGAGAAAGGAACCTCTTGGCACGGGTGTTTTGCACATTTAGAACAGACAAGACTGACTGGTCTAGAATGGAGATGTTATTCTGGGCAGTAGTGGGAAATAACAGTAATCTTTGCCATTCACTAGATTTTAGATGGAATATCTGTAAGTAAAAAGAAAACTATAAACATACTAGAGAATACAGCTAATTTTAAAAAGTGGCATAGTCTCCAAACAACAGAAAAACTCAAAAGCCATAAAGGAAAAGATTGATAAATTTGACCACATAAGGCAAAAAAGAAAAAAACCAAAATCCAATAAAGTTGCATGACAAACTACCAACTAGGAAAACTATGCAATGCTTGTGAAATACGAAGGGCTAATTTCATTATAATATAAGTAACTCAAATCTATTTAAAAAAGGCTTTCACAGAAAATAATAGCAGATAAACACCCCAAAATGCATTTAATCTTGTTAATTACATGCAAGTAAAACTGAAAAGAACATTTCATCATTTAGATTAGTACAATATTCACAAAGTTTTAAAACAGAGATAGTGAGAATGTAGGAAAATAGATATTCTTGTGCCCTGTTAGTGGGAATAAAAATTAGCATGACTATTTTGGAAGGTAATTTGTCAATATTTATCAAAATATATACTTCACATACCTAGGAATTCCATTGCTAGGAATTTATCCTGTGGATATACTAAAATATGCAAGGAGGCCAGGCACAGTGGCTCAGGCCTGTAATCCTAGCACTCTGGGAGGCTGAAGCGGGAAGATCGCTTGAGCTCAGGAGTTCAAGACCAGCCTCAGCAAGAGCGAGACCCCATCTCTACTAAAAACAGAAAGAAATTAGCCGGACAACTAAAAATATATAAGAAATATTAGCCTGGCATGGTGGTGCATGCCTGTAGTTCCCAGCTACTCGGGAGGCTGAGGCAGAAGGATTGCTTGAGCCCAGGAGTTTGAGGTTGCTGTGAGCTAAGCTGATGGCCACGGCACTCTAGCCTGGCAACACAGCAAGACTCTGTCTCAAAAAAAAAAAAAAAAAAAAAAAAGCAATGATATTGAGGGACAAGAAATAGAGAATGTTCCTGGATATACCTGAACATTTAAAAATATGTATTTTATATAATCTAATATCTCCAAATGCAGTGTTATCCATTAGAGTTAGTTGACAAAAGTGAAAAGATGGAAATAACCTAAATGCTTGTCAGTAGGAAATAATTAATGTGGTATAACCATAAATAGATTACTATGCAGTTGTTAAAAAGAACAGGGTAAGGTGGGGGCAGTGGTGCACGCCTGTCATGCCAGCCACTTGGGAGGCTGAGGCAGGAAGATCACTTGAGCATTTGAGTCTGCCTGGGCAACGCAGCAAGACAGTCTCAAAAAAATTTTTTTTTTAATTTAAAAAAATTGAAAAGAACAGGGTAGTTTGGTATATGCTAATATGGAAAGGTCTCCAAGATATTTTAAGTGCAAGAAGTTAAGGTGCAAAACAGTGTAAATGGTAAGATCCTGCTGTCTTACCTGTTAGAAAGAATGTAAACATAGAAGGTAATAAAACAACTAAAAGCAAAAAACCAAAGAGCAGGATAAGCTGCTCTTAGTCATATCGAAGAATCAGCCAAAAGGTTAAAATGGCTCATTGCTGGGGATAGGAAATGCAGCAAATAATTGTTTATGTATTGTTTGTTTCACCATATGCACATATTACTTTTTAAAAACTAGTCTTAAATGAATAATTTTTTAAAGTAAATTAAGCAGTATCTTTTTAAAAATAACTCATCCTCTACTGTCCCACCCATCTATCTGCCTAATTTTTTCCTCACAGCATAGCCAAAATTCTTGGAAGAGTTTTAAACATTTCCTGTCTCCGTTCTTTAGTTTGTGTGTCTTTCTCATCCCTTCAAAATCTGGTTTTGTCAAAGTCTCCAATGATGTGTGACTAAAGTCAGCAGTCATGTCACTGTCTGATCCAACTTGATCTCAGCAACATCAGGAACTATACTCATCCCCTGGTATTCATGGGGAATTGGTTCCAGGACCCCCTTGGATACGGAAATCTCTGGTGTAAAATGGTGTAGTACTTGCATATATAACCTATGCACATTCTCCTAGAATCATCTCTAGATTACTTATAATACCCAATACAATGTAAATGCTATGTAAATAGTTGTTATGCTGTACTTTAAAAAAATTGTATTTTTATTGTTGTAGTTATTTATTTATTTTCCTCTGATCTGCAGTTGGTTTAATCCAAGGATGCGGAACTCACCAATATACAGGGCCAACTGTTGGTCTTTTTTGGAAGCTTCTTTCTTGGGCTCTGGTGATAGCATTGATCCAGTTTTCTTTCTCCTTCTCTGGAGACCCCTCTCTAATGTTGGTGTTCCTTGGGGTTCTGTTCCAGCGCTTCTCCTCTCCTTGTGTGACCACCTGTACTCCATGGCTTCAGTTACCACCAGTGTTCTGATGACTTACAAATCTCTTATCTATAGTCCAGATTCCTTTCCTGAGCTTCAGAATTATGTATCCAACATCCTATATCAATGCTTCTGAAGCTTTCCCATGTCATAGCACACATAGAAAGTGATGGTGATTTCTATGCAGGATGATGCAATCCAGCATAACCAAGACTGCCCTCTGTCTCAGAGAGTTTGTGCTGCCCTGAGAATTGAGAAGACCAATATGCAGTATAGCTGTTGGGAAGCTCTGACCTCTTGGACAGACGTTTCTACATGATGTCTCCCCGGGCATTTCAATGTCCCCTCTATCACCACAATCACTTCGCTAGTCCAAACCACATTATTTCTCATTTTTCTCTTCAATTACTGGAAAAATCAGTTACTGATGACTGCTAACATCAGTACTTTGTATGGCGTTCCCTGCTTCTACTCTGTGGTCATTGATTCAGTGTTGGGGCATCCTCATTGCTCAGAGGTTGACACTGTAGCCATTCAGCCACTGGATTACATTGGTTGATAAACTGACCCCAGTTTAAAACTCCGACATCAGGAGATGGTCAGGTTGGTAGGTAGCCTCTCAAAACATTTTAATAATCTAGCTATTCTCCAGATTGGACTGACTCTGAGTGCAAACTTTTTTTTTTTCTTTTTAAGAGACAGAGTCTTGCTCTGTCGCCAGCTAGAGCACAGTAGCATGATCATAGTTCACCGATCATAGCTCACCATAACCTCAAACTCCTGGGCTCAAGTAATACTCCCATCTCAGCTATGCATATGCATCGGCACTATGCACAGTTAGACCATACCACCAAACTGCTTTGTTACCAACAGCTTGTGCTACCAAAGACCTAAGAGGCCTAGCTTGTTCTGTAACATAGAAGACTCAAGGAAGGAATAATATCTGATTAAATAGCACTGAGGAATGAAAGTGTCTTGAGCCTCATCAAAAGACAAAGGGATCATGGAGCAATCGTAGTTACACTTCTTTCACCTCCTGTCAATGGGGATGAAGGTTGTGAAGCACAGAGAATCTGCCAAAAGCTAAATGCCTAACCTGTCAAGTATGTGAGAACCTTTAAGGGGGTGGAGTAAAAAAATAAAAAAACCTTTAAGGAGGGCAAGTACTTGCTCTACCCTTGTTCTGGCTGTGTTTATTAAACAAGGGTAAACATCTGAATGAAAAGTAAAATATCATCTAGATGTTCTGCTTACATCTAAAAATTCAGTTATTTGGAAATATCCAAAAGTAGTTAGAAATGCCTGACAGACTTTTAAGGTTTTCCACCCTAAGACATAGGAATGCAACAGATACGTGAAGTTTTATTGGACTTTTAAGCCCCCCAAGGAAAGGCCCATGTCTAATTTTTGTTGTAAACCCAGGACTAGGCCACTGATCCCTATTCAGTAAATGTTAGATGACTGAATGAATAAGTCAATGCTGTAGGCTTCCAAAGATGCCCCTATCATTAAGAAAAAAGGTTAAAAAAGAGAAATGAAAACATGTTCATAAAAAGATTTGCAGAAGAATGTTTATAGCAGCCTTATTCATAATAGCCCAAAACTGGAAACACTCAAATATCCATCAGTTGGAGAATGGATAAATTGTGATATATTCATACAATGGAATATTAGCAATAAAAACAGACTACTGATAACACATAGATGGATCTCAAAAACATTGCTAAGCTAAAGAATACAAACACAAAACAGTACATACTATAAGATTCCACTTATGTGAAATACAAGCGCAGACAAAACTATATGGTGTGTGAAATACAAGAGCAGACAAAACCATATGGTGATAATTCAGGAAGTTGCAGGTGAGAGTGGTGGTAGGTGCAGGGTAATCAACTATAAAAGAGGCATGAGGAAACTTTCTGGGGTGCTGGTTCAGTTATCTTGTTTTGGGCTTTGGTTACATAGGTGTATATTTTTGTTGAAATTCACCAAACAGATCTGTGCATTTTGTTGCATGTTAAGGATAAATCAATTTTAAAAACTTCTAAGGAAAAAGATGAGAGAGCTAGTGGAAGTAACCATCTTGACATCTTTTAGGTTTCAATAATAACTGTCCTCAGGCACTCTTCATCAAGCAACCCCTATGCTCAAGAACCCAAAATGACTTCTCCATCATGTCTTGTCAAATCCATATCCTCATTCTGATCTCCTCCATACAAACCTCCTCCATTAACTTCTCCCGCTTCCCAACCAACCAAGGTGAACTGCTCACTGTCCCATGCAGATAATTTGCTCTCTCCTACCTGAGTCTCCTGGTCCTTACCCTACCTGGATCCTACTCAACTTCTCTATGCCCATCAAATCCCATTTTAAATAAGCCTTGTTCAGAGAACTCTTAATCCTAGCCAATCTGAGCACCCTAAATTCCCTCACTTTTTATGTTCCTTTATTGGGCTAATATGATGCTTTAAGTCACATCCTGTGTATACCCACAACAAAAGCAATTTTAATAAAATGGGCAGAGACTGTGCCTAGGGATTTGTTTGATTTTCCCTGCAGAACCCAGTTTAGAACTTGCATTTCGGAGCCAGTCAATACAATGCAGGTTCCAAGCAAGGACAAATAGATGTTTAATTAAGGGCCAATGGTAATGATATTGAAAACTGTGAGGCTCTGCGGGGTCCTGGGTGGGCTGTTTGCTTTTCTTCTTTACGCCGGTGATTCGAACTCTCCCTACTGAGAAAGCAAGTGGCAGAGAACAAGGCTGTATCCTTTTTCTGCCCAGCATTCCCAAACTCGTGGGAAAGCTACCAGCACTGCTTTCCGACGAGCGGAGTCTGTTCCTACCGTCGTTTTCCAGATTGTTGGGAGGATCCGATCCTGGAGGAGGAAGAGGGAGGCACTCAAGCCTTTCCCATGGATTTACACCCAACACGTATGCAGGAAGGCAAATTACAAACACCGACGCTCACAACCACATATACACGTGCACGCCCAGCTTCACAGAAGCAAATGCGCATGCCCGTGGGCCCGCGCGCACCTACTTAGTTTTCACTGCCCTAGGCGCCCCCATTCCACCCCCGCTTGGCCCAGCCCGGCGTCCCGACCCGGGCTCTGGGGAGGTTTACCAGGCCCGGCCCGGCTGGAGGAAAGCGTTTCTCTGTAGGGGGGAGGGGAGGTCCTTCCCCCCCGGGCGGAAGCGCCGCGTGCCGGCCAGGCAGACTTAGCTCTCATCCTGGGAACATCTGGAGCGGGCTAGGAGGGGCGCGCATGCAGGGTGGACGTGGATTGGCTGCGCGGGAGGAAGGAGGCGGGGTCTAGCCAAGGGGCGGGGCTCACTGGCCCCTTTAAAGCCTTGACATCAAGAGGCGGCTCCGGCACCCCCCTTTTTCTGCCCCCCGCCCTCGAGCCTCGGCCATGGACCCGGCGGATTCGGCCTGCCCTGGCCCAGCTCAACACCTGATTTCGGTGAGTTCTGGGTCTACTTGGGATTTAAAGGGCGGCGTGGGGGTGGGGAGGAATCCGTAAGCTCTGGGCCAGGGGGTGGGGGGTGTGGAGGGTAAGCCTCTCGTGGCAGCACTGGGTCGGAGAGGGCGTCACGGCTTCCGGACCAGACCTCGCTGCCTGCCCCTCCCTCTGGTCGCACTCTCCCGGGGGGGTCCGGCTGCGCCTCTGTCCACCCCCACCCCACCCCCTCCCGCCCCCCGCGCCATCCTTGCGCACACTCCGTGGCCCCGGAAGGGAAACTTTCGAGAGTGGGGGATGTTCCGGGGGCCGGTCACCCTCCTTCTTTGAAAGCACTGACCTTGCCCCACCTGTGCACCCCACCCCGCCCGCATCCCACGGTCCGGGTGCAGCTTAGCGGTGCCAGGTTGTTGAGCGGGGCGGAGGTTGTGGGGGGGGGGCTCTCCCCAAAGCGCAGGCGCGGAGACGAGCCTGGGTCTCCTCTTCGCACTCCGTACAGTCCCCGTGGCCTGGGGCGGTAGGGCGTGGGGGAGGCGGGGAGAGGCGGAAAGACCGGGTCTCCGAGAACAACCCTTTGAGGCTTTGAGGGGCTGCGGGAAAGGAGGAGGGCGCCCGGCGGGCTGCACGCTAAAGAGAAGCTGATGGTGGGAGAAGGGTTGGGCAGGGAGTAGGGACTGGGCAGCGCCTGCAGAAAAGGATCTCTGGGTCCTGGCTGCGGTGCCAAAAGAATGCAGAGAATTTATCTGTGCCTGACTAAGAAAGCGGCTGTCCGGACCCCAGCTCCCCTCTCCTTATCCTTGGCCCAAGGCCCCGCGGTCTCTCCAGCCCTGGCACTGCCCCAAGGGCATAGAGGCCCTCACCTCCCGCAGGGCTGGTTTTCCAGGCTTCCAAGGGCTGGATCAGCCGAGCCCACCCAGCCTGTCCAGCTGCTACTTCTTAAAGGCCTGCGGGGGTCTTAGACTGAGGGGCTCCCTGGCCGTAGAGGCAGTCCCTCCTCACCACTTCTCCCCCTCCTGCCTAAGTACATTTGTCAGCCAGAGGAAGTGGTTGGAGGCAGAGGCCTGAGACAGGGGTGGTCCTGGGGGGCAGCAGAGAGGTCAATGTCTAACCATTTTGTGGTCAGTACTTTTGGGGAAGATGAACCTAGCCCAATTGCCTTGTTGTAGACCCTCTCTTGCAGACATTATGTCAGCTAGCTTTCTGAAACCCCTTGTCTGGCAGGAAGGGAGATGTACAAAATTCACTTCGTAAATTGGTCCTCCACCTTCTTAGAATAACCTGGGCTTAGTGGGTTTCCCACCTCGGGGAAACCATGCATATTCTTGTCTGCAGAGATATTCCCACATAGTTCAAGTTTGTTTTCAAAGTCTGTGGTCTTTGCATGCAGTGGCTTCAGCTCGCCAGCATATTACTACAGCTCCAGCCTTCAGGGAAAGTGAGAACCTGGAGAGGCAGACTCCCTGGGCTGCAGGGAAGAAGGCTCTTCATGATAGGCAGGCAAAAACCTATGTGTATGGGGACCAAGCTGCTATGGACCTGGCTATTCCTAGCTTGACGTGTGACCTTGGCCAAGTTTGCCTCTCTGGTTTCAGTGTCCCCCATCATGAAAACTCAGCAATTGGACTAGAAAGCTCTAACATTCTCTTCTACTTTGTGACATTGAATGGTTCCACTGATGCGTGAATCTAGAGGGAAGAAAGGTCCTCTGGCAGGATGGCTCAATTTAGAGAGCTAGAGTGTTGGGTGATGTGGTTCTACATCATGGTTACTTGGGATTAGAGCTTTGGGTGGAGAAAGCAGATTCCCTTATTCTGCCTCAGTAGTCACTGTCCTTCACACCCCTGGTGCCTTGGGATATGAACTCCTGCTGGCTTGGGTTTGGCCCACCCATCAAGGCCTCTGGTGAGACATCCCAGCCCAGCCAGTCTTTGAGTAGGTCCTTTGGGGAGGAGCTGAGAGAGGAGGAGGCAGCCAAGGGCCAAGGGGTAAGGAGATTCCCAGGAGACAGTTTACATCTCAGCTGTTGGGACTTGTTTTAGGATCTGAGCCAGGGAGCACAGCACACTCACCCACCCTCTTATGGGAAGAAGGCAAGGAGGGCCCCAGTGCTGTTGCCCATCCCACCTCTTGGCCCTACCCACCTCACCTCTGCCCTCACACCCTCAGCTCCCAAGCAAGGGGCTGAGGAATCTTCCCTGCTGCCCTCACCCAGCCCAGCCAGGTTCCTAGGCCCGGCGACAGCAGCAGCAGCAGCAGCAAAGGAAAAACTGCCCGCACCCCACCTTCCCCAGCCCCCCTTCCTCCTGAGGGTAGAGCTTTCTCAGGAGTCTGGCTCTCCAGGTTGGGACTTGCTCTCTAGCCCAAGAGCCAAAGGCCTTCACGTTCTTGTTTGTTTTCATCCTTGGTCTCCCAGGTGAAGGGGAATGTGGAAGGAGAGGTGGTGGGTAAAGAGGCCTTGGGTTTGGTTGGATATGGGGCACATTCTCCCACATTGCTTTTTTTTTCTCCTCTGCTGGCTCTCCTGGGCCTGGGGAGCCCTCTGCCCTGGACCCTGCTGCCTATGAGGGTGAAGCTGCAGCAGGAAGTATTTAGGTTATACCCAAGGAAACCTTTCTCACTGCTGTGAGCCCTTGGAATGGATAATGGAAGCTCCCAGGGATGTCAGTTTCCCAGAAAGTGGTTAATGGTGGAGTCCCTGTCAGAGTGAAGGATGCAGCTGTTACTAGGCAGAGGCTGCTGTTCCCTCTTGGGGTGTGGCTCTGAGGCTGGCCAGCCAGAGGCCCCGATAGAAGCAGGAGGAGAAAGGACCCTTGCCTGACAGCTGAAGTGGGGTCCCTGGCCCCCTCAGTACTGGGTCACCAGAGCTGCATCTCACAACAAATGCTCTTTCTTGCCCCCGCTTCCCTCAGCCCCTCCCCCAGTTCACCACCACTGCCACCATCTCCTCTGACAACCCTCACCCGGACCTGGCAGGCTCCTCCAACCCTAGTCTGGCTGCATTAATGGACTGATTGGATTTTCTATACTTGGAGTTTGGGATTTCTGATTGAAGATGCAAATTTATGTAAATCAATCTGGGATCTGCCACCACATCAAAACAACACAGAGCTAGGCTGGAAGGGAATCCTGGAGACAGTCTAGTCCAACGCCCCCGTGTTAAAAATGGGGAAACTGAAGTCCAGAGGGGGAAGTGATTCATACAGTGGTGAGTGTCAGAGGCAGGACTCCTGACTCGGGTCTGGAGTTTTACATGGTACCATTCTGCCTTAATTTTTTATGCATGAGGGAGCCTGGCTGAATTTAAAAGCAGAGAGGGCCAGTTCTTGAACCTGAGATTGCAGAGAGCTGGGCCCTGGAGGGATAAAGTGTTATCCCAGGGCCCCCCAGGGGCTCTGATCAGCTTTCTAACATGCTGAAGAAAAACAACTTCAAATCCTTTAGAACAAGACCCGTAATTGTTTCCCCCAGACACTATGTAGAGCATTGGAGGACAGGTCATTGGTTGCTACCTGGGTTGGCCCTAATGGTTTCCCTGGAGCTAAGATTTTGTCTGTTTCAGCATCTGTTATGGTAGCAGGCATGTGGTAGGCTGTGCATGGATGTGCATATATGAGGCATTCATCTTTACCCTTCCCCTCCATGGCCACAGTGGGGCCACGGTTGGTCTCCTGTGGCACTTTGCCCACCCTCCCTTACCCTCTTGGAGGGCATAGGCCAGTTGTGGCTCCTCTGCAGGTTTCTACAGCACCAGACAGGCCTTGCTCTCATTATGTTAGGATCAGTGCCAAGGATGGAAAGGGGCTACAGAGATGGGCTTGGGTCCCCAAGGAGCAGTCTCCCCACTTCTTGACTTGTTCTTGATCTGATCCCCCACATGGCTGCAAGGTGCCCCCCACTCCCACTTCGTGGATTGCTCCTGCGGCATGAGACTGTCCAGAGGGCCGAGCCCTCACTTACCCTGTGATAGAGATGGCAGAGATGCTTCAGGCAGCTGTCGGCCTGCCCTGCGATACTCTGGGAGGGTGGTGCGTGGGCTCAAGAACAGAGGCCCTGACTCCCAGCCAGGGCTATTCACCAGGCCCTGCTGTAGCCTGGGAGGGAGCTGGGGACACATATATGGAATCTTTCTTCACGTTCTCCCCAAGCCCAGGTCTGGATGACTCTGGAATGAGTGCCCCTCTCTTCAGCATCTTCCCGAAACACAGCAGGTGTGGAGAGGCACCTTCAGTTCCCCACTGCCTAGCGGCCCTCAGCACCTATATCCTGATCTCCGTGTGAGGGGAAGTTCTTCTCCCTGGGCCTCAGTTTCCCAGCCAGTGTTCGTGGATTAGTAATACATCATCATTGGGGTGTGGCACCTGCTCGATAATTACCGTTTTCCCAGCTCTGGGACTTACGCACATGAAAGAGGCCTGAGGAGGCCAGGCTGTTATTAAGGTGAATTATCGTTGCTGTTATTACTGATTTCTAAAAAGCCAGCAGCTGCTGAGAAGAACCCAATCAGGCGCAGCACCCTGAAATTTATGCTGGTCCTTTAGCTCTGGTAGTTCTCCAATACTCACTAAGCTTTTTAAAAAAATGTCTAAATATATTAAAAGAAGTAAAGACCCCATTCTGCTGCTCTTGCTGTTGCCTGCAGGGTTTGAATGGTAGGTGCTGCTGGGGGTACCTGCTTGCAGTTCTCACTAATGTAGTTCAGCCCCTGCCCCTAGACACTTTGGGTAGGGGAATGAGGAAGGTTTTCCTAGGCAGGGCTGTGAGGGGCCCTGGAACTCCTGGAGTGTGGCCTTAGGGCTCTCAGCAGTTGCAGTTCCCAGGGGCTGATTCACCTCACCCCCAGCTGGCTTGATGTGGGGCCTGTAATTGGCCCTCTGTGCAAGGATCTGTTGAGACACCCCCAGAACCTGCCCACAGCAGCCCCAGGCACCTCTAGAAGTCCTTTACCCCACCTTACTCCCACCTCCTCCGAACTCTCCCCTTGCCCAACCTCTCGGCTCTGCCTCTGTTCTTGACTAGATTTTGCCTGCCTTCCTAGGGATCTAGAACAAACCCGCTGTTACCCAGATGGAAATGGTCCTAACCAACTTCTGAATAGTGGTGCTACCATGCCCAATCACTAAGAAGGCCTCTCTCCTAGCCCAGGGTGAAATTTCTGGTGAAGAAAGGAAGTGAAGGCATTGGTATCCCTTGATTAGAGTCCCCACATTCCTCTGGCCAGACTGCCTAACCTGCTCCCTTGTCTCAACGGTGTGGTCCCTACCTCCTAATACAGGAAGAAGGTGGATGGCCACAACTGGGAGGAGCTTTCGAAATCACCTGTTTGAGTGGTTCGATTCCTTCTAACATTTTTTGAAGTTTTATTTTTTCACTAGATGTTTTCACGTGGTTTAAAAATCAAGATGACATGAAAAGGCATACATGGAGAAACCTCACTCCCACCTCCGTCCCCTTCTTCCCCCATAGATAATCATTTATTAGTTTCATACAGATCCCTCAAGAGTTTCTTTACACAAAACCAAACAAATACAAATACATATTCTTTTTTTTTTTCTTACCCAAAAGGTAGTGTGTAGCATATACTATCTTTGTCACCCTAGCTATTGGCAATATCTGGTGTACATGGATTCCTCCTGCCACCTCTGTTACAGCTCCTGTCTGGTTGTCTTAGTCTGTTTGGACTATGACAAAATACCATAAACCGAGCAGCTTATAAACAACAGAAATTTATTTCTCACAGTTCTAGAGGTTGGGAAGTCCAAGATTAAAGTGCCAGCATATTGGGTGTCTGGAGAGGGCCCACTTTCTGGTTCATTGACGGAGCCTTCTTGCTGTGTCCTCACATGGTCGGAGGGGTGAGGGGTCTCTGCTGGGCCTCTTTTGTAAGGGCACTAATCCGATTCGTGAGGGTCCACCCCCATGACCTATTTACCTCCCAAAGGCCCCACCTCCTAATACCATCACCTTGGGGGTTAGAATTCCAATGTATGTATTTTGGAAGGACACAAACATTCAGACAATAACACTGGCCTTTACTAGCCATCCAAGGGTTCCCCCAGTTAATCCCAAACCATGAGCAGGGTTTGTTTACTTTTGTATACTGAACTTCATTCAGATGCCAGGATTTAGGCCCAAACGAGCCTCTGAGGAGTTCTCAAGCTATGGCCAGCCTGTCCATTCCTCCAGCAGATTATTTCGAGTTTACCATGTGCCAGGTGCTGTGCTAGTCTCTAGGGATACAGTGGTGATCAAAAAGGTCCACATTAATTGAGTAAACAGTTACAGAATTATAGCTGTGATAAGGATTGCGCAGGAAGAACATGTGCTATAAGAGCTAGTGCTCAGAGGACCTGCCCCACCTTATGTGTGCACACGTGTTGCGGGGAGGCCCGTGCTGAGGTGCACGGCGTGGCACACATGCAGGGAGCAGGAGTCAGGCCAGGACTGCGGGTATGGTGCCACGTGACCTGGAATGCTGGCTTTCCCATCTTGGCTTTGGTGACTTCTTTTCTCCCCACCCCCACCCCTAGTCTGGGGGATGTCCTGGGCCCCTTGAATTTTATTGTGTCCAAGATGAGAGACCCCTTTCTCTGCCAGATGGTGCTGATAGCACCTCCTTCCACACCCCCACGATATTGCCTTCTATCTCCCAGCTCTGGGCCTGCAGGGTCCTAAAGCTGGAGCCTTTCTTTCCACTGTAGGCTGAGGGGAAGTTGGGGGGTGTTTGCTTCTCACTTCCTCTGTAGACAGCACCTCACTTCCTGTCCCCTGGGTTAGAAGAAGGCTAAAACTCTTGGCTTTGCTGTCCCTTCCTCTCTCCTCCCCCACTGCTTTCCTGGGAAGACTGCAGGCCTTGTTGGAGAAAGGCAACATCAAAGCCAGCAGTTTATCCCTCAAGGCCCTGCTGAGGGAGCTCCTTCCCCAACCCCCACCCTGCACGAGGGGACCTGTCTCCTCAGCTGCAGTCCTTTTCTAGACGTGATATCATCCTTCTCTTCTATGCCCTGCAGGGAGAGAGGAGTCAGAGGGCTCACCCTCATTTTACAGGTAAGAAAACTGAGGCTCAGAGGGTTTCTAGACTTCACCTAGGGTCACGCAGTTTGGCCAGAAGCCAGAAAGCCTGACTCCCATTTGTGGGCACAAATAAGACTAGAGCCCAGTGGGGGCTTGTAGGTGAACCAGAGATGCTTTCTCCTCCCAGAGCAGAGCTGGAAGCTTAGGGGGTCACCCCTGAGTCCACTTGGTCAGCATGGGGGCTGCCTGGGTGCAGAAGGTATCTGGCTGGCCAGAGCCTGTTCCTTTTGTGGAAAGAAGCCAGGATATGAAGTTTGGGAGAGTAGCACTGGGGTCTGAGAGGGTATCTGCCCCACTCTCCTGGGCCTGCAGGTGCAGCCTTCCAGGCCCTTTTTGTCTCAGACCTGAGAGCAGGCAGCTGATGTTCCAGTGGTCTTCTCTGATATCCCCTCCACCATCGCCTCCGGGAGCCTCTGTGCCTCGGTTCCTCCTACGGGACCCAGCATATGTCTCTGGTTACGCCCAGGTTGTTGAAAAGATGCTGACTCCCTTATTCAGCCAGGGGATAGGAGAGGAGTTAGTTACTGGCATGGGCCAGGGGAGCAGGAAGTACTCACCTTCAAATGCCCTTAGATCTAGCTGCAGTGAGTCATTCTGTTTCCATACGCACCCAGAGGCTTCTGCCTCCTTACTTCTGTTTATGTCCTTCCTTCTGCCTGGAATGACCCCCCTTCCCTTTGTGTTGTATCTAAACTCTACTTGTCTTTAAGAGCTCAGTTTACTCGATGCCTCAAATTCTGAAAAAACTGTTCCAGTTCCAGCTTAATATTTCTCTCCTGATTTTTAAAGTTTTCCAAAAGACTTCTTTATAGAACTACCTTTGCAGTACAGCTATTTACCTGCATGCCTTTTTTTAAATTGACAAATAAAAATTGCATATCTTTATGGTATAAAACATGTTTTGATATATGCATATGTTGTGGAATGGCTAAATCAAGCTAATTAACATATTCATTGCCTCACATATTTATCTTTTTTTGTAGTAAAAATACTTAAAATCTATTCTTTTAGCAATTTTCAAGCATACAACTTTGTTAACTGCAGTCACCATGATATGCAATAGATCTCTCGAATTTATTCCTCCTATCTAGCTGGAATTTTG
Source organism: Eulemur rufifrons (assembly GCF_041146395.1). Lineage (NCBI taxonomy): Eukaryota > Metazoa > Chordata > Mammalia > Primates > Lemuridae > Eulemur > Eulemur rufifrons. The sequence continues at coordinate 38,840,560 of NC_090998.1, read as the reverse complement.
TATTCTTTGACTAACATCCCTCACCCCACCCCTAGCCCATGGTAACCACCATTCTACTCTCGGCTTCTATGAGTTTGACCTTTTTTAGATTCCACATGTGAGATCATGTAGTCTGTGCCCGACTTATTTCACTTAACATAATATCCTCCAGGTTCATCCATGTTGTCCCAAATGATAGAATTTTCTTCCTCTTAAGGGGAAATAGTGTTCCATTATGCATAAATAGCACGTTTTCTTTATCCACTCATCTGTGAACGGACGCTTAGGTTGATTCGGTATCTTGGCTATTGTGACTAATGCTGTAATGAACATGGGAGTGCAGACCTCTTTAACATACTGATTTCATTTCCTTTGGCTATATACCCAGTATCAAGATTGCTAGGTCATATGGTAGTTCTATTTTTAATTTTTTGTGAAACCTCTATACTATTTTCCATAATGGCTATAAATTTACATTCTCACCAATAGTGTACAAAGGTTCCCTTTTCTCCACATCCTTGCCAGCGCTTAGCATCTTTTGTCTCTTTCGATAAGAGCCATTCTGACAGGTGTGAGGTGATACCCAATTGTGGTTTAAGTTTGCATTTCCCTGATAATTAGTGATACTGAGCATTTTTTAATGTACCTATTGGCCATTTGTATGTCTTCTTTTAAGAAATGTCTATTCGGGTTCTTTGTCCTTTTTTTTTTTTTTTTTTTTTGAGACAGTCTTGCTCTGTTGCCCAGGCTAGAGTGCAGTGGCGTCAGCCTAGCTCATTTCAACTTCAAACTCCTGAGCTCTAGTGACCTAAGCCTCCTGAGTACCTAGGACTACTGGTGCACGCCACCCCATCCAGTTAACTTTTTCTGTTTTTAGTAGAGACAGTCTCGCTCTTGCTCAGACTGGTCTGGAACTCCTGAGCTCAAGCGATCCTCCCGATCCTCCCGTCTCGGCCTCCCGGAGTGCTAGGATTACAGGTGTGAGCCACCACGCCCGGCCTCTTTGTCCATTTTTAAAAATCAGGTTGTTTTCTTGCTATTGAGTTGAGTTCCTTATATATTTTAAATATTAACCCCTATCAGATGTATGGTTTGCAAATATTTTCTCCCATTCTGTAGGTTCTCTTTACTCTGTTGATTGTTCCCTCAGCTGTGCAGAAGCTTTTTAGTTTGATGTAATCCCATTTGTCTATTTTTGGTTTTGTTGCCTGTGCTTTTAGGGTCATATCCAAAAAGAATCGTTGCCCAGACCAATGTCATGGAGCTTTTTCTGTATATTTTATTCTAATATTTTTACAGGTCAAGTTTAAGTTTTTAATCCATTTTGAGTTGATTTTTGTAGTTGGTATGAGCTGAGGATCTAATCTCATGCTTCTACATGTGAATATCCAGTTTTCCTAACACTTGATTATTGAAGAGACTGTCCTTTCTCTATTGTGTGTTCTTGGCATCTTTGCCTAAGATCAATTAGCTGTAAATGTGTGGATTTATTTCTGGGCTCTCTATTCTGCTCCATTGGTCTAATGTCTTTTTTATGCCAGTATTTTGAATACTATAGCTTTGTAGTAGATTTTTCAAATCAGGTAGTGTGATATTTCTAGGTTTGTTCTTTTTGCTCAAGATTGCTTTGGCTATTCAGAATCTTTTATAGTTCCACATGAATTTTAGGATTTTTTTCCTAAATCTGTGAAAAATGTCATCAGTATTTTGATATGGATTGCATTGAATCTGTAGATTGCTTTGGTTAGTATGAACATGTTAACAATATTCTTCCAATCCATGAACATAGAATATCTTTCCATTTGTTTGTGTCTTCTTCAATTTCTTTCATCACTCTTTTATAGTTTTCAGTATAGAGATCCTTCACCTCCTTGGTTAAATTTATTCCTGAGTAGTTTATTATTTTGTAGCTATTGTAAATGGGATTGTTTTCTTAATTTCGTTTTTGGATAGTTCATTGTTACAGTATAGAAACGCTACCAATTTTTGTACTTACATGTCTTATGTCCCCTCCTAGACTAAAAGCTCCAAGAAACCCAAGAACATCTCACCTATCTCTGAATTGCCCTCCCCCCATACCCAGAATTGTATCTCATACTGAGTTATATGTCCAGAAATGTCTGTGGAGTGAATAGGTTAGTCCTCTTTGCCATAGAGAATCACTGAGGCCTGGGAGTCAGTTGAGAGCTTCAAAAAGGTCATATCAGTGTCAGGGACAAATCTGAAAATGCCCCTTCCTCACCTCTCAGTATTATTTATCATATGGGCCCTTTGAGCCAGTTGGGTAGGGGATAGTTAGGGGGTCTTTAGGGGAACCTGATGAGCCCATTGTATATTCTTACCTGTTTCTCCTTTCTGATCTTTTCTGGCTGGAATGAAAGGAGATCACCAATCCCTGCTGGGGGTGGAGAGTGTCTCAGGCCTAGTTGGCAGGAGTGGTCCACTGCTCTGGCAGAAGGTGTGGGGAGTATGAAATACAGGCAGGGCCCTCCTCATGGATCTCCCCTTCTAACAGAGCATATAGAAGGTCCCCTCCTCCTCACAGAGGACTATTTGAGAACAGGATGCATTACATTTTGAAATACTGATCCTACAGGAGGCACTTTAAGAAGATAGATTAATGCTGGCTTCATCAGTCTGGGAAAGCTTTTCTGAAGAATTGCTCTAGGGCCAGAAAAAGGCAGGACTTCTAGGGTAGTGTTGAGAGATTTGGTCTGTCCCCAAAGCAGTAGGAGGTCATGGGGAGATCTGAAGTGGTAAGAACAGAATCAAATTACAGTTTTAGAAGATTGCTCTAGTAGAGATCCTTGGAAAAGTGGTTGTAGCAGGGAAAATAGAAGATAAGCCAGGAACATCTTATGGTGCCAGAAAGTAAGGAAGTGCTTAAAACAAAAAAATGAAGGCCATAGGAGCAACCTGAAAGAATTCTCAACGGCCAAAGCTGCAATTTGAGCAATGAAATGTGATTACAATATTGGGTTATAACCCAAAGAATAAAATAAATATCCACTTAATCCATAGTAATATGAATATATAATTAAATAAATGGGAATGAAGGGACACTTCTTCTTGCAAATAACTTCCAGTTAATAAATGTAGAGGGAAAGAGGGAAATCGGAACTTATAATTAGAACACCATAGTGACTGCTGCAAGCAAGATCCAGTGATGATGGCTAAAATTTTAAGGAGAAACAGGATATTTGTGTAGTATCAAAGTATTACTCCCCCAAATATTTATTAATTACTAAAGGAAAAATAGTAACTTTATGGTGGAGAAACTTACTAATAGATACCTAACCAAGTGATCAAAGTTAAAGCATCACCAGTTATAAGATTTCTTTCTTTCTTTTTTTTTTTTTTTTAAGACAGGGTCTCACTCTGTCATCCCAGGTTGGAATGCCATGGTGATCATAACTCACTGCAACTTTGAACTCCTGGGTTCAAGTGATCCTCCCTCCTCATCCTCTCAAGTAATTGGGCTTACGTGCCTGGCTTATTTTTTCTATTTTTTTTTGTAGCATCAGAGTCTTGCTGTGTTGCTCAGGCTAGTCTCAAGCTCTTCACCTCAAGCAGTCCTCCCACCTCAGCCTCCCAAAGTGCTGGGATTACAGGTGTCAGCCTGTCAGACTTACTGGCATCATGTATATATATACCTGGATGTAATGCACTGAGAAAGGCACATCACCTCTGTGGTATTCATCCCCAAAATTATAATAACCTCAGTCTAATCAGTGAGAACATCAAACAAACCCAAATTGGGGGACATTCTCCAAAATGCTGATCAATTTCCTTCAAAAGGGCCAAGGTTGTGAAAGACAAGGAAAGATTGAGGGACTGCCATGAATTGCAGGATACTAAGGAGACCTGGTGACTAAGTACAACGTGGGATCCTGGAATAGAATATTGGTAGAAAAGCTGGTAAGATCCAAATAGTCTGTGGTATCATTTTCTAAAAATTGCTCTGCTAAAGAAAGATGTAGAACAGTGAGAAGAATGTGCTACTATGTCTTTTTTTTCCCCTAAGTATTGTATATACATAAAGTAACACATATGCACACAGAAGTAGAGGTGGGGGGAGTGGGGAAGTGTAGAGGCAAAGGAAAAGTCCAGGAGGAAATGGTCACCCTCAAGAAAGTGAAAAGCCCACCCAGAGAATGGGAGAAAATATTTGCAAATCATATGTATAACAGGGACTTGTATCCAGAATAGGTAAAGGATTCTCACAACTGGATAACAAAAGACAAATAACCCAAATAGAAAATGGGCAAAGAATTTGCATAGACATTTCTCCAAGGATGATACACAAATGGCCAATAAGCACATGAAAAGATACTCAACATCATTGGTCATCAGAGAAATACAAATCCGAACCACAATGAAATACCACTTCACACTTACTAGGGTGACTGGAGTCAGAAAGTCCGATAATAAGCATGATGCAGAAGACTCAGAGAAATTGGAACCCTCATACATGCCGGTGGGATCGTAAAGTGATGCAGCTGCTCTGGAAAACAATCTGGCAGTTCCTCAAACAATTAAACCTATCATTATATAACCCGGCGATTCCACTACTAAGTATATACTCAAAAGAAAAGAAAACATAACATGTATACAAAAACTTGTACAGTTGGCCCTCTGTGTCCACAGGTTCTACATTGCAGATTCGACCAATCTCGAATCAAAAATATTCAGGAGGGTGGGGAACAATAACGATATGACAGTCAAAAGTAATACAAATTATAAAATAATACAGTATAACAACTATTTGTATAGCATTTACATTATATCAGGTATTGTAAGTAACCTAGAGATGATTTAAAGTATACCAGGAGGTGTGTGTAGGTTATATGCAAATACTGCACTATTTTACATAAGAAACTTGAGCGTTCACAGATTTTGGTATCTTCAGGGGTCCTAGATCGAATCCCCTGGAGATACTGAGGGACAACTGTACATATATGCGCATAGCAACATTATTCACAGTAGCTAAAGAGTGGGAACAAGCCAAATATCCATCAACAGAATGGATGGATAAATAAATTATGGTATGTCCATACAGTAGAACTTATTAAGCCATAAAAAGGGATGAAATACTGATAGATGCCACAACATGGGTGAACCTCGAAACCATTATACAAAGTCAAAGAAGCCAGTCACAAGAAAACACGTGTTATATGATTCCATTCACATGAAATGTCCAAAACAGGGAAATCTCTAGAGACAGAAAATAGACAAGTGGCTGGGGGTGGGGGCAGCAGTGTTAAGGAACAGGCAATAAGGGGTAATAAAAATGTTCTAAAATTGACTGTGGTGATAATTGTACATATTTCTGAATATACAAAAAACCACTGAATTATACACTTTAAATGGGTGAATTCTATAGATGTGAACTATATTTCAAAGCTTAAAAAAAAAAGTCTGGGAGGCTGAGGCAGGAAGACTGCTTGAGCTCAAGAGTCAAGACCAGCCTGAGCAAGGAGCGAGACATCATCTCTACAACAAATGGAAAAATTAGCCAGGTGTCATAGTGTGCGTCTATAGTCCCAGCTACTGGGGAGGCTGAGCCAAGAGGACCGCTTGAGCCCAGGAGTCTGAGGTTGCAGTGAGCTATGATGACGCCACTGCACTCTAGCCAGGGTGACAGAGTAAGACTGTCTCCAAAAAAATAAAAAAAAAACCCAGGAGGAAGTGGTCACCAGAGGCACTTACTTATACCTGAGAAGGGAATCAGGACTGGTATTGTTTCGATTGAGCCTTGTAGTTACTGTTGAAATTGGACCAGGTTGAGGAAGGAATGAGAAGGTGGCTTCCCCACTCCCACCCCCCCCCCACCCAGCCCCGGCCCCCCCGAGAAGTTTGGCTTTGAAAGGCAGAAGAGGGCAGTATCTGGAGAAATGTCCAGAGAAAGTTGTTTTTAAGATGAAAGACACCTGGGAAACTTTGAAGGGTAGATGGGAAAGATCTCTTTAGGAGGTAGACACTGAAGGCATAGATGGGGGAGGTCTGGGGCAGGAGGACTGGCCTTGGCTGCTGTAATAGGAGGTGAGCGGGTAGGGAGGAGTCCCAGGGGGCTGGGAGGATGGTGGCAGGTGTTTGAGAGGGTTTCCCTTTACTGGCTTTAATCCCCCTGGGGAACAGCAGGGGAGGTGGTAGGCCAGAATTTGAGGACAGTGGAGAGGTGTGTGAAGTAGTCATGGGCAGAGAACAAGAAAGCAACTCCAGCAGTAAGCCTGGTAGGCTCGCCAGGCAGGACTGACCAGGTGGCTGGATGGCTTCCTCTGGTGGGGAAGAGTGAGAAGTAGTGTAAGTGCGAGCCTGGGGACAAGAGTGTGTGGAGTCCTGGCCCTCCACCACCCCCAGCCTCTGTGGAAAGAAGCACTGCCCTAGAGTGCTCAGGTCAGGGAATCCCAGGGATCTTCTCCAACTTCCCCCTTCCAGTACAGTAGCCACTAACTGCCTGTGACTATCCAAGATTAACTTTAAAATTCAGTTCTTCAGTTGGATTAGACACATTTCAGGTGCTCATTAGCCACATGTAGCTAGTGGCTACCGTATTGGACAGCACAGACTAAACATGTTCATCATCGCAGAAAGTTCTACTGGAGAGCACTGTTCTAGAAAAGTGATTCTCAAGCTTTTTGGTCTGAGGACCCCTCTATACTCTTAAAACTTGAGGACCCCAAAGAGCTTCTGTTTATATGCAGTATACTTACTGACATTTACTGTAGTATAAGGTAGAATTGAGTTTTAATCATTTATTTAATTCATTTAAACATAAAGATAATAAACCATTAACATTTTTTATCAAATATAATTATACCTTTTCAAAAAAATGAAGAATGTCACTGTTCTTCACTTTTGCAAATCTCTCGTGTCTGACTTAACAGAAGGCAAGCTGGATTCTCCTGTCTGCTTCTGTATTCAGCCTGCTGTGACATCACACAGCATCGTCTGGAAAATGCCACTGCACGCTCATGACAGAGTGAGAGTAATAAAGGCAAATAATGTCTTGATAGTGTTATGAAAATAGTTTGACCTTATGGACTCCTTGAGAGGTCCTCAGGGTCCCTGGGTCACGCTTTGAGAAACACTGTTCTAGAACCTCCACTTGGTGCAAAGAAACTTGTCCCTGAGAGACTGAATGATTTGCGTGGTCACACAGCAAGTAAGCAAAAGGCAAAGTTAGAATTAGCCTAGACTTCTGCCTTCTGGTCTGAGGCTTTTCCCAGTACCCGTGGCTGGGCTAGAGTGGTTGGGAGTGGGGCCTGGGCTGCTTGGCTGCAGAGCCCCTGGTGTGTGGTCCTATAAATAGACCCATTGTGTCAGAACCCCTTCCCTCTCCCCATTCCCAGCAGCTGCTGTTTTTGCTGTTGGGTTATGCTGTGGACAGGGAACAGGAGGGCTCCGAGGGAGAGGAGACGAGATGTGCCCTGCCTGGAAGGGCCGGGACTGATCCTGCTGTCGGTTCTGAGAGCCCACATATGGAGGCTGAGGTTCCTGGGGTGTCTGTGAAGAGGAAGTTGGGGGGAGGGTCAGTGCAGTGAGCCCCTTCCCCAAGGACAGATGCCTCTCAGAAGGGCTATTGTGTCTCCCATGCCAGTTGTCAGAAGGAGGGAAGGAAATTCTTGTCTGCCCTCTTTCTCTGAGGGGGGAGGAGACCAGTTGGAATTCTTAGGGCTGAAAGATGCTTTGGGCCAGGGATTAAGTGGCCACTTTCAGGCCAGGAGTGCCGTGGGAGCCAGGTCTCAGTCCTTCTACTGCCCCATGCCCCACTGCAGCCCAGGGCTGATCTTGGCTGAAAAGGGTGTTTTGCCTGGGTGCAGAAGTTGCTGTTTACAAGTGCACTCTTGGGTGTGACTGGTAAAAAGGGCTGGGACTGGTAAAAGGGATTCCAGAAAACAGCTGGGGAGGGGAGCGGAGGGGAAATGGTTGGTGTTACGGATGATTCTGTTATTAAAGTGAGCTTCTCCATCTCTGCCTTCCCACAGCTGCCCACCCCTCCCCCTCCTCCTGGCCCCTGGCTTCTCTCCCTAGAGGACTCTGGGGGGAACAGCTGGTGAGTGAGGGGCTCATGAGGGGCCAGAGGCCTTGGCTGAGGGCCGGGTGAGGGGGGCTGGGGGGATGGAGGACGGGCTTGCTGCCACCTCTCTGGCCTCTTCCTCCCAGGCCTGGACTCAGAGCCCAGGAAGGGGTGTTGCCTGGGCCCTGCTGGAGAAGGGGTGGAAGCTGCAGACCCCACTCCTTGGGTCTGGCTGACTGAAAGGCCAGGACAGTGAGATCTCTTTTGAGGCCCTCAATTCCCCTGTCCCCTCCTGGCATTAAGAGAGTAGGGACTGGGGACCCCCATGACAGACTAGGCTGAAGAGATAGCTATTGCTCAGAGTCACTCAGTGCCATCCCCAGGTCACCCAGAGACCCCTGAGCAACAGTCTCCGCCTTCCCTATCCCTGGCTGCCCCCAAACCACCCGCCCCCACTCTGAAGGACAAGCCAGAGAGGGCCTGCTCTTCCTCCCTCCTCCCCCGCCCCCTGGCACTGAGGTCACCTCCCTCTGAATCAGGCCTTTGTGGGGGGAGGTGCCTCCACTGGCAGTTCTGGCGGGAGAAGCCTCCAGTTCAAGTTAGAGTTCCCAACCCTGGGGTAGTTCTGCCTCTACCCAGCCTGGCCAGCATCATGTGTTCCAGACCCAACATCCCGGATGTGTTGTGGGACCACTGGAGGAATGTTTGAAACCAGGGTCATCCTGAAAAACCCAGGCCTGGGGTTTTCCAGGTCTCGGGGGTCGAGCTGAGCACAGAGGCTGTGAGTAGAAGGAGTTGTGGGTCCTGAGGGAGGAGGGGGGCCTCTGGGGAGGGCCAGGGGGTGCTCACACCCTCACACCTAGCGGGGATGCCCACTGAGAAATTGACTGGGTTGGCTTTTTCCGTGAGATTGAAGCAGAAAACCCAGACTCCAAAGGGCCAAATTCCTGCTCAGGCTTCGATTTGGAGCTGGAAGTGGTGGGATCTCTCTGGATCTTAATACTCCCTAGAGGAGGGTAAAGACACAGGAAGTTTTCTTTTAGAAATCTCAAACTCGACTGTGGTCCACTCATACGGCATGTGCTCCTCCCCACCCCCAAGCTTAAATGCGGGTCTCTTCCCTGTGGCTCTCAGCAGTTTCAGCTGACAGCCTCCTGCCCTTCCTTGTGGCAGCCCTGCAGATTCAGAGAGGGCCCCTGCATCCTGACTTGGCCCAGACCACCGTGGCGTGAGGGCAGAAGGCTCTTCTCCCAGAATGGGCTGAGTCACAGCCTTCCTTCAGCCAGCATTTCCTGAGCCTCTCCTCAGGCTCCAGCCGGAGCCTACAGAAACGTGCGTGGAAGGACCACTGGGTGGCTTGTGAATTGGAGGGTCTGCTCCATCCCCCGGTGGCACTCAGGCCTCCCTGCGCTGGGATCCACAGGGGCTCTGCTTTGGCGGGTGGCAGCAGTTGGCTTTGTGGAGTATGGGGTCTCCACCCTCCTGGACCCAGAAAACCACTGGGCACACACATACACAAGCCACAGCCAGTGCTCAGTCTGGGCCTCGCTCCTAACCTGCATGCCTTTTTGTTTTTTTAGGAAAAGACATTCTACTAAACTACTCTCACCCTTTGTTTGGTTTTTGTTTTTGTGTGAGGAACACAAAACCTTGGGCTCTCCCTAGCTTTAGCTTTATCCTTTTCGGGTCTCTGGGCACTGCCCTGTTCATCCCGTTCCCCACCCCCACCTTCCCAACTTTGTCTCTCACCCTCCACAGCACACCTCCCCCCACCAACTCCTCTCTCCCCTGAAGGCTGCGTGGGGAAATATACCGTGAGGGATGGAGGGAAAGAGGGAAACAACCACGACTGGGCCTCCAACTGGAGGACAATGAGAGAGACCAGAGTTGTGGGTGGGGTGGCCTGAGGCCTTTTTTGGTTTTAACCCCTATTTGTGTGTGGGAAGGAGGGAGACTATTTCTTGAATTTTTTTCATTTTTTTCCAGGCCTATATATTTCTAAGTATATCAAACATGATAATGTTACAAGCAAACCAAGCTAAACATGATACATTTTTATGATGTCAAAATAACAAAAGGATTGTTGTAGAGTGTTAAAAATAAGTATTACACAGTTTTTCCTTTTCCTCTAAATGTTTCAGAAGTCTCCTTCCCCGTGTCATGCACACCACTCACAGTCAGAGAAAAGCATTCTCCCCTTTTACTGTAACCTGTGGCCTCAAAGCATGCCGTCGCTTTTCTTCTTCTGGTATCAGGAGAGGAGGGTGAAGGCTGGACTGGCCCTGGGGCTGGAGAGCTGACTGGGACGAAAGCTCTGGGGGCAGGGCAGGTGGACAGCACTCTGAGATCTTCAGGTGCCCCTGCAGCCGAGACCCCAGAGTGAGGGGCCTGGGACTTGGGGTTCACCTCTGTGTGAACAGACGAGGAAGTGGCAGGCTCTGCAGCAACCTCAGGCTTTGTACCGTGCCTGTGTCAGCGTGGGATAATATGAAAAGCCTCCATTTATTGAGTTCATGCCAGACACTCTACATATATTACCTCATTTCATCCTTCAACAACCCTTTGGTTAAGTGTTCTTATCTCCGTTTTTCAGTTAAGGAAAGAGATTCTTTAGAGTCAGGATTCTAACCTAGATTTGTCTTACTGCAGAGCTCCAGGGCTCTGCCTACGAGGAGCCCTGGGACTGCAGGGCTTAAATGTAAGTTGGCCTGTGGGGCTCACAGTACCCCTTGGACATGTGCAGAAGGGCCACAGAGCAGGGGGAACCCAGACCTGCCCAGGTGCTTTGTGAACCAGCCATGTGGTTTGGGCAACGTCCTTTGCCTCCAGAGCCTGCTTCCTCCCCCAGGCTGGTCCCCGCTTCCGAGCTTGTTGGGAGAACCTGTTGCGATGGGCTGCCTGTCACACAGGTTGTGCTCTTGTGTGTATGCACGTGGACTTCCTGTTCCTCGGTTTCCTCATCTCAAATATGTAAACTCCCTCTGTGGTTATGAGGATTAAAGAAGACAATGTATGTTGTACAAGGGTCGTAAAGCGCCACGTGTGACTGTTCGTTCCCATCTGCTATCCGAGTGGTTCCTGGCTGAGAGCTGGGGACCTTTGCACTGGCTCTTTCCTCTGCCCCAAATGCTTTTCCCGCTCCAGGATTTCATCTGCACTTCACTCGGGTCTCTGCTTTATTGTCATCTCCTGGTGCCTTATCACAACCCAGCGTTGTATATTGTCTGCCTCACCAGTAGAGTGGAAGCTTCATAAAGGCAGGGCTCTCTCTGGCTTGTTCTGTCCTAGTGCCAGGCACGTGGCAGGAGGGTGATAAATGTTTATGGAATGCATGGCTGACATCATCTCCCTGTTTCTCCACAGGCAAGGTGACCGTTCTGGCTGCTAGAGTGAGCGTGCCTACCTGGGTGAGGTGGCAGAGACAGGTGAGGGCCGCTGGGGCCTGTGCATGCGGCGGGTGGGAGAGGCACCCCTGGTCCCCACTGCGGAGGATGGAGGGGTGAGCGCTCAGATGCCTGGGTGGTGAGCTGCTGAGGGCCCCTCTTTCCTGTGGTCCAAAAGCTCTGCACCTCTTTCGTGGGGGCTCCAGTAGGACAAGGAAGAGGCAATGGAATAGTCAGTGGTAGACTGGGAGCTTCCACCCTTTTACAATAAAGAAAGGTTCCCACTGGAAACCTCTGCAATATTTGTGCAGAAGAAGAAAACAAGCACTTTCCTCTAGCAGAGAAATTGGAGCTCAAATGGCAGATGAAGACCAGTAAGTTAAAGCTAGTAACAATGGCAACATTTGGTGGGGTGGGAGGATCACATGGTGGCAGGTCCGAGCTCTGGCTCTGCCATGTGTGGTCATTGCAGTAGTCTGTGTAGTCATCAGTTTGTCTCCGACATGCCAGGTATCCCACCAGGAGGTGTGTGAGTTTGAATAGGGAAGTGAATGCGATGTCCTTGCCCTCCCGGAGTGGACCGCCTAGTGGGGGAGACCAGTAGAGAACCTTGTGGGAACAGCACCTAACCCAGGCTTGGTGTGGGAGCCCTGAAGAATGACTAGGAAGGAGTTAGCCAAGTGGAAGAGAGGGAGTGACGTCCAGAGACCCCAGGAGAGGGATCAGTGTGCACAAAGAGGCAGATCCTCCAGGGCCTAGCTCCTCCAGGGCGGTGGGTGCCTAGTGCTGCTGGAGCCAGAAGGGAGAGCCTTGGAGGCATGCAGGGTGCCTCCCACTGTGTCCAAGAGGAGCCTGAGGCCCAAGGAGAGGGGCCGCATCCTGGGGTGACCCGGCAAGTGAGCACTGTAGCCTGGACTGGAACTCAGGGCCCTGGGCCCAGCTCTGTTCCCCGCACATGTCCAAGTCATGTTGACAACACCTTTGTAAGCTGGTCTCAGGGTGCTTTCCCTAGGTGGTCACATTTGATCCTCACAGTGACCCTATACGGAAGGAAGAATCCTTCTACCCATTTCTCAGAATTAGGAAACTGAAGATCAGTTGGTTGACCAAGCGAATGAATGAGCTAAGCAAGTTTTCATGTGTTCACCCACCTCATACTAGGCAGAGCCAGATTGAGCCTTTTGGCTACAAAGCCAGAGTTTTATCCATTGTCTCCACTATGTAAAGTGTCCCTGCCCCAGGCAGGAGACCACTGATCATCAGGACAAAATCCTAGTTGTCTGTCTTATTAAATTAGTTTAAATTATTATTATTTGCCAGGCACGGTGGCCTATAATCCCAGCACTCTGGGAGGCTGAGGTGGGAAGATCGCTTGAGCTCAGGAGTTTGAGACCAGCCTGAGCAACAGCGAGACTCCGTCTCTACTAAAAATAGAAAAAAATGACCAGGCGTGGTGATGCATGCCTGTAGTCCCAGCTATTTGGGAGGCTGAAGCAGTAGGATTGCTTGAGCTCAGCAGTTTGAGGTTGCAGCGAGCCAGGCTGATGCCACAGCACTCCAGCCTAGCAACAGAGTGGGACTCTGTCTCTAAATGAACGAATGGGTGAATGAATAAATAATACTGTTACTGTTATGAATAATAATTCTTGTGTTTTAAGTAGTTTTTTTTTTAACTTCAAATTTCTTTTGCAGACTTAATCCTTGTTTGCAAACACTCAGTGAGATTAGGTGATGTTGGTGTTGCTTATAAATGGGGAGACTGAGGCACAAGGAGGCTGAATGACTCACCAGTTTGAGGCTAATCCCAGCAGAAAAATCAGGTTTCCCAGCTTTCTGCTTTGTGTGTGTATGATAGGGCGTGTGGGAGTACAGGGGTTTCTAAAACAATGGTCTCTGTTTGTAAGATGGGAAGAGTATCTGTGTGTCTGCCCCATGACCAGGAGACTCACTCCCAGCCTGATGCTGAGTTGTTACACTGTCATGTAGGTCACACTGATCTAAACTCCATGAATACTGAAGAGTTTCATCTTTGTCCTCCTCCTCCGCTCACCTCCCCCATGCCCTGGAGTAGCCTGCCAGGGCTTCTCTCACTTGTTCCCAGGGTATGATGTCGGAGGCCATGGACCAGCCGGCCGGGGGTCCTGGAAACCCGAGGCCAGGAGAGGGTGGTGATGGCAGCATGGAGCCGGGCACCTGCCAGGAGCTTCTGCACCGACTGCGGGAACTGGAGGTGCGGCACAGGGCAGGGTGGGGGCGGCAGGGCTGCCCCTCCCTCTCAGCTTAGTACATGTCTTTGGGGCAAGGGTGGACCTTCCTCTTGACCCGTTTCACCAGGCTGGAGGAGAGCTGGACCTTTCTTTCACAGAGCTCCTCTGAGAAGCCCCTTCCTTACTCTTAGCTCTCCAGCCCAGGTGGCAGCTCAGGGACAGGAAGCATGCAGGGTGTGCTGTCCTAACTCCCAAAGACCTCCCTTCTTTACCTCTCTTCTCCCCAACTTTCATCCCCTGCCAGCTCTGAGGAAAAAGAGTAGTCCCAAGCCATAAGAGGAACGGGTTGGATAACCCGGGCTCAAGAGTTGAGGGGCAAGAATGCAGATCCTCAACTCAGGCCCCTGGCCACAACCTTAAGATCCTGCTCGTACCCCCAGCCTCCTCTGCCCAGGTCCCAGCTCAGATCTCCTGGCCAGTGTCTCCTCAGCCCACTCAACTCTGCCCGCTTGCTGCCCTTGGTTCTCTGTGTCGGTCTCGTCCTGCGAGAACCTGATGGCAGCCTAGAGCTGGAGCTCGCAGACTCCTTGGGGCCTCCCCCAGAAGGAATGTGCCCTGGGGCCAGAATAGTCCCCAAAGCCTCCTTTTTGCCTCTTCCTCCCTCACTCCTGCAGGCGGAGAACTCGGCACTTGCCCAGGCCAACGAAAACCAGCGGGAGACGTACGAGCGCTGTCTGGACGAGGTCTGTGGGGCCTGTAGTGGGACGGATGCTGGGGCGGGAATGGAAGCATGGCTTGCTGCGGAGGCAGGAGGTGGGTCAGCTGACAGCATTGCCTTGGGGCTCTCTGTCCCCAGGTTGCCAACCACGTGGTGCAGGCACTGCTGAACCAGAAGGTGAGTAGTGGCAGGAGACGTTCTCCCCTCCAAGCCCAGACACCCTGGGTACAGTGGGAGATGCCCTTCCTAGGACCCCGAGCCTGCTCAGCTAAGCCTTTACTAGGGGCAGATCCATACTGCTCTACCTGGAGGCAGGCATGACACTAGGTAAGGCCAAGTCTCTGAGCTGTGGTAACTGATTTGGGCTCAAATCCTTCCCTCACCCTGGCCCCAGCTGGCTTCTGTGATGGCCCTTACAGCAGTTGATGATGTGAGCATAAGTGGTTTCTTTTTTTATTTTTTTTATTTTTTTTTTTTTTTTTTTGTTGAGACAGAGTCTCACTTTGTTGCCCAGGCTAGAGTGAGTGCCGTGGCGTCAGCTTAGCTCACAGCAACCTCAGACTCCTCGGCTTAAGCGATCCTACCGCCTCAGCCTCCCAAGTAGCTGGGACTACAGGCACGCGCCACTATGCCCGGCTAATTTTTTTATATAGATTTTTAGTTGTCCATATAATGTCTTTCTATTTTTTAGTAGAGACGGGGTCTCGCTCAGGCTGGTCTCGAACTCCTGACCTTGAGCAATCCACCCGCCTCGGCCTCCCAGAGTGCTAGGATTACAGGCGTGAGCCACCGCGCCCGGCCCATAAGTGGTTTCTAAATATTTACTCAGGCACTATGGATAACTTCTCCACATATGGGCCACTTTGACCCCAAGGTCTTCCTTTGTCTTATATAGGCCCTTCTTTGATGTGTGGTTTCTAAGAGGCAGGGGTTGGCTCCAGCGACGGGAAAGGTGACAGAGAATGGGATTTCCCTGTCACCATAGGTGGTAAACTTTAGAGAATTTAGCATCCCCAGAAGATGCTAGAGCTACAAACATTGGCAGGTTCTGATCCCTCTTAGAATGAGGCTGCAGGAGGAAGGCCTGCCCAGCAGGTGTCCCGGGGCCTCCAGGCAGGATCTGTGCCGCTGCCCTGATGAAGAGGACTGTGTTCATACCACTCTCCCTCTCCCCTCCCCCTCCCCTTCTCTTCCTCTGACTGGTCCCGGACGGCAGGACCTGCGAGAGGAGTGCATCAAGCTGAAGAAGAGGGTGTTTGACCTGGAACGGCAGAACCAGATGCTGAGCGCCCTGTTTCAGCAAAAACTCCAGCTCACGACAGGCTCTCTCCCTCAGGTGGGCACATGGGCTTCTCCCTGTCATAGCCCTGCCTCCACCTTCAGCATCACTGTCCCTTCTCACATCCAGCTAGAGAAGCAGGCCGTCAGCCAGCCCCCTCCGTTCTCGGGGCTGTGGCCCTCCGGGGAAGGCCTGCCTGTCCTGATGGGTTTGCACCTTAGATGGGGTGAACACTACCCAAGTCCCCTCAAGCTTGGCAGTCTCCCACCGCCCAGGTACTCCCCTCCCAGCTGGATGGCTTCCCTTCTTGTTGACAGAGAAGGTTTGCACTTTCTCCTGCCCTGCGTGAGAAGATGGGTGGAGGCTGCAAATGCAATTCAAGCTTCCAAGAGGCCTCTTTGGCCACTGACACGGCCCATTCTTGGCCAGGGGCAGGGGTGGGGCTGAGTGTCACAGAGAGGTCAGGAAAGGCCCTTGAGTCCTGATAACTGTGTGCAGGGATGGTTGCATATACTGACACACTGCGTGTTCACAGACGTTGGTTTTTGCTACCAGCCCTGACACCTGCCTTCCCCAGGAGAAGCAGGAGGCTATTGGGAATGAGTCCTGGGCTGAATGAAGATGTCACCTGAGGTTATTCTGTCAGGAACCCCCACAGAGAGGGTGAGACATGGGGTGGAAGGTCAGGAGAAGCTCCAGGTGCCTGAGATGGGTGGTGGGTTGTTTCTGAGGTCACCAGCCCCTTCCCCTCACTTTGACAAGAAGAAAAGTACTCTCTGTGTGTCTGTCTTGTCTTTCTGATGCAAACCAGGCAGCTGTGGGCCCCAGGCCTGAGCAGGGAGCCCCTCCACTCACTAGGACGCCTGACCCTTTGCAGAGGAAGCCCCTTGGCACCATGGCCTATCTGGAGCCCCCTTCTCACCAGGCAGGTGCAGAACAGAGACTGACTCAGCAGTGGTGACTCTGCTGTTCTCCCTGCCCTACATGTGTCCCTGCTGCAGGGCTCACCCTGGAATCCCCAGAGGCTAACCACACCAGCCACGCCCAACCATCTGCACCCCAGATACTCGCCAGTGATTGCTGATAACAGAGGGCTCGAGCATCCTCAATCATTTATTTTTTACCTAAATGAACTCTGGGACCTTTGGGGGTTTTAGGCAATAGATTTATCTTCCTCAGAGGTAACATGCCGTAATGGAAAGAGCATGATCCTTGGCCTCAGATGAACTTGGGTTGGATCCCTAACTGAGCTGCTTCTTAATTGTATGACCTTGGGCAGATTGTTTGACTTTACAAACTACAGTTTTTCCCTTATAAATGGGCATAAAAATACCCATATTGCAGGTGGTTGTGAGAATTAAATGAGATACTATGTAGTGCTTGGCCCATAGTAGATAGTAAGTTGCAGTTATTTATCATTAATGTGATTCCCAGGTTGTGCTTTGCTAGGATGAAAGCTCCTTTGCACAAATGCAAATTAAGCTCTTATTGTGAGCAGGGCCTTTGTCAACATGTATGGAATTGGACTGAATCACAACGCTCCATCTAAGGGCTGTGGCCTGTGCAGGACAAACATGACCTTGGAAGGCTGGGACAGCTGGGAGCTGATGCAGCTACGACGAGTGTCCAAGAGTCCAGGGGGCAGCAGGGAGAGGCCTTCAGAGAAGGGCTGAGAAAGGTTCCTTTAAGGAGATGACATTGGACCTAGGCCTTGATGAATGGAAGATTTAAAAAGAGTGGCATAGGGTCTGGGGAGAAGGGATTCCCTGTGGAAAGAGCAGAAGAAGCAAAGATCCACGGGCAGGGAGGCCTCGGGAGCGGCAAGCTGTTCAGCTTGGACGGACCAGAGGACGTGTGAAGGGACAGCGAGCGAGAGAAAGCTGGAGACGGCTCAAGGGAAGAACCAGTGTCCGGGGAGCAGTTGGCAGGCCAGGCCCGGAATGCCTGCAGGGGCGTTCACACTTGTTTCCATGGGCAAGGGGCAGGCATAGGAGGCTTTTGAGCACAAAGAGGCTTATGCTTTAGGCTGCCTTGTACATGGAAGATTGAAAGGCCACCAAAGTAGGTTATGGAGACTGATTAGATTGCTGAGGGCATCCAGGCCAGGGGAGGGAAGATCCGGGCTGAAGGAGCTGGCTGCAGCTGGCCAGAGGGGAAGCTGAGAGATGCTGCAAAGATGGGATTTAAAGGCTGCAGAGAACGAGGGAGAGGGAAAAGTTAAATCCGACGCATATGTAGTGGAGATGCCCGGGAGAAGGAAATTACATTCTGAGGGACTGAGAGAGAAGTGCCCATGATTAAATCCTGCTTTTGCAATCCTCAGAGGAGATGTTTCACATGAGACTAGGTAGGGGAAGACAGAAATGATAACTCCCTTCCATCTCTTTCCTAAGAACATCTAAGGCCATTAGTCTCAGCCATCCCTGCGATCCTTGGATGACAGGTAGTCAGAGGTGGAACGGACCTTTGCAGTAGCCATCTTTGTAATAGGGGAGGAAGCCCCCCAGAAAAGTAGAGCAGACCTGGAGCTGGCATGGGTGTCCTGGGTTAGACCTGCCACTGTCTTCTGGGCCCGGGGCATTCCTATTTCTCCAAATCCTTCTGACTAGTCCCACTCCCTGCCACCTGAGCCTGCACCGTCTTCAAATCTACCTGTGCTGTGTTCTGAGGCTTCCTTTACCAGTGGGTGAGGACAGCAGCAGGAACTGCACTTTGGCCAGGAGACACCGTGAAGGAGAACACTTGGCTGGGAAGGCCTGGCTTCCTGAGGGTGCAGGGACCCAGAGCCAGATAGCTACTTTGCTAACTCTGCCTCTCTCTCCTCAGATCCCACTCACCCCGCTCCAGCCGCCATCAGAGCCACCTGCCTCCCCCTCCGTGAGCTCCACTGAGGGACCAGCCGCCTCGCTGCCTCTGGGGCACTGTGTCGGGCAGAGAGAGGTAGGAGAGCTGGGCACAGTGGTCTGTGGCCTTGCCAGCTAGAGGCTGGTCAGTCAGCACTGCCAGCTACTGCTGTTTCCTAACGGGCCCCTGGGGAAGGGCTGTTTCCCAGTGCACACACTCTTGTCCAGGCTGGAAGTATGAGCCCCCAGCTGTCAGCCTCATGCTAAGAAAAACAGATCCCCACCCCCACCCACTGGCCCTGTGAGCAAATACATTAGTAATGCAGGGAGAGTCATAGTTAACACTTACTGAGCTCTTGCTCCATGCCAGGCACTGTGTGGAACACCTTGGATCTTGTTTGTCTTATTTTATAAAGTTAAACGTAATTACCATCCCATTTTATAGATGACACAATGAAGTAGCTTACAGGTCACATAACTTGCAGAGGGTCGTATAGCTAGGTAGAACCTACACAGTCTGACCCCAGAGCCTGTGTAGTTAACCACTGTACCAGACTGAAGTACACCCAAGAAGGGGCTGGGCAACAGCAGGGAAGGGTTTGCATGGAGTCGCCCCCAATCCCCTCTCCTGCTGGGGATCAGGTCAGCAGGGCCAGCTGTCTGTCCTGAAAAGGCCTGGGCTTGCCCACAGTGACTGACTTAGAACTTGGCCACATCACACCCTCTCCTTGAGTGTTCTCTCTGGAGCCTGAGAAATAGACAGGCCTCCCTCCACTGGGACAAGCCTAGAGGTGCGACTTGTAGGCGGTCAGCCCTGCTGATCCAAAGAGCTGTGGGGGCCGGGCGTGGTGGCTCACGCCTGTAATCCTAGCACTCTGGGAGGCCGAGGTGGGCGGATCGTTTGAGCTCAGGAGTTCGAGACCAGCCTGAGCAAGAGCGAGACCCCATCTCTACAAAAAATAGAAAGAAACGATCTGGACAGCTAAAATTATATATATAGAAAAAAATTAGCCGGGCATGGTGGCGCATGCCTGTAGTCCCAGCTACTCGGGAGGCTGAGGCAGAAGGATTGCTTGAGCCCGGGAGTTTGAGGTTGCTGTGAGCTAGGCTGACGCCACGGCACTCTAGCCCAGGGAACACAGCGAGACTCTGTCTCAAAAAAAAAAAAAAAAAAAAAAACAAAGAGCTGTGGGGAGTGAGAGGCTGGGAAAGCCAAGAAGCAGGTATAGGGTACTCACCCGACCACAAGTATGCCAGGAAGAAGAGGTGGAGTAACCAGGACTTAGCAACCCTTGAGGAAGCTGAGCTGTCACATCCCAGTTGCAGTGAATTCCTTTTGGGGACACAGGCCAGCTGTGTTCCTGGCATACCCAGTTATGCCCAGCCTAGGCCTAGAACAGGATCCCAGCTGCACATGGCCTCCTCCTCATGCCGTCTCTCCCCCAAGGTGTGTTGGGAGCAGCAACTGAGGCCAGGAGGCCCAGGTCCCCCGGCCGCCCCACCCCCAGCGCTGGATGCCCTGTCCCCGTTCCTTCGGAAGAAAGCCCAGATTCTGGAGGTGCTGAGAGCCCTGGAAGAGACTGACCCCCTGCTTCTGTGCTCACCTGCCACCCCCTGGCGGCCTCCAGGCCAAGGTCCTGGCTCCCCAGAGCCCATCAACGGCGAGCTGTGTGGCCCGCCCCAGCCTGAGCCCTCACCCTGGGCCCCCTACCTGCTGCTGGGCCCTAGTAGCCTGGGAGGCCTGCTGCACTGGGAGCGCCTCTTGGGGGGCCCGGGAGGGGAAGAGGGTACTGGGCAGCCTTGGGGCCCTACCAGGGTACCCCCCCAGGCCCAGGGCACCAGCTCTGGCCCACAGTGTATCCCAGGCAGCAGCTCCTCCTCCTCTTCTGATGAGGCAGGTGACCCTAATGAGGCACCCAGCCCTGACACCCTGCTTGGTGCCCTGGCCCGCAAACAGCTGAACCTGGGCCAGCTCCTTGAGGACACAGAGTCTTACCTACAGGCCTTCCTGGCCGGGGCTACAGGCCCACTCAACGGGGACCACCCGGGTCCCAGGCAGCCATCCTCGCCAGATCAGGGGCCCCCACAGCTGTCCAAGTCCAAAGGCCTCCCCAAGTCATCTTGGGGTGGGGGTACCCCAGAGGCCCAGAGGCCGGGCTTTGGTGCTACCTCAGAGGGCCAGGGGCCCCTCCCCTTCCTCAGCATGTTCATGGGTACAGGGGATGCCCCACTAGGCTCCCGGCCTGGCCACCCCCACTCCTCATCTCAGGTGAAAAGCAAGCTCCAAATTGGCCCCCCTTCTCCTGGGGAAGCCCAGGGACCTCTTCTGCCCTCTCCAGCCAGAGGTCTCAAGTTCCTAAAGCTGCCTCCTGCCTCAGAGAAGGTCCCCAGCCCAGGAGGCCCCCAGCTCAGTCCCCAGCTGCCCCGGAACTCCCGAATCCCCTGTCGGAACAGCGGCTCAGACGGCAGCCCCTCCCCACTGCTGGCCCGCAGGGGTCTGGGTGGAGGAGAGCTGTCCCCGGAGGGGGCACAGGGCCTGCCCAGCAGCTCTTCACCCTGCTCCGCAACCCCGGACTCTGCACAGCTCAAACCTCCCCCACCAGCCTTGTCTACCACGCTGTCCCCAGGACCAGTGGTATCTCCCTGCTATGAGAACATTCTGGACCTTTCCCGGAGCACCTTTAGGGGCCCTTCCCCAGAGCCACCTCCATCCCCACTGCAGGTGCCCACCTACCCACAGCTGACTCTGGAGGTACCACAGGCCCCTGAGGCCCTCAGAAGCCCTGGAGTCCCCCCCAGCCCCTGCCTCCCAGAGTCCTACTCCTACCCCCAGGAGAAGAGTTTGGACAAGGCTGGCTCGGAGTCTCCCCATCCTGGCCGCAGGACCCCAGGCAACTCATCCAAGAAGCCCGGCCAGGGCTCGGGGCGGCGACCTGGGGATCCTGGCAACACACCTCTGCGGGACAGACTGGCAGCCCTGGGGAAGCTGAAGACGGGCCCCGAGGGGCCCCTGGGCCCAGAGAAGAACGGAGTGCCAGCCAAGCCTGGCTCCGAGAAGGCCCGGGCACCTGGGAGGTCAGGGGAGAATGCTGGAGACATGGTGCCCCCAAGGCCCCCTGAGCAGCCAGAAACTAAGGGGGCCCTGCGGGGGGCAGTGGCCTTAGGCACAAACAGCCTGAAGCAGCAGGAACCCGGACTTGGGGGGGATCCTGGGGCCCGAGTCTACTCTTCCCACTCCATGGGGGCCCGGGTGGACCTGGAGCCTGTCTCACCAAGGAGCTGCCTCACCAAAGTAGAGCTAGCCAAGAGCCGGCTGGCAGGGGCCCTGTGCCCCCAGGTACCCCGTACCCCTGCCAAAGTGCCAACCTCAGCCCCCAGCCTGGGCAAGCACAATAAGAGCCCTCACAGCAGCCCTACAAAGCTACCTTCCAAGTCACCCACCAAGGTGGTGCCCCGACCTGGGGCCCCCCCGGTCACCAAGGAGCCCTCTAAGCCTGACAAGGGGAAGGGCCCACCGTGGGCAGACTGTGGTGGCACCACCGCCCAGCCCACGCCCCCAGTACCTGGCCCTGCCGACCCAAGCCACGGCCCCGAGGGGCTGGCCCCACACTCAGCCATCGAGGAGAAGGTGATGAAGGGCATTGAGGAGAATGTGCTGCGGCTTCAGGGCCAGGAACGGGCCCCAGGCACGGAGGCCAAGCACCGCAATGCCAGCAGCATCGCCAGCTGGTTTGGCCTTAAGAAGAGTAAGCTGCCAGCGCTGAACCGCCGCACAGAGGCCACCAAGAGCAAGGAAGGGGCCGGTGGGGGCTCCCCGCTGCGGAGGGAGGTCAAGATGGAAGCCCGGAAGCTAGAGGCTGAGAGCCTGAACATCTCCAAGCTGATGGCCAAGGCGGAAGACCTGCGCCGGGCACTGGAGGAAGAGAAGGCCTACCTGAGCAGCAGGGCCCGGCCACGGCCTGGGGGCCCAGCCTCAGGGCCTAGCACGGGGCTGGGGCAGGGGCTGGGGCAGGTGCAGGGCCAGCTAGCCGGCGTGTACCAGGGTGCAGACACCTTCATGCAACAGCTGCTCAACAGGTGAGGGCCTGGGAGCAGCCGGCAGATACTTGGTGGGCTGGGGGCACCTTTCGCTCTGTGGGCACACCAGGGTCTGGAGCTGCGCCCACCTTTCCTGGGAGCTTGGGCTTCTCAGAGGTCAAAAGGGGTAGAATGCCACCGAAGTGTCTCGATAAGTAACCTGACCTGTAGGAAGGATCTGGGGCTTGAATCAGAAGTCAGGGTTTACATCTCAGCTCCTCCCCTTGCTAGTTGTCTGATCCAGTCTCACTTGAGAAGAGTTAATAGTCCACAACTTCCTGGGTCATCTCCATGTCAGATGAGGTAGTGTAGTTAAGGGAATGCTAGATCCTAGCTATGGGTCGATGAAGTTCTCAGGAAAGGGACAAGGAGGGTCCCCTTCCCATCTTGCCCTTTGGCACCTGCCACAGCAGGAGCTGTGGTTTAGCAAAGGGACCCATCCTTCTTGGGGCTGCTCTGTCTGGACCAGGTAAGGTAGCGCAAGTCCACAGGAATTGAGCCTCAGATAGGGTGTGTGGTTTGGATAGTAAGCATGCTCAGAAGTTCAGCTGGTGCAGGCAGGGTGTGTTGTGCGTGGACCAGGATATGACCAGGTCTGCTGATCTACCTGTAAACACCAGTGAGCAACCCCCTAGACTTGACACTGAGTACTCTGGGGACGTTCTCCTACCTTCTCCCTGCCCCTCCTGTTCCTCTGGGGTTTCCCCTAGGGTCCTTGCCTGTTGCCAGTGTCAGGAGGGGTTGGTGGGAACAACCAGCCGCAATACATCCCCTTCCCCAGGGCAGGGGGGCAGTGAGTGTGTCCCTAGGCCCAGCACCACTGGAGGGTGCTGGACTGGAATGTGTGGGTGGGCCTGGGCCTGCCTCACCTCCATCTGCACGGTTGCCCCTAGGGTGGATGGCAAGGAGCTGCCGCCCAAGAGCTGGCGGGAGCCCAAGCCCGAGTATGGGGATTTCCAGCCAGTGTCCTCTGACCCCAAGAGCCCCTGGCCAGCCTGTGGGCCCAGAAATGGCCTGGTGGGCCCTCTTCAGGGCTGTGGAAAACCTCCTGGAAAGGTAAGTTCTTGGGACAGGGATTGGGTAGAGGTGCCTGGCTCTCTGGCCCTGCCAGGTCTCTTTCCCCCCAGGGGGCTCCCCTTCCCTGTGGCCCAGAAGCTGCTGGATGCATTCATGGTCTCCAAGGGGGCACTAGGGAGGGGAGAAGGGCTTCAGTCTGTGGGGACTCTCAGACCCATACTGCAGGGGCTGCAGTGCTCCTAGCCCCGTACTCATATCCCTACTCCCCCTACTCCCCAGAGGCAGGGGAGGGGTTTGGGTAGGATGGGATTGGACTCTGAGGTCTCCTGTACCCCACACAGCCGAGCATCGAGCAAGGGAGGCGGGAAGAGATGCCCTCAGAGGACAGCCTGGCCGAGCCAGTGCCCACCTCCCACTTCACAGGTCAGCAGGGCCAGGGACTGAGGATGGGGTCTGCCCCTCACCCACTGCCCACTCCACTCCTCCTGTCACTACAGCAAGGTGCCAGGCTCTGAGTGCCGTCTTGCTACCAAGGGCACTGCAGCTGCACAGGAACAAATCCCCTGGTGCCTGCTCCACCACCCCCCCAAGCCCAGGTGGTTAGTGGAATGGGCCTGTTGGGCCAGGAGCGCCCTGAGTGGGGGTACAGCCTGGTCGGCGGGAAACTGCAGGAGGAGGGCAGAGGGGCTGAGCCCAGCCTCACCCCTGACTTGTCCTCCCCTCCCCAGCCTGTGGCTCCTTGACTCGAACCTTGGACAGTGGCATTGGGACCTTTCCACCCCCAGACCATGGCAGCAGTGGGACCCCCAGCAAGAATCTTCCCAAAACCAAGCCACCACGGCTAGAGCCCCCGCCTGGGGTGCCCCCAGCTCGGCCCCCACCCCTTACCAAAGTCCCCCGCCGCGCGCACACGCTGGAGCGGGAGGTGCCGGGCATAGAGGAGCTGCTGGTGAGCGGGCGGCACCCCAGCATGCCGGCCTTCCCTGCGCTGCTCACCGCCACGCCAGGCCACCGGGGCCATCAGACCTGTCCTGATGGTGAGTGTCCAGGCGGGAGGGTGGGACTGTCCCCGGGACCTAGACAGCTCCATCCACCTTCCCCTTGTTCCTGCACAGATGCCTGTGAAGATCCAGGCCCTACCCCTCCTGTCCAGCTGGCCAAGAACTGGACCTTCCCCAATACAAGGGCAGCTGGCAGTTCCTCGGACCCTTTCCTATGCCCACCCCGACAACTGGAGGGGCTGCCCAGGACCCCCATGGTGAGAATTGCAAAGGGGGAAAGGGAACAGGACTCGGGGACAGGAGGGAGTGGCCCGGGGAGACCAGTTTCTCCAGTGAGGCACAGCCTGTGTCTTGTACAGCCTTGGCCCAGCGCTGTCCAGTGGGGGACTGAGGGATCTCCCCCTTGGGTGCCCCTCAGGCAGGCCACCCACCCGCCCTGCTCACATACCTCTCATAGGGAAAGGGTTCCTGTCCCTTTCCAGGACCGTGGTAGGACTGTGCTTAGTCGTTCCAGCCTGCTTCCTCTGAGGCGTGCCTCACCCTGGGGGGCTCCCTGTAGCACCCTCCATCAGTGGGCAGTGCCCCCCAGGCCCAGGACGCCTCAGCTGGGCAAAGAGGTGGAGAGGAGCTTCCTCCCAAGCTGCCCCTCCTTCCCCAGGCCCTGCCCGTGGACCGGAAGCAGAGCCAGGAGCCCAGCCGCCCGTCCCCTATGCCCCAGGGCCCAGCTTTTGGGGGCAGCCGCACCCCCAGCACGTCGGACATGGGTGAAGAAGGCAGAGTGGCCAGCGGGGGCCCTCCAGGGCTGGAGACCTCAGAGTCGCTCAGCGACTCGCTGTATGACTCGCTGTCCTCCTGTGGGAGTCAGGGCTGAGGGGCTGCGCCATACCACGGCCCCCTCTGGAGTTGGGGACCACAGACTGGACCGGCTCTCTTCATGCCCCACCCCCTCGGAGCCAGTGGGGCCCCTCCCTGAAGGGACCAAGGAGGCAGGTGGATAAGAAGGCGAAGGGGGTCCCTGGCACACCCCACTGCCCACCGCTGCTGTGGATGAGATGGCCGTGCTCAGCTCAGGGAGAGACCCCACCCTTGGTCCCTTCTCTAACCCAGACTAAGGCTCTTCCTCTGATGGGCTGGGGGCTTGAGGCCGTTGTGTCCCAGCCCGCCAGCTCCCACTTCAGGCTGAGCCATCTCTTGGTGCTGGGCTTCCCGCCCGCCAGCTGTGCCATCTCTGCCCCGAAGCCCCACGCAGGGGGCCGTCCTGGAGGCCCTGTGCTGGTGGAGTTTGGGGGGCGGGGGACAAGTTGCCTTCTCTCTCTGCCCCGGTCCTCCCTGCTGTCTGGATGGTGCTGCCCTCCCCTGCCCCATGTCTTTGGGGTCTGTTTGTCTGTCTTTTTTGTTGTGGTTTTTTGTTTTTTTTTTATATTAAAGCGCCTGGCCCAGTCCCCACCCCCAATCCCCACACTGCGGTTAATTTATCTGTCGTTTAAAACGCGGCTGCTCTGCTTCTTGCCTCTGCTTCTGCCGTATCCCTAATAAAATGTGGAGGCCCCTCCCTGCCCCTGACTCAGCCTGTTGTGTGGGAGAACTCAGGGGTGGACAGGTGGGCAGAGATCAATGGGTGCCAGGTTGAAGGACCCCAGGCACCCTTGTCAGGGGAGCTGGCTAGAGTCACCCTAGAAGGTGACAGGGTTGGGGCAGTGGGGCCTGCGTAGGCCTGGAGTGGCATTTGGGCTTGGGCAGGGCAGAGAGCAGCTCCTTGGAGAGGGAGGTGGGAGGATGACTGTGGACATGGCACTCAAGGCCATGGTGGGTGGGACATGCAAACTCCGAGCTTCAGGGGCTGGGGGTGGATAGAGTTAACTGTAGCCTCCTGTTGCCACATAGCAAAGCAAGGCACAACTGGGTCTCACCCTGTTGCCACCTTCTAACCTCTCCCCAAACACTGGGCTTTCCCCAAGTCCTCTTGCCCCTGTTTCTACCTCACATTTCAACTAGAAGTTCCTCTGGCTCTGAAACTCTCAGTGTAGGAAAGGCAGGGCAGAAATGAGGCTGTGAGGAAGGGTCCAGGCTTCCAGGGCTTATTTTGGATTCTCTGCGAGGCACAAGGAAGCCATGGGGTGGTCACGGCCCTCCAGCACATCTCACATTGGCCAGCCAGGTCAGGTCTAGGGAGGCCTTCTTCCTGCCCAGGCTGCAAGGTGTGGTATGACTTGTCCAGAGCGCCACCTGACACAGCCTACACTAAGGCAGCATGCATGCTTGGAACCCCTGGACTTGTGGCTGGGACTCAACAGTTCACGCATGGGAGGTAGAGGCCCCGTAGTAGACACGTGGTCAACATGTCCCCCTCTGTGTTGGCACCACAGGCTAGCTGAGCCAGGGGTCGGGGATGCCTGGGCAGGAATTATTGCTGGGTCCATTCAAAACTCATTTATTCCACTGGACACCAGTCTTGTCCTCTGACCAGACCAAACAGCACTGGGGCTGGGGTGGGTGTCAGTAAGTACCTCCTTTATACCAGCTCCTAGCAGCATCTCTCCGGCCCCCAGTGCACCCTGAGAGCAGTGAAATAACTCCCTCATTAAAATAAACACCCACCAGCTGGGCAAGGGGGCTCACACCTGTAATCCTAGCACTTTGGGAGGCTAAGGCATAAGGATAGCTTGAGGCCAGGAGTTGTAGGCTAAAGTGAGCTATGATGACGCCACTACACTCCAGCCTGGGCAACATAATGAGACCTTGCCTCAAAAACTAAATAAGTAAAAAATCAACACTTAACCATATTGACCAGCCTCAAGACCCCTAACCCCCACCATAGCCCTGGCCTAGGAAGCAGCATCGTCTCTGGATGAAGGCACTGAGGCTCAGAAACATCGATGATTGATTGCTCAAGGTCGAGGAGTGATGGAGCCTGGTGGGAGTGGTTTCTTTTTGGGTAGCTTTGTTTTCTTCTACTTGGACTTTCATCTCTTCCTTTCCTTTTGGCCTGTGGATCATTCCTAATGGGCAGGGCATGAGAGCACTAGATTGGAAGTCAAGAGTCTTAGCCACTGAGTCTGGATTTTGTTTTGTGTTCAGACAGGGATCTCACTATGTTGCTCAGGCTAAACTGAAATTCCTGGGTTCAAGTGATCCTCCCACCTCAGCCTCCCACAGCTGGGACTACAGGTGCATGCCACCATGCCTGGCTTCAGTCTGGTTTTGTCTGGAAAGTTTCATTCCTTCTCTACACTTTGGCTTTCTTCCTTTGTAAAGATTAGGGCCAGGCTCAGTGGCTCACATCTGTAATCCTAGCCATTTGGGAGGCCAAAGTAGGAGGATCGCTTGAGGCCAGGAGTTTGAGGTTGCAGTGAGCTATGGTGATGCCAGGGCACTCTAGCCTGGGCAACAGATGAGACCCTGTGTCAGAAAAAAAAAAGGACTTAAGTTAGGCCGGACCAGCTAGTCACATTGGCCAGATAGTCTCCTTAGCATTCTGCTCTTCCAACTTCCCCCACCCTGCCTCTCTCTCTCCTGTTTCCCTTAGTTAATGTCATCATTGAAGAAATTAATAAGACTTAGAGAGGGTCAAGTCAGATGTCTTGGTTTTGTTTAAGTCAGGATCTCATGTTCTTACCTCCATCTTCTACTTTCAGGCTCCTATTCCACTGTCCCTTCTGCTTTTATGGGTTTAAAGGGACTACCATGAAACTGCAAATCTCTGCCTCTATAGCCAGGTGGGCTCAAAACCAGACTGAAGCGGGCATGGTGGTGCCCCCCTGTAGTCCCAGCTGAGGGAAGCTGAGGTGGGAGGATCCCTTGAGCCCTGGAATTTGAGTTTGAGCCTGCCTACCTCCTTCCAACTTTTTATTTCTTGGTTTTTTGAGGCCTCTTCTCCGCTTGAACTTGATGGTTTACCTCATTTCCTAGTTAGAATGGGATTGTTTGCCTACAGGATATCTCTCCTGTTTTCCTTCCCGGGAAAGTTTGGCATGGTAGGTTTGACTCTGGACACCCCCTTCTCCAGCTAAGACCAAAGAGTCTGTCCACATTCTTATCACCAGGGGATGATCTGTCTGCTGTCAGTCTCTGTTCTCTGGTGTTTGCAAATGGGAGGTGCCACCTTGGGAAATGTCCCATTGTCAGGCACCAGGGCAAGGCAGATAGCATTAGTCCTGTCTGGTGCCTGGAGGCAGCCCATCTCTACCAACTGTTCCCAGGTGGGAAACTCTCTTCCTAATTCCCCCAGGATGCTGCTAAGGGATGCTGGGCCCAGATTAGCCACCCCACAGCCCACCTTCCTGTGTGTGCCTTCCACACAGACCCAGTATTCCATCTGAAATAATTCTGTGGAGGGGGACATGCAGGTGAATTTAAAGACACTCCTAAGAAACTGATTTCTTCTTGCATTTAAAGGAGACGTTTGGCTAACCACTTGATTCTTACTAGGGCAGAACATTTCATATCTCAGTTTGTAACATCTGCTTGCAGAGTTAAGGGGACCTCACTGTTTGCTCCAAGAACAATGAGCGATTGTTTGCCTTACCATTTTGCAAGACCCTTTCTGCTGGGTTTCCCAAACAGAGGAAGCCAAAACTGCCAGACCACCTCCCCCCATCTCCTCAAATGGCATCAAGGCATTAGCAAAAGACTATGACAAGAATTCAGGTTCCACTTTAGTGGGCACTCTGCCTTTTTCTAGAAAATGTCCCAAAAATGTTAACTGAGGTTTTCTCTGGGTTGCCAGTGGTTTTTATTTCTTTCTTTACCTTTTTCTAGATTTTTTTTTTTATTTTTATTTTATATTTTTTGAGACAGGGTCTCACTCTGTTGCCCGGGCTAGAGTGCCGTGGCATTAGCCTAGCTCACAGCAACCTCAAACTCCTGGGCTCAAGCAATCCTTCTGCTTCAGCCTCCTGAGTAGCTGGGACTATAGGCATGCACCACCATGCCCAGCTAATTTTTTCTATATATTTTTATTTGTCCAGCTAATTTCTTTCTATTTCTTTTCTTTTCTTTTTTTTTCTTTAGTAGAGACAGGGTCTCACTCTTGCTCAGGCTGGTCTCGAACTCCTGAGCTCAAATGATCCCCCTGCCTTGGCCTCCCAGAGTGCTAGGATTACAGGCATGAGCCACTGCGCCCAGCCTTTTTCTAGATTTTCTACAAATAGTATGTTTTGTTTTCCTTATCAGAAAGTTTGGGCTGGGCATGGTGGCTCACACCAATGATGTCAGCACTTTGGGAGGGCAAGGCAAGAGAATCACTTGAGGCCAGGAATTTGAGACCAGCCTGGGCAACATAGCAAGACCCTATCTCTACAAAAAAATTTAAAAATGAAACTAAAGCAGGTGTGGTGGTGTGCACCTCTAGTTCCAGCTACTCAGGAGGCTGAGGTTGGAGGATTGCTTGAGCCCAGGAGTTGGAGGCTACAGTGAGTTTTGATTGTGCCACTGCACTACAGCCTGGGCAACAGAGAGAGACTCTTTAAAAAAGAAGTAATTATGCTCTGCAGAAAACTCTAGATATATACCCTCATTCTGTAATACTTTGTGAGTTAATTCAAGCATATAAATAATTTTTTTAAGCTACATGAATTTTAAGTAAATATAGGTGAGCATTTCTATGATCTTAGGATGGGGAAGAACTTTTTAAAATTATCGATTGGGCATGGTGGCTCATACCTGTAATCCTAGCACTCTGGGAGGCCGAGGTGGGAGGATAACTTGAGGTCAACAGTTTGACACCAGCCTGAGCAAGAGCAAGACCATGTCTCTACTAAAAATAGAAAGAAATTAGCTGGACAACTAAAAATATATAGAAAATATTAGCCGGGCATGGTGGCACATGCCTGTAGTTCTAGCTACTCTGGAGGCTGAGGTGGGAGGATCGCTTGAGCCCCAGGAGTTTGAGGTTGCTGTGAGCTATGATGATGCCACTGCACTCTAGCCAGGGCAACAGAGCAAGACTCTGTCTCAAAAAAAAAAAAAAAAAATTAACTTTTTAAAATTATTGAAGACATACAAATTGTAAAAGCATATGTTCATGGTTTTTAAAAAAGTAATTGAGGTTGAATGTTACACAAGGTAAAGAAAGAATATTCTTCCTATCTGACCTCCCAGCTTCACTCCACAGACAACCTGAGTTTACTGGTAATCCTTTGAGACATTCTGTAAGTGCCACACACACAAACATGTTTTATGTTTTACCTTTTATTAGACAGTGAGATTATCCTGTAGTTACTGATCTGCTTCTTCCCTTTAACACTCAATAATATACCTTGGTGATCTTTTCAAAGCCCATGAATCTCCACTGTTGTACATGGTACTCCATTGTGTGACGTGCCATATTTATTTGTTTGCCATGACAAACAACACTGCAGTGAACATATATCTTTGGTCACCTGTGTATTTCCATAACATAAATTCCTATAAATGGGCTGGGCCCGGTGGCTCACGCCTGTAATCCTAGCACTCTGGGAGGCCGAGGTGGGTGGATGGCTCGAGGTCAGGAGTTCAAGACCAGCCTGAGCAAGAGTGAGACCCCGTCTCTACTAAAAATAGAAAGAAATTATCTGGCCAACTAAAAATATATATAGAAAAAATTAGCTGGGCATGGTGGCACATGCCTGTAGTCTGAGCTACTTGGGAGGCTGAAGCAGGAGGATCACTTAAGCCCAGGAGTTTGAGGTTGCTGTGAGCTAGGCTGACACCAAGGCACTCACTCTAGCCTGGGCAACAGAGCGAGACTCTGTCTCAAAAAAAAAAAAAAAAAAAAAAAAAATTCCTAAAAATGGAATTGCTGGGTCATAGATTATGCCTAACTTAAATTTTTTACAGACATTAATAAATTACACTCCCACCAATAATATATGAGTGGAACTGTCTCCCACACCTTCCACACCATTGAGTATTATCAAACTTCTTACTTTTAGTCAGTTTGGTAGAGATCATGTAGGGTCTCACAGCCCAATATAAGGACTTAGGCTTTTACTCAGGGTGAAATGGGAAACCACTGGACAGTGATGAGAATAGACTGTAGAGAGCAAGTATAGAAGCAGGAGGCCAGTAAGGAGGCCTCTGCGGGAACCCCAGTGAGATGGTGGTGACCTGGACCAGGTGGAGGCAGTAGGGATGACAGGATTTGCTAAGTAATTGATGTGAAGAAAGGAGGAGGGTCAAGAATAGCTCCAGGGGTTCTGGAGCAAGTGGAAGGGTGAAGTGCCACTGACTGATAAGGGGAAGACTGGGTAGAGCAGACATGAGGGAGGGAAGGTCAGGAGTTACACAGTGGGCATGTTAAACTTGAGAGGCCTATTGGACAACATCCAAGGGAAAAAGTACAGTAAGCAGTTGGTTGCAGAAGTCCAGAGTTCAGAAAAGAGGCCTGGGCTGGAGATATAAATGAGTAAGTCATCAGCATGTGCATGTTATTTAAAGCTAGAGGGTTGGATGAGATCACCAAAGGAGTGAGATGAGGAAAGGTCTGAGCCCTGACCCCTGGGATACTCCATTCTTTAGAGGTCAGAGGAAATGAGGAGAAACAGCAAGAGACTAAAAAGGTGGTCCTGGAAGAATGTGGGGTCTTGGCATATAAGTGAAGAAAATGTTTTAAGAGAGATTAATCAGCTGTCAATTCTGCTGATGTGTCTGGCAAAGTAAGGGTGGAAAATTGCCTTTTGGATTTAGCAGTATGGAGGTCATTGTTGACCTTGATGGGAGCGGTGATGGAAGTGAAAGCTGTTTGGAGTGAGCCAAGAGCAAATGGGAAAGGAAGGGTTGGACTATGCACAACTCTTAAGAAATAGGAGAGAAGAGAGCAGGAGAGGGAGATGGGGTCAGGAAATGAGGTTTTCACTTTTTTGGGGGGTGGGGCAGAGTCTCTGCTCTGTGGCCCTGGCTAGAGTGCAGTGGCACAATCATAGCTCACTGCAACCTCAACTTCCTGGGCTGAAGTGATCCTCCCAGCTTGGGTTCCCAGAGTGTTAGGATTATAGGCGTGAGCCACTATGCCTGGCCTGACATTTTTAAGTTTTATTTTTGAAACTACCTCATACACAAATACTTCAAGTTCAGTACAAAGAACGTTTTTTTTATTCTAAACTATTTGAGAATAAGTTGCCAACTTGATGATCCATCACCCCAAATATGTCAGTGTTTATTTTCTACAAACAAGACCATTTTCCTATCTATCCCCAATACCACCATCAAAATCAGGAATTAATATTGATATAAAACTTATCTTCTCAGACCACATTCAACTTTCATGAACTGTCCAAATAATGTCCTTTATAGCCAGTTCAAAACCACACATTGTGTTTAGTTGTCATGTTTTCTTTAGTCTCCTTCAACCTGGAACAATTTCTCAGTCTTTCCGTGACATTCATAACCTTGACATTTTTGAAGGGCATGATTTTGATTTGTCTCATTACTAAGGATGCTTACTTTCATGACTTGATTAAGTTGGTGTCTGATACGTTTCTCCATTATACATTTACTATTTTTCCCTTTATAATTAATAATGTTAATTATAAAGGGAAGGAGGTATGTAAAACTATGTAAATATTTAATTTTTATCAAAATATTTATTCACTTATTTATATCAGTATGGAATAATGGTTTCCTATTTTATTCAATGGTTTGTAATTCATTACTACCATTATTTATTTTGATGCTAAAATTATCCTTGTTTTGGCCAGTGGGAGTCCCCTCAAATTGGCTTCTTCTGTGTCTTTTTGACACATCGCCATCATTCCTTTTATTTTATTTTTTTAAAGAGACAGCATCTTGCTATGTTACCCAGGCTGGTCTCCAGCTCTAGGCCTCAAGCGATCCTCCCACCTCAGCCTCCCAAATTGCTGGGATTACAGGCGTGAGCCACGGTGCCTGGCTGCCATAATTCTTTGAGGCAGTACTTACTTTCTGGCATAACATGCTCAAGATTCATCTTGGATTTCCCCCAACCCAGCCCTGTAATCAAGCATTTTTCCGAAGAGCCTTGGTTTATTTTAGTGGGGAATATTTAGAAACAAAGATTTGGAAGCTAGCTATGTTCATTGCTACTGGAGTGTTGCTGCTCCCAGGTTCCAGGAGGGAGTTTCATAAACATGGAAGAAATTAAAGCATGTTCTTATACTTACGAGAATGATAAAATAGAGAAAATTTAATGCAGGAGAGAGAAGAGGGAATTGTTTGGCTCTAGTGCACAGTAAGGAGGAAGGCACAGAGCAGGCTGTTGGGTGTGTGTGGTGGTGGTGTCTACTTGTAGAAGTACTCTTCTGATTGGTCTTATTTTCTCAAGGAAATAATCAAGGTCATCAGCTAAGAGGAAGGGTGGGAGAAGGAGGTGTTGGAGGTTTGAAAGGAGAGGAGAAAGTGTGAGTAGTCATCTAGGAACTCAAAAGAGTGGCTACAGTAGGAAATGTAGGATTATCAGGTAACAAGAAGGGTCCACTTGCGGTGATTAGGAGTTTAAAGTGAGACTTACTAACATGAATGTGTTGGTTTTCTGCTCCACCCACGCTAGGCACAGAATAGCAGTGAGTTGTATTAGCCAGGGCTGCCAACTTACCAACCACGTGCAACAAAGGAGAGGGAGAGGCAAGGGAGTTGAAGGTGCATGGAAAGGCCTGATTCTGTTCATTGACCATATCTGGAAATAGGGTCTTTACGTAGGTAATCAGGTTAAAATGAGGTCATTTGGGTGGACCCTAATCCTATTTGGTATCCTTATAAAAAGGAGGAAATCAGACACAGACACACACACGGGGAGAACACCAGGTGAAGATGAAGGCAGAGATCGGGGTGATTTATCCACAAGCCAAGGAATACCAAGTATTGCCAGCAAACCACCAGAAGCGAGGTGAGTGGCATGGAACAGATTCTCCCTCACAGCCCTCAGAAGGAACGGGCACTGACTCCCCTTGATCTCAGACTTCCAGCTTCCGGAACTGTGAGACAACAAATTTGTGGTGTTTAAGCCACCAGTCTGTGGGACTTTGTTATGGCAGCCCTAGGGAACCCACACAGAGAGTTGCAGTTATTAGGAATGACAAGGAACAGGGTGTGACCATGAGAGGCCATTGGAGGAGAGCAGATCACAGAACCGAGAGGCCAGGGCATTGGGAGGATTTATCTGTGTGGATATTGAAATCTACCAGAGAGAACGAAGGCGAGGTAGGAACTATCCCTTCAAGAAGGGAGAGGAAGTAGCCCAGGGGCGGTAGAAGAGTGGAAGAGAGAAGCATCGTGGGTGGTACACCTGAGACTGGAAGCTGAGGGATTTGGGGAAAGAAGGGGCCGAAAGCAGCCCTGAGGGGCGAGCAGGGTGCCTACGGCACCTCCCGGCCGGCAGCGCCAAGGGCGGGGCGGCGCAAGCCCCGCCCACTCAGCGCCGCCCGGAAAGCCGCGTCCGCCTGAGGGAGCCGGGAGCCCGCCGCCACAGGAAGGCAGAGGGAGCGTTCCGAGAAGTTCGGCACTTCGGGAGCTTAGCTGATGACAGGCAGTGAGTTCTAGAGGGCTCAGTGGAAGGGTTTCAGGAGATGGAAACAGAGTGGGGAAGGTGCAGAGCTACCTGAAGACTAGAGTGTTAGAAATGAGGGTCACCCACGTCCATGGGAGGAGCTGCAAAATATGGCGGCCACGTCTATCAATTTATCACAGACGGACTCTCACTTTTCACGATACTTTTTGTACCTTTTGAATTTCATACCACGTGGATGGGGAAAGTGGTGAAGATGTGGGATGGTCACTGCAGACAGAGGAGAGGGGCCAGACTAAGGACAAGTCAAGGGTTTTCGAAGAAGGCCGGAGCCCAGTGGAGGCGGAAGACCAGGAATCTCTGTAGCACCAATCTGCAGGAAAGCGGGACTTCTGTGGTTGCTGCTTCTCCCAGCACGGTGCAGAGGCCTGGTTCTAGGCTTAGAGAAGGAAGACTGTGGGATTAATCCAAGGATGGGCTTTACTGTTGAGGGAATTGGGGTGGCTGGTAGAGCCTAGGTGAGGTGCTCCATCGCCTTCAGCTCAAGTGAAAATAATAGTAATAATGTATACGAACAAACACGTGTAAAGCATTTACAATGTGCCAGAACAAACACGTGTAGAGCATTTACAATGTGCCAGGCACGGTTCTAAGCACTTTACGCGTAGCAACTCAGTGAAGCCTTGCCACAACCATTTTAGGTAGGTATTATTGTTATCCCCATTTTCATATGTGAGAGAGTGAGGATCAGAGAACTTAAGAAACTTGTCCAAGGTCAAAGCTTTTCTATGGAAGAGCTGTGAGTCAAGACCAAGCAGCTCAGCCCCAGAGTCTGTGTCCCAAATCACAATAGGAGAGGATGCTGAGAGGGCATTGAAAGAAGCAGGCTTAGATGAAGGGGTTAAGGGGCAGGTCTGGGCTTGCAGTGCCACTAAGTGCAGGTGAGGAGGGGACAGAGGATGACAGCCAGAACCATGTGGCTGTGGCCCAAGAGTGGGCGAGCTGACTTTCCCATCATGCTGGCTGCAATGAGGAGGAAGGAGGTAAGCACCGTGGGTCGGGGCCAAGAAACTGGGTGGTACAGGATCAGCCTCAGGAACCCTGGGGTCTCCCAGAGTGGCGTGGATATGGAGGGAGAGGATACCGGGATACAAATCTGATAGATGTGGAGAATGATTCATGGAGGAGAGTGAGCAGGCAGGGCCCAGCCTGGGCTGAGGGCAGCTGGGGCCTTCAGGTGGCAGAAGCCATCAGGAAATCAGGTTTCTTCCTTGACTCGTGGAAGCCAACAAGGTAGTGCTGGGGGCCTTCTCTAAGACAGGAGCACTCTCGGAGTTATTTTAAAATAGCAAATATAAGCTTGCCACGTATCTTCTCTTCTTTCATTCTTTCAACTTAGAAATTATTTCTTAGAGAACAAGTTGGAAAATATGTTGCCACCAGATGGTGCTACGGAGGCAGCGCCCATCTGAGAGGTTTGCAGGCCTGACCTGCCCCCCTGTGGCGAGGAGAGGAAATACAGGGTGCCGTCTCTTCCAAATCCTGACCACGTCTCCCTCGACCCGTTGCAGGTTTTGGACAAAGCACGGAGACTATGACTATATGGGCGCGATAGGCGTAAACTCTCCCCTGTCCATATTTGCTTTGCCTGGAACTAACCCTGACAGTCCTTCCCCCAGCCTGGCGTCATAGGGGTTACTTTTCCTACAGCCAACCCCAAGGTAGACAGCATTGACAAGTCGGCAGGACGGACTCAGGGCCTTGTTTGCCTCTCTCTTCCTGACCCTTCTGATGTCAGGCCACTCTGCAGGCAGCCTTCCTCCCCATGCTGTGCCTCCCCTTTCATTCCTTTATTTCCTCTTCCAACCACATTGTTTATTTGACAAACATTCACTGGGCACCCAGTAGGTATGAAGCACTGAGCCAGACACCAGGGACCCAGAGGTGAATGTCGCTCCGGGTTCTAGTGAGTGAAGCCAGACAGTCCCTGGGTGACCGTAGGAGAACA
This sequence comes from Eulemur rufifrons, assembly GCF_041146395.1. NCBI lineage: Eukaryota > Metazoa > Chordata > Mammalia > Primates > Lemuridae > Eulemur > Eulemur rufifrons. Next base: position 38,803,572 of record NC_090998.1, on the reverse strand, counting down.
TGTGCCGTGCTATGACAGAGGTGCCTGGGCCTCCCCAGTGAAGAACTAACACTCAGAGGTTTTATTATGTACTAAACGCTCTTATAAATTCTTCTCATACACTCATGCTTCACTTAACTGTGGGGATCCTTCTGAGAAATGTGTCATTAGGCAATTTCATCGTTCCCTGGTTGCCTGAACATCATAGGGTGTAATTACACGAACCTAGACGGTATAGCCCACTACACACCTAGGCTATGTAGTGTAGCCTGTTGCTCCTAGGCTGCACACCTGTACATGTTACTGTACCGAATACTGTACACGATTGGAACACAAAAGTATTTGTGTATCTAAACATAGCTACACATAGAAAAGCTGCAATAAAAATAAGGTACTAGAATCTTATGGGACCACCATTGTATATGCTGTCCATTGTTGACTGAAATGTGTGGTGCATAACTGTATTTTAATTAATCCTCATGATAGCTGTATGCAGCAAGTATTGTTATTACCTCCATTTTACACATAGGCAAATGAGGCACAGAAAGGTTGAGTAACTTGACCAAGCTTGCACAGCAGACAATTAGTTGGTAGGGCCTTCCAGACCACCTGAGAGTCATCCTTGACTCTTGTGTCTTTTTCACCTCCCCACATCTAATTGCTCACTGGGGCATGGAGATTTTACCTCTGGAATCTTTTAGTCCCTTGTCTCCTCTTTCCTCCTACCCTTATGACTACTGTCTATTTCAGATCATCTTTTCTCTTGCCTGGACCATTACACCTTTTTTGTATTTTTTTAAATTTTCATTCATTATTTTTATTTATTACTTTTTTAAAGATGGGGTCTCTGTCATCTAGGCCAGAGTACAGTGGTGCAATCATGGCTCACTGTAGCCTCCAACTCCTGGGCTCAAGCAATCCTCCTGCCTCAGCCTCCTGAGTAGCTGGCACTACAGATACATGCCACCATGCCTGGCTAATTGTTTAAAATTTTTTGTAGAGACAGGGTTTCTCTGTGTTGCCCAGGCTGGTCTTGGACTTCTGCCTTGGCTTCCCAAAGTGCTGGGATTACAGGTGTGAGCCATGACGCCTGGCCTGTTTTTAAATTTTGTATTACAGAAAATTTTAAACACAAAAGTAGAGAGAGTATTATAGTAGTACAGTGAATATGTCCATTGCCTTCCTACAACCAATATAAACTCATGACCATTCATCTAATCTATAGCCTCTACTTTGTCCACTCCCTGCCACCACCCAGATGCATTGTTTTCTTTTTCTTTCTCTCTCTCTTTCTTTCTTTCTTCTTTTTTCTTAAGACAGGGTCTAGCTCTGTTGCCCAGGCTAGAATGTAGTGGCATCATCATAGCTCACTGCAACCTCAAACTCCTGGGCTCAAGTGATCCTCCTGCCTCAGCCTCCTGAGTAGCTGGGACTACAGGTGTGCACCTCACCCAACTAAGTTTTGTACTTTTTGTGGAGACGGGGTCTCCCTATGTTGTTCAGGCTGGTCAGCTGCATTATTTTGAAGCAAATCTCAGACATCACATTAATTTACCCATAAAATTTTATGCATTTTTAAAAGATAACTTATGAAGAACATAATCACATTATTAGCATTTTGTATTAACAATATTTCTTTAATATTATCAACTAGTCAGCGTTTGAGTTTTCTTGAACTCTGACCTCAAGCAGTCCTCCTGCCTCAGCCTTCCTAAAGTGCTGGGGTGACAGGCGTGAGCCACTGCACCCAGCCTAGCGGCTGAGTTTTCTATTGCTGTGTAACACAGTGGTTTAAAACAACTACAGACATCAATTGTCACAGTTTCTTGGGTCAGGAATTCAGGAATAGATTAGCAAGGTGGTTCTGGCTGAGTGTCTCATGAGATTGTAGTCACCTGAAAGTTTGGTGCCGGAGGATCTGCTTTCACCGTGGCTCAGTCACACTGGCTGGCAAGTCGGTGCTGGCGGCAGGGGGCTCCAATCCGCTCTTCAAGGCTCTCCACAGGGCGGCACAAATGGCCTCAGAAACTGTGTTTGGTTTCCCCCTGAGCTAGAAATCCAAGGAGCCAAGGAGGAAGCTGCAATGCCTTTGAAGACCAGGCCTCAGAAGCCACAGATGCTTCTGCAGTATTGTCTTGGTCACGAAAGCCAGCCTGCTTCAGTGTGGGGGAACTACACAAGCTTGCAAAACTGGGAGGCATGGATCCTTGGGGGCCATGATGGAGAATGAATTGGGGTACAAATTGCCCCAATTGTCTCTCTTGTTTTTTTCTTTTACATTTGGTGTATTTGAATCAGGATTCAATCAAGGTCCACATCATTGCAGTTTGTTGATACAGCTCATAAATCTCTTTTAATCTCTAGATTCCCTTCCCTTCCCTTTTTTGTTTTTGGATTTGTTCTTTTCCGTTTTTTAAAAAAAAGAAACCGGGCTGTTTGTCCTTCGAGTTTTCTTTTTAATATTATTATTGACAGGTAAAATTGTATGTATGTATCGTGTACATGTTTTGAAATATTCATTTTAGAATGACTAAATCTAGCGAATTAACATATGTATTACCTCACATAGTTTTCATTTTTCTTAAAGTTTTCCACTTACTAGATTTTGCTGATTGCACCCCAGTGATGTTATTTCACATGTTCCTCTGATTTATTTTTCCTGTAAATGGGTATTTAGATCTAAAACTTAGTATCATTCAGATTCAAGTTTTTTGGTAAGAAAACTTCACTGGTAGTATAGTTTACTTCCGTTAGGAGATATGCAATGTCAGGTTCTCTCTCCTAATATGGTGTTAATGGTCATTATTATAATAACCTAGCTTAATTATTTCATTAGAGGTTTACAAAATAGTGAGAAATTAACCCTATAATTCCTTCATCTATTAGCTGGAATATTTCTATAGAGAGAAACTTCACTTACTTTTTTATTACCCTGAAGTATAGTTAGGACAGAAAAGAAAGGATAAATGCCTATTTCTTTCCCTTTATTCACAAGTATTCAGAGGTGGCCAGTTTCTAGCATCCTCTAAAGGTGAACAAGATATTCTTAAAATATCATCATGAACTTATGGATTTAAAAATACTTATTTCAATCCATTGCAGTTATACTTCTTATTGATGCATAAATTATCTCATCTTTGGCCAGTAGTAAGCTCTTTAATTTGGACCCTGAGTCCTTTTGAATGGTACTAGTAGTCATCTTTGAGAGCTTGGTAGCGTCTTTGCTTTCTGGCATAACATCATGTTCCAGGCTCATCCTGTGCATTTCCTGCTGCAAACCTCTCAGCACCATTTCTCCAAGGAGCTCTGGTTCCTTTCAGTGGATAATGATAGAGACCAGAATCCGGGCATTAGAGTCTAATCATCTTTCAGCTGGCCCCTCTTCCTTCCATCTATTCTCTCGTCACCACATGTTAAATACAAATCTGACCACTCTTGATCAAGCCTTCCACTGTTCTCTGTTGCCCTCAGACAAAGTCAGCTCCTTAGTACCTCATACCAGGTCCTCAGTAACTATTTACCTATGCCCCCCACCCCATTTCCTACTAGTCTCCTTCAACCCAACAAAACCTTTCTTTTTGCAGTTCCTTGCACTCCCCATGCTGGCTTACTCTCCTGTGCCTTTTCTCATGTGAATCCCTCTACCTGAAACATCCACTCCAACTGCCTCTCTTAACCTCTTCACCTGCCTTTGAGATTTAGCCTCAGGTTAGGTGTCATCTCCAAAGCACTTTCCCTGACTGACCGCGTGAGGCTGTGTTGCCCACTTACGTCTTATGGCTCACTGTGCTTACCCCTGTTCAAACATGTAATGTTTCCACGTAATTCTCCTGCGCGGCCCGGCGGTGAATGATGACAAAGCTGGATGCCCCCATCTCATCACCACTAGGTAGAATATGCTGTCCATCCTTCCAGCACAGAGGTCCTTCTACTTTTGCTGCCCACCAGTGTCTTCCTTAGTCTAGTTCAGCCTGCAGGTCCACTAGGCGTGGAATGAGCTGCTGTTTGTTACCCTCTTTCATTGAATCAGTGGGTTGGCTGGGGAAAGAAAGACTAAAAGGTTGCTCACTCTTCTACACTGGTTACAAAGACTTGGATTGGAGACTTTGCTCAAACTCCTTCACATTTCCCCTCTACCTTGGCTGGAGCCATAGCCAGGATGGAGGGCAGGATGGAAAAGGATGACCAGCCCAGGAGGACTAACCTCAGTGTTACCTACACAGGGCAACAGTGAAGGGCAGGACTTCGGAGACAGCGACCCTAAATTCTTTCTGGACGCTGCCTGCCAGCATGACGCTGGAAGTAATCGAGCATATGTTGTAAAATATACCATCTTCTTAAGACCATTGGGAATATTAAACAATCCATGTGAAGCACTTTGTACAGTGCCTGACATTGTAAGCACTCAAAAGATGTGCCACGTGCTTCCCCTCAGCACAAGGATAAAGTCGGGCTTTAAACAGCGTTTAAGACCAGCCTTTTCTCAGTCAGCAAGACAGAAAAAATGCTTAAGGAAGACTTTCCAAGTTGGGAGAAAGTGTCTATCCTAAGCTGGTAAGGGGGCATATGGAATCCAAGCAAGTCAACTGGGAATAACCCAGATGAACCAGAGTAATGGTCAAATTCTAACAGGAAGGCCTGTGTCTACAATGAACATGACAACCAGAGGACGAACATGCCCAAACTGAATACCCTGATTATAATGCAAGCTCTGGTTTATAATCTCACATCTAAACCATGAGAACAAGGATTTCTATTTTATTCACTGATGCACCTAGAATGGGACCTGGCCATAGTGGGTGAGCAAAAATACCTGCAGCACGAGTATGATCTTTTTCCCATTATGCATGCCCAAATTCCAAAGCTTGGCCGCACATCTGAACCAAGTGCACATGCCCCTAGCACAACCTACAGTAAAGACGGGAGAGAGAGGAGAGGACTGGAAAAGGGCCTGAGCTACATATTTGATAGAGAAAATGTCCAACATTTCTGGCACATCAGAGCTAGACTGGGAGGCCAAGGTGTGGGCTTTGTTTCTATTTACATCTAGTGCAGAAACTTAATCTTGTCCCACTCCCAGCTCCCACCAGCAAGCCAGACAGTACGCCAAGCCCAATATCCAGCTATTCCCTGGAATTTAACACAAACACCAGGAAAGGTTAAGGAATTTTCTTTATTTTTTACAAATTAAGACTATGTAGATTTCATATATTTCTGAATCAAAAACACCTTTGTCTTCACAGTATGAGTTAGAGAATGCAGCCTGAGCTGAAAACCAAGGAACTAGAAAACAAAGTGGTAATTTCAGTGATAACTGTATTAAAAACTGGTTAGGCATTTTCTTTAAAAGTAGTTTTTTTTATGTATCTTGTCATTCTTGGCACTGTTTCTAAAGAAAAACTCCTTTATCCCAAGCAAAAAAGCACAAGAGGTGGAGTTTGGCTTCAAGAAATTCAGCTCAAATTCTCAGGGTTGGCAGAGAATCACCAAATTTATGGAGAGTTGTTAATGGAGCCTTAATGGGAAGGAAGTCCCTTTAGTAAGTTTTCAAGCCAGAGGCTGGAAGCAGAAGCTAAGTCAGAGGGCAGCATCTTCCGTGGAAGTAGGCCATCGTGGGTGGCATGTCACTCCAGGAATAAGCAGTCAGCCTGGGAACAACCATTTCATGGGATGGCAAAGCAACATGGTGCGCGGTGAACCTGCAGCCACTCGGTCAAACTGTGCACTGGTTGTGAATATGGTGAGAGCCAAAAATGGTGTCCTACTGGTAATGAGCTTTCAATGGCTCAGTCCCCTTACATTGAAGCCCCATGGGTAGCCCAGAGCAACAACCACTCCTGACTCTGCCCTTCGGTGCCAGCTGACTGTGGCAGCCCACAGGGAAAGAGCTGGTAGTCCACATTAGGGCTGCCCACCCACACTTGAAACTACAAAGCTACAGGGAATTGGGGGACTCACGGGTTTGGTCACCTGGCTCCTGCCTAGAAAACTGCAGATTTCTGGAAACAGGTGAACAAACCAAAAACTAAAGTGCATTAGTAAAACAAACATTTACTTACTGCCCCAAATCTCTGGCCTGACACTACCTGTTAGTATCCAGGTGGGGACAGACAGAAGGACACCAAAGGACTGTTAGAAAGCTGCCTCCCACGTCATCACAGCCTGTTCTGTTGACCTTAGCAAGGAACCACGTGATTGGAAGAGATTTTTGCTTCCCTCTGCCCCAACAGGTCCTCATCTAGGTTTATCTGGCAGGATTAGTTAAAATTAGTCCCAGAGGCTCAACCACTCCCCTTCCCTATCCTTCCTCTTTTAGGACCTTTAATCATAGCCACCTGGTGGAGGCCACTTGGTAACTAAGGTGATAATCAATTTTAAAAAAAAAAGAAAAAAAAAAAAAAAAACCAGGGAGGTTTGGGAACCCTATGCTGTACCTTGCCATAATCAGCCTTTTCCTAAATGTCTGACAAGAATTAGCCTTCCCTTTGTGCTGAAATCCTCCTGCCCCATGGATGGAAAGCAGGCAGATTCCCTGAGGGTGGGGAAGGGGTGGGAAGGAGGGGAAAAGGGAACACACACAAATCCACATTCCTTTTGTGAAGGCGAGGCAGAAAGCTGTGTTTGCCACACCAGCTTGGACAGCTCAGAGGAAGCAAACAGCATCCACCAAAAGAGACTCTGCATTTTCTCTGTAGCGGTTGATAGCTCAGATATAACAAGCCTGAGCTAACAATATAATAGGCCTGACCAGAACTTCTTTCCAATGGAAAACACACTGCCCAGTCCCACGGGAACTGCGCACAAACCAAACAATGCTGAGGAAGGAAGGGCCGAGGTGGCTCTACCCAACAGTCCAGGTCCACTTGGCAAAGCTTGGTGGGCAAGGGAGTTAGCGCTCTCTGCTGGTCCCATCCTCATCACAGCAGACTGGCTGCCTGAGCAGAGGAAGAGGCTATGGAGATGGGGTTGACAGAAAAGGGAGTGAGAAGAACCCCAGGAAGAGGAAGCCAAACTCCAAACTATATTCTGCTAATTAGTTTTTTGATCAAAAAATTCAAAATAGAGAAAACCACAAAGTACAAAAGCTTTTCTGATGCTTTTCATTATCACAGAACACGCCACCTGTAATGTGTGCAAAGAAGAAATGAGGGGTGGAAGGAGAGGAAGTCAATTGGGAAAGGCTGGACGGTCATTTCATTTCTTCTCTTTCTTCTTATCCTAGAAATGGAGAAAAATCACCCAATTAATTTTTGGCATCTGACATTCCAGCTAAAATTCTTGAGTGAGCCTTTGGTTAGGGACTGGAAGGGATCCAGACAAGAAAGAATGAGAAATGCTATCCCTTAGCTCAGCAAGAACTGAATCTTAACCGTCTGCCATAGTCCCCAAGAATGCCGACACACTTCGTGAGAATTAAGGCCAAGCCATTGTCCCCACCCCGGGGGTACTTAGGTGGGCTCCTGACCACTCTTGGCTATTCACAACCACCACTGCTCAGATCCCAACCAGTGAAAGCTGCATACTGGCACTTGGAGGGTACCCTGAGCATGAGTCCTTTGCACAAACCGACATTCAAAAATAATCTAGTCCAGTGGAACCCTTCATTCAATCTCAGATGGAAGCCCAATGCCTAAAAGGAATAAAAGTTGAGTTGCTTTCACTGAAACCGGGACGCCTGTTTGGTGCTCAGTCCAACCACGGCACAGCCCAGAGAGAGAACCACTAATCCCATCTAGTCACCTGCTCCCCTACCACTGCACTCTTTTCCATGGTAAGGTCTGTAAAGCAAAGCTCGTGATTTCATTTGTTCCCCTACTGCTGGATGAGACTATGCTGGATACTCATTAACCCTATTTTTTGGAAAAAATTTCAGACTAAAAAATAAGAAAATTTGTCTACTTCTGAAATTTATAAAAACTGGCTCTATTATACATCTCCTATAATATCTTTTTCCAAATCATAACTATCTTTGCAGCCTTTAAATTTGTCTAGTAGGTTGTTTCTTACTGACCCTGAAGCTCTTTTGCCTTTGATACTAATCTCAGGGGTTATGAAAAAAAAAAAAAATTGTTTTGACTTGTTCCTTTTTCTCCATCACTGAAGACTTCTGGTTTGCCTCTTACTACTCAGTGGACTGCCTTACAGTACCATGGACTTACACAGTGTGACAGCAAGTGCTCAAATGTGAAGTACACACAGATGACAAGCTCAGGAGCCACCCTCTCATTTTCGGGTTGTAGGCTAACTAACCTTCTCATTCATAGCCAGGATCATCATGAGTTTTCTGAAGAGAGTAACAAAATCTAAGAAGAGATCAATGCAGTGCCTGAAAGGGAAAAACCAGGTTAAGATCTGCACTTCCCACATTATTTGATCTAAAAGAATGAAAAACAAAAAACCCCACTTCCACCTCCACCTCCACCTCCATGAGCCAGCTTCTCCGACACTCCACCCCCAACTAAGGAAGTAAAACTCAGGTGTATCTGACATCCTTTTCAACTCATTGAAATCATGTAGCATAGAAAAAAGAGACTGGGCTTTGGACCCTGCGGAGGTCCAAGTCTGAACACTGAACTACCACTAATTAGTTTGTGAGACTTTGAGGGGATTACTACATTTAAAAAAATGTTTATCTTCTTCTCACTGTTAAAGGTTTAAAGAATACAGAAGCATAAGGAGTAAAAAGAGGAAGATCCCTTTCTCTCTCCCCTGCATGGAGGTAGTCACTATTAAAACTATGGATAAATATGTCATTAGTCCAATGTTTTAAAAAATCTGATGTATTTCAGGAATTGAGGGAGACTATGGTGGCAAAACTATGGGTTTCCTACCACAGACATTCCCAAAGCTTGGCCACATGTGTTCAGCCAATGCCGGCCTAACTTCAGCCGTGGAATGGAATGCTATGCCTCCACCCTCACTCCATTCCACCTTCCTTAATGACCAGTTCTCACACTCACCAGATATAATCCTTATCTCCATTTTCAGCCTTTTCAATAATGAGTTGAGTATCAAAAAGGACAAAGCCACACATGACCACCAGCCCCACATAGAGGTTTGCCTAACAAAAGAAGAATGAGATGAAGTTACCATACAGTACAAGTTGTAGAGACAAAAAACAGCCATACTTTCTCTTGGGAGCTTGGCCACTTGAAAGTACATCACAATAATGATATGGACGTTAACATTCATGGGAACTGCAGCCTATGGTGAAGACCACATTAATTCCCTAAGCACAATTCTACATTTTTTTAGTCACCGGAAGAGCTTCAACCATTTTAACAAGGAGCCACTGCTGGACTGGCCTTAGACAAATGATCTCTGGGCAAACAGTCTTCTCTTAGCAATGCCCAATCATGTTCAGCCTGTATACTCATTGACCTGTGGCAGAAGGCTCCATCCTATGAGGGTTAGGCAGAAGGCTTGGAGATCACTGCTCAAAGAAGGGCAGAAAGAGGTGTGAAAGAAAAGTATGAAGCAAATGGCTGCTGGAAAGTTCTATCCAAAGTCTTACCTGGAAAAGCCAAATGGATCCAAAGAAAAGGTTTCCCAGGGAAGACAAGAGCATCAGGCTCATGGCTGACATCAAGATACCTATAAGACATAGCAAAAAGCCATCTTGAGAGAAGCCAAGACAAAGGAAAGCAATCCCATTAAAGTTTTTCCTTACTTTCCCAAACAATGAAGGCTTTTAATTTTAGCATAACAGTCACAAGGGAGGTGAGGACAGGGAAGGAGTCCTACTGAGAAATCTGGCTAAAGCAGAGCCCCGTTCCCCATTTCCCAGTCAACACTTACCTCCCAGAAAGAGGTAGCTACGGCGCCTGGCATAGAGCGCACTCAGGGTGAAGCAGGTGAAGATCATTGCCGTGCCCATGAAGGCAGTGGGAAGGATGCTATTAAAGAAAAGGACCATTAGATTAAGGGCTACAGATATGTGGCCTATATTTAGAAGGTATATTCATAAAGGTAAAAAAACGTAAGACACTACTAAAATAGTTACCTGGGGTTGATGGCAATGCACAACTCCAGGGCAGGGCCCAGGCCAACTCCTAGAAAATAAGAAAACCCAGAACACAACATTACCATCCTTGTTCAACAGCAGATCATTAATAACACAGGCATGCTCATGCTTGGTAACAAACACATAAAACACGTGGACTAAAGTAATTAAATCTGTCTTCCTTCCTCTTAATCATTTTCAAGAGAATATATACTTAGGACTCAGTTACTACGTCATTAAATATGAAATGTCTGATTTTGAATCAAAAGTTTAGTTTATTATGTCTCAAACAAGCAGCAATACAATCAAAGTATGTGCCTAAGTTATCAACACAGTTTTGCCATCTTAATGGTAGCTTGTTTATGTCAGCAGCAAAGAAGGCTGGAGAGTGGCGATGAAATCATAAAAGGTATTTTCCACAGCTTGTTGAGAACTGAATATTTTTCCTTGCAAGAAGTGGTCCAAAGCCTGGAAGACATGGTAGTCAGTTGGTGCAAGGTCTGGTAAATACGGTGGATGACAGAGAGTTTCCAAGTCCAGCCTCTATAGTTTGAGCAGCACTGTTTGTGTGACATGTGGTCATCGAGTGTGGTCTTACAAGAGGATCAGCCTGTCTCTATTGACCAATCTTAGCTGCTTTATCGCAAGCGTCCTCAACATTTCCTCCAGTTGGCTGCAGGAGACATCTGCTATAATCAAATGACCAGGTTTCACGAAGCTGTAGTGGATAATACCAGCACTGGACCACCAAACAGACACCATTAGCTTTTTCTGATGAATATTCAGTTTTGGACTGTGTTTTGGCACTTCATCTTTATCCAACCATTGTGCTGAATGCTTGCAATTGTCAAAAAGAATCCATTTTTCATCACACATAACAATATGGTGTAGAAATGGTTTGCGTTTATGTCATGACAGCAAAGAAAGGCAAGCTTTGAGACAATTTCTCTTCTGATGCTTGTTTAACTCATGTGATACCCATCTATCCAGCTTCTGTACCTTGCTGATTTGTTTCAAATGGTCCAATATTGTTGTACCAGGAACATCAAACCTTGCTGCTAATTCATGCATAGGTTGAGATGGATTTGCTCCCACTACAGCTTCAGCTCATCATTATCCAACCTCATTGTTATCCACCTTGGTCTTAGGTCACCCATGTGGCTGATTTTCAAGATTAAAATCACCAGAAGAATGGAACTTCTCAAACCATTGACATACTGTGTGTTCATTAGCCACATCCTTCCCAAACACTTTGCTGATCTTTCAGGCTGTCTGCACTGCATTGGTTCCATGATGGAACTCGTATTTGAAAATAACACGGATTTTTGACTTATCCATGGTTTCATAAAAATTGCTCTAAAAGAAATTTGAAAGATAATCACAGCCAAACCGTGTGTTTGAAAGAATGAAGATGCACCTTCACAATAAAAATAAAACAAGTGTCAAAGTGAAATGCTAGAGATACCAACTGTCAAACTTTATACTTAAGGGAATCGGCATTTCATACTTAATAACCTAATATTTATTTATAGACATAGCTGCAAAACTGTCCTCTTAGCTGAAAATCATGGATGACCCCAGGAGGAACAAAAATTAGAAAAAAATGAAGCAGGTATGTCAAACATTTTTGAGCCAGAGTGATGCGAGACTGTAATGTGGGCCAGACCAGGAATTAGAACAGAAAAAATGACAAAGAGCAAAGCAGTGCCTTGTGGCCAGCAACCCTGTAGTTATACAGGACTGACTCCCTTTGTAGCAAAGGCCAGACCGGTTCTGCAGGTAGCCACTTGCCAACAGGAGGGCAACCTGTTCTAGCTCCAACATTTCCTCCACTCTGGTTACTTTCCTCTCTCCTTCTGATAATTCTACCCCTTAATGCCTTCAAAAACTAGCTTTCCCTGATCCAAAAATCTTAATCCCTAAATCCCTTCCTTTCTAAAATTTCTACGACACTGTATAGATTACACTGTCACTCAGAACAAGCTGTACTAACTCAAATGTTGCTTTGCAAGTATTTTTATTATGTAGCTTGGGTCCTGTTTCCTTTAATGGCAGTTCTTGAACAGGTGCACTTTTAATTCTTTTCTTGAGAATTGGCAAGGTGTCCTATATGACAGATCTCAATATATGGCTTTAAGTAACTATTTGCAAGAATCTGAACGAAGTCAGATTCTCAGGCCTAGTTTAGTACCCGTCTACCATGAACAAGTTATGCTACCTAAGCTCTTGAACCTCATTCACTCAAACATACAATGCCTATTTTTGGATACAAAACTAGAAGGCACAGTTGCTAGTCACAAAGAGCTTTCCCCATGGATGGGGAAGATGAACCTACACAAAATAACAAAGCAGAATGAGGGCAATCTGGCCAAGACATCTGTCACCCCATTGATCGCCAGTGTTGATGTGGCTGACAATCAGACACCTGCCTAGCCAGCCAGATGTCCCCTTCCTCCGTCACCACTTCATGTGTGTCCCTCCCAAAGCTGCATGCTTGGTCAAAGAAGATGACCTTCCCCGATAGAGAAGGACCATTCTTCGGTCAAAGGTATTCAAGTAGCTTCATGCCCCTGCTAGAACCTCCAAACAAGCTCTCAAGAAAGCACTACAAGGCAAAAATCCACTCGAATACCACAGTTCCTTTTCATCTGAGGGGGATACATTCCAAGACCCCCCATGGATGCCTGAAACCTCACATAGTACCAAACCCTATATATACTGTTTTTTCCTATACATATATACCCTATGATAAAGTTTAATAAAGTTATGTGAACATGGTCCTCCCCTCTCTCTCTCTAAATATCTGATTGTACTGTACGTCAAGTAACTGAAACTGAGGAAAGCAAAACCGCAGATAAGGGGGACTAATTACAAGAGACAGTACAGTGGTGCTACAAGGAACCAGAAGAGAGAAATCACAGCTGAGTGAGATATTTCAGGGAAATTCTCCAAAAATAAATTTTCTGAAGAAACTACCACTGGACTAGGCAGACATTAAAGTATGCCAGCTGAAGTAAATCAAAATACAGCTTTCCCTTGGTACCCTCAGGAGACCAGTTCCAGGACCTCCCACTCCTGCCCCCGCCATACCAAAATCCATGGATGCTCAAGTTCTTTATATAAAATGGCACAGTATTTGCATATAACCCATCCACATCCTCCTGTATGCTTTAAATCATCTCTAGATTACTTCAAATACCTAATAAGATGTAAATGCTATGTAAATGGTTGTTATATAGATTATTTGTATTATTTTTTATTGTTGTTATGATTTTTTATTGTTTTGCCCCCCAAATATTTTTGATCTGTAGTTGGTTGAATCTACAGCAGATGTGAAACCCAAGGACATAGGGAGCCGACAGTAAATACAAATCTCGGGACTTAATCTAAGGAGAAACTAAAAATATAGTTCCCCCCTCAAAATTAGACCAATCTCTTAATGTACCTGTAAGGAAAGCAAATCCAGCAAGAAGTCCCAGTCTTTTCTGCTCAGTTTCATGGCTATGAGGTGTTGCCATCAGCCAAACCATCAACCCCAAGGAGCCCAAGGCAGACAGCAGGCCAGCCTGTCAGAGCCAAAGTAAAGAATTAAATACTTGAAAGCTTCAAATTTATTTTACAGGAGACCTTTACTGGTTCAATTACTCATCTGAACTTCCTAACATTTGCTTCTAATCTGGAGGCAGGGGAAAAGGCAGTGTTTTCTCAGGGGTAAGGCTGAAGCCTTGAGAAACCAGAAGCACAGAGTTAGGACCATGGTGGATGCTGGAGGCTCTTCTGGCTTGGGCAGTCCATCAACTACAGTGCAACCAACCAAGTCAAACTATGAGTGAGTCTCGCCCAAGACACAGCAAAGATGAACCCAAGTGATAAGTGCTTGAAGCACATTTCACCTATAGAACAAGGAGAAATGACTCATTTCTGATCACTTAAAAAAAAAAAAAGCAAAAACCAAGACACATACATATACACATACAAAGAAAAAAGACAAAAAAAAAAAAAAAAAAAAAGAATAGACAGTACCAAAGTGTTAACAGTAGTTACTTCTGGGTGATGGGATTATGGAGGTTTTTAAAATACTTCCTTCTCATCGCTAGTCTGTTTTCTGAATTTCTATAGTGAACATGTATTAGTTTTGTAATAAGAAAAAAATTTTTCTTTTTTTAAGAAAGCAAGTGGGAAAAACTCCAGGCATTAGAAAAAGACGGAAATCATCAAGGATGGATATAGACACTGAAGTTCCTTCCTTCCTTTAAAGGTACAGTTGATTCTCCTTATTCACAGTACTTATGTTATAAAGTTACAGTGGACAATAAATTAATGAATTTGTAACCCACTGTTCCTGGGGAAATACAGCGTTAGGTTCCTATGTGCCTCTGGTCACAATATTTTCACCAAATGATTAATACATAACCTTGTTTTATGTGTGTTTCTGTTTAAGGAAACCTATTTCACATATAGTGTTGATTCATTAACATTGAATTCAGCCAAACAGCACTATAACTCAAGCCTGAACAAAGCTTATCTCACACACATACTTTCTCCATAAGGCACATCAGTCTTCTCACACTTAGGAATAGTAGAGACAATTCAGCACTACACTGTTTGCATTTCGAACAGCAAAATCACTGACAAAAAGCATAAAAATGCAAAAGAAGTGGCACTAAATGAACATGAAAAGGATACTTGTTTACAGTATGAGAACTAAACAAGAAGGGAGAGAGCATTATTTTAGATGTCAGCTGGGAACATGGCATGACAGGTGACTCGAGTTTTTCATTACTCTGCACATGCCTGTGAAAAGTGCCATGAGTACTGATTTTGGGGTTACAAATTTTAGTCAGCAGGTGAATTCCAAAATATGGAATCCATGAATAATGAGGACTATATTTTACTTAAAAAAACAAAAACAAAAAAACCCAACCCACAACTAGGAACCAAAAGGGCCAACTTTGCCTAAAACTCAAGGGATCAAAAAATCCTCTGAGTGTCTACAGTAGTTTTTGCCACAATCCCTGCCAAGAGATGCCTGAGCATAAGGATAGTTCTCCTCAGCAGTAGGTAATGCCAACAAAGGCCCAACCCTTTATTTATGCTAAAAATGAGACTGGAAAAAGGGACAAGGTTTTGCTAGTGAGAATTTCAAATGTGGTTATTCCTCAAACTGTCCCTTCTACTCCGTCAAACCCAAACTCTCCTTCAACACAGGAAAATGAGTTGTTAAAGGTTTTTACCCAACCATGAAGATAACAGTGTATCAGAAAATAAAATGGGTCAAATCATTAAAGGCCTCAATCCTGCCTCTCCTAGTAATTAATCAAACAATCAGTGTTTTGTATTCAAGTACTCCACAGTCACTGAGGCAAAACAGAGGAAGAAGGGAAGAAAAGATAAAAAGGCTACTCTGCAGAAGAATCCCAGCATGCACATGATGCTTCTACTCAGTGGGTGGGGGTCTTATATGTCAGCAGCACAATATTCAGTGTCAAGGTTAAGATATTCTGTTTTCAGTATCTAGAAGGGACAACTGTGCCCCTTCTAGATACTGAAATGTTCTCATTTAATGGCTGGCTGAATTCAGATCCTGAACTGATAAGGATTAAGGAAGCACACAGACGTGGACCTCCTGCTGAGCTGGTTTTTTTTTCCCCCCCCCCCAATACGATTTGTGCCATAGCAACCAGGAGAGAAAGCTGTTCTTACCTGAATGAAATGAGTGACCACATGGACATAGGCTCCTGCAGCCGCCACAAACATACATAGGGCAAAACTTGCATAGACCTTCTTCAGGTGCTGCTGTGTGGAGGGGGTTCTAGGAAAGAATGTTAACAGCAGAAATCATTCTCAGACCGATTTCATCTCTAAGCTAAGAATCATTCTCTCTTTTTGTCTTTCCAGGGAATATGTGAAAGTTATGTTACAAACAGTTTAAGATACTTTGGGGAAGCTGAATTTTAATTAAAAACAGAATATTATGAAAACAGGTTCACAAAGTCTTAAGTGCTGGGGAAGAACCAAGAGCTCCAAATTAAGAACAATCAGTACCAAAACTAGAATAAATGCCTTTCCAGTGACCACATAGCAACCCTTAGAATCTGGGCATTTTTTATCAGGTCTTCTGGATTCCAGCCAAGTTAGTTTACCCATGTAAAAGTTAATAAATTAGGAAAAGGGAACCAGATATGAAAGGAAATGCAGTAAGAAACCACAGTCAAGGCCAAAACACTTACATATGGGAAAATTTTAAGAGTGCATCAAAGTTGATCTTCCGATCAAATATGTTCATGGTTCCAGAGTCTGTGTGACAAAGCCTCCCCTCTGTAGAATCAAGAACAAAGAAAGGTTATTTTCAATATACTAAGACATATAAAGTAACACAAGCAATGTTCTTATTAAAAAAATAGCAACATAAAAGCTTGGAAAAATGAAAAGTTGCTGAAAATCCCACTGCCTTAACACAACCACTTTCATTTTTATGTATGTCCTTCAAGAATACGTTTGCAATCAAAGTTAATCATTTTAAAGAGGACAGAGGAAATGAATCCATCCTCTCCTCCAAACTATTTTGCTGTTATCGTTTGATTTCTGTTCTTTCAGAAGGTAATTTGTCCCTTTAAAAGGTAATTCATTTGTAACAGAAATTCTCAATTAGCAATCTAGTTAAAGGGACCCAGCCACGGACACATAAAGCAATTTCATGTCATCGTTTCTAAAAGCTAGAGAACGCCCTCAGTAAAGGTACCTCAAGGATAAAAAAACAAAACTATAAAGCTGGGTCTGGCACTAAGATCTGCATTTGAAATATATATATAGAGAGAGAGAGAGAGAGAGAGAGAGAGAAATTTTCTACCTAGGAAAACTTATACATTTTAGAACTGAACTAAAAAAGATTCATAATTTAAAGAAGAAAGTTCCTACCCCTTATGCAGAAAGGAGGGGAGGATTTGGGTTGTTTTTTTTTTTTTTTTTACATAGTTCCAGAATCTTTCCTACAGAATGGCTAGAATAGTACAAAGAATTTCTGTATACGCTTCCCCCAGATTTCCTATATGTTACTATTTCATCATATATGCCTTATCCTCTCTCTACATGTGGCAATACATAATAAAGAGACAAAAATGTTTTTTTCTAACCACACAGACATGATGCCCCTAACTACATCATTTCATTGTGTATATCCTGAAAACAAAGATCAAAATCAGGAAATTAACATTGATGCAATATTACAGACCTGATCTATAGACCTTATCAGATTTTGCCAACTGTCCCAATGTCAGAAAGGACATATATCCTGGTTACATCAATACCATAAAGTCAGGTTCTTAAATCTTGCTCCGTCCCCATCTCACATTCAATCCTATAAACATGTTCAATCTATAGAACTGAAGACCTAATCAAGAGCTTTTATCTTTCCTAAATATAAATCCTCCAAATTCTTGTAAGGCCCATAATGCCCATTCATTTCAAAGCTACCAAAAAAGGGTGGTGGGTGGGGGAAGAAGGGATTCAAACACAAAAGATAAGGTGATTTAAAGACAAGCCAACTACTCATGCCCATTCTAATCAGCACGCAACTCAACACTCAACACAATTAATCTAGGCAATGAAAGTAACAATCGCCAAATCAATTTTCTGAGGAATCCTGGGCCAGTGGAAAGATGTCACTCTTAGAGTTCATAAAAATCACTACCATTCATTTCCTGAGGCTCTCTCCCACAAATGAAACAGTCACAATGGCTGGCTTGCCTTCTCTGATTTCCCTTTTCCTCACCAACATCCTTACTCACCTCACTTCTTTTGTTAGTTCTATTCTTAAGGACGGACACAGTGAGAAGTTGCAGAACCTACTAAGGCTGTTGCTCTCTCCTCTGAGTCACCTGGCTCTGGGCCTTCTTGATCTAGATGGTGCAATTATTGCTGTTTGTTGCAAGGCCAACCACAGCCTTCCATAACCGTGATAAATATGTCCTCTAGAGAGCACACTTACAGGATGGCAGAATCCAGCACCTGGAAAGTGTCTTTGTTTAAGGCTTCCATTAACACCCCTAATGACATCCCTAGGCAGAACTTGCAACAATACTGAAGCAACTTTCAGAGCCAAGTTTCTGAGTATTCACAATGGCAACACTAAAGTACCCCTTGCTTCCAATTTCAAGAATTTGAAAGGGGTGTGAGTGGAGGAAACCCTCAAATACCTGGGGATTGTTAGTCAAAGGGCAACACTCATGTAACCAGATCCTACCAGTGGAAACTGTGGGAGGAGAGAATGGCAGAAACCCCTCTTT
This sequence comes from Eulemur rufifrons, assembly GCF_041146395.1. NCBI lineage: Eukaryota > Metazoa > Chordata > Mammalia > Primates > Lemuridae > Eulemur > Eulemur rufifrons. Next base: position 38,785,305 of record NC_090998.1, on the reverse strand, counting down.
CCCAGTTTGTTCTTTCACATTTCCCAGGGGGTACTGACTGCCTTATTCTGGTTCTCTCTTACAACTGTTGATGGAAAAACCAAAACCATCAAAGGCTGTGTGGGTGGGGAGGAAGATGTCAAACAGTAATTTTGCCTTGATTTGGTAGTGACTTGTGGTTTGTAATTTTAAAAATTAACAAAACTTCTGTTTTTTGACACCACTATTCTAAAATTTAAGTGAAACACAACTACCAAATATTGTAGATGTAAAAGTGCACAATTTTAATTGCATTATGGTAAAAAAAGAGAAAGAAAAGAAAAGAAAGCAATCCAATAAAGTACGGACAGTCCCTGACTTACCATGGTTGACCTATGACTTTTCAGAGTTTAGGATGGTGTGAAAGCAACATGCATTTAGTACACTCCTTGATTTATGATGGGGTTACCTTTGGATAAACCTGTCGTAACTTGAAAATATCCTGAAATATGAAAACGTAAGTCAACTCATGAAATGACTTGCATTTTCTACTTCCAGTATTTTCAACTTACGATGGGTTTATGTGCACGTAGCCCTATCTTGAGGAGCATCTGTATACATTTAATGTATATGACATAGTGTATAGATGACAATTTATTTCAGAAACATTAAAAAGTGAGGCAGAAAAGGTAGGTCTTAGAATCAAGGACATGATAGTTTGTTCTAAGTCTGTTCCAAATAGACAAGAACTTATGTATGGGTAAGTAATGAGATGAAACTGTTCTTATCAAGTTTTGCCAGATAAAATAAACTTACCAGATTTTTATTATAGCCTCAACTGGTTGTGCTCAAAAAAAGACACCTAGATTTCAATGGCCAATATGCAAACTCAGCTGAACAAGATTAAACTGCACTCATAACTCAAAAATAGCAGCTCCCATACCGAAAGTATTTTCAGTCCCAGGAAAAGTTGGCTCTTAACAGAGCTTGAAGTACTGTATTCAATACCATTAACCAAGTAACTCAGCTAACATTCCAGGAGCTCCACAGTTAAATAAAAATTTTGTGTTTTTTTAAAAAAGGTAAGTATTATGTATATTTTACAATAAAGAAAAGAAGTGCATTATAAGTTGCTCAAAAATTCAATATAGTAGTCCTAACACACATAATAACCCTATTACAAAACTGACAATAGCATTAGTCTTTCTCACCCTGGACCCCAATTCATACAGAAACCTAGAAATTGGATTCTTTCCCACTCCCCACTATTAATACTCAACTCTAAAACAGAGAGGGGGGATTATTTATATAGAACACAATGTGGACAGTGCCTCCTGGAGTTGTGGGAAGTTTGCCTATACTACATTTTTAAATGAGAGGTAAATGTTTAGGTGTTAATCATAACCAAGTTCCTTTGATGTAGTTCAGAGCCTCAAAGCCTTCATCCCTAGGAAAACAGGAATCCCCAAACTTGTCAGAATCTGTCAAAATTTGGCATGCATATACTGCTAAAGTTTTGTTGAAGTGTCATCATTCTGGGGTTCCCCCAGCCAGCCTCCTCTGCCAAAGCCACCCCAAAACAAAACAAAAAGCTAAGAGCTTAATGCATAGCTTTACCGAGAAATAAAAACTTAAATACATTGTTTTAGTTAGGTATTCCTATGGTCTGTTTTTGCTTGGGGAAGGAGGGACAGCAGGGGCTGATAGGAGATAGATATTCTTATCAATGGACATCTATGTCACGTTAAATCCCTTGTTGTTTTGTTCCAGATATCTTCCTTATTCTTGTCCTAAAATGAAAGATTATTATCAAGGGTCAAGCCTTAATATTAAAAAAAAAAAAAAAAAAAAAAATTCTCGGCCGGGCGCGGTGGCTCACGCCTGTAATCCTAGTACTCTGGGAGGCCGAGGTGGGCGGATCGTTTGAGCTCAGGAGTTCGAGACTAGCCTGAGCAAGAGCGAGACCTCATCTCTACTAAAAATACAAAGAAATTATATGGACAGCTAAAAATATATATAGAAAAAATTAGCCGGGCATGGTGGCACATGCCTGTAGTCCCAGCTACTCGGGAGGCTGAGACAGGAGGATCGCTTGAGCTCAGGAGTTTGAGGTTGCTGTGAGCTAGGCTGACGCCACGGCACTCACTCTAGCCTGGGCAACAGAGTGAGACTCTGTCTCAAAAAAAAAAAAAAAAAAAAAAAAAAAAAAAATTCTTTACAATCCTATTCCAATACATCTAATAAGTACAGTGCATATGAAACATGCTGAAGTTGCCAAAAGCTATGCAAAACTGAAACTATCATGTATTTAGTATGCATTTAAAAAAAAATCCTGGCCTTTGAAAATTAAAAGCCTGCTAAATGCTAGAGCCAGGACAGAAGTTGCTAAACAAGCAAATCAAAGAAACATTGTTCACATATTAAATTAAATACTAGTTTAATTACAAACTAATTAAATATTAGTTTGTGAATTACACAGTCCTATCTTCCTGTTGTATTAATTCAATCATTTTCAACCCTGTTCCCACACATCCAGAAGGAATCAAATTGATACTCAAAAGAAAAACCCCATATGGTTTTTATAAAGGGGGAAGGATTGCTTGTAATTTTTCAGTAAACATGCTCAGAACATTTAGATTACCCTACAGGTGGGCAAAATCATCTAACACAAAGCCTACTTGTTGATAAAGTGTTGAATATCTCATATGTTGAATTAAGTGTTGAGTGTCTCATGTGAGAGTATCATACCATATATGCATAGCCTGGGAATTCAAAATCTCAAGTAGTTTCTACTACATGTGTAGCACTTTCACACCATCATAAAGTCAGAAAAATCATTAAGTTGGGGACAGTCTGTACTTCTGTTTAAATGGTATGCCTCCCCTCTGGCACATTTACACAGTGTATCTCTTGTCCCACAGGGCCACAGGCGTTTTGAGACAGCCTAATAACCCCTAAGTGATAATCTGATATGGTACAAAACACGAAGTAAATGGTCATTAGCTCAATGCTTTCCCTGCCACCCTGAGGAGATAGGTCAGTTCCGTTTGAGAACAATCCAAGGAATTCCGTTTCAACCAAGGCTGGGCTTTGATTGTCCCAGATTGGAACCATAGATGTCCTAGCCTCTCCCTAAACTGGGACCAAAATCCCTGGATTAGCTAAAACTGAATCCATCTCTTTAGAGAGCTGCCTCAGAACCTAACCAGTAACTAGAGACGGAATGCCTACTGCCTTCAATAAATTATTTTTTGTGCCAAACTTTGACACTCCTGAATCTCTATAACCACAACTGTTTGACAGATATTGAATCATAAGAAGGCCCCAATGTCCTAAATACATAATCTTCTTCCAGTATAAACCAGTAATCCCTCCCCAGTAACACCATATTTAGCCCAAATGAGAGCATGCATAAATTAGGACAAACAGCACACCCACTTCACCCTCACTCTTGAAGCTCTTTTTGCAAGTGTCTTGGATTCCAATTTCAGTTAATTGTGCAGGAACTTCTCACCTTGCAAGCAGAGCCTGCATGTGATTCAGCTCAGCTATCCCCCAGACATAAGCATACTGAGGAGTCTCTAGAGCAGATCTAGACCCCATTATCAGATCAGGAATGCTACAACCTCAAATCAATATTCCCCATCTGGCTCAGTGGAACCTACCACCTTGCAGGGTTATACAAGTGGCTTTAAAAGTCAGTCCCTACAGCCTTTCTCTCCTTGGTCTTTAACACTGTCTTTGGAAAACAAAAATGTATTTAATATAAAAACTACAAAGGGCTGCATGAAATTTGGCTAGGAACTCTGGGGAACAAAACAGGGTAGAGTGAAAGACATTTCTACTAGATTCTACAGCCAAGTCAAAATAGTAAAGGAAAATTTAGAAGAAGGGCATCATGAGAACATTCAGTGGTTTCCCTAGGGGAGATTAATACCCTTGGGTAGTTTATGAAATAAAATGAAACTCTTCAGGCCAGCAGTAGTACCTTCTATAATAATACCACTCTCTACATTTATATAAAATTTTACAAATTTCAAAGTGCTTTTATACTCATCATCCCCTTTGATTACACATCAATCCATGAGGAAAGGGCAAGAATGATTAGTTCCACTTTAAAGATTTTTAAAAAAAGTTTAAAAAGGCTGTGTAATAGTTGTAAAAGGACTGGATTTAGTGTCACAAGTCCTGCCATTTTCTACCATATAAACCTGGCAAAATCATCTCAGCTTCCTCATCTGTAAGGTAAGGATGATGATTAACACCGTCTCTACTGAATGCCAACAAGAAAACCTGTGAGAAATCATTGTAAAGTGCTAACCGGACAGTATTGATTTGCCCAATATCAGAAAGTTAAAATAAATAGCAGAACCAGAACCAGATTTGGAGTCTTCTGACCTCTATAGTCTTGGTATTCTTTCTACTATTCCACCCTACAGTATAAAAATAAGCTTCCATCTATACAAGCTTTCAAAAGTAAGTTCCAGCCATAGGTCAAGAGAAATCTTTAAAACAAAAACCAAAAACGAAACAACCCCCCAAAACATATGCTTATTCCTATAACACTTCTCAGTATTTTTCAGCATTTCTACAAAGACCATGAACTGTATCAGGAAAAAAAATGAAAATGCTAAGTATCTGGATTAATGTTACCTTTTCCTATTCTTTAGGAAAGTAAGACTTCATTCAGATCAATAGTGGGGAAGAGAGAGAAGGGAAGAGAGTACTAAGCTCCGTTTCCATAACAAGATGAATAATGGAAGAAGGAAACTCTAGATCCAAATTACAGACTGCATTTCTCAAGGAGCTAACCATTTATGCCCCCACTGGAGGAACTGGCAGAGAATCCAAATGTCAACATATTCTTGAAGCCAGAACAAAAAATTTTAAACAAAGAGGAATAAGAAAACACCAAAAGTGAGTAAATCTAATAATTACAGAAATCAGTGTGTATGCAGAAACCATAAGAAACGTGGTTATGCAATTCAGATAATCTTTAACTAAATTCTTAAACTATGTGTACAACGAAAGATAAACTGTAAATAAATATCAATAAGTAACTAGAAAAGCCCATTCGCCATTAACCTTTATCCTTAAAATCCTTGTCTGTTTCAGGCACAGTCAGCGCTTCTACTGGGTTACACATTCACAAGTTAACTAGTGCTAGCAGAGGGTCTCAAGTTCATAGTGGTTTTGTTGTTGTTTGGTCAGTGAAAGGCTAATGGGATAGGCAACGCAACCTGAGCTGGCATGGGATAGCAATTCTACACTTGGTAAATACACAAATTACCAAAGCCTACTTATTACCACAGCTTTAGCAAGTAGGCCCAAAAAAAACAACCGCCCAAAGACGCCCTTCCTGAGCACACTTTGAGAAAGACGCCCACAGGGCTCAGGACCAAGCAAAGCAAGGCCACCTCACCTGTCCAAAGGTAACCAATCAGACCAGAGCGGGGCTGCCCTGTGGGGCTGGAAGCCAGGCCAGGCCCGGCCCCAGTCTCACCTCCTGCCTCTGCTGTTAGCTCCCCAGTATCTAAGGAGCCTCGCGTGTCACAGAGGACTGTGACATCACCCGCCCCGCCGTGACAAGGCAGCCTGCCCGACCAGGGCCTAGCTCAAGTCCCGGCTCCTGGCCGTTCACCAGGGGCAGCCTGAACAGAGGACCTGCAGCAGAGCAGCGATCGGTTGGGTGGGCAGGGGGTGACCACAAACCCGTGGGGTTTCGCTTTCACAATTCACCTCGGAAGGAAGGGGCGGGGACGTGCCCTGAATTCAAGCGATCAAGGCTGGGCCAAGGGGCCCTGCGCATACACTTAGTGGAGGGGGAAGGACAGGAGGAACGCGGAGTGGAAGGGAGACAGGAAAGCAGGCTAAGAAGGGACCTTCGCTACGGCTCTGGCGCAGTATGAGGGCCTCGACGCCCCCATAGACCCCGCAGACTCGCCGCCTCCGCCCCGGTACGCAGCGCATGCGCAGCACTAGTTCCCTAGCTTCTCTCCCCACCCAGCTTTCCGGAGTCTAGTCTCCGAGCAGGGCCCAGTTCCCTTAAGGTGCAATCTACCCAAAAACGGAAGCTACTCCTACTCTTGCTCAAACGGTAACTACTGATTCCTTCGCTACTTCTCACTCCCGGCCTGTCTAGTCCTAGCTTCAGACGTACCTTGTTAGCCCGCCTCTCCGGAGCCTACAAGCTCTTCTAACACCGGATGTACTATGGCTTTCCGAGGGTCCACTCCAGGCTCTTCACCCAGTGCCCGCCCTTCGAGAGAAGCCCCGCCCCCGCGTCCTGTTTAAGGCCAGTCCTCATTGGCCCGCTGGCCCCACCTCTGCATTTCCATTGGTTGTACGTGCATAAACAACGGCAGCTTACTTTATATTCATTAGCTAATATGCTTGTCGATCAAGACTCTGGCCACCAACTGACGTGGTAGCAAAAGGTCTCCGCCTTTTTCCCCCCATAGTAAGGAAGGACCGCTGTCCGCTGCCACCTCTAGTGGAGAAAGTAAAAAAGGACAGGCCCCGCCTGAGACGCCGGCAAGTAATGGAGTCCCCGGACGTGCGATGGGGTAGCGCTGCGAAGTCCTGGGATTCTTGTTTTAGCTTCTCATGAAATGTTAAAGGTGGTTGTTATGGTACGGAGTGCGAGACAAGACCACGTAGTCCGAATGTGATCGAATTAATGAGTCTTTATTTGCTGACCAGCGACTACCCTTTGCACCGCCAAAAGCGGCGGCACAGAGAGTAGCGCTCAACCGGAAAAGAGGAAGGGTTTTTATATTATTTTACATCGGGGTCTTACGTGACTCTGAGTACACAAGGTGGAGTCAGTTTTGCAATAAATTCCATTACCAGGGGGCCTGGGACGAGCCCCAGACCACCTGTTTTGATTACCATCTATAAGCAAGCGGGTTTACAGAAGCAGATAGCATCGGTTAAGTCAAGGGACATTCTTCCATGAGTTAAGCAAGCACAACAATCAGTTACAAGTTAATTATTTTGTTTGCCATTTTATAGGGTATATTTTCTTTCTGTACATAGGTCACGCAGCCATGAGTCATCTACAGCCACAGCCAAAATGGCTGAACTATAGCTAACTGGCCAGCTATAGGCCCTGGATTTGCTGGATTTGCTGTATAGGCCGTTACAGTGGAAAGCGATTTGGCAAACACTTAGAAAAGAGCCTTCACAGGGGCAGATTTCCCGTGAAACTAGTGGAGCTTAAGCTTCAGAGCATCTTTGAAGGCTCAGTGAATTCTCCGGGAACTCAAGGAGGAAATAGCAGCCCCAGTCTTGTACCGGACGGTTGGACCCCAGCATGGAGGTCACTCTGTTAAGCCAAGTAGGGGTCCTGGGACCGCGAGGCGGGCGGGCTGCCAAGACCACTCCCCACCTGCCTGCTTGGGGGAGTTGGGTGGTTCTTTTTTTTTTTTTTTTTTTTGACAGAGTCTCACTTTGTTGCCCAGACTAGAGTGCCGTGGCGTCAGCCTAGCTCACAGCAATCTCAAACTCTTGGGCTCAAGCAATCCTCCTGCTTCAGCCTCCCGAGTAGCTGGGACTACAGACATGCGCCATCATGCCCAGCTAATTTTTCTATATATATGTTTAGATATAATTTAGATATAATTTCTTTCTATTTTTTTAGTAGAGACGGGGGTCTCGCTCTTGCTCAGGCTGGTCTCGAACTCCTGAGTTCAAATGATCCACCCGCCTCGGCCTCCCAGAGTGCTAGGATTACTGGCGTGAGCCACCGCGCCCAGCCTGGGTGGTTCTTCATAGTCACCTCCGCCCTGCGAGTTGGGTTTGGAGTAGGGTGGGTGGGCCAGGGGACGAGGGTGGTGACGACCTGACCAAGCTGTCCTAGCAGCCCCTTAGGAGACTGAGCCAAGGGAGATCAAAGGGCTGGTGTTCCCCCCACTCCCCGTTGTCTCCAGCAAGAGGCACCACCTATGCAAGAACCTATATTAACAGTAAGGAGTTGCAAAGCTGGTAAAAAGAAAAAAAAAAAAGTAGGGGAGGAGAGACTTACAGTGATTACCAGGCAGTTAATAATATTATTTTTTCTGGATTTTGTGATGTCTGTGGTTTTTATTAGCATTTTTTTTTTTTTGAGACAAAGTCTCGATCTGTCACCCTGACTGGAGTGCAGTGGCACAATCATAGCTCACTGTAACTTCGAACTATTCTCCCCTCAGCCTCTCGAGTACCTAGGACTACTACAAGCGCTGGCCACCATGCCCGGCTAATTTTTTAATTTTTTTGTAGAGATGAGGGTCTTGCAATGTTGCCCAGGCTATTGTTAGCATTTTAAAATCTGTAATGATTTTTCTCATTCTAAATAATATTGACTTTATTACACCATTTTGTATTCTTTATTACATAATTTTATTTACTGTAAATATTGACTTTATTATGTAATTTTAGAGCCCCAGAGAGCATTCCTGACCTTCATTTTACAGATGAGAAAACAGGCCCACAGACAGAAAAGGTTCTGGCAAAATAAAAGAAGAAATTTAGATTAGGCATTTGATCAACGGAGATTAGATCAGAATCCAGGATTAAGGAAATTACTTTCCAGAAGGATAGAATAGTTATCTTTTCAGTAAAGAGTACACTGTGCAGAGTATGATTCTCAGTACACAAACCCAGGTATGCAATAAATATATGTTTATTTTCCATAATGCAGCCTAATATCTATCCTGAACTTCATTCCACCAAAATGGAAGAACATGTATTATCAGTCTTCCTGGGGTTTTCTCTGCCCACCTCCACCCTAATTTCTGCCACATTTCTGAGGCCAAAGTGCTGGGGACCAGGGCCTATCTGATTCCTGGACTTCAATCCACACCTGTTGCTACAGAGATTTTTACCTTTGTACTAGTGTGGCCCTTTCAGAAAGGTGCAGCTGTTCTATTTCCACACTATATTTAAGGTATGATAGATCTTTTGTCAGGCTGATATTGAACTCTCCGCCTAGAACTATAGGTTGCTAAGAGCTCCGCCTTCAGTGTTGACTGACATATATTATTGGTTCCTTGAGCACCTATCATTTGCCTATTTTAGGCACTTGTAGATGCATTAGTGAACAAAAATCACTGCCCTCATAGAGCTTACATTCTAGCAAGGAGAGAAAAACCAAACAATAAGCATAATGATAAGTAAATTATGTAGTGTGTTAGGATATAAATGCTATAAAATAGAGTAGGAATTGGGATCAGAAGTTCTGAGAGATGGGCGGGTAGAAATTACAGAGGAGATAGGCTTCATTGGGAAGTGACACTTGAGCAATAACTCAAAGGAGATGAGGGATTGAGCAATGCAGGATCTAAAGAAAGAGTATTCCAGGCAGAGGAAGAGAAAGTGCAAAAACCTTAAGCCAGGAGCATACCTGGCACAGGTGAAAAATAGTAAGAAGGCCAGTGCAGCTGGAGTGGTATAAATTCTGGCAGAATTATAGGGGATGCAGTCAGGGAGGTAGTGTAATGAGAGCAGATCATGTAGGGTCTTGAAAGGCTTAGATGAACTTCAGCTTTTCTTGTTCTGGGGAAAATGGGTAACCACTGCAGGGTTTTGAGCAGAGGAGTAACATAATCTGATTTATCTTTTTATAGGAATGCTGGCTGCTATTTGAAAATAAATTGTGGGGGCTAGACATGGTAGCTCACTCCTATAATCCCAGCATTTTGAGAGGCCAAGCTGGGAGGATTGCTTGGGGCCAGGAGTTTGAGACCAGCCTGGGCAACATAGTGAGGCCCCATCTCCACAAAAAAAATAAGCTGGCTGTGGTGGTCCATGCCTATAGTCCTAGCTACTCAGGAGGCTGAGGCCAGAGGATGGCCTAAGCTCAGTTAGAGGTCACAGTTAGCTATGATCACACCACTGTACTCCATCCTGGGCAACAGAGCAAGACCTTGTCTCTAAGAAAATTAAAAAATAAATAAATTTTGGGGATTCAAGGGTAGAAGCAGTACAGTTAGAAGGCTCACACCGTTCTTCTGAGGTTTTGGATTAAAAACAAAAACAAAACAACAAAAAAAAGAAGGCTCACACTAAAGTGGTAGTGGTAGAGGTGGTGGGAAGTAGATTCTGGATATATTTTGAAATTAAAACCAATATAATTTTCTGGCAGATGAATGTGGGCTGTAAGAGAGAAGTCAAGGACGACTCTTAGGTTTTTAGTCTATCATTTTGTAACAAATCAGCCCAAAACTTAGTGGCTTAAAACAATAATCATTTATTGTCTGTAGGTCAAGAGTTTGAGAGCAGCTTGGCTGGGCATTTTTGGCTCAGGGTCATTCATGAGGTCACAGTCAGATGTCAGCAGGGGCTGTAGTCATCCAGAGGCTTGACTGGGGCTGGAGGAACTATTTCCAAAGTGACTCACTCAAAGTAGCTGACAATGTGGTGTTGGCTGTTGGTAGAAGGCCTTAGCCCCTTGCCATGTAGGCTCCTCCATAGGGCTATTTGAATGCCCTTACAGCATGAGAGTTGGCTTCCCCCAGAGTGAGCAATTCCAGTGACCTAGAGAGCTTGACAGAAGCTCTTTTTATGACTTATTCTCACTTGTCACATAGCAATCATTTCCTTATTAACACCTTTATGTACCCAGATTCCTGCCCTGGGTCCTGTGCCTTAAAGGGTCTCATGCTTTGGAGAGACTTCCTAGAAATTTTCCAAGTCTCCTTCCAGAACCTGGGACCAGCCAGGACCATTGGTGCCTTCAAGGCTGAGCCCAGACCAGGCCCCGCATGAGCCCTGGTCCCAGTTTTTCTCCTCATGGCATTCTCCAATCCCAGGATGCCTAAGAAACTCTGGAACTCATGCCTATGGGGTCATCCCAGGGTCCTGTGACTAGCCTCAATTCCAAGAGGGCATCCTGGCAAGTCAATCACTCTTGCTGTCCAGCACAGTATTTCTTTTGCAAAATAGTGTGACATTGGGTCCCCAGAATGGTACCGACAAGCTGATTTTGGATCAAACACAAGATGAGTTCAGGTCTCTGGGCTACTGACAGTCCTCCACCAACCCTTGGGCACAAGCCCTGTGTTTGGGTCCCTGTGTTGGCCCTTCGCTGTCAGTGTTCTGACTATCAAACTGCTGGTGGTCCATAGCACCTGAGAACAACAGGTGGCAGCAGGCATCTTTTATCCTGTGTGTATGACCACATACCACCTCCCTACCTCAAGGTAGTCACCCCACCCCCTCTGAAGACTCCATGCATACATCAAGCAGTCTTCTGGGGGTAGTTCTACCTTTCTCCTCCAAGGTCATTTCTGAACGCTTTTGGGATTGTTGTTACACAGGTTGAAAGGGCCTTTTCCAACTGCTGTCGTCTTGCTTCTGAATGATATGATGATGTAATGCTCTCTCCCATATTAGTCTTAAGTCATGCCAAAAGAGGCATGCAGGAATGGATCACTCTTCTTGCTACACCCATGAGCCCTTCCCATATCTTCCCTATTGGTGATGGTGTCTGGAAGATGGGGGTGTGGTCAACCTGGAAAGAGCTCATAGTCTAGGAATGTTGTGATTGTGGTTTAAAGTGTACATGAGAAGATATGGTTTAAAGAAGTGTTATTCTATATTTTTGATATAAAATTATGAATGAAAATTTAACTTGACTAGAAAACAAATCATTGTGAACAATTTCAGGCATTTTCTGGGTAAGACTTGTGTTTGTGATCATCATAAACAGAACACAGTAATAATTTTTGAGAGTGTCATGGGCAAGGTAGTGATGTATCATGAGTAATATTGTTGTCATCAGGAGTGTTAGTGAACTCTAGAGTCAAAAATATCTATATTGTTTCAATACAAACAAGTTCCAAAGGGCTATGGCTTTGTATTAACAGAGCTACTATCTTGCCTCCTGATGGGAGATAGGAAATTAGCCAGGAATGACACATTTGACAATAAACAGGAAGAACGTGACTTTTGGACAAGAAGAAACAGTAGCTATATACTATGAAGAATCATCACATACTCTGATATGGGCAATAAACTGATACCTCTTTTCTACCCATTATCCTAAATCTTGATAAATCATTTTATCATTATACCTTGCATGGGATCATAAATTTTGAAATACATTTTAAAATTGAGACATAATTCAGCATACCATCAAATTCACCCTTTTAAAATGTACATATCAGTCATTTTTAGTATATTCCCAAGATTGCACAATAATCACTACTACTTTTTTATGATAAGCTCTTTTATATATATAGAATTATAAGCTACAAACTTATTTTGCTTACTCCTTTTAACCACCACATGAGGCAGATAGGCTAGAGCACAGTAGTCCAATTTTACAGGCAAAAGTGGAAATATTATTCCCATATTTAGTATAAGACAGAGCTGGGATGTAAGCCCTGGGCCTCCACACAACTGCTTTTTTCCCATGACTTTGTGATGCATCATTTTAAGGTAATCTGATTTCACAATGCTTTACAGTATAAGAGTAACATCTATAACAGCTATTCCTGACAGGTTAACTCTGGAGCCAACCAACCTAATTAATTACCTCATAACCTGGCACATTTTGAAGTACTGTTATACTTCTAACTCAATTTCACAACTATGTTTGAGAGCCCCATGAGCCAGGATTGCAGCAAAGCTGATTTGAAAGGACCAGGGAACGCAACAGTCAAGCATGCCTTCAAGTTTAACCTATGCCTGGCATGTCCTCACCAATTGCTCAGATGGCAAGTAATTAAGTAAAGGGAGTAGAGGGAAGGCCCACTTAGGGGTGGACACTGATGAAAAACACAACCAGTTTTAGACCCATTTTTCTCAGGAATAACATCCCCAGAAGCACTGTTGCTGGTCTATTACATCATTACCAGCAGGATAAAGGGCAATACTTCTGGAGTCCAGAATATGTAAGGAAAAGGTAAATTAAGCTGCCTGCCTGAGGCCTAAAAAGCCAAATAGTGCTAATTTCATCCATGCCAAACCAAGAAAATGGTTCATTCCTTCCTGATCTGGGTTTTAAGGAGAGGATGATCATCAGAGAAACCAGGAAATTCCATCCTGAAGCCCAGAGGGGAAAATGGTGGGCATTTCCCAGAGTTGCAGACAGTGCAGGGGGCAACATAATCTGCCACTGTGAAGGGAAAAGCTATTGTGGTAAGGTCTGGTCTTCCACAGGACAATGGAAGCAGAGACTAGCAAGATCAGAGCCTGGGTGATCAATCCTGGTAGAAGCCGGACTTCCTCAACTAAGGCACATAGGTCCCTGAGGAGAAGGGTCTATGAACACCCTAAAATTGCAAGCAAAATTTTGATATATTCATGTTTTCCTGGCAAAGGGGTCCTTAGTTCTCAAATCCTGAGCTAGAGAAAAGGACTAAGCCAATTGCAAACTAGGAAACAAAAGCCACCAGATACACTTAGACCCAGCCGGATATACTTAGAGCTCTCAAAGCCATCGCTGAAAACTTGGAACATGGACTCACGGAAAAGACAACTGAGAGCTTGTTTTTGAGCTCTTCTTCCTAATTGTATTTCAAGTCTTTTCAAAACAAGGCCCTAGGAACCCCCAGGTTCAAGTATGCTCCTGGGCTTTGTCCACTGCTGCAGGAGCCATAGGGAGCCTCGTACACATACTTGAGTTATTCATTTGCCAACATTAAACCTCAGGATAGATGTGTCAAAGCAGGACTCCTTTCTCCGTGGCATGTGCTGATTTCAGAGGCAGCAGCAGCTAATGTGGAAAACACTGGAATCGGACTGTGATGAGAAGTGACTGCTGTGAACACAACCTACTGTCTTTTCTCTGACCCTTTCTTTGCAGTTTCTGTAGAGCAGAAAATAATCTTCTCTGAAGATACTTGATTACAGTTCCCAAAAACAAAAACACATGCTTTCAATGCACTGTGCCTTCAGGTATTCTGAGTTTAGTTCAGCTGGTAGATGAGCTGATTGATTCATTCACTGCAATTGTCAGGTGAGCCCATCTCCATGAGGAAGCCCATTTATTCTTGGTAGTGTGATGGGCTAGCAAGAAGTGGAAAGAGCACAAGAACCATGAGATCTCCTGGAAATACTTCTCCAGGAAGAAAATTTCATGAATGAGGTGTCCCAGGCAAATGACTCTAATCCTCCCCAGGTTCTCCTCAATCACTGTGTTGTCTGTCAGAGGGATGGTCTCATTCTTTTGTTTTTTTGAGACAGGGTCTTGCTCTGTCGCACTCAGGCTGGACTTGAATTCCTAAACTCAAGCAATCCTCCCGCCTCAGCCTCCCAAAGTGCTAGGATTACAGGCGTGAGCCTGAGCCACTGCACCCAACTTGGTCTTATTCTTGACCTTAGCTTGTCCACATTTCAAGATGAGTTCCCCTCAACACAAACACCTGCACTTGGATGTTTACAGCAGCTTTGTTTATTTATTTATTTATGTTTAGAGACAGGGTTTGCTCTGTTGCCCAGGCTGGAGTACAGTGGCATGATCATAGCTTACTGCAATCTTGAACTCCTGGGCTCAAGTGATCCTCCTACCTCAGCCTCCCAAAGTGCTGGGATTACAGGTGTAAGCCACTGTGCCTGGCCAGCAGTTTTTCTTTTTTTTTTTTTCTTTCTTTCTTTTTTTTTTTTTTTTTGAGACAGAGTCTCGCTTTGTTGCCCAGGCTAGAGTGAGTGCCGTGGCGTCAGCCTAGCTCACAGCAACCTCAAACTCCTGGGCTTAAGCGATCCTACTGCCCCAGCCTCCCGAGTAGCTGGGACTACAGGCATGCGCCACCATGCCCGGCTAATTTTTTCTATAATTATTTTAGTTGGCCAGATAATTTCTTTCTATTTTTAGTAGAGACGGGGTCTCGCTCTTGCTCAGGCTGGTCTTGAACTCCTGACCTTGAGCGATCCACCCGCCTTGGCCTCCCAGAGTGCTAGGATTACAGGCATGAGCCACCTCGCCCGGCCTGGCCAGCAGTTTTATTTATAATTGCCAAAACTTGGAAGCAACCAAGATGTCCTTGAGTAGGTGAATGGATAAACTAGGGTACATTCAGACAATGGAATATTATTCAGTGCTAAAAAGAAATGAGCCACGAAAAGACATGGAGGAAATTTAAATACATGTATCAACCTAAATAACGAACAGAGAAGCCCTCTATAAGAAAAATATATTTATTTGGGAATAGAGCATTGCAATGGAAATACATATGCCATAGTAATCTATGTGCATATTCAGGGAGGTAAAGGAAAGCAAAGGTTTTTAAAGGAAAAAGTAAGGAGAATTACATACTTGTTTTGAAATAATTATCCTTGGCTACAAAGATCAATAACAATGATGATGCCAGTCCCAGGTTGGACAGGCAAGAAGTATTTTTGTGTGTGTGTGTAAGGTTGCAATGGCCTTTGTGGAAGGTTGTAATTTTTGTGGTCTTTTTTGTTATCAGGCACACGGTGGGAGAGCCCTCTCTTCATGGCTTTCTCCAGCTCCATTTGTCAGGGTTTTCTTAACATTGTATACTGCTTATTAGATGCTAGACAGTGTTCAAGACGTTTCATGTGTATTAACTCATTTAATATTTGCAATCCCCTGGGAGACAGGAACAATAATTACACTACAAACCAGAAAACCGAGGCTGAAACAGTTTGCTCAAGGTCATAGAGCTTGAATTTGAGCTCTGGGTGTCTCCTGCTAGAGCGCATGCTCTTAATCATTAGGCTATACCGCCTCTCATGGTACAAGCAGCATGTATTAATGTAGTTTTATAAGGTTTTATGGTTTTTAAAAAAATAAATAAAACCTTTAAAAGAAAATGGCAGTTGGGAGCATATATTCAGGGAAACTTGAATCTATACTCCTGGGTTGCAGTCTTCAAACTTAGCCCAAATAAACTCTCTACTTACATTAAAAAAAGAAAGGCAGTAATACTTGACTTTAAGGGATGGGGGTGAATAGGAGGGAAGAGAAGAGAAAGATGGGAAGACAGCAACAGATCTGCTTTCCAGGAGTAGGGGAGGAGGGTGTGGCAGAGTTAAAGAGGAGATAAAAAAAACAGGTTGAATTTCTCAGCCTAGGGCAAGGATGGAGAGGAGAACAAGGTGGGGGCAATTTGGGAATGACTTGGGGGTCCTAGTCAAAACTTAACCTTAGGGAGACCAGTGTGGTTTCCCAACACATAACTATAAACATGGCTTTCCTGAGGTCACTTCTGTATCTCACACCTTTCCTTGTCTACTTTTATAAACTTCCTGCTCATCTCAAAACCACTGACCTTGTTCTGCTCAGTAAGTATGTGAACAAGCAGCTAACGGAAATGAAATACATTAAAATCCACACCATCACCTATAAATGTGTGTGAATATTTAATGTTCTGGTTAAGATTCAGGATGTGGCCGGGAGCAGTGGCTTATGCCTGTAATCCCAGGTACTCAGGAGGCTGAGGTGGGAGGATCACTTGAGCCCAGGAGTTCAAGACCAGCCTGGGCAACATAGCAAGATGCTGTCTCTACCAAAAAAAATTAAAAATTAGCTGGGCCTGGTGGTGTGCACACGTAATCCCAGCTACTTGAGAGGCTAAGAAACAAGGATAACTTGAGCCCAGGGATTTGAGGCTGCAGTGAGCTATAATCGCACCATAGGCCCATGTGTTAAGGAACGGAGGCCTTTGGCTAACAACTAGCAAGGAACTGAGGCATCCTGCCAACAACCATGTGAACGAGGCATCTTAAAAGCTGTCAAGACTTCAGATGACTGGAGCCACAGTCAACAGCTTTATTGCAACCTCATGAGAGACCCTGACCCAGAAGCAACCAGCCAAGCTTCTCCCAGATTTCTGACTCTCAGAAACTGTATTAGAGAATACATTTTTGTTTGTTTGTTTTAAGCCTCTAAGCTTTGGGGTAATCTGTTAGGCAGAAATATATAACTCATACCCTTATGCGGTTTCCTTTCCTGATTCCAGCTTTTAATGTGACAAAGCTTGAGGGTTTCACAGCTTGAGCACATTGAGGGTGCTAGCCATTGGAGTAAAGAAGAGAACTAAATGACAAGGAGCTAGCATGGAAGAACCAGGCATGTGACCCAATCTGTGTTGTAAAACAATCATTCTCAGGCTGGGCACAGTGGCTCACGCCTGTAATCCCAGAACTTTGGGAGGCTGAGGTGGGAGGATCACTTGAGGCCAGGAGTTCAAGATCAACCTGGACAACATAGTAAGACCCAGACTCCACAAAGAAATTTTTGAAAAATCTGTAGCAAATGGATTGTAAGGGAACAGGAGTAGATAATGAGAGTTTGAACTAGAGTAGCAATTTGTAATGATGAAGCCAACTGAATGGATACTATAAATGAGGAAATCTGGGGGTGGGTCTACGGGAGGGAACAACAACTTGGCTTCTGTCTGAAGTCACTTTTTTCAGGTCACCAGTGCCTTCTAACTGCTAAATTAAAAAATCCAGTGACCTTTTTCTAATCTTTCTCCTGCTTGAAACTACTTTCTTTGGCTTCCCCAGCACAGTATGTCTGGCTCTCTTTCAGCCTCTCGAACTGTTCCATCTCTCCCTTTTCCTCCTGATTGCTGAATGTCTATCAATAGGAACCCATTCTTCCTTTTACCCAGGGTGGAAACTTGGAGTTGTTTTCAACTCTCTTCTTTCTTCAACAAATACTTGTCAAGTTCCTAATATGCACCGATTCTACGTTAAACAATAGAGATACATTGGTGCAAATAGGCATGGCCCCAGCCTTCGTGGAGTTTCACTGTGGCGGGGAAGACAGATATCAAACAAATAATCACATAAGTGAATATATATAAGGAGTGTAGTTTTTTTCTCCAGTCCAAATGTCTCTGCCTTACTTTAATTATTTATAGCTTTATTCAGATATAATGGACATATAATAAACTGTATGTATATATCTAAAGTATACAGTTTCACGAGTTTAGATATGAGACCATCATCATAATCAAGACCATGAACATATCCATTATCCCCCCAAATTTCCTCATGCCTGTTTGTGATCCCTCCTGCCTTTACCTTCCTCGATGCTTAGACAATCACTGACCTGCTTTCGATCACTATAGATTAGTTTGAATTTTCTAGAATTTTATGTAAATGGAACCATACAGTATGTACTCTTTTTGGTTTGGCCTCTTTCACTCAGGATAATTATTTTGATATTCATCCATGTGATAGTATCAAAATTCATCCCTTTTATTCCTGAGAAATATTCTATTGTATGGATGGCCATAATTTGTCTATCCATTTGCCTGTTGAGGGATTTTTTACTATTACAAATAAAATTGCTAAGAACGTTTGTGTACAAGTCGTGGTGTACCTATATGTTTTCTTTTGGGTAAATATCTAGGAATAGAATGGCTGGATCATATAGTTAGGTGTATGTTTAAATTTTTAAGGAACTGCCAAACTGTTTTCCAAAGTGGTTGTAACATTTTACCCTCCCAACAAGCATATGGGAGGTTCAGTTTCTCCACATCTTCACTAACACTTAGCATAATCAGACTATTTAATTTTAGATGTGTAGTGGTATCTCATTGTGGTTTTAATTTGCATTTCCCTAATGACTAATAATGTTGGATATCTTTTCACTTGCTTATTTGCCATCTGTATATTTTCCTTGGTGAATGATCTGTTCAAATTTTTTGCCCATTTTTTAATTGAACTATTTTTTTTGTTTTGTTTTGTTTTGTTTGAGACAGAGTCTCACTCTGTTGCCTGGACTAGAGTGCCGTGGCATCAGCCTAGCTCACAGCAACTTCAAACTCCTGGGCTCAAGCAATTCTACTGCCTCAGCCTCCTGAATAGCTGGGACTACAGGCATGCGCCACCATACCCGGCTAATTTTTTTTTTTATATATATTTTTAGTTGTCCAGCCAATTACTTTCTTTTCTTTTTTTTTTTTAGTAGAGATGGGGGTCTTGCTCTTGCTTAGGCTGGTCTTGAACTCCTGAGCTCAAACGATCCACCTGCCTCGGCCTCCCAGAGTGCTAGGATTATAGGCGTGAGCCACCTCGCCCGGCCACTGTTTTCTTTTTATTGAGTTTTGAGAGTTCTTTATATATTCTGGATATACATCTCTAGTTTGTGGCTTGTTTTAGGTTCTCTTAATAGTGCTTTTCAAAGAGCATTAGTTTTTAATTCTGATGAAGTCCAATATATCAATTGTTATTTTATGGATTGTACTTTTGGAATCATAGCTAAGATATTTTGTCTAACCCAGGTCACAGAAAAGGTCACATAGTAGCCTGAAGGAGCAGACTAAGGGCCAGAACCAAAGACTAAACCAGCCATTGGGGTAGGGTAGCCATAGGGCGAGGGGTATAGCTGCAGAGGACGAGATCCAGTTGCAGATATTAAGACGGTGGGTGGATTTCCAGACAAGCAGTGTAGTAGATATAGTTCATTAGCGTTCAGCATGCATTCCCACCTCCTTCTAGTGTACTTTCCTAAACTTAAGAGGCTTTAAAAGCTAAGGAGTATATTTCTCAGAATACCTTGCAGCAGCCAGTCATATGTACTTGGATGAGATTCAGAATGCAGAAGACAAAAGCCAGCATCCTGCTGTTTTGACTATTTTTCCTGGCAAGCAAAGTTGTGGAGACATGGCATATTTCTACAGCAGTGATCTTGTGATGTCTATAGCTTTGCAAATATTGACAGGTGGTTGCATCAGAGTAGCTGTGGCAATGTCCTAATATAGCTGCCAGATTCCTGGATTGTAGCTGCTTATTTATTTATTTATTTATTTTGAGACAGGGTCTCACTCTGTTGCCCTGGCTAAAGTACAGTGGTACAATCATAGCTCACTGCAACCTCAAATTTCTGGGCTCAGGTGATCCTCCTGCCTCATTCTCCTGTATAGCTGGTACTAGAGGTATGTGCCACCATGCCTGGCTGATTTTTCTTTCTTTTTAGAAATGGGGTCTTGCTATGTTGCCCAGGCTGATTTTGAACTCCTGGCCTCAAATGATCCTCCTGCCTCGTCCTCCCAAAGTGCTGGGATTCATGAGCCACCATGCCCAGCTGAGCCACTTATTCTTTTTTTTTTTTTCTTTTTTTGAGACAGGGTCTTGCTCCATCACCCAGGCTAGAGTGCAGAGGCATCATCATAGCTTATTGCAACCTTAAACTCCTGGGCTCAAGAGATCCTCCTGCCTCAGCCTCCCGAGTAGCTGGGACTACAGGCATGCATCACCACACCTGGCTAATTTTCTGTTTTTCTGTAGAGACGGGGTCTCTCTATTGCCAGGCTGGTCTCAACTCCTGGCCTCAAGCAATCTTCCCATCTCGGCCTCCCAAAGTGCTAGGATTACAGGCGTGAGCCCCCATGCCAGCCAAGCCACTTTTTCTTAAACCCAGTCATCAGTGGAAACTTCCAGGTGCCTCACCCTACCTGACTATGGCAGAGGTAGCAGTTTCCCTGGTGGAGCACTTCTACCATGTCCTGGCAGTCATTCCTGGAGTTTCAGCCCAGAGCTGGCTCCTCGACTTTCCAAAGGATTTTATAAGCGCTTATTTCCTTGTATTCTTAAAATACTTGGAGGGATTTCTGTTTCTTGCACTGAATCCTGAGTAATACATGCAGTCAGGATGTATCTGGGAAGAATGAAAGAATAAAAGGTCTCCCATCACATGGGAAGAATGTGGGAAGTCGTTTATTTGTTCAACAAGCATGTAACAGACATGCAGTGGGTTGCACTATAGCTAAACACCAGGAATATCTACCTGCACTGAAGGAGCTTATGTAATCTGATGATTTCATGGTATGATGATAGAGAGATATGTTAGGATACTATGTGTTCACAGAGATGTTCTCAATCAGACTTGGTAGAGAAGTCATGAAAGAGGTGCCCTCAAAGCCTGATTTTAATGGATGAGTAGGAATTAAACAGCAAAGAAGAGAATTCTATCTGCAATAGGGCAAATTATTAAGTAAAACTCTTTTTTATTTATTTTTTATTTTTATTTTTTTGAGACAGAGTCTCACTCTGTTGCCCAGGCTAGAGTGCCGTGGCATCAGCCTAGCTCACAGCAACCTCAAACTCCTGGGCTCAAGCAATCCTCCTGCCTCAGCCTCCCAAGTAGCTGGGACTACAGGCATGCGCCACCATGCCCGGCTAATTTTTTCTATATATATTTTTAGTTGTCCAGATAATTTCTTTCTATTTTTAGTAGAGACGGGGTCTCGCTCTTGCTCAGGCTGGTCTCAAACTCCTGAGCTCAAACGATCCTCCTGCCTCGGCCTCCCAGAGTGCTAGGATTACAGGCGTGAGCCACCACGCCCGGCCTAAGTAAAACTCTTAAATATCTGTGTTCACATTTCCCCCACACACTTCTAGGAAAGAGATGGAGAGAGGCAGTGTAAAGGGAGGGAGCTAGGGATAATGTAGGCGCTTCCTTGATGGGAAGGGTGGGGATGGAGGCAGGAGTTTGAAAGTGCTGTCATTAAAGAAGTGGAAGCAATTGACCTAAGAGAGATTTTGGGCTTCCTTGGAGACTAAGGGTAGGACATCCTTAAGGGGGCCTCAACTCTTCAGTCTTCTTTACTTCCTCACGTCTCCTAAGAGAATCAGAATGGCCTAAGATTCTGAAACAAAGCCTGAGTTCAATGCCAGGGATACCATTTACTGGTTTGGTGGCCTTGGTCTATTAGTTAACTACTTTTAGTCTGTTTACTCATCTATAAAATGAGAATAATGATAATATCTCCCTCCTATGGTGTTATAAAGATCAAATCAGATAATGGATGTGAAAAAATATAAAACACTGTAAAATATTAGTCACTATTATCATCTAATAGGCAACTAAGTCTGGTTGATTCTATCTTAGTATATTTCCTCCCCTAACTTCTTTTCATCTCCCTGCCCTGATTTGATTCAGTCTCTTATCTTCTCCATATCATTTCTGTAGACCTCTCTGTATTCTCAAATGCTCCTAAAGCAATCTTTCCAAAGAGCTTACCTAAAAACTGTCTAGGACACAGAACTATCTGAAGAATAAAGGGCAAACTCCTCAGCTGAGCACAAAGCTCCTAAACTTGATTAGACCTGCCTTTCTAGCTTTATCTCTTCTCCA
Organism: Eulemur rufifrons; assembly: GCF_041146395.1. Classification (NCBI taxonomy): domain Eukaryota; kingdom Metazoa; phylum Chordata; class Mammalia; order Primates; family Lemuridae; genus Eulemur; species Eulemur rufifrons. Next base: position 38,763,305 of record NC_090998.1, on the reverse strand, counting down.
CCCACGACACACCCTACACTTCAGCCTCACTGAATTTCTTACTACTGCTCAAACATTCCACACTCTTTCACGTTTCTTCATTTTCACCTGTATTGTTCCCACCTCCCAGAATGCCTTTTCTCCTTCCTGATCATCATTCATCACTCTGTTCTCACTTTTCCATGTGGCACATCTATTCATCCTTAAGCCCTGGCTCAAGTGTCGTCTACTCCCCAAAGCCTTCCTTTATAGATCTGTTCTCAGTCTTCTCAGTAGCACTTTGTACACCCCTCTGTTACAATACTAATCACACTGTTTTGTAAACATTAGTTTGAACACCTGCTAGATTCCTACTAGATTGTGAGCACCTGGAAGAAAGTCACTTATTCATCGCTGGATCTTACTTGAAACAAAAGAGGTATTGGACACATATTACTTAAATAAACAAATAAATAAGCCCCACAGTCAAGACAAGACATAGACAAAAACTTAAACAGCACAAGGCCATAAAGGATCCAGGAGTTACATATCTATACATCTTTCATGGCATCTAGCACTAGCACAGTGTCTTGTATGTAGTAGGTCTCAGTAAATGTTGTTGAATTACGTTCCAAATGAAAAGCAGAGAAAATAAGAGTCATGATCATTTGAATTTGGAAGAACTCCAGTACAGAATTTAAAAGCCAGTACCCACAAATATATTAATAACACCAGTGATCTTATCTGGTGCCTTCACATTTGGTCTCTGCCCTTTCTCCTCTCTACCTTGCCTCCCCTGCTCCAGAACTTTGAACTCTTTTGAAGTCAGGGGTGGGGGGGTGTCTCTTGTTCATCTTTGTATTTTACATTCTTTCTCTATATACTAGTATCTAGCCAGATGTTTTGTACATGATAAGCACCCAATAAGTGTTTGTTGCATTTTGTTAAAAAGTAAAGATTGCATTGACCTTGGGTGGGATTTGGATAGTCTGAGTAGAAGGAAGGAGAAATCCAGATCAGGGACCCAGCAGGACTGCATTAGTTTCCTATGACTGCTCTAACAAATTACCAAACAGTGGCTTAAAACAACACAGATTTACTATTGTATAGTTCTAGAGGTCAGAAGTCTGAAAATAGGTCTTACAGGGCTATAACTAAAGTGTCAGCAGAGCTATGTTCCTTCTAGAGGCTCTAGGGGAGAATCTGCTTCCTTGACTTTTTCAGTTTCTAGAAGCTTCTGCATTTCTTGGCTCCTGGCTCCACATCACCTTGACCTCTGCTTCTGTCATCACACCTCCCTCCATCACCCTGGCCTTTCTCGGCTTCCCTCTTATAAAGACTCTTGTGATTACATTGAGCTCACCTGGATATTCCAGGATAATCTTCCCATCTCAAGATCCTTAACTTAATCACATCTACAAAGTCTCTTTTGCCATGTAAGATAACATAGTCACAGGTTCTGGGGATTATGACATGGACAACTTTGGGGAGCTATTACTCTGTCTACCACAAGGAGCAAAGCTACAGACATAAGAATGAGCAACTAATGTTTGCAGATGGACCTTCCCAGCTGAAGCAAAGAGTTGATTTGATTAGAGCTGGGTGGGGCAGGAAAGGTAGATTGAAGGTGTTAGGGTTTGGAGATGATATAGACCCTTGAATACTAGATGAAGAAGTTTTACTTTAATACTGTAGAAAGTAAGAAAGCATTGAAGATGAGTGAGCACAGAGTTAACAATGAAAGCAGTACTCTTGAAGACCCCAGGAGAGTCTAGAATATGTAAATCTGGTGGGTAAGCTTGAGGCAAGAAAAAACAAAAAAGATTGGGGACCAAGAGACCCACAAAAGTGAATACAGTGCTGTTTGCTGTCCTATCAAGTTTCCTCTTTCTGCTAGATGTTCCTTGAGCATCTCTGATGAATGATTGATGAATTATTTCTCCTCCTGAATTCTCAATTTTTGTCTAGTCTACAGTCTTTTTATAACCCTTCTGCCCAAAAGAGTCTGCCACAGAAGTTAGGAGAGTATGTATTGGGGTGGGGGGTGGGGGTGAGGGTGGGGAGAGACGGAGATAAGATGTGAATTGATTGATTTGTCCAACTGATTAGAAGAGGCTGAGCTTCACAAGAGAGGGTTTCAATGGTCTGGAAAGACATTGGTTTTTGGTTGTAAACAACAGAAAACCAAGGCAGATTGACTTAGAAAAAGAATTTACTAGCTTTAGTAGCATCTGTATGCTGATGATTTCCAAATTTATATCACCAGCCTGGATCTCCAGCCTCGTATCTAATTGCCTGGTGGATACCTCTACTTGGATGTCCAATAGGTAAATCAAACCCAATTGTGGTCAAAACCTGTTCTTGATCTTCTCTTCCAATTCCCCCTCACCAAAACTACTCCTCCCATAATCATCCCTCATTTCCATTAATGAAAACTCCACCCTCCCACTTGCTCAGGTCAAATACTTTGGACTTATTTTTCATTTATCCTTCACATTCAAACTGTCAAGAAATTCTGTTGGCTCCAGTTTCAAGTCCATAATGAATCTGACCATTTCTTTCTCTCCACCTGTACAGCTACCACCCTGGTCCAAGTCCCTATCATCTGTCACCCACATTATTGTAATAGACTGTTAACTGGTCTCCCTGCCCATACATCTATTCAGTTTGTTTTCAGTGCAAGAGCCAAAGTGATCCTGTTATAAAACATAAGTTAGATCATAATACTCCTCTGCTCAAAATTCTCTAATGGCTGCCTGTCCTACTAAGAGAAAAACTAAAGTCCTTACAATAGCCTACAGTGCCCTATACAATATGGCTCTGGTACCTTTCTGACATCCTCTTTTACTATTCTTTTCCTTGTTCATTGCACTCCAGCCACACTGGCCTCTTTCCTCCTCTAACACATTAGGTATGGTATACACTTGTCATTCCCTCTGTCTGGTTAATTCTTCCCCAGATATCCACATGGCTAACTTCCTTAATTCCATCAGATCTTTACTCAAATGCAGTCTTATTAGTGAGGTCTTCCTTAATAATCATCCTATTGAAAATTTTAATCCCTCTTCCACCTCTATCCCCTTTCAATTTTATTAATACTGACCACTAACATCTATGCATTTTATTTAGTTTATTGTCTACCTCTCCTGCTACACAGCATGTAAATTCCAAGAAGGCAAAATGTATGTCCTGTTTGTTCACAGATGTATCTTCAATGCGCAGCACAGTATCTGACATATAATGAGCTTTCTAATAAATATTTGTTGAATAAATGAAGAAAAGTTTAGTCAATAACTTCAGGCACGGTTAGATCCAGGTCCTCAGCATGTCACTAGAATTTTATCTCTCTCTTTTAACTTTCCTTCCCTCTGCATTGGCTTCATTCTCGAGCAGGCTTAATTTGTGATGGGTGATGGACAAGACGGCTACGAGCAGCTGCATTCTAACAATTCAGCAGCTCAAATGGAAAGAAAGTGCTTCTTTCCTGATTGTTCCAGTGAAAGCGTTGGATATGAGTCTTATAGTCTGGGCTTGGGTCAAATGACAAGCCCTAAAACAGTGTCTGAGGGTAGAGAAGGAAAATGTTGTGACTGCCCGGGCCTGCTGGAACAGGGGTGAAGTTCAGCTCCACTTGGACTGAGAACAGGGCATAAGTGGTTCCCTAAAAGAAGAGGGATGGAGGCCAGACTGGCAGAAACACCGGATGCCCATCACATCATCAGTGATGACCCACCAGCACGGTGAGCCCAGAACAGCATCCTCCTGCTCCTCCATTTTCACAGCCAGCTGAATCTCTGAACGTTGTTAAAGTTCTCTCCTCCCAAGTGCCTTTTCAGCTGTCTCTGTCAGTTAAGGGTCCTCTCCACTAACGGTTAAGTATGATCTCCCTCCCGCTTGATGACCCTTAACAGATGTAGACTCTCTCCCTCTTCGGAGTATCCTAGTTATTCCTACCTCTCTTGTAGTTTACTTTGTACACTGTGCCCTATATTTTACTTATTTGTACACATTATGAGCTCCTTGTGAAAAAGGGCAGGGTCCATCCCCCGTGTGTCCCGGCCGGCGCCTCACGCCCGGCAGCAACCACGGCGATTCAATGTCCACCGGGGCCGCCAGGGTGCGCTCGGTCCTAGGCACGAGGCCGCCGAGGGCGGGAGGCGCTGTGATTGGTAGACGCGGTCGTCAATCGGGCGCAGGCGGGGCGGGGCGTGCCGCCGGGAGGCCTGTGGGCGGGAGGCGGCAGGCGGAGCCTGCATGAATGAGACGCGCGGCGCGCGGGCTGCAGTCGGCGCTCGCGGGGGAAGCCCGAGTCCCGGCCGGGAGTGGGTGGGAGGAAGCGAGGTGGGGGGAAAGGGAAAGAGCGCGGGGGGCGGGGAGGGGCAGCGCCCGAGCGGAGCGCCGAGAGCCGCTGGTGTGAGCGAGAGCCGGGCGCCGCAGTCTCCGTCGCGTCGGTGCTGCTGTCCGCTGCACTGCCTGCGCCCTCGCCGCGCGCCGGGCGGGACTCCAAGGAGCCCCCGGCACCCCCGACGGGGCCGAGGAGTCCGGACTCGGGAACCGGCGCTGAGGGAGGAGCCTGGTCTGAGCAGCCAAGCTCAAGGCCCCCGGGAGTGGAGGTAGGGGGCTGAGGCCCCCGAGGGGGCCCCGCTGCGATGGGTAACCTGGAGAGCGCCGAGGGGGGCCCGGGAGAGCCTCCCTCTGTTCCGCTGCTGCTGCCGCCCGGCAAAATGCCGATGCCTGAGCCCTGTGAGCTGGAGGAGAGGTTCGCCCTGGTGCTGGTGAGAGCCGAACCCTGCCCCTTCCCCCTCCTACCGCCCCCCCAGGTCCCGACGCCCCGGCTGGCACTTTGTGCTGTGCCCCCGTCCCGCCCACCCCTTCAGTCAAGGCCCCTAGAGACCCTGGCTTCCAGTGTCTTCCCGGGAACCTCTGAGCAGCCGCTGGCCGGCCCGGACTACCCCACTGGGGACCTCGGGACCCCCCGATTTCTGGACACTTAGGAGGAGGGGTCCCCAGACCGGAACCGCCCCAGGATCCAGGCTTCACCCTCCTCCCTCCCCCTTCTGCCGCCCTTCTCACTTCTCCCCACTTCCTCGTCAGTCTCCAGAATTCTCATTCCTGAGCCTCTCGCTGGTGGAGGGGATTCAGAATTTAGGGGCTGGCTCACTGCTCAGCCTAAGTCGGGCTTTTCTGAGCTCTGAGTGGGGAGACTGCCTCTCATGTTAACATGGAGGCTTCCCAGGGTGTGGGTCCCACTCCCAGCCCAGACCAGATGTTTGAGGGGAGAGGGGGAGTGGGGAGGGGGCTGGCAGCTCTTGAAGGGGGTGGAATAAGGAGTGATGCCATTCTACTTATTTTCAGAAAGGCCTGCAGGCATCCTGCTAAGTTATAGTGGATTTGTCTGAAGGGCTGAACATGTGGATAAGCCATTTCACCGGGGGGGTTTCCAAGTGAATGAGTACACAAACCATCCCCCCTCCCCCCAACTTTTCTTGTTAAGCCCTAGTGCCTGGTTCGTGTTCTTTTGCCTGTCCTTCTTTTTAGTTTTTCTGTAGGTTCCAAAATGGTCTGTGTAGATGGGTTCTTAGAGCTGACTTTGGGATACTTCTTTGGTGTGGGAATTGGACATTGATGTCACTGGCTCCATGAATAGAGAGGTTCTGACCTGGTATCACTGGGATGGAGCCAGAGAATATGTTGGAAGAATATGAAGTTTTGGAGAAAGAAAACATTTGCTAACAAAGGTAAATGTTTGAGAAACTTGGGGAAATAGTTCTCAGTTGCCCAAAGAACTGTCTAAGAGGCAGTAATAATTCTGGTGTTATTGTTAGTATGGCCAACTTTGCCTTTGCCTGTGAGGAGGGATAAGTTGTGGACTTAGCAGCCTTATTGGATTTCATCTGCCTTGGAATTGGGAGATTAGATCTGTTGGCAACAGTGGAGCTGTCTAGAGATCCTGGCCTCTGCGATGGTAGAAAGCCTGACATCAGCCCACTGGCACCAGAGCTGGCTCAGAGAGGGTCCACGGTGTTCCAAGGGGAAGCAATGTCACTGGCAGTCTTCTGCCTGCCAGCTCTGCGAAGGGCCAAAGGGATCTGGGCCATACATCCTGTGGCCCTCTGCATTTCCCCCAGCTTCCTCAGGGGGATGGGGTGAGTCAGTGATTACTAATGTGCTGTGACCGTCTTGGAGGCTGAGGAGGAGAGACTGGGACTTAGTGCCCTTGAGAACAAGAGCTCAACTGTTGGGGAAAAGAGTGGGAGGGAATCTGCACTCCAGTGGGGGTGTGAAAACCCCCAGCAAGCTGGCATGAGTTAGCTGTAGAAATTGGAGAGAAAGGGATGGTCTGAGGTGGGTTGGGTAGGAGACTGCCTTAGGTAGGGGCTGCCAGGCCATTTGTTGTCAGAGCCCAAAACTAGAGTCCATCATGTCCTCATTGGACTTGGTTGACCAGTTTGTTTGGTTAGCAAACTGTTGGATTAATATTCACAAAATGCATGGGGTGTGCTGGTTACTAACCAGAGCACCCAGAGAGCCCAGGTCAAACAGGGGACTGGACCACCCACTTGCAAGCCTTCCTTTCTGTATAAAGTTTTGATTTGTTTCCTCATGGCTTTTGTTTTGGTCTTGTTTCTGTGTGCCTGAGCTGCTGCTGATGGAGGGTTGGAACAGGGCAGGCCAGGGCTAGTTAGCTGTTTCAGGAGAGGAGGGGATTTTACCTCAATTTTCCAACACTGGGAAATCATGCTTTCTTAGGGATTTGAGTTCTTCTCTGGGGGCTCTTAAAGGTCTCTCTCTCTACTGCTCCTTTCTGCTAGCCTTTGGGAATGGTACTGACTGTGAGTTAAATGTTTGATCCAGGTACAGGCTCAGGTGTATTTCCTGAACCATCAGGAGATGCATAGTAGTAGAAAAACCAAAGTCTTTTTCCTAGCAAGTGTCTTCTCTGAGCCTAGATTTCCTCATCTGTAAAATGGGGCTAATAATCCCTGTCCTGGTGAAATTGTAGAAATTAGGTGAGCTCATGTATGTAAGGTGCTTGGCACCCAGTAGGTACTTAATAGAGATTAGCTTCTTTTCTGGTGGTGTGAAACAGTCAGACAAGCTACTCCTTTCTCACCCGTTTTCTTTCCTGGATTGTCAGCTTCATTATAATTGGTTTAGTTTATGAAAAAGGTATTTGAGGAGTTTGTTGAGGTGTGACATGTTGGTGTCCTGGTTAAGCATGTGGACTTATAAGTCAGAGTAGTTTCAGTACTGTCTCCTCCACAGTCTTCACTTAGAAAAGTGTTTGACCTCAAGCAAGTTACTTAATCTCTTTGAGTCCCAGTTTCCTCCCATAAATGGGAATAATAATAGCATTTGCTACATGAGGTTGTTGTGTGGATTTAATGAAATTTAAAGTCATATACTTAGCAGAGTCTGGCATCTACTATATGCTTAGTAAATGGCAACTTTTAAGTTTGTATCTCTCAGCAGAGAGTCTGATCTGAGATCATTTGTATTCCCAAAATGGGGTTTTAAGTTCAGAAATCCGATGAAGCCAATTACCCCATTCGGTATACCCAGTCTCAAGATAAGGCAGCTGCTGTCAAATGGAGGGCTTCCTCTGCCCCAGTGTAACTATGGAAACCCCCCTGAATAGCACCCTGGCTGGGGAACTTGTATCAGTGTTGAGTCAAGACCACAGGCTCCCAGCTTTCTGATGCAGACACATGATCTGACCCACAGCCTGTCAGCTAAGGTTGGTGAGCTTGAGGTCTGAGGCCCTGAGATGATTTGTTCATGACATTGATGCTTAGAGTCCTAACCTAGCCCAGTGCCTTAATCCGGGACTTTCTTGTGGTTTGCTGCACATGGGATATAGGTGTGCTGGGATACTGATTCACTTATTCCTAGGGGCAGCTAAGGTCCCCAGTCGGTTCCCTCTGGCTGGGATCAGCTTCTGCCCCATATACTGTACAAATAGTATTATTTTCTATGTGTGCCCTGATGTGAAAAATGTTGTGAGGCTGCTGTGTTACACTGTTTTCTGGGATCCTTCCTTACCCCCTTATCTGAGCTGCAGTTCCCATTCTGTTGAGTATTGAGAAGTTTGGGATTGGGGCAGTTACTCGAGCTCTCTCAGTATCAGAGCCAACCTCCAGTCCAATAAATCCCCAATGTGTGTTTTGGTTCCAACTGGGTAACTACCCAGGCTCAGTTGCTCAGAAGCTAGCCTTCTGGCCAGTAGTGGACATTCTTCTGAGAGAGGAGGTAGAGGGTTCTAAAGGCTTTGAAAGGAGAGCTCTCTGCCTCTGGTGTGTTTGCACCCTGATTTTTCTCTTCATTGACTTATTACAGACTTGAAACTGAATGTAAAAGTTCTGATGCCAGAAAAAGCCCTGGATATCCCTCAGGAGGAGGCTTGCGGGGTGTGAGGGCGGGATGTGTGACAGGGGCTTTCCCTGCTGCAGCTCCTCCTCTCACATTTCCTTGGTGATGTCTGACGCAGGGTTTTGCTTAAGTGTAGCATTGATCTGGGAGCTAAGCTGGCCTGGGTGCTAGTTGTCTAAGAGGCTTTGAGAAGCCTTCTTTGATACAGAAAGGGGCTAGGAAAAACTTGGACTAAAATATCAGGTTCCAAATCACCGTGGTGGAAATTTTTTCCCCAGCCCTGGGGATTGTGGTGAATTAGTTCAGGCTGGAGTAAGACTTGGGGGGAAACGGCCTTTGACATCAGCTGGATAGAGGAACCTTCTTCTTGTTCAGAGACCCCATAGAGAAGACCCTGGGCCACGGAGAGGAGTCTCATTCCCTTGACCTTCCATTATGACCCAGCCTTAGTCTGGGGGAGGTGTGTATGTGTGGAGAAGGGACTGATGGAGTGGACTCTGTCATTTGGGAATGTTTTCATTGCCCCAGAGGGAGATTCAGCTTTTTTTTTTTTTTTTCTCTTAAAGTAATACTCATTCTCTAAAGAAAGTATGGGACAATTCAGAAAGAAGAGAAGATTGAAGATTTAGGTAGAAGAAAAACATCCATATTTTCTCTAGTTCCATTACCAAATGTAGTGAATGTTTTTTAAAACCTTTTGTATTTTTTTCTCTACATAGAGTTTTGTACAATGTTGTGATATTTGGTATATATATTTTTTATTCAGTTTTTTTTGTGTTAGTTATTTCATTAGTTTTCCCAGGCTAGTAATTGTAAACATTTATAAATGCTTGTACAATGGTCTGTCAAGTGAATGTACCATTGTTACTTAACCATACACCTTTTGTTGGACACTTGTTTGCTTCTGTTTGCCATCATAAACAATGCTGTAATGAACATCTTAGTATACAAAGTCTTTTCAATATTTGGAGTTTTACTTAGGGTAGAAACTCAAAATTGAACTTGCTAGATTGTAGGATATAAATGTTTTTATTTCCAAATGTCTTTTTTAAAAGGGAGTAACGCATGTGAATGTCCTTAAAGGGAGGGAAGATGATCGAGAATGGCTTCTTTTCTCATGATTATGAAAATAATACATGTTTATTAAGCAAATTTGGAATTTACTGAAAGGTATAAGGAAGAGAATTAAAATCACCTGTACTCTCATCATCTACTAGTAACATTTTGATGTACTTATATGTATATTGTAACAGTTAGCATCATACTGTGCATATTGTTTTGTAAACTGATTTTTCATTTACTTTTTTTTGAGACAGAGTCTTGCTCTGTCACCCAGGCTGAAGTGCAGTGGCATCATTTGCAACCTCAAACTCCTGGGCTCAAGCAATTCTCCTGCCTCAGTCTCCCAAGTAGCTGAGACTACAGACCGTGCCATCATGCCTGGCTAATTTTTCTTTCTCTTTTTTTTTAGAGATGAGGTCATTTACTTTTTTAAGCACCCCTCATTTGTTTATTCTTCAGTATCATGATTTCATGGCTGCATAGTACTTTTTAATATAATATTTTATTAGTGCCTTATCTCGCGTTTTTTCTTTTTTTTTACTATTATAAATAACACTGTGATGAACATTCTGTGCATAAATATTGTGTCCATCTCTGATTATTTCCTTAGGATATATTGCTAGAAGTGGAATTATTGGGTCAAAACATATATGCTTTTTTCTTTTTTTTTTTTTTTTTGAGACAAAGTGTCACTCTGTTGCCCGGGCTAAAGTGCCGTGGCGTCAGCCTAGTGCACAGCAACCTCAAACTCCTGGGCTTACGCAATCCTGCCTCAGCCTCCCGAGTAGCTGGGACTCCAGGCATGCGCCACCATGCCCGGCTAATTTTTTTTTTTTCTATATATATTTTTAGCTGTCCATATAACTTCTTTCTATTTTTAGTAGAGACGGGGTCTCGCTCTTGCTCGGGCTGGTCTCGAACTCCTGACCTCGAGCGATCCTCCCGCCTCGGCCTCCCAGAGTGCTAGGATTACAGGCGTGAGCCACTGCACCCGGCCCGTATATGCTTTTTAAAGGCCTTAGAGATATATATCTTCTAAAAAAGTTTTATCAGTTACCTCTTCCACTGATCATATATGTGTGTCTCCCTTTCTCTGTAAGCTAACCATTACTGGCTGGTTTAATTCTTAAAAAATCTTTGCCAATTTCTTTTTTTTTTGAGACAGAGTCTCGCTTTGTTGCCCGGGCTAGAGTGAGTGCCGTGGCATCAGCCTAGCTCACAGCAACCTCAAACTCCTGGGCTTAAGTGATCCTACTGCCTCAGCCTCCTGAGTAGCTGGGACTACAGGCATGCGCCACCATGCCCGGCTAATTTTTTCTCTATATATTTTTAGCTGGCCAGATAACTTCTTTCTATTTTTAGTAGAGACGGGGTCTCGCTCTTGCTCGGGCTGGTCTCGAACTCCTGACCTTGACCGATCCACCTGCCTTGGCCTCCCAGAGTGCTAGGATTACAAGCATGAGCCACTGCACCGGGCCTGCCAATTTCATTAATGAAAAATGAAATCTTGTCTTACTTTGCATTTCTCTGAACATTTCATCATAAGTGTTTTGGCCATCTTTTGTTTGTGTCCTTTGTTCTCTGTTGGGAATTTATTATGTATACATATGTCTACGTAATAAATATATACATTTCCCACACTTTTTCATTATAAAATATTTTGCACATGTGAAAGAGCATATATAACTATTATGTAAGGTTAAGATAATAATGAAATGAACACCAGTGTATCCACTGTGGAGTTCTTTGAATTGCTTCCTGCCCTTATTTTCTTCCTGCTGTCTGCGATGAAAGAGCCCTTTAGCTCAGGACTTGTTGGGTCTGTGTTCTGCAGCTGGGACAGTCCAGGTGGTGGCCACACCAGTGCTTCATAACTGTCTGTGGGGAAACAACTGCTACAGCTGGTGAGAACAGGAACTGGTCTTGGTGGAAATAACTAATCTTCAGTGAAGTGAAAAAAGAAGCCAAGGTAGAGAGGAAATGAGACCACAGATCCTCCCCTGCCCCTGAGGTTGCCTGGGAAGGTTGGCAGAGCCAGGACACTGGTTCTGTGGTCAAGACCAGAGTAGCCACTGCAGAACTGACTGTAGTGAGCCTAGGGCACAGCAGCACTGGCTGCCTAAAGTCAGCATGTCATTGGTCTGCCAGGCCAGTCACTTCCATTCTGGGGAAACATTTCTCCCAAGTCTGAGCTGAGCTGCAGTAATGCCAGGGAAAGGTTAGGGGTTCATCCCAGTTCAGAAATGACTTTAGAGAAGGGGAAGGACCTTTATCTTTGAAAATAAGAGAGAGTACTGTCATCACACAGCCTTTTCCTCTCCTGCTCCTCCCTGGGTAATTTAGGGCTCCCTCTTTGAATAGTAGTAGATGAGAAGGTCAGGGTTTTAAGATTGTCATCCATGGAGAAAAAAAGTGGACTCCAGAATAGTGCTGAGCTGGGTAGCTACAATTCCCGCATTCCCATTTCCAGTCTCTCTCTTTTGCCTCCCTTGGCAAAGCTATGTCTTTGTATCTTGTTTTCCTCCCATATAAGAGTGAACCTCCCGAGGAAGGTGTGGAGGTGTCAAGCTGCCTCTCTGTACTAAAGAGACTCTTACTGTCTTTGCCTCCCACCCACCACTCTACTTCTCTTTTTCTCTTTCAGAATCCTCTTCTTTCCAGGTTCTCTTACCCTTTCTGTCTTGCATCACCTCACAACAAAGCTATGGATTGGGAGTTTGTGTTGGGTAGGGGAGGACCTTTATAGGGTTTTGTGGGGAGCAGTATCGCCTCTCCCCTCAGCTTTACTAATATGCAGACTCTTCTTAGTTTATGAAGTACTTTGAGGTCCTTGAAAGGTGTTCTAAATACTGTTCAGAACCACGAGGGTCTAGCAGAATTATTTACATGGCAGTTTTGCCAGTAGAGGAAAGGTTTAGGCTGTTGGGGGCCAGTGATGGTTCAATTCTTGCCCTCATTTCTCCCCTCCCCTCAGTCTCTTTTACCACCTTCCCCCCTCACCCAGGCTTATAGCCAGAGCTGGAGTGGGGGCTGGTGATCTTGCCTCTGGGTCCCTTACACGTTAACGTGTGCTCTCTTTCTCCCCTTCTTGCTTAGCTCTACTCAGATCCGGAATGGAGAATATCATAGTCCTTTTCCAATTGTCTGGCCCCTTTCTAAGAAAGAGCTGGGCATGAGCTTGGTGTTTGGATACTTTAGGAGATAGTTATTCTGTTTTAAGAACCACTTACAGCTCAGAGCAGAGTTTCTGCTCTGTTTTTTTTATCTGCTTTCTTAAAGGGAGCCGGAGAGCCACTAGATCTTCCCAGTGTATGCCATGAAACTTAAAAAAAAAAAAAAAAAAAAAGAAAAGAAAAGAAATCTGTCCTGGGAGGAAGTAGCTGGTTTTGACACTCGGGTCAAGGTAGTTTGAAAGAAAGACCATTAGTTCTGGAATCAGAAGTCTTAGGTTCTGATCTAGTTTTATAGTCTTTTTTTCAGCTGAATGACCTTAGGCAAATCCTGTAACTTTTCTGAGCCAATTTCATTCTTTACGACATGGCCATTCTATGTCTTTTGTGGTTCCATATAAATTTTAGCATTATTTTTTTCTATTTCTGTGAAGAATGTCATTGGTATTTTGATGGGGATTGCATTGAATCTGTAGATTGCTTTGGGCAGTATGGACGTTTTAACAATATTGATTCTTCCAATCCATGAGCATGGAATATCAGTTCTTGACTCTATTATAGCCACCAAACTGGCCTTCCATTTTTCTCTATTCTCCCTTTCTTCATCCTCCCATCCATTCTCCACAAAGCAGCGAAATTCAAAATAAAACTCAAATGGCATCATTCTTTTGCCCAAAAACTTTTAATGGCCTCCCTTTGTATTAAAAAAAAAAAAAAGGAAACAAAGCAAACTCTTGCCTCTGACCCTTAAGACTTTATCACTTGGCTCCTGCTGGCCTCCATAACCTTACTTGCCCTCCTGTTTACCGAGCTCACGTTAGCCTTTGCTCATTCAGGACAAGCTCCTTTCTATCTGAGGGTCTTTGTGCAAGCTGTTTCCTCTCCTGGAATGCCCTTTGCCTGGATGTTCAAATGACTCATTCTAGTTTGTGCTTTAGGTCTCAGTTTTTAAAAACGCCATCTCTCAGAGAGGCCTCCCCCACTTATTATTCTCTTAGCATCCTATTCGTTCTTTTGTATTATTTTCCATTTTGAAATTACTTGTTTGATTACGTGTTTATTGTCCATCTCCCAGACTGTTGACTCCACGAGGATGGGGACGTTGTTTGCTTATCACTGTGCAGCCGAATACCTGGCACAGAGTAGGCACTCAACAAATGGCTGTGGCTGATGGAATCTCTAATATATGTGTGTGTATAAATATAATCTAAAAAGGCAATTAAAACAAGACTACATACACTGTTTTATAACACCACATTTGTATGTAAATGTGTAGAAAAAAGGCCTGGAAGATCAACACCAAGCTGTTAACTCTGGTGACCTGTGGAGGGGAATGAGTAGGGTTGGGAGCCGAATAATGATTCATTTTTTATGCTATAAGCTTTTGAGTTGATTGATTTTTTTTAACAATATTTATTTGTGTATTTATTCCTCCTCAACTTTTAATGCAAGAAAAGAAAGCTCCTCTCTCTTACTCTCTGCACTGAGCCAAAGGAAGAGTGCAAGAGAGAAAGGACACCAGTGGGGTCAGCAGCTGGCCACAGCCATTCCCTGCCCTGGCTGAGCTTGGCACTAGTTTTCACATAGAAAGAATCCTAAGAGATGCTCTTTTGCCCTAAGGCTATATTTTAAATTCTTAAATGTAGGCATGATCCTGGTCCTCCAGACACAGGCACAAAGTATATTTTTAGCCTCTTTCATTTCCAGGCCAGTGAAAGCTGCATCTCCAGCCTTAGCAGAGCTGCAGCAGGTAAAGTCTGCAAAGGGAATACACCTGAGCTTAGGCTTCACCGCACCTAGGCCTCTCAAAATCAAGTCAGTTCAGAAGCTCTGACCCCCATGGAAATCATCTTCTCTAGATTCTTGTCTCCTAGGGACAAGGATAGCTAATAATTTTAATAGCTAACATTTATTGAGTGCTGATGGTATGGCAAGCACCATGCAAAGCACTTTGCACACATTATCTCATTTAATTGTCACAACTCTGCGAAGTAGTTATTATTATCTCCATTTTATATAAGAGCAAACTAAGGTCCAGGGAGGTTAAATAGCTCACTTAGGATCAGACAGATAGTGGGTAGTGAAGTCAGGATTTGATTCCAAGCAGTCTGACTCCAAAGCCCACATTCTTAACTATAATCTCTTTCCACGGTTGACTCCACCTTGCTCTTAGTACTGCTTTGGAGAGGACTGAGTAGATTATGGCAGAATGTAGAGGAAGTACACCAGAATAAGTCCTCCTTTGCTAAGAGGTCTAGCGGAAAGATTTGGGCTTTGGAGTCAGCCAAACTTGGGTTTGAATTCTAGCTATCCCACTAGGACATTTGCTATTCAACAAGTTTTTTTTTTAACTTATTTTTTATTTAACTACATACCAGTGATATCACTAGTGTTGAAAAAACAAATAATGCCTCTGCCTTCATAAAGTTTAGAGGAAAAGACAAATAAATATTACCAATTATGATAAGTCCTTGGGAGGCAAAGAACAGGTTGTTAAGAGAGAGCATAACAAAGAAGACTTCATTGAGGTTGGGAAGTCTTGGGTCCATTCTAAATGTTCATTCTATTTTTCCTTTTCTTCTTGATTTATTAAGGAACTATGTCTTAGGTGTCCATTGTATACACAGCACTTTCCTCAGTGCTTTGGAGTATACCAAAGAAATAGAAGATAATGCTCCCTATCTAAGTTAGAGAGACAATATATACATTTAAAACCGTATTTTGAACTACAGAATTAAAACAAGTGTGTAACCTCAGGTTGTCTGTGAGGCTCTCCATGTGCCATAGTTATTTTATCCATAACAGGGGAATACTATTTGTCTTGCCCAATCACACGTTTTATGAATACCAAATGAGAAAACGCAACGAAGGGGTGTCAGACAGCTCTGAGCACAGAAGGATTGGAGAGTTAGGGAAAGATCAGCATGGTATAGGATCACTGATCAGGTAGTGCTTTAAGCAGGTCATGGGCTTTAGTCAGGTGTTAAAGGTGACAGGTGTAGATCAGGAGAGAGGAGGTTGTTCCAGGTCAGAGCAGTGTGGGAGGGGATTAAAGAGGAGGAATGAGGCAGCTATGTGAGGGGCAGCCGGGAGCCCTGCAGCTGGAATAGGGGAGCCTAGTTACAGACAGGTGAGCTCGGATCAGGACATATGGTCAGTTCACCCAGAGCTTTGTTTGAAGACTTCCTGATTGTTACAAAAGGTTATGGAGGCCTCCCTGCCCACGCTTTCAATGGGGAATAGAG